>NC_135276.1:19695000-22387500 GCF_051311805.1 Agelaius phoeniceus
TGCTCCTTGTTCAACCTGAACTCGGATTTTGGGGCATTCACCGTCTCTCTGGGCAAACTGCACCAATTTTTTATGGCCTTAATGTGGAAAACTCCTTCTATCCATGTCCCAGCCTCTTGCAGAAAGTCCTGGGGAGCTCGGTCTGCATTAAGGTCACTGCAAAGCCACCACGTTCTGCTTCCAGCTTGGATTTCCACATCCCAAACCTATCCACCCTTTCCATCTTGTCTCCAAACCCACCTCACCCAAGCACCAAGCTCAGGCCAGCCCTCGTTGTGCTTTCTCAGCCCTTTGACACAGATGCCTGGCTCTGCTTCTGTCATTATAAAAGATTGGCTTTCCCTGATGGAGCTTTCAGTCAAGGAAAAAATAAAAACCAAGAAAAGAAGGGGAAAAAAAAAAAAAAAAAAGGAAAAGAAATCAAAATGAGCCTTGCTGGCAGCAAACAGAAGATAAAACCTGGACACTCATCCAAGTTTGTGTTTGAAAGCTGATAGCCAGCACTGGGCAGCTCCAGAGACCCCCCAGGCTGCAGACACCCCTCGCCCAGAGCAGGGGGTCCCACACAGGGCTGGACCCCAGGGTTTCCCCCTTTCCCACACCCACACCCTGCTCCAGCCCCAGCCCTGGGGCAGATTTGTCCCTGCTGGGTTTTGGGAGTGAGAGCAGAGCGAGGTGGGGTGGGGGGAGAGGCCTGTGACTAATCCTGTAACCTTTCCTTTCAGTGTTTAAGGGAAGAGAAGGCTGTTTACAATAAAAGCCAGTGATATTTTTCATCCTTCCAAATGGAACAGGGGTTCTATAAACAGAGGAGGCCCAGACACAGCAAACACCTGCTGAAGGGAACCGGCCTGAGGAGACACGCGAGGCCTCTGTGTCCGTCCATCCATCAGGGCCTCCTCTGTCCGTCCATCAGAGCCTCCTCTGTCCATCCATCAGAGCCTTCCCTGTCCGTCCATCAGAGCCTCCCCTGTCCATCCATCAGAGCCTCCCTGTCCGTCCATCAGAGCCTCCCTGTCCGTCCATCAGAGCCTCCCCTGTCCATCCATCAGAGCCTTCCCTGTCCCTCCATCAGAGCCTCCTCTCTCCATCCATCAGAGCCTTCCCTGTCCCTCCATCAGAGCCTCCTCTCTCCATCCATCAGAGCCTTCCCTGTCCATCCATCAGAGCCTTCCCTGTCCCTCCATCAGAGCCTCCTCTCTCCATCCATCAGAGCCTTCCCTGTCCCTCCATCAGAGCCTCCTCTCTCCATCCATCAGAGCCTCCCTGTCCGTCCATCAGAGCCTCCCCTGTCCGTCCATCAGAGCCTCCCCTGTCCATCCATCAGAGCCTCCCCTGTCCATCAGAGCCTCCCCTGTCCCTCCATCAGAGCCTTCCCTGTCCCTCCATCAGAGCCTCCTCTCTCCATCCATCAGAGCCTTCCCTGTCCCTCCATCAGAGCCTCCTCTCTCCATCCATCAGGGCCTCCCCTGTCCATCCATCAGGGCCTCCCCTGTCCATCAGAGCCTCCCCTGTCCCTCCATCAGAGCCTCCCCTGTCCATCAGAGCCTCCCCTGTCCATCAGAGCCTCCCCTGTCCCTCCATCAGGGCCTCCCCTGTCCGTCCATCAGAGCCTCCTCTCTCCATCCATCAGAGCCTTCCCTGTCCATCCATCAGAGCCTCCCCTGTCCATCAGAGCCTCCCCTGTCCCTCCATCAGAGCCTCCTCTCTCCATCCATCAGAGCCTCCCCTGTCCATCAGGGCCTCCCCTGTCCGTCCATCAGAGCCTCCCCTGTCCGTCCATCAGAGCCTCTGTCCATCCATCAGAGCCTCCCCTGTCCATCCATCAGAGCTCCCAATGGAGCCACTCATGGCCAAGTTCAAGTTGAAGAGCACAACTGTAGTGGGGAGGATGGGATAACCAAAAGTATCAGCAAAAATCCCCCGGTTTTCCTTGGGAGGTTGTGGAGCAGGGAAGAGATTTGTACCCCCTTGACTGAGTTTAGGTTTGCACGTTCCTGGGTAATTCCTCAGTTGGATTTGGGGAGCAGGGAAGAGATTTGTACCCCCTGGACTGAATTTAAGTCTGCACGCTCCTGGGTTCTTCCTCAGCTGGATTTTTGGAGTAGGGAAGAGATCTTTTACCCCCTGGACTGAGTTTCAGTCTGCACACTCCTGGGTAATTCCTCAGCTGGATTTGTGGAGCAGGGAAGAGATTTTTACCCCCTGAACTGAATTTAAGTCTACACATTCCTGGGTTATTCCTCAGTTGGATTTGTGGAGCAGTTTTTCCTGTTGTGTGGTGTCACAGTTGCAAGGAGGACCCCCGGTTTGGGAAGTTATGGAATAACCTGTCAGGCTCCCCTACAGCCCTTGGCTCAGGTTTCAGCCCTGCACCAAAACATGTAAAGCTTTGATTTCATCCAAGCTGCTGTGGCTTTAAGCTTTTCCCAAACTAATCAAATCAAACACAACCTTGCTCACATAATCCTGCAGGCTGGGACTGAAATCAGCAGCTCCTCTGGCTTCAGCCGTGTCTTGTGGTGGTGAATTCCAAGGATTAATCATGGATATCTTCCCACAACACAGCCTGCATCATACCCCTGGTAATTACTGACCTGAGGGAGCTAAATCAATCTCATTGCCTCCTCATTTGCTTTTTTTTCTTTTTTTCCCCCCACAAAGGTTGGTTAAAGCCACCCAGAATTGTGCCAGGGAGCACCTGTGAGCCACCCAAGGGTTTGGGATCATGGAATGTCCTGAGTGGGAAGGGTTCCACAAGGATCCCACTCCCCTGACGAGTGACATTCCCCATGAGCTGCCAGAAGAGGAATTTCCAAGGCCATTGTTCAAAACCATGACAAGTCCATCCTCATTATGAACTTCTTTTTTTCCTTTTCCCACCCCTCCAGGAGCAAGGCAGAGAAATATCCTCAATTCCAGCCGGGATTTCTCAGCTTGGATAAACCAGCCCAGCCCCACCGATGCTGTGGAGCCTCTCCAAGTTACACCTACTCCAGAACCTGCTCTCCCATATTTTATATCCTGCATTTCCCTGGCTGGGGATGAGGAAGGCTCCATCAAAGCCCCTGTTTATCTGACATCCCATCCCTGAGGACGAGCCAAGAGCTCGGCACCCATCGGAAGCACGGCTGATAAAGTGCAAAGGGAATCGTCATCTTCCGTGGCTGTAACTCTTCCCAAAGCTTTGCTTCCAGAACATTTTCCCACCTGTCACAAGCCAGGCTGTCCTGCTGTGCCTGGGCTCTGGGAGTGTGTGCTGACAGGCTGTGTGTAATGTCATCTCCCTGCTCCCAGTCCCACCCCAAGCTTGGGAATGCAGCGGGCAGGGCTGAGGATGGCTCTGATGCAAAGGGGAGGAGGTTTGGTTTGGTTTTCAAACTTTATTTTAAGAGGTTGGGTTTGCTCCTATCCTAGCAAACAGGTTGGCACAGGTGATTGGTTACCAACAGGGTTTAAAGTCAGGCTGTCCTTCAGAGCAGTGTCTGCGGTCACTTGGTGCCCAGCTCACCCACAGCAGCCTCTGCGTGCCCTCCCCGTGAGAAATGCCCAAGGTCTTGTTCCATATGCATTTTCTGTATCCTGTGGAATTAATTGATGCTCACAGCTTCTATGGGTTCAGAGATTAGAGCAGTGAAGGTTAGAAAATATTTCATTAAATCGTGGAATGGTTTGGGTTGGTAGGGATTTTAAAGCTCATCTCATTCCACTCCCTGCCATGGGCAGGGACACCTTCCACTGTCCCAGGTTGCTCCAAACTCTGTCCAGCCTGGCCCTGGACACTGCCACAGATCCAGGGGCAGCCACAGCTTCTCTGAGCACCTTTGCCAGGGCCTGCCCACCCTCAAAGTGAAGAATTCCTACCCAATATCCCACCTATCCCTGCCCTCTGGCAGTGGGAAGCCATTCTCTGTGTGCTGTCACTCCAATTCCTTATAAACAATCTCTCTCCAGGCATTAGAAGGCTGCAAATAGATCACCCCAAAACCTTCTATTCTCCAGGCTGAACAATCCCAATCCAAGATTCTCATCAAGCCTTGGCCACAGCAGTCCTTTCTCAATACACACCTTTATCTCTACCAAAACATCTCTATCTAAGAAGATAATTCCCAAATAATGGGAATTTTGTTTCCTGGCCCTGCATGTGAGACACACTTTCTGTTTCTTGGGTTTTTTTTGGTTGTTTTATCACTTCTTTTCTGTGAAACTCTTGCTGTTGGAAAGAAGAGACTCGCAGAGCTGCTAACATTTTCTCTTTATGAAGAAATGTGGCTTTTCATCCTTAAATAATTATTCATCTTGTTCCTTAATATAGACTCGATATAGCTGCCTTACAGTGTTCCAGTAACAGCCAGGCACTATCTCAGAATCATGACTCATCTTCTTATCCCAAACTATTCCTGTTCCTTACAGAAACACCCGGCTGAGCACTCTTAAATATTTATGTCATCCCCAAAAGAGAGATAGGACTGTTATCAGCAGATCTGAGCCCAGCTCACATCCAGCTTTAGACCCCAAGTTCTCAGCTCACCTTGTGTTTTTTAGAAGGGTCAAACCTGAGCAAATCCAAAATTTGCCTCTTGGCTTGGCTTGGAGCTCTTCAGGAGTGGGAAAGCAATCCCATGCGGTGTTGGGGTTTTCATTTGGGTGACCAGAACAGAGCAATGAGGGAATCCAGCACAGCCCCTGTAGGCTCAGAGCTCCTGTGGGGCATCCTCAAGGGACAGGAGGGATGGGTGGGGGTCCAGCACCTCAGGAACAGCAGGGGAACAGGGCTGGGGGTTCACCTTTGAGCTCCCAGCCCGGTGTTGTAGGGTTGACCTTTTGTGGATGAGTTTGGACCCCATTTGATCCCACTTCCCCTGGTTTTGTAACATCTCAAGGAGTGATGACACCGGCCAAGGCGTTCCCATATAAACACTGGGAGAGTCAGGCAGATGAAACTTGGATCTGGACAAGGGAGCTGGGATCCAGCTTGTTGGCTTGAGCTCCCCTGTAACTCACATCCAGCTTGGGCAAGGAGAGCAGCAGAGCAGAATTCACGTGACTTTCTCCCCTTTCCCAGCCCGTCCGTGGATTCCTCACTGTCCCAGGAAACAACCATAGTTCCTAACACTCTGTGCTCTCTGTAATTCCACACTCCCTCCCTCCAGGTCACCTTTTGGCTGCTTCTTCTCCACCTCCCCGAGTCCAGCATTATCTCTGCTGATTGTTTCCAACTATAACACATCCTGGATTTCTTTTTTTTTTTTTTTTTTACTTTCCAGATAATATCAAAACTTCTTCCAAGCTACTTTGTCCTCCAGCCAGTACCTTTTAAAGCTGACAGGAGATGAGTGTGACTTGCATCTCACAAGGCTGGCTTTCCACTTGAGGAATGTGGGCACAACACAGGAGTGCCAAAGAATTATATATAACACAGAATTGGACAAATGCAAAGACAGATTTAAATAAACCTCGGTTCCAAACGTGTCAATACGCTGGTGTTGATTGCTGGGCTGGTAGAAATCCAGGCTGGATGTACAGACTAATAAAACAAGAACAGTCACAGCCCAGAATGAGATAACTGCTCCTCAAACTGCTTCTTACAGAGTCCTGCTGGGTGGGTTGGCTGCCTTGGGATTGAGCTCTGTGGTCCTGAGTCTCTCCCTGGTTTCCACAGACCGAGCACAGAACCAGGATCTGTCTCCATGGACTAAACACAGAACCGGGCGCTGTAACCCAAATTCAGGTGCTCAGAGCAGAGGGTCTCCCCCAGCCCAGGGTCCCACCAGAAGCTGTGCACAACCACAAGGCTGGGCAGGCTCCAGCTGAGCAGTGACAGCTGCTCTGTTCATGCCAACCCCACCACAGCCCCATGGCTCTGTCTCTTTGCCTTCACCTTCCTCCTCCTCCCAGCACAACAGCAGCAAGAGCCCGGCTTGGCTCTGGTTCCTATTCCTTGGACCACAATACTCAGCTTTGCCTGGGCTGATGTGAGATCCTGAGCTGCTTTTCCACAATCCCTCTCCCACCAAAGCCCGCGTGTCAGCTCCTCAGTGGCTGCACTTCCCCCTGGAGCCACCGAAGCCAACGGAGCTGAAACTCATCACCCGACTCACTTGGCTCGGGACCTTTGACTGTGGACTTCAAGGAGAAGAAACTCCAGCACTCCATGACTTTTTCCTGACCCCAGAAGAGCTGAAGTAATGCAATGTTCTCTGGTCGTGTCCAAATCCCACAGGAGCCCTCAGTGGAAGAGGCCACGAGCGCGTGCAAGGTACGGAGCCCGCGCTTGGAGACCCCGGCCCGACGGCTGAGAATGTTAATTGTTCTCCATCGCCCCCAGTGATTTTAACATTTCATAATTCCTCCCCTGGCTGACAGCTGGATTCTTCCTTAATTACAAACCCGTTGGAGTTGAAAAATCAGACATTTCCTGGAATTTAAACAACCAATTTTCCACCCGTCAGCATCCAACAACACAAACCCTACAGCTTCATTCTGGAAAAAAGTCGTCAGAGCACACTGGATAAACAGGGGGGAAAAGGGATTTTGATGACTTCATACATGCAAATGCAGCATTCCTGGATCTTTGGATTCCACTGAAAGGTGGAAATAGCACTGACAGAACCACAATCCCATGTTTGTAAAAGGCAGCATGTGGTTAAATACTGTGGATGGATCTTTTAAACACAGCATTGGCATCTGACTGTGCAATTATTCCTCTCTGCCTCAGGAAACACATCTTCATTCAGAATTATTGCAGAATAAATGTTGATTGTTTTTCTTCCCCCTCACCGTTTGCCACAGGATTCGTTCATTTTCTCTCTGCAGCAAATTGTTGTGACAGTAAGGAAAACTGCAAGCTCCCAGTTCTCAGCCTATTGAAAAGACAAAAGGAAAAAAACCCTTGGACAGCTGCTGGCCTCCAGGAAGCTCCAGGAATGGAGACCCACCGTGCTGCATCCTAATTACATCCTTGGGGAACAGCAAAGAGCCCCAAACACTCATCCAGCAGAGGCAGAAACAGCAACACCACTTGACAGGACATCTCAGCTGCTTCTTTCTCTTCCAGAACCGACAGTTTCAGCCATATGGGCTTTTATTTTATATTTTTTTTTTTTTTATCAGTCTCTATCTCTTGTGGTCATGGGAAAGAAATAACCCTTCATCTGTAACCGATTAACGAGGTTGGTGCTCGAGTTTGCAAGGAGCCTGAAATGAGAGCTGGAGATCTGAAGAGCCTTGCCTGCTCCTGTGAACTGTGTGCTGTGACCTCCTGGAGGGATGTCACTGGACGGACTCTTTGCCTTGACTGAGAGAGGACAACTGCAAATGGAAAAAAAAAGAGGAAAAAAAAAAGCATCATCGCATACCCCAAAGTGACCTTTGAAGCTGGGACTACGCAAAAAATCTGCCCCAGCTTGGAAACCTTGAGGCAAGGGCTTGAAAGTCATTGAGTCTGGGGCAGCTGTGCAATGAGGACTTTTCAGAGGAAGCAATTTTATTTGGGGAACAAATTTTATTTGGGAAAGCAATCCTGGGACTTGGAGTCCTGTTTGAACAATGGAACTCGAGGAACGTTTGCATTTTGCGTCGTTTTGGGTTTGTCCTCCCCTTGGGAGCAGCTGGGTTTTCCCCATCTTGTCCCATTCTCATGGTTTGGTCTATTTTGGCATCACCTCCATTTTTCCTGGTTTTTCCTGTTTTTTTTTTTTTCCTGGGGGAGGAGGGTTCCATGGACAGCTCCATCACCCTCCTGTAGGACACAAACTGCCCCCACCTCTGAGCCTGGTGCTGCACCTTGGCCGAGGCTCTCAGGGGAAGGGATTGAGGACCAGCAGGGATTTGCACTCCTGGGGACATTTGAGCCAAGCCCGGTTTAAAACCTCTCAGCTCGGAGCATCTGCAAAGCCGAGCCTGGGGGGATGATGCAATCGGGACCACAGAGATTTCCCCATCCTCGGCTCATTTAAAGCAGGTGAGAAGCTGTGGAAAATGCTCTGGAAGCAGCACAGCTCGTGGTGGGAGATGATTTGTCCCCGGACAGCCGGAGGAGGGGCTGCCAAAGGCATTTTAAAAGCTCCTTTGGCCTTCAGCAGGGAGAAGGGAAGCCAAGGAAGAACACCTGTGTCAAGGAATAGGAGCAAACCTGGAGAGCACTTGGAAAATGGACTTGTCAGGCAACCTAAATGGAAATGTTATTCCTGAAGTTTGTTGTCAGATTTGCGCATACCTATCCCAGAAACCCACAGCAAAACCAAAAATAAAAATTGCGGGATAAAAGCCCAGAGGGTGAGCAGAAAGAAGAAATCCCACGTCGGGTCACTAAAGCTGGGGGGAAATCTTTTCGGGAGAGGCTGCTTGAGCCATCCTCACTCTGTCAGCATTTCACTGGATGCAGCTCACCAGAGAATTTATTCCATCCTGTTAAACTCGATTTAGTGGGAGTAGCACAGCCCGTGGAGGAAAACCAACGGTGCCAAGGTAAATCTTCCCCCAGTTATTAGTGCTGGGAAGGGCTGGGAAGATCTTTAATAATAAGGGAGGCTGAAGAGAGATGTCTGTTTTTCATAATTGCACAGTGCTCCCAAGACAGCTGTTCAGCCATCTTGAAAATCAATGTTTTGATGCCCTTTGAACCTTCTTTTCCTGTTGAGTGTCTCTCCTACAGGTTGCTCCCCAGGATGAAAACAATAAAAGCAAATATATAACAGTAAAGGCCTGAGGTTAATGTCTTTAACAAGATAATGTTACTTAAGGGAACTGTAAACCAAATCATTCCTAAATTCCATTTGTTCTTTGCAATCTAGGATATATTATGAAACCATATGTGTGCCTATGGATTTTTTACAGGAACACAACTGCATTTGCACATTGTGCGTTCCAGTATTCCAGTACAACGCGATTTGCTGACAATTATTTTTATTCTAACTATTAGTACTTCTATTAATATCTTACTCTTGCAGCTGTGCCATAAAGAATCACAGCCTAACATGTCTGGCTGTGGGTTAAATGTGCAAGATCTAAACAAATTTGCACCAGGTCGTTTTACCAGGAATGTCTTTCTTTGGATTGAGTATCACAAGGAAATTCAGTCCAACCAACTGGCACATGCCCTTATTATTTTTAAATTTTCACCAGTGAAGAGCTTGCAAAAATTGCTTCAAGCTGCCTTCCTTGGGTGTTTGGGAACTTCAAAAGAGAAAAGCAAACAGGAAAGGGTAAATAATCTCCTGAGCACATGTGCTGGGCTTTACACCCACTGGAAATTCCACTCAAGCCGTGTTCAGGTAACTCTGTCCAGAAATTCCTCTTGCAGAATTCTCAGACATCCACTGCAATTCAATTAGCTGTGAGCAAATTTGATATGAAATGGGACTCTGACCCTAAGTGTGTGTTTTTTGCCTTGATTTTCAGGGAAATGGGAGCCACAAAGAAGTGCAGAGCAAAGGAGCGAGTCGAGTTTATTTAACTTTCTATTATCTCCAATGCTATAAAGCCTGGAAATGAAACAGAAACAGAATCCTACACAACGTTTTGGAGCTTGTCCAGAAGAAATCTAAGGACACTTGTTCCTGCTGATGTCTGCAGCACTGGATTAATTTCCATTAAGCCAAGGGAAGGAAAATCCCTGCCAGTCACAGTCACTCCAGGATGGCAAAAATCTCCATTTCTTGTGCCTTCAAATGACAAACTTACACAGAAGCAATGGATGCAAGAATTTAATCACCATGAAAAACCCTGAAAGTTTGGGAGATGTTGGCCTGAATCCAGTGTTTTCTCCTCTTTTCCTCCTCCTGAGTCTGTCAGGAATATTTGGCTTCATGTCCGCCACAGGGATCAGGCAGAGTGTGGATCAAGAATCTCCACGTGGTCAAGATGGAAAAGGCAAAATTCCTTGCCCCTATTTATTTCATGGATAGGTTAAATCAGCCCTTTTAATTAACCCAACCTTCCCACACTGTTCCAGCTGCTCGTTAATTGTCCAAATTCTTCCTTCTGATCAGAACCATTCCCCCACCATTCCCAGGACAAAACTACATTTTCCCAGCTCATGTCACACCTGCCTTCATCCGTAGGGTGTTTGTAATGGCATACAACAGAAAATGCTGCTGTTTAAGCCAGTAGACATTTTAATTCATATTTATTAAAGAAAACACATTAGCAAGGTGATGGTTTTCCTGGTAGCAGTCATATTCCCAGAAATAATATCTTCTGTAGTGGATTAAATCAAAATAATAAAAGAAAATTACAATAACTTTCAATGTCTCTCAGCTTTTTTTACACTTGGAGTAAATCCTGAATTATCACTTGGAAATAAAGAAGATTTGATAAAGATTTGATTATGAGTGGCAGATTAAGGTCATAAGCAACAATTGCTCATTATTTCAAATTAAATGTTCAAGCTATGGTTCTAAAATGAAAATAGTATTTTTTTACACTTCATAATTGCAATTAAAAAAAATGGCCTGAGGATGTTTCGGGTACGGAGAGCACAAAGAAATCTAAAAATCCACTCTTTGCTGTCACTTGGAAAAGAATGACAAATTTTGAATAAAAATCAGCATATTTCTATCTAAAAGCCCTTGAGCACTTTTGGCTCTCAGCTCATTTAAATCTCCTCGTGGTTTGTGCCTGGTTTTTCAAGGGATCAGATCCTGCAGCTCTTTGCTGTGTGTTTGCCAGGGTGAAAATTTTATTCTGGAAAAGGCAGGGAGATTTGGGATCCTGGGAGGTGGAGACACATGGATTTGGAATGCCCGTGCCAGAAAGACAAACAGACACTCCATCCTAACAAACATATGCCAAAACAGCAAAGAAACATTCACCTCAACCTCCCACCAACCAAAGTTATTTTTAGATATTTTTTTTTTCCTAAATTAAAAAATAACCACAGAAAGCCCCCAAAATCTTTTAATCTAATCTTGGCTATATTTTCCCCTTCAATGCCTGAGGGATACAAGATTATTTATAACAGGAAACCTTTGATTTCAGAGCTTTTATGTTTGGGTGGTTTTTTTTTTTTTTATTTTTGCAACGTTCCAACTCACAAAACACAGAGTTGTTGGGTTTTTAGGCAAAAAAAAAAAGCAAATTGCAAAGTGCATCCAGGGCTAATTGTGCTGCTGGAGCAGGATGAGCTCCATGGGAAGGGCTTGGATGGTCCCACCCTTTGGAGAGCAGCATCCCTGGGTGTTCCTGGCAGGAATGGCCTGGACACAGCAGGGACAGACACATTTAGGGTGCCCTGGGGAATTCTCCTTCCCATTAGCACAGCCAGTGTGAAACCTGCAGCGGGCTCAGCACGGCCAGAGGGGCCTCCCCAGCCTTCCCAAGATCCATAGAAATAAAGTTTCTCACTGATTTCCTAGCTCAGGGCCATGAGAAGCATGTGGATGGCTCAGTCCCATTTTTCCTTGTTTATGGATTTTTTCCTCGTTTATGGATGTAGGGAAAATCTGTAAAATCTGTAGGGAGAAACTGTAAAATCCAGTTTTGCCTCTTGGGAAGCCTCAGCTTGTGCATTGCCCTCTCCAGCCTCACCCAATGTGACATCCCAGCAAATAAACCTGGCTTAACTCTGCCAGACTGATCCTAAAGAGGATCCTCCACTCCTCTTCCCTCCATTTATTCCTTAATTGGGGGATCAATCCCAAAAGAAGGAGCCCCTGCCTGTCTGAGTGACAGGTGTCAATCATGGCAGGTGATGGCAGCAGCACAGGGCTGGGCAGTTGTGCAGACACAAGGTGTGTTCTCATTTTCAGGAAAACTTTCCCCGCAGGACACAACATAAACAAAAAAACATTCCTGACAAAATTTCAGCTGGATGGAGGTGATTTCAGAACAATCAACTTCTCTGAAGAAACAAATTTCTCCAACTTTTTAATGAGAACCAAAACTCTCCAACTTCTTCAGAGTCCACCATTCCCACTTTCCTGGCAAGTTAAAAAATCGCTGATGCTTTGATCCTTATGAGGGCTCATATTAATGGTATATTTATTATGAAAAATCAATTTTTTAAATCAGAATTTTCTTCTTTTATTCATTTAATTATTAATAAACTCACTAAAAACCCAAACCAGTGAACATTGAACAATGTGAGCAAAATGGAATGGGAATAGTTTGTAAAAATCACCATCAGAGTCTAAGTCAGACCTAGAAATGTCTCTAATAATAAAAAAATCCTCATGTGGTGATATTTTTCGTGCAAGCTTCAATGCTTAGAAAAACAGGAAAGTTTCTCTGCATGGTTTTTTTTTTTTTAATATAAATATGTGCATGTGTAGATTTAATGAGGTCCTTGCAGAGGGTAAGATCCATGCCAGGCTCAGCTTATGAGAGATAAATCAGATTTCTGCACACAAAAATTTTCCTCTTGCTGCCTGCACAGGTTGAAATGGGATTTCAATAAAGGTATTTAATCAGACCCTATATAAATTCAGCACCAACAGCTTTTTATTGTCCCTTTTAATATTGCTTTAATCGTGGTTATGATGAAGGTGATAACGGTTTAATTGTGGTTACGATGAAGGTGATAATGGTTTCTCTCTTGCTGGCAAGAGGAGAAAACTGATTTTGTCCTGGTTTTGCTGGGCATTTTCCAGGGGCATGGGCAGAGCCTGGTTCCAACAGGGTCTGGGCTTGGTTGATCTCCCCATTCCCTCACTGGGAGGATGAGGATGGACAGAGGAGGATGAAGAGAGAAAATCCATGAGCCAATAGGACATCCCTGGCTGTGCCATCCCATATCCCATATCCCAAATCCCATATCCCTTATCCCATATTCCATATTCCATATTCCATATTCCATATCCCATGTCCCATATTCCATATCCCATATCCCATATTCCATGTCCCATATCCTATGTCCCATATCCCATATCCCATATTCCATATTCCATAGTCCATATTCCATATCCCATGTCCCATATCCCATATCCCATATCCCATATCCCATATCCCATGTCCCATATCCTGTGTCCCATATCCCATATCCGAAATCCCATATCCCATATCCCATGTCCCATATCCCATATCCCATCTCTGACCCAAGAACTCTTCTTCTTGCTGTTTATTCCCTCCTATTCACACTCTATAAAAAAATAATGAAGTGGTTTCTTTCCATCATGACCAAACTGGAGCCATCACGAATTTCCAGGAAACAGAGAAAAAATTAATTAACCTGGTTGAACGCAAAACAAATATTTTTAGGACAGGGCAATATTTTTATTGCTCAAGGCTGGGTAGAGAGGCAGGGGACAGGGAAAAGGTGACAGAGGTGGGATGTGGTGGGTGTGGAGGTCACTTCTCCCATCTTTTTCAAGGTTCCAACCACTTCAGCCACAGCCACCAGCCAGGAATCCAAACCCAGGGAGTGGAATGCATCTGAGGAGATCCCTTTGAACTCAAACCACTCAGAATAATAATAATAATAATAATAATAATAATAATAATAATAATAATAATAATAATAATAATAAAGAAAAGGCTGCCCTGAGCTCTGGCAAACCCATTCCTTTGAGAGCTGGGTTATTTTCTTTCTCCATGAAAAACGATGGTTCCCCCTGCCTCTCCTCTCCCTTTAATCCCAGCAATGCTGCATTGATTCCAGCTGACCATGGACTTTCCTTCTCCTCTCTCTCCCTCTCACTCCAGAGCATTCATGAATGGGAACATTTTTCTTACTTCCAGAGACATTTTGAAAGGTTTCAAAGCAAATTCTCTGGAAGCCCAAGCAGAACCCACACTTCCCCCTGTAGTGAGTCCATGGAGAGAGGAGAAATCACCGTGACCCCATTTCCCTTAGGAAAAATAAATCCCTTTTCTTCCCTCTGAGCTGCAGCTCCACACAGAACAATTTAATCCTTTCCTGCCACCTCCAGGCACTGAGGTTGGTAATTGAAATCCTGAGGATGGGAGTTGGCTGGTGGACAAACAGGGAATTGCCATTCCTTTGGATCTGCCTTGCTTTTGGACGGTTTCACTGCCAATTGATCTCTGTTTTCATTAATAATTAATTTGTTTTTCCTCTTCCTCTCAAGCAGGGCAAGGTGTTAGGAGTGCGTTACCCTTTGGAATTTCCATCCCACCGTGTCCCTCTGTTAAACTGCCTCCAAGCCAGCCGGGAGGTTCCTCCAGGGAGGGCTGGGGAAACCATCTGGCTTTTTGTGGAATGCTCGAAGTGCTCAGCCTCTGTGCCAGGAGGGAGCTGACCCCTGCCAGCTGTGGCAGGAGGTGTTCCAGGATTGACTGACTGCCAGGAGCGGGATGGACCTGAGCAACCTCGTGCAACATCAAAGCTGCTCTGGCTCTGACGGCCCAGGAGAGCTTCAGAAGTGCCTTCCAACCTCCGTTATCGCACGGTTTTAATGTCTGAGCCTCAATCTTCCCGAGATGGTCAAGCCCAAAGGCAGGCTCTGATTTTTATGGGGTAGAAACAGAGAAATCATGGAATGTTTTGGGTGGGAAAGGACCTTGGAGTTCATCTTATCCCATCCCGTCCATGGGCAGGGACACCTTCCCCTGTCCCAGGCTGCTCCCAGCCCTGTCCAGCCTGGCCTTGGGCACTGCCAGGGATCCAGGGGCAGCCACAGCTGCTCTGGGAATTCCATCCCAGTCCCTCCCCACCCTCCCAGCCAAGAATTCCTTCCCAATATCCCATCTAAGCTTGCTCTCCTTCAGTGGGAAGCAATTTCCTCTTGCAGAGAACCTCTCTCCATCTTCCTCGTTGGCCTTGAGGCCCTGGCAGGCTGAAATTGGGAAACTGGGTCACTCCAAAGCTTTCCCTTCTCCAGAGTGAACAACCCCAATTCCCAATGCTCCAGCACCCAAGGGAGTCTCCCTGTTGTGAAAAAATGATTTAAAAATGAATCCTGGATCAGAAGAGTGGGGAGAGGGAGGCCAGGAGGAACCACTTAGGTGAACTCCAGCACCCAAACTTTTTCCAAGGTCCTTCCAAACACCCCTCAAAGGCTAGAAGGAACCAAAAATGCCTTCAAAGCACATCCATGCCCAAACACAAGAGGCTGGAAGGTACCAGAGGGCTGCAGGAAACTCTTCCAGCCCCGCTGTTGTGTTTCTGAGGAGCCTCAGGCACTATAAACAGCTTTATTTGTGTGAGCTGTACCAGGAGAGGAGCAGCACAAAACCAAGGAAACTTGGCTGGGAAAAACACCCAAACACGTCAGGATGAGGAAATGCCCTCCAATCCCTCATCCTTCCTTGGAGAGCGCTGGGATCCCTCACATGGAAACAAAAAAAGGAGAAGATGGAAGGAGAAGATGGAAACAAAAATTGTCACCAACATCCGCTGTCGTTTTCCTTGGATTTGTGCTGATGGCACAAAAGGCTCCTCACCCACCTGCCCCAGGCACAAACCTAGAGGGAATATAAGTGATATCCCAATTAAAACTAGCTGGAAATTATTCCACACACATTTTCTTTGTTCCAGGACACCAAGATTTTGACCAAAGCCAGTTTAGTTTCCCCGGACATGGGTTTTTATGGAGGCATTTTTTCCTCTTTTAAATTGGTGGAGAAAAAGAGGGTGACCAGATAATTTCTGCAGCAAGTTTTTCTCTTTCTTGTTGCTTTGTCTCTCTTTTAATTTTAATTTCAACAATTTTTGGGCTGATCTTTTTTGAAAGAGTGGAAGCATCCCTCAAAATCTGGGCAACAAAAAAGGAAGAAAAGGAAAATTGTGTGGAAATGAGGAAACCTAGAGAGATCAGGGATGGTTTGAGGTCCTGCCTATGGACATATCTGCTCAAAAGGGACTCCCTAACCCATGGTTTGCATCTCCTCCACCTCTGCGCCTTGATCTACCTGTGGGGCAAGAAATTGGGTCTTAATTAAGGTAAAAGCAACCTTAGGGAAGGATCCCCAGTCTGCCACAACATATCCCAGGAGGAAACAGCCAAGATGTTCTGGATAGAGAGAACTCACTCCGGTTCTCCCAGCTTTATTTTCCAGTTCCGAAGTTCTCTGGAATTTGGACTCTGGAAGTTTTGATGCCATTTTAGGAAAAAAAATCAGAGTCCACACATCTAAAAATCTACAGACAGATTCTGATTCTCTGCCCTGTGTATCCTGCCCCAGTGAGCACTTCACCAAATGTAAATAAAAACAGCTTTTCCTCTTCTGACTCGTTCCATGCAGCTTTGCTTGGGCCTCCATGTAATCCATGGGATTTCTGCAGCATTTAGTTTTAACTCAGTAATTTGTACGGCTGCCTGAGGTGCTTCCAAATGTGCTGGAGCTCAGTGTTGGTCTCTTCCCAGCTGCCTAATTAAAACCATGGAATAATGGAGTTTGGCTGAGGTGACTTTCAAGTCTTCTTTCCTCCTCCTTTTATTTTTTTTTAATCAAAAGAAATCTTTGGAGTCAGGGGATGATTCCAAGCAGCCCCTTGGAAAGGGCACCTGCTGGAAATGCTGCAGAGGAGTGGAGGAGAGCTTTATAGACTCAGACTGGAGTGCCAGAGGTTATGGCACACACAGGAAAAATCAAACTGCTTGTGATCCTCCTCTCATCACAGCATCCCTTTTGGGATGGTGCCACGAGGAAAAGAAGATTTTTTTTTTCCCCCCCTTAATGAGGATTTTGGAGCCTCTGATGAGGCAACAACCCTGGGGGAGCAGGGTGTGGGTGACAAATGTGCTCAAGGGTGTCCTTTGGAGAATCAGCAAAACCTGGGAGCAGGGAGCACCTTCCACATCCAGAGGAAACCTCCAGCCTGCTGCAGACTCCTTTATGGGGAAAAAAACTCAGTGACAAGAGGCAAAATCTTCCCCTCAACACACAGAGAGTGAATTTGGAAGCCTGTGAACAAGGAATGGCTTCTCTCCTTGTTGTGGCCGCGCAGCCAAGAATCAAAATCTGGGCCTTGTAATTGTTTGGTGCAAGAACTCCCAGCCTGGAGTTTGGGTTTCGTGGTATCTGGCTCAGCATGTCCACCTCATGTGGATCAAAGCCTACATGGTAGAATTAAGCAAATACAATCAGTGTAATGTGATTCATTCTTGTCCTGCTCAGCAGATGTTGGAACAGATGTCAGGTAAAAAAAAAAAAAATAAATAAAGATCTGCTGGGGAGTGAGTGTGTTATTTTGAATTAGTGCATTTAAGAGACGGGAGTATCTTTATTAATCCCATTTAAGGTGAAAGAGAGTATTTATGGCTTTGGTTCCTGGGAAATTATCCTCCCTTTGCCTCGGATTGTGGGCAGCAATCAGTGGTTCCCTATCAGGAACAGGGCAGTGCTGGTGGGCTGGGATCCTTTCCTATCATCCTGCTCGGCCTAAATATCAGAAACAACATTTAAAACACTAAGGAATTATAGGGCTGAAAATCTGGAGTTATTTCTAACCTGCTCTCAGGATAAAACCTTTGATTTGGCTGGTGTTGTACAGCTGCCTTCTTTATATTCTGGGTGTTTTCTCCTGTTTGATTAACACATTACCAAAAATCTCTCTTTTTCTGGGATTTCTGTGTCAGCACTAAAACCAGGGAGTTCTCTTACACACCTGATTAACCACAGAATTATAGTAACTGCTAATTAGTGAGGCAAACTCTCTAATTTTAAGCATTTATCTGCAGCTTTAGTGACCACCCAGAGATCCCATCTCCCAGTCTGAAGTCACAACTGGAGCAGATCTCGAGCATCCCCGCTCTGCTCAGCCAAGAATGTTTCTGCAGAATGTAAAAGCTCTGCCTCCTTTGTTAGCCAGAACTCCACAAACCCTAAAAAACCCCTCGTAGCTGATAAAGAGATGCTTGGAAAAGTGCCTGGCCATGAGTAACCCATCTCAAATTCCAGATATTCTCAGGAAAATTGCTTGGTCTGCCAGAGCAGTAGTGCAGGACAGGTTGGTGGGGATGGGAAGGGAATTTCTTCCATGTTCAGTGAGATTCCTCTTTGATGATGCTGGATTTTAATCAGCTGATGGGAAAACCTCAGGATCCAGGTGGTTTTCCCTCATCAGTTCCATTGGCTGGAGAGCTCCAGCCACCACGCTTCGAAAAAGGAGGAGAAATCAAAGCAAAGAAATGGGAAGCTTTGGGGTGACTCTGCTCCTCCACTCAGCATTTTTATATCAGAAAATAACATCAAGCCCTTGATCTTGGAGGGTCATTAATTCCTTCAGGGATCCTGGATGGTTTCCCTCTGAATCTCTGTGGAGATGCTGCTTTTTATAACCAGCCCGTGTCACTGGGGAAAGTTTCTGCAGCCAGCGCATGCACTGAGCCACCAGTGCTGACATTTCCCCTGTGATGTGGCTTTGTTAACTCTGTCTGGCCGTCCACATAAGGTCATTCCCTGCAAGAACAGGCAATTCCACATCTACACTGAGGCAAACCAGCAAAATCCAGGCTTCAGTCACATTATTTCATTTATTACTCATTGCCCTTCATGATAATTTGAGTTCTTTTTTTTCCTGATTTTCTCCTTTTCTTTGCACGTTACAGCTCTGTCCACTGCACACAGAGAAGTTGCCATGTTTTGGAAACCTTTCAAGTGGTGAACATATTTAGATGTGTGCCTGAAACACGAGCTTGTGTTGTTGCTATAAGGGTATGGATCTTACTTTAGCTACAAGGCTTGGGAATTCAATTAGCAGAAGAATGTGGAGCAGGAGGCAGCAGAAAGCTGCTGGTTAAAACTCTCCCTAATTCTGATTTTCTCTGGGACCCTCATCCCATCACTTCACCTCCACACGTGCCTGATCCTTTCCCATTCCTTGCAGAATCTGCTCCCAAAGTCAGCACACAGGCTGGATTTTGGATCCAGACCCCAAAGCTCCTACCTGGGCTCATTTCCAGCTGTGTATTTGTAAAAAGGCTTTTCCTGAAGAAGCCTTTTCAAAGAGAACAGATGCCCACACCTTGTTGTATTTTGGAGAAAGCTGAAATGATCCCTGAAGCAAATCCCTCCTGTGATCCAGGGGCTGAATTCTGTCCTGTTTTTACCCAGCAGTTGCACCACGATGCTGCTGCTTGGCCACCACGGGGATTATTTTCATTTTTTCCAAAACAGAGGAGACAGAGCAAAGAAACGCTCCAGGCAAAATTCCTGCACACAAAGTGCTCAAGCCCTAAAGGTGTGATGAAAGCATAATCCTGCACATAACCCTCAGTTCTGCTGCCTAAAATAATAGTCCAGGATGCTGGCAGGGGAATACTACGCTTCCTGTGAGTGTTTCAGTTCACATTCTCCCAAAAATAACACAGCGACTGTTAACACCTGCACTTTTCAACATTTCCTTGCTAACAACAAGGAGATTAATGGGTTCCATTCAAAAAGACCTTTTTGACCTCATTTATGATGTTGAGAAAGTCAGGAAATTGCCTGCTAATCCAAAGTTTGATAATCCCAGGTTTCTTCAGGAAAGATCCCAGCTCGAAGCGTTCAGGGGGAGAAAGGTTGGATCCAGGTGGGACAGGATCCACAGGGACTCACAGCAGGTGAGTCCTCATCCCTCTGTGTTAAGGGATGAAGAGGAGAGGTGGGAATGCAGGAACAGAAGTTACCCAACCTTTCCAGTGCTGCAGACCACAGAAAAACTTCATCTGGCCAAGATTTGCTCCCATTTTGGAAAAAACCCATGGGAAGAGGGGGGCGTGGGGGGACTGCAGCAGCTCCCAGGGGCTCTGGGCAGGATCAGGCCAGGCTGAGCTTGCAGGCAGGACCTGGAGTGACCCAGCAGCTCCTGGTGGCTCAGTGCCACGGCAGCTGGGGCTGGCATGGGAAGCAGGAGCTGCAGGTTGGCTGCTCCTGGGAGAGCTGGGGCTGGCAGATGGCACCACTTTGTGCCTCCGCCTGGGATTTCCAGAGCAAAACTTCTCCCAGTTCTTCACAGACAGCCCCAGCCTTCTGCTTTCGATTCCATAGAGGACTGGAGGGTATTTTTTTATCTTTTCTTGTTTCTTTTCAACGTATTTGTGTATTATAAACATGGAACAAACCTCCAAGAGTTTGTCAGAGAGGTCCAGGCTTGAGAAAACAGCCTGGCCCAGACTGTTCAAAGTACAAATATATCAGCACCTCTACCTGCTTCTGCTTCAGGAAACATTCAGCCAGTTGATCAAATGCCATCCTAATTACAGGCCTTGCAAAGAGCAAAAATGAGCCAGGGAAAAATCAGAACTAAGGAGCTGTGCAGCTCCTTCCCAACAGGAGGGAAAACAAACATGAAATCAGTGCCTGCATTCAGCACAGGATGGGCAGGGACAAGCTGAGGATGCTTCAGAGAAGGAGCAGCATCAAAGAAGGAAGGTTTGTGCAGGACAGAGCCACTTCCGTCTGATCAATCACAGAATTCCAGTAATTCTGATGCAAATCTGGTAATCAGTGAGGCAAACTCCCTTTTAGGCATTTATCTGCAGCTTTAGTGACCATGCAGAAATCCCATCTCCCAATTTAACATCTCCCAATTTAACATCTCCCAATTTAATTCCATGGACACATCTGGAGCAGACCTTGAGCATCCCCACCCTGCTCAGCCAAGAATGTTTCTGCAGACTTTTCCGTTTCCCTGAAATCCTATTTAAAATGTTTCTTCAGACTTTTCCATTTCCCTGAAATCCTATTTGCCCTCGTGAAGAAGCTCAGCCCCTAATTGATTCAATGAAGAGCTGCCTCTCCTGGGGAAGGAGTGTTTCTGTGGGGTGTTTCTGTGGGGTGTTTCTGTGGTGTTTCTGGGTGTTTCTGTGGGCTGTTTCTGGGTGTTTCTGTGGGGTGTTTCTGGGTGTTTCTGTGGTGTTTCTGGGTGTTTCTGTGGGGTGTTTCTGGGTGTTTCTGTGGTGTGTTTCTGGGTATTTCTGTGGTGTTTCTGTGGGGTGTTTCTGGGTGTTTCTCTGGGGTGTTTCTGTGGTGTTTCTGTGGTGTGTTTCTGGATGTTTCTCTGGGGTGTTTCTGTGTGTTTCTGTGGGGTGTTTCTGGGTGTTTCTGTGGGTGTTTCTGTGGGGTGTTTCTGGGTATTTCTGTGGGGTGTTTCTGGGTGTTTCTGTGGAGTGTTTCTGGGTGTTTCTGTGGGGTGTTTCTGGGTGTTTCTCTGGGGTGTTTCTGTGGTGTTTCTGTGGGGTGTTTCTGGGTGTTTCTCTGGGGTGTTTCTGTGGTGTTTCTGTGGGGTGTTTCTGGGTGTTTCTGTGGGGTGTTTCTGGGTGTTTCTGTGGGTGTTTCTGTGGGGTGTTTCTGTGGGGTGTTTCTGGGTGTTTCTCTGGGGTGTTTCTGGGTGTTTCTGTGGGCTGTTTCTGGGTGTTTCTCTGGGGTGTTTCTGGGTGTTTCTCTGGGGTGCTTCTGTGGTGTTTCTGTGGTGTGTTTCTGGATGTTTCTGTGAGGTGTATCTGTGAGGTGTTTCTGTGGGGTGTTTCTGGGTGTTTCTGTGGTGTTTTTCTGGGTGTTTCTGTGGGGTGTTTCTGGGTGTTTCTCTGGGGTGTTTCTCTGGGGTGTTTCTCTGGGGTGTTTCTGTGGGGTGTTTCTGGGTGTTTCTGTGGGGTGTTTCTCTGGGGTGTTTCTGTGGGGTGTTTCTGTGAGGTGTTTCTGTGCGGTGTTTCTGGGTGTTTCTGTGGGGTGTTTCTGGGTGTTTCTGTGAGGTGTTTCTGTGAGGTGTTTCTGTGGGGTGTTTCTGCGTGTTTCTGTGGGGTGTTTCTGTGGTGTTTCTGGGTGTTTCTGTGGGGTGTTTCTGGGTGTTTCTGTGGTGTGTTTCTGGGTGTTTCTCTGGGGTGTTTCTGTGGGGTGTTTCTGTGGGGTGTTTCTGGGTGTTTCTGTGGGGTGTTTCTGCGTGTTTCTGTGGGGTGTTTCTGGGTGTTTCTGTGGGGTGTTTCTGTGAGGTGTTTCTGTGGGGTGTTTCTGGGTATTTCTGTGGGGTGTTTCTGGGTGTTTCTGTGGAGTGTTTCTGTGGGGTGTTTCTGTGAGGTGTTTCTGTGGGGTGTTTCTGTGCTGCTCTGTTCCTCATCCCCCTTTTCCCCACTCAATCCCTGCGTCTCTGGGAATTGGAAGGAGCAGATTCCCTCTGGAGATCCCTGCTGGGGAGAGGCGCTGGGATAGGGGTGGAGCAGAGAGCTCAGGGTCTCTGTCGGAGTGAGGGTCCCAGGGTCACTGCCAGGGGAGATGGGCACACCCAGAGGGCGATGCCAGCCCGAAGATGGCACAGACAGACCCAGCAGCACATTCTCCACATTCCCAGTGCTGCTGCTGCCTCCCTGCTCTGATCCCTTTGCTCTCACTCCCACCTCCTCCCTCCTGCTCCCCTGCCATCCTTTAATGCCCATCCAGGCCTCTCTCCCTCACCCCAAACCTTCCGCTGCTCAGCCCAATGAACCATCCTAATAAACTCAAAAACATTTGATTCCCAGAGCCAGCACGGGGTGCAAACCCATCAGGAAATAACAAGGTGCCCCCATTGTAGAGATTTTTTTTCCCAAATTGTACTGATGGAGTTGTTTTGTAGACCCAAAGCAGGCGGAGGGGAGGGAAACCACTGTGGGCATTTGAATCCTTTCGGTTCCATAGGAAGTTTTCAGGCAGCTCCAAACAATTGGGGGCTGAGAAAGTGCAGCTGATGTTGTGTTTGTGCATGGGGTTTGTACCCAGGGCTGGGAGCTGGAGCCCATTGTTCAGGAGCCTGGGTTCCCCACGGAGCTGCAGGAAGCACAGGGCACAGCTGAGGAGACCCTGGCCAAAGTTCCTGCAGGGATTTTCCCCAAGGCGTGCTTTGTATGCTGCTGGAAACACAGAAAAATCAGAAATGCATCAATAAATGTATCGGTAATCCTGGTTTTGAGTCACTCAGGATAAAATTCAAAGAAATCTGGTCAAAATGCTTAGAAATTTCTTTTTTTTTTTTTTTCTTAATGAAAAGTTGAAGAATTAAACACATCCTCAAGCGCCTTCTGATGCCGTTTTTTCCAAGTTCTTCACTCATTCAATTTTTCCAGAGATTACCTCTGGAAAGGTAAAGAAAGTTAAAGAACCAAAGGGAATTTCATTGACAACTGTTTGATTGGCTTTGGGCTTGAGGGAAATGTTGGATCTGCTGATTTCTCACTGTTCTTATCTGACCACGCTCCAAAAAATGCCTCCATTCTCTTAAACTACAAATTAAATGCCTCTGTCCCTGCAAATAATGCTGAAGATGTTCAGAAAGCTTGAAATATCTCTCAGCCTGAGACCTCTTCACGTTCTTTGGGTTCCCTCAATGAGAATATCGCAAAAATTCCACGTACAGCTCCCTCAGTTGTGTTACCACCAGCTCCACTCAGACCCAGGCATTAATAATTGCAACAGAATAAATTCCTCAGCTAAAAGGTAAAACTGAGTGATGGGAAGAATATGGAGAAAGTGTGAAATATAGAGAAAGAATAAAGAGAAAGTGTAAAATAGTGCAGGAAGTTGTTATCTCTGAGGAGAAAGAGTAAATATTTTTATCCAAGAAGGATGTAAAGTTGAGATATCTTCTGAGCTTGTGAGAGAGTGAAATGTCCTATCCTCCAAGAGCAATGGATAAAATAAGGACAGGAAATAGAAGCCTGATCAATGCATTGCTCCAGCTCGACTTGGATTTTATATGGATATAAACCATGGCAGGAGGTAGAAGGGAATGGGATTTAAGGTCCCTTTCAACCAACCCAAACCATTCCATGATCCTGCGATTCCATGAAATCTTCACACAATCATGGTTCCAAACCTGCATTTCCCCTGGCTGAGCTTCATTGGTGGCCTGAAGGCTCCTGGGTGTACAGGAGCCATTTCTGAAGGGTTGAAGAACAGCAAATAAACCCTAAAACTGCTGCTGAAAGCTTTTCTCCAATGGTGAGAAAAACAGGGAGGGAAATTCCCACCCAAATCTGAATCCTGAAAAATCACCAGAAAAGCCATTGGATTTTGGGATGGATTGCTGATTTCTCCCAAGATTAAACCAGGATTAGGCTCAAGTAGGAAAAATCTTTCTGAGAGGGGGGAAAGGCTGAGCACTAAAAGGTTTCAAGATCAATAAGAGCCAGAATGCAGCAGTGGCTCCTCCCAACCACGAGTAATTAAATATTTTTCAATTTTTTCCTGAGAAATTAGAGAGTTGATTCAGAGATAATAACCAGGACAAAACAACTTTTCCTCTGCCCATCCAACCTCCTCTGCACTGCTTGGGTTCCAAGACAAACCCAGATATTCCAAGGAACAAGAGGGATTTCAAAAAACCTGCAGACCCACCAGAAAGCTGTTCCGAGACATGCACAGAGCATTTTGTGCTAATCAGGGAGCAAACTCCTCTGCAAAATATTATTCATGGGACTGAACATCAGCCAACTGCAAAAACATTTTCTTAACTTGTGGGTAAACAGTTTCCAGCTCTGGCCTCTGCCTCCCTGCATTATGGTAATTTCACACTTGAAAATTTCACAAATAAAACGTCCAGAGCCGCTTGCAGGAAAATTGCGGTGAATTAAAATAAGCAGCAATTCAGTTTTGTCTAAGCTGCTCTGGTCTTTGTTTCAATTTCTTTGCCTGATTTGAGCTGAGCTTCTGAATTAGGAACAGGGAATCTGGGATTTTTTTTTTTATAATTTATTTTTTGAGATGCAGTTTTATGAGACAGTGTTATTCAGAGAGCAGCAGGCAGGGAAAAGAGGCACGCTGAGGTCAGGGCAGAAGGAAAAAGCCAAGTGGGAGCTAAAGAGGGGTGGAGTGTGCCCAAAACCCACCAGATTAATCCTGCCTGCATCCATCTGCTGCCTCATTTGGTGCTGGGCTTTTAGACACAGGGCCAGGGATCTCAGAACAGGTTGTAAATGAGATTTTGAATGCCCACGTTCAGTATCAGACACCCAGGGCACATCCACAGGGTCTTTTTATAGAGCTCATTTATGGTTGCCCAGGCCGGCACAAAGGAATGAGGCCACAGCTCTGCCTGGGACATCCAGGACTGCCCTGAGCCAGGATCCCAGCAGAGCTCATGGGCTGATCCCAGCACAGCTCATGGGATGATCCCAGCACAGCTCATGGGATGATCCCCCAGGATCCCAGCACAGCTCATGGGATGACCCCAGCACAGCTCATGGGATGATCCCCCAGGATCCCAGCACAGCTCATGGGATGATCCCAGCACAGCTCACGGGCTGATCCCAGCAGAGCTCATGGGCTGATCCCAGCACAGCTCATGGGATGATCCCAGCACAGCTCATGGGATGATCCCAGCACAGCTCATGGGATGATCCCCCAGGATCCCAGCACAGCTCATGGGCTGATCCCCCAGCTCTGCTCAGCACTTCCCACCAAGCTGAGCTCAGCTCACCCTCCTGCCCTGCCCAGCAGAGCCCAAAGTCCCTCCTGAGCCTCAGCCCCGGCATCACCACGTTTTGGGGCTGTTGGAATGTGGCCTTTTCATCCTGGTCCCTCCTGGAGAGAAGGAACATCTCCATGCAGGTCTGTTGCCCACGTTTCAGCTCATTTTTCACCCCACTTTTGACACTCAGATCAGTCAGACACCTCAAGCCCTGGAACATTTAATTGTAGCTCGTGCCATCATTTGCCTTGTCCGCTAAGCCTTTGATTACATTAGGCAAGAAAGAAAATTTCATCTACGCTCTGCAGCGATTCCTTAGGCTGAAAATAAAACTGGAATTGGCCAGAACGAGATGACATTTTTCTTCAAGACAGCTGAAGGAAGCATGAAAACTTCTGTCCAGGATATCCGGGACTTGGCTGGTTCTTTCTCTTCCCTGAGTTTTCTCACCAAATGATTTTTGTTTATTCTATTTAAAAAGTCTGTTCCTCTTTGACAGGTGTCCTATAGGCAGAAAATGTGTCTTGGCTGAGGGCAGGGAGGGAATTAGTCCTGGGTTTCTTCTCAGGAGTAATGGAAGTTTCTCTGCTGAAGGTGCACGGCAGAAATATTCCTGTGTTAAACTCAGTGTGATGTGTTCAGGCACAGAACTTTATCTGGGGATAAAATTATGGAGAATTGAAAGGCTCCAATAAAAATGGAAGTGAACTTGCAGTGGCAGGTGAAATAGGAATTTTGGAATTTTAAACTGAATGGAACAGAGTATTGAACTTTACAGAGGTTTGGCAATTTCGGGAAGGAGTTTTTTTTAAATTAAAAGTCTAAATTAAAAAAAAAGAGAAGCAACAACAACAAAAAATAAAATTAAAAAAAAAACGCAATAAAAAGGCAAACAGGCAGTTAGCCAGGATTCACTCAGCCTTTAAAACACTCAGTTATCAGCAAACACATCAATTTAGTGCAAAGTTCAGTATTCTGCAAGCTTCTCTAGCAGAAGTTGGATGAATCTGCTCTAGCACTAAAATTGGTGACCAGGAGCCACCTCTGCCAAACCCACTCATGCCCCTGCCCTGTTGGGTCACCAGAACTGGAAAATCCCAATCCATTGGATATTTTTTAGAAAGGCACCATCCAGGAGCAGCAAGGCTCACTGCCAAACCCTCTGGAGCTTTTTAGTTCAACATCTGAACCCCAGTAATAACAGGGGGTGTGAGGATACAGCTCCTTTTCACTCATCCCTAGGCACAACTCACCCAGCTCCCCAATTCATTGATTAATTGACTCCCTAATTAATTGAATCAGCAGAAGAATGAGCCCTACAAAACTCTCCCAGCTCAGCCAGGTCAGAGTCTCAGGGCCAGGAGAAGGGGAGGGATGGAAATAATGTGGCAAGAGGAGGGAAAAGGCAGGACTGCAGTGATGGAGATTAATCCGCACTGTTGTATCCACAGCATTTTGGCATGAGGTTACCAAATAATTCCTGATTTTGCTGCCTAGGGCTGCAAATCATCCCAAGGTTATGGAGAAACTCAAGTGCTTCCCTGAAGGTTGAGCCTCTGCAGGAGTTAATGGAGGAAAAATCCAAGTTTGGGGTGGTATTTTCCACAGATCAAGCCTGAGGGAGAAACAGCAAAGGAATAAACCAGTGAGGGCTGGGAAAGGAGCTCAGATTAATAACCTGAGTCAGGGGAGGACAGAGAGCACATCCTCAACATGGGCATCACCCCCGAACCTCCACGTACCCAAGCACCAGGATCAGATTTAACTTCAACCATGTGTCCTGCTCAGGCACTGCTTAATCACCCTAAAGAACACAAACAGCCCCCAGCATTTACACCCTCTGTTAAATATCAGCACCCTAAACCAAAATTAGGGTCATTTCACACAAAAACTGCTAGCAGAACAGGCCCCTTTGCACCCACAGGCAAGGGTCAGTCAGTATCTCCAATAAATTTCGTACCAGACAATTTGTACTTTGAGTAGAGGTACAAGGATGCTCCATGGTAGTTCTTTTTTGTATCTTTTATTTCATCTTCACAGTCAAATTGCCCATTTGGAAACCTTGTTTTGAAAAAAAAAAAAAAGCAGAGGATGTACCCTTTCAAGCAGATTTTGCAAATAATGGATGGGTTTATTGGTTTGGGGAATGAAAATAAATGGAATTTCACCTCACACAAATCTTTTTGTGAGTTCCCAGCACTGCAGGATTGATTGGGAAGGCTCTTTGTGACTAATATGTGGATGGGCTTTATTTTTCCTGGAAATTTTCCTCACAGTGTTACATTTGGAGGACCTGTGCCCAGCTTCCATGGGGATCTGCTCCTTGGGACCCATCCAAGCACACCATGGTCACTTTTGGGCCCTTAGAAATCAGAGAGGACACTTTGACATGGTGGGGGGATGCCAACCATGGGTGAAACGAGCAAACCCCAGCTCAGGCAGGGATCTGAGGTGTTTTTAGGGCATTTCAGGGGGAGCTTCCGTGCTCTCCAATGTGTTGATCCATCCAGGGGTGGCCGTTCCCTTCCTCCCCTCCACAAGTGGGGAAGAGAGGAGGAGTTAGAAAGCTGACATGGCAAATCTCCAACCCTCTCCAAATACAATTTATTAAATCCAGCAGTTAATATCAGGGAGCAGCGCCTGCTTCAGCAAAGCCAACCCAATATGTGGGGAAGAAGGGAGAGCAGGAGTGATTTAGAAACTTCCATTTCTTGGACAGGGGCACGCTTAAAAAGGCTGCTCTCATAAATCTGTGGTTTCTGGGCCTTTTTGGGCCGTGTGTCTGAGCACTCCCACAGCAGATAGTGGGACGTGTAACATTCCCAAGTCCATGAACCCCAGTCACATGATGGTAATTACTGCAGACCTTGAAACACAAAGACCAATAAATTCAGCATTAAGAGCACAGCTCCTGTTCGCTTACTCACAGTGCAGAATTTGGCCAGGATTTGCATGGGAAGGTCTTATCCCTTCAAGAATCTTGATTTCTCAACATGTTGTTGATCCTCTGGATACCTCTGACCACATGTTAGACAAAGAATATTCCACTCCAATGTCCTTAAAGGGTCCAAAAATTCCAACCCAGCGGGTGCTGGCTCCTGATTCCTTGGGCCTCTTCAGAAATTCAGCATTGGGAGCTTTTGAGAGGGGGGAATTACAACAAAGTCTAAGTGAAGTTTTCCTTTCCAAATACAGAGATTCTTTAGAGCACAGAGTTGAGTATCTTGGACTGACAGGATAAATATGGGATCACTTCACCCCAGGGAAGATGGATCACATGTACCCTGCAGGGGGAAACCACTGGAATGGTGAAGCAGGTGAAAAATGGGGTGGGAAAAGAAGAATTCACCGCCCAACGCAGCAAATGAGAAGCACCCACATTTCAGCATCTCCCCAGAGCAAACTCCTAGGGCTGAACTCTGCTTGTTGCGCAAAACCTCAGAGATTCTCAGAGGGAAAACCAGCCCTGTCCGTCTCTCAGCTGCTCCTGGGTGTCTGAGCTGGGTCCTGGTGTGGTCTGTGCACGCTGGTGCTGTGACTCACGAGCTGAGCAAGCACAGCCTGCCCTGATGCTGGACCCTGCTGCCACAGCTGAGCTGCCAGCTCTTTGAAGGAGATAAAAGGTCCCCAGCTCGGCCAGGACAAATTGGCACCTCTCCACCTCCTGGGAGATTTACATATGTATTTTTAAAATGAGGCAGTCATTAAAAGGCTGCTTCGCTGGGATAATTGCAATTATCCCATTCTTTCGGTGGCCCACTGTAAACAGAGAGTTCAGTGTCTTGTCTTGTGCTGGAGCAGGAGTCATCCCAATCCCAGCACTTCCTCTTTGGCAAGAGGCAATTCCATCTGAATCACCACCCGGCTCTTGCTCCATCCTCAGGCTCTGATGGTCTGATAACATTTACTCAGAACTCGAAGCAATTAAAACCAAGATGACACATTAAAACAATCCCAATTTAGAATCCATCTTTAAATGATTATTTGGAGCTGATTGGGAAACAGAATTTCTGCTCTGCAGGGAAGTCAAACGTTTCAAAATTCCCTTTCATCACAGCCTGGAATGCAACCTGAATTTGGCTTAAATCCCATTTTAGTTGGACTTTCGGCACCTGGGACTTGCAAACTGCTTAATGTCAGCTGTCACTTCATCCCAGAGAAAAGTGCAGATGTTTCCACATGGGGCGACAGAGTGGCCTCCATTAAAATGCACTCAGCACTGTCCCATTAATTAACCTCAGGAGAGGCACCATTCCTGCTTTTTCCCCAAAGCCTTCACATGGGCACAGCTGTGCCCAGACCACACCCAACACATGAGGGACAAATCCAGAGTCATGACGGCAAAACACAGGAACTTTTGCCCAGCAGAGCCAGAGCTCATAAAGAGGGAGTTGTGACCTCTCTGAACTGGACAGGGATGAAATTTCCACTTTTTCATGGGAGAATCCACCCAAGGACAAATAGGGAATGTCACAAGAGGATTTCTCCCATCCTTTTTTTTACATATAAGGGAAAGCAGCAGTCAGTGCGTGCAAGGAGCTGTCAGTGCCCATCAGGGAGATGGAGATGGAGATTCTCCCTGACAGAGGAGCACTGTGGTCTCCCTTCTCACTCCTCACACACTGCAGGCCCTGAATTCCCTTCAGTAGCGATGGACTCATCCAATAAAACCAGATCCAAACTTATGGGGCAAACCACAGGGAAGGCATCACACAGGAGCATGACCATGTTCCCACACAGACCTACTTCCCATCAGAAGGGAACAAAGGTTTTTATTGGAAGTAGCTGGGTTTGGTAAGAGTTTTGAACTGGTATTTCTGGCCAAAATCGTGCTCATCCATACTCTCTGCCCAAGTTCTCTGCCATTCGTGGCTACCTGTCTCAAGAGTGAAGGAGAATGGGTGGATGAGGTCCAGACACTGCTCCATCCAAGGAGGAAAATCTCTCCCAGCTCCCAGGTTTATTTGGGTGGCTGTTGCCCTCTGGCCATGGATCTCACAAGAGCTGCCCTTCCCTTGCTCCTGGAGCTGGTGGGGCTGCAGTGCTGCAGCAGCCCATGGTTTTACCACTGGTGTGGAGGATGGAAAGCCTGAAACCCCTCCCTGTGCTGCACAATCCATCTGCTCCAGCACTTGGACATGCCTGAAATTTTTTGTCCAAGCCAGGCCTGAGATCGTGGCAATTAAAGGCACCGTTCTTCACCCCCGAGTTGCAAAGGGCTCTCCTCTCACAACTGCTTGAGTGATGGGTCATTACTCAGCTGCCTTCACAGAAAAAAACCCCCACTATTTCCAGTGAGTTCCTTGCAAATGAAATGACTTTCTGGTTTATTGAAGTTGCATTGGCTTGAGTGGCCCTGTCATCGCCGAGTGGCTTCGACTCCTGCAGCAAAACAGCCCCAAGGAAATCCTAAAGGACTCCTCTGCCATAGCTGAGCAGGTGGGGGAACAGGGGGCAATGGCCTTTGGAGGATGAAAACACATTTCTGACTCTGAAGAGCTCCTGAGGAAGAGAATCAGAATATGGGCTCTGATTCAGCAAAGCAATTCAGTATGTGCTTTAAGTCAAAGCCTTGCTTAATTCCTTTGACTCCAATGGGATTTAAGCAAAGGCTTCAGACTGAGCTAAATTCAGGTCTAAAAATTCCTCTGACGTTTTTTCCCTCCTGGATTACAGTGAAAGAAAGTGGTTATAGTGCATGCCTCGAGAAGCAGAGGGGTGATGAACTGTGATGCACATCCAGTCTAATGTAAAGCTTTAAAAATCACTTGGCAGGAGCTGAGTCATAAATTAAGTTGCTCAACGGGCCCGTGCTTTGCAACCAAAGCCATTGTCTTCCAAGGGCTTGAGCTTTACAGCTTCCCAACTCTGCTGTGGCCGACCAGGAGAGACTTTACACTTGATAAGTCCTCTAATATGCCAGGGAGAGTCCCTCCCTCCCCTCCTGCTCCCCTCCTACCTCTTTAATGAGCATCCCCATTAGCTCGGGAGTACAAAGGGAGTTCACTCTGTGAGCCTTTGTGTTCTTTGCATGTTAGGAGGGCTAAGGAGCAGTTCAAAAAGCAATCTGCCCAGAAACCACAGTTTATGAGTCCCAGAAGTTTCATTTGCTCAGGTCAGACTGAAAGCTTGGCTGAAGATACAGCAGAAATTTTTCTCTGTCAGGCAACAGAAAGCAGTACAAAGAACCCAGCTGTTAGGTCTCATAGCCCAGGCCTCTAATTAAAACAGTGGAAAATTAGATAACTTCACAAATTCATCACTGCCACCACTGGCTGTCAAAAAAAAAAAGCTCGGGGGTTACCACCCACCTTTTGTTTATGTTGCTAACCAGTGTCTCCATCTTGTGTGTGTGTGTGTGTGCACAGAACTGAGCTTTCCTCCCTTCCCCCTGCTCTCAGCCACTTTTTTGCACCTCATTCAAAAAAACTTCAGATGAGACTGGAAAGAGGCTGCAAACCAGGTTTGCAGACGTGCCTCCCCACACAGATTTTTAAAGTGTTTTTTTTCCTATAGGGGAAAATGAAAAAGGCTCAATTTTTACTGTATTTAATAAAAGGAGGAAGGGCAATGGTTCTTCCCAAAGATGCAAGACACAGTCGGTGTGGTGCTTCTGCCTGTCTGAGGCCAGCAAATGCCACTTGCAGCTTGTGATCAACTCTGTATTAAAAAAAACCCAAGCAAACAATGCCTCCATCCCTAAAATAAAGGAGGAAAGAGACCTTGTAGCACCCACGCTTCAACAACAGCCAAAAAAGAGAGCTCCTGTTCTTTGAAAAGTTAAATTCACCTTTGGATTACAGAGGGTAAGTTCAATAGCCCTCAAAACTAAGAGGGATTAAAAGTGTCTCTTGCATTAAGCCTGGCTTTTAAGAAAAAAACCAAAAAACGTTCCTTCAAAGAACAAAGGGGAGAGATTCACACCTGAGCGAGCCACACCAGGCATGAACCAGCTTCTCCTGCAGAGGTCCTGGCACAGGGGACCAGGAGGGGACAGACCATGGAGCCACACAGGGTGAGAAGCAGATTAAAGATACAAACATTTCATAAATACAGGAGGGAAAAACTAATTTAGGGTTGGGCCTGGGAATTGTTCTCAGCTTAACTTTCATTTGAGACTGTGGGGTAGAAGAGGGACAGGGCAGATGCATCAATCCACAGGGTGACACCCAAACAAGGCAGACAACTCCATGATTTGGTGTTTTTTTAATTATAAACCCTGTGGTTTTTAATAAAACCCCTGGGTTTGTTTGTTTGTTTCTTTGTTTTAATTATAAACACCTGAATATTCAATTCTCAACTGAGTGCCTGAATTTTTGGGCAGAGCCCAAGCAGCCAAGGCTGACCAGGAAGGGACAGACCATGGAACCACACAGGGCAAGAAGCAGATTAAAGATACAAACATTTCATAAATACAGAAGGGGAAAACTAATTTAGGGTTGGGCCTGGGAATTGTTCTCAGCTTAACTTTCATTTGAGACTGTGGGGTAGAGGAGGGACAGGGCAGATGCATCAATCCACAGGGTGACATCCAAATGAGGCGGCCAACTCTATGATTTGGTGTTTTTTTAATTATAAACCCTGTGGTTTTTAATAAAACCCCTGGATTTTTTTTTTTTTTTTAATTATAAACACCTGAATATTCGATTCTCAACTGAGTGCCTGAATTTTCAGGCAGAGCCCAAGCAGCCAAGGCTGGTGAGGGCAGCAGGTTCGATGTCTCCTGTCCCACCTGTCAGGGCTGGGGACCTGCAGCTTGTGCTGCTCCACTGCTTTCCCTGCCCTGCTCTCCTGCAGCGTTTGGGACATGTGGAAAAGGAGCATTGTTTTGGCAGGAAAAGCAGGATTGCAAGAGCGTGGATAAGAATAGAGCTAATAAAGACACTGTCCAAGATGAAGAGAAAGATGAGACAGAGATCTACGTCAAGACCGTGGCTACATTGACCCATTAATTAATTTCCAGTCACAGAGCAGGAATAACTTCCATTCCAGAGCAGGAATTTGCTCCCCTAGTGAAATAAAACATATTTGCTGGGAGCCATTTGCTGAAAGGCTGCACGGAAGGCACATGTGCTCACTCCAACCAAACACATTTTGCCTCGTGCCAAGGGGAGCCATCCAGAGCCCCCCCAGCAGCTCCAAAGTGGCTCCATCAAAGCTTTGTGGGATCAAACACCACGGCTGCTCCTCCAGGGGTGGCCCTGAGGGATGGAGCTGAGGGTGAGCAAGTGCCTACACAGCCCTGGCATCGGGGGCTCCCAGCCGGCCAAACCGCCGTGATTTGTGCCTTTCTATAATTGGCACAGTCCTTCCCAAAAGAGAAAAAAAAAGAAAAAAGCAGCACCACCAACCCCTTCCCAGCTCTCACCAACAAAAGGTAAAGGCATTGAGAAGGACGGCATTCTCTTGTCACATGTTACCTTCTAAATCTTGAGTCTTCCTTTGTACTCTGACAGTAATTTCACATATAGACATGGCTGCCAAGCGAGGTTTGTTTGATGTTCTTTCCTGCCTTTGTAATGGAGTTTCCTTTTAAGCAGGAGGAGGCGGAGGGAGAGGGGATGACAGGGGCTTATAAATATGGAAAAGACACTTTTTGGCATAAAATTCACGTCGCATTTAAAATATCTCTGTGACTCTTTTTCTTTTTCCCGCCCGTGAAGCCGGCCACCTTTGGGATTGTCCACTTGGAAAATCTACTGTTAAAAAAAGAAGCACAGAAGGGAAAATCATCATGGCTGGAAAATATTCAAGACTTTGGGAAGCAAAAAAAAAAAAAAAATAGCCCAAAAAAAATCCACTGCAGATCCTGGAGTGATGTCAGTGTTCTCTGAAAGGCCACACTGGCACTGAGGCACCTATGACAGGTAAAGTCAAAGGAGCAGTGAGTGAGTTGGTGCCCTCTGGAGTGACCAGATCTCTTGGAAAATTTATGCATCCCAAAGGAAAGGCCATAACACCCGTCCTAGGTCTTAGCAATAAAGTTTGGGATGGTTTCTCCATGTTCTCCATAGATAAGGCAAAGCTGGTGAGGATCCAGCCTGCTGGGACTGTGAGATGTTAAATTGCACCTCAAAGTGAGTGATCCCAAAAATCCAAGTGGCATTCCCAAGGTTACATGGGAAGATCATGAGGGAAGGGAGCAGGTGTCACCCAAAAAGCAGGAGCCTGACCCTCAAAGTCACCATGCTGGTGTTCCCAGAGGACCAGACCTGGGATCCTTCCACATCCAGGGCATAAAAATGACTGATCTGGAACAAGACATGGTGCAAAGGACAGGTTGGAGTTGTGTTATTGGGAATTGTGTTATCCCAGGAAAAATCTGAATGGAGGATGAGATGTCCCAGGAATCCAGCAGCCAAATGCAGACAGGTGCTGTCCATGGGTGGCTGGTGAGCTCAGGGCTCAGCTCCACTCAGATTCCACACCTCCATTCCCTGGAACTTGCTCAGAGCTCCTCAGGAAGGACCCACACGTCTCCCTGCCTTTTAGCAAATAACGGATGTGCCTTTCATTTATCCCCAGGACTCTTTCCTTCAGATTGCTCTTGACACTCCACACTTTGCCTGACACATGAAACCCCCCTCCTCTGATAAATTTATGTGCCTTATAAACAAAAGCTACAAAATAGCCAACGGCCCCGCATCCCTGCCAATTTCAGCATATGGAAGAACAAGGAGAAGACAAGGGATGTTATTTTTTTTTTTTTTTTTTGTAGGAACACCAGAGTTTGAAGCAGAAAGCTCCATTAGTCCAGCTAATGAGGGATTGTTCCCCGTGGTATATTCCCCTCAGCACTAAATGACTCAAATGATAGCCCTTCCAACACTTCCCAGGGAAAACTATTCCACAGCCTCATAGATCACACTGTCAGGAGCTTTTGGCCAGATGGATTTCAAAGGCTACGAAATGTGCTCGAGTGTTTGGCTTGGAAACCCTTGAAACGGCTTGGGGCTCTCATATTTGCGATACCACAGGCATGACTTCAGCTGCTGGAGCTCAGCACCCAAGTCCTGCACACCTCTGTCCCCTGCACACGTCCCCACGTGCGTGGGATTGGGCTCAGGGCTGCAGGAAGGAGAGCCCTGAGTGTTTGTTGCTCTCTGGGCAACTGCAGCCCAAATTGTCTTGAAGGCTTGAAAGACTTGGGCTGATGTTATTCCAGGAGGGAAAAAAAAAATATAAATCTGGGTGTTTGATGCCGTGGGGTTGCCAAGAAGTGTCCGTAAAGCTACCAGAGAAATTCTGCTGGAGTTTCCCTGTTGAACTGGGGCCCAGGAGCGGCAGATCCTGGTTTTCTGCAGGTGGTTTTCTGTCAGCCTGGCTCCAGAAGGTGGAAATCCCATCTGGCTGAGCTCACTCCTTCCCAGACCCCATCTCCATTTTGGCTCAGTGGCACTGGATCCACTTGTCCTGTGAATAAACAGAGCCAAATAGGGAGAATTTGACAATTTCCCACTGGAAGCACCAGAATGGCTCTGCAGAGCCCATCCTGAGGAATTTACCTAGAGGAAGTAAAGTTACCTGAGGAATTTACCTAGAGTACCTAGGGGAATTTATGTGGGCGAATCAATGGTTCCGCACAGCTGAAAAACTGAATTTAAAACAACAGGTGGGAGTCTTCCTGCACCTGGAAAGCACCTCCTGTTCTCTTCCAACAGCACAGGTTGGATGTTTCACCCACAGATCCGCTCTGGGAGAAGGCATTGCTTGGGAATAATTCAGGATTAATTCAGAGGAGCCTCTTCCAGGCAGGAATCTGGGATTGGATGTTCACACACAGCTCAGCAGTTCGAGGCTTTCTTCCTTCTCTAAGCTGACCTTAATTTACCTCCTTCAGCCCCAGCTTTCTCCCTCTAGAAGTCGTAAATCTGATATCCCAGCTTTCTTCGAAATGGGGATCTTGGCAAAGCTTTGAGGTGTTTGAGAGTGGGCAGAGCAACCCCTTTTGTCATCATCTGCATGAACACAATGCCTGCAGTTATCTGCCAGGACCCTGATGCTGTGCAAACACAGAAATGGGACCTGCTTTACTCTGAACTGTTTAATCCACTCGGGCTATGACTTCAAATGTTCTGATTTTAGACCTAAAAATAACCCAGAATAGAATGTACTCTTCTCCTGTTACCATCCCTACCACCAAGGGGAGAAATAAGGAGAAGTCCAACAACCACTTTTGAGGGATGAAATGTGATAACAGGTCCAGCGAGGGAAATAAAAGCCATATAAACCAATCTAAATGCATGCAAAATGCACTCACTTTCTTGGCAGGATGAATTTTTATGCAACTCAGGCGGGGAAGTTACATAAGGAATTCCTCCCCATGCACTTTACTGGGAAGTAAAGATGTCACTGGAATTCCTGTGTGGTTAAAGTAGAATAGAAATGTTTATGGGAGAAACTGATCTGAAAGAAAAAAAACCTCACTGGTGCTTCTTTCCCAACCCTTTATAGGGATTGAAATCCCTGTGCTGGTGTGGGTAAAACCCTTGCCAACCATCCAGGTTTATAGTGGGGATATGCCATTTCCATTGTCAGAGACAATGGGGACGGGATGAGGATTTAGGCCCTGCAGCTCTTTGACACCTTTCAGATCTCTGGAAAGGGAAAACTGGGGATAAGCCATTCCTCTGGCTGCAGGCAGGTACTGATGATCCAACAAAAACACTTCTGGGAATCGGGGCCGCTCTTTGATATGGCACACGGGGGGTTTTCTGTTGGGTTGTGTAACACCACACCAGGTAGATATGAAAATGAGAGGCTTTGATGGATCACACCTCTCCCAAAACCCATGGAAGAGGCTCTGGAAGCAAAGCTGACAGGGATTACTGCAGAGAGAGCTGCATTCCTGCGGCACATTAAGCTGCTTTATGCCATGCCACGACTTGATATGATAACATAACACAATAGGGCAGGAGAGCACAGGGAGAGGAAGAGAAGGGAAGGAAGGGTTTGTTTGGGGAAGGATTATCTGCTTCCGATGAGGGCATTCCCTCCCAGGGCTGGGGGGGTGCTCACATGGGGAAGGGTCTGCTAAAGGACAACTTTTGGGTGTCCTTGGGCTTCTCAACACGAACAACCTGGAATCAAAAGAATTAAGCTCAAGTGCGGGCTGAAATTTTAATCTCTCCTCACATCCAACCCAAACATTGTTCTGCTTTCTTAAGGGATTAGTAATTATTATGACTAATAACATTGCTTCATCCCCAGTTACCCTGCAGTTTCTCGTGAGCTGCTCCCTCAGACCTCACACTGCTGGAGCAGCCACCACTTGTGAGGAGAGTTTGGAGAGTCATGGGCTGGTCAAGAAATAAAACCTTCATTTAGGCTTTTTTTCCTTAATTCTATTCCTATTCCTCTACTCTTATTTAACTCATCCATTTCTACATTTGCGTTATCCAAGCAGCCACCACTTGTGATGAGAGTTTGGGGAGTCATAGGTTGGGCAGTCAAGAAACAAAATAATTCATTTAGGCACTGCCTCTTTTTCCTTAATTCTATTCCTATTCCTCTTATTTAACTCATCCATTTCTAGATTATCCAAGCAGCCACCACTTGTGAGGAGAGTTTGGGGAGTCGTGGGTTGGGCAGTCAAGAAACAAAACACTTAATTTAGGCACTTTTTCCTTAATTTTATTCCTATTTCTCTACTCTTATTTAACTCATCCATTTCTAGATTAACATTACCCAAGCACTTGTGGCAAGAGTTTGGAGAGCCATGGGTTGATCAAGAAATAAAACATTTCATTTAGGCACTGCCTCTTCTTTCCTTAATTCTATTCCTATTCCTCTACTCTTATTGAACTCATTTTATCCATTTCTAGATCAACATTATCCAAGAAGCCACCACTTGTGAGGAGAGTTTGGGGAGCCATGGGTTGTGCAGTCAAGAAACAAAATACTTAATTTAGGCACTTTTTCCTTAATTCTATTCCTATTCCTCTACTCTTATTTAACTCATCCATTTCTAGATCAACATTATCCAAGCTGAAAGTTTGGCAAAGGTGCTTTCAATTCCCTGCAATATCTTGGTTTTTGTAGACAAACCACCTCTCAAATTTCAGTCTATAGAGCAAAATACTCAGTTTCCTATTAAAAAAAATGATCCATTTTCAGTAAAGGCTTTCCCAAAATCCACTTATCTTTCCTTACAATGCATTTCTGGACCTCTCTCTGTTGCAGAAGGCACAGATTGATGGCTGAACACTATGGGAGGAGGAGGAGGAGTTTCTTTTGAAAGGTATATCCTAAAAAATACCTAATAATCCTTTGGAAAGGCCACATTGGCATAGACTCTGCCCATGGCAAGTGCTCTCACTAAAACATGAGCACTCATTTAAGTGCTTTGCAGAATCAAGGCTTAAATTCCTGGCTTTATTCAGCTTGATAGCAGTGACAGAATGAAGACAGGGGGATTATTTTATAAAAGGTTCTTTTGCCTGCGTTTCAGCAGCTCTCACCGAGAGCTCAGCAACAACCCCAGTCCTGTACAACTTTTTCAGTGAGGAGAAGGGAGCAAAGACTGAAAATTGATTCTTAATATTTGGCAACACCCCTGAAGAAGAGCTTTTAAATCCATCCTCAGGGGTTGTCATCAAACCCCACTCTGAGCTGGGGTTTGGAGCCCTGAGCTCTGGGGGAGGCTGTTTCCAAGGTTTTCCCTGGAAAAATCAACTCTGGGCATCTCCTGATGCTGAACTTCATGTCAGCATGTCCAGGATGGGCATAAATCAGGAGAGCTCTGTGCAGAAACACAAACGAGCTGCAAATCCCTTCCAAGGAGCTGGGGAGAGCTTTACATGAGCTGATGTTCCAGCTCTGCTGGGTTTAAACCATGTTGGATGGGACAACATCAGCTGCATACCCAAGAAAGCAAAGGAGAAATTTTTTCAGCTGGAAATTCTGCCTCGGCCACACACAAAAATTCCAGAAAGTAAAACACTAAGGGGATAAAAGGTGACAAACAGTATAAAAGCAACATGCATTAATCCAACGTGTTGTTCCCAAAGAGGAACAAAAAGCTGAGGTGAGTTTTACAGGGAAGTCATGCACAAGCTCCTGGAAAATCTTTCAGGTGGGTGTGAAGATGTGAGGACACAGAGAAATCTGCTTTGGTGCCTGGCAATGGATCTTAGGGAGGCCACAATCAATCTGGCAATGGATCTTAGGGAGGTCATGATCAGCCTGAACATTCCACCTTCCACTCCGTGCTGTGAAGAGCTGGGTGTGATTTAAATCAAATTTTCAATTCTCTCTTCAGCCTGACCCATCATTCTGAGAGTGTGAGGCCAAGCAGTGATCTTTGGTTGGATTGAAGGTTTTTCAGTGTTTTCAGGTGTCACTGCAGGTCCTGAGGCACAGGTGCAGCAGGGCTGGAGGCACTGGTGCAAGTTTTCAATGAAAACAACACCTACACTTGTGCCAGGTGATTTTAGAGCAAAGCCTGAGGTGCAGCCTAACCCCAGCAGGATTCCTTGCCCTTGGTATCAATCCAAACTCAGTGCTTACGCCCACTCCTGGGTGAGAATGGTGAGATCCACAATATCCCCCAGTTGTCCTGAACCTTCAGCATTCAAAATTCCCCATTTCAATCCTGAGCCCAGTCCTTGCTGTTCCAAGGGGGTTCGCCCATGGAGAGGCTGTCGTGACACAAACCAACATCTCCTGGTGTGCCTGCAGCCCCAGCCAAGGCCAGCATCGACCTCATCAGGGTGGGGATGGGGGAAGGGGAGAGGGGGAAAAGGGAATCACTTGGATTCTTGGTCCCAGGCCTGAGCTGCACTCACAGAAAGGGATTTGCTCATCACAAAAATTGAATTCACACCATTTCCCTGCTCCGAGAAGACAGATGACATCAGCCCCTTGGCAGGAGGTGCTTCAGAGAAGATTCTAATCCCTGTTCTGACAGCAAAATTCACTGGAGCTGTTGCTCACGCTCTGTCCAAGGTTTGATCATGGCTTGAATGTGGACCTTGTGCTGGCTGACAGCAAGGAAAGCTTTGTGGCAGCTGACAAATGAGGTGGTACCCTATAGATTCAAGTGTGATTGTGATGTACAGCATCAGCCTCGGAGCCTGAACTGAGCAGGGGATAAGGGCTGACACTAAAATCTACTTGGGCTCAAAACAGCAGCATGTGCTGCACACTCCCCAGATGGCTGCATCTTCATCTCTGCCTGTGGGGAAAAAATAAATGGACATGTTGGACCAAATCCGTGGTCCCTGTTGTTTTTTATGGCTGCTTTACAGGCTACAATTCACAAGTGAGTAGATAAGGCTGATCTAGAGTAGTTATCTGGAAGAAAAACACTGGAATATTTAATGTATTGAGCACAGTAGAGGACTCAGTTTCACAGCTTGAGGTTGGATCTGTTGGGATTTATCACCCTTATCCCGAGCCCAGGGCAGCTGGCAGTGGCATCAGGGTGGGTGTCCGGTCCAGAAGCAGCTGAGGAGTCAAAAGGAGTTATTTCTTACTGGGAATATATCAGACAAATCTCTTGGTGCTTAATTGAATCTGTCATTAGCAGAGTGACCATCTAATAATTACAGCAGCCCAAAGATGTGGCCTCATGCCCCAGCCCTCTGCCATGGCAATGGCCAGGGGTGAAAATCAGGGACCATTCCAGATGCCACAGAGGATTGTCTCTAAATCCACCAGAGGAAACAAGGGGATGCAGACAATGACTGAGCTCCTGAATGCTGGATTTCCACCCTGGCTACTGACAGGCTCTGGTCCCAAGCCCACATCAGGAGTCCTCTCCTTGCTGCCCACATGAGGAGCTGAGCCCAGAGCAACTCTGTGGGTGTGACTCAGAGCAGTGTGGTTGGAGGAGGGAAAGGGTTGAGGGGGAACTCGAAGGAGACTTGGCTGAAGGTCACCTGCCCTAAAAGCAGAAAGTGCATCTCCCCTTTTGCCCAAACCCTCATCCAAGGCACATCGCCCTGTCTGAGCCCCCTGAGCTGCAGCTGCTCTGCATCTCCTCCTCTTCCAAGCCAGGGATTTTCTGGTGCAGCCAGAATGGTCAACCCATAGAAAAGTGCTGCCATCCTAATTTAACCTTTTTTTCTTGTTCTTCCTTCTGCCCACCTTGTCTTATGTTCAAGACAACAAGAAGGGAATAACCAAAAACCACAAATAAAAAGCACCAGGAGTTGGTTTCATTTCCTGCAGTGTCTAGCACAGAGAGGAGCAGGGCTGGAGCATGCCAGCAGTTACAGAATCATTAAGGTTGGAAAAGACCTCCAAGATGATGGAGTTAAACCTTTCTCAGTGCTCTCTGCAGCTGTGCCTGGAACTTGAATGGCTCTGGAAGTGCACTACATGTGGACATGCTTTAAAAAAAGATGTTGAGATTAGGAAAACATTATTTCACTGCAGGAATAACACATTTCAGCTGCCTCTGCTGCTGCTCAGTGGGAAAAATCTTTTCCAGCAGAAAGAGGATTTTGTGAGGAAATAAAGGGACACATGCTAGAAGAAGCTGGGGTTTGGGATCTGGGTGGTTTGAGGAGTGGAGGTGCTGGAGAACATTTTGAACTGGGTTTTACCCAGGCTGTGCTGTTCCTCAGAGGGTTCAGTAACTGCAAGAGGAGCAAGATGACACCACAGCTCCTTCCAAGGAGGCTCTGGATCTGAACATCACCATGGCACCATCAGAGGGAGATCCTGACAGCTCCACCTGGGATTGCTGTGGATGTGTTCAGTGTCAGGTGGATCTGACACACCCTGGAGCATCCTGCTCCTGGCAGCAATGGCCAGACTTCCACACAAGCCCTTCCAGTGGTCACAATCCTGTGGTAGCCACCAGCCTCTCCAGCTGGCCCTCAGCCCAGAGCCAAGAGGAGCTGAGACATGGAGAGGGGTGATCAGTTTTACACAGTTTCACACAACTGACACAATTCCAGCACCTGTGCTTCTCTAACAGGACGGGAACTGTGCAAAACTTTGATTTACCTCTCCCAGAAACCTCTGGCCATCCTTTGGAGGGGTGGCCAGGCTCAGCCACCCACCAGAAGCAGGTTTGTAGGTCACTGGCAGAGCTGCCAGAGCAGAGGAGGCTCTGCCTTTCCCAACGCCCATCCCACTGGATGACACCAGAAAAAGATTCAAATTAGGGAGTGTTTTTGAAGGCAGTGTTTTTGAGAGTTTGTTTTTCTGGCTTGTTGGCCTTTTCTCCAAAGGGATAGAGTTTCTCCAAGGGAAGTTTCTTTTTGCAAAGTGACTGACCCGCTGGCAGCAGTACAAAGTTTTAGGAGATGAACTCATAGTTCTGAGTACGATCCCTCTGCGCTGTTGAGAGCTGCTAATAAAGAGGAGCAGGGAGCAGCTAGAAAGGAAACCAGAGCCAGCAGCTTGGGAAATAGAGACAGGGAATAACAACAAGGTCCTGCTCTGCCACCAGCATCCCCAAAGCAGAGGGGTCAAGCCCCCCAGAGAGGGGGAGCTCAAAGGGTCCTCAGCAGCATTTGAACCTCAAAATCCCTCCTCCCTCCTGCTCATCTGCTGCCTGACTCTGGGAGAGCTTAATCTCCCCGGAGTTACTTTGATGTTAGGCAGGGATTTAGATTTGTGCCTCTTTTAAGGCAAGGCAGTGATGGGAGCGCTCCTTGCCTCCCTAACACAGAGCAGGCACCGCGGGTGACATCCTCCTCCTCCTCCTCCTCATCCTCCTGCTCCTGCTCCTCCTCATCCCTTCCTCCTCATCCTCCTCATCCTCCTCCTCCTCATCCCCTCCTCCTCATCCTCCTCCTCCTCTTCATCCTCCTCATCCTCCTCCTCATCCCCTCCTCCTTGCACAGCAAGGGATCAAACCCCCCCATCCCAGCGCTACCAGCCCATTCCAGCCCATCCCAGCCCTTCCCAGCCCATCCCTGCCCTTCAAGCCCATCCCAGCCCTTCCCAGCCCATCCCCGCCCTTTGAGCCCATCCCACCCCTTCCCAGCCCATCCCAGCCTTCCCAGCCCTTTCCAGCCCATCCCCGCCCATCCCAGCTCTCCCAGCCCTTTCCAGCCCATTCCAGCCCATCCCACCCCTTCCCAGCCTTTTCCAGCTCTCCCAGCCCTTCCCAGCCCATCCCAGCCTATCCCAGCCCTTCCCAGCCCTTCCCAGCCCATCCCCACCTTTTGAGCCCATCCCAGCCCATCCCAGCCCATCCCAGCCCTTCCCAGGCTTTCCCAGCTCTCCCAGCCCATCCCTGCCTGCTCTGCCTCCTTCCCCCAGTCCTGGGATTCTCCACACACTGAGATTTTTCTGGGAGCCCAAACCTTTCCACTGCCTGCAAAGTCCACCCAAAGCTGCCCTGAAGGTGCTTCCCACCTTCCCGTTAGTTCATAAGGATGGTGAAGAGGAGCCGGACCAAGCCTTGCAAAGGGAATCCCAGATCCATAAGAATCCAGAGATTCTTAGAAACCTCCTCCCATGACAGAGATTTCCAGCCCTGAACCTGCCTGGCTGGTGCACAGCACCTTCCAGCCCAAGCAGCTCTGAACCTGCACACGAGGGAATGCGATATGTGCTGTTAAAATGCACTGAAGATGGATTGCTCTCCTTCCTCACTTCCTTTCCAAGGAAAGAGAGCAGAGCCAATGTCAGGCTGTGAGTCACCGGAAGAGTAAAATTGAATCCTTGGGGCCAAAGCCTGCAAAGAGCATTGCCAGGGATTTTTGCCTCCTGTTTTTCAAATACACTTGAAGTTTCTCCCCCCTCTCTTGTCCACTGGTCCACAGCATTGCAGAAAAAGTGCCTTCAAAACACCATCAAAGGGTTTTCACTTGCCAAACTACTGAAAATCTACCTGCTCCCCCCCCCAGATTTCTTATCACTGTTGAAAATCTTGTTATTCCTGGGGGCTCTTGACCCATTCCCCTCTAATCTCCAGACCTTGCCCAGCACAATGAAGGCTGTTGAAAAGGGCACCTGGCCCAGAGCAGATGTCAGGAAGGTCACCCAGCCTTTGTCCCCTGGCAGGGAACACAAGATTCCCAACTCCAGGTTCATCCACAACTCTCCCACCAGGAGAGAAGGAGGCTGGGATCATTTAATGTCCCAGAGGGAATCGTGGGGCTTTGCTCTGAGCCTGTGGGAGCATCCAGGCAAGGATTTGATTGAGGGGAGTGTGAGATGTGTAGCACCTCTGAGGTTTATAACTTGTAGGAGCTTATCTCCTTTTGCATCAAGAGGTGTCTGGGAAGCAGCCAAGGGCACACAGCAGAGGAGATAGCAAGTGGGAAGGGAGAGGAAAAAAGTCAAGGGGAATACAGGCATATTTATAAAAATCAGAACAATAGTTTCCCAGAGCTGTGATAAGAACCATTTTCTATTTTCTACCCACAAAAACACAACACTGATTTTTTTTTTTTTTTTCACATGCATTTCTCCTCTTTTCTTAAAAAGAAAAAGCCAAACCCCGGCACTTATCCTGGAGCCAGAGAGCAGCAGCCAAGGTGGAAGGGGTTAATCCTTGTGCCTCCCAGGTGGGGAGAGGCCTGCAGCCTTGGGCAAGGTCCCTGGTGGGTGTTTGTTAAATCAGCTCCGTGCACAGCACCCCCTCCAGTCTGAGGGGATTGGCAAGAGCATCTCCAAGGGTGGCCTGGAGTCATAAACAAGCAGGGCTTTGCATCCCCAGCCAGCAAGGCTGAGCTTTGCTGGCACAGCTGCTGCCTCGAGCAGGATCCCTCTGGCTCCCTGCCTGGCCCTGTGAGCGTTATCAATCGCCTGCTTCCACGGACATTAAAGAAATCAAACTTTCCTTCTTTGCTCTTGCACCCCCTCCCTTTAAATAGCAGCTTAAAAGGAAACAAATTTAGAGCAAGGTCAGAGGGATGCAGAGGCTGTTTCTCATGCTCTGAGGAAATCCTAGCTGGTGGATGGTGGAGGGAGTTATCTCCCAGCCCTATCTGTGCATGAATCCAGAGCAAGGCTAGGAGGGATTTCCCAGGAAGCCACAAGGCTGCCCCCAGCCCCTGTTCCTCGTGGCAAGGCAGGATTCTCTCTGCTCACCATTCCCAGCAGGTCTCAGATCCCACACAGCAGCCCTGTCTAGGATGGGTGCATCCCTGGGAATGTCCAAGGCCAGGCTGGATGGGGTTTGGAGCAAGCTGGGATAGTGGAAGGTGTCCAGGCTCATGGCAGGGCATTGGAATTTGATAATTTTAATAATCCTTCCAATCCAAGCTTTTCTGGGATTCTCTGATGATTCCATAGCTGTCATTTAGCCTCAGTGTCAGCATCTCGAGACCAAAACCCCCTGAAGTGACATAGAACCACTCCTCTGCTTTCAAAAACCTGCTCACCTGAGCTCACCCCAGGACTGAATCACATTTGATCCAGACTAGATCAGTGTTTGTAGCTCCCTCTGGGATTAAAGCATTACTCAGGCATGCTTGAAGATGGGAGCAGCATTTTCAATATCTATTTACCCATGCAGAATTACATGTAAGCTTCTATAATTAAACACATCCTTGCATGAAGCTAAGCAAAGCCACAGAACTTTTCCTCCCCATATAATCAAGGTGCAGCAGAGTATTTCAGTACCCAGCTGAACAAGAGTTTTAACAGCTTTTAGCTAAAACCATTCTCTCTGTCACCCTTGCAATTCCTCATGGGCAGATCTTTGTCAGGTGAGGAGTGACCCACTCAGCTGCACTTGGAAAACAACAGAACTGGGAGAAGAAATCAACTCCCACCAGGATTCTGGTTCCTCATCCAGCCACAGGGGATGTTCCCCCCATCCTGTCCCCTATTCATTCACCCACTTAGCCCAAGTAAGTCCAAACAGGGAGAAATCAAAGAAGGATTTTAAGCCCATGTTTAAAACAGCTTATGGATTCTGGAGCTCCTTCCAGCTCCATCTCAGCAACGTGGTGCTGCAAGCCAAGGTTTCAGACGTGTGTCATCGGGGATCGCAGTTACAAATGAGATTAAGGAGGGAAATAAAAATCACTTGAGCTGGAGATAACTCACTTGCTGGCAGGCAGTGAGGGCCTGAATTGATCTCCTGGCCCATGCAGGCTTTTCCATCTGCCAATAACACCCAGCAATTCGTCAGTGCTGCAGCACGCAGTGTTTATAGCCTGGGGTTGTAATGAAATCAGCATCTCCCACAGGGAGCTTAACCCCTCCACAGGCTGACACAAGTGGCCCTGGTGGAGCAGAAAGGAAATACCCAGCCCAGCCCTGGCTTTGACACACCAAAGTCTCAGGAAACATCAGAGTTCTTACAGGGTTGTGGCAAACTCTGCCACATGAAAGCCTGGAGAAGGGGTTTAGATCTGGTGGGACACTCAAAGCTGCTCTGGGAGCACCTACAGGGCACAGCTCCCCCTTTCCCACCTCTGTGGGTGGATTCAGGTGATAGTCAGCTTGGGCATTGCACCTCCGCTCTATCAGCCCTTCAGAGGCCGGGCACGTGGTCTGTCAGACCTGGAAAACTATTCCAGAGGGGCTTTGGGACTGCTGAGAGAGCTTCACTTGGGATCTCTGTCCAATTGTCCTGTATGGACTCCATGAGACAACAAACACAGACTGTGGAATCAGCCTTCCCACACAGGCAGGAGCCTGGATCTGGACATGCTTAGAGTCTCTGCAAAGCCTTCCAGGATTTCCAGTCATAGCCCTACCGGAGCAGCCCACTTCCAGATGTTGGAGTTCTTCTCCATCTGCACTTCCAGGGGCAGGAGAGCTGAGTGGGGCAATGACTCTGAGCCTATCCTCCCATCAGCACCCCAAAAACCTGCTGTGGGATAAATCACACCCTCTAGGCACTGCAGGGCCTTCCATTTGCTTTTCCTTCCCCCAACAAAACTCCTTTAGGCACGAGACATTTTTTCCAGCCCACGCTTTCCTAAAGGACACTGTGAGGTTTTGTATAAACAAAGAAATGAGGCACGACAGTTCGAGACTGAGGAGAAAATATCACAACCATCCCAACAACATCAACAGTTTAGAGAAAACACTTGGAGCTGTCAATACCCTGCTCTGAGTGGTGAAAGGTTTGGGACATTTTCCAGTTTCGAGTAAGAGACACTTTGCTGGTTTGCTTGCAAATCTTGGGGTCAGACTGCGCTTCTCAGCTGCAATCCAGAAATGGTTCTGACTCCGTGGCAATAAGAACATGGAAAAGTCCAAACCAGGATAAATGCTCGCAGCCATGAAAAATCTGAAATTAAAGAACTCTCTGCCAAGAGAGGAGCTCGATAGTTTGGCTCCCCAAAGCTCAGGTCTTAAAATATATCTCAGAGAACCATGGCTGCACATTCCTAACCCCAGGCTGCTGTGTGCACACGTGGCCAGGGGGTGCAAAAAAAGTGGGATTGATCCTGGTAGAGGCACCTGGAGCAATGCTCCCTTCCTTCCTTCCAAAACAAATATTCAGTGGGGCAGTGATCCCAAAGAGCTCCTGAATGAAGCTCTACAGGTCCTGCTGAGCCCTTCACTGTGCCATGAACCCACATTCAAGGCCAGGCTCACCTTTTGGGCACAGATTTCCATGTTCTGGGCAGGCCCAGCATGGCTTTCTCAGCACTCTGGGAACAGAGCCCGTGGGAGGATCTTGACCAAGACTAGAGCCAAGCTCAGCAGACTGAGCCATGTTTAAATCCAGGTGCCAACAGCAGAGATAACACAAGTGAAGAACTGAAGTAATCAAAGGTGTTACTCATCCATGACTTGGAGTGGAAGCAGAGCCAGGAGCCCAGCCCAGCTGAGGAACCAGCAGTGCCTGTGTGGATGGGCACCATCCCAGTGTCCATTCCCAGAGGCAGCAGCTGTGGCCAGGACAAGGGGAATAAGGGCAGTCAGGGCTGAGCTAATAAAAACAGACCCCAGGAATGCAGGGATGATGAGTTTGGGTCACCTGTCTGGTGGGGACAGCAACTGAGCCCTGAGATCCTCAGGAAAATGGTTGGGCTCAGGGGCTGGACCTGAGTGTCTCTGCAGGGTTTGGGGATACAGAGCTCCTGGATTATCGGGGTTTCAGCCCAGCTGATGCAAGTCAATACCCCGAATGCCCTGCAGACACCCCAGGCTGGGCTCAGCACAGCTGTTTTGCAGCTGCATTTTGCTGGTGCAGCAGCAGCAGCCGGCTGGGCCGTACAGATGGGCCCAGAGAGACTCCCTGCCTCCTCCAGCTCCTGAGCTCAGGCTCAGCTCCCATAAAGCTGGGTTTTTATGGGCCTCCCCCTGAGTGTGAGCATGGCTGTGTGTGTGCAATCCCAGGGATTTACAGTCCATTCAGGCATCACTTGGGGCCAACATTTTCAAATGCTGTATCCAGAAGCCTGGATCCACTGGGTCTTTGGGTTGTTTTAAAGCGAGTTTATTTTGGATTTGAAAGCACAACCCCGGCTCTTCAGCACAAATTGACTTCCTGAGCTCTCCTGCTTCCTCCAAACTCTTCTCCTGGCAAGTCTTGTTGCTTTAGGATTTCTACACAACTCTCCAGCATCTCCTGAGGATCTTCCTCCCCCTCCAACCTTTTCCCCTTTTGATCACTGCAAGGCTGCTAATTCAGCTGGCAGCAAAACACTCTCTCAAGCAAAACTAAGACAATGAGCTGTGTCAAATCTCAGAGGCTTGAGTGAATTTTAATTTGCAATATTTGCTTTTTTCCCCCTCTTCTCCTTTAGACTTTGAATTCTCTGACTTTCTTTCACAGCTAGATTTCTATGCTGTCCATCTTTCTGGGCGTATTTTATGTTTGACATTTCTCAGTTTTCCCCCAGCGAAGGCGAGTCCAAATTCTCAATTATACCTTCCCCAAGATGGGTTTACATGAAGACAGGGGATTTTCTCAGGAGGTTTGTCCCACACGGCCCTGCTGGAAGGGAAGGACATGTGGAGAGCCGTGGGGAAGCTGCATCTAAAGGAGGCTCAGCGGGGCTCTGAGCAGAACTGTCAGCAGCAGAAGTGGCTGCCCGGGGGGAACGGCTCCGTAATGAAACCAAGGTGGCCGAGCTGCTGACAGCTGCAGAGCAAGCCAGAGGAGAGGTGGGTTTGGGAGCAGAGGGGAATATTTCATCTTCTCTGACTTGATGAGTTTGCATTGGCACAAGACAATGAGGAGCAGATGTCAGCCAGAGATGCCAAACTACCCCGTACATTTTTACGGCAGGAATAATGACACTCCTTCAGACCACTAATGTTTGCAGTTTCTCAACAGCATGGAGTGATTTTTTTATTTTTTATTTTTTTAGAAAAACCCTCCTCGAAGTTCTCCAAGAAGGGGTTTTAGCCAATGCTGATGGCAGCAGCAATGATTTCACAAGGATAATCAGATAAAAGCCCCTTCCCAGGGCTAATTGGATGCTGCAGTGATTCTGAGCCATCTGCATCCATCAAAGCACACTTACCTGGGACCATTAAATGTGAATTTCTTCCCCAGAACTTTCTCATGGCCCGAGTAACTTTTTTGCCTTTCCTTTTGCCTAAGGGCTCTGTTAATTCCTAGAAATTGTACAATCATTTAGGTTGGAAAAGACCCATAACATCATTGAGTTCCGCGTAATAATTCCTCTATTACAACAACTTTGGAAACTCTTGGAAAACTGAAGAGCTCAGCTGGGCTCAATTTCATCGTGGATGTACTTTTGAATAAACAAAATTCAGGAAGTTTCAGACCCAGAAAATGACCTATGAGCATCCAAATAGATTCAAGGTTAAAGGGTTGAGCATCGGAAGGGGCTGCCCAGGGAGGTGGTGGAGTGCCCATCCCTGGAGATGCTCAAGGGATGGCTGAATGTGGCACTCAGAGCTCTGGTCTGGTCGGCAGGGTGGTGGCTGGCCAGAAGTTGATGACCTTGGAGGTCTTTTCCAGCCTAAATGATTCTGTGATATTGGAAAGTTTAGGGTTTTAAGGCTTTGTTCTCACAGGTACCTGTGGAGGAATAATACTCTGGGTTGGTTTTGTCCTTCTTTTCTTGGCTCTGCACTTCCATGTGATCATGTAAAGAAAAACGTTTTTGAAACATTCCCCTGAAAAACAAGATCCGTCTCAAGAAAACACCCCGACCACCTCAGGGGTTTTTGTGAAAGCACAGAGAAAAGAGGGAATTGCTCCATGATGTCATCAGCTGAACTGCAACTCAGAAAGTGTTTAATTTCAGGGTTTGCAAGACCTGCATTTTTCCTGGAAAGATCCTACAAATCCAGTGTCTGAACTATAGTTACCTCTTTACAACCTGCCAGATTTTTCCCCATTAATGAGACACTGTTAAATATTCCAGTTCACCTTCCACAAATCTATTGTGGCCTGTCCTGGAGCCCAGCTCATTTCTGTAAATGCATATATTATTATCTTGACTTCCTCCTGCTTATTGGCAATGCCTGGTAATCTTTCAGTTGTGGTATGCAAAGCCAAACATGAACCAGTATTTTCCATGATGGTTGTAATTTTGGCCTGTAATTTTATCACTCCAATCTAAATCCACTTCAGAAACACCATAAACGAATTGTCACCGAATGAACTGAGACTTCGGAGTGGTTTAGAAGAGTGATTTAATAAAAGGAAAATATAAAACAAATGTAAGACATAATATTTTTGGCAAAAAGGTCAAATATTTCTTTCTCTTTACCTCATTTCAATGCAAGGACCTACTTCTTTTAATGCACTCCCAGCAGGTTTGTTTGTCTTGGATTATGCAGTAGCAGATAAAACATTTGTCCAGTGAGAGTTGTTTAAAAAGAACCCAAAACCCAACAAAAGCAAGGTAAACAGATCAAATTTGCGATATCCTTACCCTAATTTTTTATAAAATACCAAATGCTAAGTGCTAAAAATATGCCCATGTTCTTACTGCAGAGTTGAAGCCGTTTTCACAGTTTGCAAAGCCAAACACTCCCCAAGTTGCTGTAAGTTTATTTTAGGCCCTGATCTGGATGACGGCTGCGAGGCTGCCTCACTTCATTCATATTAAGAAACAATATACAGAGGATATAAAGTGATCAACTGTGTTTACACTGACAGCAAAAAAAAAAAAACCCTTTGCATAAGTAGTAAACAGGGAATCTGGGGCTGAACACAAAAACTGATGCTGATCATTCCTGAAAGGAACGTTCTCGGCACAGGCAGCTCTGGAAAAGGCAAATGATGACAACCTCAGGGTTTTCCATGAGTAACCCCAAAATAACCCTCCAGAAGTCAAACATCCAAGGCTTGCAGGGGCGCTCGCAGTGACATGTGAAGGTTTCAAGCAACGGCTTTGCAGGGGGAAGGGAGGAAAAAAAAAAGCCCCACGTTTATTCATAAAAAATTTCTGCTTCAAAACTGCAGTGGGAGCCTGTTTATAATAAACCACCAAATGATAGAGAGGCTGCTGTTTGGCACGGGAATGGCCTGGGAGAGGCTTGTATTACATTTCTCCCCCTCAGCCTTCATGGTATAAGGCAGAACAGGCTGAAATTTATGTTCTCCTGGTACTGCCGGCCTGGCTGTGCTGCTCCAGAGGCACTTCTGGCACAGGCCCTGGCTGTGCTTTATGTTGCATTCCTCTGGATTTATTGCCAGAGGTTGGGGTGAGGGCAGAGGGGCATTTCTGACTTCTTTATGGTGATGGAGGCACTTGAGGGGGCCAGGCAGACACAGATAAGTAGCCCCAGAGGCAGCTACTGACCACCACCCTCTTGTTGTGTCTCCTGCTCTGGGCCAGCTTGGTTTTTAACTCCAGACCCACATTGCTGGGTCAGGGTTATGTGCAGGTCTGGAAAAAAATGTGAAAATGGGAATTACTTTCTCTTGGTAGAGTTTTTGTTGCTTAAGTTTTGTTCTTTTCTTCCAGCTTAGGAAGCAGAGCTGTGAGTGAGTCCAATCCATCCATCCATCCATCCATCCATAGAATCCATAGAATCATGGAATGGTTTGGCTTGGAAGGGACCTTCAGAACCATCTCGTTCCAACCCCTCTGCCATAGGCAGAGACACTTTCCACTAGATCAGATTGTTCAATCAAACCTGGCCTTAAAACTGGCCATCTTTCCATCCATCCACCGTCCATCCATCCGTCCATCCATCCACCCATCCATCCATCCACCCATCCATCCATCCATCCATCCCTCCATCCATCCATCCATCATCTTTTGATCCACGGGACATTTTCTGCCAGAGTCAGCCCGGTTTGACAGAGGTTCTGTCAAACCTGCAAAGATCCAAGTCAGGAAACCCAAACTCCACCAGGACCTTCTCTCCCAGTTCCTAAGATGGAGCAAAGCTCTGCTAGGTCACTTTGCTTTCTTTGTATTGAGGATTTCTCTATCACTGCGAGAGAACCAATGCAGAAAAGTTGTGTCCTCCAAGTTTGATGGGAAAAACAGGCCACAAAAATGAAAAAAAAAAAAAATTCCAGGTTGAGCCTCTCTATCTCTGAATCATGTCATGAAGAGGGATGTCTTGTCCTTTGAGGGAGGTTTCTGGTCACAGCAGCTCCTGGGGGACCTGAGCATCCACCTCCATGAGATATTTTGATACTAAAGCCAAGACTATGGTATCAAAATATTTCATGGAGGTGGATGCTCAGGCTCCACCAGGAGTTTGACACCCACAAAAGCCACACAATCTCCATCAGGACTGGCAGAAACCCCTGACTGAAGCTGCTGAAAGGTTTTCTCAATTTGAGAAATCACTCCAATGCCTTTTGTCTTTGCAAAATACTTTGAGAATCTCTGAGTGAAGAGCTTCTCAAGAACTGGATATTTCTATTTACTGTTGTTTTACAGATGTCTCCCCTGTCAGGGAAACAGCAGCAGCATAAAACACAGTGCTGGAATTGCAGTTTATGCCTTGACCCCTACGAATTACTCATCAATGCAACAGCCAGGAAAAGCCAGGAATCAGGCAGAGGAAAACCAAGGGAGACAAGATTTGTTCAGTACAAACCTCACTGCTGTGTATAATTCAGTCTTCAATAACAAAGTTTCAACAGGGTGCTGACCACAAATGCCCACAAATTCTACTATGTAACTAAAAACATTAATAAACATAAATGGACACATGGACAAAAAGAAATTCTCTTTCATGGCAGCCCAGGGCTCAGTTCCTACCAAGATGGACAATTTATTTACATTTCTCCTTTTATGGATTGATCTTTCCACCAGCACAACACAGAGATACTCAGGTCATCTCTTTGCTTCTTCTTTTCCTCTATTTTCTTTATGAGATAATGGTCAATTAGGGCTCAAAACCAACCAGAACTCTTCCACTCATTAGTGGAAGACCACCAGGAGTGGTCTTGATCCACTCCTGACATTTCTTGATAAATTCTCCCTTATGCTTTACAAAGGGACTCCATTTTTTTAGGTTTTTTTATCATTTTCATGCTTTATTCTTTGTATTTACTTTTTGCACACCAGTTGGAAGAGGAACATGGATTGGGCTGTTGAATTTTGGGAATAGCTCCCTGCTAATCCCCCTTCTCTTAGATTCCCATGATTTTAGGATTATAGAATCGTGGAATTGTTTGGGTTGGAAGGAACATTAAAGCCCATCTCATTCCACCCCATACCATGGGCAGGGACTCCTTCCACTATCCCAGGTTGCTCCAAGCGCCATCCAGCCTGTTCTGGATGCATCTTGGGGTGTCCTTGTGTTTGGAATGCCAAAGAAAAGGCTTTTTGGATGGGAATTGGGTGTTTAAAATTATATTACAATGAGGATTCCCATTTTTTAATGGTTTTTAATTATTTTATTCCCACTGGTCTCACGTAGGCTTTGGAAGCTTCCGAGGAGAGGATGTGGAAGATGAAACAGTGGGAAATTTGGAAGAAAATGTGAAGAAAGGGACAGGAAAACCCTGAAAAGTCCAAAACAGAGGTAGGGAACATCAGGGAGAAGGAGAGGACAATAATAACATGGGTGCCCTCTAGTCAGCACCAAGGTTTCTCATCTCCAACCTCTCTCCCATGTTTAGAGATGGGCAGGACTTGGAGTCTGGCAGCCAGCCCCGATCCTGAGGGAAACGGTGCCCAGGCACATCAGGGCATCCCACACAGGGCCCCTCGTGCGGGACCTCGCTCCACCCAGCTGGGTCCCCCTCTCCTGCCACGTTTGTTCCAGGAGCTCTGCGATGGCAGCACTACCAAACATGCCCTGGGATCTGATTTCCTTTCATGGCCAGGTGCTTTTAATAACCCGCTGCCAACTGCCAGTGGTACTGCTCAGAGAGATGCCTGGAATGAAAAGGGGGAAGGAAGAAAGACCAAAAAAAAACCCAACAAAACCCTCAATGAAACAGAACAGATAATTTTGCAATTTAATTTTCCATCTCCTCTAATAATGGTACCGGTGTCATGCTGATGGATGGAACTGTTACATGCGGCCTCTCAAGATTAATTCCCCGCCTGTAACTTCAGCCGTGATTTTCCAGAGCAGCCTCTTGGCTCCCTTATTCAGTCTTCCCCCTGGTCCCTTCCCCTCTCCCTTCCCCTTCCAGGCTTCTCCTGCTCAGAAGAATGTTTTGGATCAAAGCCAACCAGGAGAATTAGGCCGGGTGTCAGGGCTGGATTTTGTGATTGCTGAAGAGACTCGGGTCCTTTTCCTGGAGGAGAAAATGGCTTTACGTGGAAAACATCAGCAATCAGACCTGAAAATCCTCTGTTCCTTATCTGAAACTGCTGACTACTGCACAAATCCGGGATATCTGCTCCTTCCAGGATCTCAGAGGATCTACATTTTTTTCCCATCCCACTTGGGCAGAAATCTCTGAAGCCCATTAAAAGTTTCACCGTAATCTGAGCTCCGTATTTTCTCAAGACAGGAGATCTGGAATTTAAAGGCAAGGTTTGATCTTATCTATTCTTTATCTGATTAAGGTGGCTCCACCAAATAAGATTTATCTATAAAGAAAATAATGTAATTAATGTCCTGGCTGCCCAAGTCTTTGTGAAGACCTCTCAGATTTTGCTGAGCTCTCCAATTAAATGTAACTCTGTAAACCTGAGCGAACCAAACCCTTATCTGAGAACATGCAGCGCTCCTAAATTAAATTTGTGGAGTTGGTGGAAGGGGTTCGGGGTTTTTTTTTGTGTATGAAAGGGACATAGAGACACTGCCCCCAGTCCCTCTCAGCCTGGCAGGAGCACACGTGCCACCAGCAAGAGCTGTTCCTGCACTTACATCAGCAAGGAATTTTCTCCTCCTGGCACATTCTCTGGCTTCCTACAGCTGCAGGGGCTCCAGGGAAAAGCAAACTTTCTGTCCTGGCACAGGGAAAAGAGATGCACGTGAGGGGCTGGTCCCAAAATTGTGTGAGCCACCAGCAATGAGCATGTGCTGAGGACCACAGTGTCCTTGGCTCACTCCAAGATCCAGCATGATCTCAGTTGGTCCAGAGATATCCTAGTAGGATGTCCAGAACATCTGGATGTTTGAGCATCTCAAATAAATACAGAAAAAGCTCGGGGCTCTCTTAGGTCTCCAGCATTATGGTGACCCCATGAAGTGTCCTTGGTTCTGTTAAAGGGGGAAAGAGGCACCAAAATTAGATAATTTTGAATGTGAAGGAACTTCAGACCAGCTTCCAGCTGCCCAACTTCCAACTGGGCAGTTCCCAGCCCTCTTCAGGCTCCTCTCCAGCTTCTCTTCACCAGCTTCTTCTCCTTTGAGATCCAGAAGTGCAGGGAGCTTGGAAACTCCACAGTAGCAGGAGCAAGGCTGGGCTGGAAAAGAGTGGAGGGACAATGTGGGAGTGCCCTTCCTCTGCAAACTGAGTCATTCATGATCCACCTTGGACACCATCCTCAGCTTTTTGGGAAAATCAAATCAGGCACAGCATGAGATGGGAGCAGGACTGGGTTGGAAGGGGAGGTTCCACCATAAGCAGGTTCATTCACTGCAACTCTGATTTCTGGCTTTGCTTATCTGTGCAAAAGCAAAATATCATTGCTGGTTGATATCACCCAAAATATTTCCAAACTGTTTTTCCTCTGAGTTGCTTGGGTTTGGACTCAGTCTGAAAAAAATTATTTGTGCACCAAGTCCTAGGGTTTCACTTTATCAGCTTGGCTTCAGAGTTCCCCAAGCTGAATTTTGGATGCAACAACCTCCAAGATGGAAAAATGTGTTCCTATCCTGAAATCTGTCTTAGCCTCTTGTTCATTCAAGATCCTGATGGGGAGAACTTTTCCCATGAAATAAAAAAATTGAAATAAAGTTGCTTTGAAATTTGTTCTGTCAGAAAAAAAGGCAAGCAGAAGAAAGTTCATATACCTGTTAGTTGCCATTTTCAAATGCCATTTATATATATTTCTTTTTCTAAATCTCAGAAACCACTGGAAAATGATCCTCCTCTCTGGATCACCTTTATCTAAGCCTAATTTCTCTACTTAAAACTTCATTTCACAGGATTAATGTTTCTGACCTTTCTGGTTGTTCACCTCCCTGGCCCCATTTTCTTTGTTCAGGGAAGACCATCAACAAAATTCCTTTCTTGTTAGTGAAAGTCTTTTTTTTGATAAACATTGCTTGGAATATACATCTTTTTGTTTAAAAATGGTGATGCTACTTAATAACAAATGCTGAGACCTCAACAGATGAGCTTTGCAATCCAGGCTGGAAATAATTTAGAGCAGCATTGCCAGATGTCTAGGGCAGGGGCAAATCCCAAAATCACTTTGTCAACTGCCACATGGATCCAGTGAAGTCGTTGGAAGTGGTCATATCAGACCTTAGAAAGGGCACCTCACTCAGCAGGGGCAGATCTTCTGCTGATCTTCACAGGGGGGAATGGATTGAAACTGAACAAGAGCAGGTTTAGATGGGATTTTGGGAAGAAATATTTCCCTCTGAGGGTGAGGAGCCCTGGCACAGGTGGCCCAGGGAAGCTGTGGCTGCCTCATTCCTTGAAGCGTCCAAGGCCAGGTTGGATGGGGCTTGGAGCAACTTGGAAGGTGTTCCTGCCATGGTAGGGAGTAGAACTGGGCGAGCTTTAAGGTCCCTTCCAACCCAAACCTTTCCATGATTCCATGATCCCTTCAGTTTCCATGATTCCATGATCCCTTCAGTTCCCATGATTCCACGATCCCTTCAGCTCCATGATCCCCCTCAAACCTTTCCATGATTCCATCCCTGCTGCTGTTCAGGTTGCCTGAAGGCTCCACGGTGGCTCAGGGTGACTTTGAAGGGACTGGGCACCCTGACATGGCAAATGATGACACCTGGGGGCCCTCAGGTAGATCCAGAAGCTGCAGATGCCACCCTTGGCCACAACCGAGGCTGTCTAGACCTGGATCTGACACGTGACATGAACATCTCCATCTTCCCTCAGCATGGAAAAAGCTTTCAGCCCAAAGGCTGGAATCACTGGAATCACTGGAATCACTGGAATCACCCCATCCCACCTGGGAGCCAGTTCTTCCCACACCTCCGGGGTGCGACGGGGCCTCCCCCCTTCCCTAATCAAAGAGCTTGCCCACCTCCAGCCCGGCAGTTCCGTGCAGCAGAGCTGAAATTCCCATTCCTTGTGTAAACACGGCGTATCTCTCCAAGGGTGTCCATAAAACTGCGGGAAAGTGCAAGCTCAGCAGCTGGAACGGGCCGGGTACCTCCGCGCAGCGAGCGGATCCCAGGTGGTCTCTGTCACGGGAGCTGATTTATGGGAACTCTCTCCCTCTTGGGCTGGTTTTATTTAGTCAGTGGGAGTTTGACAGCCCAGAGGTCACAGACACTCCAGTCACTCGTGGTTTCTCTACTGAAATGGAGAAATGCCTGCAGGGAGGGGAGAGGGGGGACGGGATGGGACGGGGAGAGAAGAGCGGAGCTGAATGCACGCTAGTGTCAACCCCTGGAAAAACAGCAGGTCCATAAATAGTAAAGGCTTTGGGAGATGAGGGGCGATGAATGGTGCCTTAATCACAACTGAAATGTCAGGGGAGGAGGGGGGAAGGGGTCTGTATTTATTCTCTCTTGCATGAGATTTCAAACCAGAGAGGCAGCATCCTTGGGGAGCTCACAATGAGGTTTTTCTGTGCATCCAAGGAAGGAGCCTGTCCAGGCTTCTCACAGCTTTTTTTTTTTTTTTCAACTAAAATTTTGTAGAATGAGTTCATGGCACTGCTCCTTTCTTGCTTCTGCTGTTCTCTTTGGACTCGGGCAAGACACCTCAGATAAATCCTTGCCTCAGTTTAATCAGGTTGTGGGAAGGCATCTTGAGATATCCTCAGAGATCTCCAGGGGGAAGGTTCAGCAAGAGGGAGCAGCAGATCCCAAAGGGCTCACACACAGCAAACCCATGGGAGAACACCTCCAAAATCCTTCATACTTGAGCCAGTTCCTCTTCCTCCGAGGTCCAAAGCCTGGGGCATTGCCACACCCTTTCTCTCCACGCAGGGCACGTGCTCCCTAAACTTTGTCTTCATTAGAGATGCGTCATTTGTGATCTCAGCGGTGCCTCCACACGGAGCCAGGGTAATGCTATTGGCTTTCCTGGAGCTGGGCTGGATTTACATCAAGGTGGATGAGATCAGTCTATGATCCTCCCTGGCAAGCTCCCTGGAACGTGGTTACAATTTACTCTGCTCCCTGAAAAGCTCAAATTTTGGCCAATGGCTTCCCCTCCCTTGTAGAATGCGTACATCAAACTCACCAAATCCCAAATGTCCTTCAAATTCCCAGGGGTCATGGTTTGATTTCATCCTGGATGTTTTGTGCAAGAAGAAAAATAGTCTGGGTTTTATTTGCTAAGGTTCCCAGCCCAGGAAATGCAGGAAGCTGTTCAGTTCAGGTTTTTCTTGTGTGACAGATCAGCTTTTTAATCCGCCTGCTGATACAATGCTCAAGTATAATTTGACTTTCCTGGGGGAAAATCAACAGCTGGAATAGTTACAGAGGAAAAAAAAAAAAAAAGAGCTTTTCCCAAGAAAATCTCCCCTCAAGTTCATAGGAAATAGCAGTGACCTACAAAGCACAGAATAAGGGTTGATTGGGCTGGAAGGGTTTGAGATGGCTGTTGGAGCTAATTTTTCCCCAAGGAAGAAACAGTTTTGCCTGCTTTGTGAAAGAGACCTGCTCCATGGGAAGGGATTTGGACTTTATCCCATGGGCAGTCCTTGAGCAGCCAGGGAAAGGCTCCTTCAGGAGGGGTAGCAGAGCAGGGAGGAATGTTATCAATCTGAATCGGGGCACTTCTCTCCCAGCAGTGTCACAAAGGACCAATAAACACTCCAAGATCTCCTGATAAAGTGGATTTCACCCATGTAATCCCATTACAGGGGACCTGCTGGATGGTTTGTGTCAGATGGAGATAGGGAGCAGATGAAGGGAGCTCTCCTGAGACAACCTCAGCATTTTTGGGGGTGGGAGGTCACTGCTGTCGGTGGAGAAGTGCAAAAGCACTGTGTTACCATTACCCTGCAGGAATGACACAATCCATGTGGACAAGGGCTACTCCTTGCTCTTGGCTGAGGGACATCCTTCCTGCTGACGCCAACACGGGAGCCATGGGAGTCCAACCAGATCCTGAGGTGAATAAACCAGCATAACAAATCCTATTTCCAGCTTGGGATGCTTTACTCACACCCCGTGTGTTCATCCAGAGTGTCATGATTTGTCTGGTTTTGGACTGAGAAACAGTGGAAAAATATGGATTATATCATTACAAAACATATAAGTTTCATGACTCACTCTAACTCCTGTGCGATCAGTATTCCTAAAACTGGAGCAAATTATTTAAGTACTCAGTGCGCACTCTAAGCTCCTTACAAGCAGCCCCTTAAAAAACCCTTGTCCCTGCGTGTTTTTTTGCTCAATGAGGTGTTAAATAGGAGATGCTCTTCAAACAAACTAATCCATCCAGGAGAAAATATACAAAAGAGAGTCTCCGGGATGACATTTCCCGCTGCCCCGGCCCGTCAGAAACGCCGCCTGTCTTCTCCCCCAGCCATCAGCCAGGGAGAAAAGGATGAAGTGGGAAAAGTCTCCGGCTTAGCAAAACAGCTGCCGCAGACTTGAAAGGCGAGGGGCAAGGTAGAGAGGTCTGCCCGAGATCACAGGCACTTGTGGGCCGATAGGATCTGCGGGAAGTGAAGACAAGGTGTGAGAAGTCTGTTCTTTCTTGTATCATCGCAAGGGCCCTTTTTTGAAGATAAGCTCCTTTTCAGGGGGGGGGACGGGGAGGAGGTCTTTGCACTTCAAGGGAGGGCGCATTTCCACCTCCCCTCTGTTTGTTTTCTAATTTTCTTTTCACTCTCACGTCAGGCTCTTGGTGACCCTCTCTCTCAGCAGCATCACCAGCACCTCTTCCCGGGGCCCTGCAGACAGGGGTTAAGAGGCCTCCCGAGGGAAGGGAGTTTTACAGGGATCTGGAGGAGACAGGCAGGGGCTCAGGTGGATGGGATGCGGGTGAGGGAAGGCGTGCAGGGAAATGCCAAGACACCCAAATGTGCAGGGAAATGCCAAGACACCCACATGTTCTTCAGAGCACTGACCACCACAGGGATGGACCATGGGAGAGGCGCTGGTCACCTTCAGGATTCCTAAGCACCACAGAAAGAAGAAGCACCACACAAGGAGAAAATCATGGCAGGGGAATTTAAAGAAAACACAGAGAAAAATCCAGAAATGTGGCACTTTTATTTTGGTGAGGAGCACTCCAAAACCAAAATCTTGCGCACCTTTTACCACCTCTCTTTGCAAATTGGATCTCTTCATTTACAGTTTCCACTGCTTAAAAATCCTACAGATTTTCCCCGCTTTATGAAACAGCTGAGGGAAATCCATAGGTGAAAGGATGCTGGGTTTGCCGTGAGCCCTGAGGATGGGCAGCCAGCAGGAACTCAACTGACAAAAACAGCATCTTCTGCTAAACATTTTGGTTCAGGGATCTTCTGGAGATTTGGGATGTGTGGCAAGCACTGCTTTCATGCAGGAATGATGTTCAGCCTCCATTCAAAAAACAGAGCAGAAAAATCCAGCTTGTCTAGGTTGGATTAGTAACACAAAACTCAACCAAATTAAGGAAACAAAGAGAACAGAAAGGAGCATTGCCAGGGAGAACAGAAGGGAAATGACGTGGGGAATGTTGGTGATTTCCCACCTAACTCACCCCACACCTCCCAACCCACCCCAAACCCGTAACACAACCGCCCGTCTTTTCCTCAGCTCTTCCTTCCTCTGCCTCTAACCCCTTGGGACACAAACGAGCCGGCTCAGGGGTTTAGGAGCAGAAACAGGAGGTTTCAGGCTCAGGAGCCCCCAGGGCTGAGCAGGGACCTGCTGCTGCCCGTGTCAGGTTGTTGTACAAACATCACCTCCCGCACAGCCCCGGCGTGGTCCCCAAGTCAAGCACTGGAGACAGTTTGCCCAGTAGTTTGACCTTTCACCTCCCCTTTACTAAATAGACCTAATTACTGCGTTTGTCTGTCATTTAAGCAACAAATGACTCCATTGAGGTCATCTGAGGGAAGCTGGAGTTCTTAGCTGTCATCTCGGGAGAGCTCGGCTAATTTTATCCTGCGGGGAAGAAAGCCCTGTGAAATTTTGCTGCAGGGCTCAGTTACAATCAGGGTTTCCTGGGAAGGGTTTGGTGACACGCTCAGGAAAGAGAGGTATGGCCCCACCAGCTCCTCCTGGTTCCCAGTCCCCAGGGATTTCCAGGGATTGTAGGAGAAATCTTAAAGGAGAAAGTTTCCGGGACCAGCGAGAGCAAAGCAACCAAAGCAGAGCAAAGCGTAACACTGATAATTATAATAATAAAAATAATCGAAATTATAATCATAATCATAACGAAAACCAGTAATGATATGGTAAAGCCATAATGATAATGATTATACTAATGATATTAATATTGGCAATAATAATAGTAATAACAGTATTAACGCAGCTGGCAATTTTCTTTTCTAAATCCAGATTTTCCCACTGGAAATATCAATACTCCCAGTGTGCTGACAACCTTTTGTTCAGCCACAAAAAGAGCCAGAAACTGCAGATGAATTTGTTTCAACGGCCTTTCCTCTGCAGTTTTCCATCCTCGTGGTTCTGATGGCTCCCAGTTGGGTGCTTTGTGGGGAGCAGGAAAAATGGTGATGAAAGAGGGAGGTTAAGCCTGAAGAAAACTCAAAGAAACCAAAAATGTCTGCATGGAAGGAGGAGGCAAACCTAAAAAATGGGTTTGTTTCCCCCGTGCCTGCACACACAGTGATGCCAGAATGAATTATGGGGAGGTAAATAAATCTACTTCCACAAAGAATTCCTGAAAATGCTCGTGTGTCTATTTGTACATGGAATGGTTGGGGTTCAAAGGGACCTTAAAGCCCATCCAGTGCAACCCCATGAGCAGGAGCACCTTCCACTGTCCCAGCTTGCTCTGAGCCCCATCCAGCCTGACCTTGGACATTTCCAGGGATCCAGGGGCAGCCACAGCTTCTCCAACCTGTGCCAGGCCCTCACCTCCCTCACAGGGAAGAATTTCTCCCTAAAATCCAATCTAAACCCGCTCTCTTTCAGTTTGAAGCCAACACATGAGCTCGAGCACAAGGCTCTCTGGTCAGACACGTTTAGAAGTTGTGCCAAGGCTCTCATCCCTGCTCAGGGAATTTCCTTGCACTTCCAGCTGCTCCAGCTCCAGGATATCCCTGCCGAGGATGCTCTCCTAGCTTGCCCCTTTGGCTGCAGCTCCGTTCTGTGTGCAGCTCCTGCTCTGGCCCTTCTCTGTGATGCTGGATGTCCGCTCCCTGCCCTCACCTCGCAGCCTATCCCCACCCCTGCCCTCCTCTGTCCCTCAGATTTAAGTCCTGGCCTCTGGACCTGCTTTTTTTTCCCCTTCAATTGCATTTCCTTTGATGGTATCTCCGTTGCAGAGTGTTTGTAAGCCCTTCCTTTCTGTTTTGACCTTCAACAGGAATGAATTGGGCATCCTTTGCTTCATGTCCCTGCAGTCGATGGCATGCCGTGCCTTTTGATGGCTTTGAGTTTTTCCAAGATTTGACTTTTTTTTTTTTTTTTTGTTTTTATTTTAAGCATCCATGCCATGTCCCTCATATCTTCCCCTGCAAGTTGTGTTTTCCTGCTTGCTTTTTTGCCCTGCTTTTGCAACAGCTGTGAGGTCAGTTTTGGCCTCTTTTGGTCCTTTGCACTGCCCCTCATTTCATCCCGTGATCCCACCTCCATCCCTGCCTCACATTTCGAATCAGGACCTCCCTGTTTCCTGCCAGGCTCCTCCTCTGGGTGCCAGGGGTCCCCCTTTAAACATCTGCAAAGCATCTCCAGGCTCCTCAGCCCCCTCTGCAAAGCTCTCCAGCACCGTGGTGCCTTGAAGACAAAACAAAACATGACAGCAGCCGGGGCTGTTGTTGTTCCCATCGCGCTAATGTCAACCGAGCGCTTCCTCCCTCTGTCGCCGTCTGTCTCCAGCCATGTCCAACGTCTCCTCTGCTCCACCACCCTGGCAGGCTCAGCTGAGGGAAATCCAAGGGCTGCTCAGCCTCTGGCACTCACAAAAATCACCCCTGAGTGAGGGAAACACCTTGCTTGGAGTTGCTGCGAGGGATCGGAGCCGTCCCACTTCAAAAGGGAGAAAAGATGGGATTTTATCCCAATTTTCTACAGCACAGGAGAGCCTTGGCGGCCGCCTGGGGCAGTGGGGTAGAGCCAGGAAGGGCTGGAGGCTCAGCAGAGCCTGTCCCTCAGTGCAGGAGGGTCTCCAGGAGGGAGCAGCCCCGTGGAGGTTTGAAAGGCGAGAGGATGGTGACGGATGGGGCGCGCTCAGCCAGCCCCGTCTTTCAGCAGGGCTCAGATTAAGTCTGTCAAACTCAGATCTTTTTCTCCTTCTTCTCACTCCCCTTTTCTCTGCTGACACAACCGAGCAGCGCTCAAGGCGTGTTCCATCAGCAAAGCGAGGTGTTCCCTGCAGTGCAGCAAGGCAAAGAAAAACCCGCCTAAGCAAGGAATTAAAGTGGCTGCATTTTTGCTTGCCTGGTTGGTGAATCTTCCAGGGATTTGTTTTCTTTCTACGAGCAAAATTTGCTGCATCAGAACCACTGTAGAGAGAGTTAAAAAAATATTGCAGCGTTATCTTTGCCAGGAGGTGGGAGTTGTCCTGCATTGCCTGGAACAAAATAAAACCAAAATTAAGTTATTTTATTGTATTTAGCAGCGTTTTGTGGAGCACATCACTCCAATCTGATGGGAGGCTGTGATCCCACTAATAAAGTGGTTTTAGGAAGGAGAGAGGAGCCTAAACAAAACCCAGCCCCGCTAAAGCTTTTCATGTGCAAATCACAGAAGCAGGAAAATAGAGACGGGACTTTATCGTTAGCCCGTTGCAAAATTTAAATAAACATCATTTCTTATGCTCCAAGGAGATTTTGATGAAAAGGTGAATGTTATTACAGGTGCTTAAAGGCTTTTTAAAGCCTTATATCACGACGTGGGATGAAAATGGAAAGAAAGAGACAGCGAACATTGGAATAACATCCTCCCTTAGTTCCTCCACTGACAGATCCATGTTTCATCAGAGCCCAGGCAGTATTTTAATAAAAAAACACAGCCTTCAATTTTAGAGCTGTTCACCTGAAACATAAGGGTTTTCTCAGGTTCTCAACCCATTTTTTCCTCCTTAAATCTCATCTCCGTCACCCATCAAGAGGAGCCTCCTGAAGCTACGTCAAGGGAATGAAGCAACACCAAATTCTCTTCCTTCTTAACGAGATGACAAATTCTGTTTAGATTTTGGCATCTCTGTGCTGACAGAAAGGTTGCTCTTAACTGATGTGTTTTTGTAGAGTGTTTGGAGAGACGCTGGAGGAGGCACCAACACCTCCCAGGACTGGAATGGGGAAAAGGAGAAGCGTAAAAAATATTGCTGTGTATTAAAAAAAATTTTAAAAAAGAGTTGCAACACCTCACCAAGTTCTCAGGTTTTAGTTCAAGGAAAATGTGTACAACTGCAGCCACCACGAATTCCAGGAGCTTGGATTGAAGGAATAAAGTCTGTTTGTTGTGGAAAGGCACAGGGAGGTTATTTGTGGAGACAGGTCAGTGTGGGACCATCAAACAGGAGCCTAAATTGTGACCTAAAACACCCAACCCAAGGAGCTGCCGTGAGTTTATTGGTTTGAATTGAGGATGGGTGAAATCAGCTCAAGGCTTTTCAGGAAAAATAAATATCTATGGGAACAAATTGTCAAAAAAAAAAAAAAAAGGAGAAATAAAACAAAATAAAGAGTGTGGTGGAGCCTTTGAGCCAAGCAGTGGGAGTGCTGACCTCCTGCTGTCTGTGTACCCTTCCTGAATAAATATTGCTGTCGTGCACAGATAAAAGATTATTTTTATAACAAAATTAGCTTCTCTCCCATTCTCCACTGGTTATGTTTTCCAGGAAAAACACTGAATTTGAGCTGGATGGGTAAGAGGAAGCATCCCAATGCCCAAAAATTAAAAGAAAAGCCTGATTAAAAAAATGGAAAAAAATATTATCTGTGTCATTTTTCCTGATTTTTGCCTCATTTCCATAGATCTGATTGCTGCAGTTTCCCAGTCTTGTATTTGTCTCTTGCCTCAGCATTGTTCTGACATCCACTGATGGACACACAGCTCCATCCCAAATGTGCTGACCTTGGACTGCATTGGGTGCTCATCCCCCATCCCACATGGAGGTCACAGCTGGGAGTGGGGATTTTCCTCCCATCTGATGGTGAAAAGGGACCTGCAACACTCAGACATCCTCTTTGGGCACGGGTGAGGACAGGACAGAGCAGCAGGTTACAGGTTCTGGAGATGCCCCAGCCAAGGTGCCCCTTTCCCTGGGTGTTCCTTCAGTGCTGACAAAGCAGCCTGGGAATTGTGTTAAATCCCCTCTGGGCATCTCCAGGCCACTTGAGGACAAACATTTCCACCCCAAGGTTTCCATTCCACACACACTGGCACAAAGACAAACCTGCGCCACCCCGCTTCCTTCTGGTTAACACTAAAACACTGGGAATACAGGGATATTTTTATTTTCCTGTGCGAAGGAATGTGCATTAAAAGCTGAAACAAAGGACCCTGGGGCTCCAACAGCATCCCTGAGAACCCCAGCCCATGTCCAGAGGAAGCTGGTGAGCGTGCTGGCCCTGCTTGTTCCAGCTGAAGACCATTTACCCCATTTCCTCAGGGCTGTCTCCTCCTGGCTACACATTAATCAGACCCAGCCACCAGCTACACACCTCCAACTTCCTTCAGATCATGCCTGGCATATTTCGAGCTCATTTTTAAGGGATTCGTGTCCCTTTAAACTCCTTTCACCCTCAAAAATCTCCTGCAAGCCAGAGAGGCAACAAACGCCGCCGCTGTTCTCACATGCAGGGACCCACAGTGGTCACCCAGTGGTTTGCCTCGGGGCAATAAATGTCCTTCCCTGGCGTTTGAAGTGCTCCCAGGGGAAGGGTGAGGTGAGGTTATTTTGTTATCTCAGATACCCAGGGAGTTTTTTCGGGGATGAGCTCGGCGTGCCCGTGTGTACCCAGACGCACACGCACGTGAAAGGCCCCGTTATGAGTCCCAAACTGAGGTAAACCCTCCTCTAGACCTCATTAAGATCGGGGCTGGACTTGGCTCCAAGGTTCAAACTCCATCTGCTGCCCTCAAAAGATCTTTGTTAGCTGTGTTTTCGTGTCGTGGGGCTGAGGAAAGCTGATACAGAGAGAGGTTTTGGGCCTGAGTTGCTCCCGGTTTCCATTTTAAATTTGGGATAAATCAGGGGCAAAAGGGTCTGGGTTTGCTGGGGTGTGTTTAGGAGCCACTTTCCCTGATGTATGGCTGTAGCAACTCACCCTTGTAAAGAGTTTTCTCTCCTTCCCCGCTCCAGTGCTGTGCAATAAGAATTTCAGATGGATTTTGAAGACTTTCCCCCCTCTCAGATTCAGCACAGAGAACAAATCCAGCAGGAACTTAAAAAAAACACCAAAAAAAAGGCAAAAAAGAAAGTAGCGCTCAGCAAAAGCCGCCAGATTGCAAAATCACAGCGGGTTTGGACCTGTTATTGGCCTCTTCTCCTTCTCATCCCCCTTCCTTATCTCTCCCTCTGCCCTTTCCCTTCCCCTTTAAACCGCAGGGAGCAGCAATCGGGTCATTTATCAGTGTCCTGCGGGCATTTGTGGCTCCCAGTCCTCCCGTGCTGGCTCTGCAGCCTGAACCACCCAGGCTCTGCCTCCCCGGCGGGCTCGGGATGCCCGGGGCGCTCGGGATGCGGCCGGGATGCAGAAGGCGCGCACCACTGCTCCCTTCTGGAGAAGGATATTTCGTATTTCCAGGAGAAAAGAGGGGTTTTCTTCCTCTCTAGGATAAAAGCTGGGGATGAACTGATAAGAGCGCGGAGCCTGCGGTGACAGACACCGGGTAAAACAACCACCCCCCCCCAAAAAAAATCATATTTTGCTTTCAGTGCCTTAGATTTTGTAATAAATTAACTTCTCTCACACCCCTTGGTAAAGAAGGGGCAAAGCCCTTATGTGGCATCTTGTTTGTGGTGGTTTGGAAAGTGAAACTGGATTTCCTAAGGAAGAGTGAAACCATGGACGGGAGGGTGCTGGGATTGGGGTCGGGGAGATAACAGAGAGAGCAATCCCAGAGGAGCTGGGGGCAGCAGGTTTGAGGGGAAAGGAGGACTCAAATCAGGTTAAAACAGATGTTCCAATGTCTGGGTTTTGCCAAACATTTCATATTCAAAGTGTCCGCGGGTTTTCAGTTGAACCCTGTCTCAGCAGATGGGAAAAACCTGTTGAGATCAAATAAAAGCATCAACCTCTTTACCAGCAGACAACCCCAAAAATATATATATATATATTTTTTTTTTTTTTTAAGGCTGAAGGACTCCAATTAACTCTTTTCATGGTTGCAGTTGTCCTCCAGAAAACGGGATCAAAATTTTGGGCTGTTGCTGCTCTCAGCTGAGGGGAAAAACCTGTTGAGATCAAATAAAAGCATCAACCTCTTTACCAGAAGACAACCCCGAAAATATATCTTTTTTTTTTTTTTTTTTAAGGCTGAAGGACTCCAATTAACTCCTTTTCATGGTTGCAGTTGTCCTCCAGAAAACGGAATCAAAATTTTGGGCTGTTGCTGCTCTCAGCTGAGGGCAGCAGGAAATGGAGAAGAAAGTAAGAGGCTCCTCTGGCTGGGCTGTAAACTCTGAGTGATAAGATTTTCTTATCACACAATTCCAGGGAAGTTTAGATAAGGCTGGGGCAGATTTAATGAACTCCAAGCTGAACTTCCAGACTGTCCAAAAAAATCTCTACATCTTTAATTGCTCTGGAAAAAGGGGGGAAAAAGGTGAAAAACTTTGTTTAATTTTACTGAAAGAATTACAACGCTTAATATAAGAATTGTTATTTATATAACCCCAGGATTCAATCAGATAATAAGTGGCTGTAATTATTAATTAATATTGCTGCAGTGTGTGAAGCCCCAGCAAAAGCAGAGCTGCAGCAGAGGGAGATAAGGGGGTGAAATTCCACCCTGGAATCCACCCGGCTCTGCCCCTTATCTCTGCCCACAGCTGTGGGGACAGGGACACATCTGGAGCTGGATCCCTCAGGGTGAGGGATGCTCCTGGAGCTGGGGATTGCAGCCCCTGGCCAGGCACGGCTCCTCCTGCTTTGTTTTAAAGGAAAGTTTATCCCTGTCGCTGAATACGGAGCATGGAGGAAGGATTTGAATTTTAAAATGTGATTTAGGACAGGGAGGTAGCAGAGTCCTCCCCTGAAGTTAAAGGAGACCTTTAAAAAATGATTTTTTTTTTTTTTCATTTACATGACCTAAACTCTCTTTGCACACTCCAAATTCCCCTTGGTGCTACTAAATATCAAATATTTAATTCACCACGATCTTCTGCGCATAGTGGACAATATAAAAATCCGTGGAAAACTAAAAATATATGGAAGGACACATCTAAATGCAGATACAGGTCAATTTATTAATTTATTTGAGCACTGTGGTGGAATAAATAAGAATTCATAAATTCAAACTCAGGCTAATAATGAAAATTTGCCTACACGCTGTTTTTAAGGAAAATCCAGATCTCATTCCTTGCTTATTCTCTGCCTGAGGAGCTGGGAATTTTCTCCTCTGTGCCTCTGAATGTTGTTGTCTGTAAAACAGCAAAAACTCCCTTTGGCTGCCGTGTCCTTGGTTTACAGCTCCGTGCTGCAGCTCACCCTTTTCCACTCAAAAAGCAGCATTTCCCGCTCAGATCAGGTCTCCCTGCAAATCAAAACTGAAATAACCCAGCAGCCCTAAATGCATTTCTAATTTCCTTCAAATAAACCATTTTGCTCTGTCTGGAAAATATATTCCAAGGAGGGAAGTAGGGAGGAAGAGCTATCAAGATATTTCTTGATCTCTTAATTTTGATTCATCTTAAGAATTTATCTTCTTTTTTTTTTTTTTTTTGAAAATAACTTTTCCTTTTATCCATATGATCTTCCTTAATCAAGCTGCCATAATTTTAAAATTCCTACTTTTTCCAAGGGATAGCTGCATCATCAGCACAGCACAAACACAGAGCACACAGAGCAGGTATCGAGAGATAAAACTCAAAAATGGCATTTCTTATGTTAAAAACTCCATAAATAAAGGTCAAAGCTGGACTCTGTAAATGGTAAAACACAACCTGGGTGTGAAAGTCACTCTTAAATTCCTTGTAATCCTGGCAGGAAGCAAATGTCCTGTCAAGGGGGGATTGAAAAGACAAATTGTTCCTAGGTTTGCAATCAAGGCTGAGTTAGACAGATGAATCCAAAAGTGGAAATTAATAAAAGCCTGAGCAGGACTTTGAAGCAGATGCAGGACACTGCCAGTTCATTTAGCTTTTCCAATTAATTAAGAAGAAAGCTTCATCAGGGCACTGTTCCAAACACATGGAAATCGAGGATTCTCTTTCATTTCCCCCGAGCTTGGTCAAGGTCCAGTTATTTAAAGAACAAATATTCCCATTCCTGGGGCAGAGGGGTCTGCTGCTGTGACATCATCCCTCAAACTGCAGGGAAAGTGCAGCTTGCTTTGGGCTGGTTTTTAAACAACGAGAAACTCGTTCGTTCTTTCTTTCTCTTGAATTTTAGCCCTCAGATGTTATTATTATTATTATTATTATTATTATTATTATTATTATTATTATTATTATTATTATTATTATTATTATTTTACTATTTTACTATTTTTACTATTATTACTATTACTATTACTATTATTACTATTATTATTATTATTATTATTATTATTTTACTATTTTACTATTTTTACTATTATTACTATTACTATTATTACTATTATTATTATTATTAATTGTCCTTGTTGTTATTATTATTATTAGCATTAAGATTTATCATTTTTAAAGAAGTAGAAGTGCAAACCCCTGTGATAAGCAGAGATGCCATTAGGAGAAGAAATATCAGATCCAAACCTGGGATGCTGGGAGCAAATAAATTGGAAGAAACACCAAAGCAGCGTTTACCTGGGTGAAGGAAAAGCACATTAAAAAGGGGAATTTTGGGCAGCGAGGTTGGCTGGGCTCAGCCCTGCAGCAATTCCAGCACTCGGGGTGTGGGGGGGAAGGAAGCCCAGCTATCTCCAGGCTGTGTGTTAATAAATGTGCAGGAGGTTATTCTCCTGGTGGGACGCATAAATCTTCCGTGTGTGCCCGGAATTTGAGGGTTGGGCCCAGGGGAGGCTGCCCAGGTTCCCCTGCTTTCCAAAGGATGCCTCAGTCATTGGCACGGGCAGCCCCGAGCCTCTCCCGGGATTTCAACCCCGCCCGGAGCCGAGCTCAGGAGGAGCCGAGGCTGGAATTGCTTCCCCCCGCAGGACAAGGAGTTAAAACTTGATTTTGGGCAGACAGCAGCACCTCTGGAATCCTCCCAGCACGAAGAAGCTGCACCAAAATAAACACAAATCACTCTTATCACGCTCTTATCACCGAGCCAGCCCAGGTACATCGAGGCCATACGAGTTATTGTCATACAGATTGTTGCTATCACTTTCAACAATCACTTCATGACAATTTTTCTCACAGTTGCTCGAGCTGTTTTGCAAAGAAAGCTTTAATTTAATTTAATTTTACTCCCTGCTCACCAAACAAGAGGGTCCTGGAATGATAAAAACAAAGGTTTGGGAGGGTTTGGGTTGGAATGAACCTTGAAGAGCATCTCCCCTGCCATGGGCAGGGACATTTTCCACAAATCTGCCACAAGCAACACAAGCAGAGGATTCTTGATGTGCAGCAGAGTAGAGAAAGAGTTAACTCTGTGCTTGCAGCCCAAAATAAAGAATCCCAGCTCCCACCTTCCCAAAAACCACTCTGGGCCCCGGAGGTGCATCAGATGTGTTTGGAGGACCTGGGTTTGGAGAGGGATCCCACCCCACATTCTGCCCTCAGCTCTTGATTTCCAGCAGAAAGGAAATGAATAAAACCCAAGTTCTCCATTCCCAAATCAACTGCAAACTCAATCTCGTGCTGTAATTGCAAGGAATCCTATCCCAGCCCTTGCTGGGTGTCCAGGCTCAGCTGGAAGACACCGAGCATAATTCCATGTCATGGATACACCAATTTATTAGCAAAGACTTGGGGCTAAAAGCTTTTCCTCTTGGCTTGGTTTGCACGGCAGGGATGAGGGGATGGGAGGGAGGAGGTGACTCCCCTGGCTGTGCCATCTGACATCAATTGTGCCACGGAGTTTCCAGGTTCTGGTGAAAAGTTTCCCCAAAAATGTGAGGAAAATTGTTATAAAATGTTTACAAATACCTTCCTAAAACTTCAGCATAATTTGAGAGCATCATTTGAGGCAAGAGGGGGAATTTTTGGAGGTCCAGGCTTTGCAGGGCTCTCACAAATCCCCTCACAAAGGAATTCCTCACAAACAGGAACAAACCTCTTTGCAAACTCCTACAATGATGATTCTCTATCCACGGGGGAAAAGCAGCAAAAATAAAAATATTTCTTCTTTTTGGCCATCCTCATCCAGAGGGGGGTGAAATCAGCCCTCCCTGGAGGAGCCATATCCTTACTCCAGAGGCAGTTTGGGTTTTTGCCAGAGGGGAATGCTGCTCAGCAGGCACTATCCCGTTCCTCAGAGCATCCTAAACTGGAGCACAGCGGTGGCAGCAGCTGGGGAGGGCGCAGAATGGGACAATGAAGCCACCCCATCTTGTCCTGGGGTGGCAGCAGGCAAGACCCACTTTGAATCCCAAAGGATTCACTGCATCCCATCCCAGGCTCTTGGGAACCCGCAGGGATTTGGCTCAGGGGAAGAGGGATGGGCACAGAGGGTTTGGGCTCCTCTTTTTGGGTGAGCATCCAACCAGAGCCAGGGGAAGGGATGTGTACGTGTGCTGCTGCAGGTGGCTGGGCTGGAATAGAAAAAAAAGATAAAAAAGAAAAAAAAAAATTTTTTTTTTGTTATATTTTTCCTGTGAAATTCAGGAAACCATCCCAAATTTCCATTGCAAGGCAACCCTCTGCAATCCAGCAGGGAGAGGAAGTTGGAGCAGACTGCCTGTCCCCAGCCCCAGCCACACACAGGGGACAGCACTGCCCACCAGAAAACCAGGAAACTGGGAAAAGGAAAAGAACATTTCTGCAACATCTCTGGCCCCTTTTCAGCCTGAAGTGCAGGTCTATAATTGTTACCAAACTGGAATAGAAACAAGGGATGCCTCCAGCTACGACCAAAAAAAGCAGCAGAGGATTTAAATTTCCATCTCCCATTTATTAGAAAGTGCTTTTTGCGGTGGGAGCCCTTTCAGCATTGTTCCAGCACAGGCTCTATTTAGTGTCCAGCAGGAAAAGCAGGTCTGAAGGTTTCCTCATGAATTACAAATAGATCCCAGCAGCCCAAACTCCAGCAGTTCATCCTCTGCTCCAGCCCCCAGGGAAATTCAGGATCATTTGGCACTGGGATAATTAGGGATGACATTCCTCACACATTCTTTCAAGATTTTATTAAGATTTTATTATTTTTGATTGTTTTATATTTCTTTTTATTTAAGATTTTATTATTTTTATTTATTTTATTTAAGATTTTGTTGCTTTTTATTAATTTTATTGTAATTTTTATTAATTTTATTTATTTTTTATTTAAGGTGTTTTTTTTTTTTAATTTTTAGACCTTTGAGAATTAGGACCTTTTTGGAGGGAAAAAGGAGGAAGGAGGAAAGGTGTTATGTGATAAGCAATTGAACTGCTCTTTATAAGCCTGGAAGAGACACAAAAAACATGGGAAAAGGAGTTGGGGACACTCCAAAGGAGAAGAAATTCCCAATGACAGGAACTGGGGGACATAAAAAGGGATGTGGAAGCTCCCAAGGGACATGGAATCGTGGAAAAAGGGATTGGGAGACACAAAATTATTGGAAGAAGGGGATTGGGGATACCCCAAACGACACAAAAATCCTGGCAAAAGGGATTGGGCACTTTCAGGATCCCCCAAGAGATATTAAATTCCTGGGAAAAGGGATTGGGGAACATAAAAAACCTGAAAAAATTCATTGGGAATCCCTAAAGGAACACAAAATTCCTGGGAAAAGGGATTGAAGACCCTCAAAAGGACACAAACTCCCTGGATCCAGATGTTGGGGACCCCAAAAAGCCACAAAATGGGGAGGAGGTGGGAGATTTCTGGTGCCAGGCTCCTGGACGGAGCTGGAAGTGTTCAAGACAATGGGATGGGTGCTTGTGATGACCCTAAAAGATGCTTTCCCAGGTATTTTATGGAATTAGCTGCAAAGTCCACAGTGGCTCCAACCTGGAGCAGGGAGGACTCCTCTCATCAACACTTTAGGAACAAACCCTGAATTTTGGGTTTTTATTTTTTCTTGGGGCAGCTTTATCTCTGAAAAACCCAACATGGCATCACCCAAAGCCCAGCTCCGTCCTTGCACCTGATGCTGGGCAGAGGATGTGCAGCCATGTGGGATTCTCATCTGCTGGGATCCTCCAGGGGCAAGGCTGGGAGTGATTTAGTGATTTCTTTTCCCCCAGCAGTTGCAAGGTATCCTCTCCATTGTTCTGCAGGCCGGGAGGGGTCAGAGGCAAGGCAGGGAACAGAGCTCAGCCCAGCTCACGCAAGGCTCCCAGCCCGGAGCTGCAGTAAACAGAATCTCCTCAAAGGTCACCCCTCCTGCAGCCACCAAAGGAAGCTGCAATCATTTTTCAGCCCTTTAAACGCCAGGCTCCCGTGTAGGATTTTCCTACACGCTGCTGGTTTGTGAGGAGGCTGCTTAGGAGGCATTTCCTTGCCAAGAAAAGCTTCTCTTTCCTCCTGAACCCCGGGCAGACCCAGGCAGCTCGCAGCAGAGTTAAGGGTCAGGTCGCCAGGGGTGAGACCTGGGCTCTGCAGGGCACCCCAAGGCTGGAGGAGACAAAAAAAAAAGTGCCAAAATAATGCTCAAAATACCACAGAAAAATCACCATTAATGTAAGAAGGATCAGCTCTGGGCTGAGAACTCATAATAACTTTCTGGGTATAAAAATCACGGATTGCATCTCTTTCTCCTCTCCTGAATCATGGTGAAAAACCTTAAAATTTCTCCAGACTGCTTTCCCCCCTTAACCCCTGCAACCACATTTCTAACCCCACTTTCCCCCCTTTATTTCCAGCAGGGAATTGGGTCTCTCCTTGTCACTCAAAATGCCACAGAGAAACCTCCATTAATGGAAGAAGGATCAGCTCTGGGCTGAGAACTCAGAATAACTTTTTTGGTAGAAAAATCACCGATTGCATCTCTTTTTTCCTTTCCTGAATCATGGCGGAAAACCTTAAAATTTCTCCAGACCGTTTTCTGCAGGGCACCCCAGAGCAGGAGGATTTTCCAGCAGCAGCAGAGAAACCTGGATACCAAAATAATGCTCAAAATACCACAGAAAAATCACCATTAATGGAAGAAGGATCAGCTCTGGGCTGAGAACTCAGAATAATTTTCTGGTAGAAAAATCACCGATTGCATCTCTTTTTCCTCTCCTGAATCATGGTGAAAAACCTTAAAATTTCTCCAGACCACTTTACCCACCCCCGGCCCCTGTGACCACATTTCCAACCCCACTTTTCCCCCCTTTATTTCCAGCAGGGAATTGGGTCTCTCCTTGTCACTCCCCCTCCCCAAACACCCAGCAAAAAGCTGAGCCCTGCTGGCAGGGGCTGCAGGGCTGAGCCCCATCAGCAGCTCCCAGCCCGAGTGAGAGCCCGGTGTGAGCTAAGTGCTGTCAAAGCTGGCATGGCAAGTCCACCCTGAGGACTGACCCTCCATGAATGGCCACTGTGTTCCTGGGAAGCAGCCTCCAGATTGCTTCTCTCCTGCCCAGAGCCCCAAGGTGTGTCAATAAAAACCTCTGGGTTTCATTAGGCAGCCCCTGGCTGGGTACATAAATAATAAGGCTGTTGTCAGATCTCCCCGTGGTGTGGAAGGGCAGAGCTGGAAACCTGAAGGCCACGACCTTGGTGTTTCTCAGCAGGGACCCAAACGCCCTCGGAGCCAGAGGAGTGGGAAAATGAGAGTCTGTGTTATGCTTTAACATGATACTGACAGGCAAATGTGATTTCTCGGAGCTCACTGCAGCCAGCACTGATCTGGTTTATAATCTCTGGCCTGGCTGCAGCTCCGGGGCTGCTGCAGGAGGGGATGGAGGCACAGGGGGGAGATTCCCCTTGGAGCTCTGCCTGCACCCTGGGGGAAGCCAGGGGTGCTCCTGGAGGGGAGGGTGGGAAGGCAGGGCCGTGTTTGGGGTGAGGAACAGGAGGGTGAGGAGTTCAGGGGTTTGGGAGGAGGTGGCAGAAGAGCAGAGCTGGGATCCTCTCCCCCTGGAGAAGGGGCCAGGTGCCAGCTGAAAGGTTCTGCACCTCTGGGAGCTCCAAACAGAGACCTGGCAGGGATGGCAGCCTCTTCCTCTGACCTCCAGCTCCCTTCCACCTCTGGCCCTTCCAGGAAATCCCTGCTCACTCCTCTGCTCAGCCACTGCTGTGGGAGCAGCAATGCTGGGGCAGTTCCTGACCCTGTGAATGTCCAGGAGGGACCCTGGCTTGGGGGGGATCAAGAGCTCTCAGGGCTTTTCTGAGTTGACACTTCCATGGTTCCATGTCTGTCCGTCCCAGCAGGACCAGCACCAAACATGGAGCAGCTTCTGAGCCTCAAATCCCAGGGAAGGACAAAAACCGGGGGGTGCTCATGGTGTGAAAACAGGCGAGGATGGAGGGAAGGGGTTTGGGGTGCGATGGCAAAAACTGCAGGAGGAGGAGGAGGAGGAGGCCCAGTGAGGCTCAGGGATGCTCTACCTTCATCCTGGGGATTGGGAATATTTCTCCCTTCATCCTGGGGTTCAGGGATGCTCTACCTTCACCCGGGGGTTCAAGGAAGTTCTACCTTCATCCTGGGGTTCAGGGATGCTCTCCCTTCATCCTGAGGTTCAGGGATGCTCTACCTTCATCCTGGGGTTCAGGGAAGCTCTCCCTTCCTTCTGGGGGTTCAGGGATGCTCTCCCTTCATCCTGGCATCTCCTGGAGGAGGAAGGGTGCTGCGCTGTGCCCGAGCAGGCTGGTTACCTGTGATTTCCAGGTGAATTAGCTGTACACACAGCCCAGCCCAGCCCAGGGGAGGGCTCCCAAGCCAAGGTGAAGTTTCAGGAAAGGTCAAGGAGGTTTCCAGTTTTGGCCAAAATTCGAGGGACAGACAGAGGCTGTTAACTCCTGTTTGGTGCCTCTTTAGGGAGCCATGGATGTGCCAGCCCGACAGGGCAGGTTTGGGGGCAGACAGGACAAGGCCAGCAGATGCCTTTCCAAGCTGTGGAATGGTGGTGGCACCTTCCCAGGAGCACACTCTGTCTCCTGCCCAGGAACGCATCCATCCCCTGCTCCCTGCGCCGGAGGGACAGAGTTAACCAGAGTTAACTGAGTTAACTGAGTTAACCAGAGTTAACTGAGTTAACTGAGTTAACCAGAGTTAAGCAGAGTTAAGCAGAGTTAACCAGAGTTAATCAGAATTAACTGAGTTAACCAGAGTTAAGCAGAGTTAACCAGAGTTAACCAGAGCTAATCAGAGTTATCCAGAGTTAATCAGAGTTAACCAGAGTTATCCAGAGTTACCCAGCGTTAACCAGAGTTAACCAGCGCTAACCAGAGTTACCCAGCGTTAACCAGTGCTAACCAGAGTCAATCCGAGCTCCGCAGCGGGGCCGCAGCGGGGCCGGAGCCCCCGGGCAGGCGCAGCCCGGCGGGAGGGGAGGATGCTCGGGAGGGGAGGGGGAAGATGCTCGGGCAGGGAGGGTAAGGATGCTCGGGAGAGGAGGGGGAAGATGCTCGGGGAGGGGAGGGGAGGATGCTAGGGCAGGGAGGATGCTCGGGCAGGGGAGGGGGAAGATGCTCGGGAGGGGGAAGATGCTCGGGCAGGGAGGGGAGGATGCTCGGGCAGGAGCTGCGTGCGGAGCGCGGTCGCTGTGTGGTCCGCGGGGCTTTGCGTGTGTGGTCCTGCCGAGCCCCGCTCATCTGTCCAGAGGCTGCTAACTGCCTGCTGAATGACCACGGCTGTTTACTTTAGCTCTGTCTGCACCAACTGAACTCTGATCGCCGCCTTCCTCCAGCTGCGCCGGCTCAGGACCCCGGCGCGAAGGAGCGGGACAGGGATCCGTGTGTGTGTGTGTGTGTGTGTGTGTGTGTGTGTGTGTGTGTGTGTGTGTGTGTGTGAGAGGCTCCAAAATATTTTAAAAAAAGGAGAAAAGAATAGGCTGCAAATGGACTCCAGTGTAAATCACGGCGAACAATTTATGGGCCATTTTGTCTCCCATCATTTCTGCTCTGATCCCATCCGCCCCCCCCCCGCCTCCTTCTTCACTCAAACAGAGCAGGCTCATAAATTGCCCGTGCTGAGTGCTGGCAGAAAGGTTTTTCATGTTCCTGACAGCTGCAATAAAAATATGCCTGTGTGTGTCTGGTGGCTGCGCCATTGGGGGGAGCTGGGTGCCCCTGCAGGGTGCCCAGGGTGGGGACAGGGGCTGCCAGGGGCTCTGGGGTGGCTGCCAGGGGTGGGGACAGCCAGGGGAGCCCCAGTGTGGGCTGCGATTCCAGGGCTGTGGGGGTGCCCTGACTGCACAGCCCTGATGGGATCCCGTGTTTGAGAATGCTGTGGTTCCATTATTGTGCCGTGATCCCATTTTTGTGCCGTGATCCCATTTTTGTGCCGTGATCCCATCACTCTTTTGTGATTCCGTGTTTGAGAATGCTGTGGTTCCATTACTGTGCTGTGACCCCATTATTGTGCTGTGATCCCATTTTTGTGCCACGATCCCATCGTTCTTCTGTGACTCCGTGTTTGTGGGTGCTCTGATTTGCACATTCCTTCTGGGGTTCCGTATTTGGGACTGCTGTGATCCCATTTTTGTGCCGTGATCCCATCGTTCTTTTGTGATTCCGTGTTTGTGGGTGCTCTGATTTGCACATTCCTTCTGGGGTTCCGTATTTGAGACCGCTGTGATCCCATTTTTGTGCCGTGATTCCGTTATTGTGCTGTGATTGCCTTTTGGTGCCGTGATTCCACTGTTCTTCTGTGATTCCATGTTTGTGGGTGCTCTGATTTTGCACATCCCCAGTGGGGTTCCGCATTTGAGAGCGCTGTGATCCCATTATTGTGCCGTGATTCCTTTTTCCCCTGTGATTCCATGTTTGCGGGTTCTGTGATTCCATTGCTGTGCTGTGATTCCATGGGTGTCAATGCTGTGATTTCATATTTGACTGGAATTCCATGTTTGTGGGTGCTCTGCTGTAATTCCACATTCCTGCTGTGATTCCATGTCCAAGAATGCTGTGATCCCATTATTGTGCTGTGATTCCATGTGTGTGGATGCTATGATTCCATGTTTTACTGTGATTCCATGTTTTACTGTGATTCCATGTCTATGGGTGCTCTGATTGCACATTCCTGCTGGGATTCCATTTTTGTGCCCTGATTCCATTGTTCTTCTGTGATTCCACATTTGTGGGTGCTCTGATTGCGCATTCCTGCTGTAATTCCATATTAGTGCTGTGATTCCGTGTCTGAGAATCCTGTGATCCCATCATTGTGCTGTGATTCCATTTTTGTGCCCTGATTCCATTGTTCTTCTGTGATTCCATGCCTGTGGGTGTTCTGATTGCACATTCCTGCTGTAATTCCATGTTTGTGCTGTGATTCCATGTTTGTGGCTGCTGTAATTCCATTATTGTGCTGTAATTCCATTTTTGTGCTGTGATTCCATAGGTGTGGGTGTGCTGTGCATCCCACACATGATGTAATTCCATGTGTGTGCTGTGATTGTCTGTTCATGCTCTAATTCCATGTTTTTCCTGTGATTCCACAGGTGTGTGTTATGTTATTACATATCCCTGCTGTAATTCCATATTTTGCTGGGATTTCATGTTTTTGAATGCTGTAATTCCATATTTTACTGGGATTCCACATGTGTAATGCTGTAATTCCATACTTTGCTGTGATTCCATGTTTGTGGGTGCTCTGATTGCACATTCCTGCTGTAATTCCATATTTGTGCTGTGATTCCATGTGTGTAAATGCTGCAAGTCCATATTTTGCTGTAATTTCATGTTTTTGAATGCTGTAATTCCATATTTGACTGGGATTCCATATTTGTGCTGTGATTCCATGTGTGCAAATGCTGTAGTTCCATATTTTACTGGGATCTCACATGTGCAAATGCTGTAGTTCCATATTTTACTGGGATCCCACATGTGTAAATGCTGTAATTCCATATTTTTCTGGGATTTCAATTTTTTTTGAATGCTGTAATTCCATATTTTACAGGGATTCCACGTTTGTGGGTGCTCTGATTGCACAATCCTGCTGCAACGATTTCTCGACCCAGGGGAATGTTTGAGATGTTGATTAAAAAAAAGAAAAATCAAATCAGGATAAAAAAGGCAAATCATGCCCTTCTTTAATAAACACACTCCCTAAACAAACATAAATTGATTTTTGGATCAACCACAGTAATTTTTCTGGTGGGAATTTCTCCAGACTATTTTTAGCTTCAGTTTTGAGACTCAGAATCAACTGAGTGGATAAGCCCAGGCTATGGGATTTTTCAATGCAATGAAATTTGGATTCAAGCAGTAAATTCTGCAGCTGTAATGGAAATAATCTCATTCCTGTCAGCCAGTTTGGGAGGAAATCCCGCTCAGCCACAGGATTCCTAGGAAACAGCCTTCTCCTTTCCATCACTTCTCCATGTTTGCTTTTTTGAATGGTGTTATTCCCAAAGAAATTCAATGGGAAGCAGCAGCCCAGCAAGTTCCAGGGGGTACAAAATGTTGCCCACAAAAATTCAGGAATTTTCATCCATGGAGGGAATTTTTTTCCCTCTATTTCTGCATTTTGTTCTGACCCACTTTGGTTTTTCTCTCTCTCTTTATCAAAAATCCCCTTGTGAGGGTTTGTATCTCTACCAGCTGGAAAGATTTTCTTTGGTAAAAAGTTTAGAAAATTGGTGAAGAAGAGTAATACACAGGGATAGAAATCAGAATTTAGTCACAACCAGAACACCCAAAAATTGCATCCTGCGATTATTGAGATTTGTTAGGAAAGACACAGAGACCTGACCCTGTCCAGAGAGTTTTCCCAACAAAATCACTCAGTCAGAAGAAAATCCAGACAAACCCCAAGCAGCAATAGAGGTGTGGAGAAGGGAGGGGATCCCCCAGGAAGCCAAGTGAGGATTTATCAAGTGAGAGCATTCCCTGGATAGGAGCCGCTGGAAATCAGCTCTGGGATGTTCCCGAGGCTCAGGATCAACAGCCCCGGGTGTGCCTGGCCTTTGTAGCTCTAAGTGCCTCTGTAGGGAACAAAGGAAGAGAGCAAAAATTGAATTATCCACTTAAGGTTGTGTCAGCTTTCCATCATAAATCTTTTTTTTTTCTTTTCTTTTTTCCCAGGGGTTTATTGCTCATCTGTAAAAATCCCTCACAGACTTTGCCTTTGCATGAACGACGGTTTCAAGGCTGGAAAAAAAAATGTATATTGAATCTAACAGGGTGCAAAACGAGGATTTTATGGAGAAATCATTATTATTTCTTGCAGCTATGCCAGAGGAATGAAATCAGGGACAGCCGGCGGTGATGGCTCTGGAAGCCCGGCTGGGAAGGGGCAGCTCCCAGCGGGTGCCCCGGGGCACTGGGGATGCTCTGCCCCGCTCACCTCGGGCCAGGAGCGATCCCCTGCCCTGCAAAGAGCACCTCGGGCATCTGCTGCCCGTGCTGTCATCACCCTTCATTCCACAGGAGATCCTTCCCCGTTCCCCTTTTCCCCTGCCTTCCATTTCCCTTCTCTAGGTTCCTTTTCTTTTTATCTTTTTATACGTTTTTATACGTTTATCATTTTCCATTTTCCTCTTCCTTTTCTCCTTTTCTCCTCCTTTCCTTTCCTTTCCTTTCCTTTCCTTTCCTTTCCTTTCCTTTCCTTTCCTTTCCTTTCCTTTCCTTTCCTTTCCTTTCCTTTCCTTTCCTTTCCTTTCCTTTCCTTTCCTTTCCTTTCCTTTCCTTTCCTTTCCTTTCCTTTCCTTTCCTTTCCTTTCCTTTCCTTTTCCCTTCTCCTTCCCCTTCCCCTTCCCCTTCCCCTTCCCCTTCCCCTTCCCCTTTCCCTTCCCAACTTCCACCCATATTTCTGTTCTTATTCTTAATCTCATTCTAATTCTTATTCTTCATTCTTATTCTGATTCTTTATTCTTAATCTTATTCTTATTCTCATTCTTCTTTCTTATTCTTATTGATTCTGGTTCTGATTCTGATTCTGATTCTGATTCTGATTCCGATTCTTCATTCTTGTTCTCATTCTAATTCTTATTCTGTATTCTTATTCTTTATTCTTATTCTTATTCTTATTCTCATTCTTCATTCCTATTCTTACTGTTATTCTTCATTCTTATTCTTATTTCTGATTCCTCTTCTGATTTTTCATTCTTATTCTCATTCGAATTCTTATTCTTTGTTCTTACTCCTTGTTCTTATTCTTATTCTTATTCTTATTCTTATTCTTATTCTTATTCACGTCCTTCTTTCTTATTCTATTTATTCTTGCTCTTGTTCTTGTTCTGGTTGTGATTCTGATTGTGATTCTGATTGTGATTCTGATTCTGGTTCTGATTCTGGTTCTGATTCTGATTCTGGTTCTGGTTCTGATTCTGATTCTTCATTCCCATTCCTCATTCTCATTCTTCATTCCCATTCCTCATTCCGATTCTTCATTCCCATTCTCCATTCCCATTCCTCATTCCCATATTTCCTTATTTCACTTTTCCTCCCTCTTTTTCCCACTCCCGCCCGGCCCCGCGGGGCAGGGGGAGCCGCGGGGGTGCCGGGGGCAGGGCGGGGTCCCGGGGCACCGTCCCGGGGAGGGTCCCGGTCCCCCCCGGCGGGCGCCAGGCGCTGCCCCGACCCCGGCATTAACCCCGTGCCCCGGGCGGGCGCCGCCGAGACCCCGGGAGGGGCCCCTGCAGCGCTGCCGCTTCTCGGGGGCTCACACAGCCCACCGAGGAAAAAAGGACAATTTGTCCCTTTCCTTCCTTTTTTTTTCTCCCTGCGTTTTTCTCCTTTTTTTTTTTTTTTTTCTTTTTTTTTTTTTCTGGTCTGGCTCCAATTTACGGGAGAGAAGGGGTTCGTTTGAATGGGAGGAGGAGGAGGAGGAGGAGGAGGAGGAGGCAGTTTGGGGATGGAAAAGGGGTTAAGTGGGGGAGAAGACGAAGTTTGGGAATAGAAAAGTGGTTAAATGAGGAGAAGAGAGAAAGTTTGGGGATAGAAAAATGGGTTAAACAGGAGAAGAGAGAGGTTGGGGATAGAGAAATGGTTAAATGGAGGAGAGTTTAGGGATAGAAAAGGAGTTAAATGAAGAGAGAGTTTGGGGATAGAAAAGGAATTAAATGAAGAGAAGAGAGAGTTTGGGGATAGAAAAATGGTTAAATGAGGGAAAAGAGAGAGTTTGGGGATAGAAAAAGAATTAAATGAGGGAGAAGAGAAAGCTTGGGGATAGAAAACTGGTTAAATGAGGAGAAGAGAGAGTTTGGGGATAGAAAACTGGTTAAAGGGGGAGAAGAGAGAGTTTGGGGATGGAAAAATTTTACAGTCTGCGGAGAAAAAGGTTAAATCTCAGCAGGCTGGGTTTGGTATCTTGTGGGGTTTGTCACCACACCCTGTCCTGCAGGAGTGGTGTGCAGGGTGGCAGAGGGGTCTCAGGAGCCCCTGGTGCTTTGCCACGCCAGCCCTGACAGATGTGACTCCAAACTAAAGAGGTTTTTTACCAAAAAAATCAAAACCCAAAACAAAAGCCTTGGGGACATCTCCTTGCAGCACCTTTTCACCTCATAGTGGGATTTCCCTTCCGTCCCCTGCTCCCCAAACCCCGTTCCTGCCAGATCTCATACATTTAATTTATCTTCAATTGCTTTAAGGCTGGGATTTGCCCACAGGGAATTGCACCCCTGAGGATGAGGAGAGGCTCTGGTGGGATGAAGGCGCCCTGGCCGCCCCAGGAGGGAGCAGGGAGGAGGATCAGCCTGGCGATGCCCGGCGTTGTCCCTGCCCAGGATGCAGGAGGGAGGCGCACGCAGGGAAGGGAGGGCGGGCGGGGAAAGCCGATCCTCCGCTTTCCATCACGTGAAATTGAAGCGCATGTGCCTATAATGAAATATTTCCTCCCATTTCATGGCAGCTCAGTGATTCCTGATGGCAGGGAGCCTGGGAAAACAGATCCCCCCTGCTCCCACCCACGGCGCCTGACCGCACGGGCAGGACGAACAAGGGCTTCGTTCTGCCCGTGCTTCCCCACCTTCAGCATCCTCCAAACACAGCCTTTAGCCCCCCCCTTCGCCCTCCTCCAGCCAGGAAAATCCGCATTTCCAAGGGAATTTCAATGCGGGAATTTCCCCCTCTCCATCCCCAGGGCTGCCACCCCCGGCGGTGCTTTCATTTATTTTGGAATGATGCGGTTTTTCCAGCTCTTCTCAATTTAATTAAACTTTGACCAAAATCCTAAGCAGGGCAAGAGAATAGAAAAGAGAGGGTTTTGTGCCAGAACAAGCAGAGTAATAATATTAATAATAACAAAAAGCAGCAACAAGCCCTGAAAGCCTTCGGGGCTGTGCTGTGGGAGTTGAGGCTGCTGGGATGAGGCAGGCAGGGCACTGGGAGTCCTCAGGCCCTTTGAAATTCCCCTGACACGGAATCAAAGCAGCCAAGGACAGCAGAGAGCCGCTGGAGCATCAGATTTCAGCTTGGAACGGCATTTTCCTGGAAAAAGAGAATCTGTATCCAAAGCACAGAGAAAGTGGCGCAGAAATGGGCAGGGATGAGGGTCAGGTTGAATTCCAGCTTGGACTGGGAGGATGAGGCTCTCTGGGCTGTCCTGGGAAGGAGGAATTCCATGGATTGAGGCAACATTTCAGAAGCAGCCACCCTCAAGTCCTGGCTGTTTTGTGTCTCTGTTCTTTGTGGTGACATCTCAGAACTGGACAAAATTTGGGCTCCACGTCCAGCCCAGTGAGTTCCTGCTCTGCCATCCTGCCAGAGGAAATTCCACTCATTTTCAGGGAATGCCAGGACTCATTTTCTCTGTCCTGGCATAGGTCTTGCCTCGGGGATTTACATCTTCTAACACTCTATACTCCATTTTTTAATATAAAAACATTGTTTGGGGGCATTGTTTTGAATTCACAGATTTTTGAACCCTTAAAAGAGGAATCACCATTTTCTCCCTCCTGCTCTCATTCTGTTCCCTATAAATTTAATAAAGAGTCAATGAATATGTAAATTTAATAAAGAGCCAATAAATATGTTTGTTCAGGCTCAGGTCCTGAGATGCTGTGGACAGGATGGAGTTGGGATCACAGAAATTCCTCAGCCAGATAAAAGTCCTGTGTAATCCCTGACAAGAGCCAGCCCCAGATGATTCCCAGGATGTGAGGAGGAATCTTCAGTACATCTGCTCATGGAATTACCTGCCCACAAAGAAACCATGCTCCTGCTGCTGATCACTTGCTTAAAAAGAGATTTAAAAGGCCAGAAAGTAAGGGGATTTAATAGTTAATAAAACTACTATAAAATTTATAAAAGTAATTAAAATTATTATTGACTAAAATTATTATTATTAATTAAAGCTAATTAAAATAATTAAAATTAAAACTGTTATAAAATAAATAAAATAAGGGGATTTAATAGTTAATAAAACTATTATAAAATTTAAAACTATTATAAAATTTAAACAAATTAATTAAAATTATTGCTAATTAAAATTATTATTAATGAAAATAATTAAAATTAAAACTATTATAAAAACAATAAAATAAGGGGATTTAACAGTTAATAAAATGAAGGATTTTATTAATTCTACCCTTTTGGGCTGGAGAGGAGAGGAGTCTGGAGGCTGTGAGTGTCCTGAGGAGGGGAGTGGGTGCCACAGAGGTGACTCCTGAATCCAAAGGCTCTCTGGTGCTTCCACACGTGGGCTTTGCTTTGATTCCCACATTCTGAGTGTGTCACAGGAGTGGGAGGGAAGTTTTGGAACCCTCCTGCTACCAGGACTTTGCAATGACCGTTACTCATGTCTTGGTACAGAACCCAAACTGGGGGATTTCGGGAGCAGAAAGACCAACGGGAAAAATGACTGTGCCCAGCATTTCCCATGGCTGGGACTGGGGAGGCTCACATTCATTAATCTGGTGCTGATTAGAGCTGAGCTTGATTAAAAGATGCTGGGAAAACAAAGCATCCCAGATTTGCTGCAGAACTGAGCCAACAGGCTGGGAATGTGTCAAAAATGTGACGTGAAATGACGCACGCTGAGATGTCTAAGGTAAAAAAGGTGCCTTTATTTTCTGTAACTATCGAAGTCCTTATTGTGGACTTCAATAGTTATAGAATTCCAAAAGTGGAATTGGAGGATGAAATTGCCACCTCTCCAACCACACTGGTCAAGCCAACAGTCTATCAATTCTGTCCTCCAGAAAGGAAAGCAAAACAATCATTATTTGCATGAAAAGTGCATAAGAAACTCTATTACAAAAATGCAAACATCAAAAAGCTTAAAAGAGCTTTAGAAGAACAAAGCAACAGGAATGAGCTTGGAGCACAAGCTGGGAGCTCTGTCCAGCTCATGGGATCCAACAGGTTTGTGTCTGGGATGCTCCAGGGATGCCCTGCTTGGTCTTTGCTGAAGTCAAAAATCTGCACTAAAAGGGATTTAGTGGGAGTGTGCTGGGGGAAGCTCCTTGGAAGCTCCTTTTGGTAACTTTGGTTGGAGAAAATCCCGGTGAGCTCCCTGCCATGGGGAACTTTCCTACCCCCACTGGAGTTTTCTCTCTGCAGAGCACCCTGAGGGCATCCCCAGGGAACACCAGCCATGGAACCCCTTCCTCCAAGCAAAAGGAGCTGCCTGGCTTCAGGAGCTGCAATGGCTTTGGGAGGGTGGGTTTGGGTTGGGTATCGGGAGGAATTGTTCCCTGGGAGGGTGGGGAGGTGCCCAGAGCAGCTGGGGCTGCCCCTGGATCCCTGGCAGTGCCCAAGGCCAGGCTGGACAGGGCTAGGAGCAGCCTGGGATGGTGGAAGGTGTCCCTGCCATGGCAGGGGTGAGATGGGATGGGATTTAAGGTCCCTTCCCACCCAAACCATTCCATGATTCTCCATTTGCTCACACTGAGGCAGACACACATCAGCTGCTGTGTTCAGCTGCATCCCCACCAAGCCACACTCACACCACATCTCATGGGGATTTCTACCTAATTTTGGCCCCTCCTCTTCCGTAAAAACCATTTACAAGCTCAAAAGGAGGCAAAAAGCAGCTTCCAAAAAGTACTTTTGCCTCCATGGAGCATCCCCCTTTTCCCTTCAGGCTTCAGGGTGATGCCACATCTGTGATATTTCACCTCGCTCCTGTCTCTCCTTCAATACTCTTAAAATTCTCTTCAGGAGAAAAAGTCATGTTCTTTATCACTCATCTTTCCCAGTTGTTTTCCCATCCACCCCATTTTCAGCCTTCCCAAGTCTGAAGCATCCCTTTACTTGCTGCTTTACTGGAAGAGCTGTTCACATCTATAAACAAAGCTGATCCTTCCTGATTTTATCTTTCTCCATTTTATTGTTTCCGGTTGTTGTGCAGCCTGGACGATGCTTCTGTGGGGACTTTCCAAAGGAGAGAATCCAAAGTGACATCAAATAACATCCAGGAATAAAAGTGGGGGGTGGTTATGAGTGCATGACTACCTTTTACTGGAAGAAGTGAAACAAGCAGGAAGAAATTTGGGCTGGTTGGGATCAGCCTGGGAGAGCTCACCCTGAGGCTGATCAGCTCCTGGTTTTGGGCATTTCGATGGCTCAGGGAGAAAAGGAACCATCACAAAAATGCTCAAAGCTCTCCTAAAAGGAGCTTTCAAGCCTTGAAATTCACCTGTTGGTGGGAATGAGGGAGGGAAGTTCCTCTGTCCTACAAACGCTTTGGTCTGACACCTTTTCCTTCCAGGATCTGTTATTTTTCAGGATTTTAAGGCTCAGTTTGGCTGCACATTGATCCTCCTCAGCACACTGCTGGGGGCAGGAAATGCCTTCAATCCCTTTGGAATCTTGGAAGCATCCCCCAAATTACAAATCCCTTGGCCAAACCTGACAGATTCCGTTATGGCTTCCGAGGTATTTTTTGCTTTCCCATTCCTTCCTCCTCACTCCCCATTTAAGGAAAGTTCATCTGATTCCTGGAGGCTGCACCCACGATTTTCTGAGTCTTTTTAAAACCCTTCCAAACCAAAGAGCTCATGTCACTCACTTATCAGATGGGAGGATTTCCACCAGGAGCTGAGGGATGAGAAGTGCTGTAATTCCACGAAGACAGGAAGAAGCTGGATTGGGATCCTCTGTGAGATGCAAACCATGCAGGATGAGCCCAGCAGTGTCCAAGAAGCAACTCCAAACCCAAAAAAAATCCCTGTTTTGTTTTCTCTCTTGCTCCCTGCAGCATCCCAGCTCATCCCACGGCCCCACATGGGAGCCCTGGCTCTGGAATCCTCCCAGTGCCACCAAATCCAACCAGGAAAGCGCCTGGAGAAGCAGCAGTTCTGGCACATCACTGCAGCCTGCTTTTCCCTTGCAGATTTGCCTTCCTTTCCTTTGATTTCTCCACAGGAAAATTGCTCAGATCCCCCAGGAGTGAAGAGCAATAAATCTGCCTGAAGCAAGAACAACCAAGCCCTGTAAATAATCCCATTTCTGTAACTGGAAGGGTAGAAAAGACACGTTCAGGGTTATAAGATTCTCTCCAGGAACATTTCAGTGTCACATCTGAACCATTTTTTGGCATTTCTGCTCCTCCTCTGGCAAATCTGGGATTCTTTGCTTCATCTACAGCATCATTTGTGCATCCATAGCAGGGCTTAGAAATAATGGCTGGAAAATCTGGTTGGGTTTTGCTGTTGTGCTTAAAAATTTTTCATATTTATGGCTGAAGGTCAGAGGGCAAACAGGATCTGTGTAAATTCTTCCACATTTCATACATCAGCCAAAATTCTGGGATTAATAATGAAAATAATACAATAAATAAAAAATAATCCAATTTTACCAAACAATACAAGTTCTAAAGGTGGGAAGGGGGAAGCGGATTTGGAAGGGGGTTTTGGGTTATGCAAGGCCACTCCAGAACCTGCCTGGATGGCAGAAATGACAAAATCAACCTCAATTTATGGTTTGGTGGTGGTTTATTAAGTCCTGACTTGAAGTTTTTTACCCTCACCCAGTTCCTGGAACACAGGAATAAAATACGGATGGCGCACATGGGGATGGGGATATTTTCCTGCTGTGGTGGACACAAAATCCCACGTTCACCTGGCCAAGCCAGATCTTCTGCAAGCCATTCCCAGCTGAGTCCCTGCTGGTGCAGAGCTCCTCCAAGCCTGCAGGTAAATGAAGCCTTCAAAAGCACCAAAATCCAGCTGCTCTTCTCTCCTCGCATCCCAGGGCTTTCTTTAATAAATCCCATCCTGGGAAAGTGGAAAACAGAGTTCGTTTCCTGCTTTTGGAGCATTTTCTCAGTCATTTTTTTTTCCAAAGGCTCCCAGGGCCAGGAGCCAGGTCCTGTCCAGCTCTTCCTGGTGGGAAGGACATTAAAGATGTGACACCATGGCCACGCCAGGAGGGCAGGACTGGGACAGGAAAGGGCAGTGATCCTTGTTCTTGCAGGAAGCCCCTGGGGGAGTCTGGATTTTCAAACCCCACCTCTCCCAGTGCCAGCTACCCCATCCACACCCTTTGAGCACTGCAGGAAAACCCATTTGCCAAGGCTTTAGGGGCTCTATAAACACAGCCCAAACGTGGCTCTGGGTGACAAATGCCCACGTCAGGCAGCAGCTGCCAAGTGCCAAACTGGCATCCTGTCCCCAGCCAGGCACATGTGTGAGGCATCCGCGCTCCCAGAATTGCTGGACTTTTATGGGCATGGAAAAGGGAGGCTTTAAACACGCCAGATTTCTGTGCATTGGGATGTGTTGGCTCAGATATCCCTCAGAGGTGCTCTGGAGAGGACACAGAGGGGCTGGCACAAAGCAGAGGCTCTGGGATGTGCCATCCATCATCTTCCCGCTAATGGATCTTCTCCCGGGTCTGTCCTGGTTTGTCCCTAAAATAAATAAATGCAGCTTCTAATTCCAGGTTTGCATCCTTCAGGTAATTGTGGCAGTGACAAAGATGGCTCTGGGTTCCTGTGGAAAATTATAGGAAACTTTTACAGGAGAAAGGAAGGGATTTCTAGGAGGAAGCTTCCAACCCTTGGAAAAACCCACATGGCTTTGAGTGGCACCACCTTCCACCAGCCTTGAATCAGCAAAGCGAGACCCAAACCACTGCCAAAAAAAGGTGGCAGGGGACTGCTGGAAAACAGGATCACATTTAGTTCCTGTTCTCTCCAGAAATAAGAAGGAAAAGCTATATATATATTTTTTTTTTTTTGAGTAAAAGCTGAGCACCACTTTGCATCTGGATCTGGATGGGATTGTGACAAGACTCAGAACACACAGACTACCAGGAATCTCCTTTGCACGTCTCAGCCTCCCTTCCCTAAGGAATCCCATGGCTGCAGAGCTGTGCCTGCTCTCTTTGAAGGGAACAGCAAAACTTGCATTGACAGAAGCAAAGCCGAGCCCATGAAGTGCAGACTCTCACAGGAAAGCCCATGTGTGCTTCTCTGTGCTCTCCCAGCCAAAATCCCTTCAGCACGCACCTGCTTTCTGTTTGTTTTGGTGAAAACATGGAGAGGCTCTGGCTCTGCTGAAAAACAGTCCTGATTTCTCTCTAAAAAATAATTTAAAAATAAAAAAAAAATATCCAAGTAAAGCATCACTTGCTGATTTATCTCTCCTCTTTTGGGCTTTAGTGGGGTGCCTGTGAAACCCTCTGGTGGAGCCAGCTCCATTCATTGCCAGCATTGTGCTCGGCCCCATGAAGGTCCTGCCTGCTTTGTTTGTTCCTCTGAGTCATCTCACAAACATCCCAGCACAAGGTCCAGAGACTTACAGGGAGCACAGAGAAGCCAAAATCACCAGATGGAGCAAAGCACATCTTAAGGGGATGACATTTGGCACGAGAAGCAGAAGAGAATCAGGGTTTGGTTTGATCTGCCCCAAATTATCTCACCGCTTCTCCGCAGGAAATTGTTGAGGTCGAACCAAAATCAGGATCAAGTTTTAGATCATTTTCTCTTTGCACATTCTTTCAGGACCCCACATCTCTCAGTATGCAACCTATTAATTACAAATCCATACACACACTCACATCCCATCTGATTATTTGGGCTTCAGCTGACCCTGCAGAGGGAAGCAGATGAAAGCAATAATCAGTTCATTCAGCTACAAAGAGAAAATTAAAAAAAAAAAAAAAAGAAGAAAAAAGAAATCAAAGCTAGATAAACATATCCTGTTCTCATGGAAAACAACAACAAAAAGGGCTGAACTGGCAAGGGAATTAACAGAGCTCTTCCACACCTCTCTCAAAATGGGATGCTGGAATCCATGGATGGCAGAGGACGTTGAGTGGGGACCACGATGTCCCTGCTGTGCCCTGGGACCTGAGGGGGGCAGAGCACCCCAGCCCGGTGCTGGCAAGGCTAATTTGGCTAATTTGGGTAATTACTGGGGCTGTTTTGTGCCTGGTGGGAGCTGTCAGCCCTCAGACTCAGGCTGTTGGTGCTGGAGCCTTGCACAAAGCTCTGCTGGCTTTTCCAGGCAGGGCAGGGCAGTTTCCAAAATGCCTATTTGAGGATGGAGACATCACATCCCCAGCATCCCAAGGCTCCCTTCTCAGCCCTGCCCTCATCCAAGATGGGAGGAGAAACAGGAAAAAGGAAGAGGATGGAACTTTCTGGAAAAATCCTGGCTTAATGATATTTTCTGTTGGATGGAGATGCTTCCCTAAAGACAATTCACAGCACTCACATCAGATCAAGGACAGTTTCTGGCTGTTTTAGACAGCAAAATCAAGTTGGTGTAAAAATTCAGCCTTTTCCATGATTCACAGAGCTACAAATCGGATCTGTGGGGGTTTTTTGTCATACTGTGATATTTAAAATGATAATTGTGATTTCAGCTGACTATTAAAACAACCAGGGATGTTATAGTGGTAAACCCTTGGTGCTTGAGGGGCAGACCACGCTTCCCACTCAGCTGGGGGGGGCCACAAAAATGTCATTTCACCTGGAAAAATAAATTATTGTGCCAGATTTAGCTGCCTGTCATCCAAAAAAAAAAAAAAAAGAAAAGAAAAAAGAAATAACTACAAGGGGACCACCTGAGAGCTGGGAAAATCCAAAGTTTTGCTAAGGAAGTGGAATTCCCAGCAGCTGCAGAGCTGGGCCAGCACACTTTGGAATTACGTGCAGAAATGACTGCAGAGAGATGTTATTAAGCTGAAAACTGTTCTCACCATGAATTCCAGGGAATGCAGGAGAGCCTGCAAGGGAAGAGCTGAGGACAGCACATATCCCATTACATTTTTAACCACGCAGATTCAATTTTGAGCTCAACACAAAACCCACAAAGAGGAGCCAGGAAAAATGAGCCTTTTTGAATCAAGAGAAAGGGACAAATTTCAAATAAAATGTCTCCACCTCCAGTAAAATCCCAAATTAAGCAACAGCCCCATGCTCTGGGAAATTATTTCCCCTTCAGCCATCTACACTTGGCCCCCACTGAGCTGCTTCAGGGGGTCAGGTTCATAAAATCCAATGTTTGCAGCAAAATCCGCTGGAATTGCACACAGCTCATGGAAGGAGGGCTGGAACACAGCTCCTGCCACAAACTGGGGTTTCCAGCAGCTTTTTTATTCTGCAGCAGCTTTTCCAAGGCCAAGGCTTGACGCTGTGCAGGAGGCAATGGCAGTGGGAGATGCTTTCTGTCACAGGGGAGCGAAAACGAGAGGTTGCGGGCAGGGGGCAGAGCCAGCAGAGCTCCAAGGGCTCTGTTTGGATGATGTTTTTATGCCTTGCAAGAATCCTGACACAAATCAGGGCTGGAGCACGCTGGGGGTTGTGGGGATACCTGGCGGGAGCCTTTCCCTGCCACAGTTGATGGCGCAGAAAGAAATGTGGTGGTGAATGATGCAGCCGTGCATGGCCGGAGGTGCAAATCTGTGTTTGGGGGTGATATGGAGCCTCAGGGTGGAGAAATATTTCCTTGACTGGGGGTATTTTCAGCCAAAAATTTGAAGTATAAAAAAGAAGGTGCACTTCACCATCTTCAGGCAGATCCAGCAGATGAGAAACCCAGTTTTGGTCGGGAAACTCCAATCCTGCAGGAATCCCACACGAAGGAACCAACTTTCAAATTTCTTTCAGTGCTTCAACTTTCAGTGCTTTCAAATCTGGCTCAGAGAGAGGGACCACAACCATTCCCACGGACCAGAACATTCCTGGGTATTTCACACTGCAAAGTGTGAAATTTTTTTAATTTAAATTTAAATAAAATGTGTCAAAATTTGGTATTTGGGGGACAAGAAGGCAGCAACGTTTTGGGGTCAAAACCCCATCAAATTGACCGTTTCTCTTTGAGTCTGCTTGAGGATGAGATGCACAACAGCAAGAAAACATTCTCAGTCTGGACTGTCAAGGATGGAAGGATGTTTGTGGTGAGGGAGAAATCTGCCACCCACTGCTGCTGCTTTGGTGTCCAATTTCTGTGGTCCCACTTTATTCAGTGACTGAAAGACACCAATGCAAAAACAAATTCCAAGCTATAAAGTGGGATTTCCAGATAATGCATTATTCCTTAAGGGAAGAAAAAAAAAACAAAACAAAAACAACCCAAAAAAAGCATTGGATGACTCTCTTTCCCTGCTTCATTGACCTTTTCATATTTTCCAGCATTTTTGCGGGGTTTTTCTTGATTTGCAGTGATTACTGGGAAGACCCCAATCCTCTTAGCTGTCCTCACGTAGGTCCACACAGGATCAGCCCCTCATCCAGTAGCACCACAGGCCCGAAACAAAACAAAACCAAAAGCAAAGATCGTTGCCAGCGACACAAAACCTCAAAGCCTCGTCTCAAGGATTGGTTCAGCCACCAAAAATTTGGATTCTGGCTTACACAAAGCGGCCAAAAGCCTCCCGAATTTGTGAAAGTCAGCTGGAGTTTCTGGAACTCTTGGAAAGAAGAAAGGATGGAGAGATTTGCCCTTTTTTTTTTCTGTAATTTTCCATGGTCCCAGACTGATGGCAGTGGGCTGGGGTGGAGGAGCTGCAGAGCAGCAGTTTTGGGAGATGATCCAAGACCCTGCATGGTGGTGGCAGGAGCTGCAGGAGAAGGCAATGCTCTCTTTTCCCTGTCTTCCCAAGCCTTCACCCTTCATTTAGGTCAAAAAAGAAGAGGATGTGCCAAGGTTTGCTGCAGTTTGGGGGCTCAGGTGTGATTTATGTTTCAGAAATATTCCAAAGTCACCGTGTTGCCCTCCATACCCAGCACTGCCATCTCCCATCCAAAACTTACATTGGACTTTCCTGTCAGTCCTCACACCCAAAAAATCTGTGCAAGGAGCACGACCCAACTCTGGTCTCTGATCCAAACTCTGGATCAGAGACCCAAACCCTGATCTCACCTACATGAGCTGGGAATTGCAAGAATTACGAGGTCTCCTTCTTTCCCCTACAGATTCCCCAATGTGTGAGCACTTTGAAGCCCCGTTTATTCTCCTTTTTCTCATGGAAAAAAGAGGCCACTGCACGGCCTCATGCTCAGAGTGCTCAGAGCAGGCTGTGTGCTGGCTCAGAGCAGAATTGCTCAGTGGGAATTAGGAGGATTGAGAGAGCACTCCCACATGCTGGGAGCAGCCCTGCCTTCCCCAGGGCTGCATGAGGCTCCTGCCCACTGGATCCGTGTGTTCCTGGGGATGACGTATCGTGTTACTAATTCCCCTAATTGCATGTCTGGGCTAAAAACAGGCTGAGTTTTCCTAAGAAGTTACATTCTTAATAACATTACTTCAAGCGCTGTGGTAAACCCGAGTCGATTTTTCAGCCACGCACGTAGGTTATAAATCAGGGCAGAGATGCAGATAGTGTTTACCTTAAGCTTGTTTATCTGCCTCTGCCACTCATTTGTTCTGGGGTTTGCCAAGATGCAGCAACACAAGATACAGAGACTGGAAGGGATTCAAGCTTTCCTTCTCCAGGCTCCTACTGCGTGGAGCCTTTCCAGGAGCGCAATGCCCCGAAATAACCACACACAAAACTCTTTTCCCAAAGAAATTCCAGCAGGGAAACGGACAACTAGATGGAGATATGCCTTCTTTTCAATACCCCAGACACTGTGCCTTGTTGGAGCAGATTAGCTCTTGAGTGAGTGCACATTTGAAGAGGGAAGATCCTCAGGGAAATCTTGGATAAGGGGCAGCCCTCACAGATGCGCCTCTTCCAGGGATGCACGGCCCTGCCGTGATGTCTTTTGATAAACTCCGAGATTATTTTGGGTTCCAGCTTTGTTGTCTCGCTCGGAACATCTCCCTGGAGACCCTCAGGAGATGGTGCAGAGTGCGGGAGGTGGGGAACACGAGCTGCTGTCCCCGAGCCGCCGCTGCCGCCGCCGCGCCGGCTCCATCCCCTCCCACGGGGACCAGCAGGACCGCGTGGGGCTGAGTCACCAGAGAGGAGGACATGGCCTAAGATGTGCCCAGGCACTTGACCCAGAAGTGAAGCAATCTGGAAGGTGGATTTTTTTTTTTTTTGAGGGGAGTGGGCGTTGGTTTTCCAAATGGGAATTTTTTTTTAATTTTTTTTTTTTTAGCTGTGAATATCAATCCTGCAATTTCCACTGGGGTCAGGAAATGACACACATGTGCATTGTTGCCACCTCCAGAGAGGAGAGGGGAGGCTGCCCTTGGCCATGGCCCAGCAGCAGTGAACATGCACTTTTGGGAAGAGCATGAGCTCACCATGGAAAGGCCACTTGCAGAGGGAAGAGAATTGTTCTCCTCCTTTTAATGCCAACATCTTCCCTAGAGCACCAGGAAAGCGTGGAGAGACGGAGAAATTCTCCTTTAGAGACGTAGAAAGTTGGAGGAAAACCCTGCCCAGCAGGCAGCCAGAGCAGGGGTGGAATTTTGTGGGAGACTTTAATGAAGAGTTGTCCCTTATTGTCCCCACCAGCAGCAGTTTGGGATGGGCGGCAGCACCCGAGGTAAATTCTCTGATGGATTCAGGGAGAATTTCTTCTCAGCAAGGGCTGTTGAACATTGGAATGGGCTTCCCAGGGAGGTGGTGGAGTCCCTGGAGATGTTCAGGGAAGGGCTGGATGTGGCACTCAGCGTGCTGGGATGGCTGGGGATGGGTCAGAGGCTGGATTTGAACATTCCCCATTCCAGGGGCTGCTCTTCCATCCTCACATCTCCATCCACCCCTGCTGGCCTCCACCAACAGAGCCAACCTATCAATTTGTCATAAATGTATTTATCCAGGATTGTTTTTTCTTTTTTTCTTGTCTTAGCTTAGGGGTCAGCAGGGAAATGAAGGAAAATACTCAGTTTTGGGGTATTTGAAGTGCATTTGAAGGTGTGATGGCCCTGGAGCAGCCGCTGCCGTGCCAGAGGAATGAGCTTGTTGCAACACAGGGGAGGAAAGATGTGTGCATCACTTCCCAGCAGCAAATGCTTTTCCTCTCCTGGGTCTTGGACACTTCAAGCCTGGAAAAAGTGGATTTTTACTATTTTTAAGTGGTGAGATTACGATTCTTTGTATTTTCAGAGGTCACTCATAAGCCTGACCCTACAATTTTCCATCTCCCTTCATTTATGCCATCCTATTTAAATTACCAAATTATCAACAAAAATTCTTTCGAGGCAATTTTTTATCATCAAGATCATGACAGGGCAAAGGACTAATTATGAGCAAGTCTCAATGAGTCCTTTTCCACCCCACACACAGCTGGAGCAGGGACAGGGACGTGTTTCCATCTCGCTGTTGCTTTGCTGTGAATAATAGATTTCCTGTTTGCCAGGACTGATGAGCTGGAGAAAATAATGACAATTAAAAAAAAAAAACAAAAATGTATTGGATGACTGGCCAGAAACACAGTGTAATGTACTTTTTAAAGAGAGTGAGCTTGAGTGGTAAATAAAATTGGAGCCCAGACTGGTTGTTTTTTATGTCAGAGCCAAGTGAGTTCAGCTCTGGAAAACATCCAGGGGACCTTTCCTGTTTGGGAGAGGAATGACGGGGAGGGTTGGATGAGATTTTCCCTCCCACAGGTAGAGAGGGAGAGGTTGGATGCAGGGAGCACCTACTGCTTTGTGCTGAGTTTATCAGGGGCCAGATCCAGCAAAACCCCGGGAATCTTTAGAAGGATTATGTCTGTCCCCACATCCAATAAAAAAGAGGATGAACAAGCTCTTGCGTTGGTATCTACTGAGAAATCCGAGCCCTGTTCTCCATGAACCAAGCCTGAGCCTCTCTGACAACTCAGGTGAATATTGGGGACCTCAGCATCTCCATGTGCCCCCCCAGATTTAAACTTTCTTCCCCAAAGGAGGAGCTCTGGATGCTGCTGGAGCAGTGTCATCCCCCCTCTCCAGACCCAGCTGCTCTGCTGTGCTCCACACCAACCTCTGAGGTGTTTTCCTCCCCTTCCTCGATTGCTCAGTGCACATTTTTGTGGGCTAAATTAATGCATTTTTGGAAGTTGACAGCTCATTTACAGCCTCAGATGGTCAAAACCAAGGAATTTCTCTTGGCCTTGGGCTGCATTTTGTGGGCAACCCATGAAATTGTTGCCGTGGGAGAGAGTTTCCCTGCACCACAGACCTGATCTTTGCTGAGCTCAGTCAGGCAACCCCAAAAAATTCTGCAGGACACTCATCCTGTTAATAATGCCCTTAATTAATGACACACATCTTTAATGAATTAGGCACCCCTTCCATTCCCAAGTCTCCTCTTTCTCTGTCCAAGCCCTGGGGTGATTTTCCAGCAATGACCCAGGGCAGGGTGAGGTGGCAGAGGTGACACCAGCAAAGGGGTGGCAAAATAGGAGGGAAAATTTACCTGTCCCACCAAATTCACCTGAAAATTTACCTGTCCCACCTCTCTGTGTTCCCCAGGCACTGCTGGGATCAGCTGGGCTGTGGCACCTCCTAAAACAAGGAGGAAATATTGATACCAGATGGTATCCAACTGTGGGAGGGATTTTGTGGGCTGGAGATGCTTCCTGGAAATCCAGAGTGTCTTCCCCATTTCCCTGACTCCTCTTCCGAAATAAGAGATGCTAAACCCTAGGAGAAATCCTCCTGCTCACAATTTTAGGGTTCTAAAATAAGAGATGCTAAACCTTAGGAGAAATCCTCCTGCTCACAATTTTAGGGTTCTAAAATAAGAGATGCTAAACCCTAGGAGAAATCCTCCTGCTCACAATTTTTGGGTTCTAAAATAAGAGATGCTAAACCCTAGGAGAAATCCTCCTGCTCACAATTTTAGGGTTCTAAAATAAGAGATGCTAAACCCTAGGAGAAATCCTCCTGCTCACAATTTTAGTCTTTTTTCCCTTCCTGCTCACCAGGCTTCTTCTGTGCTCCTATTCCTTAAACTCACCTGATTTTTCCAGCTCCACAGCTGAATTCCTCCTTCTGTCATTTAGGAGGTGCCTTTCCCTTCTTTGTAATATTTTTGTCCCTGCTGTACCACAATTTGTGATACCTGAAGTCTTCCTAAAAATCCCTGCTCGTCCTGACACCCTCAGCCATATCCTATAAATACAGCAGAGTTCCTGTCTAACTCTACTTTTAATCAGGGTTTCACTATATTTAACAAAAGAGATTTTTTTTTTTCCTGTAAGTGGGAGCACTGGGATAACAAATCCAGGAGACAACTTTGGAGTGGGAGGTCAGAAATTTTATCAGACTGAATCTGGTAGACACTGAACAAAACTCAAATGGCTTTAAAGGTTCAGAACCCTTTCAAACTCCTTCTTTTTTTTTTTTTTTTCCAAGTCACGGCAGAGAAAAAGAGCCATTTGTTAGAAAAACAGTGTCAGGGAAGGTCCATGTGGCATTTGCCAATGTTACATCATCAAAGCCAAATCTCTGACAGATCTGTAAACAGCAACTTTTCATGGAGATGTCGGCAGAGCCTGGAGCTCGTGCCTTTCAGCACAGTGCTCCTGCCTCTGCAGCCAGGAGAAAACGCATGGAAAAGGATCAGACCTCCTCACACTTTCCCTGTTCTTTACATGTTTGGAATTTGCATCATAAAGCTGAGGTTTTCCTTTAAGATCAGAATAAAATACTCCAGCCTAGGGCAGGTTGCACAGTGAGGGGATGAGTGTTCCTCAACCCCAGACCTTGGGCAGCAGGGCAGGATTTGGCTGGGAAAGGTGATCCCCACTTCCAAAATAATGTCCTGGGAATCCTCAGGGAACATCCAGGAGATGAGGGTCGAAAAGTCACCTCAGTCCTCAGTGCTCTCAGGGGCAGAGGTTGCAGTGAGGGGCTGGGGAGATGTGAAGGTGAATTAAAAGCCCCCATTTCCTCTCCCAGGATTCTCCAAAACCTCTTCCAACCCAAAGCAGTCCTGCTGGGGAGAGCAGGGCTTGGCTTGTTCTGCTTATCAAAGGATCAGGTGCATTTTGATTTGAATAAACAAGAGCTTAAGATATTACAAAACCCTTCCAGGAAGCTGAGTGTGAGCAGCTCACATTTATTTTCTGTTTTTCTTCCCTACCAGTCTGATTTCTCTGCTCATCTTCTGCGTTGTCCCTTTCAAATATGAATTAAAATAAATCCTTCCACTCCAAGCAGACCTAATATCTAAACACATCTCATGTGAACCTGCACTGCAATTAAAGGGATTTGCTGAAAACACAAATTTCTGTCATCTTTCTGAATTTTTGCTGCCGTTTGTCCTCTGTGTGGGACACACCCTCCACTCGCTCTCAAGACGAAGAGAGATTCTATTCTATATTTTTTTTTCTTTCAGAATAATTTTAGCCTCCCACTGATTTGCAGAGGAACTCAAAGGATGTGCTGATGCCTCCCAGGGCTGTGCCCACCATCCCCAGGATGATTTTCCTGGGGTTGGAGGCACCATGTGAGACATCCTGCTGGAGCTGCTGCTGAAGTGACAGCCCCTCCATAACAGCAGATTTTCACTTCATCCATATTTATAGCAAAATGGAAACAAAATGTGCTTTAAAGTAAACAACAGAATTTCCAGAGTCAGGCTGATTTTCTGGCTTTGGTAAATTCCCAAACCAAAGTTTTTCACCCTGGGAGCAACCAGGGAAAGGTAAAGTAGGGAGAGTGAAATTCCAGCCTGAAAAGTGGGAAAGTGGTCACTGATTTTAACAGCACCAAGTTTTGCCCAAAAACCTCTATAAAAAACTCTGTAATTTGGGAAATAGCAACAACACAACAACAACAACAACAACAACAACAACAACTATTATTGTTATTATTATTATTATTATTATTATTATTATTATTATTATTATTATTATTATTATTATTATTATTATTAAGCTAAAAAAAGAGAGTAAAGCTGGTGGCTTCCCTTGGTGGCACAAAAACCCTGGGGGTAAAAAAAAAAACCACAACAGCATCTATTAAACACTGCAAAAATTGAAACTGAGCTGCAGAATAAAACTCGATGTCAGGATGAACCACACACTGACAGAGTTTGCAGTTGTGTTTGCATCCTTATTTTATTTGCACAAGCTCAGGAAGGGACAGCCTGCCCTGGCGAGCATTTGCAGAAGAACAGATTTACCCGAACCCGGTTAAATCAACAGCAGCCGAGCGTCATCACAGAGAGCTCTTGGGTTTTTCCCCGGCGTCACAGGAGGAAGGTGAGGGAGCAGATGTGACCACAAAGTGTGTCATCAGGGCTGCTTGGTCAGGGTGGCTGCAGGAATTCAGTGAGGCATCCCAAGGAAAGAGGGTCCAAGCCGTGGGAAGAGCCAGGAGTCCGTGCTGTGAGGAGCAGCTGAGGGAGAAAGGAGGATCAGGAGGGACCTTCTTGGTCTCCACAGATCCATGACGGGAGGGGACAGGGAACAGGGACAGGAGCAGAGGGAACGGCCTCAGGCTGGGCCAGGGCAGGCTCAGGTCGGACATCAGCAGGAATTTCCCCATGGAAAGGGGGGTCAGGGATTGGAGCTGCCCAGGGAGGGTTGCAGTGCCCATCCCTGGAGGTGTCCCAGCAATTCCTGAGATGGCACTCAGTGCCCTGGGCTGGTGATGAGGTGGGGATGGGGCACAGGTTGGACTTGATGGCCTTGGAAGGCTTTTCCAACCTCAATGATCCTGGGATTCTAAGAACTAAGGGCAAAACTGAGAAGTTGGCTTGTTGGCCTGAGGAAATGTCCCCTCTGGCCACCAGCAGGAGCCCAGCAGGCTGATTGGGATGGGGACAATAAAAGAAACATTTTCCCTGGATGAAATAGAATCTGCTTTGCCCATGTTTGGATAATAATGTGGATAACACTTTGGACTCTCCTTGAAGCTCCCATGAGAGGCTCTCACCAGGCTTCCCAAACATTTATCCTCTGGCCACACAGAAGGGTCCCATCCCATGTCTGTCCCACATCTTGGGGAAGGAGAAACTGCTGCAGGCAGCTCAAGGCTTTGGACAATGATCCAAGCAGGACTGAGTTCCCTCAGAACTGTACTCAAGTCCAAGGAAGCATCAGGAATAACCAAAATCACCTCAGAGCTCAGCTGATGTGACAGTGCTGGTGACTCAGGCCACAGAGAGTCCCTGTGTGAGCACGTGTGGGGTGTGACCTGGGCACCTGAGCATTGTTTTGGGGGACACCTGGGTGGCTCCTTGACACATGAAAATGTGAAGATCCTCACTGGGAAGGACCCAAAACACCCCTTTGGTTTCAAATCTCGTGTGACCACAACGAGCTCCTTCCTCATTCTGCTCATGAGGTGGAAATTTTCCTTGCAAACCCCTATGCCTATAAATGCCAAGGAAGCCAAAAGAAAAACAATAGCAATAAAAAAAATAAATTAGCAATTATGCAAATATGCAGGGGGGTGGCCACCTGTGACACCTCCAGAGGGTGCTGGGGGTGATGTCCTGACCCAGGGCTGGGATCTCCAGGAATCATCTCCCCTTGGTGTCACGACAGCCCCTTCTTACTCATCCCTCTGACGCCCCAACACGTCCCAGATTTTCCAGCGTGGCTTCACATGGACTGTGGGCCGGACACAGGGAAAGCCAGCACATCCATGACCCCAAACATCATCTCCACGTGCTGCCCTGCTGCAGGGTTTGGGGAGCATGACTCAGGCCCTGAGCCTGCCAGCTTGTGAGGATGAGCAGATCCACCATATCTGGAGGTCAGCACACGAGGAATCAGCCACAGCCCGGCTCCACATTCTGGGAGCAGCTGCTCTGAGCCATCCAGGCCCTTCCCAGCCCAAAGGAAACCCAGCTTCATCCCCAGCACCTCCCAAGCTCTGCAGATCTCCCTCCCCAGCAGCATCTTTGCTCCATGAATTATCCTGGGCTCCCTCTCCGCCTTCAACTCCAGCCAGCCAAGCTCCAGGGCACGCTAAATTCAGCCCCACATTTATTATCCTAAAAAATGTGGGAAATAGGAAGGGTTGTAATTTCCCAAATTACTTTTCTTCTCGCTAACAGAAGCTGGCAGCAAATATATTTCAAATGTAAATATTTAAATACTTACTTGCAAGCACAATTACCTTTTTTTTGTCCGTGACTTGTTTCATTCAGAAGCTAAAAATACTTTCTCAGGAAACAAACGTCTACGCTGGATTTTGGGGAGAAATTTTAAATCCCCGGCTTAATAATTTTACCAAGAGTTAATTGTTCCAAGGGTTAATAATTCTAACAGTGTTTTCAGTGCTTTTTGGAAATCAGAAAACATGTGGATATGAAATTGCAAAAATGTTGCAGTGTCCAAAAAGGACAATACTTGTTTATAGCAGCCAGATTAATGTTGTGAGGTTCATTTAGCCTTCAGCTTTTCCTTGGCTCCTTCTGAGCATGGAATCATTCCCCCGAATGCCTGAGAAATGAGCAGGCTTCAACGTTTTTATTTATTTGGATGAGCACAAAGTGAGGGGAACAAAGTTCCTGCCTGCTCTCGAGGCGGAGAAATCGCTGTCGCTCCTTTCCCCCGGGCCGGCCGTAAAATGTACAGAAATGTAAAGCAATAAAAAACTTTATGAGGGGTTGTTTTTATAATGTTTACCAACCTCCTGCCTCTCTGACGCTTTCCAGAAGATAGGATTTTAATAGGGCTTCTTTCAGTCCATAAGGGAAAATCCTAATTTTAGGGGGTTTTCAGCACAGTGGTTTTTCAGCATCTGCTCCCCAAATTTCTTCCTCTGTCTCTTTGGCTTCACTGTGAGCTTTTGGTCACGGAAATTTAAAATATAACATAGATAAGAAATAATATGTAGGTGTAAAATACAAGGGAGATGTGAAATAGGCTGTAAAATATAATGCAGATGTAAAATATTACTTAGATGTGAAATATGATGTAGATATAAATTACAATGTAGATAAAAAATACTATTTAGGTGTAAAATGTAGATGTGAAATATAATGCAAATAGAAAATACAGAGTAGATAGAAAATACAATGTAGATGTCAAATATAATGTAGATAGAAAATACAATGTGGATGTAAAATACAATTAAGATGTAAAAATAATGTAGATGTAAAATGTCATGCAGAGATAAAATACAACATAGATTTTAGATGCCATGTAGGTGTAAAAGACCTTTCATTTCATCAATGTAAAAGATCTTTACATTTCAACAATTAGGAAGCTTTAAATGGGGAAATAAATGCTTGGAAAGCATTTCTAAGAAAGCAAATAATTAAAGTTACTAATTTTGCTGCTGATTTGAACAAATCACCAAGCCACACAAGCTTGACTCTAAAAATTTCTTTGAGCGGCAATTTTTTTTTTTTTTAAATCCCATCATTGTGAATGACCTCCCGGATTTCTCCAAAGGTACCAAATCCATCTTGTGCTGTCTCTGCAGGGGCAGAGGATCTCCCCTTTTCATACGAGAGCTGTTTATTAGCCCGGGGTTGATCCCTGATTTATCCATGTGGATTTCCAGAGCTCCGTGGGCTGGGTGCGCGGCGAGCCCTGTGCCTGTCGTATGTTCCCACTGACGTGTTTACAAGAGTTTTGATTTACACCTTCCAGGTGTTTCTCTTGGAAAATATCCCTGCCTTTGGTTTACACATTTTTCCAATATGTTTGTGGTCATCAGCAAACTCCCCCATTTGTTACAGGGGATGTGCCGGGAATAAGGGGGTGTAATCTTTATCTGGAACTCGCTGGCGAAAATTGGATTTTAAAATGATCCAGGTAATTTATTGGCAGAATTAATAAAATTCACAGAAATCCATATTTTAGATTAAATGAGGGGTTTTTTTGCTCAGAGACTGGGTGTCAGTCTTGTGCTTGTGGTGCACTTTCTTGTTGCAAAGCAGCCAACATTTAACCTAAAATGGGGGTTAAACGTCTTTTACAGTTTCGTTTTTCACCTTTTTTTTTGAAGAACCCAAATTATCATCACACAAAAAATGAATGCTACTTATGTCACCAGAAAATATTTTATATTTGTATATTTTATATCTTTATATTTTATATTTATAACATCCAACCATATTTTCAGTGCAAAACTTTTCATAAAACCAAGGCTGGGCATATTCTGAGGTTGCCAAAATGCTAAAAATAAAACCAATTTCTCCCAATTTATTTTTAATTCTGTGTAAGTTTAGCATCAATTTTTAACGCTGGATTAGCGTTGCCTTTTCATTCCAGGTCAGAAGCCAGGTTATGTTTCTGGAAGTCTTAGAAAGAAAAACTGTCATTTATTAGGGGGCACAAAGTAACTCAGAAAATTGTTGTTTTAATTCAGAAGGAAAAATATTTTCTGGGGCTCAGCTTGCCTTTGCAGGAATAGCAAAACCCTCTCCTTTAGCACTCACATCTACACAGGTTTTCCACATCCCAGTAAAATGTTATTAAAATTATAAATGCATAGTCCAGCAATACTCTCAAAACAATAGATTTTAATAAAATATCAGAATGATCCTTCAGCACTTTTTCTAGACAAATTTGCACTGGAGTCCACAGGATTTATCTGCAAGAGAAGATAATAAACTGAAAAATTTAGCTGCTAATTTTATTATTTTTTTAATGAAGCACTTCACTAATTTAATTTTATCCTCATCTCTGTTGAACATCATGAGCTGGGTTTGGGCTCTTTAGAAGACACAAAAATCTGGTGCGTATTTGAGATGAGCAATGGGAATAACCAGCACGGCAGAAATTGGAATAACACCCATGTGAGAAACGGGAAAAACCACATCGTGCCAAACCCCTGCAGAAACCCTGAGCAAGGCAGAGTCCTCCCTTCCCTCATGAATCACCTGCAGTGCCCGGAGAGGGATTCCTAAGGAATATCAGTGGCATATTATCAGCCTTTCCTATGGAGTTAAACGAAGGAAAGAAAACCAGCGATTATTTGAATTCCGAGCATGTGGCGCTGACAGTGGGAAGAGAATCTGGGAACGCTGATTGTTTTATCAAAGGGAACCTGGAAATGTAGATTTATCCCGAGATGCTGGGAAGTGAAAAGTTCCATTTTCCATGCTCACCCAGCCCCAAACTCCCTGTGGAACCCTTCCCTCAAACGCCCTCCTTGGCGAGCTCATCCCAACCAGCTCGTGAGTCGCCGTGGGACAAGCACCGGATCACTCTTCCCAAGGCAGTTTTCCTTGGAATTGGGAAGCAAATCCCAGAAGCGAGGGGTTGCACGACGTAAAAATAAGAATATGAAGCAATCCCTCAGCTCTAAAGCCAGGAAAGATTGGATGTTTGTCAATGCACGGTAAATTGGGAGGCAGATTAGCAGCCTTACTTTGGAACCTCCAAACATCTGAAACCCGTTTCCTGTTTAAAAAAAAGAAGAAGAAGAAGAAGGAAAAAAAAATCAAATCTAGGTGGATGACCTCAGGCAGGATTCTCTTTTTTTATTAACAAACGCAAATTGTACATCATCGTGGCAAAAAAAAATTGGAAAAAAAAAAAGGAGAAGGCAAAAAAAAAAGAGGGCCGCTCTTGGTGGTCTTGATCCCTTCTGTATATGAGAGAAAGGGGATGAAAAAAGCAGAAAAAATAAACTTTACCTTCTCACTTTCAGGGTGGGCAATGCCATTCCGGCGGCGGGGCGCTCGGCTCTGGGAAGTGTTAGCGCTGTCACCGCTCGCTCCCAGCGCTGCGCTCCCCACTCGCTCCCAGGGAAAACATTCCCTGAATTCCTGCTCCTTCCTCCCGATCCTCGCCCGCCATCCCAGCGCTGCAGGTTCACGGCGCTACTGTCAAATTGCAGGGGACAGGGCTAATCTAAAGCAGCAGCGACTCAGCAGCGAGGAAAAACATTGACAAATTTGCTGTTTCCAATCCTTTCTACTCTTTCCAGTCTGTTGTGTTTTGGTTTCTATTTTTTTTTTTTTTTTTCTGTCCCAAAGCTATAAATACACAGCAGCAGCTGTAACTTGTTGGTGAAATGTGCTTTATAGATCTGTTCTGGCACAACGCTTGTTTTACTGGGTTCAAATTTGATATTGGGAGTTCTGATTTTTATGCCTTTAATGGTCCCGCTGGCTTTGAGCTGCTTGTTGCTGTGCCCTGGTGAGGTTGGAAGCTCTAAAAGCTCATAAAAAAAGGTAACACATGCTCAAAGATCCATTTAGTTATTAAATCTTGAAAAAAAAAAAAAAGCTGTTATCTTTTTAAAGCAGTACATATTTCATGTTTATTCACTGATTTAATGCGAGGTCTTTGGCAAACCACTGAATCATTAAATTTACCTTTTTTTCCCCAGTCTTTGGGACACTGATTTCTTACTGGACATCTGTCATAATTTTTGAGGGTTTTGCATGGAAGAAAATTCTCTTTGACCTCAAAAAGAGGGAACGCAGGTTGGATATGATCTAGTAATCAGCATGAAAAAAAAAATCAAGGATTTTTTGGCCAGTCAATCCTATGCCCAGCCAATAATTTTGGGAAACTGCAGGTCTGAGAAGTGCACAGGTGTTAGCTCATAATTTAACATATTATTAAAATCTATAAACCATGGGAGCCAACTCTTACCCACCCACTGACGTCCTTGAGCTGTGAATCAGACACAAAATTTATAGCAAGGCATTTATAATTCCACGTTATTATAAATAATTTGCCCTTTATTGCAAATAAATCACCCTTCTTCACCCCAAAAGCCGTTCCTAGGGCACAGCCTGGAGAGGGACATTCCAGAGTGCCCTGACACCCATTCCCAGCAATCCCAGCAGTTATTTTTCTAAAGAGTGATGACTCCAACATTAAGAAAATCAATTAATCTTCTGTGGGCTCTTTCAAATGAATCCTCATATTATCTGGCTATGCCCTCAGCCAGGATAGTTTAGAAAATACCAGCTCCTATCTTATCTTGTCACTTCTTACGCTGATGGGGGGGGAAAAATAATGGCTGGGAGAGGCACAGGGGAGGATAATTAGTAAAATCAAGTGACTAGCTGTTTGTTTGCCTGGCAAAATGAACTTTTACCCCTCCACAGCCACTCCTCCCCCCAGTTTTCACCATCTTATCATCCAGCATTTGACATGACAGGTTAATGAGGAAAGCCCCAAATTGGGCTTCTGCAGCTAATTGTGCCCGTGGTGGCTCTGGGCTGGGAGGGCTCCGTGATCCCCAGGAAATCTGAGCTCTTGGGGGGGATGAAAAGGCTGAAAACTTATAGAAACACTCACATGCAGGCTCTAAATTTCTGAATTTATTATCGCTTTGGATTCTGAGGGAATAAATCTGCAGATTTTACAGGATCCTGGCCTGAAGAGCAGTTTTGATTTCTTCTCTTTTCATGCATATCATAATTGATTTTTAAGGTGACTGAAGCATCCCCCCAGTCTCCTCCCCAGTGCACTCCTTCAGAAAATGCAATTTTTTAGACGAAAATGCAAAAATCTGGACAACTGAAGACAAACTCTTGCTGTGGGTGTGAAAGAGAAGCACGTGGTGGGCCCTGCCTGATAATTAAGGAGTGGTGGCATGAAGAGGTGTCCCTGTGCTTGACATCACCCTCTGCTACCTCCCAGCTTCTCCCAGAGCTTGGGATATCTGCTATTAATTGACATTTCCAGGCAGGGTGTTTTCAGGGCATTCATTTTTTTCAGTGATTAGTAGGGATGATGGAAAATTTGGGGCTGTTGTTTTTCGCTGCTGGTTTTTGCTGGGTTTGGAGTTTTGTTTTTTTGCTGGTTGGATTCAAAAGTGAAATGTCATTGCTGAGTGAGATATGGCCCAACCCTTCTGCTCTCAGCAGGGAATCCCCCCCTCACTGTCACAATATTTTGTCCCCATCATATTTATTCCTTCTCTTGTCCCTCTCTGCCCCCCATGCCAGCATCTCTGCATGCTGAGACCACCACAGAATGGGATCTTCCCACTGAAATTTTTTGCCAGCAGGAAAATCAACTCCTGTCCCACACAGGGAAATGCTGGAGCCCTCAATGACTCAGGAGCATGGAGGTGAGTGAGGAAAAATCACTTTCTCCAGCTGCCTTTTCTCCATGGAAAAGCTGGTACCATTAAATGGCCATTTTTTGGTAACATCCTGTTCAGAAAAGCTGTTGGTTAGATTTTTCTCCAGAAATCTTCACTTTTACACTGTGTGAGGTTATTCCACTTTGTCCACCCCAGTCCCATGGCCAGTACACAGGGCAAAACTCTCAGAACAAACCCCTCAGCCCATTTCTGCATCGAATTTCATTCCCAGTCCCTGGATTTATTGACATTATAATGGGCAGCCCACACAAACTGCAGCCACGGGGCCAATTAACGGCACAGACAACTCCAGACATTTGAGAAGTTGCTAAACTCGGTCTTGAAAACGATCTCGGCTCTCTCCCTGTAAAAGGATCTCGCTCTGTCATCGTGCATTAAACTGGAAAGCTTCACGTTGGAGAGCAGCACAAACTCATATCCTGATAAGGCCTCACATCATATTTCAACAGATCCTATCTCCTGTGTCCTCAGTTCCTATCTGCCATGGGAATCTGAGGGGGGTTTGCTGAGGGAAAAGTTGCTGCGGACGCCGTAAGAAATTTGTTGGTGTGTTTTATTTACGTTTTCTGCCAATAATTGATGTCAGGTTTCCAAGCCAGTGCTGCTGAGTAGACCCTTCCCAGTGAGAGAATGGAATGGGACCTCAGAGCTCACCTCAACCTCCAGCTCTGAGATTACATGGATTTAAAGCAGTATTAGAGTCCTGTTCCCAAACAAGGCCCAAGTGTTGGACTCAATGATCTTGGAGGTCATTTCCAGCCATAACAATTCCATAATTCCACGGCTGTGCTCATAAATCTGGCCATCAGTCAATCATTACCATGAAGTCCACCCCAGCAAGCCCCTGATATGATTTTTCATAAACACAACAGCAAAATTACCTCAGCCATGCTTTTCCTCCCAAATTCCAACGCGGAGACTCAAATTGACCGAAACATTTGGAAAAAGTTGTGTTGATTTCTCTGAATTGTTCTCCCCATCAAAAGCCTTTTGAAGGTCACCACCTTCTTTTTGACATTCATGGAAGCATTGCAGATAATGCCATGGATTCCTTTATTTTAAAAAAAGTTCAAAGGTCCATTAAGGCCTTCCATGCCGTACAAAAGGCTCAATCCAACGGAAACCATTTTTCTCCCCCAATTGTTTGGAGCAGCAAGAGAACCAAACAATCTGTTATTCACACAGATCTACCCAGGAACGTGTTTCCCGTGCCCAAGACGTCCATGCTGTGCCTTAACAAAAATAACTTTCCACTGGGCTGCTTGAAAACATTAAATTTATCCATAAGCAAGAGTTTTATACATAAATCTGGGTAATATTTGTAACTTGTAGTGGGTGAGAGTTGAGATCGCGGGGTACAGAAGAAAATGCGTTGTCCGAAATTCAAGTCCATATTTTGTACCTTAAGCTCATGGCTCCCTTATGATGATGTCGAAAAATACACTGAAATAACAGAATCGGTGTGGGCTGGCCGTTTTTCTTGTGCAATTGTCCAGTTTTAAGCCAAATCTTTGCTTTCCCACCATGACTTTGGAAAACAACATCTTTCGGCGCTTTTGAAGGGACCTGCCTTGAACGGAGCTCGCTGTTCCCCCATCTCGAACGGAGCTCGCTGTTCCCCCATCTCGTCTGTCCAAGCTGCCCTGTGTAATACCAATGTTATTTCCTTGATATTATAAATAGGATTTGGGTTGAATATGAATAAACTCATACCCCTTGGTATGCTTTGTAACTCTAATCAGCGTTTTCCTGCGAAAAGAAAAGGGAAAAAAAAAAAAAAAAAAAAAAAGGAGGAATGTTTATGTGGAAAATAAAGAGGTGCTAATTTTATCTTGTGAAAGTGGATATCTCCTTACGTCCCTCCAACTTCGAGGAAGATAACCAGAATGTATTATATCATCTAAATCCAGCATCCTAGGAGATCAAACAGAATAATGTACACATCTGCCAGGGCTGATTGAAGTATTGCTGGTGCTCACTTCCGCTTCGCTAAGTATGTGTTTCATTGATAGACGGAATTTGCCACCACCATGAAAGAAACTCCAAGTCCTCTGTTTGTGCCAGTTGATTTCTGTGATATCTCGGAGGCTTTTAAAATAGGGCTCCAAAATAGATGTGCCCTTGTCACCCCTGTGTTTAAGCTCTCTCCAACAGGAAATGGCACGGGTTCAAATTTTTTTCTGCTGGAAGCCACATGGAGATAGATAAGAATCATGTCTTGTCTATGACTAAGCATTGACATTTAAATGTTTAAATTATAGTCAAAATGATCCATGGTGAACCCACCTGAGACTATTTTTCTTTGTCTCAAGTCCTACTTTCGAGCCTCTTGAAAAGGAAGGTGGAGCTCTCAGGGTTGTGACATGACCATGTTATGGGAAGGAAATGGAAGTTTGCTTTATTGTTGGTCTTCAAAGACGGTTTTGCTACCGTGCACCACATCATCTCCACCAGTTTATCCCTGGCTTCTCCATCCTCAGGATGGTTGGTTTAAAGCACCAGGTTTAAAAGGCAGGATGGATGAAAGAGGTTTTCGCTTTGCCAAATCCCAGATGTCGGCTTCAACACGCCTGGAAAAAAAAATATATGTATTAAAAAAAAAATGAGTGGTATTTCCTTGGAACTGCTGTTTCTTCTAGAGGCAGAGGGCAGCTGGAGGGGTGAGGAGGGCTGGGATGTTTATGAAGTGTGCAGGGAATTTGGAAGGAAGCTCACTGAAGGAGGACAGATGGCTGGGGGAGCTGGCAGTGTGACACTGAGCCTTTCACTTCTGGGTCGCCCAGTTCAAGCGCAGCCTTGGTCAAGGATGGCACGGAGCCATCTCCAGCAAGAGGCTCTTCCATGAGAAACGTGGCTGCTGAGGAGCAGCTCCTTGCTGGATGGAGGAGAGGGACAGCATCTTTTATTCCTGATCCATTGTGGAGAGGCTTGGGAAATGTGAGGGGTGTACAGCAGGGACTGGTTCGGTGGCATGGACTCACGGCATTGTCCAGGCATCACCTCCCCAAGCCAAGAACAGGGATCCCCATGGCACTGCTGGGGGTAGGAGGAAGCATCCCCAGAAAGGAAGATGTGTGTCCACCTGCTAGCAGCAGCCCCGGATCCCAGAAAGGAAAATTTCCTTTTACATCTGTTTAATTCCTAACAATATTCCCATTTTCCCCAGGTAGACCCATGGAGCAGCATCTCCTTTTATTCCTGGAAAACAAGGAGTCCTTTTTGTACACTCAGATCCAACCTCACTGGAACTGTGGTCTCATGGAAACATTCCTGTGTTGGGAGATTACTCCATGTTTAACCTCGCTTTATTGTTATTCTTTAATTTCACTCAAAAACACCCAAGGTTTGGAGGAGTTTGGACTTTTAAGCTGCAAAATAATTTTACTGATCACTCTTGGACTTTAGTTAGTGCAGCAGGAGAAGGGAAAGGGAAAGGAAAAGGGAAAGGAAAAGGGAAAGGAAAAGGAAAAGGAAAAGGAAAAGGAAAAGGAAAAGGAAAAGGAAAAGGAAAAGGAAAATTTCCTTGATTAGGAATATTCCCAGATCTTAAAGTAAAAATTTTTGATTGCAGAACACCTCTCTTTTTTTGCATAAACATTATTCCTATGCATCCATTAGGATCTTACCAGCTCAGCTTCAGGAAAGTTCATTTCACAGCTCGAGTTATTGGGACATTTGATATATTTGGTCTCTTATGACTTAAACATTGTTTGGGGAATCCAGCAGCCCAGTGGAATCCCACAATGGCTCTTCACAAATTAAATTTTCACAGGGCAACCACAGCCAAAGGTAAATGGGAGGGAAGAGCTGCTGCTGGGATTCTCCAGCTGGGGGACTGGGGTTTGGCAGTTTAATACAGAAAATTATCAACCCAATCACAAGTTTATAGCTCTGCTGGCAGCTGGGTGGTGTCTGACATGGATTTGTCCTCTCACAGACATCTCTGGTGCCTGAGATGTCCAGGAATGTCCATATCCTTAAGCACAACTAGGCAGATAGAGTAAGGAATTAGGCGGCCAGGAATTTGCATTTTCCAAGCTGAAGTCACTGACAAAAGTATCTGGTAGGAGAAGGATTGATCATCCAACAAAAGTCAAGCAGAGAGAAAGCTGACTCTGGAATAATGGGCAAGAAACTTGGGATATGAATTCCCACAGTTCTGGAGTCCAACACTTCCATGAGGAGTGTTTGGATCGATAGCAAAATCACTGAAGCTGATAAAAAATCCATGGAATATTCATCCAGCTTTAGAGTGAGCCACAGAACTCAAATGCCTCTTGCTGAGATAACAAGTGATGGATGCATGTCAGTCTTAATTCCCTGTTTAATACTTAATGTTTAATGTTTATTTTTATTAATGCCATTCCTTTGTTGTGAAGAATGACATGTAAAGAGAAAGGGGGGAAAAGAGAGAGAAGGATATTTTGTGGCTTTGCAGGGGAATTTTTCTGTGCAAAGGGATCATCCCACCAGCAGAAGGAGCTCCAGCTAAAATCCTGGCTCTACTCATTTGGTCCTGATGAAGTTTATGGACCTCAGCAGAGAACAAAGGGAAAAGGTGAAACAGCCACATTCAGGAGCAGAGAAAAGTGGGACGGAGCTCCAGGCAGAGGAAGGACCAAAAAGTGATGTGGGCACAGATGAGGGTGTTGACACATCCTTGTCCTCAGGAACCATGACCTTCTGGACTGCTTTCCAAAGCAGAGGCTGGTAGGATTTCAGCAGGATGTTGCCATTCCTGGTGGGTCCCGCTGACAGCTGACTGGTGGGACTGGCACCCAAGCAAGGAACAAGACCCAAATTTCTGCTTTCCATTGGCTTTGGAGATACAAAGTGGCACAAAGGGAGCGTTGCTTTTTCCAGGGTGAGGAATTCCCTGAATCATCTCTGCCAGTGTTAACTTTTGATATTAAACAATAGAAGAAAGATAAAAAAGAGAAGAGAAAAAATTTTAAAAGCTATAAAGGTCAGAGGAAATGATCCAGTTAGTATAAATTAATATACTTATTATTATTATTATTCCAGCAAGGTTCTCAGGTTTAAGGAAAGAAAATAAAACCACAGGACACCAAGCCAAGAATCAAAGTGCCTCCAGCAGGTCTTTACAATTATCCAATGTTTCTGCTCGAACAAAACCAAGTAATGGGATATGGGAAATACAAAATATCCTCCAACAAAGAACCAGGAATGCCTGCAGTGCTGAATTCCATAAATAAAACGCACTCCTTGGTTTAAAGCTGATAAAGCTGCTCTTCTGCCACAAGCTGTTCCACAGGCTGCATTTCCCTGCAGAAAGTTATCCACAAGGAATTAGCTCCCTTATCCTTTGTTTACATGTATTGATGATAGTGCAAAGGCACTAAAGAACTTTGATAGGAGATTGTTACTCCCGACTCACTGAGACACTGCAAAAATCTTCCCCTGGAAGACAAGAAAAGTCCATAAATTGCACAGCATTTTTTCTGCCAGTTCATGCTAATTTACTCTTGCATCATTCATGAGCCACAAAATGCCCTGGGGTGTCTTTAGAGATATAATTGTTTTTAGAACTAAATAAATTCAAAAGGCAGGAGGGATATTCCTCATTAACTTCCTGATTTATAATGCCAGAATCCTTTACTCCCTTATCAAATCACTGCACAAGAAAAATGAACAACAAGATAAACATGAAAAGGAGCAGCAGTGTTTTGCTGATTTAAATACCTCTCATTTTTAAAAATATATATCTTATGGATATATGTGAATATATAACATATAAGCACATATGAAAAGGGAAAATATCTGTCTTTCCTCGTGCAGGAAAAAGAAGCAATTGGAAGAAGCAGCTCTTGCTGCTCTTCCCCTCTCGGCAACACTTCTGAGGTTAAAGGAATAAAAATCCATCAATTTGTACAGGCTGACCTTGCAGTGTTGGGTCTTAGCTGAATTCAGATGTGCAGGATTAACCCAGCAAAGTTTACATGACATTGATTTAAGAGCTGCCTTATGGGACCTTCCAGCGAGTTCCATTAATCGGAATCTTTAATCGGGCCTTGGGATGAGGAAAAAAGTTGCTCAGCAGACGTGCAATGTATGATAAACAGATGTGCCCATGCATCAGACAAACCCAAATGCAGCCAGGGATCACCAGTCGAGGACATGGCTTGGGGCAGGGAGCAGTTCCTCAGCCACGGTTTTGCTGAGATGGAGATGGGATGGAGATCTCCAAGCTGGAAATTTCTGGGATTTCTCGTCTCCCATTGAGCGTTCAGGAATCACCCAGGAGCACCAGTTTGGAAAGAGACTCCCAGTTTAGGGAGGAATGACTATGTGGATGGTTATAACCTCAAAAAAGGCAGGATTGATCAGCAGAGACTTGGAAGGGTTTTAGTGGGAGTCACAGCAAGCAGGGAATGACCTGGTGGTCACAGCACTGGAGTGGGAAAGGACGTGGCTCTGTCCCCAGCGTGGGATTCCTTGATGAATTTTGCACTGCAAGTTCTCCAGCAAAACACATTGAGTCCTTGGAGCAGAAACTTCATTCCAGTTCTGGATTTGTCATTTCAGTTTGTTTTTTATTTTTAATATTGGTTTCTCTCACTCAATATCTCATCTCCTCAGCAGTCAAATTTAAACTCCCATTTTTTACTTTCTTTTTGTCTACCAATTTTCTTTCCCCATTATCTTCTTCTAATGCAACTCCTTTTTCTTGCACCCTTCACACAGCAGCCTGGTCACCTCATTTACCATTAAAAGGTACCAAAAAACATCTACTCACCCTTGGGTCTCACGCCTGAGTCCTGGATCTCCTGGAAAATCCCACCCGAACTCCCGTGACCCCAGCTGGAGCACACCCAGCCCAAACCAGCATCGCCAGGGAAGTCAGCTGTCAAATCCCAGCAGATCTCCCAGGCAAAACACAATTTTTCAACTCCTTATCGCCCTGTTGTGCTGGGGTAGCTCTCTGCAGGGACAGGAAAAGGGCAAACAGCCTCTGGAAAGCCAACGCCTGCCAAATTCCCGCTCATTTCCACGGCACGGCCATGCCAGGATTTCACGCAGGAAAGCCAGCCGCGCTTTTCCGACATGAGCTTGAAGACCCATTTCCTGAGTTATTAGGATTGAAATTCCACAAAGAATAATAGGAATATGAAATCAGGCTGGGGTAAGGGATGCGTGCACGGAAGGATGTCACCCAAGGAGGTAAAATTTCCACTCATTTCTGAGTGACAAGATGAAAAATCTTGGAGCAGGAGTTATTATCAACTTAAAAATGGTATGGTTGCCCCATCCGCCTGAATTGCACCAAATCCAACTGGTTTTAGCTTTAAAACTCCATGGAAACCTCTCTTGATTGCCACAAACCTCTCTTACCCTGAGCAGGATCTTTATGGCAAGAGTTTACACGTGGGAGCCAACTTGCAGCTCAGAATTTGGCCCATTTCTTTGGAGAACATGCCAGGAGTAGCCTGTGATGTTGTTTGGTCTCTGGAGGCAGCCCAAATGAGAGCAGAACAAAGCTTTGATGCAAATGAAAACCTACCAGTGAGTGCAGCTAAATAAAGAAAAAAAATGATTCTTTGTTATGGAAACCAGCGGAGGAAATCTTGAATTAGTCAGTGCATCGTGACCTCTCTCTGCCCTCCTGAAAAATGTGCATTTTCTTAAAGACTTTGGACTTTCCACTGCCAAAAGGGAGAAACTGTGCGACATTTCCAGCCACCTGGTGCAAAGCCCAAACTTTATTTAGCAGGGGGGAAAAAAATCATCATTATTGTACAATAAATGTTAAAAAAGACCTGAGTAAAAAGCACAATTTGTGCAAAGCTGAATAATTTTGAGTGGTTACATCCAATCATGGCACAGACAGGAAAAGCTTGAGTTGATCTTGTGAATGAAGCATGTGGTAATTGTTTCCGTACATCCTCGTTAAGATGAAAAGCTACACAAATAAACAACAACAAAAGCTGCTCTGTGCCAATCAGGGGCTCGTTCCAAAAGAAATTAACAAAAAAAAAATCTAAAAAAAGGGAAAAATCTGGCTCGGAATAGCTATTCCCATGCTTCCTACTAGGAGGAGTCATGGATTGATGGGGGCTACAGGAGGTGGCCCTGCAGGTTTTGCCTTTTCCCTGGGTCGCGCTCGGGCAGCGCCGCTCTGGCACGAGGCTGGGCTGGGAGTGACTCAGAGGAAGGTGAGGAAGGACATGGAGAGAACCAGAAGGGAACGGGGAAACACGACAATTAACGCCGGGGAAGCTGCCCCTGAGGGACCCAGCGGAGCCACAGCAGAGAGGAACCTTCTCCAGACGAGTGAATAATGGCGCCGCCACCCACCAGGCTTCACCGCCACCGACGGGGGCTCACCAGAAAGGTCCCTTTGAAGCTTTGAAAGGGACAGGGCAAAGGTGACCTCCACGCAAGCTCCAGGGTCCCTTCCTGCAGCAACTGCCTGCCACAGCTGTGTCCCTGGGATGGGGACCTCTCTAATTCGGAGCCGGAGATGATCCCCAGCTGACATCCGCAGCGCTGGCTGAGGGCTGCACAAAGAGCTGTGTACTCCCCATAATTGTCCTCCTTATCAGTGTGGGTGAGTGTGCAGTAGTCTAAATCACACAGTCATGACACTCCACATGGCTGAGCAGGAAGAGCCCACTTGGCCCGGGCTAGATTAGTCTAATCCCACCTCCCTTGTTCTGTCATAATACCCCTCCATCCCTTCACTCCCTATAAAAATATCCAGCTGTTGATTAAAATTAGTGAACTGTTGGCTTTGGGAGTCGAGTTGGCAGCTTATTCTCTGTATTTCCTAGATATCTCTGGATGAATTCCCCGTTTACTCGGCGGCCTGATCCTGTGAACTGCCAAGCTCTCCCAGGCGGGCGGGATCAAGCCTTGGCTCTCGGGATAAATCAGGGCTTCCTCCTGTTCCTCCCCACCAACCTGCTCCCAGCACTGACATCTTCCCTCCACGGGTGTCAGGCTGCCTTGGGAAAGAGAAAAACAAGCGTTGGCCCGTCAGCTGGGTGCTCTCAAGAGTTCCACTCCTTTGAAAAGGGGGGCTAAAATAAAAATCTGGCTTAAAGCCCCCCACCCCTCTGCAGGCTGTGACAGGAGGCTGGAGGAAGCCACCAGGCTCTCCTCAGCACTACATCTTGTCCAGAAATCCCAAGCAGGCTGCAGAACACCAGGATTTTGAGAAAAATGCTGTGAAATGTGAAATATTTCCGTGTCTCAGCCCGGATTCATCTTTCAGAGCCTTTGCTGTGGCAGCAAGAGCTTGTAAAGAAAAAAACTGGGGTGGGGGGAGAACAGCCCATGCAGAGAGAAAACAGATAAAGTCATGGGGGCAGTTGGAGGAGTGTTTTGGAGAGGAGGATTCATTTTTTTCTTTATTGGTTTTCTTCCTGCAGATTCTTTCTGGAGGGCTTGGAGAAACGCTGGGAATCCTCAGCTGGTGCATGTTGCTGCTGGATGTATTTTCCACCAGCAAAGGATCTGCCTGCAGCTCTGTGGAGTCCTGGGAAGCTGGTGGGAGATTCTGGCTTTTCCTAGAAGGACCAGGTGGACACCACCACTGCAGAGCTGGACCTCAAAGTAGCAGCAACCTTCTGTTTACAGCCATGACTGCCCCAAATCCAGGGTGCAGTGGGAAAATAACCAACCTCAGTGACTCCATCCCATCCTGAATGGGATCACCTGGGTCTGACCAAGGGAAAGTAGAGAGATGTCACCTCACAGTGTCCCTAAAGCAGGAGATGGCCATTAAAACCACTGTGCCTGTCCCCACTGTTGGGACCTCACCCAGTCCAAACTCAGACTGATTGTTCCAGGAAGGTGGTGCTGGAATTTAATTTTCTAACTTTTCTAACAAATTTTCTAACTTTTCCCATTGAAAAGGACCTTGCAGCTCTGGTTTGTCAGCAGCAGTGTACAAGGAACAGTTTTGAGGAAATCCTTCCCTACAGAGCTGGAATTCCAGCAGGAGTACAAGGAGGATCAAGCTGGATTCCATAGCTCAGGCTGGGGGTCAGAGGTGCTGTCATTCAGCTATGAAATCTTTATTATAATTTTCAAAGGGAAGTACAAAGTCTGCCATGGTCTGTACAGGAATAAAATCAGTCTTCAAGACATTTTGATGATTTATTTTTTAATATCATGCTCGCTATAATATGTTAAAAGCATAGAATTATGGAATTGTTGAGGTTGGAAAAGACCTCTGAGACAGCCCAGAGAGGATTTGTAAGCACACATCAATCTCCTGGGGCACCATGGAGAAAGACAGGGTAGGAAATTTTTCAAAATATTTTCTTAAAGATGTTTTTCCCCAACCTTCCACTTTCTTCATTCACTTCAGTCCATTTTCTGAGTGAGCACGAGGATGTGGGATCTCCTGGGATAGCAAGGGTGAAGGCATGAGCTAAGGGGAGTCAAGGGAAAAGACCCACCAGAGTGGATGGACAGGGCAGGGCACCTCCTGGAGAAATCATTCCAGGAGAACTGGATCCTTTCAGACATGCTTGGGTGAAGAAGCCTAAAAAAGAGGATTTTCCTGGTGCTGAGAGCCAGATTCCCACCACACAGGGCTGCAGGAGCTCTGTGCCAGGAGGGACACAACGTCAGAGCATTCTGGGATTTGTCAGGATTCCAGCACTCTGCTCATTGCCCACTCATCCCTTCAGTCCCTGAAGCAATCTGCTTTTGGTGTGTCATTAACTTATCAGCTCGGCCTCAATTTATCTGCATTCACCAAGATCTGAAGTTGTGATGTTTATTCCCACCACTCCGTGGGCGGAGGGAGATCCGCTGTGAAGATTTTCCAGCAATTCCCTTTGTGCTCCTTTTGGACCAAAGGCTTTGGATGCAGCTGCACAACTGTCATCGGGTCCCTGGGCAGGAGAGGAGGGACAGCTGAGGGCCTGAGCCCCAGCAGGAATCACATTCAAGCCCTAAAACAATCTGATGGGCACTGGAAGAGTCATCTCTTCCAAAGGTCCCATGGAATTTGGTGCCGACAAACTTCAGCCTCTGGCGTGGAAATTGAACAGGCTTAGAAAATTGAACAGCCTTAGAAAATTGAACACGTTCCTACCTCACACCCTTTGGAACCTGCCAAGAGCCATCTCAAATAATTGGCTTGATGCCCTGCAGGATTTTCAGTCTCCTAAAAAAAGAGAAAGGCACAAGAAAAAAGCGGTTTGCAGGATTTAGAGCAGATATCTCGAATGATGGAGGTGATGGTTTCCCAAGGAAAGAGTGTCAAAGAGTTGTGCTCATCAGGATGGACACCAGTAATAAAAATTCCCAGGGAAAGGAACAGGAAGTGGTGCCTTGGGTCATGCTGATTGCCATGAGATGACTGGGAGGAAAATTAAACATTAAAACCCATGGAAGTGGTGTTTTCCTTTCTGTTTCCCACCCAGCCAATGTGTACATCCTTAAACTTTCCTGAATCATGATTTCCACCAAAATTTTGCCTGCCTCCAGCAAGGGCAGCATGACCTACAACATTCCTGGCAAAAAAACACCCAAAAAACCAACAAAAACCACCCAGCAAGAGGAGCACAGCAAGGATTTGCAGAGCAAACACAATTTTCTGCCTGTGAACCCTATGGCCAGTTCAAAATCCATGAACACAACCCATGGAAGAAAGGGAGACCATGGAAGGCATTTGGAGAGCAGAGGACCAGAGCTTTGCAGAGCAATTTTGAGCTCAGGGTGGATTGGAAACACTGACACTGAGCAGGAAAGCACAAAGGAGCTGCAGGATTTCACTCGTGCAATGCCCACAGCTTCTCCTCCTGGAGTTTCTTTGTTCCCCCACTTTGGATCCAAATTGCTGAGTGTGCCAACCACATTGTCATAAATGACAGTATTTTCCACAAAACCTCCCTTTGCAATCACCACTGAGGACAATGTAGGAAATTTTGGGAGTTTTTCCCAAAATAATAATGAATATTCAGCCTGCGTTCGACAACCCTGTGCAAGAGCAGGTCTAGAGCAGATTTAGACAGAGGGGGACAATCTAAACAGCTTTTATTTTATTACCCTGATATGTTTAACTTTTTTCCACCCTTTTTCAGAGACTGGAACTGTAGGATTTGCCCTTTGCAGCTGTATGAACTGTATGTTAAGAGTAACAGAGCTGTCTCAAATCCCTTTGTATTCCAGGGACATTTTTCCAAGGCATTTTGTCTTCGTAACAATACCCAGAGCTCCCTAAATTTTGGGAAGGTCATTTGTTTCCTAGCAGAGAGATTCCCTTATCCAGAGCTTACTAGAGCCCAAACAACAATTTATAAACTCTAAGCTCCTTTCTCCTTCAAGATGAAGTGCTTTAGTGTTGAAGCCAAACTAAATCTTTAAATGGTATAAGAGGCATTTGGATTTTTTTCCCCTGCCCAGCTGACAGTAGGTTTACAGTTTATAATCTGGCCTTTGTAAAGGCATTTGTCAGCCTGGATATTTCATTTTAAAACGCGACCACCCATGAGGACACACAGACAGGAAGCGTTTGTTCACTTGCACCAACAGCCCGTTTGAAGGTTGGCTGCAAAATAACATAATTTAGTCACAAAGGCAAACTTTTTTTCCTTTTTTTTCCTTTTTTTTTTTCCTTTGGTGCATTATCTCCCTAACATCTCGTTTTAAAAAGCAGCTTTTGTTTATGGGAAGCCAGCCCTCCACTCTAAATTTGGAAATTCGACGTATTCCCCTAATCCCCACGTCCTCTCAGGGATGCTGGCTGTGCATCTTTGGCCTCCCAAAAGACAGAGCTGCTTTTATCTTCTCTCCCAGGCTCCCCAGTTTAACTGCCCCACCAGAGGAAGAAGAGTCTTAGCACTCCAGGGGCAGAGGGGAAATGTTCAGCCCAAGTTAACAATTTCCACTGCACCAGAATTACCCACTGCAAGAGCTGCAGCTTCGTGCCCATCTCATTTTTTTCAGATGTGTTTCCACCTTTAGCACAGATTTGGTCATGCCAAACGCTGGTTGCTTTTGCAATTGAATCTGTCTTATATTTTATAAGAGGGTTTCAGTTCTAAGATTAAGGTATCTCTTCATCCCTCCCATCTGGGACTTGACATTTTCTTTTAAAGAAAAGGAGTGCACTAGTAATTAACCAACACCAAACCCACCACACTCATTAGTACATTAACCAAGAAATCTCAAAATTAAAAAAAAATCCTAAATTAACAGCCCAAAACCACTACATCAATCCAAAAGAGAAAGGCAAGAAATAGGATTTGAAGTTAAAAATGAGTGGCCTCCACTTCTTGAATAGATGAGTTCGTGTCTCCATGCCTGGGGCTGAGGGGGAGGAAGGCCAGAGCAGAGGGGCTCTTCCAGTCAGTACCACACAGAATATTGCATTCCTTCCTCCAGCATCACAAGTAACACTCACTTTTTATCTCTATTGCTCAAAGGTTTAAAGGGAGGAAATAGTTCCAGCAAGTGATAAAGCTTTCAGCTTTTTTTTATTTAACTCGGTTGCAAAATATAACAATAAATAATAATTACCTCAGACACCCATGGCCTGGGGTTTAGCTCTGTGCCCCCATCACTTGGGGGACAGACCCCTTTTAGGAGCTCAGAAGTTTTAAGAGTATTCTGAGCTTTTCAGCCCCCAAAATATTTGCAATATTTGCAATCCTTTTAATTCCCTACTTCCTACTGGGTCCAGCAGTTTCTTGTCACCCTGGAAAGTTTTGCAACCTTTTGTTGCTCCTTAGCTGCTGGTACAAACTATGATGTTCAAGGAATCTCCTACAGCAGAAACCGTGATGATAAAAATAAATTTTAAAAAATTAAGAAACAAAACAAAGAGGGGACTGGAAATTCTCTAATTCATGGCCTCTCAGAATGGTTTGGCCATCCAGTGCCATGGCAGGGACACCTCCCACACTGTCCCAGGTGGCTCCAAGCCCTGTCCAGCCTGGCCTTGGACACTTCCAGGGATCCAGGGGCAGCCACAGCTGCTCTGGGCACCCTGTGCCAAGATCTCTCCACCCTCACAGGGAACAATTCCTACCCTTTGAGCCCCCTCAGCCATATCTGATGGGTTCCACAAGAAAAGTGCAAGAGCTGGTGATGTCTCCAGCACCAAAGAGGATTTTGAGAAAGTTTGTAGGGAGAGATACAAACAAAAACCTGGGAAAAACAGCGAGACAACATCAAAAGGGCAAGAGGAGAATATCTGTGCCATGAGAGGGGGAAAAAACACCCCAGGCAGGCTATTTTAAGTGCTCTCTTCACATCCCAAGTGCCGCTGTTGTTTTGCCCCAGCCCTGCAGCTCTGCGGCAGCGTGCTGCCAGCACAATGCAAGCCAAGGGAAACCTGCTCTGTGTCCAGCTGTCCTCCTGCTGCAAGCCTGGCTTCGTTCTGCACGGATCTGACAGTCCAGAGCGTTTCTGCTGCCTCCAGGCCCCGTTTCCTGGCTGCCAGCAGCAGATCTGCCAGGGCAGGGGTGCAGGACGTGCCTGGGGTGCTGCTGCTGTTTCTGGCCATACCTGAGCCCGTCCTCTCTCCAAACTTGGGCTGGGAGGCAGCTGCGGTCACCAGGTTGAGCCTCTCGCTGTTCATAAGCCTTTCCAGGCACCCTGGAGAGCAAACACACTTTCCAAAAGGGATTTCTCACCGTTGCTGATGGCTCAGGCCATGCTTTTAGTGGTGGGGCTGTGCAATGTAAGCTCAGGGAAGGAAGATTGTGTTTCCCTCTCTCATCAGAACACGTTGTGCTGATTCGCATCGTGCAGTCAGGACAAAAATCACCCTTTTGTCTCTTCAGAGGAGGTGTTGGAGTCTGCAAAATCTTTAAGTGGACTTCAGCACACGTGGTGGTGTTCACAGGAGTCCCAGGATGAGGGAAGAGATGAGAATCTTAACCCCATGTTTTACTATTTATTATATATATTATATTAAAAGAAAATTATATACTAGAACTAAACTGAAAGAATACAAGAAAGGATTTCATCAGAAGGCTGGCAAGGGACAGAAAGGAATGGAATGTTAATAAAATCTTGTGACTGACCAGAGAGTCTGAGACGGCTGGGCTGTGATTGGTCATCAAGTGAAAACAACTCACATGGCCCAATCAAAGATGCACCTGTTGCATTCCACAGCAGCAGATAATTATTGTTCTTCTTTTCCTCTGAGGCTTCTCAGGAGGAAAAATCCTAGCAAAAATATTTTTCATCAAATCTGTCCATGACAAGCACGCGGGGTTGGATTCAGCCCTGCTGCTGGAGGTGCTCCCCTGCCCTGCAGTGCCCAGCCCAAACACCAAAGCTGGAGGAAATGTTTGTCCTGAATATGAAATGTGTCTCTGAAGTGAAACAAACTCTTGCTGAAGCATTTGAGCCTGATCCAGACCCAGGGGAGGAGTAATCTGTGGAAGTGGAGGGGGGATACCTCGGAGAGTGGTCCAAGAACAGAACCAGAGAGTCATGGAACGGTTTGGGTTGGAAGGGGCTTTAAAGATGCTCCAGTTCCACCCCTGCCATGGCAGGGGCACCTTCCACTGCCCCAGACTGCCCAAGAGCTCCAGCAAACCTGGCCTTGGGCACTGCCAGGGATGGGGCACCCACAGCTGCTCTGGGCAAACTCTCCCAGTGCCCCACCACCCTCCCCGGGCAGAATTCCCTCAGTCCCATCCACACCTACAAATACACCCCCACCAAAAAATAATCTGAATTCCCCTTGCACCCAGATGAAACCTGGGGCTGTGTAAAATCCCAGGGTGCTCCAAATACAACCCCCAAGTGGTCAGAAGTGGGGCTGGGGCTGTCCTTGGCCTTCCCTAATCCACATCCCTCCTCCCTCGGTGTCATTCCCTCCTCCAGCATTTCCATCTGCTGCTGAGAGCACCCTGGATCCCCAGGTGAGGGCTGGCTCACGGCTGCTGCTCCAGTCCTGGGAGTTTTAAAAGTTTTAATCTCACCTGGTAAAGACAGGCAACAGCCAGCACTGAACCAGGACTGGTTGGTTTATAGGGAAGAGCATCAGGAAGGCTCCCACACCAGGAATACTCCACTTTTTGTGGAGCCAGACAGTAATTTAAACCAGAATTAACCCATGGGAAACACTGAGGTTTCCCTTTTCCTCCGGAATAACAAAATTTTTGTGTTCTAGAAACAAAAATTGCTTTTTCCTCCAGAACTGCTGCATCCCTGCATGGATCAATGCCAGCCCTGGGATTGATTTCCACATTATCATCTTCTCATCCCACATGACTCTTGCAGCAGCTTTTCCTCATTTCTTCCTGGCACAGAGATTCCATAATCAATAACCCACATAAACTCTGGAGACAACTCCAAATTCGCTTCCCCCTTTTCTGAAGACATTCAAAGCCAATACCTTTTATTTTCCACCCCCTTGCAGAATTCGAATGCACAGCATTATTCTGCATTCTCATGGCACTGAAGAGAGGAGGAGGAATTGCCTGGAGCTGATACAAGCCCCACTGGCCAGGGCTGTGCTGTTAATTGGAGCTCAGCAGTGGGGATTTGGGGATGTGACCCCCTGAGCCTGGGAGCAGCCTGGGGAACCTGGGGAATCTGCACTCCCTGCCCCTCGCAGCCCCTCGTGTCACAGCTCCAGAGGGAAAACTGCCTGCTTTAGGCTGAGCTGGGACGTATTGTAAGGCATGTCCAGGGATGTGAATTCAGACCAAGCCATTTCAGGCCAGCTCATCACTCCCATTCTCAAAATCGTTGTGTTTTGCAGGAATCTGGGTTTCCCTCAGCCTTGCTGGAGCTGTCTGCACCTCCCTGTGGTTGTTAGGGCTGAGTTTGAGTTTTCTAGGAAACCTGGAACAGCCCCACTGACCCAAATCTTCATTACAGACAATAAAAATGATTTTATAACAATATCTAAGCCACTCCACAGTGTTTCAGTAAACAGTAAATTTATTTTGGGTTTGCGTCCCAGCTTCGTTTTTCCTCAAAAAAGACTATTCCATTATTAGTTTAATCCTTATGAATCTTCTTCCCAACACTCAACCTTTATTTATTATTTGTAAGGGGCATCTATCATCCTGCCTTAGAACTGTAAATATTCTACTTACACTGAGCACAGCACATCCTTTCTGTTTAAAATCCAAGCTGGGAGGTTTTATATAAATTTTTTCCTTCCCAAGTTGAAAGGTCCTAAAGATAAACTTGCAAAGATTCCAAAATTGTGAACCACAGCCTGAGCCCATCCTGCAGCCCAGCCCACCCAAGGGATCCCCTTTAAGCTTGGATTGTGGTGGTGTCAACACCCAAAGGATAATCAAAATCAGGAAGAAAAATAATTACCTGGAAAGCAGGTGGTAACTGAGCCTAAATGCAGGGAATGAGGAAAGGAGGGACTCCTGGAATGCATTCTTGGGAAAAATTATTCCATTCACTCTCATGACTGGTCATAAGGCTACAAAGGATTTCATTATAGGGCTGTGATGTAGGAATTTATAAGGACTGGGCACAGGGAGAGAAGACTATCACCCGAAATATTAATCCAAATAATTTGAAGGAGCCACCTGCTCAAACAAAGGCAATGTGGCAGCTTTGAATGGTGCCTGCAGCTTTTCTGAGGCATCAAATAAATAAAAAGCAGAATGGGGTGGATTTTCTCCAGGCACAGCTCTGCAAAGTGAGAATCACCTGCTCCCTCAGTCCACAAAACCCAGTCAGAAACACAGACTCCGTGCCAGTATTTCAGCTTTTCAAGATTAATTTGGTTTTATTTGCTTCATTTCCAGCAGAATGAAACCCAGGATTCTCCTGGCAGGCCCCGAGGGGGCCAATTTATTTTTCATTAGTCCCAAATTAGCCCAACGATGAGACAACTTTTCAAAAGGAGAAGTTTGAAAGTGGCTCCTTTCAGAAGAAAGTCAGAAGGAGGCACTTTGTGGTTTGTTTGGTTTCTTAATGGTTTCTGTCCCCTCTCTGAAATCCTCCTGGCTGCCCAACGCAAACTCAGGATTGATTTTAGTCCAGCCAAAGGTGCATCTGAACTATTAAATTACATAAAGCAGGAGGCCACAAAGGTCTCCTTGAGCTGGCACTGGCTGTGGTGATGATAAAGTGCTGTTTTCACATGCCTGGGGTCGAATTCAATTTGTAGTGAGGATGGATAATACGAGGATGTGGCTGTTTTCAGTTTTCCCTTGATCCCTGCCCTGGAGTAATGAATCCCAAAAAAAAACCTGTTGGCCCGGTGGGTATTTCCTATCTCAGTACTCCCAATCCCACTCTGGAGCAGCTTTGGGCTGTCACCTCCCCACCTGAGCACCCCTGAACTGTAAAAACCCACCTGGCACCATCCCCACTGCCATCCAACAAGGGGCTAACACCACCCTGACCCAGGGAAGGTTTGGTCAGGAGCAGATCCATGGCAAAACTGAGTCACCGTCACTCCAAGGCCGCTCTGCCCTGGTGGCCTGGCCAGCATCCAACCAAAGGAAGAAGAGCACCCACACCAGGTGCCATCACAAGGAGGTGACCCCACACGACTCCCTTAACCACGTTTTTTCTTCAGAGCCCCAAAAATGGGGGTTTTTTGGGGTGTTTTTCCCAGTTTTCCTCCCATTTTCCACCAGGGAGATCTGCGCTTGTGGGTATTTCCTCTCCCAGTGATCCCAATCCCACTCTGGAGCAGCTTTGGGCTGTCACCTCCCCACCTGAGCACCCCTGAGCTGTAAAAACCCACCTGGCACCATCCCCACTGCCATCCAACAAGGGGTTAACACCACCCTGACCCAGGGAAGGTTTGGTCAGGAGCAGATCCATGGCAAAACTGAGTCAGCGTCACTCCAAGGCCGCTCTGCCCTGGTGGCCTGGCCAGCATCCAACCAAAGGAAGAGCACCCACACCAGGTGCCATCACCACCCCACCGTGAGGAGGTGACCCCACACCACCCCTTTAACCACGTATTTTCTTCAGAGCCCCAAAAATGGGGTTTTTTGGGGTGTTTTTCCCAGTTTTCCTCCCATTTTCCACCGGGGAGATCTGAGCTCGTGGTGCAGGCACGGAAAGAAGGGGTGAGAGGATGTTTCCCCAGTGATCTCACCAGCCCTGAGTAAATTCTCTGACCAAAAGAGAAGGGCCAAGGGAACAATTTGTGCTGCATCCTTTAAATGCCAGATCTCCATTTGCGAGCAGCGTTACAGGAACAATCAGGGCACTTAATAGCCAGCTGTGAGGCCATCAGGTATAAATATTTACAGAGGTCTCTTGCAACATGGACATTCCTCCAGATGCAAGAGGATCCCAGGCGTCCCGTGGCATTTTCACCTTCTGCAGAAAGAGTTCTCTTTCAGGCACGCTCGGCCATAAAACGACAGAAATAGCATTTTATGGAAAACCCACACCTCACCCACCCCTCAGGAGCTGTTCCCTCTCTTCTCCTCTTTTGGAATGGGCAGTTTTCTCTGGTTTTGACTCAAAGAGGAGCAAAGGTTGCCCAAGGCATGGAGGAGCAGCGTCCTGTGGAAGGGCAGTGATTGCTGAGGTGTACAAAGGCAAGAAATTAAGAGGGATGGGGGGGAATTAAGCAAAAGAAAATCCTTCTTTTATGGCAAATCCCCTCAAAATAAGAGTTTGAAGCCTTCTTCCTGAAGAGATCCAACAGTCCACAAATCACAGTGCTGGCAGAAGGGGTAGAGGACAATAATCACTTTTGGGGTTAGGGACAGACCCAGGGACACCCAGTCCAAACACAACAGAGACTTTCAGCAAGTGAAAACCAGACCTCCAGCACATCCTGTGCATTGACTAAAACCATTGTTAAAACCATCTCTTGGTTTCTGTGCTCCTTCATCACCTTTTTTCCTTATTCTAAATGCAAATTCTCATTCAATACTAGGTTGTGGCTGAGAAACTGGAAATTACCATGGAAGAGTCCAGGTCTTTCCAGATATTCCCTCGTTGTGTATGAAATATAACCAAGGAAAAAGTAACTTCAAGGGGGAGTTTTTTTTTCTTGATGGGGAAATGAGGTTTTAGGAGGCCAGAATTATGGAATCATGGTGTCCAAGCATCAGCCTGATGAGATTGAGCACGGCCAGGCTCTGCAGCATTCCCAGCTGTGTAATTTTTCACCCCAGACACCAATTTTCACCTGATTTGTAGGACTTTGTGGTGATAATAAAGTGCTCTTGTGTTTATCAGCCTTGGCCAGATTGGGCTGCTGGGTTCAGAAGGGAAAGTTGTCCACTCCATTTCCCTGGAAGGCAGAAGATGCAGAGGGGGTGAGGCAGCACCTCCCACCACCATCAGCAGAATTCCTAGGACAGGTTAAATCCCAATTAAAACCATGCAGTTTTCCCATTTTTCAGGCTCACCCTGCTCTCCTTCTCCACACACAACAGCATTCCTCCAGCACCAGCTGTGGATGCTCCAGTTGGGATTGGCAAACCCAGCTGCCCACTCCTCCTTTTACACCTCCAGAAACACCCCCGGCGCTTTGGTGAGAAATGATTGCAATGCAATCCAGGCTGGAGCCAAGATCAAGGAATAATGGCAAGTTTTCCATGCAAATCCTATCGGTGGGTTTCTAAAAAAATCCCAAAAGGTGCTGATTTTGTGCTGGAAAGGGAACAGAAGTCAGCTCACAATATTCCTGCCTGCCTCCCTTTACTGATTCCAGACGCCAGGCCAGGCAGGATCTGGCTATTTTCACTATCATGTTATCACTCCACAACATGTCAGCAAATTCTTGTCCAAACATGATTTTTTTTTTCCCAAGCCACGTTTTATCACTTCTTTTCCATAATCATGACTGATAGTGGATCTGAATTGGGCTTGGAGGAGGCACCAGAACAATGAGGTGCCGTCAGCACAGGGAAGCACATCCCCTTCTTTTCCTCCTAAAGCCAGATCCCCTCAGTGCTGAGACGAGGCTGGAGAGCAAAACATGCCCCTCTTTAGGCACCTGAAATTGGAAATAAATCAGGGAATGTCAAAATACGGGAATGTCAACAGTGGTGCAGAGGATCAGCAGCTCTTGGGAGGTGCTGGACTGGCTCAGCTGACAGCTCCAAACGCAGGATCTTGCTCTGGGTGCATCCTTCTGTCCCAGAGATCACGGAACTGTGGAATGGTTTGGGTTGGAAGGGATCTCATCTCATTCCACACCTTTGCAACCTGGCCTTGGGCACTTCCAGGGATGGGGCAGCCACAGCTTCTCTGTGCTGGGGCCTCACCACCCTCACAGGAAAGAATTTCCTCCTAATATCCAATCTAATCCTACCCTCCAAAGAGAAAACTTTATCCATCCCCCTCATTAAGTATTTCTTTCTCTTATTTTCTTTTTTTTTTAATAATTTCCTTAATTTATGTGTTATTCTCCTGCTTTATTAAAACCAGTACTTTCACTCTGAGGCAATTGCTCCCATTTAATCTTGATTTGCTTTCTTAGCTCAAATAGGTTGTAAATAAAGCAAACAGCATATTTGCATGGTTTCAGAGGGAGCTGGCAAAAGGCAAAGCTTTACAAGTTCACATTTTGCCCCAAAAATTAAAATTAAAGAAAATCAAAGCTTATCTGAGACATGTTCATCAAATACAAAATCCTGCTCTGTTGAACCCGGGGCAGGCTGATCATTCCAACAGATTTAAACCTGGAATTTTATGTTTCCCATACTCAATTACAGATTCAATTCCTCTTTTCGAGCCCAGCTCTTGACAGCCCAGAACCAGGACCTTTTCTCCCTAAAACACCCTCTACCTGTAACGACAGCTCCCCTAATTAAGAGAGGTGACAGCTCCCTTAATGAAGAGAGGTGACACCTCCCCAGGCCTGAGAGCCAGGCAAGCCCTTGGAAATCTGCTTTTTGCTGCACCCAGAGTGTTGGCACGGATGGGGATAAACCCAGGGACTGCAGAGGGCAGCTTCTTTCTCCAGGCAGGAATATTTTTGGACAATGTTGCAGGGTAAACAGGAGGAAAAGCAGTGGTTTAGCAAGCACAAATCTCTCCAAGCTGCCAAGCAAAATTAACCCCTCTCTTAATTTTTTCAGGTTTTTTTCCGAGCTGAACAAGGCTCTTGGGAAAGGGAATGGGTTTTGTGCTGTCACACTCAAGAGGTAACTGAGCCTTTCAAGTGCTGATCTGACTTAATCTTTCAAAAATGTGTCCAAATTGCCTGAGCAAGGAAAAACCCATCCATCCCTGCCCTCTCCCCAAATGGAGAGATCCTTCAGAGCAACTCCTGCATTCCAGAGGTAATAACCTCCAATACCTTAAGTCAAAAAGCCAAGCCAAACTCCCCAGATAATGCATTTGGGATTAAGGTTAAATAGGCTCCCGTCACTAATAATGCATCTGCTCCCCATGGGGAGATTTGGTGGGACTTGAGGGATGGAGCTCCTGCAGGGCTCCCCAAACAAAGCCAGGGGAGCACCAGGAGCACCCCAACCCCACCCTGGTGCCCCCTTCTTGACTCCCACCCTGGTTTTGCAGGAGGGCACAAAAGGGGGGAAAAAAAGGGGGGGAAAAAAAAAAAAAGCTGGATTCAATCCATTTGGAGCTGGCTGGATGTGTCTGGGATGGAGACAGATGCTGTTTAGACAGGCTGGGTCGGTGGGTGGCCGTGTGAGGAGACCATGGCTGTACAGTTTATAGAAGGCTCCCAGCATAAATGAACTGTTGAAGACCATTGGAAGCCTCAGTGAAATCACAACACGCAGGAACACGGGGGAGGGAGGGCAAAAAAAAAAGGCTCTTTTTGAAAAAGCACGGAGAGAAAGAGATGTTTGGGGAAAATCACAATGAGGGGGGCTCTGAAGCCACCATTCATGAGCCCCAAAGAAAGTAAACACGCCCAGGAGGGGCTGAAAAAAAAATAATAATTAAAAAAAAAGCAGATCTAAATAGTTTTTCCTGCATCAGGGCTAAGGAACAGACGTGCCTTTGCCCTGCTCCTGTCTAGCCTTGCTAGGTGGAAAGCTAATATTTGAGGTCATGCTCCAGTGGGGAATATTTGGATATTAAAAAAAAAAAAAACAACTGTCCAGGCTGCTTTGCCCATTGCCAGCCTGCATGGGATAACAAAAAAAAAAAAAAAAAGAAAAAAAGAAAAAGAAACTGATTTGGAGTTTCCTGGGTTTATTTAGAGATAAGCCTGAGGTGACCTTTCACTCCCACACACACACACTCGCCTAGAAATGGAACTGGCTGATCCTTGAGGTCTGTGCTCAGGAAAATCCAGAGTTTAATGTGGCAAATTGCACCAGAATCCTGAAATCTGGAGATTGACAGATGCTGGGATTGCAAGGAAATCTGCTGGGAATGAATTCCGGCCCGTGTTCCCCACTTAGGGAACAACAATCTCCATCAGCTCCTTGCTAAACCCCACGACCACAAATCCAGTTTGTTCCTACATTTCCCTTCTCTGTTTCAAGGTAAGACCCAAAGATTGGAAAAATATCCAGGACATCTCAGCTTCTTTCACTCTCCTGCTCTCAAAGAAAAGGAACATCCCAAAAACCTCAAAATTAGAAAAGATCAGATCATTTTACACGGATCCAAAGCATCTCTGTGAGTATTTTTTCCCCTCCTCATCCCAGGCTGGAGATGGATTTTAAACTGCTCCAAATCCCATGGGAAAGGTTCCATGGTGGCCTTGGAACCACCAGGTTAAGGGCTGGACTCAATAATGTTGGAGGGATTTCCCAATCTCAACAATTCCATGATTCCATGAAGGAGGGAAGGACAAAAGGAAGGAAACACACGGAAATCAATTCCAGTGCTGGGATCAGAGGTGGGCTGGGAGCAGAGGATTTCTGGAGCTTGATGCCACTGGTGGGATCAAAACCCCAAAAATTAATAAGTTTGATGTACGATATGTTAAACATAAGACAAAAAACATCACCAATTTGGGGGGATTTCTCTGGCTTTAGGACATTTCCCTCTGTGTGATAAGGAGCGCTCAGAGATGGACACTCCCAGCATGGAGAGGGTGATTTGGAGGAGACACAAAGAGCTCTAAATCCTGAAAAGGCTTTGGCAGAAACCCAGATCTCACCTCATCAAAATCGATTTAAATGGTGCAGGTTGGGAAGGAACACCAGGGCTGTGGGAATTCCAGCATTGGAGGGATCCATGGGTGAAGCTGGATGACCCCAGGCAGTTCTTGGGGATGGCTCTTTGACAAAAAAAACAGCAAGAAAGAGGAAAAAAAATCAATCAAAAAACCTCTTTTTGATGAGAAACTGCAGCTATACCATTTCCATCCTGGAAATAAAACATTTCCAGGTCAGAAAAGAGGAATTAAAATGCATCTAAATATAATTTACTGTCCTGAACCAAGCCATGACAAATTTATCTGTGGAGTTTGGGGGATTTCTCTCCGTTTATTGGCATTGCAAGTGTTACGATGAAAAATAGAGGCATCAAAAATAAACTCTGCTACTTCATGTTTAAACTCCTGTGACTCCCTGTACTCTGGATTTTCTGGACCTCCACAAGAATTCATTCACTGAAAAAATAAAACTGTCCAGCTATTAAAAAATGTGCAGCCTCATCCTCATTAGTGGCTGATAAAGCGATGGAAACCATATTTCTGCCAGTTTTGACCAAACAAAACTAAGATTAGAATATCTAACAATAGTAGTTCCTTTTAATAGCATGAAAAAGAGAGATCAGAGTGTATTTCACCTATCAAAGGTCAGTTTATTTAATTACAAATGCCAAGGAGTATCAGAAACTAAAATATTAAATGATATTAATAGAAGAGCCATCTCCATGCCCATCCATTACGCACAGAAGCAAGAGTTCAAAGCCAATCTTAATTAATTATTTGAAATATCTCCCGCTCCCACCTTTCCCCCTCTCCATCAAACAAAAAACCAGCCCAGGTTCATCATCCTGGGACCAATCTCACTCCCCTTTTTCCGCGGGCTCAAACCCTGATTTCCACTGCCTCGTTTAAATTGCTTCCACGGCAGAGCCCAGCCCTATCAGCGGCGATTTTTCCTCCTGTCTCGCCCCTGCTGCTGGCTTGATAAGGGGAGTGCTCCCCTGGCCGCGACTCCACGCTTAATTAGCTCCAGATGCAGCCTAATTAGTCAGTCTGCAGGGCCAGCATTGTTCCCTTGTCACCCGAGCCCGAGTGGAAGAGCTGAGGTTGAACATGAGAACCAGATGCCGGCAGCGCGCCGTGCCCATCCCGGGATCCCCCGATCCGGGGCTGGGGACAACTGTCGGAGCTCAGCGCATCCCTCTGGGTGTCCAGAGCTGCCAGGACCCCGCCGGGGGACTCAGAGACCCTGGCACACAGCCCAGAGCACCTGGGGATTTGATTGTGACCCCTGGAGCGAGTTGCCAGCTTTGTATGAGGACATGAAAGTCACGGAAGTTTGAATGGTATAATAATAAAATGATCACAGGGTGAAAACATAGATTTTAGGATTTTTGGTGTGGGGGTTATGGGGACAAGATGGAGGAACTTGGGTGTGTCCAGCCTTTCTCCTTCTTCTTCGTGTTCTCCATTTTCTGCAGTGATGTTGGCACTTTGGGATTGGTTTAGAGTAGAAGTGCACTGTCTAACATAGGTGATGGGTATTGGGAATTAAGTGTCAATATGTTTTATGTAGTTTGTAGTATAAAAGGACAACACCACCTCAGGGGCAGTCAGAGTGCCTGTGGCTGCCCTGCTGAGCAGACCTCAGCTGGGCAGAAAGAAAATTTTATAGATCAGAATTAATAAACAACCTCAAGACTGAAAAGTGAAGAGCTCAGACTCGTTCTTCAGCCGCACGGGCCGAAGCAGAGACACCCTGCACATCCTGGGGCAGCAATTATCAACCAGCTACCTGAGGGACAACAAATGTTGTGCTTCAAATGTTGTGGTGTTTCAAATGTTGTGTTTGAAAGCCAGGAGCCTCCCATGGTTCAAGGGAGGGAAGGGGTCACAGATGAAAGGAACCCGTTCCCGCTAATTCTCCGTTGGCGCATCCTCGTGCCGGGGTTTTGGGACAAATTGCTTTGATATCCAGCACAGTTTTGGTCAGCAGGATTTTGGTGTCCCCCTATCCTCACCAGATTTAGCCTTTAATTCCTTTGGTGTCTCCCTTTCCTCACCAGATTTAACCTTTAATTCCTCTGTAATCCCACGGAGATACCTCTAATTTCAGCGCAGAGGTTTTTCCCAGCCTCCTTGGCTGATTTCAGAGGTTGGCTTGATGGAGAGGCACTCCAAGTCTGGAATTGGAAAATCTGCAGGAAAATCAGCTGGATAAAGGATGGACAGGCTCTGGGATTGCAAGGACATTTGCTGGGAATGAATTCCGTCACGTGCTCCCCATGTAGGGAACAACAATCTCCATAAATTCCTTGCTAAACCCCACGACCACAAATCCAGTTTGTTCCTACATTTCCCTTCTCTGCTTCAAGATAAGAGCCAAAGACTGGAAAAATGTCCAGGATATCTCCTCTCTCCTTTCACTCCCCTACTCCTGGAGAAAAGGAGCATCCCAAAACCTCAAAATTAGAAAAGATCAGATTATTATACACAGAGGGCTCAGCACCACCAGGTTAAGGGTTGGACTCAATAATGTTGAAGGGATTTTCCAACCTCAACAATTCCATGAGTCCATGAAGGAGTGGAGGACAAAAGGAAGAAAACACATGGAAATCAATCCTAGTGCTGGGATATCCAGGATATCCCCGCTCCCCTCTCCTTTCACTCCCCTGCTCTTGAAGAAAAGGAAAATCCCAAAACCCAGTTTCAAGGGTTGCCTTGCTGGAGAGGCAATTCCATGTCTGGGATTAGGGAAATCAGCAGGAAAATCAGATGGGCACAGGTGCCCTGATGCCATCTGACACACTCACAAACCCAACGTGATTTGTACAAATGAAGGGGGTGAAACCCAACCAGCAGCCTCAGGAGTGTTCCTGGAGCAAAAGGATGGGGGAGGAAGGGAATTTATGTCCAAAAATTTGTTGTGGTCCTGAAGTTTGGGTTGTCTTAGAGCGCTGGCTGAGCAAAGCTGGGAATGGTTCTTCAAATGCTTTCCAGGTCACCTTGCTGTTTGATTTTATCAGATCAAATTAAGACAAAATCAATTTGGTTCAGTGGGACCTTCTGCCACCTCAACATTGCTGAAATTGGCCACATGAAGGAGTGATATCCCCATATTCCAGGGACTTCCATGCTGTATAATCCCTGGAAAAATGACAGTTCTGATCCATGGTGGCTTTGCTCTCTTTCATTTGGAGAATGAACTGGAATCTTATCCAGGAGATCCAGCCAAGAAGACTGACCCCAAAGCAGGAGCAGTGTGTGGGTGAGTTCTTGGAGACAAGTGCCTGAAAGACAACTCCTTGAGCCCAGAATAGCTCTGTGCAACGTGTCCTTCACCCAAAATTATGATTTTGGATGAGGAACCAGCCTGACTCTCAGGGACATGAAACCCCAAGTGACATGAAACCCCAAATTGCTTCCCCAGAAACTTCACACAAACACCACAATCACATCACCAAGCCCAGCTGGGGGGAAAGCTGTTTGTGCAAAAATAACATTCAGTTTAACTGGGAGCTGAAACGACTCCATGAACGAGTCCTGTAGCTCAGAGGGGGTGCAGAATGTGGGATCAGCAGAACAGGGTCCTTTCATTTCTCAGCTGGTTTGAAGGAGAGCCAATAAAATAAATGGGAAATGTTCCAGCTCCTTTTGTTCCTGCCCACCCTCCCACCCCTGACATCACTGCTGAGCTGCCCCTGTGACCTGAGCCCATCCCCATGCCAGCACCATGCCAGCTCTCTCTGCTGTTCCCTTAAATCCAGCAGGGATTGGAATTTTTTTTCCTATTTTAAGGAATTTTTTTCCCCATTTTTTTCCCCATGTTTTCCCCTTTTTTTCCCCATTTGTTCCCATTTTTCCCCACTTTCAATCTCATTTTCAGGCAACACACCTGAGAATTCCACGACGCTGCTTGCAGTTGTCCTTCCTAGGGAATTTTTATTCCCAAATCCCCTTGGGCATTGCAATGACATCAGGGAATCCTCCACCCCCAGAGCCCCTGACGGGCCAGGAGAGACCCCTGGATGTGGCTTTGTCACCCCCTGTGCCTGCCTGTCCCTCCTGTCCTGCCAGCAGCAGCCTCGGTGCAGGAAACCCAATCCCGAGGCATGGTTTTAAGTGTGATTACAGATTTTCCAGGCTTTCCCTGTGCCTAATTATGGTGGGCCTGTGAGGTAAGCAGGGATAGGTTTCAGGATTTGAATGGTTTAGCGTGGAACAGCGATCCCGCGCTCGTTTTCAGGGAGCTGAAGGGAAGTTGGCAGCTGCGTTTGAGCACCAAGGGACTAAAAACAAAGCACAGTGAGGTCTTTAGTCCAGCTTCCTCTCAGCAAGTGTCCTGTGATTCGGCTGAACTCACCTAAAATAAAAGGAAATCACAGAAAATGACAATGGTGTTTTCCTGTGTTTGGTTCCTGTCTTGTCAAACCGAACTATCGCTGAAATCCACCCAAGAGCACCAGACACCAAATCCTCTCTGTGACTCCAGGCCTGGATGATTTTTCTGATGCAACCAGGATGTTTAGGAGGTTCTTGGTGTGAGGACTCTTATTTGGCATCTTTTGTACCCCTTTGTACTGAAATCACTCAATAATTTACCATCTCCTTGAGCTCAGAGTGACCATCCTGAACATAAAACCACCCACACACAGAGCAAGACCTGGAGTTGGAGGTCTTGGTCCTTGAAGTTTGGACCTGAATCCATAAAAAACCCAGATTTTCTAATTTTTACCAATTTCCAAATTTCTTCCCATCAAATCCTGCAGTGAACTCACCAGAAGGAGCACAGAGAGAGAGAGAAAGAGAGAGAGCAAAATCACTTCCTAAAGTCTGGAAAAAATAATCCATCTATGGCACATCAGGTTGAGGAAGAGACATCTGGCTTTGATTAGGTTTTATAAGGTTGATAGCAAATAAGGGTATTAGAGTTAATTTACTTATTTAGAGAGAAACGACTCAATCACAGAAGCCGTGATTGTGCCTGCATGTTTGGAGAGCTCCAAAATTCCCTCCAGCCTCCTCTGGGAGTGAGACTGTGCCAATGGGAAAGAGGAGTTTCTTTTCCACAGAGATATTCCCAAAGGGATGCGAAGATTAGAGGGAAGCCAGCAGCAGTAAGCCCTGCCCAGACTTCCTGGCTGCCTAGGAAACCATGCCAGGGTGTGATTCGGGGCTGGAGGGTGAGGGAAGGTCCTGGAAGTGCTGGGATTTATGGGCATGGAGATCCCATGGGGAGGATGAGATGCTGCAGGTGAGACAGAGGGGGAAAGGGAGGAGAGAGGGTGGATTTGAAGGGATTGTAAATGCGGAGGTTTTGCTTGGAAGGAGCATCCTGGGGGGTGCAGATCAAAGCCAAAATGTCCCCTTCAAGATGTCACGTCCACGTGGCTTTCTGGACATCCCAGGGATTTCTCCTCCTCATCCTCCCAGGAGGAATTTTTGTTTCCAAATCCCATCCTGTGGCCGCCGCCCTTTGTGAATCTGTGAGTGCAAGCATGACCTTGCATTTCTCTATCTCACATCTATCCTAAAAACCCCAGGTCTGGCTCTCCCCAGAGCAGCTTGGGCTGTCCCAGGGAGGGAGGATGGGAGTTCCTGTGGAAATCTGCTTCCCTCGGGGGTCATTCCATCCCTGCTTGCACCTGATAGCCCCGGGAAGCTCTCAAGGGCCCTTTCAGCACACCCCTGTCCCTGACACATCCACCCCAGGGCTCTCTGTCATCAGCTCTCACTGCTCTTGCTTTAGATCCAGCAGGGATGGGATATTTTTATTTTTCCATTTTAAGGAAGCAATAAACATTTTTAATTTCATTTTCAAGCTCATTTTCGGGCAGCACACCTGAGATTTCACACAACGTTTCTTGTACTTATCCTTTCTAGGGATTTTCTAGGGATTTTGGTTTTTTTTCCTCTCCTTTTAGTTTTCTGTTTAACTTTCGGTGGAAAAGGAATTGCTGCTGCCACCAGCTGGAGTTTTTGGGGAATGACCTTGAAAGGTTTCCTTGCATGCCTCGGACGCGGTTCCAGCTGCTTGGACTTTTATTCCTGCTCATTGCAGTTAACTGGAAACAAATTTAAGCCCAGCTTGCTTCTTGCAGGCGCAGAACAAAATTATGTGACAGATGATGAATTTTTCTCGAGCTGGATTCCTTCAGTGCCAGGAATTCAGACAGAAGTTAAATAAAATCCATTCTCAGCTGTAATTTCATCATTAAAACAGTCGTGAACAAGTGGAATTTTGGAGGCAAAAGTGGTCTGAGGAGTGTGGTCCTATCCATAATTTTTTTTTAAAATAAATAAACCTGGAGAAATAATTGAAATGAAATTCAGGATTATCCCCTGGTAGGTGGTGCTTCCTTTGAGGGTCATGGTTTAGGGTGGACTTGGCAGTGCTGGGATTTGCCAACCTAAATGAATCTTTGGCTCTTCAGCTCTTCCTTCTCCCTCTTCCATGATTAATGCATTGATTGAAAGGGAAAAGCTGTGAATTTGGGAAGGATCAGCAAAACACTGGGGATGGCAGAGGCTGAAATTGATTTTCATGGAGCTGAGCAAAATTTTTCAGCGGATTTCAAGCCTCGCTTCCAGCTGCAGCCAGCAAGAGCCATAAAAAAACCCTCATCCAGAAACAAAAATCCACTTTCCCCTAACTCAGTGCACCTCACTGGGATTCTCTACTCTGCATTTACACCACAAACACCAAGGAGCAGAGCTGGAAGAGCCAATGCAGCCCTGAAAGCCCAAGCCCAGCCCAGCAGAGCTGATTTATGCCCGGAGCTGAGCCCCCAGATGGATGCTCTGGGCTGCTTTGCAGCAATGCCACTGGCAGATAATTTTTTTGATTTAATCCATGCCACACAGGGCAGTGGCTGCGCTGACCCTTGGCTTTTAACCCTGAGACCTTGGCTGTTCTGGCTGGAGGAACTACTGTCTGTCCTCTGATAACCCTGCCAGAGCTCAGCTGGGGCCGCTATCTCACACGGGCGTTGTTGATAAGGACGTGCAATCAGCCAGAAATGACCACCCGGGCAAGGAATTGCATTGAAACCCCATGGAGGAGAGATTTCCTCTGCTTTTTTTAGGCTGTGGATGTATCCAGAATTTTGGGGGCACCCTCATTTCCCAGCTGTGCTCAACACCTCAAAAGCTCTGCCCCTGTTCCTATTCCATCATAGCAGAATATCCCATGCCACAAATCACTTTCCCCAGCCACAAAATGCACATATCTCATTTTTTAAATTTAATATTTATACCCCAGACCAGGCTCAATTTCACCATTGTAAGATTTTAAAAACAGCCTCAATTTTAAGTATATTTCTCATTCTACCGGCTCAAAGTGAGTTTGGCTTTTCCAAGGCAAAGCCATCACTGGTTGCCACTCCAGCTTCTCCCATTAGCCAAAGCAGCTTGAATAATGCCTTTTTAAAGTTATTCATTCATTCTTTTAATTTAGGTAATTAATTCCTTTCTTTAATAGCTCTGTATCTAAATCCCATGGAATATTTTCATCATATTTTCATCTTCCATATTTTCATCTCACCCAGGTGAGATTCAGCTCCATCCCATTTCCTGTTCGCCCAGCTTTAACAGGAGATGGGAGAGAAGCACTTGGAAGAATAATGAAACAAAAAAAGGGGGGAAAAAAGGAAAAAAAATATTAAATGATGGTCAGGAAGAGCAGGAATCCCTTGAGAAAGAGAAAAACTGCTGGGGAAAAAAAAAAAAATGGAATGATGGTCAGAAAGATCAGGAACACCTTGAGAAAGAGGAGCAGTGCCTGGAAAATGAGGCGGCATTGGACGCTCATTCCGCAGGGAGTGCGTGGAGGAGAAGAATTCGGGTCTCACCTACCCCTGTCCTGGGCGGGATTGATCGCCCTGCTCCAGGAAAGCCCAGGAATGATGGATTCGGTGCTGTGCTGGGAAAACAGCCCCGCTCCGGGAGCGCCCGGAGCCCCGGGAGTGCGGGGGGGCTGGATGCGTGTGCTGATAAGGGGCCGGGCTTTATCTCCAGCAGAATTTTAGGCTAATCTGGGCTTTTAAAGAGAAATGTGTTTGGGAGAAGCCTGGCCGAGCCGCAGGTGGCTCTGGGGAGGGGGGTGTTGCTGCAGGGATGCTCGGCATTTTTTGGGGAGGTGGGTTTGGGGTGGCCAGAGCCCAGGGTGGTCCTGGCAGGGCTCCCGGAGGGTTTCCATGGGGATCCGGCTGGATCTGCCATCCCTGGAGGGCAGATAAGGCCCAACAGGGGTGCTCAGGGCTTCCCACTCCGAGCAGGGATGCACAGCTGGCAGATTGGCAGGAGGGAGATGAGGTGCTGCCCTCCTTTTGAAAGGGAGCACAGGCAAAGCTTTCCAAAAATTGGGTTTGCCCAAGCCCACAAAGATCCTTCGCTCTCCCAGAGCTATGACAGTGTAAAGTCTGCTGTCTCCCCATCCCTCTCCATGCTTCTTATTCCAACATCTGAAGGAGGAAGAGAGGAATGAAAGTGATAAAAAATTGCTATAAAATGTTTAATATCTATAAATCAAGTCTGCAGCTCCAGCACTTTTTCCTTTCCCTCGCAAAGACTGAACGGTTGCACAAGAAAATATCTTCCAGTCTCAGCCATCCTGGCTGCAATCAATAATATCAGGAATTTAGTCTAGGATTGAAGGGACATTTCTGTGCTTGAAGCAGGCAGGTGAGAGGCTTTAATTAAGAAGTTAAATGAGGTTCAGTTCGGTCATAAAAGGTGACATATTTCTTTATTCCCCTCTGTCACTGCAGGTATAAATCAAACGCGTGGTATAAATAGGTTGGATAACTGGATCCTTGGCAGTGGAATAATAAAGGAACTTCCTCACTGACAACAGGGCTGAGCTGTGGAGCTTTCCCAGTATCCAAGAAAAGCCAGCCAGGCAGGTCCCATCTTCATGGGTCACCCAGCCACAGTGGGAAATGCTGTATTGAGCTCCATAAACATCCCAGGTTTCATCAGGGGCTGGGGAGGAGATGGAGGATGCAGGGACTGAGGGATCCATGTGCAGGGATTGTCCTTGGCAGTGTGCTCCATGCCCATGATGATGGAATGCGCTCATTCCCATTGGGCACAGGCTCCTCCTGCTCCCTCTGTGACATTGCACAACATCCCAAGTTAAGACTTTGCCCTTCAACACAAAAGGAGCTTTATACAAGCACCAAAATTATCCAGGATGGAGCAGACTCCCTGTTTTACCAATTCTGGTGGCAAGAATTCCTCTTTCTTCCAGCTCATCATCCCTACATCTTCATCTCTCCAGGATGTTTTCCCCCAGGGTCATACTCCAGCAGCTCCCTGGGTCATTCCCACTTAGCAACTCTGCAGGAAAGGAAATATTCAGAGATCAATCTGCTTATTTCTTGTCTTGTGTGCAAAGCTTTCTGAGGGCAAGCAGGAGGCAAACAGGTTGCCTAAACTTCAATTTATTTTCCTCTGTATTTTTACCTGTGGCTCTGAATTGCTTTTAAAATTTGCGGCTCACTCTGATGGTAAAAATTAGGGAAGAGAGGAGGTTAAAGTCACCTCTCACCCTTGCATTCCCCCATAGGGGACTTCTGGGGCTTTACTTGTGGCTCTTTGCTCCATCTCTTCCATCCACACCCAGAGCAGTGGGGTCTGGAGTCAGGATTTGGGGCTCCAGATGGAGCAGTGAGATACACAAGTGCCTCAAGGAGCAGGAACTCTGATGCAGCTCCGGCGCCCAGCACTCACCAAGTATTTGCATTTACATATTTAAAAATAAAAAATTTTTAAAAAAATTGTCACTGGTAAAGGTAAGCACAGAAGAAAAACTCAAGGGAAACATTTGGCAAAGCATGGTGGCCCAAGGAAAATCCAAACAATAGCCTGGGAGGAACAAGGGCAGGGGCGGAAGGATAAGGCTCCGTGTGCCGCGGGAAGGCTCGGATTTGACTGGAGCTGGGACCTCCTGGGGACAAACCCACAGCCCCACTTGTGTGCAGGCTCCTGGAGCTCTTGCGTGGAGGCTCTCAGTCCCATTTCATGGTGGTGATGTGGTTTTGTCTGGCCCAAAGTCTCCCTCTGCAGACCGATCCCCATCCCTGCCGCCATCGCCGCGTTCCGCTCTCTGCCGGCGGTTGGGATTTGTCGTTGTCTCTTTGGATCTCTGACAACATGAGGTTTGCATGCTCGTTTGCCTGTGCAGAGCCTTTCCTTGGGGCTCATCCATCATCTTCCAAGTTAAAACAGAGCTGCTTGTCCAGAGGAAGTCATTTGTCTCTCACGAAAAGAGTCGCCCTCCCACCCCCGCCAACCGCTCCGCGGCGGTGCAAGCGAATCCATTAACGTCCCTGGAAAATGCATCATCTGACGTGGGGACTAAGCTTTAGACTAACAAACCCCTGGAGAGGACATGAAGGAGCCATCTCTGTCACCCTGCTCAGTGCTCAGGTCAAAGCCTGACCTCGCTTTCCATTAAATCTTTGACTTTTAAGGGAAAACATCACAAATTGGCAGCGAGTCCGGGTTTGGTGGCCGGAGTCGGCGCCCTGATTTCCAACCTCCCAAGGAGGTTCCTGGCTCGGTTTGAAACCCACCTCTGGAGCCGCTCCCCTCCTGCTCCTCTCAGGGGAAAGTGGGGAGGAAATGTTCCTTGGAGGGGAATGGCTGAAAGATCCCAGAAATAAAGCCTGGGAGCAGGAGGGAGCCGGTGGTAGGAAGCAGCCACTCAGCCACCTCACGGGAGCCGCGCCGAGGGCAGGGCTCCAAAGGAAACACCCCAAACCCATGTTCAAGTTTGTTTTCCCTGTGCTAAATCCCATCTTTGAATATTAACAAGTTTTCCACAGTGCCTATCCCAGATTTGCAGGCCTGGAAGAAGCAGAGGAGATAAATTTCCCCATCCCAGCAGCCAGGCAGGACCCAGGATATTTTTTGTTCAGATAACCCCAAAGATCTCCAAACATCTCCAGCTGGGTCACAACCTTCCTTGGACACAAATAAAGGAGGTATCAACTGCCACACTTTCAAGTGGGAATTCCCATGTGCATCCAGGAGAAATTATTTTTCAGGGAATTTCATCTGCAATTCAGCATAATTTTGAAATTTTTGTCCTGGAAGTTTTCACTCACATAATTTTATCTTTCATACCAGTAGAAGAGAAGAGCATTTACTCCATGAAGTCTCACACTGAATGATGATTTTATATTATTTGTGAGTTTTTCTAAAACTTAACAGCCAAAGTTAAAATTATTAATAATCCATAAAGCCAAAAAACCAACAAAATCAGTGCTCTGCTCATCAAACTGCTTCCTTTTCAGAAAAATTATTTTTCATTCTTTGAAACTATTTTTCAATTTTATTTTGCTCAAGAAACAAACCCGAAAAGGAATAATTCATTTAGGTTTAAAGAAAAGAGTGGAAAGACAAATTTTTCCCCTCTAGCTGATTGGGAAGTGAATGGCCTTTCTATTATATTAATAAAATAAAATAAAATAAAATAAAATAAAATAAAATAAAATAAAATAAAATAAAATAAAATAAAATAAATAATAAAAAATAGAAGAGGCAAATGAAAACTGATGGGAAACCCTGGTGAAAAATGAGAGATCTTGGAAAGTTCATTCCTGGACTTTCTGGGACAGAGCTGTGGAAGCAAATACAACCGGGGAACGCTGCTGCTTTGAGGCAGAGCTTGTAACAGATTCAGATTTAAAGACAACAACTTTATTTTTCTATGGCCTTGAGGGGATTAGGAGAGGAGAGGAGTCCTGCTCACCACTGGGGATATAAATCCTGGAGGGTCACACCATAGCCATCCGTCAAGCCAGAGGAAGGGAGGAGGCAGAGTCATTTTCAGTAGTAAATTTGGGAAGAACAAGCACTAATGGCCTAAAATTAAGAAAGAAAAACATCAGGCTAAATAGTAGGAAATGCTTTATAATGGTGAGGTCAGGCAGACAATGGGGAAACCTGTCAGGGGAGGTCAGGGGCTCTCCAATAACGGAGATGTTCAGGGATGGCCCGAGGAGCCACGGAAAGGGGGCTCAGCTGGGATCTCCTCCCTCGAGCCCCCCGCATGGGGCCAGCCCCGTGGGAACGCGTGTGATCCCAAGGTGGTGGGGATCTGGGGAGGAATGCCAGGTTTCTTGCAGGCCTTCCTGCTGTCTCCCACCCAGGAGCAAGGTGCAGGGTGGGCCGGGGGGCTCGGCTGCAGCCGGCGCTGCTCGGAGCAGCCAGATCTGCCCCAGCTGTTCCCTGCTCCGAAGGAAAACAGAGGCTGTCTGAAGAGGTGGGATCATCCACGCAGGGAAGGAAGAAAGAAGCCTTTCAGCGGAGCCCTCCTGCTGGGAAAGTGGGGGAGAGGGAGGCGGGGGACGGGCCGGGGTCCGCGCGGGTTCCAGCGCCAGGCGCTTTCCTAAGGCTGTCAGGTTGATTTCCTGCTCTTCCCGCGCGGACACCTGCGCTCCGTTCCCCACACGTCGTTAGGGTTTTCCAACCTCTGGTGTCCATCATCACCCGCAGGCAATCAGAGCGGAGCTGTGATGAATGATCCGCAGGCAGTTTATTATACACACTAAATCCTCTTCGCTCCGTGCTCCAAGGGTGGGCCCGATACATTTTATTCCTCTTCGGCTTGGATTTGGGTCCTGGACCTGTTGGATGCCTCCTGGTAAATGTGGGATAGGTGCTGCACGCTGTGCATTGATCCAAGCACAATTATTTCCCATCGTTTGTCTGGTGAGAAGTCAGTAAAGCTGGAATTTTTCTGTATTCCTGGAAATCCTGACCACGTCAGAAATGTCACCCAGCCAAAGCAGGGAATGTCACTGTGACAGCCCAAATCTCCCAGTGGAACGAGGCTGGAGGTGTGACAGCAGCTGGAGGATGGAGATGCTGAGATCAGATTCAGGGAAAGCCAGAACAACTCGCTCCCATTGGAATGGACCATGCAGAGACCACCATAACTGGGGATTTTAAAACAGAGATCATTTGTAAGTCTAAAAAATGAAAAGCTTGGTGTGGGGCTGGCCTGAGAGGCAGCACAGGGACATCCATCCGTGTCCCCACAGCTGCCCTCTCCTCTGAGAGTCCTTCCTGCTTTGACGTGTTGTCCCAAACACCTCCCGAAGGCGACTGTGGCGGGCAAGGGAGTGTTTCTAATGGAGAAGGTGGAATTAAGTGCTGGTAACACAGAGCAGAGGGCACAGCTCCCAGAAAAAGACTCTCCTTCCTCCAACTGCCCCCTCCAGCCCCACCAGAGCAGGTTTCCACCAGCCCACTGGAGCAAATTCCACAAACTTCTCCCTCTTTGTCAGGAAGCAAAGCGGGAAAGATTTTTCCACAGTGCTGCTGCCACTCAGGCATTTGGAGATGCTGCTCCCAATTTTCCCTCTCCAGTATCAGGCTCTTGGTTCCAGGATGTTCCAGAACAAGGGCTGTAAGGAGGTGCCTGGTCATGATTCTCTACCTGGGGAAGTCATGGGTTTATGGAAGAGGACAATGGACAAACCCAGAGTGGCTGGGGTTCAGTGGCTGCAGTGCCTGCAGCTCGTGTGTAAACATGGAAATGGTTTGGCAAATGACAGGAGGTGAAAAAACAAGCAGGGAGCACTCTGAGGAGGCTGAGGAGAAAGGAGGAACTTCAGAGGAACGGCACCGACTGCTGGACTAAAGGGCAGCTTTTCCCTCTCCAAAAGCTTTGTTTCTGTCCAGCTCCTGGGGGAGGAGAGCTGGCCTGGAGCTCCAGCAGTAACTTTGAGTAACTCCTCAGGAAACAGCTTATTTAGATAGCACTGCCTATTTTCAGAGGAGGGGAGAGAAGGACATATGGCCTGTTACTAATGAATGGCTTTTCCACAACTAATGATGTTTCCAGGGATGGATACTCCAAGGTCTCCCCAGTATCTCCACTAACAGGATGGATTTTGGCACCAGGAAAGCCGAGCTTTTCCACACACACACACACTCTGATAGGAGAGAGTTAAATCTCTTCTCTGCCTCTAATGGAAAATTAAGCAGGCATGACGCATCTGCTTAGGAGACTTTTTCCTTATCTCCAGGATCAGAAAGAATTCCAGGGCTCCAAGAGCAGAAACTGAGAGCAGTTCATTCCCTGCCAGCGCGTGCAGACCGGAGGAGTTCAGGTTGGACACAAGTTAGGGGTTGGAGTCTCACTGCAATAAAGAGATTGTTTCCACTGCCTGCAGGAAGAGCAGCTTTGGATCTTGGTTTCTCTGCTCCAGCTTGCAGTAAATAAAAGCTTCAAGCAGAGCCCATTAAAGCTGCTTCAATTTCCAGGCTCTGGTCTTTCTAAAATTAACTCCTAGATGATTCAATGTACACAATTGCCCCTTGGCTGAGGAGGAGAAGGATTCAAATCATCAGATGTTCATCACAACCTCCTGGGTCAAGGATCTGCCAGGAATAAATCTGTGGATTTGCCACCCAGCCTGGAAAAGGCTTCAGCAAAGGATTCCCAGAGACCATAAAGATTCTACATTTGAAGAATTTTGTCAAATCGAGGTATCCAGATCCTGTTTTGCATAAGAACTTGTGCTCAGCCTTGTATTCAGGTTCCTTTCCAGTCTCAATCCACAAAGCCAAACTGCTGGGAGCCAGTTCCACCTCAGCAGAGTTTTAGGTGTGAGCTGAAAACCACAAACCCCAATCCCTGAAGGACCCAAGGGCCCTGGGCAAGGCTTCTTCTCCTTTTACAAAGCACAGCCCCTCTGAAAGAAAGCAAACAAAACTTAACCACTGCTACCTTGAAGCAGTCAGCCCCACGTCCCAAGGCAGAGCAGGTCCCTAATGCCAAAGTGTTGGCTCTGGGAATTTTTATCTTGGTGGGGTTTTGCTGTGCCTGGTTGTGCAAGTTTTTCTAACGTCATTTCTGATCAAGGTAGCTCCCAGTAACAGCTTTCAGCATATTCCAGGTCAAGGTTAAGGGGGAAAGGGAAATTGCACAGGGGACGTGCTCCTGCTGCTCTTTGAGGTGGCAAGGCCTGGGAGAGAGGGGATTGTGCAGAAATTAAAGGAGTTCTTGTAATTCAGAGGAGCTGCAGCAAGGAAAGGGGAAAGCAAGGTTTGTGACAGCATTAACAAATGACAGCAACGGGCAGATGCCTGGAAACGAAGCCAATGTCAGCTTTAAACCCATCCATGGCAAACTGATTTCAAATCATCAGCCCTGTGCTCCAGCAAAGGCTGTTTTTTCCAGCAGAAACAGCCCGTGCATTTGGAAATCACTTTAACCAAGTCTGGAAAACATCCTGCTAAACAGAACCTGTCACAAATGTTGTGCTGGGCAGGTTGGGAGCAACCCTGATGCTAATTAATAGTAACTTGCCCAGAGAAGCTGTGTTTGCCCCATCCCTGGAAGTGTCCAAGGCCAGGCTGGATGAGCCTTGGAGCACCCTGGGATAGTGGGAGGTGTCCCAGCCCATGGAAGTGGATCAGCTTTAAGGTCCCTTCCAACCCAAACCATTCCATGATTCTGTGATTCCCATTCAAACCACATCCATGGTTTGTAGCATCATCCTCTCCAAGCTCAGGAGACCTGCGTGGAAAAGCTGAGCTTGCAGCCCTCAGCTGCTCTGAATTTCACATCTGCACATGAAAATGAACCTCCAACTCCTTTTGCTGCCTGGAGCAGCTCAGATCTTTCAGGGTGAAAAGGGGGAAAAAGAAGCCCTAAATGAAAACTCCTCCCCAAAACCTCTCAGGTACACAGAGGGTTTGCAGGACACAGAGCAAACGCAGCCAGAACCCCATGGAAACCCCATCCCAGATTAATCAAACCCTCTCCCAAGCAGCCAAGGAAGACATTAAACCTTCAGGCTGCTGGGGAATTGCCAGAAGCTGGGAATGCCAGCGCCAGCTCTAAAGAATAATTGGCAACGACAGCAAAATTTGATGTTATCCTTGCAAATTGTCCCTGTCAGCCTGATGGGATTTAGGGATCACTGAAGCACAGAGGGAAAGTTCCCTCTGCAGAGGCCACAGATGCTGGGATGTGGAGGGCAGGATGCCCCACAACAAAAGGGAAACAGCTTCTCCATCCCCAAACCCTGACCCAGGTGTCTCTCACATGGCAGGGCTGGACAGGGACAGAAAATCTGGACCACAGGAAGAATCTGGTTGTACTGACAGGTAAAATGCTGTCCCCACTTGGTTTTGGGGAAGAATCCAAACCTTTGCATTTCCATCTTCCCTTGGATTACAGTTTTACAGTTTGCAGCCAGGTGTGGGTTTGTAACTGCAGTAAATGCAGACCCAGCTGCTGGAAAATTTGAAATCCAAACCACTCTGGTGGAAAAAGTTCCTTGCTTGGAAAAAGCCCATGAGAAGCCTCAGCCCTCACCTGCATGGCCTGTGAACCTCACAGGACCCTCCTGTGCTCCTGAAAGACCCCAAAATCCTTCCTGCTTCAAAGAACCTCCACTGATGAGAAATTCAGGTTCTGTCAGAGCAACAGCACAAAAAACATTTGACTCCAGAGAGGTGAAGGGAAGAAAAGGGAATTTTAGGAGCAGAAAGGCCAGGCAGGAGGCAGGGTTCAGTTAGGAGAGAAGCTTGGCACAGCTGCCACCTCTGTCTCCAGCCCTGGGGTTGGGCACCCCCCTCTTTACCTGGGCCCCACTTTCCACAGGCTCCAGGGTTCCATAAACAACAAGGAGATGCCATCATCTTCCCAACGCTCACTCAGTCCCAAGCAGCACCTTACAGAGCAGTGGGAGAAGCTTAAACAGCCCCTCAGAGGTGGTTTGGAGATAAATCTCCAGCCACGGCCTTGGTTTCTTGCCTCCCCAGTTGCCTGGCCCAAGGCCGTTGATAAATTTGGGGCGTTCAGGCTGCCTGACCTTACACAGCCAAGGCACATGGCTGCTCCTCCCGCCTCATCTCCCCCAGTGCCCCCTGATTTTCTGTCCCACAGCCCTGAGAATGCCTTTCCTTGTTTTGCAGAGCCTCCTCATTGTTCCTGGCAGGATGGGCAGAGCGCGGGGCGCACAATGCGGTGCCCTCTGCTCAGGATGTACGTTGGTCATCCCAGGGCAGGAAAATGCTTACAGAGGGGCTTCCTCAGCCAGCTGCCTCCTCACCCTCCCTCCCCCTTCCCACCAGCTCCCCAGCACCATCCTTGTGCTCTGATTACCCCTCACAGGAACTCTCTGCAGGTCACCAAAGCCTTCATCGCCCATGGAAGATCCCATGAATATTCAAAGCCCACCACAGGTAAAAGCATCTTTCTCCTAAAAGCTGCATCCCACCCACCCAGGGCTGGAAGAGTAATCCAGAGGGTTGTGGAAGAGTAATCCAGAGGTTTGTGACCATTGTGTCCACCCCATCTGATGACAGCAGCCTCCATCCTCACCAACGTCATGTGTGCAGTAAACGAGTCCTGGAGTCCTTTCATCCCCTGCCAGCCTTTGTCCTTGGCACACATGAAACTCCTGGGCATCCTGAGCGTGGGGCCAGCACTGGTCTCCATCTGGAACAAAGACTTCTCTGGGTGTGCAGCTCTGCAAATGACATTAATGAATCTATAATTAGTTCTTAGCCCCTCGTGGCTCGGGACAGCGTGTCCACGTCAGCCCCATGTCGTGGACATCCTCCCTGGGGGCTTGTACAACACCAGGAATTCTCCCTGACATCACTGCTCCTCGTAAATCCCAGATCTGAGGCAGCTTTTTCCATCCCTCAGGCCTGAGTTCACTTCCTGAAAGGGCTCGTGGTAAATCAGGAATTGGGGCTTTGGGTGGCAATCCCACTCGCCAGGGTTCTACACTCCCTGAAGGGTTCAGGGTGAAATACAAACTGGATTTTCTTGGGCCAATAGGATTTGCTTCAGAGCTAAAATATTCATCAATAATTATCTCTCAGCGCAAGCCATGCCAGCCCTGCCAAGGGCAAAAGCATCTACAAGGACAGGAATCAAAGAATCACTCAGAATCGAAAAATCCCGGGATCATTCAGGTTGGAAAAGAGCTCCAAAATCATCAAGTCCAACCTGTGACCCATCCTCAGGTTGTCACCAAGCCCAGAGCACTGAGTGCCACATCCAACCATTCATTGGAGTGCACCTCCAGGGATGGGCCCTCCAAACCTCCCTGAGCAATCCATTCCAATGTTTGAGCCCCTTTTCTGGGAAGGAATTCCCTCAATGTCTGGCCTGACCCTCTTCAGCAGTGAGCAGTGCTGATGTGGGGTGTGGGGATTCCAGGGCCAGGATTTTTGGAGTTGCAAGCACTGAAACCCCAAAAACAGTGTTTGCCTCACCAGAGATTTTCTTCACACCTCTGCTGCTCTCCTCACTCATCCAGAGGGAATTTCCTGGAGAGGATTCATTTCTGTCTCAGGACAGAATGTCCTCCTTCCCACTGGGCTCCTGTTCACACCTCACCACACCTTCACCTCACCACCACTGATGGTGGTGATGTCCTGAGGGGAGCCCAGGAGATGATCAAGGCTTGATCCCTGTTTGGGGTTTAAATGGGCCTTAAAGGTCCATTTTTAAGGTCCATTCAAACCCCAAACCAAAAGATCATAAAGATCATAAAGATCATAAAGATCATAAAGATCATAAAGATCATAAGATCATATTCCAACCCAAACCAGTCCACGATTCTGTGCGGGGACTGGGAAGTTCCCACTGACTTTACACCACCAAATAACTTCCCCCTGTGTCTTTCCAGAGGCTCAGCATCCAAGACCTTCCTCCAATTCATGTGCAGTCACAGACCAGATGACCTACAGGGGTGATGGCTCAGCAAAACTCCTGAGTCTGCCCCCACCAGTGGGAAAGAACCAGTTAAAAATACCAGAGTGGTTTGAATCCCTTTTCCTCTGAGGCCTGAATGAGCCTGAGGGAGGAAAGTGCTCCTCAGGGCCCTGACATCTGAATGTGCTGCTGAGGAAGAGGTGTGTAGCACATGCACAATAATTCACTGGGCTTTGAAGGCTCCAAGTGGCCTTTGAGTGACAATTTGCTCACAGAGGCCATAAATACACAACGTGGTTCAGTGGGCTTTGGCTAACATGGGAAACAACCCAAGAAAGGGATTTTGGAGTTGTGGTTTTGCATTTTTTCCTGTGTGTTCTGTCCAGCCCGGGAGCCTGAGGAACAGCAGGGTTTGGGGAGGGGTGATCACTTGACCCAGCAGTGAAAAACAAGATTTTGAGTGCAATTAACAGCTCAGTTTGCTGTCTGTGGTTACTTTTATTTATTGATTAATTGGGTGCAACTGCCTGGTGGAGTTCCCAGATTTTGGGGAGGAAAAGATGTTGGAGAAAAAAACAGGAGTAGAGATTGATTACCTCAAAGCCTAAAGGAACCTGGAGGATTCAGGACACTGCAGGACCCAGCAGACGCAATCATGGGAAGATGTGCCCATGGAAGCCACTGGCCAGCAGTTTCCAAGATGTTCCCCGGGTTTCCAAAATGAATTTCTTTGCAAGCAGAAAATATCCACTCAGAGGAAATATTTCCCCCCAACAGTTGATGGAAACCTCTTAGCCAGGTCCAAAATCCAAGGCAGATTTTCCAGTGATGCTCATGCACCAGTTTGGACAGGCTGGAGAAAACTTCTCCAGGTCTGCAGAGTGGGAGCTCACCAGGTAACTCCTGGTTTTCACCATGCCCTTGAACCTCAGCCTTTTCCACCCCAGCTAAACCCAGTTTGATTGCAAAGCCACCAAAAATGTGTTTTTTCTCCACTTCACCAAAACCTCTTCAGTGCACCATGGCTTTGTGCACGTGGGGTGGAAAGGGGACACAGCCAGGAGGCTTTACTGGAAGTTTCCTTGGATTTTTATCCCACTGACAAGAGATTAAACATCCTTCATGGTGTCCCAGAAAAGGGCTGGAGCTCCTGGATCTCGGCTAAGCAGAGGAAGACAAGAGCTTTGCAGGGATCTAATCCAAGGCCTTTTTTCCCCAAAGCAAAACAAGAATATTTTCTGGAAGCATCGAAGGCTTTTGCAGAGAGAAATAAAAGTTTCCAGCTCAGGTTTGGTTGGAGCCAAACCTGTGTCCTCATCCAGTGGGTGAGGGGCAAGGGTTAGGAGGGAAAAGTGCTTGGCTCTGGAGGAGAAAAGCCTCAGGCAAAGGAGAAATCAAATGAGAAATGATTTTTTTAAAATCCAAAAGGGAGTTTCAGACCCCTCTCCACGATTCACGCCTGCAGTGCTATTTGCCAGAAATTATTCAGAATTACTCTTCTGGCCCATGCAGCTCTTCCCCACCTCTGGAATTCCCAGGTATCCTGCTCCTCTGAGCATCCACGATCCTGGGCAACCCCAGCACCCACCTTGCTCCAGAACCAAAACAACCCAGGACAAATCCCTCTCTGGCAGCCCCATAAGGAGAAAAACAGGGCACCCTTGTTTTCAGTATCTATTCAGTGCCTTAAAAGAGCAGGAAATTTGGGCCATTTGCTTTATCCATTGTATCTTCTGTTATTCATCAATTTTGGAAAACAGCCTCTAAAATTGTTTCCTGCTCTCCTTTCCCATGTAAATCACTCCAAGGTTTTGTGTTTTTGTCTTAAAAAAAAAAAAAAAAAGAAAAAAGAAAAAATAGCCAAACATTCTGTTGTCCACAGCAATTTTTTTTTTTTTCACTTCATTCCAATTTAGCAACTCGGTTGGAGCTGCTCCCCTTTCCCTAAAAGCCTGGAAACAGAGGAAGCAGTTCCTGCCTGGGGCTGCACGCAAGCAGCAAATGAGCAAATGCCACAGCTGAATGCTGTTTTCCTGTCCCCTCTGTCCCCTCTGTCCCCTCTGCCTGCCCCTGCAGCCCCCAGCCCTGGGAATAACCCCCCTCCTGCAGGGGGATGGAAAAGGTTCTCTGCAGCCAGGCTGTGATGCTGCCCTTTGGGGAGTTCAGGGCATTGAAATGTTTGGGAGAAAGTCGGGATTTTGGGGGATTTTTTTTTTCCCCCCTAGATGTTTCTAGGTTTGGGAGGAGATGTGGAAAGGCAAATAGAAATGGGATGTGACCAGGTTATGGTCACATGAAACACGGGACACACATGAAACCCTGGCTTGGATATTCCCTGAGGGAAGAGCAGGAAAGGGCCAGGTTTAACTGGGAATCCCTTTGGTTTTCCACCAGGGTCCTGCCCTGCTGATCCCAGACTGGATCAACACATGGATATTTCAGGAGATAATTCACTTGCTGTTTCTCTCCAAGACCCAACCTCAAGACTCATCTAAAACGATTTTAAAATACATATTTTTGGGGAGTTTAGGCTCCATTTAAATTGGATTTTGGGAGGGAATCCTTCCCTGTGAGGGTGGGCAGGCCCTGGCACAGATTCCCAGAGCAGCTGTGGCTGCCCCTGGATCCCTGGCAGTGCCCAAGGCCAGGCTGGACAGGGCTTGGAGCACCCTGGGACAGTGGAAAGTGTCCCTGCCCATGGAATGGGATGAGCTTTAAGCTCCCTTCCAACCCCAGCTATTCCATTATTTATGATTTATCTGCACCCATTTTCCCTTAACAACATGCAAGAAGACACCCCCAATGCATCCATCCTCCCCTAACCCATCCCAGAAGGATCAGAAGGAAGCTGGAATGATCTCAGGATGTGCAGAGTCAGACCAGCCAGTTTCCAGCAGGTCCACACAGAGAGGAGGGGAAAAAAACCAATAAAAAAATATCAAAGCAAAAAGAAATATTCATGTTGCAGCTCTTGCTTCTGGAAATCCCCTGTTTGACCCAGAGTGAGTCAGAGGAATTGTTGACCTTGGAATTATGGTGGGAATGCTGTGTGACACAAAAGGAGAGCAGAGCAGCCTGGCTGCAGCCTGGAGCACTGGGATGAGCCAGGAGCTGATGAGCTCACAGCTCCAACCCTGCTGCAAGTGCAGAGGTGGTGTGGGAAGAGAGCTCTGCTGTATTCCAGCAGGAAGGTAAATCCAGGGAAAACAGCTCCTCAGTGGCTGCACCCTGCCTGGAAACAGCCCAGCAAAGCCAGCATCTTGCAATGGGTAAGAAACAGGTTGCCTGAATAGCTCAGCAGAATATTCCCATTTTAATTCCCAGTTTTGAGGAAGCTCATCCAATGCCTCAAGCCTCAAAGCAAACAGAGAAGGAAAATTCAGTTAAATGTGTTCTGGCCAGGAAAAGTTTCTCAATAAAATATCCTGGCAAAGCCAAGCTTATTTTTAGACCAAGCTGACCCACCCAAAGAGGTGTGGAAGTGTGTAATTAACTAATTAATTGCTATCAGAGTTGCTGCCACCCTGGGAAGGTGAGTAGGGAAGGAAGGTGGATTTTAGTCTCTGTCAGGAGAGAAAGGTCAGATCCTGGAAGTTCATCCCATGCTGGGAATCCAGTTATGGGAATGTGGGCTGGCCAGGCACACCTTTCTCCAGCTTTGGAATCCTTTGCCAGGCACTGACCCTTCCTTCCCCTCAGACTGAAAAATCCCCTCTCTTCCTGGAACAAGAGAAAATTAGGAGGAAATGGCAATGATTTTTTTTTTCCTTAATTAATTTCTTTCGTTGCCCAGGGGAAAATCCAGATGCTACATCCAAGCCAGACCTTGGGAAGTTTTATTATGGATTCATCCTTGAAGTTATCACTGTCCCTTATGATGCCCAGCAGTTCCCAAAGCACAAAGGTGGAACACGACTTTCTACTGGAAAATCCCCCTGGTTTTTCCCCATGCTGGAAAAAGGCAGGGATGAGAGGGTTTGGATTGTTCAGCTTGGGGAAGAGAAGGCACTGAGGAGAGCTTGGACCCCCTTCCAGTGCTTAAAGGGGCTCCAAAATTGCTGGAGAGACAGGACAAGGGGAATGGCTTCCCACTGGCACAGGGCAGGGCTAGGTGGGATATTGAGAGGGAATATGGATATTGGGAACTAGATCAGCTTTAAGATCTCTTCCAAACCATTCTGTGACTATGGGAATGAAGCCAGGCCCAGCTGAGGAGTCGATTTTTGAGATTTTTGACATTTCCCGCAGCACGGTTTTTATTCACCTCCCAATTTCCCGGGAAAAGCAGAGGTGGGCTGCATACTTTGGACTGATAAGGGCAAAAAAGGAGTCCCTACAACCTCAGCCTGACCTCAGCAGTGGTGTCTCACTTGTACCTTCTCCCAGAGGATCTGTGCCTGTTGCAATTGCCCTCCTGGTGTTTTCTGCGCCTCCTCCGCTCCAACCCCGGCCTCCTTCCGAGCAGGAGCAGGAGATAAGTGCTTAATGAGTGAGCAGAGCACATAGTTTCCCTGCAAGAAGCATCTCCCTGGGTTCCTGCCAGATTCTGAGCCTCTCCCCCGTGCAGACCTCCCTGGCAGGCAGGAATTATCAGGGGATTGCAGAAACTTCCCACCCGACAGGAACCCGCAGCTTTCCACTCCTAAACCAACCTCTGGGGGGATTTTTTAGGGGGGGAAAAAAAGCCTGGCAGTCCCACTTTGGAGCTTTGGGACAGCCAGAAAAAAAAGGGATGCCTGGAGTTTAGGGAGCTGGGTTTGTTCATAGTTGGAGCAGAGGAAGGCTTGGCCTCCGTTCCTTAGGTCACAGTGACAGCAGAGGAAGTCTGGCAGGGCCACGCTGAGGGATGGAGATTGCTCTCCAGGGTGACTCCAAAAGGCAATAAAAAGAGAAGACAATAAGGAGAGAGATAATAAAAAACCCTCCAGCTTTTGATTTTCTCCCAGCAATGCCAGGCTTTTCAGGAAGGCCTAATGCTTGCCTACAGATTTACTGTCCCCCAGGCACAGGGGGCAAAGGGACAGAGGTGATGTGACTTGGCAGCTCCAGGCAAGGATTTGCATCCAGCTGAGCAAAAATTGGTGGCTGGGTAGAAATGGAGTCAGAATTATCTTTTCCCCTGAAAAGCCCTGAAAAAGGAGCAGGACCTTAAATCAGAATTATTCCTGCTGGAGGCAGGTTTTGCTCCCTGTGACAAGCACCAGCTTCTTCGGACAGGAATAGGAAAGGCCCTGGACAAACAATGGCACAACCTCAGGGCCTGCAGTCACCAGGAATCCTTGGGATGGTAAAAGCTGAGGCTGGCTATGCCAGGGGCCAAGAGCAGCTCCAGTTGTTCTCCCTCCTTGGCCTCCACCTTAGCACACTTTTCAGTCTTGATGCAGCCACCACCCAGAGCTCAGCTCAGTCCCACGAGCTCGTCCTGAGCACACAAAGAGGGTAAAAAACCTAAATCCAAAATCATCACAGAGCCTTGAGGATCTTCTCTCCTTGGAGGAGGGCTTGGCTGGTCCCATGAGGATGTCCTTGGGGATGAACCAGGGTGGTGGGATCTGATTCTCATCCATCCATGAGAGCCCACCCAGACTGGGCACCAGGTGAGGGATGAGCAGGTGCAGCCAAACCTGGACAATGAATTCCTCTCACCTTTCCCAGCCCTGGCTCTCCAAACCTGGGTGCTGGCCATTCCCAAGAGATGCTCCTGGAGGAGAATCAAGCCTGTGGCCCAAACCCTTTGCTGATGATGCTCCAAGGAGCAAAGGCTGATGATGCTCCAAGGACAGCAATGGGAAGGGATGGGCTGGGGAATGGGATGTGGAAAAAACAAAAAACATCTTCTGAGAGGAGATTGGGAGGTTTGTTTTCACACTTCACTTTCCCTTCTTTCTTCCCCTTGGTACAGGAATGCCTGAGTAGATATATTGGAAAACATTGGAATGTTTTCTTTCAGGGCAATTGAAATATGATGCTGATATTAAAGAATTATGGAATTCCATTAACAAGATGAAAGGAGAAGGCTCAACTCATTTTTTTTTAAATTCTCCTCTTGGTATAAATTGGTGAAACGAAAGTCTTCTCCTTCCTGAGAAGGATTTGATTGCAGCAAAGCCATTTCCTATGGAAAGCTGCTCTGCCTGGCTAACTCTCCTGACTAAATTCCACTTTTTTTTTTTTTTAGTTAGCCAGGCAGAGCAGCTTTCCATTAGATTCCATCAGATTCCATCAGATTCCATCAAATTCCATTAATCCCAGAGATCATGGGATTACATTCCATGTAATTCCAACGGAATTATGGAATGGACTAATGGAATCCCAACCCACCAGATTCCATTAGTCCCAGGGATCATGGGATTACATTCCATGTAATTCCAGTGGAATTATGGAATGAACTAATGGAATCCCAACCCACCAGATTCTATTAGTCCCAGGGATCATGGGATTACACGGCCAATGGCCAACGTCATGGCTGGTGGTGAAAATGCAGCACATGGAGCACCCAAGATGTTCATTACTGACTGCTCTGGGGGGAAACCCCTCCATGAGCCAAAAAATCAAACATTTATCCTCATTAAGGCAACGTAATTCTTTGTTTTATTCCCTTTTATTGTTTTTCTGGGGAGTTTTAGTTGGGTTTTTTTGTCAGTGCTCTCCAACCACCGACTCTCTGCCTCAAAAGCCAAAATCTTTCTCCACCCTGACCATGTTTTGGATGCCCCAGTGAGGCGACTCCATATCATTCACACACTTCATAAACACTGCCAGAAATGCCTGGATATTGGAAGACTCTTAAAAAAAAAAAAAAAAACAACAAAAAACAAAACCCAAGCAAAACTAAAAATCCATGCCTTTTAGCCATGGATGTGTGGAAAAACACATTAATCTTGCAGAAACACGGCCAGCAGACAGGAGCCAAAAGGTTGCCACCGGGGTGTGGTGAAGGGGAGACATTTCCATGCTATTGCTCAGCAGGTCACAGCAACAGGATGCTGATAACATCCTGCAAACTTCCTCCCTCAGCTGGCCTGGAAAAAAAAATTTAAAAAAAATCCCGAAAATGAAGGCCCTGAGGCACATCATGAGCAGCCAACCATTCACAAATCCACCTTCTGGGAATGGAGTGTTCCAGGGCAGGCTGGGGATGCGGAGCTTTTCACTGGTTGTAACGGGGACAAGTGGGAAAGGAGGAAAATAGGGAAAAAAGGGGGAAAAAAGGGGTGAAAAAGGGGGAAAAATGGGGGAAAAATGGGGGGGAAAAGGCGGGGAAAAAAGGGGAAAAAAGGGGGGAAAAAGGGAAAACTAGGCAGAGTTCCATGGCCAGCAGGACTTTGGGGTGATGGCTCAGGGATCACAGTGCTGGCACAGCCGTTCCTTTTGTTGTTCCAGATGGATTTTACACGGAAAAGAGGTTTTTTAATAGCTGGGTTTCCACTTTTTCCTCGCCCTTAAGAGCTCAAAGATGTTCAGGGTTATCCTCTCAACCACGCAGAGATAAATCCAGAGCAAGGCAAAGCAACGGGAGAGGATTTCTCCCTCAAAAGGCAGGAGATTCCACCACATCCAACACCTTTAAAATCCATAAAATTAATTCAGTTCAAGCTTTGACAGAGACGAGCAGGATTTGTGCAGTACACTCGGGCTCGTGGCAGGGGGCAGCAAGAAGAAAATTGTTTGCCCAGAGCACTGAGGGATTTCTTTTCCCCTTTTGCAAAGGAAAACACAAAGAGAGGCTCAGAAAGAGAAGCGAAACCTGCCTGCAAAGGAAAATGGCTGAGAATAAAAATCTAAAAAAATATATATATAAATCTAAATATATCTCGGTTTGAGCAAAATCATTTCCTCCAACAAGGTCACTGAATTCCAATTCACTCCAGTCATGACACTTGGTTCTCAGGGAGGATGGGACAAGGAGCTCTGTGAGGTGCCAGGGGCATTCCCAGAGCCCAGGGAAGGGGATTTGGCCTCTGAACTGAGACTCAGTTTCTCCAGACCCATTTCCAACCATTTCTTCTCTGTTTTTAACTCTCACCCCCCAGAAAGGGAGAGGCTCTTCAGGAGGACGAGGGACAGCACTGGTGAGGGGATTTCTTCTGCTCTGAGCAGTGTCACCAGGGCTGGGCCAGGTTCAACCACAGGCCTGAGCCATGGGGACACCAAACAAGCCACAAACACAAGGGGAATGCAATCCCACCCCTCCATTTCCTCCATTCACTTGGAGTGGATGAAAACTGTGGAATTATAGCAGGGTTTGGATTGGAGGGGATCTTCAAATTCTTCCCATCCCACCCCTGCCATGGCAGGGACACCTTCCACCATCCCAGGCTGCTCCAAGCCTGTCCAGCCTGGCCTTGGGCACTGCCAGGGATCCAGGGACAGCCCCAGCTGCCCTGGGAATTCCATCCCAGCCCAGGAATTCCTTCCCAACATCCCATCTAAACTCGCTCTGAAGCCATTCCCACCCTTGCACAGCAGCTCACAGCCCCAATCTCCCCCCCCTCTCCCACTAAAGCACCAGCTCTGGGTCTCTGCCGCTGAACTTCCAGCCCCATGGAATGCGACTGCTCCCAAACAGGGGAACAGCTGGGGGACAGCGTCCCCGTGCTTATCTCCCATCCCCAATTAACACCTTTGAGCGGCCGCCAGCCGCGGGGTGGGAGGGCAGCTTTGCTCTGAAGTCCATTCCTCGCAGCAGAGGGAGCTGCCAGCCCCCGGCTGCCACCCCTGCCCCGCTTTATCTCCCCCCGGGGCTTTCCTGTTTACATTTCCCATTAGAGCCCCGTAATTAATGCGCTGGCTGCTGGGGAATGGCGCTGGATGCCCCTCGGGAAGAGCAGCATCCCCACACCTGGAGATGCCAGCAGGAATTTGGGGTGTCACCCCCCTCCCCAAAAGGCTGATCATGGATTTGCCTGGTTTTGTTTGCAGCAGCCCAAAATGCACCCAGAGGGATCTGCCTTAGGATGGATGCAAGTATTCCTAACGAATAATTTGCAAACAAAAATATTCCCTGTGCTGTTTGGGGTGCAGTTTTGGCTGCACATCCCAAAACTCCAGCTCCAGGCAGCCCTGGCACAAGGAAAACAGCCTGATACTGTTTTGTGGGCACTGTAAAACCTGGCACAGGGAGACTCCCTGATCCTTAAAAGGGATCCTTGAATCCCTCAGGAGCTGCAGTTAATGCCCAGCATGCAAGTATTTGCACCCCTGCATGGCACAGTGCTGCTTTTCCCAGAAAATGCTCAAATTCTCCCTATTTTCCCTCATTTCCCCCCATTTTGCCCTGCAGCAAATAGAAAAGTTCAAGCACTCAGGCACAGCTGCTGGTGTCTGTCCAGTCCCAGGGAGGGGAAGGGAGGATGGAGAAGGATTAAAAACTCAAATACAGCTTTCACCCATTTTCTCTCATTCCTGTTTCCCAAATTTCCAACAAAACAGGCCACAACAATGCCCAGCTTTTGATCTAGGAGTGGGTCAGGCTCCAAAACCACCAGGCATTTTCTTGGAGAGATGGAGAAAGAAAAGCCTGCCCAGATTTTGCCATCAGGAGAAGACCCCCATGGCTCAAATTTTGGATGCTCAAATTCTCCCTATTTCCCCTCATCTCCCCCCATTTTGCCCTGCAGCAAATAGAAAAGTTCAAGCACTCAGGCACAGCTGCTGGTGTCTGTGCAGTCCCAGGGAGGGGAAGGGAGGATGGAGAAGGATTAAAAACTCAAATACTGCTTTTACACATTTCCCTCCATTCTTATTTCCCAAACTATCCCTAATTTCCAACAAAACAGGCCGCAGTTCTCGATCTAGGAGTGGGTCAGGCTCCAAAACCACCAGGCATTTTCTCGGAGAGATGGAGAAAGAAAAACCTGCCCAGATTTTGCCGTCAGGAGAAGAACCCCCATGGCTCCATCCCAGCAGTTTAAATCCCAAAACCGCCCCGTGCCATTCCCGGTGAGGCCAGCGGGGGGAAAGCAGAGCCATAAAGCCCATCCCTGCCCTGGGCCGCTGCAGATCCCTATCAGAATCAAAGCCTGCAGCTGCTGGATGTGTGGCAGGGAGCCTTTGGTGTTATATGGCACCCAGGGGAGCTGTGGATGTCGCCTGTGCGGGGCTCAGGAATCCCAGGGGGGAATTCAGGGAGCTGCTGTGCCTGCCCCCCATCCACGCCTCGGCAGCAGGGTGAGAGGTGCCGCATAAAAGAGCAGGGTGGGGGCAGATATGGATCTTCAAGGAGGGAAATTTGGCAGGAGGGAGAAGTAAAAGGAGGGAAAGAAGGAGGAAAAAAAAAAAGGAGAAAGAAAAAAAAAAAAAAGGAAGCTTTGAAATCGAAGCCGTGGTTGGTGGCAGCTGGAGGTTGGGGAGATGAGAAGGGAAGGGTGGGTTGGGAAGGGAAAAGGGAAAGGCAGCCCTGGGATGGGGGTGGGTTGTTGTTAGCACCTTTTTGAGGTGCACACTCAGAGATCACATCAGAGACAGAGGTGCCAGCGCTGGCGACTCCCAAGGAGGTGTCCTCAAGGAGAATCCATTTGGCTCCAGCGCCTGGGAGCTCTCCTGCTTAACTGATAACCCCAAAGCATCAATATTCACTTTATTAATATGTGGCAGAAGTGCAGCAGAAATAAGCCCAAACCTTAGGGAGGGAGGGGTAGAACATTTTAAGCTTCAACATCCAGAAAACAGCAAAACTGCACTCTGGGTTTGGCCCACAATATTGACTTTTTTACTGCCTGAGGTTACAGCCATGCTCCTGCACTGTCACTGCCCCGTGCTTCCCTCCACCCTCATTTTCCCAGCACGTTCAGCTCATTTCTTTTTTGCCCTCCGTGCAATAAATCCTGCTCATCCTCTGAGTGTGACCAGCCCCTGCTGCCATTCCCACATTTCTTGGCTGATCCCTCCCCTGGGGTTCCTTTCCAGCTGCCATGAACCTGAAAAGAGCCTTTTCCCTTGGGAACCCCTTCAGCTGCCAGGCCAGAAGGGTTGGGAAGTGACCCCTCTCCCTGTCCCTGCTCCCACATGTTCCTCAGCTGCAAGTTCTGCCTCCAGCAGCCCTGACCCTGAGCTGGATCCCCCCTGGGCTCACTGGGGCTGTGGGAAGGGAATTCACCTTTCTGCAAGGATGAGTGAGGGAATTGCAGCTCTTGTTTTGCCCCTTCCCTCCAGCAAACCTCTCTGCCAGCTCTGCAGCAGCCTGAGCTCCTCTGGCTGGAAAAACCCTGCTCCTTGCTGCTGGGTTTGAGTGGGAGATATAAATTAATTAAAATAAATATTAATTAATTTAATTATATATTAATTTAATCGTTATTATTCATTTATATATTGATTTATTATTAATATAAATCTATATTAACTTATGTTATTAATATTTTGTATATTTTTATATATTTTATATATTATATATTTATATAATATTTGTATAATATATAATATTTTTATATATTATATGTATCATTTCTATAATTTATATTATATAATTTTATATAGAAATTTATTAATAATTTATATTAATTTATTGTTAATATTAATTTATATTAATTTATATTATAAATAGTTTTATATATTATATATATTATATATTTTTCTTTATTATATCTATTTATATAATATATGTATAATATATAATAATTTTATATATATTATATGCATCATTTATATAATTTATATTATATAATTTTATATATAAATTTATTGTTGATTTATTATTAATTTATATAATTTATATAATTTTATATATAAATTTATTATTAATTTATTATTAATTTGTATATTCATTTAATAAAAAATTATTTTTCCCTCTACCCACCCAGTTAAGAACCTTGAGGTCAGGCTGAGGGTGCTGGCAGCTCGCTGCCCTGTGTGAATCCAGCCCCATTCCCCCTGCAGGAGCTGATTTAGGACGGCATCCAAAGCCTTTGGCTGTGCCAGGAGCAGCGGCTCGGCTGTGCCAAAGGAGAGGGCGAGGAGCAGGAGCGGGGCACGCTCAGGTGCTGCCCTGCCCCTGCTCCGGAGGGTGGAGAGCATCCCTCGGTGTGCCAGCTCTGATTGCCCTGGGTGGAGAGCATCCCTTGCTGTGCCAGCTCCCATTGCCCTGGGTGGAGAGCATCCCTTGCTGTGCCAGCTCCCATTGCCCTGGGTGGAGAGCATCCCTCGCTGTGCCAGCTCCCATTGCCCTGGGTGTAGAGCATCCCTCGCTGTGCCAGCTCCCATTGCCCTGGGTGGAGAGCATCCCTCGATGTGCCAGCTCCCATTGCCCTGCGCTGGTTGCTAAGGGCAGCCCGGAGGAGCTGAGCTGCCGGCGAGCCCCTGAGGATGTGGGGAAATTATCCAGCTCGTTTGATGAAATCCTACCCTGGCTGCCAAAGAAAAAATCCGGCAGCACAACAAATCCTGCCTGGGGGCTCTGGGATTGGATTAAAAACACGGCAGCCACTTGATGCAAAGAGCCAGCTTGGGATGAGTTCAGGCTGCTGGTTCAGAGCTGCCTGCTGGTCTGCTGCTGGCAGAGCCAGGATGGACCGGGAATTGTCGGTGTCATCCCACCCTCCTGCCCCTGGATCAGGAATTGTCGCTGTCATTCCACCCTCCTGCCCCTGGATCAGGAATTGTCGCTGTCATTCCATCCTCCTGCCCCCTGGATCGGGAATTGTCGCTGTCACCCCACCCTCCTGCCTCCGACACCTCCATTGTCCCCAGGCAGCACCGCCGGGAGGGAAATCGCTCTGCCACTTGGTGTGTGAGGGGTGGAACGAGGTGATCCTCAAGGACCCCTCCAGCCTCAAACCAGCCCAGGGTTCTGCAGGCACAGCGCTCAAAGCTGGGCTGGATCCAGGACTCGCAGCTGAGGCTCACCCCCAGCAGCTGAGTGTGTGCAGGGCAGCACCACAGACATCCACAGCACCCAAAATGTGCACGGTGTGTTCAAACCAGCACCCAAAATGTGCACAGCACCCTTGGAAAATGATGGAGAGCACCCAAAATGTGCACGGTGTGTTCAAACCAGCATCCAAAACATGAGCAGCACCCTGGGAATGTGATGGACGGCATCCAAAATGTGGCCAGCACCCTTGGAACGTGCTGGAGAGTGCCCAAAATGTGCACAGCACTCTCACTGCCTTCAAACCAGCACCCAAAATGTGCACAGAACCCTTGGAATGTGATGGAGAACACCCCAAATGTGCACAGCACCCTTGGAATGTGCTGCAGAGCACCCAAAATGTGCACAGCACCCTTGGAACATGCTGGAGAGGGTGCTGTGCACATTTTGGATGCTGGTCCAAAATTCCACAGCACCCTTTGGGACCTGCTGGAAGACACCCAAAATGTGCCCAGCACCCCTGGAATGTGATGGAGAGCACCCAAAATGCGCCCAGCACCCTTGGAATGTGATGGAGAGCACCCAAAATGCGCCCAGAACCCCTGGAATGTGATGGAGAGCACCCAAAATGCGCCCAGCACCCTTGGAATGTGATGGAGAGCACCCAAAATGCCCCCAGCACCCCTGGAATGTGATGGAGAGCACCCAAAATGCGCCCAGCACCCTTGGAATGTGACGGAGAGCACCCAAAATATGCCCAGCACCCCTGGAATGTGATGGAGAGCACCCAAAATGCTCCCAGCACCATTGGAATGTGATGGAGAGCACTCAAAATGTGCCCAGCACCCCTGGAATGTGATGGAGAGCACCCAAAATGCGCCCAGCACCCCTGGAACGCCCTGCAGAGCCCGCAGGCTCTCCCAGCCCTCTCAGCATCCTCGGCAGCTCCGCCGCCCGGCCCGGCTGCCGGTGGCCCCGGCTCTCACTAGAGGGAGGCAGAGCCAAGAGAAGCCGCAGGAGAAGCTCTGCGGGCAGCCCGAGCATCCTCAGCCGCCTGGGGAGGGACCCGAGGCAGCCCCTGAGGATGGGCTGAGCTCCTGCTCCTGCCCGAGGCATTTCCCGGCGCTGAAGCCCCCCTGGGTCGGAGCTGGGCTTGTCTGGCTCTGTTCTGGGGAGCTGGGGTTCCCCTGCGTTCCTAAATCCCTCTCAAATCCCTGATCCCTCACTTCCTAAAAGGCTGGAAAGTGCCAGCACCGCTCACCCAGGGATGCTGGTGAACACCCTCGCCCAGGATGGGAATCAGAACATGGAGGGGTGTCACCCTCATCCTTTCTGGAAAAATCCCTTGCCCAGGATGAGAATCAGAACATGGAGGGGTGTCACCCTCATCCTTTCTGGAAAAATCCCTCGCCCAGGATGAGAATCAGAACATGGAGGGGTGTCACCCTCATCTTTTCTGGAAAAATCCCTTGCCCAGGATTCGTCTCCTGGGAAGCTGAGAAGGCTCAGAGAAAAAGGAAAACAATTCTTATCTCATTTGCTCCTCCTGTGTTTTGCTGCTTTGGAATGTGTTTGGACATTGTTTATCAGCTGGTCATTGTTTTATTGATTTAATGTGAATTGGTTTTACTTGTTGGCCAAGCTGTGTCAGACTCTGGAGGAGAAAGTCACGAGTTTTTCATTATCATCTTTTAGCTTTCTGTCTGTATCCTTTCTGTATTCTTTAATATAGTTTAGGATAGTATTCTTTAATATAATATAAAATAATAAATTAGCCTTATAAAATAATAAATTAGCCTTATAAAATAATAAATTAGCCTTCTGAGAACATGGAGTCATATTCTCCATTCCTCCCTGCCACAGGTGTCCCAGGAAATACCACAGAGGGGTTTCCCTCAATTCCTCCCCAAAATGGGTTTGATTTGGGATGTGCAGAGCTCCAGCTTGGAATGAACCCAGGTTTGGCAGAGCCCTGGCTCCAGCTGATCTCATCTCCTTCCACTCCTGAAAGTGCAGAGAAGAATCCCTGGGAATCAGCACTGTGGGGATTAAAGCAGGAATTCAAGTGCTTTGGGACCCAGGTCATTGCTCACAGGTGCTTTAGAGCATTTCCCCTAAATTTATTATAAAATGATAAATCTGTTGCACCCAGGTAGTAAATTTGCTAGTTGGCAGCCAGAGCAAGCAGGAATGGAGGAATAGGAGTGATAAATCCATTTTCCTGTAGCACCAGGACTTCCTGAAGGAAAAATAACTATGGAGCTGCTGGGAAAGTGGCCTTTCAAAGAAAGCAAAACCAGAAAATTGAGGGGTTTACCTCAATTCCTTCTCCAAATGGGTTTGATCTGGGATGGGTTTTAGCTGGGACATTAAAGTTTGAAAAGCTTTATAAAGAGTTTTATTCATAGATACACAGGTATTGTGTTGAGGTATAAAATATATATGGATGGATATACAAAATCCAAAAATAAAATATAAATGTGACCATTCTCTCCAGGTTTTCAGGAACAAGGAGCAATTTTAAAAGCCCAATATAATTTCTATGTTAAGATAATCAGAAACTTATTTGCCAGACTGGGCAACTTGTTACACATTTAATGATTAGATGATACTCAGAGGGATGAAGAATAAAAAGCTACAGAGACTTGATGCAAAACACCTTTTTTAAGCAAAATCCTGGGTGTTTCTGAAGAAAAGCAGATATTTAAAAATCAATAGGAGTAGATGGTTCCACTTCCCCTCTCGCCTTAGGGAAAGGAAGAGCCCAGGGAAGGAATAAGTTAAATTTTTAAGGAAGTCTGACAAAAGGTTCGATTTTGAAACTCCAGCGTGCCTTTTCTAGGCTGATTTAGGGGAAAAAGCAGAGTTTCTGCTTTCTCCTTAGCACTCAGGGGGACGTTTGTGCTGCTCAGCTGCCAGGGCTGCAGCTCCTCCAGCTGAGAGTGGCGCAGAATCCCTGCCAGAGCAGCTCCCGTGGGACATTTTCAACCAGCTCAGGCTGCTCAAAGCCCTGCACAACCTGACCTTGAAGGGTTTTAGGCACGGAGCAGCCACCACCACTCTGAGCAGTAAACACCAGAGGTTTTCCACCCTTTTGGGATAATCTTCCTCGTGTTATCCAATTACTGTTTGCAGAAAGTGCCTGGTCTCACCAATATTCCAGATATTCCCAGTGGTGCAGCCAGCACACAGCTTTTACCTTCCCCAGTGCTGCTCTGCCTTTCAGCACACAGAATTTACAGCAGCCCAGGCTGTTATACCACCAAAAAAAAGTGATTTTACCCCCGACTAAACCCAGCCCAAAGGGGGTGCACAGTCAGATTTTGTCAAACCCACACAGGCTGTGTTTGTCCCCAGCTCAGCAGCGCATCCCACAGAAAGAGGAAATGGTTTGGAGGCTGCAAATCTTCTTTTTTTTGTTTTTTTTTTTTTGTTTTTTTGTTGCTTTTTTTTTTTTTCTGCAGATGAACCGAGTGTAAATGAAATGCTGACCAACAGGGAAGGGAGTTTTGCACTGGGAGAAAGTTTAGCAGTGGTCAAGCAGTTCCCACGGGTGGTTCTGTGCAGGAGGGGGATCAGCTGTGCTGCAGGGCACGAGGCTGGGTGGAGGAAATGCTGCTGCATTTGGGTGCCCTGGCAGCTTCAGAGCAGGGGAAAGCAGCACTGAGATTTAGTGCTGGAATAACCAGAACTGGGGTTTTTCCCCTTGGAAAGCAGCAGGTGATTCCTGCAAGCAGGCAGAGGTTTGAGGTTAAACCCTGTGCCTTTTGAGAGCAGAATTGAGAAAATAATTTGGTTTCAATCCAGAGCCTTGCCTGAATTGCACCTCAGATCAGGGGATTTGAAGTGAATTTTCTGGCTCTGGACACCCAATATCAGCCCCTGTGGAGCACCTGGGTCCTGCCACACTTCCAGCCCTGCTCATGTGGCCAGGTTTGCCTTGGTGAAGGAGGAGCAGCACCCCAAGGTGTCCCCAGGCAGCTGTCCCAGGGCTGTTCCCATTCCCTGTGGGATGGAGAAGGGAAGGGAGCTCATCCCAGCACTCCCCTCCATCAGCTGCCCAGCAATTTATTTATTTATCAGCTCACACAGACACTGCTTGCTTTGCCAAGCAGAAAACCCCCAAGGAGGGGAAGAGAGCAGAGCAGAGGGGACGCCCCCAGCCTCACAATTCTGTGGTTTCATGAAAAGGGAGCCTTGGAGATTTGAGCATAATTCCCCCAGGTCCCTGCTGGAGCCTTCCCTGAGGATGGGCTGTGCCAGCAATCCCCTCCCCAGCCGCCCTGGAGCTGCCCCTACCCCACCAGAAAGGATTTCTGGACTCCCACTTCTCCCCCTCCAGCTCCAGGATCAGGGAATTTATGCTCCATTGCAAGTCTTAAAGAAAATCTGCCTGCAGCCATTAACTCTGATAAGGCTCCCCCCGGGCTCAGGCAGCTCTGGCTCAGGAATAGCCTCCTCCAAGCGTTTCCAAGGGATGCAGAGCACATTTCAAATGAAATCCAGGGAATTTGCTGCCCTACCAGCTGCTGGAAGCAAGAAAGGAACAAGCAGCTGGCTCAGCAAACACCTCCAGCCCTTGTAGGTTACAGCCTCACATGAGCTGCTCCAACCACTGAAGCATCAGGGGAAAAAAAAAATAAATAATCATGCTGCAGCAAGAGCATTTCCTCTCCTCTGCTCCTAATTAGCCTCATTAACCACAGCAAGGTGCACTGTGCTGAATTTAAAGGGTTTGTGGTTAAATAGGTGTGTGGGAGAGGTGTCTGTATAAAGGTGAGCATTGTTTGCTGAGTAAGTAATGGAAATTGGATTTTAAAAGCTGTTCTAGGAGCAGGGCTAGTGCTGTTGCAGGTACATAGAATAATTATACAAATTAACTTTGGTTTCTAGAGATAAAAATACAGAAATACAAAATATGCCTTTCAAAAAAAAAAAAAATCCCTAGGAGAGCCAGAGCAGAGAGTTGTGTTTGCTGAGGGCACTTTGCTGTTTCCCTTCCTGACAGAAAATTTGTGAGGACCAAAAATGAGCCCAAACATGGGAGGGACCAGCTGGAAAAGCATCAAAGCCCAGGTCCCTGGTGCCTGGGATGTCTCTGACCGTGTCCTCTGTGACAAAATCCTGCAGGAGATTTAGAAATTATGCCCAGATTTATTGTTTGGTATGATCTGAGCCGAGGAATAAGCTCGGGGGGGAAAGGAGGTTGGACTTTTAACCTCCAGAGGTTCCTCTCAACCCTAAAATTCTGTGGTTTTGTGAAAAGGGAGCCTTGGAGATGTGAGCTGAGATAATTCCCCCATCCCTGAGGATGGGCTCTGCCAGCCCTGCCAGGATGTGGCCCAGGTGTATCAGCAAGGTTTCCTCAGGGCTGCAGAGCTTCCCTGCAGCAGCAGCAGTGCCTTGCACTTAAAAAAAAAAAAAAAAATCACTTTTTTGTCCCTCCAAGGCAGCCAAATCCCCCTGGCTGGGAAAGAAGTGCCCGCGGGTTCCGAGGTCCCTAATGGAGGGAAAGCCACGGCTTTTCCACGCTTGGAAAAGCGATTTTTTGGGAGTTTTAGAGGCAGAGGCAGCTGGGTGCGAGCAGCCACTGGGTGGCAATCGCCATCCGGCTGCGCGCCGGCAGCGCCGAGCATCCCTCCCTTCACCCCACATGCAAATACGGGAACATCTGGCAGCGAGGACTTGTAAAGATAGCCCTCAGCTAAGCAAATGCAGGAACAGGGGTTCAACCAAGCTGTCATGTAGTTAAAGCGCTTTTTTTTTTTTAATATAATTATGCCTTTTTTTTGTTTTTTCCCTCCAATGCTCATTTGCCTGTTGTTGTTCGCCCCACTGCATCTTGCTGGGTTTTATGGGCTGTCTGCAGGGGCTGGGGGGTGGCACAGAGCTGTGGAATTGGGTTGGAAGGGGCTTTAAACCCCAGCCAGTCCCAACTTTTTGCCACAGGCAGGGACATCTCCCGCTAGACCACGCTGCTCTGAGCCCCATCCATACCCATCTTCATCCTGTGGTCTTTGTCATTTGAATAAAACTCCTGATTTGCTCTCCCAGGCAGTTTTGGGCAGGGTTGGGTGCATCTTGGGGCACTTGCCAGCACCTTGGGGCACTCAGGCAATAGTCAGGAGGCTGCTCTGAAACGCAGCCAAGGCTTTTGTGCAATTCCTCCTCGCTCTCTGCAGGCTGGTTTGGGGTTAGGGCTGGAGGACTGGGAAGGAAATCTGTGGTCTGGGAGTCTGGAGCCTGCTTGGGGTGGGAGCTGGGGTGGATTCTCCGAGCTCCTGCAGCCCTGGGTAAATCCCTGTGTGTCCCTGGCCTCTGCTCACAGCCAGTGCAATGGGACATCAGCACAGTCCTGGCCCAGGCAGGAATTCTGAGCACAAGGGAACATCTGAAACACCCAGGGAGCTTCAGCCGTGCTTCCAGCAAGTTTTGTCACTTATCCTGCAGAACAGCCCAGTTTAGCCTCAAACCCTGGTGATTGAAGCCTAACTCAGCAAGAGGCAGAGCACCACACAGACCATGCCTTGGGCTGGCTCTGCCCAGGCCTCCACTGCAGCTTCCAGAGCTGCTTCACCACCAGTGTTCCCCTGAACCACAGTAACAACAGACCTGCAACCATCACCTTCATCCCCGAACCACACCAACAACAAAGCTTCAACCCTGAACCACAGACCTGCAACCACCACCTTCATCCCTGAACCACATTGATAACAAACCTTCATCCCTGAACCACAGACCTGCAACCACCACCTTCATCCCTGAACCACACTGACAACAAAGCTTCAATCACCACCTTCATCCCTGAACCCCACTGACAACAAACCTTCATCCCTGAACCACAGACCTGCAACCACCAGCTTCATCCCTGAACCACATTGACGACAAACCTGCAGCCACCTGAACCACATCGATGACAAGCCTTCACCACCACCTTCATCCCTGAACCACAGTGACAGCAGACCTGCAGCCACCACCTTCATCCCTGAACAACACCAACAACAAAGCTTCAACCCTGAACCACAGACCTGCAGCCACCACCTTCATTCCTGAACCACACTGGCAACAAACCTGCAACCACCTCCTCCATCCCTGAACCACAGTAACAACCAACCTCTAATCACCATCTTCATCCCTGAACCACACTGACAGTAAACCTTTAACCATGACCTTCATCCCTGAACCACACCAACAACAAACCTTCACCAACACCTCCATCCCTGAACCACAGTGACAGCAAACCTTCAAACACCACCTTCATTCTTGAATCGCAGTGACAACAGACCTGCAACCACCACCTTCATCCCTGAATCACACTGAAAACAAACCTTCATCACCATCTTCATCCCTGAACCACAGTCACAGCAAACCTGCAACAACCACCTTCATCCCTGAACCACACCAACAACAAATCTTCATCACCACCTTCATCCCTGAACCACATTGACAGTAAACCATGACCTTCATCCCTGAACCACACTGAAAACCAGCCTTCATCACCACCTTCATCCCTGAACCACAGTGACGACAAACTTTCAACCACAACCTTATCCCTGAACCACACCAACAACAAATCTTCATCACTACCTTCGTCCCTGAACCACATTGGCAGCAAACCTTTAACCACCACCTTCATCCCTGAACCACAGTGACGACAAACCTTCACCACCACCTTCCTTTATCCCTGCCTCACACAGATACCTCCACCAGACCTGGGATTGTGCAGCCAAGGCTGGGTTTGGAGAGCCCCAGGAGGTTGGGTTGGTGGCCATGGAGAACACCCCAGAGCAGACACTCAGAGCCACCTCTTCCCCCTGTCCCCAAACCACTGCCCAGGGGGAAGGAGGCGATGGGCCAGCATCACTGGGGTGATGGCAGTGAGTAAGAGGCTGTGGTTCCCCTCTGGGTTTGTGGGGCCAAGCACCATGGCTGCGATGCTGCGATAGGTCGTGGGAGCCACCGCTGTGGTCAGCACTGCAGAAATAACACAGTGGAGCAGGCAGAGAAATTGCAGTGGGTGCTGGAGCGAGGAGAACCAAGGAACTGCTGCCATGGGACAGCTCAAGGTACCTGGGGCTGGGGCAGGGGCAGAGGAAGGGGCATGGTGGGACAGGGAGGGGTGGGCTGGTGGTGGTGGTCAGCTCCAGGGTTGCTGGTGCTTATCTGAAATGGGGAAAAGGGGAGACTGGAAGGAAGGGTGGATATGAGGAGGAATGGGGAGGAAAGCTGAAGAAAGGGATGAACAGAGCAAGGTGAGACTTGTGTGCAGTCACCTGCAAGGTGCATCTCCGTGGGCTTGGATGGACTTGCCAAAGGAGGCAGCAATGGACTCGATGCTGCCTGGAGCATCCAGTGAGGGGGCACCAAGAGCCCACTCCAGTTTAGGGAAGGAACCACAGGCTGCCAGCCTCACTCCTTCTGGGAGGTGGTCAAAGCAAACCTCCCCCAGCATGGCAGCCAGGCTGCCTCGTTCCTCAGGCTGGGTTCACCTCTCCTGGTCACCGGTGGCCCCACTGCCACCCTGAGCACACAAGCAAAGCACGTGTTTGTCATCACCTCAGTGACAAGAGCCTGTTTCCAACTCCAAGAACAACATTAACCATAAAACCATCTCGTTCTTATTGGATGAAGGCACCGAGTGAAGGATTTGCATGGGTGTGGCATTCCCAGAAGGGGTGAGGCAAACATCTCCTCTCTCTGTGCTCATGGACACAAATGCCCTAAATCGGCTGTCACATTTCTCATGCTAAGTGTTAAGAGAAAAATATCTCCATGGCTTACAGATGTTTGCTGGTGACCAACATCTGCTCCCAAAGAATGGCTGCCAAAGTTTCCAGGAAACCCTCCAAGCCTTTTTTTATCATATTTACTCAGTGTTGTAACTCAGTGCTTGTGGCACTTTTGAGGAGAATGTCTCGAGGGATTAAAGCCCTGCTTTTAAAATCATGCAAATGATCTAACAAGGGTTAGGTGGAAGACGTGTTCAGGCACAAAGGGACTTTGTCCTGCTGGATTTTCAGACATGGATCTGCAGATCTACTCAGCCACAACAAACTGTTGCTCAAGCTCTCCTAACCTGGAGGATGACAGAGGTTGATTGTAGGTCTGGTTTCTGTCCAACTGGGCCTCCAGTTGTTCCACCTCCAGATGTCACCTCAGGTAACATCAGCTGGTCATGGCTTCAGAGATGGCTTCACAAGAGGTGCGTACAATTGTTTTTCTCAACCAACCTGACCACCAGGTCCTTCCTGTTAACCTCCAGGAGCTGCTATCTTGGCTGGCATCAGCTGGTTGTGTCTGCAGAGAGGTTTCATGGGAAGCAGGAGCTCTGTGTGGCTGTGCCCATGTGGAAGTGAGGGCCCTCCTGCAGTTTCATGCAGGTGGAACCAAGAGCAACGGGAGGCACCAGCACCGAAAGTCCTGTCTTGGTTTCAATGGTGAACCACATGGTTTTGTTGTATTGTTTTTATTCTCAGGCCCAAAAATTACTCCCATCTGGTTATTTCCCCCGAAACCATCGCAAACCGGCACTCAGCCAATCGGAGCGGGGCTCCTCACCCAAAATTCCGTTCTTCCCTTTTATGGTCACAATCTGGTCTCTCCAAAGATAAAAAAAGGTAGGCACGGACCACGCCAAGATGCGGGCGGTTGGTTCCACATGACAGGTTGTCCTGTGACCTGCTCCCGTCAGGCCACCGCAGGGCCAGAAAAGAGGAAAGAACCCGGCGGGCAGAAGGTGAGAATAACAGTTTTGGGCTCAAAAAAAACACAGTGCCAACAGACAGCTGAGGTGGTGAGACACAGAGAGTTCTGGGGGTGAAGCGTCGGCCCCCCCGACCACCCCTGCTAATGACCACACTAATTGGGGCCTGGAAACAGCACCGGGCACCGTGACTGGGACTGGGTGTGGTTCTAGGGAGGCTTTGACGGCTTGGCCCAGAGCTGGGAACTTGTTGCTCTTGTTGTCCAACTGGTTTGGGAGGAGAAATCTAACGGAGGCAGCTTGATCCAATGAGGAAAGGGTTTTCCTCCTCCCAGCCATGATCGTGGGAACTGGCAGACATTGATTTCTGTTCAGTTGTTCACACTTTGATTGCATTTCCAGCCCTCAGCCTCAAAGGCCTCGGCATGCAACAGCTCAGGCCCACCTGTGTCAATTCACGATCAAAGCCTGATCTGATCCTTGTCTGCAAATTCAGTCCTGGCTGAAGGCAACAGAGGTCAAACCCCACCACCAAGTGCCACCCCAAACCTTCCCAGAACTGGAGGTGTTTGGATCTTCAGGTGTTTCTTGAGCTCTTCCTGGTTCCCAACCAGGAGATTACACATCAGTCTTGTCCTGCAATCAAGAGGAGGCCAATAACCAACGAGCCAGCAAGGAAACCACTTTCACCCTCTGACCCTGAGCAGCCTCCCTGAGGGCCTTTAGGAGCACTGGATTCTGACAGGATTCGCAAGTATTTGCTCTTTTCAAGCAGGATGAGCTACCAGAAGGAGTCATGGAGGATCAGGGATTCAAATCCTGGTCTCTGACCAGGCAATTCCACCAGATCCCCATCCACCCACCAGTACTCACCACGCAGCTGCCTCCTCCTGCCCTCCAAAAAATGCAGAACATTTCCCAAGCACAATCCCTCGTCATAGTTTGTGACTCTCTTAATTCCATTCTCAGACAGAAAAAGAAACAAATTGCTGGAAGAGGCAAAGCACCCTTAGAGCAACATTTGACTCCTGTCTGAGCCAATCCTTAATCTGGGGCAGCCCTGGAAGATAAACAGATAAACGCCCTGGAACGTGTTTATTCCCAGCACCCCAGTGTATTTCCTCATAGTGATCATATTTAAATCTCCTCTCCTGGCATGAGTGCATTCAAGTATTTGGTTAGAAGGTGGATTCATCTGCCAAGCAGGGAAAAAAAGAGGAGTTCATTGCTTAAAGAGGATTTCATGGAAGTCGTGCCTGGCCCAGGCTGAGTTTTTGTCACTTAAAAGCTCTGTAACCAAGGCAGGAAATTTAGTATTAATGAGCAGGGGAGCAACTCTGAGTTTCATCAGCCCTTCTAGGGCAGCACAGGCACCCCAAAGCTGCAGAGGAGATCTCATTTCTCTCATGTGCTGCTTCTGACAGTCCCATCATGTAAAATTAGAACATGGGAAGTTTCAGGAACGAATTCTCAAATGTGCTTCAGTTGCAAGAAGTAGAAGAAATTAATACCATGGGGAAAATTTCCTCCCAGGCTGAAACTCTTGCTTGACGAATGGAGAGAGAAATTCTCTGCCAAGTCATGGGCACAGAGAGTGGGGAAGGGTGGAGGAGGGCGAATATTTAATCTACTTTTAATCTCCAAAATTCTTGACTCAGACTTTCATGGCTCTTCATACCAAGAGTGCAATTCCTGCTTTGCCAATTCCCCCTCGTTAAAGGGATGCAGCGACAGGAGAGGCAGGAACAGAAGGAGCATTTCTGGGCAGCCAAATCTGCAAAGCCTGGGTAATGCCACTGTATAAATTCATGAGCCCATTCCTCTGGGGAGCCAGGCTTTAGTGCCAAAAGATATTGCAGAATTACAGTAATCAGAAAACAATAAAGAGCTTGGGAAAACGCTGATGAGGGAAACCGGAGAAATTAGGGTAGTTAGGAAGACAAATGAGAAGGAATAAAACCCAGGTATTAAATAATTGGTGGGAGGCAGGAGGTAGATTAAGAGCTGTTTTCATGGCTTGGACCCTGAGCACAAGGAGCCATTAGATGAAAGGAATAGATGGGAAATCAAACCCCCCCAAAGGGCAGCACTTGCTCTTGGCAGAGGTAATTAGAGCAGGGAGTTCAGGCTGAAGCCACCATCTGAAGAGGTTCACTTGAGCAGGGAGAGAGAATTCTGCGTGCTCTGCCTTAGCAGCAACAAAAGCAGCTCTGAAAGGGCTTTCAGACACCCATCCCCCTCCTCTCTCGCTCTTTTCCTTTCAACACCTGCAGGGAAGCAGCTGCTGGACCACAAGGCTGAAGCAAGAGCCTGATGGAGCCTTGGCGTTGGCCAAGAGAGACCTCAACCACAGCAGGGACTGCTGACACCCACGGGAGGCTTCCCCACAGCCTTGACCCACTCTGTCCTGGAGATATTTCAGACCTACCCCATTATTCATCATCCCTATGGATGGCCTAAACTCAGCAGATTTCTGGGAACCCAGCACTGTGACAGCTCATTAATGTTTAACTCCAGATTAGGGGATAGCTTGCTGCTATCAGAGCACGGGGGAGGCAATATTGCCCTGAGCCCTGATAAGAGATAGCACATCCTACTCCAGGAGTTAAATAATCAGGGGTTAAATAATCAGGGGTTAAAAAACACACCGGAGCTGATGGAGTTTATGGCCTGACTTGCTCACTCTTTGCCTCATATTGATATAATCCTATAAACCAAAGAAGAAAAGTGAGAGTCCCTTATTGCAGCAGTGGTTAACAGGATCAGAAGGAAGCACAGGTGATTATTCACCCCTTTAGGACAAGTTGTACAATATTTGTTAATTTTTTTTTCCCTGTAAATCTCCAGCTCCCAGAGCCCTGTCATTACATGAGAATATCACTCTTCCTTTTTTTGAGAAACAAGAACTGCCAAGACTCCCTGAATGGAAGGACAAGACACAAAGGGGTATTTCTTGCAAAGATTGTGTCCTTTAACCCAAATTTTCTGGGTTCTCTTGGAGCTGACTTGTGGCACTCTGGGACACCTTGGGTTTTTTTTGCGTAATTCCTGACCTTGGCAAAAGCTCAGTGAGATGGTGGCCAGCAAGATAAAATAACAGAGGTGATTAATGCTGCCTCTTTAATTCTCCTAAACTTTATAAACAGCTTGACCTCGGCAGGCAGGAGCTCGAAAGTGAAAATAAAAGCCAGGACAAAGGTCACTTATTCCATGCTGGGAGGGGCAGAATTTGCTTGGCTTTCACAAATACTCTCCCAGAAGTTTTGTGAATGACTTGTCGGATTTCTTGGTGACTCTCACATCCCCAGACAGCCTCCAGCAGCTGGGACCAGTCCAGATCCAGCACTCAGAGGTGCCAAAGTGGGACAGACACGTCAGGGGCATCCCCGTGCCTGCGCCACAGGTTGAAAATGGGATTTCCTCTGCACTTCACTGCAAAACTTCCAGATGAACAAGCATTTCTAAGGGAAGAAGGGAATGGCTGCAATCCCTGCATTTCCAGCCTCTCCACCTCTCCAAACATCAGGAGGTGATATTTGAAGGGGAGCAACCCAAACATTGAGGACCTTGACATTCAAAGCTGCATTGCGGATGTCCTTCTCTAAACAGTATTTTTAGTTCAGGAGCAGCGGCTCCATCTGCTTCTTCCTCCTTTGCTATAAGTTAAATAAAACCCAGATTCCTGGAATCTCAGCTCCTCGTTCAGCTACAGTTTTAGAATCCCATCACGTTTTGATTTTTCTCCTTCTGGTCCCATCAGTTTGCTTTAATACTAAAGGCCAATTTTCCAGCAACCACAAGTACCTGGAATTTAGGATCTCATTTTCTCCTCTGTTATTCCCCTCTCTCCAATCAGCAAAACATTTTCCTTCAGATGAGGAGAAAATGTCACACCATGCAGGGCTTCTATCACATCCTGGGGGCCAAAGGACACCTGAAACAGGTTTTTTTACATGGTGTGACATTTTTTAAACTCATAACCCATGGTAAAAAATCACAAACATCTGTAGATGTGCCTGATGATATCCCAGCCTCTGCCCCATCTCCTGCAAGTGCCAGCAGGTCTGCCTTGGAGATTGGCACTTTGTGGCATGTGCCTGGTCTGGAGCGGGGCCACCTCACAAGTTTTGCCTTCATCTTCTGTGGGGTTTTTCTGCTCTTTGGAAGGTTTCAGGCAGAAATAGTGTTTCCCCAAGCCAAAAATAGGCTTTCAAATGTGTAATTATTTTCAGGGTGCCTGCAGAGAGAGAGAGCTGCTGTGAAAGCCATGGTGCACCAGGGACACATCCTTCCCCCACTGATTTGGGCCAGCAAGTGGAAACACCAATAAATCAAAGGAAAAAGGAAAAATTCATGGCAATTTTTGGGAATAGCCCAAAAAAACTCTCATTCCCCCTGGTGCAGCTGTGCATACAAGATGCTAGAAGTCTGCTTGACTTTGAATTGGATTTTTTGAGGTGCATGAGCATCCTTTGACAGGAAACACAGCCACTCCTTACGCTTCCCACCCTGCTGCTCTTTAGCAGGGTTTGACAAAGGGCTTTGCTCCCCCATCCAGGCAAAGCCAGGCAGAGGCCGAGCAGAGCCGTTTGAGCCCTTGCAAAGGCCCATCAGCCTGGCTGGGTTGTGTTTCCTTTCCTGGGAGGGCAGCGGAGGCAATGCCAAGAGCTCACAACTGGAGTTGCACAACGCCAGGCCAGCGCCGGCTCCCAACCGTCAGCGCTCGGAGGCGGCAGCGGCGGCGGGAGGGGAGGACGTGCAAAGCCTTCTGTGGCCCCCCCCCAGGCTCTTTTTATACTTTAGAGAAGTTGGGTTCATCCCTAAGTTCCTCTCCCACAGATTGTTCCTGTTGTTGTCGCTGCTCCGACCTCGCAGATCATGTGGCTCCTCGGGGTGACCTGGGCGCAGCCGAGCCGCTGCTGGGAGCTCCTGGTGCCTGTGCTGGGGACACTGGGGACACTGGGGACACTGGGGACACTGACAGAGGTCCCCGTGGCTCCACAGCCCCGTGCTTTTTGCCTCCTCACCATCTCCTCATTTCACTTTTAGCTAACTTGCCGCGTATCTGTGGCTGAATGCTGTGGAGCTCTTGATGGTTCCACTGAGGTGCAGTGATTTTCCCAGCCATCACAGCTGGGTATTGCATGCAAAATTCGCAATGTACTAAGATTATGAAAGAGAGATAGATCTTGGCTTTGAGTCTGTGGGCTGGCAAATAATCCATGTTTACTCGGTGTGTTGTTTTTTCTTTCAACTCTCTGTCATCTTCTCCTTCAAAAGTCAAAAAACAAGGATTAGACAGAATGAAAACTTGGAGACAAATAGGATTCCAATTTATTACAATATCCAGGCTAATCTGTTCAAGAATAATTTAAAGATCCCTATCAACATTTATTAAAACCATAGAAATCTTTTGAACACGACTGAGAGTCCATCCCTTTAGGGAACTCGCTCCTGCTTTAACTTCCTAAATACAAAACTCTCTCTGTTCCTCTACCACCTCTACCTTGGCAGCTGTGCCAGGGAGAACCTCTGGCTTCCAGCGCCCCAAAAAGCTGTGCCCAAGCAGAGAGAAGGGATTTCATTTTTGGGGAGCATCCCTTGAACACGCTTGGCAGGAAGGGCAGGGTCACGGTTAAAGGTGAAGCTCTCCCTCCTGCTGCTGGGTATCTTCCAGATTTTATCTGCTGCATCCTGCCTGGGTTCAAATTCCCGGTGGTTTGGGTGCAATAAACCCTGATTTATTTGTGGGATCGGGTTTGCTGGAGGGCTCAGCCAGGAAACTGAGCTGCAGCCCTGCTCTGGTGCACACCTGGGCACGGCCACCCCTCTCAGTCCCAGGGACCGCAGGGACACCGAGCTGGGGGCAGAAGGGACAACACCCATGGAAAGAACCGAGCTCAAAGGGACCCACCAGGGTCAGCGCTCCTGACTCTGCTCTGGGCAGCCCCAGGAGCCACTTCAGGCTCTTGAGAGCGTTTTGCAAACCCACGTCCCTGCTCCCAGGGCAGGCAGGGAGAGCTGTAACACCCAGAGCAAGCACAGTCAGAGCTTTGCTGAGGAGCAGGTGATTAACAGGTGATTAGGAAGCGGTGATTGATGAGGCAGGTCCTTGGGATGGCTCTGGGACAGCAATTCTCCCCAGTGCTCCATTCGGACCTTCTGGGCTTGGATGGGCACTCAGGGGTCTTTTCCAAGGTTTCCAGTGCTGGTGGCCAGCGATGAATCCCATTCCTTTTGCCTCCCACCAGCTCCAAGGAGCACCGAGTGGACTTTAGCACAAAAATCTATTTTTATAGGGGAAAAACCCCCAAAGAGCAGAGCAGACAATGGAGCAGCCCACCCGAATCCATGCCCTGCAAACCAGCAGGTGCAAACCAGCCCATCCTATCTAATATTTGAAATTTTCCATGCCAGTGACCACTTCCTGCATTAACTGGATCGATTTGCAGCACAATTCCTGCTGCAGGGAGCAGTCGGCGAGTCAAAAGAGCAAACTTGGTTATTATATAAAACAGGATGAACAATAATGGTGAGACTCTGACCGTGCCCGTTGCATTTATGGCTGCAGCACGTGGGCAAGGGGATCAAGGGAGGAGGAACAGAGCCAAAACAGCCCCAAATCATGCAAAAAAAAGCCACAGCAAAGGGGTGGTGGAGGGGGTTTTTGCCATCTCCCAGTGATGCCTTGAGAAGGCTGAGACTGGGCAGAGCTACAGAATAAAGCAGGGATTTATTAAAAGCATCTCCTCAATGGATGCACCTTGGGCAGCACAAGAGCCCAGCCAGGGCTGCACCCAAGGTGAACCAAAATGGTCCCAAAATGAACCCAGGATGAACCAAAATGAGCCCAAAATGAACCCAAGATGGACCAAAATGGTCCCAAAATGAACCCAAGATGAACCAAAATGAGCCCAAAATGAACCCAAGATGGACCAAAATGGTCCCAAAATGCCCGAGCGCTCCCGGGGTCTCTCCCTGGGATCAGTTCTGCTCCATTTGCATCTTGCAGTTCATTGTCCCATTCCAGCTTTAGCCCCTGCAGTCCCATCCTTGTTTTTCTCTCTCCAGCCCACGGTGTTTGTGCTCTTGGGCTGAGATTTGGATCATTTGTCCTTGGTGCCCAGCTGGAGCAGGAATTGTTTTGTCTCCCTGCTCTGTGCACAGAGCTCACCGTCCCATAATATGAAGCTCAGAATTACACACTAAAGCAGCACAGAATTTGGAAAATAGAAAAGCCAAAACCTGAGGCATCACCAGCCCCTAACTGAGCTATGGGAGGTGCTGATGGAGCTCTGCTCCTGGTGTTGCAGAAGGCACCAGAAGCCCCAGCGGGGATTGTCACTGATGTCACAGCTGTGGGAATTTATGGCAGCAAAAACACGGAAAACTTGTGAAATCAGAAGTTTCAGGGTTTGGAGGAAGGGGCAGGGAGATGGTTCCCAATGGAATGGCCTCTCCACTGAGCCCCTGAGGCTTTCCATGCTCTGAGCTGCAGAAAGCACATTCCAAAGGCCCTGTGGAGCTGCCTCCAGGCTGCCAGAACCTTCCCCCAATGGGATTTTCTCTGCTTTCCCCACATTTTCCCTCAATAACACACATTTCGCCCATCTGGTTTTTGCAGGACCTTCCAGTGGGGAAAGGGCAGTGAGGATTTGGGGGAGTGATTTTCCACAGCCCTAAATCTTTCTCTGGAGACAGGAGCTCTCCAAGGCAGGGCTGGATCCAGCCAGGAGCTCTGCCTGTGGAGGGATGGAGGATTGAATTCTTGATTTCCAGTCTTGGGGATTTAAATTCCCACCTTTTGAGGACTTGGAGCCGCTTTCCTGCCTTCACATCCCTGGCAGAGACAGGGATCTCCCAGGAGAGGATTCCCCATCACCCTCTGAGGGGGCTGGATCTGCAGAACAGGGGCACCACCTCCAGTAACTGGGGCTGGTCCCCAATTCCAGGTTCCTCCATCCCTCAGGACCATGGAAAGTCACACCTGCTCGTGTATTTTTTTTTTTTTTTTTTTGTCAATTTTTTTCCCCTCTAACAACGACCTGTGGTTTTCCCAGTGACTCAACACAGGCTCTCAGCAGCTCTGCCAGGCTCGTGCCAGACTCTGCTCTCAGTCAATCAGCCCTAATTAACACTGACTCTAATGGTTCTGTGCATTCCTCCTGTTCAGACACAATATTCCCACTGTTCACTTCCCAGGCTGTGCTTGTTGTTTCCAGCCAGATCTTTTTCCCCCATGAAGGGGGAAATCCAGAAGGATTTGAAGCTCCTAATTTCAGAGATTTGCTTAGAAGTCGTGTTTTTCACGCTGCTCTATTTATTACAAACAGAAAACCACATTTTTTTTCCAAGCAAATACCAAGAATAAGCTGCTAAAAAAGAAATCAACACCCTGAACAAGTCCCTGTGATCTCAGCTCTGTGTTTTAGCAACACTGGAATTGGGATATTTGCATTTTGTAAAGGCGCGAGCAAAGTTTGTTAGCAGCAAAATAATTCCCAGGCTCCCTGTAAAACCCTCAGTACAAACATTCCCACTTCCAATGATCCAGAGGGTGGAATTTAAAGGAATCCACACAGAGAAACGTTTTTAGCCCCTGGAAGCACCAAGGAAATATTTAATACACGTGGAGGGAGGGGTTTGGCTGGGGAAGTGCAGCAGGGGATGTGGGATTCATGGCAGACATCAAGGAATGCACCAGGGGCTGTCCACAATGATCCACACAAACAGAGGGAAAACCCTCTGGATTTGTTATTGCTGAGCTTAATCCTGTCTGGAGGTGCCTGTGGAGGGTTTATGGGTGAGAGGGGGGATGATTTAAGGATTATCACAGCCTGGAAGGGGGGGTAGTGTATCATTCATGGAATGATTTGGGTTGGAAATGGGCAAGTGTGGTTATTAATTGTTGTGGTGTTGTTGGGGTCTCTAGGACGAGGTGAGAGATGAGAATTGACTCCAAGTTCTTAGAGGGCTGATTTATTATATTATTATATGATGTTATGGTGTTATGTTATATTATGTTATGTTATGTTGTATTATATTACATTACATTACATTACATTATATACTAAAACTATACTAAAGAAAGAAAGGGGACATCAGAAGGCCAGAAAAGAATGATGATAGAAAACCCATGACTGACCAGAATCCCGACACAGCTGGACTGAGATTGGTCATTAAGTAAAAACAATTCACGTGGAACCAATCAAAGATGCACCTGTTGGTGAGCAACCTTCAAGCCACATTTCAAGCAATCAGATAATTATTGTTTCCATTTCATTTCTGAGGCTTCTCAGGAGAAAAATCCTGGCAAAGTGATTTTTTCATATAAAAATATCACAGTGACCGGCAAGGACACCTTCCCAGTGAATCTGAGACCCCACAGGTTTGCTGGGAGCAGCACAATGTCCCACCCAAGCTGCTGGAGAGGGTCCAGAGGCACCAGGGTGATCAGAGGGATGGAGCAGCCCTGCCCTGAGGAAAAGATGGGAAAGCTGGGAGTGCTCAGCCTGGGAAGGGAAGATTCAGGATGGTTTCATTGGGGCCTGAAGGGAACCCACAGGAAAGATGAGAGGGAGACAGAAATAAGAGAGACTTTGGGCAAGAGCTGCAGTGGCAGGAGAGGGGGAATGGCCTCACACTGAGGGGACAGGGATAGGTGGCATTTTGGGAAGGAATTCTTCCCTGTGAGGGTGCTGAGGCCCTGGCACAGGTGCTCAGAGCAGCTGTGGCTGCCCCTGGATCCCTGGCAGTGCCCAAGGCCAGGCTGGATGTGGTTTGGAGCACCTGGGACAGTGGGAGGTGTCCCTGCCACGGCAGGGCTGGATTGAGGTGATATTTAAGATCCCTTCCATCCCAAACCAACCCAGGGTTCATGATCCCACTCCCAGCGCTGCTCTGGCTGTATCCCCACCCACCTCACCCTCAGACCCCCCTCCCTGGCCAAAAGCCACCCCAGAGCCATCCCGAGTGCCATCTCAGTGCCCCTTGGCGCCCCGCATCCCCCACCCCAGCAGCCCTCGCAAGTCCTGGCCAGGAAAGCGGTCGGAAAATGAAAATGAACTTTCCCTCAGCAGCAGCAGCAGCAGCAGCAGCAGAAACTCTGGGGTGAGGTTTGATTATTTTGGGTGGCAGCTGCAGCCAAGCAGAACCAGGCCTGGGCTGTCCCCACCTTCGAGCAGCACCCACTGTGCTCTCACCCCTCTCTAGCGTGGTTCCTGCCCGCCCTGCCTGGGGGGGCTTTGGTGGCTCAGCCCCAGCCCCAAACCCCACCAGCACCGTGCCCTGACTGCCCCCAGCACCCCCAGGAAGATCAAGCACCAGGCATGGCCTGAAAAAGTCTTTATTTCCTTATAAGCCCCATCATTTCAACTCAAATCTCAGGTTTTTTCCCCCCTCCACTGTGGCTTCTCTCACGCAAGGAGTGTTTTCTTGAGAAAGCCGTGGCTCAGGGGGGATTTTGGAGGGTGGGTGATCCGTGCTGAGCTGTCCCCACAGAGGGGTGGAATGGGGAAACGCTCCTGAGATGCTGCACCCAAAGGCTGAGCCGGTTTTGGAGAGATTTTTGAATTTTCTCTTCAGTTTTGCACTACCTTGCGGCTTCACGGGAGCTCCTCTTTGGGCGCTGAGCATTTTCATTAAGGAACAAGAATCCTGTTTTTTTACACCCTTCCTCATCAGCCAAACGCAAAGGGAAGAAAGAAGATTATTACCCAGGAGACAACGAAAGTGGAGCCTTCCTAAATCTGGGCTCTGCAGCTCGTGGCTCCCTGCAAGAGCTGCAAAGATCAGGGACAAAACCCCTGGGTGAGGATGGGATGAGGATGGGATGAGGATGGGATGCTCCAATCCCAGGTCCTGGCAGGGTTCTGCTGCCCTGAGAGGCATCTCCAGCTCTGTTTGGGCCATACAAAATGAGATTTTGGGATTGGGAAAAGCCCCACAATCTCTGTAACCACCCCCTTCATGTTTCTTAATTGCCTTTCTGCAGGGGTTATTATTGAGTAATGCCTATTTGGGTGAAAAATTGCACCATAAACAGCCAACAGGGAAGGAAATAAATAATTGCTAATAAATGTCAAAGTGGATTAGCAAAGCAGAAAGGCCAAGGAAGAGCAAAATTTTTTTTCTATTTTTTTTTCTTTCTTTTTTTTTTTTTTTGCTTGGAAAATAACTCCTTGCAAAGATTGGCTTTAATGAAAATTATTTCAGTGCCTTGCAGGGGAGTTAATGCTTTATAATTTCCTCAGAGTGGGTTAAAATCTGACTCCCCCACAGTCTGCAGCCAGCCTGGAAAAACAGCCTTTTCTTCTGTAAAACAAGAAAAAGGCATAAAAAATTGATGGATTCCTCCTGAACACACCAGAAGCCTGGAATATTGGATGCAAAGAGCTCAAGTGTTGAGAAAATTGGGAAATTTGTCAGGTTTAGTGACTCTCCGGGGTTTGAAATTTCACAAGATGATGTGCATCTCACTGATGTTTAGCAAAAAAATCAGCTTCCAGGTCCATTCAAAAGTGGGGGGAAATAGGACTGAAAGCCTTAAATAAAGTGTCAAACCAGATCTAAATGAGGAAAAAGTGAAATAACAAAGATGACAGCGCTGTTCCTTCACAGCCAGGCGGTGTTTGGGAGCTCTCTGTGCAGCCCCTTTCTGGAAGGAGACACCAGGTTTGCTTTGGCCACCACAAACCTTTGATTTAAAGACTCATTAACATCCCTGCAAAGCTGTGCTTGCCAGGCTGGCTGCTGGGAGCTCTAAAAGTGACTTACGGAGAAAGGAAAAATGGGAAAAATATGGAGAAACCCTCCCTCAGCTCTGCCCTTGGACCAGCAGCACCATCCCAGGGTGTCCCCCTTTGCCAGGCAGGGCTGGCTCCTCTGGCTGCTGCAATGATCTCAGGTTTTTAAGCTCAAAAAGCTGATTTTTATAAAACCAGGATGCAGGGAAACAGCCCCATTTTGAGCTACTTCAGCACAAATCCCGGGCAATCCTTTTTTTCCCCCCTTTTCATTTTCTCCCCTTTCTGTGAGAAACTCATATTTCCCTGCTGTTGTAGTGAAGAAATAAAAACCACCAGAGAGCAGAGGATGCTGAAATGAATGGCCAACCCCTCTGTTATTCCTCGTGGCTCCCCTAACTCCTGCCAGCTCAACTTGTGGTTGAGATTACAGCGATAAATCACAAGCTTCTCTTTGAAATAACAGCTCTGATTTCACCCAGGGTGAGGAAGGAGAAGGAGAAGGAGCCAGGGGGGTTGTGCAAGGTGGGGGGACGGGGATGGGATGGATTCCCCTGGCCTTGGTGGGGAATACAGAGGGTCCCAAACAAATGGATGGGAAGGAACAGCACTGTCATCTTTGTTGTTCCACTTTTTCCTCATTTAGATCTGGTTTGACACTTTATTTAAGGCTTTCAATCCTATTCCCCCCCACTTTTGAATGGACCTGGAAGCTGATTTTTTTGCTAAACATCAGTGAGATGCACATCATCTTGTGAAATTTCAAACCCTGGAGAGTCGCTAAACCTGACAAATTTCTCAATTTTCTCAACATTTGAGCTCTTTGCATCCAACATTCCAAGCTTCTGGTGTGCTCAGGGGGGTCCCACACCAAATTCCAGGCGTGTCCTCAGCTCGTGGGTCATGGGTGGAAATATCAGAGAGAGATTTTCAAGCTGTCCTTGTGCAGGGATGGAGGTTTTGGGTGTCCTCATGGGCAGGATGGGGCTCAGCTGGAGTGTGCAGCGACACTGGGATGCTGGGCTGGACCCTCTGTATGAGGCAAATGTGCCAAACCTGCAGATTTCTCCCAAAAAAACCCCAAAACCTGTGGGTACAGCACGGCTTTTAGCACCTTTGGGCCCCAGAATGCAGCTCTCTGCAGGGGTGGTGACCCCACAAAATAAACACAGGCAATGCCCAGAGGTGATGGGGAGACCCCCACTAAACCCATGCCCAGGAGGGCTCCCCCATTCCTCCAGCTGAGCCCCCCAAGCAGAAATAACCCCAAAAAACACCCTCAGCTTTTCAGTTAACCCAGACTGAGTTTCGCCTCACGCTTTGGCATCTTCAGAAACTTTCAGCACACCCCTATTTTTACCCTGTCCCCTCAGCCCCAGCTGCTCTGGCTGGGAGACCCTCGCAGGACTGCTGTGGCCAGGCCAGGCGTAATTTTGGGGTGTTTTGAGCCGTGTCCAGCTGTGCTGGGCCAGGCTGGGTGAAGGAACGTGTGGTTTGAGCATCTGCGAGCGAGGCAGGCCGGGCAGGAGGAGCAGAAACGGCTCCAAGGGCTTTTTGGCCGTGGCCAGCAGCAAATGTGGAAGTGGCTCCTCAATCCTGGGCTCGGGGAGGGTTAAATAAAGAAAATGGTGGCTGGGACCGGTGGGTTTTGGTGCAGCTGAGCCCAGCCTCAGCCTCAGGAGGGGGGAGATGGAGCAGCTCCGTGCCCAAACCCACCCGTGCTCCTGATGGGGCAGAGAGAGAGGACAAGAGGTTTCTCCTCTTCTGTGTCACCCCTGTATCTCCTCCTGCAGCTCCTGGCCATGCCACAGGGAGCTCAGCATCGCTGTTGGATTGTCCAAGCCCTGGTGCAACCCTGGGTGCTGGAGTTGACTCCAATTTTGCTCTCCTGAGGGGCAGATCCACAACTCCCCAGAAGCCATGGCCCCAGCACTTCCCTTTTCTCAGAATAAAGGGAGATGCTTCTCCAAGACCAACAACAACGCTAAAAAAGAAACCACGGCCCCCAAAAAAAACCAATGCTGGAACTTTTACTTTCCCTGTGCCTTTTGCTAAATTTCAGGTGGGATTTGGGAAGTTGCTGCAGGTTTGGCAGCTTTCGACTTCATGTTTTCACTTTTTAAAGCCTGCTGTGGTGGCTGAGATCTGCCTGCCTCTCCCACACTACCTTTGCCTGGAAATACCCTCTGAGACATGGAAAATAGAAAAAAAACATCTCCAAAGGAGCCTCTGGTTCCTCTGATGGTCTCATCAGGGTCAACGGTGGGAGCAGGAGGCCGTGGGTCGGTAGGAGGCAGCTCTGATGCTGCTGGGGACATGAGCAGCTTCTCCAGAGGTGGTGGCAAAGGTGGTAGTGACTCCAGGTGTGGACATGGAGTGGCCACCTAGCCTTGGAATCTTGGAATGGTTTGGGTTGGAAGGGACCTTAAAGATCATCTCATTCCAACCCCTGCCACGAGCAGGGACAGCTCCCACTGTCCAAGATGGCTCCAAGCCCCATCCAACCTGGCTTTAAGCATTTCCAGGAATCCAATCCTGGATGTGAGTACCTCATCACCCCGCCTCAGTGGGGACATTGAGCCAGCCAGGATTTCACCCTCAGCCAGGCAATGTAGCTTGGATCCCAGCACCACCTTCACCATCACCCGCACAGGGGAGGCCCATGAGCTCCTGAGTGAAGCCTCCACCCCAAAACTGCTCACCAGAGCTGTCCCATTCAGGGCCCACAATCTCAGCTGGCCATTCCCACCTGGACATCACTCCAAGTCTGCCCTGATCCCACCCCACAAACCAGAGCTGAACTTTGGCCCACACCATGCCGGCTGCCCTTCCCCTCACCCTTCCCACCCAGGGCTCGTCTTCAAAGCACACAGCCGAGGATTTATAAATAAAAGAAATAAATAAGGTCTTTTTTATGTTCAAATTTAGCCTCCGGCAGACAATGTGTCCGCGCGGTGAAAGACTCGGTTTCCTGTCTGTTTGTCGAGGCTCCTTAGAAGCTTCCTCTGCATAACAAACCCGGCCTGGAGGGCGGAAAGGGTAAGGACCGAGCTCTGAAACGTGAACAGAGGGATTGCACAACAGCCCTGGGCCAGGGGCAGCGTCCAGGCTCTGCCATCCAGCTGGATTTGAGGCTGAGGGTGCGGTGCCCACCTGCCCCGCGTGGCTGAAGATGCCCTGGCAGCATCAGCAGGGGGAGGCGCACACCCCAACCCAAAAATAGCCCTTGGGATCCACAAAATGACTCATTTGGTTTCTGGACCAAAAATATCTCCCTGCTGAAGGCTTGGGGCTGAAAGGAAAAGCCGGATGGAGTCTGTGCCTGACGGTGCTGGTGGATCCTCGGCCTGGAGCAGGTTTGGGAGGCTGATCCCGGCTGGGAGTGTGGGAAGAGCAGAGCCAGAGCTGAGAATGATGATGCAGCGTTGTTCTTGTGGTATTTCTGGCCCAGCCAGAAGAGGGAAGTATCAGAAATCTCATGAGGCCTTTTGTGAGATTTCCAGCTCTTTTGCAAGCCCCCCCTGAGGCCTGGATTCATCTCTGACCTGGTTTGCTCGCTCTTTTTTTGTTGTTTATTCCTATAAAACACCCTTTTGCCCTGAAGGGATGCTCAGTTCTGTCTTCTACCTCGGTGTAGATACAAGGATGTGGAAGGAGTACAAGGATTAATGTCCCATTCCACCCTGCAACCTCCTGCACCAAAACCAGTGGGGAATAAAAGGGACAAGGAGTCCATCAATAACAGCGGGGAAAAAGGAAATAAAGCAGGAAAAACAGATTTCCCTCATTCCCTGGCATGCTCAATATGGCAGAATAACCACTCCTCCCCAGCCCTGCAGCTTGTCTGACACAGCATTTATTGGTTAAGGGAAGTTTGGGATGCCAAAAAAAACCTCCTTCATTAAGGACTCTATTAAATGTGTCCCTTTCCTCAGGAATGTCCACCAGCTCAGCTCCTGCACCCATGCCCAGCAAGCTGGGGCTTCAGGGACATGGGATCCTGCAGCATTCCAGGGTCAGCCCAAGGGAATCCATTTCCCACCATGGCTGGAACACCACCAAAAGTGTTTTGTGGAGCTCCCCTCCACAAAACACTTCTATTTCCTTCAGCTCCAAAGACTTGGACAAAATACCTTGGGGAATTTTTCTTTGAGAATTTTCTTTGCTCCAAGCCCCATCCAACACTTCCAAGAATGGAGCAAAACCTCCTGGGAGGAGGAAACATGACAATAAAATCATTTAGGTCAGATAAGATCTCTAAGATCATCAAGCCCAGACGTTTAACGAGCCAAGGCAACCACAAATAGAGGTGACAAAGGAGAGGCTGAACCCCATCACAGGACACCAGCCAATCCACCCACAAGGAAAAGAGGTTTGGGAGCTCTCAGGGCTTTTTCCCCTTCAAGACCTTGCTCCAGCCCTGAGGGACACCAAACCAACAGGGGGTTTTAGGGCCAAGCCTGGCGCTGACAGGAAAGCAGCTCACGCCCCACTTCTCACCCGTAAATGTAAATGAGCCCCGAGACCACTCCTGCACCCACTCCGGCACTCATCACTTCTTCTGCCAGAATTTCTGCAAGAAAATTCTGATATTTTAAAGCAGGGGCACCCCTGGGCTCAGGAGCTGAGATCTCGCTAAGAGCAGATTAATTAATTCTCGGCAGAGGCCAAAGTCTGAACTCAAGGCTTGTTTTGTCACAGGGAATGGATCTCATCCAGGCTTATCCCAGCAGGAAAGGTCCTACTTGACTATTCAGGAAGCTTCAGTAGAATAAAATAAATATTTATGTCGTGAATTTTGTTCTTCTCTGCACATGGGTTTTGTGCACTGCAGCTCATTGGTTTAATTTTTTTTTTTTCTACTTGCTTTTGAAAATTTGGTCTCAAGCCAGAATTCCTCTTAAATTCCAGATTCAGGAGGAGGCTGTAACACAAGCACATAATAAATGTCTGGAAAAGGAGAGGGGTTACAGGATGGGGAGGACTTTTTTCAGCTGGTTTCAGTGAAACTCCAGGTTTCGCCTGTACAAAACTGAGAGCAGCTCTTGGTGTTGGGGGAAAGGAGCTGGGGAACTTTTTTTTGCAGCTCTGTGAATTCTCAAAGCTCAAGCACTTGCCCTTTGTAGGCAGTGGAGCTACCTCAGAACCAGATGAGATGATCACACCTGCAGACTCCGAGGCTGAAGCATGTGGTGGAAAGATTCTGGTTTTGGGGAGAATTGGCTCTGTCGCAAATCCAGCCTGAGAAAAGCTGATTGAATGCACAGGACAGCAGCTCTGGCTCTGCCAGCCTCCACTTGTGACCAAAAAAAACCCTAATAAAATAGCTAAAACAGCAGAAAAGTAAGGAACAGGAGAGCTATGATCAACTTACCACTATTTCTTATCTCAATAAAAAACAGGGGTGTGCTAAATCAGCTCAGATTGGGGTCACAGGTCCACGGGCCACCTCAGGCATGATTCCTGGAACTCTGGGGTTACCACATCGTGCCCAACTGACAGCTCAGGCTGGAGGTGAACCTTTACAGCAGGCCAATAAAAGGGAAAACAAACGTTACCATTCATTCCCATCCTCCTATTTTAAGATCTGGCCCTGCCCTGGAATCAGATCCCATCTCTGGCAGCACCTCAGCGTCCATCGGTGACACACAAATCAAGAGTGAATTATTAAATTCTCTGGGCTCCTTTCCAGCCTCACCTCTCCTGATGGCCCTGCAGGGCTGATAAGGAGCAGGATGTCCCAAGGACTGGGCTGTGATGAATCAGCTCCTCCTGAACAGCTCCTGGTTGTTTGGAGATGAACAAATTCACGATGGGGCAAAGTGAGAACCAGCCTCAGGGTATTCAGCCTCTGGAAAGCGAACCTTCATGGGCAGGCAAAGATTTTCCTGCTCCTGGGGTTGGAGTTTCTGTGCAAAAATGCTCCAGAGACTCCAGGCATCGTTTATTGCCTTCCTTTCATTACTGACTTTAGAAAGAGGCTGCTACAAACTCCACCAGTTTCATAAAAATTACAGCGAAATCCCCAGTTTTCCACTGTTGTGCTTAAGTGTGTAAACTCTTCAAAGTGTTTAAACTTCAAAATGTGTCTGTCCCATCCCTGGAAATGTCCAAGGCCAGGCTGGACAGGGCTTGGAGCACCCTGGGATGCTGGAAGGTGTCCCTGGCCATGGCAGGAGGTGGGATGAGCTTTAAAATGGCTTCCAACCCAAACCTGTCTGGGACTCTGTGAGTAAGAACCAAAATCAGGAGACAGGACCAGAAATGACACAGTGGCACCTTTTCCTGCAGCAGCTCAAGAAGATGATGTCACTTTACCAGAAACACGGAATAATTTCTCAGCAGGGCAAAACCCAAGGCCAGGTTTTGCTTTCACATCGAGACCTCTGCAGATGCAAACTCACAGCAGGAAGAGTTCCAGGCCAAGTAAAATAATCTGGGACAAAAGGGATTATTAAAGGTCATCTAGTCCAAGCTAGATGGCCCAAAGGGCATCCAAATGGGATGGGTGCTGGCCAGCCAGCCTGGCCAGACATCTGCCTGCCACACAAAATCCTCCCTGGTACTCAAAAACCCTCCTGACACCTCTTGGCTTCATGACCCACCCTTACAGCTTCACCGAGAAAAATCTGATGGGGGAAAATGAAGAAATTGTGCTTTTTCTAAGCCCTCCTTGAGCAGCAATTCCCCTGAGCCATCACTGCTCTGTATTTCATCAGAGGCACAGCCCTCAGCCTGAGAAGGTGGGAAAGGACATCCCAGGGGATCCCAGCCCTGAGGGCTCACATGATCCTGCCCTGCTCCAGCTGGGACTCTGCTGTTTCTCCTGGGGGAGTTGCACCCTGTGACTTTGAGTGCCCGGCACAGCAAAGCTGTAAAACCCCCTCAGTTTCTCACAACCCACAGCAAGGTTAAAATTACCCCAGAATTTCCAGCCTCTTGTCGAGACTGAGAGTTCCCCACATCCACCCCGAGGGTGGGCACGGAGGGTTTGTTTCCCCTCCATTCAGCCTCACCTTGGTCTCCTGCCTGATCCCAGCCCCACGAAAAGGAGACCCAGCCCTGCCAGTGGCTGTGAGCAGGAAAGAGGAATCGAGCAGACACCAGAGATGCTCCTCAGGAGGAACCCAGGAGAGAATGGGGCTGTGTCCTGCCCAGTAGGGTGGAGCCCCTCTCTCCTTTCTGATCCCATCCCCACATAACCCAGCTCTTTCTTGGCCATCACTCCACAGGGTTGGTCCCCACAGCTCTGGGCAGGTTGAGGGAATGAAGATGTCCATGGAGCAGGGCTGTGCAGGGGGCTCTGACCCTCCATGCTGCAGCCACAACCCACAGTCCAGGCTTCCCTCAGCACTGCTTTTGGGTTCAGCTCAGCCACAATTGCTCCTTCCCTTCCCAGGGATCTGTTGGATGGTGTTGTGCAGGACCAGAGCTGGGCATTGGGCAGGGCAGGTGCTCACCCTTCTCCTGAGCTGCATCAGTGATGAACCTCCCTCCAACCACCGCCCTTCTCTCACTTTCCCCCACCTTTCCCACCTCCTGCTCGGTGGTGAACCCCACAGACCACCTTCCCCACCTTCCCCACCACGAGCCTCCTTCCTGCAGGCTCTCCTTGCCCTTGCTGCTGACACCACAAGTGAAAGTTTCCCACCGATTTTTCCCTTCCTTGCCTCTCATGAAAGCAAGTGGTCCCTTCCCTTCTCCACCTGAAAAAGGGGGCTCTTCCCATCTCTCCTTGGAGCAGGTCTCCTCCAGACCTCACCATCTGCCCTAGGAAGGACAGGAGGTCACACTGGTCATGAGCATTTAGGAGCAAACAGAGAAAACCTGGGTTGGAGCAGCAAAGCAAATCAGCAAATTTGAAATATTTGGTGTTTTCACAAAAGAGGTGTCCAGACCCTCCTCCAAAACAAAACCAGACTGTGTTTCTGGTGCAGAGGTGTAAAAACATTCCCCAAAATTACCTCTCTTGCTGTTTTCTAGCTGTGATCCCTCAGAAGAACAACCTGCTTTCTGCACCCTGCAGACCTGTCCATGAGCCAGATTTACCTCAGGGAGAAGTGGTTACTCCTCAAATACAGAACAGAAAGACACAGGCAGGGAATCACTTGTTTCAAACCACTGTTGCTTCCACATGCCTCGGTCCTCCCTCTGACGCCCAATAGAAGAAAAAGCAGAAACCATGGGATGCTGGAAATTGATATTATTGAAACTAATTCCTCCAAAACCTAAAAATCTTGTTATTCTTTTGGGGTTTTGAGCCGCCTCGTTCAGTGGAAGGTATTCCAGCCTCTAGGGAGAGGTTGGAATGAGATGAGCTTTGAGGTCCCTTCCAACCCAAATCCTTCCATGTTTCTATGATTTGCATTTCTCTGAAAAACACCCAGCACGGAGTAAGGAGGTTTTACATAACCCATGTGAATTATTCTCTCAGCGAGAGCTGGAGCAACTCTTCTGAACACCCAACTACATTCACACATTGGGGTGAAAAAGAAGGAAAAGGAATATTTCTCCAGCGTGGAGTATTTTTTTTTTAACCACCACATTGCAAACACCTCCTTGTGCAATGGCCTGAAATGCCCTTTTGCTTCTTCCCATTTCCATTTTTAGGGCTGAGACCAAATCCTTCTGAGGAAGAGCAGCAGAGGCCCAGGTTACCTGGTGGCTCTGGGTCCCCCCAAAGACCCACACCAAAAATCTCAGGCTGATTTTTATGGCTGCTCAGTGCATCCGGGTGTTTCGTTATTACAAACAAATCACCCTCAATAAAAACATGTCAGAGCAGGACACAGCCCCTGAGCACGTGCAGACTGAGGGGGAAGGGAGGGGATTTCAGCCTGGATGTGGTTTCAGACTCGGTCTCATAACAAACCCAAAGTTCTGCACAAACATCACCGTGTTTCTCCCCGTCCCTGTGTTGTCTCTGCTGCTGGTGGAGCCTGTTCTCAGCACCTGGTGTCTGCTGTTCAGGCACCTGCAGAGGGACAGGGCACCTGTCAGAAGATTATTCTGAAAATTGAGTGGCTGTCGCGTTTTCTGGGGTTTGGGATCTCCTTTCCTCTGCACGAGACCTTCCTGCAGCCAAGTCCTGCAGCTTCAGCCTCCTCACCCTCAGCTCTCCCCACCACCTCCTCTTCCTTCTTTTGATGGAGCTGAGGAGGTGCCTTTGGCCAATCCTTGTGTTGTCCCCACAGCTCTGACCTCATGGTTTGGCCCTTGAACCAAGTCCCACCATCCACCCAAACCAAAAGACAACTGAAAAGCGTCACATGAAACCATGTCCAAAAAAACGACACAAAATGGGGCAAAACCCTTGAGATCCACCAAAGTCAACTCTGGATGGGTTTTCCTGACAGGTTTCCATCACAAATCATCATCCTTGGCCATAAAAACACCCAAGGGGGTATAAATCCCTTTGGAAGAGGAGGTGGAGCTTTCCTGCCTTCCCAAGGAGACATCCTGCTGCCCATGAGTAGGGAGCTGCTCCCAGGTTACAACAAGTTACCACCACAAATCATCGTCCTTGGCCATAAACCCACCCAAGGGGGTATAAGCAGGATTTCTTTTCTTTGGAAAAGGAGGTGGGAGCCTCCATGGAGCTCTCCTGCCTTCCCAAGGTGACATCCTGCTGCCCATGAGGAGGGGGCTGCTCCCAGGTTACAGCAGGTTTCTATCACAAACCATCATCCTTGGCCATGAAAACAGCCAAGGGGGTATAAAACCCTTTGGAAAAGCAAGGTGGGAGCCTCCATGGAGCTTTCCTGCCTTCCCAAAGAGAAATCTGCTGCCAGAACCCACGAGGAGGTGGCTGCTCCCAGATTACAACAGGTTTCTATCACAAATCATCATCCTTGGCCATGAAAACAGCCAAAGGGGGTATAAAACCCTTTGGAAAAGCAAGGTGGGAGCCTCCATGGAGCGTCTCATCCTGCTGCCCATGAGGAGGGGGCTGCTCCCAGGTTACAACAGGTTTCTATCACAAACCATCATCCTTGGCCATGAAAACAGCCAAGGGGGGTATAAAACCCTTTGGAAAAGCAAGGTGGGAGCCTCCATGGAGCGTCTCATCCTGCTGCCCATGAGGAGGGGGCTGCTCCCAGGTTACAACAGGTTTCTATCACAAACCATCATCCTTGGCCATGAAAACAGCCAAGGGGGGTATAAAACCCTTTGGAAAAGCAAGGTGGGAGCCTCCATGGAGCGTCTCATCCTGCTGCCCATGGGGAGGGGGCTGCTCCCAGGTTACAACACACTGCAGGAAGAGCCCAGAGAAGCGGCTCTGGACAGGCTGCTGTGCCGAACGGGGGGCATTGAGCAATCAGACCAGTTGGAGAGGCTGGTGTCTAGAAATAAAAAGTGACTGTTTGTTTTCTAACGCCTGCAGAGGCGCCTGGGGGGGCCGGTTGGAGGAAGCAGCTGGAGCTGGTGGCTCTTGGATTCCCGAGCAGTTCAACTGTGAGCTGGGACCTGCCACTGCCTTGTGGTTGCAGAGCACTGGATGGAGATGCCTGCAGAGCTTTTCCTCTTTCTCCAGGTCGAGATGGGGTAAATCTCAGGATTTAGCTGGGACAAACCTCGCCTTCCTCCTCGCCAGCCCACCAAACTTGTTCTTCACACAAATTTGGCGCTAGGTAACTCCTCACGATGGGTTTCAGGCATGTGGGAGGGGTGGGTAGGCACCTCTTGTCCTCATGGATGCTGAATTCTTCTCCTGAAGCCACCTTCTGTGGTGTTTTTGGCATTTGGTGAGGAGCATTATTTGGTGAGGAGCATGTCCTGCATGCCCCTCACCAAACTCCAGAAATACATAATGAACAAGATTAATACAACTCAGGATATAACCCAGCCCGTTTTCTCCCAAGGAAAATGCTTCCCAGAGGCCCAGCTGCCTTCCAGCCACAAATCTCAGGAGTAAGGTTGGCTTTGGACCCAAATTACATCCCTGAGTCAGTCAGTAAGGAAAACATCAAGGGCCTGCAGTGCTGATCACATCCTTTGCAGCACCCAGAAATCAAAATGTTCCTCTGCCATGGAGTAGACATCTTTAGGCTGGAAAATCTTAGAAAAATTCCCCCAAATTTCCTGCCCTGGTCCACCCTTTCCTGCCAGATGTCAGGAGGATTTGGTAAGCACATGGCTCCTGCCCAAATATTCTTGAGGGAACCCTGTATGTCCTGCAAGTTAAGGTTTCCTTCATGGAAACCAAGCTCCACTCTCCTTCCCATGTGGAACCTTTTGCTCCTGAAGGCAGGAGTTCAGCCTGGGCAGCTCCCAGAAACTCCCTTCCCATTCCCACAGGCCCTGCTGGGACACAAGGAGATATCCTGACATCAAGCAGGATTTTGATGGTGCCGCTGCTCTGACTCCAAGTGTGGGAAAGCACCAAAAAAAAAGCAGCAAGGATTTTGGGGAGGGCAGTCCGAGCATCTCATTTGTGCTCCACTACCCTGCTACACCAGGAGGATCACTCAATGGAGGGGATGCAGGGGATAAACCAGCCCCAGGGTTTGGGGACGGGGTCCTCAGCCAAAATCTTGGGCCACACTTTTGGGACCTGGCAGCAGAAAAGCCACTGGCAGAGAGGAGCCCACAGTGGCACTGAGGTTTCACTTCGGGGAGGTGACAGAGAGGAACCCAAATGAACAGAAACCAACGAAAGTATTTGAGTCACCCAAAACCACCAAGGCAGGGCCCAGCTGCAGCAGCAGCAGCGCCCTGGGGCTGCCCAGAGCCAGGCAAGGTGCAGGGATGGGTGCCCAGGATGCAGGCACTGCCTCTGGACTGGGGCTCTTCCAGAGCCCAGCAGCTGGGGATGGCTGTGCCCCTTCCTGCCTGGCTTGCAGGAAAAGGTGAGAGACGTGCAGGAAATTCCTTCTGGAATCTCACAAAGGCCACGGTGACTCTGGGCCAGAGCACCCCTGTGTGAAATCACTGCACTCACCTGGAAATCTGTGCTGGAACATCAGCCCTGGAGGCTTCCTCATGATGGATTGCAGGATGGGGAAACGCAGCTCAGGCCTAAAAATTCCATAAAAAACCCAAGAAATTCCCCATAAAATCCATAAAAATCCATTTAAATTTCCATTTAAGTTTCCATTAAAAACTCTAAAAAAATTCCACAAAAAATTTCCAAAAAATTCCATTAAAATTCCAAAATAATTTCCAAAAAAAATTTCCATTAAAATCCAAAATAAATTCCAAAAAATATTAAACATTATTTTTAAATTCCATTAAAATTTATTAAAAATAAAAAAATTTTAAAAATCATTAAAAATGGAACAAAAAATCCTCAATATATTCAGTGTAAAAATGCTAAACAATTCAATAAAAATTAAAAATAAAAATTAAAATCCCTGGAAAATTCCCAAAAATTTCCATAAAAACCCAGAAAAATTCCATTAAATTCCATAAAAATTTAAACAAAAAAACCCCATTAAAAATCCATTAAAATTCCACTAAAAAACACATGCCCACCTCATTACCCTTCCTGCATCCCACTGGCTCCTTCCCAGTCCCTCCTCACCCACCAGGTATTTCCTCTTGGTAATCTCTGTGGGATGGAGGCCATGGTGCTGGTTAAGGTCCAAAACTGAGCTGTGGGCTCTGAGACAGCACCAAAAATAACCAGAGCAGCACAAGGCACCTCAGCTCCCCACGGGGTGGGAATTGAAAGAGCCCTGGGCAGGAGCAGGTGGCTCCAGGCGGGCACCAGTGCTGGTTTCTGAGGAAGGACTTGGCCCTGCACATCTGGGGAAACCACGAGTGGGTTTCTGGTGTCCCAGGCTCCAGCCCATCATGAGCTGGTCCAGCACAGCCCACAGAGGGTGCCTTGGACCCAGCTCCACCCTGCCAGGCCCACAGGTGATGCCTCAGGTTTTGGCTTTTCTATTTCTCACATTCTGTGCTGCTTTAGTGTGTGGGTCTGGGTTCACATCAGGGGATGCTGAGCTCTGGGCACAGAGCAGGGAGACAAAACAATTCCTGCTCCAGCTGGGCACCAAGGACAAATGATCCAAATCTCAGCCCCAGAGCACAAACACCGTGGGCTGGAGAGAGAAAAACAAGGATGGGACTGCAGGGGCTAAAGCTGGAATGGGACAATGAACTGCAAGATGCAAATGGAGCAGAACTGATCCCAGGGAGAGACCCCGGGAGCACTCGTGCATTTTGGGACCATTTTGGTCCATCTTGGGTTCATTTTGGTCCATCTTGGGTTCATTTTGGGACCATTTTGGTTCACCTTGGGTGCAGCCCTGCTGGGCTCTTGTGCTGCCCAAGGTGCATCCATTGAGGAGATGCTTTTAATAAATCCCTGCTTTATTCTGTAACTCTGTCCAGCCTCTGTTCCAGGTCAGCCTTCCCAAGGCATCACAGGAGGTGAGGCTTCCTCAGCCCCTGAGGGAGCAACCAGGGCTGGAGCATGATTAAAGCCCGTGGGATGCTCAGGAGGAGCAGAGAAAGGCTGAGCAGTGCTCACAGTGCCCCTGCAGGTGCAATCCCCACCCCAGTGGCACCGCATCCCACAGGAGCTTACAGGAGTTGGGGTCCCTTGGCCTTTAGCATCCCAAAAACTCTCGGTGTGCAGCCAGTTCTCCTCCCAAGCCCCAAATCCAGGTGCTGCACTGCCTGCAGAGGCACAAGGGCACAGGCAGGACCATGAGCATCCCACCACCAGGGCTGGGGCAAGCCTGGAGGAATTCCCTCAATCTTCACGTTTGATCACAAAGTTCCAGCTGGTTCTCCCATCTCAGAACCCTGAGAAATGTGGATGGAGTAGTGTCCTGGTTTCTGCTGGGATAGAGCTCATTTTATTCTCAGTATTGTCACTCAGTGACATTTTCTTCTCAGGAACTGCCATTCAATTGTACTGTGCATCAGCTGCTCTCCTTCACTTCTACTCCTCTCTCCCTTTCATTACAATCACTATACTTGATATTTTTATAATTAGAACCCCTGAACGGTTTGTGCTGGAAGGGACCTTAAAGTTCAACTCATTCCACCCCCTGCCATGGGCAGGGACACCTTCCACTGTCCCAGACTGCTCCAAGCACCATCAAACCTTGCCTTGAGTATTTCCAGGGATTCAGGGGCAGCCACAGCTTCTCTGGGCACCCTGTGCCAGGGGCCTGCCCTCCCTCATAGGGAAGAATTCCTTCCCCAAGTAAAGAATTTCTTTCAAATATTAAACTGTTCTCAGTCCACAGGGCTTTTCTTTCCATCTCCCCTCCCTCTGAAGGGGTACCAGGGAGTGAGGGATTACACCTGGGATTACACCACAAGAGGACAGTGGGGAAATGCTCCCATTTCTCATGGGAAAAGGAAAAGAGGAAGTTTTTGGACACAAGCATAAAAAATCGTCCCCACCCCATGACCTCGAAGCATCACACCCAGCTCAGTGCCGTGGCAGATGAGCAGGGACACATCCTCCTCCTCCTCCTCCTCCTCCCTGGAATGAAGGCTCTCCAAGTGATCCCATTTCCCTGCCTCCATTGCATTACAGCATTTTGACTCATTTCATTCTGCCTGGAGATGAATCCAGGAAAAGGAAGGAGGTGACAGAGGCTTAACACAGACCCCACCACAGGTAAAAACCAAATTAGGGGCAAGTCAGAGGTCCCAGACTCCCCCCAAGCAGCTCTGAGCCACCGCCCATTCCACCCAAAAACCACATTGCAAGAGAAATACAAAATATAGCACTTTAATTGCAGGGAGATATAAAAATTTACCCAACAAATTAACAAACCTGAGGCATACAATAAATAGGCAGCTTTGGTGGCACGCACACATGTGCAGCCCTGCTCTGGGAGGCACCAGCAGCTCCCCAGAGCTGGGGGCACACACAGAGGCTGTGAAAATGAGGATTTACACATGGATGACGCTGCCTGGACACGCCTGGGAGAGCCCCACACGTGTGTTTGGGAGGGTGAAGCCAAGCTATTCACACTACGCCGCAACCTTGAAAAATTAAAGTTCTGTGTATTTATATAAAAACTCTGGCTCTGGTCAGGAAAAATTAAGATTCCCAAGTTTTCATCTTCAGTATTTACATATAGAATCTCTGCATGGGTTCCCAAATTTCAATCCACTTTGGTGTGAAAGAGAAATACATAAATCTCACAGCAAAAAAAATAAAAATAATAAAGAAAGAGGAATTTCAGGAGTTCTCTTTGGGAGGTACACCCTGCCTTCCACCAGCAGGACTCTTTGAAGAGGGAAAGCTGATTCCTGGATATAATTTCCTAAATTTGAGCATTCTAAGGCTTTTCCAAGAGTCACCTCCTATCGAATTGCTGCTCTCAGCAAGGTCTGAGCTGCAGATTGTTGGGGCAGGTGGTTACAGCTGCTGGTTTTTGGTTCTGCCTGACTGGCCATTAACAAAGGCAACACAAAGCAAAGCCAGCCCTGACCTTCCTGCACAGCTTGGATGCTCCCCAGCCATGAGCTACAGACAGTCCTGGGACTAGAAAAGTCACTTTTATCCTAAATTCTTTACAGGACAAACACTGAACATCCAACCTGTTTGCTCATGGCAATTTTCACCACTGGATTTATACAGACTCCGCGCTGGAAACAGCAAAGAACAAAACCCAACTTTCCAGAAAATAAAGAAAAAAATAGGAAAAAAAAAAGAAAAAAGAAAGGAAAAAATCAGAGGAAAATAAAAAAATTAAAATAATAATAAGAAAATAAGAAAAATTAAAATAAGAAAATTTAAAAAAAGAATAAAAAAATAAAATAAGAAAATAAAAAACAATAAAATGAGAAGAAAATAAAAAAATAAAATGAGAAGAAAATAAAAAATAAAATGAGAAGAAAATAAAAAATAAAATAAGAAGAAAATAAAAAAATAAAATAAGAAGAAAATAAAAAAATAAAATAAGAAGAAAATAAAAAAAAGAAAAATAAGAAAATTAAAAATAAAATAAGAAGAAAATAAAAAAATAAGAAGAAAATTTAAAAAATAAGAAGAAAATAAGGACACTTTTTAGTGTCACTTTTTAGGTCATTTAGGCCCTGGTGGGAGCAGTCTGGGTGTGGCCAGGCCAGCCCAGCAGGCTCACACTGCAATCTGCTGGCTCTCCCTGAAGAGGGGCCGGGGTGTGCAGATGTCCTGGAAGATGCGGTAGCCCTGCTCGTGCTGGGGCTCCTCAGCCATGGGCAGCATGGGGCTGGAGCTGCAGCTCTTGCCAGCCTCGTCCACCGCCTGCCTCAGGTGCAGCTGCTCCACCTGGGACAAAGCACAAAGGGCAGGGATTGAGTGAGGAGGGAACTCTTGGGGCATCTCTGCTGCTCCAGCCACGCAGCAGAGCACAGGGGGGGCAGGTCCTGCCAGGAGAGCAGGCCTGGCTCTCCACAAGCAGCCCCAGGAATAAAGGAGCAGCCCCAGGAGCTCCTGCCAGCAGGGATAGTGTCCCAGCATGTCCAGAGTGATCCACCAGGGCAGACATCCAGGACAGCAAGAGCTGACGAGGTCAGGAGCTGTGCAGGAGGCACAGGACCAGTCTCTGATCTTGTAAAATCCCCACAGGAGCTCGCAGACTGCTGGGTCTCTGCTTGCTCAAGAGGGGATGCCACACCCTCCCTGTGCCCTCCCTGTCACATCCCTGCTGCCAGAGGCTCCAGAAACCCTGTCCTGAGCCTTTTCAACCCTACAACTGCTGCAGCTTCTCCAAGGAGAAGCTTCTGACCAGAGCCATGAGGACTGACCCCACATCCCACCCCCTTCCAAGATCTCCCAACCCCACTGCTCTCAATCACAGGGGATTTACTTCCTCATTTCCCAGAGGAAAAGGCAGAAGTCCCAGTGCCAATGCAGGATCAGGAGGAAGAGGAAAGATTTCCCTGCAGTTCACAAAACTCGTGCCCTTAGGGAGCTTCATTTGCAAACCCAGCTCTGGGAATTTGATAATCAGCAGCCCAAGCACCTCTCAGGAGGCTGTGGAAAAGCACCACAGCACTTCCACCCCAATCCAGGCACCCAAATGCCCCGTGGCTGCAGGGGTGGGGCTCTGCTGGCAGAATTCCCTCCCTGCCTGGTCCCCTTTTCCTCCCAGCCCCCCGTACCTGGACAAGGATGAGTTTACACCTCAGGGGCACCGCATCTGGGAACTCCTCCCCGAAGCACAGCATGACCCTGCTGTCAGGGAAGCGGCCCTGGTTGTTGTAGTACTGCTGCAGCTCTGCAAGGACACAGGAAAACTGGGAATTTGCCCTCCAGGGGCTTTGTGACACACCCCTGGGATCAAACACCCTGCAAGGAAGCTGTGGGTTCAAGCAAAGCCCCCAGTCTGGAATTTGCCACATGACCCCAAACACCCCATTATCCTTTCCTAGGTCTGGTAGTGTCATCTGCTCACCCTTGGGAACCCAGCAGGGAGGGATTCAAAGTGTGCAAGGAAAAAGGGTTCCACCCTTTTTCAACCCCACCACGGGGCTCAAGGGGGTCTCACACTGGGTTTAAGCTCCAGAAACCCTTTGTGCATTGTCCCAAAGCTTTGGGATCCCAGAATTACCTCAGCTTTTCCAGGGAGCTTCTGGCCAGAGTCATATCCCTGTTCTCCCATCCCCTCCCTCAAGGTCTCCCCACCCCAAAACTGCTGCCACCCAGGACTGTCCACCACATCTGCTGGCTGACCATCCTCAACCACCCCCCAACGCAGGGATTTACTTCCCACAGGAAAGAGCAGAAAATCCCAACACCAAAAAAAAAAAAAAAAAATCAAAAAAAAAATCAGGAGGCTCCGACAAACCTCGGAAGAACAAATTGGTGTCAAAGATCTTCACCACGTCCTCCCGGTCCAGCTTGTTGGGCCTGTCCTTGTAGGCCATGGTGTTGCCACTCCAGAAGACCCTGCCCTGGCAGAGCCTCTTGATGAAGATGCCCTGCTTGTTGCTGTGCAGGAGGACACCCCTCTCCAGGTGGCCAAAGAGCTTCCTGGTGATCTGCTTCTGGCGCTCATTCTGGATGGCGTCGGCCGAGGGGAACCGCACGTGCTCCAGGGCATCGGGGGCGTAGAGCTTCTCCCCATGGCCCGAGGGCTGCCCCAGGGAGATCCTGCAGCCCTCAGAGCACGAGGTGCTGACGTGGCCCACCAGCCTCCCGCTGTAGTAGAAGCTGATCACCATCTGGGAATAACCTGGGAGGTGAGGGACGTGGGGGTCTCATCAGGGAAGGGACGTGTCCAAATCCCAAATCTCCTGGGATGGCTCCCTCTTGGTGGAAGGACATCTCCAGGGCTGGCCAGCAAGTGAGAGCTCCCAATATTGCAGGATTGGTGTTGGAAGGGATCTCTGGAAACCACCCAGTCCAAGCCCCCTGCCCAGGCAGAGTCACCTGGAGCAGGTGACACAGGAACAAATCCAGGTGGGGTTTGTTCCATGAATTCCTCTCTGATTGTCTCCAGGGAGGGAAATTCCACAAGTCCCCTCCGACACCCTCCATGGGAAGCTTTTCCTCATGTTGGGGTGGAACTTCTGGTGGTTTAGTTTCAAACCCATTGAACCTCTCTCCCTCCTGCCTTTGCTCCACACTCCCCCCATGCCATGAGCAGATCCCCCCATCCCAAAGGCTGCCTGATCCCCCCATCCCAAGCAGCTGCTCTCCTCCCCCATGCCACCAGGCAGGATTCACCCCAGCATGGCAATGTGGACAATCAGGAGGGTGCAGCACCTCCTAAACCCAAAGCAAAGCCTCCCTGAAGGTGGGGGACAGAGTCAGAGCCACCTCCTGCCGCCACAAACAGAGAGGGGCACCTGCTGGCCAGGTGAGGAGCCTTACCTGAGTGATACTGCTCGTAGCTGGAGTACCCATTCATCAGGGGCAATGCTGTGGGCACAGAAAGCCAAGCTGAGCCTGCATTCCCAAATCCCAAATCCCAATCCCCCAGTTCCCCCCACCACCCCCCCTCATTTTCTGCCCCAGTTTTCCCAGCTCCCACATGGGAAATGCCAGCAAAAAGCTCCCAGCTGGATTTCTTCATGAGTGCTTCAAACATTCTTAATAAGGAAGATAAAGCACACAATGGGGAGCAGTTTATTCCCACACAGGAAGATTTTTCCTGCCCCAAACACCCCACAAGCTGTTGGCTGCTTACCAGGGCTGGGCTGCTGCACCCACCAGTCGGGTATTGGGGGGTTCCTGCAGGTCTCCTGGGGGGGTGAGGGGCTCCTCTTGATGATGCCCAGGTACTCATCCACACAGGAGGGCTGTGGGACAGCAGACACTGGGATCAGAGCAGGTTTGGTGCCTCCAGCAAGGCCCTTGGAGCAGGGAGGGCCCAAATGGAAATGCCAACCAGTTTTTGTGGGCTTGGAAAGACCAAGTCTGGTTGTACATCTGAATAAGACCCTCAAGAGCTACAGAGGGCGAGCAGGCAGGTGTGACAAGGCCAAGGAGGGGCACAGAGCTGTGACAGACCCATCCCCAGTGAAGGCCTCTCCCAGCTGGATGCACAAGGAAAGCAGGGGCTGGCGCTGCCTCACCTGAAGGAGCTGCAAGCCCAACCTGCAGCTCTGCAGAGGCAATCTGGGGAAGGCAGCGCTTTCCCAAAGCTGAGCCAAGCCCTGCCCCTGCAGCCAGGGTGAGGCCTCACCTCTTTGATGAGGTCGTCGATGGCAGAGGAGCTGCAGTCCATGTCGGTGACATCGTTCAGGCCGCTCCCGTTGGCCACCCCTGCTTTGCCTGGAGGGAGGGAGAGGAGGGGCTGCAGTCAGAACACCCACACTGGCCAAGCACAGCTCATCCTGAAGGGTTTTGGACACCTCTCACCCAGTGAAAGTGGTGAAAGCAGGAACCACAGCAGAGCCATGTGACAGCATCTTGGAGAGGCTCACAGCCCCTCCAGAGCTGCTTTTTTGGGGCCAAAAATCACTTTACAACTCATTTCCCCCCTGCACAGGGACCAGCAGCAAGAAAAATCAAAAGCCTGGCTGGTGACAGAGACAGAGCTGGAGCAGGGGAGAGGGTTTGGGGGTTTTTTTGAGCACCCCAGAGACTGGGGCTGGGGCTGCTGCTTCTCTTTTTTCCACCAGCCACCCCAAGGCAGTGGTGCTGCTGGTGAGAACCTGCAGTGCCATTTGCATAGTGGCAGCACAGCCCCTGTGTGAACAGGCTGGGGGGGACAGAGATGCTAAAGGCAGATTTCCTGACTGCAAAATCATGCCTGTTTTTTTTGCAAGTTTTTAACTTAAAGGACAAAGCACACAGGCTCCCCTAACCACAAATAGTTATAGTTAGTGTGAGCTGAGCCACACCAGACATCAGAGCAGCTCTCTGCAAAATTGCTCCTCCAGCAAGAAAAGGGATTTATTGCTGCTCCCCACCATCCTCGCAGGGCAGGGGTTGGGAGGAAAAGAAAAGGTTGAGGCTCATGTCCCTCCTCCAGGCAGGGAAGGTGGAATTTGCCCCCACAACATCCTCAGGGATGGGAGCTCCCACGAAGCTGCAGCTGTCCCATATTTCCTAGGGGTTTAAGGGGTTAAACAACCCAAGCCTGGCCTTTGTCCTCCCCTCCCTGCCACCCCAAGGGACACGTGCAGAGCAGGACAAGCACAGAGCACAGGGAGCCGTGCTGGGGTGCAGGGCTGTGCTCTCAGGATGGACCCTCAGTCCCTTCCTGGGGAACTCACACTTCTGCTCCTCCTCTGGCACGATCCTGTAGACCTTGTAGGGCTCGGAGATGTCCAGCTGGGACCTGTCTGTCACCTCCTCAAAGTCAGGGCTCTTGTTCAGGGCACAGCGGAGCCGCGTCTTCCACGTGGCCGGCTCAGCTTTGTCACCCTCCTTGAACTTGCCCTTGAAAACAGCCCAGGCCTGAAGCAAACAATGAGAAAACAAAAAACCCTAAGAAAATCCTCCCTGTGAGCCCTACAAAGCCTCTCAGGGAGGAAGAGCTGGGGTTGCAGAGAGCATTTTGCATCTTGCACCCTCTCGAGCATCCCTTGGGGATTTGCTGTTTCACTCCTAGACTGCAGCCACCTGCACGGCCACCACACCTGGGCAGGGTTTGGGGTGCAGAGCAGCACTGCCTGCCTCAGAAATGCAGGAAAGGCTTCTAAAAGCCAGGTTTGCAAAAAGCAGAGGTCAAAATCATCACTTCTGCACCTAATGGTCAGGAGCGTGAGGAATCGCTGCTCAAAAATCAAAATAAACCTCATTGCCCAGCTCCTGACTAATAAATTAATAAATAAATAAACTGGTTTCCCCAAGATCAGAATATAATCTGTGCTTTTAGTAGAAGAATATATTTTACCATTGAATAAAAACATTACATATTTTTTTAAATATACATATTGATTTCTTTTGTAGATATTTCTATATTTTCAGAGGGCTGAGCTCAAGACTGTCCTCATAACTCAGTGCTCCCAAACCAGTTCTTACTGAAATTAAAGGACAGAAATTTGGAAGTGGGATCAGAGGGAAGGGAATTCCTGGGGAAGACCTGAACTTTTTACTTCAGGATGGAATTTTCCCATTTTTTCCAAAACTGGAAACCCCCGCTTCCGTGAAATTTTTCCTTCCCACCTACAAAATCCTTTTAGTTTGTTTTTTTTTTAATAAACCCAGCATTTTATCATGCATTTTATCATCAAGCTCATCAGCATTTTACCAAGAGAAGCTAATGAGAAGTTTAGAGCAGGTCAAAAGCTGCTTCTCACATCACACCTGGATTCAAACACGCTGAAAGCAAACTTAAAACTGGTCCTAAATTTTGATGAAAAGGAATAAATCATCCAAAAAAAAAGCCAGGAGACCAACTCCAGCATCTCCTGCAAGGGTTAAAGATGTAAAACCCAGAGATAGCATGGCCATGTTCCACAAAGGGACAAAACCAGCAGCACAGAGCCCAGGAACTCTCAGAATCTCTGCTGCTCAGAGTGACTCTGAGATATGTACAGGCTTCTTTTTCCCAGCCCAGCTGTCAAAGAAGGAGTCAGGATTTTTCTGTTCTCGTTCTCAGGGTTGTTTATTATTTCTTATCTATGACATTCTTTCTCTGACCTGCCGAGGTCTGTCTGGCAGGTCGGGTTGAGGCACACTGGGGTTATCTTTTATACTAAAAACAACCTGTACATTATTTACCATAACTTCCCAATACCTATCACCTATGTTAGACACTGAGCTTCTACCTTAAACCAATCCAAAGGTGTCACCATCACAGCAGAAGATGGAGGCCAAGAAGAAGAAGAAGGACAGGATACACCCAGGTTCCTCCATCTTGCCTCCTGAACCTCCATTCTAAAAACCTCAAAAATCTATTTTTCACCCCATGATAAATTCACTATCATTCTACTTAAACCCTCTTGCCTTGTAATTCTTCATATAAAGGTTGGTAATTGTTTCTCCATGGGTCAAGATCAAAGGCTCAGGGTCTTGGGCTCTGTGCCAGGGTCTCTGAGCCTCCTGGGCAGGGTCTCAAGCCCTCCAGGGCAGCCAGAGGAACGTCCTGGGCTCCAACAAGGAACCACCAAGAAAAAGACATTCCCTACCTTGAAAATGGAAGCATCCACCTCCTGGTTGTAGTCCTGCTTGCCAGCGTGCTTCCAGGGGATGCGGAACATGGACTTGTCCTCGTTCTCCCAGATGAGCCCCGCGTAGAGCTCGCTGTCGATCTGCTCGATCAGCCACTGCCGCAGCCGCCGCCCGCCGTTCCTGTCACACATCCTGCACGGGCAAAATCCACCTTTCACCACGGCCTTTTGGCAAATGTTAAAGTGAATGTTATGTGTGTTGCGTTAGGAAGTTAGACTGTGTCGGTTTTCTTGAATAGCGCGTTAAATGTAGTTTGAGGTTATAACAAAATGTTAAAATGGAAACCGTGCTATGTAGGAGGCTTTTTGTCCTAAAGAAAGGAATCGCAGCGAGATAGCAGCCACAGGACACCTGAATCTTTCAGGGAAAGAGAATTTATCAGAAGAAATGAACTTCTTCCCACCGGGCTCAGCCCTGAAGAGGCTGTCAGGATTCAGAGGGAGAAGTTGACACTGACCAGACAGAATCCTGTGTTTGAATGGAATTTATGCATCATGTATGAATATGCAACAGGTTATTGTTTTTAAGGGTTAATCCTCTGTTAATGTGGGTCCTTTTTCAGGCTTATGCTGCCCAGAAAAAGATACCCGGATGTCCTTAACTCTTTGTTTCTATTGTCTCGTATTGTCCTAATCCAAATTGCCCATATTATTATTATTACTCTAATTATATCACTATTTTATAACCATTTTATTACTATTAAACTTTTAATATTTTAAAAACAAGTGACTGGCGTTTTTCACATGTAGGGACACCCAGTGAGCGCTCTCAGCTCTGCCAGCTCCATCCCAGCACAGGGACTGGGCTGCTTTGTCCCCTGGCCCCACGCTTGGCCGGCAGCAGCACCACCTGCAGCTTTTGGAAGCCCCCATGCCAATGTCTGCCCACTTTCAAGTCCCTTCCAACCCAAACCCTTCTGGGATCCCACAACTCTGTAATTCTAAGATTAAAACACCCCCAGCCCGCACCCCCACCCAATCCTCTGCTTCTTTTAAAATTAAAAAAAAAAAAAAGAAAAAGAAAAAGAAAAATGAAGGCAATTTCCTTCTGAGTTGCTACAAATTCTTCCTCCAGCTCTGCCAAAGTTCCGCTCCCAGAGCGGCTGACTCAGTGCTCTGCTGATTCCTATTTTGCTGCAGGATAAATGACAGAGGAAGCAGCTGGATGGGGATTAAAGCCCCCAGCTGTGCTGTCACCTGAGCAGGTGACACTGGGCAGGCCATGCTGGGGTGCCAGAGCCATCCCTGGCACAAGGATTTGTCCCGGAGGGGGCAGCAGCTCCTCTCACCAAGCATGACTTGGGGAGCTGCAAACTGCATCCCAAATCCTCGCAGGGATAAGGAACACAAAGGAACACACAACTGCTGGAAGCAAAGTGCCAGGCTCAACCCTGCCTGTCGTGACAGGAGCTGGTGGCCTGGCACAAGTGATCAGCAGCCCCTAAACCAACGTGCCAGGCATTTTGGGCTCTACGTTTCACAGGGCTGCCTCTCCCTCGTTTATTTGTTATTTACTGCCCCACTGGAAGATTTTTGGGGAGAAAACAAGGATGCTCCCAGCACAGCCTGAGAGCCAGTGGTCCCTGCTTTGCCATGGGCGGCCACCAGCTCAGTGCCACCAAATTCCATCCCTTCCTGATGGCCCTGGCTACCCAGAGCACAGCCCCTGGTTTTGGGATGGTGAGCACCAACACCACCAGCCAAAACATCACAGAGGGCACAGCTCGGGATGTCCCAAAGGACATGGCACAGCTCATCCCTGGAGGAATGGGGCACACGCAGCCTCTCTGGGGGCTCCAGCGCCCACCCCGAGTGATGCCAAAAGGGAAGAACCCGAGAAATCCCGCAGAAATGGGACACTTTCTCTAGAAAGCTTCTTCGCATCACTGCCGGAGGCCCGGGGCTCCATCTGCGTCCCCGAGAGGGAGTCACAGGCTCGGGACAGCGCCAAGGAGCCGCCTCCACCGGGCTGGCAGCGGCAGCGCCGCGGCTCCACCCGCCCATCCCGGGCTCTGCCACCCGCAGGGCACCGCGACACGGGGACATCCCGCGACATGGGGACATCCCGCGACACGGGGGACATCCCGCGACACGGGGGGACATCCCGCACACCCCCTGCGCTGCTCGGCAGCGTGCGGGAAACCGGGGTAGGGCTCGGGAGCTCCCCAGCCTTTCCCCGCGCGGTGCCGGTGCCCTCCCCGGTGCCCTCTCACAGAGGATGCCGGTACAGGACGCGGTCCTGCGGCAGGTCCCTGCCCTCCCACGGAGGATGCCGGTACCCGTTCCCCCGGTCAGTCCCTGCCCTCCCACGGGGGATGCCGGTGCCGGTCCCTGTTCCCTGGTCGGTCCCTGCCCTCCCACGGGGGATGCTGCTATCGGGATGCCGGTATCGGTCCCCCGGCCAGTCCCTGCCCTCCCACGGGAGATGCTGCTATCGGGATGCCGGTACCTGTTCCCCCGGTCAGTCCCGGCGCCGTTCCCCTTTCTGCGCTCCCGGTGCCGCGCCCGCAGTTTCGCCGTGCTCATTATATATACAAGCAAAAATTATGCGGCCGCGCCCACCGCCACGCCCACTCCACGCTCCACCAATCACCGACTCCTCGCCGCTCCTGCCCTACCCAATGAGGAGGCGGGGCCGTGCGGGGCTGACCAATGAGGAGCGTCCCCGCGGGGCGCGCGCCGCAGTTTCTCTTAAAGCGCGGCTTTCCCCGAAATCAGCTGACCGGGGGGGCGGGGCCTGGGTGGAGGGGGCGGGGCCTGAGCGGGAGGGGGCGTGGTTATCCCGCCCCTGTCCCGGGTCTGTCCCGGGTCTATCCCAGGCCGGTTCGGTCCCGTCGTTCCCAATCCCAAATTAATCCGTTCCCAGTTCCAACCCAGCTTCCCCAGTCCCAGAGCAGCCTGCCCAGAGCCAGACTGGTCTGGTACCAGTCCCAGCCCAGTCCATTCCCAGTCTCGGACCAATATCCCAGTCCCAGCCCAATCCATTCCCAGTCTCAGACCAATATCCCAGTCCAAAACCAATCCATCCCCAGTCCATGATCAGTATATCCCCAAATAAACCTCCCCAATTCCAGACCAGTCTCCCCAGTCCCAGATCAATCTAGTCCCATACCAGTTTCCCCATTCCCAGACCAGTTTCCCCATTCCCAGATCAGTTTCCCCATTCCCGGACCAGTTTCCCCATTCCCAGATCAGTTTCCCCAGCCCCAAATCAGTTTCCCCATTCCCAGACCAGTTTCCCCAGTCCCAGACCAGTTTCCCCATTCCCAGATCAGTATCCCCAGTCCCAGATCAGTTTCCCCAGTCCCACACTGGTCACTCTCCAGTCCCAGGTGATTCTATCCCCAATCCCAAATCAGCCTTCCCAGTCCCAGACCAGTATCCCCAGTCCCAAACCAGTGACCCCAGTCCCAGACCAGTGTCCCCAGTCCCAGACCAGTGTCCCCAGTCCCAGACCAGTGTCCCCAGTCCCAGCCCAGTCCATTCCCACTCCCAAGCCACTTTCCCCAGTCCCAAACTGGTCCACCCCCAGTCCCAGTTTAGTCCAGGCAGTTCCCAGTTCCTTTCTGGATCCTCCCCAGTCCTGGATCATCCCCCCCTGCCTGCTCCAGCAGCTCCCACTGTTCCCAGTCTGGATTTGGTGTCCTGGCCGTGCCCCAGCGTGGCCAAACCCAGCCAGACCCACCAGAGCATAAAGGACCATCTGCAGCCTGACTTCAGAGGGGGATTTTTTTGGGATTACCAGATTACACACACATTTCTTGGAAGAAAACCATAATTACTCCCACGTGGGTAATACAGAGAAATGGGAAATGTATGGAGCTGCACAGATGGTTTAATAAAAATAACACTCTGAGGTGCACAACCTTTCCTGTCATTTCTAATAAAGGATGGCTGGAATGGCCCCTGTTTTTAAACACCCCACTGATCCTCATTGGATCCCCCCCAGGAGATTTGGGGTGAGCCAAGAACCATCTTCTGCAATCAGATACAGTCAGGAGGATTCATTTTCTTTTTTGACCAAAAATACAATTTTAAGCTTTGCAGGGGTATTGCATCCTCCTGCTAGATAGAGACCCTCCTGTAAAAACCTCTCTATTTTGTTAAAATTCTGGGAAACTTGTGATATTTTAAAGGGTCTGCACACAACCAAACTCTCCATCCCCTCTGGAGACCAAAAACCTGGAAATTCATCACAGTGGGGCGAGGTGACTTCATCATTCCCACCTTCACTCTGGCTCTGCAGCTTCCTAGGCAAGGTAAAGGTAAAGGTGGAAAGGAAAATCCAAATTCCCTGGGGTGGGGAGGATAAAAAATTAACCCAAATAAAACAGGGTTTCAGACACTTGAAACAGGCTGGGAAGGGAAGATGAGCAGGGCCAGGAATGTGCTGGGAACAATTTTCCCTGTCTGCAGCACCCTGGGCAGCTCAGCCTGAGGTGCTCTTGGCAATGTCCAAAAAGTGGAAATCAGCCCAGTTTTACCTGTTTGGGGTTTGCCTCCCAGCTGCCAGAACTCCTAAAGCCACCTCAGGTCTCCCTGATGGAGGACAGAGTGGAAAAATAGATGATATATTCATATAAAAAATAGATATATTCATATAAAAATAGATATATTAATATAAAAAATAGATATATTCATATAAAAAATAGATATATTCATATAAAAATAGATATATTCATTTAAAAAATAGATAGATATTTGATAGCCCCCAAATCCAGGGAAATCTGGGCTGGGAGGAGGTTTTGGGGCATGGTTGTGGCTGTGATGTCAGGCATGGAGGGTGCTGCTGCTGCATTCCCTGTGATTCCCCAAACCTGGGGGATTTTCCCAGGTTTTGCTTTGGTGCTGTGGTTCCCAGGGAGTGTTTGAAGCCCGGGCTGTGGAGCTTATCACACCTCCTGCACATCTAATCTCTGCTTATCACCCATCTCCAATGACTTCCTATTAACTCCCACTTTCTTCTCTTTTCTCTTCCTGCCTGCAAGTTCCATTTTTCTGCTTCCTAAAACGAAAACAGAGGCTTTAAATCCAATATTGATCCCTGAGCTGATTGCTCAGCCTCCCCCCAGCCCACTCCATCAACCCCATTAATTGCTTTCCCATTATTTCCATGTGGAATAACAGCCACAGGGGCCCTTTTCTCCATCTAAATAAATGGTAAAAAACCCCATTTTTTTTCCCCTAGAATTCTATACATCATGGCCAAACACGGAATATTTAAAACTTTTCATTTTGCTGGTGGTTCTCATCAAGAAAATGGGAAGCAGGGAAGTCATTTCAGTCCATGTCTGTATTCCCACCAGGAACACCACAAATCAAGTCCAGGCACCCTCAGGATTTAATCACTTTTTTCTTTATTAGGAGCTGGGTGAGTCACCCCTGGTGCTGTCACACGACGTGTACCCAAAAATCTTCATCCAGAGAAATTCCTAGAAATGTTTTGAATCCCTTTTTTCTTAGAAGGAATTGCAGAACAGACATTTTTTTTTTTTTAGTGGACAAACAGGGTAATAATTACAGTAAAAGGGCAGGATGGCACGGAAGGGTTGAAGGTTTCCATGTGGAAGGGCTGAATTTATGGGATGGGATGGGTTGTAAGGCAAATGGGGGGAATTCCTGCCAAAAAAAAAAGCTCTGGAAAAACACAATCCGAGTTTGGGATGAAAAACTGGACATGGCCACAGGGTTCAGGTATCAAAAAGGCTTTTGGAGAAGGACAGAGTTAAATTGGTCCATGGGTTGAGTGAATCCAACCAAGCTTTTGGTTTCTTTGGCAAGCAGGGACATTCAGATGGGGCTCAGGGAAATCCCAAACCCACTCTGGCTCCAGGGATGGAGGCAGTGGGACAGGCACTGCTGGATTTCCCCCCTCCTTGGGGCTGGGATAAGGAAAATCCCAGATAAAACCTAAATTTGGGGTTTCCTTTCCCCTTATCCCTGGAGTTGGGATAAGGAAAATCTCAGATAAAACCTAAATTTGGATTTACCTTTCCCCTTACCCATGGGACTTGAATAAGGAAAATCCCAGATAAAACCTAAATTTGGATTTACCTTTCCCCTTACCCCTGGGACTTGCATAAGGAAAATCCCAGATAAAAAGTAAATTTGGATTTACCTTTACCCTTATCCCTGGGTTTTGGGGCAAGGAAAATGCCAGATAAAACCTAAATTTGGGTCTACCTTTCCCCTTACCCCTGGGGTTGGGATAAGGAAAGCCCCAGACCCCAGAGCCTGAGACCCCTGTGCCTTTGATCTAACCCTTGGGAAAAAAAAAAAAAAAACCAATTACCAACCTTTTATGAAGAATTACAAGCCACGAAAGTTTAAGTAGAATGATAGTGAATTTATCATGGGGTGAAAAATAGATTTTTGGGGTTTTTAGAATGGGGGTTCAGGAGGTAAGATGGAGGAACCTGGGTGTGTCCTGTCCTTATTCTTCTTCTTCTTGGCCTCCATCTTCTGCTCTGATGTTGGCACTTTTGGATTCATTTGGAGTAGAAGCTCAGTGTCTAACACAGGTGATGGGTATTGGGAAGTAATTGTAAATATTGTACATGTAGTTTTTAGTATAAAAAGGTAACACCAGGGGCAGGCAGAGTGCCTTGGACTGTCCTGCTGAGGGGACCATGGCTGGACAGGAGAATTTTATAGATAAGGAGCAATGAACAACCTTGAGAATGAGAACTGAAGGGCTCTGGCTCCTTCTTCAACCGCCAGGCTGGGAAAAGAGACTTTGTGACCCATCTCGGGGTCACTGTGAGCAGCAGAGGTTCCAAGAGCTGGCAGCTCTGTGGCTCCTGTCCCCCTGCTCCAGCCTGGAGCCCAGGCTGCTGCTGGCATCTTTGTGCCCTACACACCAATCCCTGCAGGTGCTTGGCAAAGGGAAAACTGAATTTTCCAAGCCCCAGGGCCAATTCCTGCCCGGGAACAGCCTGGCTGCTTTATCTGCTCATCCACCTGCTGCCACCAGCGGTGTCACCTGCGCGGCACGGAGGGGACAAGGTGGGAGCCGGGCAAGGGAGCCGGGAGCAATCCCTGCCCCCGGGCTGCTGCTGCTGGCCCAGCAGACGCTGCAGCTCCTCCTGGTCCTGGAAGGGGTTCCTGCCGTATTCCCGGCGGATCCAGGCGCGGTACTGCCGGCAAAAGAGGCAGGAGAGGCTCTCAGGGGGAGCTGAAAAGCTCAGAAACCCCAGAGAGAGATGGAGCAGGGCAGCTCCGGGGGAAAGCAGCGAGCAGAGCAATTCCTGCAGCATCCCCAGCACAGCCAGCGTGCAGGAGGGTCCCACCCCACAGGATGAAGGGATGAAGAAGGAATGATGGGACCAAGAGCACCCACAGCGTGCAGGAGGGTCCCATCCCACAGGAGCTCACACTCAGCACCCCATAGATGCAGTGGATGCCCCATCCCAGCACAGCCAGCGTGCAGGAGGGTCCCACCCCACAGGATGAAGGGATGAAGAAGGAATGAAGGGACCAAGAGCCGCAGCAGGATGATGGGGAGGGTTAGAAAAGGAGGTCAGTGTGCATGGATGTCCCCACAGATGCAGTGGATCCCCACATCCCCAGGCACACCCAGCATGCAGGAGGGTCCCACCCCACAGGATGAAGAAGGAATGAAGGGACCAAGAGCAGCAGCAGGATGATGGGGAGGGTTAGAAAAGGAGGTCAAAAAGGTGGATGGATGTCCCCACAGATGCAGTGGATGCCCCATCCCAGCACTCCCCACATCCTCAGGCACACCCAGCATGCAGGAGGGTCCCATCCCACAGGAGCTCACACTCAGGCTGGAGGGATGAAGAAGGAAGAAAAGAAGGGATCAAGAGCAGCAGCAGGATCACAGAATCACAGAATTTCTAGGTTGGAAGAGACCTTCAAGATCATCGAGTCCAACCCATGTTCTAACACCTCAGCTAGATCATGGCACCAAGGGCCACATCCAGTCTTTTTTTAAACACATCAAGGGATGGTGACTCCCTGGGTAGATGATTCCAGTAATGGGTATCATCATCCCAGGATGATGGGTAGGATTAGAAAAGGAAGCCAGTGTGGATGGATGTCCCCAGAGATGCAGTGGAACCCCCATCCCAGCACTCCCCACATCCCCAGCCCAGAGCTGGCAGCACCCTCAGCTTCCCACACTGCCTGCAGCTGGGACAGCAGCTTTATTTATTCCTCCTTGCCAAGAAGCTGCTGCTGCTGCTCCTAATGTGCCTGAATTCCTGTAAGGAAAGATTCCCAAGGCTTTTTTTTTTTTTTTTCCCCCCACAAGCAGTTGGTCCTTGCAAGGTGGGGCAGGTTTGATGTCACAGCACCTCGGGAGGTTGTGGGGACCTTCTCACCTCACTTGTCACAGACATCTTTTCATGGAAAATCCTTTCCTTAGGGTTTTTTCCTCCTGGGAAGCTGAGAGGCCTCAGGAACAGAGTGTCAGGGCAATGGTTATCTGCTGCTGTGGAATGCAACAGGTGCATCTGGGATTGGGCTCATGTGGTTGTTTCTAATTAATGGTCAATCACAGCCCAGCTGGCTTGGACACAGGGCCTGAGCCACAAACCTTTGTTATCATTCTTTCTGATTCTATTCTTAGCTTAGCCAGCCTTCTGATGAAACATTTTCTTCTATTCTTTTAGTATAGTTTTAATATCATGTATATCAAAAAATAATAAATCAGCCTTGTGAAACATGGAGTCAGATCCTCATCTCTTCCCTCATCCTCGGACCCCCGTGAACACGGTCACCCCCCTCCTCCTCCTCCTCCTCCTCCTCCTCCTCCTCCTCCTCCTCAGCCCATCTGGGGTAAGAAGGCAGCCTGGCCACGCGTGCCAGCGCCACAGGGGACAGCTCTGTCCCCAGAGTGCCCATCTGTGCCCTCTCTGGCTTCCTTTTCTGAGCCTCCCCATCATCCTGCTGCTGCTCTTGCTCCCTCCCTTCCTTCTTCATCCCTGCAGCCTGGAGAAGCCCCATTTGCCAGCTTGAAACCACAGCAGTGAGGCTGGAGCACCTTCCCCATTCCCTCCTCCCATCTGAGCCCCCTCAGGTGAAGGAAACTGAGGCACCACAGCCCCAGGAGGTCCCCAGAAGGTCCAGGATGTTCCTCACGGGTTTAAACCAGCAAGGACTGAGGTTTCCCACCCACCAGGGCCATTCCAGGGCTGACATCACACACGAGTGGGAGTTTCAAGGAAAAGGCAGCTCTTGCTAAATCCCACGGACAGGAAAACACATCCCAGCACCTCCACCCTGGGCTGCTTCAGGGAAAGGGCTGCAAAGCCACTGGCAAAGCTGGGAGGGGATGGGAAAAGCAGCTTGGGAGGGAAAAGGAGGAAATTGTGGTGCCCAGGGTGGATTTGGGGAGCAGGAGGAATGGCTGGGGTGGAGGGAGGGACAGCAAAACCCAGCCCAGCGTGTGTGGGAAGGGCTGGGGAGAGCTGCCCTGCCAGGGGAAGCCCTGCAGGGAATCTCCAGCACCCAGGGTGGTTTGTAATCCCCAGGAGCATCTGCCAGCCTCCTCCAGGGACGTTTCTGGAGCTGGTGACAACGGGGCAGGGCCACATCCCCCCGTGTGACAGCACCGGGGAAGGGAACTTGGCCTTGGGGACAGTGTCACAGGAACTTGGCCTTGGGGACAGTGTCACAGGCTGTCCCTGCTCCCTCCTGCCAGGACAGGAATCCCCTCCAGGGGCTCATGAGGAGCACAGGGACCCCCTGTTTGCCACAGGGACCCCCTGTTTGCCATGGGAACCCCTCCAAGGGCTCAGGGGGACAACAGGGACCCCCTGTTTGTCACGGGAATCGCCACAGGGGCTCAAGGGGACAACAGGGACCCCCTGTTTGCCATGGGAACCCCCCCAGGACCCCCTGTTTGCCATGGGAATCCCCCAAGGGCTCAGGGGGACAACAGGGACCCCCTGTTTGCCATGGGAATCGCCACAGGGGCTCAAGTGGAGCACAGGGACCCCCTGTTTGCCACAGGGACCCCCTGTTTGCCATGGGAACCCCCCCAGCTCCCCCTGTTTGCTATGGGAATCCCCCCAGGTCCCCCTGTTTGCATGGGAACCCCCCCAGGACCCCCTGTTTGCATGGGAACCCTCCCAGGTCCCCCTGTTTGCCATGGGAATCCCCCCAGGTCCCCCTGTTTGTCATGGGAACCCCCCAGGACCCCCTGTTTGCCACAGGGACCCCCTGTTTGCATGGGAACCCCCCCAGGTCCCCCTGTTTGCCATGGGAACCCCCCAGGACCCCCTGTTTGCCATGGGAACCCCCCAGGACCCCCTGTTTGCATGGGAACCCCCCCAGGACCCCCTGTTTTTCCCTTGCTCGGTGGCTGCAGTGCACGGGGGGCTCTGTCCCCAGGGCTGGCCCCGGGTTTAGGGGTGACAGGAGCTGTGACACCCTTTGCACACATCATTTCCAGGGCTCCCCTTCCCTTGCAGGGCGTCTGTGTCCCATGGGAAGTTTGGGAAGGGTGAAGGGGCAGAGTCCAGAGTGGGAGGCTGGAGGCAGCCAGGGGGGAGCTGTGCTTTTAAAAGCCTTTCCCTTTGCTTTTTAAGGGTTTTCCCTTTGCTTTTTAAGGTCTTTGCTTTTTAAGGTCTTTGCTTTTTAAGGGTTTTCCCTTTGCTTTTTAAGGTCTTTCCCTTTGCTTTTTAAGGTCTTTCCCTTTGCTTTTTAAGGTTTTTTCCTTTGCTTTTTAAGGTCTTTCCCTTTGCTTTTTAAGTTTTTTTCCTTTGCTTTTTAAGGTTTTTCCCTTTGCTTTTTAAGGTCTTTCCCTTTGCTTTTTAAGTTTTTTTCCTTTGCTTTTTAAGGTTTTTCCCTTTGCTTTTTAAGGTCTTTTATTTTAAGGTTTTTCCCTTTGCTTTTTAAGGTCTTTGCTTTTTAAGGTTTTTCCCTTTGCTTTATAAAGTTTTTCCCTTTGCTTTTTAAGGTCTTTGCTTTTTAAGTTTTTTTTTTTTTTTTCTTTTTAAGGTCTTTGTTTTTTAAAGTTTTTTTTCCTTTGCTTTTTAAGGTTTTTCCCTTTGCTTTTTAAGGTTTTTTTCTTTTTAAGGTTTTTCCCTTTGCTTTTTAAAGTTTTTCCCTTTGCTTTTTAAGGTATTTGCTTTTTAAGGTCTTTCCCTTTGCTTTTTAAGGTCTTTCCCTTTGCTTTTTAACATCTTTTCTTTTTAAGGTTTTTCCCCTTTGCTTTTTAAGGTCTTTCCCTTTGCTTTTTAAGGTTTTTTCTTCTTAAGGTTTTTTTCTTTGCTTTTTAAGGTCTTTCCCTTTGCTTTCGGAGGCTTTCCAGTTCAAACGTGCAGCTCCGACCCCTGCACTGAGTGCTCTCCCTGGAATGCAGCTGGGCTCTGCTCCATCCTCCCTTCCCTGCTGGGAACCAGCCAGCCTCAGCTCCTGCTCTCCCAAAACCTCGTTTTGGGGAGGAAATCGGAGATTTCTGCCCTCCTGCCTGCCACCTGCCCCTGAGAGCGGGGCCCTTGGTGCCCAGACATCCCAAAGCTCCTCACAAGAGCCTTCCTCCCTCTCCACTCCCCCTCTCCCTGCTGCATTCCCAGCTCCTTCCTGAGGTCCCCAAGGACAAACTGCTCTCCCATCCTTCCTGCTGCATCCCAACTCCAGAAAATGAGTTCGGGGTTTTTAAGAGCTTTTTAGAGTGCACTCACACAGTATCAAGGGCCTTATTTTTTAAAATTTCTTTTTGGTTTTGCACGCAAACCCCCAAATCCTCAGGTGATAAACAACATTCCCAAATCCAGCTGGGGCAAACAGCTGCATGCAAAGGAGCCATGCCTGGTTGCAAACACTTCCAAAAGCATCCAAAAGGGCCTTTGGTGCACCCAAAGCACCCCAAGTTTGGGGTTTTCAAGTTTGGGGTTTACCCCTCCAAAGTGTACCCAAGGGATTTTAAGTTTGGGGTTTTAAGTTTGGGGTTTTTAGGAGCTTTTTTAAGTGCACTCACACAATACCAAGGCAATTATTTTAAATTTCTTTTTGGTTTTGCATGCAAACCCCCAAATCCTCAGGTGATAACATTCCCAAATCCAGCTGGGGCAAACAGCTGCATGCAGAGGAGCCATGTCTGGTTGCAAACACTTCCAAAAGCACCCAAAGGGGCCTTTGGTGCACCCAAAGCACCCCAAGTTTGGGGTTTTCAAGTTTGGGGTTTACCCCTCCAAAATGGACCCAAGGGTTCTTAAGTTTGGGATTTTTAGGAGCTTTTTTAAGTGCACTCACACAATACCAAGGCAATTATTTTAAATTTCTTTTTGGTTTTGCGCGCAAACCCCCAAATCCTCAGGTGATAAACGACATTCCCAAATCCAGCTGGGGCAAACAGCTGCATGCAGAGGAGCCATGCCTGGTTGCAGACCCCTCCAAAAGCACCCAAAGGGGCCTTTGGTGCACCCAAAGCACCCCAAGTTTGGGGTTTTCAAGTTTGGGGTTTACCCCTCCAAAATGTACCCAAGGGTTTTCAAGTTTGGGGTTTTCAAGTTTGGGGTTTTTAAGAGCTTTTTAAAGTGCACTCACACAATACCAAGGCAATTATTTTAAATTTCTTTTTGGTTTTGCACACAAACCCCCAAATCCTCAGGCGATAAACGACATTCCCAAATCCAGCTGGGGCAAACAGCTGCATGCAGAGGAGCCATGCCTGGTTGCAAAGCCCTCCAGAAGCACCCCCGGGGGCCTCACCTCGTGCAGCAGGGTGCTCTCGTACTCCTGCAGCTGCTGCTGGAAGCCAGGGTTGGGGCTGGCGTAGGAGCGGACGGCCCTGGTGGCAGCCAGGCAGCTCTGCCAGCCCAGCTCCGTCACTGTCATCAGGTATGCCACCAGCAGGGTGCTGCTGCGGGACACCCCGGCCAGGCTGGGCCAGGAGGAGCCAGTCAGGGCTGGGATCCTGCAGGAACCAGCCCTGGGATGCGGGTGCCTGGCTGGGCTGTGAGCAGCGTGAGCTGCAGGGGACAGGGAGCTCCCCTCTCACACTCTCACTGCTGCTGTCACCTCCCTGTCCCTTCCTCAAGCCACATCTTGGGTGCTCAGGTGGTCACTGATGTTCAACACCAAGGACACTTTTAGGAGCCCGTGCCTGATGCCTCAGGTTTTGGCTGTTCTATTTTTCACATTCTGTGCTGCTTTAGTGTGCGGGTCTGAGATTCGGATTAGATGAGGGAGTGTCTGGCATGGTGAGCAGGCTAAAAATACTGAGCCTCCCATTCCTGCAAGGAGATGTCAATCCAAGGATCCTCCAGCAAATGGAGCATCACCATCTGGGAGGGGTTTCCAAAGTGGTGCCTCAGGTTTTGGCTTTTCTGTTTTTCCACATTCTGTGCTGCTTTAGTGTGTGGGTCTGGGTTCACATCAGGGGATGCTGAGCTCTGGGCACAGAGCAGGGAGACAAAACAATTCCTGCTCCAGCTGGGCACCAAGGACAAATGATCCAAATCTCAGCCCAAGAGCACAAACCCCATGGGCTGGAGAGAGAAAAACAAGGATGGGACTGCAGGGGCTAAAGCTGGAATGGGACAATGAACTGCAAGATGCAAATGGAGCAGAACTGATCCCAGGGAGAGACCCCGGGAGCGCTTGGGCATTTTGGGACCATTTTGGTCCATCTTGGGTTCATTTTGGGACCATTTTGGTTCACCTTGGGTTCATTTTGGTTCATCCCAGGTTCATTTTGGGATCATTTTGGTTCATCCTGGGTTCATTTTGGGACCATTTTGGTTCATCTTGGGTTCATTTTGGGACCATTTTGGTCCATCTTGGGTTCATCTTGGGACCATTTTGGTTCATGTTGGGTTCATTTTGGGACCATTTTGGTTCATCTTGGGCACATTTTGGGACCATTTTGTTTCATCTTGGGCACATTTTGGGACCATTTTGGTTCATCCTGGGTTCATTTTGGGACCATTTTGGTTCATCCTGGGTTCATTTTGGGACCATTTTGGTTCATCTTTGGTGCAGCCCTGCTGGGCTCTTGTGCTGCCCAAGGTGCATCCATTGAGGAGATCCTTTTAATAAATCCCTGCTTTATTCTGTGACTCTGCCCAGCCTCTGCTCCAGCTCAGCCTTCCCAGGGCTCCATCCCCAGCTCCCAGAGGATGGCTGGGCTCTGAGGGGTCCCAGCAGCTCTCACCAGTGCACCAGGCAGCCTCCCCCTGCGAGCCGGCACTCGTGGATGAACTGGATGCACTCCTTGAAGTGCTGCAGCCTGCAGGGGGAGAGGCAGAGGTGAGGAGGGAGGGAAGGGCTGCCTATCCCTGCAGGGCACCCTGCAAACACCAGCACTGTCACCCCCAAGGGTTTTCCACCACCCCAGGGCCACCAGCGTGGGGTGGGAGCAGAGATCCTTCCTCTGCCAGGCGAAAGTGATGCCTCAGGTTTGAGCTTTTATATCTTTCACTTTCTGTGCTGCTTTAGTGGGTGGGTCTGAGCTTCATACATGGGGATGGTGAGCTCTCTGCACAAAGTTATTATTAAGCTAAAAATTAGTTATTAAGTTAAAAAATAGTTATTAATTAAGTATTAAGTTATTAAGTTAAAAATTAGTTATTCAGTTAAAAAATGGTTATTAAGTATTAAGTTATCAAGTTAAAAATTAGTTATTAAGTTAAAAATTAGTTATTCAGTTAAAAAATAGTTATTAAGTATTAAGTTAAAAATTAGTTGTTAAGTTAAAAAATGGTTATTAAGTATTAAGTTATCAAGTTAAAAATTAGTTATTAAGTTTAAAAATAGTGATTAAGTTAAAAATTACTCATAAAATAGTTATTAAGTTAAAAATAAAAATAATTTAGGTATCATTTCTTAATTGAACAGTTTATCCCTAAAAAAAATCTTATAAAAAAAGAGATACAACTCCGTTTTTTAACTTATTAAAGCACTATGAAACACACAATCTGTGAAATATCTGTAATATAAATAAAATAACCTGTAGTATAAATAATATAAATAAAATAATCTGTAATACAAACAAAAACCAATAAACAGCTAAACCCAAACAAAAAAATACCTCACACATTTAATCCCAACCTTAACCAAAAAAAAAAAACCCAAAAAAAACCCAAAAAATCCACAGAGAAGAGGGTCCCTTTGGCAGCCCCTGTGCTGCGGCGCCGGACTTCCTCTGCTGCGCGTGATGGGGTGGGAGGGAGCCCTCGCTGCCTTCCTGATTTCTCAGAAGCCAAAGCTTGACCTCCTGCAGTCATTCCCACTGCCAAGGGAGCTGCTTTCCCTCTGGGAACTCTCCAGGAGCTCCTCCATCCCTGCTGGCCCATGGAGGAGGGGGTTTGTTCTTCACCCTGCCCTGGGGCGCTGTCTGAGGAGCCAGAATGAATTAATGCAGGAATTGCAGGGGGTTCTGCTCCCCAGGAGCAGCAGGAGAGGTGAGGGAGTGTCTGGCATGGTGAGCAGGCTAAAAATACTGAGCCTCCCATTCCTGCAAGGAGATGTCAACCCAAGGATCCTCCAGCAAATGGAGCATCACCATCTGGGAGGGTTTTCCAAAGTGATGCCTCAGGTTTTGGCTTTTATGATTTTCAGGTTCTGTGCTGCTTCAGTGTGTGGGTCTGGGTTCACATCAGGGGATGCTGAGCTCTGTGCACAGAGCAGGGACACAAAACAATTCCTGATCCAGCTGGGCACCAAGGACAAATGATCCAAATCTCAGCCCAGGAGCACAAACCCCGTGGGCTGGAGAGAGAAAAACAAGGATGGGACTGCAGGGGCTAAAGCTGGGATGGGACAATGAACTGCAAGATGCAAATGGAGCAGAACTGATCCAAGGGAGAGACCCCGGGAGCGCTCGGGCATTTTGGGACCATTTGGGTTCATCTTGGGTTCATTTTGGGACCATTTTGGTTCATCCTGGGTTCATTTTGGGACCATTTGGGTTCATTATGGGACCATTTTGGTCCATTTTGGGTTCATTTTGGGACCATTTTTGTCCATCCTGGGTTCATTTTGGGACCATTTTGGTTCATCTTTGGTGCAGCCCTGCTGGGCTCTTGTGCTGCCCAAGGTGCATCCATTGAGGAGATGCTTTTAATAAATCCCTGCTTTATTCTGTGACTGCCCAGCCTCTGCTCTAGCTCAGCCTTCCCAAGGCATCAAAATCTCATCCCATGGGATTTCCCTGCTTGTCCTGCTGATGTTCACAGAGCACACAACATCCCCCAGGGCCTGCAGGTGCTGCCCACTGAGCTCCAAACTCTCCAGATCCCAGTGCTCCCCTCAGCCCCTCAGCAGGACCAGCAGGAATCTTCTCTGCTTGCAAGCACACGATGCTCACGCCTCCAGCCTCCATCCCAACATCCCAAAGGAATTTGGCTCCCCCATCCATCCTCACCCACTCCACGGGTGTTTTTCCCACAGGGAAAGCTCTGCCTGTGCTTTTCCAAGTGTGGGATCAGGCAGTGGAATTAGTGCTGAGCTCCCGAATCACAAGCAGGACACAAAGTTCACCAGGATTGTGAAATCCAAGGCTTAAACTGACAAGCAGAAAATAGTTTCTTGAATAACTCTTCCTTCCTGCAGGCAGCCTTATCTTCTTTTTTTGGGGTTTTTTTTTTTCCCTTTTTTATTTTTTTTTTCCCTTTCGTAGACACGCCACGAGCGCAAAGAAATGAGCGAAGGGGGGAAAAAATAACAACCAAAAAATCCCAGTTCTTGCTGAGGCAGGGTTTTCTTGTAAAGCTTCTCTTTCCGCTCAGCCAGAGCATGAGCAAGCAGGATTCCACCCCCAGGCACGGCTGCTGCCAAGGATGCTGGAAAAAACAGCACCTCCACAGGCAGGGGCTTGGAAATTAAGTTTTGATGCTTTTTAGGGTTTGATTGGAGGGAAAAAATCCCCTGGATTTGCCAATTTGCTGGTGCAAATTGATGATTTATTGGTGCAAATTGATGATTTATTGGTGCTCGTCACCCAAAGCAGCAGCATCCCACAAAATCCTGGGAATTCCTCCCAGCTCCTCTCAGCAGCTTCATCTCCAAAACAGCATTCCAAGAGTTATGAGTGTGGGTCATTGCTTTATATGGCAAAAATAATTCATATTTTAATAAATTTCTCTTTAAAAAGAAATGCCTTGAGGACTGACACAAATCATCTTTCTAACACTCCAGTTTTCAGTCCTGCCCAGTGGAATAACTCTGAAACTTGACAAAAAAATCACATTTCCTGACTGCAAACACATATTAAAAATAGATTTTAAGCCCTAAAATGTTATTTACCACATAAAAATGAACCCCAGCTTCTGGGAAGCTCAGGGGTTACGTGAAATTTCACAGCATGGATGGACTGAACCTTCATCCTGCACAACCTGAGCTTTTATTGACCAACTGCTGACAGGAAAAAAGGATGGGAAATCACTTACAGGTTTTGACTGGATGAATCCGAGGCTGAGATACACAGATAGGTCATGTCCTGCAACACAGAATAAAACAGTCACTAAATACCTCCAAGAACCACAAAATCCTCCATTCCTCTCTCTTTTTTTCCTTCCTCAGTTGACCTTGAGGGGAGAAGAAAGCTGAAAACCACCAAAGCAGTGGGGTTTGCTCCACTGCAATGGATGAGTGCATCCATCCCTCCCCACTGATTTCCCCTCAATCCCACAGGACAGGCCAAGCTGTGGGGACAACTCAAACATTCAGGAGCCCCCCAAAACAGAGCCAGGGAGCCCCAGACCCCACCAGGAAGACGTGCACTGACAAAGCCACTGTCATCAATGAGTTATTTCCTCCCTGTCCTTTTAATACCCCATAAATCATCTGCTGCCTGCTGGCCTAGGTCAGATTACTTTCCTCTCCTTAAAACATCGCTTCCTCGATCCTCCCTGCTCAGAGCTAAATTTAGATCCTTTTTATCTGGGGGTTGGGGTTGTTTTCTTTTTTTAAATCCTTTCTTAGCAAAATATGGGGGAAATCCTGCAGCCAGAGCGCCAGGGATTGCCCCATCTCCATCAGGTTCAGGCAGCCCAAGCCCCTGGACCACCCTCCAGCCCGGGAGGCTGAAAAATTGGATTATTTAAGGAAGGAAGGGGCAGAGCAGGATGGGCACTGGGATAATTCTGTGCTGGGGTGACCCACAGGCTTTCCACACATCACCTCACCCCCAGTTCCACGCCTGGTGCATCCCAACGTGTCCCCAGGCTGGCAAGAGGCACCAAATCCACCCTGGAGAAGCCAAAAGGTCTTTGGCCCACCCCAAAGCTCAACCCAGGATGAACCCCAGGGCTGCTCACAGGGCCGGGTGTTCCTGTCCTGGGGCTGGGTGTCCCTGTCCCTATCCCGGGGCTGGGTGTCCCTGTCCCGGGTGTTCCTGTCCCAGGTGTCCCTGACCCTATCCCGGGTGTCCCTGTCCCCATCCCTGTCCCGGGTGTCCCCATCCCTGCCCCGGGTGTCCCCATCCCTATCCCGCGTGTCCCTGTCCCTGTCCCAGGTGTCCCTGTCCCACCATGGCAGCGGCGCTGGGGTTTGCGGTCACCGCTGGGGCCGTGATTGACACATTGCAAAACCCCCCGGGCCTTCCGCTTCCCCTCCGCGGGCCCTGCTCCCTGGTGTAAGGGCTGTGTGCACTCTGCTCCATGGTGTAAGGGCTGGGTGCTTTCTGCTCCCTGGAGTAAGGGCTGTGTGTGCCCTGCTCCATGGTGTAAGGGCTGGGTGCTCTGCTCCCTGGTGTAAGGGCTGTGTGCGCTCTGCTCCCTGGTGTAAGGGCTGTGTGCTCTCTGCTCCCTGGTGTAAGGGCTGTGTGCGCTCTGCTCCCTGGTGTAAGGGCTGTGTGCGCTCTGCTCCCTGGTGTAAGGGCTGTGTGTGCTCTGCTCCCTGGTGTAAGGGCTGTGTGCGCCCTGCTCCATGGTGTAAGGGCTGTGTGTGCCCTGCTCCCTGGTGTAAGGGCTGTGTGCTCTGCTCCCTGGTGTAAGGGCTGTGTGCGCTCTGCTCCCTGGTGTAAGGGCTGTGTGCTCTCTGCTCCCTGGTGTAAGGGCTGTGTGCGCTCTGCTCCCTGGTGTAAGGGCTGTGTGCTCTGCTCCCTGGTGTAAGGGCTGTGTGCTCTCTGCTCCCTGGTGTAAGGGCTGTGTGCGCTCTGCTCCCTGGTGTAAGGGCTGTGTGCGCTCTGCTCCCTGGTGTAAGGGCTGTGTGTGCCCTGCTCCCTGGTGTAAGGGCTGTGTGCGCCCTGCTCCATGGTGTAAGGGCTGTGTGCTCTGCTCCCTGGTGTAAGGGCTGTGTGTGCCCTGCTCCCTGGTGTAAGGGCTGTGTGCACTCTGCTCCCTGGTGTAAGGGCTGTGTGCTCTGCTCCGCTCCCTGGTGTAAGGGCTGTGTGCTCTGCTCCGCTCCCTGGTGTAAGGGCTGTATGCTCTGCTCTGCTCCCTGGTGTAAGGGCTGTGTGCGCTCTGCTCCCTGGTGTAAGGGCTGTGTGCTCTGCTCTGCTCCCTGGTGTAAGGGCTGTATGCTCTGCTCTGTTCCCTGGTGTAAGGGCTGTATGCTCTGCTCTGCTCCCTGGTGTAAGGGCTGTGTGCTCTGCTCCCTGGTGTAAGGGTTGTGTGCTTTCTGTGTGCTCTCTGCTCCCTGGTGTAAGGGCTGTGTGTGCTCTGCTCCATGGTGTAAGGGCTGTGTGCTCTCTGCTCCCTGGTGTAAGGGCTGTGTGCGCTCTGCTCCATGGTGTAAGGGCTGTGTGCTCTCTGCTCCCTGGTGTAAGGGCTGTGTGCTCTCTGCTCCCTGGTGTAAGGGCTGTGTGTGCTCTGCTCCCTGGTGTAAGGGCTGTGTGCTCTGCTCTGCTCCCTGGTGTAAGGGCTGTGTGCTCTGCTCTGCTCCCTGGTGTAAGGGCTGTGTGCTCTCTGCTCCCTGGTGTAAGGGCTGTGTGTGCTCTGCTCCCTGGTGTAAGGGCTGTGTGCTCTGCTCTGCTCCCTGGTGTAAGGGCTGTATGCTCTGCTCTGCTCCCTGGTGTAAGGGTTGTCTGCTCTGCTCCCTGGTGTAAGGGCTGTGTGCGCTCTGCTCCCTGGTGTAAGGGCTGTGTGCTCTCTGCTCCCTGGTGTAAGGGCTGTGTGTTCTCTGCTCCATGGTGTAAGGGCTGTGTGCTCTGCTCTGCTCCCTGGTGTAAGGGCTGTGTGCTCTGCTCTGCTCCCTGGTGTAAGGGCTGTGTGTTCTCTGCTCCATGGTGTAAGCGCCCCTCCCCGCCGGGGCTCCGTTCGCGGGGCGCCGCCGCCCTCTCGTGGGGACCCCCCGGCAGCGCCGGGCACCCTCCGGGCACGGCCCCGCAGCGCTACGGGTCCCAACTGCCCCCCAAAATCCACCCAAACACCCCGGTGTCCCCCAAAATCCACCCAAACACCCCGCAGCCCCCCAAAATCCACCCAAGCACCCCGCAGCCCCCCAAAACCCACCCTAGCACCCCGCTGCCCCTTCCCCAAATCCATCACTGAGCCCCTTTGGGCAGCATTGCCTGGTGCAACTCAGTGTAAATCGGTGTAAAATGGTGTAAATCGGTGTGAATCGGTGTAAATCGGTGTGAATCGGTGTGAACCAGTGTGAATCGGTGTAAATCAATATCAATTGGTGTAAATCGGTGCAAATCAGTATAAATTGGTGTAAATCTCTGTAAATCGGTGTAAATCAGTGTAAATTGGTGTAAATCACTGTAAATCGTTGCAAACCAGTATAAATTTGTGTAAATCAGTGTAAATCATTGCAAACCCAGCATTGGTTCTCCCCAGGCCAGAAGGCCCAGGGTGTCCCTTCCTTGGCTGTCCCTTCCCAGGGTGTCCTTCCCCTGGGTGTCCCTTCCCTGGCTGTCCCTTCCCTGGCTGTCCCTCCCCTGGCTGTCCCTTCCCTGAGTGTCCCTTCCCTGGCTGTCCCTTCCCTGGCTGTCCCTCCCCTGGCTGTCCCTTCCCTGAGTGTCCCTTCCCTGGCTGTCCCTTCCCTGAGTGTCCCTTCCCAGGGTGTCCCTTCCCAGGGTGTCCCTTCCCTGGCTGTCCCTTCCTTGGCTGTCCCTTCCCAGGGTGTCCTTCCCTGAGTGTCCCTCCCCTGGGTGTCCCTTCCCTGGCTGTCCCCTCCCTGGCTGTCCCTTCCCAGCTCCTGCTGCTGTCCCGGCTGTCCCCAGCCCTCCCAGCCAGGCGCTCACCTCCAGCACGGGCTTGGCGCCGCTGTGCACGGACAGGATGTGGGTCACCCCCTTGCTCAGCAGCTTCTCGTGGTCCTCAGAGTCTGGAAACGGGAGCCACGTGGGAATTTCCTGCCCTGCTGGGACCCCCCCCAGCCCCTGACCCCCATTCCAGCCCTGCCTCTCGTCCCACACGGTGCAGGGAGGAGGTTGGACGCCCCCATCCAGGCCAAATCCCCCTGGGATGCACTGGGTGCTCAGCAGGTTCCTAAAGCCGTCCCTAAAGTCAGGAATTACCCTGAGAACTCAGACAAGGCTGCTGTGTCCTTGCTGTTGGGGAGGTTTCCAGATATGCCATGAATTTCCTGGGGTTCCAGCATGGCTGGTGAGCACAGCTGGTGCACACATCTTTTATGGAAAATCCTATCCTTTAGGATTTTTCCTCCTGAGAAGCTGAGAGGCCTCAGGAACAAAATGTAAACATTTATTATCTGCTGCTGTGGAATGCAATAGGTACATCTGGGATTAGTCCATGTTAGATATTTCTAATTAATGGCCAATCACAGTCAGCTGGCTCAGACACAGAGCCCGAGCCACAAACTTTTGTTGTTCATTCTTTCTTATTCTATTCTTAGCCAGCTTTCTGATGAAACATTTTCTTCTATTCTTTTAGTATAGTTTCAATGTAATAGATATCATAAAATAATAAATCAAGCCTTCTGAAACATGGAGTGAGATCCTCATCTCTTCCCTCACCCTCAGACCCCTGTGAACACGGTCACACACAGCTCCCAGGGACATCCCTCTGCTGGGCTGGACTGGGATCACTGGAAATTGGGGATTTGGGGCAGCTCTGGAAGACGCTGAGATTCCCAGCACATGGAGTTGCCAAGGAGAGGAATCCTCCAGCCCTGCCAGCTGCCCGAGGACCCCACAGCACCAGGGAGGGGCAGGGAATTCACTCACCACGAATATTCCCCAGGTAGAGGCCGGTGACAATCTGGGAGGTGACAAAAAGGAGAGAGAATTCAGATGGCACCAGGAACAAAGTACATCTGATGTGGTGGGAATGAGCTCCAGCAGGACCAGGACACCTGGCACCAAACTCCCCAGGCCATGCCAAGCCAAGCACCCAAATCCATGGATCATATCCATAAACAACCAGGAGAGGCTGAGCCCAAACCCCTCAGGAGAGCAGAGCTCAGGAACAACCCAGCACAGGAATGGGAGGAGTTTGGATGTGATCCTCTGGAGTTCCAAAGGTTGCATCTGCCAGCTGGGGATGGACGGATGCTATTTACAGCAGGATTTCTATTTATTGCAGTTAAGAGATGTCAAGGCTTCAAATTTGGTCTCCAACTCGCTGCTGCAGGACTATGAAGGGGAAAAGGGACAGCTGAGGGTGCTTAAGGGGTGTGAGAACCTGCCAGAGCATTTCCAGAGGCACAGAAAGACAGAGCTGATTATCAGCTGGACTTGCTGGTGCCCATCTGGCAGAAGAGCCCTGGTTTGAGGAGTTTTAGGGTTTTCAGCAGCACTGGGTCACATCCAGCTGAACCCCAGCCCATCCCTGGGTGCAAACACCTGGATTCAGCACAGCTCAAAGTGTGAAGGGGAATGCAGAGCCCTGCATGTCATGGGAGTCCAAAATTGGATCCTACAAAAGGCTCTGCACCAATCCAGCCCTTGGCAACAACAGCCTGGGCTCCCCAAAAGGGTTTGGTGGCACCGTAAAAGGCACTTTGGGGGCTGTAAAAGGCACTTTGCCTGTCAGGCTGAGTTCACAGGGGTGAATCCCCGGTGTTAAACCACATCAGAGCCATGCAGAGGGAGTTTGCACTGATCTGACCTCTCTGTTGTTGTCCCAGAGTCTAATTTTAAACTGAAAGATTCACATTCCAAGTGGTTATTTAAGGACAGCAACAGAAATTGATCCCCTCCTCCAGCCCTGGAGGAAAAAGCAGCACTGAAACCACATTTCCCCCATTGCTGGGGCACACCCCGAGGGTGGGAAGGGGGGAATTTCCCTGCAGGGACCCCTGTCATCCCTGAGGATGAAAATGCCAAGGTTTTAGCACCCCAGGGATGAGCATTTAATGCCAGCTGTCACTTTTCTGACACCTGCAGACACTGAGCTCTTCACCCCGGATATAAACCTTGGATTTAAATCCCTGTTTGTTTTCTTAATTCTCTTGAAGTGCTTGGAATTCCAGAGGGCTGTGGGAAAGGGGAAGGTGCAGAGAGCTGTATTTAGGGACCTGGGAAGTGCATCCATGGGCTGCAGAAGCAGAGAATGTCCTGGCCACCATCCCACTGTTCCCCTGTACCTTGCTCATTCCAGTCCCCATGGGTTTTCTCTCCCCAGGATCAGGATTTGGGTGGTTTCTCAGTCTCCAAGGCTACCTGCAAAAAAACACCCCGAATTCCCAGGGAGGATGGTGAGGTGTGACCCCCTCCCAGAGCAGGAGGAAGGGAACCACACCAGGAAGGGAGCGAGCAGAGCCCTGGCAAACTCAGCTCACCTGAGGCTGCTCCAGCGGGTCCTGCTGCTGCTCTGGAGGGAAGGGAGCAGAGAGTGGCTGGGGCCAGGCAGGGGAGGATGAAATAAGGAGCTGGGATCATGGCAAGGCTCAGGTTTCTCTCCTGGCCTCCCTGGGGTTCCACAGCTTTTTGGGAAGGACAGACCCAGGAGGAACAAGTGCCTTATCCCAGCAGCACTGAAACTCCAGTATTTGCTCCGAAATAAATCAATTTTCCAGGCACAAAACCCTGGCAGCTCCGTGTCCCTCACCCAGGGAAAAGCAGAATTCCAGCCATCACCAGCCTGGGATTGTCAGCCTCATCCTTCTCAGCATCCCAGAGATAAATTTATCACTTAAGGGATTTTTCAGCTGTAGGAATGGGAACTCACTGCTTCATTCCCACCAGGTTACCTCACCTTAAAAACCTTCCCAAATTTCTGAGTGGAAGGGAAAGAGGGGCCAGCAACAGCTCAGCACAGCTCCTAAACCACAACATCAATTTCCTGATGGTTTCCTGTCCCATCAGGAAAAGAGCAAACTTAAGTCCAAGCTTGGTTTAGGTTTCAGAGGGGCAGGGATCAGAGGGACCAAAGATCTTGGGAATATAAACCATGGATGCCCATGTGTGGGCACACAAGGAGCTCCATCATAATTCAGAAAATTCCTTCATGGATCAGCTCTGCTCTGAGTGAATTTCCCAGAGACACTGGGAAAAACAGGGATTAAGAGCTGTTAAAAACCTGCAGGTCTAGGAGACACCAGCTCAGCTAAGAGAGAAATTTGGCAGCAGCTTTCTTAGCCCTGAAAACATTAAGCCAGGCAGGAAATCTTGTTCAGGAACCCAATGTGCCACCCCAAGAAACCCATCCAGAGACCATCAAGAGGCAGCTGTCAAGTTAACCAGACATTTATTAGCATTTCTGGAGGTGGAGAGGGTGTTCCAGTACAACAAGCAACGAGGTCACACACGGGTGATGGAATCATTTCATATTCAAGCAGAGCAGGTTCCACTGAGTTGCTTTATTTCTTCCATTCGTTCTTGTCAAAATCCCACTGGGCTGTGATGCCCTGCACGGGGTTAACCCTCATGTCCAACATCCTCTTGGTCTGAGCTGACAGCCACTCGTCAGAGAAGGTGTGAGGGACAGGGCCGTACACTGCAGGATAGAGGGAATTATGGAATTATGGAATTGTGGAGTTATGGAGTTATGGAATTATGGAATTATGGAGTTATGTCCTCATGCCATGTCAGCACGTTGGGAATTTTGGGCTAAGTTTTGCTAATAAAAGGGGTTTTTTTTTTCCACTGGAGCAGGTTGCCCAGAGAAGCTGTGGCTGCCCCAGTCCTGGAAGTGTCCAAGGCCAGGTTGGATGGGGTTTGGAGAAACCTGAGACAGTGGGAAGTGTCCCTGGCCATGGATGGAGGTGAAATGGGATCATCTTCAGGATCCCTGCCAACCCAAACCTGTGATTCTATGATCTGTTCAAACCTCCACTCCCTGCATGCAGCATCTGCAGCATCCAGCTCAAACCACACTCCCACATGGATTCTCCAGTGGTTTCCTCCCTCACCAAGATAACAGCTTGCTGCTCTCCTATTTTTGGGAGCCTCAAGGCAGGGAGCAGCTCCTTTAACTGCTGCTCTGCCTCCTGGCAGCTGGAGGCTCCCTGGAGGCTCAATCCTTAGCTGGGAAGGCAGCCAAACGTGGCAGAAACCCAAATGTTCACTACCCAAGGCAGCAAAAGAGGAGAAGCTCTGGGATCAGGAATCTCACCACTCATTCCCTTCCATTTCCTGTCCTCCCAGATTTCTCTGAGTCAGCTTCCTGATTATTTCTGCTACATCCCCACAAGAGGTAGCTCCAGGATGGAGTTTTCAGGGACTAACAGACAGCTCCTGCTGCAAGTCCCTGTTCTGGCTGTTCCACAAACCATCCTGGCCCCACAGAATTCCCATCAGGCATCTCCTGATCCTACCCTCCATGGAAGAGTCACTTACTGAAGTGCTTCTGCCAGATGAGGATGATTCCAGTGAGACCAAGGAAGAACAGAACTCCCCCCAGGACGGTTTTCCACTCGTTTGTCCCTTTATTCATCTCTGCGTAGGTCTCGTTGAATTTTATCCGATACACTGGGGAAAAAAAAGCATCAAATCCTCTCTTTTAACTTTTCCTGGGGTTTGAAGGTGAGCAGAACTCTGCAGAGGGAGGTAAACGAAGCCTGAGGATGTTAAATCAGGTTTGGCACACACCAAAGCCAATCACTTCTTTCACCCCCACATCAATTTTAGTCTCCATTTTACAGATTATCCTGAAGTTGGGCACAAGTTACAGCGTAGACCTGAAAGAAGGAAAACTGGGAGTTCTCCTTCCTCCCCTCCAATTCCCAGTGTGGTTATTGACCCCAAAGCTCCCCAGCACCAATAATTCCAACAGGAATGTTTCAAGCTCAGCTGCCACTGAAATCCACAGGAATTTAAAATCCAAAGCAACAGAAAATTTGGAGCAATTCCTCAAAGTTTTAAACCTTTCCCAGATCAGGTTCTCCCTTCACACCACGAGAGCAGTTAGAAAAGATGAAGGAATTTTATTTGCAAGTCAAAACACCCAGGGGGAGCCTTCATTAGCTGGAATTTGGTTCATGCCAAGGTCAGTGGTTATTAACATTCAAATCCATGTTTGTGTTTGGGGCTCACTTCACCCAGCTGGACTAACAATGGCATGGTGTTGTACTGAAGAGATTTTTTTCCTGGCTGGTTGAAAGCAGATGGGAATCAAGAAATAAATTATTATTATTATTATTATTATTATTATTATTATTATTATTATTATTATTATTATTATTATTATTATTGAAATAAATTATTGTTGTTGTTGTTGTTGTTGTGGGGTTTTTTGTGTTTGTTTGTTTGTTTGTTTCTGGAAGAGGAAGGAAGGGCTGAATGTGACCTCAGATTTGGAACAGAAGCCACAGCAGGGGCATTGCACATTCTGTAACAGCACCAAAGATCTTGGGAATAAAAACCATGAAGCATACAAGGAGCTCCATCATAATTTAGAAAATTCCTTCATGGATCAGCTCTGCTCACAGACACAGGGAAAAACAAGGATTAAGAGCTGTTCCAAGCATGGCATGGAACAAAAAGCTGTCAAAAGACTTGAGAAGGGCCTGGAGTGCCAGGACAAGGGGAATGGCTTTGAGCTGAGTGTGTTTAGGTGGGATTTTGGGAAGGAATTCCTCCCTGTGAGGGTGGGCAGGCCCTGGCACAGATGCCCAGAGATCCCTGGATCCCTGGCAGTGCCCAAGGCCAGGCTGGACAGGGCTTGGAGCATAAGAATAGAATATATTAATAATAGAATAGTAATATTCATAATACATAGAATAACATATTTCTATTCAAAATTCTGTTCAGATTTTGGTTAAAAAGTGGTCAAGGTAAAATGAAAGAATCATCATCTGCAAGTTTGATACTATCACCAGGATCCCCCTGTCTTTTCCCTCCAAGCTGCTTTCCCAGCAGTAACTCCATTCCCCAGTCTGTAGTGGCACATGGAGTTACTCCTTTCTGTAAGCATTTTGGCATTTTCCTTTCCTGAACTCCAGGAGATCCCCACTGGCCCATTTCTTCAGCTTCTCTGGTGCTGGAAGGAGCTGATCCTCAAGCTCCCTCCCCACCCAACCCACGGCATGCTCAGAGATGGGAGCTGTGCCGTGGCTGCCTGGAGGTCCCTCAGAGCCCCCACACCTACATTCCACCTTCTCCTCGGCAGACAGGGCGCTCCAGGACGCCTTCTCCTTCTCCTTGAGCGCGCGCTGCTGCGCTGACAGGTCCCGCACAAAGGCCACCTCGGGCAGGGGCACGTCCCGGCGGTCCACGTACACGGGAAGGGTGTAATCCTCTGCCTTGACCACGCCTGCAGGGACAGGGACACGCACGGGGACACGGGGACACACATGGGGACACACATAGGTAATGGGTGACACACACGGGGACACACACAGGGACACGCATGGGGACACACACAGGGACATGGGTGACACACATGGGGACACACACGGGTCATGGGGGACACACACGGGGACAGACACGGGGACACACGTGGGTCATGGGTGACACACACAGGGACACCCACAGGGACACACATGGGTGACACACACAGGGACATGGGTGACACACACAGGGACACACACAGGGACACACATGGGTGGCACACACAGGGACATGGGGGACACATACAGGGACACACATGGGTGGCACACACAGGGACATACACAGGGACATGGGGGACACACACAGGGACACAGGGACATGGGGGACACACATAGGGACATGGGAACACCCATGGGGACATAAGGACACACACAGGGGGACACAGGGACACACACGGGGACACACATGGGTAACACACACAGGGACACACAGAGACATGGGGACACAGGGAAACACAGGGGGACACACACAGGGACATGGTTGACACACAGGGACACACACACACAGGAACACAGGGACACACACGAGGACACCCAGGGGGACACAGGGACATAGGGACACGCATGGAGACACACACACACGGGGACACAGGGACACACACAGGGTCATTGGTCACAAGCAGCTCTGACTGGTCCCAGGCCACAGCCCAGCAGTGCACAAGTGCAGCAGAGCAGGGAGGAGGTACAAGGGCTCAGGAACAATGCTGAACCTGAGAACTTTTATGTTCTACCAGCACAAACATGGAATTACAGGAGGGGCTGGGATGGACTGGGAAGGGTCCTAAAGCCCATCCCACTGCAGGCCCTGCCATGGGCAGGGACAGCTCCCACTGTCCCAGGACTCCAAGCCTGGCCTTGGGCACTGCCAGGGATCCTGGGGGAGCTGAGGGAAGGAAAGGAGGTTCAGGGGGGCCCTCCTGGCTCTGCACAGCTCCTGCCAGGGGACAGGGACAGGAGCAGAGGGAACGGCCTCAGGCTGGGCCAGGGCAGGCTCAGGTCGGACATCAGCAGGAATTTCCCCATGGAAAGGGGGGTCAGGGATTGGAGCTGCCCAGGGAGGGTTGCAGTGCCCATCCCTGGAGGTGTCCCAGCAATTCCTGAGGTGGCGCTCGGTGCTCTGGGCTGGGGACAAGGTGGGGATGGGGCACAGCTGGGACTCAGTGACCTTGCAGCTTTCTCCCACCTGGATGATGCCATGATTGTCACTCCTGCCACCTCCCCAGGCTCCCTCCACCCCCACCCTCCCCTCACCCAGGGTAGATTTCTGTGCTCCCCCCCTTAGGTTGTGCTTTATTCCCCCCTGACCCACCGTGTCCATGTGCCCTGAGGCACAGGGAGGTGGAGATGGATCTCCTCCCGACCAGGCTGAACACTCTGGAAGCCAACATCCTGCAGGGGCAGGCAGCAACAGTCAGTGCCCAAGGTGACATAGAACATTTCCCACGAGTTTATATATATATATATATAAATATTTATAGTCTAAAGATTTCCTGCTCCTTCTCCAGAGGGCAGCATACCACTCCATGCTGGAGAGGAGATTTAGTGGGATATTCTCCCACTAAACCGATCTGGATGAGCCTTTCTCTCCCTGTTTTTAACCCGAGCCTCCTGCACTGGAAGCAAAGGACATTGCCATATTTAAACCGCCCTTCTAGGACGCTGTCATTCCAAACTAAACCATTCCTGGCGCCTCAAGCACATCCCAGAGCCACTGCAGAGACCCCTGCGCAGGGAGCATCCCAGGGAAGGGCGGGATCCCCACAAGGGATTCGCACCCACACGGGATTCCGGATCCTCCGCTGACCCCAGCCCAGCCCAAAGCCGCCCAAGCTCCCACCCGGAGCCGCTGTCTGCCCTGACCTTGCCCTCCCTGCCTGTCACCTCTCTCCCGCCCGACACGTAGCGACACCGGAGTCAGAACCCCTCACGGACCCGGCGGGAGGGGCCGCAGCGCTGCCCCCTCACAGCCCTCCCCGCAACCCCCAACCCGCGCTGCCCCGCCAGCCCGGCCGTGGATAGGGATGGCGGGGAGAGCTCCGTTCTCGCTCCCAGCCCGCTCCCCGCCCGTCCCCGCGCTCCGCCCGGCCCGGCCCGGCCCCACGACCTGGCGACCGTCCTCTACGGCTGGCGGGACCGGAAGGAGCCGCGGCCGGAAGCGCGGGGCACGCCGGGAGCGCGGGGCAGCGAGCGGGCCGGGCCGGAGCGGCCCCGCGCGAGGGCTGATGGGATGCGGGCGGACCGCCGCTGGAGGTTTATCCCGGATTCCCAAAATCCCGGGGGGGGATGTCTGAGGGTGGGTGTGAAACACGCCAATCACTTGTTTTTAAATTTTTAAAAGTTTAATAGTAATAAAATGGTTATAAAAATAGTAATATAGTCAGAGTAATATTAATTTGGACAAATTGAATTAGGACAATATGAGACAATAAATACAAAAAGTTATGGACAGTCCGGGTACTTTTTTCTGGGCAGCATAAGCCCGAAAAAGGACACTCGTTAACAAAGGATTAACCCTTAAAAGCAATAGCCTGTTGCATATTCATACATCTCATACATGATGCATAAATTCCATTCAAACACAGGATTCTGTCTGGTCATCGTCAACTTCTTCCTCTGAATCTTAACACCACCTTCGAGGCAGGAAGAAGTTCGTTTCTTCTGATAAGAGGGCAATAAAGTCTTTTTCTCTGAAAGATTCAGGTGTCCTGTGGCTTCTATCTCACTGGGAGTCCTTTCTTTAAAAAAAGTATCCAACATAGCACAGTTTCTATTTTAACATTTTTTAATAACCTAAAACTATATTTAACACACTACTTAAGAGAATTAATACAGCATTACTTTCTAACACAACACATATAATATTCATTTTCATATTTGTGAAAAGCCAATCATAAAATACACATTTTTCACATCCAGCATCATTGAGCCCAGCTGTGCCCCATCCCCACCTTGTCCCCAGCCCAGAGCACCGAGTGCCACCTCAGGAATTGCTGGGACACCCCCAGGGATGGGCACTGCAACCCTCCCTGGGCAGTTCCAATCCCTGACCCCCCTTTCCATGGGGAAATTCCTGCTGATGTCGGACCTGAGCCTGCCCTGGCCCAGCCTGAGGCCGTTCCCTCTGCTCCTGTCCCTGTTCCCTGTCCCCTCCTGGCAGGAGCTGTGCAGAGCCAGGAGGGCCCCCATGAGCCTCCTTTGCTCCAGGCTGAGCCCCCTCAGCTCCCTCAGGATTCTCCATTCCCTTCCCAGCTCCCTCAGGATCCTCCAGCCCCTTCCCAGCTCCCTCAGGATTCTCCAGCCCTTTCCCAGCTCCGTTCCCTTCCCTGGACATGCTCCAGCCCCTCAAGGTCTTGTGAAGAGCCCAGAATTTGGCACAGGGTTCAAGGTTTGGAGCCCAGGATGGAAAAGCACCAAGGGGGATTCGTGTGCCGGCTGGGGACAAACATGGCCAAGGCATCACTGAAGTCATTTTTTTATACAGAGACCCCTTTTCCTTTATTATTTGGGATACCCCATCCCTGGAAGTGCCCAAGGCCAGGCTTGGAGCAGCCTGGGACAGGGAAAGGTGTCAGGGGTGGGAATGGAGGATCTTTAAGGCCCTTCCAACCCAAACCATCTGTGATTCATGGTGATGGGCCACAGGCTAGACTGGATCATCCTGGAGATCCTTTCCAACCCAACAGTCCGAGAGATCTTTTCCCACCATCCAATGATCCCAGACATCTTTTCCCAGAGGTTTTTCCCACACGATGATCCTGAAGATCTTTTCCAATCCAATGATCCCAGAGGTTTCTCCCACTTGATGATCCCAGAGATCTTTTCCCAGAGGTTGTTCCCACACGATGATCCCAGAGATCATTTCCCAGAGGTTTTTCCCACACGATGATGCCAGAGATCTTTTCCCAGAGGTTTTTCCCACACAATGATGCCAGAGATCTTTTCCCAGAGATCTTTTCCCAGAGGTTGTTCCCACACGATGATCCCAGAGATCATTTCCCAGAGATCTTTTCCCACACGACGATCCCAGAGATCATTTCCACCCCACGAGGATCCCAGAGCTTTTCCCCGGTGCGGTCCCGCGGCACCGCGGGCACCGCTCTCCCCCATCGCTCTCCGCCGCCCCTCACTCCGCTCACCCCACACCCCCCATCCCACAAACTTTTGGGACCCTCCCTCATTTTCAGCACCCTCCCCACACCCCAAATTCCCCCAAATCCCCCTAAATCCCCCCCAAATCCCCCAAAATCGCTGTCGCAAAGCCGGCCGCGCTTGGCGGCGCTTGCCGACAGCCGGCGGCGCTGTGCGGCGGACGGGGAGCGACGCAGGGCGGGGAGCGGGGCCGCACCGGGCCGCACCGGGCCGCACCGGGGCCGGGGCTCGGCACCATGAAGCTGACCACCCAGGCTTACTGCAAGATGGTGCTGCACGGCGCCAAGTACCCGCACTGCGCCGTCAACGGGCTGCTGGTGGCCGAGCGGCCGCCGGCGCCGCGGCCGGCGCAGCCCGCGCTGTTCGTGGATTGCATCCCGCTCTTCCACGGCACGCTGGCGCTCGCCCCCATGCTGGAGGTGGCCCTGACCCTGGTGAGGTGATCCTGCAGGGGTGTGGGGTGAGGGATGGGGTGCTGGAAGGGGTTTGGGGGGTGCTGGGGGTGCAGAGCAGGGAGGGGGGGAATGGTGCAAAAATTGGGGGAATTGTGGTGGGAGAGCTGGGGGTGCTGTGATGGAGAGGAGAAGGATCCCCCCCTAAAGGGGCTCCAGGAGAGCTGGAGAGGGACTGGGGACAAGGGATGGGGGAACAGGACACAGGGAATGGCTCCCACTGCCAGAGAGTGGGCTTAGGTGGGATTTTGGGCAGGAATTGTTCCCTGGGAGGGTGGGCAGGCCCTGGCACAGGTGCCCAGAGCAGCTCTGGCTGCCCCTGGATCCCTGGCAGTGCCCAAGGCCAGGCTGGACAGGGCTCGGAGCACCCTGGGACAGTGGAAGGTGGAATAGGATGAGCCCCTCCAACCTAAACCATCCCATGAGTGTGAGCAAAAAAAGATCCATCCCTTCTTTATGCCATTAAAAAGAACAAACTTCTGGCTCCTCCAGAGTCATCTTTAATGTTTCCCTCAGTGTTTTTCATCCCAGTAAAGATTTCATTTGGAAACAAATTCCAGTAACTCCTGTCCCTCCAGCTGAGATGATGCCGTGGCAATGTTGACATCTTTGTGGAGCCTGGAAATGATGAAATGCAGCCAGAGGCACAGGACAGGAGCTGAGCCTGAGCCCCGACCAGTTAGTTTTACCATTAAACACCCAAAATTATCATTTTAAATATATTTACATCAGTGTGGGAGTAGCAGAGCACTGTGTGTTTTCATTAAATCAGGATTAAATGTCTTTCCACAGGGTTTGTGGCACTGAATTTGGTAAACTCTAGGCTTTCATTGCAGCTTTTTAGTATAGATCTTGCAGCAGGATCAGATTATTAGGAAACAAATCCTGTTTCTTGCAACATCTGCAGGAAGAAAATTATCCCAGAGCCAAAGCAATGGCAGGATTTGACTTATTTACTCCCAGTTTTTGGTACAGAAAGGTAAAGATTGGAAACTCCTGGTGTTTCCCACAATAATTAGGGCTCTATGTGGTTCACAGCCACTGCTGTGATCCTTTAAAAACCAGAATTTTACAAGAGCCCAGGGCCTTTTGCTGCTGTTCTGGGTTTAAACGGAGGCAAAGGTGTCAGTAATTCTGTCAGAGCAGCTGTGAAAATTGGATTTTCTCATGGAAAAGGTTGGAAGGAGATGATTCCACATCTTCTGTATGAGCTTGCCTTTGGATCCAGAATAAATCAGGGAGATCAGAGTGCTTAAACTCCATTTTTGTAGCAAAGCAGCTTCACTCCTAAAGGATTTCAGAGCTGTGGCAGGATTTAGTGGGATCTGCTTCTTTCCAGGCTCAATTATTGCTGATTCTTGGTGGAGGGTGGCCCTGTGGGAGGGGTTTTACAACCAACCCCACAAGTTCCACCTCCTCTTCCCTGCCCTGAGTCATCCCAGAATGGGATGGGAGCAAAAATACAGAAAATAGAGGAGGGACTTCCAAACTTCAAGGCTTTGCCTCCTAAAACTTTCAGGGGGTCCAAGGAATGCAAAAACCCCAAACGGCACCTCCAGAGGGTGCTTGGGCACTGAATTCCCCAGGGAATGTTCACATTCCCGAGGTCCCAGAGCTCCAGGAGTGTTGGGACAGCACGGGGAGGGATTCTGGGGTGTTGGATTGATGATCCTTAAGGGTCCTCCCAGCACATTCCAGGATCCTCTGATTTCCCCGAGACTGGGAGCTCCCGAGGGCAGAGCAGCAGCTCCTGCGTTTCATTTGCACTCTGAGATCCTTTCCCAAGCCAGGGGCGTGAAGAAAAAGTGAATTAAGTTGCACTCGAGCCTCTGAATTTCTCTGCTAATTGATGTGGTTTTACAACCACAGCTCCAGAAAGGAGAAACCGAGGAGCACTTCCCTCTCCTGGAGCGGCACTCAGCTCCTCCTCCTCATCTTCCTCCTCCTCCTTTTCCTCCTCCTCCTCCTCCTCCCAGCGTTTTCCAGCCCTGGTGGCTGCAGCAAACCAAAGCCACTTTGGATTTTTCCTTGGCAAGACTGGATGTGACCAAAAATATTTCTAATATTGAAAATATTTCTGCCATTAAAAATATCTCCACCATTAAAAATATTTCTACCATTAAAATATTTATAACATTAAAAATATTCCCAACATTGAAAATATTCCTAGTACTAAAAATATTTCTAACATTGAAAATATTTCTACCATTAAAAATATTTTTAACACTAAAAATATTTCTAATTTTTCTAACAGGAGCTAATTGCTGTAGGATACCTGTGGGAACAGTGCTGGGCTTGGAAATTACAGCTGGAAACAGCTTTCATTCCAAAATGAGATTTTTTTTCTCCCCCCTTTGTTTTATGCAGAAGCAATTTTTAATTACCAGTTAGGAAAGTGAGAACTTAAAATCATTCTCTTCTTTCTTTTCAAGACAATTTTTGGTAGGGAGCAAAAACGGATTTAGGACTGCGGTTTTTAATTTTTAAATAGATGGAGTTGGGTTTTTTTTTTTTTAATAATTATTATTAATTTTACTGCCTGGTCTGCTGGCTCTAATGCCAAGCTTTCAAACCACTAACAATTAAAACCAGAGTCCTAAGCCCTCAAAATGGGTTTGGAATTGAAACAGCAGCTCTTGCAGGGCTGCACAGCCTTTTTTTTTTTTATCACTTAAATCCGTGTCATCCCTTGGATTATTCACATGGCTGCTTTGTTTGGTTGGTTCTGCAGTCTAATACAATAATTATTGCTGAAAATGAGATTGATTTGACTCCCAGGATGCCACAGGTCAGCACCAGATGTATTTTTGGAGGCCTTTTTAATAGAGCTGGGGAGGGTTTTTTGAGGCCGTGCTCTCTAGGGACTGCAAAGGAAAATTCGAGCTGCTTCCTCCCCTTCTGTCTTTGTATTTTGCTGACTTGATACCCTCAATTCTAATAAAAAGCATCATATATATATAGATACCATGTATATATATATATAGATAGATATTTTCAAAGTCAGACTCAGCAGGAGGAATTCAGCTCCAGTTTAAAGCAGCAAGAACAGCAGTGTTTAAACCCATTTAATTAAAAAGCAAGAACCAACAAAACTACCTAAGTACAAATCAAAATTTGTCTAAATTATATGCCAGAAGCACATCTGGTTAAGCATTTACATAGAAATGTTAAATAAGGGAGAACTCTCAACAGAAAACAATTTTATTTCATTTGAAAAGCTGCTAAATGGGACAAACTTCTGCCTCACATTCCCCTTTCACCTCCAGCTTTGATTTTCTAATAAAGGCCCCAAATGGTGGCATTATCCCCCAGAAATGGGACATTAGAAATAAAACCTTTCTGCAAGGACAGGGCAGCATTCCCTGAAGTGCCTTGGCAGGTGAGCACTGACAGAAAATTGTCCCAGCCCTTGGTGGGTGAGCCCCAAAGCCTCTCCAGGCTGAGTTTAATTGTCCTGTCAGTGGGATTTAGGCCAGGCTTTGACTGAGACAGCTCCTTGCTCTTTTGCTCCATTTGGTTAATGCTTCCCATCATCCTCCAAATGCTCTGTTGGGTTTCTCCATCCCAGCTCAATCAGCCCAACTGTGAGCACTCCCACAAGCAGACAGAAATATGGATTTATTTCAAGAACCCCGTGGCAGAGATGGAGCAACACTGCTTTATTTACAGGACAGCCATGAGATTTTCTTCATCCTGGGTTGTTTTATTTACTTTTTTTCCTTGATCCTGAAGGGTTTTTTTTTCCCTAGGATTCATTGTTGCCATTGCTTTTCCAGATTGATTCCTGGTGCAAGGAGAACAGCTACGTGATAGCTGGATATTACCAGGCGAACGAACGCGTGAAAGATGCCAGGTGTGTTGGGCCAATATTTCCTTCTGTTTGCTCTTTTAGCTCGTACCTTGGACTCTGCCAGCAGCAATCATCCCCATAAATCAGGCGTGTGTGATTCACTCTGACAACTGTCAGCTGCTTCCACATTGTCTCCGTGGGGCTGCGGGATGTGGCCTTTGGTCAGGTGCAGAAAGTCCTGGCTTTGCAGAATCCCTGCTCTCCTCCCATGGCTGCTATAAAAGGCCACTCTTTGAACCAGTGCCAGCTTCTTGAATTGCAGTTGTCAGGGAAAAAGCCAAAATCTGCAGAGTGTTTGCTCATGCAGTATGGATCTTGGAAAGTCTGACAACTCCCAGGTTCTTAGGGAAAGTCAGGAGTGACCTGATTCTTTCTAAATTTCTTCATCGTTGCTGAGTTTTTTCAAAGCAGTTTTTTACATGGTAAAGAAGTGGAAAATGATGTCAGTGATAGCTCTTATTTATCACTTCTTTTCCTCAGGATTAGTCATTTTTTTCCCTGCTGGCTGACTCAGATTACTCACTAAACAATAAGGAACCTTCCTGTGGAGCCACAGTTTAATTTTAGATCTGTGCATTCCATGTTTTCCCCTCTATCTGTTGGACAAATCCAGGATTGGGACTGATCAGCTAGAATAAGAGCAACTTGTTTAAAGTATTATGCCCCATCCCTGGAAGTGTCCAAGGTTGGATGAGGCTTGGAGCAACCTGGGATAGTGGAGAGTGTCCCACCCATGGCAGGGGATGGGATCAGAGCATCTTTAAGGTCTCTCCCAACCATTCCATGATGCTCTGATTCCAGTTATTTGTTTATGTATATTCAGACTCAGTTATGGTTTTTAAGGAACATGGGTGACTTCTAAGGTGTCTATCAGGGATAAAAGTATTATTTGTCCTTTCCTTATAAATCTGATGCACACATTTTTAAGAAGTTACAGTTTTTTCTCTTTGAGGTTTGAAGGAATGTCACAGGTTTGATGGTTTTTTGAAAGTTCAGTTTGATTTCTGAAGGTAACTGGCACCACACTGAGATTGTCGATGGCACCACATTAAGTAGCACCACACAGAGATTGTCACCTTTGAAACGTGGTAAAGGTTGTCACAGGTTATCTGATTTTGGACAAGTTTTCAGTGCAGACTGGGGAGAAAACTCAGTTTCTTTTTTAAATGCCTGCCAGGGCAGTCATTGATCAGGGGGGAAGAAGACAGGAGGCCACCCAATGTTGATTCCATGTCATTCCAAAGCTGTCCCTAACCCCAGCTGAGCTGCCTTCTATCAGCTGTGGCATCAGCTCCTTTATCTTGTTCCTGTTTGCAAGCACCCAGAGTCACTCTCACATCTCTCTGAGCTCATTTCCTGCTGCTTTCAGCTGAAACTGGTGGCTCCCATCACTCAGTTCCTTTTCCTTTCTGCTCCAGCCCAAACCAGGTTGCAGAGAAAGTGGCCTCGCGGATTGCCGAGGGTTTCACAGACACTGCGCTCATCATGGTAAAGAGCTTCCTCCCCCTCACCCCCTGTGTGTTCTGACCCTGCTGCTGGACCAGGGAAATGCTGTTCTCTGGCTGCTTTCATGAGGAATTCAGTTTCTCTTCCTCTCCAAAATGCTCTGGGGAGGAGATGCAATGAGCAGTGAAGTTCAGTGTAAATCCACAGAGAGACTGTGGTGAGCTCTCTGTCACCTCAGAAGAACTGGAGGCTTTCTCTACATGTTCAGGCAGCAATTTCTGGCTCCAGCCCACCTCCTGCAACTTAAATTCTTATATTTAATGTCACAAACCAAGCTTTGCCTCCTCACTGCTGTGACAAAGGACATTGGCAGCTTACATTTGGCAGTTGGAGGGTAAAACAGTGGGTGGGTGTAAGATTCCCTGTTTTTACAAACTGATTTGGGGTTTATTTCCTCTCTTGGGATGCTGAGGAGGAGACTGAGGTGCTGTTTCCATGTCCCACCCCAGGTTGACAACACCAAGTTCACCATGGAGTGTGTGGAGCCTGCCATCCACGTGTACGAGCTGCACGAGAACAAGTGGAGGTGCAAGGACCCCCACGTGTGAGTGAACCAGGAATTCCATGGGCTTTGGGGAAAAACAGGCTGTCCCTGTGAGGGCACTGCAGCCTGGCTTAATTTAGAGTTTTTCTGTGGTGGTTCCTCTCAGTTTCCCTGGGTCTGGATTGAAGGCACTTGAGACAGTAGTTCATGTTCAGACTCACATGTTTATCATTTCTTATCAGTGAGTCTCACAACCATGAGTTTGGCAGCCTTTCATTAGCAAGGCACAAAATGGCCAACCATGTCTTGTTACGAGGTCTTTTAAGACTAAACTATCCAACTAAGAAATGACACCTAAATTATTTTCCCTTTTAACCCAATAACTGATCCCTCGAAGCCCCCAATGCAGACTTTTCTGTCCAATTACAAAACATCACCCAAACCCTGAAGAAGAAGGAAGAAGGTAAAGAGGAACAACCAGCCTCCACCCTAAAACCTCCATCCTGCTTTATTTGTATATTCTAAAACCCCAAACTTTACGTTTTCTACCCTGTGCTATTACTGATAGCACAGGGTAGAAGACTTAAATAACTGATCCCTCAAACCCAATAACTGATCCCTCAAAGCCCACAATGCAGACTTTTCTGTCCAATTACAAAACATCACCCAAACCCATGAAGAAGGAGGAAGAAGAAGGTAAAGAAGAACAACCAGACTCCACCCTAAAACCTCCATCCTGCTTTATATTTATTTCTATATTCTAAAACCCCAAACTTTTAAGTTTTCTACCCTGTGATATTACACACTCCTAACCAACTCCACACCCAGTACTATCAGTTAATTTTGGAAGCCTGTTCCACGGCCTCAGGTCAAATGCAGCGCTCCCTTGTAAGCGCAGAAAGTTTAAAATTCTCAGCATCCAAGATTCCAATTGCTGCCTGGTTCTTTCCCACCCTAGTGACTTCTGTGAAGACTGGACCGAAGCCCAGCGCATCGCTGCCTCCCTGCTGGACAGCAAATCCTACGAGACCCTGGTGGATTTCGATAATCACCTGGATGACATCCGCAACGACTGGACAAACCCCGAGATCAACAAAGCTGTGCTGCACCTCTGCTAGGAGGGATCCTCCTGACTAATCCATGGGCATTCCCACTCTGTACTGAAGAGAGAAAAATGCTATTTTTGAATGTAAATAGAATTAATATTCAGTACCTTGTGTGGAAAGCTGACTGATTAAAGAGGAGTGGCCTGTCCCGCGGCGCGGTGCTGTGTCCGTAAAGCCACGGGATGTTGGTGGTGACATTCCCTGGAAGAGCTGCCAGCTGTCACTTCCAGCTGTCCTCATGGACACCATCCCACCTGTAGTGAATGTTGCTATTCCTTGGAAAACAGAACTGCTTCTGCTTGGCCCCCGCTGTTCCTATTCCAAAGTTTTGACTTCAGCTTTTCTAATCTTTAGAGAGGTTACTTTTTAACGATTTCTGGAAATACCTTTCCAAAAAAAAAAAAAAAATCAATCCTGTCCTCAGGTGAGAGATTTTAAGGGCAAATAGATCAAATGAGAGGTGAATGGTTTCTTCTGGCCTGGGTTGGAATTGTAACTCTCTTGGCACAGTAAAATGCAAACTGCTGAGGATGTTCCATGCTCATGTGTCACCTGTTTTGCAGTGATTTAGCATGACAGAGAGTTTTAAAGCAGTATTCCCAAATAATCTGGTGATTCCTGCTCTCCATGGGCTTGGCAAGCACAGTTACTGCTTGAATGTGTTAAACCCAAAGTAAATGATTTATAAAAAGGACTGGAAGCACACTACTGAGTTTGAATCTGCAGTTGGAGTCTACAGTAGTGAAGTACTGTATTAATTTCATGCATTTTGTGGGGGGAGTTAATCAGCAGATCTCATTTTCCACGTGATCCAAGTACATGGAGTCAGGGAGCCTGGGTACAGCCTAGTTCAGCTTGCCTTGTCTTTCCCATTCATATTTATTTCCAAGGAGAAGTTTCCTGGACAATGCAGCTTTATACCAGCCTAGAAAAGCTCTTTGTTGCCTCTCTCCTGACTGTAGTTAAACACAGCCTCAACCTGCAACAATTCCTCCAAATTTCCTTCCCTTCCTGCCCAGAAATATTGTTACAAGGAAGATCCAAATAGCCACAAAATGTCTGCCCATCTCCAATCTTAGTGTTAAAATCACAGCAAAGTTTGGGTTGGAAGGGACTCAGAGATCATCTCATTCCATGGGCAGGGACACCTTCCCCATGAGCAGGTTGCTCCAAACCCCATCCAACCTAGGCTTACTTCAAAATGGAATTGTCTGAACCTCACAATTTTGAGTCAGTAAACCCAGGTTTTGCTCCTGGTTTTTGAGAGGGATGGGGCAAGGCTAAAATCCCGTTTAACAGCAGGGAATAGACCCTGGATGCCCCCAGGCTGTGGAGTTCCCTCCAGGGGAGATTCCACAGGGCCATGGGGTGAGGTGAGAGGGAGGAGAGGAAGCTTTGGGCACTGTGGATTTTATCTCCCTGCTGTGCACGGGTGAGGTGTGATTACCAAAGAGCTTGGCACTGAGTCAAGAACCTTCCCTAGGCTGAGTCAGGCTTGCAGAGGGAAATGTTTTCACTTGTTGACTGAAAACACGTATTTAGCTCCCCAAACCAGTGAGATAACACATTCCGGTGGCTGCTCCACTCCCTATCTGTAGGAAAAGATTTCCCTGGAGCAGAATGCAAAGCACCCAGGCTGCAGGAAGAGGGCTTTGTGCAAACAGCCAGCGAAATCCAAGGTATTGTTCCAGAGGCAGATCCTTATCTTAGCCAGATTCCTCGTGTGGGGTTGTCAGAAGGAGCTGCTAGGTCTCCTGAGCCACAGGAAATGTGTTTCTTGTTCTTTGTAACAGCATCTCCTAATCAAGCTTTGATCATAAATATGCAAATTCAGGCTAATCCTGCTCCCCCTGTTCGGCAGTTTGTCTCCTCCGTGTGTAACCTGCTGGAATATTCCCTGTGACTAACCTGGGACACCCTGCTGGAAGGGGAGCAGCTTTTAGTGCTTTGTCTTCCCCTTTTTTCATCTTCTCTTTGCTCTTTGCTTTCAAACGAGGATTTTTTGCCACCAGCAGAAGCCCAGGCTGGCTTTAAGCAAAGAGGACAAACCTGCAGATCTTATCTCCCCTGGCCTATTTGCATTGAAGGCTGGACAAGAGCAGCAATTCCATAAATCCAGGCAGCCACCGTGGCTCTCCTGGCAGAATGAGGAAGCTGCAGGGCTCGGGGAAGGCTGGGTTCCCCTCTCCTGCTGATGTGCCCGGAGCAAATGCTGCTTTCCTGGCTGGTTGATCCTCTGGATTCAGGGCAGGAATTCAAGGTAATTCCATGTAAAACTTGAGGGGGAGGAAATCTTGGGGAAGGCATCTCTTGCTGAGAGCTGGGAAGGCAGCACTGGGAGTGTGTGTCCTAGTCTTTTTTGGTTAGTAATTAATGACTTCCAGGATTAACTTTTTTCTCCCTATCCATCAAAATTTGGCATTTGGCTGCCCAGATGTTTTAACTCCCAACTTTTTTACCTCATCCACATGACCTGAAGCACTTGGAAAAAAGAATCCCTGGATGGTTTGGGTGGGAAAAGATCTTTAAATCATCTCATTCCATCTCCTGCCATGGGCAGGGACACCTTCCACTGTCCCAGGCTGCTCCAAGCCCTGCCCAGCCTGGCCCTGGGCACTGCCAGGGATCCAGGGGCTGCCACAGCTGCTCTGGGCACCCTCACAGGGAACGATTCCTTCCCAAAATCCCATCTAAATCCACTCTCTGGCGGTGGGAGCCATTCCCCATGTCCTGTCCTCCATCCCTTGTCCCTCTCCTGGAGCCCCTTTAGGCCCTGCAAGGGCTCTGGGCTCTCCCTGGATCCTTCTCCATGTGAGCACCCCCAGCTCCCCCAGTCTGTGGGATTCTCTTTTCCCCAGTCAACCCAATTTTCCAGAACAGTGACAAGCATCCCCACAGGCAGATGGGTGACAGGAGCCACGGAATCCCTGAGCAGCTGCTCTGGGGCACTTCCAAGTGAGGTCCCTGCTCCCAGGGAATGCCAGGTCCCACATTCTCCCTGAGCTCATCACTCTCTGGGTGCATACAAGGATTTGGGGAAGTTTTTTCCCCATCCAGCAAGCAAAGCAGCCTGCTGCTGGCATTTTCCCTCTTCCCATCTGCTCCTGGGATGTTCCCGAGGAAAGCGAGCAGAGATGTAACATCTCCAGCTCTTGGAGCCGATGCAGGAGCAGGTGAGCGGTTCAGAGATCACACCTGGCGCATCTGGAGCCAGCAGCAGACAGATGTGCAGAGCCCACCCCAGCCGTGAGGGGCGGCCCCCTGCCCCCAGAAATTCCTCCAGCGAGTGGCAGGCGAGGAGAGGCGACGGTGACAGACGCAGGAAGCAGTGCCCGGCCCCTCTGCTCCCTGGCTCCCGGCCTAATCGCTGCACTCCGGGCTGGAGATGCCGGAGGAGGAGGGCACCGCCAGGGAGAGCCGCGATGATGCTAATGGAGGAGGCTGTTAGCGGGGTGGGCTTGCGGCTGAGTGCAGCCTGGAAAATGGCCTCGAGGGGAAATGCGCTCGGTCTGTGAGCTCTGCTTCTCGTTCGGGTGGAATTCAGCTCCTGGAGCCGAGCTGGGGCACCCACACGAGCTGGTCCCTGTTGGGCTGCTCCCCTCCCATCCCGCCCAGGCTCTGCTATTCCCAGCTGGACTTGGGCACCTCCACACATCCCAGTCGTGCAGCACAACCCCCTGAGCCCTGAGCCAGCCCTCCCGCAGCGGCAGCGCTTTCTGTGTGCCCAAGGAGCCGCTGAGGGCTTTATCGATTTCCCTTTTTTATTTTTTTCACTGTCGCTTTTAGACCACATTTTCACCCAGCCTTCTCCTTCGAAAGTCCACCCCAGCTGCATCCCTTCCTCAGCTGCATCCCTTCCTCTTGGTTTCCAGAGGAGAGGACGGACACGGGGGGACAGCAGCTGGCAGGGGGGGACAGCGCTCCTGCCTGTGGCACTTCCAGCCTGCCGGAGCTGGGATGAGGGAAGCAGGGAACTCTGCTCTTAGGAACACCCGGTAGGTGGGCAGGGGCCGAGGGCTCACTCCGGGATTGTTCCAGGCAGGGCTGCTGGGGCTGCAGCTCCAGCGGGATGCGGGCAGGATCCGTGCCAGGCGCAGCTCTGCGCACAGCCGGGCCGGGCAGAACGCCGCCGCCCTTCCTAGAAATGCACCCTGGAGCTTAAAAGATGGACCTAATTGAAAAACTCTATCGAGGTTGTAGCAGCAGGGGATAAAAGGGAAAGCTGGGCCCAGATTAACCTGGAGCTCAGCGAGCCGGGAAGCACGGCAGCCGTGGCCAGGTCCCTAAGCCAATTCCCAGCCGTGGCCTCCCGGCCGGATCCATGCTGGGGAGAGGTGCTTTGTCCTGGATGCAGGAGCTCTGTGCCTCAGGTATGTCCTCGCTCCCCCTTCCCTCCTGACCCTCTCTCCTGCCCCATCCCGCTGGATTTTCTCCGGGGGTGCTTCCAGCCCACGCGGTTCCTGCCGCTGTCTCGCTCTGCTGCTCCTGCCAAGAGCCCGTGCTTGGGGAGTGCTGGAGCTGCTCCAGTTCCCCCAGAGCCTGCATCTTCAGCTGCCTCCTCGTGACATCCTCCCCCCTCCCTCCTTCCCTCCCTCCCCACTCCTGGCATCCCCTCCGGGTGCTGCTCGCCAGCCCTGGCGACTCTGGATCTCCAGGAGGGAATTTCCTCTCCACTCCCAGCACTGGTTGCCACTTCCAGCTCTGGCAAGGCCCGGGCAGGACCTTCCAGCAGCCCCTTTCTGGGGCAGCCCCAGAGCCAGGCTGGGAGCAGCCCTTGGTTTCCCAGAAGGGCCGGGGGCAGGAGGGGACAGGTGGCCTGGCTGCTCCGTTAGCACGGAGGTGACGTGTCACCTGCGTTAGCACACCCTGGCACTCTGTGACCCAGAAAGCTGCTTCCTCCCCCTCCCTGCTGGAAGGGGAGCCCAGCTGGTATTTGCAGAGCAGCTCCTGAAGGCAGCCAGCAGAGCTGCTCCGAGCTCTCCAGCCAAAGCTTTTCTTGTGGCCAGTGCTTGCACAACGCGTCCCTTGTCCCTGCGGTTTTCCTCTGGCGCCTGGGAAGCAGCAGCAGCTCTCCCTGCCCTTCCTTTCCCCAGAGGGGGTTTGAGAGGCTGCCCTCCATCCTCACCCCCCAGCAGGGCTTCAGCCCCGGGCCAGGATGGAGCAGGAGGGGAGAGGAGCAGCCCAGTACCAAAGGGACACAGGCAGGACTGGAAAGCAGGCAGTGAGCACCTCAGGGGAGAGGCAGGCTCTGGCCAGCTCTGCAAGGACAATCTTTCCCCAGGGAGTGAAGGTGGCTCCATACCCACCCACCCCCTGAGCCCATCCTCTTCCTCCCCTGGCCAGCTGGCTCCTGCTGGGCTTTGGCCACTTGCCCTGACGTGATGCTCAGCAAGTCACAGCTCAGAGCCTTGTGACAGGAACCAGGAACTCCTGGAAGGGAGGTGTTGAGCCCCCTGGCACTCAGCTCTCCCTAACCCTGCTCACCCAGCAGTGACCAGGACCCCACAGCACAGGGGCTCCAGGTCATTCCCAGTCACCTCAAGGTGGACAACTCCCACTTTATAAACCTTCACAAAGGTTTTTTTGCTTTGTTCACCAGCCCTGGGGAGGGCAGGAAGGGGTGTTTGACGCTGTGTTTGTGCCTATCAGGTGTCAGCAGAGCAGCTGGAGCTGTGCTGCACCCGCAGAGCTAACCACAGGTATTTTAGCAGCCTGGTGTTTATGTTTCCCATCCCTGCTGCAGCAAGACAATCGCTTTTTGTCACTGTTGTAGCAACAACTGCTGCTCCGGGCCAGGCTAATTCCAGCCCTCGTGGGTTTGGGGCTGTTTGCTCTCACCCAGCAGCAGCAAACAGGTTGTTTTGGAGACAGGCAGTAAAATAGCTCAAGGTGGAAGCAGGATTTGTGCTGCTCTGACTGGATTTGTGCTGTCTGGGAGTGATCCCTGGCTCCATGGGATGCTGCCTGCCCTGAGTTTGGGATGGGATCTTGAAAGATCAGGTTTGCCAGGTTCTGCTTCAGGATTTGTCTCTAAGTCTTAGACTTTGCAGGTGAACAGGGGGGAAAATCCACATAAACCAATTAATTTGTCAGTTTTCTGGAGGGAAAAGAGGGAGCTGTGGGTTGCAAATGTCTGCGCCCACTGGAGCTGCAGCCTTGCCCCTTTGCCACCCTCCCCTCTCCTGGAGCTCTGCAATAACTCAGTTATTTGACAAATCAGAGGAGTCAGATTGGGAAGGAAATCAGCTCTTCCCAGGTTTCTGATTTTCATCAGACATGGCAGGACCAAACCAGCAGAAAGTGGAGCAAAACCACCCCTCTGCTGTCCCTGCTGCCCTTCACACCCATCCCAGCCAGGCCTGGTGGGGCTCTGATCCCACCGGAGCCCTCCCAAACCGCTGGGATCGGCTCTCTCCTGATCCCGGCGTGAACTTCCAAGCTCCTTTTCCCTTCCTTTCCCTTCCACCTTCCTGCCTCCCGCAGCCGGGGCTGTTTAATGTGCGGCCGGCGTTGCCTGCATTCGAACCGCTGCTTGAAAAGGAGCCTGAAAAGGAGCCTGAAAAGGAGCCTGGAAGGCGCGGGGGCCTCGCCTGTTAATTGCGGAGGAGGGGGAACACGGAAAAGCCTCTGGCTGCTGCTGATGCAGGCCAAGGCGGCTGCTCCGGAGGCACAGCCTGGCCCCGGGCTGGGACCCGACCCGCTGGGACCCGACCCGGAGCGCTCATCCCGGGAACGGTGAGGAGCCCTGCCCGCTGCCAGGCTGGCTTTGGGGCTGGGAAGGGGCAAAGATCCTTCCTGGAAGGTGGTGCAGGTGGAGCTGCTCCCAGAGTTGATGCCTGGTGACATCAGGACCTCAGGGACGCTGATGTCCTTGGCTGTGGGCACTCACTGGCCCTGTCGGGGCTCTTGGTGGCCCTCAGGCTGCTCGTGGGGATGTTGGATGCCCGGCGGCTTTGCCGGCAGCCCAGGGCACTCCTCCCTCTGTCTCTGTCATCTCTGGACTGCCTTGTGCAGCGGGGTGAGAGTAAATCCGCGTTCCCTCATCACCCAAGGGCTTTGCCGGGCGCGGGTCGGGGCTCGGAGCGGGGGCTGCATGGGAGGAGCCGGGGCTCCGCTGTCCTCATTAACCGGGCTCCAAGCAGCCCCGCCAAACCCAAAGGCGGCGGCTGCCTCCTCCTGCCGCCCTCCTGCCCTGCCGAGGCATCCCCCGTGCCAGCCTCCGGCACCCGGGAGCGGTGGGATGCGACCGCGGGCATCGCCCCTGTGGGCACCGGGTAAGTGCCACCCCTCGCAGCTTTGTCCCTTTTCCCCTTCCCAGGGCACGCTCTGAGTGTCCCCCCCTGGCCGGGCAGCTCGGTCCCCGCTCCAGTGACGCCTGCCCTGAGCCTCTGGGGATTCTTGGAGCGTGAACTCGCCGGGATGCGAACGTTCCTCTGGCCTGGTGCTGGCACACAGGAGCCAAGGTGGAGCCCCCAGCAGCAGGAATCCTGCTGGGATGCCGGCAGGGGGAATCCTCCACCCGAATTCTGGCCCTTAGCCATGGGGAGGGGGCTGCTGTGTCCTCTGCAAGGGTTTGGCCACGGGGGGTGATCCCAGAGGATGAGATTCCAAAGGATCAGATTCCAGAGGATGAGATTCCAAAGGATGAGATTCCAAAGGATGAGATCCCAGAGGAGACCCCCTGTGCAGGGAGCTGGGTGTCCCCATCCCAGGAGATCAGATCCCAGAGGATGAGATCCCAAAGGATGATATTCCAGAGGATGATGTTCCAGAGGATCGGATCCCCAGGGATCGGATCCCCAGGGATCGGATCCCAGAGGAGACCCCCTGTGCACAGATCTGGGTGTCCCCATCCCAGATGATCAGATCCCAGAGGATGAGATTCCAGAGGATCAGATCCCCAGGGATCAGATCCCAGAGGAGACGCCCTGTGTAGGGAGCTGGGTGTCCCCATCCCAGAGGATCAGATTCCAGGAGATCAGATTCCAGAGGATCAGATCCCAGAGGATGAGATTCCAGAGGATGCGGTTCCAGAGGATCAGCTCCCCAGAGGATCAGATCCCCAGGGATCAGCTCCCCAGGGATCAGATCCCAGAGGAGACCCCCTGTGCACATATCTGGGTGTCCCCATCCCAGAGGATCAGATCCCAGAGGATGGAGTCCCCCTGTGCCCAGAGCTGGGTGTCCCCAGCAGGACCCTCCTCTCTCTGTCCCAGAGTGGTGTGAGCCACCAGCAGGTGCCAAAACCCACAGGATTTGCCTCAAAACAGATTTCCTGATATTTGGGCAGCCTCCAGGAGAGCTGCAAAGTGAGGTCCTGGGGAAGACTCCACTCCCCAGCCCTGTGGGGCGTTCACAGCTCGGGCTGCACCTGGGGAACTGATAAAAATACAGAATTAAAAGCAGAGATAGCAAATTTTCACTTCCCCTTGCAGGCTGCTGCCAACCCATCTGAGAGCTTCTTGGAAAGACAGAGGTCAGGCAGGGGGGGCAGAGGCTTTCCTTGGCTCTCTGTGTGGCCCAGAGCTTGGAAGAGCCAAAATGAGTCACTGACCCTCATCCCAATAAGCTTTTCCCAGCAGCTGTGGGAGGAGGGCTGAAGATTTCCCAATAAAGGGAATTTTTTTCTTTTTTTTCACAGAAAAATTTTCAGCATCTTGAAAAAAATGGTGTCCCACAGTGGGAATTATCCCTCCAAAAGCTCTGGGAATATCAGGGATGCCCAGGAGGAGCAGGATGGTGTGAATTCCAGCAGTGCATCCCAGCAGCTGCTCTGTCTCAGCCCGAGGGAGGCAGCTCTGGGATCACACAGGGGAAACAGAGAAATTGTGGGGTTTCCTCTGCGAGAACCAACCTAAAACCAACCAGTTCCTCCTGCTCCCAGCCTTCCCATCCTGAAATATTTTCAGGGGGTGGAGAAGCTGGGATGGGACCACTCAGCCAGCACCAGGCTCCTTCTCCACCCTCCCAAAAAGTTCTTCCTGGACCTCACTGGGCCAGATTGAGTCACCCCGGTGCCGTGACATCAGCGGTGGTTTTGCGAGCGAGCAGCCGCGTTTCCTGTGGCTCCTGTAGGCACAGACACGCAGGGAGAGATGTGAGCTCTCAGCTCCTGCTCCTTCCTGCCCCTGGCATCGCTCCCCCAAGCCCTCTCCTCTCTCCCCCAGCGCCTGCAGCGAGGGCCGGCGGCGGGGCTGGAGGGCTGGATCCCGCTGAGAGGATGAAAACATGGGGCTCAGGTTCTCCTGCCTGAAAGGTGAGCTTGGGCTGAGGGTTTGGGGTGCTGCTGCTCCCTGAAGGCGCCTGAGGGATGGTTGTACCCACAGGAGGTTCAGGTGTGGGCGGGTTTTGGGTGGAGTTTGGGGATGTGGTGGAATTTCTGAAGTCCCACCTGTTGGTGCCTGGATCACCCCAAAGAGGATTTTCCCAGCTTTGTTTTCCCAGTCCTGTGCTTGTCCTGCACCCTTTGCCCTGGAGAATCCATGGGTTCAATAAAGCAGGTGCTCAGGGACACGCGGGTGGGATGCAGGGCTCAGCCCCGAGCCTGGCTCCCAGCTCCCAGCTCCAGGCTGGCCCCAAGCATCCCTCACTGCTCCACTCTCCCCAGGGACACTCCAACCAGGAGCTTCTTCCCCAAGTTGAATTTTCTTAATGGATTTAGGCTGGGAATGGCGTCAGGGATGTCTGCACAGGGGCAGAGCTTTTAGTGCTGCTGGCCTGGCAGGGCGAGGGCTGGATATGGCATCTCCCATTAGCTCTGCATCCCTCTGACTCCTGCTAATCGTCCTTGGGGTCATTAGGGATGGGGCTTAATGAGGATCCCTCTGCAGGATGCAGGGCTGCCTCTTCCCAAGTCCACATTCTGTGGGATTCTGGTTGTGATGGGCACAGAGTTGGGTGCATCACCCAAAAATGAGCTCTGCCCCCTCTCCGCATCAGGGATGTTGGGAGGGAATGGTCAGGGGGGTTTGGGGTATCACAACCCCCTGTCCAGTAAGGGGTAACTGAAGAGGGGGAAGCAAGCAGCCAGGGAATCCCAATCCTGCCCCAAATCCAGAACAAAGCCCCAAAAGATTCCCCCATGCTTCCAGACCCCTCTGATGAGCTTGGAGCCTGGAATAAAAGAAAAGACCCTCCCCCTTTTCCAGCTCCCTTACATAAGGCAGGGCTTTATCCTTAATTAAAAAGAGATTAAAAATATCAGTGTCTGTCCCCTCCGGGCATTTTCTTGCTTGGGAAGAGCTGAAACCTCCCTGGATGCCGCCTGTGCCACACGGGGCTTTTCTCCTGATTAAAAAAGCAGATTAAAGCGATCTGCTCCCCTCAGGGGGGGTGGGCTGGGCAGGTGGTCGAGGGAAGGGGGGGATCCACCTCTGAAACCCCCCGAAATCCAAGGTGGATCCAGGGGAGGAGGTGTGAGGAGGATGCTGTGGATTCTCCAGCGGCTTGTAAAGGGCTGGCACGGAGGAGGGCGGGGAGCTGGAGGATGCTGGTGCTTGATCTCCTTTTATCCCCCTTTTATCCCCCAAAATGTCGTCCCCTCAGGCCTGAAGATGTGTGTGAGCAGCGGGAACGGCAGCGAGGGGACCCCGAGGGCGGGACAGAAGCACCTCCACGTGCCCTCCATCATCGTCACACCGCCCACGCCCACGGGCACCGCGCTGGCCCGGCGTGGGGAGGGTCCCTCACCCTGCAGCCCCTGCTGAGAGGGGACACGGGGCACGGCCAGCCCGGCAGGACCCGTCGGGATGGAGCCACAGCCCCCAGGGCACGGCCGCAGCTGCCAGGGACACGCGGGGCACCCACGCGGCTGGGTTTGGACACCAGGGACTGGGGTTTGTCCCTTTTCCTGACAGCGCCGGGCAGGGGGATCCCTCCTCGGTGAATAAAACCCTGGGGTTCTGCACCCCCAGCTTGGCTGTGTCAGCGTGGGGAGGGTGGGTCGCGCACCCCAAAACACCCCAGAGCCACCCCTGCGCCTGCTGGGGGCAAATTGTGATGTGCCCACCTCTCCAGGGAGGGATTGAAGGATCCATTTCAGCAAACGGCAGCGGGAAAATGAACTCGGCGGTGTCACCGGAACGGGATCGGAGCGGCCGCATCCCGGCAGGGAGCCGGGGGCGATGCTTCCCGGGGAGCGGCGGCACCGGAGCCGGCGGGAGAGGCGGGAGTGTGAAAGCAGATGGAAATTTAATTTTTTAATGGCAGCAGCAGATGGCAAAAGACACGCGAGGGGAGGCGCAGCGTGGGGGAGACGCTCCCGGAGCGCCCAGCACGTGCTGGCAGCACCGGGGGCTGCTCCGGGAACGGGGCTTGGGGACCCTCCTTGTGCCACCCATGGTGAGGGTGGGCTGGGGGTGCCCAGGGCTTGGATCCCACCCCAGGATGGGGGTGATGCTCATCCCAAGGGTTGTGGATGATCCGTGGGCGGTCCCAGGGCTGAGCCCGAGGTGGTTTGGGAGGGGTGGATTTGTCTGGTGGGGAGGGGGGGTTCCATGGGGACTTGCAAATGAGACGCAGCCCCCCCAAAATCATCCAGAAACCACCTGGCTGAGCTGGGTGTGAGGAGGGGGATGGATGGAGGGAAGGAGGGAGGGAGGGATGGATGGATGGATGGATGGATGGATGGATGGATGGATGGATGGATGGAGGGATAGATGGATGGATGGATGGATGATGGATTGATGGATGGATGATGGATCAATGATGGATGGATGCATGCATGGATGGATGGATGGATGATGGATGGATGGGTGGACGGATGATGGATGGATGGATGGATGGATGGATGGATGGATGGATGGATGGATAGATGGATAGGTGGATGGATGGAGAACAGGGGAAAGGGACGAGTGAGTGATGGCAGGTGCCTGAGCATGGATGTCTGCACAGGGGCCACTGAACAGACAGACATACGGATACTGCTGCTGGTGCATGCACAGGAGGGCGGCTGCTGGGGGCTGGGCACAGCCCATGTCACCCATCACAGCCCATGTCACCCATCAGAGCCGTGTCACCCATCACGGCCGTGTCACCCATCAGAGCCGTGTCACCCATCACGGGGGTCGCGGGGACCCGCACGCGTTCCCGCGGGGCGCTGCCGCTCCCGGCCGCCAGAGGGCGACAGCAGCGCGCTCCGCCACTCCCTCGGCGCCCCGGCAACAAGTGCCGAGCGCTGATTGGCCGAGCGCCCGGAGAGAGCGCCGCGATTGGTCCCCGTGCCCCCATCCGGACCTCCCTCCGCGGAGCCGCGGTCAGAGCGCGCCGCGCGCAGGACAGCCAATCAGAGAGGCGTGCGCCACGGCAACAGAAGGGGACAGCCAATCAGCGTGCGCCGCGCCCGCCAGGCTCCGCCTACTCTAAAGACCGCGAAAACGCGCTGGGCAGCCGGAGCGGGAAGCGGTGGGCGGGGCCTGGGGGCCGCGCAGCCAATAGGGAGCGAGGGCGGGCTCGGCTCCCGTGCGGTCCTGGCCCCGTCCCGCTCCGATCCCGGTTCGATTCCGGTTCGATCCCGGCTGGGCTGGCCCGGGTCCATGGAGCCGGCTGAGGTGGAGTTCCTGGCCGAGAAGGAGCTGGTGACGATCGTGCCCAACTTCAGCCTCGACCGGATTCACCTCATCGGGGTCAGCGGGGCCGGGCCGGGCTGGGCTGAGGGGGCAGGGCCGGGCCTGGGGCCTTGGGGACACGGCCTGGGGTGACCGAGAACGAGTCTGGGTGGCTTATGGGGCTGGGTGGGTCTTGGGGACAGGGATTAGATCTGGGGAATGGAGTTTAAGGGATTGGGATTGAGGTGCTGGAGGTAGGGGGGTGAGGAAGAGGAGCTGGGGGGATTGGGGTGGCTCTGGGGGGATTGGGGTGGGTCTGAGGGGATGAGGGTGGGTCTGGGGGGATTGGGAGCAGGGGGAGGAGATGGGGGATGGATTTGGGATGGAGAGATTGGGAATGACAGGCAGAGGGTTGGGGGGAGAGGCAGAGCAGCCCCCAGGAGGTTTTGAGGGGGCTGTGCTGTCCCCCACAGCTCTGGGGGGACCCTGAGCCCCGGCTGGGAGTGTCCGGCTGTCCTGGGGCTGACCAGAACCTGGGGAACCCCTGGGAACTGCATGTCCAGGGAGATGGAGTTTGTAACTCCTGTGAAACACCTTGGAATAAAAGGAAACCTTGGTTATTCCTTCTCGAGGGAGATGAGGAAAGTCTGAGAGCAAGAATTCTGGGAAGTGAGAGGAGGAAATGCAGGATCAAATGTTTGACTCAGACTTTTCCAAGTCCTCTGGAAACTCTCACCACATTAGCAGACAAGTTCTGTGCAGTCCAAGCCCTGGTTGTTGCCCACCTGTCATCCTGAATTTGTTTTCCAGGGAGATCTGGGTCCCTTCAATCCTGGCTTGCCAGTGGAAGTGCCTGTGTGGTTGGCCATTAATCTGAAGCAGAGGCAGAAGTGCCGGCTCATTCCCCCAGAATGGATGGATGTTGGTGAGGATGGAGGCTCTGGCTTCAGCTCTGGCCTTCAGTGGGTGCAGTGGAAACGTGAAATTAAAAATAACCTGGTTTTCACCATTAGTGGGGAGCTTAATTCAAAACCACAGAGCAGCTGAGACAGAAGGATCTCATGTCCCACCTCTGGAATTCTTTATTTACTCTGAGGGTGGTGAGGCTTGTTCAGAAGAAGCTTTAGGGATTTTGGGTCACAGAATCCCAGTATTTTTTAGGTTGGAAAAGACCTCCAGCCTCATCAATTTGTCCCCATCTTGTCACCAGCCCAGAGTGACACCTCCAGGGATGGGGACTCCAAACCTCCCTGGGCAGCCCCTTCCAGTGTTTAACCACTCTTTCAGTCCAGGAATTCTGATGTCTGACCTGAACATCCCCTGGCAGAACCTGAGGCTGTTTCCTCTCATCCTGTTACTAATTCTTGGGAAAATCTCTGTGAGGAGGGAGACCTTGGAGGCATCCATGTCCCTTATGTGCCTCCTCACAGGAGCCTTTTCCTGCCCTCACATCCCACATACAGAAACAACGTGGATTTTCCCTGGGGAGGGGGAAAAACACACCTGGAGCATTGAAAGCCTGGCAAGAGCTGAGCATCCCTGGTTGTATTTCAGGGAAACTGGAGGAAATCCGGGATCAGGAGCGGAAGGAGGACACCTTCACTCCAATGCCCAGTCCCTACTACATGGAGCTCACCAAGCTGCTGCTGAACTAGTGAGTAGGAGCTGAGCTGGGCCATTTTCCACCCCACTTGGTGTGAGCACGGAGGATTTTTCAAGCTTTGCTTGGCAGCAGCCCCGCAGGGCGGCGGGGAGAGGGAGAGTTGAGGGAGGTTTCATCCCTCAGCCTGCCAAGATTTCGCAGCAGCCCTTTCCTGATGGTGACTCTGCCTCTCAGGAACTTGGGGATGGCTCCTTCCTTGGCCTCATAATTGGGGCTGTGCTGCTTTATTGAGCAGCAGCTCAGCGTGGAGGCCTGGAGGAGCCGCCACACGTTCCACGGCTGCAATCTGTTCAGCAGCCTCCAGCCTCCAGGCTCCTTCCTTGGCTCTCCTTCAGGAGGAAAGCTCCTCTTCCCTCAGCCTGGGAAGCAGGAGGCCAGGGATATTCCGAGCCTGAGCTCCTGCCTGCTGAGGCATTTCACTTGTGAAATCTGCTGGCTGGTGTTTGTCTCGGCGAGGGCTCTGCTGACTTTTTAAGCCCTCGATTAAGCAGGGTGGGCATTCCAGCTCTGGCTTTTCCCTCTGGAGAGGAGGCTCCTGGCCTGCTGCTCCTTCCCAGCACGCTCCAGCAGCCCTGACAGCTCTGTCCCTGCGCATCCATCGCGTCTCCCAGCTCCTTATGGCAGCACTGAGTGGCCTTAATGGGGTGATGTGGCACATCCCATCCAGCCCTTCCGGCTTAATTCTCCCTGATGGAGCCTCAGGAGCCCCGAGGTGGGAATTTCATCCTGCCTGAGCCCTTGGATTCCCCAGCTGGCCCCGACTTTGGCCAGGTTTGGGGCCCTCTGTGCGCCTCATACCAGCTGGGCAATTGAAGAGCAGAAGGATTCTAGCGACAGCCAGCTGCTGCATTGGAGCTGAGCATTCCTGGGGAAAGAACCCATCCCAGAACTGCCAGCAGGACAAGGGGCAGGGAGGATTTCAGTGTGGAGCTGCAGGTTTTTAGCAAACTGTCCTGCGAGCTCAGGGTGGGGTGAGGTGGTGACAACGCCGCGCCGTGACACAACCACTTGGTGACAGCAGCGCTCAGTGACACAACCACTCAGTGGCACAGCCACACACCCCTCAGAGCCTGCCCTGAGCCTGCCCTCCCTTCTCCTGTCCCAGTGCCTCTGACAACATCCCCAGGGCAGACGAGATCCGGACGCTGGTGAAGGACACGTGGGACACGCGCATGGCCAAGCTGCGCCTGTCCGCCGACAGCTTCGTGCGGCAGCAGGAGGCTCACGCCAAGGTGGGCCAGGACCCCTCCCAGGAGGGACCCAGGGGCATCAGGGGGGAGGGATGGGCTGCTGGGAAGAGGGGGATGCTGGCCTGGGTTGTGGGTGTGTTACTGAGGGGCTGGAGGTGTGTGTGGAACCTCGTGCCCATGGGCGGCTCCCTGTGCCTTGTGGGAGGCAGAGGAGTCATGGGATGGGTTGGGTTGGCTCTTAAAGATCTTGTTCCACCCCTTTCCTCACTTTGCACTTGACCAGGCAGCTGCAAGCCCCATCCAGCTTGTCCTTGAGCACTTCCAGGCATGGGGAATGCTCTTGAAATTCTGCTTGGGTGCTTCTCTTGCTCAGGGCTGGCAGCTGGGTCAGTCCCTTGGGGTGTCACCAAAGGGAACTGTGGGCTGTGAGCTGCTTCCCAAGTACCTTGTCTTCTCAAATCCTGTTGTTTCCCCTTTCAGCTGGATAACTTAACCCTGATGGAGATCAACACCACTGGGACTTTCCTTACCCAGGCCTTGGATCACATGTACAAGCTCCGCACCAACCTCCAGCCTGGCGAGGGCTCCCACTCCCAGGACTTCTGACAGGGAGCTGGGAAGGAGCTGCTTCACCTGGGCAGCCCCAGCTCCCTGCAGGGACTGCCAGCCCTCAAACCTCCCCTCAGGGCCAGGGGGGAATTGCTCTCGAGCTGCTGGAGCATCCCCAGAGCCTCAGTGCAGGCGCTTTTTGCCCTCCCTCCCCCAGGGGTTTTTACTCTCCCCCCTGGAGTTGTCCCCACCCCCCCCTTGGGGCACTTTTATCCCCTCCCCACCTTTTTGTCATCCCCCAAACCAACACCCAGGTCCCCCAAAACACAACTTTGTTCAGGGCCTGGCCCTGTCTATGTCCCCTTCACCTATTTACAGCTCTGGGATGTGGCACCAAGGGTGACACAGGGCACGAGGTGAGCTTGGGGACATCAGCTCTGTGTCCCTCTGTCCTGTCTGTGTGTCTCCTTCCTTGGGATCACTGTGTCCTGTCCTTGTCCCAGTCCAGGTGCCCCCCACTCTCCCAGCTTGGTGCCACCACATCCTCTCACCCGTGGCACAACTCGTGTGACCCCAGCTCTGTCACCACATCCTGCCCTTTAAACACTCCCTGTGTCCCCTGGCATGGTGGCACAGTCCCTGTGTGTGGCACAGTCCCTGTGTCCCCTACCAGGCTGGCCCACTGTCTGTGTGTCCCCAAAGGGCACCATTGTCCAAGTGTCCCCACCACGGTGTCCCTGCAGGGCAGGAAGGTGCCCCAGCTGTCCTTGTGTCCCCGTGTCCCAGTGCCACTGTCCCTGTGTGCCTCTCACGAAGAGAGGGCAGTGCCACTGTCCCCATGTCCCCTCAGGGTGGTGCCACTGTCCCCATGTCCCCTTGAGGCATAAAGAGCAGGGCAGTGCCACTGTCCCTGTCTCTCCTCAGGGCAAGAAGTGTGGTGGCACTGTCCCCATGTCCCCTCGTGGCACGCAGAGCAGGCAGTGCCATTGTCCCCGTGTCCCCTCAGGGCACACAGAGCAGGCAGTGCCATTGTCCCCCTGTCCCCTCGGGGCACACAGAGCAGGCAGTGCCATTGTCCCCGTGTCCCCTCAGGGCACACAGAGCAGGCAGTGCCATTGTCCCCGTGTCCCCTCGGGGCATGCAGAGCAGGCAGTGCCACTGTCCCCGTGTCCCCTCGGGGCCCCGGGCAGGGTGGCAGCTGTGCAGCTTCTCCCCGGTGGCTCTGGGCGGATCTCTCGGGTTGTACTTCAGCGAGGGAACTTCTGAGGGCAGCACAGGCCACACGCTGCCTTGAAAGCCATAAATTTCGAGGCGGTGCTTCCATGGATTTTCTCAGAGCCTTGGGGAAAAGAAAAAAGAGAAAAAAAAAAAAAAAAAGAAAAAAGAGAAAGAAGGGAAGATGTGGCGGCAATGAGGTGTCTGCTGGGGAGATCAGCTGGGAAGCAGATCCATCTGCTCTTTGGAGAAGGACAAAAGAAAATGGTTTTCCCTCTCATGCCAGGCTGTGGGGAAATACCAGAATTATCAACCATCTTTATTTTTGTAATATTTGGGGTTTTAATCTGAAGCCGTCTGTAAAAAAAAAAAATAAAGATAAAAAAAATAATTGCGGCTGAAGAACGGCATCAGATGAATCCTGGGCTGTGTCACAAACAATGCTTGGAAAATCCTGCAGCTCCCCTTTGGCTCCGGGCGCTTTTCCCTGCGGCAGAGCGACAGGCAAGGGCAGGATCCAGGGCAGGATCCCGGGCAGGATTTGGGGCAGGATTCAGACAGAATCCAGGGCATGATCCAGGGCCGGATTCAGACAGGATCCTGACAGGATCTAGGACAAGATCCAGGGCCGGATCCGGGGCAGGATTCAGGAAGGATCCAAATGGAATTCAGGCAGGATCCTGGCAAGGTCCAGGGCAGGATCCAGGCAAAATCCAGAGCAAGATTCAGACAGGATCTGGGGCAGAATCCAGACAGGATCCAGGGCAGGACTCAAGCAGGATCCGGGCAGGACTCAAGCAGGATCCAGACAGGATCTAGGGCAGGATCCATGCAGGATCTGGGGCAGGATCCAGGGCAAGATTCAAGCAGAATCCAGACAGGATCTAGGGCAGGATCCAGACAGAATCCAGAGCAGGATTCAAGCAGAATCCAGACAGGATCCAGGGCAGGATTCAAGCAGGATCCAGACAGGATCCAGGGCAGGACTCAAGCAGGATCCAGACAGGATCTAGGACAGGATCCAGGGCAGGATTCAAGCAGGATCCAGGGCAGGATTCAAGCAGAATCCAGACAGGATTCAGGCAGGATCCAGGGCAGGATTCAAGCAGGATCCAGGCGGATCCAGGCAGGATTTGGGGCGGGATCCAGGTGGGCTCTGGCCGGAGCAGGGCTGTGCTGATGGCAGCTCTCGTTATTGCCGGTGCCCGGCGGTTCCGGGCTGCCGGCGCTGCCCTTCCCGCTGCCATCTGTGCCATCCCTGCCTGCCCGGGCTGTGCCCCGAGGGGCTGGCACGGCGGGGAGGATGGCAGGAACGACGGCAGGAGCTGTGCTGGAGCAGGGCTGCCTTCCCAAGGGAGAAAGGATTCCTTGCCCTCGTTGTGGAAGAGTTTATTTGGGGTTTTTTTTGGGGGGATGTTTTCAGGTATTACAGCAATATATTCATAAATACCTAATTACTACAGCCAACAAATAATATATTACATTACAATTAATTCCAACAAGGTACACTTTGAACATGTTTAGGGTTGGGTTTTTCTCCTCTTTTGCCGTTATTTTTTTGTTTTCTTTCACAGCATCCAACCTGCCCCCAGCAGGCTCTGCCTTCCTCTCCTTCCTCCCAGCCCTTCCAGGCTCTGGCACAGCTGCTCCAGCAGTTCTGCACGGACACAAATTCTCACCACAACCCCGGGGTGGGGGGAAAAATTGGTCCAAAAACCCAGAATCCAGGCTGGCGAGGAGGGAAAGTCAGCACAGGAGCTGCTACAAAGCGAGGCTGCATCCCAGCCAGGCTCCTCAGCACGGCGAGGGATAAATTGCCAATGATTTTCCATCCCTGGCTTCTTCCCCCTCCCTCTGCCACGGCACACAGGAAGGGAAAGGAGCGAATTTTGCCGTGTTAAAATTCCCTTCGAAGCTTGGAGCTGGCAGCAGCGAGACCAGAGGCTGGCGAGGCAATTGGGGATTTAAAAAAGATTAAACTAATTTCTGTCACAAGGGCATTTTGCTTTTTAATCTTGCCCAGCTTTTTTTTTTTTTTTTTTTTTTTTTTATTTGGTGAAGCCAATGAGAGAGCAGGGAGCAGGGGGGGCGTGGGGGGGTTAATGCTTTCCTTTGCCAGTGCAACGAGGGAATTTAAAGCAGGAAGCAGAGGTCACCTTTTCCCAGAGATGTGAGCTGGTCTCGTGGCGAATTAAAAACAATTTCTAATAAATAATTTAAAAATAACAATCAAATAAAAAGGCTCTCTCGGGGGAGGGGAGGCGGGGCACACGCTGGTTTTTAGCAAGTGGCTAAAAATGGCACCAAGCCTGACCCTGGTGGCACCAGGACATCCCTGCCCGCCTGCATGGATTGTCCCCAAAGTGCCACCAAGAGACCCCACAGGACCCACTCTCCCTGTGCCCAAACTGCTTTAGAGCTGCTCTGATTGTCTTGGTATTTTTTTTGGGGGGGGGGGGGGACAAGGACACCCCAGTGCCACCCACCCCTGAACCCTCCACCCTCTCCACGCAATTCCTTGGGATTTTTCCTTTGGCAGATGGAGCCTGGGCAAGGCTCAGACACCACTCGGCACCGTGACACCCACGACGACCCAGCTGGAGCAGAAAAAGCCCCAGAAAGCAAAAGAAAAAGGGTAAAAATAAAAAAACAAAACCACAGGAGGGTGGAAGGGCTCAGCTTCTCGAGGGCCTGGTGGTGGGACAGGATCTGCCCCAGTGGAAAAGGGGATTTATTTTTCCTGGGTTTCAATTCTTTTTAAAACATTTCAATATCTTTTCTGGCCCGACCAGCAGCAGTTCAAACACTAAAAGCAAGTTTATCCTTTTGCCAAAAGGAAAAAAAAAAAAGAAAACAAACTAGAAAGAAAGTAAAAACAGGGAGGGAGAAGGAAGGGGGGGGAAAAAAGGAAAAAAAAAAGCAGAAACATCTTAAAAAAAAAGGCAAGCTTTTTATAACAATAATTAAAGCAATAAAAACATACAAAACTTTGTTGTTTTTTAATATATATACACAGTACAAGGCTGAAGCACCTTTTTTTTTTTTTCTCTTTTTTTTTCCACCTGTTCAATCCCAAAGCCGGGGTGACAAAGTGACCCCACGCGTGTCCCTGCCCCTTCCCCACCAACCAGGAACAAAAAGGGACCTTCAACCAGTTTATTGACTTTATTTTTTGATAGCGAAGTGCATTTCCAGGGGAAGCCCCGGGCTGGGGGTGCCGTGCTGGGAGCGGGATCCGGCAGCACCCGGGGCCCCGCCGGGTTTAGTGTTGTCGGTGGAGTCTTTCATTGTCTTTTTTTTTTTTTCTTTTTGTTTTTTAGAAAAAAAAAAAAAAAACCAAAGAACCAACAAAAATGAGCGTTATAAAGTGTGGGTGGGTGGAGGGGGGCCTTTCAGAGCCGTGGCCCCCGGAGGAGGGGATAGGAGGGGACATGCCGGGGGCTGCTGGCCGTGGGATGGGCTCCCGGCTCCTCCCGGCTCCCATTTGCTTCATGCATGGCACATTCTCCATTTATTTATTTCTCTTTTTTTTCGTTTTGTTTTCTTCCTTTTATTATTAATGATTTTGTTGCCGTGGTTTGGGCTTTCTTCTTCTTCTTTTTTTTTTTTTTTTTTTTTGGTTTTTTCCGTCCTTTTTTTTTTTTTTTAATTTTATTTTCGTAGCTTCAAACCTCCCAGTGAAAAATATTAAATATTCAAGGTAATAAAATAGATTATTATTTCTAGACTATATGTTCGGCCTGGCCCAAGGAGCGTCACCTGGGATACCCCTTGAAATAACCCCTAGACCACTGCATTGCAGGCAAGGCAAGGCACTTCCGCAGGTGATCCAGCTCGGCTTGCAGGCGCTCCCGCTCCGACACCATCTTCTGCTTCTGGCTCCTCAGCTCCTGCAGGCAGCCAGGGAATGGGCATGGTCAGAGGGACAGCTCCAGGGAAAGGGGAATGGCAGGGGGAGAGGGTGGCGGTGCTGCTGGGAATGGGCAGCGCATGAAACAGCCGTGACAGGGAATGGGCAGTGCAAGGAACGGACTGGGAATGGGCGCTGCAGGGAATGGGCAGTGCAGGGATGGGCAGTGCACAGTTTGGGATATAGCAGGGGATGGGGCAGTGCAGGGTTTGAGATATAGCAGGGGATGGGCAGTGAAGGGAATGGGATATTGCAAGGAATGGGTACTGCAGGGAATGGGGCAGTGCAGGGAATGGGGCAGTGCAGGAATGGGCAGTGCAAGAAACAGGCACCACAGGGAATGGGCAGTGCAAAGAATGAGCACTGCAAGGAATAGGCAGGGCAGGGAATGAACACTACAGGGAATGGGATACAGCAGGGAATGGGCACTGCAAAGTTTGGGATACAGCAGGGAATGGGCAGTGCATGGATGGGGCAATGCACGGAATGAGGGCTGCAGGGAATGGGCAGTGGAGGGTTTGGGATACAGCAGGGAATGGAGAACTACAGGGGGAATGGGGTGGGGGGCAGGGGATGGGCACTGCAGGGGATGGGATATAGCAGGGAATGGGGGACTACAGGGGGAATGGGGTGGGGGACAAGGGATGGGCACTGCAGGGGATGGGATATAGCAGGGAATGGGGAACTGCAGGGAATGGGCACTGCACAGGATGGGTGCAATGCATGTAGACGGGTGTGCTGTGGGAGGATGGGGGTGCCCTAGAAGATCCCAAGAAGGTTGGGCACCCACAGAGCCTGGTGACCAGGGCACGGCAGGCCATAGGGATGGGGTGTCCAAGGGATGGGGTGCCCAGGTGGATGGGAGCCCAGGGGATGGGTGTCCAAGGGATGGGTGCCCAGGGGATGTGTTCCCAAAGGATGGGTGCCCAGGTGGATGGGAGCCCAGGTGGATGGGAGCCCAGGGGATGGGTGCCCATCCCCACTCACCGCCATGCTGTGTGACAGCTGCTCAGCTGTCAGGCTCAGGGTGTAGTGCTGGGCCTCCAGCCGCCGGCACTGTGTCTGCAGCACCTGGCGCTCCAGGTTTTGTTCTGCAACAGCCAAAGGACAAGGGCTGAGCACCGGCTCCTCCAGCTCCTTGCACCGCCCACGGAGGGTGCCAGCCCTGCTCTAGGCTCTGCCCAGCCAGCAATGATTGCCCCCAGCATCCCAGGGCGTTCCTAACCCTGGCACTGCCTGTGGGGAACCTTTAGGTCCCCCTGGGAGGACACTGGGCAGCTGTGAATACACTGATTTTTCACACATACATTAATTTATGCAAAAAACAACAACGGTGCCTGTTGCTTTCATGCTGCTCCTGCACTGCTGGAGACCCCCCAGTGCTTCCCCAGCCCATCCCAGCAGAAACCAGTGACACCTCCCAAAGCACAAACTGGCATTTGACCCTCCCTGCCCGACACCCCTTACCTTCTATATGTTCCTGGTAAGCTTCAAAAATTGCCTCGATCCCTTGCCACTTGGGCCTGGGGTAATCTTCCTCCTCTTCCTCCTCCTCGTCCTCCTCCTCCTCGTCCTCGGAGGCGGAGTCCCGGGGCAGGGGGGGCAGAGGCCGGGGCGGTGCCTCGGCCGTGCCGTTGTGCGGGGCCAGGCGGGAGGACGCCTGCAGCTCGGGGATGTTGTAGTGGATGGAGGTGTCCAGTTTGTGGTTCTGCTCCGCCGCTGTCCCCCCTGTGGGCAGCCACAGTCAGCCCCTGCCCACTCCCCTCGGCCCCTCAAGGCATTTATTCCACCCTTCCCAGGCTTTTCGGGGGATTACAGGGGGGGTTTTAGCACTCCTGGTGTGCTGGAGGGGTTTTATTTATTTCAAGCACTCCAACGGAGTGAGTTTGGAGGCTTTGGAGCTGTATTATCCCTAATTTTTAGCTTTAGCAATGAGGTTGCCAGTGCCAAACCCTGGTGGGGGGACAAGAGGGTGATATCCCAGTACCCAACCAGCCTCCTGCATCCCTGCTGCTTTTTCTGGACATCAGGGAGAATTTCTTGATTGGCAGGGTTGTTAAACATTGGAAGGAGCTGCCCTGAGAGCTGGTGGAGTCCCTATCCCTGAAGGGGTTCAAGAAGGGCTCAGTGTGGCACTCAGCTCAGAATATTACTCTCCTGGATTCTTAAGTACTTTAGATTTGGAAGTTAGGCCTGTAAGGAAGTTATTGTTTTGTGGTATAGTAAATTCCTTATGAACCCCTTACTAAATTATTAATTAAGTTTAAATGCTGTTAAGTGCTGTTAAGTTTAAGTACTGTTGAGCCTTTAACCATAACCTGTTGATCAAGCCCATGCTCAGTTTAACACAGAGATCTACTCTGAACTTGTGACTCGACACGAGGGTCTTCCATATTCCTTTTTGTCCTTACCCTTTCCTATCCTTTTATTTCCCCCTCCTCCAGCCTCCACACAGGTTATTTGGGGTTTATTTATCAACTTTGCATTTTTGTTTGCTTTTCCTCAGAGTGCTTTAACCATCTAATAAACAAGAGAGAGAACCTTGCCAACGAACTTTGTAGTAATACTGGTTTTACCCTAAACCTGGCTTTGCTGATGCTTCTGCTGGTGATTCTTTAAGTGACTTTAATTCCCAACGACTTCCAACGTTACCTTTGTGCTTCTGCAGCGCCTTCTGCGTGGACTGCAGCACCGACTCGTGGAACTGGTGGGCAAACTCCTCAGCAATGAAGGGCTCCCAGGGCTTGCTCTTGCCGTTCATGCTGTGGGACAGCGGCACCGGGATGTCCTTGGGGAGGGGACCCCTGACGTAGCTGAGGATGCTCAGAGCTTTCTTCCCAGGGTGCCCATCACTCAGCCGGGGCTTCTCCGGCGCCGTGCCCGACTCCTTGGGCCTGCCTGGCTCCTGGGGTCTCAGCTGCTCTAACCTGGAGGCTTCTGCCACCTTCGGCACCTCTGGCACGGAGACGGCGATGCCCACGGGTTTATCCAGGTCCAGCAGGAGCGGAGGCACTGGAGGCTCTTTGGGAAGAGGAGGAGCAGTTGTTTGCAGCCAGGGCTGTGTGTGCCCCTCAAGGCAAAGCTGTGCCCCCCAACCCAAGACCAGGGGAAGGACTTGGGGCGCTTACCAGTGCTGGGGGCACCGGGGCTGTCCCGCGGGGAGCTCTTCACCACCACGGCGGCCGGCGTTGTCTTCTGCTTCATGGCCTGGAGCATCTCCACCAGCTTCTCCTTGTCTGCAGCATGGGAAGCTGAGGTTTAGTGTAGCCTCAGCTCAGCAGAGCAAGCTCAGGGCCCCAGGCAGATCCCCCAAGGCACCCCCCGGCCCCAGCGTGCACGGGCCATGGCTGTTACCTTTCCTCTTCTCGGCACTGATGTGCGTGAGGTTGAAGATGGTGAGGAAGCGCTTCTTCTCCTCGAAGTTGGGGCTGTTGTTCATCTCGTCGGGGCTGTAGCGGGTGGAGAGGGGCAGGCGGGGCGAGGGCGTGCGGCGCTTGTTCTGCACCGTGGGCGGAGAGGGGCTCCGCTCCCGCAGCATCCGCCGCCGCTTGCGCCGCTTCTGGCTCAGCAGCTCCTCCTTCTGCTGCTGCGTGGTCAGCCCGAAGAGCTGCAGGAACTCCAGCTTCTGGGGCGAGCAGGGGCAGAGCAGAGCAGGGTCAGCCCCCATCCTCACCTTCATCCCCATTCTCATCACCATGCCCACTGCCATCCTCATCCTCAGTCCTATTCCCATCCTCATGCCCACCCTCATGCCTGTTGCAATCCCCATCTCCATTTCCATTCCCATCCCCATGCCCACTGCCATCCTCATCTTAATTCCTATTCCCATCCTCATGCCCAACCTCATCCCTGTTGCAATCTCCATCTCCATTCCCATCTCCATTCCCCATCTCCATCCTCATGTCCATTGCCCTCATCCTCATTTTCATTCCCATTCCTATCCCCGTCCTCATCCTCATTCCAACCCCATTCCCATTCCAATGCCCATCCTTACTGCCATCCCCATTCCCATCCCCATCCTCATCATCCCCATCTCTAACCCCCTGGTGCTTCTGCACACATGTGGGGATGGTGGCTGCATTGGGCACTGGGAACTGGTGCCAAGGAAGGGCTGCTCCCCCAGGGGACAGGGAGGGGACAGGGGTGCCACCAGTACCTCAGAGGACGTGTCCAGCTTCAGCGGGGGCTGCTCAGCCACGCAGCGGAGATGGGCCCGCACCTCCTCCTCGTCGCTGTCATCACAGGAGTCATCCAGGTCATAGTAGTACCCTGGGGATGGGGAGAGGCTGGTGTGAGGCTGGGAACACCTCGGGGACCTGCTGGGACCCCAGGGAACCCCACTGGGGATGGGGGTGCAGCAGGGTAGGACGTCAGAGAGGAGTGATGTGGGGGATGGAGCCCTGTCCTCCCTCCTCCAGCTGTGGCACCTCGGAGGGCATCACCCATCCCTGTGTATCCTCTTGGCATCACTCTGGGAAGGGTGGCAGGGAGTCAACGGGGCACAGGCTGGGGACACTGTGGCGGAGCCCCCATCCCACTGGAGTAGGGACAGCAACTCCAGCCCCTCCCAGCTCTCTGTCTCCTCCTCGCCGCTGTTCTCATCCCCACTCCATCAGCCCCATCAATATTTAAAACCCTCTTATTAGCTCCAGTTCATCATTTATTCATCGGGCACGTCTGCAGCGCAGGCTTTACCGAAGCGCGCGGATGCGGGAACGTCGGCATCCCCGGGAGACCCCCGGGAGACCCCCGGTGCCAGGGGGGACATCCCTGGTCCCTCACCTTTCTCACGGGCCTCCCGCCGCCGGCGCTCCTCCAGGTCCAGTTTGCTGACCAGCCTGCGGTGCTGCTGCACGAACTCGTCGTAGATGTACATGGGGTCCTGGGCGCGGGGCTGGGGGGGCCTGTAGGGCGAGCTGGGCTTGGTGGCCTCAGGGAACGGGGTGGCCGGGGCTCTCTGCTGGCTCAGGATGCTCTGAGTGGACTTTTCCAGCTCAGCTAGGAAGGGGGTGTGGGTGAAGGTCCCGTGCTCCGGAGCGCCGGGCTCCCGTCCCGGGGGGTATTTCTCCAGAGCATCCCTCTTCCTCGGGCCCTCCTCCAGCTTCTCCGGGCAGAAGACCCTCTCCACCTTCACCAGAGGGATGCCCTGGCGGCCGGGCTCGAAGGGCGCTGGGTGGCTGTGGAGGCCGTGGGGCTCGGGGAGGCGCCGGGGAGGGTCGGGGGGGCTCTCCATCAGCGAGACGGGGTTCCAGAGGGACGTGGTGACGGGGTGGTGCTGGGGTTTGGGGGAGATGAGGGGTGGGGGCCCGCCAAAGTGCTGCCCTGGCTCCCGGCTGCTCGGCTCGTGGCGGCTCGATCCCAACCTGCGGGGAGAGGAGAGCACCAGAGCGGTGAGGAGCTGGCACTGCCACTGGAGAGCTGGCAGCGCTCCAGCCCCGGGGGATTTTGGAGAGAAACACGGCTCTTAGGAACACCTAGAGGGGTTTGTGCACGTGGGGCTGCCTCACTTGTCCCCTCCATGCCACAAACCTGAGGGATGGGGGCAGAGTTAAGGCTCTGCATGGGCGGGTTGAGCATGGATGTGGCTGCATCCCAGGAGCACAGGGCTGGAGACCCCAGCCTTGACCCCTGCGTGGGGACAAGCGAGCCACCAGTCCTGCCACAGCCCCGTGGCGAGGGCAGCACCCCGGCACAGCCCTCCTCTGACAGCAGGAGCCGGAGCCAGCCCGTTTGCAGGATAAATATTTCATGTGCCCAAGCTGTGCATTTAACACTTTTCCGCTCCAGTGCCCCAGAGCTCCGCGCGCGGAGCAGCGAGTTCAGCCCAGTGCCGCCGTGGAGTCACCGCCGGCGGGGAGCACCCCCGGGACCCATCCCTCTGCTGCCCCACTGGATGCAGGAAAAGGATGGGGATGGAATATCCCCAGCTGCAGGTGTCTGGGGGTGACCTTGCTGTCTCCTCTCCACTCTGGGGTGGGAGGAGCGGATGGGGAAGGGAGCCCGCGGCGGGCGCTTGCCTTTGTGCCGCCCCGAGATCCGCTCCTTATTATCCTCGATGAGCTGCGCTAATCCCCTGGATACCCAAAAATAACAAAGGGAGCAGGCGGCAGAGCTGGCTGGATGAGCCTGCACCGCTTAAGTGCTCAGCCACGGGGGCGAGCGAGGCCCTGTCAATCAATCCGGGGCTGTGGGCACGCTCTGCCACCCCCCAAACTGCCCAGGCTTGGCGCAGGCGCCCCCCAAACGAGGCATCCACAGCCCAGCCCCACTGCCTGGGAGGGGGGAGCTGCAATTAGCAGGGCTGGTGGCTGGGCAGCACCTGGCCACTCGCCGCTGGCCCCCGGCCACCTCCCGGGCTCGGCGCCTGCCGCTGCGCAGATGTCGGGCACCAGGAACGCCTGGTGCTGCCAGCACAGCCGGCCTGGCTGGCACCGTGTGGCAGGAACCCGCTGGCACCAGCCAGGAACTGTGGCTTTGGCTCATGGGATGTGTGAGGGGCACGGCCGAGGGGTGGTGGATGCCTGATGGGGGGCAGAGTGGGTAATGGGGTGGGCACAGCCACAGGCTGGGGGGAAAATCCTATAAATCATCATATCACGGCATCATGGAATGGTGTGGGGCAAAGAGACCTTAAAGATCATCCTATTCCAGCCTCTGCCATGGACAGGGACACCTTCCACAAGACCAGATTTCTCAAAGCCCTGTCCAACCTGGCACTGGACACTTTCAGGGATGAGGCAGCCACAGATTCTCTGGGTACCCTGTTCCAGGGCTTCCCCACCCTCACAGGGAAGAATGTCTTCCCAATATCCCATATAACCCTGCCCTCTTTCTATATAAACACATTCCCCCTGTCCTACGACTCCTTTCCCTTGTCCAAAGTTCCTCTCCAGCTTAAGATACAGATATTCCAGCAAGGACAGCAGTGACACAGGAAAACACAGCTCAGTTTTGGGGGAAATCTCCATCCCTGGAGCGGGGCTGGCAGCATCCCATCCCTACCTGGGGTGCTCGGGCCGGTGCTCGGGCTCAGCCTGGCTGGGGGCACGTCCTATGTCCAGGTGCTGCTCCAGCACTTGCTGCCGGAATTCCGACACCTGGGATTGCCGATCCTCCTTCTCCTGGCGCAGCCGGCGCTGCCGGGCCAGCCACTTCTCCTCCTCGTTGGTGCGCTGGATGAGCAGCGCCGTGGCCGCGCTGCTCCCGGGCAGGGGGAACACGCTGTGGTTGGGGATGAGGCTGGGCACGGGGTGGTGGGAGCCCGGTGGAGGGTGCAGAGGGTGCTGGATGGGCTTTGGCGTGGGCAGCACCGAGTCCTTGAGCTTGTCTGCAGTGGAAAAGGGGTGACGGAGAGTCAGGGTGTGGAACAGAGAGGGGGATTTTGGGGTGAGCAGGGACCTGGAGCTGTGGGGCAGCCTCTGGTCAGAGCTCAGCTCAGGGGGCTGCCCACTCGCTGCTGCCAGCCCAGCTGCTGGGCACGCACTGGGCACAGTGCCAGGCCAGCCCGAGTCAGATGGCACAGGCACTGCTGCCGCAGCTGGGCTCCTGGCAAAGCAATCTGGCAGCCAGGACAGCCCATCCCCGTCCCCAGCCACCTCCCGGGGCCACCGACCCCCTCAGCTTTGCCATCTGGAGGGGACAAGGAACCAAGGCCAGCTCTGGAAGGCGGGCGTTACCTGCTCTGCTGGGCGCCAGCGGCTCCACCGGCTTGCCCCGCTCCTCGGCCGGGTGCCCCCGCAGCCCGTGCAGCTCGGCCACGGGGAGGAAGGGCCCCTCCATGGCTTTCACCATGCTCAGCTCCTTCTCCCGGGCACGTTCCCGCTGCCTCTCCAGCTCCCGCTCCCGCTCCTTTTCCCGCTCCCGCTCCAGCTCCTTCTCGCGCTCCCGCTCCCGTTCCCGCTCCTTCTCCCGCTCCCGGTCGGCTTCTCGCTCCCGCTCCTTCTCCCGCTCCCGCTCCCTCTGCCTCAGCTCCTCGTCCATCTGCAGCCTGCAGAGAGAAACCAAAAACAAAAGCACCAACCCCAAACATCCCCCTTGGAGCACCCCTAAAATCAACCCTGGGTGCCTGCCAGCATCCCCTGGAACACCCTTGAACCTCCAGAGCACCCCCAAACAATGCCTGCGCACCTGCCAGCACCCTCTGCAGCACTCCCAAATCCCTAAGGCATCTGCCAGCACTCCTAGAGCACCCCAAAACCACCCCTGGTCCTCTGTCAGCATCCTCTGGAGCTCCCCATCATCCCCCCAGCATCATCATCCTTTGGAGCTCCCCATCATCCCCTCACCATCATCATCCTTTGGAGCTCCTCATCCATCCCCTCATCATCATCATCCTTTGGAGCTCCCCATCATCCCCCCACCATCATCATCCTTTGGAGCTCCTCATCCATCCCCTCACCATCATCATCCCTTGGAGCTCCCCATCATCCCCCACCATCAGCATCCTCTGGAGCTCCCCATCATCCCCTCACCATCATCATCCTTTGGAGCTCCTCATCCATCCCCTCATCATCATCATCCTTTGGAGCTCCCCATCATCCCCCCACCATCATCATCCTTTGGAGCTCCCCATCATCCCCTCACCATCATCATCCCTTGGAGCTCCCCATCATCCCCTCACCATCCCGTACCTCTCGGCAGCGAGGCTGGAGATGCGCTCGGACTGCAGGGCAGAGAGGGAGGAGTGGGAGAGCTCGGGGGGGTACCGGACCCCCGAGAGGTGCAGGTGCATGGCCGAGGGGTGCAGGGGGGGCAGCGAGCCCGGCGCTGGCAGTGGGTAGAAGGGGGACCTCAGTGCTGACAGGCAGTACGACTCATCCATCCTGGGGAGACAGGGATGCTCAGACAGGCAAAGAACCCCCCAGTTCCCCTCCCAGGAGCCAGATGGGCCAATAAGGCCTCCCCATCAAAGGAGATCTTAGAACAATGATTAATTAAACACCACGAAAGCCAGGGCCCAAACTGGGATTAGATACCCCACTATGTCTGGCCCTAAATCTTGATGCTTACCCCTACTAAAGCATCTGCCCGAGAACTACGAGCACCAGTGCTTAAAACTCTAAGGACTTGGCAGTGCCCCAAACCCACCTAGAAACCGCTGCCTTCTACTGGGAGAAAGGGACGGGGAGCCCCAAAATGCCCTCAGTGCTCCCACCTCCCAATAGCCCAAAGCTCAGCTCATCCAGAGGTATCTCCCAGGGATCCCGAGGCCCACCTGAAGGCAGGATGAGGGAAGGGGTGGTGTGTCAGGTAGCTGGGGTGGTAGTAGGCGGCAGCAGTGGCGGGGTCGAGGCCGAGGGGCGGCAGGGAGGACATGCGGAGATCCTCGGCCGTGTGGTAGGGACGGAAGCTCCGCAGGTAATCCTCGGTCACGGCACTGGGAGGCACCACGTGGTGCACGGGCCGCTGCAGGCTGGGGGGCAAGGACATGGTCACCATCCCTCCCTGTCCCCCTGGGGAGATGTCACCTCCCCCAGGTGGGAGCAGAGCTCGCAGGGGACACCCTCGCCCTGCGTCTCTGTCCCGAGCAGACTCACTTGAGAGGAGGGAAGCGGGAGTCCTGGACCACGGAGCTGGGGGGCAGCCCGAAGGAGTAGGGTGTCCCCAGGAGGTGGGAGGGGACAGTGGGACCCCCGGCCTTCTCCTGGGTCAGGGGGGGCTCCGAGATGAGGCGCTCGCGGCCGGCGCTGCTGCTGCTGCCTCGTGACCCTGCTTCCTGCTGCAAGGCCAAGATGGGCATTAGGGACAGCAGGGGATGGGGAATCACTGCTGGGTCACCACCCCAAGACCCTCAGGAGGTCCCCAGCGTGCCCTGGCTGGCACCAGCACCCAGGGAAGGATTCATCCACCAGGGCATCTCCTGCATCCAGGCTTTGGAAGGGCAGCTGGAGGGGTGGGAGGGTCTGGGAGGCTGCACTGGGGGGCCCCGGTGGGAAAGGAGGTGCCGAAGCCGGGGCAGAGCTCAGGGCAAGACACTCATTACCTGCCTGGAGATTTATGGCTGCTTTGTTCTCCTGAGCTATTAATCACCCGGGGAGGAGTGACACAGCCAGGGGAAATCCAGCCGGCCTTTGATAAGGGCCATAACCCAGGGGTCAGCCCACAATCCCCCCGGCAGCAGCACCCTCCCACAGGGCCTCAGCTGCTTTCCATCAGCCTCCACCCTGGTGTCAGCATGAAGGTCACTCCCTCCAGCAAGGGGGAACAACCTGGGGTGACAAGAGACCCCACGGGATCTGACAATTAGTGGGGCGACCCCACCAGCAAGACAAGTTTTGGTTTAAAAATTGTGATTTTTCATCGCACCTTCTCCATTCAGCAGCTCAGAGGTGGAGGATGGTGGCACCCACAGCATCCCCCACCCCAGGCATCCCTCCCCATCCCATCCCATCCCATCCCATCCCATCCCATCCCATCCCATCCCATCCCATCCCATCCCTCCAGGGCAGGGCCAGCCCCAAGGTCACCACAAAGGGTGAGGTGTCCCCCATCGTGCGTGCCAGGCTCTGCTCTAATTCCCTCCCAGCTGGGGTGCCACACTCTGCCAGACATCCCCACGCTGGGTTAACCCCCACACCGGGGGGGACACGGGGCTGGGGAGCACCCTGACACCCCACACACCCCTCTGAGCTCCCGGGGATCCCAGTTCCATTTATCTCCCCCCTCTCGCCCGCGGCGTTTCTCATCCCCTACCCTCGCCTCTCTTTGTGGTTTAATTAGTCTTTCCAAGTGGCATAATCCCCCCGGGAATCTGCTTGTAGCATGCGGAGGAGAGGAGAACCACTAACGATGCTTCTTAATTAGCTGCTCTCCCCCCCTCCCTCCCTCCCTCCCTCCTCCTCCTCCTTCCTTGCCCTCCCCTCCGGATGGCAGCCCCGGTGACAACAACGGGGGACACACCGCGGCGCCAGCTCGGGGACACAGCAGGGAGGGGAGGGGACCAAATGTGGGCAGCACATACACGACATCCCATAGCCTCCATCCTTCAGGGGGGCTGTGCAGCCCCCAAACCCAGCCATACCTGTCTGCCCTCGCTCCTCCAGACGCCGTTGACCGTCTTGGTGGGGGCGATGGTGACGACGGGCGGCGTGCTGGGCACGCTGTGCCCCCCCGGGGGGACAATGATGGGGCCCATGGGGCCACGTTTGGGGGTGCTGGCCGGGGAGCTGTGGTTGGTGGCTGGAGAGGACACCGGGGACGACTCGCTGCTCAGTGAAGAGCCTGGAATTAAAGCAGAGATCGAAGGAAGTCAGGAGAAAGGGAGTGTAAGTGGATGGAGATGCCCTCTGAAGGAGCTGGAGGATCTGCGGACACTTGGAACCCTTCAGGGTTGGGATGTTCAGCTGGGAATGTTTCAGCTTTCAGGATGTTCAAATGAGACACTGGGCTTGGATGTGGACCCCAAAATCCCATCTCTGAGAGAGAGAAAGAGGCACAAAGACCACAAGGGCAAGTCCTAGCAAAAAGAAGTGAGGACCAATGACACCAAGACCCTTAGGGACACCAAGAGAGAACCCAGAGGCTGAGTGGATGGAGCTGCACTGCAACCCTGCTCTCACTGCAGGCAGTAGGGCTGGGGCACTGGGATGCACTCAGGGTGCTCAGCATCCTGCCAGACTCCCAGACTGGAGGAGGTCTCCCATCCTCCCATCCCAGAAGTTCCCAGTGGTGCCAAAGGTGGGATGGGGCAGCCTCTTGCTCCCACCTAACAGGGACTCCCAAACACCCCAGTGCCACAGAGCACAAGTGACACCGATGTGATGCCGGCCCCAGACAGCCACATCTTCCCAAGGCAGACCCAGAGACTCCTTAAGGCAGCTGCAGAAGCTGTCAGGGACAGGCCAGGGCCTCTGGAGACACTGGCATGAAGGAGTGACTCCCTGAAACCCTTGGGCAAGGCTTTGGTTTCATTTGCATAATACATCTGTACTTTAAGTTATCCCCACCCCAGGGATGCTGGGCCTATTTCCAAAGGGAAAATAGAAATGGAGTGAAGGTGGGGAACAGGAAAAGCAGAGAAATCCAAATTCCACATTAACCAGGGCACGGGGAGCCTGGTGTCTGCTCCATGGAACACTTCCCATTCCTCAAACCCATCTGGGCAGCCTGGGGGGCTCCGAACCCCAAACTCTGCTCCCTCCATCCCACAGTCTGGGTCACAGGGAGATTCCAGCAGGGATCAGCTGCTGGAGAGTGAGGAGTGGGATGTGCCCAGAGGATGAGGTGACAGCGATGCTCCCAGGCAGTGAGCAGGGCATGGAGAGAGGCCTGAGTGTGCAGGGTGTGTCCTGAGTGTGCAGGGCATTCCCTGAGAGTGCAGGGTGTGTCCCTGAGTGTGCAGAGTGTCCCCTGAGTGTGCAGGGTGTGTCCTGAGTGTGCAGGGTGTGTCCTGGGTGTGCAGGGTGTCCCTGAGTGTGCAGGGTGTGTCCTGAGTGTGTAGGGTGTGTCCCCTGAGTGTGCAGAGTGTGTCCTGAGTGTGCAGGGCATTCCCTGAGAGTGCAGGGTGTGTCCCTGAGTGTGCAGGGTGTCCCTGAGTGTGCAGGGTGTCCCCTGAGTGTGCAGGGTGTCCCTGAGTGTGCAGGGCATCTCCTGAGTGTGCAGGGCGTCCCCTGAGTGTGCAGAGTGTCCCTGAGTGTGCAGGGTGTCCCTGAGTGTGCAGGGTGTGTCCCTGAGTGTGTAGGGTGTGACCTGAGTGTGCAGGGTGTCCCTGAGTGTGCAGAGTGTCCCTGAGTGTGCAGGGCATCTCCTGAGTGTGCAGGGTGTGTCCTGAGTGTGCAGGGTGTGTCCTGAGTGTGCAAGGCATCCCCTGAGCATGCAGGGTATCCCCTGAGTGTGCAGGGTGTCCCCTGAGTGTGCAGGGTGTCCCTGAGTGTGCAGGGTGTGTCCTGAGTGTGCAGGGTGTCCCTGAGTGTGCAGGGCATCCCCTGAGCATGCAGGGTATCCCCTGAGTGTGCAGGGTGTCCCTGAGTGTGCAGGGTGTCCCCTGAGTGTGCAGGGTGTCCCTGAGTGTGCAGGGTGTCCCCTGAGTGTGCAGGGCATCCCCTGAGCATGCAGGGTATCCCCTGAGTGTGCAGGGTGTCCCTGAGTGTGCAGGGTGTCCCCTGAGTGTGCAGGGTGTCCCTGAGTGTGCAGGGTGTCCCCTGAGTGTGCAAGGTGTCTCATCACCTTCCCAGTGTGCAAGGCCGCTCCCCTGAGTGTGTCCTGTGGGCACAGCAGCCACTCCCAGAGCGTGCCAGCAGCTCCTCACCCCGCACCCTCATCCCCTTGCCCTGTCCTCAGGCCACACAACAGCAGGAGGCAGCCAGGGGCTGGGAATGCCAGGGGAAGCAGGAGCATCCCCGGGCAGCAGGAGGGTGGCAGGATGGTGGGAAGGATGCTCCAGAAGGATGCTCTGTGGGAAGGATGCTCAGCAGAGAGGGGCCAGGAGGAGCATCCCGCTGCCGGCCGCCCTCCCTGATTAACGATTCCCGAGTCGCTCCCAAACGCTTTCATTTGAAGAGCAGCGAGGCTGGGGGAAGGAGAAAGGCTGTCCCCGACAAAGGAGGCCGATTTGACACCCACTGAAGTCTATCTTGTCAGCGCAAGGCCAACAACAATTAGCAGCCTAATCCCCTCTGAGCTGGGAAGCCATTACTCACCACGCGATAGCGTTAACAATCAATACCATCACAATGAGCCCGGCAATTAATGAAGCTAAAGTCTTACTTCAGAACCTTAATTCTCGCTGTGTGGCTTTAAACGGGAGGGTTTGTGATCGTTATAATTAACTGGTGGTATTCAGCCAGGAGTTAGTCAATGAAACTAATCTGGATTGGAGATGACAAGAGGCACAGTGTGATGGTGTCACCTTTGTTTTCTGACCTCCCGCTTCCCCGCTCGGCGATAGCAGATTAGCAGCCCGGGCTGACAGGCAAATGTAATTAACAGCTGAGACCCTGACGGAGAACTGGGAACAGAGAAGGGAGGGAGGGGTGGAATAAAACCCACCCTGCGGACAGCCCCGGGCAGGACAAGAGGCAGCAGCCCCCGGGCAGGCGGTGGCTTTGTGGGGCTCTGCTGGGAAGGGGTTGGTCGGGATGAGCCCTGACGGTTTGGGATGCTGTGGAGCAGCAGGGGATCTCCCTAGGGATGTGCCAGCACACCTGTGAGCCCATAAAGCTGGAATAAAACCAGTGATCCTGCATGGATCCAGCATCTGCCACAGCAGAGCATCTCCCGAGCTGGGAAGGGAGGTGGAGGGAGCATCTCCCGTTGTGGGAAGTGCGTGAGGATTTCAGGGAAAAGCAATTCGTTTCCTGGTGCTAAAAAGCACAGCAAGGAGAAAAAAACCCTTCCCAACACACACCCAAACCCACATGGATCAAAAACCTCTGGGATGAGACACCCAAATGGGCAAGGGAGGGGTTTTAACAAACAAACTATGCAGGTGTTAAGGGGAAATCCAAAGAGAATGTGGCTGCTTCTCTCCAGTGCCACAAAATCCATGCCTAAACCTGCTGATGTCCCTTGGGATGGGCTGGGCAGCACAGGAAGGGCACAAGCTGTGGGGTGCAAGGGGAAAAAAAGCAAAATAATTCCCCAAACTCAATCAATAATCAATCACTCCAAAGGAAGCAGATGGGTTCCAGAGGAAGCAGCTGGGAAAAACCAGGAGCTTCCAGTGAGGACGAAGCACCACCAAGACCTGGCTCCCTCAGAGTTACAAAAGTGTGGAATCCCCACACCTTTCCTTGGGAGCAGCTGATGCTTCAGGTCATGGCTGTGCCAGAGATTTTTGGGCTGCAAGGAGGGTCTTGTAGATGGTGCTTCCAAAAGGGATTTTCCAAAAAAAGCTGTGCAAAAGGGGTCCTGGGAAAAGGATTGTGCCAAAGGGGCCTTTTAAATAGGGTCTTCCAAGAAGACTTTGCAAAAACCATCTTGCAAAGGGGTTGGGTGCAAAAAACATCTTGCAAAGGGATCAAAGTGCCCAGGCAGTGGGCAGTGGTCCAAGGGTAGCACCCACCAATGAAAACAGCAGGGACAGAGATTATTTCATCCCAAATGGGAGATACCAGCAGTCTCCTGAAACATTCCCAGCCTGGGCACTGGCTGCCTCCCCATCTGGCTGTGGGAGCCCTGGCAATTCCCATGGAACGTGCTCCCTGTGGCAGGGGGAACCTTGGGGTGCTCCAGAAGCATCTCACATCCCACATCCAGACAGAGAGAGTGGGGTGTGATGGAGGATGTGGGTGACACGGGCTGGGCACCCCTGGGGCTGTTCAGCTGGGAAATCTGGCTGGGGAAGTAGCAAATTCGGGGAAAAAGCCACCATGGTGGGAGGGCACAGGGCTGGTCCCAGGGCAATACAGCACCCGGATCACTCCGGATGAACTCAATTCCCAAACTGCCCCCTCGAGACACGACGCCAGCAAAAGGCATCAGGGGGGGAACGGCAGGAAAACACCATCTCCAGCTGCTGGAGAGGCAGCAGCGTTTGTCACCGCCCTGTCCCTGTCCCTGTCGCTGTCCCCACCTCTGGGCTCCTCGGCCTGCTTGGCGAGCTTGCGGAGGGCGGCGGCGAAGCTGGAGGAAGGTGCTGCCTGGACGGACAAAGTGCTGCTGGCGGCGGGGCTGCCATTGGGGACGATGGAGCCGTTCAGGGGCGACGGGGTCAGGGGGCTCACGGTGGCCGTGGTGCGGGTGGCCGTGGAGAGCATTCCTAGCGACGGCGACTTCGGCTCATGGCTCATGCCTGCGAACCAGAGAGAATGGGTTAGACACGGTGAGATGGGCTCCTCGGTTTCCCCCAGCAGCTCCTTTCCTCTAGTTCATTATCCCAGCCCAAAATGCACCCCGAGTTCAGGCAATGGGGGGAAGTGTGTCCCAGCATTCCACAGTCCCCAGGATAATGGAGCAGGAGGGCTCAGCAGAGCTCTGCAGGGTGTTGTGGGGGACTTCATCATCCTGATGCAGGTGGTGGGGAGAGGCGCAGTCCCCTGACTTGCATGGTGCTGCCAAAACCCAAAGCACCACTGCTGCACCCCTTGTTGCCACTTCTGCACCCCTAAATCCAGCCACTGCACACTCAAATCCCCACCATTGCACCCCTAAATCCTCAATATTGCACCCCAAATACCAGCCACTGCACACTCAAATCCCCACCACTGCACCCCTAAATCCTCAATATTGCACCCCAAATCCCAGGCACTGCACACTCAAATCCCCACCATTGCACCCCTAAATCCTCAATATTGCACCCCAAATCCCAGGCACTGCACACTCAAATCCCCACCACTGCACCCCTAAATCCCCAGTATTGCACCCCAAATCCCAGGCGCTGCACACTCAAATCCCCACCATTGCACCCCTAAATCCTCAATACTGCATCCTTGGATTCCCAGCGCTGAATCCCCAATTGCCACTGCTGCATCCCAGGATTAACAATACTTCATCCCTGGGTCTTCAGCACTGTACCCTCAAATCCCCAATAACACATCCTTGGATCCCCAGAACTGCAGCCTTAAATCCCCAGCACTGCACCCCCCAAACCCCCAATATTGCATCCCTGGATCCCCAGCACTGCATGCCCAAATCCCCAGCACTGCACCCCCCAAAACCCCAATATTGCATCCCTGGATCCCCAATATTGCATCCCGAAATCCCGAGCACTGCACCCCCAGCTCCCCACATTGCCCCTTCAAATCCTCACCCCCCAAATCCCCACCACTGCCCCCCAAAGCACCAAGGTCCTAAAGGTGCACAGTGACCCCAAAAGTGAGGCTCAGGTGCTGAGCAGGAGGGTGCAGCCCCTCCCCGAGCCCCCCCAGCTGTCACACCAATTGCTCCAGGGCTCTCCACCTCCCAAAACAGCAACTGCTGATGTCAGGGCCCTTAAAATAGACTTCACCCAGCAGCTTCATTAACACCAGCCTAAAATTAGCCCGGCTCCCAGGTGGGCAGGAGGATGGGGGGGGTCGTGGGGCAGCCCCCAACTCCCAGCGGGCCTGGAGGCATTGAGCACCTGGAGCATCCGAGCACTGCAGAGGGTGGGTGGATGGATGGAGCATCCCCCGAGCATCCCGCGGCAGCTCCAGGATGGCCAGGGAGGGCGGGGGGCGCCTCGGGAGCCGGGGGGGCACGGGGGGCACTCAGCGTTGATTAATCTTTGCCCCCCGGCCCCAGGAGAGGCGGCCGGCGCGGCGGCGCGCTCCCCTCTGCCCTCATTATACAAGCATTTATTAACTCCGCTGCTCTCAGCCATTGACTGCCGCCTTGTCGACACGCTCAGGCTCATGTAAATTCATTACCAGAACAGCTGGGAAGCCAACCCGCCACGCCAGCCCGGCCCCGGCACCCCCGGGCTCTGCTCCAGCCCCGGCTGGGGGCTCGGTGCCCCCTCCCAGAGCGGGGAACCGGGATCTGCCTGCAGCACCAGGCGCCCACGCACCATCCAAAGGGGACACGGCACTCCAGGCACAGCCTGCAGCTCCCGTGCACCGCCTGAGCACCGCCCCACATCCACCAGGCACTGCCCCACATCCACTGAGCACTGCCCCACATCCACCAGGCACTGCCCCATATCCACCAGGCACTGCCCCACATCCACTGAGCACTGCCCCATATCCACCGGGCACTGCCCCATATCCACCAGGCACTGCCCCATATCCACCAGGCACTGCCCCACATTCACCAGGCACTGCCTGGCATCCCCTTGGCACAGCCCTGCGTCCCCCAGGCACTGCCCCACATCCACCGGGCACTGCCCCACATCCACTGGGCACTGCCCCACATTCCCCAGGCACTGCCTGGCATCCTCCAGACACAGCCCTGCATCCTCCAGGCACTGCCCCACATCTCCCAGGCACAATCCTGCATCCCCAGGCACAATCCTGCATCCCCAGGCACTGCCTGGCATCCCCTTGGCACAGCCCTACACCCCCCAGGCACTGCCCCACATCCATCAGGCACAATCCTGCATCCCCAGGCACAATCCTGCATCCCCAGGCACTGCCCCACATCCCCCAGGCACAGCCCCAAACACTTCCCAGTGCCCCCAGTTCCTCCCCACCTATTACTCCCACCATAACCCCCACTTCCAGCCCCAATCCAGGCCTGGAGACGCTTTTCCAGCCATCAGCAGGGATCAGCAGGCTGGCACACGGGCACGGGGCTGAAGCAGGGCATCACCCGTGTGATGCTCAGCTGATCCCCAAACGCCTCCCGGCCAACTCCTGATCCCAGTGGGATTTGCCAGGCGGGCTCAGGGCAGCGAGTGGCCGGGGCAGCGTGCGGGGAGCTCTCCTGCCCCCGGGCTGAGCTGAGCCGCTGCCCCAGCCGCGCTCCAAACCAGTTCTGCCGCTCCCTGCCGGTGATAAAATCGGCGCCTCCACCCCGGCTGGGGCCCGAGCAGCGCCGCTCACCCGCCGTGCCCCGCCGGCGCTGGCGTCCGTCTGTCCGGGCGTCCCTGGGCTGCTCTGCGGGACAGCTGCCAGCTGGGGAAACTGAGGCACGGGGAGCTGGCTGGGCCGGAGCATCCACACGGGGATGGGATGGGATGGGATGGGAGATGGGATGGGAGATGGGGCTGCCACACTGCATCCCCCCATCCCTCCGGCATCCCACTGCCAGCACATCGCGGGTGTCACTCACCCCTGCGGGTGGCTGGGGACGCTGTGACGCCCCACGGTGAGGTGGGGCCCCCCCCAGCTCTGCCCCTCCCCGGCTGCTTCTCTCAGCAGGCAGATCCGTGCAGAAAAACAGGTCAAGTTTGGTGCCTGGAGCAGCCCGGGGTCATGGCAGCGGTTGCCTCACCAGGGCGGGGAGAGGAACCCCAAAACGGGACAGGCTGTCCCTGCAGTGTCCCCAACCCTGTGTGGGTCCAAGGCTGGCACTCCCATGCACCCCTCCCTGGGAAAGGGATGCCTGAAACCCCCCCCGCACCAAGGCAGGGGGGCTTGGGGACACCTGTGTCCCCCGCTGAGGCCACAGGGGGAGGTTGAGGAGCTGGCGATGTGTCACCCTGTCCCCGGCCCTCCCACGGCATGTGCCCGGGCACAGCAGCACAGGGAGTGTCTGGCATTCCCGGTGCCCGCTGGCTGCGTGCCCGCGGAGCAGCCACAGGAGGAGGAGGAGGAGGAGGAGGAGGAGGAGGAGGAGGAGGAGGAGGAGGAGCGGGAACGGCAGGGTCACTGCCACGCTCCCCGCAGCGCCACACACGGCACCCACCGCAGGGCTGGCACCTCAGAGGGCACAGGACCCCCCAGCCCCGACTCCTGGAGCCCCCCCGAGCCCCCGCATCGCCGGCGCAGGGCTGGGAGCCGGGAGCTGGGAGCGTGCCATGTTCTCTCCATCTGCTCCTGATGATGCTGGCGGGTTTTTTGGCAGCGGGAGCCTCCTCCGGCAGCGAGAGCAGAACCAGTCTGGCTGCCTGGTGGGGCTGGAGACAAATAAAAGCCCTTGGCAGCCGCTGCGGGCAGGCAGGAGCGGGCAGCGAGGGGCAGGGATGGGCTCCCAGCACCCTGAAATCCCTGGGCACGGGGTAGGGCTGTCGGGAAAGGGGAAGTGGGCAGGTTTAGCACCTCGGCTCCCGACTGCCCCCTTCCCAGCACCTTGAAAGGCCTCTAATGAGCGTGGAGTGCCCTTGGGAGCAGATTGCCATTGAACTCGACCTGCACCAGCCGCCCGCTCTTACAGCAGCTATTTTGAGCTGCCGGGCTCCCAAGTGCTGGAACTAATAATTTATTACCAAATACGATCAGGCAGCAGCTCCAGCCCCTGGCAAATGGAGCGGAAAAAAACCCAGTGCGGCGGGAAGCCGAGGGAGTGGGGAGAGACGAGCATCCTGCATCCTCCTCCTCCTCCTCCTCCCCGGGGATGGGTCCGCACCCACCCCGCAGCGCCGCAGCTGGGACGGAGCCCACTCGGCCAAACCCTCTGGAAGGCTCCACCACGCCGATTGCTGCTGGTTCCCCGAGGGATTTGGGGTGATGAGGTCCCTCCCGAGCCTTTCCCCCCGTCTCTCAGCGCCTGTGCTCCCGCTCCGGAGCCGCATCCAGCTGCACGCTCCGAGCAGGAACAGCTGCTCCGCATGGATTGGCGATGCTAATGGCCTCGCATTGTCAGCCCCCCTTCCCTCCGTGCCTGAAGGCAGCGGGCACGGCCCCAGCATGGAGGGCAGGGGGCCAGGCCCAGCGCGTGCTGTCGTGGCCCTGTCACACACCCTGTCACGCCCTGGGCAGAGGGGACGGGCAGGGGACGGGCAGAGGTGACCAGCTCCCCTCCCTCCCGCCGATGCCCTGCACGTTTTCCACCCCTCATTAGAGCAGCTCTGCCGCCGCACCTCCAACATGCTCCATTAATTAATTAATTGATCGATGCCAGCCCGTGCTCCTGCCCTCCCTCCCCCCTTCCCAGCACGGGAGGTGGCCGGGCTCGGTGTCCCCAAGTGTCCCCAGGCACAGAGATACAAGCACAGCCTCTGCCCAATTTTAGGCAGAAGCCAGGGCCCGTTCTGGAAACATCCCCCATCCCCCTGGATGGGTTCCCCCTGGTGAGGAGCACCTTGGGTGGGATCTGGGGCTCCCTGTGGAGCCTGGCATCCGGCACTGTTATCCTGGAGGCTGGGCCTCCATCGATCACTCCTCCATGGACCATTGATCCGGCAAACGACAACAAGCAAACTAATAAGAGCTCGTTTGGAGGGCTCAGCGCCGGGGATGGAGCGAGGCCGGGTGCTTCCCCTCCCTTCCCAACCCTCCCCTGCCCAGCCAAGCAGCCCTGGGAGCCTTTTCAGCCCTCAGGAGATCGAGCCAGGAAAAAAAATTTACTTTAAAGCAACTTTCTGCCCTGTTTTAAAGCTGGGAGCTTGGAAAATCGAGCCCCTGTGCCCCAAGCGTGCTGCTGGGTCTGAACTCCCCTCTGCAGCTCCAGGGTTGGGCTGGCAGCTCCTCTTGGCTCCTGATGCCCAGATCCAAGTGCCAGCTGCCTGCTGAGGGTCCCTCTGCTTTGGGGGACCGGGTACAGCCCTCACCCCCTCACCCTGGTGTCTTCTGGGGCTCTTCAGTGGCTTGGTGGGGCACTGGGCACTCCATGGGGCTGCCAGGCATTGCCTGGAGACACTGGGCACTGCACTGGGATGCTGGAATTGCCTGGGGGAGATTTGGGAATTGCACTGGGATGCTGGTTGGTCTGACAGAGAGCTGGGCACTGCCTGATGGGCACCTAATGGCCCTGCCAGGCATTGTTTGGTGCTGCCAGGCACAGCACAGCAGCACTAAATGGTGCCACTGGGCACTCCCCAGTGCCACTGAGCATTGCACAGCAGCCCTTGGCATTCCACAGAGCCATTGGGCATCCCCTGGAGGTGGCACTGGGCATTCCCAGATGCCACGGGGCACCGCACAGCAGCCCTGGGCATTCCACAGAGCCCTTGGGCAACATCTGGGTCAGAGCCAGGCACCACACGGTGCTGCCAAAACTTACACAGAGCTGCCAGCCACGGCGCAGCCCGAGAGCAGGCAATGCCTGGCACCCCCAGGCTGCCCTCCCGTGCCCCCATGCCCGTGCCCCATGTGCCCAGGTGCCCAGGCTGGCGCAGGCGTGCAGCAGCAGCAGCAGCAGCAGCAGTGCATTGTTTTGGGCGCAGGATCCCTTGCCCAGCAGATGGCAGGTATAACAAAGCAGCTTGCTGCGGCCAAGCCAATTATTTATCTAATTATGATTTACCACTTAACCACATGATCTTTCTGCAGAGTTGTAGGCAATTAAAACCAGGGTGATTATGTGGATTATGCAAATCGGCTGGAGCCGGGCGAATAAAATTGGAGATTAGAGTTTCGAGCAGGCTGGATCTTGCATGGGGCAGGTCCTGGAGGGGCAGGGGCAGGGCAGGGAGGCTGCAGAGAGGGGCAGGGGGCTGCAGGCAGGGCCAGGGAGCTGCAGGCAGGGTGGGAAGCCAGGACTCAGCCAAGGGAAAGGGCTGCAGGACACAGCTGGGAAGTGCCAGGACAAGGTGAGCAGATGCCTCGTGCCACCCTCCTGCAGCACAGCCAAAAACTGCCCCCATCACGGGGTGGGTGCCCACAGGGGACCCCTGCTGCTGGTGGGTGACTCTGCTGGCACCAAGGACTCCCCAGCATCCACCCCAAAAAGCTGAGAGGGGCTCCACAGTGCAGCCCCCCAGCCACAGGGAAGCTCATGGCAGGAATCAGGGGCAATTAATAACAGGTACTAATAACAGGTATTAATAACGAGTACTAATAAGGGGCATTAATAAGGAGCATTAATAAGGAGCATTAATAACACTGCCTGGCAGATTACGCCGCCTGCCCGGCTTGATATGAGATTTATGGATGGTGCAAAGGCCGGAAATACAGGAGCATTAATGGTAATTCCTCGTGTCCTAGCAAAGGTCACAGGCAATCTCCATCAATCCTGCTGCAGAGCAGGGGGTCTGGGCAGGATGGGGGGCTCCAGGCAGAATGGGGGTCCCCTCTTCACCCCCGGGGTCCCCCAGCAGTTTCTGGTGGTGCAGCATGGGCCAGAGCGAAGGTTTTACCTTGGGATAAGAAATTATCCCTGGCAAACAGAGAATTTGCTGTGTGGATTTTAATTTTCCCAATACCATCTGCTCCTGATCGGTGCCCCATGTCTGAGCTATGAGGTGTTGTTGGGAAGACCTTGGGTTTCTCCAAGCCTGGGAGCACCTGCAGGGTCACCAGGGCCGCCTTGATGGGTGTTTCCCTTTTCATGGAGCCCCACAAAAAAAGGAGGAAGGACTGAAGGAGCAGAGATGTCTCTGGAGCCATGGGGACACGCTGCCAGCACTGGTGGGACAGATCCAGCACGTTCCTCATGGCAAGGAAGATCAACCAAAAGCCCAGCAAGGGGAGCAGACCCCTCTTCTCTTCCCACGCTGGGATTTAGGGTGATTAGTACCAGTGATCCCACGTGCTGGTGCTGGGAAGGCCGGCCCGTGCCCCCATGAGCAGCATCTTTCCTTTTCGCCTACAGTAATCCTCAGCCTTTCGAGCAAATTATTAAAATTCACTTATATTTAATCTGCCTGCTGGAATTAATTGAATTTTTACGCTTGGCAAATGTCAGTGGGTGCACGCTGCCTCCCAACGGGGACCCGGCTGCAGGTGCAGCGGGCACAGCCCCCGGCTCTCAGCACTCTCCAGGGATAAATCCCACCCTGGAGCAGGGCACAGGGTGCCCACAGGCCCCACTGGCCAGGGCACTGGGATGCCAGGATGCCAGCAGCCTCCCAGCTCTGCAGGAATGCTCAGGGACACCAGGCATGCATCCCCCAAACCTCCCTGCGCAGGGAAGCTCCCCAAATCCCATGGGATTCCCACCGTGGTGGCTTTGCAGGGGACACTGGGAGCCCCTCTCTCCCTTTCCCACACCAGTGCTGGAGATGCCAGCGCCCTGCCTGGCATTGTAGTCACCCTGGGGGTGATGAGAGCCTTCCTCCCCTCCCCATCCTCCTCCTCCCTCCAAGCAAATTGCCAAAGCATCTAATTTGCCCGCTGGGAAGGCCGATGGAAAAGAGCCTCTATTTTGCTGTAATAAGCCCTCCAGACAAAGGCGGGATGAGCCATTCAGCGCCGGCAAGGGGGAAGGGTCCGGCCCCACGCCGGAGCCGTGCCAGGGGCTGGGGGAAGCCAGAGATTCCCTCCCTGTCGGGGGAGCCAGCACTGGGGACATGCACACAGGACGGGACACTCACCCCGGCATGACCCCGGCGTGATGCCGAGCTCCTGGATGGCGCTGGGGACACTCCAGCCCTACAAAGTGACACCAAATCCCAAACCCAGGTGGCCTCACTCACTGTTGGCCCCGGAACAGCCCCGTTCGCTGCTCAGGGATGCTCCTCTCCCCACCCACCGGGATGGAGAAGTTCACGGGCAGCAGGAGCCACGGGGGACCCCAAACTTCCAAACTTGACTGGCGCTTGCCCCCCTCCACCACCGCCCGCCCGGGATTATCATAAATTAAGACGTAATTACTCCATGGAAATTTACAGCACAAAGCTGCGGCGCTAACAAGTGTGTTTGGAGGCACCGGGGGGAGATACAAAGCGCTATTGTCTGGCAGGCGCCAAAAAAGCTGCTGTGCCCCCAAACCCACACATCCCGGGCACAGGGATGAGGGTGGGGATGGCCACAGAGCCACAGCAGGGCGGCCGAGCAGGGAACCACGCTGTGTGACACGGAGCTCCAAAAGGAGAGTCCCAGCAGGGAGGGCAGGGTGAGGGTGGGTGAAGGATGCCCGGGGTGATGGTGCCCTCCGAGCAGGTGCCACGGCTCCGCTGCCCAACAAAGACATCTCCTTTATTGCCTCAAATAACTCTCAGCTCCCAACCATGGGTGCTGCACCCAGCAAAACGCCACCTCTAAGCCCTTTTGCCCAACTCCAGCGCACACGGTGTTAAAACTAAAGGCCCTGGGGACTTGGAAGGGGGGGGACACATGGGGACAAATGCCAGAGCTGTCGTGTGTGTCCCCCCCCTCAGTGCTGCCACATTTCCCCAGCTGTCACACGCATTAAAAAATAATAATCATCAACGTGGCAAAAAAAAAAAACAACAACAACAAAAAAACAACAAAACCAACCAACAACCGAACCCAACAAAACAGTTAGAAAATATTCAGGCGGCTAAAACAAATCCAGCAATAAAGGAGCTGGGATCCTCGGAAAGCTGGCTGTGCAATTAAGCAGTTTTCTGCTGTACGCCGATAATCACCTAATTATACTATTAATGACAGTTCAACCTGCTCGGAAATAAAAGGACATTCTTCCATAACAGGATGCCAGCTGTTTGTTACAGATGTCAAACATCTTTAAAGCATTATTATTAAAAGAAGGGGGGAAGGAGGAAGCTTGGGGATGCTGAAGCACAGCCGTCTTTTCCCCCTCAGAGCATCTTGCAAGGGATGAACGGGGGGGGTTTGGAGTGTCACCCCCACTTGGAATCCAGCAGAAGAATCTGTCAGAGGGGTTTTTTTCAGCGGGGGTCGATGTTTGGAGTCATAAATCCCCCACGTCGGGCTCGCGGCGAGAGGCGCCTGGGTTTAATTAAGCGCAGCGTTCGGGAAATAAAAGTTAAAAATCAGTCATAAAATTAAGAGGGAGGGGATGCTCCTGCTGCCAGGCTCGGGGCAGGGCTGGCCCCGCTCTCCCCCCCGGCTGCCAGCGCCGGTGCCTCGAGCGCGGCTGCCGCCGGCGGTGCCCGCGCACGTGCCGCGGTGCCGTGCCAAGGAGCATCCCGGCAGGTGCCGACAGCCGGTGCCAAGGCGAGGGAGAAGGGGGGGACACGCCGGGGAGAAAGGCAGCACCTGCTCCCCCTCGAAACCCCCGCAGTGCCTTTGGAGGTTTGGAGGCTTGGAGGTGAGCGGTGCCCGCTGCACACACGGGGATTGGGGCGCGGCGGTGCCTGGAGGGAGGGGGCTGTGGCAGGGGTGCCCCAAATCACCAGCCGAATTGCTCCTGGGGTGATTCCACCTCTGCCCCAGCAGCTCTGTGCTGGCACTGCCATTCCTGGGGGGCAGACGGGTGCCCACCTGCCGTGGGGTGATGCCAATGCTGGCGTTACCCACCCACCCACCCAGACACAGCTTTGCACCCTGTCCTATATAGCTACTGAGAAATCTGCCTGTAAAACCATCAGGAACCGGGTTTAGCCTGGGAATAAAGAGATTATGCAGGAGAGGGGGGTGAGAAAGGAAGAAGGAAGGAAAAAGGGGGTGTCTGGGAATAATTCACCCCCCTCCTGGCTGTGTGGCTACTGATATCCCGGGAGCCTGCAGGGCCATGGCATGAGCAGGATGGCTGCAGAAAGACACCAGATTTTCCGGGTGCCCACCCACCCACTCAGAGCTGATGGAGCCCCCTCCCCAGGCCAGGACCCCCTGACCCCTTGGCACAGGCTGGGCTGGCACTGGCCTCACTTGCCAGACAAGATCCAGCAGGAAAAAACCATCTGGGAAGTGTCCCTCCCACCGAGCTCCGAGCAATGCCCCCAGTCCCCCCCTTCCCCTGGCCTCCCTCTTCCCCCCCTCCCCTCCTCAAACCATCACGGGGAAGCTGGAAAGTGGTTGACATGGTTGCCATGGCGACCGAATTTAGGACTGGCGAGAGGAGGAGGAGGAGGAGGAGGAAGATGGTGGGGTGGGCAAGGGAGGAAGACAGGAGGACTTCCCAGCACCCCAACACAGCTTGGGCATCACCCAGCCCCCCCCAGCACCCCACCAACACCTCCTCGTGCACCCCTGGACCCCACACCCGGCGAGGATGAGGAAGGGCATCCCCAAACCCCAGACCCAGCTGGGGGGACGCCAGGAGTGGGGCTGAGCCCCGAGCACCCCAAACCCAGCCTGGGGGCGACTGTGCCCGCCCAGCGCTGCCGGGAGCCGCCGGTGACTCACAGCTCGCGGCAGCGGCACCCGCCGAGCGGGTGTTTACACGGCATCACCCAGCTCCTTCCATCTGCTTTGATCCAGGGGCTAAATATTCCCGGCCCCGGCATAAAAATAGGAACCATTTGGGAAGGTCCTGAGTCAGCAGCATCCGCTGCCGGCGCCCACCGCCATCCTCCCCGGCACGCCAGGCACCCGCCGGGGAGCCCCAGGGCCACCTGGGGGATTGCCGGATTTGGGGACACTCACAGGGAGGGGGAGCCCCCAGAAAGCTGTGTGTATCCAGGTGCCAGCCTTGTGCCTGCTGGAGCAAACAGCCAGGCCCTCCGGGGATGCTCTGTGTCCCCAAGGGGTGATGCTGTCCCCAAAGGAGGGTGGTGTCCCTGAGGGACACTGACACCGGCCACAGGGTGACAACTGCACCCATGTTATCCCGGGAAAATGAGCCTGAGCATGGCTCCCATATGGACCAGCAGGGAATGGGGTCCTTTGCTCGTGCCCTGGCTCTCAGTGATGCCTGGTGGCAGGTCCCCATAGTGCCCGGTGTCCCCGGGCAGCCGGCTGAGCCCCGTGGCACAAATCCAGCCTCATGACCAGAGGCACACAGGGGACAGAGGCATCGGTGACCACAGGCATAAAAGGGCACAGAAGCATCGGTGACCAGAGAGACAGAGGTGACAGGAGCATTGGGGAGGTGACCAGACAGATAAAAGGGGACAGCAGCAGTGGTGACAAGAGGGACAGAAGCATCAGTGACCAGAGGGATACAGGGAACAGGAGCATCAGTGACAAGAGGGGACAGCAGCATCGGTGACCAGAGGGGACACGGAGGATCCAGCTGGATCCCGGGCCAGGAACAAGCCACCGAGGAGGAGCGTGTGACACGGGCCACGGCCAGGCAGTCCCTGAGGCGGTGACAGTCCCCAGCAGGACTCGCGCCGCTGAGTCACCGCCACCAGCCCGGCGCTGCTGAACGCCCCGCGAGCCCAGGGCGGGGGGAAGGTTCCCGTCTCCATCTGCTCCCGGCCGACCTGGCCCACCGGCATCTCCCAACGCCCGGCAGCTGCCGCCAGCGATCCCGCTGCGTGCCAGCGCCTCCAGCACCGCTCCCCCTAATTGCTTTAAACCTCGCAGCCTGACACTTCCATGTTCCTCTCTGTCTTGCTTTTCTCCTCCGGTTTTATTATTCCTCCTCCTCCTCCCAGGCGGCTGGGGAGCCGGCCGGAGCAGGGTTTTCCAGGGAGCAGGAATTAGTGCATCAGCCACAACGGCAAAACCAGAAGTTTCACGCAACAGGAGCTGCCGCCGGGAACCCCGGCTCGACCGGCGCGTGCTAAATATGGAATTTAAGGGGGAAAAAAGCCAACCCCAAACACGTCTCCCTGCACCTGCAGCCCTTGGAGGGTCCCCACCGCAAAGGATGGCTCAGAGGCCGGGCAGGAATCACCCAGGGCTGCTGCAGGCAGCGGAGAAGAGCGAGGAGCAGGCGAGGCGATGGTGTTTGGGGGGAACACGGGGAGCGGGACCCCCAGAGCCGGCTCGGAGGAGGGCGCAGGGTCGGAGCAGGGTGGGATTGCTCAGGGTGCCACAGGAAAGCAGGTCACCCATGTCCCCAGCGTGGCACTGCGCTGGCAGAGGATGCCACAGCACAGCCCCTCCCAGAGCAGGGGGACCCCCAGTTGGACCCCGGTGCCCCTCGGCCGCCCTTCCCGGCTCGGCTTCGTGCGCTCCGGCGCAGGCGCGCCGGGAGAGCCGCTGGCTCCGGGAAGAACGGCCACATGCCAAAGCCATTTCCTGAAACAAACAGCCACCGGCGGGGGAACGGCCACGCGTGGGCACCGAGCCCCGGACAGGGCCCTGCCACTGCTCCCCAGCTCGGGGAGAGCGCCCTGAGCCCGCACCCCGAAAGCACCTTGAGTTCATGGCCGGGGCTCCCAGCCCGAGGCTGCATCCGGAGGCTGCACCCCGAGCGTGAACCCCGGGAGCACCCCGAGATCACAGCCTGAGCTCACAGCCCCAGTGTACCAAACCCCCGGAGTGCACCCCAAACACGCACCCTGAGCCTGCACCCCCAGAGCACCTCCAGCTCCCACCCTCAAGCACCCCAAAGCCCCCCCAAAACACTCACCCTGAGCACACACCACCGAGCACCCCCCGAGCTCGCACCCCAACCCCACTGGTGCTCCCCAAACCCCCCGGGGGGATCCCCCTCCCTTATTGGCAGCCGAAGGAGCCGGAGCTGCCAGCTGGGGTGGCACAGCAAACTTTGGTGCCCCAAATCCCTGTGCCCTCACAGCGATGAGGCTGGCACCCCAAAACACAGCACATCCCACATTTCTCCCCAATCCCACCCCAGCCAGAACGCCCCCGGCTCCTCGGGGAGAGGGAGAAACCCCCAGGGTGAGGGAGTGGCAGCAGGAGAAGAGAGGGGGATCCGAGCACCCCAAAACACTGCAGTGCCGTGCCAGGGCTCTCTGCTCCCCCCTCTCCCGGCTTCCCCCGACCCCAAAACCTCTTCTAAGGTGCTGGAAGAAACTCAGTTCACCCCCAAATCGCCCTTGGTTGCCGCTGGCTGGGGCGGACAAAGGGGAGTCCTCGGGCTGGGGGGGACCCCGGGGGAGACCCCGGAGTGTGGGGAGAGGGAGTGAGGAGGGCTGGCAGCAGCATCGCTCGGTGCCTTACCTGGTAAGTAATAGAGAGGTGGTTTCAACCCAAACATGATTTATGTTACAGTTCCATTGCAGCCAGGAAGAAAAAAAAAAAAAATTTAAAAATAAAAATAAAAGAGCCAACGTGAGGAGGATGTGTCAGGAAGCAATAAAAAAAAAAAAAAAAAAGAAAGAAAAAAAAAAGAAAAAAAAACCCCAAAAATTAGCACCAAGCCACACGGAGGGGGTTGGAAAAATAAACCAGAGGCGAAAAAATACGGTGGAGCGGGGAGGAGGAGAAGGAGGAGGAGGAGGAGGAGGAGGAGGAGGAGGAGCGGGGGGAATCAAGTGCGTGGGGGGAGGAGGAAAAATAAAAATTGAAATAGCAGCGAGCCCAGGGCGCCGGCGGAGGGTGGCGGTGGCGGCTGTCACCGGCGGGGCCAGGGCAGGAGCCTGGCTGCCACGCGTGACGCCTTCCCGGGGGTTTTCCTGCCGCTGAGCCCCCAGCTGCCAACCGCAGGCACACAAAAAGCCAGCGACGAGGAAGAGGAGGAGGAGGAGGAGGAGGATGAAGAGGCGGTGGGACCCTCGGCGGCGGGGAACGCACCCCCTGAGCAGTGCACTGGGGTTCCCCCCGCGCTGGGGAAGGGGGAGATGGAGGCGTGGGGCGGGGTGACCCAGGCGGGGGTCGCGAGCCGGTGTCCGTCCGTCCGTCCGTGCGTCCGTGCGGCCGGAAAGCCCCCGTTCTCCGCTGGCTGCGCCAAGGCGGGCGGGCGAGAGGCGGCAGGCTTGCCCCTCGATCAATTTTCATGCAAGAATCATTATCGGTAAATTGGAAATCTGGCTCCTTGACAGCAGATTTGTCTCCCCTAATGACGGGGAGCGGGCAGGAGGGCGGCCGGCAGCTGCTCGCCCCCAGCACCCTCCGCCCACCGCCCGCATCCCCCGGGCTCCAGCCTTTGGCCCCGGCGCTTTCGGGGGAGGGGGCGAACCCCCGGGGCGCCCCGGGGAGCATCTCCCTCCCCTTCATCCCCCCCGCTCCTCCTCCTCCTCCTCCTCGCCTACAGACGGAATAATTTTAAATTTTTTTTTTCTTTCTTTTCTTTCTTGCCTTTTTCTGTTTTCAAACAGCTGCCGATGCGGCGGGCGGAGCGGGGCGGGGGGGGGAGAGGTAAATGTAAAATAAAAATAGGAAGGCAAGGCCCCCCCTCCCCCCCCGGTCGCTTCAGGAGGGAAAATTAGGAAATAAAACAATAAATAACCCAACTTTCCTGCCTGCCGGGAGCTGCCTGCTGCTTCACAAAAGGCAGGCGAGCAAAGCCGCCTGCCCCAACCCCGGCTGCCCGCCCCCAAATCCCCTCCGAGCCCCTAAATCCCCCCCTTGCCGGCCTCGCCGGGCGTCGGGGGCTGTAATGAGCCGCCCGATAGGATCTCCCCCATCCCCTCTCCGCCGATGCATTAGCAGATCCGGGAAGACATGCTTGCAGGCAAATAGGGCTAATAAATGCTATTACGGGAGCGCGAGGGAGGCTGGAGATCCTGGCTGCACCATAGTAACGAGGGCCCGGCTTAATTTGCTTTAAGCAAACGATCAGCCAAGGCGGGGTGGAGAGAGGAGGGGACGGGGTGGATCGGGGGGAGCTTTGCTGGCTCCGGGCACGCACGGGCGCGCCTCCGCGGGCACGCGCTTCCTCCCAGCGGGAGCGCGCCTCTCACGGGAGCGCGCCTCTCCTCTGCGCGTTACATGCGCGTCTGATCTCTCACGGGAGCGCGCCTCTCCTCTGCGCGTTACATGTGCGTCTGATCTCTCACGGGAGCGCGCCTCTCTGAGCGTTACATGTGCGTCTGATCTCTCACGGGAGCGCGCCTCTCTGCGCGTTACATGCGCGTCTGATCTCTCACGGGAGCGCGCTCCTCTGAGCGTTACATGTGCGTCTGATCTCCCCCCGCGGCTCCCAGCGCGCCCCCGCCCAGCTCCGTCCTTCTCTTCCCAAACTGGTTTTAACACCAAAGTTCACCGGGGCGACGTGTGATATCTCGCCCTCTGCAAGAGAAGCCACATCCTGTATGATAATGGCCAGCCCTTCAAACAGCTTAAAGATACAGAGGCCATTCCCAGGCGCCCGCTGCCTGCACCGGAGCGTGGGGACAGGGGGCACGGAGGTCACGGTGTCACCCCAAACCCAGCCATCCATTCCCGGCTGGCACCCGCCTGCTCCAGAGCGTGGGGACAGAGGGGCATGGGGGTCACAGGGTAACCTCAAATCCACCCAGCCGTTCCCAGGAGGACACTGCCTGCACTGGGTTTGGGGACAGAGGGGCATGGGGGTCACAGGGTAACCCCAAATCCACCCAGCCGTTCCCAGGAGGACACTGCCTGCACTGGGTTTGGGGACAGAGGGGCATGGGGGTCATGGTGTCACCCCAAATCTACCCAGCTGTTCCCAGGAGGACACTGCCTGCACTGGGTGTGGGGATTGGGCGGTAAGGGGGTCACAGGGTAACCCCAAATCCAGCCAGCCATTCCCAAGTGCCCACTGCCTGCCTAACTCCACTAGAGCATGGGCACAAGGGGGAAAAGGGGGTTGCAATGTCACCCCAAACTCACACAGCCATTCCCAGGAGGCCACTGCCTGCAGGGGGCGTGGGATGGGGGGCATGGGGGTCACGGTGTCACCCCAAATCTGCCCAGCCATTCCCAGGAGGCCACTGCCTGCATTGGGTGTGGGGATTGGGGGGTAAGGGGGTCACAGAGTAACCCCAAATCTGCCCAGCCGTTCCCAGGAGGACACTGCCTGCCTTGACTCCACCAGAGCATGGGCACAAGGGGGAAAAGGGGGTCACAGCATCACCCCAAACCTATCCATCCCCATGGCAGGGCATGGATGGTGGGAGCGGGTTTGTGAGAGGTCCTCCGGCTGCAAATGCACTTGTGCACACTTATGCACCCTTGCATGCACACACGTGCATGTGTGTACACACACAGGTATCCCTGCACTCCCACCCTGCCAGCCGTGCTCCCCAAAATCCCACTCGGCAGAGACAGAGCCTGTGCAAACCTGCACCCTCCTCCTCCTCCTCCTCCCCCCCCCCGTTAAATATTGCTTTCCTGATTCCAGGTCGGGGGATTATTATTATGTCTTCTCTTCCTTCCTAACCTACATCTGTCAAGATCGGCGCTGGGAGTATTTCTGGCCCGTCCCCTGAGTCATCGTCGCTCGCGTCCCGCTCCCTCCCAGGCAGCTCCCCTGTGTCACTGTGCTCTGTGGGGCACCGGGAGTGGCTGTTCCCACCCGTGGGGTGCTGCTCCACCGTGTCGCCCCACCCCAGCCAAACCCCCTCCCAAACCTCACTAGTGATGGGGCTGACACACCTGGGGGTGCCCCAAACCCATTGTGTGGGTGCAATGGGGACCCCCCCACCCCATACCGGGAAAGCTTTGGGGTCACCACATCACCCGATCCCCACCTCGCTTGCAGAGGGGTTGGATTTGCTGGGTTCAGGCAAGCACCGGGGGACCCCTCCCCTGCTCCCCCCCCCACGGCAGGAGCCGTAAAAATTAATTTGCAAACATGTCATTACACAATAGCTGTGCAGGCAATAAACCTGTAATTACAGGCGGCTGGGGGAGCGGGCAGGCAGGGAGGGGAGGGAGGGGAGGGGAGGGAGGGCAGACCTGCCTGCCAGCTCCGGTTTTGGGGTTTCACCCCCCTTTCTCCCCCCCCCTCCCTCTCCGCTGCCTTTATTCATTATGCAAACGAGAATTGCTTCACTCCTGGAAGTTGAGCTCCACTTCAAAGGGGCGCCCTGCCTGCCCTGCCTGCGCTCCCCGCCCTGCATCCCAAAACCCCAAACACCCCAAACCAGGAGCACCCGTTGCTTGGCCGGCATGGCGAAACCGAGGCGCAGCGGCCAGGACGGCCCCGTTGGGAAACCTTTGCGACACCGACCCAACCGAATTATCCGCCACCCTCCTCTCGGGCTGTGCCCGCTCTGAGGCGGGCGACCACCCTGCCTCAGTTTACCCACTTACCAACCCCGCGGGACGCCGGGCACTGGCCGAGACACCCGCCCGGCCACCCAGCAGCCGGCTGGGCCACGCCGCCGCGCCTCGCCCCTCGTTAGCGGGAGAGCCTGACGAGCCTGACCCACTTCCCCGAGCGCCGGGAGGATTAATTGGTTCCTTTGCTCGCGCGGAGCCGCCGGGAGCTGGGGCAGGTGCCAGGCGGGATTAGCAAAGCATGAGAGCACAGCTCGCGGGGCCGGCCCTGCCCACGCCGTCCGCACGGCCATGCCGGGTGGACACCGGGATGGACATCCCTCCCTGGGAATGCTCGGCCTCCCCATGGGTGTCCCCACGGGTCTCCCCATGGAATGGGATGTGGCTGTGCTGGGGATATCCAGCACGGGGATACCCAACCTCAAGGGATGCCTGCTCTAGGGAAACTGAGGCACGGGCTCCCACCACATTCCCTGCAGTCCGGCACCCTGGAAGCATCCAGCAGTGGGGACACGGGATCAAGAGGAGCGAGCGGTCGCCTCCCATCGTAAATAAGCAGCTCAGCGATGATTTCCTGCTCTTGTTGACCTTTGACTATGCAGAATAAAGACATAAATCCATATTTTAAACCCATCTGAGCGCCAGCCAGGCCCACAAAGCCATTTACAGCCTGCGATTTGGACGGGGCAGTGAGCAGGAAAGCGATGGTTTCTCGAGGTGACATTCCCCAGGAGGGAAATGAAGTGTTTTATTTGCAGATATATAGGGCACGGTCGTTCCTCCGCTTCCCCTTCCCTCCGCCCTCGGCTCATAAATAAAACATACGGCCGTGTAACCGGCTAATTACGGGAGGATGGCAAAACCCCGCCGGTCGCTGGGAAAAGAAATCAGCTTTTTAATCAGCCCACTTTCCTCCCCATCTAACTTAAGGAGAAAGGGGCATTTCGGGCGCCGGGACGGAGCCAAGACTCTCCGGCGGCTCCTAGGCTCCCCCTGGGGTTGTGCACCCCAATCCCTTGGGGCAGGTTTGGGGTTGCTTTGGATTGGGGTGGGGGGGGTTCAAGCTGCTTCTGGTGTTCTGGGTTTTTTTTCCCCTGGCTGGGAAAAGGATGTCTTTGAAAAGTCTAATTGTTCCTTACACATTAGATACATTAATGAGGTCTCTGATCAAGCGGCTGGCTCTCTGGCAAGGAGGCTTCAAGTAGCAATTTTCCATTTGTGTTTCAAATTTTAATGAATGTTCCTGTCTCCGGCTGCGATGCGCGGTGATAATCCGTACGGCTCGGGTCAGCGCCGGAGCAGGGGCTGCCGCACGGGAGGGCTTGTACAAGGGTTTGATTTCTTTGGGGAATAGTTCATACAAAAAATGGTAATGGCAGAAGACAGTCTTCCTTCCCCCTCGGTTGCCAGAGCCCAAGAGCTACAAATCAGAGGGTTATTATTTCTTTCCGATGTCCCTAAAGTATCCTATATCTTTAGCGGGAGAGTAAAGTTCAGCCCTGATAAGATTGCGGCGCTGGGTGAGACGCGCTTTGCCTTTCCTCCTGCCTTGTTTTTCCTTCCCTCCACCTCCACCTCCCTCTCCCTCTATCCCTGAGGAGGCCAGCAGAGTGTCCCCAGGGCCACCAGCCCACCCCAGGGCCCCCCTCAGCGCCCCACATCCAAGGGCCGGATCCAGAACCCACCCCGCCAGGACAAGATTTGTATAACCTTGTTTTGGCATGCCTGCCATTAACTTAATTTAACATCCATATTGCCGCTACTTAATTAAATAGATGAACTCATTTTACATTTGCAAGTCTTAATTCATCCTGAACAAAATTGGCCATGTTTCGTTCTTTCTACGCTACCAGCTCCCCGGAACAAATGACTGCCTTTTGTAGTTAACTGCTAGTACAGGTTAAACGCTAATTAGCAACCCGGGTTGGGTGTTAACTTCCTTATTTATCACCCGGCGCCACTCGGTGAGCGAGGGGGCGCGGGCTGGCACTTCCCAGCTTCCTGCGTGGGTCTCATCCCGCAGGGTCAGGGGCGCTGGATGCGTGCGGGATGCACACGGTGCAGGGCTCCTGGGGCTCAGGGCACGGTGCCTGCCTGACCCTGGGGCTCCTGATGCACAGAGTGCTCGGTGCAGGGGGCCTGGCACAGCATCCAGGGGTGTGGGATACGTGGGGGTCGTGTGGTGTGTGAGGGTCAGAGCATGGTGCACACGTTCAATGCAGCATTTTCAGCTTGACGTGCCATGCATGGCGGTGTGTGGGGTTCAGCACAGCATGCCCACGAGGAGTGTGGCACATGGGACACGATGCACGGCATGTGGCTCATCATGGGTGATGCACAGGGCTGGACACACAATGCACAGGGGTCAGTGCACGGGCCTTGACACGCATGGCCCCTGTCACAGCAGTGCTCAGTGCATCACACAGCACCCAAACATCTCCCTGGAGAGCACCCCTCCACCTCACCGCCCCGCCAAGCCACCGTGGGCTCTGCCAGGGCCAGCACAGCCTCCCTGGAGGTATCTGGGGAGACGCCCTGAAGCGAGCAGCACCCCGCTTTTCCAAGCTCCAGGGGTGCCCACACCAAGTGGCGATGCCTGGAGGCTGCTGAGCCTCAAGCACACCCCACCCACACAGCTCCCATGTGGTGCTGGCTGTGGCAGGGGACATGGCAGGGCGAGGGGGACACGGGGACCCCACCAGCAGGGCAGCCAGGCTGCGCTGAGCCTGGCAGGAAGCCGCTCCAGGCAGGCTCATCTGGTTTGACTAACAAATCGCTAACTGCTTCCCCCGAGGCAGGTGGAAGGAAACAAGCTCCGTGGCTGTAAACAACCCCCCCCCCGGCCCCCCCGCTTCCCACCCACGGCCCCCCACAGCCCTCCCCCAGCGCCGGCCAGGGGCAGGTTGAGACAGAAAACACTTGTGCAACACCCCCTTCACGCTCTGATGCAAGCCCTGCCAGGGGGACAGGGCCCCCCCAGCCCCTGCCCGCTGCCCAGGGACGCTGGCACCCCGGGCAGGGCGTGGGGTGATGCAGAGCTTGCACCAGCCCAGGCTGGCCCTGAGGGACAACTCCTCGCTGGCACCTGCCGTGACATCCCAGCTGCTGGCGTGGCTCAAGGGAACGAGCCGAGGTGGTGGCACGGGGCACCCAGGGGCAAAGCACACCAGACTGGTGACACTGAGGTGCCTCTGCCAGCACCTTCCAGTGCAGGGGACCCCAAAGAGCAGCATGCCCAGGAGAGGCCACCATTGATGCTGGCAGTTGCCATCACCGGTGATGTCCAGCCCTGCTAACAGGGACATGGCAGAGGAGGTGGCATGGGGACGAAGTGGCAGGAGGGGACTGATAGGCATCTCCCTGGCTTTGTAAACCGATCTGCCCCCACCTGCTGAAATAACAGCGAGGGGAGGCAGCTCTGGTTACCGGCGGTGCCGGGGGCCGGCTGGGTGCCAGCACCCTTGGCAGAGGGCCAAGCAGCTCGGCAGGCACCGAGCGGGGACCCCCGTCCTCCATCGCCATCCTCCCCCCGTGCCGCAGGCGCCGCACGGAGCTGCTCGTCCCGCTCCCCGGCGTCACCGCCCCGCCTGCTCCTTCCCCACCCGGAATTTCAGGTCTGGCACCCCAAGCCGGCGCCTTCGGGAGCCAGCGGTCCCGCAGGGACATCACCCCTGCCCGGGGCCACCGCTGTGGGGATGACACCAGCCACGCCGCGTAGGAGCGGGAGTAATTCTCCAGGTTATCCCGAGCGGTTTTGGCTGCATCCTCCTTGGCACAGAGAGGGGCAGAGCACCAGGACCAGGAGCCACCACGGCCAAAAAAGCAAAGCCTGGTGGGGGGATCCAGCCCCTCTGGGAGGAGGGATAAGCGCTCCCAGGTCCCCTCGCTGCCCCCAGGCCCCGCCAGGACCCCATCCCAAATCCCTGCCATCAGCAGAAGCGAAGGAGCGGGGCCGTGAGGAGCGAGGGTGATAGATAACAGCCCTCTGTGCCGGCGAGATAAATAGCCCCAGCAGCGCCAAGCTGTACTCGGCCAGAAGCTAATAGGGGCTGTCAGGGCGGTTTAGAGGAGCAGAGCATCGTTTCGGGGCCCGGCTGGGAGGACGCCGAGGGGAAGTGACAAGGAAGCTGAGCAGAAAGCGACAGGCAGTACACAAAGAGCATGTCCTCTGTAAGTGGTGATAAACCTTGGAAAAAAAAGAGAAAAGCTAAATCAGTTGTTTAGCCGATGTACCACATGCTGACAGGGCAAATGTGAAGGCTTTTATGGCCACATGGGTTTTCATTTGCAGTTATTCATAGCGGAGCCGGGCGCTTTATCTCACTTTACATTATGTGCAACCACAATGCAGACACTTGCACCGCAACGCATTGCCTCCCTGGAAAATATTAATATGTAAATGTCAGGCTCAGAGGGCAGCAAGGGAACGGCAGGCAAGGAGCAGGCCGGGAGATAAAACCTGCCCTGGAAGGGAGGGGGGCGAGCAGGACCCCCAGCCCGCACCCTGGGGTGAGCAGGAAGGGGGAGGCACAGCTGGGATGGAGCGTGCAGAGAGGAGCTGGGTGTGGGCACACGTGTGTGCACCATGCACAGCCTCAGCTGAGAGGGAATTGTGTGTGTGTGTGTGTGAGCATCAACACGTGTGCACAGCACCCCTCAGCAGCAGACAGGGATGGATTCCTGCGTGTGAACTCACACACGTGTGCACAACACCTCCCTTGCAGCGCAGGATGCGCTCGCGCCTCACCTCTGCAGGAGGACAGACAACCTCGGTGACCTGCCAGGTGTCACAGCCCATGGACAACCCCCAGGCACACCTGAGCACCCCCACGCACCCAGGACAGTCCTGGGGAGCCGTGCCCACCCCGAGGGATGCGTGGTGAGGCCATGGGAGGGCCGGCACACTGGGCTGGAGGCAGCCCCGGCCGGGCAGAGCGCGCCGGCGCGGCGTGCCAGCGCCTGCACAGCCCCGGCGGGCAGCGCTCCAGCCATGCCTGCTGTTCCTGGGCTCCGTTCCTCTCCAAGAGCCTCCAGCCCCGGGGTAGTGCCAGACTGACAGCCTGGAGGCTATTTATTCGCAGGCAGAGGCAGCGGGAGCTGCTGGCGGATGCAGCCGCCTTTGTCCTACAGGGAAGTTTGCTCCCTGCCTCCTGCCTGGCCCCCATCTCCCTTGGTTTTCCACCTCCACACCCTGATGCACCATCCAAACACAGGGAGGCATTTGGGGGAGTTCCCAGCCTGGGGTTCCCAGCTCTGATGTCCAAAGGACTTGCCACAGGGCCCTAGCACACAGGGACACCGGGCAGCTGCCACGCTCCCCCTGCCCCAGCAGCCCTCAACATCACCCAGTCAGGCCAAGGCGCTGGAGGTGGCACCCCAAAGGTGGTGGGGGTAGGAGGAGGGTGGGCACCCAGCCCTACCCAGCCCTGGGCTTTGCTCCTTGGCACGGTGCCTGCCGGGGTGGGGGGCACCCCCGAAGCGCGGCCCCCTCGGCCGTTACCAGGAGAATCGCTGGCAGCCGGCACTGGCACAGGGACAAGCCTGGGAGAGAGGTGGCCCCCCAGCACCTCGGGGAAGGGAACAATCCCTGGGCATTTCTTTTTTGGCAGGCCCCGGGTCCCCCCCCCTCTGCACCCCCCCTCCCCGTCCTCCTCCCGCGCTCGGGCGCGGGGACACAATTAAATCAGTGTTCTGCTAACAATCTGCCGGCTAATAAGACATTTTCCTCCCTCTCCCTCCTCCCCCCCACTCCACCCCAATCCGTGTGTGATGGGAGCGCTTTGATATGAGAGTGGACTCTAATGGGTTTGGTGTAAGGGAGCCTTAATTTATTACGTGCCTGTAATTGATGTTTGTATAAAGTAGCTCTTACAGCTCCTCAGAGTGGGAGATGAAAAGCAATCAGTCAGCCATTTGCCTCCAAAGGAAGGAGAGAGAAGACAGACAGCGAGAAAGAACCAGACGTACTCATCAAGCCTGGAGAAAAACCCAGAAAACGAGGGAACAAACAAAATCACCCCTGCACAGCCTCACCAGCAGCTCTGGCACTGCTGGGTGTCACCGCCAGCATCCCTGGGTACCACCACCAGCATCTCTGGATATCACTGCCAGCATCCCTGGGTATCAGCATCAACATCCTTGGGTAGTGCTGCCAGCATCCCTGGGTACCACTGCCAGCACCCTTGGGTATTACTGCAAGCATCTCTGGGTAGCGCTGTCAGCATCCCTGGGTATCACTGCCAGCATCCCTGGGTACCAACACCAGCATCCCTGGGTACTGCTGGCAGTCCCTGACTGCCGCCAACAGCATCCCTGGGTACCAGCTGCCACAATCCCAGGTACCTCACCACCCCAGCATTCCCAGGGCTGGATCCTGGTGGGAATGCCGGGGGTGGGAGCCTCGTGGAGCCGTGGCAGGGCAGGATGGGGCCCCTCCCGCGCCGGCCGGGGCTGATTAGGCTGCAGCAGCCGGTGCTGAGCTGCTCTAATGACGGCGGGCGCTGGGGAGTCACGTGCTGCCCAGCGCCGGCTGGGGAGCCGTACGTCACCGGCCCCGGCAAAAAATCGGTGCTAAATTGAATCAATCCATCTTGGAAATGGCTCTTGTCAGCCAGTGTCAGGGAGAGCGTCTGCAGGAGAGGGATCAGGCGGGGGCAGGCCGACGAGGGCCAGGCGGGCGGCACCGCTGCCGCGGCACTGCCCGGTGTCTCCTGACCCCCCATATGTTGGATATGGGGGGTCTTCCTGCCGTCAGGGGGGGCAGAGCAGGATGGGATCCTCATCATCCATCCAGCAGGGAAAGCAGAGCCCAGAGCAGACTGCGTGCCTCAGTTTCCTCACACTCCGTGCCCCTCTGGTGAAGGAGGGCAGCTCCACATCAGGTAAAACCCCAGGAAGGTTGGAGACCTCCCCAGTACCCACGTGCACCACAACACCGTGTCCAGGGCAGAGTGTACCAAGCTGGGAAGGACAATTCTGCACCAGGGAGACAAAGACGCCGGCACTTGACACAAATATAGATGGATCCTCGGAGTACGAACCCTGCAGCCTGGCAAATTAAAACGTAGCGCGAAAGGGGGGACGGAAACAGCCCCAGTGATTGATTTTCCATCCAGACATTCAAACCAACCGAATATGTCACCCAGACAAGCCCTCGGAAAGCGGCGGCAAGCCCAGATTTATCCTCTGCTCGGACCGGAGACCATCCATCCCTATCCAACCCTGGGAAATGGCTTCACACCCCTGCCTCCCCATCACCGTGCCCATCCCACGGCCAGGCCAGCAGGTGGGATGGGCACCACGATGGGAAGATGGGGCACAGGAGCCGTCACCATGCCAGGAAAGAGGATCCAGGCACAGGGACACATACTCAGGCTGCTAACGAAGGCAATTAGAGGGGAAAGCATCCCTCGCACCGCTTCTCCTAATTAAGAACCATCCAATTCCCCAACCCGCCTGTTCCCCGGCTCCGGTACAGCCTGTTATTTACCTGCAGCTAATAGGTTGGGCGCAGCTAATGATAGTCTTGTATCAAATGGCTGGATCTTGGCTTCTGACAGCTTTAAAGACCCGTCTCGGGGACACGAGGGTTTCTAATTACGGGGTTCGTCACGGGAAGGCTGGGTTCAACGCCAGTCACTCTCCCCGGGTGACATTTCTGCCCGGATTGGAAATCTAAACACAGCCCAGCCAGTTAAGGTTAAAAATACGGCGCTTGACAAGACAAGGGATCATAATTTGGGTCACCGCCGGGTTTAATTAATTGGAATGGAGCAATCAAAGCACAGCGTGCGGTAATTACAGCCCCGGTTGGGGCAGGGCTGGGGGAGGCGGGTGAAGGGATGGGGGGGATGCTCCCCACCGTGGGGACGGGCAGGGAGGCATCACCCTGGCCCCAGGGTGCAAGCAGGCATCGCGTGCAAGGAGCAGGCAGGGCAGGCGGGGAGACGCGAAGGAAGCGAGCTGGGAGCTCCCGAGCACGGCATTCCCAGCGGATCACACGCCAGCCCCACAGGAATCCCAGCCAGGCAAAGCGGGCTCCATCCCCAGTGTCCCCATCCCCAGAGTGCCACGCGGCTGCAGCCCGGGCTCCCAGGCACCACCGCGGCTCTGCCGAGTGATTTATTTTCACCAATTACCAGGGCACTTTTCCCTTCGCCAGGACCACGCTTAATTGATTGGAACCTATTGAAAACAAATTAACCGGCACCGGGGCGCAGGGACCTGTTTATGGCTCCTCCGTGGGGCAGCGGGGAGGACACGTGAGTGGCTCTGACACGTGGGTGATGCACGGTGGGATCAGGGGAGGAAGGTGGGACAACCCAAATATCTCCCTGAACATCCCCAGCGCTGCTCGCCGGCTCCTCTGCCATGGTTAATGCTGATGTGCAAGGGGAAACTGAGGCACGGAGCAGCATGGGGCTCACACCCTGGCACTTCCTTGCTGGAAAAGCTCCCTGTGGCATGGACAGGACCAAAATGTTCCTCCCCACCGCAGTGCCCCGAAGGAGGGATGCACACAACGGTGACCCCATTAAGCGAACCCAGCTAGCATTAATTTGACCCCATCCGCCGCGCGCTAATCAGCTGTAACCGTGGCACCCAGCTCAATCCAAATTGATTTACCGAGGCTGGAAATGGATACAAATGTGATTAAAGGCTTTTTATTTTCCATAGGTCCTCTCTAAAATGATTTAAATCAATTGCTACGTGCAGGGTCCTCTTCCTCCTCCCCAGCCGACCCCGCGGCGCCGCGCTGTCGGCCGGGGCGGGCGGGGAGTAACACCCCACTTTCCACATCTGCCCCATAAACCCACCCAGAGGGGAGCAGCACCCCGATTTCCCCCTGTGACCCACCCACACCCCTCGCTGGACCCCTCACATCCTCCACGGGCGGGATGCCGGCGCGCCGGGCGGCCCTGGCGAGCGATCAAAGCCCATTAGGCTGAGCGCCGATGCGCGCCCGTTGTTCGTCAATTATTCAAACAATAATTGCACCCTTATTTAAAGTCTAGTCTTGCGTGCGCAGCACTGCAGGCTGCCAAGGCCCACGTTAGATTTACACCCCCGGCGCGCTCCCGCCGCCAATTAATTAAGCAAACACATTCCTCCGCACGCTCTCAGGTGTGCAACCTGCCCGGTTCAGGTTCAGCCCAGCAGCACCGACACATCCCCACCTGGGCCAGGGGTCACAGCCCCTGGGGGGCCCTATTAGGGCTCCCTGGTTTTAGGATTTCCCTAAGGATGGCTGCTCTCACCCTGCTCCAAAGCTGATTAAAGATTAAGCGGTCCACTCATCTGCTTCCCTACAATTTTTTCCAAATTTGGGGGGGGAAAAAAGCAAGGAGGAGGGGGCTGACATTAGCAGCCATTGTTAGGGGCCCCCCTGGTCCCCAACAGTCCCTAATGAGGGGGGAGGCTGGGAGTGACAGTCACCAAGAGGTCAATTCATTCATCTGGCCATGTTATTACAAGTCCAAATTTATTGTCACCGGGCCACATTAGCACTGGCACGGAGGACGCAAGGTTGCACCCCTACTGAATAAGCAGATAAATGAAAGACATCTGGAGAGCAGAATGAAGGGGCAGATTATTAATGCTGAAATTTAGAAGCCAAGGTCTAAGCCACGAATCCATCAGCGCAACCAGTTATGTCCAATAAATTAGGAGAGATAAGGATTGAAGGATGGTATATTAAAGGCAACATTCATTTCTGAACTGGCACGAGGGCTTGCAGGCATCCTGCCTCTGCAGGGTTAACCCTTGGTGGGCAGGGATGTGGAATGTGGGATTTGACAGAGCCGAGGAGGCTGGTGGCCCCTGCACGGAGCACACCCTGCCACCAGCTGCCTGATTTGGGGCTGTCACAGTGCTCACAAGGGGGTGTGAAGGAGGGTGCACCCCCCAATGGAATGGGCACTACGATGGAGGGGCAAGGTGACAATGCAGAGGCTGGCAGGGGAGCACAGGGCATCCCATACGCACTGGGCAGGGAGCACTGGGGTCCCCAGTCCTTCCTGCAGCACATCCATCCTCCCCAATTAAGGGAGGCCTGGGGGTCCGCATGGCTCCTCACAGCATCTATGACCTCTGTCCCTGGCCTGAGGTTCAGCTGGCCCTGATGGTTCTTTGGGGACTCATTGCCACGGGTGACAGGTAAGGACTGAGGGGACAGAGCCTGTCCGGCCACCCCAGCCCCAGGCCACACAGCTGTCACCAGGAACTGTCCCCCTACTCCTCCTCCTTTGGCTGCCTCCCACCCACAGCCCCCATCCCACCCCACCCCACAGGTCCCACCACAGCAGCACCTCCTGGTTGTGCCAGCCTCAGTTTCCCTAACAGCATCACAACAGGATGGCAGGATCTGGCTACCTGAGAACACTTCAGTGCCTCTCCTGCTGATGTGAGGCTGCAGCCTGGCACCTCCAGGACACGTTATCCCTAGGGAAAGCAAGGGAACACGGCAGCCAGGGACCATGACCTCCTCAGCCAGGGACCGACCCTGTCTCCCAGTGGCACAGCCCTGGGGCCAAGCGAACACCTCCATGTCATGATGCCAGGAAGGGGAAAATCAGGATTTTTTTCTCCCAAATTTGGCTGAGTGAGCACTCAGCAGTGAGGCCCCTCACCGGTGTCTCCCCTTGGCACCCCACCAGGGGCACTTTGGAGGAGAGGTGTGCTAAGATGGGGAGATGATGGCACAAAAAGGGGTCCCCTGATGCTGGTCCCTCATGGCCCAGCAGCAAAGGGAGGTAGGGCAGGAAGGCACACGGGGCCCCCAACACCGACCTGGCCCCCACAACCCCACCTGAGCCCCCTGCCCAGTCCCAAACCCTCCCAGCTCCCAGACAGCTCCAGCCTCCCCAATTTCGGCCTTCCCAGTGCTCCCGCCAGTTCCAGCGTCTCTCCCCCTCCCCACAGCAAATTTCAACCAGCCTCATCTGGCATCTGAGGGATTTGGGATTTGTTTAAGCTCTTTTCACCCGCCGGACTTTAATCGGCGCGTTTGCCTGACCTCCAGCCCCGCCGCAACCCCGGCTGTGCCGGCGGTGCCGCCTGAGGGTCCCGGCTCGGGGCGATTCCCAGCGCCAAAGCCCGGGGCTGCCCCCAGGATAGCTGGGATTAGCTATCAAATAACTTTGCATTTAAACCCTTTTTAACAGGGCTGGAGGTCGGCAGGGTAAGGGCAGAGGTTAAGCCTGGCCGCGGCCGGGCGCTGACCCTGCAGCCGGGGACGCTGGAGAGGGGACGGGGCGGCACGGGGGGCCTGGGGGTGTGGGACCCTCACCCCGGACATGCCACCCACCCACCTCCCCTTGCACGGTGGGGCCAGAGAGGGGACGGCTTGTGGGGACCTCGCAGTGGGGTGTCCCCACAGGAGGAGGTGTCCCCACAGGAAGGGGTGTCCCCACAGGAGGGGTGTCCCCACAGGAGGGGGTGTCCCCACAGGAAGGGGTGTCCCCACAGGAGGGGTGTCCCCACAGCCCCCAGCCTCGCCACCCCCATCACTTACTGAGGCTCTGCAGCAAAGACGACCAGCTCTTCATCTCCAGCATGGCGAGGGTCCCGTGCCCCCCTCCCCAGGCCGGTGCTCAGGCTGCTGGGGGGGCCCAGGACCGGTCCCACACCCCAGCAGAGGGAGGCACAGCCCCGGTGCTGAGCCACCGGCGGGTGACAGCGACCATTTTATTGCCTTTTAACTCTGCCTGCGTGGCTCCAGCACGCTCATCCTCCCCCTCTCCGCCGCCCAGGCTGGTCCTGAGTTGGGGAGCTTTGCTTTTCCCTCCCTTCCCTCCTCCTCCCTCCTTGCACTTGATAGCAGCCTTGTCAAGCCCGCCGAGCTGTGCTGACCCCTGCCCTGGCGCTGCTAATTAAGGCGGCACAGTGACAGCCCCAGTGCCTCACCAGAGCGCCGCGGCACGGCTGCTCCTAATTGGAGATGCTTTGGAGTTCTCAAAAAACACCCAGTTGGGGCTGGGGGATCCTAGGGGGGTCCTGCACCCATGCCAGGGGGTGGTGCTGCAAGGGGATGCATCCTAGATATTGAGATCCCGGAAATTATTGAGAAGCGGATGCAAAATTGGCAATAAAAAGACCCTGAAGTCAGGAGGAAAGTGGGACTGGGATGGATGAAGGCGAGCAATTCCCTCGGGAATGTCCCCTGCACGAGGGGCACCTCATGCTGGGGCCTCCCGAGGTATTTTTGGATGGTGAGGAGTGAGGGCAGCGGGCATGGCAGGGAGCCAGGACACAGGGCTGTATCTCCCTGCGGCAGAGCAGGGGCTGGCAGGGGTATCAGCCTGGACACCTGGCTCCTGTCTCTGTCCCTACCCCTCTCCTGAGACCCTGAACACCCTGTGGAGCCCCAGCATGGCTGGGAGAGCTCGAAGGGGCACAGCAGCACCCACCCAGCCCCGGGGCCGTGTCCCCGGGGCCATGCCAGCAGCCTGACGGATCCATTGTGTCGTGACAGACGAGCTGCTTTATCGCGGCGAGGCAGCCAGCGCCAGCCGTCAGGCTGACCCCGCCGGCGGGCTGAGGAGAAACAGAAGAGGGCTTGTATCATCCAGGGGTCAGAGGGCACGGAGGCAGCCGGCCCCCCCTGCAAGCCCAAATTCCTGGCATGCACGCCCGGGCAGGCAGCTGCGTGCGGCCCCTGAGCTGCAGGTGGGGGCTGGCAGGGTATGGGGACAGACACCCCCCTTAGCACCCCCAGTCCCTGTGCTGCCAGCTCAGCCACCCCTTGTAACATGGGGGCTGTGCCCTGAAACGGTGTCCCCAAGCTGTGGTGTCCATCCCTGAACTGGGGTCTCCAGTCTGTCCTGTCCCATCCCTGACACGCTGTCCCCAGCTGCCCCGTCCCAGAAGCTGCCACCACAAAGGGACTCAGACAGACCCCACAACCACCCCAGTGTCTCCCAAGCCAATCCAGTGACCACTTTTCCCATGCCACCCTAAAATTCAGTGTCACCTCTGTGTCAGGGCTCTAGTGGGATGGGCAGGGTGGGACAGCAACTGCAGCCATGACTCACAAGGAATTAATTGGAAATCACATCCCCAAGGCTGGAGCAATGTCCCAGCACAGTGAGATGGGGATGTTTGGTAGGACCCCACTCCCTGCTCCCAGCAGCAGGAGTTTTGCGCAAGGACTAAGCAATGCTGCCCCCCCCAAAACTGTTCCCAAGACTCAATTTCTCTGGGATCAATCCCACTGGGCTGATATCCCTGGCATCAGGCACGGCCAAGCTATGGGGGCATGATGGTGCCAACCACCTGGGTCAGAGCCTGTCTTTGCCCCCTCACCCTGGCACTGGGGGTCTGTGTGGGCCAGTGGGGAGTAAATCCCCCCTGGAACCTCTCTGAGCTCCCCATCCCTTCCTCCCCTCCCTTCCAGCAGCCTTTGTGCCGCCGCCGAGCCGGCACCTCCGGGGTGGATGCATTAAGGCAGCACAAAGCAGAGCCGAGAGGCATTTCGGGTGCAATTTTCCCTGCTCCATTATTGACAAACAAGCTGCTTTGTGCAGGTGATGCCGAGGCCAGCGCAGCAGCTGGGACACTGTGCCACGCCGTGCCACGCCGTGCCAGCTGGACAGCCCCACTCCTGCCCCACAGCCAGCCACGCTGCCCTCCCATCCGCCACATCCCAGATCCATGTCACTCCTGAAAACCAAGGGGGGAAGGAAGAGGCAGGGGGAGCGCTCAGGGATGAGCAGTGGTGCCCAGGCAGGCACTGGCATCGCTGCCGGGCAGCCCCTTTCCCCCGGCCAGGGCGGCTGGGCACAGCGTGCGGCGAGTCTGTCGTTAGCGCCGTGCCAAACCCAAAGTGGCTGCTTCGGAACGGCAATCCAATAAAAGTGCTACTTGTCTATTTATCATCCTCAGGGCTTTTTATCACAGTGCAGATGGCTGCTACCTTCGCAAGGCACAGCAGTGTGCTGGCACGCGCCCGCCGCACAGAAGCTCGGGCGCCGCGGAGTCTGTGCGTACACCTGCGAGGAGCCGGCGGCCGCCTGCTCCAGAGAAGCCGGCCGGGAGCCGGGCAGTGCCGCCTGCCAGTGCCACAGCACCCCAGGACATGCCAGCTCCCCGTCCTGGGTGGTGTTTGCACCAGGCACTGGCACCAGGGATGGGCATTGGGCATTGGAACGGGGTACGTGCAATGGGGATGTCCAGCGGGTGTTCGCACTGATCATTTGCACAAGGTGTTTGCATGGCGCATTTGCATCAGGGTTGGGCACTGGGCATTGGCACTGGGCATTCTTCATCCCTGGAAGTGTTCAAGACCAGGTTGAACAGGGCTTGGAGCAACATGGTCCAGTGTAAGGTGTCCCTGCCCACTGCAGGGGGCTCAAACAAAGAGATCTTTAAAGTCTCTTCCAAGTCAAACCATTCCACGATTCCATGATTTGCACCAGGGATGTTCATGAGGTGTTGGCACAGGGCACCTGCAGTGGGCACACTCACTGGGCCTTTGCAGGAGGTGTTTGTTTGCACTGGGCACCTGCAGCGGGCATTTGCACTGGGGGTTATTAGCGGGCGTTCCACTGGGCACCCGCAGCCTGTCATTACCCAGCTGGGCGGGCTGCGGGCAGCGGCAGCAGCGGGCACAGGGCGGTGGGTGGGAACTGCTGGAGCAGGTGATTAAAGCTGTATTAAGTGTCTGTCTGCACGCGGGAGATAACACACCTAATTATCCACCGGGAGGGAGGAGCGGCCCCGATCACAATCGCGTAATGAAGTGGAACGCAGGGCCAGGCCTGGCACCGGCGGTAATTAAAAGGCAGCAAAGCCAGAATTGCAACGGTGGCAGGCAGCGGGCAGGGTCCCAAACCCGGAGCCTCTGACTTCCGTGGGAATCCCTCCTCAGGGAGCCCACTCACATCCCCACTCCAGCACATTTCCCCGTGCACCACGGCCTCAAGCCCCACCTGCTTGCGCCAAATCCCCCCTGCACGGCACAACAGCAGCGCACTCCAGCAAAGCCGCCTGGGTGCCAGGACGCGGTGCCAGCACCCCTGCCCTGCCCGCGGGCGCCGGGCAGGCCCCGCCGTGGCACCGTTGCATGGGCGTCGAGCGCGGCCCGCTGCGCAGAGGCGATGCCGGGACACGGAGGGCCGGCGCCGCTGGAGCAGGCGGCGGCGAGGCGGCAGGGGCGGCCGGGCCCCACCTCTTGCACCGGAGCCAAAGCCGCCAACCCACGCCACCGCTCCCCGAGCGGGTCCGGCGGGTCAGGAGCGCCCCGGGGAGACGCCGTGTCGCCCTGCCTGTGCCCGGCGTCCGCAGCACCGCTGCAGGGACCCCACGCCCGCGCCTCCCCCCCGGTCCGGCTGCCCCAGCTGGTTGGGAAGCGGCCGGGCTTGCCCGGGAATGCCGCTTGCATCAGCCCCGGCCTGGCTGGCACTGCTGGCAGGCAGGGACGTGCAGTGCCGGCAGGCAGCACGCTGGGGTCAGGCCCTGGAGAGGTGCAGCGGGGTTAGGGCATCCCTGGCAACACCACAGGGATGTCCACATCCCTTGGGGTGGTGGCACAGGGGACACTCAGAGGGGCAGTGACCACCCACTCCATCTCCCTGTCATTTCAACTGCGGTGCAGGACTCACAGCCTCATCCACAGCACGGTGACAACCTCCACTACAACGTGTGGCACAGTGGCCGGCAGTGAGGACACAGGAAGACATCCCCTCCTTCTCCTCACCCTGTCTTTTTCTCCTTCTAATGTTTTTTTCCTCCAAGCTCTCCAGAACAAAGTACACACTCTACCTCTTCAAACCCACCACCATCTGTCCGTCCGTCTGAGCGCCGCAGCCCCGCCGCTCCGAGCGGCCGCCTCCAAGCAGATGGTGACAGGGGAAGGACAAGCCGCTGCCACACAGGGCCTCGACGGCGGCGGGTCACAGCGGCTCCATCGGCCCTGACCTCCTCATCCTCCCCGGCACGGTAATTACCCAGCAAACAGCCTGCGCCGGGTCATTGTGCTGGACACCAACAAAGGGCGGCCGACGGCGGGACCTCCCGACCCCTGCCAGCCCCTGGCGACCCCGCCACCCCTGCCCTCCGCCAAAAGAGCAATAAATCAAAGAGATGGGACAGGGACAGGCTGGCAGGCAGGGATGGGGATGGGGACTCACTCCCCACCAGCACGTGGGTGCACCCCCAGCACCTGGGCGATGAGCCCTGGATTAGCGAGGCCATGCAAAGCGTGGTTGCCATCCTCCTCCCCGGCAGAGGGGACAAGTCCCTGCTGCCCTTGGGGACACACACAGGCTGTGCGTGCTCCCAGGCAGAGCGCAGAGGAGTGAGGGATGCTTCCTCCCCCTCCACCCTCCGGTCACAGCCAGTTAATGGGGAATTTCATGGGTGCGGCACAGCGGAGCGCAGCCGGGAACATGCCGGAGCCATCTGCTCGCAGGACCTGGGGCTGTCGAGCCGCCCTGACCTCGGCAAGGCAAACAATTTGCAGGAGCAGATGTCGCACCCTCCCTTCCCCCCGGGGCTGAGGGTGTGTCACCCGCCGGGCTTGGCACCCCCACAAACCCCCGGCACCTCGGGGTGGTCCCTTGCACCGAGCTGGGGGCACAACCAGAGAGCAAAGGCACATTGCAGAGACCTGGGAATCTCACTACGGGAGTGACACCCCCCAAAATATGGGGCCCTTGGGAATCTGGGCATGGCACAGCAGCGCAGAGGATGATCCCTGCTCCCTCCTGGCACCCCAGGCAGTCAGGTGTCACCTCACAGGCTGCCATCCCTCTGTGCCCGCTGGCAAGGATTCGGAGAGCTGGCTGTGCCCACAGAGCTCATACCCTGCAACCCTCCTGCCACGGCAGCGGCGTGCCAGGCACAATGGTGCCTGGCTCTGTCACCAGCCGCAGGTAGCACGGCATGGCACGGGGCTAAATGTGCAGGCGTGGCTGCTCTGGCAGCAGATCCCAGCCGGATCCAGGCTGGTTTCCCGCAGGTCCCCGGGAGTGGCTAGCACCGGTGTCTTTCGGACTGATTAAAATTCATTCTGCATGATTTAGGACCTAATCTCGGTGAAACTCCACAGCGCTTTATTAATAGCGCATTAGTGGATAATTCATGCGTTCGGATGAAGAATCAGCCCGTGTTATTCTCCGGGAGGGGGGGACACGCTGGGGGGGGACACGGGCGCGGGGAGGGGGGCACCCCACTCGCCCAGCCTCCCGCACCTCCCCGCCGCCGCCGCATCCCGGCGAGGCAGCAGCCCTTCTGACAACTGCCACCACTCATTAATCTTGACGAGTTTTCTGCTGAATATTCTTCCACAGGCTTTCAAACCGTTCACTAATTGCAATTAATCACTTACCGAAACAGATGTCAGGAACAATGGAATTGGGAAGTCTGGAGGCTTGATAAAGCTGTCAGAGGAGCGCGCTCGTGTGGCAGCGGGTGCCAAAAGGCGCTGGCAACACCTTCCCCTAGCCATGTGCTGGGGGGACCCGGTGACCCCGTCCTGCCCGCGCGGCATCTGTCCACCCCGGAGAGGGAAAACGCACGGAGAGGGGGCACAGGGAGGCTCTGTGTCCCCACCAGCACATGGGATGGGGATGTGAGAACTGGTTTTTGGCGGTGGGAATGGCACACCTGCAGGGAATACCACGGATGCCATCAGCACGGCTTAACCCTGACTCGGGGGCGGCTGGGGCTCTGCTCTCCATCAGGAAAGCCGCACGGAGCCCCAGCGGGGCGTCACGTCCGCCGTGCCTCGCGCAGGCGACGGCACGTTCCCCGTCCCTGCCAGACGCCGCTTTAGCACCAGCAGGGATCCAACAGCCTTCCCCGGCAGGCGCGCCACGCTGTTTACCCATCACACATGAAAGGTGCCGAGCTGACAGCTCCAGGGATGGGAGAGAGCTCCCGGAGACACTGACGGGGCCAAGGTGCCTGTGCACCTTCGCCTCCTGCCCTTGGAGACCCCAAGGGCCACCCCACAGGTGACCCCAGCAAGGGGCAGCTCCCAGGCTTCTGTTCCCCTGCAGCTTTACCAGCTGCAGCTCTGCACACCCCCACACCTCAGCTGCTCCCCCAGCCTGAAGACACCCTTTGGGACACAAGGTGAGGACAGGCTGGGAGAGGGAGCACGTTCCCAGTCCCCCACAAGGCAGACGATGCTGCACAGCCTGAGGCCACCAAGCGCAATTAGCCCCGAGTCCCCCAAGCACTGTGGGGACACTGCTGTGGGGACACCCACACCTCCCCAGCAGGCAGAGCCCAGGGGATTGGAGCATCCTTCCGGGGCTGGCGCAGCGCGAGCCCAGCCCGGGGCTCGCGACCGGCGCGGCCTCGACACATGTTACAATAAATATTCCGCACAGACACCGTTCCATATGTATGATCCGGTGGGGTGATGATTTTTCTACTGATCACTGGAAGTGACAGCTGTGCGGAGAGCAGGAGAAACAAAGGCACCGACTGCTCTCCCCGTTACACTCTGCTAGCGACATGATGGTGTGACACGGAGCCGCAGCATCTGGTGGCACCAGGACTGGCAACTGGGATGGGACGCCTATTAATGCCCGCCACAAAGGGGTGGCCACAGGGATGGGATGGAAATAAGGATGGGGTGGCAAAGGAAATAGGGTGGAAATAAAGATGGAGTGTCAATGGGGACAGGGTGACAATAAGGATAGGGTGGTAGCGATCATGGGAATGAGGTGACCGTAGGACGAGGGTGGAAATAAGGATGAAGTGGCAATGGGGAAAGGGTGGCCATGGAGATGGAGTGGAAATATGGATGGGGTGGCAATGGGGACAGGAATGGACATAGGATAGCAGTGGGTGCTGGGTAGCAATGAAGATGGGGTGGGCATGGGACAGCAATGAGCTTGAGGTGAAAAGAAGGATGGGGTGGCAACATGGTGACAATGGGAATGGGGTAGGGTGACAGTGGCGATGGGGTGGCCATGGCAATAGGATGGAAAAAAGGATGGAGTGGTAATGACAACAGGGTGGCCATGGGGACAGGATGGCAATGGGAGTGGGGTGGAAATATGGAAAGACATCAGTGTGGATGGGATGTCAATGGGAATAGGACAAAAATAAGGATGGGGTGGCCATGGGGGTGGCTCCCATCTGCCCCCTCGTGTCCCACACTCGCAGCCAGCCCCTCCATCCTGCCCTCCTGCCACCGCAGCTCCCGGCCCAGGCAGGATCAATATTTGCATTTGATTTGCAAGCGTTTCCTCCCCCCAGATAACGGCAGGGCTGCCACAGGTATGGCAGGGAGAATGCTGGGCTGGGTTAATTATTAGTGAACATGCAAATTCCCCCTCCACGAGATAACAATAAACACCGTGATTTCAGTGAGATAAACAGGGCTTTAAATTTCCAGCAGCCTTTACTGGTGTAAAAATAAGCGTCCCTTATTTATTTAGCTCCTTTGAGAAACCACATCAGTCCCCAAACACAGTCTTTTACTGTCAAGCTACAGTAGAAGCCTTTATAGGCGGCGAAGATCCTGACAGCTACCCCTAGCACAACCATCTTTTATTCATGCTCATAATATAAACTGTATTGCCTCAGAAACAAAAGGATTTAACTCGCTGCTGGCCGGGTGGCAGCGGCCGAGCCGAGGTCCCTGCTGGGGGCACGTGGTTGGGATGGCTTTGCTCTGACATCCCACATCTCTTCATCCCTCAGGATGCCTCCTCCTAGGGGCAGCACTGAGACAGACCCCTGCTCTGATGCATCAGCATATCCACGGATAAAATAAGCCAAAATAACAATCTCCCCCCAACCTGGAGCCATTAGGCAAAGCCTCCGTGCTCTGCGGTTCCGAATCCCACCCTGCCTGCACACACGCAGGAAGAGCAGCGGTTACAAGAGTGGTTCGTATTTAATAATGCAATTTATATTCCACTCTCAACATAAACTATTGTAAAGGCACACTAATGTAAAAATACATCTGGCTTGTCAATAGTTTATCTTCTGGATCTGCATCTAAATCCCTGGGCATTCTTGACTTATGGCTGCACCAGTGTCTAATGAATAAAAAGGTGCAAATTATAGGCCTTGCTTTAATGCTCATCATAAAATTAGATGATAGTTGCAAAAGCTGCATTCTCCTGCCCACAGTGCAGCAATGGTAAGCTATAAATAAAGTGTATTTAATGTATCCCAGCGCTGCGCAGAGCCAGGAAACAGTATGTTACTGCACAGCCTTCAATGGATCCGCCACCAGTTCAATGAAGTGATAACTGATCCATCATGTGAATTTATGTTAACTGTCTGCTCGCAAAGTCACGGCCCCAGCACTGTAAATAGCCCACAATCCTTCCAGCCCGGCCTGCCTGCCAATAAACCTGTCACCGGCAGCCTGGGAGCAGCCACCTTAGGACACCGCAGACAAACCATTACAGCTTGGGTTTCCTCCTAGTTTTTCCATTGCTGCCGTGCCTTGGTTTACCCACAGCCCAGCACCCCCCTCCTCGGGGCTTCCCAGCCCCGTGAGATGCTTTTCCACCTCCCTGGAGCTGTCACATCAGGGATGCAGGAAGCCCAGATGGGATCTGGGGGGCTGGCGGGGGTGTGGGTGGGATGGCTCCTGTGCTGGCGACAGGCAAATGATGGGAAGGGGGGGACAGCCTGGAAGTGGAGCCCCTCCAGTTCCTGCAACAGGGTGGGATGCAGAGCCAGGAGGGATGGTGGGAACAATTCACAGGATGGGGACAGAAATGGAACTGCATGACTGGAAAGCATCCTCCTCTGGCAGAGATGTGTGTCCCAGGGCTGGCACCTGGGAAGGAGACATCCCTGTGGTCACCAGGAAGGAGATGTTCCTAAAAATGTGGTCCCCAGGGAGGAGACATTCTCAAGAAAATGCTCCCAAGAAGCAGATGTCTTTAGGAAGGAGGTGTCCTTGGGAAAATGTCATCCCCTGGAATGAAACATCCACAGCAAAGATGCTCCTGGTAAGGGGTCCCAGGGAAGATGATGTCCTAGGGAGGGACACATCCCCAGGCAGAGCATGACCCTGAGAAAATGTGGTCCCTGGGAAGGAGATGACCCCAGGAAGCAGATGTCTTTGGGAAGGAGATGTGCTCAGGAAGGAGACATCCCTGGAAGGAGATGTCCCCAGCAAGGGGACGTTGCTGGGAAGGTGTCATCCACAGGGAGTTGTCCCTGGGAAGAAGATGTCTCTGGGAAGATATCATCTCCTGGAAGGAGACATCCCCCACAAGGATGTCCCTGGGAAGGTGTCATCCACAGGGAGGCGTCTCTGGAAAAGTGTCAGGAAGATGATGTCCCTGGGAAGATGTGATACTCAGGAGGGAGATATGTCTGAGAAGATGTCTCCAGGAAGACACAGTCCTGAGGAAGGTGTTCCCAGGAAGCAGGCATGTTTGGGAAGGAGATGTCCCCAGGAAGGAGACACCCCTGGGAAGATGTCATCCCCTGGAAGGTGACCTCCCTGGCATGGATGAACTGGGGCAGGCGTCACCTGCAGGGATGTGTCACTGGGAAGAAGATGTCCTTAGGAAGGAGATATCCCCCTTCAAACAGCCCAAACCCATGGAGCCCCAGCAGTGAGAGACACAGTGATCCTTGGGGAGCAAGGTGGCACCCGGAAGGACATGGGGGACACCATGCCCACAGGAAGCAGCATTCGCCACCACCCATCCCTCATTAACGCGGTGCTGAGCAGCCCCTAATAATAGCAACAGTAAATTCTCCTACCCAATTCGGGTCCATTTCTATAAATAATGTAGAATCTTTTTATTTACTGACAGGTTGTAAAAGTATCAGTGAGAATAATGTGAAATCAGGAGCTGCTGAATAATTCATGGCAGCAGCTCCGCTCTCCCCGTCCCTGCGCTCCCCTGGCCCCGGCGTTTACACGACAGCACCTTGTGCCTGGGTTTATCTCATAAAAACCAGGACTAACGACCTGGCACTAATTCTTTATCAACAGGGACTTTTACAGTGAGGGGAGGAGGAAGGAAATAGAAAGAAATAAAAATAACCCCGGGTGCACTCTATAAAAAATGCATAGGCCCATGTCCTTGCCTCTGCACAGAGATGGCCATCCCCAGCTCCTCCCATCTGCAATTCCCCACAGACCCCACAGCCTCTCCAAAAATTAGTATTAATCAGCAGCACCCACAGCCCCACACTGGCATGATCCAGGGGAGGCAAGTGCAGGAAGAGTGGCACAACCCTGCTGGGACATGGAGACACTGGCATGACCCACGGGAACACCAGGAGGGCTGATGGAGAGACTGGCAGGACCCACAGGAACAATGGCAGGACCCGTGGGGATGATGACAGGACCCACGGGAATGATGGTAGGACCCTTGGGGACACCAGTAAGACCCATGGGGATGGTGGCAGGAGCCATGGGAACACCAGCAAAGCCCATAGGGATGATGGCAGGACCCAGGGGGATGGCAGGACCCATGGGGATGGTGACAGGACCCATGGGGATGGTGAAGGACCCATGGGAATGATGGTAGGACCCTTGGGGACACCAGTAAGACCCATGGGGATGGTGGCAGGAGCCATGGGAATACCAGCAAAGCCCACGGGGATGATGGCAGGACTCAGGGGAATGGTGACAGGACCCATGGGAACACTGTCAGAGCCCACAGGGATAATGGCAGAATCCATGGGGACAATGGCAGGATGCTCCCTGTCCCCTTGCCACCCTCAAGGCTGCCAACCTGGGGCAGCAAACCCCTGCTGGGGGCAGATGGGTTAAATTTGGGCAGAATATGCTGATCACTGGGGCAGCTAATCCCTGTAACAACATGATCCGGTGTCCCTCATCCCTCCTGCCACCTCTGAGGGCGATGGGGACAGTGGGGACCCCCCTGCAGCTGCCCCCATCCCCTCCCCAGAACAATACCTACCCGCCGCTGTTTTGATGTGCGGCACAAAGCCGCGAGAGCTTTCCATGTAACATGATAAAAGCAAGTCCCCAGCCAGCACAATTATTTGATAATTCTCCCTTAACACCCATCAAATTAAAGCAATGTCCAAGGGCTGCCTGAAGTGGCACTGATAGGTATTAAACTTTAATGAGATTTAATGGCACTGCCCTACTTTTTAAGCGCTCGGGCCTACATTTATGAACATTTAATTTCCCGGGCCCTGACCTCTTTTTTTTTTTCCCCCTTTTCCCCACGGCCCCCCCTGCCTGCCTGGGAGCACAGCTGGATTCTGTTAGCTCTGGCAGCCGCCCCGACCCGGGATGCTCGGGATGCTCGGCCAGCCCTGAGCCCTTGGAAATCTCCAGGCACTGCAGGGTGAGATCTTGACTCCTGCAGGGAGCTGAGCAGGGAGGGGGAGCCCAGGGAAAAGCCAGGGGGGAAGCAGGGTGCAGATGTGATTCACCAGCAGCACACACAGCCAAATTTATGGAATGACTTAATTAATTTGCTCCTGGGACGAAATGACACTGTGGGTCCAAGTGGTTGGAGGGGCCTCCTCCTGCTGCAATGGTTTTGTTTAGGCACCCCTGAAAAATAAGTGTGCCCCCGCTGCAAACCCACAGTGCCAGGGCAATTTGGGGGGTGAGACCCCTCAACGCCCCCAGGGACAGAGCACAGCCCACTGATCCAGTTTATTGCTGCCCTCTAGTGTGTATGGGACAGCCCAGGCCTGCTGTCACTTGTCCCCCTGGCCACTTGGCCACCTAGCATGCTGCATCTGAAGCGGGGACAGCTGATGAGATACTCAGAGCCCTGACATACAGGGTACCAGGGGGATACCAGGGTAGCAGGGAGCATCACCTCAGCACCCCAAAATCCCACCAATGCACCTGCAAGATGGGCACAGACTGGCACCAGCGACATCAGGCATCATCTCCTGCCCCACACCATGGCTAGGACAGGTTTGATGGGGCTTGGAGCAACCTGGACTGGTGGAAGGTGTTCCTGCCCATGGCAGGGGGTTGGAATGAGAGGAGCTTTGAGGTCACTTCCATCTCAAACTACCCTGTGATTCTATGGTCCTGGTGGGACACAGGATGCAGCATTTCCCTACCAACCATGAAGAGGGGCTGCTGGCATGGGTGACCTCTCAGGGCATGAAGGTTAGAGAAACTGAGGCACACACCAAGGCAGCCAGGCTTCTGAGCTGGATATGTCCCTCTCCCGCCTTCCCAGCACCCACCTCAACTGCAGGGAGCCCAGCAGCAGGAATGCAAAGGCAGGGCAATAAAAGGGAGCGTTATCAAGCGCCAGCAGAGCTGACAGCTCAGGGAGGAGAGCAGGGAGGGAGGGAAAGGAACAGAAAGGGAAGAAAAAAAAAATACCCCACCCTTAACCCCGAGATCACTTATCATTCAGGCTGCATCACGCATCTAGAAAGTGCAGACACAAAAATGTAATGTCATAACATTCGCAGTTCAATAACCTTTGCTTCACGAGACGGCTTGAACTGTCAGAGGAGCTGGAAGGTAAATATTTCAGCGCCCAGGCACTGAATGCAAAGGCGTGGGGAGGGGGTTGGCCTCGGCTTCCCCAGCTCGCCTCGACACGTTCAAATATCCCCCGCCATAAATCCCAGCCGGCGCTGGGGAAAGGCCGTGGCGCGGATAAAATACGAGCAGATATAAAGCCAGACACCTTTATTGTTCGGCAAAGTCTTCCAACAAGTTATGAACCCGCAGCTTGACCCTAACCCATCATCTTGTTATACAGCGGAAACAAAGGCAGCGCCGGGAGCCGGGGCTGGAGAGGGGCAGGATGCGGGTGGGAAGGAGGAAAACCCAGCCTGCCTCCTCCACGGGGGATAGGTGGGTGTAATTCATCCCTAAACCCCACATCTACCACGCTCCAGGCTGCCTGTGGGGAGCAGACCCCGTGTTAGCCCCTTGCAAGGAGCCTCCCTGCCAGGTTCAAGGGTACAGAGTTCCCTTGGCCGGGGTTAACAGGAGCAGGACCCAGCAAACACCGGTTAACCAGGACTGCCATGCAGGCAGGAGGAAGGAGATTGCACAGCCAAGAACCAACGGCTGCGGGGGTTGGCAAACCAGTGAGGGATCAAAAGGGGAGCAGAGAGATTTCCCAATGGGGGAAAAAATCCCCTAACAGCACTACCAAGGTGCTGGCACCAGGACTGTGCATGCAAAGGGACAGCACAGCACAGGGGGCAGTGACCTGGTGTCCAAGCCAGCTGCATGGCACAGCACAGCACAGCACAGTGGGCAACAGCAGTGCCAAGCAGCTTGCACATCCCATCCCCTGCATGGCACACGCTGCACGGTGGGCAACAGCAGTGCCAAGCAGCTTGCACATCCCATCCCCTGCATGGCACACGCTGCATGGTGGGCAACAGCAGTGCCAAGCAGCTTGCACATCCCATCCCCTGCATGGCACACGCTGCACGGTGGGCAACAGCAGTGCCAAGCAGCTTGCACATCCCATCCCCTGCATGGCACACGCTGCACGGACCTCCCCTCTCCAACTGCGCGGCACAGCTGGGGACAACCAGAGCCACCTGCCTGCAGCTGGGCTGGCTCTGCCACGGCGCAGCCCCAGCGCCGGGGGAGCAGCAGGGGATCAGGACACCCCAGCGCCAAGCAGGGAGGGCATCAAACGGGGCACGGCCGCGGTGAGGAACAGTTAAACGGCCCCCGCCCGCACGGGGCGTGCGGCAACAGGCACCATCACACCCTGCCCAAACACCTGCTACCGCCGCGCTGGCACGGGGCGAGCGCCCGGGGCGGGCACGGAGCGGCGGCAGCGGGGAGCACGCCAGGGCCCGCAGCGAGGAGCGGCATGTCTGCGCTTGGCAGCACAACAGAGAGCAGGTGACAAGCGCGCCGGCGGTCGCTTTATTACAGGAAGCGAGCACGCAAGCATCTGACGCCGCGCTGCCCGGAGAGAAAATAAAACACCCCCCTCTCCCCTGCTATTAACAATCCCTCTGCGGGCGCGGGAGAAGGGCCCCCCGGATGCGGGGGGTGGGTGCCCTGCTGCAAAATGATGGCCCGGTGGCATCACGGCTCAGCCTCGCCCCCCTGCATCACTCCCAAGGCCAAATAAATCCCAAGGGAGTAAAATTATGTGTGTGTGCACAAACATTTTTCCTCGGCAAACACTCCCCGAGACAACAAAATCAGCCGCCCCTGCACCCGTTCCCGCGCCGCCCCGCTCCTCTGACCCAGCAATTAGAGGCAGGCATTAATATTTAAATATTGCCAGCTCGGGAGAAAGGAAATCAAATAAAACACGCCAGCGTGCCGGCAGCACATCCAGCTCCTGCTCCATCGCCTCAAAGAGGGTGCACAGCAGGAGGGGGGGTGCTGTGCCACGCTGCTGGGGACACCAGGGTATTAATGCCACAAGGGGAACCCCCTTTCTGGGCCAAATCAGGGTGAGCAAGGAGGCAGCAAGCAAATGGTGAGCAAACAGCAGTGATGTTGTTGCCTGCTCAGCTGGGGGGTTTCAAAGGAACCCCAAGCCCACACTGACCATGTTTTGGGGTTCCCACTCCCTCCCAGCCACAAAGCAGCCGCCTGCAGGGTGTTGGGGACACACACACATCCAGGCTGTACCCCCCCCCACCCGGTCCCGCGGGTGCTCGGAGGCGGCGCTGGCCCAGCAAAGAGGATTTACTGCTCAACGCAAGGGGCTTTAGAGGCAATAACTTTCCCTCCTCTTGACTTAAATGGATTTGAAACTTCAAAAAGGATCGAGGGGGCAGGCTGCCAAGCGGCTGCCCCCAAGGGCTGACCCCGCAGGGGCTGGGGGGGCCGAGGGGGAGCTGCCAGCCCAGCCAGGGCCAACGGCCGTGGCAGATAAGGGGCGGGGGGGCCCAGAAGGGCCCGAGATAAGGCGGCCGCCGTTACGGGCGCGGGAGCTCTGGGGCACTTCCTCCCGCCCCGCGGTGCAACCGCCGGCGGGCAGTGGGGGGACATGGAGGGGACGTGGGGCTGCGGGGCATGAAGCACGAGGCATGGCAAGGGCCAGTTCAAGGGCAATCCCCCTGGCAGCCTGCCCGGGCAGCCGCTGCAGGCCAAGCTCTGTCCCGGCTGCTCCTTCTCGGGGCTCGGAGGGGCTGCCCCACAGCCCGTCAGGGTACCCAGCACCCCACAGGTGGGTGAGGCAGCCCAGCATTGCCAGCACACGGTGGTCTGGGCTGGGTGTCCCCACCGGGCCGTGATGGCAGAGGCCATCTGCTGCTGCCCACAGTAAGGCCAGGCCTTACACCCAGAGCTGGCGGCAGTGCCAGGGCTCCGGTACAGAGGTGTGACCCATGGCACCGTGCCCTGATGTGGGGGAGAGCACCACCACCTCCCACACGGCTGGCACAGGCACAAACCCCCCCAGGAACAGCCCCTCCAGGCCTCAGCCTCCCACGGGCCAGACAGCAGGCTGAGGGAGAGGGCTGGGAACAAACAGAGGAGCAGCAATTAAAAATAACACCCCCCCCCTCCTCAAGCTGCCCCCCAGCCTGTACCCCTGTCCCAGCCGCTGGCGTGCCAACAAGGAATAAACTGTCCTGCGTCCTTCGGCACCCCCCCTGTGCCCCCCGGCAGCCTGGCCCCCCGCCAAAGCCACCATCTCCCCGCTGCAGCTCCCTGCCCTGCAGCCAGCACCGGCCAGAACAGGCCCCGTGTGTGCACACAGGAGCTCAGCCCCGCGGGACGTGCAGGCACACGCACCCCGCGTGCCCCCAGCCAGGGGTCACCGCGCTCAGCACGCAGAGATTCACACCCCAGGGTTGTGCAACGCTCACACACGCACACACAGGGACACGCGTGTGCTCACAGTGCGCTCACAGGCAGCCCCCCCTGCACGCTGACCCCCCAGCCACGGCTGGCCAGCCCTGTGGCACTCCCCGGCAGGTTACACAAACAGGGCGCACACGCAGCCGGGCGCACGCTCGCCTCGCTCACACCCACAAACCACACGGGCTCACCCCGGTGCTGCCGGCGCACGCGCGCCCTTGCAGGAAGAGGCGCTGGCTTCCCGCTGCCTTTTCCCTCCATTAACTCCCTCCCTGGATCTGGATCCTGCTCATGGCCCAGCGGGCACCCACAGCTCTGTGCCCCCCAGCCACGGGAGGAGGATGAGGATGAGGATGAAGAGAGCAAGGCACTTGCCCCTCCTGCTCCAAGCGCTGGCAGTGGGCGCTTGCCCAGGACTTGGGGACAGATGTCACCAATGGGGCACTCGATTGACAGATACCACCCATTGGGGACTGGCACCCCTGTCACCATGCAAAGCAGACACAGGGCACGGTGAGCTGCCAGCCCCAGGGCGAAGGGCACGGCAGGCAGCACAGGCAGGGCTGGAAGAGCCAGGACAGAGCAGGGCAATAAAGGCGGAGGCAGGCGAGACGCTGGGGCCGTGGCATCACCCCGGCACAGGGTGCGGTGCCCGGGCTCCCCGCGTCCGCCTCAGTCAGCAACACGGTCCCTCCCCAGCTCCAGAGGTCCTGGGTGTCCAGAAATATTGGTGGGTAAACTGAGGCACAGCCCCACGCTGCACCCTGTGTGCCCGCATGGAGAGATGGGCAGGCAGCAAGGCAAGGAGAAGGGTCGAGGTCAGGGCCACCCTGTGCCCTGCCAGGCATGGGAAATGACCCCATGGGTCTCTCTGGAATGTGGGTCATGGGGACTGAGCATCACAGTTGGCCCCAGACCCTGAGGCCACAGAACCCAGAGGGTCTCATCTCCCCACAACATTCCCCAGCTGGATCCCCAACTCCAAGGCAACCTCTATTTTCCACACCATGGGGTCCCCCAAGGCCAGGGTGACCTCTGTCCACAGCATCACAGGGCACTTGAAGCTTGGGGTGACCTCTGTCACCTCTCCATCAGGATGACCTCCACCCCTCATACAATAAGGGCCTCCAAGCCAAAGACAACTTCCATCCTCCAGGCCACAGGGTCCCCCTGCCTCAGGGTGACCTCCACTCCCCAAACAACAGTGACCCCCAAAGCTCAGGGTGACCACCACCCTCTGTGTCATGGGATCCCCCAACTCTGGGTTGACATCAGTCCACACACAATGGGGTCCCCAGAATCCAAGGTGACCTCCATCCCCCACATCACAGGGACCCCAAATCCCAGAGCAACCATGGGGTCTCTCAGCCCCAGGGTGACCTTGGTCTCCCAAACCGTGGGTTCCTCCAGACCCAGGGTGACCTCTGTTCCCCTCACAACGGGGTTCCCCAAACCAGGCTGTTCTCCATCCCCCATACCATGGCTTCCCCTAAACACAAGGCGACCTCTGCCCCTTACACCATGAGCTCCCCCAACTCCAGGGTGACCTCCTCCACCAAACAACCGTGCCCCCAAATCCCAGGGCGACCTCCACCCCCTATACCAGGGGTCCCCCAGCCCCAGGGTGACCTCCATCCCCCCCAGCACAGTCTCTCTCAGCCCCAGGGTGACCTCTGTCCCCCCCACCACTGGGTCCCCCGGCTGACCTCCATCCCCCACGCCAGACCGCCCAGCAGAGGGGCTGGGTGGGGATTGCGAGCGGCGGGATCACACCAGCCCCATCCCACCCCTCCAGCACAACTCCCACCCGAGGGGGGGACCCCGCTGCCCCCTCCCCACGGCGCTGCTGGGCTGGGCTGGGCTGGGGGGGGGGGGGGGGGTCACTCACCCGCGGGCCGCGCTGTCCAACGGGGGCTGCGCTCCTCCATGGGGAGGGAGCGGAGCGGAGCCGAGCCGTGCCGAGCCGTGCCGAGCCTTCCCCCGCCGCTTCCTGCTTCCCTCGGCGCCCGCCCGCCGCCCCGAGAGCCGCACGGCTGGAGCGTGACTCACCGGGGGCCGGGCCGGGCAGGGCAGGGCAGGGCGGCGGGGGCGGGGGCGGCGGGCACCGGCAGCGAGGCACGGGGCGCTCCGAAAACAGGGATGCTGCAAGGGGGGGAGGAACCCACCCACCCGGGGCCACCGGGGATTCGCCGGGAATGGGGGTTCCCCCCGTGCGGGGGGTCCCGCGGGGTGTTCGTCCCTCCCGCAGCATGCCAAGAATTTGGGTGATGGGGGTGTCACTCCTGCTCGCGGCGCACAAGTGACCCCTCCCCAAATGAAAGGATGGGGGGAGGCCTGTGCCAGGCACTGATGGGGGCCAGGCCTTTGATCCCCACCCCAAAACTGCTCCAAGGTACCGTGGGGCTCTGGGGTGCCAGCGTGGCCCAGCACAGTGGGCACCCAGGGTGGTCCTGAGCCCAGACCCTGCAGAAATAAGGGGTGATCCCAGGACAGCCCCCTCGGGGCACCCCAATGCCCCAGGCACCCCCTGCTCCAGGCGTGGGAGAGTGAACAGCATTGTGTCTCCCAGGTGGGGATGGTGGTGGTCACCCCTGTGCTATCCCACCATCACCTGGGCTTGGGGACACCAGTGACATGAGTGGGGTGGGGCTCAGCCCGCTCGCACAGGAGGAAGTTGCCCATCATTCACCGGCCACATCAGTCGGCTCCACGGGCCAGACAGGCTCGGCTGGCTCGGACAGGCCAGACCCCCACCTCCCTCAGGCAGGAAGGAGGCTTCAGTGAGGAATCTCGTCCTGGCACTGCCAGCCATGAACTGGCATCTCTGCAGGAGGAGACACAGGGCATGACAGGGACACCCAGCCGTCCCCAAACTGCCACACCACAGCACACACACCCCCCCAAATCCCTTCCCAGCTCACCCTTGCCTCTGCATCCCCTCCATCCTCCTCCTCCTCTTCCTCCAACAGGCCCCAGTGCCCGCCACGCCGGTGCTGCCGCGGTGCCGCTGCTGCCCGCCACCCCCCCAGTCCTCCTCGTGCTTCCCCCCCACCCTCCTCGTGCTTCCCCCCCCCCCCCAACTCCCTTTTCCCGTTCTATTTTAAATTTTTATTGCATTCTTTTTAAAGAATACAGAGGAACAAATGCCCTTATCAGCAATTCTCACAAGGTATAAAGAGCCGCTTTTATCTCCTGCCTTTACTAATCTAGAGCGAGCCAATGCCTGTTAATTTTTTAATTTTCCTGGTGAATGCATTTGTGGTTCCGTCAGCATCCATCCGGACACGCACGCAGGATCCCCTCGGCATCCCAGCCCAACCACCCTGGCATGGGATTGACACTGTGCTGGCAGAGCAGTGCCTCATGGTTTGGCAACCACAAAGGGATTTTGTGCACTGGGAAGTCCCGTGTGTCACACGAGGCTCAGCAGGACACCCCGGGATGTGTCACCACCCCCAAGATATGGAGGTGCTCCCACAGATTCCAGCCTGGCTCTGCCTGGCCACAAGGAATGCTGACAGTGTGGGTCTCCACGCTCAGCACGGGGATAGATGCCATGCCAAGCTGTCCAGCTGTCATTGTCACCCTCAGGTCCCTGCAGGGGCAAAGGGGGGGTCACCCCTGTGTCCCCCCCCCAGGAAGGGACGCAGCACAGGCTGCCCGCTCAGCAGGGCTGGGAGCGCAGCAGCCGGACGCGGCGCACAGATGAGATGTGGCAGGCGTGTAACAAGCCATTAGTCACTGTCACCTTTGCCCGGCAGCCACTGGCAGGGTAATAAATCCCGGGCTGACTCCAGCGGGCCCGTTCCAGGCCACGGCTCCCAGCTTGCCTCCACACCACTGCCGGCTGGGCTGTGAGCAGCTTGTAAATGCATCCCAGCCCCCCCGGGGGACACAGCGCCTTGCGGGGTCCCCAGACCACGGCCAAATCCCTGTGGGGCTGATCGATGGGTGACACGGGCCACTGCATTCCTGAAGGGTATCCTTCTCAGGGAATGTGAGGGGTCACGAATCCCCACCACCAAGCAGCCCCCTGGCTCTGCAGGCTGCCCCTTGGCTCTCCCTGCCTGCCCCAGCTTCCCTCCCGCTGCACCTTGCGGTTCCTGACTCTTCCCAGCCCAACGCCAGGAACCGGCATCGGCGCTTGTTACGGATCAAAGGAGCCAGGCATGGCCCAGCACAACACGGCCCGGCGCGCCCGCCGGGAAGGGCTGGCAAACAAGCCGGGCCAGGGAGGCGGCAGGCGGGAAGCACGCGTGATGCCTCTCCTAAAAATGCTGCTGCTCCTGACGGACAGGGCGGCCGAGTCCCTGGAGCCGCGGTCCATCCCAGCCCCGGGGGCCCCCCAGCTCCCCAGCACAGCCAGCCCAGCACCGCGGCTCTCCCTGGCGCCCACGGCCTGACTCACGGCCCCGGGGATGGCGGGCAGGGACTGCGGTGCTGTCGGGGTCACCTTCCCAGCGGGGCTGCGGGTGTTCGATCCCAAGCCCAAGCCGCTGGCCATGAGCCTTCACCGGGAGCCCCAAGCAGCACATGGGGCTGATGGTCACCCCACAGTGGGACAGGGGACATCCCTTGGGAATGGCAGCCTTGTACCCTCCCGTATCCCCCCGCATCACCTACTTGTGGCTCCAGCGTCCGCACCCTCCGCATCCAAAGGCGTCCGCTGGCCGATGTCCGGGATGGTGCTGCCCGTTCCCGGGCTCTCCCCAGCGCTGGCCACCCGGTGCCGGGACTCACCGCCCGCAGGCTTGGTGGCAGCTGTCTCCAGGGACGAAGAGGACGCCTGGAAGAGAAGCAGGACAGAGACTCAGCGCCGTTGCCTCTCCCGGTCGGAGCAGCGCCGGCACGGGTGGGGGGCACGGGGGGGTTCGGGGTGCACAGACACAAGATGCTTTTGTTTTCCTGGCGGCCGGTGCACGTGGCCAGCACGGGAGCCGCACGCCAGCCCGCGCCGCGGGGCTACAGCTGGATCCGGCCGATGGCTCCCAGCACAGCCAGACAAGAAAGGCTGCAGGGGGGGTGAGGACATGAATCAAAGCGGCGTCCGCTCGCCCGCCGGCGGCAGCTGGCCAGTTAGGCAGCTCCCGATTACTCAACCGGGCAGTGTTTACTCGAGATCAACAACCCCCCATCGCCTGCCCTGCCAGGCGGGCGAGGGAAACGTGCTGCTGGGATGGGGATGGCATTCCCGCTGTGCCTTGTTTGGGGACAGTCCCCTTCCTCGACCCCCGGGCGCTGCTGTGGCTCAGGGTTTGTTGTAGCTGTCACCCTCCTGCCCGGGCACACAGCTTGGGCTGTCACCACTCCTGTTTAGCTTTAATAAAGAAACAGACAGTGACACAACGCTCATCCCAGCACTGTTGTGCCACCCTGGGAAAGACGCACAGACAGCCCAGATTCACAGGATGCTGTGCCCACCCCAGGTAAGGTGGGATGCAGGTGACCTCCCCCTGCCACACGTGCGCCTGATTTGGGGACATTAGGACCATGGTGAGGATTTTATGTTGATCCCGTTTTGCTCGGGATTACTCCCATAAACATGGAGATGAATGGTCGGTGGATGCTTTGCTGGGAAGCCCTTAGACTCAATGAGCCACGCACACGAGCGGACGTATAAATTCACCGTTTGCTCCCTGGAAAGGTTTAATTTATGGAATCCATATGGCAGCGCCGCACAACCACGAGCGCTTGGCACATCCCGTGAGTCCTCGAGTGCCACCACGTCCCAGCCCCAACTGGCGGGGTGCCACCAGCTGCCCCGGTGATGGCAGGATGCTCTTCTCTTCCCCAGTGATTAACAGAAGGTGACTTTCACAGCGGGCAGGGGACAAGCCCAAGGATCAGGCCCCGTCCCTGACAGCTGGGTGTGGGATCCCTGGAGGTGGCAGGGATGTCTCAGGGAGGAGGTTATGCCACTGCTCCTCCTCCCAGGACAATGCCACTGGCAGCAGGAGGCAGCAATCCCCTACCTGTGGGCATGGGAAAGGCTGGGGTGCACTTTGATACCTGGAGCAACTAATCATTAATTAGCATTAATCACTCTCCATCACGTGTCACAGCAGCATTGGGCAAGACGCAGCTGGGAAGTCGCAGACCAGGGTCTTGGTGGGGAAAGTGGATTTTGACAGCTGGGCCAAGGCTGGCACCCTCCTGCTCCCCAGGGAGCCCCCCAGACCCCAACCCACCCATCAGCCCCACAGCACCAGCAGCCCCCACCCCCTCTGTTTTCCTGCCAAGGGATGCTGAGATGCAAAGGCACCAGAGATGGGTCCCACCTGCCCAAGGGCAGCCGGGATCCCACCCCCCCTCACCACCCGTGTCCCCTGGGACCCCCAGGCTCCGCACGGAGCAGCGGCCGCCTCCTTGCTTTAACTTCAGCCGGCACTATCTGTCAGCAAATCATCCCCGGTTACACAGATAAGGAATAATTGATGCAAAGGAGCCATCTGTTTGCGAACACGGAATATCTGCTCAATTAGGAGGGATCTGTCCACCCAGATAAAGCATGGCGGCAGCCCCTCAGAGCGGGGGCCTTCCTCCCCAGCCACGTCCTCAAAGACTCACCCCCAATTAGAGGTGAGCAGGTTGATTTGGGTGCTAATTTGCTAAGCAGCACCCTGAGGTGCTTGGGAACAGGCTGGGAGGGAAAGGTGCTCTGCCACCAAGTGCTGAAATTTGAAAGGAGAGCTGGCAGCTCCCCGATGTCCCAGTGTGATAAAGCTCAGCTCCTCCTGGCTCTGGGAGATGCTTATCCCACATGTTCCCAGGGATGGAGAGAGGGGACCAGGATCTGTGCTTGTCCAATGGCACTGAGCTGAGGCTGGCCCACTCGTGACACACAGATGGACAAGCCTGAAACAGCTCCCAGGACAGATCCACAACAGGGATCAGGGACACAGGGCACAGCCTCAGGCACGTCCAGGTCAGGGGTAGGTGTGCAGCGAGGTGACAGCAATGTGACATCATTATGTGATGTTATTAACATGGGAAGAACGGAGCTGGCATGCAGGCCAGCTCCACAAGTGGCAAAACCATGGGGAAAAGGCTCCAACCAGAGGAGGCAGGGATGGCCCCATGGCACGACACTCCCCAAACCCCTCCTGGGTGGCATCTGTCCCCATCTACCCCAGCAGGTTCTTGGTATGAAGGACGTGGAGAGCTTGAGGGGGGTCAAAACAGAGCTGGTGGCCTCCAGGGACAGGCACAGAGAGACACCACATCAGCCGTGTCACCGGTGCCCCACGCCACCAAGCAGGGTGCCCAAGGGCAGGGCAGCGTGGCAGTCCATGGACAGAATGGCACCAAGGGCAGGGGATGGTGTCCCCATGTCCAGTGTCCCCACTGTCCCCAGTGTGTCCCTCCCTGCCAAGGACACATTCCTTCTGCTCCCATCCCTGGGCTCAACTCCTGCCGTAGCTCCCAGCTCTGTCCCAGCTTTGGGATGGCACTGGTGGAGTGGGAAAGCAAAGGGCAGGAGGCCACGCCAGCGCACTTCCTGTGCCTCCAGGACACCCAAAACGTGGCTTCCCCATTCTGCCTCCCCTGCTGCTGGGACAGGCTGCAGCGTGCACGGCGCCGGTGCCACCCGCCCACGGAAATGCCGCCCACGGGAATGCCGCGGGCACGGCACGGCAGAGCCCCACCACACCACCCCAACCTGGCAGCACTCCAGAAAACCCCTGCGCTGCCAGCAGCCAGGGCACCGGGGGTGGATGCAGTCTTTGGCTCCTGGCTGGCATCACCCCGGCAGGGCGGCGGGCACAGAGCCTGGCGAGCACCGGCACAGCTGCACCGGCTCCGGGGTTTGGCACAGCGTCGGTGCCAGCTCCGGTGAGTGAGCCCGGCATGAGGTGAGGAGGATGCCCAGCACAGAGGGGCTGCATCCTGCTCTTCCCAGGGGATGCAGGGGCTGGCTGTAGGGCCTGGGGGACACAACCCCTCGCTGTCCCCCAGCTCCCCCCAGGCCTGGGAGGCGGCGCTCAGGATAAAAGGTGGTTTTGGAGTGTTGAGGGCTGCAGGAGCAGGCTCCCCCCAGTTCCCTTTGTCGCTGAGGCCCTCAAGCCCCCTGGCTCCTGCTGGGGCATTATCACAGCACAGCCCCTGCCGTGTGTTCCCCCAGACGGTTCCAGCTGCTCTTCCCTCCAGGAAGCCTCTGCCCTTCTCATCCTTGTCCCAGCAGCCTGAAAACAGAGGGTTTTCCCACAAGAGCAGGCTGGGGTGCCCCTGGGGAGCTGGGGCGTCCCTGGGGAGCTGGGGTGCCTGCTGGTGGCATGGCTTGGCCCTGATGGGTGCCCACGAGAGGGGTGGTGGCTGGCTCCATGCATCTCCACCGTATTTAAAGTTTCTCAGGCGTGTTTGCTGGCGGAAAGTTGGAACCTACAATTACAGCTGCGCTAACTCCTCATTAAAGAGGGGAAGGGGAAAAAAAAAAAAAAAAAGCAAAGAAACAAAAGGCTCCAGACTGAGACACAGCGCCGTTAACCCTTCCCAAGATGGGGATGTGGCCCCCCAGGAAATTCATACAGCTGGAGGGATGGATCACAGCGGTGGCAGGTGACACCATGCCCCAAGGGTCTTGCCATGACCATCACTGCCCACCTGGATCCCCTCTCCGTGTCCTGGTGCAGCGTTGGTGCGGCTGTGCCGCGGCGCCCGCGTGGGCACGGCTGCGGCTGTGCCGGAGCCGTTTGTCACGGCAGGGCTGCGGTTCCCGCTCGCTCTCCTCTCCAGCAGCGACACCGTGACGCCTGCTCCAGGAGCCCACACAATATGTTCGCACTCATCTCGCAGCTGCCCCCAGACAGCCCGAGGTGCCGCGCTCCTCTCCGGCGCGGGGGCCACTCTGTGCTGGCACAGCCGCGACGTGCCCGGCTGGGAACTGGCACAGACGGAAGGGGCTGGAGACTGTGGTCAGGCTGGATGCCACAAGGGCGGACGAGGCTGGAAACGCTACTGCCATGGGCAAGGGATGCACCAGCGGCCCCCCATGCCCCAGCACATTCACCCAGGCTATGCCACGAGCCCTGGGAACAGCAGACAGGGGGACAGGCCTGGCTGTGACCCCCGTGTGTCACTGCAGCCACCCTGCACCACACGGAGCAGAAGCCGGTGCCACACACATCCCCCCCCAGGACCCCATCCCCAGCGAGGGTCTGACCCTGTGGCCACCCCAGCATGACCACAGCCCCCCTCATGTCCCATCTCTGGGGAGCAGCAGGTCCCTGCGTCACTCTCCAGCCCCCCCGGCGACACCACCTCAGCACCGCGGCCACAGCAGCGGCTCTGACAGCAGCTAACGAGCTGCAGGCAGCAATTTGGGTTATATATAGCCCCAAAGTGACTGCATCTAATTGCTCCAGCGCACACCGGCCCCGCCGCGGGGTCCGGGTGCTGGGCTCGAGGGGACAGGGTGAGCGGCCTGTGCTCAGCCCCCTCCCCTGGCTGTCACCCCGTGTGACCCCCCGGGCACCCTGAGGCTGGCAGGGCACAACCATCACCCCATCCATGCCAGCCCCGAGGAGCTGGGCTGTTCCTGGCAGCTTTGTGCCAGGCCATAAGCGGCTTTGGCTAAAGCCGCCGTCCCAGCCCGTCCCAACCGGGGACCCTAAGGAGCTTTTGTCCCCTCTCATTATGGGGTTTTGGCCAGGGGGCCACGGGGAGCAGCACCCAGCACCCCCTCTCTGCAGCCTGTGGGCTCCACCAGCTGCTCCGGCAGCCCCGGGAGGGAGGCACGGCAGGAGGGAAGGAGGGAGGGAGGTGCTCCCTTTGTGGCAGCCCCCATCCCCTCAGCAGCAGCTGCCAGGCGAGGCGGCGGGCGCGCAGATGCGGCCGGAGGAGGGAGATGCTCTCTGTGTCTGTGTGTGTGTGTGTGTCTGTGTGTGTGTGTGTAGGGGGGTCCCCCACAGCGGCTCCCCACGCTGGCGGGGCAAGCGGCGGCCCCCGCGTGGGGAGGGGGAGCCGGAGCCGAAATTGTTTGCCAGCTTCCTCGAGACGGCACAATGGAGGGCGCGCAGGCGGATCCGGGGTCAGGGGTGAGAGCAGCAATAAGTGGTTTATGCCTTTTGTGAAGAGGCTGAACTGACAGCTCGCTGGATTAACAAAGACGTCCTCTGTTCCCGGGCAGGTCATGTGGAAAGCGCTGCGCCGACCCCTGTCACTTCTTTTTTTTGCAAGAACAGACATTTGTTCGCCGGCGAACAGGGAGGTGATGGAGGGGGAGGCGGGGGGCACGCAGCCGCCCGCTCCCGGCTTTTCCTCGAGCTCCTCTGGGGCTCTGGCCCTGGGGACCGGCGGCTGCTCGCTGCTCCGGCAGCCCTGGCCACGCCGTGTCACCTCCCGTGCCTCAGTTTCTCCAGGCTGTGAGAAGAGCTGTGGCTGGTGGGGACGTCAGCACCTCCACCCCATGCCCGGGCAGTGCTGTGCTCCACAATGCTCCACATCCACACAGAATTCCCCCTGTGCTCATCCTTCCATCACCCCAGCACCGGGCTGCTGGGCAGGATGGGACCTGCTCATTCCCTGTCCCACTGTGGGGACATTTCTAGCTGGTGTTTGCTAGTCCCTGCCAGCCTGGGCAATGTTCCCTTCAGCCTCCTTTCAAGCCAGGGAAACCGAGGCAGAGGAGGGTGTGAGCATCCCACCCATGCATGGACAGCAGGGCTGGCAGCAGCGCTGCCACTCCTGGTCCCGGCCCTGCAGGGAACAATCAGCTTTTTCAAATCCACAAGGATTTCCTCAAGGTTGTGCAGCACGAGCCTTCGCTGTCATCATCAGACTCCAGCTGCAATGCTGCCATTCCACCCTGAGACAAACTGCCCTGCCTGGGGCAGTCACTCCCTGACCTCAGGTGTCCCTGCAGCTCCCACCTCCCTCTGTCACCACACCCCAGCCCTGGCTCTAGGACCCCCTGAGACCATAGGGGCCCAAAGCTGGGATGAGAGGGATGCAGCTTGGTGTCTGCCACCCAAATCCTGCTGAGACCCCACAGGACACGCAGCTGCTCAGCCCCAGCCCCTGCTCCCCATCCCCATCTCAGGGACACCACAACCCAGCACAGCTCACCCACCTCCAGCTCCAGAGCTGCCGGGCACTCTGTGACCTGTGTCCCCTCCCCGCCACCCTAAATACCTGCCATGGGAGCCAGAGGCAGCCACAAGGGGCTTTTCACTCTGGAAAACCCCACCCACCCCACAGCGGCTCAGGTTTTCGGGACATTCCCACACGTGCCAATCCCTGCGTGCTCAGGGGTAAACTGAGGCAGGGAGGAGCAGCCAGGCTCTGCTGGGTTAGGGGACACATCTGGGGGTCCTCATTCCTCTTGGGGGGGCACATCACGGCAATCCCAGTGTGGGCCATGCTCCGGCTGGGCCATCAGCTTGTGGCATGGTGGCATTAAAGCCCCAATCCGTGTCCCCCTTCTCCAGCTTAGTGCCCGTTCCCAGCTCCTGCCTGCCATCTAAAGACGGACTTAGCACCAGGTCCAGCGCTGCCTTAAGCCTCAGATTAAATGTGAACCATCTGCAAGGGGAAACCTTAATGCAGGATAATACCTGCCACACACCCTGCCGTGTCACCGCGCAGAGCCCCGCCGTGGCATCGAGTCCCTGAGCAGCACCACGTCCCTCCACGGGGGTCCTGAGGCTCTGCACATGATGTTCCCATCTCCTGGATGTCCCCATTGTCCTTGCTGTCCCCTCCTGGCACAGCTCCCTGTTGGAGCTGCATGCCCAGCCAGCTCCCACCTCACCATCCCTCTCCTGCCAAAGGAGCCACCCCAGGCAGGGGACACCCAGGCGTGTGTGGGGGGGGGGTGTCCAGCCAATGCCCCACCTGGTTAATTACTTTAAGTGATTAAAGTCTCTTCATCAGGGCAGCAGATTAGACCCTGCAGCTGGGAGCTGTTTTCCCTCACAGTCTCCTCCCCCAGGGGACAACAAGGGGGGTCCTGCACTGTCCCCATTTTTAGGAGTAAATCCAACCTCCCCAGCCCCAAAAAGGTGGTCCAGGTGGCCTCTGTCCCCCCAGCATGGTCAAGCCCCCCAGAAATGCCCAGACCAGCAGCATCACCCAGGGTGCAGAGGGGACATGGGGTCACCCAGGCTGTCCCTAGTGCTACTGGGGACAAAGCTGGAGCATCACACAGCCAGGAATGAGCTCTGCAGGGAGGAGGGATTCCTGGGGGGCAGTGAACCCCAAAGCTGGGTGGGGAGGGACGAAACACTTCCTGCCAACTCAGCACCCCAATGAATTACACAGGATCACAAGTCCCTGCTCAGGTCAGCAGGGAAAGGAGCCAGGGAGGTTTTCCACCACTCCTGATGGAGAATTTACAGCCAGGATCCACTGTGGGCTCAGTAATTAGTGTCGGGATGCTGAATCAGCACCTGGCCATCAGCACTGAAGGGATGGAGCTGGGGGGGCTCTGGGACCAATGGTGGCCCCCCAGGAGGGACAAAAGGGGCACTGGGGTGACCCAGCAGTGCCTGACAGTGGAGGGGGCCACCCCTATGGCTGGGAACACGGGAGGAAAGCTGGCAGCCCAGCATCCCATCCCAGTGTGCTGCTCCAGGACCAACTCCAGCCCAAGATCCCTCGGGTGTCCCTTTGGGAACACCCCAGGATGGACAGAACGCCCTTGTCCTGTTCACCTAAAGACAAAAATCCCTCTGGCCCTCCCTTCCCAGCCTGGATACTCCATTCCCAGGATGCTCAAGCCCTGGGATGCCCGAGCATCCACCCAGCTGTGCCCGGGCAGCCCTCTGGCCTTGACGGCTGCCATCAATTTCCCGGGGTCGGGAAAGGCAGGGCCGGCTCCCCGGCAGATCCAGCCTCTGCTCCGAGGCTGATTACAGCCATTTCCCTGCCCGTGCCCCCTCCCTGCTGTCTGCCTCCTGCCTCCGTCTGCTGCCTGGTTTTATGAGGGCCATTTCCAAGAGGTCGCTGGAAATAGATTTTTATCACCTCGTGATAAATATCGTTTATGGTGACATTACTGCTCCGAGCAGCCGTGCAGGGGAGGGAGGAGAGGCAGGAGGACGCTCCCAGCCCCTGCTCCCAGCCCCAGCTCCACAGGGCACCGGCTGGGCCCCTCCTCGTGTCCCTGTCCCCATTCCCGGAGGTTTGGGCAGGGCCATCCGACGCCATCCATCCCATCCATCCATCCATCCATCCATCCATCCATCCATCCATCCCTCCCTCCACCCAGGCGGCAGGAACAGAGGGAGCTGCATCATTAGCCCCGCGCGCCATTAAGCACTTAAAAAGCCATAGGAATAAGCCGCGCCATTAGCTGGCAAGCGAGCTGGGAGGGGAGGGATGCAGGGAACCGAGCAGGGAGCAGGGAATGTCACCACCCCGAGGGTGCCCTGGAAGCAGGGACAAACCCCCCCCTTCCTGCACACGGCTCCAAGGTGGAAAGCCAGGGGCTTTCAGAGCTGACACATGGCTTCTACAAGGGTGACGCCACTGGGCGCCGCTCCAGGGGGACTTTTCAGAACGCTGGGGAGAACCGGCTCCTTGTTCATCCCCTCCTCTGCTTTAGGGATGGAGCTGGCACAGAAAACCAGGAGGAAAGGCCACGGCTGAGCTGAGAACTGCAAACTCACGGCAGCGGTGGCCCCGCATGTTGCAAGCCTGCACGGAGGTGACCCAGGGGACAGGGTCCTGCCCTGGCCCAGCCCGCAGCAGGGACAGCTGCCAAGCCATGCCCACAGGCAGCTGCCTCTGGAAAAGGGCATGGCAGCGGGCACGGGGCCAAGGCCAAGCTGCTCTCTCTGTGCCAGCCCTGCCACACACACAGCGCTGGGCAGTGGGCAGGAACAACAACTGCCCCGTTCAGCAGCGCCAAGGTGAGGGGTGTCACCCAGCAGTGCCTGACAGTGGAGGGGGGACACAGGCACAGCCCCCACAGCCCCCAGGGAGCCAGAGCTGGGGTGCAAAGCAGCAGCAAAACTGCACACCCAGCAAAGAGCAACCCTCGCCTGCAGGCAGAGCACGGCACTGCCAGCCCATGCCAAGAATCCTGTTTGCTCTGCCCAGCCCTGGCACCGGGTGCCTTGGGCAAGCCAACTCCTGCCCCACTGCCTCAGTTTCCCCAGCTGGCAGGGGGTGGGCTGCCATGGGGGGACCCCAGCCTCGTGCTGTGGCTCCTTGTGACACGCAGTGTGACCTGGCTGTGACACAGAGCTGTGGTGACTTCCTTGGGAAGGGACCCCCAGTGTGGGGCTGGGACTTTGTATGGGGACAAGCATGGCCAGATGGCAGCACTGGCCACCCCTCCTCAGCTCCCCACACCTGAACACAGCACCAAAAAGGGCCAGTCCTGTCACCCTGCTGCCGCGTGGGGCTGCATGGGGACAGCCAGCCCCACATTCAGGGACAAGGAGTGCTGGTGCTGTCCACTCTGTTTCCCTCTCTGCTGCCAGGACAGGTGCCTTGGCCATCCAGTGCCACCCCCATGTCATCACCCACACCAGCAGCTGGCACTGTCCCCTGTTGCCACATCCCACCTTTAGGACATGAGGTCCCCAAGCCACTGCATCCCCTTGGGGACAAGGAATCCCTCCAGAGAGCCCGCAATGCTGGGCAGCAGGATGCCTGCAGAGCCAGCTGCCTCCTGTGCCCATGAAAGGAGATTTATTCCCCTGGTGAGCACCTCGGTGACCCCAGGTGCAGCTCCTGCCACCACCTCGTGGCTCCTGGCACGCAGCAGGAGCCAGCACGCCCTGGCAGGGCCACCTGGCTGGCGGTGACAGTGACCTTACCCCACTGCCAGAGCGCTCCTGGCCCAGCACACGGCTCCCCTGGCCAAGGCAGGCTGCTGGCTTGGCACCCACCCTGCAGCCAGCCACCCTCCCCACCCTGGGCTGGCAGGGAGTGGGCAGCAGCAGCTGCGGGAGGCACGGACAGACAGACGGACAGACAGCACGAGCACAGCCCCCTCTGTGCCACCCCCAGCTCTGGGGTGGGGGTTTGGGCATCCCCAGCCCACAGCAAGACTGGCAAAGCCCAGGGGGGGCACCCCACGGGCCAGTAGCATCTCTCACTGGGGGACAAAGCCCAGCTCAGCAAAGCCCAGCTCAGCACCAGGGGTGTCCCCCATCAGCCACAGATGGAGCCCGCCCCATGCTGCCCCAACCCCTTTGCCTACTGCCCCCCAGGAGCCAGACCTGAGCCCCCCAAGGGTGGGCACCTCTGCTGCAGCCCCCGGGTTGGGGTGCCCCCCTCCCCGTGCACCCCCTTAGAGCTGTGCATGGGCCTGCTGGGGTGCAGGAAAACCATTCTGCTACTTTTTTAAAATAAAACCACTGAAAAATAAAAAAAACCCAAAGAAAAACGGGAAGTGCAGAAGGCACCTGGCAGCAGCACACAAAGTTTGCAGCAAGTTCCACAAAGCCCCCCCATGGGTCAGGGGGACACAGGGGTCCCCCCAGAGCCACCCCAAACACACCCAGCAAAACTGGGGGGGGCACACAAGAAGTCAGGGGGGGTACAGGGTTTATCCCCCAGCAATCCTGGTGGGATGCCCACCTCAAGGCTGGACAGGGGTAGGAGAGGGGCTCCAGCAAGGGGGGTACAGGGTGGGTACAAGCAGGTGAGGGGGGTACAGGCAGTGCATGGGGGGGCACAGAGGGGTGGGGGCATTTAGGATGGGCATGGAGGGGCACAAGTGTGAGGGGGGTACAGGCAGAGAGGAGGGAAGTGCAAACCAGGGCTAGGGGCAGTACTGGGATGGGATGGGATGGGATGGGATGGGATGGGATGGGATGGGATGGGATGGGATGGGATGGGATGGGGGGTACAACCAGGGTATGTGAGGGGGGCACAGAGGGGTGGGGGGATACAGGAGGGCTGGGGGCATTTAGGATGGGGATGCAGGGGTACAAGTGTGAGGGGGGTACAGGCAGAGATTGGGGGTACAGGGTGGGCACGGGGAGGTGAGGGGGGCACAGACAGTGCATAGGGGGGCACAGAAGGGTGGGGGGATACAGGAGGGGTGGGGGCATTTAGGACGGGCATGGAGGTGGCACAAGTGTGAGGTGGGCACAGACAGAGAGGAGGGAAGTGCAGACCGGGGGTAGGGGCAGTACTGGGATGGGATGGGATGGGATGGGATGGGATGGGATGGGATGGGATGGGATGGGATGGGATGGGGGGTACCCCCAGGCTGTGTGAGGGGGGCACAGGTAAGGCGGGGGGCACAGTCCGAGGGGAGGGCACAGGCAGCCGGCTGCCCTGCACGTACCTGCGGCGCGGGGCGCGGTGCGGGCAGCGCGGTGACCCCGGCGGGCGGCGGCAGCGGGAGGAGGAGGAGGAGGAGGAGGAGGAGGCAGCGCCGCGCACACGCACACGCGCGATCACATCCCGAGCGAGCCGGCGGCGAGAGGCGGGGGACACGCACACAGACAGACACACAGACACACAGACACACACACACACGCACTGCTGGGGGAGCCGGGGGGGGTCAGGGAAATTAATACCCGAGAAAAAGGCACTTACCCCCTCGGCGGGGCTCGCACCGTGCGCGGGGGTGGCTGCAGGGTGGCGCTGCGAGGGGAGGGGGGATCAAAGGCTGGGGGTGGGATGGGGGGGGGGGGGGTCTCGCCAGCCCCCGCTGCCTGCCACAACAAAGAGCCAGACACAACAAAAGCAGCATATGGCCAGAGCCGCGCGGGGCTGTAAATTAAACATAAAGGGAAGATTAGATAATTAATGAGCGCTCCCGGGCCGGCCCCGGGGGAAGGGGAAGGGGAAGGGGGGGCTGCCTGCTGCGGGGAGCCCCGAGCCCCCCGCCCAGCCCCGGCGGGGAGGGGGCCGGGGGGCACCTGTTGGGAGGGAGGGAGGGAGGGAGGGAGGATGGGCAGCGGCCTCGCCAGCTGCTCCGGGGCGCAGCCTAAGAGGATTAGCGGGGACATCCCGCCCCCGGCAAAAGGGCTTGGAGCTGCAGGGCTGGGGGTGGGGGTCCCTTGAACCCCCCCCCACGTGCGGTGTCGCCTCTGCCCCAGCCTCGGGCAGCGTCTCGGAGGGGTTGGGCTCGAATCCTGCATCCCTGCATCCCTCCCCGGGCAGCATCCCGGGGGCACGGGGGTGGGCTGGCATCCCGCATTCCTCTGCCACAAACACGCAGGGATTCACGCACAGCTCCCCCTGCTCGTGTTCCCCAGTCCCACACAGGGAATCCCAAATCCACCCTGCTAGGCAGGAGGGGAAACTGAGGCAGAATGGGGCATTACTGAGGCAGAAGAGGAGGAAAAGGGGCAGGAGGGGGGAAACTGAGGCAAGAGGGGACACGGAGGGAAGAGAGAGGCAGGAGAGGGCGAGTCCTCTCGCTCAGACTGGTGGCTCAGACCTGCGGGAGGGCACATCGGGGCTGGCCCCATCGGCAGCGGCGCTGGCTGCCCCCGCGGGCGGGAGGGAGGAGGGGGTGCCCCGGGAAGGGGGTGCCAGAACCAGCGTCAGGCTCGGCCCGGCCAGGGGAAGGAGTTAATCCCATTATTGGCAGGCTCACAGATGGCGGCTGCACTATTCCCCTGCTTAGCAGATTGAACAGATCAGGCAGGAGGGAGGGAAGGAGGTGGGGGGGATGTCCCCCCCCAAACACCCACAGAACAGGGGTGTGAGGGGCTGTGAACACCCCCCTCTACCCCACGGCAGCCTGAGAGCACCCAGGGGTGCTGCCCCGCTCCCCCCACTGCACCCCTTGCCAACATCCACCCGCCCACTCTGCCCTGGACGAGGGGTGGCTGACACAGCAGGGGACCTGGGGACACCCCTGCTGTCCCCAGACCAAAGCTGCCACCCCCAGATTGCCCGGGAGGTCAAGAGCCAGGTCCTGTTTCCCTGGCTCGGGGAGATTGCAGCAGCTGCTCCCGGGGCAGCAGCAGCCAGGGCTGGAGCCCGGGATTAGGGAGTGTGGGAAAGGGCTGGCAGGGAGCCAGGGACAGCCTGGAACGTCCCGAGCAGGGAGCACAACCCAAAAGGGATGGAGGGAGGGAGGGAGGGACGGACAGAGGGAAGGATGGAGGGATGGCAGGAGGGATGAGGGAAGGAAGAACAGAAGCCAACAGCTCCTCATCCCCACCACAGCAGAGTGGAGCCACAGGGCTCCAGCCAAGCGCCTCCATCCTGCCAGGAGCTCAGGGTGTGATGGCCCTGCCTCCTCCCCACAGCCCTTCCCCACCACAGCCCCCTGGAGACCCCCCAGAACCCCGGATGCCAGGTCCTGGTGGCTCCCAGCCCAGTCCCAGCGGGCAGGATGAGGCCACCTCCAAAGCAAAGCCTCCACTTGCCTTCTGGAAAACAGTTGGAGAACACTGAGCCTTTGATTGTGCAGGGTGAGCAGCTGTGCCCAGCCTGGCACACCCCACTAAAAACCCCCCTGGCCACCCACATCAGCCCCCCACATCCCCCCCACCCTCCGTGGAGGGCACCCCCAGCATGGATGTGAGACATCCCCTGGCAGCTGAGCCACAATTCCGGGGCTGCCGAGGCAATGGAGAGTGGGAATCTGGGCGGGAAAGGTTGGGGATGCAATCCCACAGGGCTGGGGGCCCCTCCAGCACACCAGGATGCAATGGGAGATGGCTTGGAAGATCCCCCAGCTTCCAGGGAAGGGAATTGGGATGTTCCCAGTGCTTGGCCCCACTGCTCAGCACTGGTGCCCCCATCCCAGTCCCTACCCTCTGCTTTGGGGGGGTCTCTGCAGGACTGGGGGTGCAGGAATGTAAGCACTGGAGTGAGCACAGCCCCAGCATCCCAAACAGCTCAGCTGAGGGAATCCTGGCCAGAGACTGACCCCCAGCAGGAGGGGACAGCCCCAGAGCTCTGGGGACACCAGGGGGACTGAGGGAGGTGGGACAGCCCTGGTGGCTCCCTGTCCACACCACAGCACAGGATGGAGCCCAGGGCAAGACCCCATAGGGGCAGGAGGGTGGGCAGGCTGCTCCTCAGCCCTTGGTGCTTCAGTTTCCCCAGCCGTGCCTCAGTTTCCCCCGGCATTCCGGCCTCATGGCTGCAGGCAGGATCACCAGGGGCAGTTTGAGCAGTCCCTGCCCAGCCCCACGGCTCACCCAGCCCACGGTGACAGTGCTGCTGCCAAACCTGCCCTTCCAGGAGCACAGCTCCCCAGGGACCCAGCCCAGCCACTGGCACAGGGCAGAGGTGCTTGGTGGCCACAGGGTGAGCATCTCTCTTACTGCCACCCCTTGCTCCAGGCACCAGCCAGCTCAGGAACGTGTTTGTGCCTCAAGAGCCAGGTCAAAACCCTGGGAAACTCACTGTGGGGCATGCCCAGCTCCCCTGCCCAGCACAGGGCTCCCCAAACCTCCCAATTCCCCTCTGGGAGCTCAGCCCAACCCCGCTGCTCCCACCAACATCCCCCTGCCAGGATCGGGGATGTGGCCCAGGGCTGCTCCCAGCCTGGCTCTGATTGCAGCCAGGGAGAGGAAATGGGCAGCTCTGGGTGAGGGTGGGCACTGGCACAGGGCTGGTGGCACATGGGGACAAAGGGACTCACAGGGACAGCCCCAAGCAGAGCCGGGGGTGATCCAACACCTGCAAAAATTCTCCAACTTTTGCTGGGGATGCTCAGCCACACCTGGGGTGATCCAACGCCTGCAAAAATCCCCCAGCTTTTGCTGGGGATGCTCAGCAACTCTTGGGGTGATCCAACACCTGCAAAAATCCCCCAGCTTTTGCTGGGGATGCTCAGCAACTCTTGGGGTGATCCAACACCTGCAAAAATCCCCCAGCTTTTGCTGGGGATGCTCAGCCACTCCTGGGGTGATCCAACACCTGCAAAAATCCCCCAGCTTTTGCTGGGGATGCTCAGCCACCCCCAGGTTTATTTTGGGGGGATTCCCCCCATTCCCAGCTGGCAGTTCCCACCCACTGGAGACGTGAGGATCCATCAGGGGGGAGCAGAGTGGTTGAGGCTGGGAGCTGCCTCAGTGCCAGCCCAGGCAGGCTCCCAGGGGACTAATACCGGCATGTAAATATTAGATACTTCTGTCTCCTCTGAGGCCAATTACACAAATCGTGGCAGCTCCCGCAGGACTCTCTGCTCCTACTTACTGTATCATCATTAACAGCTTATTAGAGAACAGCTGCTCCAAGAGGGGGAAACAAAAAAAGGAGAAGCCAGCAGGAGAGGAGGGAAGGAGACAGGCATGGAGGAGGGTGAGCAGGCGTGACCTCCACCCTGCCCCAGCGCTCAGGGACACCAGGGACATCGTCCCCGTGCTGGCACCCGTGTGCTCAGCCCTCTCTAAAAACCCGGTGGCAAACCAGTCCAAAAGTCCTGGTGGGATCTGCTGTGGGATTCCCAGAAGGTGCTGGGAAGGGGACAGAGGGATGGGCTTTGCTGGTGTTGGGCAGGGGACGGGAGTGAGGTGGCTCCAGGGACAGCAGGAGCTGGGGTCAAGTCACCAAAGCAGGCTGGCACCCTCAGCCAGGGGCGTTTTGGGGCTGGCAGGTGCCTTCATGCCCACAGGGAGGATATTCCTCAGCCTCTGGGTGCTGGGATGGGAGGACAGGAGGTTTAGGATCAGCTCCCCAGTGCAACCCAGCCTCCCTGAGGGGGGACACACATTCCCTAAACCAACAGCAGCATCATTAAAAGTGCAGCTCATTGGGAGCCAGGCACTCCTTGCCCTCCTCCCAGTCCCCAAGGGGTGACAGCAGCCAGGCTGGGATGGCAGGGGGGATTTTTGGGGTGCCACAACTCTCCTCCCTTCTGAGTGCAACCAGGCACGGTCAGTCCCAGCCCTGACACCCACTGATGTCCCCTGCGGCCACCAAGGCCAGCCCGGGTCCCCAGCGGGGTGACAGCAGGGTGGCCAGGGCAGGTGGCCCTGCTGGGAGCCGTGTCCCCGGGAGGGAGGACGTCAGGACATGCTGCTGGTGCGCTCTAGCGTCAGGCAGCATTAATGCACGGCTGGCAGCAGGCACGGGCTGCACAGCTGGACACACCGCGGGGCCGGGGACGGACACCTGGACACGGATCCGCGTGGGGACACACGGACACCTGGACACACACACACACACACACACACACGGGGGGGGACACAGCCACCAGCTGCACCTCAGCCCACCCCAGGTGGCTCTGCTGCACCAATGTCCCACCCTGGGGGGCTGGGGGGGCAGATGTCCCATGTGGGGGGGACAAAGCCCCCCAGGCAGGGGCAGATGCTGTGGGAGGGGAGGGGGAGCGGGGCTCCCCAGGGCTTTGGGGGGCCGGGGAGGCAGCAGCTTCCCGTCTGATTGCTAATTATCCTCGTTATTCCGTGTCAGACACTTTATGAAGCACCGCAGTGATTTGCTCTTTCCCTGTAATTAGGCACGGCGCAATTACCATCTAATTCAAGTTCAAGCTCCGCGTCCTCGCGACCTTCCCGGCCTCGACACCGTGTCCCTGCTTGTCTCTGCAGGGCCCCCTGATGTCACCTCTGCCCCGTGCCTGCTCCTCCAGAGAGGAGATGGGCACCGAGGACAAGGCACACAGCCACCCCCCCCAAAATCCACCCGGATAAATGGGACACCAAAAGCCAGGTTTGGGGGCACCCTCCAGGAGGGTGACAGTCACCAACAGAACGCTCCTGATCACCCCTGAGCCCTGGGGATTTTGGAGTGAGGGCTGACCCCAGCACACAGCCAGGCCCTGCCCACACACAGCTCCCAGCCAGCTGCCACTTTGTCCCCTGTAGTGTCATTTTACATTGTCACACTCCGGGCTCAGAAACAGCACGGAAACATCAATTAAAAAACCTACCAGGCTTTTTTTGGGGAAAAAAATAGGATACAGAGAGCAGGAGTTTGGGTGATTGACCAGCAGCTGTTGTACCTTCCCAGTGTGGCACTGGGATTCCCTCTCCCCTCTCAGCTCATGGCATTTGCTCCAGGAAGGGCCACATCTTCTCCTGGAGCATCCCAAATCCACCGCAGCCCCGGGCACCGCGCTGTGCCAGGCTCTGGTGGCACAGAGCCCCTGCAGAAGGATGCTCCCCCCTCTCCTCCCAGCAGCTAATTAATCCTGCTGCTCAGGCAGAGCTCATTAGTGCTGGTGCTGCTCCGGCCACCCGGCACAGCCGCCCTTCCCAGCAGACAGCAAGGTCAGTGCCAGGGGCTGGTGGGCACCACCAGAGCCCCCCCTGGGTGGCTCTTCCTGCAGGCCGGGGATGTTTCTCCAAGCTTACAGCATAGGGAAGAATAAAAAACAAAAACAAAAACAAAAAACAAAAAAACAAAACAAAAAAAAAATGGGGGGAAAAAGAGAAAAGAGGGGTGAGGAGGTGGAGAAAAGCCCCCCCCTGGGCTCTTCCTGCAGGCTGGGGGTGTTCTTCCAAGCTTACAGCATAGGGAAAAAATAAATAAATTTAAAAAAAAAAAAAAATTAAAAAAAAGGGAGGAAAAGAAAAAAGAGGGGTGAGGAGGTGGAGAAAAGCCCCCCCCGAGCGTGAGCAGCGGCCAAGGAAAGCAGAGGAGTCAGCCAAGTGCCTCTCTCTGTGGCGGCAGGGCGCGAGTGGGCCGCCCTGCAAATGTTTTGAGTTTCCAAAACAGAAGGGAGAAGCCAAGAGCTGCCGAGTTCCCCCACAGGCCAAGAAGGACAAAGGGCATCCCTGTGTGGTGGAGGGGAGGGCGGGCACCCAGCACCCCCCAGGGATGTGCTGGGTCAGGGGATGTGGCACAGGCGTGCTCCCAGCTCGGCTCTGGTTGCAGCCAGGGAGAGGAAATGGGCAGCTCCGGGTGACAGTGGGCACTGGATGGTGGTTGTGATGGGAAGTGCACCCACAGGGACTGCCCTGAGCACAGCCTGGGGTGATTCAACAGCAGCCAAAAGCCCCCAGCTCCCTGTGCTGGCACAGCAGGAGCCTCCCAGCTCCCATCCTCCTGGGAACCCCCCCGCTTCAAGAGCCAAACGTGCTGGAAAAGCCCCGAATCCAGCATGCTCGAGGCTCTCCTTGCTGCAGGAGACGCTGACACCAATCCAGAAGGAAATCCCAGTGCCCACCCCGGCTGCTGGCAGGGATGTGAGGATGCTGCATGGGTGGTCCAGCCCCTCTGAGTGATCATCCTGCAGGGTGATGCTGAGCCCCAAAAAGCAGAGCCTGCCCCATAAGGAAGATGGGAGATGGGGCAGCATCCATGGGAATGCCAGCAGCACAGGCCCCACACTGCTGGGGGACCCCACACCCCTCCCTCCCCTGCAGATTATAACCTCACACACAGATTATAACCTTAAATTATTAATCCCCAACAAATCCAAACCCCATCTGCCTAATCCTGCCCCCCTCCCAGGGGGATGGATGGGGGGCAGTGGGGCTGCCTGGATGCCAGCCCTGCTAGCAGGAGGGATGGCAGAAGCCACAGGAGGAGCCCCCCCAGCCACGCTGGGAGCAGGCAGGGAGACAATATCGGGCCTATGCGGCCCCCTCGCCGCCAGATGTGTGTTAATAAGGCAGCTGCCCCCTAAGCTAATAAGGTCACTTACTGGCTCCAGCAAGACGAGAAAACAAGCAGGGGCTTGGCTGCGGTACAGCCTGACTTGGCACTCGCCGCACGCCGGCTTCCTGAATTCTTGCCGCTTCCAGAACAGCTCAACGGGGTGGAAAAAGCAGAGAGAAACCTCCCAGGCCCCCCCACCCAAAACAGCACCCCCAGCACGGCCCACCCGCCTCCAGCATCCCCCCCCCGTGCCCCGGTGCTGCAAAGCCACGGCGGGGTTTGATCCTTAGGGAAAACCTGGGGGAAAGGCTGGGGAGGGAGGGGGGGATTCCTGCAGACTCTCCCAGCAGCCCCCCCCGGCCCCGGCCCCGCTCCCTCCCTCGCCTGCCCCCGATCATGGCGCCTACAACTCCCTTTGTTTTAATATTCTAAAGCGAGCCAGATGCCGGCTTTAATCCCCTCAGCTGGGGAGGATTTGCAAACACATTAGGAGGAGGAGGAGGAGGAGGAGGCAGCAGAGCCGGCCCCAGCCCCAGCGGCAGCCCCACGGCGGCACTGCGCCCCATCTGCCGCCCCAGCCAGGGCATCCCGGCCCCTAATTGCCTTCTCATGTCGGGATTAGGGGCTGACAAGGTGTCCCACATCACAGGGGACACCAGCATCCCCTGCCACTTGTGGCTGGGAGGGCCCTTGGCTTGGCTGGGCAGAGTTTGGGGGTTTGCCCTGGTGACACCCCCGGTGCCAGCGGGGTGGGAGAGGCATGGATGCGTCCTGCAGGGTGCCCAGGAGAGGGGCAGAGGTTGGGTTGTAGACCTGCTGAAGGTGGGGTGATGGATGGTGTGGATGGGTCCTGCAGGGTGCTGGCTGCCCAGGACAGGGGCAGAGGTTGGCTGCAGCCCTGGGGTGATGGATGGTGTGGATGGGTCCTGCAGGGTGCCCAGGACAGGGGCAGAGGTTGGCTGCAGCCCTGGGGTGATGGATGGTGTGGATGGGTCCTGCAGGGTGCCCAGGACAGGGGCAGAGGTTGGGTGCAGCCCTGGGGTGATGGATGGTGTGGATGGGTCCTGCTGGGTGCCCAGGACAGGGGCAGAGGTTGGCTGCAGCCCTGGGGTGATGGATGGTGTGTCCGTCCCAGTGGCGCAGTCTCAGCTGCCAGCCCAGTGTCAGCTCTCCCATCCCGCAGGGACACTGGGATGCTCTGGGGAAAGCTCTGGGGGTCCTTCCTGCAGCATGAACAGGGGAAGGGATTTCCATCCTGACCTCCAGCACCGCCAGCTCCTGCTCTGCTGCTGCCTCCCTCCCCTGGGACTCAGCAAACGAGGCTGAGATTAACCAGGGACAGCAGCAGGAGCCAGAGGAGTCAGATCCTGCAGGAGCAGCTCAGATCCTGCAGGAGCAGCTCAGATCCTGCAGGAGCAGCTCCAGGTGTGCATCCCATTTGTCCCACAGCATCCAGCCCACGCTCTGCACCACAGCCCCGCTGTCCCAGCACAGCCAGACCCTCCCCACAGTCAGGAGGGGGAAGTGGCCTCCCCAAAGTGGGGAGAGGCAGCAGCAGAGCCCCAGGAGCCGGAGGGTGATGGGAAATGTGGTGCTGCAGGAATACCCCAACCCCACAACACCCCAAATGGGGAAACAGCTGCCACACAAGGTGCCCCATAAACCCCCCCCTCACCCAGGGGTCAGCTCACAGCACACCCCCGCAGCTTCCCAAATGCTGGGGGTTCCTTCCAGACCCCCAGTCCAGGCTGGACTTTGTGGGGGAGCCCAAACAGCTCACAGCCCTGCAGGGACCAGGGCAAGGATCTCCACATCCTCCCCTGCCCATGCCAGTGCTGCCTGTGCCCACAGGAGGCTCCTGCTCCAGCTTCCCTAAAGAAACACCTCCAGGAACACAGAATCCTCCTGAGCTATCCCAGACCCCATATTCACACTGCAAAGGCAGCAGGGCTTTTTTTGAGGGTGGTTTTTTTTTTTTTTTTTTTGGTGTGTTGGTTTTTTTTTTTAAAGACCAGGATCTCCTCCACAGCACTTAGCAGCCAGGAGCTCCCAGGGAGCAGAGCTCAGTGCTTCACAACGACGCCTCATTTGCCAAGAAATAATCCCAAGGAGAAAAAAAAAAAAAAAAAAAAAAAAAAACAACCAAAAACCACCAACTCAAAAAACACCCAAAAAACCCAGACTCAGAAGATAATTAACTCCACAAAGCAGCGACCCTGAGTAGCTCAAATCTTCTCTGTAACTCCCCAGCCTCTTCTCCAAGGAATTATTTCTTCCTGTCTCCAACACAACAGCACCAGAACCTGGAGGCCTGGGGATTTTATTGGGGTTGTGTGTGTCCCCCAAACCCTGCAGACAGATTTACCCCCACCCAGGCAAGGTGGGGGGCCCAGCCCCACATGAGAACTCAGATCTCAGAGCAATGGGATCACTCCCCACCCTGTGGAGGGTCAGAACAGGACACTGAGGATGTGGGGCTTGAAGGGATGGAGAGGGGGGAAATGGGTGCTCCTGGTCCCCAACACCCACCAGCACCCCCTGACAGGGAAGGAGCCACTTTTCAGCTTCCTCCCTGCAGACAAACAGCAGGAAAAGGCAGGACAGACACCCTGGGGGTGCTTCTTACCCCCCCATTCCCTCTCCCACCTTTAACTCTGGCAGAGGGGATGCTCCACCAGAAGCTGGGGCGAGGGACCCTGGCACCATCACCCTTTCCCTGGCACCATCACCCCCTGCCCCTTCCTGGCCCTGGCCAGGGAGGGGAATTGAAGAGGGAAGAGCTGAGAAAAAGCAGTGCAGAGCCAGCCCTTCCCCCGGCATCCCCCTTCCCCTGCTGACCACAAAAAGCCAACATCTCCCCGCGCCCCTCCAGCCAGGGGATGGGAATGTGGAAGCAATTGCACTTGGCAAGGCAGCAACAGTGAGTCAAAAACAGTTGTTTGGCTTGTCAGCCACCCAGGCCCTGCAGCACTCTTGTTTTCCTTTGCCTGCCTTAACCCCTTCCAGCCCCACACGCTGCTCCCAGCAGGAGCCACAGCCCCCAGCCCCGCCTGGAGGGGACGGGGGAGCTGGGGACAGGCCCCATCACACAGTCCTGCTCCCAACAACGGGAGAATGGGCGCTTCTCTGGCAGGAGAGCCTGCAGGGAGAGGGTGCACTGAGCCTGCTGTGCTGCTGGGAGCTGCTCTGAGGCACAGGGATATCCCAAGGCCACCAAGGATGCCCGGTGGGCCTGGAGCATCCCACCCACTCAGCCCAGGAGGTGCAGAGAGCTCGTGTCCCTGCCACAGAGAGCATCCCAGATGGGCCTTGGCAGCCTGAGAGGACATGGCCACACGTGCTGGGGACCCTGTGCCACCCCGGGCAGTGCCAGCCTGGTGGCTCCGGGTGATTTAAAGCCCTGAGCACAGCAGGCCCCATCCCATTTACAGCAGTTTAGCACATCCCAGGCTGTTCCCATTGGCTCCTCCAGCCCCTTCCCTGCTGGCCATATGGCAGAGAGGCCAGGAACACATCCAGAGCCACCACAGGCTGCAGCAAGGGCTCTGCTTTGTGCCCAGCTCACCCCTCACACCCCACCATGGGGGTCCCACACTGCTGGGACCCCAACTCACCCAGGCTGCCACCAATGTGGGGCAGGGCAGGGGGACACCAGGATGCATCCACCCCCTCCCCACCGCAGAGGGACAGCCATGGGGTCAGGGTATGGGTCAGGGTATGGGGCAGGGTATTGGGCAGGGTATGGGGCAGGGTATGGGGTCAGGGTATGGGGCAGGGTATGGGGCAGGGTATGGGGCAGGGTATGGGGTCAGGGTATGGGACAGGGTATGGGGTCAGGGTATGGGGCAGGGTATGGGGCAGGGTATGGGGCAGGGTATGGGGTCAGGGTATGGGACAGGGTATGGGGGCAAGATATGGGGCAGGGTATGGGGTCAGGGTATGGGGCAGGGTATGGGGCAGGGTATGGGGCAGGGTATGGGACAGGGTATGGGGCAGGGTATGGATCAGGGTATGGGGCAGGGTATGGGGCAGGGTATGGGGTCAGGGTATGGATCAGGGTATGGGGCAGGGTATGGGGTCAGGGTATGGGGCAGGGTATGGGTCAGGGTATGGGGCAGGGTTTCCCTTTGGGCATCCAGCCAGCTCTCAAAGCTCTCCACTGCCCCCAGACTGGTCCCAGAGAAGACAGAGATGGGGGTTCTCCCTCTCTCCCCTGGGGACAACCCCCTCCAGCAGAAAGGAAGCAGGGTGAGAGGATGGCTGGGGAAGAGTTAAACCCTCTGGAGCTCGTGGAAGGGGAGGAAAAGTGGAGGGCAAGGCTGCAGCCCGCAGGGAGAGACAAAGCGAGCTGCAGGAGCCAAGAGATGAAGGAGAGGATGCGATAAGAGGGGGAGCAAGCGGGGTGTGTGTGCTGGAGCGAGGCAAGGGAGGAGGAGGAGGAGGAGGAGGAGGAGGAGGAGAGGTGGGTGATGACCAAAGTCATTGAACATTTTTTGGCACGCCTACCCCCGAGTATCCTGGCCGTTGGCCCAGCTCGGAGCTGAACTTAAACAAACTCCTGTTGCAGCCATCTGCTTGATTTTAAAATAAATCAAACAATCTGTTGAGCCGTGGGTGATCAAATTTCCATCTGTGCGGACGCCTGCTCGCCTCCTCGGAGCCTCCGCTTGCCTCTACCAGCCAAACACTCCTGGCAGCATGTGGCCTCCCTAATTCCTCCAGGAAAGGGAGAAACCGGACCTCCCCCTGCACCCCGGCCCCCTCCCGGCCCTGCCACCCTCCTGACTCAAACCCAGCGCTATTTTTACAGCCAAACACAGGCACATCCCGGGTTTAAACGGGAGGAAAACGGGGCTGGAGGGAAGATCCCGAGGGGGATTGAGCTGCTGCCCGTGCTGGGGGGATTCCTCATCCTGTCTCCATCCATCCCACAGCTCTGAGGGGATGGGAAGGGAAAGGGCAGCAGCTGCTGGCCCTGGTGGTGGTGGCTGGACAGAAATAGCAGCTGTGAGGCCAGAGCTGTGTGGCTGTCCCCACAGGGGGGACAGGGACACGGGGCACACGTCACCTCCAGGTGCCTGGGGGTGCCAAGCTCACAGCCAGCCAGCCTCCCAAGCAGCCTGCTGGCCCTCAAGGCCACCCAAAATCACCTCATGCTGAGGGTTTCCCCCCTGCTCTGCTGGCAGGGAGCCCAAAGGGGAGCAGCGCTTGCGTTTTGTCCCAAGGTCCCCAAGGAGAGCGGTGGCATCTCCCTCCTCCAGTCTCTCTGTGTCCTCCAAGCCCCCTGCTCGCCTGGGGGAGCAGCAGCCACGATATCCATGGCCCCAAAGCCCCTCTGAGGGTCAGCCCCCTGTCCCAGCCAAGGACAAACCCCTCTGGCATCACCCCAACGCTGCCATCCCTCCCCAGAGCCCTTCCTTCCGCTGGGAGCAGAGGGCACCGGGCACAGCGCCAGCACAGCCACAACCAGGGCAGCGAGGGGTGGGGCAAAACACAGCAAAGGGACCAAAAGATGAGCAAAGAGGCAGGAAATCGGTGTGAATGAAGGAGAAGGAGCAGGGTGGATAAAGGATGGAGCCTGATTTGGGCTCAGTGGACCCCAGCAGCTCTGGTGGGCAAGGTCAGGGTGAGAGCACGGACTGTCCATGCATGGGAAGGGAGGAAGGACACGACAGCAGGATTTATTCCTCATCCAGGGGTTCAGTTATTGGGGTGATGCTTCCTGAGGGTCCCCATGGCATGGTGGAAGCAGCAGCAAGGAAAAGGAGATGCCCAGCACCCACCAGAGCCGTGCCAGGAGCCCGAGCCAGCAGCTGCGGAACAAACCTCACCCCTGTGGGATATTGCCAAGCCCAGAGCTGTCCTGGCCAGCCCAGGGCCAGCCTGGCCAAGCCACTCAGTGCTGGAAAGAACAGGGAGCAGGATGGGGGCCACCCTGCAGCCTCAAATGCTTCCCAGTGCCAGCTTTTGGGAGGGGCTGTCCAGCCCCAAGCACTCAGCATGCAGCACCCAGGCTCCAGGATCAGCATGAGAACTGGAATGGGTGATACAGCAGCTTGGGTGATCCCAGTGCCACAGGGGAACAGCCCCCCAGGAAAATCTGCTCCTGGGGATCCACATCCCTGAGCTCAGGCGCTGGCTGAGATGGGGAGGTCCCTCCAAATGCTCCTTCTGGAGTAAAATCCAAGCAGAGCCCTGACAGGATGCACAGCAGGGAGCAGGTTACACAGCACAAGCAATAGCGGGAAGGGGAGGGAAAAAAAAAAAACAACCACCAAACCCCTTTTTGGAAGAGGAAAGGGCTGACAGGACCTGGCTGAGAAGCAGGAGAAAGCCCAGATTTCCCAGTTACTGTGCAGATGTTCTGGACTGAAAACAGAAGACGGCAGGAGCGAATTCATCTCCCCCTCCAGAGACGCCGCAGCCGGAGCATCTGGACTGTGTCTGCAGGCAGCAGAGCCGGCTGCCCCCGTCCCTGGGAGCCCCACACCAGGAACAGCAGGGACAGCCCCGGGGTGCCACACTGGGAACTGCCTGGACACCCCCAGAGCCCCCATGGGGAACGGCCAGGACACCCCTGGGATGTCACACTGGGAAGAGCTGGGATACCCCCAGAGCCCCACACCAGGAACAACTGGGACACCCTTGGGATGTCACACCCAGAATGGCTGGGACATCCCCAGAGCCCCCCATTGGGAACAACCAGGACACCCCCAGAGTGCCATGCTGGGAACAACCAGGACACCCCCAGAGCCCCCATTGGGAACAACCAGGACACCCCCAGGGTGCCATGCTGGGAACAACCAGGACACCCCCAGAGCCCCCACTGGGAAAAGCCAGGACACCCCTGGGAGCTCCACACTGGGAACAGCCTGGACACCCCAGAGCCCCCATTGGGAACAACCAGGACACCCCTGGGAGCTCCACACTGGGAACAGCCAGGACACCCCAGAACCCCACACCAGGAACAGACAGGATACACCCAGAGCCCCATTGGGAACAGCCAGGACACCCCCAGGGTGCCACCAGCACCAAGAGCAGGGCCAGCAGGGACAACCCAGGCCTGTCCCCACAGCAGGTTGACCTTGGCAGTGCTGCCTCCAGGGAGAACTGAAAGGCCTCATCTTTGCAGTGTTTGCACTCCAGGGTAACTCCTGCTGCCTGCTCCCACAGCCAGGGGGAGAGATGGGGAGAGGAAAATGGCTGGTTTGGCAGTGAGGACAAGGAGAGGGGCAGGAGACATCCATCCATTCATCCATCCATCCATCCATCCATCCATCCATCCATCCATCCATCCATCCATCCATATATATAAATATATAAACAAATCTAAATCTATACATATACATATATACTTTTTCCTGGCCAGGATAATAACTGGAATCATCAGCCCTTGATCATCACTGGATGTAAAGCCTCATGGCCCCTTTGCAGAAACATGCTGGAAGCAGCTGGAAGATGATGGTGGCAATTTGCTGCCTGCCCCACACCCTCAGCTGTCTGTGTGTCCCTCCCTCCTTGGGTCTGTCTGTCCCTCCATGGCTGCCAAACACTGAGTGAGAGCCCAGCATCCCGGCTGTCACCAAAATGTTCTGGGCTCCAAGGTCCCTCCCTGGTGTCCCCAGGCACAGAGGTGGCTGCTGGTGGCCCCTCAGACCCATCAGATGACACAGTCCCCATTTCCAAGGAGGGGCAAAGCTGGGGAGGACAATTAAAACCATTTTGGAGGGTCAGCTGGGAAAACTCCACCTGCACAGGGTTGTGGCAGCTGTGGCCATGGGATGCACATCCTGCGGGGATGGGCACCCACAACAGGGATCCCCAGCCCCAAAGCAGGAGGTGCTGGGGACACACTGGGTGACAGCACACCAGGACACAGCCTCAGGGGGCTCACAGAGGGGCTGGAAGCCTGGGAGCAGTCCAGCTCCTGCCCTTTGGCCAGGGAAGGCAGCTGTCCATCCCAAACCAAGGGGGGATGCCCCTGGCTGGGGGGTGGCCACCACCACCCTCCTATCAGGACCTTCCCTCCCATCCCAGCTGGGCCTCAGCCTTGTTTCAGCTCTAAAGTGGAAGACAAAAATTCACTGGGACAGAGCAAACCAGTCCCTGCAAAATTCACTGCAAACCAATCCCTGCAAGCCCTCCTGCCCTCTTCACATCCCTCATGGGGGTGCCAGGACCCTCCCCATGTATTCCTGGTCAAAGCCAGCCCCAAAACCCAGCAGCTCAGCCCCTCCAAGACCTGGCTCTGCCAGGACACCAGGGCAGGCAATGCTGGAATGGAATAACCCCTGGTAAATCCTGCAGCAGGTCCTTGTGCCACCAGGAATGGCCCATCCAGCACTGGTGCCTGGATACAGCCACCAAAACACAGAACTCTGGGAGCTCTGTGGATGGAGGGAGCTCCTACACCTGCACCAGCACAGCCTGGACACCCCAGCCCCATGCTGGGATGGGATGGGATGGGATGGGATGGGATGGGATGGGATGGGATGGGATGGGATGGCATGGCATGGCATGGCATGGCATGGCATGGGGTGCCATGGGGCAGGATGTGAGGCAGCCCAGAGCAGCCTCAGGTTTGCTCTGCCCCAGCGCAGGTCGCGGCGCGCTCGGCACAGGCTCCTCTCCTGCAGGCTGGAGAGGGAAAGCCGGGGCAGCTGCTGCTCCAAGCACGCCAGCTCCGTGGGTAAACAGATGACTTCAATCTCCCGAGAGCTACTAAAGCCCAGCAGCACTTGTGCTAACGTGGAAGGGGGGAGGAAAAGAAGGAGACCAAAGAGGGAGAAGCAGCCTCATACCCCTGGCAGGCTGAGAAGCGCACCCAGGTAACGTCACCCTTCTCCCAGCCCAGCCCAGCCAAAAATCCACCCTGGAGCCATCCCCTCCATCCCTGCCCTGCTACCGAAGATCCAGCAGGGAAAAGGAGTCACAGAGCAGCCAGAGCAGCTGCACAAGGCTGCTCATCCAGCCAGGGCACGGCTCGGCCGCATGTGCCGCGGAGAGCACCGGGAGCAGCCATGACCTGCCCGCAGCAGCCTGGGCTGGCACCGGGGCTCTGGCACCCTCCACAAGGCCCAGGGAGGGCACCCAGGCTGGGAGCAATGCCTTTGGCACGGGAGCAGCCCCGCCAGGAGCCAAGGCACGCCCGGGGCACCGCTGCCACCCGCCTTGGCCGTGGGGACCCGGGGCTGTCACTGCCCTGGGACGGGGCCCGGGGGAACCGAGCTGCTGGAAAGGCTCCCACTGCCAGCTGCTCCCGGAGGAAGAGAGCCCGGCACGGCTGGGAGGCTGCCACCGCCTGCCGGGTCCTGCCCCTGCTCCCAGGGATGCCCCTGCCTCACCATCTCCCTGCATTTGTACCCAAGTCCCCACCCTGGCAGTCCCCAAGGAGGGCAGTGTCCCCTGAGGGACATTTCCACACCGTCCTTTCCAGGCCAGGATGGCATCATGTGGCACAGGCCTTTTGCTGCAGGAAGGAACATCTGGCCAGGATGTTCCTATTCCAACCCCCCAGCACAGGACTGTCTCTAAGAAAGGAGCCAAAGGTGCCATCAGGGAGCAAACAGAGCTCTCCTCACCCCAAAAACCAGCATGGGAACGTATCCTCCTGCAGCCAGAGAGGTGTAAATGGGCTCCTGGCAAACCAGCTGCGCCCAGTGCCCCAAAACCTGCTCAGGAGATGGAGACAGCTCCTTGCCACTCAAGGACAGTGGCAGGGGTGTCAGGACAGGACCCAGCTGGTCTCTTGAGGGGTGAAGAGCCAACTCCTGCCATTCCTGATGTACTTGGAAAGCCAGGCACCCACACTGCTGTGCAGGGAAGTCCCTCCTCGCTGGGAAGCAGCCAAGGAGCATCCCAGGCTGCCCCCTGTGACCGAGCTTCCCGGACGGCTGGGAAAGGCCAAGTGTCTGGACAAAACATCTGTCTGTCTGCAGCAGCCAGAGCCGGCCCTTTACCCCATCTCCCGACTTGGCTGCGACTCCGGGGGATGCTCCAGAGGTTGCAAAAGCATTTTCCCTGCATGGGGTGAGAGTGGAGCCGGTGCCTCTCCCCAGGGTGGTGTTCCAGGGGGTGCAGCACACTGCCAGACCAGCGTTTCTGGCAGGTGCCTGCTCGAGCTGCCAGCCCTGCAGCGCTGCTGCTTTTGGGAAAGGCGGGGAGAAAGCAAAGAGCAGGGAGGGCAGGGTGAAAAATAAATATATAGCAGCCAGCTGGTGAGCTGTGGAGTCAGCACGAGGTCTGCAGGACACGGCGCTGGCAGCACAGCCCTGGAATTTCGGACAGCTGGTCCAGCAAGGTCAGCCTGGCCAGAGCAAAGACCCCTGTGCTGCTCCCCACAGCGGGGATGAAGGACAAACACCCCCACTGGAGACCCCATGGGGACAAGCCAGCACCCCAGGGCAGGGGCTGACTGACACAGGCAAAGTGTCAGGTGAGGATGAGGAGGGACAGCCAGGTGCTGTTCCCACAGAGCAGAGCAGCCCTGACCTCAGTGGCGGGAGAAAGCCCAGGGCGCATTTTCCCCGTGTTGTTTCTTTGTTTGCCATGTGGGAACACGATCCCAAGGGAGGCCGTGCCCCGAGACATGAAGTCATCTCATGATTATATTGCCACCTCCATGCTGGGATTGAGATCTCATCTGAAAATGCCAGCCCGGGTCGGTGCTGGCTGAGCAGCTGCTTTGCTGAAAGGCTTCACTAAAAACAGCTTCACACGCTGCAAACTGAACAGGTTTACCCCAGTGAAGCTGGCTAAAATGCTGCTCTGAATCTGGAAACTGAACAGGTTTATCCCAGTGAAGCTGGCTAAAATGCTGCTCTGAATCTGCAAACTGAACAGGTTTATCCCAGTGAAGCTGGCTAAAATGCTGCTCTGAATCTGCTGGAATTCCTGATGGCAAAAATTGCCACACAAAGCACAGGTAAAACCACCAAAACCAAGCCAAGCTGGAAGCCAAGAGGTTGAGGTGACTAAGACCAGCTCTGCTCCTTATTTAAGGGATGAGGAGAAGCCAAAGTCAGGCTGTGCCACCCCCCTGGAGCCCACACATGATGCCTGGGCAGGGACACAGAGGTGCCACCAGCTTGGCCAAAAAAGCACCACCACCCAAAACACTGCCAGTGGCCAGAAGGATTTTGATTTCCTTCAAAACCCATAAAAGATGCAAAGAAGGCAGAGGTGCCTGGGGCTCTTCCTGCACAGGTCTCTCAATTCTCATGCTGCAGTGCACCCAAATATCCCATAATTGGGCCTGGTGCAATGCAGGAGGAGGGCTCAGGCATCACTCCCCGCCTTCTGGGTTTGTTTTTCTGGCATCCAGGAGCTTTGGCTGCTGCTCAGCATCAGTGGGACAAGGTTTAGTGGAGAACACAAGAACTCTTTGATTTTTGCCCAAACCCCTATTCGAAAGCCAAAAGGAAAGTGCCCACCAACAGCTGTCAGCTCCACGCAGTGATTTGGAAATGCAGCCACGACCTTTGGAGCTGGGAACCTGCAGCAGGGGCCAAATCCCCAGCTGAGCCAACAGCACTGCTGGCAATTAGTAAATACAGTGAACTCAGCCCCTGGGGCCTGACTGTGCCCTGCCAGGCACAGCCCCACACCACCAGCCCCAGGTGTGCTCTGAACAGTGGGAATGGGGCATGGAAAATGGAATCCATGGAATCAGCCCTGATTCCCAGGAACCAGGCTGGGAGCAGCAGTGAGCTCCATGCCAACGCCTCCACAGCAGCAGAGGACACTGAGCACAGAACCACAGCTTTGTTTGGGCTGGAAAATGGAAAAGCCCTCCAAGATCATCATTCTGCCGTTCCCCAGCACTGCCAAGGCCACCAGCGACCATGTCCCCAAGGGCCACATTTTTTAAACCCCTCAAGGAATGGCGACTCCACGACTGCCCTGGGCAGCTGTGCCAGAGTTTGAATGACCCTTTCAGTGGAGAAATTTTCCTTAATAGCCAAGCTGAGCCTGCCCTGGCCCAGCCTGAGGTCATTCCCTCTCCTCCTGTCCCTGCTGCCTGGGAGCAGAGCCTGTCCCCTCCTGGCAGGAGCTGTGCAGAGCCACAAGGGCCCCCCTGAGCCTCCTTTGCTCCAGGCTGAGCCCCTGCCCAGCTCCCTCAGCCTCTCCTGGGGCTCCAGACCCTTCCCAGCTCTGCTGCCCCAACGCTGAGCCCTGGGGACACCCCTGGTGACCGGCCACCACCTGGACATGTCCCCATTCCCTGCCACCCTCCAGGCTCAGCACCCAGGCAGTTTTTCAGCCAAGGAACAGCAACCCATCCAAGCCACGAGCAGCAATTTCCCCAGGGAAATGCTGCCAAAGCCTTTACCAAGGCCCACAGAGACAAGATCCAGAGCGTCCCCTGAGCCACTGAGTGGGTCACCTTGTCACAGGACATCAGGTGACAATTCCTGCTGGTTGTCAACTCAGGTGGGCTGGGCCTGATCACTTGGTTGTCCTGAACAGCTGTGTTCGAGTTATGGTAGGATTTGAGAGCTTTCCAAACACCTGGAAGTATTCCCAAAAAAGTTGCATTTAAGAGGAAAAAAAAACCCAGAAAACGTCAAGAGGAGTCACTTTTACAGGTACATAAGTGCAGAGAGAGCAGTGGAAGGTGAGGATGGGAAGAGGTGGAGGACAGGGGAAGCTCTTCCTGGTGAGCACAGGTCTCTGAGAATGCCAGGCAGGCTGAGGACAAGCAGCTGGGAGTGCATCACTTCAGCCCTGTGGAGAGAGGGCTGGAGAGCCTGGGGGTGACTTGAGAAGGCACACCCAGCCAGGAACAGGTCCCTGTCACCTCTGGGAAGCAACCAAATCTGGGCATTTTGTGGTTTATTCAAAGCCATGGCTCCCAGCAGCAGCTGCTGGAGGAGCCAGCTCATGCACGTCCCAGTGGGATGCACAGGCACTTCATCCAGATCAGAAGGAGCTATCCCACCTGGATACCCCAAAATCACAGCCCCACACCAATGAGTGCATTGATCTACACAGCTTCCCCTTGTAAGGGGCACAGCTGGACAGAAAATCCATTTTCACAGCGCACACCTGGGGACCAAGGGTGACAAACCAAAGGATGCCCAAGCCAGATGCCCTTTCTACACCCAGCACTGCTTTTCTTTTTCTTGGAAGGGACAACCCAAACCCGCCCCACACGTGCCAACCACAGCAGGGTTCTGCAGAGCTCACCTCCAGGAGAGCCTCCTGCAGCAGGGAGAGCTTCAGGCACCCCACAGGGCACCGCCTGTTCCACTGCTCCCCACCACCAAACCAGCTGCAGAGGCACCACCCACCCAAAATATCAGTGGCTCCTCCCTCCTGGCAAGCCCCAGACGTGGGGGTCCCTCACCAGCACCTCCACACTGTCACAGAGAGGACCTCAGCCTTGCTGCCCTGCTAAAACAGGGAAATGTGGGGGTGTCTGGTGGCTTTTGGGGTATTTGACCTCAAGCTTTGAGCCATTTGTGTCAACCATACAAAGGCCAGACAGCAGCACACCACAGCTGCGTGCAGGGGGTGCAAAAAAGGCAAGTGCAGTCCAAAAACGAAGTTGCAGAGCTGAAAGGAGAACAGGGGAGATGATTTTAATTGCTCATGCTCATTCCCTCCAGCTTGGTCCCACCAGAACGGGGGCCTGGGTGTCACACAAGAGTGAAAGGCTCATCTGGGGTGACTTTGAGCAGCAAGAACGGCTGAACAAGGGTACAGCTAAATTAACCAAGTGCCCTACCCGAGCATTAAGCCGTGTTTTAAATAACCTTGACATCTGTGAGGTCTCAGCCTGCTGGAAAGCATGTGCAGACAGGGAGGGAAAAAGTGCCAGGACCTTGTGGCCAGCCAGAGTCCCCACCAGGCCACGATGTCCCCAGGCAGCTCTGCTGTGCCTCCTGCCACCAGCCCCTTGCAGCAGCCCCTTAATTTGCTCATTAGCAAACCTGGGAACAAGAGGAGGAACTCAATAGTGTCCCTTCCCTGGGACACACTCTGTGTCCTCCTGGGAGCTTGGGATTGGGGCCAGTGGGGACCAGGACAGGCCTGCCTGAAAAATGCTGGGACCTGGGGGGGTCACTGAGGAACCCCACGGGAAGCACCCAGAGCACCCAGCCATGCTGGAACAGAATTGCTGCTGATGATGTCCCCATGAGGTGGCCTGGGGACACCAAGGGGGCAGAGGCCTGAAGAACCAGCTGGGGACATGCAGGTGATGCCCCTCTCATCAGCTGCGCCCACCTGGGCTCTCCAGCACCACCCTGGATCAGCACCACGGGCTGCTCACCTGACTCCTGAGTCCTCCATGGCCTCCTTGGAAATGCCTTGGAAATGCCACCTTGGAAATGCCACCAGACCTGTGACCACGTGGGCATCACAACCCACCCAGCAACCATGAAAATGCATCCACAAACGACCCAAAACGACGGCAGGACCAACCAGCTCAGGCTGACAGACCCAGGGGGAACCTCCCAAAAGGAACAACTTCCAGATGATTCCCAGCACCGTGCCAACCCAACCTCCTGTGCCATCCTGGCACCCTCCAGGTGAACGCAGCTCCTGCCTGGTGCCTCTCCAAGTGTCCCCCCCAGGTCAGGAGCCAGCACAGCTGAAAGGGAAATTACATTTGTAAGCAGCCAAGGGAGAGTGATGGGAGAGAAAAGGAGCGCTGTCTTGGAAGGACTGGTTTACATTTCTAAAGAAAATGCCAGCGCCTCAGAGAGCTGCAGGGTTCTGGCTAGGGATGGAGCTGAAAGGCTTTGAAAATGACCTCGGGGATTTGGGATGTTGGCATTTGACAGAGCCCAGCCTGGGGCCTGGCTTGGTGATACAGAGCAGCGGCTCTGGAGAGCTCCCACAAGCTGGAAATTTGGGAGTAAAAGCTGTTATTTTCCCATCCCACGAGAAAGACAAGCCTGGGGGGAATAAACTTTTGCTTTGCCATGTGCTTTTGAGGTGATGCCCTCAAAGCAACCTGTGTAACCCCAGGGGGAGCCACGGAAAGGAGCAACTGGGGAATCTGGCAGCACCTGGGCAATGGCACCCGTGACACCCCTCAGGGTTGCAGGGCTTTTGGGGAGCCCTCACTGCAGGAGAAGCAGAGCAGCACGGGTGGGGGGAACCCAGCCCTGTGCTCACCCAGCAGCTGTGAGAAGAACTGGGGCTTCTCCAAGGGAAATCCCTTCATTAAGGCACCTTGTAAAACTGGGGATAAGTTGGGAAGTTTCCTACAGAGCCCATGAGCTCCTTCCAGCTTCCCAAGGATGCTCCCATGGAGGACAGGCCAGGCAGCCCTCCCTGGCACCTCTGAGCACCCTTGATGGCAAGCAGGACAGGATTGGGATTTCCTCTGTCCTGGCTCCCACCTCCCTCATGCGAAGCTGCCAACAACACAGACACTTCTGGAACAGGACAGGTCTTGGCTCTTCCCTCCTCCTGGAAGGGTTTTTATCTGTTCCTTCGCAGCTTGACAGCTCCAAAAGTTCACTGCTAAAGGCACCCCATCCATTAGCAACCACCCCCAGCACCCAGACCCAAAAGAAGAGCATCCATCTATGTCACCGCTCCAACTCCTCCTGGATTCCAGAGGTGGGAAGCGCCGGGAAAGGAGGGATGGGGTCCGGGCCAGCTGCCTTACCTTGGGGAGGAGAGTCGGGGGCGCCACTGCCAGCAGCTCTGGCGGGGTCATGCTCTTGCCAGCCAGCACCACGGCCCCGCACTCGGCACAGGCGCCGATGGTCAGCTGCTTGCCATCGTCCACCAGCAGGCTGTTGGCCACGCGCAGCGTGTAGAGGAAGACGGGAAGCCTGGCCACCTGAACCGCTTTTAATCCAAGGCATCGCTTCTTCTCCTGCCGGCAGAAGAAGCAGACGAAGGTCTCCACCTTGTACTGCCGGGACCAGGCGCTGCTGGGGTGGTGGGAGTTCCTGCCCTCGTGCTGCAGCCACTGTCCCAGCAGGTCGTGGTAGCACAGGATGCAGGTGGCCACCAGCCCGGTGGAGTCGGCCGGTCTGGCCCGAGGGGCGGGCGGGTAGACGGTCAGGAAGGGGAAAAAGGGCTCCTTCTCCCCGAACCGCCCCGGAGGGTTGACGTTCAGCTGGAACTCTTTGCCAGCTCCCAACTCGGCCCCGCAGATGTAGCAAACAGAGGTGGGACCGGGCTTGATGACAGCGGGGTGGCCGGCGAGGTCACCGGCCGAGAAGACCTGGTGGTACCTCCCCAGGAAACTCTGCACGGAGGAGATGAGCTCCTCGTTGTGACAGGCCCTGTACATGGCCCACAGGTCCTGCAGCACCCCGAAGCACTTGCGGCAGCTGCTGACCTCCCAGTGCTTGTTCAGCCCCTTGGCGCCGGGCGGGCAGGGCAGGAGGCTGAGGAAGGGGAAATGCATCGTGCTCTTGGCGTTGCCGTTGGTGATTTTGGCCGCCACCGGCCTCGCCTCCTTGCCGCACTCCTCCCCGCACAGGTAGCAAGCCTCGGGCACCGGCGGGATGCCCGTGCCGTCCTCCTTCATCCCGCGGCGGCCCTTGGCGGGCATGGCCCCGGCGCCCAGGGGCACCACGTAGAGCCGCTGCAGCACGGGCACGTTGGCCAGCTCGAAGCTCTGCCACTGCTGCATGAGCGAGGCGAAGCAGCAGGGGCACACCAGGGTGCTGCCGGTGGGGGACAGCGGCTGGGCGCCCGGCGGGGGGCTGTGCAGCCACAGGAACGGGAAGAAAGGGCCCGGCGAGCTCTTCTCCTGCTTCTGCACGTGGACGCGGTGCTGGGCGCCCGGTGCCAGGGCGCTGCCGCAGATGTAGCAGGCGGTGCCCGGTGCCCAAGCGGGCCGCTCGCTGCCTTCCTCCTCCTCCTCCTCCTCGCTGGTGATGTTGATCTCGCTGTCCGAGGAGCAGCAGGGGGGGCCCCGCTCGCTGCCCGCCGCCGGGGGGGCCCGCGCAGCGCCGCCCGCCCCCTCGGGCTCCGACAGGGGCTCGGCGTCGGAGAGCTCGGAGAGCTCGGAGCCGGCTGCCGGCCCTTCCTCCTCCTCCTCCTCTTCCTCCTCCTCCTCCTCCGGGTGGCCGGCGGCGCGGCGCGGCGGCGCGGCGGGGTCCCAGCCCGTGGCCCCCCGCCGCAGCCCGGCTCCCCCCGCCGCCGCCGCCGCCGCCGCCGCCTCGCACTGATGGGGCCGCTTGAGCCAGTACATGCGCTTCTCCACCGGCGTGCGGCTGCGCTCGAAGGAGTCCCACTGCTCTCCCAGGAAGCAGCGGCAGACAGCGCAGACCAGGGCGCAGCCCTCCGCCGAGACGGCGCGGGCTCCGGGCGCCGGCTCCTGGTGCTGCAGGAAGGGGAAGAAGGGCCGGTGGTCGCGGGGGGGTCGCACTTGAAGCTTGAGCTCTTTGCCGCGGCTGATGCCGCCGCCGCAGATGAAGCAGCAGAGCGGGGGCGCCGAGGGTTGCGCTGCCCCGGGGCCGCCCCCCCCCGCCGCCGCCGCCGCCGCCGCCGCCTCGCCGGCCGCCAGCGCGGCCATCAGCCGCTGCTTGCGGGAGAGCGGCGCCGCCGCTGCCCCCGGCCCCGCCGCCGCCCCCGGCCCCGCCGCGCTCATCGCCGCCCCCGGCTCATCCCGCGGCTCCGCCGGACACGCAGGCTCGGGGGGCGGGTTTGCGGAGCGCTCCCCCCCCACCCCTCCGCCCGCCTCCTCCCGCCGGGGGGAAGGCAGCGAGAAAGGAAAGGAAAAAAAAAATAAAAATTATGATAAAACAACGGCAACAACAACAAAAAAAGAAGCTCCCCGCGGCAACGAAATATCCACGAACAGCAACAAAAATAAACCCGGGATAAAAGTTCGGTGCGAAAGTTTGGGTCCCGCCGGCGGCGCGGAGGAAGGGCGGCTGCCGGCCGCCTCCCGGCCCCGGCGCCCCCGGCCCGGCTCCTCCCCGGCCCCCCCGCCGCGACCTGCCCGCCCGGGGGGGCCCGGAGGGAGGAACGAGCCGCTGCCACCCCCCGCCCGCCCGCCCGCCCGGCCGGAGCCAGCCCGGCGCGGAGCGCAGCCGAGGGACCCCACCGCGGAGGGACCTGAGGATTTCCACAGCCGCCCCCCGAGGGGGTTTGTGACCGGCCCCACGAGGGGCGGCCCGAACGCGCTGTCCCCTCCGCGCCCGTCACCCGTGTCCCACCCGCCACCCCCAAACCGCACCAGGGCGCTTTGTGCGGCTCGCTCTCCCCCAAAGGCACCACGTTCCCTCTTCACGCCGGCAGGACGGATCCCACCGAAAGCAGCGGCCCTTTCCTGCCCTTTCCAGCCATTAACTCGGTGTCCCGACCACCCCCGGTAATTTATTTCCCACTTTTAAACTGCTGCCGCTGTTCCAGTTCAATACCAGATTCTATTTCCCGCTCGGTCCTAAAATGCTGCGTCGCTTTGCCACTCACTGGTAAATAGCTGATGCGTTCCCAGCCGGAGCTGGCGGCGTTTCAGCGGCGCATGCAATAATCCCGGTATATCCTTACCTGCCTCGCAGCCCGCGATAAGATTTAATGCTTGGAAAGCACTTTGCTGTCCTTGGACAATAGGCACCGCGGAAGCGCAAACTGTGCCCAGGGCCAGCCTCAATTAAACCTGACTGATTAACCACCCCAGAGGCTCGTCAGGGTGCCCACCGGCTCGGCACGGCTCTCCCGATTAAATAAATATATTAGGAGCTGGAAGGGGGATTTTTTTTTTTCAAACAGTCGTTTTAGGAGGAAGCCTGCTCCCGGCAGCGCTGCGGAGTTTGAGTTCACGGCAAGTCACTGCAATATCCCAGGTGCTGTCCTTGCAAATCTGCCTGAGCTGGGAGGGTGCAGGATGAAACCCAAAGAGACAAGGTCAGTGGTTGGATAGGACACAGGGACAGAGGGACAGCAGGATGAACGCCTGAGCCACGTGCCAGCACACCCAGGTGATGCACAGAAGCCACGCTGCCCCTTGTTCCTCATCACTCCTCGGGCCACCCCGTCCGGGTCCCCCTGGGGCTGACCAACCCTCGGTGTCACCTCCCACCCGGACCGCGGGTGACAGCGTCCGGTGCTCCCCGGCAACTGGCCCTGAGATCAAACAGATTGTGTGACATCAGCTGGAGCGCGGGCAGGGGCAGGAGGGCTCTTCAGGGACCCGGATCCAGTTTCCACGCAGATGGCTCCGGTAGTAAAGAAGCAGGGGGTGGGAGGCAACACACAAAGCGGGAACACGATACCTTGGGAGAACTGGCTCCACGGGGCTTTTTCAGGGGTTTCCAGAAGACAGCAGGGCCTCGTTATATTTTATTTATTTATAGGGCTGATGTGGTGGCTGCTCTATGCACCGAGGGCAGCGGGAACGCCGCGCGTCGGGGTGGGCATGACTCAGATGCTCTTTAAAGACGCACGCGGTCTCTCGGTGTCACCCACCCCTTCTCCCGGATGGAAAGGGGCCACTGGGCCGGATGGGATCCCTGACCCCAGGCAGCAGCAGCGGATCTGGGAATGCCTCACCCCAGCTGCCCAGCTGGAGCTCCCCCGGGAGCTGCGGCCACCAGCTCAGCCCACCCTTCGAGCGCAGCCGACAGATGCTCTCCCGCCTGCTCCGCAGATGGGCCACAAAACAACACTCCGTATTCAAAGTCCAGAGCTCAGCAGGGCCAAACCCCCCCTCCCCACCCTGCCCTGAAACACCAACCCTCCGTTCCCCTCTCCCGAGGCACCACGAGCCCCTGGCTCCCCCGTTCCCCCCACACCCCACTGGGACGCGGCCTCGGAGCAGCTTCCCGGGCCTCGGCTGCGCCCGGACAGAGCAGCTCATTTATCATCCTGTGCCGCCCCGGCCCTGCGGTTGCTGTTTGCAACAGAGAAGCTGGGAGGGAGAGAAAATTTCTCAAGTCGGCCTCGGCAAGAACTGAAAACATATGCCCTGGCGGCAAACGCGTCCCCCGGGGCGCGCGGGGATCAAGGCGAGCCTAGCGCAGGATTTTCCAGCACGGCTCCCGCCGGCCGGCGCGCAGCCCTCCTGCCAGAGCTGGCCCTGCACAGACGCCCCTGCGCTGGGGTGGTGACAGCCAGGTCTGCTCCCCCAGCCCTGCGCTGTGAGCACACTGGGAGGCAGGGCTGGGTGGCTCCTGGCTCGCTCGGGATGGCCGATGTCACACTGTGCCTTGCTGGATGCGGTGCAGAGGTGGCCTCTCGCTCAAAGATAAGCCCCGGGGACAGATGTCCCTTCAGGGGACAGGCCCTGTCTTGTGTCAGGACTCAACACCAGTTGTGCAAGGTGCTGTGCAAACAGCTGTGACTGGCCCCGTGGGGCAGGGGGGGCTCCTCTGTCTTGTTTGGGGCAGGGATTCAGGATGGAGGCATGAGCAGCCCACAGCGTGCTGGGTCCACCCCTGTCCCCATCCTTGTCCCCATTCCCATTCCTGTCCCCATCCTCATTTCCATCCCCATTCCTGCCTCAATTCCTCCATCCATCCCCACTGCCAGCCCCAACCTCATCTTTATTCTCATCGCCATCCCCATTCCTGTTTCCACTCCTGTGCCTGTCCCTATTGCCATCCTTATCCTTATACCCCTTTCTTTTTCCACTTCTGTCCCATCTCATCCTCATCCTCACCCTCGTTCCCATCCTCATCTGCATCCTCATGCCCATTTCTATTCCTATCTCCCTCCCCATCCCCATCCCCATTCCCATTCTGTCCCTATTCCTATCCCTATCCCAGTCCCTTTTGCCCTCTTGCCCAGCAGGACAGGCCCCAGCAGCACCCATTCCCTGGCACCCCCAGGAGCAGGCACGTGCTGCAGATCCCACATCCCTGGGACCGGGAGGTTAATATGGAAATTACCAACTGCTTATTCCTTCCAGCTGTTGCTGTGAGTCATCAAGTGCCTTAAAGAGCATTTCAAACAACACAGTGCCTTCGAGACAGCGTGACTGCTGCCCCAGCCACCCCCTCTGGATAATCCTCGGCAGGGTCTGCTGTTTGAAAAGGGAATATTTCTCCAAGGAGGCAATTCCCAGCCGAGAGTGGCCGGGGAGGCGGAACAGCCGCTGCCTCCACGGCGCCTGTCCAGGCTCCCACCTCTGCCCGTGGGCTCCTGGTGTCCTGCCCCACAGCAAAGCCAGGCAGGGAAGGGCACTGGGAAGGGCAGCCCAGCCCTGGCATCATCCCTGCTCAAAATCCAGGAGACAGCTGAGTGCCACCATGTGCCAGCACGGGTGACGATCCCTGCTGTGCCACCTGGGGAAACTGAGGCACGGGGCGGCCAGGCTGAGCTCCACAGTGTCACCTGCCCGGGGTGAAGGTGGCAGAGTGGCTGCCACGGGATGCTGGGACACTGGTCTGGAGTTCAGCGACCTTGAACTCTGCGCTCAACAGCTGTATTTGTCTCGGCAAGCTTTTATTTCCTTTTTTTTTCTGTTGTTTTTGAAAAAGGCTGATCTCTGCACTCAGTTGGTGCTGATTTTTCAGATGGGAGAGATAGGGCTGGTTCATGGAAACGGTGGGGATATATCCCTTATCTGCTGCTTCAACCTTTCTTTGAACTTCTGGACTGACTTCATTGATTTTTTTTCCGCTGGAAAAGCCCAGGCAGGTTTTTCTCCTGCAAACTGCTTTCCCCCAGTCCTTCGCGTGGCCATGCAGGTGAGTCAAGGATGCTCCTGGCCAAGATCCCAGCTGGTGAGAGCAGGAACATCTGCCTCTGCACAGCAGAGAGCCTGGAATCAAAAAATAATGACCCAAGGAAAGCTGTGCACAGGTGACAGGGAGCTGTGACAGGGTGGAGGGGAAGGGGACACGGCCATCCCATGCTGGAATCACAGCTGCAGGCTGAGAGAGGAGGCAGGGAAGGAGGGAAGGATGCTGCTGGCATGGTCCCCAGCAGGCAGGAAGGAGGCAGGTGGCTCTGGGAAGAGGAGGGGATCACTGACTGCCTCCACAGCCCTGTGGGGACACCCTGAGCCTCTCTGAGCACTCCCAGGCTGTGGCAAAGACACTGCTGCTCCTGTGACAGCCGGGGGACAAAGCCATGCGGGGACACATTTGGTGCCTGGCACGGTGGTCACAGGGGCTGAGTCCAACCAGGAGCACCCTGTGAGTCCATGGATATAAGTGGATGATCCAGCATCCTCAGTCCATGCCCCAAATCCCTCTGTGGGCACCCATGGCCTTGACCTCATGTGCTGCTCCTCCTGCTCACCCCAGTGGGACCAGCCCTGATTCCCCCCATGTCCCCATGGGCAGGAGGGAGCCACGTCCCCTGCAAGGCACAAGGGCCCAGTTGCTGGCTGTGAGGCTTTTTCAGAAGGTTTTTTTTTTTAAAAAAAAAAGAGATTTTTTTTTTCTTTTCCTTTCCAGGGCGAGCAGCTCTGCAAATGCCAAGTGCTGATGCCAAAGGGCCGTGTCAACAAAGAAGAATGAGTGTGGCTGTTAGAGGCTGCTATTAAAAAAGGGTGGAGAGGAGAGGGAGAGGGGGGGTGGAAAAGAGAAGAAAAGGTTTGTCACTGCAAATAATAACAGTTTGCAGAGCAGTAAAAATCCGGGAGCAGCAGCCGGACCCCTGCAGTGCCCTTGGGCGCTGGCATCGAGCAGGGACTCTGCACCCTGTGTCCTTCCAGAGCACAAACCCATCCCAGCAACTTGGCATCCCCTCAGTGGGCAGCACTAAGTGTTTTTCAAGCTCCGAGGGTTTTCCAAGCCTGCTGTGCTCCTGCTTGGCCTCCAGGCCCTGCTGCAGGGATCCACAACAGGGCCGGGCATGGCATCGGCTCGCCGGGACGGGCGGGGTCCAGGTCCTGCCCCCTGAGTGCCAGGAGCCATTTCGAGGCAAGCCCTGGCTGCTGCCGAGCGGGATGGGAGGGAAGGAGCCTCTCACATGACTGCGAAGATGCGACGGGAAGACTCGGTCTCTGGTTTCAGCTTTCTATTCCCAGCCCGTTATTCAGCACTCCGAGGTGGAGCTGCCCCGCAGGGCGGCCACGGGAGCTGGGGCTGGGTCCGGGGCTGCAGTGGAGCACCCTCATCCCCCTGGGAGGCAGGTGGAGCTCACAGCTCCTGCCCAGCTGAAAATCCCCCTTGGCATCGCCTCTCCCTCCTGCCAGGATGTCAAACCCGAGTGGATGGAGGGGATGCTCAAGTAACAGCACTTGGAAAAAGATAAAGCAAGCAGAGATAGGCAAAGCCCAAATAATCTTACTCCAAAACCCAGAATGAGAGTATTTTTGAGGATAATCTACCAGCTCACTTCATTTTGACTTTTTCAAAATTATTCTTGCTTACTGTTTTGCACTGTGGTCTGTCCTTAGCCATGGTTTTATTTCCACACCACCTTTCATTCCCACCTTTCCCATGCCACAGCTACCCTCTGTGCTCATCTCACAAGCAATGGCAGAAGGTTAACCTCTGGGAAAGTCTGGTTTTCAAGTATTCTCCCTCCCCCACCTCCCCCCCACCCACCCAAAAAAAAAAAAAAAAAAAAGAGAAAACTTTGGTCAAAATTGAGATGTTCCCACAGAAATTGGTATTTCCCAATGGAAAAACATTCCATCAGCAAAACGCTGACCTGCTCCGGTTACAGCCTGGTCATGGCCATGAGCAAAAGCAGCTGGGAAAGGAATTAGAAGGGAGCTGGGAGCTGCATGGATCACCTCACCCTCAGATCCTGCTCCTGCCTGGAGCTTCCCAGGGCTGGGATGGGGATGTGCCAGGAGGAGCCAAGCTGCCAGCACGGAGATCCATGCCATGGATGGTTGTTACCAGCCCTGTGGCACCCCAGGGTGACCACCCACAGTCACTGCTCCCCCAAAACCAGCTGGAGGTAGGATGAGCCAGCGGGTCCAGATGTTCCCAAGGATGGAGCTCTGCAAACAACCCCGGCCCGGTCTGTGCTCCTGGTTGGGAATGTCTTGCTGGATTTGGAGAACTGGGGGATGAGATCAGAGGAACGAGGGCTGGGAGCTCAGCGGGTTCACCCCCAGTGCTGGAGATCAAGGGCTGCCTCCAGTGTCTTCCCTCTAGGAATTGGTGGAAGAGCTTCTTTGGGAGGTTCTGTTGTGCCTTGGGGAGCCAAGCAATGGATGGGATTTGGTTTGGTTGTTTTCTGAAGGCAGGCTGGTGCAGGCAGGTTGGAATGGATCAGGAACCAATGGAACGGATCAGGAATCAATGGAACAGATCAGGAATCAATGGAACAGATCAGGAATCAATGGAACAGATCAGGAATCAATGGGATGGATCAGGAACCAATGGAACAGATCAGGAATCAATGGAATGGATCAGGAATCAATAGAACAGATCAGGAACCAATGGAACGGATCAGGAATCAATGGAACAGATCAGGAATCAATGGAACAGATCAGGAATCAATGGAACAGATCAGGAATCACTGTCGCCTTGTGTAGCCAGAGGGTGACAAGAGAAACTCTGTGTTGGAAAGATTTTTGTTGGCAAGAATGGGACAGAAACCCGTGGCCATGCAGCAGCCAGAGCAGCCTGTGAAGGGTCCAGCCCCAGCATGGCAATCATGGATGCCCAGGACAGGTGCCACCATCCAGGTGAAACAGGCACTCACCTCTGTCACTGCCAGCTCACCCTGCCCACGTGGCACTGGCACCCATGAGCTGGGATGGACACATCCCTTCAGACACACTGCAGCTCTCACACCTGGGGAAACTGAGGCAAGGAATCTGCAGGAATGTGAGCCCAGCCCTTCCAAAGTCCCATAAGCACCAGCTGATGGCTTCCCTGTTCCAAGCCCTGCTCCCCACATGCCTGTTGAGAGGCACCACCAGCCCCAGAGCTGCCCTCATCCCAGAGATTCCACAAGGGCCAAGCATCGCCTCCTTTGCCAGCTCCCATCCTGTCTGTCCAGCTGAGGGGCTTCCCTCTGTCCTGCTCACCACTTCCCTGACCAAACCTGGGTTTCCAGCAGGGATTTTCCCACTCCAGACTCTCTCAGTGCCCCCACACCTCCCACACTGTGGGACACAGGAGCACTGGTCACAATGGGGACACTGAACCTCTTGACCTGTGCCCAGGTTGTCTCCCGGGCAATCACAAATCCTCCTGGGAGGAATTGTGCCTGTGTCTCTCTCTGACCTCTGCTAAACACGTCCATCCCAAGGGATGTGCTGGCCCTGCTGGAGGAGGCAGAGATGAAGCCTGATCCCACCAGGAAAATAAATGTCCCTTCATCCAAGGGATTCCATGCACCCCATTCCTCCCCATTCCTGCTCCTGCCCTAAATCAACACCAGCAGCATGACCCAAAAGCAAATTTATCTTAAAGACTTTTTAAAACACACATAAAAAAAATACAGCTTCATCGGAAAGGCTTTTTTTTCTTCTTCTTCTTTTCTTTTCCTCTTTTTTTTTTAGGGGGGGGAAAGGTTTATGCCTCCTTGGAGACCTCTTCAATAAAACGCATTCTGGCTCTCGGAGCGTCTGACTGCAAATCAGGTTCCAGCCGTTCCCTTCCTGTGCCGACCTGCTGGAGTCGGCTGTTATTCTTGGCAGGGTGCCCTGAAGGAAGAAAAAAATCCCCCCCCCAAGCTCCCAGCGGCTGGGAAATGCTGATGACATGACACCTTCCAGCATTCTTCAAGGTCAAGAGGGGAGGGAGGGAAATGAAAGGGGAGAGGGTGGTTTTTTTTTTTCTGTTGTTAGCATGGGTTATTGCTTCGCTCAGGCATTTCCCTTTGATGCTCGCTCCTTGTTACACAAGATGTTGCAGGCTCCCCGTGCCCTGGGTACGAGTCACCACCTTCCCTGCTCCCCCACAGCAGGGATCTGCATCCTGAGGGCGTTTTGGGACCAGCACTGCATGGGCTTATCTTAAACTCAAGCTGGGTTTAACCTGCACATCTCCAGGAGCGCCACGGTTGCTCCACAGAGCTGCATCCTCCAGGACATCCCCATCCAGGAGCCTGTGGTTATTCCAAACCAAAACCTGTCTCCCTGGCATCTTCCCCCAGCAGTGGCCCGTGGGGTTCCCCACAGAGAAAGCCCCAGTCCCCCTCAGACAGCCCTGGGTGCTGCATCCAGCTGACAGGGACACGCAGCATCCTCTGGGGGTGTGCCCTGCCCTCAGGACTCCTGCTATGACAAATAAAACTTGGCACCTCTCTCCTTGAGATCCAGCAAATCTCCGCTAATCCCCCTGCTCCCGCCTGCCAAATCCTCCTCCTCCTCCTCCTCCTCCCCCCAGCCAAGGTGCAGAGCTCTTTGAGGCAAGCTGCACACAGCCATTAAACCTTGCAACAAGGAATTGCCATCATCAGGGCACAGAGGACCAGTGGCAGTGCTGATGTCCCCCATGGAGGTGACAGGGAAGCTGCTGCACTCCTGGGAGAGGTTTTGGTTGATGCCCCAAGCCAGGGCTGATGTGCTGCTGGAGCACACAACAGCTGCTCTGTCCCTGTGGGTGGATCCTTTGCCCTCCTGCTTTCCCAGACCACACTGGAAGGAAGATCCAAAATGATCACTGTGACAAAGGGAAGCAAAGCCACTGCCAGCAGGAGTGTTCAGGGACAAGAGAACAAGGCAGGGACAGTCTCACTGTGTGTGCAGGCAGGTTTGGGATGGGGTGACATCCCTGGGAGCCCAGGGACATTGCTCACAGCCTCACAAGCTGCATCACCACACCTGCAGTTCAGATCTCCCTCAGGGGACTGTGCTCCTCCTGCTCTGCGTTCAACTGGGTTCTCACTGCCACATCATCCCCTGAGACTGCCAAGGATCACCTTTGAGCTAACCCACCTGCACTGGGATCCCATTGCTGTCTTCACACAGCTTTTTGGGGCCAGGGTGGTGAATGGCCCTGTTGGGTAGCTGGATCACTTCAGGGCTAATGGGGCTCTCATGTCTTTGTTGGGTTCTTGGCCCTTCCCCAAGGAATTACCCAATCCTGGGATTACCAGGACCACAACACCTGGGCTTGCCCTGGGGCTGCCTAGGAAAGGAGCTGTGGAGAGCGTCCAGGACACCCCAGCATCCCTGCAGGTTCCCCTGGAAGCTGGTGCAGGGCCGCATCCTGCCCCAAGGGCTGCTGGAGGAAATCCTGGAAGGCCATCTTACAATGCAGCCCTTCCTGTCCCCGAAGGAGCGCCGAGCACGGAAAAGGCCCCGCGGGCTGCGGCACCGGCCGGCCCCGGGGGGACGCGGGCTCTGCCCCCAGCACCTTGTCCAGCCCACCTGGGGCCACTTCCCGGCCGGGCTCCCGGCCAGCAGCGCTGCTGCTTTGTCTTCAAACCCCACAAACACAATGGGAGCAGCGGGGGGATTGCCCGGGACCCCACTGGGGGGGCAGCGACACGGGCACAGCCGGAGCAATGCACGGAGATGGCACCGGAGATGTCACTGGAGATGCTCCTTGCCCGTGGCAGCCTCCCCGCCCTGGCATCCCACCTGCACGGCCAAGGGAAATGCCACGTGAAGCTGCCCTCCTGCTCCTGCCAGGGTCCCTGAGCCCTGGGTGGCAGCAGGTCACGTCCTGGGCCGGTGACAGCCCCGGCGCAGGGCTCCCGTGTTTTTGTTGCCGGTTGTTTTCCAGCGGGGAGGCCGCGGGGCCAGCTGGCTGCCGCCAGCCTGGAACAGCGTGGCCTATTTTAAACCGCTTGCACAAGGAGTCAGCAGCTCCAGCTCGGATTTTTTCTGAACTTTATTTGTCCAAACGCTCGGCAGGGAGGGAGGGAGGGAGGGCAGGAGGTGGGGGAGCAGCTCCCGGCTGGCTCAGCTGCCAGCAGCTCACCTGCACCGCGGCGCTCTGGGGTGGGGTGGCACAGCCAGGATGCTGAGTGCAGCAGCCCGGCATGGGGAGGTCCCCAAATCCCCCAGGATCAATGGAAAAGCTGGAGGTGACAGGGGCAGAGCAGCAAAGGCTGTGGAAGGCAGCAGATACCTGTCCACAGGCCAAGTTGTGGCTCTCAGGAGCTCTCCCAGGGCAGGCAGCGCTGCTGGGCCAGAGGCTTATGCCAAGCAGCCACCCATATGGAGAGAGCACTGGGAGCCAGCACAAAATCCCAGCCAGACTCTTCTGAGAGCACCAGGAGAAAGGACTGGAAAACTTTCCCACTCTCATGATGGTCCCACAGCCCCACCATGTCCCTTGTGACCCAGCCCATCCTGCGACCCAGGGATGAAACACTGACTGTGCAGTGATTAAGTATTGACAACTTTAAATTAAAATCCCTTGTTTGTGCTTTTCCACATCAGACCACATCCACTATAAACTTTTTGGGAGGCCAACCCTTCTCTGAAGGTCCTAAAGGACCCAGAAATGCAGAGCAGCAGTGCTCACAGGGAATCTTTTCCCTCAGAGAAGATTTGATATTCCACAATGCAAACAGAGTATCCATCACTCAGGGATTTTTTTCCATGCCATTTTCTTTAGATCAAACTGCTAACTGTACCTCTATGAAACAGCTCCTTCTGCCTGGGCTGAGGTGAGCCCAGAAGATCCCTTCCAGCTCCTCTCAGAAATCCAGCAGCTCCCACAAGAGTCAGCAGCCAGAATGATGTAAAACATGATTTCCTAACCCTGCCGGTGGGAAATCACTGCAGAACAGAGGGGATGACTACAGTTTAAAAAATTTAATTGTGCTCAAAGGTTTCTTGTTTTTTTTTAACTGCTTCCCCAAAGAAGTGGGAGTTGCTGTGGCCAGTAGAAATAAATTTCCTTTTCCAGAGTCACCAGAGCCTTTGCACACTGGGGAGGGACTGAGCTTCTGCTTGGGGGGACCTGGCCCGTGCTGGGGGTCCTGCAGCACATGTTCTGTAACTGCTAAACCACCCAGCTCACAAAACCTTCTTCTTGGGTTTTAAACTCTTGGCTGGAAGCCCTTCCGAGCTTTTGAGTTTGAAGAACAGCCCAACTCTTGGAAGGAAAGGCAAGAGGGGAAAAGTTATCAGCTGTTGAGTGCTAGCTGGATGGGATAGAGCCGTGAGCCGTGCGCCGGCCGGGGACGGCCGGGGAGCTCCACGGATGTCACGTTGGCCCGAGGCAAGATGTTTATGGCCCTGGCTGGAAGCCCTTCTGAGGAACCCATCGCGGTGATTTACAGCGCTTCCGATGGACGCCGAGCCGCTCCTCCCGCGCTGACCGGGCTGCAGAGAAAACATCTGCAATCCCTCAAAGCCAGCCAGGGGCTGAGGGTGCGAATGAGCCTCTGTGTGTGCCCCAGGGCACGGTGACACCAGGGACAGCAGGCAGGGCACCAGGGCACAAGGGCAGCTGGTCCTGCTCGGGGACACCCAGACCCTGCCCTCTTCTCCCTTCAGCTCTGGAACCCAGAGGGGCGAATCACAGAATCCCAGATTCACAGAATCACAGAATCCCAGAATCACAGAATCAGAGATTCACGGAATCCCAGAATCACAGAATCACAGAATCACAGAATCCCAGAATCCCAGAATCACAGAATCCCAGAATCACAGAATCACAGAATCACAGAATCAGAGATTCACGGAATCACAGAATCACAGAATCCCAGAATCACAGAATCCCAGAATCCCAGAATCACAGAATCCCAGATTCACAGAATCCCAGAATCACAGAATCAGAGATTCATGGAATTCCAGAATCCCAGAATCCCAGAATCACAGATTCACAGAATCACAGGTTCATGGAATCACAGATTCACGGAATTCCAGAGTCACAGAATCCCAGAATCCCAGAATCACGGAATCACAGAATCATGGAATTCTGGAATTCCAGAATCCCAGAATCCCAGAATCACAGAATTACAGAATCACAGAATCAGAGATTCACGGAACCACAGATTCATGGAATCACAGAATCACAGATTCACAGAATCCCAGAATCCCAGAATCACAGAATTACAGGATCCCAGAATCACAGAATCACGGAATCCCAGAATAATGAGGTTGGAAGAGACCTCAAAGATCATCCAGTCCAACCCATGCCCTAACACCTCAACCAGACTATAGCACCCAGTGCCATGTCCAGTCTTTTTTTAAACACATCCAGAGATGGTGATTCCACCACCCCCCCTGAGAAGAGCATTCCAGTACTTTACTATTCTTTCAGTGAAAAATTTGTTTCCTAATATCCCACCTATACCTTCCCTGACGTAGCTGGAGACTGTGTCCCCTAAAACATGGATGAACTCAGCAGGCTTGCCTTCCAGAGCAGAGCTGCCTGGGGAGGATGGAGCCCAGCTCTGTGTAGTTCTGGATTCACCCTGACAAGCCCAGAGTGAGCAGCAGCCCCTGGCTCCACCAAGGCACATCCAACACCCACAGCAGCCTCCCAAGGTGCTGGAAGTGGCACCCACACCCTCCCGGTGCTGCCAGCAGAGGAATCTGACCCATGGGGAGCCCCCCAGGGACCCACTGGGCTCCCCCAGCTTGGTGACATGGCTTTGCCATCCATCACAGTCCCCACAGGCTGAGATGTGGGAAGCAAACACAGCCACAGTGGCTGATTCCCCTGGATTTGGGGATGAGTGGGTGGGAAGCATTTAAGTCGGAACACCAGAAGTCATTTCCCTTTTCCCAGCCTAGAAAAGGGACCACAACCCTCCCACACACCGTGCTGCACCCACTGAGTCACTGAAAGGAGGAGCAGGGGTGATGCTGCCCTTCCTGGGACCCCAAATCCACACTCACACCCATCCCCACGGAGCAGGGCAGCCAGAAGAGCCACATCCCATGGCTGCCAACCCTCGCTGTGGTTCAGGGATGATTGCAGCAAAGCAGGACACAGCCCCAGGGGCTACAAAGTTTATTTTTCTTCTTTTAGAAACCTAATTTTATAGGAAAAAAAAGGAGCTGCAGTGCAAGTGAGTGATTGGCAGCTGCCTCCTGGGGATGTTGGGCTGCCCAGGACGATTGGAGGGCTCTGTGCCTCCCTGCTGGACACCCTCACCCATCTCCCTCCCTTCCCAGCTGCTTCCCAGCACAGGATGGGTTTTTAAACACAAGCAGCCCCCGGGTGATGCAGGCCACAAGGAAACAGGGATCGCTGCCTGCTCCAAGGAGCCAACCTGCACAACCCCATCCCACAGCCCCAGGGAGGTGTCCCTGCCCTAAAACCCCCAGGTGTGGGGCAGGCAGGTGGGTTTGCCCCCCCTAACAAAGCCCACGTGGCTCCAGTCACACAGAGGCCATCAAGTGAGTGAATGTGAGAGGGATGAAGGCTCCCAGAGGCCTTCAGCAGCCTCCAGCACAGCATTTGAGCAGTAAATGGCTTTATTCTCTTCCCAGCACTCCCCCATTAAACACTCCACGTTTCTGCCACTGCTTTAAGCCAGTGATAAGTCAGATTGAGGAGGGTGAAGAGGGGGATGTAAAAAAAGCACCCCCAGGCATGAAATGGCAGCGAGGCCCCGCTCCCCCCTCCCAGGATTTATGAATGAAAACACGTTTGGCCTTGGCACCGCGAGTTTCCTCGATGCACGCGGGCAGGGAGGGGGGAGAATCCTGGAATTATGAGGCTCCAGCACCAATTAGGGCTGTTTACATTGACGTAAAGTCTGGGTGAAGTCCCCACCCCTGCTCCCAGCATATTTATGAAATTACTCCTGCTGACACTGACAAATGCAGGAGGGAAAGTCCCTGAGAACACGGATCCAGCCCGGCACTCCGTGGGGTTTTTTTCAACCAGCACTGAGATAGTTCCTATAAATATCAGCCCCCTCACCCCAAGCAGGAAAAAAGGGCTCAGCTTGAGGAGCCCCCAGCATTCCCCTAGGACCAGGATTCCCAGAGAGGGAGGGGAAAGAAGCAACACAACAGGGAGAGGCTGGGATGCATAGGAAAACTCTCCACATTTCAGAATTTCCTGGATAAATGTGATCCAGGCTCCCCCTCCCCAGTCCAGGGGCCGCTGTCACCAGCTGGGATCTGGAAAAAGGGAATTCTCAGCCCCAATCTCCCTGATCACTCCCTGCTTCTACACCACAGCAGGACACCCCAGGCTCCATCCATGGAAAAGAAATAGCAGCTTTCTGGCTGAGAAATCCCCAGGAAAACCTTTTTTCCCCCCAGCTCCATAAAGGGAAACCATCTGAACCTGCTCCCCACCACCCACGCGGCAGCACAGACGCGGCGCTGGGCGCCAGCACGGGCGTGTTGGAGGCAAACCTTCAAATTAGGGAGCTTGGCCAAGCCAAGACATTCCCACTAACGGCTCCTGGCACGGGAATTTGCCAGGGGCTGAGCAGGATTCGTGCTCAGAGGGAGATGCCACGGCTGGTGCGTGGCAGGGGACACGGGCTGGGAGGCGCAGGGTGCAGAGCGCTGCCAGAGGCTGCCGCAGCCTCTGCGGAGGTCAGCGAGGTTGGGAAGGCTGGAAACAGCTCCAGAGGGAGGGAATAAAGGCTCGATCCAGCTGGAGAATCCCACAGGGGGTTGTGGGGCCAGTGCTGAACACGTTCAGGGGTTCTGGGGAAGGGCGTGGGGCGAGGCAGCATGAGCTGAGCTCCGGCAGCATGAAAGATGGAGAGGGTGACTCCTGAACACTGCCAGGCTCAGAGCGAGCCCAAATCCCTCAGGAAGGAGATCCAAGCGTGGCAGCAGATGGATCAATGCAAACCACTCCTCTTGCTGCACCCCAGCCTGGGGAGCACCACCAGAGAGGAAGCAAAGGCGATGGAGGAGGAGGAGGGGCTGGAGCTGCCCAATGCTGCCTCCCTGCAGGGAAGCCGAGTGCAGAAATGCAGGAGCAGAAGGATAAGGCCTTGGGCAATGGGATGCAGAGGGACTGGGAGAGCTGCAGAGGAAGCATTAAGCAGGGAGAACCAGCCCATGGAAAGAAAATTACTTCTCTTTTTTTCTCCCCAGAATGGAGCTCAGTGCTAACCTGAGGAATTCCTCACGGCTCCCCAGCAGCAAAGCTGGGAGCTCAGCAGGATTAAAGGCATGGATTAATTCCTTTCCCAACAAATAATTATCTCCTAGGCCTCTATATGGACAGCGAGACCATCTGTGGGGACATTGATGGTGATAAAAACCACGGGCACAAGAGGAAATCTCAGGCTGTGGAGCCCTAATCCAGCTGGATCTGAAGGCAGATTTTCCCTGCTGCCATCCTGACACCCAGCCACTGGAAAAACAGAGGTTTTGCTCAATTTGATAAGGAGAGAGGAGCCTCCAAGCTGGTTTTTGCAGCCCTTGGGCACACTGTGATGGAAAAGCAGCACAAGGAGCATCACCTCACTCTATACCACAGAGTTTTTATTTGTTAATGGCTTCTAGGTTAAAAAATATTTAACATAGGCTGCAAAACAGCACATTTCCCATCTGGCAAAGCAGCTCCACACTGGTGAGGTCTCCACCACACCGAAGCCAAGAGCCCCCACGGGGTGGGAAGCACGGCAGCAGCCCCCCTTGCAGTGCCCTGATGCCTTGCCAAAAAAGCAGAACTTCCAGCAGTTCAACTAAAAATGGCAAATCCTCTTTCATCCCCCCGGCGTTATTTTTACCCGGTGTCCCAGTGCAGGGACAGAGCTGCCATTTCAAAGCTCAGGCTCGAGCTTTAAAAGCTGGGAAAAGCTCAGCAGTGTCTGCTGAGTCTCGGGGTGAAAGCAGAGCAGAGAGAGGAGCTGCTTTAATTCCATGATGAAATAACTCCCCGTGCTGGGCCACGGGCACCCTCCTGGGTGGACCTGCTGGGTTTGGAGCTTTTGCTGCAGGGAAGCTCTTGGGTGGGACTTACCTTGGGTAAAATAAAGCAGCTTTTTCAGCATCAAAGCAGCTTCTAGCAGGGAAAACAACCCTCCCCATCACCACTTCCCTGGCTTATCCACGGAGATTCCCTCTGGTGTCCGCTCCCATTCAGGATGATGCAGGAGGAAGGAGCTCCATCCTCATCCTGCTCACCAGGGCTAACCCTCCATGGTGGTGAGAGGAAGGAGCACTAGGGAAGAGTGGGATTTCAGGAGGTGGGATTTTCAGGCTGACAACATCTGCCTGAGATGGCTTTGAGCAGGGCACTGGGTATTCCCATAACAATAAAGCCATGGGGGGAAAAAAAATCCCTTTTGTTTCCCAGGCCAGCAGCTGGAGCAGTTCCTGTTCCAGGGATGGCATTAAGGGGTTTGCTGTAGCACTAATTATGCAGCAGTGGGGATGGGGGAGGGCTCAGCCCTGGTTTTACTTTTTTTCCCCTCTAAATAACTCAAAGCAAATAAGGAAGGTGCAGCAAGGGGCAGGGAAGTTGAGGCACTCTTGCTCCATTAGCTCCTGGTAATGATATTATTTGTATTAAAGCCTGGGATAAAAGCAGCCAGGCAGACCTCAGCTGGGATCTGGATGGGAGATGGGATGGGGCTCCTCTCTGGCCAAAGGGATGCTGGCAGCTGTGTCTGTGCAAGTGTGGAAGAGAAGGGGGGGAAATACACACCCATGTCCTCAGATTTCCCTGTAGACACTGGAAAATGGGATCTTTTCATCCTAGAGGGGAAGCATCACAGGCTTTACCACCCCAACAGCAGGGCTGTGCCATCCCAAGAGCTGTTGCCTCTTGCCACACAAACAAAACATGGATAATTTGGCTGCCTATCCCGGATTTTGCTTCCAATCCCATTGGGAAGGGATGCCTGGCAGCCTGGGGGTGCTGCAACAAATAAACTCCATTGCTTTAACTCTGTTCCCATTAAACAACCACAGGCGCAGGATTTGCTGTTACAAACACCGTGGAAAAAATCAGGGAAGCCTCTTGTCCCATCTCCCAGATGAAGGGAAGGAAAATGAACCATGGAAAGGAGAAACCAGGGAGTTGAAATGAGTGTCAGCAACTCAGCCTGGCTCTGCTGACACCACCCGGGATGCCCTGGGTGGTTTTGTACTGTTTGGGGAAGGGCTGGGAAGGAAAACAAATCCCAAAAGTTCCCCCATGTCCATCCAGGCAGCCCCAGCCCCGGTTTTCATGCCTGGCTGGAGTTTGCAATAGCAAAGAGCCAATAACTGGGTCAGAGCATCCATCCGTGCAGGCAGAGCTGGTGAGGCTGGGACAGGAGGTTCAGACCTGCCCTGGCTGGGTGTGGATGCCCAGCCCAGCTCCAGAGAACAGGGCTGGGTGTGGATGTGCAGCCCAGGTTCCAGAGCAGGGGCTGAGTGTGAATGTCCAGCCCAGGTTCCAGAGCAGGGGCTGTGTGTGAATGCCCAGCCCAGCTCCAGAGCAGGGGCTGTGTGTGAATGCCCAGCCCAGGTTCCAGAGCAGGGGCTGTGTGTGAATGCCCAGCCCAGCTCCAGAGCAGGGGCTGAGTGTGAATGTCCAGCCCAGGTTCCAGAGCAGGGGCTGTGTGTGAATGCCCAGCCCAGCTCCAGAGCAGGGGCTGTGTGTGAATGCCCAGCCCAGGTTCCAGAGCAGGGGCTGTGTGTGCACACCCAGCCCAGTTCCAGAGCAGGGGCTGTGTGTGAATGTCCAGCCCAGGTTCCAGAGCAGGGGCTGTGTGTGCACACCCAGCCCAGTTCCAGAGCAGGGGCTGTGTGTGAATGTCCAGCCCAGGTTCCAGAGCAGGGGCTGTGTGTGAATGCCCAGCCCAGGTTCCAGAGCAGGAGCTGTGTGTGAATGCCCAGCCCAGCTCCAGAGCAGGGGCTGTGTGTGAATGTCCAGCCCAGGTTCCAGAGCAGGGGCTGTGTGTGAATGCCCAGCCCAGCTCCAGAGCAGGGGCTGTGTGTGAATGTCCAGCCCAGGTTCCAGAGCAGGGGCTGTGTGTGCACACCCAGCCCAGCTCAGGCTGGAGCTCTGGCAGACACACGAGCGGTGTCTGCGGCCGAGCCGCACCCGGCGCGCTGCCAGAGCCACACAGGGACACCTTGTTCTGCCAGGCCCTGCAAGGCCAACCCACAGCCAGGCCCTGCACTTTGCAGAGCTCCAGCAGCTCCTTATTCCTCCCCCTGACCCGTGTCTGGAGGTGCTGCCAGCCTGGGGAGAGCGCTGGATTCTCCAGCAGGGAGCCAGGACACGCAGGGCTCCCACCGAGTGTCCTCAGGGCAGCACTGCTCTGGCACACCCGTGTGCTGGGGGCATCTGTCCTCTCCTGGACCCCAAAATAAAGCTCTAGCCAGCTTTCCCTGCATGGAGCAGATGGCACAGCATGGGAAGGTGGCATAGGCACCACCAGCTCCAAATCAAGCCTCCCCGATAGAGGCATTTCACCCCTGGAGCTGGAATGAGTTTTGCCCCATTCCTGCAAGTGTGGCAGTGAGGGGATGGATCACTCCCAGTCATTTTTGGGGGGTGTTTCCCCATCTAGACAGGGTTTCATGACTCTTTCCCTCCTCCTCCTCTGTTCCAAGAGCCGGGATGGGTTTGTGAATGGGCTATTGTGAGCGGGTGGGGAGAGGGAAGGGAGCAGATGGGGAGCGGGCTGGTCCCCGTCACGGGCCGGTGGCCCGAGCCCTGAGCGATGCAGCCAGGTGCTAAAGGCCAGCCTTGCTTGAAGGTTACCCAGATCTGAGAAACCCGAGCTGCAAAAGACCTTGCGAAAGGCAGACCCAGCCTTATGGCCCGTCTGGAAGAGCAGACCTCCCCTCTGGCTTGCACCCCTTCTTTGCCACCCACCTCGCCGGTGGGGGCGCACCCAGCTGGGGGGCAGCCCCTGCTCACTCTGCTTTCCAGGGCAGGAGCAGCCTCCTCCTCGGGCAGCCGTTCAACTTTAGCTCAGAAAGCCCGAGCCAAGCCCTGAGCCCAAACACGGAGGCGCTTTGGCCCCCAGCCCTGCCCTGGGAGCACCTCCGAGCCTGCCCTCACCCAGGCCGGGTGGCAGCAGGTCCAATTCGGCTCCAAAAGCAGCCTTGGGGGTGGGAGCAGGGGCAGATTTGCTCCCCACAGTCCCTGGTGGGGCTGCGTGTGTGCCAGGGCACCCTCGGGCATCACCACCTCCACCCCTCCCGCCTCTGCCAGGGGGGATGTGGGGGACACCCCGAGGGGGACAGAGCAGAACTCCCCACCCGCCACACACACACATTCCAGTGGCTTTACCCTTCGGGAGTCGCGGCGGCTGGAGAATTCCAGCTATTTCAGCATCTTTATCTTTTTTGGCTACCATTTCTCTTTCGGCCACGTTATAAATTAAAAGCTGCTTTGCTTTTAACCTCCTCCAAGCTGCACCTTTTAACCTCCCTCCCCCGGCTGCTGGCAGGGGGGGGGGGCTGCTCCTCGCCGGGGCCAACGCTCTCGCCTTGGAGGTCTGCCGCAAGCCAGCCAGCCCGATTCATCCCCCCCTCGCTTGGCTCGGCACCGGGTGCCAACAAAGGCTCCTTGCAAAAGGAGCTTGTCATCGCTGATGGATGACGTGGTTGTGCGGCGGCTGGAGCCAGGGAGCCGGGCTGTGTCTGCACGGGGGCTCAGCCAGCCACCTGGATGGCACTGACAGCCTGCCCGGCCAGGGCGACAGCCCCGGGGGTGGCACTGCCACAAGCGAGGCCACCCTGGCTCGGAGCGGGGAGCGTGGCTGCCATCCCACGGGCAGCACCTGGGAGCACTCGGAGCCATCCCAAAGCCACCCCGGCTGTTTTGTGACCGGGCGGGTTCGGAGGGGCCGGCCGGGAGCTGGGGGATGACAGACAGGCAGCGCTGAGAAATAATTCCCTCCATCCTATGTGGCTTCCTACATAAGGTATCAGTGCTGCTCTTGATTAGAGAAAAGCTTCCCATATTACAGGCTTTTGGCTCCGGGGAGGAACGAGTTGGCCAATTGCAATTATTAAGACATTTAAAGTGCATTTAACCCAGGAGCCCTTATTTTCCCCTTTCAATGTAACCACTAATTCCTCCTAAATGGTCTGCTCCGCACTCCCAAGCAGACAAAGGCTTTAATGTTCGCCTGGAAAGGCTCATGGCACAGGCACCGGGCACGGAGGAGCAGAGAGGAATGAAAGGCTGGTGCAGCCTCCAAGGGGGAATCAAAGCTGGAGGCTGGAGCTGAGCACAGCTTGGAGCCCTTGGAAGGTGCAGGGTCCAGGCAGGGGCTGACAGGGCCGGAGCCACGGGGTAAAGCTCAGCAGGGCAAGGAGAGGCACAGGGAAAGGTTGGGATTGTGTGAAGCCTGGCCAAAGTTAGCCCAGGGTCACCTCAGGGAAACAAAGCAGCCCTGAGGACATAACTCACTGTCCCCAACAGCTGGTGACCCCAGACACCATGAGGACACTCACCCTCCCACCTTGCCCACATCTTGTTTGGATGAACAACTGGCTGCCAGAGCCGAGGGAGCTCATCCTGCTGCCCTGGTGGTCCTGCTCTGCAGCCAGCAATCCCCTGGGACACCAACCCCTGCCCCTGCAGCTCGGGGACAGCACCCGGCCACCCCTCAGCGATGCAAACCAGGGCTCGCCTGGAGCTCTGGGCTTTAATCCAGGGCCAGGGGTTGTTTGCCTTGTTGCTCGCTGCTGTTGGATCCCCCTCAGGCAGAGCCTGGAAGCGCTGGATTTGTACCAGGATGAACCAGGGGCTGCAGCCTGCAGCAACATCTGTGTGTCCTCACCCGCCGAGCAGCCTGCTACCCTCACCATCCCCAAAAACACAGCCTGCTACCCTCACCATCCCCAAAAAACACAGCCTGCCACCCTCACCATCCCCAAAAACACAGCCTGCTACCCTCACCATCCCCAAAAACACAGCCTGCTACCCTCACCATCCCCAAAAAACACAGCCTGCCGCCCTCACCATCCCCAAAAACACAGCCTGCCACCCTCACCATCCCCAAAAACACAGCCTGCCACCCTCACCATCCCCAAAAACACAGCCTGCTACCCTCGCCATCCCCAAAAAACACAGCCTGCTGCCCTCACCATCCCCAAAAACACAGCCTGCTACCCTCACCATCCCAAAAAACACAGCCTGCTACCCTCACCATCCCCAAAAAACACAGCCTGCTGCCCTCACCATCCCCAAAAACACAGCCTGCTACCCTCACCATCCCCAAAAACACAGCCTGCTACCCTCGCCATCCCCAAAAAACTCCCCATGCCAAAAATATGGTGTGGAGGGCGGCTGTGGGACTGGAATCCCCATCTTCCTCTCACTGCCTAAAACTCGAGGCTGGATTTACCACCTCTGAAGGGCTCCAAGCCCCGTGGAACACCCAGCCATTCACATACCCCCCTGCTTTTCACACTCAATTCCTCGCGGGGGAGGGACTTAGGAGGAAGGCTTTTCCCCCCAGCCCTGGCTCGGCAGCGGTTCCCGTTCCCAGCTGAAGCTCTCGGCGCTCTCGGACCCGATGGGGAAAACAGATGCAGCAGCAGATGCGAAAGTCATCGGCTCCTTCGGGGCGGGAGAGAGACGGGCCAAAAAAAGCAGAGCAGGATGGGCAAAGGGAAAACAGATTTTTTTCTTGGCGCTGGGGTAACCAGGAGGCGGCACGGCGAGAGCCGGTGCGAGCCCGGCTGTGCCGGATCCAGACCTTTTCCCTGGGGTTTATTTCCCAAACAACAACAACAAATTGGTTGCAGATTCCAAGGCGGGTGGGGAAATAAAAGGAAATCAAACCAAAATCCTTTGACTGCAGAGATTAAAGGGGATCAGAGGCCAAACACACAGTCAGCACCCAGCTCCTCCACTCACATGATGGAGGCTGCTTTGCATGCAGGCTGTAATTAAACAGCTGTGTTTTCTTTAAAGTATGATTTCGAGTTTGTTCAAACACCGTTTTTTGCAGAGTACCACAGCATTTCGAATGAATAGACTTTTAAAAACATATTTGGCGGGGTGGCCTTGGATTTGGGACCGGGAAAGGAGGCAGGAGAATATCTGGAGGGGAGGGGAGGGGGAATGAAAATGAAATTAAATGAAATTAAATAAAATAGAAGAAAACAGCCTGCAGAGCAAACACCTCGGCAGGGAGAACGTGCAAAGCAGGGCCAGGACTGCCATCCCTGGCAGAGGAGAGGCAGACACTCAGCAGCTGCCAGCAAACACAGGGTTAAGACTCCAACCAGCCCCTCTATTAAGAGCTGAGCACATTTAATGGTTTAATATTAACCCAAGCGTGACGGCAGGATTTCAGCCCTACTGTCTCGCCTTGGAGCTCAGCCCCACAGAAGGCTCCGGCTCCCTGGCGAGCGGGCACTGGAAAACCTGATGCCAAGGCGATGCCTGCTCCAGCATCCCCGAGCTGGGATGCCAGCAGCCCTTTGGCACAGCCGTAGGGGGGTCCAGCGGATTTAGGCACACCCAGAGTGACGGGAGCGGGGCTCAGCTTGCCGCAGGTAGCGCTGCCCGGCTCGACAGATAGTCAATACCTCATTTGAGGTTTAGCCTTTCAAGCATTTCCCATTCATTTCAGCAAATGGATCGACTCCCACGGCTGCGGGAGGATCGAAGGGCCCCCCTCGCACCCCTCTGGCTGGCCGGGCTGGCAGGGCTGGGCTGCCCGGCCGCCCCTCCCGGCAGCTCGGGGCGTTAATGGGAGGTCGATGCGGCGCTAACGACCGCTCTGGGGGTGACCTTCGAGCAGGTCGAGGGAGAGAGCTATTCCAGCAAGAAAATTGCGGCTTCAGCCCGCTGGCTGGTTCAGGAGGCTAATTGCAGAGGGGCTGGCCGCTGAGGCTTGGGGGTGATGGTTCACATCTTGTCTGGCTTTCAGGTCCCTCAGCGCTCATCCCGCTGCAGGCTCCAAGCTGCAGCTGAGCCGGCTCTGGCTGTGCCCAATCTCGCACATTGCAGCCCTGTTCCTTCCAGATCCACTCCCACAGCCCATCCCGGCACATTTCCCACGAGTCATTCCTTCCCAAAGCATCAGGGATGTTACTCGGGCTTCAAGGAAGCATCCAAGCACTTCTCATCGACTGGTTGTTACCTGAAGTTGTGTCCACGGGGAGGATTCACAGGCTGGGAAACACAGCAGCTCTACTGCTGGTAAACCCATCACCCTTGGGGGCAGCTCCAGGCCCTGCTCAGGCCCAAAATTTGGGCTCAGAGCAGCTCTCCCTCGATTATAGCCCACACTGGAGCTCATTAACGGGTCATGGATGCGGTGACGAGTGAGCCCTCACTGAGACGATCATTCCCACTTTGGAGTGGCCGTTCCTTCCCATGGATGGGCTCCAAGGTGGCAACTGTCGCTCCACCGATGGGGTCACCACTCCGGGTGCCACCACTTTGCACAGCAGATGCTGAGAGCGTTCCCAGGACACGACCATGGCACAGCCGGGGCCCCCGTGTCCCCCGCAGCCGGGATGCGCCAGCCGAGCCTCCCAGGTGCAGGGAGGGCGATTTTTTGGGGACAAGGCGGTTGCAAAGGTCACTGTTGCCCTCTGCTGGTCCAGGGACAGGGAGAGCGGGGACAGCCCGGCTCCCACCCCGGGGTCTCAGCCGGGCTGGCCGGGACACCGCTGTCCCTTGATGCCACCGTGTGCTGAGTGTGCCCGTGCTCGGCTCGGCTGTCACCGCCCCGGCAAAGTCGTGTGTGCCTGTTCCTTCCCCCTGGCTGGCAAAGAGCCTTTCTGGTCCCATGTCCCTGTTATCTCTCACTTAAGGCTTTTCCTTACAGGCACTGCTGCTAGCTGAGCCTGCAGAGACACTCAGCCGAGCTGGGCAATGCCTTCCACGCAGGAAATAAATCAAATCTCCAGGAAATAAATCAAATCTCCGGGGTAGGGATCCAATCTCCACCCCCAGGGGATTGCAACCTACCCTGGAGTCACGCTTCCTCCCACCCCCATCTCCATCCCCAGGAAGAAAGTGCCCATCCCAACAGGTAACTCCCTCCTCCCTCCTCCCTCCTCCCTCCTCCCTCCCTCACTCCAAAGCTCCGTAATTTTCCCTCTCATAAGCAAATCCATAGGAGGTACAGGGAGGCTGGCATCCGGAAGGCAAAGTCTGAAGATTGCTAAATCCAAAGCTGTCGTTGCAGTCCCAGCACTGGCAGAGGGCCCGGCCAAAGCTGCCCTGCCTGCGGGTCCCCAGGCTTGGCACCAGAGCTGCTGAGCCAGAGCCTGCCTGGCAATTCCTGCCTACGCCACGGCCTTGGAAGCTCCAAGGCACACGGGGAGGAGGGAGGGATGACGCTCTGTGAGCAGTGGGGAGATGCCTCAAGAGCCCCAGGAAAAGGGAATCTCATGGGAGCCTGGTTATGCAGCAGCAGTGCTGGCACACATTGAGGATGGGAGATGTCTCAGGACTCTGGGGAAGGAGAATCCCTTGGGATCCTGCTTATGCAGCAGCACCAGGCTATGGGAATGGGAGATGTCTCAGGACCCTGGGGAAGGCGAATCCCTTGGGATCCTGGTTATGCAGCAGCACCAGGCTATGGGAATGGGAGATGTCTCAGGACCCTGGGGAAGGAGAATCCCTTGGGATCCTGGTTATGCAGCAGCATCAGCTGCAGGGTGTGGGCACAGCCGTGGGTCTGTCAGGCGAGCTGGGGGTGTTGTCTGTGCGTGGCCCCTCCTGCCACCAGGAGCACGGACCTCCCCCAGGTTCCTCTGTGTCCTGCTCCCGGGTCCTGTATCGTGCTCACAAACCCCTGTCAATAAGCATTAAGAAATCATCCAGCTCGCTGGGGAAGGGAAAAATCTGTAGGGTTAAGATAAAGACATGATGACAGAGCAAGACAGGGAGTTATCTCGGGCATGGGGGAAGGAAACAAGAGCAGGGAGGGAGGGAAGGAGGGAGGGGGGGAGCAGGGCTGATTTCTCCTGCAGAGCAGCAGCCTGCCAGGCTGAAGGTCAGCAAAGGGCTGTAGCAAATCAGTTTTTAATTGAAAACGAGCCCAGCAATGATGCCTGGGCACTGTTACCTGCGTGGGGATGCTGGAGCAGGCTGCCACCAACAGCTTTGCTCTCCAAATACACAAGGGATTATTCTTCCAGCAGCACAGCTCCCCAAGGAAAGCCATGTGCAGGGAATCACAGCCCCTCCTGCATCCCTTCAAGGGAGGAAAGCTGGGAGAGAAGCATCCTGCTGTCCTGCTACCTCCCAACGAGAGCAGGAGGTGGAGGAGAAGGACCCTCTTTGGATCCGGTGTTCAGAGACACATGGAGAAACCACAATTTCCTCGAAACTTTGCATCTGCTGGAGCTCGGCGGCAGCTCTGACAAGCAGGGGTTGTGCTCTATTGGATCCATACGTTATTCTGTGCAACCCGAGCCAAGATCCCACCGTGGGATTTGTGGGGCCTCGTCAGGAAAAAGCTCCAGAGCTCAAGAGGTTCCCAGGCAGCTACAACCAGGCTGCATCCTCCTTCCTGCCCCAGGTGTTCCTCCCAGCAGAGACGTCCCTTTCGTTCCCACCACTGTCCCACCTCCCAGGTAGCTCTGGTGGGGACCTGCTGGCTCTGGTGGTGTTCCCAAGAGTCCATGGATTCAAGCTGTGCATCCCAATCCACCCAGCATCCTCCTTGTGTCTGGAGAAAAGCATCCCCAGATGTGCCTTCAGCCCCCACAGCTTTCCCTTACTGTTCACTTTCATGTCAGCTCTTCCCATCTTCTCCTTACGGGTCCCAGTTCCCTTCTCTCATTAGGGAGAAGGAATGGATGTGACCCCACATGGCTTAGGAGCACCAGAGTGGCTTGGAAATGCTTTGGTATTGGCAGAGGAGTGGGAAGCAGAAGTTCACAGGAACAGAGAAACTCAAGGTGCTCCCAGATATCAGCCCAGAGCCCACCAGCACCACCAGCACTGGCATGGACAGGAGCCACGAAGAGGCTGGAGGAGAAAGCACAGCTCCTGCCAGCCTTGTCCAGCTGTGTTCTGCCAGATTCTTGGCCTCAGGGTCCATCTGACAGGCAGACACCACTCCTGGGAAAGCATCTTGGTTTGAAAGACAGGTGTCTGCCAAAGAAGGTGGGAATTGCCCTCGGAACGGCAAAAAAAATCACCACCTTCCCTCCGAATTATTATCACTTTGAAATTAGGATGTTTTCAGGTGACAATGAGAGGAAAAGGAACAACATTTCTTTACTAGGATGTGTAAAAAGGCAAACAAACAACAAAAAGAGCAGAAACCCAAGTGCGGTCTCTCCCGCCTGTGGGCGCGTCCCCTGCGCTGCAGTTCCAGGCAGGGCCACCAGGGGCGCTGCTGGCTGCCGGCCGGGCGGGGCGGGGCGTGGTTCCTCCGAGCCAGCAGGGGGCGCTGTGGTGCTGGTTCCTCCGAGCCGGCAGGGGGCGCTGTGGTGCCGTGGGTCTCCCTCACGCAGGGATGGCGGGCGGCACGGACGGCGAGGGCGGGCCGCAGCAGGAACGGCGGCTGGAAAGGCGGGGAGGAGCAGATATCGCAGGAGGTAAAGATGGAGCTGAAACTCCACAGCTGTAGAAAGAGCCACAGGGTGTCCTGGCAGGCAGTGTGGCAAAAAAAACTCAGGGCAGCGGCAGCCGGGTTCGTGAACGTGGCCAGGAGAGGCTCATCTGGAGGGGAAAAGGGCCCAGGGTTCTGGGTTCTCCCCTGAGGGACAAACTTCTGTCAAGACAGATTTGCTGCCCTCAGGCACTCAGAAACCAAAGTAAAGACCAAAAGCTGGGAACGGGGGAGTTGCCCCTCACCCTACAGATGGTGAGGGTGCCTTCCAGTGAGGTCGGGTGTTATAAGGTCCCAATGCAATGGCTGCTCCCATGAGCAGAACTTCGTTTGCAGTAGGAGAAGATAGCAGGAGACAGAACCCTACAATGGTGGCAAATTCTCCCCACAGCAACCCCAGCCTGTCTCCCCTCAGATGCCAAGAGAGAGAGGAGCCAAGCTCAGCCCCCCACCAAAATCTCGAGGTATCTTTGCCCTTCCAAAGAGAAAACCCCCCTGGTAACAGAGTAGGCAACTGCACCTTTCACCCATCTTGGCCATTTCCTTTGTCTCTTAAATACCGGTCATTACTTTCTCTTAGCAACATTTGGGACAAAATTCCATGAGAGAAGGAAAAATCCTAACCCCCAACAGAAAACAAGTGCTCAAGGAGAAGAACAGTCCAGCCATTAAGGAGGTGAGAAAGATGGTTCTTTATGTTGAGGAACATCATGGCTCAATTTTTCAGACCATTGTTGGCAATTCTAGACACTCCCAGGCACATCTGGATGAATTTCATGGAGAGTTTGGCCAATGCAGAGAGGTCCTTGATGGCTCCTAACCTCAGAAGGTGACCAGCCCCCAGAACAGGGTGGATCTCCTGGTGAAGCAGCTCACAGCCCTTTGCCAGGCCGGGTTTGCCAGGATTTATCCCTACTGCAGGGTTCCAGGCAGGCTGAGGCAGAGAGTGGCTGAGCCCACAAGCCCCTGACAAGGTCCTGAGCAAACAGATCCCAGCTGTCGCCCTTCCCGGCAGGAAGCAATAAACACACACCTGCTGTGAGGGGAGCTGGGAGGGCTCCGTGGCAGCCACTGCCTTTGCCAGGAGGGATCTGCTCCCTCCTCCCCTCACTATCCCTGGGCAGAAATTCCTGTTCCTGGGATGCCTGGCTGAGGGAAATCGAGCCAAGGGTTGGACCATGCCTGGGATGATGACACATCTCTGCTGCTCAGAGGGTTTTTGGGGTGGAAAGAAGGGAAGTCACCCCCTCCTCTGAACTGCCTCGTGGCATGGAGTACCTAGAGGTAAAGTGGATTTTTGGATGCTCTGCCACTACCAGCTGGGAGACCCCCAGCTCTGTATCTGGTCCAAACGAGCCCAAAATGAGCTTTGTCCCTCAGCATCCTTGTGGGATGCAGCTGGAAAAAATCATTGCTCCTGCTTTGAGCAGAGCAGCTCATGTACTTCAGTGGTGCTTACGAAGATGAATCCCTGTCTGGAAACACTTCCCCTGAATTAATATCCATTTTTTTCTCCATTAGCACTTCTATCAAGACAGATTTGCTGCCCTCAGGCACTCAGAAACCAAAGTAAAGACCAAAAGCTGAGAACAGGGGAGTTGCCCCTCGCCCTAAAGTTCAATATGGTTAAACAAAACCTGATTATTCCTATCAATCCTGCTTTCCTCCATGGAGCATTCCTGTGCCACAGCGTCGGGAGATGCTAACTCACTGCTGCTGCCTTTAAGGGAGTTGTTCCTGATTCAGACCAGGGCCAAGGATCAGCTCTGAGTGTCCCCAGCAAGCAGCAGGATGCTCAGGGATTAAGCCTGACATGCATCACCCCTGAGGGACAAGGAGAAGCTGTCCCTGCAGTTTCCCATGGGAAGGGGGAGTGGAGGGGGAGAGCCATTAAGCAGCTCCTTACCCTGGGAATAATTAATCTGCAAAGCCCACAAGGAGGGAACGGCTGTGTTGCCCTCTCCGTGCTCCCATTTCCAAGGGGGAGCCTGGAAAGGTTCCAGTCAGATCCCATCTCGTGGTAGGGGGTCCCTGCTCACCATCTATGGGGTCTTCAAGGGCATGGGAGTCCCTGCCAGCCTGGAAAAGGGCATCCAAAGGGCTGGGCAGGGCCACCTTGGCTCCCTAAAGCAGCACCCGGGGGCGTCCCCAGCGTGCTGAGCCTCGGGAAGGCTGAGCCTGTCCCCAGCCTCCGGGCAGCCTTTCTGAGCTGGAGCGTTTTTAATCTGGAGCTGTGGAAATTCGGGCAGCTCTCCAGCCCTCGGAGCTGCTCTGCAGTTTGGCTTTTAGCTCCTGCACCCAGGGCAGAGGCAGGAGCAGGGCTGTGCCCCCCCAGCTCTGCCCCACACACGGGCATGTGCGCCAGCACATCTCATTGTTATAAATGATCCTCCTGCTTTCCTCAGGGCTTTGGAGCTGGGATCGGTGCAGCAGGAGGCTACAACCAGCCCTGCCGTGCTCTATGGGCAGCACAGCATCCCCAGGGTCACCTTTTGGTCCTGGAGACAACTTCAGCCCGGTCCTCAGTGCTCAAGCAGAGCCCAGCGGGGCAGAGGGTGATGCATGCGGGGGAGAACCAGCATCCTCCGAGAAACCCTCCTGGGGACAAAGCACCAGAAAGCCGCTGGTGAGTGCTACGGCTTTGCAAGAGCCTGGAGCTCTGGAAAAGCAGGAGGGCTCGGCACAGCGGTGCCTTTGGGATGTGGTCTCCCTGCCAGCACCTGCCACCTGTGGCAGCCCCTTCCCCAGCCCTTTGATCCGCCTCCAGCTCCCGGCTCTCCTCGGCATTCGCCTCTTGCTCTCTCTAGGGATTTTCCAGACCACCTGGGGAGAAGCATTCCTGCATTCCCCCGTGTGGCCCGCTGCCGGCGTCAGCTCCTGGAGCCAGCCTTGTCTCTGCCTCCATGGCTGCCTTGCTCTGCCGTGCCAAAACCCAGGCTCCCAAAATACTCCGAATTTACAGAGCAATCGCTTTTCCCCAGCTCCCCTGGGCCTGTGGTGAGGGTTTGCAAAAGCTTTTTATTCGGATGTGCAAACACCAGCGGGTCTAAAGCCACTCTTTAAGCTGGGACTGGCAGGGTTTTATCAACCCAGCGCCTCAGGAAGGTTCACCAGCCCAACCTGCCCTGTTTACTGGGAATTCATTGCTCTCCTGTGCTGCACCAGGCCGAGCTGTTCCACAGCATCACTGCTGGGCTTCCATGGAGAGCATTCTGCAGGACTGCAGGATGGGGCTGTGTGGTCTGTGCTGGCACTGGGATCCCCACCACCCCTCTCCAGCATCCCCTGTACCACGAAACCCCAACTTCACCATCAAAGCCAACCCCAGGCGTGCCCCAGTCCCCTCATCTCTGTCACCCCCATTACCTCCCATGGACCCAGCCTGCAGGATACAGCCCCTGCTCCCCCCTCTGTGTCCAAGGAGAGCCAGCCCCCGGTGGTTTCACCCCCCCTCCTTCCCTTGCAGGCTGTTTTTCTCCTCCTCTCCTCCTTCCATCAAGCAGCAAATATGCTTTCAGAGCAATAAGACGGCTGTTCAGCCTTTGGAACAAATGTTCTCTGCCAGGCTTCGAGCACAGGGGCGGAGGGGGGACTCACACTGATTTAATGACAGTGATTTAAGCAATTTGATCCATTTTTATGGCGCATTTACAGTTAGGGGAAAGGGAAGGGAAAAAAAAAAAAAAAAGAGGAGAGAGAGAGAAACACAGGAGTGGAACGGAGGCAGGAAAGGTTAGGGAACGCACCCCAGCAGGCGCTCGGGGAGGGAGAGAGGCTGTCACAAGCTGTTCCCCTGGCTGCTCTGCCAAGGCGAGGCCTCGCCAGCCTCCTGCGCCCGGCTCTGAAATCTGGCTCGTGTCAGCGTCAGCTCCCCGGGGCTGCAGCTCGCCCAGGAGGTGCTGCAAAGCCTCCCCAGGTCACATGGATCCAGGGATGTGGGGTCAGGGTAGGGCAGCACCTCCTTTTCATTGGGAAAATGCAGCAAGGGCACAGCCGAGCCCCAGCTCTCATCCTGCTCCCATGAGAGGAGTCCCCCATTCACCCCTAAGGGAAATCCCTCCAAGATCCCATCCATTTCCCAGTTCCAGCTGTAGGAATAGAAGATACACTTTTCGGGTGCTGAGGGATAGCTGCCTGTATAAACACACCACATCCACTTGGAATGGAGGTGAAAACAGAGCTCTGAGCTCACCCAGCTCAGAAAACTCCAGCCCCAGAGAGCCTTTCCCATGGTTCTGCTGAGACCTGGCCCCTCATTCCATGTGCTCTGCACAGCTTCATCCTGGCCCCACTCTGTATCTCCCAGCTGGCTCTCAGCATCCCAGAAATTCCAGCCAGATGTGGGCCATGCCAAGGGACCCTGCTGTGGATTGCACCTCGTATTCCATGGGGCTCTCTGAAGGGAGGTGCTGCACCTGTGGGGATGCTGCCAACCCCCCCTGCCCCATCCTGCCCTGCCCTTCCCCTCCAGTGGGGAATGACCCCCAGTAAATCCAGGATGCACCAGCCCAGACATCACAGAGTAACAGAATTGGTGGCCTAACTCTGCTCCTCCCTCGGGAAGAGACCTTGGATATGCCCACACTCAACTTGACAACAACCAGCCAGCTTGGCTCTGTGGGAAATGGAAGAAATTCCATGCAAAATCCTAAAGGATCCCTCCTGGGGGTCCCCTCTGCCACAGCTGGTGGCTTTGTGGGACCAGAGCTGGCTGAAGCATCGCACTCTGCCCAAATCCTCATGTCCTTGGCAGCACATTGAGGACTCAGTATCAGGGAAAACACACATGGACTTACCCTGCTCCTGGCTGGAGAGCAAAGTGAGTCCTGCCTCAGGAAAACTGAGGGGGAAAATGTCATTCCAAGAGAGTTTACATCAATAAACAGAGGGGAGCAGCCTTTTACCAAACCCCATCCACAACAAACTTCCAACTGCATCCTCCCACTCCACCTGCAAGGGAAGCCCTGTGCCAAGAGCTCCCCCTGTTCCCAGAGGGTTTGGGTGCTGCTGGTCCCTCACTTTGCTGCTCCATCACTTGTGCAAAGCCAAGGCTGTCCCAAAACATGGATCTCAACTCCTGATATCCACCTGCAGTGCCCCAGCCTGCTGCAGGCACAGGGATTGGGAAGCTGCAGCACCACTGAAGCTGTCACCCTGCAGAGATGCTGCACAGCCCCATCACTTGAGCATGATTTATCCAGCTTGATGCCCTTTGTATCCCACAGGAATGAGTTGTGGCACCTGGGAGCTCTCTGCAGCATGGGAAAAGGGGCACCCAGGGACTGCACAGCAATGGGGGAGCTCCCAAAGCAGGCCTTGGCAGCCCACACCTCCCCAAGGAGAATGAGGATGGAAAAGGTTGCACAGAGAATCCATCTTCCTGCTTGACTGCTTAGTCCCACAGCCAGGAAAACCTTTCCTGGAAGCCAGTGGAATTTTTCCCTGCTCATTTCTTTGGTTTTTATTATATCTTTTTTTTTTTTTTTTTTTTTTTTTTTTTTTTTTTTACTATCAAGGCCCATCTGGAGGCTACAAATGCCCTGCAGGTCTATAAGGGATGGGCTTTGAACAGATCCCAAAAAGTTCTGCCTGGAGTGCCACCATGGGAGCTGGTGGCACTGACACCTCCATGGACCCAGGGACATCCAGGAGAGCAGCAACCCCAGCCTGGCCTCGGGGGGGTTGTTGCCTTTAAATACCTCCAAAGGAAGAGGGAAAAAAAGACAAGGGAAAAAAATTCCAAGCAGCAAACAAAATAAATCTTCCTCTCCAAGCCAAAACAGAGAGAAAATAGCCAGGGACCTTGGCCGGGAAGTTGTTTATTATAGTCCTGGGGTTCACTGCCAATTTCAGCAGTTGGACAATTTTCCTTTTGCAGCCCAGAAATAGCCACCCCTTCTCTGGGCAGCCCTGGGTGCTGCGAGGGGGGCTCCTCTCCTGGACTCCCAAAACATCCCTGCTCCAGCTCAGGGGGGTCCCTGAGCTGCCCGGACCCCCGGGCAGGCAGAGGCTTTGCTTTGGCAAAGGGATTTTCAGGAATCACCCGCAAAGCCGAGATCCCGCAGGCGAGCAGAGCCCCGGCCCTGCCTGCAGCGGGATGTGCTGCCAGGCGCAGCTGCCCTCTGGCTTTGTTTCCAGGGATTAAAAGGGAAAAAAAAAAAGAAGAAAGGACTGAAGCCCAGGAGAGCAGGAGCGATGGACACACCTGCCTGTGGCATCACCCCGCAGCTGCTCCCCCTTCACCCCCAGGAAAGGGGCAGCTGCTGCTCGGTGGGCTCGGGGGGTCCCATGGGAACAGGGAATGCTGGAACAGGAATGGGGAACATCGGGATTGCTGCGTTCCCTTCGCCTCCCTCTCCTCATCCCATGAAGACGTAGGACAAAGGGAAAGGCAGGCTGCCTATAGCACGCGGCCTTTTGTCTTTCAATTAAAAACAAACACAAAATAAGAGCCGGGAGGGACCCGCCCGCTGAGGCCGCGCGGCTCCTTCGCACAGGCGGCTCCGCCGGCTTTCCTCACCCCAAAGGAATCCGCGGGCCGGGAAATCAAATCCACGTGGGATGCGAGAGAACGCTCCTAAGGGGCCACACGCCCCCCTGAAAGCCCCCGGCCCCCCGGGGGAACGCTCCTCCCTCGCAGAGCCGGCAGTGGCACAGCTCCAGCTCCGGCACATTCCCTCTCCTCTCCTCCCTCCCTCCCTGCCATCCCTCTGGTCCCCAAATGTGGGCATGGGGATGGGAAGCTCCTACCCTGCATCCTCCACAGTGGATCCAGCCCCTGGCATCCCCCAGGAGGCTTTGGATGTCCCCAGCCCAGGAGGAGATGCTCATGGTGGTGTTTTACCTCCTGCCCAACGCCAGTGTCATCGCTGCCTTCTGCAGGTGACAACGGCAGAAAGCACAGGGTCCTGGGCCACCAGGTGGGTGGGGAGAAAAGCAGCGTGCCAAAGAGGATCGAGGACAGCTGGATGTTGCAGAAAAGCACCTGGAGGAGGCACACCTGGAGTCTGGGAGCACCGCTCAGCGCCATCAACAGGCTCCGAGGTTGCTGAGTGTTCTTGTAGGAAAGGACTGAGCCCCACGGGTGATGCTCAAAACCCAGGAGATGCTCAGTCCCCTCTCCTCGACCCACTAAACCCATAAAACCACCAGGAAATCACATTATTGTTACACAGAAGCTGAAACTCTATCTGGCCAAGAGAATTTCCAGAAAAATCTGCTTCACTGCATCTCCCTGTATCCCTGGGGCAGCGCTGGGGTTTGCTCCCCTCACTGCCCCTGCAAGTCAGGGTCACGTCAGGCTTTTGGCCAGGGCCCCAGGAACCCAATTCCCTGCTTTGTGAAGGAAAAATTAAATTTTCATTCAAATTTTCACTTTGGCAGCCAAGATATCGGCTCAATTTCCACCTGCTGCTCTGAAGCCTTCGCTTTGCATGGGAGAAGCGCACAACTGAGAGTTTTCAATTATAGAGAACTTGCATATAAGGGCAGGAACAGCCAGGAGTATGGATTTGAAGCCTAAAAAACATCAAAATAAAAACAAAAATGAGAGGCACTCGGAAGGACACGCTGCCCCAGGAGGGACCAGCTGCTGCTTGGCTGGGTGGAGCAGGGCCACCGCTGTCAGCCTATGGATGTGCTTGTTCCAATCTCAGTGCCAACAGCTTGTGACACGGAGTTGGGCCCTTCTCTCCCCAAAATCAGCCCTGCAGGTCTGGCTGGGAGGTGCCAGGGCTGAACTCGAGCCAGGTTTGAAGCAGGGACGTGAGGCAGGTTTGGACCTTTCCCTTGAAGGATGCGTGAGTGGGGCTGCCTCCCCCAGGCTATTGCTGTACCCTCTTCCAGAGAGATAAAAGAGGATTTATCCTCCCTGAAGGGCTGGGGATTCCCACTCTGAAGCTGCAATTAGACTGGAAACTGCTCCAAGTTTCATCAGTGGATTTGGAAAGGTGAGTGGGAGAAGAGGGGAGCTTGGCACTGTTGGGCTTGAATGCAGTGGCCTGGAGGCCCAAGAGCAGCTCATCCCAATGTCCTGTAGGAGGAATTTCCACCTGCATCTCTCAGGGATGGCTCTCTGAGATCCAGCCAGGCTGCTGGGTTGGAACTTCAAGGAGCAGAGGTCCGTGAACAGCTGAATCCCATCCCAGCAACCCTTTGTACATTCTAATAAACCCCATCACCGTGGGAAGAGCAGTGCTGGCTCCCAAAATCATCCCAGGGAACAAGAAAACACAGCCTGGCCTCCCCAGCTCCAGCATCTCACAATTCCTCCTCCTGTCCCTTCTTCCTTGACAGGAGAGACCATCCCCACCTGGCTCTGACCTTTCAGGAGGGTGCAGAGAGTGAGAAGGTCCCTAAATATCATCCCAGATCTCCAGAAATTTCCCCCCAGGCTGCCAGAGCAGGCAGGGAGCCCCTGGTTTGCAGTCTGGAGCTGCACAGAGCCTGATGACCCCCCCAAGCCCAGCCTTTCACCTCAGTATCAGCAAATCCCAGTGTGTGGGACCACCAGGAATGTGACATTTGCCAGAGCCCCTGCAAGGAAAGCCAAGAATTGGGGCAGGATCTGCAAAAGGCAGGAGCAGGGAAGCCTTTGGGGACACATTAAGGAGACTTTGCAGGAGGAGATGCTGCTGACGCTCTGCAGACACCCAGCATTTTCCAACAGATCCAGACACGAGTCCTGCTCTCCAAACTGGACCCCATGGAAAAGGAGGAAACCACATGGCCATGTCCCCCCTCCCAACACCCAGCTCCTCCGGGGGGATCAACCCCACTTCCTCAGGGACCTTCCCAAGAGCAGCCCCTGCCCTTCCTCCCCCACTTTCAGCCTGAGCACCAGCGTCTGTCGGAGCCATCCCGTATCCGATGCTCGCCCCCTGGCCGCCATGGGGGACTGCCGTGCCCCCCCTCCAGGTCCAGCTGCACGGCACACCCGAGGGGCCCGGCAGCAGCTGCCTTGGCCCGGCTTCAAGCCCGGCACTGCTCGAGAGCAGCTTGTTATTTCGGTCCTGCTCCGCGGTTATTTTTAGAAAGCGCTGAACACCCCTTCTCCCAAACGGCTCCTCCAGGGATGACCTTGCGGAGCTGCAGCCGCTCACTCCCTGCTCCAGCACCACCGCTTATCCTCGGGGACTGTCACCCACCGCCCCCAGGGTCCCCGCCCTGTGCAAATCCCGGTGGCAGCAGGGCGAGGAGGGAGGGGGATGAAGGCTGAACTACATCTCAACCCCTGCCGCCATCCAGGTTCGCTCCCGGTTTCAATTATCACCTGCTGGAGCAGCAGCTGCCGAGTGCCGGGAACTCAAAGCGAGTCAACAAGGTCTTGTTGTTTCAGCTGCTCGGGGGCACGGAGCTCCGTGCGCTCCCCCTCCTGCATCTCCGCAGGGATGCAGCGGCCCCCGCTCGGCCCTGTGCGTGCAGGGCTGCGGCGCTTCCATCATTGCCCCATCCCGCTCTCCCCGGCAGGTAAACGCTGCTGGAGCTGCCGAGGGGGGAGCGGAGAGAAACAACCAACAAGGGGAAAAAAATAAAGAGAAAGAAAGGAAGGAAAAAAAAAAAAAAGCCCCAAGAAGCAGCCGCTGCACAGAGGTTATCCGGGGGACAGAGCAAATAATTGGCGAGGCGAACAATGCATTTTAATTAAACCTCTGCAGGAAACGAGGGGAGGGAATCAAGTTAATTGCATGGAGCGGGAGCAGGAGATTAAAAATGCTCTTTGCTCAGAAGATGGTGGCTCCCATCCGCCTTTGCTGAGGAAAACAAGGCCACCTGGGGTGGCAGTGGCGGCGTGGGGACACGCAGCTCGCTGGCTCTGCTGGGGCTAGGTGTGACAGCAGGGGCTGGGGGGATCGTGCTGATCCCCTCTGCCAAGGGGCTGGGGGCACCTGGTCCACAGGGATGGGTACAGGTGTGGGAGCTGTTCCTGGGAAGTCCCACAGGGATGGGGACATCGCTTGTGTCTGCAGGAAAAGGGCCATGAGACACATCCCAGGGCATGTGTCCCATCACAGCTCTGCCCTTGCCCTGCTCCATGTCTTCTGCTCAGCCCAGGGTGTTCCTGGCACTCTCCCCATGAAAAACCATCAGCATTTACCTTTTCCTGCCCATAATACTTCAAATTTCACCTCTCTCAGCTTGGGACCCTCTATTTTTTTTTCTCAACTACTCCCTTTCCTGATATTTCAAGACCTTGTTTTCACCCCATCTTGGACACCACAAACAGAGAGGCCCAGAAGAGCAGCACATCCAGGCTCCTCTCCTGCTCAAGAGAGGAAGCAGCATCACAGACTCCAGGCTGCTGGAAGATGGGGGCAGGACCGAGCAGCCCACGCCTGGCGCTGGCACAGGGGGTGCTCCCAGCCCACCCCCATCCCCCTGGGCACCCATCCTCACGGCATCCAGGGCAGGAGGCACCAACCTCTGCCCCGAGGCAATTTGTGAGCTCCAAACCCTGCCCTGCCTCCCGCCGCCTCCTAATGAGCCCCAGCCCGCTCCGCCTGCCATGAGAACAGCAATCAGAGCCACCACTCGCCTGCTAGGAACAATCTCCCTCCTTCCCTCCTCTGCATAAATTTCCCAGGCTGTGGTTTTCAGCCTCTTATCCCACATAGCTTTATTCACAAGAGAAGTCCCACGGGGGGCAAGGAAATTACTCCAGCGAGGAAAATTACCGGGGCACGGGATGCACACCCAGGGCACCAGGAGAGGGGCTGGGGTGGTTTGGTTTTTTGCACATCATCGAAACCAAAATAAATCCACGGAGGGAACTCAGAGCAAAGCCTTGCTCCTGACCACGGGTAAGAGGCAGACAAATTATAGCAATTAAAAAGAAGAAAGAGGCATGTGGACTTTCATATCCACAAACCTCAGGACGCAGCCTGTGGGGGAGAGAGCGTTTCCCAGGCACACACAGGCAGCAAAGCCGGCTCACATCACAAAACACTCCGTGTCCTCAGAGGCACAAGCTGTCCCTCCAGGCACCGGTGCCACCAGGGTGAGCACGGGGCTGGGACAGCCTGTCCCTGCACAGGATGGCTGTCAGCAGCAGGACACAGGCTGTATTGTCCCCAGAGCTGGAGATTGAATTGCAGGTTGGCCCTCCCCGCTGTGCACAAGCGCTGCCCTGATGGGAAACGAGAGTTCAGCCGAGATCTTCCGCTTTTCCCCTGCAGCTGCAGGCGGACAGGCAGGAAAACCACAGAGCTCTGCTCAAACGCTCACACCGAGCAGCTTTCCAGCCAGAGAAACGCTGCTGCTGCTTCACCACATGCTTAAATTGCATGTTGGGAGGGAGGAAATTGGCCACTGTTTTCACCCCAAAGCTGTGGTGGAGCCGGGAGGTGAAGCCCATCACGCTGACAGTGAAATGGCTGCAGCACCCCCAGGCTGTTTGTTCAACAGGAGCATCCCCAGTGGGAACAAGGCTGGATTGCACTCAGCATCCCCAGCAAAAGGGAGGGAAGGGGGAGCAGAACCAGCAGGGCCAACCCAAAATCCCAAACACCCCCTTGCTGCTGCCTCCCCATCACTCCTGGGGCTGTCCCAGCGCACCTGGGGGTACCCACGGCACCCCTGGAGAGCTGCAAAGATCCCTGGCTGCCAGCAGGGCTGTGGGAACACTCTCTGTGCCTGCCACGCTGCAGGGACAGGGACATTTGGCAGCTGCCTGCCGGGAAGGTGTCTGGAGTGCAGTGGGAACATGAGTCAGAGCTCCCTGCTCTCCCTGACATCTCCCTCCTGCTCATTTATTCACCACGTCAAATATTTGCCCTGCGCAGACCCGCGTTATCCAGGAGGGTTTTTTTTTTTCCTTTTTTCCTTTCTGCTGGCAGTGACAGCTTCAAAAAAGCCACCACAGTGCCATCTTGGGAAACTTGACCTCCCAGCTAAGCAGTTCCAGCCTCCTTTTCCTCGCCTGCTCCGGGGACCGGCTCCTCTTCAAGCAGCCACCCCCTCTGTGAGGGATGGAGGGGCTGGATGCCAAAACCCACAGGCTAAAGCAGCAACCCACGGGGCTGCAGCAGGGAAAGGTCATTTCAGACCCACTTCCAGCACAGCCTGAGTGACAGCAAAGCTGGGAGACTGAGGGAAGCAAGCAGTGGTCCTGCTGTCCCCTCATGTCCCCGAGCATCCTGCCTGGAAGCGGCACATGCAGTGGCAGGAGAGGCCAGCCAAGGAAAACTGCTCAATTTTGCCTCCCTTCAGCAGGGAAGTAGCTTTGCTGGCTGCCAGCCCCACAGCAATCCCCTGAGGACCTCAGTCTTTGCCTTTTTTTGAGCCACATCCCTGGATTTCTTGCTGAAAGGGGTGCTCACACCCTGAATTCCCAATCCCCGGTGAGAAGGAAAGGTGTTCATCCTTTACTAAAAGGTAAAGGCTGAAGAAGGTGACCTTGAGCAGAGGTGACACAAGAGAATTCACGTCCCCACCTGGCCCCATGGGATTTTTATCCCAGAGTTGCAGCCAAAAACGTCCCAATTTCATGGAGAAAGTGCAGAAATGGCTCATAAAGCACAAGCCTGGGGATGCAGCTGAGCAGATCAGCTGCCAGATGAAGACAGCGTGCTCTGGGGGAAAACACACCTGCCTCCCTCCTGGCTGGAAAAGGAGGAGGGAAATCTCCCTTCAGCCTCCATTCCCAGCAAGGACACACACAAGGCTTTCACCTTTTACAAGAGCAGCCCAGGATCAGGGCTGGCATTTCTTGCTGGTGGGGGCTCCAGAGCCTGCTGGTTGGTCCCAAGCCAGCCAGCTCAGCATTCCTCCTCTTCCTTGGGAAGTCACAACGCATGGAAAAGCCTTAGGGCTGGAATAAAACTACAAAAAGCTTCTGCAGTGCTGTCAGAAACAGCACCAGGAGAGAAGGGAACTGCCTGGTGGGTTTGGCCCCCTCAGTCCTGCATCCTGCTCCATCCCTGAGCTCCATACCCTGCCAGCTCCAGAGGCAGAGAAATCATGCTGATTTCCTGGGATTTTCCAGCTTATCCAGTGTTTACAGAGCTGTCCATCTCTCTTTGCTCGTGGAGGGGCAAATTTGGCTGAGCCCACGGCAAGGACTGCTGGCAGATGAGCTCAGAGTCCTTTGGGGAAACCAGCAGGGGAAAATCCAGCTCAGCCAAGACACCCCCTGCGTCTCCCAGCTGGACAAGGAGCTACAGTGACCTTGTCCAAACATGGCCTGGGTTGGAAGCGAGGAAGGAGAGGATGTGACTCACATCTGGGATGTGGCCACAGAGGACAGATGTGTTTTATTACTGTCCAGCCCCTCTCTGCAGCTCTGTCTCCGTGACTCAGCCTTGCCTCCAGGCCCTTCCTAAAGGAGCCACAGCACAGCCCTTCCCAGCAGCTTCCCTCTGCTGCAGTAAAACTGATTTGGGAAGTTCAGGCTCCTGTGAAGGGGAAAAAATAAATTAAAACAAATCAAAGTTATGTTTCTGCATGGGAATCTTCCAATTTCAGTTGTAAGTCATTCAGAGAAGGATAAAATCAGATGTTTTAGTGGCAGGATTCATCTCTTTAGAGACTTTAAAGCTAAACATGCCCCAATCCCAATGGGAAGGACAGCGAGGAATCCCCTGGGTTTTCTTGGACACTTCCAACAGGGCAAGAGGAAACATCTGGAGATGTTCCATGTCTGGAGGGAGGAATAGGGGGATTTCTGCAGATCTCCTTCCCACAGTCAGGAGGAAACTCAGCAGCATGTAGTGGAGAGAGTCCCAAAGGGCAGAGACCAGGCAGAGCCCCCATGTGTTAGACATCAGAGAATCGAAAGAGGGGAGCTCTGCAGCCAGCTGGGTTCAGCTCATCCTTTCTGGCCCTGTCTGTGAATCCCCACTCAGCTCCTCTGCCTTGGGAAGGGCTTCCCTTGCCACACCAACCCCAAAGAGCCTTTGGCACTCACCTGCACTATTAACCAGGTACAGAGAGACACAGGGGTGACAGCCCTGCCCAGACCCCCCTTCCCAGCGGTGCTTTTCCCGGAGGGAGAGCAGCTGGAGCCCATCAACCGCGCTTTTCCAGCCACATCCCGGCCTCGACAGCCCCGGGAGCCAAAGCTCCGTGAGCCCCCCGGGGCCAGCGGTGCAGTTCGCCTGGCAGACACTGGATGGGGCTGCGAAACCGGTCACCGGCACAGCTGGCACGGCCGGGGGGCACCGCGGCCCCTGCCAGATGTTTTGGGGTCCCTCCTTGCGGGTGCCAGGCTGGCCGGGTCACAGCTGCCACCACTCACTGCGCCGGGCACCAGGTGGCTTCAATCCGAGCTCCACCTCTCCTGGATGCTGAGTGAGAGCCTGGCAGCACCTGGGGAGAGCTGGAGGCTTCACTTCCCAAAGCTTTTCCATGTTCTGAGCACGGAGATGGGAAGGGAGGGCGGCAGTTCCTGCCTTGTGAAGTGCTGATGAAGGTTTCTGCTGCAGTGGCAAGGTGAGGTGAGTTTCCTCCCTCCCACCTGCCTGAATCCCAGCTCTTTGAGGGACTTTGGACAAGGGCACAGAGGGTCAGGACCGGAGGGAATGGCTTCACATCGTCAGAGGGCAGGGTGAGATGGAAAATCAGGGAGAAACTCTCCCCTGTGAGGGTGGGGCGGCCCCACAGAGCAGCTGTGGCTGCCCCTGGATCCCTGCAAGCGTCTGAGGCCAGGCTGGATGCTGTGTGCTTATTTCTGGGACTTTCACCTGTTTTTCCAGCATCTTCTTTGCTGTGTTGTGCTTTGCTCTTTGCTTAGTGCCAGCTGTCATGTGCTGAGGGGATGGGTGAGGACCAGAACCTGGGTGCTGGGGAGTTCTGAGCTGGCTGATCCTGCGAGCTGGGGCCTTGGCTGTGGCAGAAGGGCTGCTGGGTGAATTTTGGCATTGTGCCACCACAAACCCACTCCAAACAAAGAGCACTTTGTGGGCAGGGCGCTGCCCTTTGAAGTCTCAGTGGCGGCTGTTACCAAGCAGGTGTTATCAGGGAGATGTTGATTCCATCACTTCCTGTCCCCAGGCTCTGTTGCTTGGGCACAGGCTGCTGTCCCCTCTGCAGGGCCATGTGCAGAGCCCCCTTTGCCTTGGCAGGGATGGTGGCAGTGACGCTCCCAGCCTTGCTGTGATGCCACCCTTGTCTCTGCTCTGCCCTCAATCCCTCGGGAAGCTGGTCCGTGCCCTGCCCTGGATCATTAACCATTTCCTTTCCATCCTCTCTGCAGCAGGGCCAGCAGCTGCATTACTGCTGTGGGCAGCTGGGCTGGGAGGAAGGGGGTGCAGGGATGGGCAGGTGTCACAATAGGACACGAAATGAATGACACTCACACGCTGAGATGTCTAAGGGAAAAAAAGTGTGTTTATTTCTGGACCTCGATATTTATTATTTAGATTTTTATTATTTAGAATTTATTATTTAGAATTATTATTTTTGTTATTTAGAATTTTATTGTTTAGAATGTATTATTTAGAATTATTATTTTTGTTATTTAGAATTGTATTGTTTAGAATTTATTATTTAGAATTATTATTTTTGTTACTTAGAATTTTATTGTTTAGAATTCTAAAAGTGACTATGGATTGAAGGATGAAATTGCCGCCTCTCTAACTACACTGATCAAACTAACAGTCTATCAATTCTCTCTTTGTCTAGAAAGGAATGCAAAACAATCATTATTTACAGGAAAAGTGCATGAGAAACTCCATTACAAAAATGTAAACATCAGGAGGCCTAGAAGGACTTTAGAAGAACAGGGTGATGGGCAAGCTCTGCTCCCTGGCGTGCTGTGGGTGGGCAGAGCTGGACAGGGAGCAGAGCAGCAGCCAGGGGAAGCCTTGGCAATGCTGCAGGGCTGCCTTTGACTGCTGGGCTCCTGCTGGGGCAGCAGGATCAGAGCTTGTGGAGTGTCCTGGGTGTGCCTGGCTGCTCAGGGACGTGCTGCCTCCCAACGGTGTCCTGGGGACACAGCTGGAGTGGGCAGCTGTGCGTTGGCCCCTCTTTGGGAGCAGGGTCAGTGGCACAGGACATGGCTCTGCCCCACAGCTTTTGGGGGATGCAGATGGGGACAGTGCTCAGACAGCCCATTCTTCCCCATTCTTCCCCATTCTTCCCCATTCTTCCCCATTCTTCCCCATTCTTCCCCATTCTTCCCCATTCTTTCCCATTCTTCCCCATTCTTCCTGTCCCTAACAGCAAATTCTGTCTGCCTTGGGCTCCCCTGGACTACACTGGTGGTGTTTGATCCATTGCACCAAAGTGCCTGTTTTCATTTGCCTCACAATTATTAACCCCTGTATTGCGTTTTGGTCAATTATCAGAGCCTGAAATGACCTCAAAGAACCCCTGTGACATCAAGTAACTCCTCTCTGGGACTTCAGGAAAGGGTAGAACCAGGGAGGAATTGCCTCATCACCTTTATCACTAACTGGGGATTCTTGTCAGTCATGCTAATTTGCTAAAAATACAAAATTGTAAATATTCATAGGGCGTGTTTTTGTTCAGTGTGTCATGCACATAAGGATCCTTTCAGAGGGAGCCCCTTTTTATCACCTAAACCAGTCTGGCTCACAGTTTTAGCACCAGGGAAAAGGTTTTGGTTCCTGGTGACTCCACCAGGACTTGAGGCACAGCTGCTTGGACTGGGGTAAACCCTGCCCCACCATCCATAATTTTTAAAGAATTGTGTGTTCTTCATGGTGCTCCAGGAAACTGCAGGAGTTCCAGAATCCAGCATGGGAATAGAGGTACAATAAAAGGCATTTTGTTGCTAGCATTTGTGGGTTTGCATTTGGAGATCTCTTGTGAGGTTTTTTTGGGTGGGAAAGGGGCAGAAGGGGTGTCTATGGGGGGGGTTTGTTCATTCCCTGTGTTTTGTTCTTCCCTCAGTGATGGAATGCCAGCCTCTCTCAGTTCCTCAGAGAGAGGGATGAATGCAGGCATTGAATTAAAGCCTTCAGACAAATTAAGATATATTAAGCCACATAGCTAAGAAGTAGAAGTGTAGGTTTAAGTTTGAAGTAAGTGGAAGTGTAAGTTACAGTTTTAAGTGAGTAGAAATACATTTTAAGTGCCTTAAGAAACTGTGTTAGCTAGTAAAGGCCCTAAGGCCTAGTTTAAAGTTCATAACTTAGTTCCAGACTTAACAAAAACATAGCAGAGCTTTGCTTGTGTCTCTAGAACAGATAGAACTGTGTGTGTAAATAGATAGAACTACTCATGTGCATAGATAAACTCATAGATGGAAATTTAAAGTAAGAAAACAAATAGTATATTTGTGTAAATAGATAATATTATATATGTAGGTTTTTAGGTAAGAACTGACACTACTTTTGCACATTAGAATTAATTTAGATTGGTTTAGAAAGAGTGTTTTAGAATTGTGCTTTTAGATGATTGGATGATTTAGGGATAAAAACATAAATTCTGTTTATTATGTGTATTGAGGTGATTGGCATGGAGGAACAAGAAGAAGAAAGAAGAAAAGGCTGTGGTTCCTGCTGCTCAGGACATTGGACATCGTGCAGGGAACAACTTCTGCTGCTGTTCCACACAGAACCTGGGACTGCAGCACAGAGCAGCCCTGAAGCTGCAGCTTCTGCTTGGGACTCCACGCCAGAAAGATTTTAGCATGGACTTTAATACTTTAGTGTGGACTTTTAAACTTAGAACTCTTTGTCTTTGAGACGGATGTATTCATATATAATAAATATAGAATAGATTAAATAATTTAATATAATAAATAATATAAATTATATATTATATAATATACAAAATATAAACATATAAAAATATTTTAAAATATAAAATAACTTTATACAAAATATAAAATATATAAAAAACCATATAATTATATATTACATAATTGATTAAATATTATATAATAAATTATATATACATATAGAAATTAATTATGTTATATATAATTGCATAGAATGTATTATTTATTATTTAGTCTATATTATATATTATATCTATAATACATATATGTAATCTTTTTATATGTAGATAAATATATATAAAATATATTAAAATATATAGATATATTAAAATAAATTCAAAACAAATATATATCAAAATTAGTAAATTAATTTTGATATATTAAAATTATATAATAACTTAATATATAAAATTATTGATATATTAATAATTTATTATTAATATATCAATATTAATATTGATATATTAATAATGAATTAATATATAATAACAATATATATGTAAATTAATAATATATAACAATATATATTATGTATATATGTTATGATATACATTATATATAATAACATATATTATAATAATACATTAATATACATATAATATATGTATATTAATGTATTATTTATAATATATGTTATTATATATAATGTATATAATACATATGAGATATGTAATCTTTTTATATGTAATAAATATATAATATATTAAATATATATATATGTATATTAAATTTAAAATAAATATATAAATAAATAGATGTATATATGTAAAATTAATAATAACTTTATAGCAACCACCAACTGCTCATTTCTCCCTGAAGACCCCAGCCCCAAGACAAGCTCACTCTGCCTGCAGACTGTCCCTGCACAGCTCAGCCTGTGCCCAGGGTTAAGTGTCACTCCTTGCAGTGTGTCTGCATTTCCAGCAGCTTGGTTTTGTTGTCTGATACTTGCAAGGATTTTTTTTTGTTTGTTTGTTTTTAATCTATAAAAAAATATAAAATAAGTGAAAATAAAGTACGGCTTCAAAGGTGGAGGTAGAGGAGTTTGCTCCCCCAAGCCGAAGGTTTTGTGCTTCTCCTTGAATCCCAGAGATTCCAGTCCCAGACCTGGTCAGCCAAGGTTTTTTCTCTCGTGTTTTTTTTGCCCCTGCCTGTTCAGGGACAGCCCAGGGCAGGGTGAGCCCCTCTGGGAGTGCAGAACCTCCCCACAAATCCAGGACCCAGGGGCTGCCAACTCTGCTCTCAGCAGCTTTGTCCTGTTTGGAAATGCAAACATGGGCTGCATCTGCAGAAAGTAAAGATCCCCCAAAACTGCCCATTCAATTCAATAATAAAACACTCCTAACATGTAAAACCATCTTTTATCATGGAAGAGCTGCTTTGGAATTCTACAGAGGTGTGCCCAATGCAGAAGCTGGAGCAAGGAGGGACCTGGCCTCCCTTTGGCAGTTTAGAAAGTGACTTTATGTCAGGATTATTGTGAAAACTCCCTCAGCAACCTTGGAATGAGATTTTGTGCACTGAACTCTTCTTTATATTTTCCTGAGGTCACAGAGGTTACTTGGGGTCATCTGAGGCCCTGATCGGGGTTACTTGAGGTCACTGGGTTCATTTGAGGTCATGATTGGGGTTACTTGAGGTCATAGGGGTCGTTTGAGGTCATGATCGAGGTTACTTGAGGTCATTGGGGTCATTTGAGGTCATGATCGGGGTTACTTGAGGTCATTGGGGTCATTTGAGGTCATAGGGGTTACTTGAGGTCATTTTATCATTTTTCGTTCATCCAGGGGTTACTTGAGGTCATTTTGAGTCCCTCTTTGGGGTTACTTGAGGTCATTTGAGGCCCTGATCGGGGTTACTTGAGGTCACAGGGGTCATTTGAGGTCATGATCGGGGTTACTTGAGGTCATTGGGGTCATTTGAGGTCACAATCGGGGTTACTGCAGGTCACAGGGGTCATTTGAGGTCATTTGAGGACCTGATCAGGGTTACTTTAGGTCACAGGGGTTATTTGAGGTCATTGGAGTCTTTTTTAAATTGATCTGGGGGTTACTTGAGGTCATTTGCATCTGTATTAATTGAGTGTGGGGTAAATGTGGACACAGGGGTTCCTTGGGGTCATTTGTGTCCCCATTAATTGATCAAGAGGTCAATGGGTGTGCAGGGGTTAATTCTTCTGAGCTGTGGCCATTTGGGAAGGGACACTTTGTGTAATGGATCAAACAGTGCCAGTCCAGGCCAGGGGAGCCCAAGGCCCCAGGTGACACCAGTGGCCTGTGGTGTCACCCATCCTTTGCCCTCTGTCCTCTCAGCATAGTGACAGAGGCTGGTTCTTAGCTTTATTAATATTTATTATTAATTTGCAGTATTATTTATTGTATTTATGGTATTAGCATTTATTATCATCTCCTGGAAGCAGCAGCATCTATGGAATTGGTGTAAGCTATTAATACAATCATCAATAAATTCTACTGTTGGGATTACATTATCAGTTAAATTATCTATTAAATCTATTATCTAAAAATTATCTATTCAAATTATCTAAAATTTTTCTATTAAATCTATTAAATTCTATTTACAATATTATCTTTTAAGATCCAGTAGTACAATCACCTATTACAACATAAAACTATGATTATTTCTTAGAATAAACAGTAGATTTATTAATATTGGCAATTAGCAATGTATTATTAGCTGCCACAGGGGTATAAATCCTATTGGAGCCTCCATGGGATTATGGAATTCCCTTCCCACCCTTCTGTTTGTGGGAGCAAATTCCTCAACTCAGCTTTGAACCTTTATTTTCACACAGATTAAAAAAGCCTTGCAACTCTCAGAACCAAAAAAATCCCAACTGCTGGAAATGTTCACAAATAAAATAAATAAAATCCAATAAATAAAATCCAATAAAACCAAATAAAAACACATCCAACCCTTTCAAAGCTTTTGCTGGGACACCAGGTGTGGCAGGGGACAGCTCCTGTCTGGTCAGGGCTGTGCTGGGGACAGCCCTGGGACACCCAGGGGACAGCAGAGCTCTGAGGGTGTCACTGAGAGGGGCTGGGACAGGAGCTCAGGGCAGGTTCCTGCTCGTGTCCCCTCCCCAGAGCAGGGCCACAGAGGGGTTTGACCTGGGGCTGGCAAGAACTGAGCACAAAACCCCTGAGATGTCCCTGACTGCTCTGTCTGATCTTGATTCAGCATCCCTAAAATAAACCCAGAGGGGAGAGGAGAGCCCTGGCCCTCACACAGCTCCAAACCAGGCATCCTAAAGCTTTCCTGTGGGAAGAGCAGTGCTGGCTCCCAAAATCATCCCAGGGAACAAGAAAACACAGCCTGGCCTCCCCAGCTCCAGCACCTCACAATTCCTCCTCCTGTCCCTTCTTCCTTGACAGGAGAGACCATCCCCACCTGGCTCTGACCCTTCAGGAGGGTGCAGAGAGTGAGAAGGTCCCTAAATATCATCCCAGATCTCCAGAAATTTCCCCCCAGGCTGCCAGAGCAGGCAGGGAGCCCCTGGTTTGCAGCCTGATGAACCAGCCCCCCCCAAGCCTACACCTCAATATCAGCAAATCTTCAAGTTCCCTTCCCACCCAAACCGCTCCAGGACTCTTTGCCAGCTGCACCAGTGGGATTTTCCCAGTTTCATCCCCAAAGCCAGAGAGGGTGTGAAGATGCAGCCCCAAAGCAGAGGCTGAGCCCAGGGAGAGGCACAGCCCCGCACTGCAGATCCTGGGCAGCCCCAAATTCCCTGCAAGCTGCTGCCAGCCCTCCCAGCAGGGCCCTAAATCCACCCGGACCTCCCTGGCTCCAGCTGGCTGAACAAGCTGGCAACAGCAGCAAGAGAGGCAAAGCCTCTTCTACTGAGGGGGAAAAAAAAAAAAAAACAACAAAAAAGATTGGGAGAAGTCTCCATAAATCCTGAGGCAGTTACTGGTGGAGAGGACTCCCCTCCTCCTGCTCCACACTGCAGCACAAATTATGGCCCCAGCTTCGCTGTTGTTCAGTGATGAACATCTGAAAAGGCTGTGACAGATGAGAGGAGGGATGATTTAACAGCCATAAATCCAGCCAGCTTAGAGGTGTTTTTACAACCAAACCCATCTTGAATCCCCTCTGTTATGAATACTTATCACTCCCAGACACTGCCACAATGGAAAGATTTTTAACAGCTTTAATAGAGACGCAATAAAACCCCCAGAGCCGGGCGAGCAGCCGTCCTTTGATCCCTCCCGAGGGAGGGAGAGGGGCTGGGAGCTGCTGCCTGGGCTGCAGCAGCCTCTGGGCTGACCCTGGCTTTAATGGAGGGGTGGAATCACCCCAGAGCTGGATCAGCTTCCCCAAAGCTGCTGCATTTAATTAATTAATTAATTAATTACCACCAGGCAGGGAAGGGGGACAGGGGACAGGCTGGGCCTGTGACATCCAGTACCTTCTCCACGGGCTCCTCCTGCAGTCCCCACCTCACACCTGCCCTGCCCACCTGCAGGGATTTAAACCAAGGCTGCATTAATGACCCCTCCTGGGTGTGGTGACACCACTTTTTAACAGTAATGACTAAATTGGTTCAATGGCCACCACCTGAGCAGGACAGGGACACTGTCCCTTTGCACTTCCCCAGCAGGATAGGGATGTTCTCCCTTAGCACTTCCCAAGCAGGACAGGGATGTTCTCCCTTGGCATTTCCCAAACAGGACAGGGATGTTCTCCCTTAGCACTTCCCCAGCAGGACAGGGATGTTCTCCCTTGGCATTTCCCCAGCAGGACAGGGATGTTCTCCCTTGGCACTTCCCCAGCAGGACAGGGACACTGTCCCTTGGCACTTCAAGGAGCTCAGGAGATCTCCCAGCTCCAGGGTAACTGGTCATGGATCTCACACCCTCCCAGGCTGGGATTCAGCAGCCCCAAATCTCATCTCCACTTCCTAAAGTGCCCCTGCAGCCTCCCAAAACAATTCTAAGCACCCAGGCAGCAAAACCAGGAAAAGGGGGGGGGGGGGTGCCAGGGGGCACCTGCTGCAAAGGGCACGTGGAGCTGGGCAAATACCTCAGGAACAAGCCCCTCCCTTCCTGTACACATAAACTTATCAGGCACAGCCGGTGATAAGGAATCCAGCAGGTGGAGGGAACAAAATTGATCCCAGGCTCTTTGTTTTCCACAGCTGAGCAGTCCACACCCAGGGAAAACACCCAAGCTTTGGGGCTGCTGGGTTTCCCTCCTGCACAGGGGGTAATTCAATAAAAACAAGGAACAGGGAAAGCTCCTTCCTCAGAGAAACGTGGCTGCCAAGAGAGAAACCAGCCCTGCAGGACAAGGAACAGGCTCAGCTTGGCCTCACAGAGACCTGAGGGGACGTGGACTCTGAATCCTGGGTGGAATGTGACGTTCCCAGCCTGCTAACCTAAGGGAACATCTTTTCTTTTAATAAGATAATACTGAGTAATTGATTTTTAAATACACTGAAATCAAATGTCCCGAGGCCAGAGCAGGATCCCAGCTCTGCCATCAGCTCTGAGGCCACTGGCAGAGATGGAAAGCACAAGGGAAAAGAAAATAAAATGAAATCTCCTTCAAGTGCCTCTCTGGCTCCGGGGCAAATGTGAATATCTCTGTAAAAGGTACAACAATTTTTCTCTATTAAAAAATAGATTATCAAAAGGGAGAAGCTGGTGGAGGCACCAGGGACCAGCGAGGTCGAACAATGGGGAGAAAATCCATCTGCTTAAAAAACACAACAACAATTGAGCAAAAATATTCATTTCTAAGATAATTTATTCCAATCTCTCTCTCTCTCACATCCCATCCTTCACACAGTCCCAGTCGAGGAGGGTTCATGGCTATTTTTTATTGGATTTTAATTGTTTTTATAGAAAAATACACATGCAAATAATATATATATACTTCAGCGCTGAACATTTCTTTTCATGTTGGAAAAAATAATAATAATAATAAAGAAATGAAGGAGGATTTGGGAAAGACCTGAGTGGAGACAGAGCCAGGGAAGGCCATGGGGATGGGATGCTCCAGGATGCTGAGCTGCTCATGGTACAGCACATTTGATCCAGCAGGAAGGGGTTTATTGGGATGAGGGACCAACATCAGCCCCTGTCCCCAGCAAAAACCCTTCTCCAGTGACTCTGCCCAGGTTTGGGAATGGCCAAGGAAAAATTGGTGCTGGATTTGTCCTTCCTACAAGACCCAGCACGGATCCCATCCCCAGCAGCAAGGGAAGCCCAGCTTAGGTAAAAGCATCACTTTGATGCTTGGAAATGACACCAGAAGCCAAGAGCTACATGGAAAAATTATCCTTTTATGCTATTTCCTATGGGATATACAGCTGGCAGCACAGGGAAAAATGGATTGTTGGAAACCTGGACTCGTGTTTCAGGATGATGTTTTTGGGGTGAGACTGTTGAACCCTGGGCTGTGCAGGGCTGGGGGTTTCTGCCCCTGTGGGCTGCTCCTTGCAGAGGGGAGCAGCGATGTCCCAATGTCCCCAGCAATGTCCCCATGGCCCCAGCCTCTCTGCAAACACCGTGCCAAGGTCCAAGGGATAAAACAGAGCTGCTGCCCCTGGAGCAGAACAGGAGGTGTCCTTTGGACAGGGCTGGTTCAGGTTTGATGGATGAGCAGCTGGAGCAAAGGAGGGGGCAGAGAGGAGCAGCCTGGGGAAGGAGGACATGAATCTACTGCCACAGGATGCCAGGAGGCTTTGGGAAATGTCACAATGCAGCAGCATCCCGGCACTGACAGGGCAGCAGGGAGAGGGATGAGGTTTTGTCATCTCCTCCCAAGGCAGGCAGAGCTCCTCTGCCTCTGCCTGCCATCCTGCCCAAGGCCATGGCTTTTTTCCTACTGATCCAGGCTAATGCTATGGAGCAAACTGCTGTCCCTTTGCCCAGAGGTACAAACCCACACAGGCAGCACAGTGAAGGTTTCCCAAGGGAAGGATTTCCCTCCAGCTCCCAAGGAGGATGCACCAGAGCTCTGCCATCCCCACCTCTGCCCCCAGCACGGCCCTGCCCATGTCCCCAGGCAGTGGTGACACCCTGGAGCCAGCACAGAGCCTGACTGGGTGGTGGCCGGGTGCAGCCCCAGCTCCTGCCTGTGCTCCCTGCATCCCGGCTGCAGCTCCAGCACCAGCGAGGGGACTCCAGCAGGGAAAGGCAGCCTCGGATCCCTCTGGATTTGCCACCAGAGCCCTCAGCATGGGGGGCTGCGCACACAGCACCTGGGGGCTGCACAGCCACGCTCTTCCTGCTTTCCCCTTGCGTTTTGTTTCGCTTTTTAACCAACCAAATTCACTTTTGGGAGCGTCTACTCCGGCAACAGAGGCGGGAGGGTCGGGCGAGGGCGGGGGCTGTTTGGCTCCTATGTCTACAGGCTGCCCTGGGGCAGCTCTAGAGTTTGATGGACGATCATGCAGGTTGTATTGCAGCTCGCGTGTGTGGTTTGGTTTGTAGGTAGCCCAGCTGCAGTCTCAGGTAGCCCCGGGCGTGGGCTCCTCTCCCTCCCCACCTGGCCGGCCGCCGTCTCTCCGCCTCTGCCCGGCGGCTACTCCGGGGCCATCTGCTCGATGTGGTCACTGAGCAGCTTGTATTGCTCTGGGAAGGAGAGAGAGAAGGGCTCAGGGAGGCTGCTGAACCATCCCGTCCGCGCTCCATCCCCCGGGCTCTCCCCTACCTTCGTCCAAGTTGCCGATGGTCGCCTGCTTCTTCAGGAAGTCACTGCAGAGCTTCTTGTTGAGGCCAAACGCCAGCATGTTGTGGATGAAGGTGCTGAGGGAGGACAGAGATGCTCTGGGTGAGAGAATGGCCAGGCTGCCCTTTCTTCCCCCCACCTTCCTCCTCCTCTCCACAGCCCCTTGCAGCAGGCACCGGGATGATGCTCAGCTCGGTGCCTTGGGGTATTCAACAGAAGGGGCAGGAGCAGGTCCCAGGGAGAAGCCTCAAAGATGCTCTGCACCATAAGGGATGTCCCCAGCGGGGGATCAGCTGGGAGGTGTCCCCAGGGGCGGTGCCCGTGCCCTGCTCACCCCAGCTGCCCGAAGGTGATGTTCTCATTGAAGCGCAGGCTGTCGTCACGCTCCTCCTGCGTCATGTGGCACCACTTCTCCCTGCAAGGAACGAGCCAGTCTGGCACCACTCTGTCACCACTGTCACCTCAGCACCCCCTGCCTGCTTCCTCCCACCCCGGACCACATTGCTGGAGGACAGGAAAGCACCCAGAGCCCCTTGGAGCACAGGAGAGCTCCTGGCTGTGGTGCTGGGTGTTGGATGAGCTCACAACATGGATCCATCTGCAGAGCTCCTGCCCTGGAGCAAAGCAAGAGATGCCCCAGGAAAAAAAAAACACCTTATTCAGCCTTGGCTTTGCCTGGAAAGGCCCTGATTAAGAGCTAAAAATGTCATTGATCCCTCCAGCACAGAGCTCACCTTCAGTGCCACCGTGTGCACGAGGAGGAAGCAGGGGTGGCCCTCCCAGCAGGGCTCTGCTGAAGCCCCCCAGCCTGGGAGGTGACAGGGGGACACCAGGCAGCTGTCCCTCATCTGCAGCGAGGCTCCAACTCCCCGAATCCCAGCCAAGGTGCTCCCCAGACATACCTCCCCCTCAGACAGGGCAGGAGCTCCCACACCCCTCCCCACGGGCCAGCAGCGCCCTGAGGGTGCCCTGGCTCCACTCTGGCTCCCTGCAGCTGCAGAAGCACCTTCAGGGGTGGAGGGGTTAAAGCTCTGGGTGTTTGCAACCAGCTCTAGGCAGGGGCAGAGTCCCCAGCCCGGGAATCAAGCCTGTGCCACAGGGATGTCACTCGGGGTGGTGGCAGCAGGGCTCGGTGCCACAGGGATGTCACTCGGGGTGGTGGCAGCAGGGCTCGGTGCCACAGGGATGTCACTCGGGGGGGTGGCAGCAGGGCTCGGTGCATGCATGCCAGGGAAACTACAGCTCCAGGGTGAAGCCAGCCCCTTCCCAAGAACCAGGTGAGGTTACAGCCAAGGAAAGGAGGAGGAGAAGCGAGGAAAAACAGGGATAGGCAGAAGAAAAATGGAGGAGAAGGAAGAGGAGAACACCAGGAGAAGAAGGGATGCTTGTAGCTGGCCGGAATACCAAGCAGGAGGGGGGAGCTGTGCTGGGGGGAAACTGGGATAGAGGGGGTCTCACCCAAAATTCAGAGAGGCTGGCTCAGCCCCAGTGTGCCTGGAACTGGAAGAAAATGGGAAGTCAGACAGGCTGACCCCACAAAGGGAACCGGTCCCCACTAAATCACCCCAACCCAAATGTGCAGAGCGCTGAGCTGAGCCTGCAGCCAGCAGCTCATTGTTTACAGGGCTCTGGAAATGCACACAACATGTTTCAGGGGACTTTTTTTAAATAAAAGAAGGTGTAATTTCTCTCAGATAAAGCTTAGGATAGCAAATAAAACCCCCAGCCAAATGCAGAGGCTGAAAGGAGAGGGGAAGGATCAAATTAAGGGGCTTTGATATCTGGAAGCAAAACTTCACAGACCCCACTGGCTCACTTACAGAAAAGGCATGTTTGTAACTCTTTTTTTCCTGCCTTTTTATGTTTTGGAGGGAGGAAGAAGGGAGAAAAAACATTATCAAAGTGCCCCCAAAAAAAGAAAATCTGGCCACGTTTCTGGCTTATTATTGGAGAGTAACGTGCCTGGGAAGGGAGAAAACCCACATGTGGCTCCACTCAAAGCCTTTGATCCTCACCAGCAGGACAGGAACAGGGGTGAGGAACCCCCTGGGCTGTGGGGTTGCATTTTGGGGTATCCAGGGAAGCCTTGCTGTGCCTGGAAGTGCTGAGAAGTTTCCATTAACTCCTTCCTCTCCCAGCAGCAGCAGCAGCAGCAGGGTTTCCCCCCACACAGCAAACCCCAGCAGTGATAATTACAGCATCCCTCAGCCAGGACATTCCTCAGCCACACAGAAAATTCACTGCCAGGCTTCCAAAGCTCCTCATCCTCCTGCTAATGCCATCACCTGGAGGGATTTGCCCCCAGACCCCACACTCCAAGAGAGCAGTGACTGTTCCCAGCTCGTGGCCCCGAGGACATTCTCCCAATTGTGACATGCAGCCCTCCCCATTTGCAATTTTAATTTCGTTAAGGGATGGCAGCAGAAAAGTGCATTAAAAATGGAAAAGGAGCAGCTTTTCCAGCTGGCAAAGGATCCCCAGCACCTCTAAGTGGCAGCAGAAGCCAGGAGCAAGCAGGAAGGACAGGAGAGGGAGATGCTTTCTACACAAAGAGACTCAGTTCATGCCCAGAACCTGCCCAGAGGGATGTTCCCAGAGAAATAGCACAGCTTGAAACCATTCAGGCTCCTTTTTAAGAGCCACATGAAAGAGGAGCCACTCTAAACCCCTCAGGCCCTTGGGGAGAGCGATGCTCACGCTGCAACCTCCGGCAGCTGCTCCTCCTCCTCCTCCATGGAGGAAGGGCCTTGCAGAGCCTCCCAAAACACATCCCCCCATCCCCAGGGCAGGATCTGGACCTGAAGGGAGCCTGTGGGCACTAAGGAAGGACAGGGACAGACACACCTCTTCTCCTCTTCCTCCCCAGTGTTCCCTCTGGAGCGGCGGCAGAAACGGGGCCCACAAAGGTGGCGCGTGAAAAGGTCATGCAAGACAGAGGGGTGGAGGGGAACGGAGAGAGGAAGAGATGGAAGAAGGTTGTTAGAGGCAGAGAGAGACAGGAAAGAGAGAGAAAAAGAGGAGTTTAGTTCTGATTCCTTCCCCCCTCCCCTGCCCTCCCCACCCAGAGGAGGAAAAGCCTCCCCAAAGGTCTCACAGAGGACAAAGCCCGGCCACCCCAGAGATGTCCTGGTCACCCCAGCACAGAGGTGGCCTCAGCCCCATCCTCATGGATCTTCTGGGCATCTGCCACGGCCAAGGACAGACCAGCAATTCCAAACCCACCCCAGCCACGTCCTCCCAGCAGGGATTGCCATCCTCAGCTCCCTGTAAGGATTCTGCATCCTCTGCAGAGGACTCGGGGGGGGGTCACCACCACCTCCCCACCCCCTGAGACACTCAGAATTCTCCAGGCTGCAGCTCCCAAAGCTCCTTTGTCAGCCAGGCTTGCTCCTGCAGCCCAGGCAGGCTCAGCCATCAGATTAATTGGGAGAGGCACTGGGAGCAGGGAGCAGCTGCTGGTGGCGTCTGTCCTTGTGAGGCACTTGCTGCTGCTAATTTGGGGCTTAATCAGAGCAAATGCAGTCATGGCCACACTGCTGCTCTGTAGGCTCTTCCCGTGCTTGCCTGGGAGGAAAAAAGGGAAGCAATAAAGGGGAAAACAGGGATTGATCCAAGAGCTGAGGCTGGCACAGCATCCCAGGGTGTGAGCCAGGGCTGCTGCACTCAGCTCGGGGTTTGGGGGGACACAACAGGGGCTGGCTGCTCCACGGGGCTGGCAGAGCTCTGAAATGGGGAAAACGGGCAGCTCCAGGGCTCCAAGGAGAGCTCAGAGCCTCAGGCACTGCACAGACAGCGGGAGGGGCCGGCTGGGAATGGGAAACTGCTGCAGGAGAGGAGGGAGAGGCTGGAGCCCTCACACAGCTCCGGGTGCAGCGAGAGATGGGCACAAGCTTGGTGAGTGCCTCACCCACTTCTGCACCCCCTGACATGAGCAGCCTCATCCCTGGCAGGTTTATTCCAATTTGGGGGCTGGCCACCATCCCCAGCTTCTCTCCTTGCTGGCTGCTCTTGGGGACAGCTGGGACATCCCCTCCATCCTGGTGGCTGCACCGAGCACCTCCCAGACCTGCTGGCAAACTCAGCACCAGCAGCCTGAGCCCTGGCTGGGATTTCTGGGAACATCTCTAGGGTTTGGTTCCTCCAAAAATGCTGCAACAGCAAGCAAGAAACCCTTCCTGTTCCCAAAGCCCTGCCAGGCTGCAGATCTCGCCAGCACTGCCCGCTGCCCAGCACTCCCGGCAGGATTCCAGTGGGGATGGAAATCAGAGCATTTCCCCAGGGCTGGACAAGCTCAGGGCTGTTGGGAGGAGCCTCCTGGGGGGCTGGAGGGGACACAGGGTGTCCTTTTCCCACAGGGACGTGTCCTACCTGGTGGTGGGGGACCTCTTCCTGCGCTCGCAGTGCACGGCGTCGAAGAAGGCGGCGTTCCAGAAACGGAGGTTGTGCCTGCAGGGAGGGAGGGAACGGTGGGAATGGTTAATTGGGGTTTATAAATGGGTACCACAGAGCGCCCAGAGCAGCTGGGGCTGCCCCTGGATCCCTGGAATTGTCCAAGGCCAGGTTGGACAGAGCTTGGAGCAGCCTGGGACAGTGGATGGGAGGATGGGACGGGAGGATGGGATGGGAGGATGGGACGGGAGGATGGGATGGGAGGATGGGATGGGAGGATGGGATGGGAGGATGGGATGGGATTTAAGGTCCCTTCCAACCCAAACCACTCCAGGATTCCCCAGTCTCACCCAGCCTGTCCTGAGCCCTCCCAAGGGTCAGGGTGGGCCAAACAAACCTGGCAGATTCCTGGAGCAGCCTTTGGTGGCTGCACACACGCTCTCATTAGCGCAAGGGACGTGCCAAAGCCAAGGCCAGCTCTGTCAGGGGCACTGGTGAACACTGGGGACACGTGGCCAGCAGGACAAACCCTCCCCAGGCAGGAGCCAGCTCGCCCTGGGGCTTTACCAGATCGGCTGCTGCTTGAGGTGCATGTACAGGTAGATCTTCTCCCCTTTCTTCTCCTCCTCTGGGCTCTGCAGGGACACTGTGGGGACACACAGTCACACACCAGCACCCGGGGGACTCCCAGCTTCCCACCCACGTGGGGATTTTGTGCTCCCTCCCAGTCTGGTGGCTGAGCAGCAGGATGGATTGCAAACCAAACACATCCCTGCAATGGGAGGAGGAGCTCTGAGTGCCCTTGGAGGGCAGGGCTCAGCCCTGAGGAAGGCAGGAATGCCCCAGGAGGGTCCTGGAGGGACGGGGCCGCTGCTCTGGGAGCACACAGACTGATGCACCACCAAAGCCCGGGGGCAGTGGGTGCCCAAACCTCTGCGGCCTGTGACACTGAGGACAAGATCCTTGTAGAATGGGAGTTGTGACTGGAATTTCAAACCCAGCCCCAAGGAATTCCAGCATTTCCACCCCTCTCTCCTTCCCCAGGGGTGCCTTGGCCATTCCTATTTCAGTGATGCTGGCTGCACTCACCTGTCTTCTTCAGCTTCTCCTTTGGTTTGTCTTCACCTTCTCTGTGGCACAAGAAATCAATGTCAGCTCCAAAAATCCTGTCCCAACAGCCCATGACCCCCTGGCAGAGGGAACCTCGTTTGAGAGACCCCCTGATCCCATGCCACCACCCCCAGGGCCAGAAAGGTGACAAACAAACAGTGAAACAGGGACATCCCTCCCCTCAGTACAGAGACGATGCACAAGATCACCGGCTTGGAACCACACAACTCCATGGCTGCCTCGGTTCTGAGACAAATCAGGAGGCATCAGGACAATGGCCAAGGGAAACAGGACTCCCAGACCATGAGGTGACAGTGACTAAGGATGGGACCAGGCTCTCGTGGTGGCCCCACACCCCTGGTCATGGCATGGTGCCAGCCCAGCCCCACAAGGGAGTGGTACCCACTCGCTCTTTTTGGTGCCAGGACCCTTCAGTTTGGTCTCCAGGCCCCCAAAGAAGCCCTTGACGTTCTCTGTCTTGGCTGAGGTGTTTTTCAGCAGCCTCTCTGCAATGTCCTTCTTCTCAGCCAGCCAGGTGTTCGCTGACTTCAGGTACGAGTCGATGCTGCCCGTGGGCTTCTCCTTGGCCTCCAAGGGCAGGGCCTGAGGCTTCCCTGGGGAAAACGTGCCAGGAGCTCAGTGGGCACAGAGCCCTGAGTGCTGCCAGCTGCTGGGGACCTGCATCCAGCTCCAGGATGCACCACCAGGAGATGGGGACACCCCAGATCCCATCCCAGTCCCTGGAGGTTTTTATTTTTATCCTCCCCACTCCCATTTTGGATAGAAAATCCAACCCCCCCCGTGGAGGAGCAGCCATTGCACACCAAACAATAAACCAAGGTGCTCCTGGGCTGGGGTGTCCACATCCAACCCTGGGGCTGGGATCACCTGGGGGCTGTCACACACAAATATTCCTGGCTGGAAGCAAGGACAAAGCAGCATCACCACCCCAGTGAGGGGCTCTGCCAGGTTTGCATGGATTCTGGGCTCTTTTCCACCTGGGGCACCCCTCCAACTCCTTTCCCACGCACAGGACACGTTTCACAGCAGCAGAGCCTCCCCAGGGGTGCAGGCTCCCTTACCTATGTAGTAATAGGTGAAACACATGGTCATGAGGTTCTTGGCAGGGCTGAAATCGTCCATCTGGTGACACCTGGCACAGAGGCAAGACCCAGTGAGGACACCCAATGTCCTCACTGATGGGAGCCCAACAGAGCTCTGCCCTCAGGGCCTTTTGGGGGTTCCCACAAAGCCCCAGAGGGTCCCCAGGACTTACTCAAAGAGCACGAGGGCGAAGGACTGCATCAGGCGGTAGAAGGTCTGCTCTGAGACACACTTGGAGTTGCAGCGCTGCAGGGACAGAGCCCAGGGCTCAGCACAGCAGCAGGGACAGAGCCCAGGGCTCAGCACAGCAGCAGGGACAGAGCCCAGGGCTCAGCACAGCAGCGGGGACAGAGCCCAGGGCTCAGCACAGCAGCAGGGACAGCCTCAGCCCCCCAGGACCACCCCCATGGCCAGGGAAAAGAGCACTCATGGCTGAGATTCCCCTCAGAGACAGCGTTGTGCCTGTCTGGGTTTGGGGTTTTTTTAGGGAATAGGATGTGTCTGAGTGCTGGTGGGATTTAATTTTAAATAAAACGAGTGAATTCCCTCCCACATTGCACCAAGGGTGCGTTTAACTGCTCAAAATGCATTTATTCACTCCTGTGTCTCCCTCTGCTGTGGTTCCTCACTTTCCTTCAGTTCCTGCCTTCCAAAAATGCTTCTCTGGGAGATGATTCAGTCCCCCTGGCCTGAGGCAGTTGCAGAGCCCAGGCAGGATCCCTGCTCCTCCCCAGCACTGCCCTTACCTGGGCGCTCACGTATCTCGCAAACCACTCCCTGCCCTTCCCGTCCTCGCTGCTGCACAGCTCCCCAAACCTGGCCTTCTCCTCTTGGTCCAAATCCTCTCTGCAACAGGGAAAGAATAAAAAACATCATTCAAGTCAAGGATGTGACCTGCACCCCCCCCCTTGGCATCAGCATCCTGGTGCTGGAGGAAGGCAGAGGAAGAGGAGGAGAGGAGCATCCATTTTGTCACCCCTCTCCTTGTGCTGCTCTTTCCTCCCTCCCTGGCAGGAGGGAAACCAAAGGCAGGGGGAGAAGGGAAGAGCCAAGGACAGTGTGAGCAGAAACTGAGCTCCAGAGACAGGCAGGCAGCCCCAGAGCAAAACCAAGCCCTGTTGCTGCTCCTCACGCTCCATTTGCTGCATCCAGCCTGACACGGAGCCACGGGGAGCTGGGGGATGCAGGGCTGGGGGCACAGCCAGGGGCTGCCACGGGGCCCCTGGGCATGTGAGAGCCACTGGCACTTCCCTGAGCATCAGTGGGGAGAGGGGATGGGGACAGTGAGCCCCTGGCATGGCAATGGGGACACAGAAGGGAGGGAAGCTGGGGGTGGAAGATGCGGCCAGGAGAGGAGTGCAAGGCAAAAACCACTGTAGCCATGATATTTTCTGAAAAATCCTTTCCTTGGGATTTTTTCTCCTGAGAAGCTGAGAGGCCTCAGGAACAAAATGGAAACAGTGGTTATCTGCTGCTGTGGAATGCAACAGGTGCATCTGGGATTGGTCTCCTGTGGTTGTTTCTAATTTATGGCCAATCACAGCCCAGCTGGCTCAGACTCTCTGTCCGAGACACAAGCTCTTGTTATCATTCTTTCTTTTTCTATTCTTAGCCAGCCTTCTGATGAAATCCTTTTTTCTATTCTTTTAGTAGAGTTTTAATATAATATACATCATAAAATAATAAATCAGCCTTGTGAAACATGGAGTCAGATCCTCGTCTCTTCCCTCATCCTCAGACCCCTGCGAACACGGTCACAAACCACATCCCCCAACGCCACGAGGGGGAAGGACAAACTGCTGCTCCTGGGCTGGGAGAGCAGCCAGATCCACCCCATGCCCTGGGATGTGCCTGTCCCTGCCCACTCACCCCCCAGTGAAGATCTTCTCCACGTAACCCCGCATGAACTCGCGGCGCTCGTCCCGTGGCGCCGACTCCGAGCTCTGGCCAGAGGAGAGGGACTCGTTGGAGGAGGAGCGCCGGGGGCCGCCCCAGTGCTGGGGGGAGCCCCCCATGTCATTCTCGCTGTCTGCGGACTCGGTGGCATCGCTCTCCTCGGCTGCCACGTCCCCTGTGTCCCCCGTGTCCCCGTTGTCATCCCCCGCGTGGCCGTTGTCGCTGGGGACAGCGGGAGGAGCCGGCTCGGAGGGGTCACAGGCGGGCGTTTCGCTGTCAAAGTCAATGAGGTTCCCTACAGGCACATCCAGAGGGGCCTCCATGGCTCTCCCAGGGGATGTGGCAGTGCTGGGGACACTTGCTGTTTGTCCTTTTGTCCCTCACTGGGGCGTTGAGGCCATGGCTGGCAGGAAGCTGGCTAAGGCAGGCAGGGCCTCCTGTGGGGGTTACCACAGCACATCTGAAAGGCACAAGGAGGACAAAAGTGAGGACAGGACCCCGGGGAGCCACCACCATGGAGCTTGGGCAAGGCCACCACCCACGATGTCCCCAGGATGTCCATCAGCACTGGGGGACAGACAGACAGAGCTGGCTCCTCTCCAGCAGCCACGTGAATCAGCAATCCCATGGAATGCTCACGTGCTGTTGGCGCTGCTCGAGAGGGTTTTCCATCCTTTAGCCCAGAAAAGGGACAATCAGAGCCTCAGCTCCATATGTCACATTTGGGATGTGACATCTCGTGGCCTGACGGGCAGAACTGGGCTGGCAGGAGCTGGCAGGACACTGGTGGCTCTCCAGGGCAGCCCTGACATCCTCCTGTCCCTGGCCTCTCTGTGCTCAGGGCTCTGTCTGACCCCGTTGGGATATGGGATCATCTCCAGTGTGGAGCATCCTGGAGTTTAACACACACTGACTGAGCTGGGAATGGGAAGGGGATGCTGGACACCACAGGAACGGGAATGGGATGAGGATGCAGAGCTCTGGACTGCAGTTAAGGGGTTTGGCACCTCAAATTGCAAAGGTCCTGCAGAGGAGGTACAGGGAGCCCAGGGATGGAGATGGACTGGGATGCTCCAGCTCGTGCTCATCCTGGACAGCAATGCAGCAAAAGAGGCAAACAAAAAAAAGAGGCAAAAGAGGCCACCCTGAAGCTGTCCCCGTGTCAGAGAGTCACAGAGTACTCACTGAGGGTGTTTCTGGCCCAGGAGGGGGTGAACTGTAGTGTCTGAAACCCAGCACACACTGCAGCATCCGGGACAGGAGCAGGGACAGCAGCACAGGTGACAGTGACAAACCCAGGGCAGCACAACAGCAACACTGACACAGCCCCTCTGCCTTCCAGGGATCTGATCCCAGCACACAGGCAACCACCCCCAGAGCAAAAATCCCCCAGAGGACCAATGTCCAGTTCATCAGACAAACAGGAGACAAAGCTGAAAGCAGATCTGACGTGTTTCACCAAGCACAGCACATGGGAAAACAACCCCTGGGCTGCAGGAGCAGCCACTCTTCAGCAGCATCCCCCTCCTCCTCCTCCTCTCCTCCAGGGGCCCTCTGGGGCACTGGACAGTGAGAGAAATACAGCTCCTTGAGTGGCTGGGACAGCAGGGACAGAGAGAAAAGGCACCTGGGGTGGCAGAACCCCTGCAGCCACCTCAGCTGGCAGCTTCTGTCCCAGCTTCCCTCACACTGAGCCCCTGGCACACGCCTAAAGCTGCTCCCAGGAGCTGCAGGGACACTGCTGAGCTCCAGGAGCTGGGCAGAGTTTGGCCCCTGGGAGAGGAGCAGCCCAAGGCTGCAGCACAGCAGGGACTGGCAGTGTTCCCACAGGGATCCAGCCAGCTGCAACCTGGCTCCGTGCCCCTGGCGGTGTGACCCATCCCAAACCACCCCTCCAGCTGCAGGGACCTCCATCCATCCATGGATCCATCTATGGATCCATCCATCCATCATCCATCCATCCATCCATCCATCCATCCATCCATCCATCCATCCCTCCTTCCCTCCCTTCTTACTCTCACAGCAGCTGCAAAGTCCCTTTGGCACCGATGCAGAGAAGGCTCCAGGGAGAGCTCAGAGCCCCTTTCAGTACCTAAAGGGGCTCCAGGAGAGCTGCAGAGGGACTTTGGATGAAGGCAAGGAGTGGCAGGACACAGGGAATGGCTTCCACTGCCAGAGGGCAGGGTTAGATGGGACATTGGGAATGAGGAATTCTTCCCCACGGGGTGGTGAGGCTGTGGCACACAGCAAGGAGGACTTGGAGTTCAGCCCAGCAGCCCCAGGCAGTGCATCCTGCTCACAGGGGGGTGGGAAAGATTTAACCCCTCACTGACCAGCTCATGGTAAAGCCCTGCCCTTGAGTGAAGGCCACCAAAGCTGTCCCAAGGTGTTGGCAGCTGCTGGGGGTGCCCAGGGTCCCCCAAAGGTTCTCAGCACAGAGCCCAGAAGAGCTTCAAACCCAAAACCAGCTGCAGAACCAGCCCTGTGCCCACTCCCCAACCTGCTCATTGCTCCAGCAGAACAAATCCAGGGGAGGAGGAGCCAAAATTCCAAACAAGAGCCTCAGGTCCCACAGCTGGCAGCATCCACTCATGGGCTCAGCTCAGCTGCACATCCCAGCACTGCCCAGGCACGGCAGTGCCTGGCTGGATCAAGTCTAACAGTAAATGAGGGTTCTGGAATAAAAAGGGATTTTTAGGCTGCTTGGCAGCCTTGATCCAACATCATGAGCTTCAGCATCATCCTGAAATTCAGCAGGGCTGACTTTAACCACGAAGCTCAACCAGACAAGTGGAGGCACCAGCCCAGAAATAAAATCCATGAATGTGCTGAAGCCATGTATGGGAATGCCACAGGAAGCCATGGTGGCCTGAAACTTTGGAAAATGCCTGATTTTACTAAAAAGAAATGCTGGGGCAGATGTGAATGATTCACCTACAGCTGCACATGCATGCAAGCAGCTTTTATCCATGACCTGCCCTTGAATCCAGCATTCCTGGCTGGATCTCCCAGCATCCCTAAGCCCTGCACCGAGTTTCCCCTCGGGGCTTTTTCCAGGTGCTGAGGTCAGGTTTGCTCCGGGCCTCAGCAATTCACACCTGGGCAATGGGATCCAATCCAATGGAAATCCCAGAGGGGAGCAGGCTTTGGCCAAGCTGTGTCCCAGCTCTCCTGCCTCTCCATCCCAGTGCTCTGCTCCCCAGAGCTGGATGACAAACTGAGATAAATAATAATCCCTGTTATCAGCTTGGACTGTGGGTGACATCCCACGCGGTGACACTGCTCCAATCCACACTCGCTGCATCCTGCACCGAGACAGTGCTCCAGCCTGGAGCTGTCAGGGATGACTAAAAACTGTAATTAAAGCAAAGAAACCTCTGCCTGCCTCCTCCTGGCCTCAGCCCTGCAGTCTGGCACCCAGACACGGAGTGCAGGAGCTCTGAGAGCCCTGGGGGCACTCAGCTGCGGGAGAGGGGAAAATCCACAACCGATGTTCCTGCAGGACTTGGCAGCACAGAGGGGACAACTCTGCTCCTTTGGACAGAGCCAGAGCTCTGCAGAGAGCCCTGGCACCGTGTCCATGCCAGGGGCTGCCTGCATCCATGCCAGGGGCTCCTGCATCCATGCCAGGGGCTCCTGCATCCGTGCCAGGGGCTCCTGCATCCATGCCAGGGGCTCCTGCATCCGTGCCAGGGGCTCCTGCATCCGTGCCAGGGGCTCCTGCATCCCGCTGCTGTGTGGGGGCGAGGGATGCTCACCTGGGCAGCACCTGGCCCCGGCCAGGGCAGGGTTTGTGCCCTGTGCTGCAGCTCAGGTGATGCCAACACGTCCCACGCCTCTCTGCCAGCTGTGCCAGGGCACAAATCCTTCCCAGCCTGCAGGAAAGGGGGCAGAGCGCTGCTGCCTCCTCCCAGCCCTGCTGCTGATGCCCTGCAGAGGAGGCAGCCCCGGGGACACGCTGGGAGGAGTTTTTGGGACACGCACAGGGTGTCACCGCCGCTCGGGGGCTGGCAGAGCGCCACTGCTCGGTGCTGGCACCTCTCCACGCTGCGGCCCTCCCTGGAAACCCTCCCTTGTCCCATCCAGCCCGGGGGTTTGCGGTGCCCTGGCACGGGTCTGGCACGGGTCTGGCATGGGTGTGCCACCCGCTCCTGGGGCTGGCACTGCCCGGGGACCCCGCGCAGCCCCGCGCCCGCGGTTGTGCCAGCCCGGCCGGGCTCTGCAGGGCACCCTGAGCGCCTGCCAAGGAAAACTCCCTGTGCCGGCAGGGAACAGCGTGTTTCCTGCCGGGAACTGGTCAGTCTTGTTCCCCGTGTCCCTCCCCGGGGAGAACACGCCGGCACGGGGTCACGGCTCCAGGCTGCGGACCCGTTCAGTGCCAGAGCCCCAAACGCGCCCTGAATCCGGCGGTACCCCCCTCACCCCTTCCCAAGCACCCCGCTGAATTTAACCACACAAACCTCCTCGTTTAAACACATCCTGGCGCTTTGGAGAGCCGAAATTCCCCCTGGCTGGGCTGGCCCGGCCCCGCCGCAGATGCCGGGGCCGGGACGCGCTCCCGGCTTTGTCGGGGAGGCTCCGGCTGTGCCCGGGCCAAGGCACGGCCCTGCTGCAGCCCTGCCCACAGCTCTGCCAATCCCTACAATAATTCCCTGCATCCCAGGGGGGTGGTACCTGAGAGCGGTGCCCAGCTGGGCTGGCACGGCCGGGGCAGAGACCGCACACACTCGGTGCGTGCCAGGGTCAGCTCCCAGCCCATCCTGAGCCCCCACCAGGATCCCATCCCTGATGAAGGAGGATTTTTGGCGTGTAGGTCGAGAGGATCTTTTCCCCAGCATCACCTCCTCTCCCGGCCCCAGTCCTGGGGCGCTGCTGCCTCCCAGGCGGATCCTTCCCCTCCCCGAGCCCGGCTTAACTCGCACGGAGCACTCATAAACCATCACCCAGCCCTTAAACCGGAGCCATTGCCCGGGAATCTGAGCCCGGCGAGCTCCCAGCTTGCCCTGCTTCCCTTCCCGGGGAGCTTTTTCCTTTTCCTTCCCCCCGCTGCCATCAGACAGCAGATGGCAGCTCCCCATCCTGCCGGGCTTGCGAGGGGAATTAAATGTCTCTTGAATAGACCCGAGCTGCGCAAGCCGGGCTTTTGTGCGAGCAGCGGTTTCTCCTTTCACACTTCCCAGAGGCGCAGCTCCCACACGGCCACGGCCACATCCCCAGGGAGCCCCAAAACGGGGCTACTTATTCTGCAATTCCCATTTTGACCTGGCAAAAATTCCTGCCGGGGGAGGGGGCCGTACCAGGCTGTATTTTGGAAACGATCCCCCCGAAAAGCACACGCGGGGAGAGGCGGGGGGGTTCCCTGCCCCAGCCACCCTCAGCCCCCCATTCCCATGGGAAATGGGAAACGCTGCTTCCAGCCCCCGCCGGAGGGGGACACCGGGATGGAGCCCAGGAACACCGGGATGGAGCCCCGGGGGACACCGGGATGGAGCCCCGGGGGGACACCGGGATGGAGCCCCGGGGGGACACCGGGATGGAGCCCCGGGGGGACACCGGGATGGAGCCCCGGGGGGACACCGGGATGGAGCCCCGGGGGGACACCGGGATGGAGCCCCGGGGGGACACCGGGATGGAGCCCCGGGGGGACACCGGGATGGAGCCCCGGGGGGACACCGGGATGGAGCCCGGGGACCCTTCCCGGGCACGATGGCTGCATCCCCCCGGATGTGCTGAACCCAAAACCAGCTGGAAAACAGAAAAAAAGCGGGGTGTCCCCTCCCGAGCGGGATATGGGGTCAGAAAACGGATTAAAGCCCAGCCAAGCGCAGGCCTGTCCCCAGGCGGGGTCACGGCGCCATCCTCATCCTCATCCTCATCCTCCCTCCTCCTTTACCTGCAGCCGGCAGCCTCGCAGCGCCTCGGCTCGCCGCTGCCCCGGCAGCATCCGGCAGGCCGGGAACGGGCGATGCAGGGACGCGGGGACGCTGCTGTCCCTCCTTCCTTCCTTCCTTCCCTCCCTCCCTCTCTCCGTGCGGAGCTCCGGCGCTCCCGGTGCCCACGCGCGGCTGCGCGCTCAGCGCCGGCTCCGGGAAAAGCTCCCGGTGCCAGCCGGGCACGCTGTGCTGGCTGCCCAGAGCCCTTCCCGCGGCACACGGGCAGCGTTTCACCCCGGGAGCGATCCCCAGCCTCCCCCAAAACCGGCCCCTCTGTGCCCTATATTGAGAAATATTAGGTGGGATCCCCATCAGAGAGGAGTTCTCCACGCTGTGCTGGCCAGCGTTTCACCCCGGGAGGGATCCTCAGCCTCCCCCAAAACCGGCCCCTCTGTGTCCTATATTGAGAAATATTATGTAGGATCCCCATCAGAGAGGAGTTCCCCAGCCTAAAGTAGCTGCCCAGGCAAATATGCAAAATATTGACCAAAATAGAGTGGGGTCCCCATCAAAAGGGGACCAAATTATCTTAAGTCCCTGCAGGTGCAGATAGCGAAAATATCAAGGGAAATGAGGTGGGGTGTTCATTAAAGAGGGATTCTCCAGCCCAGACCAGCCTAAAGTCCTGGCACATGCAGATATCCCAAATATTAACCCAATATCTTAAAAGAATAAGGTGGGGTTCCCATAAAAGGGGGACTCTGCAGCCCACAGCAGCCTGACCCAACCCCTGTGCACCCTGATATCTGGGACATTCAGCAAAATTAGGCATCATTCACATCAAATTCTCCAGCCCAAACCAGCCTAAAGTCCTGGCACATGCAGATATCCCAAATATGAACCAGAATAAGGTGGGGTTCCCAGAAAAGGGGGATTCTCCAGCCCAAACCAGCCCATCCAAGTCCCTGTGTACCCTGATATCTGGGACATTCAGCAAAAGTAGGCATCATTCACATCAAAGACAAATTCCCCAGCCCAAAGCAGCCTAAGTGCTGGCACATGCAGATATCCCAAATATTGACTAAAATAAGGTGGGGTCCCCATAAAAGGGGGATTCTCCAGCCCAGAACTCTTTGTCCAAGCCCCTCAGCACCCTGACATCTGGAATTTTAAACCAAAACGAGCAGGATCCCCACCAAAGGGGGATTCTTCACCCTTTCCTCACCTTTAGCTGGTTTTCTGGCCTCACGAGCACTCAGCCCCCTGAGCATTGTGAATTATCTGCTCTGCCCCTCCCCAGCTGAGCCACTCGGGGGGGAAAAAGTCTCAGGTGAGATCAGAGGTGGGAAAGCCCTGGTGGGGAGGAGGAGCTGGGTGGGAGCAGCACCAGGACAGGGGCAAAGCTTGGGGGAATTGTGCTGGGTTCTGGCTTCTCCCCGAGCCTTGGGAGAAAAACTCCAGGGGTTTCGTGGCAAGAGATGGGGAACAGGGCAAGGCTGAGCCCCTGGGAGGGGGGGGAATGTCCCCCAGGGGGGTGTCACACGCCTGGGGGAGCAATTTTGGGGTGCTCTGCACAAAGGGGAGTCTCTGACACAAAGAGAAGCAAACGAGCTTGGACAGGAGGCCACCAAGGCCCCAGCTCTGCCCTTGCCAGCCTTCCCAAAAGGACCCTGGCACTACCTGCATTAACCCAGGGGGATCTCCCTGAGGATTTGGGGGAGCAGAGGAGGCTGGAACCCCCCATATCAGCACAGGATCCCTGCTCCTGCTCGTCCTCCCCACCCCAGCATCACCCCAACCCTGAGCAGAGCCCTTTGCTGTGCATCAGAGCCTCCCCCACAGACAGGGAGGCAGGAGCTGCAGTCCCACTGTGATCCCCAGGAAGAGCAAAAAGCAGCCAGCAAAAACCTCCCCCTCTGGAGCAGCAAACTGTGTGAACCCAGGGCAACACTGCTGGGGTGGGAAATGCAGCACCCCTGGCCAAGGCTGAGCTCTGCTGCTCAAGGGCACCCCTGGAAAAGAGCCCCAAGGCTCAGCTTGTGTGGTTCTCAGTGCTCTGGAGGCAGGCAGGGCTCAGGGAGGTGGGTGAGTCACTCCTGCCACGGAGCATCCTCGTCAGGAGAGCTCTAAGGATGTAATTAGTGTGAAACTGCTCATTGTCCTCTCCATCCCCACGCTGGGGACATGCACACCCATCATCATCATCATCATCATCATCACCAGCTCATGGAGGGAACAGCTCCCTGTGACACAGCTCAGCAGAAACCCAGGAGCAGCCCTAATTGACTGAGTGCCCAGGGTGATTATTATAATTAAGGCAGACTTCAGGAATTGCAAGTGACAGGGAAAAAATGCCCCAGTTCTGACATGGCACCACGGGGAGGGGTTTGGTGCCTCCCCCTCTCCAGTCCCTGGCTGGGTTTCCACGTGGATGCCTGGCCTTTGGTTTTATTCTGTTTATTCTGCTCCTGACCCTGGGTTTGCAGCATGGCAGGTGGGAATCCTGGGAGCACACACATCCCTGGCACCTGGAGATGTTCCTGGCCAGGGCTTGGAGCAGCCATGGCAGGGGGTGGAACTGGGTGAGCTTGAAGGTCCCTTCCCACCTAAACCTGAAATTCCCGTGGTTCTGTGAGGTTTTGTGCCTCCTCCACCACCTCAGCTCACAGCCCTGCCTGGGAATTCTTCACCTGAGCAAGGAGAGGAGAGGCCCCCATCAGGGACAGGGCGATGTCCCCATCAGGGACAGGGCGATGTCCCCATCAGGGTGGCACCCTCACAGCTCAGGGGAAGCAGATTTTGTGGAAGTTCCTGAAGCATTGGGTAATTTTTTGCCTCCCAGCCCTGAGCAGCAGGGTCAGGCCCAAGGGCAGACCCAGGAAGGGCTTTGGAGGCAGGGGGATCCCAGAGTCCCAGAATGTCCTGAGCTGGAAATGCCCCCCCAGGGACCATCCCAACAACCCCACCCTGTGCCTGGGGGTGCCCAAACCCTCCTGGAGCCCTGGCAGCCTCAGGGCTGTGCCCATCCCTGGGGACCTGGGCAGTGCCAGCAGCCTCGGGGGGAAGAACCTTCCCTGAGAGCCACCCTGAGCCTGCCCTGGCCCAGCTCTGCCACTCGGGTCCTGTCCCGGCCACCACAGGGGTGTCAGAGCTGCCACTGCACTTCCCACTGGGATGTCGAGCCCTGCTGTGAGGAACGAGATAACAGCTCTGAGAAAACCCAAAACTCTGATGAAAACCCCAAAGCTCTGATAAAAACCCCAAAACTCTGATGAAAACCCAAAACTCTGATGAAAAACCCCAAAACTCTGATAAAGAGCCCAAAACTCTGATAAAGAGCCCAAAACTCTGATAAAGAGGCCCAAAACTCTGATGAAGACCCCCAAATCTCTGATGAAAACCCCCAAATCGCCGATGAAAACACCAAAACTCTGATGAAAACACCAAAACTCTGAGAAAACCCCAAAGCTCTGATTAAAAACCCCCAAAGCTCTGATAAAACCCCCAAAACTCTGAGAAAACCCCAAAACTCTGATTAAAAACCCCCAAAACTCTGATTAAAAACCCCCAAAACTCTGATTAAAATCCCCAAATTTCTGATAAAAACCCCAAAGCTCTGATAAAACCCCAAAGCTCTGATAAAAACCCCAAAGCTCTGATAAAAACCCCAAAGCCCAGGCCCTGTAGCCCCCAGGGCCAGGCTGCCCCTGTGCCCAAAGAGGGGCAGCTCCTTGGGCAGGGCTGTGCCACCAGAGCCAAAGCTCCTGGAGAGGGACAGGGACAACCAGAGGCTCCAACAGCACCCAGCACCGCCCCAGGATGAATTAATTTGCATTAATAGCAGGAAACCACCCAAGCTCCCCCAAAAAACTCACCCTCCACCATCTCAGGGCTCCAAGACTCGGCTCAGCCCCCCAAGCCAAGGAAGATCCCGGGCTCCTGGAGCTGGTGGGAGCTCCTGGCTGCTCCCCTCAAACCCAGCACCCAAGGGCAGCACAATGCAACCCCAGCGTTGCCACACCAGGGCTGGTTGTGACACAGCTGCTGGAAACCTGAGTAAGCTGCTCTTCCCCACTGACCCTCTGCAAATCCCTCCTAATCCAATCTCGTTTGTGGCTTTAAGCTGGACCCTCCCATGCTGAACACCCCTGTTTGCTCCACAGTTGGGAAAATCCTGGGCTTTTCTCAGTGCTGGGTGCAGATCTGATGCAGGAGGCACCAGTGTCACAGACATCTTCTATGGAAAATCCTTTCCTTGGGATTTTTTCCTCCTGAGAAGCTGAGAAGCCTCAGGAACAAAATGGAACCAATGGTTATCTGCTGTTGTGGAATGCAACAGGTGCATCTGGGATTGGGCTCATGTTGGTTGTTGCTAATTAATGGCCAATCACAGTCAGCTTTGTTATCATTCTTTCTTTTTCTATTCTTAGCCAGCCTTCTGATGAAATCCTTTCTTCTATTCTTTTAGTATAGTTTTATATATATAATATAATATAATATAATATAATATAATATAATATAATATAATATAATATAATATAATATAATATAATATAATATAATATAATATATATAATAAAATAATAAATCAGCCTTGTGAAACAAGGAGTCAGATCCTGGTCTCTGCCCTCATCCTCAGACCCCTGTGAGCACCACCACACTCCAGAGCTTCCTTCTCCTCGTGTGTGGCGGTGTCTGGGGACAGGGACCTGCAGCCCCAGCTCCACATCCCCCTGGCACAATCCCTCTGTGCCACCTGGGCACGGGAAACCTCCCCTGGGCCAGCCTGGCACAGCCAGGAGTTCTCCTTTGCTGGGTTCTCCTGGTCTAAAACAGAGATTTCTCCACCTTATCCCAACACAAGGGAGGAGCTGGAGGAGACAAACCCTGCTCTGCCCTCCAGCTCCCCCCACAAATCCCAGCTGGGATCCAGGTTAGGAAACCAGCCCCAAACTGAATTATTTTGGTGTGATATCCCCCCAGAAGGTGCCAGAGCCGCATTCCCACCACAGCCCAGGGCTGGGAATGCTCTGCCCTCCCCGGGGCCATCCCACAGATGGATCCCACGTGGGGAGGACACAAAGCTGTGGCTTTGCCCCAGGCTGCCACGGCCACAAGCCTCTGGGATTGCTTCAGGGAGGAGAAAACCCTGCCCTGTGTCCCCAGGGCCAGCAAACATCGGCCACCACACGTGTGGCACAGCAGAGCAGCTCAGCCAGGAGCCAGGAGGATGGAAATGCTGTAATTGCCCTCAGCCTCCCTGGAATCTGCAGGAAAGTCTTGACACAGAGGAGGAAATCTGGTTTAGCTTTCCTAAAAGGAAAGCTGAATGTGTTTATAAAGGGAGGCACAGGTGGAGAGGCTGGCACAGGCTGGAGCAGTGGGGATGGAGCTCCTTTCCCTCTGCTTCCCCTCCAAATAATCCTGGATCTTCTTTGGATCCATCCAGCTCAGTGCAGGAACATCCTCAGGGATCTGCACCCACCAGCTCTGCCTGTAAATCCACATGGAGCTGGGGAGGAGCCCCAGAGGGATCCAGGCTGTGCCAAAGCAGCCCCAGAGGGATCCAGGCTGTGCCAAAACAGCCCCAGAGGGATCCAGGCTGTGCCAAACCAGCCCCAGAGGGATCCAGGCTGTGCCAAACCGGCCCCAGAGGGATCCAATCTGTGCCAAAACAGCCCCAGAGGGATCCAGGCTGTGCCAAAGCAGCCCCAGAGGGATCCAGGCTGTGCCAAAGATCTTCCAAATTAATAAGCAAATAAACAAGAATAATAAGAGTGACTGAAATAACTCCAGGCATGGAAAGCAGCTCCAGCTCAGGGCCCTGCAGCTCTGTGATGGGGTGAGCTCCTTCCAGTGGGGTCAGAGGGATGGGATGGGATGGGATGGGATGGGATGGGATGGGATGGGATGGGATGGGATGGGGTAGGGCAGGTTGGGATGGGATAGAATAGGATGGGATGGCAGTGCCAGTCACCCCTAAATGACTATTTTTTAACACACACCCAAACCAAGCTCATTTTGAGCTGTGGCACAGAACAAGGTGCTCTTTGAGGTCCCTTCAACCCAAACCATTCCATGATTCTCTGATTTTACCCCCCCAAGCTGCTCCCCTGGCCAGGCCCCTGGGCTCTCTGCAAGTGCTTTGTGTGTTGTAATTTCCCTTCCAGCCCCGGCAGTGACTCCTGGAGCTCCCTGTGTGTGTAAAGCTCCACCCCATGCTGGGTAAAACCCCAGCCAGGAATTCCCAAATTCATCTTTGGAGGCAGCAATTGCCATCCTGCAGAGCATGGACAGGGACAATGCAGGGGATGGATGTGACACTCTGTGCCATGGATGTGTCACACAGGGCTGTGGATGAGCCCCTGGAGAGGAGCAGCAGAGATGCCACAATCTGGGATCTCTGCTCACGGGGGCTCGCCCTCCTCACCACCCAAAACAATGCAAAAAACTTTCCAAACTACAGCAAATTTCCCAACTCTTGCCATTCCAACTTCCTGCCATTGCCAATTGCAGCAGAGATGGGATCTCTGCAATGAAAAATTGCTGCCTCCAAAGACGAATTTTTTGCCATTGCCAATTGCAGCAGAGATGCCACAATTTGGGATCTCTGCTCACGGGGGCTCGCCCTCCTCACCACCCAAAACAATGCGAAAACAGCAAATTTCCCAACTTTTGCCGTTCCCTGCTGCAGCCCGGCCCCCCATGTTCCCTCCCAGCAGCTCCGCCTGCCCCCCTCCATCCCCAGCCTGCTCCGGGGCACCCCAAAATTCCCTTTTTACCTCCTGGCCCTGGAGCTTCCAGCGGCGATGCCGGACAGGGACAGACACGGGGACAGACACGGGGACAGACACGGGGACGCTCCCGCCGGCCTGTGCCGCTGAGCAATGATTAATTCCAGCTCCGGGTGACAAAGTGAAAGCCAAACAAGGCGAGGCCGGGGTGTCCCCGCTGCTTTTCCCTGGCCGCGGGTGCCGCCCGCCGCTGGCAGCTCCCGGCGGGACTGGAAAGACCTGTCCGGGTCCTGCCGGGGAGCGGCAGCGGCCAGCAGGGATCCGGCACCGCCTCGGGGCTGTCACCGCGCCCGCAGGAGGGCGGGGGACACGCGGGGATGCATCCCACAGCACAGACAGGAACCCGAACCTGTTTCAGCCCCAAATTCCTGATGAAAACCCCAAAACTCTGATGAAACCTCAAAGGTCTGATGAAAACCCCAAAGCTCTGATGAAAACTCCACAGTTCTGATGAAAACCCCAAAGTTCTGATAAGAACCCCAAAGCTCTGATGAAAACCCCCAAAGTTATGATAAAAACCCCAAAGCTCTGATGAAAACCCCAAAGCTCTGATAAAATCCTCAAAGCTCTGATTAAAACCCCGAAGTTCTGATGAAAACCCCAAAGCTCTGATGAAAACCCCAAAGCTTAATTCCCTGGGTCTGCCCAGGGAATGAACACATTTAATAAACACCCCAAAGTTCTGATGAAAATCCCAAAGTTCTGGTGAAAACCCCAAAGCTCTGATAAAACCCCAAAGCTCTGATAAAAACCCCAAAATTCTGATAAAAACCCCAAAACTCTGATGAAAACCCCCAAAGTTCTGATAAAAACCCCAAAACTCTGATGAAAACCCCCAAAGTTCTGATAAAAACCCCAAAATTCTGATAAAAACCCCAAAATTCTGATAAAAACCCCAAAGCTCTGATGAAAACCCCAAAGTTCTGATAAAAACCCCAAAGCTCTGATGAAACCCCCAAAGCTCAATCCCCCGTGTACGCCCAGGGAATGAACACGTTTAATCTGCCCTTGAGCCAGGCTGGGCCTGGAGGCTCCTGATTTATGGCTGGGACCCTGAAATGCTCGAGGAGTAACCCCAGGATGCCCCATCCCAAATCCAGAACGCCCCGAGGCAGCACAAACAGCACAGCCAGGGGGAGAAAACGGGGGGAAAACTGGGGGAAATGCAGCTTTACTCCTCCCTGATGTTTAATAACCTTTCTTGTCCTCTGAGCAGCAGATTTTTGGCAGCACAGCTGATTTTCCTCCAGGCTGGAAAAGCTTTGGAGCCCGGCAGCCGCTCCATCCCCTCACCCTGCACCAGGAACCCCAAAAAGGCTCCAAAACCAGGAGGGATGCCAGGGTTGGGGTGACCCTTCCTGAGCTCCCTGGGATCCCCGCAGCGTTCCCGGGCTGCTGGGGGAGATCTTTCAGCGCAGAAGGTTCCAGGGATGCAGCAGAGCATCGGAGCCAGAGGATGAGGCACTTACCGGGCACGGGGGAGAGGCGCTGACAGCCCGCAGGAGGCGAGAGGAGGAGTTAATGGTGCTGCAATTCCCTCTGCCTCCATCGTTAGGGAAGGAAAACGCAGCCGAGCAGCCCCGCTCGGATGCACGAGGTAATTTGTTTCGGATTTAATGGCATCCTGCTTCCTGGAGGTGGGAAAAGCCTCTGCTTGTGCCGGCCGTGGCCCGGGGAAGGTGGAAGCAAAGGGGGCGATTCGAGGAGTTTTGGGGAGGGAAAAGCTCAGCTGAACCTGGGCAGGGCTGCAAGAGGCTGGGAGCACTGGAGTGAGACATCACCCCCAGGAGCTGCTGGCTGAAAAATGCCTAAAATCAGCTTCACGTGGGAAAATCAATGTTTTATGAAGGGTCTCAGCAAGGTTTTCAGGTTTTCTCCTGCCCACCAAAGCCCCACACTAAAGCAGCATCACCACGCCCTGCACAGAGCAGCGGCATCACCTCAGCCAGAACCAGGAGTTTGGGACAGGAGAGGGAAGCAGGACAGCAGAGGGAAGGAGGGAGGAACCCCGGCTTTCTGGGGGATTGAATCCTCTCCTGGAGCCCTGAGTTCTGCAGGAGGAGGTCAGGATTTCCCCCAGCCTGACGTGTTTCCTCCTCGGGGCCTCTTGTTTGTGCAGGAGCGTTTCCTCCTCCCGGGGGAGCAGCCAGGATGGGCTCTCACACCCCTGACTTCCCCAGCCTCCAAAACACCTCGAATTCAGGAATCAGATGCCCTCAGATCACCCTCCCTAAAACCTGCAGAGCTCCCCTGCACCTCCTGAGTCTGGCTTTTAATCCTGAGCCCTGCCAGGGTTGGGAATTCCAGTCCAATCTCCAGGTGCTGCTGCAAGAGAGAGAGAGAGAGAGAAACAATCAAATACAGACCTGAGGGGGGGTCCCACAGCAGTGAAATCGCTGGGTTTTTCCAGCAGGGCTGGAACAAGGAAGAGATAAACCAGGTTTGCTCCAGAGCACAGGCAAACAACTGCTTATCACCACGCTGGCAGCCTCAAGGCTATTGCAGGGTGTCAGGAAAAGTGAAATTCCTCTCCTCTCCCGGGAAAGGTTCTATTTTTGGCCCCTCTGTCCCAGGGAGCTGGGCTGGAGAGGAGCCAGCCCTGCAGAGCCCCTTCCCTCCCTGCCACACTCCAGGGAAGGGATGGACGAAGGGGGAAACTGAGGCAGCTCTGGCTCAAGCTGCAGGATCACCCTGGCCTGGCTCACTGAGAAGGATCCAGGGAGAGCTCAGAGCCTCTTCCAGGGCCTGAAGGGGCTCCAGGAGAGCTGGAGATGGACTGGGGACAAGGATGGAGGGACAGGACACAGGGAATGGCTCCCACTGCCAGAGGGCAGGGATGGATGGGAGATTGGGAATTGGGAATTGTTCCCTGGCAGGGTGGGCAGGCCCTGGCTGTGGGTGCTCCACGCCTGGAAATGTCCCCAGGACAGGGATTGGAGCACCCTGGGACATGGAAGGTGTCCCTGCCATGGCAGGGGTGGAATGGGATGAGCTCTAAAGTCCCTCCCAACCCAAACCACTGCAGGATTCTGTGATAACCCAAAGCTCAGCTGCAAAGGGGCAGAGCCAGACTTTGTGCTGGGTTTTCCAGTGACATTTTAGGGGTCACTGATCATTTTCAGGCTGGAAAATGATGAATCCTGTGTCCCTGAGGGGGACAGAAAAAGCCCCAGCTGGCCTGACCCAGTGAGAGACCCCCAGGTCCTTCTGCCAACACATTTGTGACACTCCCTGCACCACAATCCCCTTGGCCAAAGAGGGCAGATCCCATCCATTTCTCCCTCCACCCCTGGCTCCGCTCCCAGCCCTCACCAGCTCACCCCAGTGAGCTCCATCCCTGCAATGCCCAACCCCAGCAGCCAACGCATGGAAAAAGCCCATTTTGGACGATTCCCCTCTGCCCAAGTGTGAGATCGCTAATTGAGGGTAAAATTCCATCCAGGCTCCTGAAAATAGCCCGATAAATGAGCTCAGCTCTTTGCTGCTTGACTCAGCTAATCCTTCAGCTGCCGCCAGACAGCTTTGATTGTATCTTCTCTCCTTGGGCTCCCTTTAATGCCAAGGCCGAGCCGTGGCAGCTGCAGCAGCTCCCTGCAATTCCTAATCTGCCTTTATTCCTGGCTGCACCGCCGAGCAGAGGTCGGCTCCCGCTCCTGCTTTGATTTATGAATATGGATCGTGTTGGTTAAGCCATTAGGAGCGGTGATGGAGCAATTCCCGGTACATCCTGCACCGCCCGTGCCTCATTTGCAGCTCGCCCCGCAGAACGCTCCCCCTGCAACGCTGCTCTTCATGCAGGGAAGATTATATTAAAGCTTTGTCTGTAATGCTGTAATTCCACCTCGCCTCCCTGAGCCCTCTCCAATGGGAAACAGCCCCGCTGCGGGCAGGGAAACGCTGGGGAGAGGAGGGAACTCCAACCCAGCGGGAGGAGCTGATGTCCCGCCCCAAAAGGCTGAAGGGAAAGAGTTAAATCCTCTGTCAGCCCAGTGGGGACCTGCTCTGGCTGCTTGTGGTGCTGCCCCAGCGCCCCCATCCATCCATCAATCCCTCCCTTCATCCATCCATCCATCCATCCATCCATCCACCCACCCACCCATCCATCCATCCATCCATCCATCCATCCATCCATCCATCCATCCATCCATCCATCCATCCACCCACCCACCCATCCATCCATCCATCCATCCATCCATCCATCCATCCATCCATCCATCCATCCATCCATCCCTTAACCCATCTGTCCATCCATCCATCATCCATCCATGTCTATCCCTCCATCCCATCCATCCTCCATCTGTCCATCGTCCATCCATCCATCCGTCCATCCATCCATCCATCCATCCATCCATCCATCCCGTTACCCATCTGTCCATCCATCCATCATCCATCCTCCATCCATCCATCCACCCATCCACCCATCCACCCATGTCTATCCCTCCATCCCATCCATCCTCCATCTGTCCATCGTCCATCCGTCCATCCATCCGTCCATCCATCCATCCATCCGTCCGTCCGTCCGTCCATCCATCCATCCATCCATCCATCCGTCCATCCATCCATCCATCCATCCCTCCCTCCCTCCCTCCCAGGGGATGCTCCAGCTGGAATAACGGGGGTGAGAGGTGGCTCATCCTGCTCTGCCCCCCCGGGAGCAGCCCAGCCCTGCAGGGCAGAGCCTCCACCCCGGCTGGGGCCGAGCATCGCTCCCAGGAGGCCCGGCACGGTCGGATCCCGGTCCAGAGAAGCCTGGCACGGTCGGATCCCGGTCCAGAGAAGCCCGGCACGGTCGGATCCCGGTCCAGGGAAGCCCGGCACGGTCGGATCCCGGTCCAGGGAAGCCTGGCACGGTCGGATCCCAGTCCAGGGAAGCCCGGCACGGTCGGATCCCGGTCCAGGGAAGCCCAGCACGGTCGGATCCCGGTCCAGAGAAGCCCGGCACGGTCGGATCCCGGTCCAGAGAAGCCCAGCACGGTCGGATCCCGGTCCAGGGAAGCCCGGCACAGTTGGATCCCGGTCCAGGGAAGCCCGGCACGGTCGGATCCCACTCCCGAGGTCGCATTCCCGCATTCCCGGTGCGGGATCAGCCCTTTGCAGCGCTGCGGAGGAAGAACCAGGCTGTGCCCGGAGGCCTGGCTGTGCAATTAGAGAAAACAAAGGGGGAGAAGGGAATTGTGTGAGCAGGGGCCCGGGGCGCAGCTCCTTCCTCCTGGCTCCCAGCCGTGTTCTTTTCCCATGGATTGTTTTGGAGAGGAGGAGGTTTCCCCTGCAGCTGCCCCCCCTGTCAGGCATCGCCCAGCACAGGGATAATTTGGCACCTTCTCCCTAAAAAAATAGCAGGGGCCAGGATGTGGTCATGGGTGAAACAAGCACTTTGTCCATGTGGGAATCTTTGGGAAGGGTCCCAAGCAAAGCCAAGTTTTCCCTTCACAGCAAAAGCCCTTGGGAAGGTGCATGAGTAATATCCAAGGCCTCTCTTTTCCAGAGCAGCAGAAAATTAAATTTCCATGTTATTTATCCAAGAACTCCTAAATGGAGCAGATCCTCCCAGCTCATCACTCACCAGCATCCCCTCATTTGTTTCTAATTAGCAGGAGCACACAGGGGCTGAGCCAGGCAGGTAATGGAGCTCAGGATCCTGGGAGATCAGGAAAACCACCCTGACAGGATGGGATCAAGGCACTGGAGCAGGGAACAAGGGGACACTGGCTCTGAGGGCTCAGGGGTGGTGCAGACCAGGACTAGAGGGACAGGGGACACACGAGGGACTGCAGCTCTGGGTGGGCAGCTCTGGTGTCCCAGGGCAGGAATAATTTGGGTTCCTGGAGGTGAGGAGAGGAATGACAAAGTGGCAGAAAGCCCCAGGGAGAAGTGACCTATGGAGGAAAATACTCCCAAGAGAGGTAAGATATGAAGGGAGGAATTTGGGGTTGTCCTCCAGGTTCTGGAGATGGAATGATGGGAACTGGTTCACTTGGGATCAGCTGGAGAGAGGTGGGATGTGGGACAGCGGATTGGTGGGGAAGGAGGGGCCGAGCCCCACAGGGGTGCCCCAGGGGTCCTGAGGGCCACAGGTGCCTCCAGGGGTCCTGGTTTCAGCAGGTGTCCTCACCCAAGAGCCTCAGGGTGCAACAGTTCACACATCTGTGTGGCTCCCAGTCCCAGGAGTGTCCACATCCACATGGATCCTAACCCTATGAGTGTCCACATCCACATGGATCCTGGCCCCATAAATGTCAGAGTCCATTTGATCCTGATCCCACGAGTGTCCGTGTGGATCTCGGTCCCACAAGTGTCAGTGTCCATGTGAACCCTGTCTGACACATGGTCATACCCACATGGATCCCAATCCTATGAGTGTCCATATTCATGTGGATCCCGATCCCACAAGCGTCTGTACGGATCCAGGTCCTGTGAGCGTCCATGTGAATCCTGATCCCACATGCAGTTCCCAACCCCACGAGTGTCCATGTCTGTGCCCATCTGGATCCCAACCCCACGAGTGTCCATGTCCGTGCCCATCTGGATCCCATTCCTTGAGTGGCCGTGTCCGTGTCCGTGCCGATCCCAATCCCGCGAGTGTCCGTGTCCGTGTCGATCCCAATCCCAACCCCACGAGTGTCCATGTCCGTGCCCATCTGGATCCCATTCCTCGAGTGGCCGTGTCCGTGTCCGTGCCGATCCCAATCCCGCGAGTGGCCGTGTCCGGTCTCCAGGCGCCCCCTGGCGGACACGGCGCGGCTCAGCCTCACCCAGCAGGGGCTGCTCGGGGAGAATCCCACGGGATTGAACCCACGGGATTGATCCCCATGGGATTGATCCCACGGGATTGATCCCACGGGATTGAACTCTATGGAATCGAACTCCACGGGACTGATCCCATGGGACTGAATCCCAAGGGACTGAACCCACAGGATTGACCCCCACGGGATTGAACCCCACGGGATTGATCCCACGGTACTGAACTCTACGGAATCGAACCCCACGGGACTGAATCCCACAGGATTGATCCCATGGGACTGAATTCCAAGGGACTGAACCCACAGGATTGACCCCCAAGGGACTGAACCCCACAGGACTGAATCCCAAGGGATCAAACCCCACGGGACTGAATCCCAAGGAATCAAACCCCTCGGGACTGACCCCACAGGGGCTCTGGAGGGATAAGCTGACATTAAACCAGGAGCCAGAAGCAGAGCCCATCAGCCACAGAGGTTCAGGGCAGCTGGGTCATGGCACAGGGCAAGGATTAGGAGCTCATGCCTGAACCTGGGGAGTTCAGAGCTCCACGGCCCAGGGTTTGTTCCCAAAAATCAATCAGCTGCCAAGGAACTGACCAGCAAAACTGGGCTGCAAAACTCAAAGCACGACATTCCCTCCAGGAAAGGCAGGACAGGGAACATGGGGCTGGCACAGGACCTGCAGCAGCAGGAGGAGGAAAAGCTCCTTGGTGGCAGCTGAGCTCATGCCACCAGTTCTCCCATTTCCACAGAATCCCTTGGAAAAGCAGTGCAGAGCTGGAGTGGGTGTGAATTTGAAGTGTAGGAAACACAGACAGCTCAGTCTGATCCCACAGAGAAGGGGCTGACACCATCACCGCCCCCTCCTCATCCCTCGTGCTGGTTTGCTGCCAGCTGAGCCCTTTCAGACCAAAAGGAAGGAAGAATGGGGGGAAAAAAATATCCAGGATTAGCTCAGGGTTCCTTTCAGACAGAGAAAGCTGGGCCTGGGAGGGCAGGAGGCTTTGTCAGGGTCTGGGAGTCAGTTCTGCCACCCCAAACCTGCTGGGGGAGGGAGCCAGGAACCCCAGGAACCCCAGGAGGAGAGGACAGAAAACAGGGATAAGGCAAGAGCTGGGATTTCACAGCGTGAGGAGTGGGATGTGTGTCTGACATCTTCAGGAAATCAGAACTGCTCCCCCAGGACCCACACAAGGGAGAATGATTTCCTACCCCACGCTGGAACACGGCAGCTGCACGCCAGGAGGGTGGCACTGGCCCAACATGTTCCTGTGGGGCAAAGGGGGGGAAAAAAGGAAGCAAACAGAACTAAGTTCACAAAACTTTGCTTTTTATTATTTGAAACTGGAAAAGGCTCCTTGGGTAACAATGATCAGGTGTAAAAGTAACACACAGGGCTTGCTCAGCTTTCCAGAACCTGCAGTGAAGCAGGCCAGGTGTTGATTTTATGCATCCCATTTCTCTCAAAGCCACTAAGAAAAGAACAGGCAAAACCCCAGCCCTTGGACAGGTGAGGTGGTTAAAATGCAATTTATCATGTTCCACATGGATAGTTGTGGTGGTGGATGTCCAATGGTTTCCCCCCACTGCCCTCTGTACAAAGCAGGGATTTAAGTTTCACCTTCATTTTTAATACTTTTTATAGAGACTTATCCACACTCAAATCCTACAGGAAATGCCCAGATTAATCCATCAGTGTCATGTTAAAGTGGTGAGTGCAAAATACACATGGGAAGGGGGAAGGGGGAGTAATCAATGACAAAACAAAAGTGCAGATTGCTTTAATTAAGCTAATGAACACAGAGCCAAGTGCTCTTTGCCTCAGAAGTTCCAAGGATTGCAATCCAAACAAAAACCAGCACCACACATTTCAGTTCAGCACACAAAGCACCCCAAGGTCAGTGGCACTCCCGGTCTGGTGCCTCTCTCTCCCCCTGCACATCCCAAACAATTCCCTGTCCCACTGGCAAGGGCAGCAGGAGCCTTTGGAGCGCAGAGGATCGGTGGCCACGTGAGCAGCCAGCTACAAGACAGAGTTAACACATCACCACTCCCTAAACTAGCAAGGTGAGCCTAAACAACCCATTTCCACACAACACCCGACACTCCCATCAAGTTCCACTAGGTTTAAATGAATAAAAAGCAAGAAAAAGTCATCCTTGTTGAAAAGTGAACACGGAGCCAGCTGTGGTTGGGGCTTTTCCTGGGAGCTGACACCTCCAGGCACACAATTAGCACACAATTCCCTTTTCCCCAGCACACATTTCCTAAGGAGCTGCCCTCCCATCCCAGGGCAGCTGCAGCAGCTCCACCACGGAGCTGACACCCAAATTCACCAACAATTCCATCCTTTTTCCTCCTCCTCAGTGAAATCCAGCCTGACAAACCCCCGTGGAGGGCAGTGAGTCCCCCACAGCCTGAGCAGAGCACATTCACAGCCCTCAAACCAGGCAGAACAAGGCAAACAAAGTGGAGCTTTGATGTTCCTGTTTTCCAGCTGGCCAAATCTGTGTGTTCTGACAACACAGGGAGCAGGATGGAGGACCAGAACCCATCCCACATGAACCAGACACTTGTCCCCAAGCCAGAACTCAGCCCCCAGGTCTTGCAGTGGCCACTGGGGCTCTGCCACCTCCCTGCAAAGGCTTTGTTTAATCCAAAAGGCTCCTGCCAAGAGTATTCCTACCCCTGACAAGTTGTTTTCCATCCTCGCCAGCGCTTTCCACCCATCTGGGCTGAAGGAATCCAGCCAATTGTCCCCAAGATTTCCTGCAGAGCCACAAGGACGAGGAGATGTCAGCAGCAGAGATTTCTCACCATCTGCAGGGCCCCAGCACACATTATCCCTGTCAACAGCTCTCTCAGAGATCCCAAGGGCTGCACAAGTGGGATTTGGGGAAGCAGAGGGGAGCGCAGAGCAGTGCAGGGCTGGCACAGGCTGCACCCAGCACAGCCCTGGCCTGGCAGCACAGGAAAAGCAGGAGCATCCCCCCCTCCACGGGGGAGCAGATCCACACTGCTGCTCCTCAATGTCTCCCCTTTCCCAAAGGTTCCAGAGCTGGGAGCTTTGACTCCATCCTGCCTTGCTCTGGAAGCAGTGGCAGAGCCATGCACAAAGGAACAGGCACAGGAGCATCCCAGCATTCCCAAATCCAGCTGCACTGGATGCTTCCTTCAGCCAAAGCACAGGGAATTTTCTTCTGAAATGCCACAAAAGCCTGCCAGGCTTGGAGCAGCAGAAGGTGAGAAAAGGCATCAGAGGAATATGAATACAAAATTTGCTATTTCCTTTGCTCCAGACAGAATGGAGCCAGGGGGTACCTGCAGTTTTCCCTTTAATCAGGAATTATCCTGACATTTTGAGGCCAGCCAGGTGAGTTATAAATAAAAAGATGCCACTACAGGGGCAAGGCAGAGCTGGGAAAATTCCCACAGGGCATCAGCCTCCACCCAAGCCCTTCTCTCCAGCCAGCCAAGCAGGTTTGGCCACCAGGAGACCCCTGGCACTGCCACTGGAAAGGTTCAGGAGGGACAGGCAGCCTGCAGAAGAGCAGATGCACAACCTGTGCCAGCAACAAACAGGTGACACCTTGCCCAGGTGACAAAGGACAGAGGCTACAGACAGATCAGTACCTGGGAGAGGGGCTCAAGCCTCAGGTACTTGCAGGGCAATCAATGCAATCTAGATTTTAATCTCCATTAAAATAAAATTAATTGTAATTTAAAAGTTAAAGGCAAAAATTATTAAATCAGTAGTGTGAAACTTTAGGATTTTTTTTTTTTGGTGGGGTTATTGAAGTGGGGAGGAATCTGCAATCAGAGCTACAGATGCAGCTGAAGAAGAGCTGGTTTTAGGGCCAGACAATGGGAACAGCTGCCCAAGGGGACATCTCCCATCCCTTTGGGCTGTTAGAACACCAGGCAGAACTGCAGCAGCCTAATTCCAGCAATTCCAAGATCAAATTCCAAGATCAACAAGCCACTGAGATACCAAATCAAATCCTAATCACAGAATCATTTAGGATGGAAAAGACCTCTGAGATTGAGTCCAGCCATTAACCCAGCACTGAACACCTCCAGCTATCCCAGAAACCTGAGCAGGCAGGAGCTGTGCACGGAGCTCAGCAGCTGCAGCACGAGGCTGAGATGCCCCATGCCAGCTCCAGGCCCCCTCTGTGCCCATTCAAGGCACACAGAGCAGCCCCTCCCTCTCTGGGATCCCAGCAGGTTCTTCCCTCTGCAGGAAACCCCTCAGCACCACCCTGCCCTTCCCAGCCTATTCACCAGCCTGAAACTGCTCCTCACCCCCAACACTGGGGCACTCCTCACAAAGCTGCAGGAAACAAAGCAAAGAGTGCCCTAAACCACCTTGAAATTCCCAGAGCTTTGGAGAACTCTATCCAGAGGGACAGGAATGAGTCCTGTGAGTGACAGGAGCTGCTGCTGGAGCCTGGCTTCTCACACAGCTGGGGGAACACGTGAGAGCCAGAAAAAGCAAAAAGCCCTTGTGAGAGTGAGAATAAAAGCTGCTCACAGGCACTGGAACCAGGCAGGGACTGAAGCTTCTCCACAGAAGGGACCTGAAACCTCCCAGAGCAGGTCCAGACACATTCACAGACCTAAAACTGCAGAGATGGAACAGCAGGGGTTTGTTAGACACTGATCTGGGGAGAAGAGAAGGGACCTGGAGTTTGTCATCACAGCCAGAGGGCAGCTGCAGCAAAGGGCTGAGTTAGTGCTGGTGGTTTCCAGCACCACTCCCAGCCTGGGGATGAGCACTGGGCAGGATTTTCCTGCACAGCTCAAGGGAACCTGCTCCCCTGCCTGCAGCACACAATTCCCACTGGAGCTCAGATCTGCCACAAAACCATCTGGGATCAGAAAGGGAAAAAGGGCTCTGGGAGTGGGGCAGCAGCACCCACCACTCCAGGAGCCACAGCAAACCACACAAGGACAACCCCTTGTCACTCTGAAGGGCAAACCTGGGCAGGAATGGCAGCCCTGGGGTCACACAGGACAAGTGGCACCTTCTGAGCCTCCTGGGCTCAGCTCACAGCTGGGCTCCTTCCTGTGCCTTTTCAGAGCCACTCTACAAGAGAAAACCTTTCAGGTACAAAGCAGTCTGAACACATCAGAGCTTTTGCAGTTTAGACCCATCTCCAGTCCCACAACCAGCTTCTGCAAGGAGAAAAAATCATCTCTGGTCTCATCCAGACCTGGAGCTCCAGGGACAGCACATCCAGCAAGCTCCAGAAGCCAGGCCAATGCTGCACACACTCATCTGCAGTGGGGATCCTGCCCTGGCTGAGGGAATTCTCCAGGGGAAACCACACACTGCAATTAGCAAGGATGAAGTTATCACACCAACCCCTCCTGGCAATGCTGCACCCACAGAAAGGCTCTGGAGAGGAGGATGTGCTTTGCCACTGCCTGTTCCTCTGTCCAGCTCTGACCAGAAGTTGGTTTTGTCCCAAAACATTTCTTTTTTTTGCACTAAGGAAGGTCTGTTCCCTCCTCTGCAGGATCCTTCAGCTCTCCAAAGCACAGCCTGGCAAACAAGGACTGCTGGCAAGCAGCGTGGAGTGGCACAGAGGAAAGGGCACTCAGGGATGGCTGAAGTGGGATGTGTGTACATTTGGGGTAAAAAGGCTTTATTCAAAGTGCATGCTTCTATCCAGAGGTACCGAGAGCGAGGATCCCCGGCCAGCCCGGCTGGGGAGCGCAGCAGCCTTGGCCACCCCGAGCCCTGTCCTGCACCACAAACACCCCTCAAGTAGCCAGGAACTGAATGTTCTTGAGCATCTCATCAAAGGCCTCCTGGGAGGGTGCCTGGGCGTTCTGGAAGGAGACCTTGATGCGGCTGTAGAGGCTGAAGGATTTCAGCTCCAGCCAGATGAAGCCGAAGCGGTCGTCGTCGAACAGGACAAACACCCCTGGCGTCCTCTCGGGGCTGGTGAAGCCGTGGCCAGCAATGAGGCCTGTCCCATAAAAACTGCCAGGGGATGAGGACAAAACAGGTGTGAGAACAGGCAGCACCACCCAGTGTTCAGTTACAAATCAGCACAAAACTCTGGTGAAGGCACCGTGACAGAGCAGCGAGATTCACACTCGGTTTTTCTAGTAAGACAAGGAACTCCCCATTGCTATTTGCAGGTTCCTGCTTTGGGTTATCCCAATTAGCACCTGCACACCAAAGCTGGGTTTTTCAGTAGTGCAGCCCCCAAACCCATCTGAGATTAACTTGTGCAACTCAAGGATCAGCACAGGCTCAATCTCCCAGGAATGCTAAGGCTTTTGAATATTTCTCAAATGTTGAGAGCGTGACCATGAAGAGGTGAAATTCAAGGGAGAGAAAAATCTAAAAAGCAGAAAAATCTACCAGGACCTGAGGAGGAATAAAGGTCAGTCAAAGCTCTGAGCAAGCAGCAGGTGGAGCAGGGCTTTATCCAAACACAACTGAGCTGTGACAGCAGGAGCCTTCTGGGATTAACCAGCTCTGGGTAGGTTTTTCCATGAGCACAGATGTTTGGCTGAAGGTCACCTGTCTAAGCCTCAGCTTTTGGGCTCTTTTTCCACACTTCATTTAGTGTGCTGCTTCACCAACTCCAGCTCCCATTCAGCACAGCTCTCTGCATGCCTGCACCTCCTGCTTGGGCTGCTCAGCACCTGCCAGGGCCGCCCCAAGGCACCAGAGGCCAGGGAAAGGTGGGGGAGAGCACTGTGTTCCCACAGCCAAGGAACATGAATGACACACATGGGAATGGGAAGCAGCTTCAACAGTTCTAAATATATGAACTGAGCAGCTCTGGGACATAAAACACACCAAAAGAAAAAGAAAGGGGGTGTGTGGAATTCAGGAGAGGTGCCAGCTTCTGAAGTAAATCTAGCAAGGAAGTGGGATGGCAGATGACAGCGTGGTGAGAGAGGGAACAAACCAAAGCCTGGGAAATTGGGTAGCAGAGGCAGGAACCAGAGATTGTGGACTCCACATCCCTGGAAATGTTCAAGGCCAGACTGGACAGGGCTTGGAGCAACCTGGTCTAGTGGAAGGTGTCTCTGCCCCTGGCAGGGCTGGAAAAAAAAATGGGATTTTAGGTCCTTTTCAACTCAAACCATTCTGGGATTCTGTGAAATCTGAGCCCAAGGGGCTGGGAGATCCACAGGCAGGTAAAGGGCACACAAATACAGGACACACCTCAAAGATTTCCCCTTCCCTTTGAAAAATGAATCAGCCATAAAAGCAGCAGTTACCAGACTCGGCAGGTCCGGGGATAATCCTCATTCCTCGATATCACTCCCGTGGGCAGCACGAAGGGCTGGGAAGCTGGGGCCTTGTCCTGGGTCGTCCCCTCCGCCCCAGCTGCAGTCTCTTCCCCCTCAGCACCTTCTCCTGCCAGGGGGCTGGCAGGCTGGGAGGCAGCCTGCTGGGAATGCTCCTGCTCCTCCTGCCTCTGCTCCCGCTGCTGCTCCTCCCGCCGGACCTGCTCCTGCACCTCCAGCACGATGCGGGACAGCTCGCTGAAGTCACGCAGGGTCTCGATGTCAGGCAGCTGCAGAGGGTGTGCCAGGTCTATCTCCACAGTCTGCTGTCCAGCTGGGATGTTGGGATCTCCCTAGGGACAGGAAGGAACAGCACAGCTGCACACACCAGTGCTACAGAGCCACCACCTGAACTTGTTAATAGTTCACCCTGTTCTACAATCACATTAAAAAAACCCTGCTTGGATCTTTTTTGCCATCTCTGCTTTCCCCCTTCCCAGAAGCAGAATTTTAAATCAAAAGCTGTGTACTTGCAAGGGTGAAAGAAAGTCAAAGCTGCAGCTGCAGAATCCCTCCCTGCAGGGAGGAAAGGAGCTCCCCTGCCTGACTTCAGTGAAGAGCTGCCAACATTTGGTACCTGCTCCTCACACACACACAGGGGATCTCCAGTGACCTGCTACCAGCTGCTCACAGAAAGCAGCTGGAAGGGAGAGGAAAGGAAGGGGGAGCCAAGAGAAATTTTGCAGAGCAGATCCTGGTCACTGTGTGTGTGCTGAGATTCACCCAGTGCCACCAATCTCCGCAGGGAACAGCTCCCAGACAGAAACCTCTCCTGCACATCCACTGAGAACACTTCCACAAGCACCTGAGAGACAGGAAAATGCACTCACAGTGATCTTAGTGCCCTTGGCCTTCTTGCCATGGAAGCTCAGCATGACAATCTCCAGCCCGTGGCTCCCATAGGTGCCTTTGAAGAGGCCTGGCTGGATGAGGTCCTCGGGGCTGCTGGGGGGGAGGTAGATGCGCCGGTACGTCAGGCAGTTGCTGTGCAAGAGAAAAACATCACACAAGTCAAGGAAAAACCCTTCCCAGCAGCACTGTGTTGGCATTCTGCTCCTCCAGCAGCTTGGGGATGTTGTCAAGACAGGCAGGATCTGTGTTTGCAGCAAGCTCAGGATTTGCTTTAGAGCTCTGCGAGCACTTCCTCCCTCCCTCCCTCCCTGTGCTGCTCTCCCCACCATCCTCGTGAGCACAGCAGGAGATTCCTGCAGCAAGGAAACTTCCTCAGCCCTTGAGATTCCCAGAGAACCTGAGAGTGAAGCATATTTAAACATCTGCTACAGTGAGGTGGCTGCTAATAGAAGCTTGGAGAGCTGGTTAAAATCTCCAGTTTCTCAGGGACTCTCTAATTCCTGCACTACAGAGCACACTGACTAATATGGATAATAACCAGACACTCCTTGGGATCACAGGCATTTGCTCTGTCTTCAAATTAAACAGAGTTAAATGACTCAAAAGCACCTTACTGTGCATAGTTATTGTGTAGAACTTGGAATCCTATTCCTACTGCTGTCATTCCACCTCATCTCCCTGTACAGCTGGGAAGCACTGCAGAGACACAACATTCCTCTGGCTGTGAAAGCCCATGGAAAACCTCATCTTGGGGGAAAAATGCTTCAGAGTGTGCAGAGTGTGAAGCTGCAGCAGCCCTTACTCATATTGGCTGGTGTAGATGAACTTCATCAGGATGAGCTCCTGCATGTGTTCATGGAAAATGTCCTCCAGAGTCCGACCCCACTCCTCCCTCAGCCACGTCCGGAATTCCTGCAGCACCAGGAGAAAAGGGGGGGGATGAGGTCACTTCAGTGATGTGCCCCAGGATGGCTTCACTGTGTGGCACTGTGACAGCACATTTCACTGGCAGAGCCACAGACAGGGCACATCCTCTGCCAAGGACAGGGAAACATGGCTGGATTTGGGAACAAGCACGTGTTGGCTTGGAAATATGCTGAACAAAGAGTGATTATGGTGATCACACAATAAACAGGCTCCCCTTCAAATCAATCCCAGGTAGAAGCATAAACCTCCTCAGAATAAAGGCATGAGCAGGGCCTGTCACTGCAAAGCAGCTCATCTACTCTTTCTCTCACAGTACTCATTTGTGTGCCCACAAGCTGACTCCTGTGCCCTGTCCTGACATGCTCAACATAAAAGAAAAAAGCTTTTGAAAAGCACTGAGGGTTTAGGAGGTTAAATCCTGCTGATTTAATACTGATGCATCTAAATCCAAAGGGTGCTTTGAAAGCATCTCCTGAAGTACCCCAACTGCAGCTCTGACAAGTTAATACCCTGCCATGAGTTGGTGTGATAACAGCTTACACTGAGATAGCAGCCTGCCAAGTGATATTCCAAACCTGCCTCCTTTATCTTCCCAAGCCAGATCCTCCAATTTCCATAAAGCCACGCACACTTAACGTGGTGCTTTGAAAGTATTAAAGCATTTCTCATCTGCTCCAGCACCAGAAAACACTTAACTAAACCTTTCACCCAGCTGTTTCCCATTAGCAGACAGACATTTTACAGCATTCCTCAGAAAGCAGCTGAAGTATCAGATTTGTCACGTGGAACCAGCTGGAAGCAAACAGCAGTACCTGGCACAGGTATTCATCCTGCCATTTATACCTGCATTTAAACACAGCTATTTCAGTCAGGAATCTGCCTTGCTGGCTACAGCTGACACACACACAGGAGAAACAACCAAATGAAGCTTTTAATCCCTCGAGCAAGGCAAGCAGTGGGAAGGTGCCTCACTGACCAGCAGGTATCCAAGTGCAGCTGGTGCTCACTGAGTTTGAAGGATCTTAATTACACAGACAGCAATGGCACTGAGATCAGTGCCTGGAGTGCTGCTGATGGCCAAGAAGTGCTGCTGACCCTCCCTGGACAGGTCTGCCACCAAAACAGGAGGAAGGCTGAGGCTCAAAGAGTACCTTGACACAGAAAACTGCCTGGAACAGGGAATGAGCCAAAAGCTCCCAGCCTGGGGGTTCATAGCTGCCCAATCACACAGAAATCAGAAGGGCAGCAGCTGAGGGCAGATCTCAGGACACAGACACACAAAGGGGCTCAGTGCAGAGCCCTGGCAGAGCACTCACCTCCTGCCTGCCCCCTGACATCCGGTGGTGATCGGTCTGGTTGCACTTGGTGGAGAACTCATCCTTCTTTACAATCTGTAGTTACCAGGGAGGAGAATTGAACAGGTTACACACCTGTCTAGAGATGCTTGGGATGATGTAGCTAAGACTGCTCCCAGTAAGCAATTCACAAAGCAAACATTACTGGATTTACTACTACAGAGAAATCATTCACTGCTACCCAGTGCAGCAGCTACAGAACAGAGAAATAAAAGCAATAAAACCTCAATGCACTCTAATGAAAATAATAGTTTTAAGCTGCTTCCCTATTTCAGCTTCCTCCTATAAAGCAAATCTGTCAGGAAGCTTTTCAAAGCATCCAATGGATGCTGCATCCCCTTCTCAAGGTCTCACCGTGGAGGGAGATGCAGAACAGGTCTGTGTCTGCCTGGGCACACTCAGCAGCTGCCCAAGGCCAGCTTACACATCCCTTCCCCAGCCTGTGCACATCCTGGTGCTCCCAGCCCAACAGCCTGGCTGTGCCACTGCCAGGGAACAGATTCAGAGCAGGGAACAGCCCACACAACTTGTCAGACACATAATGAGTGTAAAGCTGCTGCCCACACACACAGCAGGGTGGTGAAAGCCGTATCTCTGAAATAACATTCTCCCAGCTTCCTGATGGATCCATTTCCATTTCCAAGGTGCACACACAGTGCTGAGGGAGGCAGAGCAGCTCACCTGGATGTGGCCATTATGAGGTCCCTTGTGGCCATACATGCACTCCACTGTGGCACATTTCCTCTCCATGAGGTGGATCCTGAAGAGGGGCTTGAATCTCATGGGATCATCCACGTGAGGGTCATGAGGGGGCAGGTACATCCAGCCAATGATGAACAAACCATCCACCTGCAGAGGGACAGGACACACAGCCCAGGGCATCAGCTTGGCAGGATTCCTTAGGAGTCTCTCTGAGGCCTCTTGTGGCCCAGGAGCTGCAGAACAGTTTGCTGCATTCCCAAACAGCTTTCCAGCCATTAACCCAGACCATATGCACTCCCAGGGTGAGGAGGGTTTCTTTACAAGGCTTCCTGCACCACTGGAAAAAGCTCAGACCTTTATTGCTGCAAATGACTTGCCTGGAGTGCAGCATCCAGAGGGAAAGACCACACAGCAAGTCAGGCTCTAATTGGTTTGAGAGCTCCTGCTGGCAGATATTCTGCTTCCCATGACTATCCCTGCTTTTTGGATGAGGAATTATTTAGTTTTATTACTCAGAGAACACAGGAAGCAACTCTCCTCTACTGAGAGGCACAAGGGGCAGCCCCCTTCCTGCACACCTACCAGAATCCTTTCCCTCAGGATAGGGCAGTTTCTCCTATATAGGCAGGATTGTCTCAGGTCTCTCTGTTTGGAGAATAAGTCTTTATAAGGTCACAGGGGAAGCCCTGATGCAGCTGGATGCCCCCTTACACCAGTTCATGCACCAGGATCTTGCAAACCCCAAAGGCCTCGTGATTTGTTCTGCCTCAGCTGGCAGCTGGTGAACCCTGGTGCAGAGAATGAGGGCTCCAGGGACACTCCTGCCTCAGCTCTCACAGTTCAGATCAAATGTTGTTCATTAACTGCTCTCCCAACAGCCCCAGAGCTGCCAGGCTCCACAGATCTTGCACCAGTGTCACTCCACACCTGATGCACGAGTCTTAGGGCTGGGGTAAAGGTTTGCCAACCACACAAAGCCCTTTGCAAAAGGTTCAGCTGCAGGCAAAGAAAATGAAGTAAATGAACAGATTACTGTGCCAGCCACTGGAATATCAGTGTCAAACTCTAAATCAAGCCTTCCCCTCAAACACTGATCATGTTTTCACCTGCTCCTGGGGCAGTTTGGAGTGGAGCTGAAATATAAAAGAATTTTCTGGTGATTATGAGAATGCCAGAACCATTCAGGCTGGAAAAGAGCTCCAAGACCATCCAGTCCAGCCTGTGAGCAATCCCCACCCACAGCAATGAGTGCCACAGCCACTCCAGGGATGGGGATTCCTCCTTGAGCAGCCATCTCCTGTATTTAACAACCTTTCCTGGGAAGCAATTCCTCCTGATGCCTAACCTCAGAGAAACCAGCAAAGAACCACGGAGCACCCTCTGTGTCCAAATCACCCACTTGAGGCTGACTGTTCAGACTTGTTAGTGGTCTGGGAATGGCTGCCAGGTGTGGAAAGTGTAAAAAAGCAGCTCTGAGGCCCAAAAGGGCCAGGATGAGGCCCTGACTCACCACCACGTTGAGCAGTCCCCCGTAGGGCCCGATGTCCGGCTGCCACAGTCCCAGGATGTGCCGGTAGCGGTGCAGCACTGGGGAACAGGGAGACACTCATCAGCACATCCAGCCCAGGAATGGCATTTTGGGACTGAAATCCCTGCTGCCAGGCTGCACACAGCACCCACAGCTGCATTCACTCAGGAAAAGTGACTGGGGGCAAGCTGAGCCCTCCCCCAAGCTCGCACACGTTTGTGTTCTTTATTCCTGGCCCCGTGGAAGGGCAGAACCACCTACCTCAGGAATTCCCAAAAAATTTTTGCAACACAGTGCCATTAATGCAAATCACACAATATAACCAGAGCTGAAAACAATTAAAAGCATCTGCCACCTCCAGTTACCAAAAATGCACTCAATGCTTCACACTGCAAAGCAACAGAAAATAGGGAAGGGCAGGAAGGCAGGAAGGAACAGGGAAATCGGAGGATTTTGAAAGCATTTCACTGCCTTGTGTAGACAAACTTGGCTCCAGAGTTAAACATCCTTAGAAACAGCCACTGGGAGCATGGGCAAAGCACTTGGATCACTCCAGCTTGGGAATCTGGTGGTGTGGCCACATCAGTCACAGCCTTAAAAATTGTACAGAAGCAGCTAAACCTCAGCAGTGCCCAAAAGCTGCTTCCAAAACCCACTCAAAATCTACTCCAGCAGTTGAGGCTTCCCTGTTTCTCATCTCAGAGCCAGCTGCCCCTCCAATCCCACCTAAATAGAGGAATATTCTCAGCAAGCAGGAAAAAAGGGCTTTTACAGAATGACCTTAAACCTCCTGTGGTGAGGAAAGCTTAGAGATATGACCCACCTCCAGTCCTTGCACAGCCATTCCTCCTGTCCATCTAATTCCCTTTTGTCCATCTGGTCTCCTCACACAACCAGCAACCTTCACAAGAAGGGATTACACACTCTGGCATTCTGGGCAGGAACAGCAGCATGCACATTGTTTCCATGAAGATATTTCACTGATATTTCAATGGCCATGGCCAACTCAGAAGGCCACAGTAACTCTTTGTAACCTCCAGGACTCAGGACTGGCTTGAATAACAGGGTTGGGTTTGCATTAATTTAAAAGAAGAATTGTGTTTCAGTGCAGCTGCTCCAGCAGCTTTGCTGCATTAATTACTTCAGACAGCAAGAGCTACAGGAGTGGTTTTATTCCACCAAAAGCAAGAACTTCCACAGGAGTTGAGGATGGCAGGGAGGGATTTCTAGAGCTGCTGCCAATTGGCCTGGAGGAGCCTTTTTCCTGGGCAGTAAACAATTTCAGACTGGCCTGGTTTCACCCAGGGAACCAAGTGCAGCACAAACAACACTAAGGCAAGCAGGCAAACCCCAATCCCAGCTCAGTAATTACATGATAATTAATGGCATGAGCTGCTCCACCCACCACACTCTGCCTTCTACCCTGTCTGCCACAGAGCTGATAAAACCCAGCCATTTTTAATGTATTATTATTTTTTAGGACAGAAAACTAAGCTGTCCCGGGGGATGAGGATGTCCCTCCTAGCCCAGCTCCTGTTAGCAGCAATTTCAGGAAACAGAGCTGAGTTCTGAACACAGGAGGCAAAATAAATGCCATTCACTTCCAGAACTTACTGGGGAAAATGCTGGTGCTTGGCCAAAGGCCCAAACAAGTCTCAAAACACAGCTCAGTTTTCAAGGCTGGGCTGTCTCTGAGCTCTAGCAAAACAGCAGCTAATATTAATTGCAGGGAAAACCTGATGAGTTCCAGCTCTGGCTCCTCCTGGTAGGAGACAGGATGGATCTGGCAGTTGTTTCCCTTCCTGCTCCTCGAAAGAAAACAGCACTTGGGGTTTTTCTCCAAGCTTTTCCACTGCCTGTGCTCAGTCCTGGAGAAGCCTCTTGCCTATCTGAATTTCTGAGTCCACATCCTGCCAAATGGAGCAAAAAACCACATCCACTGGGTGCTCCAGGACAGCCTTCACCCAGGCTGGATAATCTCCACGTTCCACAGCAGCTCTGCACACCCTTCAGATGGGAAAGGGGCTTGAAATCCAGCTGGGAATGGCCTTGGGAAAGCAGGGAATGCCAAGCTCCCACTGACAAAAGGCTGCCTGGGGCATGTCCTGACCCAATCCACTGCAATTCCCCCAGACTCCTCGATGCAGGAAGGTCTCTAGAAGCAAAATGAGCTGGAGCAATGCAAGCAGTGCCCTTGGTTGGTGACACCTGACCTGCTCCTGGCAAGAGCTCAGAGTAATCCAGGGGAGCTTAAAGCCCTGGGGAAAGTGATCTGAGCTCACCTGGCTGACCCTGAGTGAACAGGAACGAGGGAAGAGTCCCATGGAAAATCCTGACAGCACAGGAGGGAAAAAGGGGAAATGGGCCATTGCATCCTAAACCACAGGGGCTCAGAATCACAGAATCATTTAGGCTGGAAAAGACCTTTAAGATCACCAATTCCAACCATCCAAGCTTTTCCCCAAGACAGAAAGGGCACATCAGAAATTTGGGGCTGCAGCTAAAGAAATAACAACTGAGGGAACAGCACTAAATGCCATTTAAGTTTGGAGGAAACATCCAGCCTCCAAAGGAATCCATCTTGCAGCTTGGATTTGCTTCCCCATCCCATCCAGCTCCAGAACAGGCATCCCAGGTTGCCAAACCTCAAACTTTGTCCCAGTTCTTGCTGTAGCCCTGCTGCTGCTCTGTCCTGACTCACATTAAAGGCACCACCTCCCCTGCACAGCCCCTGCTCAGTTGCTTCCCTCAGCACAGGGAATTGTGCAGCATCCACTCACTGATTAATGTGTGTGAAAAACTCCATTCCCAAGCAGCAGTGGGTTAGGAACTGGAGTCTGCCAAACTCTGCAGACCCAAAGGAGCATCAGACACAGCTCAACACCCCCTCTAAATAAACACCAAATAGTCCTGGCTTCCTTAATTGATGTAAACTAATCAGTCCTTCCCCCTCAATTCCTGCTGAACACTGAACTCCAAGGGTTTAACTATTCCTCCCTCAACACAACACAAGGAGGGGAAAAAAGGTTATCCTAAGTGAGGAAGCCAAATCACAATGTTTAAAACATTAGCAGAACGTTTCCTAGAGACAGAGATGGTGCTTAAAAGGATTGAGTGTGCAGGGAGGGAATTACTATGGGAACACTCAGCATTTTCCACTGGAAAGGGCTGTGGATTTCACTGTGAATCACCACAAAGCTCTTTGCCAGTCCAGAAGGAGGCCTCACCTGGCTATCTGAACTCCTTCCTCAAAGAAAGGAGCAACTCTCAATGAGCAGAGTGAGTGAGAGATGCTCCAAGAAGCCCCTGCAGAATCCCCAGCACCGCTCAGTGCCTGCCCTGCTGTCGCTGCCACGCCAGCGCTCCTGTGCCACGCTGCAGCCAGCCCTGGTGGCACGGTCCCTGCTGTGCCAGGGCCAGCCCAGTGCTTTGCCCAGGCAGGCAGGGAGGCAGGCAGGCAGGGCACAGTCCATGCAGCAGCAGCAGCAGCAGCAGCAGCAGAGGGTACGTACGGCAGGTGTAAACATCTCTGTACTCCATGTGCTCGTAGTCGGGCAGGATTCGCATGAACCGCCCCGACTTCACCCGGGGGTTTATACCTGAACAGACAGAGCAGGGTGAGTGCCAGCCAACTGTGCTCCACTGGCACCAGCAAACACCTCCATGGATCTGCACCAGCCACACAGGGAAGCCCAGCTCTCTCCTGACTTTGCTTCCAGTTGGTTCTGTCACCCTCAGCCTCGCTGAGCAGGGCTGCTCACACGGAGCTGCTCCAGGCTCCCACAGACATGATTTCCAAATGGCATCCAGAGAACTCCAAATGGGACCAAAGTCCTTCCTCAAACTCTGCACTGCTGCCTCAAGAAGACCAAGTCACTCCATGGGCTTTGGATTAGTTCTGCTTTCAGGCACTTCAGCTCAGTTCCCATTCTCCCCCAGCACTTCTCACAGCAACGCACTCAAGGAATGGAAAATGCAGTAATCCCAAATTAACTCCTCTGCAATTAAAGAGGTTTATGGGACAGTAGAGAAAATGGGGCGACACCAGCAGCAAAACTGTTCCTGGCACAGGGCAAAATGCAGAATCTGAGCATCCTGAAAGCCAGGAAGAGCTGCCAAGCATTCCCATTTGGGGTAACCATCCCTGCCTGGGATTGCTGGGTGCCTACAAACACAGATCTTCCACAGAAGGGCAGGAAAGGCCATCTCAGGGGTGGTCTCACACATCAAGCGTGACCCTTTGCTAATGGATGCCATGGATTTGAAAACTACTCATGGAAATGTATGTGTGAGACAGATTTGCTGCAGGTTATTGAATAAATAACCTGATTACACTCTGGAAAGCTGGAAACAATGGGAATATTCAGGAAAATATCCCACAGGCTTGTCCTCTCCCCAGCCTCCCTGCCCACAGCCAAGGCTGGGAGATACTGGGCTGGACAGTCACCACTGTCCTGAGCCAGTAAGGCCATTTTCACCCACAACATGTGCATAAAAAGCACTAAATACCACTTTAGGATCTCTGAACCATGGAAGGTATGTAGTGAAAAGGACTACAGGTCATGAAGAGGTGTTGTGCCACTTAAAAATGGGAATGAAGAGCTGAGATCTGACCTGGTATGTGCTGTGTGGCTGTCACCACACCAAGATGTGGGATTAAATGGGAATTTAGGGAGGTCTCAAGGATTAATGGGACTCCTTTGGGCACATTTGTGTGCTGGCTCAGCATCACTCAGCCCTCCCAGCCAGGAAAACGAGGCAGCTCCACCCCTAGTGTAGTGTGATAGGGAAAGAGAGATGCCAGGTGATGAAATAATTTTCCTGTGGATGCCCAGCACAGTTCATTAAAGATGGGATTCAAGCCCTTCCACCTGTTCTCCCCAGCTTTAAGATCAATGCTTGAGGTCATTGCTTCTTCAGGGTTCTAAAGGGTGCCACAGCCACAGCCATTCCCAAAACACACACACAGCTCCTGCCAGGCTCTCTTCCTTCAGGGAATGCTCATCCCTTTCCCACTCTCCTACAGCCATTTTCCTTTCACTGAGCTCAAAGCTTAGGAAAAATACCTGTTCATTCCTTAGCAAGATCTGAAAATAGCAAAAACATGATGAAAAACCCGCAATAAATTTCATTTAAAAATTCAATTCCATCCTCTTTTCCCACCAAAGGACTGAGAGGCAGAGAATAAATAAATATTTATTTAATACCAACTCCTGGTATTAAATAAAACTCCAAACATGTCAATTTCCCAATGAAACCCCCACAAGTCAGTCTGAACAACTTCTGCCATCAAAGTTTAATAAATATTCATCATTTCTGTGCTCTCAGAATTGGTGTTAAGCAGGATTTGGAATGGATTTGTCACTTACGTTTGGCGTAAACATCTCGACAGGACGCTCCTGTGATCTCCAGCTTCCTCAGGTTCTCACACACTCCATATTCTGCAACAACACAGCAAAAAAGGGTCAGCTCTGGCACAGAAAGGTTTGGAGCCTTGACATCAACTACTGAGATCTGATTTGTGCTTTCTTGAAGTTGCCAAAGCAGACCAAGAATCTGATTTTTGCTCGAAAAACCGGATGAGATTTTGTTGCAGAATCCAAGACATCTCACAAGCAATGCCTGCCACAAAAACACCATAAGGCACAAACACAGCCAGCAGAGTGCCAGCTGCTCACATCTCAGCCAGGAGGAGTGTGAAATGTGGGAGACATCCCCATTCCAGCTGGGATTGTGTGCCTGCTCCCAGCAAATCACCGCTGTGTGCAGCAATTATCTTCCCTCGCTGAGGTACCCGACAGGGAAAACTGCTTCTTAGGATCCTGAAGGAAAGGTCACAGGCTCAAAAAAGAATGAAACACAGACATAAAACAGGCCCCAGCATGTACAAATATGGTTACACTGAAAGCAGATCAGATTGAGACAGGGCTGCTGTGCACTCAGATGCCTTTGATTGCTTCCAGAATCCCCTGAAAACAAAGGGAGTTGGAGATCTGGGAGCAGCTTTGAAGCAGAAAATGAGATTCTGGTCTTTCATTTTCAGGAAGTCAACGTCAAACTTCTAAGAAACTTCAAAAAAAAAAAAAAAAAAAGCAAGTACTAATGTCTCTATGCCAGGAATTCTCAGAAGAGCAGAGGGCAAAATTGAGAGCAGGGAGATCCCAAAAAATCAGCAGTGACAATGCCACCCTGCTGCAGTGACCCTGACAGATCTCGGCACAGAGACATCAAAGACATCAACAGCACAGATCAAACAGCAGCTTTCCTCAGCAGCACAAACACCTGCCAGATATTTGACACAAAACTGTATCTCTGCAGACCCTCATCAAGCCATTAAATACAAATTTTATCCTCAGCTGAGCATCCTTGAATCAACAACTGTGGCTGTGAAGCACCACCTAATGCTGGAAACCTGCTGCAGGAGAGAACTCTGCTTTCAAATGTGAGAAAAGCAGGAGTTTCCCTGAATTAATTCAGCCTCCTCCTGTCTATAAATGCAAGCAAAGGATGAGGAAGGTTTACTGGCAGCCTGTCTCCAGGGAATACACATCCTGCACACCCTGGCTAAGCAGCAAGGGTGAGGGGGGCACAGGGCACAACAAACACGCTGCCCTTCACCAAAAAACGCCAAGGGCAGTGGCAGAATCCCTGCTGACCTCTGCAGGCAAAGGCAGGGGAAGCTCTGAGGGCTCTGAGCCCCAAGGTGGGCTGGGGAAGCACAATGAGCAGGGCTGGGCTGGCAGGAGGAACAGCCCAGCACAAACAAAGCTTTCAGTGCTGGGGCTCTGCCAGCTGAGTGCTGCAGAGCCATGGAGAGCCTGGCAATGCAGAGCCACCCTGGCAGAGCCCTCCAGGCCTCCCAGCTCCCCTCTGCACGGGAGGGAGTGAGGGGTAAACACATCCAAGGGATGGAAACACACCCAAGGGGTGCAGGAACAGTGTGGAATGTCCCCAGCTGACTGGAAAGTCCTTGGAAAAGGGCAGGAACAGCAAGGCTTGGGAACAGGCAGCTCTTGTGCACCTGAACAAAACTCACCTGGCCCCAGAGATGCCTCAGGTTTTGGCTTTTATGATTTTCAGATTCTGTGCTGCTTTAGTGTGTGGGTCTGGGTTCACATCAGGGGATGCTGAGCTCTGGGCACAGAGCAGGGACACAAAACAATTCCTGCTCCAGCTGGGCACCAAGGACAAATGATCCAAATCTCAGCCCAGGAGCACAAACCCCGTGGGCTGGAGAGAGAAAAACAAGGATGGGACTGCAGGGGCTAAAGCTGGAATGGGACAATGAACTGCAAGATGCAAATGGAGCAGAACTGATCCAAGGGAGAGACCCCGGGAGCGCTTGGGCATTTTGGGACCATTTGTGTTCATCTTGGGTTCATTTTGGGGCCATTTTGGGTCATCTTGGGTTCATTTTGGGACCATTTTGGTCCATCCTGGGTTCATTTTGGGACCATTTTGGTCCATCCTGGGTTCATTTTGGGACCATTTTGGTCCATCCTGGGTGCAGCCCTGCTGGGCTCTTGTGCTGCCCAAGGTGCATCCATTGAGGAGATGCTTTTAATAAATCCCTGTTTTATTCTGTAACTCTGCCCAGCCTCTGCTCCAGCTCAGCCTTCCCAAGGCATCAGCAGGACAGGTGAGAGGAGCCCTGGGCACTGCAGGCAGGGAAGGGATTTGGACTGCAAATCCCAGAGGAGAGCAAAGGGAGGAGACACCTGGAGGATCCTCCCCAAATGGAATCTCCAACAGCACCAAGAGTGACATTATTCCCTCTTCCCACAGTTCCCCAAGGCCTTCTCCCTAATCCATAAATCCCTCAAGTGAGTGCCATGGGAGATCCACCAGTTTCCTCCAAATAACAGGCTGGGAAAGGATTTGATGTCACAGCTTCATGCAAGGGCCCCTGACAAGCTGCAGTGAAATTTTATCAAAGCCAAGATGTTATTAAAGTGCTTGTAATTCCAATCTCACCTGAAAAGATTCAAATAAACTCCTTCAAATAATACAAAAATTGAGAATTTCTATAATGCTACACATTATTTATCACTAGATATTCAAAAGAGTATTATCAAGAAAAAAATAATCTCATCCTTATGTGCTTTAAGACTCATTTTATAACTAATTCTTATCCTGTTTTGGTCAGCAAACAGCTACAGAGAGTGAAAATGCCACAGTGATGGCTGAGCTCCATAAGTGCATTACTGAAGCTCTTCTGACCCAGCTGCTCACACCAGCATGGCCATTTTATGGGAAAAAATCAATCTTTTGGCTCACAGTGCCTAAAAAAACCCCCCTCCAAATACCATAAGCAAGAAAGGCCATCTCCTTTTAACCCAGAAGGCAAGAGGGACATAAATAAACAGTAAGCAGGGCTTCAGGATAATGAGAGAAAAATAAAGCTGGTAAGGTTTTCTTTACAGAGAACAGAAATCCCTTTCCAAGAAAGACATGAAGGGCTCGAGCTTCCTGGAAAATTCCACTTCAGTGCAATTAAATCTATTTTAAGGAAATGTATCTCAGTGCAATAGCTCACTGAGTAAAGTATTTTTATTTTAAGGAGTTAATAGTCACCAAATTCACACCCTTGGAAAATGGCTATTTAATCCTGCTTCCCAAGCAAAGATGGAAATTGGTTTTTCAGATTCCCAGTGGCCAGCTGGAAAGGCTGCTGCTTTAGAAGGAGTGCTGATTTCCCAAGCACAGGGACATGCTGCTGTTTCCATGGTCACATGCACGGGATTTTAAGGACCTGGAAAAGCAATCTCCATTTGCTATGAGCTGCACCAACACTTCTGCAAGTGCCATTTATCCCCTGCCCTGCTCCAGCCCTCCCAGGCCTCACATCCCCTGCTCCTCCCCAAAAGAAGCTGGGTCCCCTTCACCACCCTGCCAGGACCAGTGTGGAGTTTAAAAACAACCAAGGCTCTTCCATCCCAGGTTGGGAACAGCCCTGTGCTCACATCAAAGCCCAAATTCCTGCTTTTCTGCTGCCTTTCCCAGCATGGCAACCCCAGGGAGCTGCTGGAAGCTGTGTGGAAATGAGGATGTCTGGCAGAGCTTGATTCCCTTCACCATTACTGAACTTCCACTGTGTGCTGGCTAATCAAATCTTCCAATTATCCCTGGATAAATGCATGCTCACAAGGCTGGACATAGAACAGAGAGGAGAAAAACTCACTGGATTATTCCAGATACCACAAAAATGGGAGATTCTCAGGTTAGCAGCTCTGAAGTACCAGCTGGACAAATTTGGAATTGGCTTCTTGCTTCCAAAGGTTGAGCAATCAGATTTAAACACACTCAGTCCTCCCCCAAACACTTCTTCCAGGGGAAGGCTCGTGGCTACCATCAGGGAACAGGAGATTTGATCTGCAACAAATGCACCCATCTGTGGAAACCCTGCAGCACAGGAGGGGCAGCTTCAGCTGCAGCCAAGTCTGAGACTCCCTGAGGGGTGCCTGAGAGTGCTGAGCACCTGCCTGAGCACTGAGGAACAGCCAAGCACTGCCAAGCTGGGGTTTAAAGCCAGCAAAGGGCATCAGAGATGAAGAAAAGCCACAGACTGACACAGCACACAATGTCTTCACACCACACCAAGGGAGGCTGGAGCCTTGTGACCTATGAAAGCCACCAGCACTAGGGCACAGCTCTGCAAGAACTGGTTCCTGTTGTGGCAGAATTGTGCATCCAACTCCTGCATGAATGCCTTGGAGTCTTTTAAGAGCTGAACCCCACCCAAAAAGTCTCCTCATTTCCCACCCTTCTTTCCACACAACCTGAAGGTCACAAACTCCAGCACCTTGGCTGACATTTTCCAGCAGGCCCAGAAGCTGCTGGAGGCTGTTTTCACAAACAAAAGCCTTTTCTGCCAAGCTCTAGAACTGGTTATTCTGCATTGCTGGTCTGTTCCCAGGGTTTATGCTGCACCTGCCCTGCTCTGATCAAAGATGAAAGAAATGAAATATTAAAAATGGACTATAAGGTGTTAATCAAGGTAGGTCAGGCCACCAGCCAGGGTGACACCAGCTTTAATTCTGCTCCTGCTGCAGGGATCAGCAATCTCCTATTTATAGAAAACATGGAAGTGACTGCAACCCTCCCCTTGCCAAGGAAGCAATCCAGAGACATTGTTTACCCCAAACAGTTGCAATGATAAAAGGACAACAGCTCTGCCAGTGTCATCCCAGTTCCCCACAGCAGCAAAAGCCACTCCACTTTCAGGCAGACAAGTCCTCTGGACACTTGGGGTAATCACAGCATGTTTTGAGACTAATCCACAGCTGGGCTGGCCCAGGGCAGAGCAAGACACCAGCACTGCAAGGACTGAGGGCTCCATCCAACTTGGGGCACAGCCAGGCTGCTCCTGTCCAAGGGGGAGGGAAAAAACAGCCAAAACAAAGCACTGCAACAACAGCTTCTCCCAGAGAAGCTCCTCTCTGCTCTGATGATTTCAGGATTCTTCCCTGCCTCTGCACTGCTGTGCACTCCTAAAAACAGAAGTGGTTTTGCACAGGCAGCTGACAGCAAGATGAAGTTTCCCAGTTACTCCTGGAACACCGTGCTGGGTTTGGATGATCCTCGTGGATCCTTTCCAGCTCAGGATATTCTGTGATTCCAGGATCACCAGGAGGCTTCAGGGTGAATAAACCAGCAAGGCACACGTGCTCTTGTTCTGTTTTTAGGACATGCAGCCTCACAACAAGGCTCAGGCAGACATAAACACACACACACTTAAACACTGAGCTCGGATGGGAATAAAAATTGGTTTTGGAAAATATCACAAAAAACAATCACATTTTTTGTTTACATTTTATGCTTACCTATCACACCGTGTATGGCTGTGCAGAAACACAGCACAGAACATTTTAACCTTTAAATGTGTATTTATTTACCAACACCTGATGTTTACCTATAAAATAATGCCCAATTTTATCCTTGTGTGTACAACCTTTCAAAGTTGCAGTCCTACCTCAGCAGAGCATGCAAAGCACCACAAACAGCCTGAGAAGTCCAGCTGAGGAACTCTTGGAAAACCAGAGCTGGTTAAAAGGTTCAGAATCAGCTTCACCATGGTAGGAAGATTTTGGCCAGGAACTGCCCCTTATCTGTTCTGCAGAGCTTGGGCACCTGCCTTGGGTACAGGATCCTCCTCAGCCACAGCAGCAGCCACCAAAGCACTCTCTGACACTGCTTGGAATGGATATGTTGGCAAACTGGAGAAATTACATGCAAAGAGAATCAAAATTTGGTTTATACACCCCTCACCTGGCAGTTAGCTAAGGGGGCCATAGACAAAAGTGTTGTCTTGATACCTTCCCTTCCTGTCCAGGTTAGTTTTAGCCATAAAAATTCCACTGTTTCCTTAATTTCCTTAAATTTCAGCTGAGCTTTATCCATTGGAAAGAAAATCCACAGAGCAGACATGAATTTGATAAATAAATGTAAATCCCCATCAGACCTAATTCAGTGGGTCTTTTTTACAAGCCAGCCTAGCCTAGAGTTAGAAGTGACATAAATTTCTATATACAGGTTTTGCCAGGATCATAACCTATTAAAATAATTAATCAGTGAAGTTTTGCAAACCATTCATCAAACACACAAATCTCCGTGTCACTAGAGAAGTATAAGGAAAGAATTAACACAATCTCATTAGCCTGCCTCCTAAAACCAGTGTTAAATTATTGGGACAATGCTGAACTATGGAATAATGCTTTGGTTTACATTTTCCAGGTGCAGCCTTTGTGCCGTCCAAAGATTCTTGGATAGTGCTGATAAGGCACAAATTCATTCCTGCAAGGTTTCAGGCGTTCCACCAGATCCCACTGCAGGCAGCCACTGACATTCCCAAATCTCTCATCCCCGTGCCCTCGCTGCTATTAAAAACAGAAAGCAAACAGGAAAATACACATGACTTCATGTGCTGGCAGCAGGAGCGCCAGGCAGGATGGCAGCGTTTGGAGAGGATGAGCACAGCCAGGCAGACCTCGGGAGGTGGGACACGACTGAAATAACAAACAGAGGACACAGAGCCACAGCGCTGGGAGGAAGAGGATGAGGAGTAAGGAGGGAGAACCGCAGCAATCACAGAGGAAAAAACACCTCCCAGGCCTTCACAGTACTGCAGCACAGCATCCTGGCACCAGAGCATTCCTGGAAAACGCACACCCGAACCTGGAACCTCTCCACACTGTGGACTTCCCCAAAGGCTCTGTACTCCCACAAAGGATGCCCCTAGCCAGGCCCGGCCTCTCCGGACCCAGCTCCCGGTGGATCCCCGTGGCTCCAGGATCCTCAAGGTCTCCCCTTTCCTCCCTGGTGCGGGTGCTGAGCATTCCCAATCCTCGGGATGCCCCAAGGACACGCTACAAGGCGGCATCACCTTCCCAGGGCCTCTCCCGTCCCATTGCTCCGGGGGACACCCCCAGCTCGATGCCCTTTACCTCAAGTCAAGCGCCACCACCAAGGGCCCGCGTCCCAGGGGACCCGAGATGCGCTCAGGCCTCCTCCCCGCACACGTGGAGCCCTGTGAGCCTCGGCCCCAGAGCCCGCACCCCAAATCTGATTTATGCCCTGCACCTCCAGGCCCCAGCCCTTCAGGACCCCCAGCCCACCATCCCCTCTGGCACCCCCGGTGCGCTCCCGCACCCTCACGGCCGCAGCCGCGCTCCCCCTCGGCCCCGGGCCGAGCGGCCCCTCGGGCGGGCGGTACCTTCGCGGCAGCGCCGCCGCCAGATCGTGTCGGTGCTCAGGATGCGGCGGAAGGTGGTGCAGACTCGGGCCAGGCTGGGCAGGTCGGTACCGGGCAGGGAGCCGAAGATCTGCACCAGGAGCTCCGGGGGCAGCTCCAGCAAGGACAGCGGGGCCCGCCCGGCCGGGCCGGCCTCGACAGAAGGCGGCAGGGGCCGCCCTCCCTCAATGCGTTCTGCGGCTTCATCGTCCTCCGTGACGCCCCCACCTCCCGCTTCCTCGGGGTCCGTATCGGTGTCGGGCTCGCTGTCGGCGTTGCCGCGGCGTTGTTCCCTGGCGGCGCCGCGCCGGCGGCAGCCGCGGGCGGGCCCCACGCCGCACAGCCGGGCACACACGGCCATGGCCGCCGCCGCTCTGACGCGGCTCCGGGGGACCCCACCGTGCCGGCCGCTGCCCGTGCCCACCGCTGGCCCCGCCCACCGCAAAGCCCCACCAATCAGCGCCGCCAAACCCGCCGCTAGGCCGCGCCTACCGCGCGGCTCCTCCAATCAGCGCCTCCGCATCTAGCCGCGCCACGCCCCACGCAGGTAGCGGACGCTTGGTCAATAACCGACGCAACCAGCGCGCGCGCCCCCCAGCGGGCGGAGGGACCGTGCGCATGGCGGGGCCGGTGCCCGGTAACCGGCGCGCTGCGGGCCGGTGCGGGGCTGGGGCCGCGTTCGCCGCGTCCCGTCCCGCCTCCTGCTCCAATTCCATGAAAAAAAACAGACACTCCCTTTCCTTGGGAAAGTCTGGCTGAGGGAGAGGGGAGGGAAAAAAAGGAGGAAACCATCTTTGCCCCGTGTGAGGATCGAACTCACGACCTTCAGATTATGAGACTGACGCGCTACCTACTGCGCTAACGAGGCTCCTCGAATTCTACGCCCGTGCGCATGGCATTTATTCCTGCGCCTCCGCCTCCCCGGGCCCTTCCTGCTGTTTGCGTCTTCACCGCCATTCTCGGCGTGCTGCCTGAAAAACATCTTTCCTTACAAACATCTCCTTTTGTGCACCTGTTTTGATCGTTTCGTTATTTTTTTCCCCCCATTCCGTCTTTTCCCTGCATTTCTACCAGCCAGGCCTCAGATTTTTTGCAAATGGCTCCTCTTTCCCACAGTGTTTTGCAAGAAACAGCTTAGGTTATGTCTTTTTTTTTTTTGTATTTTTTATTTATTTTGGAAATGGCTCCTTTTTATTCCATGTTGTTCTGCAAAACAGCTGCAGAGTCCTTTGGGGTTCTTAAGCATCCTCATCCTGCTGGCCAGGAATAGACTGTGAGGGCTGTGCTGACAACAGGCTCACGAGGAGATCAACTTGCTTCCATATAATTAACAAAAATTAGAGGCAGCCTCGTTTGCTGTGAAGAGACGCTGTTCAGCTGGGATTTCTGCAGTGGAATGAGCTCCCTGCTCTCAGAGAGTGCTCAGCACAAGAGGGTCCCCAGTGATGCTGGCTGAAGTGCTGCCCTGAATCCTAATGCAGGGGCCTCACCCTCAGCGAGGGTCCCACGGATGCAGTCGCCATGACAATCGAGCAACAAATCCCCAAACTGGCAGAAGATGGGAAAACAGAGATTTAATTGATGCAGAAAGTCTGAGAGCATCGCCCACGAGAATCGCTGCAGGGAGGCTGCTCTGCAGAGCAAGGAGCCGGCAGAGGATGAAGGAGGAACACACCTTTGGACACTGTAGAATCCCACAATGGTTTGGGTTGGAAGGGACCTTAAAATCATCCCATTCCACCCCCTGCCATGGCAGGGACACCTTCCACTGTCCCAGACTGCTCCAAGCCCTGTCCAACCTGGCCTTGGACACTCCCAGGGGCAGCCACAGCTGCTCTGGGCACCTCCCACCCTGCCAGGGAACAATTCCCAATTCCCAATCTCCCATCCATCCCTGCCCTCTGGCACTGGGAGCCATTCCCTGTGTCCTGTCCCTCCATCCCTTGTCCCCAGTCCCTCTCCAGCTCTTCTGGAGCCCCTTTAGGCCCTGGAAGGGGCTCTGAGCTCTCCCTGGAGCCTTCTCCTCTCCAGGTGAGCACTCCCAGCTCTCCCAGCCTGGCTCCAGAGCAGAATTTTCCCAGCTTTTGGAGCATCTCCCTGACTCCTCTGGACTCTCTCCAGCAGCTCCACATCCTCCCTACCTTGAGGGCTCCAGGGCTGGACACAGAGCTCCAGTGGGATTTCATGAGAGCAGACAGAGAAGAAGGGAGCATCACCCTCCTTGACCTACTGCTCACAATCCTTCTGAGTCTCACCAGACCAGATGAGATGCTTGAGCTGCCCACAGATTTTGCCAAGGGTCTTTTGGGCAGCTCTTCTTGTCAGGGTCAGGACACCCTGATTCCCAAGGATCTGGACATGGGATGATGACATGATGAGTCCAGGCTGCCTGGCTCATGGTACAAACAACATTGCTCTAGCCCTGGGATGAGTAAATGCTCAGCTCTCCCCAGGCTGAACCGCTGCATTCCACCCCCTGACTCTCCCACAGGCAGGATGAGGTGTCATTTTTAGTGCTGTGCTAATCCTTTGGGGCCTCAGTGATGGACAAATGGAGTGCCCACAGCTCTGATTACATTACAAAATCTGCTCCAAGCATCTAAACCAAGGCACATGGGCAGTGAGTCATATAAAGCAAACATCAGAGCTTTGGAAATACGGCCGGAGCTGTTTTCCACCTGTAGGGAATCACGTGGCTTTTCCCACGTTCCATTATGCTCAGCTGGTACTTAAAGGTTCTGACACAGCTTTTGAAGGCCTTGTCACGTCTGTTTGTTTAGGAAGTGATGGGTTCATGGAGGGGACAGGGGAAAGTACTGATAGCAAGGATTTTTGTGTGAATGAAACAAAAGATGTCCTGGGTGACATTGCCTGCAGCAGAACCACGGCAGTCTACAGCACACACATGCTTTCCCCTCTTTTGCTTTTGTATTTTTATCTGAACTTCATTTTTTTTCTCCTTTCCCACTGAATGCTCCTGCTGCCTAATCACCCTACAACCTTCTCTCCTTTCCCTCACCCACCTGACCCCTATAACCTGACACCACAGTCTTGGCTCTGTGGGTGCTGAGCCACATTTCTCATCCATCAGCCTTCCCTTGGCCCACTGACCCCCTTTCCAGTCCAAGCCAGCAGAAGGCAGGACTGGAAAGGGCTGTGATGGACAGCCCATCACAAATCCATGCCAATTCCCACAGAGCTCCATTGCCCTGTGCTGATTTCCTGCAGATCAGGAAGGGCAAAGGGAGAAGGCAGTGCCCACCTCCATCCCACCCTGATGTCAGCCAGAGCCCAGCAAAGCCTGAAGCAAAGCTCCCAGTGCTCCCAGTCACCATGTTTCCCCTTCTAACAGGACAGAGAGGAGCCCTTCATCACAACAGAGAGGAGAAACAATTGCTGTCTCCAATTTCCAGTGCTGTTCTTGTGGAGCAACACACAATAGATTTTGAGCCTGGGCACATCCAAGGTCCTTGAGGCCCAGAAGGTGGAGACCTGGTGTGCAGCAGGGTGGTTATAACTGAATATCACCTTCAACTTCAGTCATCAAAGCCTAAAATTGCTGCTTTCTCCCCTATCTCACCAAATCCATTATCTGAATCAAGCAGCTTTGTTTGTGACAGTAGGGAAAACAGGAAAAGTGCCTTATCATCATCTCCCATCCTCTGTGGCACTGTCTGAGCACCTTCCTTGGAAAACATTCCCGAGTAATGGCCTGGAGCTCTCCAGTGCTGCTGTCTGAGGCAGGCAGCTCGCAGCCCTTACCACAGGGCTCTTGGAAAAGGATGGAGGGAAAGGGGAAATGTTATTGTTTCATTTCCCCTCAGCAATTAAGGAGCTGATGCAGCTCTCGCTGTAGTCAATTAGTCTTCACGCTCACTAAAGGGCTTTGGATGGGTCCCAAAGTTAGTGTCCTCATTTTCTGTAATCCTGGAAGTGTTTATGCCTTCCCAGGCTCGGAGCAGGGATGAGCCAGCTGATGGCATATCCAGCCAATTATAACCAGAACAGCGAGGGGAGAATGATTTATTTTCCATTTGGCAAGAGGGACAGAAAAGTATGGCAAGGCAGGCCGAGACAGATGAACAAACCCTGTCTGCAAGCTCTGTTTGCCACAGAGAGTATTTGCAGCATGTTTTTTTGGCAGGAGCCTACACTGAGATTTCTGCTTTGTAATAAAAAACAAAGACTGCTCCTGCCTCCTAACAAACTGCTCCCATCCTTGGAGGGAGGACACATCAAAAAAAGAATATCCCAAATAGAAAGGCTGAAGAGTTTTGCTTTGGTTTTTGTCATGTGCGTGTTTTAAGCTGGAAAACAGCTCTTCTTGTCCTGGGTCTATGATTTCCCACTTCCTTGCTTTGTGGACATTGATCTCACCAGATTTGCAGGATAAACAGCATTGGACAGGCTGGGCTCTTCAGGGAAAATCCAGAGCACTGCAGAAAAGCTTCTGATGGCTCAGGAAGTGGTCACCTCCTTCTGCTTTAGAGCAGAGCTCTGTGCCCTCTCTTTAACTGGCTCCCCCCTGCCAGAGGGCAGGGATAGATGGGATATTGGGAAGGAATTCTTCCCTGGGAGGGTGGTGAGACCCTGGAATGGGTTCCCAGAGAAGCTGTGAGTGCCTCATGCCTGGAAGTGCCCTCTGGACAGGGCTTGGAGCCACCTGGGATGGTGGAAGGTGTCCCTGCCCATGGCAGCGGGTGGCACAGAATGAGCTTTAAGGTCCCTTCCAAGCCAAACCTTTAAGATCACCTCCAACCCCAAACATCCCATGATTCTATGACTTATGGAAGAGGGTATGATCTTTCTCCAACGTGCTGTCCTTGCTTCCATGAGGAATCAGTCAGTCTAAAGGCTGTGAGCGTCTGGAGTCACCCAAGACATCACAACACTTCTGCCACAAGCACTTCTTGTCCCTCCAGCTTTGACTCCAGTGCAGCCTGAACAATTTAGTTCTGTTCAACACCTGGAGCAGCTCAGCTAGCAGAAGCATTCTCCTGCTCTGGAGGGGTCAGGTGTTGGGGTGCCATTCCTGGCTGCTGCTCCGTGGTTGTGCAACCCCAGGCAGCTCACAGAACCTCTCAACATCAGCAAGGACAGTGTTTCCTGAGCCACAGGCAATGCAGTGCTCAGTTAATATTTGAACACGTGGGGGATTGCTTTAATCCCAGGAGTATCAAAAACCAGGGAAGACCTTGTTCCACGCCGGGTTATTCCACGGTTTCCCTGCTCCGCCTCCCGCGCTGTGGCTGCTGCTTGCCAAGGTGTTATAGATTTTGTGAGTGAAATCAGTGCACAAACACAGCTCAGTGCTGCTTACACCAACTGATTCACCGTGTTCCACCAAGCAACATCTCCCATTTCAAACCTGGTCCTGGAGCCAAGAGCTGTTTGCTGGAACAGCAGGATCTGACGTCAGTTATGGTACCCAGCAATGATGTCTTGGGCAATCCTTCTCGCAGGGGAAGTACAGGGAGTTTTTAGCCAAACATTCTATGGAAGTGATGTTTTTGTGATGACATTGCACACATCTGTGTGTTAGCTTGGATTTACCATCCAAAAAAAGTGTGTCTAATAGTCTAGAACGTGTGGTATTCCAAAAGACAGTGTTGTGCTCCCACTGAGGGATGGGCTCAGCTGTTGTCTGACCTCAGAGAAAACCCACCCAGGCAAAATGTGGGGTTCCTCTCTAGCTTCACTTCTCTCAAATTACACTTTTCTACCCCCAAAACAGATATTTGGACATTCTCACCACTTCTTCCTTAAGTTCTGCTAATTCAGAAGGTGAAATTTGAAGTGTGGGAATTTGTTCTTAAGGGTAGCCACCATCTTGAGGCAAATTTCAGATGAAAATTTCCCAGAAGAGTTTTTTTAAGGCACTGCAAACAATTCTCTACCGTCAGATTCTGCCTGAAAATCTCCAATAGCAGCTGGGTAATGGCTGCACACTTATAAAGAAACCAAACCCACATTAATCTTGAGCTGAGCTGGATCGATAAGAACAATTTGTGAGCAAAGAACTGAGGGGAGGTATTTTAATTCAGGTTGAAATGCAAGTTATTATCAGCACAGTGTCCTTCCTTTTGTTTTATGGGGCTTTTCTCTCTGTGTTCCTGGTGAATTTAATACTGCTGACAGCTGCTGAGCTCCCAGCCCCACACACAGCACTGTCTTCCAGGAAGGGTGCAGCACTGCAGAGGAGCAGCTTTGTCTGTTCCTTGGAAAAAAAAAAAAAAAAAAGAAAAAAGAAAGCCTTTTCAGTCCTGTTGTACCAGAAAAATGAGGGGATGATTTATTATTCTGAATGTGAAATACACTCGTTTCATTGTGAGGCAGCTCATGTGGGAAAAAAATAGGAAAAGTGGGAGTTTTTCCCAAGGGAAATGCTGTGAATATCAGCCATGGTTTGAAGTCACTGTTCATACTGGATTTTTAACAAAAAAACACCAACCCAACCTTGTGGAAGAAAGAACAGTTGGGAAAACCTGTGGTGCTTTTTTTTTTTTTAAATTTAGTATTTAGTCTGGTGTATTTATTAAGTATTAGTATTTATTAGGTGCAGACAGGAGGATCTGAGCTGGAATCCAAACCCAGCCTGTGCTCTAACCTGCTTGGCAGATTTGGGAAATCACATCTCCTTTGCCTCATGCAAAACTAGGGCTGACAGGGATTGCAGGGGATTATTTACCCCATCCTTTTCCCTGAGATCAGAATGATTCTCCCTGAACTCTTCAGAGCAGATGTTTTACTAATTTTTCATTAAATAAAAACATCCAAAGGTGATTATTCCATTTCTTTCCAAGGGAATTTCTTCTGGTGCTCAACAGTTCTTACCCCTATCCCAGTCCCTAATTTCTATGGCCTTTTCCAAGCTGTAAGCTCATTATTTCTCATCCTGGTCCCACAGCAAGCAGGGAAGAGCTAATTCCCTCCCGCTCTGCAGAAACCTTTTGCATATTTGAAGACAATGTAATGTCCCCTTTGGGTTAAGTCTCCTTTTCCTCAGCCTAAATGCTTTATAAAGTGTTCTAAGGCCGGGATAAAAACGCTCTGTGGCTCCATTTTTGAAGGGCTCCGTTCCAGCGCTGTCTGAAGCCAAAGCATTTTCCAAAGCAGTGTTTTCTCAGCAGGGCTGGGGAGCTGTGCTGAGGCAGAGCTGATCCCAAAGGCTATGTCCATGCTGTCATCCCAACTGCTCTTAACACCTTCCTCAAATCCAGACTCGCCAACTGTCTGTGCTGTCGACACGCAGACACGGGCGAGGGCTGAGCTGAGGAGGGAAAGGTCAGGCGAGTCTCAGTGTGGATCTAAGTTTCCTTCTCACAGTCTCTGCAGATTATTTATGAGAGGAGCATGTGATAGCCCAGCCTGTCAGCAGATACTCTGATTGTGGCTCTCCCCAAGCAACATATGGATGCTTTCAGCCCGAGCTGCAGCCCTGCTAACAGTCGGCTTGTGGATGCAAACCACACGGCACACAGAGCCCGGGACTGTCAGCCCTGACACCAGGATGCACCTGTACACCCCCAAAATAACATTATGTGGTTTCATCCTCCTGCCTTCAGCCCTCAGACACAATTCCCAGAGCATGGTGGAATTTCCTCAGCCTGGAAATTGTTGGTTTTTTTTTTAAAGGCAGGCATTTAAATAAAGAAGAATCCTGTTGACACGGAAATTTGGGATTGGTGTTTTAAGTTGCAGATGTATCAGTGTTCTGCTGGTCATGCATGTCTCACCTGCTATCCCTGGATAGTGCTGTGATGTGATGGACAGAGCAAACACACACCTCAGGGCTGTATTTCCTTGTTAGTCACATCTTTAATGGCCTCATAATGACAGGCCACCGGAACTGCATGACCCTGAATCCCAAAATTAGGTCATGAACTCTCATTCCTTTGTGTGAGTGGAGATTCACTCCAACTTCAATGCATTGCTCCACCCCAAAAATGCAAAAACACTGACAATCTCTAAGATAGTTAGAGAGCTGTCCTTCTACAGGGGTACCCCTAAGGACAATCCTGGTCACAGCTCCCTGTCCTCTGGATTGTACAGCGAGATTGTGCCCTATTGATGCAAAATCATCCTTAAATTCAAACCACGGTGCCAGGAACGTATGTGAGAGAAAAGGAGAGAAAGAGAGAGAGATGCAGCTGAAAGGCTCCAGCCAACAGCTTGTGTCAGAAAGCTGCTAAGCAGGAAACAGTTGGGCAGTTTTACTCACAACGTGGTATCTGTGACTGAAGTTGTGATTTAATCAATTCCTCACAAACCGCATGAGACCGGGGGGTGGCTTCCAAGAGAATCGGAGCACCTGCTCCTGAAATTTTGTTCTTCCACTGTAAACTCTACCCATATCCATGTCAATGTGAAGGCAAACTGGTGACAGATCATTGAAATTGCACTTTTGTATGGAGAAAAGTGTTTAAGCGGTCATGTTGAAGGGGACATTGTGGGCCACTCCAAGGTGGCCATCAGCGAGTTCATGGAATAATGGAATAACAGAATACCAGGTTGGAGGGGACCTCAAGGATCATCTGGCCCAACCTTTCTTGCCAAAAGCACCCTCTAGACAAGATGGCTGAATCTTAAAAGTGCCCCACATTTGGGAATCCACCACTTTCCTGGGGAGATTGTTCTTTTTGTTGCTGTAGGGGAACATGGCCTGGCACCGAGGTGGCCATGGCTGTGTCACTGAATGAGGAACATGGCCTGGCACCAAGGTGGCCATGGCTGTGTGTCACTCAGGAGAACACATCCTGGTACAAAGGTGGCCATGGCTGTGTGTCACTGAATGAGGAACATGGCCTGGCACCAAGGTGGCCATGGCTGTGTGTCACTCAGGAGAACACATCCTGGTACAAAGGTGGCCATGGCTGTGTGTCACTGAATGAGGAACACGGCCTGGCACCGAGGTGGCCATGGCTGTGTGTCACTGAATGAGGAACATAGCCTGGCACTGAGGTGGCCATGGCTGTGTCACTGAATGAGGAACACGGCCTGGCACCGAGGTGGCCATGGCTGTGTGTCACTGAATGAGGAACACAGCCTGGTACAAAGGTGGCCATGACTGTGTGTCACTGAATGAGGAACATGGCCTGGCACCGAGGTGGCCATGGCTGTGTGTCACTCAGGAGAACACATCCTGGTACAAAGGTGGCCATGACTGTGTGTCACTGAATGAGGAACACGGCCTGGCACCAAGGTGGCCATGGCTGTGTGTCACTCAGGAGAACACATCCTGGTACAAAGGTGGCCATGGCTGTGTCACTGAATGAGGAACATGGCCTGGCACCGAGGTGGCCATGGCTGTGTGTCACTGAATGAGGAACACGGCCTCACACTGAGGTGGCCATGGCTGTGTCACTGAATGAGGAACATAGCCTGGCACTGAGGTGGCCATGGCTGTGTGTCACTAAACAGAACACTGCCTGACACCAAGGTGGCCATGGCTGTGTCACTGAGGAGAACACGGCCTGGCACTGAGGCAGCCATGGCTGTGTCACTGAATGAGGAACATGGCCTCACTGAGGAGAACACGGGCTGGCACCAAAGTGGCCACGGTTGTGTCACTGAATGAGGAACACGGCCTCGCACTGAAGTGGCCATGGCTGTGTGTCACTGAATGAGGAACATGGCCTGGCACCGAGGTGCCCATGGCTGTGTCACTGAGGAGAACACGGCCTGGCACCGAGGTGCCCATGGCTGTGTCACTGAGGAGAACACGGCCTGGCACCAAGGTGGCCATGGCTGTGTCACTGAGGAGAACACGGCCTGGCACCGAGGTGCCCATGGCTGTGTCACTGAGGAGAACACGGCCTGGCACCAAGGTGGCCATGGCTGTGTCACTGAGGAGAACACGGCCTGGCACCAAGGCGGCCATGGCCGTGTGTCAGTAAACACAACACTGCCTGGCACCGAGGCGGCCATGGCTGTGTCACTGAGGAGAACACGGCTGGCACCGAGGCGGCCATGGCCGTGTGTCGCAGAGCGGGAACACCGCCAGGGCACCGTGACATTCCCCCAGCACCATGTCTGTGTGTCACGGAGCGGCCATGCCGGCGGTGCCCCGTGCCACACACAAGATGCCGGCGGGGCGAGGCGGGGCCCGGCTGACGCGCTGTCAGCTGACGGCCGAGCGGCCGCGGCGGCGCGGGGGGCGGGCGCCGGCACTCGGAGGTGTCCGCTGCCGCCGCGCAGAGCCGCCGCCGGGCCCGGGCCGAGCGAACGCCGCCATGCCCTCGGAGAAGAGCTTCAAGCAGCGCCGCACCTTCGGTGAGCGCCCCGGGGAGGGACGCGGCGGGGTGCGGCCCGCCGGAGCTGCCGGTGCCGCCGGGCTGCGGGAGGATCGCCGCGATGGGGAGGGGAGGGGAGGGGGCCGAGGGCGGTGGGAGCAGCGAGGGTCCGCGGGCGGCTCCGGCTGACAGCGGGGACCAGCGGGCGGAGCGGGCCCGGGGCTGCCCCGGTGTCCCGGCCTTCTCGGCGCTGCGGCGGAGTCAAACCCGGCCCGTGCTCCGGGGTTGTTTACCCGGGCGCTTCGGGACATGGGGGTTTTGTGGTGTGGCGAGCTGTGCTGTGCCCGGCTGAGGAGATCTGTGCTTGGGGTGGGGAGATCTCTTCATGGCATCATCTATTATCGACTGCAAAACTCCCAGGAGCCTGGAAACATCCTCGGTGCGTGTGCCAGGAGCTGGGCCTGCCCTTCCCTCCGGTGTCTGCTCAGTGTCCGGCGGCCTCTGCGCCAGTGGCAGCGGCATTAAAGCTCCGCTGGCAGCCGGTGCCTGGCGCGGGGAGGGGAATTCTCCACCCGGGCAGCCGCGACTGCACCGGGGCGTGTGGCTCCTGTCTCTGTTTGGCTGTTGAAAACTAGCAGGGCATCGAAAAGAGCTGTGTAATGATGGCTGGGAAAATGAGATTAGTGGCTTCGGAGAAGGAGCAGGCTCGATAGAGCCGTGGCACGCTCCTGTGTGTGCGCTCAGGATGGATCCGGAGCAATCAAAGGGCTCGGGATCTGCCCATGTGTGTCAGGGAGGGAGGCTGAAGCGCTGCGAGGGTAACACGAACTGGCAGCGTAACCTATTTCTGCATGAACTATAAAATCCCGTACGTGAGATGGAATTGGTGGAAGTAATTGATCCAGATTTTCCTTTCTTCCTGCCTTTGGGTTAGAGTCAAGCTGCTTAAGAGAGCTTTGTGATGTGCCCACCCTTGCCTTTGCTGTCGTGCTAAATGTGAGCTGTTCCCTGCAGGGAAGAGGAGAGGATGTGGGTCTGACAAAAGTCTGTGTTTATGCCACCCCTTTTCTCAGAGCTTTCCAAAACTGTTGTTGACCCCATAGCTGTCAGCAGCCTCTGTTGCAGGTATTAAGTTCAGCTAGGATGGCAGCCAAGCAGTTGCCACTGCAACTACTGTCGTCAGAGAACAGTGTTTATCTGTGGCTGACTGGGGCCTGATTTTGAACACACCACACACAATAATCTCCATGATTTGCCCGGTTTATGTTCCTTCTGCTCCAGGGAGTTCTGCTGAATAACATTGCTGTGAACAAACCTGTTCCAGCTGAAAAGTTAGTGCTTGCCAGGTGGATGGTTGGTCTCACTCTCTCCATGTATCTTTTGTGTTTTTGGTTAATCTTAAAAAGTATTTTAACGAGGTGGAGCTCTCTGCCCTTGAAGCTCTCCTGCTGGGCTGTGGGAATGTGGCTCGGGATGTGAGGTGGCTTTCAGGTGAAGGCTTTGCATGCTCCTTGCCTGAGTTCTGCTTGATTCACCTGCAGCTCCAAAGGGTGATTCAGAGAGCTGCATTCCTTGCCGGGCTCCTGAGGAGGATGTGCTCCATGGGCACAAACACGGACAGAGGGATGGTATTGCTGAGTGTCCTGCCATTAGCATTCCAACGGGGAGCTGGCCTAAGTGCTTCTCTCCCCAGGCAGGTGTGTGTTCAAGCCGTGATGCAACACTAAATCATCTCTCTCCGAGCTGTTTGGAACCTGAAAACAGCCTGGAAAGCCCCGTCCTGCTGCAGAACAGAGGGCTTGAAACGGAGTTCACTGAATCTGAAAGTAGGCAGGGGACAGACAGACGAGGCGGCCCCTGAAAGCAGCCGGGCTGTTTACTCTGCCTCGTGTACTTTAGCCAGGTTCATGATAGCTATTCTATTAATATTCCTGTCTGAGGAGAGCTGAACTTTATCCTGAAAACTGGCACGGAGAGTGGCAAAATGTGTAGGTCCAGCAGCTCCTGCAACAATGGGTGAGGCCGAGTCAAAATAAAACCTGGAATTCGGTAACAGGAGAGCACACAAGGAAAGCTGATGCTGCCAGGCTTGGGCCAGTCCCGGGGCTCAAATAATTGTTGACCATTTCCTCTTCTGGGACCTGACAGAAATAGCACAGGGTATTTAGTTTTTCATTTGGGTGGTGTAATTTGAGGCCTTAACTGTGTGAGGTTAAATGTGTGCCTCAGTGGGCAGAAAGTGAGGGGTGTGGGGAGGAAAGGATCTCCTTTAACACTTTCTAGGAGTGCCAGGCGGGTGCACACAGCGCTTGTCACCTTGGGTTAAGGAGCAGGGGATCAGCTGTCACAGGAGAGCTTGTACTCCTGATAGTGGTGGCCCATTTGGAAATTGCTTTGCCTGAATTTCCTCTTCTGGCTTTTCCTGACACATGGTCCTTCTGTTCAGTGGTGGAGAAATAAGGAAATAACAGCATTAACTGTGAACGTTTAAACAGATTTTTTTTTTTTTTAATCCCTTGCAGAACAAAGAGTGGAAGATGTACGACTGATTCGGGATCAGCATCCCACTAAAATACCAGTAAGTCCAGTTCTTCTAATTTTTTTTACTTCAGTTTCCAGCCTGATGGTCTTTTTAGCAGCTAGAAAGCTGTGAAAGAGCTGTCCTGAGGAGACCACATGAAAACCTGGCAGTTCAGGGCGGCTGAGCCTGGATTTCAGGAGCATTCTCAGGCAGCAGTTCTCACGGTTGGTGTGGTGCAGCAAGGTGCTCACAGGGGCTGGAGGAAGTGGCATTTCCGGAGATTTGCGCTTGTGTTTTGTAACTTGGAAGAAAACCACACCCCAGCTGAGCTCTGAGATCCTCCTGAGCACTCAGCTCCTCTCTCTGTGGTTTTCTCCTCTGAATTAAGAGTCTTCAGAGGCTCACCAAGAAGAGTAGACAGGAGTGTAGAGGCAGATATGGATTTGCTCATCAGCCTGTGCTGGGAAGGACAGAAATGTTTTTCTGCTGGGATGGGCCAGTGCTCAGGTCTCCAGGAATGCTGCTGGGCTGTCCAGTGAACATTGGATATCACCCCTCACCCTGTCACTCCTCAGCTGCTCAGCTCCAAATGCTGCCCAAGTTTGTGTTTTATTTTATTTACTGCATCCTCAAAGTTAAAATGCTGAGAGTATCCTACAAGCAAAAGGCATGGATTGTGTTCTGTCACGGGTGAGTTCTTCAGCAGAGGGGACTGGATGGGACCCTCAGCCTTTGGCTCTGTGATGGGATTTGGTGACCCCAGTGTGTGGAAATTCTGCTGTGAACCAACTGCTGCAAACTGGCCCCACTCCCAGAGCAAGCTCACTGACAGAAGCTGCTGTAGAAACAGAAACTGAAAGGTTTTCAGCTTTTCTTGGGCTTTAAACTCCTTCCTTCACTTTGGAGCTGCCACTGCTGCTTCCCTGTGCAGTTGGGCAGGGGAACAAGGAATACTTCACAGCAGGATTTTCTGACTTTTTTTGGAAGGTTTCATTTTCCCAAAAGGTGCTTTCCTTGCAAATCTGTTTCCTGACAAATATTGCTTTTCCCCTCACCTTTCAGAGACCACTTAGCCATAGTCCCCAAGCTCTGTGACCACAGATTGAAAGCCAGGGATTTATGGCAAAACCCTCACTTTTAAGTCAGCCATGGACAGGTTCCAACCAAAAATTCAGAGGTGCCTAAGGAACTTGCTGGAGATGTGGTGATGCAAACTCCCAGCTATCCCTGCTGGGATCCCTGGAGTCTTGCTGGGCCAGTCAGTGCCTCGTTATTGTCATTAGCAGTTCTGGATGAGATAAGGTGGCAATGTCACACCAGATAATAAATCCCTCCTGTGCTGTCAACATCCTCCATTCTGCTGTTAGAAATATCTACTGCTTAAAAATAGTGGGGCTTTGTTACCCAGAATGAGCCAGCATTTATTTCAAGTGATGTAAGGCTCTTTCTGTGGTAGAATTCAATCAGCATCTCTTCACCTGTGCAGCTTTTTAGGACCAACACAGCCAGACCCCGTGAGCATGGAGAGGATCCAAGGGACTGGTGTCACGTAGCTCCTGGTGACTGGAAATCAACAAACCCCACATGGCCCTGGAAACAGGAGCACACGAGTTCTGAGATCACTTCTCAAAAGCAGGAGCTACCCTCAGTTGCTGGGCAGGGTGTTCCTTAAATTGGGAAATCTGCAGTTTCTCTGTGAATTAAGTGGTTATTACACAGCAGTCCTGGCAGAGTTACTGCCTCCTGAGCGTGCTTGAGGAAATTTTCTCCTTTATTTGGAAATTGGAGGTTTCATACCCTTCCAAAGTAGCTTTTTCTCATGTATTGGAAGGAACCATGGGAGGTGAATGAAACAGCAGAGTGGTGGTTCTTAAAGAGATGGCCTGAAACTGGAGAAATTCCAGAGACAACTGCTTGATCTGGCAGACTTGCATAGCAGCACAAACCCCTGGTCAGCCACTGCAGTGTGTTAGAGGGAAGTGGGCTCGATCTTTCCTTGGATTTCCTTGTTGCTGGGTTAAATGACTGCAGCAAAGGAACTCTCTTAAAATTGCCTTGAAGCTGTGGATGTGTGCTGTAAAATCCCTGTGTGTTACCCCTCTGAGCAGTGGCTCTTGCAAACAGAACAGAGGAGCACGTGAAGGTAATTAATTCTCATGGAAACACAGAATTGTTTGGGTTGGAAAAAAACCTTTAAGATAGTTGAGCCCAACCATGAATTGCTGCTTTTCAGACTGGAGATGCTGCATTCACAGGTGAAGGGAAATGGAGCTGGGAGGGGGGAGATGAGGGCACCAGACATTGTTCCTGCCTTTCACATCTTCTGCTTTTTGTGCTTCTTCTCAGGTGATCATTGAAAGGTACAAGGGGGAGAAGCAGCTTCCAGTTTTGGATAAGACCAAGTTCCTGGTGCCAGATCATGTCAACATGAGCGAGCTAATCAAAATTATCAGGTAGTATTGCTGGGATTCCAGTGTGAACTCATCAACCTCAGACTGTGATGCTCTGTTAATTCCCCCCCTGATGCACTTGGGAGGTCTAAATGGAAAATCCATCTAATGAGCACTAGGACAAATCAGGAGAAGGTGCTTTTCCTTTTGCTTTGCTGGAAAAACCCCACTCTGAAGAGAGCTGGGCTGGTAGTCTGCCTCCAAGAGAAATAACATTCCCAGAGCTGTAGGAGGAGTGTGGGGCTGTGAATCCCTGGCTGCCATGGGTCCTTCTGCCTTGGCTATTTTGGGATGCCTCCTCTCTTCTGCCATGGAGTCCCCCTCGGGAGTGGCTGCCTCTTCCCACCCACTGGGAAGGGGAGTTTGGGCTCAGAGCCAGAGCTCTGCTCTGGCTGCTGCTTGGGGATGCGCCTGGCATCCTTTGGGAATTGAGGTTTCCCTCAGTGACAGCACTGAGGCCTGGGAAACACCAGCTCAGGCCAGGGTGTTTCTGCCCCTGCTTGCTCAGCTTACAGGAAAGGCAGAGGGAAACAGCCCCGAGTGGAAGTTGTGTGGTCAGAAATTCTGCTAGAAGTGCAACTCTGCTGGCTCAGCAGCAGTGTGTGATAAGGAGGGGTTCTCCAGAAGTGAGCAGCAAACCAGAGCTTGTTTTGTGCTGGTCAGGCTGCAGCAGGAGCTGGTTTGTGGAGGCCTTGGGCTGTGGGAGTTGTCCAGGGTGTCCAAACAAAAACTGTCACAGGCAAATCCCAGCTCCTGTAGGAGGAAGAAAGGCAGAGAGGGCTTTGGAGACAGGAACCAGGCTGCTCAAGTCTTCCAGAGTTTCTCAGGAACGTGAAAGCCCCTGGGCAAAGAGGTTAACTGCAGGCTGAAGGATTTTCTCACCTTTTTTTTCTGCCTTTACTGTTAATAAATAACTTGGTACGGGCCAGACTTGGTCCTCAGCCAGCTCCAGTGATGCACAGCAAAGCCCATCCTTCCCAAACCTTGGAGAGCTGCTGCCTTCCCTCAGCCTGCTGTCTCTGGAGTGATTAGCCTGGCTTTGGAAGGGTCCCTGTCCAGGGCTGTGGTTGGGAGCTAAATAAATCCTTGTTTCCAGCTGCTGCTGCCCCTCAGCAGCGAGTGGAAGCAGCAGGAAGCTCTTCTGATCTGTTCTTTGCTTGCTTTGGTGGCAGCTCCACACTCCTGAGCTGCTGTTGCTCACTTGGTTTACCCAGTGGGAAGAGCTGCTCTCTGCAGACCTGCTCTGCAGGAGGCAGTTCAGCAGCAACACCCATTTCCCCGGAGCTGGAATGATCCAAGGGAAATCCAGAAATCAGCTGTTTCCTGTGCCAGGCAGTTCCTGCAGCAGTTCCTGCAGCTCCCTGCCCTTCCCACCATGCTTCTCCTGGGAGGGAGGAGGAGAAGGGAGCAAGATGCTCCAAGGTTAAAGCCAGGCCATTACAGAGCTGGTGACAAAGTGAGTTTAAAAGTTGCCCAGGTTTTGCAAGGAAGCTCTGCCTGTCTTTCCCAATCTTCCTAAGGATCTCTGGGTTTTCATTCCAGTGAGCTGCAAGGCAGAGGTCCCTGGTTATGGGGTGCTTCTTGCCAGTCCCTCCAGTTCAATGCCCTTCTGGAGTGCAGCTTTGCCCCTGAGAGGGGGCTCTGCCAGGGGATGCACCTGCCTGGATTTAGCAGAGGAATTCAGGCCAGTTTTGAGGGACAGGGCTGGGTGGGGACATGCAGGGAAAGGTGCCCATGACAGAGGCCAGAATGAGATGAGCTTTATTGAAATCCTTCCACCCCAAACCACTCCGTGATTCTCTGCTGTGACCTTGCTGCTGAGGACTGTCCGTTGCCATCTGTCCTTTGTCCCCCCTTTCCCCTCACCCCTGCCCAGGCGGCGCCTGCAGCTGAACTCCAACCAGGCCTTCTTCCTGCTGGTGAACGGGCACAGCATGGTGAGCGTCTCCACGCCCATCTCCGAGGTGTACGAGAGCGAGAAGGACGAGGATGGGTTCCTCTACATGGTCTACGCCTCCCAGGAGACCTTCGGAGCGCCGGCCTCCGCCTAGGACACGCCGCTGGGCCTAGCCCAGGATTTGGGTTGACCCTTGGCCATCACCCCCACTCTTCCCCACACACCCCCAGGGAAAGAACCGGATGTCACCTACGCTCTCAGTCCTTAGCATAGTCTTGCTTTAGCAGGTGTCTCATCTCACCTTGCCTTGTTTGTGACTATTAAACAGTACAGACGAGCACCTCCAGCTTTGAAACCTGCCCTAATAATATTCCACACAGGCACATTTACAGGTCTGGACCTGACGAAAGGAGCCCAATTGTGCATGTGACACTTGCAGAGAAAGGGACACTCGATTTACTTTTAACGAGCAAACAGGCACCAGAGAGGAACTAAAGTGTTTCCCGTGAGTTTGCTGGAAAATCTCCCTACGATTCCTTAAATTTTTTGGTTTTAAATGGGAAGGTTTCTCATGAGAGCAAATGCATTTTAATGTTCCAAAGGGGAGCTTTTTCTTCTGCAGCTCCATCAGACTCATGTCGGTGCTGCAGGGAGTGAAGGCAAGTGCTCGGGGTGAGCTGGGGAAGGACAACTCTTTGTGTCTCCGGTTTTTGGGCACCGCACGCTCAGGGGCGGCGCCGCTTTCTGGATTACTCATACCAAACACCACAGCTTTATCGTAGATGTAGGAAGTGTCTAACTGTAAAATGCACACCCCAACAGGTAACACTGAAATAAACTCCAGTCTGTTACGAATTCCCAATCCCTGTGTGTTCATCTGAGCTGGCTTCCAGTGATCCATAGGATCCTGCCCCTAGCCCGGAGGTCGGCCCTTCCCGTGCCTGGCAGTCGGGAGGAGCAGCTCAGGGCCGGGAGCGGCTGCCCAGAGTTGACGAACAAACGATTCGTGGCACGGCTGGAGGCTCCCGTGTGCCGGGCAGGGAGCAGGCTGTGCTCTCTGGAGAGAGGGGAGCTCTCCCGTGGGACAAACCTGTGTTTCTCTAGTGCTGTCAGCGAGGCGTGGCGGGATCCCCGCGGTGTCCGTGTGTCCCCGGTGTCACCGGCTCTGGCGGGGACAGAAGCAATACTACAGCGCTGGCACTGCGCGGGGTGCGCGCGTTGTGCCTCCTCCACCTCGTACCTCCTCCGCTCTTTGCATGCATCTCCTCTTCCCGGGGCCCCCTGCCCGTTTTTTATTGTCCTTTGTGTTTTTACTCCGACGTGAACTTTTCGATGCAGCTTGTTCTCTGTTTAGTTCTGTTCGTGTAAGAACTCGTTTAACTCATAACTGACAACTGTACTTGTAATTACGACGTGATCGACTGATATTCCTGTACAAATGTTGCTTTTTTAAAATTAATACAGTGCTGATATGGATGGATTACATCCCAACTTAATTCCGGCTCGTGTGGTTATTCCTAGGCGTTTTCACAGCAAAATAATTAATTAAAGGAATTAAAAATAATTCTCTGCTACTGCCAAGCTGGAGAAGCCCCCACACAGCTGAATCCCTTTAAAAGGAAAGCCAATGCCAAGGGATTCTGTTTAACTCTTTATTTTCCATACATTAAATTTACTCAGATAAAAACATTCTAAAAATGTACAATTTAACTTTTAACAAAGTATAATAAAACATAAAAATCCCAATACCAGAATACTTGACATTTACAATTCAAAATCAAATTAGCTGAATATTAAATATTTACAAAACTATTTAAAATATTTATAAAGTTACATGCAGAATTTGTAATACTAGAAGTGATCGAAGTAAAAGAAATGGCTCAAATGGAGCAGGAATTTCCTTCATTCCTAATGGAAAGTTATGTCCAAGAGAAGCTGTTAATCTGCACTTGAAAACACACGGGATTTGCTTTCTGCTTCAGTACCAACACAGTTCTTGTGTACATCACAAAATTTCAGGGAACAAATGGGTAATTCCAAGGGTTTATTACAAGAGCTGCGGGGCCTCAACCAGCCAAAGTGATTCCTACTCTCCCGAACTCCAATACATGGATTTTTGTCCAGATTTGCCCATATTCATCCCATTTCCAGGTGTTCCAGACTAGCCCGAGTCCAGCACTCCCAGGGTCCCTCTGGCACAGCTCTGCTGCCCCACAGATGGAGGGGGGAGCTTTGCTCTGCCTCTGCCCCAGCCTGGCTCATCCCGGGATATCTCTGGGATGTGGGGGCATGGCCAAGGCCTGCTGCTGGACTCTTACTCTGGGAAGTCTGGCGCTTAATTTGCCAAGATTTAATGAAGATTTAATGAAAAATTTTCACAAAAAGCTGAGTGTGACAGAGCTGGTTTGGATAAAAACCAGTTCTGATAAACTTTAGTATTGGTTCAAATGTGGTTTTCAATAGAAGTCAGGTGGAACCCTCTGATCAGGATCTCAGTTCCCTCTCCTCCCTCTCTGCACTCCCTGTTAGGGTCGAGCCCAGGATATTTATTCATGCTTAATTTGCAGGGTGAGGAGGAGTTCACTGGAAATTCCATCCTATTTTGAGTCTTTCCATCATCAAATGGAAAAAGCAGCTGGAACTGCCCCACCCACTGCTCCCTCCCCTGGGAAAGGCTCCTCACTGATTCTCCTGCCCCTGCAGGGAGATCACTGGGGATTCCCTTCCCTCCTACACTGAAAAATCATTCCCATTCCACAGTGAAATCCATCTGAAGAACTAATTCCTTTTATACTCGCAGGACAAAGATAGGGCTAAATAACATTCTCTGAAATCTCCATCTTTCAATGTACAAAAATAGGGTTTAAGAACTGCTTCCTTCAGGCAGGGCAGCTGGAACTCTACTATTCCCACCCAAGCTGCCTTGCTTTTTAGGGGTAAAAAGATGGATTTGTGCCTTTGAAGAAGAGATTAAGGATAATTTTATGGAATTAAGGTGCTCTGTTCGGACTTACCAACTTTGGTTGTTCTGGGTACAGAGTGGAGGGTGTTCACTGGCAGGTCTGAAGCCCCAGCTCACTGGGATTTGGGGAAGGCTCTGAGGTTGCTGCTGGCTCACCAGATTTTCCTCTCGGACACTCGTGTTGCCTCCAGGTCCTTCTGGATTGGATCCTACTCCAAACCCAGACCCAACCGTTCCATGAGCCACTTGAAGAAACATCAGCCATAACTCGACACAAAGGAAACAATCCCAAAGAAAGGAATGAAACAGTTTGCTGGAAACATCAGCCTGAACTCTACACACATGAAAGGAGCCTAAAGAAAGCTCTGGAGAAAGGAATGAAACAATTTGCTGGACAGACATTCAGTTTTACAGTCCTTTTGATATGATTTTTTTCTGTGAGGAAGATCAGACACAACTGTGCCCAGCCCTGGGCAGTAAAACAAAACACAACCGGTACAGAAATGACTTTTTTTTTTTGCTGCTGCTGTTTTTTGCTGTTTCAAGAGGGTTTTTGAACACTCACATGTGTGTTGAAATACAGTTTCTTTAAATACAATTTTAAAATACTGTTTAAAAAAAGTGAAAAAAATAATAATAACAACAACAATAATAATAATAACACTAAGTTTGGCTTTCAGCACATGTTCCAGGCCACTGGAGAGACCCTCAAAGCTGCAAATAGTAAACATGGAACTGCACGTTTTCCTTGGGCATGATGCAGTGGGACAGACTGTTCCTACCATTGTCTTGAGCTCATTAAGGCAAAGTAAATTGCATTGTCAGTTTTCATCCCTTTAGTGTTGTAGGTCTGAAGGTTGTTCATGGGAACACAGGGAACGTCCTCAAACGCAGGCAGAGCCAACAGGGAGCTGGGCTGGGGATACACAAATCAGGGGGTTCTTATTGCATAGCAATAAAGGTATCTTTTGTTTGCTTGTTTGTTTGTTTGTTCTGCAAATTGAGGTTTTGGATCCCTCCCTGGGCCCAGTTTGGTTCTGCCCACCCACATTCCCGAGGCTCTCCTGATGCTTGTGATCCCACGAGGCTGAGGCTGCCCTGGGAGAGGCAGGGACACAGGGCTGGCCCAGAATGTCCCTTTCCTATGAGCAGGGCCCAGGAAGGGCTGAGCTGCCCCCTCACACAGCCCCAGCTCCTGGGGCAGCTCCAAACCCTCCTGCTCCCAGAGGACTTCCCAAGCCAATCCTATGGATTCATCCTGCTGTAAGAATACCTCCGAGTGTAAACAAGGCTTCAGACTTTCAAGGTGTCTCCCAAATTACAGGATGCAAATTCCTCTCTGTCAGACACTTTTACAGAGGAGGCCTCACCCATTTAATGCTGTCATATTCCCAGGGGGGAGAGCCATGAGGATTAGGATCTTCTTTCAACCAGACAGGACCAAAGTGTTTCAAATTAGCAGTTCGAGATGGGTTTGGCTTCCTCTCGAGTCCTAATTTAGATTTGTCACCCACAAATGATGGACTAAGTAGTTAACACCAAAGCTACTCACCTACAACCTACTGCAACGAAGGAGGCCGACAAGAAATCCTTCCAAGTCTTGATAATAATGAAGTTTTTACTACCTTTTACATGTTTGACTCCCACCACTCCTGAATCCTGGGGTAGGAGCCAAAGGGTATTTCATATAAAGTAAAGCAAAAGCTTATCAACTCTGCTGCCAGAGTTCTTAGTTTGATTTTTTTTTTTTTTTAGGATGGTTTAAAATTCATTTACAAAAGCAGAATAATAAGGTTTCTGTGAAAGAGACCTATATACAGTAACAGGACGTAAAGGTTTTGTGTATTACAGGAAAATATCCTTGAAGCTTTTATGACTCTGGAGTCTCTGGGACTTGGACCCTTGGAAACTAAGTTTATTCCAGTGCTGGGAAGCCAGCACTAGCTAGTAATAGGTGAGACAATGAAGCACGAGTTTGTTTCCAGAAGGAACTGAAACTGCCGTGTGTGTTCTTTTGGAAGGGAAAAGAGAGACTTTTTAGGATTTTTATTGTGGAATTAAGTCCCGTAAGCCTGCTGGTGCCAATTTGTAAAGGTTGGAACTTCTTTGCCTCTTGCACTGGTCTCAGAGTGACACTGTCTGCTAAAAGTGCAGAAAGCTTGAAGAGTTTTACATTCTTCTGTAGTGCAATCCTTAAAAATCCCAGAGATTAGTGCCTGATCACTTTTGAAAAAAAGTAGACATTTTACCTAGCCCAGGGGTGCCAAAGTCCTTCTGGCCACTCCTACCTTCCACCTCAGAACAGAGCTGCCCTGGAGTCAGGCCTTTCACCTTGGAAAAGTCCATTTGTGGCAACATTCTCCAGCCAAAAAAGTACAGGGGATGTTGTACTTCCAGCAGGAACTGCAGCTGGCCAGCTCCACCATCCATCCATCCATCCATCCATCCACCTGTCCATCCATCGGTCCGAGGACGCGGAGTCAGGAGTTCCAACAACAAAGCTTGAATTTGGCAATCAAAACTGGGTTGGCTGCACCCCTAAGCTAGATTTTCTACCTAGTCTAATAAAGTAAAGCACCTTTGGATTAAAAAATACATTAAGCTTAACAGCAACTGGACGTCTCAGTTCTGCAGTTCGATCTCCGTCGCTCTCCATGGCTTTACAGCATCGTGGGGCCAGCTGGGGAAGCTCAGTCTGTGGAGTCCAGACTTTCCGAGGGAGGGGCGTACTTCAGCCTGAACGTACCTGGGACAGGGACAGGGACACAGGGGTTACACATCAGTCACCTCCCAGGGCTTCCCAAACCAACCTGCTGCCTCCTACCCGTGGTGTGAATCACTGGAGTTTGAGCGCAATTTTAGGGCTGGCACAATTTTGTTTCATGGAATCACAGGATCCCACAATGGTCTGGGTGAGAAAGGACCTTAAAGTCCATCCAGTTCCAACCCTGACACCTTCCACGGGCCCAGGGTGCTCCAAGCCCCAATGTCCAGCCTGGCTTTGGACACTTCCAGGGATACAGGGGCAGCCAGAGCTTCTCTGGGCACCTGTTCCACGGCCTCCCCACCCTCACAGGGAGGGTTTGAACAGCAATTCTTCACTTAGGTTATTGTGTTGGGAGGAAGGGAAGAGGAACAGAGATTTCAGTTTCTAAAATTCCAGGGAAACTTGCAATAATGACTGAAGCTGACCTGGCTGACAATGCAGAGGCAGCAACAGCGGTTCTGCTGCAACCTGTCCACAGCAGCTCCCTCCCTTCCTTGAGGTTTCTTCCCTCCCTAAAAAACAGTGCCAACCCCACAGATCACAGCTGAGGGCCTCGTCTGAGTCATCCTCATGGGGCTGCCTGAAATTTGGCAATAGCTCACACCATCAACTTTTGATAACAAAATATTTTTACAAGCCAGAGATTGCCAGACACCATCAGACCCCAGGGGCAGGTCTCAAGGCCACACTCTGGATTGGATCCTACTCCAAACCCAGAGCCAACCATTCCAAAGCGTCACCCAAACGCAGCCATGAGCCACTTGAAGAAACATCGGCCGTAACTTGGCACAAAGGAAACAATCCCAAAGAAAGGAATGAGCCGGTTTGCTGGAAACATCAGCCTGAACTCTACACACAGGAAAGGACCCTGTGTGTCCCCCCAGCCTTTACCTTGCCGATTGAAATCCATGGGTGGCTGTTTGCAGTCCTGAGCTCTGTGCCCGCTGGCCCCGCAGTTGTAACAGGAGAGGTTCCCGTTTTTTTTGTGGCTTGACCCGTTGCCGTTGCCCATCATCCCCTGTGCCTGGTACACCCCGGCCGTGCCCGCCATAAAGTTCTGCATGGGGGGCACGGCGAAGGTGGACTGGCCGGCCATGACGGAGTCGGGGGCCAGGCCGCTGTTGTAGGCCGTGTGCACCACGGGGAACGTGGTGCTGCTGTTGTACTGCTGCGTGTTGATGTAGCCGTTGCTACACAGGGGGTTGAAGGGCAGGAAAGGGAAAGTAAACATGGAAGGTCCTGAAAAGGGGTGCTGGAAATAGTTGGCGTAGCTGACGGTCATGCCGCTGGAGCCGCAGTTGCCGCTGCAGCCGCAGGAGCTGCACACCATGCAGCCGGGGGGCTGCGGCGGCGGCTGCTGGTGGTGGTGGTGATGGTGGTTCTGGTTGGGGACGGGGACGCTGCCGGACGAGCCGCCGCCGCTGCTGCTGCTACTGCTGCTGCTGCTGCTGCTGTAGAAGTTGTTGTCGGCGCCGGAGGAGAGCGTGGGGCTGGAGCTGGGCGCGGGGCAGCTGGGCAGGTTGGCCATGGTGGTGAAGGACGGGGACGGGTGGCTGCTGGAGGAGGCCGCGTTGCTGTTGGCGCAGAAGCTGCCCTGCATGGGCGCCACGGGCACGCTGCTCATGGCAGAAAAGGCAACTTTGGTGTTGGCTGTGTACAGAGCAGTCCGGGGGTTGATTATTGCAGGGGACACCGTTATTTGCATATTACTGGAGCAGGAAGTCTGTCCGGCCATGGTGGAGTCGGTGGGAAGAGACGACGACACCAGGAGTTTGATGGGCGGACGAGCCACATGGAAGACTGTGCTGGACGTCACCGTGGCAGCGGTGCTCGTCTCCACTATGAGTCCTGGCTGCTGGGCTGGTTTGATCACTCTGTCCAGAGCGGAAGCGTGGACGACTTTGGTGCGAGGCCCAAAGTTCATGGTGGACGTGGGGGAGCTGCTCTCGGCACCCCCCGACAGCACCTGCAGGGGCTGGTGCGCAGAGGACGCGGACATGACATCCACCACGGCGTTCCCAAAGCCCTTCTCCATCTTTATGCTGCCCCTCGAGCCCGGAGACACTTTATTCCTTTCCTCCAAAGACAAGAGGGAGTGCACGGAGGACGAGAGCAGCTTCATGTCGGCGGAGCCGCGCTCCGGTTTGTGCATGGAGCCGAGCATGCGGATGGGGGCCATGTGCGAGGGGCTCGGGGACAGCATCTGCATGGGCAGCGCGTGGTGGCCGGCGGGGCCCGAGCCGCCGTCGTTCTGCACGGGCAGCACCTGGGCCGTGGGCCTGGCAGAGCTCGAGGGGAAATGGTTCAGCAGCATCACCGGCTTCTCCTTGTCCGAGGCGTCCAGGTGGAGCTCCAGGCCTGGGGAGAGAGGCGTGGTGAGGACAGCCCTGGGCGGGGCAGGGGGCGCGGCCGCGGGGCTCTGCTTACGTCTCTCGTTCTCCTCGGCGCTGTCCGAGCTCTCCTCGCGTGCCTGGATCCCCATGGGGCTGGAGCTGGAGCTGGAGTACTCGGAGGAGCTGCCCTCCCTGGGCAGGGGGTGGGCTGCCTGATCCACGTCCACTCGCAGCTCTGCAGGGACAGGGGACACGCAGGTGACACTGGCAGCACCTCAGCAGGACACGGCCATGCTCAGCAGTTACAGGGATACATCACAAGTGGAACAGAGCAGCTGCCCCATTCCCACTAGAGCCATGGAAAAATCACTTTTTATTGCCCCCAATAATCACTGAAATCAGACTTTTTGCTTGCTGCCCGTGAAGCCAATGGCTTTTGGAAGATAAAGCTTGGGGAAGCAGCAGCCCAGGAAGGAGCTGACCCTCGAGCAGGCACAGCTGAGCACAGCAGGGTCCCCTGCTCCCCTTACCTGCAGCGTGGTTGCCCCGGATACTCTGGATAGGCCCCACGTGGGAAGTGGGGGGAACCCTGGCCACCCCACTGCTGGTCACTGAGGAAGGTGTGGAGGGGTTTAGGCACCGTTTCTCTGACTTCTCCCTACAGGGTGATGGAGAGAAGCGTGAAGAGACAGAAACTGGCTAAAACACAACCATAAATAAATCCATTTCTGAAAGAACCCAAAGCAGACAAAGCCCACTGAACAATGCACTGCTGCTGTGCCCATTTCAAATGGAAACACTTGGAAATCACAGCAGTGCTGACCAGGACAGCCAGCAGTTAGGCTTGGACTATTTGCCATCTGATTACAACACTATGCTCTTATTTGTCCAGGGTAAAACATCACCAAACCCTGACTGAACTCTAAAATTCTGTCATATATTATGTCAGCACATCCCAAACCCAAAGAGAGAACAAACACAGTCCCAAGTTTTCCTTTTCCAAACAAACTCTGGAGAAACTAAGATTGCTGATAAATGCTGCCAAGGATCTCTGAAAAATGGGCACAGATTTGGGTTTCTAATTGCTTTGTAAGGAACAGCAGCAGCTGCAGAATAAACACTTTCCTGTCAGTGAGATGCAAAAACCAGGACAATCTGTTGCATCAGTGTCCCCAAAGGGCTGTCAGGGCTGCTTGGGGGCACTGTGGGACACTGAGGCAGCTCCTGAAGTAGCTGTGCTCCATCCACGTGGACTGGAGCCCAAAAAATTGTCACTTGCTAGGAAAAAACAGGCCTGACTTTGGGAGTGCATCCCCTGGGACTGCAAACCCAACAGCTCCCACCCATGTCAAGTGGATGGGAAGCCCAAAATCTTTGCAATAAATGTGATACAAGTTTAAAAAAACCTAAACACAATGTGTGTATTTTGTAGATTTAAAGATTTGGTATCCTTATCACAACCCTGAAGAGGCAGCAGTAAACCACAAAGTGCTAACTATTGTTTAGTAATGGAGATAATCATCATCCATATCTCCATGGGAATCATGGCAGGTTTGTGCTCTGGGAAGTAAAATTTGCATTTTTTGGCCATAAAAGAAGTTCACCCAGCCCTCACTTACTTCTCCAGCTCCAGTTGGGTCTTGAGCTTCTTCTTTGCTCCCATGGTGAGGGACTCAAACTTATTCAGATCTTCCTCAGTAAGACTCAGAAACTTTGAAAGAAAAAATATGTTTAGTTTTATATCCTGAAATATTCTTATTCCCTTTTTTAGTGAAGAGTAATTCCAAAAGCCAACTTTAAAACCATTTTTAAATTCAAAGAAACTCTCTACTCCAGTTTTCAATTATAGTGTAAAAGGAAAGTGTGGGGGACAGGCATGAAAGGAAGAAACGTGCAGATTTAATTTAATTAGGTGTGTGCTTGAATTAACCAGTCACAATAAAGATGAAATAACTCATGTACATATTAAAATAGAATTAAATTAAAATAGAACTTGGTGCTATCAGTGAATTTAAGGAACTTAGAAAATCACTCCAGTTTTCTCAGTGTGTTATTTACCACAAAAGTGGAGCAAAAATATACACCAATAGTAAATTTAATAATAAAATATAGATAGATACAGACATTTATATTATGATGTAATTAAAATGAAAGGCAATGAAGTATGCATAATAATATTTGCTTTTTTAAAAATAGACTGGAATACAGAGTTTTACTACATTATTAAAGATTAAAAAAAACCCCAGTATATTTCCCTTCTTATAATGAAGAAAATTAAATCAGAAGCCTCTGGTAAGAGATTGAAATTAAATCCATAAAATATTCCAAAGCAGCACAAAGCTCAGCCCAACCCTCCCTCCACTGGAGGGCGTTCCAGGCCAAAAGAAAGAGGACAAGTACTCTCCCACTGGAGCTGGGAAAATGCTCCAAAACCTCGTTGAGACAAAATCCAGCACACAAGGTGTGATCAGGGACTCTTGCAATGCAAAGACATAAGAGATGATTTTTCCACAGGAATTTCTGCAGGAAACAAACCTCACTCACTCATGTTCATATTCATGCCACATGTCTCTGAAAATCTAGTTCTTAAAACAGGGATAACCAAATATTTTGGGAGAAAAATCAACCAAGAAGCAGAATTCCAGAGAAATCAACATATTTAGGTATCTCCTGCACACAAAAGGATGCCCAGGGAGCCAAGCAGAGCTGCTGAGGCAGCATCCCAGCTGGATCTCCAAGCCTTCCATGAGGAAGCCTGGGAGAAGCAGCAGCTGTTGGACAGCCCTGGACACAACACAGAGTGAGAACAACAAGAAGGTTTTCATCAATTCATTACTGCTTTCAGAAAGTGAAAACCTCCCCAGCAGTGCCAGAAACTTGTGTGATCCTGGGTGCAGATGTTCCCAGCCTGGAGAAGGTGGGGATAATTAAAAGCTGCTTCCCTCCCTTTCCCGCCCTACCTTCTCCATGGTGAGCTGCTTGAAGACGGGGTAATACTTGTGCAAGCGCAGCTTCCTGAGCCAGTCCAGGATGCCGTTCTGCTCCTGTGTCTGAGGGGTCTGAGGGCTGGAAGACATCAGCATGGCAGGGGAGGAGCTCTCCAGCTGGGAGCGATAGCCCAGCGAGGAGGAGCCGGCGCTGCCCGAGTGCGAGCAGTGCGCCAGAGACGCCGGGGCAGCGGCCGAGTGCTGCACGTGGCTCTGGGAAGACTGAATTCCAGCCACCCCACAGATAGGTCTGCAAAACAGGAACAGGCCTGGGTTTAGTGGGATGAGCTGTGACAGCCAGAGATCAGCTGCTGTGGCCACAGAAATCGGGAAAAATTCATAGAAATTCTGGGGGAAACGACCCCATTGGAGCCAAGGTATGGATTTGTACCTGCCCTGCTCCACAGCTCAGTAAAACAGGGCTCTTCTGGCAAAGGGGGAAGCTGATCTTCACCTTCAACAGAATTTTCCTTCAATAATTTCCTTCACTAATCACAGATATGAAATATTCTGCTGTCTCTCTGTGATTTAAAAAAGCTTTCGACAGAGCGGCCTTTGCATTATTAAAAAGAAGTAAAGAAGCCCAAATATAATCCCATGGAAATTTTTAATCTTTCCATATGGAAGTGGCAAAAGAAGCCACAATATTGGCTCCTTGAAGGTGGTCTGGGTTTTGTTGGAGGACATGAAAATTGCCCCTTAAGAGAATGAATTATAAACAGGATAAATATTTCACCTTCCAGATGTTCCCAGCGTAGTTCCTACTTTATACAGGGAGGGGTTGCCAGGATCTGGAAACAAGGAACAGAGTCACAAATGGCATCAGTTTATGAAATGCAGTACAAAAAAAAATACTATTTTTAAACTTTATTTCAACTCACTTGAGCTCTGAAGTTGCTGTGAGGGAGATGAAGTGCTGAAGAACTTCCTGACGTGGTCATTTTTCACCACATGGGAAGGGAACGGGGCCAGGTACCTGCAGCAAACAAAGGCCCTGCTCTGTTAGAGCCTCCCAAATCCATCAGGATTGCACTCTGGACAACACACTTGGAAATCAGATTGGAAATTGAAAAGCTGAAACCCACCATGCAATTCTGAATTCTGGAAATTGATGGATATTCTTAATACCAAACCCTGTTACCCCCGGGTTGTTTTCACTCTGGTGAGTGTTTCAGCAAGGACCCCTCATTCAGCAACCCTGAACACTTCTAAGGCAGAAAATGTTCAAATGTAAACTTGAAAATTGCCTTTCAAATGCAGGAACCTGAGGAATATAAAATAGAGATGGATCTGTTATTGAATTTCCTCCTCTTGGAGATAAACAGCAGATGCAGAGTCTGGCAGTTTAGGGCAAAACTTCTGTCACATTTTCCCTGTGCCTCTTCTAAGGGAAAAAAGCCCTTTAACAGCATTCCAGCTCCTCCAGGGGGCTGTGGGACAAGGGATGGAGGGGCAGGACAAGGAGGGACAGCTTTGAGCTGGAAGAGGATGGATTTAGATAAAATCCAGAGGGAGAAATCCTTCCCTGGCAGGGTGGGCAGGCCCTGGCACAGGTGCCCAGAGCAGCTGGGACTGCCCCTGCATTCCTGGCAGTGCCCAGAGCCAGGCTGGACAGGGTTTGGGGCACCCTGGGACAGTGGAAGGTGTCCCTGCCATGGCAGGGGTGGGATGGGATGAGCTTTGAGCTCCCTTCAACCCAAACCACTGTGGGATTGCACCAAAAAACGCCAATTTCCCAAAGCTTTGCACCTCTCACACCCAGAGGCGTTTCCCAGCTGGAAAGCCCAGAGTTCAGGGCTGAATTTCACAGCTGAGCAGCACCTTGGAGCAGCTTCTGCCCTGCTCCAGAGCTGCAGCTGAGGCCTGGCAGGGCAGTTGCTGCTCCATTAACCCAGATTTGCAGAGGCTGTTGTTCCCAAGCAGCAGGCACACACACATTGCCTGCAGCCTCCCAAAGTCTCCTTGGAGCACTGCAAGGCACTGGGAATGCTGCCTGCCATGAAAAACAATCCAGGCATGCACCTGCTGGCTGCTGCCTATGGAAAACCAACATCCACCATAGTTTAGGGCAAAAAAAAAGTGGAAAGGAGAAGCTCTAATAAAGTGAATTAATATTTTAAAGTGTCATTTGATTTTATAATAATAACATATTAGGATCAGAATGATATTAATATTACAATAATTTCGTTTTGTGTAGATAAAGACAGTAGCAGCTGAAAGGAATTTAAGTCACTCCAATTTTCCTAGGAAAATCATATTTAGAAAGACAAACCTGATGTGATCTGCTACAGGTGATGATATTTAAATAATGGTTTATATTAAATAATGGCCAGATGATTTGTGATAATTTGAGGAGGTACAAGATAAGGCTTCAAAAATTTCTTAGCTGTTAAAGACTTCCAAAAATGTAACAATTTAATAATATCTAAATACATACCTAACTTTTTAAAATGAAAGTAAAATGACAACCTAAAATGACTGAGAAAATAAAAACTCTGTGAAAGGGGGAAAAAAATCCCCACAACCCATTCCTCAATAAAGAAGGGTGAATATTCAGGCTTCTATTTTTTCCTGAGTTTTGAGTGGTTGTTTTAAAAAATTCTGGTTATTTTTGAGTCCAAACCAAACTTTTGCAAAACCAGTGATCCTCTATTTGTTCTTCACAAGGAATGAGGAAATATCAATTCTCCAGGAAGCTCAATACAGAATATTATTACCATCTGTATTTCTCAAGAAAGAATTCCTGAAAAATTGTTATGCACTGGAATTAATGGAACATCCAGGAAAAAAAGCTTAGGATCAGGCTCTAATTTCTTTGAAGTAATTTAGAATATGGAGATAATATTTCTATTTCCTGTTTTGTTTTTTTTTCTTTTTCTCAGTGAAAGAAGCCCACTGTCAAGATAAAAACTCCACAAAATCCCAGCATACCTCAGGTCTGATTCCAGGTCCATGTGGTTCCTTTCCAGGTAAAATGAATCTGGACCAGCTAAGCAGGGAATGAATTTCTCCAAGTTTTCTTCTGGATACAGCTGAGACAGCTAAAGGGGGAGGATATGACAAATTAAACTTGAAAAGTTTTGTTATTTCTATGAGGTTCAAGCCACTGCCCGTTATAAATGAAATATTTTATGAAATTCAATCTGAATTCTCTTGGCACATTTTGAGAAGTATCACTGAACAAAATTAGAGAGGGGGACACAACATTTTTTTCCTTTTCAAAGTGTTTTTCTTATTGTCTTTACCTTTGAAATGAATTCAGTCACTTCAGCAGAAGATTTGGTTACCAACGTCACCGAAGAATCAGACCACAGGACCTTGGGGAGGAGCAAGAAGGGTTTGCTTTAGTAATTAATTGAATTTGGTTCCTCAAAATTCAGTAATTGGTATCAACTGTCCCTCACAGATGTTCTGATGGGTGACATCAAGAAGGAAACACTTTTTTTTTGTGCACAAGGACAAAATTGCTGCCCAATTCTTGCTGTTTTTACATTTGTCAACTGCTCTGGATGCTTGGAAAAGCCCCTCAGAGTTTACACAGCCCTTACACCCTGCAGACATCCAGAGTTAAGCAAGCAACCACGGAGTAATGGAATTTTTTCTCCTCATTATTGTTAAAGAAAACAGCTGGTTTGTAGGATCTGCTTTCCAACAGGAACAGCTCCCCCCACACAAGGCTGCCTATTGCTAATTAATCAACTCCATATGCCAGAAAAATTGAGAATGGCAGCAAAAATCCAGGCAAAACCTTCCCAGTGAAACCTGCAGCTCCTGCTCCAGACTCCATCTTGTCCATGCTCTAAAAAAAGGGAATATTCAGTATTTCTTCCCACACAAACAAGCCACAACACCCTTGGATATTGAAGCGTTTATTGCTTGGGAGATAAGTTTAATCAAGCCAAAAATCAGGATTTCTTGGCTTGAGGAAAATCAGCATGAGACAGGCTAGGAGTGAATCCCTATGGATCCAAAATATCCATTGGAGCATCTGGGAGGCAGCTGGATCCAGAGGGAAGGAGCTGGGTGGGAGTCTGGGGATCACAGAGCAGCCTCTCACATGACATTCGTTTCAATGACAACTCCAAACATACACTAAGTTTTTCCAGCCATCCAAGAGCTGCCAAAATGAGTGGGGAGAGGAGAGGATTTCAAAATATATTACATAAGGGAGGAATTTCCTCTCAGCAGAGCTGTTACACAAAAAAAGGGGGGGAAAAGAAGACAGAAACTTGAGCAGTTTTACCAAGTTTGTGGGTTGTTTTGTTTTTAAGTTTGTGGTAAATAAATATTTTTTTTTTAATTCACAAGGAATTTCAGAAAGTACAGGAAATATTCTCTTTTTTCCTAGTTCTGTAATAACTCAACAACTGTCATGACTTCTGTTTAAACTTGAATTTTCAATACTTATAAAACAATAATGTGAACTGTAAATGGGGGGAACAATAGCACTGCAAACACGACACTGCTCCATCCATTGACCTGCTATTCCCAAGCTCCTAAACTGAACAAAACCATTCCATAATTGGGTTTTTAACCCAGCAAACAGCAATTTATCAACTCAGCTGAAGTCTCTGCTCTTCCTTCAGTTCAAGCTGTTGAGGCAAACATTGGGTACAGTAATTTCTGTTATTTATAGAAAAATTTGTAATAGGAAAAGAAGTTTCACGAGATCTTAATTGGAGTGGAGACAACTGCAGGCTTCATACAGAGCTTGAAAAGCCCTTGGAAAAATCCTGTCTGTGATTGATGACATTTGGAACAATTGGGGATTCAGGAAATTTGGGACATTCTCCATGAATCCAGCCCTGCAGAGGTTAATGCTGCCAAAATCCCAACAGATGCTGAGGAGTTTTAAGGAATAACTTGGTGAAAGTTGTGGATAATTGGGATTCTCCCACCTGATTCCTTCTGAGTTCCCCTTTTCTCAGCCCCCACTTTGTCTCATCAAACAAACCAAAGCTGTTTTCTGTGCATCCCAAACTTTGGAATACCTGACTCCAGTTTGTCAGCTGCCCAGCAGCACCATTCCCATGGCTGCCATTGCTCCAGGGGATGAACAAGGAACTCATCCCTGCAGGGGGATGGGAGCAAACCCAGGCTGCAGCAGGGGGAAGCTGCTGCTGCTGCTGGCCTGGGGGCTGAGCCACTCTCTGTGCCACTGGCACTGTGGCCACTGCCACTGTCAGTGCCACAACACTGCTGCCACTGCCATTCTCTGTCCCACTGTCAGTGCCACAGCACTGCTGCCACTGCCACTGTCAGTGCCACTGGGACTGCTGCCACTGTCACTGTCAGTGCCACTCTCTGTGCCACAGCACTGCTGCCACTGTCAGTGCCACTGGGACTGCTGCCCCTGCCACTGTCAGTGCCACATCACTGCTGCCCCTGCCACTGTCAGTGCCACAGCACTGCTGCCACTCTCAGTGCCACTGTCAGTGCCACTGTCAGTGCCACAGCACTGCTGCCACTGCCCCTCTTAGTGCCACAGCACTGCTGCCACTGCCACTGTCAGTGCCACAACACTGCTGCCACTGCCACTGTCAGTGCCACTGTCAGTGCCACAGCACTGCTGCCACTGCCACTCTCAGTGCCACAGCACTGCCACTGCCACTGCCAGTGCCACAGCACTGCTGCCACTGCCACCCAGGCCAGGCTGCCTGCAGCTCACCCAGCAGCCCCTGCCCTGCCCTTCCTGCTGGGTGAACACCTCTCTGCTGGGAAGGGTTTGATTCCCTTTGCCAACACTTTCAGCTCACGGTGAAAATTCCCTTCCAGTCAACTCCCCCAGTTCTTGCTCCACTGAGTTTTCCTCAAGTGTAGGAATGTGCCCCCTGTTGATGGAGTGACTCAATTGTTCTTTGTCTGCTTAAAAAGGCAAAAAGCCCAGAAGTTTCTCTCCCAAAGACACCTCATAGGACCTTTGGGACTTCACCTCAAACCTGGGGCTGTCCAGTTGGACAGAGGCCAAGAGGTCCCACCTATGTAGTTCACTAGGAAAGAACAAAGGAAATATTTGCTTTTGTGGGGTGTTCTAGCAGAAGCAAGAACCTTTTGCCCCTGGCTTGGTTTTTCTCTGTAAGAGCTTCGTTATTTTGCCTTTTATTAAACATGTTTCTGTTTCCAACACTGCCTCAGAAGCCATCCTGCTGATTTTATGCCTTTCAGGGTAGCTGGGCTATCTTGGGTGTGATGGGTTCCTCTGAGAGCTCCCAAGATAAACCCAGCACTCAGCCCTGAGGAGTTCCCAAAGCTTTTCTGTTCCCTCCAACCTTTTGGAACCATATCCCACCACAGGCTCCCTCCTCCCTGCCTCTCTCCAGCAGCTGTGCCCTCAGAGCCCACACTGTTCTCTGTCCAGATTAAGACCTAAATTCTCTCTGGCTTCTGCATTCCAGCAGAAGAATGGACATTGGATATAGATATGGATAATATCCTGTAAGTGTGGCATCACATTTCCCCTAAATAAACACTGCCAAAATTTCCTCCATCAAAATGTTTTTTGGGTTTTTTTTTTTTTGCCAATCCCCACCTACCAACCTCTGTATCATCCACAGCCATTTATGACTTTCAAATCATTGATTAAAAGCTATCAGTCCCAAAGGAGCTCTGCTCTCAACAAAGGATTTTTGGGATCTAACAATAAAATTTGAAAATTTCCTCAACTCCTCCTAAAGTATTATCCTCCCTTCTTTCATAGGAAAGGAAACCCAAACTTACCTCAAAGGAATACTCAACATTTCTTTCAGTCTTCTTGTGTGCCAGCCCCTTTAATTCCACTTTTTCAACACTCACTATGGAAAAACAAAAAGAGAAGAAGAATGAGGAGGATGTTCCTCAATACAGGCATAAGTGATGACTTTTGGGAAGTGCCAGGCCTTGTTTTGAGAGCATCCCATGACCTGTGGAGGTGTTCCAGGTGCCCAGTTCCAACTTCCTCCCTCAGGAATGTTGGTACCACCACTTGATGCTGTTTTCCAACCTTGGGAGAGCTTCATTCCAAGCAGTTTCAACCCAAATAATCCACTCCAAGCAAAGCTCTTATCACCCCACTCATCTCTGTAATAACACACATGGAATTATCTTAATAACATCAAGGAACAAACACCATCCCTCCCAGGGGAGCTGGCATGAGGAAGAGCTCTCCATGTTTTCAGGGCCTGGTTTTACAAGTTCACTTTGGTTTCATGGCTCTGTTCACATCCTGACTCCTCCCTTCCTGCAGCTTCACAGAAAAATTCCCTTGGAATAAGGTGTAAGTAAAACCAGGATCTGAGTGTAGAAAGGATGGATGCCAGGACAGGTCAATTCACACATCAGATACTTGGTGTGCTGAGTTCTGGGAGACTCCCCCTTCCCCAAGACACCCAGAGCAGGAATTCACCATGAAAAGCCTTTATTTCATCAACTTTCTATTCTCTTATAAATCCTTCCTGCCTTATGACTGCACACATGGGGATCCACACATGGATTTTGCTTAGAAAAAGCCAATTTACATTGGCTTAAAACTTCAAAAGCAGAATTATCCCAACCCAGAGTCAGTAAAATTTCACCTGTGAGTGCCAGGTGCCTGAAGGGACACGTGCTGTGCATGGAGTTTTTGGACTGAGCAGTCCTAACAAGCAGAGCCCAGAATTGTGTCACTTTATTTCCAGAGAATCCCCATTTACAAGCTGTTTACCTGTTTTCAGGACTATTTATTATTAACTTTTGGTTATCAGTAAGACTCAAACCAACGTTTATCACATGGAACTTCCTCCTGAGTGCCCAACAAAACACTGCAGTGAAATGACAGCAGCACCACTGCAACAGGGACCTGCCTTGTGTCACCTCCCTTGTCCCTGTCCCCAGGGAGGCTCCACCCAAAGCCCATCTGGAGCCTGAGTTCCCTCTGTTTCCCAGCAGTTGTGGCCTGAAGGTTTCATTGAGACCTTTTAAATTGTTTTTATTGTGTTCTCAGAGAATCCCAGAATGCTTTGGGTTAGAAAGGACCTTAAAGCCCACCCAGTTCCAACCCTGACACCTCCCACTGTCCCAGGCTGCTCCAAGCCCTGTCCAGCCTGGCCTTGGGCACTGCCAGGGATCCAGGGGCAGCCCCAGCTGCTCTGGGCACCTGTGCCAGGGCCTTCCCACCCTCACAGGGAACAATTCCTGCCCCAAATCCCACCTAAATCCACTCTCTGGCAGTGGGAGCCATTCCCTGTGTCCTGTACCCCATCCCTTGTCCCCAGTCCCTCTCCTGGAGCCCCTTTAGGGGCTCTGAGCTCTCCCTGGAGCCCCTTTAGGGGCCCTGAGTCTCCCTGGAGCCCCTTTAGGGGCCCTGAGCTCTCCCTGGAGCCCCTTTAGGGGCCCTGAGCTCTCCCTGCAGCCCCTTTAGGGGCTCTGAGCTCTCCCTGGAGCCCCTTTAGGGGCTCTGAGCTCTCCCTGCAGCCCCTTTAGGGGCTCTGAGCTCTCCCTGGAGCCCCTTTAGGGGCTCTGAGTTCTCCCTGGAGCCCCTTTAGGGGCTCTGAGCTCTCCCTGGAGCCTTCTCCTCTCTTCTCCTCTCACCCCCAGGTGTCCCAGCCCTGGAGCAGCTCCAAGGGCTCCTCTGGGCTCGTTCCAGCATTCCTGGCTCTGGCAATCCCAGGGCTGGACACAGCTCTGCAGGTCCTGCTCATTTCCAAATGTTACCCCCTGAGTCTTGGCTGCTTGAAAATCTCTCCTTTCAGTCTTATTTGCAGTGAAAATATTGAAAGCCCCCAAATTCAGCTCCACAGATGTTTGTGGCTGTCTTTACATGGAGAAAATGAACATTCCTGTTCTGATACTCACAACTGTTCCTCCTCCATGTAACTCCTAATTGCAATTACATCAATCCCTGGGCTTAGGAATAATGTCAATTCATTACTTACTGCTTTCTCCTGCACATTCTGCTTTTTGGAGAGGTTTGTTCCTTTCAAAAGATTGCACTGGGTTCCTCTCACGCTTCTGAAATGATTTTGTGCCACATGCTGAGCACCACAGGGATAAATCTGCTCAGCAGACATTGCTGAGCCATCCACACAATATTCAGTGGTATGAAGGTTTGAACATGAAGATTTGAAAAGGTTAATTGAAAAAAAAAAATCTACCTCAGTACATTTCTTTAAGAGAATTCAGGGCCCCCTGAGATGCGATCACAGCTAAAATAAACTGAATATTGATTGGAATTATGAGTACTACAGGATTATAATGAAAATAATGTGTAAAATGGGTATTGAGAGGGGGAATGTGGTGAAGCAGCTGAAAGATGAGCAAATAACTTGCAGAAATCCTGGTGTCAACTGCTGCAACATCTGGTTTTGAAAAACACAGCCTGTGTTATGCAACATTTGTTGTTTATAGCAAACCCAGCATCACTTTTCTGCAACTGTTCTTATCATTTGGCATTTCTAAAGGATTCAAAGCCCATCTCTTCCAGACATTCATTTTTCATCTCCAGCAATTGCAGCAGAATTGGATTACTCAGAGACACAAACCCAAGCTATTCCTGTTTTACTCTGTGGAGTAAACCACCCCTGGATCTCGTGGTGCTGACAGTGCCACAACCTTTTCCTGCTCAAAGCATGGGCTGAGCTTGCCCAGTGAATAAAATGCACTGCAGTGAATTTATCATGGGAAAGGATTGCAATCAGAAAAATGGACCTGTAGGTAAAGATCAGATTTACTGATCTTGTAAGATGAGCTCTGTTCTAGGGCAGGAAATGCAGCTCCTGTCCTGCAGGAGAGGCTTTAGGGAACACCAACTGGGCAATTCCTCATATCACACAAACAGCTCCAGGAGTTTTCTCCCAGCTAGCTAAAATACCATGAAAAATGAAAAACATCACCTGCCTGAAGAAATCTTGTTTAATTTATCAAGTTGTGTTTGTGTTCTGTGGCCTCTCACCTACTCTGTGTGTTGTTTAACTTCTGGCTGGTTTATTGAAATAACCTTCCCAAACCTACCCTGAAGCTTCACTTTATTCAATCAGTGCTACAGAACTCCAGAAGAAAAGGTGCCATCCACTAAGTACAAAGGGAAGGAAAAAAAAGGGATTTTTATTTACTTCTTTTACTCTCAAAAGCTCAAAGAGCTGACTCTACTCAGTATCCCAATGAATGAGTCCAGGAGCAGAAAACCCTTTGTGCAGAATTAAGGACACATGATACTGATGGCTTTTCAGGATGCTGAATCCAGCAAAACTCCAACTTGCCAACCCAGGGGACACAAAAAGTGAAAAGTTTCTAATTCAGGAGATTCCCTGAGTATATTTGCACTGGCAAAGGGGCACAGGAGGCCTCTTGCTGTGGGGATTTATCCAGAAATATCTGGGCAATTCCAGCAGGTGAGTGGAACAGCTGGATGAGATCCCCAGGAGAGGGGCAGAGGAAAACAAAGGGGCTTGGAGAAGCTCCAGCAAGGCTGTGGTGCCACCTGCCAGGACCTTCTGGCATCATCCCTTAAGGGCTTTCTTTAAATTATTATTATTATTGTTATTTTCTGCTTTCTCTGAACACAAGAGAAGCGTTTTCCATGTCATTTTGGGCTTTTTTAAATTATTATTATTATTGTTATTTTCTGCTTTCTCTGAACACAAGAGAAGCGTTTTCCATGTTGTTTTGGAGCCCATTTGATGGTGTCCAGCATGGAAGGCTGGGTGTGGAACCCTCCAGCACTGAGGCACAGCCAGAAGCAGAGCCAGGGACGTCACCTCCTCTGCTGCCCCACAGCCAGGGAGCCTGCACACATTTGGTTCAGCTCTGCTTTCCTACTTTTCCTATTTCCTGGGGGCTTTTCCCCTGGTTTTTTTCCCCATTTCTTATTTTCATATTTCCTGTTTTCTGTTTTCCAGCCGGGGATTTTCACCCTTTTGGCTGATATTGGATCGTTTCCCATCTGCTCACTTCAGTGCTCCTGTGAAGGGACACACAATTCCCTCCCTCTGCTCACCCCAGGTGTTAAATCCTCTGCATTTCTGGTCTCCCTCTCCAAAAAAAGCAGGAGTTTGGATCTCCTCCTCCTCCTCCCAAAATGTCAGCAGCTACACAAAGCAAAAGGCCAATTCCAACCCTTCAGGATCTGCCATTCCTGGCTGGTAAAGGTCAGGGTAAAACCTGCACTGGGTGTGGGCAAGGGCAGATGAGACATTTTGAGAAGCCACATCAATCAGATATTGATCTTTTTATAATTGCCCCTTTACAGCTTCTGGATCCATCCTAATAAAAGGATTAGACAGATCAGTGCCTCAATGCAAATGGAGAATTTTGTGCTCCTCCTGAAAAAGTAAAAGTAATGAAAGATAAATCAGGAGTGTTGATTGTGGCCCAGCCCTTTTCCATAAAATCCAATATTTCACCATTCCATACCTCGAGGATTTCCTTTGATGAAATCCCTGGGTGCAGGGTCAGTTTGGGTGGGATGTACCATGGAAATGCCACTCCCCAGGGGCAAAATCTGAGTCTCCTGAAACTGGGCTGAACATTTTGGTTTGTGCCACTTGACCAAAAACAGCAGAAAGGCTGCAAGTTACTTTTAAATAATAATAATAATAATAATAATAATAATAATAATAATAATAATAATAATAATAATAATAATAATAATAATAATAATAATAATAATAATAATAATAATAATCCTAGGTAAAAAACACAACAACAAAAAAAAACCCCAAAAAACAAAAACAAAATCCCAAAACAAACAAAAACCACCAAAAACTAACAAACAAACAAAAACCCTAGGTAAAATCCTTTCTAGAGGAGGCCATAATCATAAATGAGGCCTCTGAACTAGAAGATTTATTAGATTTTCATTCATGGAAAGAGGCATCAAACACCATGACAAGCAACTGAGTTTGTGCTGAAAAAGTGGAACAAAAGGGACCTCATAAAATCCTTTCCCCATCGCTGTTGACACAGAAGTGGGCAGAAATGCAGCACCACCACTTCCACAAGGCATCATCATCAGTCCTGGTGCTGAAGAAATGCTTCCAAAGCAGCATTACCCAACTGCTGCTGCCCAGCAGATGCCAAAATCTGGGAACAAAATCCCACAGAGGCTCCCCACAAACCCTCCAGGATTTATGTTCCCACATCCACAGGCAGGAGGGAAGGAAAACAGATACAAGAATTTGTTTGCTCCATGCAAAGCACATTCATGGCAACAAAAGACCAGAAATTACAGGGGTTTGTGGGCTTTTTGTTTGGGTTTTTTGACTGCTTATAAACATCAGCTTAAGAGAAGGGGGTTTTGGGCTGTTTTGGAGAAAACTTCTTGCTTTCACTTTTTAAATCTTTCTAAAGCTTTTTATCCAGGCTATGATAAAAATCCAGGATAGCCTCTTGTTCCCAGCACAGACATTGTTCCTCTTCTCCACAAACACACAAGGACTGAGATTTCTCATCACTAAATTTGATTTCCCTTTCTCCTACTTCTTAAAACTTCAATTATTCTTGTACTGGAATAATGGAGGCCTGAGGAAAACCTGCAGAATTAAATGTTAGGGTCTGAATCTGTAGGATGAGAACTGAGATTGAAACACAAGCAGCATCTTTAGGGTGCCAAGAACTTGGTGTTGATGCCATCCCAGGATCCCTGAGGTTGGAAAAGGGCTCCAAGGCCATGCAAGCCAAGCTGTGACAGATCCCCACCTTGTCACCAGCCCAGAGTGCCACATCCAGTGACCCCAGGACACCTCCAGGGATGGGGACTGTCCCAGGAGCTCAGACCATTGTGTTTAGTTACTAAAACTCCTTTAGCAAAGCACAGAATGACAATATGATCTTCTAACAGATATTCTAATAGGTGTTAGAAGATTCTAATAGACCTTCTAATATTATCTCCTAATTATCTGATCTGCCACTGAAGGCTGGCCCTGCTGAGCTGTCCCTGAGGTGATTGCAGAGGGAGAATTCCCTGGGGGAGCATCCCAAAGCCCCAACCCTGCAGAACCCAGCAGGCTCTGAACACTCCATATGTGGAGAGGATGGCACTGAAACCATTCAGCCTGAGCCCTGCTCTACTCCCCAGGCAGCAGCAACACACCTTGGTGTGCTCCATGGCACATGAACCCCCCTGAGATCTCTGATCTGCATCACCTGACGGGCCAGAGCCCAGAGCAGGAGGGCACCAGGGGCTCTCTGCTGGGGGAGGGCTGCAGGGACAGAAACTGCTGCTGGCGAGGCAAAAAACACCAAAAAACACCAAAAAAAACCACCAAAAAAACCCACCAAAAAAACACCAAAAAAACACAAAAAAAAACCCCACCAAAAAAAACACCAAAAAACCACCAAAAACCACCAAAGAAACACCAAAAAACAAAAAAATATCCAAAAACCACCAAAAAACCGCCAAAAAACCCCAAAAAACACCAAAAAAACCACCAAAAAACCACCAAAAAACCCACCAAAAAAAACCCCACCAAAAAACCACCAAAAAACACACCAAAAAAAAAACACCAAAAAACCACCCAAAAAACCGCAAAAAAACACCAAAAAACCCCACCAAAAACCACCAAAAAACCACCAATAGACACCAAAAAACACAAAAAAACCCCACCAAAAACCACCAAAAAAACCCACCCAAAAACCCACCAAAAAACACCAAAAAACCACCAAAAAACACACACAAAAAAAACCCCACCAAAAAACCCCAAAAAACCCCTAACCCTCACCCTAACCCAAAAACACCCTTACATGGAAGTGCAGCAAACAATTAAAAGCATCATTAACTTAATTGACAAGCCATGAGCTTGTCTGTGGAGAGAGCAGAGGGGAAAATGCTTCCACTCAACAGCATGGGGAAGTATTTCAAATATTGAGGGAAAACAGGCAAAAAACCAAATGTTTCTTCTTGAAAATCATCTTATTTTGCTACTTCTAGAAAAGTCAAAAGTAGAAATAGATTAAGCAATTCTCTCTGCAGTTCATTGCATTGAGCTGTCCTGTGAAAATGACCTTTTGTTATTATATTAATGACATCTCACACCTCTCCAGAAGGGTAATTTATAAAGATATTAACCTGTTTTCACATCCTGCAGTGGTTCTGGGTGGAGAAAACACCCTGTGAAGAGGCCTAATTTGTACAATGAAGTGATCTCAAATACTTTCTGCAAGTAAATAATACTTAAATTGAATGTTAAATACTTAAATGTTAAATACTTAATGTTAAATACCTAAATTGAATGTTTAGATTGAAAACAAAAAATTAAGATTATTGAAGTTCTACAAAAAAAGGAAGATACAATTTGAGTTGGGCTCATCTGGATCCTGCTCAGCCTCAAAACATCATTCCCCATCCAGTTTTCTGCTGCTATCCCTTAAAACTAAAAGTGGACAACAGTTTTTCCATGGAAAAGGAAAGTGCAGCTGGGAAAATCTTGTAAGCAAACAGAACAGTTTCACTCCTTAGCAAGAAATTCTTCTGGCTGGCTGCTCCTCAACAGGAAAACCCTGGAAATTAAAGTTTCATGGACATAATGAAAAATTCCTGTCAGCAGAGGAAAAGCTCTCAGATCTGGCATTTTCCTGTGGTAAATAATTTTTTTTTCCCCTGAAAAATAAGGATTCTTCCAATGTACAGAATGTTTAAGATCCAAACCAACACTTCCCTGCACCATCAGTTCAGGTGACAAATCAATGCTGCTTTAATTGAAGAGCAAGGCTATGAAGTGCAATATTCCACAGGAAATAATTAGAGATTTTTGTGAAAAGCAAGGCCATGAGCTGAGTTTTGGCAGCCCAGAGCAGCAATAACAGCCTGGGGTTGGATCACTCACCCCAACCAAACCAGGAGCTCTCATGTCCCTGCTATTTCCTCACTTTGGCTGATTTAAGCTGCCAACTAAGTGACCTTCTTATGTTTCTCCAAAACAGATATTTAAAATTTAAAAAAAAGCCTATATACCTCACTTCTAACTGAATTCATGCATTTTTGGAGTAATCCTGAATGATCCTGTCAGCACTTCAGCCAACCACAAAAGTCAATCAACCTAAAGATGGCTTGTGCAGCTTCCCTGGATTCCAAAGCTTCCCAAAACCCCAAAGTGCCTCTGCTGGAGGCTGGAGAAAACTCCATTCTGTAACAGGGAAATGGAAAACCCTGAAGAGCCACTCAGCTGCTCTGAAAAGAACTGAGACAAGGCTTCAAGCACTGTTTTGAAGGGGTTTCTGCCCAAATCCTTGAGGCCAGGAGCACTTTGCATCCCTGCTCCCTCCTGCCATGGCCACTGAGCACACAACTGCCTGATGAATTGTCTTTTTTTGGGTTTTTTTTTTTCCTTTTCTGAGGCCAGAAAAAGCTTTTGCAGAATAAAGTACCCAGAAAGGACTGCTGGATTGGCCAGATTTGTGAAACAGCTCCTAAATTTGAGCAGCAACACATGGCACAGGGCAGGTGCTGGGCCTGAGAACATCCCCCAGGATCTGCTGTGAGATCTGGAATGGTGCAAAAATTGTGTAGAGAGCCAGAAAAGGCTGCAGGAGTTTGAGATCAGGGACAACCCAGCAATATATTCCTTAATTCCAACAGCTTTACCCAAGGATAGATGCAGCTCTTTGGGGTATCAGGCAGAAGGCAGGGAAAAAAGAATCCAGAAAAATGGGATTTGATACCATGGCATTTTAAAGCATGATTTTAGGTAAATATGTACAACACTGAAGGTTTAAAGGTATTCAACAACAAATTCAGGGAGATCAGCCCCAGTGAGGTTCAACATTGTGCCTTGTGGGCTGCATTTTGTTAAAGGGCTGCAGGAATCCCCTTTGCACCCTGCATTTTCTGCCTGATCCCACCTGCAGCTGATCAATTAATTCTCTGCACACAAGTGCCAAGTGTGAGTTCTGCATGTAGCTCTGGACCTCATTTGCTCAGTGACTCATTTTCCTTCTCCCATTTAGCTCAGAACCATGGAAAAGAATTCCTGCAAAAGTGAGCAAAGCCCCAGGGCCTGGCCATGCTGCTGCTTCCAGAGCTGCTGAGGTAATGACCAATAATTTCACCTTCATTAACAACCCCTGTGCCACTGAAGGCACTCCCAGGACTCCAAAGATATGGAAATGGGAGAATCCTTCCAGGAATGCACATCCTGTGTGTGCCCTCCTCTCCCTCCCCCATCCAGAGCAGTGCCTGTGCTGCCTCCTCTCCCTTCCATCCTACCACAGCAGTCCTAAAATTTCCCAAAAAATCATGATTTTAGGTAAATATGTACAACACTGAAGGTTTAAAGGTATTCAACAACAAATTCTGAGAGATCAGCCCCAGTGAGGTTCAACATTGTGCCTTGTGGGCTGCATTGTTAAAGGGCTGCAGGAATCCCCTTTGCACCCTGCATTTTCTGCCTGATCCCACCTGCAGCTGATCAATTCTCTGCACATAAGTGCCAAGTGTGAGTTCTGGATGTAGCTCTGGACCTCATTTGCTCAGTGGCTCCTTTTCCTTCTCCCAGTTAGCTCAGAACCATGGAAAAGAATTCCTGCAAAAGTGAGCAAAGCCCAGAGCCTGGCCATGCTGCTGCTTCCCGAGCTGCTGAGGCAATGACCAATAATTTCACCTTCATTAACAACCCCTGTGCCACTGAAGGCACTTCCAGGACTCCACAGACATGGAAATGGGAGAATCCTTCCAGGAATGCACATCCTGTGTGTGGCCTCCTCTCCCTCCCCCATCCACCTGAGCAGTGCCTGTGCTGCCTCCTCTCCCTTCCATCCTACCACAGCAATCCTAAAATTTCCTAAAAAATCATGATTTTAGGTAAATATGTACAACACTGAAGGTTTAAAGGTATTCTACAACAAATTCAGAGAGATCAGCCCCAGTGAGGTTCAACATGTGCTCAGGTTTTGTGCCTTGTGGGCTGCATTTTGTTAAAGGGCTGCAGGAATCCCCTTTGCACCCTGCATTTTCTGCCTGATCCCACCTGCAGCTGATCAATTCTCTGCACATAAGTGCCAAGTGTGAGTTCTGGATGTAGCTCTGGACCTCATTTGCTCAGTGGCTCATTTTCCTTCTCCCAGTTAGCTCAGAATCATGGAAAAGAATTCCTGCAAAAGTGAGCAAAGCCCAGAGCCTGGGGTGAAGGGCAGCTCCAGTAACCATTAACATGATACAGAAAATTTAAATAAGCAGGCTGCCTGTGTTGAATTTATCTAACAAAAACATCTCTGAAATCAAGAGAAATGTTCAACTTTGGATATAAATAATTTTACTTTCTGGGTAAGCAAGCTGCAGTTGTATATTTAGTCTGGTTTTATCTGATGGAGTGCTTATTTTATTTACTATTCTTAGAGCACTTTTAAACAAAATGTTGGCTTTGTTTCTCATTCTTAAGAGGAGCTTTGCTCATCACAGAGAAATCTCCTGCTTCTCCCCAGAAAGGATTTACTCTGGCACATAAAAGTCCCTGAGCCCCCTCAAACCCAAGGTGAGCCTCATGATTAATTCTGATCTGAAAGTTGTATTCACCTACAAAATTACACATGCAAAGTCACTTTTCCATGGAAAAACTGACAGAAAACTCTCATTTTTTTGCTAAAGTGTAGCAAAGCCCAGAAATCCAGACTTCCCTAAATCCCAAATATCCCAACCCAGCTGAGCTGAAGGCTTTGAAGTTTGAGTTCTGCATGGGGCAGCTGCTTACCCTGAGCTCAGAGAGAGGATTCCAGCCTCAGAAAGGAAACCAGAACAGGCAAAAAGTGACACATTCAGCTGGTCACCACAGCTGGGGACATGAGCTGGGGCTTGCTTTGAAGTGTGGAGCAGTGTCCTAAATACCAATGGACAAATGGAGTCTCACAGCAACACCCTGTGAAATACAAAGCACCTTTGGGTGCAGCTTGAGCTAACCACAAACCACCTTGGCTGAGGTGAGGAAAATGGACACTGAGCTAAAGCTGTTACTACCCATTACCTTCCCCCCCTAAAATCACCCAAGATTTTACTCACTTCATGACTGAATCAAGATTTTAACACCACTCAGCTAATCCTAATCTCTGTTGTTCTATTAAAACACCCGACATGAACCCAGCCCGAGTGCATCTGAGGAAGATTTGCCCGGCAGGGTTTGAACTCGGAGTGCCCAAGGCAGGAGCTGAGTGCTCCATATATAAATCTACATTTCTCCCAGCACAGGGGTGCTTGTTTTGCAGCCTGAGGGTGCCGTTTGTAACCATATATCGGCATGGCTGGAGCCCAGAGGGAGGGGAGGAGGCTGCAGCTGCTCAGCCAACGTGCCCTGGCTCGAAGGGCATCTGGTGCTCAAACACCACAGCCCCGGGATCAGATGGCTCCAGGGATTCCTGCCCCTACCCAAAGGAGGTGAGGGATTCCAAGTGCAGAGAAATGCAGCATTTCAGCCTCCAAGGCAGATGAAGGAAGCAGCTTGCCTGCTTTGGAAGGGCTGCTCCAGGCCAGCAGGGTTTCATGCTCCTGTAAATAAGCACGTGCTGTTTGCTGCATTTTTTGAGACCAGGCTCAGCACTGGGAACTCATGACTAAGGCTGCAATAACAGGCAGGAGAAGCAAGGACAAAGTCATTTTATAGCAGCTTCAATTTTTATTTTCTAAGGAATTATAGCCTTGTTAACAACAACCAAAAAAACTCTCTTAGCACGCTATGTAAAAACACCAGACTGAGGGACCCATGTGGAATAGAAAATCCTTGAGTACAGACAGTCTTGCCAAGAGCCACAAATGCATTCAAGTGCTCAGCTCAGTGAGGAACAAATATCCCTGCTCACTCACTTCTGTGAGGTTCCCCTTTTGTGGCAATTTTTGTGTCTCTGTTCTCAGGCTTTGACATTCTTGTTCCCTTTTCTACTTCAGTACAATTCATTGTTCCTTCTTTCTGGATCCCAGACAAGGTTTGACCAGTGATTCAAAGAGGCAGAAGGAAGTTCTAATTTAGCAGTTAAACTGATTTGGAGACACCACACAACTACTGGATAACTGTAACACATCTATGAAGCAAACACAGGAGGGAAAAGCCCAAAGTAGATTTTACTGCCAGGGCAATGAGAATGCCCAGAAACTGAGCCAAAAGAATGCAAAAAACACCAGACCCCATCCACTAAAAATCTCCAAGCCCTGAAGCTCTGAATATCCAGACTCACCAGCAGATCCTTTAGCAGGGCCTACAGAATGAAACAAACCCCACTTCTAGCAAAAATTCATGTTTAAAGCTCCAGGTCCCCACCTCCTTTTGCAACAGTTGGAGATCCAGCAAATCCCTGAACTCCTTAATAACAGGGACAGGGAGGAACACAAACTAGGAGCTCTCCAAGCCACTGAGACCTATTTCATACCTGCTGGTTTTGCAGACAAATTCACTTATTGCACTTTTCCTCGGGCCTCTTCACAAGAGCTGACTGTAAACAACCCTGCTGGAATGATAATGATACACCTGGAATAATTCACCCCCAGGAGTGGGAAACACAATAGGGAGAGAAACTCCAAAGGCCCTGTGGTGTTTTCTGCCATTTCCTTTCAGCTGGGGATATTAATGATGTAATTTTAGCAGGGCTGCCCCTCTGAGTGATGGTTAAAAATAGCACCCACACCCTCCACTGATGAAATGCATCCACTCCAGGCAGGGAAGTCATGCAGCACAGCAAGCCCTCTCCTTGTTTTTTCCAGGGAGAAATAAAAGAACAAGCCAGAAAGCAAATGAAACATTAACCTTTTAGCTTAGCATTTCTGTGCACCCAAGAAAGAAAATTTACTTTAATCAAAAGCATTGTCTTGCATAATTACAGCCTGCGACTGCCCAGCTTAAAAGAACAAAAGAAAATTAAATTAGAAATGAAAATTCAAAGCACCTAAACAATGACAAAGTTGACTGTTGGTCTCCTCTACTTGTGTGGCACAAAGGACCAGATCAGATGCACAATTCCATGGAAGGCTCCAGGGAGTATAAGGGAGCACGTTCATAGGGTTTGGGGCAGTGGCACCCCTCAAACTTTGAGTTCCCATTGTCTGCAACCCACAAATGAGATTTCATTCTCCTTTTAGTCCCTAAAATCAGTCCAAGAACAGCTCCAGCTGCTTCCCTTCCCCAGCAATCTCTGCATGCAGGTCCCAGACCAGGCTCTGCTCTGGCACTTTCCAACAGATGCCGTTCATCAAAACTCCATTAAGCTGTCATTAAACACGAGAACACAACTTCCTTTAAACAACCCCAAAATAACTGAAAAATGGACAAATTCCACTGCTTGGGCTCTTCTCACATTTGTTCTTTCATATCATGGAATCATGGAATGGTTTGGGTTGGAAGGACCTCAAAGCCCATCCAGCCCTGCCATGCAGGGACACCTCCCACTGTCCCAGGTGCTCCCAGCCCTGCCCAGCCTGGCCTTGGGCACTGCAGGGACCCAGGGGCAGCCACAGCAGCTCTGGGCACCTGTGCCAGGGCCTGCCCACCCTCAGAGCCAACAATTCCTCCCTAATATCCATCCCAAAGCCACTCTCCTTTGGTTTGAAGCCATTGCCCTGGTCCTGTCACTGCAGTTCCTGATGAAGAGTCCCTGCCCAGCTTCATGGCAGGCTGAACAGCCCCAATTTCATTTCTTTCCAATTCCCAACATCACCCATTTCTCCAGTCCTCCAGTATTTGATACCTTTTCCCTGCTGCAGTCTGATTCTTTCCCAAATCACAGCCTCCCATGGCTGCAGAGAAAAGCCCCCAGTGAGAATTCTAATGCTGACATCAAAGGCAAGCAAGAAACCTCAGATTTATTTTAAATACCCAGAAATTTGCAGGTCTGGACCCAAAACTATGTGAGAGATGACACCATTTTTAACTTGTATATTCAGATACCTCTAAAAACTCCAGCTGCCTATTGAGAAAATTATTGTACTTTAAGCCTATTACCCTCAGATATGGAGGCAAGAATTCATCGAAATGGAAAGGTAGATGGAAATGAAAAATGTGCTTTGGAAAATGAGGGGATTTAGGAATAAACTGTTAAGGGAAGGAACATTTACCAGCTAACAACTAACCAGCTGTAAGAGCTTCCTGAGCATGACATGCAGCAGAAAATTGCCATTTAGTCATTAGTACAGTGGTGTCAGTATGTAAAATGGACAGGGATGTGCTGGATTTCTAGGAATACATCTGAATCACTCCTGGCTTTTTCTCTCAAGTGCCAGTTTTTATCCCATTTTGATCATGTGGGCCTAGATAGGATAAGCAAACCATTTCTTTTAAATTCTTTCCTGAATTCTTGCAGGGCCCTGTTTAAGATGGCAGCAAAATGGGCAATTTCAGAAATGCCCAGATGTTCAGGGTGCTGCATTCTGGAGGCAGCAGGAACAGCTGAGCATTTCTGAGCATTTCTCACACCCCTCTCTCCATCTGCAGGCAGCACACACAGCAATGTCCATCCAGCCCCACTGAGCCACTTCCAGCAGCAATTGGCCAGGAGGCAAAAGCAGCAGTTAAAATGTACCTTCTTGGGGTTTTTTTTGTTGGTTTTCTTTTTCCTCAGTCTTGAATTACATATTTGTTATCCCTCAGCAATTTCTTAAATTTTAAATTTCATCTCCTGCTTTTAATTAAGGATTATCAGTAACAATGCAGGTTTAAGCATTAGTTCCACCACAGGAAAAGCTCTCCCAACACCTTTTTTCTGCCTCAGATGAAACCATTACCATTAAGATGTGAGAAAAACTGTTTTTCACCATTTAATGTGATTTTAATGAAAAGCTGGAGTTGCTTTGTTGTTTCCATTATGGGAAGAAGGTCATGCTGCTGCTTCCAGAGCTGCTGAGGTAATGACCAATAATTTCACCTTCATTAACAACTCCTGTGCCACTGAAGGCACTTCCAGGACTCCAAAGACATGGAAATGGGAGAATCCTTCTAGGAATGCACATCCTGTGTGTGGCCTCCTGAGAGAGCCATGGAAAAAGGCAAATAATATTAAATATGAACTTATAATCTCACAGTAGATATTGATGACTACACTGTCCTTATCCAGGATCAGGAATGTGCCTGAGGATTGCATTACAGAGAGGTGAAATCCTTGGCACAGCTGGATTTACCAGCAGCCTATTCTTAGAATTTCAATTTTTCTGAGTAGCTTGACTAAATTCATTATAAACAAAAGTATCACCCAGCTCCCACTGAAGCCAAACTGAATGGACTCCTCCAAATTAAGTGTTCTTTGTCAAATCCTATTGTAGCAGAAAACTGCTCATTTCCTACTGTTTAATAAGGAAATTATATTGCCCAGCACACAAATCTTTATTTTTAACACAAAGATAAATAAAATCAAGATGAATGATGGGGCTCTGAGCAACCTGGGCTAGTGGAAGGTAGCAGGGGTAGAATGAGAGGAGCTTTAAGGTCTCCTCCAACACAAATTCTGGGATTTTATGGAGTATCATGGAACAAAACAAAGCCTGATTTCCCACAGATCCAGGCTGTACCTCAGCTGTTCTCACTTCTCCTGGAGGAAGCATGAATGAGTCTCTTCTATGCAGACATCACTGTAAATAAAATCTCTAAATAGCTTTGTTAAATTGGAATGAATTGAATCAACAGGCTCAGCAGTTAATTAGGCAGGGACCAAGCAGAGTGATTCCACCTCCTCACTGAGGAAAAACAGGCAGGAAGTCCAAACAAGACCAAAGGCAGAGAATCACTCAGCAGCTTCAGGATAAGGCTCTCAGGTTAAATGCTTGATATCCATTATTTCAGAGGAATATGGGATCAGGGCAGATGGTGTAGAAACAACTAAAACTGCTCAGAGGAAACTAAAGAATGCTCTGTGAGATGAGCCCCACAGGAGCCACAGGAAAAGCCCCAGGGCTCCAGAAGAGCCCCAGGAAAAGCCCCAGGGCTCCAGAAGAGCCCCAGGAAAAGCCCCAGGGCTCCAGAAGAGCCCCAGGAAAAGCCCCAGGGCTCCAGAAGAGCCCCAGGAAAAGCCCCAGGGCTCCAGAAGAGCCCCAGGAAAAGCCCCAGGGCTCCAGAAGAGCCCCAGGAAAAGCCCCAGGGCTCCAGAAGAGCCCCAGGAAAAGCCCCAGGGCTCCAGAAGAGCCCCAGGAAAAGCCCCAGAGCATCCCTCACTGCAGCTCTGGGGGTGCTGGGATTCCTCCCTGTGGAGCACAAGGGGCAGGAATGGGGGCCATGGATCCCCAACCCAGCCAGGAGCAGTTCCAGGTGTGCACAGGAGGCACCTCCCCACCCAGCCAGAGTGTCTGTGCTGCCTCCTCTTCCTCTTCCTCCCCATCCTATCACAGCAATCCCAGATCTCTCCTGACAAGGCTCATTACAGGGAAAAGGAGGCAGTGAGGGTGACAAAGAAATGCTGATTCCAACCTGGAGAGAAGGTAAAAGTTAACTTATTAACAGCTGACAACATCAATTTGCCAGAGTCCAAGTGCAGCCCCAGCATGAGGAGCTCCACTCCCAGCTCTACAACAACCACTCACCCTGGCCTTGGGGACATAAAATGGCCTTCTGTAAGCAGAGGACAACTGAACCATCAATAAAAACATGAGCTGAAATACATTTCTGATGGTTTGTAAAACCCTAAACTTGAGTATTGTCTTCATTGCAAAATCAAAACTCCTGAACTGAACTCTCAACTGCACATTGAGCAACGTGATTGATGCATCACCAAAAAATTCCTTAACATACAATAATCCTGTATTACCACAGGGGAAAATATGCAAGAGCCAAACATGTTTTTTTGGAGCACGCTAATCCTTGGGTTTGACTTCTAGAATTCACTCTCAATACTTGATATTCCTCAAACAACTCGTGTGGCAGAGACAGAAGGTCAGGAATGCACTGCCTGCTGTGTGATCTCAACCTACATTGCTCAAGTTTAGAAGCAGAGCTCTCCCTTCAGAGGGAAACTGAACAAGGACATACACAAACAGCTGAAAAATTATATACAGGAGGGAGAGGGAGATTTTTCCTGAAGGATTATCATAGCCTAAATATTTCTTTAAGCCCTACCCCACCAGTAGTTGACCCAATATTGTTGGAGATGATGCAGTTACTTAAAAATAGAATAATCCAGCTCCACAACTGATGCAGAACAAGGCAGTCTAAAGTCTGGACCTTAACAAAATAGATTTCAGAGCATTTTTTTTTTCCCTCCCCCTGTATTTTCTGCCTGCCTTCAGCAGGCTGGTGTCAAACATTTCAAGAGGAAAAGGCTGTTGGTCACCATTAAACTGGGAGAGCTCCTGCAGCCTGGTTTCTTATGGAAAAAGAATGAGTCAAGGAAGTGGGAGAATAAAAAAAAGGTGCAAGACCGTACAAACACATTTTGCCAAGGAAAACAGAGCAGCAAAAATAGTAGTGAGAAGTTCTGGGAGGCTGACATCACCCATTGCTGCTGCCTATTGTCATGAAATAATTCAGATCCCAGCCCTGCACGTGACAGCCACCACAGGCACCTCCAAGGGATCCCACCTGGGCTCAGCAGCATTCTGCAGGCAGGGACAGATTTACATCCCAATATTGATTGAAAACTCAATCAATATATCCCTGAGATGCATTCAGAGCTTGTTTTCCTTCCTGCCCATGGACTTTTATCCGTGTGCTGCTCCATGTGTTTGTCCAAGGCTTTCAGGCCCTTGTGTGTGGACTCAGAGCATCCCTTCAATTAAGCAATTGGCTTTCCTGTGCTCAGCAGAGCTAAATGGAGAAGGGATTGTAGAATAAAGGCTCCTGCCCCCATTTTCCATCTCAAAGCTTTACTCCTCACTCTCCAGAAGCAGTTTGTGCCTATCCTTAGATCCTGTGTTGCAAGAATTATGATTCAGCTTCACTCTAGAGGGATCAGATTTCAACAGTTGCCTCATTTGAAATCAGGCTGGCGTGGAGACAATTTGGAGGGGTTTGTGTGGCAACAGAGAAAAGGCAAGAAAAATAGACAGGAAACACAAGAATAGGAGAGTTCCTGTCACTTTGCAGAAAATGAGACTTGTTCACTTGAGGAAATCACTGTCCAGGCTGCTCTGGGGAGGGACATGGCAAGGGCCACCTGCAAAATGAACAGGGATGAGCAAGTTCTAAACCTCCAGTGCAGGAAACTTCACCCAGAGGCTGTGACAAATCAGGATTCTATTGATTCACTGAGATTTTTACTGATTTTACTGAGAGCAGTGGCAGCATGAAGCCTGCACAGTCTCTTCCTGGGATGTTTGTAACTTATGTTGTCTTTATAATAAAGCTGCCTTTGTTCTGCATTTCAACATCTGGTCTAATGCATTTAATTCCTCTGTGCTTTTGGAAAATATGCTGTGGTCACTGAGCATGTTTAATACATTGCTAAAATATGTCACATGCAGAGAGCAGGACTTGCCTCCACTGCTCTCCACCTAATGGCCAAATCCTTGGAACCTGACAGCAAAAGAGTAATTAACAACATCTCTGGAGCATGGAAAATTCCTACTGCTTTTTTGAACAAAAATAAGCTGATTTTTTTCAGTCAGCTGTGATAACCAATAACTCCTCTCTTTTGGGAATTACCCCAACCCTACATCCATAGGCTTGTTAAAAATTAGCTCTGTGCACAGGGCTTCCCAAGGGTCACACAGCTCCTCCTGAACTTTGGAATAAAAATGGAATTCTTGAATTTCCCTTTGCTACCAGCAGAGGATTGCCAGCAAAACAAAACAGTGAAAAGCAATTTTAACTCGTGACTTTTTTTAACCACTTTCTACTGGGAAAGGCTTAGGAGATAAAAAATGCTCAACCTTTATTTTAATTTCTTTTGTTCAAATGGTGTTAAAACCATTATTAAAACCTGACTGCATTCTAGGAACAGTGGGAAGAGGGACAGAAAGCAACACATCTCTCTTGGAATTTTAATTGTATGTAACCCAAGAACCTCTGTGTTTATCTCTGACCAGTGAGATCTGTCAGTGCCTCAATACCTGAGAACAGCCTGACTGCAGCTTCCAGCACAACAGCAGAGCCTGGGAACAGGGAAAGCCCCCAATTCCTAAAGGCACCTCCAGTTAAAACAACTGCCCCTCTGTGGAAACAGCTTTGAACAGTCCTAAATCACTGGTCAAAATAGGAATAAAAAGCACAATTCCCAGAGCATGTTACTCTTGCTGGATTTCACAAGGGCTCCACATCCTTCTGTCAGAACCCACCTGTATTTTTTTTTTCTCAGCTTGCACAAGGCAAATTTTTAAACTTTATTTTATAAAAGAGAAGCCCAGATAGAGCACAGATCACCAAAACCTTTCTGTCAGCAGGCACAGAACTTCCCAGTGCCACAACTTCCACTTGGAAGCAATGCCCACCTGCTTTATCCCATTTTACCACAGATATGTACACAGGGACAAAGGGGTTTAGCCTGGAGAAACAGCAGGAAAAAAACTTGAGGAATTTTGATAAAAAAACAAAGAGTTTTCTGCTCACCACTCTCAATAACTTGAGTATTGCAGCACAGATCCAGCACCTGGGCTAGTGGAAGGTGTCCCTGCCCACAGAATTAGACTTTAAGGTCCTTTCCTGTTGCAGACATCTTTCATGAAAAATCCTTTCTTAGGATTTTCCCTTGTGAGAAGCTGCAGTTTCAGCAACCAAAAGGAACCAATGGTTATCTGCTGCTGTGCAATGCAACAGGTAGACCTGGGATTGGTCTCCTGTGGGTGTTTGGATTTCCTGACCACTCAGGTCAGAGCTGGCTCTTGCTCTCTGTCTGAGACACAGATCTTTGTTATTCATTCTTTTCTATTATAGCTTAGCTAGCTGCTGAAGAAACCTTTTCCTTTCTATTGCTTTTTAGTATAGTCTTAATGTAACATATATCATAAAATAATAAATCAAGCCTTCTGATCATGGAGTCAGCATTCTCGTCTCTTCTCCATCCTGAAGACCCTTGTGACCACAGTCACACTTTCCAATCCAAACCATTCCACAATTTATGACTGAATGCCTGACAGTGCTCCCACGGCGAGCTGGGCCTCTGAGGTAAAAGCCAAGGTTGGGGCACTTCTCAGGCTGACACTCCTGGGACAAATTCATTTCCTGAGGCAGCACAGGTCTGGTGAAATGACTCCCAGGTACCTGACAAGTCTCTGCACAAACACTGCAGCTCCCACAGGCAGCAGCACACACACTGCCCTGAGAGATCCAGCAGAATGCTCCTCTCTCCCTCCCTGCCTCCCTCCCGTGTAGGAACTGCAGCATTTGATGCCAAAAGTGGTGGATTAAGGAAAACACAGTCACTGAGAGCTTCCAGGTCCAAGCTACTACAACCCCAGCCACTGTTCAGCTGTGGAGAGTAAATTAAATTACTGACATGTCTCCAAATCGGGATTAAAACATTGCCTGGGTTAATACAAACTGTCTCTAATCCAGCTAAGCACAACAAATACTGCACCTTTCTCATTTTTCTTTTCTTTCTCATGTTTCAGCTCCAGCCTTTTTAACTGAGACACTTCCAGCTCCAGGGCTTTGCCAGGAGAGGAATGATGACCTTGGGCAGCTCATTACTTCTGGGGAGAAATCCTGGCCTGTCAAGCTGCCTGAAACCAGGCTCACTACAAAATAACAACATGGAAATCAAACATCCCCCGTGCTTTCATGACAATTTTATGTGCTCCAGGTTAAAAAATTGCTGGGTCCTGCCAAATTAAGAGCTGTGTTTGCTATGAAAATGAGGAATGCAAGTCAGGAACAGTGGATTCAGGTGGCAAATAATCCCAAATTGCACTCCAGGCTGAAGAAACAGAACCCCAAAACATCAAGGAGAATTCAACACTGCTGGTGAAGCAGAAAGCAGAATATCAGTACTTGTTCCACACCCCCTTTTCCCAACCCTCACTGAGGCAGTCTGTAAATTAAACTGAACACGAGGCAGGTATTTCTATAAGAGAAAAACAGATCAGAGCAAAACCTAATTAATTTTCACAGCGTACCATGACTAATCTTAGCATATATGGTACTGGAATAGCAATCACTGAGTACAAATGAAAACAGTGTTGAACCCTGTCCTATTTTTAATCAGATGAAAGCCACAAACCCAGCCATGCTTCTGCTTAGTGCTGCGTTTTCTTCTACCCTGATGGTTTTTACAGCTGGAGAAATGGTTCCTTCCAGCATGACTGGGCTGTAAAAAATGACTGCTCCTTCCACTTCTGGGATTACAGGGGAGTGTGTCACTGAAAAGGAGGGCTGGTGGAGGCAAGTCAACATTTCCTGGGACATTTAACCCTTCCTGAGCTGTATCAGATCCTCTGAGTGAAGATGTGCTTTGAAATTCTGGAATTTCTGTGGTATCAAACTGGATTTGCAAGTTCTGTAGGAAGCCAGTGGAAGAAAAGAGAACAAATTCCAAATTAAAAAATTTAGATGGTGCCTGACAATATTTTTAATGCAATTGGAAGGCAACATATGAGGGCAGATATTTCCCCTGATTAATTCTGCCCTACAGGGCTCACAAAAGCTGTTCTGCACAAAGAGCAGCTCCCAGTTCAAAGACTTTCCTCATTGCCAGTGATCTTTAAAATGCATTACATAAAAATACTGTTAGTCACATTTTAGCCTGGACATTTTCATACTTGCAGAGAGAGCCTGGAGTGTGGAAATGGAATAATTAACCCTGATTTGCTAAGGCCAGTTTTTAGCCAGGTCAGCTAATTAGAAAAACTAGATTTATTTTGGAACAGAGATAGGAGAGAGATCTTCCACTTCTCTTCACTCAGTTCCCACTTGGGAAAGCAAGAGAAAGGTGGAAGTGGCAATCAAACTGTTTAAATGCCTTTTCCCTTTGATAAAGGAAGAAATCTTTCTTGCTTTATCCAAGAAATAACCTGCTGAGAGGTGCAATGTCCAAGATACCCACTGCTCTTGGAGAATATTTCTTGAAAGCAAAGCTGGTATTTCAGAAGGAGGTATCTCAAAAACCTTCTTGTTTATTTCCTAATGGAAAAATCAGGATACTCCTCTCTCACTGGCCATTCCTCCCTGACCCTCACACTGCCTACAAACTCCTGTGTGACTTTGCCCAAGTGTGAAGTAAAGCAGCAAAATTCCAGCCCCCAACCCCACTGAAAATGAAGCTGAGCAGCAGCAAGGACCTGAGGCAGCAGCACAAGGAGAAGGACACACCTTTGGAGTGTTTCCCTGAAGGCCTCTTGGGTAGTGACTCCTCCATGGAATGTGTGGATGTGTGGAGCACATTTTCCAAACTGTTACTGACACTGTTGATGGGGGTCTCCGACCTTGGAGCAACCTGGAAGGAAAAGCACAAAAATCCATTAAAATAAGCAGAGGGAAGACACAAACATCACAGCTTCTCTGGAGTGAGGGATCCCCTGGGAAGGCACTCAGGAGAAGTTGGTTCCTCTCAGAACTGAGGGTGTTACTCCTGATATTCCCCAAGTAACAGTTCAGGGAAGTGCTTTCAGTCAGCAGCTATTCACACACTGAGATTATCTTGGCTAATCTAAAAAGCTACTTACAGCATAATTCTTTTTTAAACAATAGTCAGCCAGCAGTCAATGGCAGAGGGACTGCAAGACCTTTAACCTCTGCACACCACAGATTTTAACTTTTCCACAAGAAAACTGAGGAAAAAAAGGCCTCTTGGAAAATGTTACTTTTCTATTATGACACTGTGCTGGTTTTGGTGGGGTAGAGTTAATTTTCTTCACAGTAGCTGCTGTGAGGCTGGTTTGGATTTGTGCTGGAAGCTGTGGAGAACTCAGGGATGTTTTGGTCACTGCTGAGCAGGGCTGACACAGATGAGGCCTTTTTGGGTCCTCATTCTACCCCACCAGCACAGAGGCTGGGGAGACACCGGGGTTCGGGACGGGGACACCGGGGCTCGGGACGGGGACACCGGGGCTCGGGACGGGGACACCGGGGTCTGGGACGGGGACACCGGGGTCTGGGACGGGGACACCGGGGTTCGGGACGGGGACACCGGGGTTCGGGACGGGGACACCGGGGCTCGGGACGGGGCATGGGCAGCCAGCTGAGCTCAGCTGCTCCCAGGGCCTGGGGCATCAGGCTCAGTATGGGGGAAAGCTGGGGGAAGGAGGAAGCAGGGGATGTTCAGTGACCCCAATATTCTTCCCCAGTCACCATGACCTGTGTGGTTCCCTGGGATGGCCAAACCCTGCCCATCCATAGGGAATTGATTCCTTTGCTTGGCTTGCATGTGAGGCTTCAGCTTTTCCTAATAAATTATCTTTATCCTAAGCCAGGAGTTCCCTCTGTTTCACTCTTGCCACTCTTTCCCATCCTGAGGCCAGGGGAGCACAAGTGGCTCCATGGGGCTCCATTACTTCTCCAGAGATGAGACTCAAGGCACTTCCACATCAAACTGCAATGAAAAATTCTCAGCAAAACCCTGATTTTCTTGTCTTTGCCATTGAATAACCTGTCATGATCATATTTCAATGGAAACTCCTACACTAGCAATGCCCAAGCAGAAGGTTGAAGCATCAAAACAAAAAAAGGCTTTAAGAACCTTGAAGAGGAAAAGATGCTTTAAAGAGGGAGTTCAGACCAACAAAAACACTCCCAGTACCTACTAAGAGGAACTGTGTGACTTGAAATTCAATTGTTACATCTGGAATCAACCTGAGCTGCTGGTAGGTAGAGCTGTAATTAGAATTCCACATGGATTTTTAGCCTGGCACAAATCACAGGAGAAAATGTGCATCTTGCCATAACAAAATGAGTTCTCCTTCACTCAGGGTAACTCCAAACCAGCAGCTGCAGGTCCCTGGAAGGGAAAAGGCTCCCTCAGACCCTGCTAACTTGACACAGTGCCCTGAGCTGGGACAATTTTGCAAAAACAATACTTTGCACAGCCTCCTGTTCCATGCTGCCGTCAGTCAGCACACACAATGCAAGTCAGAAATAGCACAGCCCCACTCCATACAATTACCTATTGTAAGCTCCATTTTAAGACTGACATTTATAGATTTATACACACTTTAAGGCAGTAGAACAAGTGAAAGGCTCTGTATACTTGACATCCATAAAAAAAGCTTCTATGTGTAAAGAAATCAATCCAGGATGGCAGATGAGTGTCAGGAAAAAAGAGGGTTACAGGGAGCTGCTTTCCTTTTCAGCACTTCTTGACAAAAAAAAAATAAAGTTTATTTTATAGATATAAATGCAAAACTGTTCTATTTATCTAATTATACACTGTTTCTTCAGCACAGCTTCCCACCACTAACAAAACTTACCACCAAGCTTTCCCTTAGAGCAACCATTAAACTCCCAGCTTGGCAGGAGGGTGGGGAAGAGTTTAAATTTCCTTTGCCAAAGTCAGTCCTTAGCTGAGCTTATCTCACACAGCCTCTCTCTCCTGGAGCTCATGAAACTCCCCCTCCAGCCCAGGGCTGCTGGGAGGAAGTTCCAGAGGGCTGAACCCCATCCTCCTGGCACAGGGACAGCCCAGAGGAGCAGCCTGGGCAAGGAGCTCAGGCAGGGCTGTGTTATCCTGGACAACCAGGTTCCAAATACTGGGAAGAATCAGAAATATAAACACTCAGAATGATTGAAGCTGGGGAAGAGCAGGCACACAGCTCCAGAAAAGCTCTGAACAAGCAGTTTGTTACAATTTATTGCCTCTTATCTTGTATTCCCTCCTCTCCACTCTCCTTACAACAAGCATCGCGTGCAGCTTATAATTTGCATTTTGTTTATACATAACCTCCATTTTTTTTCCATAAAGATTTAATTTTCCTAGACTTGCTGAGGATTAATTTAGCCCATATGTCTTGTCTGCCTGAGCTCATACTATCTGATCCCGTCTCACATCAAAGCGGTTCCAAATTGGCCTAGAAAAATCACAAAGCTCTGATTAGTTCCAAATGGAGCACTTTGTTAGGGAGCTGAATGGTGTTAGAACCACTGAATCCCACTGCTTAAAGCTCCCATTCCAAATCCTGAAATCATTTTTTCCACTGACTTAAACATCACGATACTGCAACGGTTTGGATTTGTTTAGGGAAAGTGAAATAATGAAAAGTGGTTTGCAAATCAAAGTTCCAAAATAGTAACAGCATTTTTTTTCCTCCTTCTTTCTTTTTTTTTTTTTTCCCCAACTTGAGGCCAAGCCAAACAAGAGGAACAATAACCCATCAGCTCAGAGCTGCAGGAGATATTGTCCTGGGAGGGTTGGGAGAAACACTGGGAACAGCTTTACAGGAAGGACCTGTCCAAATTCAGCTGCAGAAATTCAACATCAAGTAAATTCAGGAAGGAGAGTTCTCCATATCTGAACGCTCCTGAAATCCCTGGTTTAGGCTCAGCACACACAGCTACTCAGGACAAACTGGATTTGGAATAAAGAACAAGGCATTCCAGGGAAATAAGGGTTTGGAAAAGCAGGGAGCAAATTGCTTTGGACCTTTTAGGAGCTGTAACATCTCTGAGAAAGCCAAGATGCCATTTAGAAATAAACATCTGCAGCTCCAGAACTGTTCAAGGCTTGTTTTCTGAGGCACTAACAGGCCACAGTGAAGATGGATAAGCTGGCATCACAGGAACCAGGAATGTTCAGGCCATACATCATAACAAACCACAGGGGTGGCATTTTATAAATGCAGGAAAAAACCCCATGAATCATTCAATGTCTAAGAAAAAACAGCATTAGACCTTTGAATAAAAGACTGGATTTTTCTACAGAAATGACTTGAGAACATAGCAGAAACAGTCCATAAAGAGCAATCAGAACTAGCAGCAAGCCCAGAGTTAAATATCCTGCCTGATTTTAGCCCAGCATTTCCAGGGAGAAGGAAAACCCTCTGATGCACCTCTCCACAGCTTCACTGCACTGCTCAGCAATTCCTTCCACACCACAGTGGCCTGAAGGCTTCTCCAACACCTCTAAAAGCTGAAAGTGGCTGCAGAAAAGATCCTTAAAACTATTTTTCCCTGCACTCTAATGTTGCATGTTTGAGTGGAGCACACTGGTCTAGAGGAAGGTGCTCCTGCCCAGGGCTGGGGCTTGGAATGAGATGAGCTTTAAGGTCTCTCCTAACCTGGATCATCCTGGGACCCTTTGATGTGCTCCCTCCACAGCAAAGCATCTGGCTCACAGATGGACTTGTGATTTTCCAGATGCAAACCCTGCTGTTTCCTGCATTTCGAGTTAAAGGCAGAATAGAAAAGAACAAAGAAAATTGATCCCTGCTTAGTGAGTGAGGCTCAGAGGGACTTCTCTGCCTCACTCCCCATTGAATGATGACAGGATCAAAATTGGTATCAGCTACTGAAAAGTGGATCCTTCCCAACACAGATGATTCAGAGGATCACTCAAAGCTGCCCTGGAGTCCTCAACCCCCAGGACTGACCAGGAAGAGAAACAATTGCTCTGACACAGAGATTGATGACAAATGTGCCAAGGGAGCAGAATTCCTTGCTAGGATTTTGCCATTGTCCCATTTTTCCCATTTTCACCTGTCATCATCCAAACCCAGCCTTTTTTCCCCCAGAGTGCAGTGATAGGTTGGCCTTGATGATCTCCAAGGTCTTTTCCAGCCTTGTTAATTCTGTGATTTCCCTCCCAGCACCAGAGAGGTTTTAACAGGTTCAGATCTTCCTGGGACAGCAAAAGCAGCTCTAGAAGCTCTCAATCCATTAAAATTACACAGGGAAATAAAGCCAGGTGCTTCCCACAGGTGGTGCTGCTCTGCCTGAAGTGGCTCTGTCCCAGGCAGTGTGGAAAAGGGGAAATCTGGGAAGCTGGGTAACTGCTAGCTTTGCTAACACTGAATACAGCAAAGCCTTTCATAAAAATAACAGGACTGATAGGAGTCAAACTTAATGTGGTCAGAGTTTTACCAAAACAGCAATTATCTGTTCCTTTGAAAAATAAACAGAGCACAGAAAATACATGGTTTAATAGCAAAGTATTTGCTGACTTAGTTTGAAGCAGAGCCAAAAATATATATAAAAAAAAATAAAATCAACAGAGCCACTACCCAAAGCACCATGGACACATGGAACAATGATACAGGATCTGAGGGAACAAAATATGGATTTCTATACCTGGTTAGGTAAGAAATATTTAGGTCATGTATCACACAGGAAAAGCAAAGAATATGAAGGAGCAATGAGTGAGTTAAGTGAGGTCCTGGAGCTCCAAGCCACACAAACATTCTCCCACTGATCACACAGGAAAACTTTCCCATGTTCCCAACAATGGCCAGTGATAAACTGAGAGTCCCACAGAGAAATGCTTCTGTCCATACTGGCTTTTGAATTCTCTTTAAAAAAAAAGGTTTTATAGCCATAAACTGCCCTCCAGGAGCAGGTAACATGTGTGAGTGAGTCCAGGAACTGGAACAGTGACTCCAGGGGGTAAAAACCACTCAGCTCCTGTCCTGCCAGGTTCATATTACTGAGTATTAACAGCAGCTTATTTGAGGTTAACACCAAGGCCTTTAACATGGTGCAATCCTGTTGGCAGCAATGCTCCAGGAGAGGTTTGATGGCAAGGACAGAGCCCCTGCAGGCTCAGGCTGATCCCCACCAAGGGCACAAACTCAGGGTTTGAAGTAATCTGAATAAAAATGCATTGCTGACACTCAGCTGTCAGGCTGACACCACATGAGTGCTCACCAGGCTAAATCCAAGTGGGAGATGAGGGCAACTAATGCAGGGATGTGGAATTCCAAATGCACTGAGACGAGCCCAGAAGGGGCAAGGCTGAGCCAACACCTTCCTCTGGGTAGTAACAAGGCAGTCTTGTGAAACCACAGCCTCAGGCAGCACTCCTGCATTTACTCACATTTCCAAACTCCTGAGTGCTCTCCCACCAGAAGAAGGAAATTCCAACCTTCTCCTTTGGAAGATTCAGGCTCTTCCATGAGGATGGTTAAGAAGGCCTCACAAACACCCCCCACTCTCCACATACCCAGGGAAGTGCTCACCACTTGAATTTACACATATTTAGCTGCTTTGTTGGACTGGGATGTGGATGCAGCTGGAAGTGTTTGGTTTGTGTTAAAATTCAAGTGGTTCCAAGAGTCCAAATAAGCTGTAAGAGCCAGGTGCCTCCATGTTTCAGCAGCTCCAAAATCCACCTTTTCTCCTAGAGGAGGAACACAAAGGGTGAAGAGGCAATTCCCAGGGAAATGGGATAATGGATAATTGATCAGATGGTTTTGTCCTGGGAGATCTCTGCAATGAAATGAGGCATGTGGTACTTAAACACCACAGGACAATCACACACCTGCTCCGAGGCTGCTCATGAATTCAGCAGAACAGATGGACCAAAATAAGTCTGGGCTGGATTTTATAGACTCATTTCCACTAAAAGCCCTTTGCTTAAAGAATGGGGAGCACTGTTAATGATAGGAACAGAAATCTACCAGAGAGGTACTGGACTCATCCAATCTGAATTTTACAAACCAATCATCCAAACCACCTCAAAATCAGAACAAATCCCTGCTCCTAAGCAGACCTTGGAACAGACACTGCTGCTCTACACCCCAGCACTAATGCACAAACCTGATCCTGTTTCTTCACCTGATGCCACCTAAAGCCAACCAGCCCTGTCTCTCTTGCAACAACTCACAAAGAAATCATCTGACAGGTCACAAATCCCCTGAATTCTGCTTCCCCCTCCTTCCCCTCCTCAATATTCACTGAAGTAATGGCTTGAGTGTAATAAAACTCCACGGAATCATGGAAGCATAGAGTCATTCAGGCTGGAAAGGACTCTGAGCCACCAAGGCCAGCCATGATCACCACCAAACCATATCCCCAGTGCCACATGCACAGGGTTTTTCAGCATTTCTTCAGATGGTGATTCCAGCACTTCCCTGGGCAGCCCATTCCAGTGCCTGAACACCCTTTCAAGGAAGCAATTTCTCCTAATATCCAGCCTAAACCTGCCCAGGAGCAGCTTGAGGCTGTTCCCTCTCCTCCTGTCCCTGCTCCCTGGGAACAGAGCCTGTCCCCTCCTGGCAGGAGCTGTCCAGAGCCACAAGGGCCCCCTGAGCCTCCTTGGCTCCAGGCTGAGCCCCTGCCCAGCTCCCTCAGCCTCTCCTGGGCTCCAGACCCTTCCCAGCTCCATTCCCTTCCCTGGACACCCTCCAGCCTCTCAATGTCCTTCTTTCTTCCTCTTATGTTGATAAAAGAAGGCAGCATTGGAGAATAATTCATAATGCACATGAAAAGTGTCCACTTTCACTATTTGTCATCAGGACTTGGCAGGTCTGTAATTAAAACTAAGACCTTGCTCTTAAGTAACTGATCTGATTATTTCTGGATCACTTCAGCTATTCACAAAACCCCTGAAACTCTTTATGGCCTGAACACCTGTTAAAAGGTTTATCCCTCCCAATGCTGATTATTGGATAATTATCCCAATGGAACCAATGGAAAAAATTTGGTTCAGCATGAGGCAAGAGCAAGGAATTAAAAGTTTGCTCATTCAAAGCAACACAGATCTGAGCCATACCAACATCCTTTTGCTTGAGTTAATACCCACTTCAAAACCTCAGGAAGAAACAGCTTCAATTCAACTGGCTCCAAGACTGAAGGCAAATTCAAGTGGAAGTATGACAATGGCTCTTGTTTCCACAGACAAATGAGATCCAACATTTCTATAATAAAATTCTGTTGGCTCTAAGAAATCTTATCTATGCTCTTGGAACTATATTTGCTTTTCTTAGGGATAAAGAGCACTCCAGAGCAAGTCAATGGAGAGTGCAGTATTTGAATGTGAAAGATGCCAGGAGCAGCCGAGCTCTGCCCTGCCAGGAAGGGGCAGGGCTGTGCCCACTGTCACTGAAGGGGACAGCACCTCCTTTTTAGCAACTCAAACATTTACAAAGCCACTAAACCAAATGGTTAAACACTGCCAAACAAGGCTGCTGTTCAGCACCTTTGAAGCCAGCCCTGGAATGCCTGTGAGGTGTGGTTAACTTCTGCTGCCTCTGCCTCTGCACTCAGGATCTGCTGCAGGATCTCCTCCAGCTCAGGCACTGATTCCATTAGAACACTTTGGATCTGGTGCACTCCAGAACATCCAACACCTTTATCTTTATCCCACAAGAATGAAGCCCACTTCAGTGTTGCTTCACTGACATTAACAGTTCTGAGGTAATTGGTAGAAAAAAGAGTCAATTTAAAAAGTGAAGTGGAATGCACTCTTAAAACAAAAACTTCATTCAGCCTGTGCAAAAATAAATGGGAAAACAGTTCATGGAAAAAACATCATCATTATTAGCTCAACACACATTTTTTTGGCTGCTCTGTTCCTGATGTTTGGGTGCATAGTGCATCTCCCAGGCAAACGCCTCTAGGTTCCTAAATTCAAGTTCATCATGCATCATATGATTAGGCAAAGTGAATTTGGTGCTAATTGGCTTTGTTACTGCCCAAGGATTCCTTTATATATAAAGCTCATTTCTGAAGATATTGCAGGTTTAAGACTGAACTATTTAATCACATTTCAAATGAAACCATGAGTAAAAAAAGAGCCAGAAGGGGAAGCCTCACATTTCTAGAGTGGAATATCAAGAGCTGTGTGCAATCCACGTTGCCTGGAGTACCCAAAAATTCTCAAAGGATATGCAAAAGACATGCAGGGCTTGGCAATGTCACCAGCTGGAAGCTACAAGACCTGTCCCTACAGCTCCTGAGGGTGGATTGATGTGGTTTGGAAAGTGAGATCATCCTGAGATAGCAACTCCTGATAGCAGGGAGTAAACACTCAAACCCCAGCCAGCAACTGCTCTCAACATGGTCATCTGCTGAATCCATGAAATACCCTCAAAGAGGCTAAAAATTAACTTGGGCATTATTTATTCTACTCCTACAAAGCTCAAAAAGCAGCCATAAAGGCAGCTGACATAGATCACTTAATAGCTGCACTGCTGTCTCTGTGAGGGCTTGACAACTCAGCTCCAACCCAGCAAGTGATGGTTTTTTATAACTCATCGCTCCATTGGTGAAATAAAAATATCAGAATATTTCTCAATGGAGTTATGTCCATTCATGCTCCTGAAGCCAACAGTGCAGACAGGTGAAAGTGTTTGAAATGGATCCCTCAGAGCAACTCCATAGCTCCCCATACACAGCCTTGTGCTCTCTGGAAGCTTTAGAGGAGCCTATGGAATTAGCATGAGTGAAAAATAGTCCCTTATGCTATAAACTTGAAATAGCCATTGGTGCAGTATTTGGAAGCTGAACCCTCCTTCCCATTCACAAGATACCAGCCTGAAACAAGCACATAACTCTGGGGTCACTGCCCCTTATTTCTCTTCAGCTGCAAACAAACTGCACTCAGGGTGGCTATTTCTGAGCCTGGCTCTGCAGCTGAAGCCACAACCAGATCAGAATCATCATCACAAAACCAGGGAATGGGTTGGGTGGGAAGGGACCTTAAAGCTCATCTCATTCCAGCCCCTGCCATGGTTGCTCCAAGCCCTGTCCAGCCTGGCCTTGGGCACTGCCAGGGACCCAGGGGCAGCCACGGCTGCTCTGGGCACCTGTGCCAGGGCCTGCCCACCCTCAGAGCCAAGAATTCCTTCCTAAGGTCTGATCTGAACCTACAGCTCATCACCCTGGCTGCACTGAGAGCTCTTGTCCCAGCAGAGCAGGTGCTGAGCACCCAAAGCATTCTCTTATTTCCCTGCTTTTACAGCACCATCTCAATGAGGAGATGAAAGAACTCCAGGAAACAGAGTGACAGATTCATGAATGACCTCCCTAGCTCTGAAGTTCTGTCCTTAGAGTTACTGACAGTGGAGTTCTTGAGAGGGAAAGTCCATGCAGAGATTCATATTAAGATGTCCAGCATCCATGCAGATGACAGAATTCAAGTTCAGATTTGTGTTTGCATCTGCTCTCCACTCCAGCAGAGAATCACAAAATCACTGAGCTTGGAAAAGACCCCCAAGGTGATCAAGTCCAACCTGTGACCAATCCCAGATTGGCCCCCAGCCCAGAGCACCTCAGGAATTGCTGGGACACCTCCAGGGATGGGCACTCAACCCTCCCTGGGCAGTTCCAATCCCTGACCCCCCTTTCCATGGGGAAATTCCTGCTGATGTCCGACCTGAGCCTGCCCTGGCCCAGCCTGAGGCCGTTCCCTCTGCTCCTGTCCCTGTTCCCTGTCCCCTCCTGGCAGGAGCTGTGCAGAGCCAGGAGGGATTGCTGGGATGCCCTGGGCAGCACCAAGAGCTGGACTCAGGATATTCCATGATTCCATCCTCAGTGAGTCCAAGGCAATGTAGAGAGGGCAGCATTTTCCCTCCTGCTCATAAAATGTTCATTTTATACCATCAGGTAGAAACCATCAATCTAATAATTACTGACCTACTTAAAGCCAGCCACAGCCACCTTTTCCTGCAAAGTTAAGGTTCAGATAAGACAAGAAAAAGCACAAAAAATACATGGGCAGCTGTTTTAAGCCTCCTTATAGTCAGCAACTGCAGGCAGTAAAAGGAAACAGCAAAAAGCAATTTTTGCATCACTGACCATCTTCAGCTGTGTTCACCTACCCCAAAGCTACTTGAGGAATCATGAAATATTTACAGTAAACTTGTATCAACTGCTCAGTCTTCTTCAAATTGTTAAACACAATTTGATTTTGAGGTATTTCACTGTTAAATGTGAAAGAGGAGATGGAAAAAGGAATGCAAGGTCCAGCCCTCTGGAAAAAGTTATAGCTAATATCAGGCTGGGGCATATTTTAATAGGGCTGGCTAGGCAGAAGCAGCACATTCCCATTGGGTTCTGCAAGGAGAACAAAGAACACTGCTCAGATTTCTGTTGCATCTCCCTGACTAAACAAGTTAACCATAAATCGGAAATTGTAGCAGCAGGGCAGGTACAGTTACACAAGAGTTACACCCAATCCCCACTCTCCCAAGGGGGAAGCTGAGGAGAACTCAGCCAGTTCACAAACACTCCCTCTTTGCAACCCACCTCACATCCACACCATCCCAGCTTCCTCAAGTTTTTCAGGACCTCAGATGGTGAGGTGTGGTTGTCCAGTTAAGGATGAGCTCAGAGAGGAGCAGAACTCCCCCACTGAACACTCCAGCACCAGCTCAGCATGGCTAACCCTGGACTAAAGCAACAGGAGCCAGGAGAAAGTGCTGGCACCAGGGAGGGAATTCTCCTCCAATTCCAAGGAGGAAGAGCAGCCCAGGGCTCTGAGTTTCTCTGCACAGCCACATTGTTTTTATCGAGGTGATGTTACAGCACAAGGATTGTCACAACATCGCTTGGTAACACCTCAAGGACTCGGCGCTGGAATTTATTTGTGGATATTTAAACGGGGCTGAATGGAGAGAGGGATTGTTTTTTCCACTTGCTTCATCCAACTCCTGGTTTAAGCCAACTGCTTACTCTAAAAGTAAAAGAATTACCCAGCTAAGAACAACAACAAAAAATAATCTTAAGGAAATCTGCATCGCTTCAAACAAAATGCACATTCAGAGACTGTGAAGGCAAAGTCACCTTTGTGTTCCCTCTCACTACTCTGTACTTAGCAACCAAGATTCTTCAACACAGAATCTATAAAAATGTGCTTTTCAAAGAGACAACCCTTCAGTGAGCTCAGAAGAAAAGGAAAACCAAACGATCCTGGCTGCCTTATTCCTGGCAGGAAAAATGGCAGGATGGATTCTCCGTCCATCTTAGATTGACATAAATAGTGCTGGAGTTCCTCAGCTCCATAAATCCTGCAGCTCAGAAAGAAGACTCTCAAAAACCTTCCTGCCTGCCTGATTTTATCTTGATTTTTTGCTTGTCTTATCTTGGATATGATTTACAGTGTTTCCTTTCCAACCCAGGGTCGCTGCATCATTTGAATAAGGAAAGCTGGAAGTAGTGAAGTACCTGAAAAGAAGCTTTTTTCTGGTTTGAATTATATCCTTCTACATCCTGTGTGAAATATTCTTTCCAGCTATATTTTATCCACAAGGTCTCAGCTGAATGAAGAGGCTCTCCCATGCCTTGTTCCTTTCCCCCTTACTACAGGGGATCAGGAACAAGATAGGAAGGGGAAGAAGAAGAAAAATATGAAGCTGAACACATCTCAATTTTACAAAGCAGAGGTGTTTAAAGAAACATGAAATTGGAAGGGAATTTCTGTTCAGGGGAAGACTTTGCACAGATTTCTGTCTCAGTCTGGAATTCAACACTCAACTTAGTGAAATCTCCACTGAGCCCTGAGAAACAGCTTTATTTAGGATATTACTCCAATCCAGGGGTTTTCACAGCTTTTAGGTATTCCTCACCTTTCCCAAGAGCAGGGTAACACATCATCCACTCGCCCTCAAAGGCTGCAGCCTGTTAACTTCTCACAAGCACCCTCTAAGCTGGGGCTTAGGTTGAACTTTCAAGCGGGTTAAAATCAGGCACAGACACTTTGACTCCCTCATTTGTAGCGGGCTGAGAGCAATTAAGCAGTCACATATCTAATGACTTACAGCACATCCTAAAACGCTCCTGTCTGGCCTAACTGCTGGCAACTGAATGAAAGAACAGCAAGTTAATGACGGTGAACCCCGACACCAGGATCAATACCCGAGGGATGCAGAGTGACAGAAAACGACAACGTTTCTTTGAGCTTAACACCAGCAACTCCAAACGTTTGCCATCACATCCGTCTAAACAAAACCCAGTCTCACCAAGCTGCTTTGGACACTGGACAGCTACTCCTCCTTTCCAACTTTTTCCAGGGGGAACTTTCAAACAGATGTTTTTATCTAGAGATGCTTTTATTCCCCTTCCTAAACCACCGGTTTTCCACGCAGCTGGCAGGACTGTTCCCCCAGCAGATGCTCTGAGAAGCAATCACGGAGGGCTTATATTGCTGCTGGTGATCTGCTCGTCAACCCCTTCTCATTTAAATGTCACAAGCTCGTAAAAACTCCATCCATCCTCTCCCCGTGCCCTCAGCTGACCATCCCCACCGTCAACCAATGCCTCTGTAGCTGCCATTTAGCACTGTGCTACAGCACGGTTTAAAATGAGAGCCGGAGGCACAGCCCGGTGCCATTCCAGCGCGCAAAAAGCAGGATACCCACCTTATGGCAGCCAGGATAGGTTGCCATGGTGTTGAGGGTAGAGGTGCTGGGATTCTTGCTGGTGCTGGCCATGAGACTCTGGATCTGGGTGAGCTCCTGCCTCAGCACCTGCTTCTGGTGGAAGCTGAACGCCGGGTGGTTGGATGCCATGGTGAAGAGCAACAGGAACTCATCCCCCGTGCGGCCCTCGTTGAGCTGCAGCCCGTAGTTGTTGATGACCGAGTCGATGTGGGTGAGGGTGCGGAACAGGACCCCGGCGGCCTCGCGGTGGGCAGAGCCCAGCAGGGCGAGGGACACCAGGAGTTTGCTGCGCACCACCTCGTCCGTCAGGTTGGTGAGGCTGCCCAGGTCGGCGGGGTTGTTGGCCTTGATCTCGGAGTCGCGCAGGGAGTGATAATCCTTGCGGGCCAGGTCCTCCAGGCAGGCGCCCAGGAAGCGCAGCTCCAGCGGGATGCACAGGTCCAGGAGGCCGCACAGGAACTCCACGCGCTGCGGGGAGGGCAGCTCGGAGAACCAGCGGTACACGCCGTCCCGCTGCAGCCGCGGGCACCGCTTCTCCACCATGGTGCCCCGCGCCGAGCACGCCCCGGCCGGGGCTCGCACACCCGGCCTGGGGCAGCCCCGGGCGGGCAGGGCCGGGCCGGGCCCCGCTGAGGGCGGCGCAGGCCCGAGCGCTGAGGCGCGGCCTGGCCGCGGGGTCCCCGCCCGCCGGCGGCCCCGAGGAGGCCGCTGCGCTCCCGTTCCTCCCTCACGGGGCGGCTCCTCCGTCCCTCCGGCGGGCGCCCGGTGCCTCCATCCCCCGGCCCCGCCGGGGCCGCCCCGCCGCCGCGACCGCGGGAAATAATCCCTCCCGGGCGGAGGGGCACGGAGCGGCGCGCACACCCCGCCGGCCGCTGCGCGCAGGCGGAGGGATCCCGCGGTGAGGAGGCTCGGCCGCGAGCGGAGCGGGAGGAACAGGGAGCGACGGGCGCCTTCGCTCCCGGCCTGACCCCGCGGCGGGACACGCCCCCCGCGCCGCTGATTGGCCGAGCCGCCAGCTCGCCCGTGCCGATTGGCTGCGGCCGCTTCTCCCCGCCCCCTTTCGCGCTCTCCGGAGCGGGGTCTCGGGGGCTTGTCAATCCTCCCAGTTTAGCCCCGCCCCCATCGCTGATTGGTGGAGGAGTCCTTAAATAGGAGAGGGGCGGGAAGAAGCGCCTTTTGTGTGTGGCCGCCCGTGGGTGCGGAGGGGCTGCGGCTGCGGCCGGCGCTGCCCCGGGGGGCTCTGAGGGGCGCTGACCCCGCTCCGGGCACAGCTGTGCCTCGCCCTGCTCCCGCTGACCCCGCAGAGCTAAAGGGTTTGGGCCTGGCCCTCCTGTCCTCCCCGCAGGCTGGAGAGGAGCCTCGGCGTGCAGCCTGACAGCCCAAATCGTGTGTTTGCACCTTCCTTCCTTCATTGTGTCCTTCATGGCCGGCGCTTTTTGAGTCTGCCCCCCGTCCCCGAGTGCTGCCCGTGCTGTTTGCTGCTCACAGTGTGGGCAGATTTCCCTGCCTTTTCTGTCCGAGCGCCTCATTCCAACCACGAGGAACCCCTGGAGCAGGAGTGGGAATGGCTGCGATGCTCTCCTTCCTCAGGGTTGTTTTTAGGCTGACAAAGAGCCCCGGGGATGCAGCCGGAGCTGCTGCCGCTGCCTGGTGATGCCAAAACCCCGATAAAGCTTTTGGCAGCGGCGCTTGCCTGAGCCGCCACCAGCCCGACCCGCAGCCAGTTTGGCACCTGACTCCAGATTGTCTTTAAATACAGTGTGGAAACAAAAGAGACACCAAAGACCTCTCAAAATGATCGTTTTTTTGGCCCCCACGTTCCCATTCTCCATTCTAAACCGTGATTCTAGCTGACAGAAACATAGCAATGCACATTTTCTACCAGGGTTGTGGCTGCAGGTTTGCACAGACGGCATTGGGCGGACACAATTTCTGTTTTTCGTGGTGTTTTTCCATGGGACTCGGCTGTTTGGCTGTGGTAGCCCACTAGCCAGACTGTGCATCAGCTGGATAAATGACATGGGTGAAGATCTTTAAGTGGGACAAGCCAGGAATAACATTTTTAAATGCAGCCCCAGGCAGGCAGCGAATGAATCCAGGCTTGGTTTTTATGTGATGGTAATCTTGGAAGATGGACCGTGGGTTTTGTTTTCACAAGTGGAACGTTGCTGCACTACAGATAAACAAAAGACCCAACATTGATCCTTTTAAAGGAAAAACTGCATTTTGTCTCGAGTTGATCTTTATGGGATGTGCAGATGCCCAAATGTGGGCTCTCACATGAGCTGTGTGACCACTTGTGCTGGTATCACAGACAAGAAAAAGTCTGGTTCCTCTGGGTGATGGTTTATTGGAAAATCTCATTATGCACCTTGCTAAGACGAACTGCTGCACCACAAACACTCCAAACGCTGGTAGTTTACCCTTTTTTATTTCCCCGTGGAATATCGCGGGCCATCGACCGCCTTTATTGGAGCCCCAGTGAAATGCAGGAGTCAGCAGGCAGGGAACACTGGCAGGGGCTGCATAATGTCAAACATTGTAAAGAGACACAGCCCTGCTTCTGTTGCAGGCTCCTGCTGTGAGAGGGTCCTTGACAGCCCCAGAGCCTCTCTGTGTCCTTTCCTTGCAGAGATCCCTCATGGAGTGCACACCATATGTGCTTCCTTTTCCTGCCGTGCCCGGCATTGTCCGTGGGAGGAAGGGATGTGTGGAAAACACAGGAAGTGCTCTCACTCCCTCAGGAAAGGTCTGCCTGGAGTTCTACCCCGGGCCAGGCCGTTGGCATGGGCATGATGAGCTCTTTGGTGGCCTTTCTGCTTATATCGATGTTTTTATCCATCCTGAAAGCACCTTCTCTATCCATTAATCCATCCTGAAAACACCACACTGTGCTCAAAGTCAGGTTTCTGTAGCAAGGTGAAGAAGGTTGAAACTTTCTGCTTGGGAACCACATCTAAGACTGAGTCTAAATAAATGTTTTAATGAGAATTTTGTTGCAAAAGAGTGATTGTGTTGTTTACAGACAGAAAACTTTTGTCTTTGATGCCAGACAGCAAAAAAAAAGCCTAACCTGATGTGTAATAGATAAACTGGGAGCCTTTTCTCTGATTAGAAGTGGCTTTGGGTGAAGCCTGGGCAAACCAAAAGGGGCGTGACATAATTCTGTCACCAAGAATTCCTGGCTGTCCAGGGGAAGAACCAGGAACTGTTTTGAGGGAGATAAATCAACTGAGTAAGAGCTGGAGTTACCACTTGTCCAGGCAGTGGGTTGGGAGTGAAGGGCGTTCTGGGGTGCCTGTGCTGCCCTGCTCCTCCTGTGAGCACAGGACACCAAACTGGCTCCTCATTTCATCCCCAGATCATCCCATTCCCTGCCTGTTCTCCCTGAAAATTCTCTTTGTGCATGCTTGGCACAGCTGGGGAAGATTCCTTGCTGGAGTGATCAGTAAGCAATAACTAATTTCCCTCTTTTTGTGTTCTCAGAGCATGCAGAGGCTGTTGTTGGATGTTGCAGTCAGCTGAGGACTGAGAGAGGGCCCAGCCCTTCAACATCTCAGTTTTCCCTGCTGTTTTAAGATCTGAATTCTCCTGTTTGGATTTCCTCAATCCTGTTAAACTTGGACTTGGCTTAAGTACTTCTTTCCCTCCAAGCAGCACCTCAGAGCCATTGTAGCCAAATCCTTTATCACAGGATGGATTTATCATATCCTAATTATCACACATTATTCCTTCCTGTGAGTTTGACTCCATGAAACACAGAATGTCCAAAAGCCTATAAAAACTAACTGAAATAATTCAATGTGAGGCAGGTGGCTGAGTCCAGTGTGAAAGGAGATTATTCACTTCTGTGTCCATCCACAGAGACAATGGGAATGAGAATCATAGAAAAGGAGGAGATTTATTTGGGAGGCTGCTGGATAACAGGCCAGTTGAGTTACCCAGATCCATCAAGTGCCCAGTGCTCCCAGCCCACAGAGCTCCTCCACAGGGACCTTCTCAGAGCTTTCCCCCATCACATTTTGGAGACTTTTGGAAGCTGTTCAACACTTGCAAAATCCTCTGCCCATTTAATGACAGGTTTGACATTTTAAACCTCCTAAATGTGGCTTAAATCTTAGCACTTCTGCCAGAAATTCAGCCTGGAAATCCCAAACCTTCCACCCAGATGAGTCTCAAAGCCAGAGATGGACCCACTGCTGTGTGGGGTATGAGTCAGCTGGGACGGGCAGCCTTTCCTCGGGTGCCAAAACAGCTTTCCCTCTTTTTGGGACTGAATTGCCTTCCCAGGAAGATCCAGTCTGAAAGCCCACTCTGTGCATGGATGAACATAAAACCTGACAAAGGTTTTATGTTTTATTTTATATTTCAAGGTGGGATCTCTGTGCCTTTCACCCCGGAGCTGCCGCCTCCTTTGGAGACACTCCTCGTCCTATCGCACCTCTCCCAAATTTCTCGACGCTAATCATCGGGAAATGCCGATCCCCTCTCCCCTTATCCCATCCTGGCTGTTTTGTTCCAAACCTCGCTCCTCGTGGCCGTTCTGCCCTGGCAGCTCTCCCAAGCCGCCCCAAAATCCTGCGGCTCCTCCCCGTCCTTTCCAGGCGGGATGCGGTGAGAGGCAGGAGCGGGAGCCTTGCGTGTCTGCGCTCCGACCCACGGAAGGGGAAGATAAATATTGCCCTTGCATGTTCTCTCAACTACTTCTGAGCCCACGGGTTATTTCCTGTCGGCTTTCACGCAGATGCTGGAATTGGAGCTCTCGGGCTTGAAAAAACAAACAAACCCCAGCTTTGAAGCGCGGAGAAAAATATCACGTGGGCTTTGGGAAGAGGAGGAGAAAAAAAACCCAAAAAAAACCCAAACCAAAAAGCGGCCAGCTGTCGGGTCTGCAGCATCCCTTGGAGTCTGATTTTCAAGGATTGAGCCGGGTTTGCTTTGGGCGGGGTGGGGAAGGTGTCCTTGCTGTGACAGGGGATGGGTTGAAGGCTGCCAGGGCTGAGCTGTGCCTGCGAGTGTCACTGCCCTCTGCCGATGGCTCCGCACGCACACAGCTGCCTGGAAATACGGATTTTCCAGGGGTTTTTTCCCAGCTGGAGGCATAAAAGAGAGGCTCACCTCTCCCTCAGAGAAGTTCCCCCTCAATCACGCTCTGCTTTATCTGCCACCTTTCAAAATTCAAAGCGTGAGCATCCCTGAGCATCCCTTGCCCCGCGTGTCCCCTGTGTCCCTTCCAGCAGTGCTGGCACGTCCCTCCCTGGTCCCAGAAGCCAGGATGCCCTTCTGGCTTTGTGTGGTTCCCTGGGGGACTTCCTCCAGAGCAAAATCCCTGTGGGATTTCCTTCAGAGTGGAAATCCACAGAGCCTGGCTGCCAAATCCTCTGCCCAGCTCCCTTCCCGTGCTCCTCATCTGTCTGGGGAGCTGCTGCCATAGAAGCACTCCTGGGTTTCCCTGGGTTCCTTGTGCCTGCCCCTCCTGCCTGCAAGGACAGGGGTGCCCCAGCCCTGCCCCATCACAGGCAGCAATTTCCTTTGCATTCCCGTTTGGAATATTCCCTCACTTAAATCTTACCCCACCAAACTCACCTTTTGGGTGACTTTACCAAATTAGGGATGGGCACAGCCCAGAGTTGTCCTCTGTGATCCACAGGCTGATTCCAGCCCTTGTCCATTACACAATGTTAATTTAGTCCTTGCTAAGGCCAAAACACTTCAGAGCTGGAAAGGAAAAAAATCTGGAAGTATTTACTTGATTATTCCAGTGACATTCCTTGGGGTGTTTTCACATCCTATCCCTTCTCTCCCTGCCTTGGGTCAGTACTCCAATAACCAGCTAGATCCTTTTAAAGTGCTGGAGGAGAAAGGATGAGGAAGAAAGGGAAAGTGCCCAAGTATGCGCTGAATGTGGGTGTGAAGTTCAGTGTTTCTTTGCAACATTTGAAATTCTTGCTGTGGTTGGTTACAGAAAATCCGCTTGGGTAGAAATGAAACAATGGTTTGGGTTGGAAAGGACCTTAAAATCCATTCCAGGGCAGGGACAGCTTCCACTAGCCCAGGGTGCTCCAGCCTGGCCTTGGGCACTGCCAGGGATCCAGGGGCAGCCACAGCTGCTGTGGGCACCTGTGCCAGGGCCTGCCCACCCTCACAGGGAACAATTCCTGCCCAAAATCCATCCATCCCTGCCCCTGGCAGTGGGAGCCATTCCCCCATCCCATGTCCCTGTCCAAAGTCCCTCCTGGAGCCCCTTTAGGCCCTGGAGGGGGCTCTGAGGTCTCCCTGGATCCTTCTCCTCTCCAGACAGAGCAGCCCCAGCTGTCCCAGCCCACCTTGGGAGAGCTGAGATCACCTGTGCCACCTGCAGGTCCCACACTTGAACCCTTCTGTGCAAATTCCCAATATTTACACGTTGGGATGCACGCTGGAATCACACACTGGGGATGATTTCCTGAAGAAACCCACAAATAGCTCCTGAATGACAACCAGAATGAGAAAATTGGGATTGGTTCACAGGCAAGTCATGAATAGAAAAAGAGATGAAATTAGCTGAATGAACTGTTCATTATGCATTATTCAGGCAGCTGTACTAATTAGTGCCTTAAGGACTGTTCCTGTTCCCACTGCAGCCAACTCTGAAACTCCTTTTGATTTCAGTGGGAGCAGGACTGAGCCCTCAGAGAATGGGCCTGGTGCCTGCTCCCTCTGCAATGCCTCATGTTTTCTTTTCCTTTTACTATTTCTTACTGATTCCAATCTTTTGTGTCTTTAATAAAAAAGCTTCTGAGGTGTCCTGCGTGGTGATCAGTTAATCACAGGGACAGAAATGTTCCCTCAGTCCCACAGCGTGTCCTGTGCCTGATGTGTTCTCTGAAGGGAAAGGTTTTTCATGTCTCCTCTTGCTTTGCTTTTATCCAGAGGAGGAGAGAGGCTTGAAAACCTTTCAGAAAACATAATCCATCCAGAAATGTCACCAGGGCAGGAGGTGCTGAATTAAATGTTTGCACTCTGAGCTCAGAAATTGCAGTTGGGCATTTAATTTTATTTTAATTTTTTCCCCCTGTATATGGATAATATTTGTCCTGGTTCTTTCCCACCAAAAAATCCTACAGCTCTGAGTGTGGCAATGTGGCAAAGAAAAGAACACCAAGCTGTCTCATTGTGTCTGTGTCACATCAGCAGCAGATCTCCACCTGACCACTTGCTGGGGGCCAGAATAATGTGGTTTATATCTCACTTTTCTCCCCATGGACAAACCAACACCTTCAGGAGAAACAAATCCTGATTTTGGTGTGGCTCAGAACATTGTTCTCCTCCCTGCTGTGTCCTGGGTTGCAAAACCAATTCCTTTGGAGAGGCACCACAGCAGATCACCATCCACAGAGGCCTGAGAGGATCCCAATGGATGCTCATATCCCAGCTGGACTTGAAGGGATCACATTTCAATGAACTATTCTCCTTTTGCTGCAGAGTCCTCTGTCCCCCCAGCCCAAGGCAGAGGTGTCTCCAGTCAGGACTGTGTAGGGAATGTCTGGCCAGAGAAGAACTTCCCATTTTCCATGTTTTGCTGGGTTTTGCCTTGTCCCAGCCACCTTTTCCCTCCCAGATTTTGTGTCCCCTGGCAAGGAGCAGCAGCAGTGCCATGTTTTGCTGGGTTTTGCCTGTCCATCTTGTCCCAGCCACCTTTCCCTTCCCCTGGCAAGGAGCAGCAGCAGTGCAGCCCCACAGTGCTGCTGGTGGGTTCCTGCCCCAGCCTGCCCCAAGATGGAGCTGCTGTGGGATTCCTTCCCAGCACTCAATTCACTAAAATTCCCTCCTGGAGAGAGAGAGCAGAGGATGTACCAGCAGCTCAGCCTGGAGGAATCTCCACAACCCCACTCTTTGGGCTCCTCTCCACAGACTGCCTAAAATGGGTATAAAGGAGCCTCGGCGTGGAATTTATTTTCTTCCTGAGACCATCCTTAAAATAACAAACACCAGCAAACTGGTGACATGCAGTGCATCTGTTTGAATAACATGGACCTTCTGTTTGTGAGAGAGGAAACTCCAAATAACTCTTTGATTTGTGTTTCCTTTCTTCTCCTTCCTCATCTCCTCCTCCTCACTACTGTATACAAATCTGTTCTGCCAGCTCCGAGCCACCAGTCCCCCCTCCCCTGGTGAGCTGCTTTTTATGCCATGTGATGGTTATTTAATTTCCTCTTTTGCTTCCAACAGGGCCAATATTTATCTTGCCTCGTGGGACTGTGCCTTTGTTTGCACGCTGATGTCAGGGGGGAAGGCCAGCGCTTCTCTGGGGCCAGCAGACCGAATTCCTGCCCTCTGACTGCATCCCGAGGAATAGCAGCTTCCCTCCCGGATCAGAGCAGCAATTAGGATTAAAAGATGTGTTCAAAGTTAGCACATGGAGCCATCCTTTTCCCAAAGAGGGGTGGAGTGGCTGCTGTGGCAGCCAGGGGTCGGGCTGTGCTAAAGCCCAGCTCAGTGTTACCTTCTGATTGCCTCCCCACAGCGAGCAGGGCTGGGAAAACAACACCCAATTTCCTTTTTTCCCTTCTTTTTTGAAAGCAGCGCAGCGTTTCAACACAGGTAAAAGGGAGACTGTAAAGCACCACTCCCAAAAATCTGACTGAAATCAATCTGACTTTCAGAAAAGGCAGGATCTTACCAGGAGCAGCTTTCCTTTGTTCAAAGCTGCTCTCTAAACCGAGTTAGGAACCATCTTTTCCTCATTAAATTTGTTTCCTTTCAGCGCTGAGCCTTTCCCTTCATTACCACATGCAATTTTATTTTTTTTTTTTTAAAGCCCTCATAGCTAATATCACAACTATAGATCTTGGGGTTATTTATAGCCCTAAACTCCGCAGAGAGCTGTGTGTCTTGTTGCTGTGGAAACTGGGATTCTAAAAGTAAAAAGGGTTTTGAAGGGATTTGAGAAGGGACCTGCTGAATTTCGGGACTGGCTTTCACTTCCAGGGGTCTGTGTTCCACCGTGCCTTAAACTCACAGGTAAAATTCACCTGAGGGGCTCAGGTAACCCTCAGGGGACACTGGGGAGTTCTGGGCCTGTGTTTTTTCTGGTCTGGCACATCACAGCCTGGTTTGTGCTCTCTGTTGTGCGACAAAGGATGCACAGGTGGCCATGGGAGTGTCAAACTCTCGGTGTCACCAGTGGCACATTTGCCAGGCTCTGGGCAGGTTGCTTTCTTCTTTAGCTTTTGTTGGGTTTTGGCAGCCTTTTCCCAAGGGAAATGCCACTGGAACCTCCTGCCCACTGCAGCCAATCATTGAATCATGGAGTGGTTTGGGTTGGAAAGGACCTTGAAAATTCATCCCATTCTCATCCCTGCCATGGCAGGGACAGCTTCCACTATCCCAGGCTGCTCCAACCCGGCCTTGGGCACTGCCAGGGATCCAGGGGCAGCCACAGCTGCTCTGGGCACCTGTGCCAGGACCTCAGCACCCTCACAGGGAGGAATTCCTTTCCTTAGGAATCCCATCTAACCCTGATCTCTCATTTTGAGGCCATTCCCTGTGTCCTGATGAAGAGCCCCTCTCCAAGGACTCCAAGCTCCCCTCCAAAGCTTTGAGACTGGCATGGAGCAGCATTTGCTGGAAATTGGATTTTCCTGTATTAAACAGTTATTTAAATGATTTTATTTGTCTCTGGGTGTAGAGTGTGAAGAACAAGGCTGAGATTGGTGGGCTGGGTCCAAGGGGCAGACTCTCACTGGGCAGAAATTCCATGTTTTGCCTGGGCAGGGATCTCACTGAGCCCCTATGGAAAATCCAAATCTTTCTCCTGATGCACCCGGGGATCCCCAGAGTGGATCCCAGCTCCTGCCGTGTCCTGCCCCCTTTGCCTGGCTGTGAGATATTTGAGGCTGACAGGAGCCCTGGGCTTGGCACCACCCCGGCTTTTTCTGTGCCTCTAAATGTCAGGTGTCCCCCCCAGCTGGGCACAAATCCTTGGAGAGCTTCCCTGGCTGTGGGTGTCACTTTCTAGCTTTAAAAACACCTCCTAATCCAACCAGGAATTCTGTTTACAAACAGCTCCAGAGCCGAGTCCGACCTGAGATGGGAGCAACTTCCAGGATGCCCAACTTGGCAAAATATCCTAGAAAATTCCACCCTATCAATGCAGCCGAGGGAGAGCAGGGGGAAAGGGAAGGACAGGCAATGTAACGCGATTAACCCCCGAGCATGGGCCTTAAATTCACAAACAAAGCCCAAATGTCAGCGCTGCTGAGCTCTTCCCTCGCATTTCCATAAGTAAAGAAGCAATTCCTGGGAGTGCCGGGTTCCCGGGGCCGGGGCCGAGCACCAGGCAGCCTCTCCTTCCCCAGGAGCAGCCCTGACATTTGCTCTGCACATTCTCCAGGTCCTTCCTGGCACGCCGTGGATCGTGCCTGGCTCGCAGTTATTCCTGTGATATTGGATTAAAAATAGAAAGGCAGGAGCCAAGAGTCGCAGCCCGAGACGGTGATTCAGTGACGGAGCTTTTCCATTAGAGGGTGCCAGGAACCTTCTGTTGCTACAGAGCCCAGGAATCGTGGAAAACACAACTTTGGGCTGTGTATTTCGGGGCTGGGCAAGGCCACATCCTCATTTTTGGACCATACTCATTTTTCTGCCCTTTCTAGAGTAGAACCATGGAGTGACAGAATGCTCTGGGCTGGGAGGGACACAGGAGGATCACCAAGTCCAACCCTTGGATTTGCAGAGGGTGTTTCCAAGATTCCCACCATGTGCCTGGAAGCACAGTCCAAACTTCACTGGGGGTATTTTGCAGGCAGGGATGTGTTTTCAAGAAGTGGATGTGGAGATCTCAACATTCCCAAGGACTTCTGGGCACTGTTTGGACGTGAATAGGAAATCTTCATTTAAAGAAAACAAGATTTATCCACAAAAAAAGTGGTGGTTCTGGTGGAGAGCAATAGTTTGTATGGCTGTCCCTGCTTGTGCTTGAGGTGTAGTGGTGAGGACAGACAGGAAAGGATGGGCCCCATTCCTCTACTCCAAGTCTGCCAAAAATCACCCATCATCAGAAAACAGCCCAGTTATTGAATGGATTTTCTTCTCCATCCCAGAGGAGCCCCTTTGGAGGAGCAGAATACGCTCAGGTCTGGGCAGCTTGCAGCAGGCACTGCAGATTTTAAAGTGTCCTGCTTGGTTTGGAAGCTTTGGAGAAACAAAGTTCTGTAATTTTGTGGCAGGGTTGGTGAAACCATTGGGATCAGTCACAGAATCACTGAAACCACAAATGACAAGTCAGTCATAGAATCACTGAAATCACAAATCATAGAAGTGGTTTGGGTTGGAAGGGACTTCAAAGCTCACCTCATTCCACCCCTGCCATGGCAGGGACACCTTCCACTGTCCCAGGCTGCTCCCAGCCCTGTCCAGCCTGGCCTTGGGCACTGCCAGGGATCCAGGGACAGCCACAGCTGCTCTGGGCACCTGTGCCAGGGTCTCAGCACCCTGGCAGTGAAGAATTCCTTCCCAATATCCCATCCATCCGTGCCCTCTGGCAGGGATTGCCCCCCATTGCCTGTGTCCTGTCCCTCCCAGCAGTGTGGGCAGTGGTTCCCTTGTGCTGCAGCTGCAGGGGGACGCTGCTGCTGGCACGGGGGAACAATGAGAGGAATCCTTGAATGATGAGATATCTGTGTCCCTGCCCTGCCTCTGGGCACATCCATCCCTGTGCATCCCTCTCCTGCCTGTCCAGTGTGGGATCTTGAGGAGAACATGGATTTCTGCTTGAGGAGGGGATGGGAGCCTCCCTGGGATGAGTGTCTGAAAGCTACAGGTGCCAGCAGTGAGGGAGGGGAAGGGAACGTGGCCAATCCCAAAGGGCAGCTCTGCCTGACTCTGCAGCACATCCTGACAGCTTTCCCTGTGGATTTCTGCCAAGGTGGCTCAGCTTTGGGGCCGTCTGCTCCTGTCCCAGCTCCCAGTGGGGGATCCAGAGCAGATGGGGCCAAGGGCTGAGCCTGAGCCACACCAGCAGGGCTGATCTCACTCTCCTGACTGGGAGTTCAGGGCAAAGCAGGAGCAGCAGTGTCCTGACCAGGTGGGTGGGGGCTGTGTCCAGCACACAGCCGCCTCTTGCCCTGCTTTTTTGGTGCTTCTGAACCCAAAAGTCAGCATCATGCATTCGCAATTATTTCTGGCTGACAGACAGGAAACCAGGGGTGGTAAAGGAGCAAGGGGCTTGTATGGGACAGCAATTTTCCAATAAAACCACGCTTGGCCAAGTGCTGCTGTTGGCTGAGGGCACCTTTTGGTCCTGGTGTCACGAGGAGGATTTAGTGCATCTCATGTGGAGCTTGGACAGACCACAGGCTGCCCATGCCTGGCTGTTTCCTTGCTGCTGTGGCCATGGGACAAGAAGAAACTCTGTGTGTCCCCAGGTCTGTGGTCCCTGGTCCCTGTGAGCACCCTGATTTCCCAGGATGGGAACAGCAGGGTCTGGGGCTGCAGCCACATCCTCATGGGAAGAGCCCCCAAAGGAAGGTCTCATCTTACACTGCTGGAGAATCCTTCTTCCCAAAATGATCCCAAAGCATTCTGGGGAGCAAATATAAATATAGAGGTATCTGGGGTGGGATCAGGGCTCGGAGTGGCACAGCAGAGCAGTTTGGGATGGGAAGGGAAGGGAAGCCAGGACGTGTGAGGACATGGGAGGGAGCACAGGCCAGCAGAGTGCACAGAGCAGCAACTGGCAAAGCTGGGGCTGGGCCAAGAAAATAAACATAGGAAGTACTTGAGACTGATGAGAACCACGGGCAGCCTGCTCTTGTTTAAGGAGGTTTTTTTGGGACACTGGAGCAGGCTCCTGTTGCAGGCAGAGCGAGACCTCAGCCCTGTTCAAACTTTCATTGACTTCAGCTGGGCCAGGGTTTCATTTCAGATGGTTCTGCTTTTCCCCAGGATGTGATTTCCTCATTTTGGGATGCATCCCCCTGCCCCACAGGAATTTTGGAGGCCTGTACAGAGGTTTAGGGATGGATGGCGTCGGGGCTGGGTGCTGCCAGCACGTCAGGAGGAGCAGAGGCTGCTCTGCAGCACTCCAGAGCTGTGTGTGAGCACTCAGGGTCGATAAATCCAGAGCTGGAGGCCAAACCTGAGTGCTCAGCAGCTCTGCTAATCAGCTGGGTGCCTGCAGGCAGACTGAAAGCCAGCTCCTTCCAAATTTGCTTTTCCAACAAATAACCTGGAGGCTTTTCACTCCAAAGTTTGACTTGGGCCCCTTACTTTAGAATTTCAGCCCCCTGTGTGCTCCTGTCTCCTGGTGAGGATGGGGCATTCAAGGTCCATGACAAATTGGAAGAGGTTTTCATCTGGCAGCAGCTTGTACCCTGAGATCTCCAGAAATAACCAGCCAAAATTCACAGGGTCTTGAAAATCCTGTCAAACCATGAAGGCAGTTTGAAGGGAAGGCCCGAGCAATGCTGGAAATATGAGCAGAGGGTAAACGAGGAGCTTGGGGTGGGTGTGAGAAGAGGTTCTCTGGGAGGTGGAAGCCCAGGGAAGATTGTTTTCCTGGCTGGAAGTGAAGCTGGGTATGAAGTGAATGAGGACAGGGAATGCAGCCTCCAGCTCTGCCCCTTTGGGGGAGTTCTGTTCATCCCACCATGTCTGGGAGGAGTTTCAGTCCAAATCCCAAAGTTCCCTCACTTCAGAACAGTTTCCACCGGGATTTATCAGCACCTGGGCTCCTCTGTTTCAGCAGGACCAAGGTGTGCATCTCATCCCAGGGAAAATCCAAATATCCTCCCCTTCCCATCCCTGCTGCTCCTGCTTTGTGCCCGTGCTGGTGCCTGACAGTGACAGCCGAGTTAATCTGGTTTAGAATTCTCGTGGCTCCATTTCTGCAGGTCTCACTGTTGTAGGGCGACGTTCCTTTATCCCTCACCCTTTCTTTTCCTCCTGGATAATCCCATGTTAATAGTGCCATGTAATACAGTCTGTTATTAACTGCTCCTGAATCCTGCTTGCTGATTCCTTAAGCAGATCTCAAAACCCTCTGAATCTGCCTTGGAGTTTTCTGAGGGTTTGTTTTGTGCTTTGCTTTTTTAATTTTTTTTTTCCCTCCTTTAAACCCAATGCATGAAATGTGTAGGATAACTTTCTGCTCTGGCTTTTGGGAAGCAAAGGAATTTCTCATGCTTGGATAGCCAGGACATGATACTCCAGATTGAAGTGTGCATCTGTTTAAATCCCTACAAAACAGGCTGCAAGAAGGAAACCTGGTTTGAAAACCTACATCAAATATGGAATAAATCCCTCCATAGCTATTTATCTGCCCAGAAAAAAGATCCTTGACCACTCTTATGTGACAGAATTTCATAAGAAAATATATGAGTAACATCAACTTTTTTAAATCACTGTGTCTTCTTGGTTCACTGAGAGACATTTCTCCTTTGTTATGAATTATAAATCCCTATTGCTACAGTCCAAACAATTCTGGGAACTTCTGCCACTGGCTCTCAGAGCCCAGGGAAATCACAGTGTCCTTTGCATTTGCAGTGCTCAGAGCATTTCCAAACATTCATTATTCACACAGGAATTCGTCCATCAGCAGCTCCATTAAACTGAGAGAGGGAGCCCTGCTTTCTCATCAGGTGCCAAAATTCTTGGTTGAGGTTTATTCCTTCCTCTGAGAGCAGATTCTAATCCCAAGGGTCAGAGCAGCACCTTTTGCAAAGGGTTAGACCAGAGGAGTGAGTGTGTCCTTGGTCCCTGCCTCAGTTTCCCCATCAGTGATGTCACATTTGAGGATTCAGCCCACTGGGAGCTTGAGGAAATAATTTTTAAAAAACCAAACCCAAAATCCATTTGGCCAATACTTGTTAAATCCCAGCTCCCACAGTCCAGGAGTTCTTAGGGATCACAGAATCCTGGAATGGTTTGGATTGGAAAGGACCTTAAAGATCCCATTCTACCCCTGCCATGGCAGGGACACCTTCCACTATCCCAGGATGCTCCAAGCCCTGTCCAGCCTGGCCTTGGGCACTGCCAGGGATGAGGCAGCCACAACCTCAGCTTCTCTGGATTATAAAAGCTCTCAGAATTTTAAAAAAACCCAACTTCCTATATCTGTTAAGCCAGAAAAACCCAAGCTCTTGGCAGGAAATACCCCAAATACCCTCAAAGCAAAAAAAAATACCCTCCAAATTGCTTATTTTTTAACCTCATGCAGCTTGAACCCTGTGTCAAGGCTGAGGAGGGGCAGAGGCAGCAGAAATGGCTTTTTCTCCAGATTTGGCAGAGCTTTGGGACGTGTCCCTTCCTGGGAGGGCAGGCTGAGCCCCACAGCAGCTCCTCCAGCCCTTCCCAAGCCCAGGCAGGAGCTGCCTTTGCCCGTGGCAGGGCTGGAGCTGGAAGCCAGCATGCCAAGCCCTGCTCCAGAGCAGGTTTCTTCTCCTCACATGATGTCAGCATTTCCTGACAGTCCCAGCAGGAGCACAGGGTGACAGATGTCCCTTAATTATCGGCACTGTTCCCGCTCCTCGGGCTCAGACAGAGAAGCCTGAGCCCTGAAATGAGGGCCCTCTTTGGTCTGGGCAAGCCTGGCTGCCTCAGGTTTGTTCACAGGCACTTTCAGCTGTGGGAAATTGGTGACCTTGGGGTTTGTGCCCTGCCAAGGGTGTCCCAGAGCTCCAGGCAGGTGAGGAGGGTGGGAAATGCAGGGGGATGGGGGTGGCTGGGGAAGCCATGGCCCTGCAGATGAGGGCGTTTTCCAGCTGGGATGAGAAGGGCAAAGAAGGGCCACTGCCTGTGATCCATCCTTGAGATGGATCTGGGGTTTATTATGGACAGACAGATCAACACTCATTTTTTGTAGGGTGATCCGGTAAAGTAAAAGGGCAAATTAAGTGTGGTGAGGGGAAATCCCATTGTTTTCCCTTGGTTTAATTTTTCACCTTCCAAGATCACAAAAAATGCACCTCTGTCCCTCAGCAAACATGAGAGAGGGATGGAGGGATGGAGGGAAAGAGGATGGGATCCCAGCACCTGCAGAGCCATGTCCTCCTCCTCTTCTCCTTGGTCGATACCTCCTTCAACAGCCCCTTCCATGGGAGAGCAGCTTGATCTTATTGAACACTGGGTGTGTGCCACAGCACACAGGAACTCAAACCCATCCACCCATCCATCCTTCAATCCATCCATCCATCCATCCGTCCGTCCGTCCATCCATCAGTCCATCCATCCATCATCCATCCATCCATCCATCCATCCATCCATCATCCATCCGTCCATCCATCCATCCATCCATCCATCCATCCATCCATCCATCATCCATCCATCCATCCATCCATCCATCCATCCATCCATCATCCATCCATCCATCCATCATCCATCCATCCATCCATCCATCCATCCATCATCCATCCATCCATCCATCATCCATCCATCCATCCATCCATCCATCCATCCATCCATCCATCCATCATCCATCCATCCATCCATCATCCATCCATCCATCCATCATCCATCCATCCATCCATCCATCATCCATCCATCCATCCATCCATCCATCCATCCATCCATCCATTCCTCCATCATCCATCCCCCCATCCATCCATCCATCCATCCATCCATCCATCCATCCATCCATCCATCCATCCCTCCTTCCCTCCATCATCATGGAATGGCTTTTAGCTGATGGAGAGCAGGTTTAGATCAGATTTTAGGGAAGGATTCTGTGAGGGTGCTGAGGCCAGAGCAGCTGTGGCTGCCCCTGGATCCCTGCACATGCCCAAGGCCAGGTTGGACACTGGGGCTTGGAGCAGCCTGGGACAATGGAAGATGTCCCTGCCCATGGCAGGGGTGGGATGGGATGAGTTTTGAGATCCCTTCCAACCCAAACCATTCCAGGGTTGCATTCCATGCATCAGCCTCCCCTCGTGTGTCCCTTCCAGCTGCTTCCAGCCCTGTTCCTTCTCTCCTGAAAGCACATCCATGCCCTGAGGAGCTCTCAGCCTGCCTGTGAGTGATTCCCACACTCCCCTTCAGGCTGCCTGATGGATGCTGGGGAAAACCCAGCCCTGAGGGAAAAGATCCACCTGCCCACAAGGAAAAACCATCCCAACCCATTTCCTGCTGCAAACCTTTCCCTCCCATGTGCTTGGCTGATCAGGATCAGCTTCTTTGCTGCTGTTTTTGTGCCTCTTGATTTCCACACGGAAACTGGCTCTATTTTTACCCGGCTGAAGCTGATTAGATTGGCAGTAATTGGCAGGATAAACAGCCACGTCCTGTGCAGCAGGTTAATGCTGCACAGGCAGTGACCAGGGAATGCACTCAGCCCATGCCCAGCACGGGGAGCACAATTGAGGTAATTTATTGCCCACATGCCTGGAACATGCCCATTATCCAGCCCCATCCTTCCTCTCCTTGCAAACCCATTTCCCCTCGCAGGGTTGCTGCACAGTGCCAAACATTTCATCCTTTTCTCCTCAGCTCTTCTTTTTGCACAGCAAAACCCAAGGACACACAGGAGTTTTCCTTTCTGGTTAACCCAGGTCTTGGCTTCTCCTGACCTGTGAGATTATTAGCATTGAAGCAGCCACATGTTCAAAAAGAAAAATGCTGCTTACAACTCCAAGGCTGACCTTGTCCAAGTAATGTAATTTCCCACCATTTCAATCACTTCCATAAGTTCCAATCTTCCAGAAGATTAGCAGCAGTTCTGCTTGCTGCAACATCCTTCTGGGCTTTAATTGGCTTGGGGGGTCATTTAGCCAGAGACCAAGTGAAGAAAAGAAAACTTAGAGGCAACATCAGGTGATGCTACACCCCAGGAATTCAATTCACTGGGGGAGGGATGGAGCAGGAAGGAAAAATGAAAATCATTCTGCTTTCCAAAGCTGCACATTTCAATCTAATGGTGGGAGACCTTGGGAATATTTTGGCTCTTGTGCTTGGTGGTGGCTGTACCACCTGTGCAATCCCAAGGGTGGAGTGGAAGGTGAGCAATCCTCAGAAGGGTTACAAGCCCTGTTTATTCAACAATATCCATTCCTGTATCAAGTTTGAGCCCATCTCAGAGGGCTTCTCATCCCCACTGCTGCTGCAGGATTCCACAGCCACCACTGAATCCTCCTGTGCTGCCAGAGGAGTGTTTTTGGGGAGTCCCACTGTGCAGGGCTCTGAGCTGCAGGTAGGGAGCAAACCCCTCCTTTTTCCTGCTGCCTGCTCTGAGCCCTTTGCCTCCATGCAGGATATTGGAATCATGGAATTGTTTGGGTTAGAAGGGATAATAAAACAATCCAGTCCCACCCCTGCCATGGCAGGGACACCTTCCACTGCCCTAGGCTGTCCCAACCTGGCCTTGGGCACTGCAGGGATCCAGGGGCAGCCACAGCTGCCCTGTGCCAGAGTCTCCCCACCCTCACAGGGAGAATTTCCTCCTAATATCAGATCTAAACCTCTCTCTGAGTTTAAAACCATTCCCTCTTGTCCTGTCACTTCATCCCAGATCTGTCCTGCTCAGTGCCTCCCTCCCTGTTCACAGCTGAGCCTTGAGCCCCCTCACTTTTGCAGTTTCATTTATTTAATACAGGCCCTGTTGATTTGATGTTTTTCCCGATCCATCCATGGCAGGGACTGAACCCAGCAGGGCTGTGTGGAAGGCTGAGGAATCCCATGGTGTGATTATCTCTGCCTCACACCCCCATCACCCCGCAGGTGAAAGCCAGGACTCTCCACTGCCTTTCCCCTCAGCCTCCTCTTTGCCATTCATTACACCACCCTCCCTAATTACCAATTATACCGGCCTCTTTTAATTACCCACTTCAGCCTTTGTGGTTCCATAATTGTGCAAGAAACCTCCCGGCCTTAAACACTGCAATCCCACAGTGTCCTGTCCCCTTGGAGTGTGGTGCTGGATTTCTCCCAGTCCTCTGAACTTTCCCAGTCCTCTGGCACTTCTGTGGCTCTCCCAGGACCTCCTGGAAACGCCCATGAAGTGTCCCCACAGCTCCTTGGCCACCTCCTTCACGACCATCTCAAGTTATTCAGGTGCCCTGGTTTGAAACCACTGAGCTCCATCCCCTGGATGCTCCTGGGCTCTCCTGGGCAGTATTTCCTTAGCATGTTGTCCTTTTTCCCACCAAACACCAGGATAAATCCCTCACTGATCATCCCTGCCTTGTCTGTGTCATTGATAAACCTCCCATTTCCACCTGAGAGATGGAGATCACCCCACTGCTCAGAACTCATGGAAAATATCCTTCTGTCTTTAATTTCCCCGGCTTTTGAGGTTTATTAATTACAACCAGTTTCCCTTTTCTTCCTTTTGTGTGTTTATGTTCTCTGTGTCAGTCTTGGCAGCTCTTTCCCTTCCTTTCCAAGTGCTGTTGGTTATTTTAACAAAGATTCCTGCCTGTGTTGCTGCTTTTTGGGTAAAATATTCTTAAAGGTTTTTCCCTTTTCAACACATTTTTCACTTAAAGTCCTTCTCTGAATTGATCTGACTTGTAATTATTTTCTGATTCACTTTTAAAGTGGCAAGTAAATATACAGATTTTTATACATTACTGCTTTGAGCTTTACTTCATTTGCACATAACAGAATCAAGCCACAAAGGCCTATGCCTGGCACAGTGAGAAATCCACCCTCACCTGCTGGAGTGAGGATAAATGTGGAATTCCCTCATGCTGGAGACAATCTTTTTTTCCATTAGGATATTATCTGTCCCCCTCCCCCCCAAAGTTCTGAGGATATTTTAATATTGGCAGCTCAGGACCTCCAGCATCCACTGCTCCGCCAGAATTCCCCGAGGATCCCAAGGTTTTTATTAGATATTATGGATGTGGCTGCTTAGAGAAGCAGAATGTGTCGAGTCCCTGCTGCAGACCCTTCTTGCCTCGTGCTTTATTTCCCAGGATATTGATCCAGAAACTCTGTGGATCATTTATTTCCTTGTTGTTAATGAGTCAGAGCTGCTCCCAGCCAGTCCCAGTGGGATTCCAGTCAGGACTGGCAGGTCAGGGCCTCCAAGCACGAGTGGAAATCGGATGGAGAGGGTGGATAAAGCACAGGGCTGCAGCATTCCAGGCAGGAAAATTCCCTGGCACCCTGAGGCACTGGGAGCAGGGTTAAGGTGTGGATTTTAATGGTTGGGCTCAGTGATCTCAGAGGTGATGGAGAGGGAGTTTATACAGGAGCATGGACAGGGGAGGAATGGCTTCAGACTGAAAGAGGGGAGGGTTGGATGGGATTTTGGGAAGGAATTCCTAATTAGGATGGGATGCTGAGAAGGTGAGGCCCCAGTGAGCAGCCTGGGGAGTCCTCTCCAGACCAGTTCACATTTCCTCAGTGCTGCTGGTGTGCAGGAGGCTGAGGGAAATTCCAGCTTGGATTTCACAGCAGCCCTGAATGCCAGCGGGCTTTTCCCTCCTGCCATGCCAGGTCAGGAAAGCTGGGCTGCAGGATTTCTCCAGGAGATGTGACCAATTGCAGGGGTACAGATGGGGTTAGGTAGGGCTGACAGGTTTTTTCTTTAAATACCTGGTGCATGTGTGGATGAGGAGGTGAGTGAGATGAAGTTTGGGATTAAAAAAAATAATGATGAAAAACTACAATAAAAGGCAAATCAGCTTATAATAAATCACTGAGCATGGATGGGGGAAGAAAAAGGAGGATTGGGCAGTGGGAGCAAGGGGTGTTTTCTATCCATGGTGGAAATGCAGAGCTCCAAAGGGAGCAGATTGTTGGGAGTTTCTTCTTCACCAGGTGCCATTAAACTTGCTGTTATTTTAAGCACCTGCTTTATGAGGAGCAGCATCCCACGTTGGCCAGAGGGGTGTCACACCTTGGTGCCTGCCTCAGATCCCTCCATCCCACCAAATCCCCCCAAAAGAACAGCTGGACAATGATTATTTGGCTAATTAACATGTAAAACAACTATAACTGTCTAAAACTACTGAGAAAGCAACAGAAGGGGACTGGAATTTCTTTTGTTCCCTGCCAAAATTTTTATATGTGTTTAAGCAACTTCAGTTCTGGTGTTTTTCTTGGAAACTTTGGGGGTTCCCACCCAAATTCTCCCGCTGTGGGAAAAAAAAAAAAAAAAGGGAGTTTGCAGTTGCCAAAAAATGCAGCACCTGGAGTGTGGGATTTTCAGGGAAGGAAACAATAAAGCCCCCCAGTGAATAATGAGCACAGTTCTTGCATTCAGGACTCGGGGTAGTTTGAAAAGACATTTTCTACTGGAAAGAAATGCTTCAGTGGGAAAATTTCCACCCACTCCAGTTGCATCTCTTCCCTCCAGCTCCCAGAGAGAGAGAGGAAGGTTTTCTTCCAGAGGAGGGTGGTGATGTGTTTCCATGGATGGACAAGAAAATGCATCGAGGGAAGAAAAAAAACCAAAACAACTGAGTGGGAAGACACAGGCTGAAAGTTGCCGGTGGGTGGGCAGTGAGGCAGGTACCGAGCACAGGCAGCCTAAATCCCGAGGGTTTCCATCACCTGCAGTTACACTGTTTGGTTTGTTTTGTTTCTTTTTTTTTTTTTTCCCTTGGAGTCCTGGCCAGGCTGGATCAAAAGCCCCGCTCCAGTAACGCTGGTTGCAGGATGCAAATCCGAGATTTTGGGGAAGAGCTGAGTTTTTCCTCCATCTCCCAGGTTTTGCTTTATAAGCACTTGTGAGCATCTTTGAAATCGTTCTCCAGCAGAGCTCCCCCTTTAATACTGGTGCGTGAATCCCCTGGAGTATTAACACAAATCCATCGATATTTGCAGGCACACGGACCCGCACACGCATCCCGGTGCCAAAAAAGATTCGGCACGTTCCGATCCAAGGGGATGCACCAGCGGAGCCGGACCCCGCCTGCTCCGGGGACACAACGCGAGCCTGGGGAGGATTCCAGGAGAGGAAAAAAAAAAACCCAGGGAGGAAAAGCCCCGATATGCGCGGAGCGGAGCGCGGAGGGCCTCGCCATGGGCTGGGAGGACCCCGGTGGGATGCGCGGTGCTGGAGGCAGGGGAGCGGCACCCAGCGGATGCGGATCCGGCCCCAGCCCGGAGCGCTGCCCCCAGCCCGGGGCGAAGCACAGCGCGGCCTCTCCATCAATAAACAGCGACCAGCCCGTGCTGCAGCTGCGGCGTGCCCGGGCCGCCACCGAGCGGGCTCTGCCCGGCACCGGAGCCCTTCGGCCCATCCCCGGTGTCCTCCCAGCCACCTGCCCACGGGGGGCTCCGGCGGGGGATGCCGGCCCCTCTCCGCCCCGCTGGGGAGAGCCGGAGGGATAAATAAAAATGCGGGAGCATCCCGGGAGGCTGCGGGGGGCTGCGGCCCGGCTGGGCTGCGAGGCGAAGGCGACGCAGTTCCTGTCTCTTTAAATCCACCCTGAGCCCGGCGCCGGGAGCCGAGGCAGAGCAGAGAGCCCAGGATCCTGCTCATTAACGAGCGGGATTTATCCCCGTAGGGAGCCGCCGAGGCAGGGGTGGGGGAGGCGCGGCGGGGCGAGCCCAGGCCCCCCGAGCGCCCCGCAGCCCCCGGGCTCGCCGCGAGCACCCGCGGGCCGGGATGCGGGCAGGGCCGGGCGCGGCCAGCGCGGCCCCCCGGCACTGAGGTTTGCGGCGCGGGGGAGGCGGCGGGAGGGAGGGAGGGAGGGAAAGAGGGAAGGAGGGAGGGGGCGCGGGGCGTGCGCGGTGCGGGAGCGGCCGGGAGCCGTGCGGGAGGGCGGCGGAGGAGGCTCCGCATTGCTGCTGCTGCCGCTGCTGCTGCCGAGCCCCGCGATGCCGCCGCGCCCGCCGCTGCCCCCGGCCCTGCGCCCCAGCCAGCCCGGCCGGCGGCGGGGGGCTCCGCGGGGGCTCTGAGCATCCTCCCCCCGGGGCTGCCCAGCGCTCGCTTTTTTCCTTTTTTTTTTTTTTTTTTTTTTTTTTCCCTCTTTCCCTTCTCTTGGCATTTGGCCTCTTTTTTTTTTTTTTTTTTTTCTTTTTTTTTTTTTTTTTTTTTCTCCTTTTCCCCCACCCCCGTTCCCTGCCTTGGATGGTTTTTAGGTGGAGTCGTTTGCACCAAAATCCAATAGCTGCTGCTGTTCTTGCTGCTATTTTTTTTTTTTTTTAATGATCCTGTTTCCACAGCAGGGGAAGAGAGAACTGATCCTCAACATACTCCCAGAGAATGAATAATCACAAGAAACTGGCTTAAGCAGCTCCCTGGATCTGGTGCATGATTTCAATTGAGTTCGATTTGATTTAATTTTTTAAATTTTTATTTATTTCCTTTTCCCCAAGTCATCGTTCACATTTTATTTCCTGCATTTCTTCCTATTATTTTTTTTTCTTCCCCTTTTTTTTTTTTCTTTTTTTTTTTTTTTTCACCTTTTGGGAGATTTGCAAACCGAATTACATGCATGTCCAGTGGGGGAAGGTTTAATTTTGACGATGGAGGGTCGTACTGTGGAGGCTGGGAGGACGGAAAGGCTCATGGCCATGGAATCTGTACCGGCCCGAAGGGTCAAGGTGAATATTCGGGCTCCTGGAGTCACGGCTTTGAGGTGCTGGGGGTCTACACTTGGCCCAGTGGCAACACTTACCAGGGCACCTGGGCGCAGGGCAAGCGCCATGGCATTGGCATGGAGAGCAAAGGGAAGTGGGTGTACAAAGGAGAGTGGACCCATGGATTTAAGGGACGGTACGGGGTCCGGGAATGCACTGGAAACGGGGCCAAGTACGAAGGCACCTGGAGCAATGGATTACAGGATGGCTACGGGACAGAGACCTACTCGGATGGAGGTAGGTGATGCATTGATCCCTTCCTGGCTGGGGCAGGTGGGCTGCAGGGTGGTGGGGAGATCCTCCCAGCGGGGTTTGGGTTGGACTCTGGGAGTTTGCAACCTGCTGCCTTGGATCAAGCGATGCTCCCACCCTGCAGGAGAGAAGGAACCGGCCCAGCGTGGCACCAGCCCAGCTCTTTGCCACAGGTAGCCCCAAACGTTCCATGGGGTCTCTGGGCGCTGGGTCCTCCCTCCTTCCTCTCTTCGAGCAGGTTTTTGGGATGTGGAAGGGGCTGTGCTGGTGGGGGGACGCCCAGCTCTGGCCCAGAGGGGTCAGAGCAGGGGGTGGGCCAGGCCTTGGGGACACAACCCAAGTTGCACATGAGATTGGCACTTCTGACTGCACCACTGGAACCTGTAGGATTTGCATGGGAACAACGCGGGGCAGGATGGAGGCGAGTGTGTGTGTGGGGAGGGATCCGGGGTGGATGGGGCAGCTCCAGGGCTGCCAGAGCTCCCAGCCAGGAGTGGGGGGCTCTGCTCCTCCTCCAGCCCCTCCAAAGGCAGCCCCACGCTCAGTGATGCCAGGGAAAAGACTTTAATTCAGACAAGAGTCTTACATTCCTAGTTTACGGCTTAATGCTTAGCGTAGGGGCTCAGAGGGATCACCAGAGCTCTTCTCTGCCGTCAACACGGCTTAACGAGATGCTGAGGGGAAACTGGGATTAGAGGAAAAACAAGAAAACCCAATTGGAGCGATCAAACCCAAAAAAATTGCTGGGCTAACAAGCTTTAGGGCTGAACTGGGAGAAACAGCTGGCGCCGTGCTGTAAGTGGCTGTATCATCCTCTCTCCTGGGCTGGGGCTACTTCCACAATGGGAATTGCCACCATAATCCGAGGCAGGCCTACCTGCCAGCAGCTGGGGGGCCCTGGGCTCCGCTGGCCCCTGCTTTTCCCAGGAATGGAGGCCTCCTGAAGCAGCCTCTCGGGTTATTGTTAGGGTGTTATGGTTTTCCATACGGCTCCGGTGAGGAAATCGCAGCGTCGGGGAGCTCCATCGCAGCCTTGCTGAAAGGTGCTGCAAGACCTTGCTCTGGAAAGCCCAGTTTGCTGCTTTGTGGTTGCACAGGGAGGGGAGGTTAAACCTCACCTGCAGCTGCTTTTTTTCTGTGCTCTCGCAGGGAGAGGCGGAACCACCTCGGGATTTTTAATGATCATTTGGTCCGGTTGTTTTTTCCCCGAGAAAAAGAGAGCTGCAACCTTTTGTTTCAGCTGCCTGGAAGGATGCTGAGGACTGAGCTGGGATGTGCCGGGTGTGTGTTTGGAAGCCATGGATAAATCCCAGCAGTCCTTCAGTCAAAAATAAAGCTTGGGCAGGGAATCGTCGCCGTCTCCCACATCCGAGGCGCTCAGGAGGGGCTGTGGGGGGGTTCTGCTTGCTCCCAACGTGGGTGCTGTCTCCTCCTGGCACCCAGCCCCTGCCTGGGAGGTTTGAGGGAGGACAGACAGAAGTCTGGACTAACTACAGGTCTCTGAGGGCTGGGTGTTGCAGGGCTGGCCCTGTCCCTGGCCACGCACGTGCCCCCGCCCCGGCGCACTCCCCATCCTCTGCAGAGCAGCGTTTTTTAGGGAAACCTGGGCAGCATCCCCACCCTGGGGTGGCTTAGCAGCAGTTTCAGCGTTTTCTGAGAAGCTACCAGAAGGAAACAGCTTTTCCTTCCATCTTGTCAGGCCAGCCCGGCTTCCCGGCGCTCGGGGACCCAAAAGCGACGTCGTCGTCGCATGTTTGCGATTTCGGGAGGAGGGAAGAGGAGCAGTGCTGGGAAAGGGCAGGGTCTGTGGCAAAATGCTCCCCCTGGGACTCTGCAAACCTTCCAAGGAGGAAGGAATGCCATGCTGGGGGAATGCAGAGTGCTGGTAACTGTGGATGCTCCTCCACACCAGCTTCCCCCACCTCAGCTGGGCCACCTCCAAGGCCACTTTCACCAACTCAGCTCCCAGCACCCAGAGGCCACATCCCTTTCCCAGTTGCCTGGCTCCATTCTGGGTGGAAACCACCAAAGCTGGGCATCTCCAGCCTTTTTGGACACCAAGCCTTGCTGAACTTTGTGTGTTTGGGTCCCAGAGGCCGCTGTGTGCGGGAGCGGTGGCACCAGGGAGGCAACTGTAGGGAAGGATGTTTCTCATTAATCTATTCCAGTTATTACCTCCAGCAAACTGAAGTACCCAAGAATCCTCGCCCCAGCATCTGTCACTTGCCACCCACAGATAAATATTCATCCCTTGCACATCATTTTTTTTTAGCTCCCCAGCCCTGGCTTTGGGGATGGGGGCCCTAAACGCGCAGCGATGCTCGGGGAGCCCCAGAACCCAGGGATTTGCTCCAGTTTTCCCATGGCAGGCGGAAGGGCAGCCTCCCCCTGCCCCAGCGCTGTGCTGGGGGGGCCGTTGGTGTCACCGCTGGGTTCTGGCTGTGTTGGGTGTCGGGGATGGCACTCGGTGGCCGGGGGCTCCCGCCGGCCCCGCAGGCAGCGCTGCCCCCGCGCGCAGCTTGCCGAGCTCACACCTCCCACGCCGCGCCCGCCGCGCGCCCCACGCCGTCCCCCCACGCCCAGCAGCCCCCCACGCCCTTCCCACGCGCTCCCTGACCCCCGGGAGAGCAAATCCTGCTCCCCCGGCCTGGGGGATTGGTGTCCATCCACGCTGCTCTCCCCAGAGCCCACGCGGCCCTGGCACGGCTGGCACGCGGCCCCTGCGCCGTCCCGCTGTCCCCGTGGCCTCGCTCGCTCAGACGTCCCCAGCGCTGCTGCTACAGCCTCATCTTGCTGCCAAAAACCCTCCTGCCCCCCTCCAGAGCACCTGATGTTACGTAAAGCGGGCTCCCAAGGATTGCCTCGCTCGGGTGCTGGAGTTGAACACTTGTCTGATTCACCCCAGCTCCGGAGTGGGAGCAGGAATTGCTCCCTTGCTCCGGGGAAAGGAGCTGCATCCACCTGGATCAGCGCCTCTGTGGGGCTGGGGATGCTGGCACTGGGGCTGGGGGACCTGGAGCAGAGGGCTGGAGACCCTCTTCTGATCAGGTCAGGAGATCAGGAGACATCACAGCTGCTTCCTGCCCGGGATACTTTGGGGATCTCAGTGATTTCACCCTGGGGACAGCTGGAGCTGTAGCTCCAGCCTTCCCATGGGAATCCTCTGTGTTGGGTTTGGGTTAAGCTGCTGAAACCATCATGGCTTTGGTGGGGGTGAGTGAGGTGGGGTGGCTAAAGGAAGCCTCCAAATCTGTTTTTGCCCTTTCCATCCCTGGCAATGCTGTTTTCCTCTTCCTCCCACCTCTTCCCAGCAGAACAGCTGGGATCCTAAACCAGACAGGGGCTCTGGGATGGGACCAGCCCCATCCTGGGCACCCAGTGCCCAGCATCCCTGAGGGAATGGGACAGGCTGGGGGTGCCTGCTGTGAACCAGCCTCACCCTGTTGCCATCCTGTCCCCATCCTGAATGTCCCACCCTCCCTAAATCCTTGTTTCTCGGGAGGGCTGCCCCGAAAGGGCCGGGCGGTCGCACGGTGCTGTTCATCTTGTGTAATCTCCGTGCCCACTCACCTAAAAATGAATCATCCTTTGATAGGTGAGGGAAATATAATTAGTGTTTGCATTGTTAGCACTGGCTGAGTAGGCAAGTGGGTTTTCTTGGCCCGGGCTGGGAAATATTCCTGCCATGGGGAGAGGGGAGCGGAGCTGCCGGGGTGGGGCCCTGCCAGCCTGTCCTGCTCCATGTCCCACTTTCCCACCCCTGCAGTGACACTGGTGACACCTCTCTCAGCAGGTGCACCAGGAGCTACCCACCAAACGGCTGGGGAGTGGCTGAGGAGGGGAAAAGCATGGAATATTCCCCAAAAGCCAGCATAAAGGGCTGCTCCAGGGGGCATGGAGCAGGAATGCTGGGTGGCACCTGCCTGCCTGGGAAGGGGCTGCATCCCCTCACCTGAGCAGAGCCATGCTTTGGGATGAGCCACTGCCAGCCAGGAGGGTTGGAATGGGACACCTTTAAGGTCCCTTCCACCCATATTCCCATATTGCCAAATATTCCCATATTCCACAGTGCCAGCAGCCTGGTGCCTCTCCCCAGCCCTGCCTTCCCTTGAGCTCCTGCACAGGGAACCCAGGAGAGAGGGCAAATTTCCCTCAGGATCTATTCATAGCACGGATGTCAGAATTACCTTAAAAGTACCAGCTCTCCCTTGTTTTGCTGCCGGGAAGGAATTGTTGATGCACTTCAAACAGTGGGCGGAAACAAGCAAATACAAGAGCGCCCTGATCCTCGATCCTCCCGTTCCTGCAGCACCCAGGCACAGCCAGAGCTGCTCCCAACAGCCCCCCCAGAGCCTGAAAATCAATTTAAAAAGTCAAGATTTTGGTGATGGAGCTTCTCACTGTCTGGGTTGGGTCTAGAAGCTGCTTGCAGTGGTTCCAGGAGAGCAGAACCGGAGACGTCAGGAGCTGCCGAGCACAGAAAAATGAATCAAAATACTAAATGAAGATTCTGACCAGCCTCATTAAAAATAAATGCTATGAACTCATGGTAATTACTTCTCTCACTGGAACATGCTGCTTAGTTTCAGGTACAGCTCAGGACAGAGGAAGAAGGATTTTGACCTCGGAGAAAAGAACATGGGACAGAAATTACCAGACAGGCCTCAGACCCTCACTCCATCTTCCCGAGTCTTTTATCCAGGCTGAGATTCTCCAGGGAGCTGTGCAGGATCCCAGCCTTGGGGAGCCCCTCAAACCCCTCTCCCTGACCCACAGCAGAGGCTGCCTTCAGCCCTGAAGCACGGTGCTCGTGTCATTGCACTGGGGTGGGTTCTCATGGCTTTGAATGCAAATCTCAGGATATTTGCATGTGATTTGATATCCCATGGGGCTCCTCGTGGTTGGGTGACATCTGCTCCTGGAGCTGAACGTTTTTTTTTTTTCCCTTTAGAAGCTCCAGCTTGTGGAATCATGTGATTTTGCAAGATTTTCAGCTTCGGTTTGGAAGCAAGGTTTCCACCCAGGCTATTGCAGAAAAGTCATTCTTCCAGGCTTGGGAAGCAGCAGACAAGAGCTAAAAATGCCTTCTGTTTAAAAATGCCTCGATTTTAAAATGAACCTGATGAATTTTGAATGCTTTGAGTCAGGTAACGCTGACGTAGATGAATGAGCTGTATTAAAGCAGGCACGACTTGGAGATGGAGGAGCTGGGCAGGGTGAGCTTGGGCATGGTCTCTTAGGGGTGAGCTCTGGGCTTTAGCATCTGCCTTGGGAGATTTTTTGTCTCTTTGGGTCTGCTTTTGGCATTGATTGAACTCCTGGGCAAGAAAGGATTCTTTTGCAGGAGTTACAGGAGAGTCCTGATGGTCATTTGCCCCTGGATTCAGCTTGTGAATTGTGTTTAACTCACAATTAAAGTATTTCTAACAAAAAAAAAAAAAAATTAAAAAAAAATCATGAGCTTGCAGAAACCAAAACTTGAAAGGCAAGTGTTTGTATTTTGGGGCTTGATATTGGCTTTTCAAAGACAGATTCTGGCCTATGCATCAAAAATCCTTAAAAATTGCATTGGATGCATGAGCATTCCCTAAGAACAGCCACTGCTTCCCCAACATTATTCCCTGAAGAGGTTCCACTGGCTCTCAGCACACAGCAGAGCATCATGAATTTTCATGAATGAGTGAACAGCCAGAGCAAGGCCCCTCATTTTGCTGATTTCCACAAGAAGATGATCACCACAAAGGTATTATTTCCTGCTCAGGGCATCACCTGGGGCCTGCAAGGTGTTTCCCTGGCAGGAATAAGGGTCTGGAAGTGGCCAGGGCCAGGCTGGAGAGGGTTGGAGCAATCTGGGACAGTGGAAGGTGTCCCTGCCCATGGGATGAGATGAGACTTAAGGTCCCTTCCAAGCCAAACCTCTCTGTGATTCCATGATTTATTTCACAGGGAATAAATAAACCCTGCTCTTGCCTCATCCCTGATCCAGGGGGAGCTCAGCCTCATCCCACCCCCCTGAGCATCTCCCACAGCTGGGGGGATGCAGCCCCCAAACCCTGCAGGGCCCTGAGGCTGGGACCAGCCCTTGCTCCTGGATCCCTGCTGGGAACAGGAGACACCCCAGAGTTTGGGGCAGGATTAGAGCAGGGGGGATGAAGGGAATCAGCATTAGCCTGATTTCACTCTGCCTTCTGAGAGAGGCACATTGGCCTTAATAAAGGTGCTGAGCAATATCCTGGAGTGGTTTGCATCCCTGGAGATAAAAGCTCATCCTGCTTTTGACCCCAGCTGAATCTGCAGGGATTCAGCTGCCCTGGGAAAACCCTGGCCCCATTTCACCAGGGGATGATGGGGATGATGCTTCCTTGACTTTCCCTCCTGACAAGCCCAGCCCTTCCCACTCCCAGGACAGACAATATGAAATATCTTTCTTTGGTTATTTCCTTTTATAAGTTGTGTTTCCCCTGACTGCAGGACCTGGAGCTTTTAAGAGGAATCACAACTGGCCTGAGAGGCACCATGAGCCCCATCAGAATCACTGAAGCCAAGATTTGATTGTCTTTATTGTGGGTTTTTGATGCCTTTCCTTCAATTCTGGCTGGCAAAGGCACTTCCCAACAGGTTTGGGGAAGCAGGAGATGCAGCAGCAGTGAGAAGAGGGAGGGGATGCTCAGGACAGGCTTGGTTCTTCCTGAGCAACAGAGGAACAGAGATTTTCCCCTTGAAGCAAATAGCTGAAACCCCTTGGAAAACATTAATTTCCACACAAGATTTCTTTTCTTTAATGTTTTCAGTGAGGGAAGAGCCTTCACCTGCTGCTTGCAGAGTATCCTTGGGCCAGGCAATGAGGACATTCATGTGTTCTCACATTTGGGATGGGGCTCATTCCCCCCTGAGGAACATTCTTGCCACCTGTGATTTTCCCCAAGGAGAAGGGCTCAGCAGTCCCTGTTCCATGGGATTTCAGCCAGAAATACTTGTGTTGTTATTTGCATCCAGAGGAGGAGGAGGAGGAGGAGCAGGAGGAGCAGGAGGAGGAGGAGTGAGGCTGTGGAAATCCATCTCCTCCTGCAGCCCCCAGCTCCTGCAGAGCTGCTGGCTGTTCCAAACCCATCCCTGCTCCCATCCCTACCCCTTCCAGAGCCATCTCCTTCCAAACCTCAGCCAAACCCAGCACCTCCACTGCTGGATTCCTTTCGATGGAGGCTCCCTCCCTCCACAAGCTGGCTGTGCTGACACAAACTGCAATTCTTTCTTATTTATTTCTATCAGATTTCATTCTGCAGCCAGGCAGGAGCACAGCAGCCCCTGGCAGCCCTCATCCTCCTCATCCTCTCCTCCTTGGCCTCCCTGGCTGCCCAGGCCTGGCTGTGCCCACCCTGTCTGGATGCACCCAGCATTAGCACTATGACTAACACCCATCACGTGCTCCTGCCTGCAGATTAGATTTGCATACTCAAAAATCCATACTTTATTCCTTCCCCTGTGTAAGCAGTTACCAGAGCATATTTTTGGCAAATTAGCAGCCACAGCAGAAGCATCTGACTGTGTTTTCAGCGTGGCTTGGTGCTGGAAAGCCTTGGCAGGGCTGGAGGGGATCATTTGCTGTGGATTCCCAGTGCCCGTGGTGCTGGGCACAGGCAGTGTCACTGATTCCCACATTCCCAGGTGGGCAGTGCAGGTGGCACCTCCCAGCCATCCCTGCCATGCCTCTGGGGGGCACAGGGCAGGGCTGGGGGGCACAGGGCAGGGCTGGGGGGCACAGGGCAGGGCTGGGCACCCACCCAGCTGGGCACAGGGGACAGCCCAGGAGGGGGCCCTGGCAGAAAATGTGTCCCCACACCCATGCAGGGACCAGGGGCTTGAGGGAGGGCATCTCCCCCTCTGAAGCCCCACCTGAAGAGCTTTTCCAGCTCTGGGGCTTCCCAGTGTGAGAAGGATGTGGAGCTGCTGGAGCAATTCCAGAGGGGAGCACGGAGCTGCTCCAGGGCTGGGACACCTGGGGGTGCTCACCTGGAGAGGAGAAGCTCCAGGGAGAGCTCAGAGCCCCTAAAGGGGCTCCAGGAGAGCTGGGGAGGGACTGGGGACAAGGGATGGGGTACAGGACACAGGGAATGGCTCCCACTGCCACAGGGCAGGGATGGATAGGATATTGGGAATGAGGAATTGTTCCCTGGAAGGTGCTGAGGCCCTGGCACAGGTGCCCAGAGCAGCTGTGACTGCCCCTGGATCCCTGGCAGTGCCCAGGGCCGGGCTGGACAGGGCTGGGAGCAGCCTGGGACAGTGGAAGGTGTGGGAACAACAGGAATTTTAAGTTCCCTTCCCACCCAAACCATTCTGGAATTCTGTGCTGCTGTGCTCAGGAGTCCCCACAGGGTCGGGCAGGACATTTGGGGGCACATTTTTCCCATCAGTTCCCTGGGATGCCCAGTGAGGGTGTCCCCATTGTCACAGCCTCAGAGCTGAAGCTGGGTGAGCACCCTCCAGCCTTCTCTTTTCTCCCAGGCTTCTTCCCTTTGGGATGGGTGTTCCTGGCATGATTTGAGTGTGAATCCTCACTGGGCTCTGTGATATTGAGCAGCTGGAAGGGGATATCTGTAAAACTCCCCCCTCTGGTTGGAATTCAAGAGCCCAGCCTAATTATTGCCATCGGACATCTTTAATTAATATGCTGCAGAGGCCAGAGATAAGAGGGGGGCTGAGCACACCAGGAAGGATCCTCTGTGAGATAAATCAGCAATTTGTAAAACCTAATTACTTTGGCTTGGAAAAGTGGAGGGGCACTTTGGACCACTTCCCCCTCCTGGCTGGGGTTTTGGGGAGCTGGGGAAAGCTGCTGGTGCCCAGCACAGCCACTGCACCACTGGCTGTGCCTCAGGGGTGGGACAGAGCCCCTGCCCTTGGCAGCCTCCTGCTCCCATTTTCCAGGCAGAGCTGGTGATTTTATCCACCTTTTGCTGGTGATTTTATCTAACCTGGGAATACTGACCCAGCATGCTTGGGTTTTAACTCGGTGTTAGGGATGGAGAAGGAATTTTTTCCAAACTTGTCCAAATTTTTTCCAAATCTGTCTTTTTCTGAGGTCGGGTTGTGATAATGTCACATGTGTGGTGTGTCTGCTGCCCTCAAAGTGCTTCACAACATCCCAGATTCCTGCCTGGGTGTCTCCATAGGAGGAGCTGGGAGAGGGCAGGTCTGTGCAAACCTCCTGAGGGCTTTGTCTGTGTGTTTGCCAAAGGGTTCATCCTGCAGGACACAGAACGGGCCCTGTGGGTTTGGGAAAAGCCTGGGAGCAGCTGTGAAGCTTCTCCTTAATGGTGCTCCTGGAGTGGGGCCAGAGGGCTCAGCGGCCACAAAATGCCAAATCTTGGGTATGGGCAGAGGGGGAAAGAAAATGCAGTCATTCCAACCCAAAAAATCCTTGCTTTTATCTCCTTCCAACATCATGGAGCAGGTTTATGTCCAAGTGCATGATCCCACCTCAAGCCAGAGGAAACCCCACGTACCTGAGCAGCCCCACATCCTCCCCTTGGGCAGTGCAAACTCCAGCTGTTCCTGGGGGAGCTCCTTGGGATGTTTATTTGTTATAAAGCTGGATTTCACTGGAATGAGTGCTGCACATCCCCTTTATCCAGTGGCTGGGCTTCACTGTGAGGTTCCACCATCTCTCCATAAGCAGGAAAAGATTCCAGGTGCAGGAAATTCCTCAGTTTGGGACAGCAAGGCCAAACAACCCTTGGTTGTTCCCTCCCAGCCATGGAGAAGAAAGACCTGGTCAGTGAGAGGGAGCAGTCCTGGGTCCCCACAGTGCTGCATCCCAGAGGGATGGGCCAGAGCTGGAGATCTCCTCTCCCCTGCCCAGCAAATTCCCCAAAATCTCTTTGGCAGAGGAAGGGAAGTGCACAGGAGGAGTCGCTGTTCCTGCAATGCATCTGATCCTTGTGGGGAGCTTTGCAAACAGGAGCTGCACCCCAGAGTTCCCCAGCCCACTGAATGCTGCTGCCTTATCCCTGTGCCCAGCAGGGAGTTTGGAGGTGCAGGGTCCTGCTCTGCCCCTTCCTGCTTTGCTTTAAGTGCAAACCCAGCCCAGCCCTGATTTGGGGGATTTTGGCATTGTGGGGCCACCAGGAGCTGCCCTGCAGACTCTCAGCTCTATCCCAGGATGGATTTTAGCCCAATGCTGAGGAAGGGCTGCTCCCTGTCATGCTGGAGCATCAGGAATGATGCTCCCCAAGGCAGGGACCTCCTGCTCTCTGCTCTCAGCCCCAAGGATGGGGCTCTGCACACTCCTCAAGGCCATGGCAATTCCTGCAGGAGTTCTGGAAACAAGCCAGCCCTGCTCCAAGGGGAGGGAGCCAAAAAACCCCAAATTCAGCATTAGGAACACCAGTGAGTGTGTCCCACAGCTGAAGTGTTGGACAACTTGCCCCTTGTCTTCTTTCCATGTTTCCATCAATCCCTGTCTTTCCCATGATCCTGTTCCCTTTCTTACACCTCAGCAGTTATTTCTGAAATAGGGTTTTTCTCTCCAATCCATCCTTTGGGATGACTCCAGTTGTTTTCTCCTACCTCAGGCTGTGCCCTCTCCTTAGCTCTGCTTGGCATGGACATGGCCACTTCCTCACCTTTGTCTTGACTTTCCATGTCCAAGGCTTTCCTCTCTCTTTGTCCTTTTTGCCCTGTGCCAAAGGGGATAGATGTGGGATGGATATTTGTGCCATCTTGGAGGTGTCCACAGGAGTGCCCTGCATGGCTGAGGGAAGAGGGTGGGACCTTTTCCTCCCCAGGATTCTCCTCCATCAGGGTGGCTTTGGCTCTCCTCTGGCTTGGGCAGTACAAGGGGTTTGTGGCCAGGATTGCCTTGGGTTGCTCCCTGCCTCCCATCCCACCCCATCCCATCCCCTCCCATCCCATCCCCTCCCATCCCACCCCATCCCATCCCATCCCATCCCATCCCATCCCATCCCATCCCATCCCATCCCATCCCATCCCATCCCATCCCATCCCATCCCCTCCCATCCCATCCCCTCCCATCCCACCCCATCCCATCCCATCCCATCCCCTCCCATCCCATCCCATCCCATCCCATCCCATCCCATCCCATCCCATCCCATCCCACCCCACCCCATCCCATCCCATCCCCTCCCATCCCATCCCATCCCAGTGAGGTGCTCACAACCAAAATCCTTGGAATTCTCCCTTCAGCACCTCAGCAGATGATTCTGTTCTGTCAGAAATGCTCATTCCAGCCCTCCCAGCCCCACCTGCCAGATTCCTGCTGCACCTTCCCTTTCCATTCCCAGCTTGGAGCAGCTGCAGCCGACCCATCCCGGCACGTGAAGGGGAATATTGTGAAATCCTGATTCCTCTGCAGGGACAAGGAGGCTCTGGGCTCCTTGTGAGACCAAGCCTTGTGCAGAAATGTGCAAATGGTGGGGCAGAGGTTAAGCTGAGCAGGGCTCAGGGAGGAGGTGGCTCAGCAATGCAGATCAGGAGCCTCCCACGATCCATGGCCAAATCCTGGAGATCCAGGGTTTGAGACATCATGAGGTCAGGGAAGGAAGGAGCTCTGCTGGCTGAGGAAGGGCTCAGCTCCCTGACAGGAAGCTCTTTGATCTGCTGGTGGCCATGAAGCTGCCCAGATGTCTTGGTGGCTGCTGGGGACACGAGCGTGGCCTCTGAGGCAATCCCTGGGGATAATCCCTGCAGGGAAGGAATGACACCCTCAAAAGCAGAGCTGGGACCTCTGGGGCAATCCCTGGGGATAATCCCTGCTGCTGCCCCTGCAGGGAAGGAATGACACCCTCAAAAGCAGAGCTGGGTTGGGGGTTGTTCCACAGTGCTGGGACAGGACAAGCAGGATGGAGTGGCTGAAAATCCCCCTTGCCAAGGAGATGCCAAGACTGCCCCTGCAGCTGAGCCATTCCAGGAGCAGGTTGGGAGCCAGGAGGGATGGGATGGCAGCATCCTGAGCACCTCAGCCTGGCTGGGGACAGGCACAGCTGCAGCTCTGACCTGCTGTGACCAATTTTCCACAAGTGCTCCAGCCCACAGCAGTTTGTTCTGCTCCCTGCCAGTCCCTCAGGCTTCAGCACGGGGCTGTGATCCTTCAGCTGCTCCAGCTGAATCCAGGGAGGGTTTTCAGCTGCACGTTTGCCCGGAGATGAGGAGGCTGAGGGACCTGTGTGGGGTCAGGGCTGGAGTGAAGGGATTCAGCCAAGGGAAAGGGAGATCAGGGTTTGGGCAGGGTGGGATCTGGTGGATCTCATGCAGGATGTGTTCCCCTGTGCCCCTGCCCACACTGGCATCTTTCCCTGAATCCATCTCCAGGGCAGCAGGAGCACAGTGTGAGGACATCCTGGGGGTGCCTTGGCGGGGGAATTTGGGGCCCTGGGGGGGAATCTTTCCCCAAGCTGCTCCATTGTCCTGCTGAGATAGTCTGGGATGGAGCCAGAAAGGGAAGAGAGGAGCTGCCAGGTGCCCAGGGAATGCAGGGACACCTTGGCAGGCTCTCCCCTGCCACAGCCACACTCCCAGGCCCGGGGAGGGCTGTGGGTGCATGGCACTGGTTGCTCCTCATTCTTGGGGACACCACAGGGGACAAGGCAGGCTCACTGCTCAAACCCCCCCACAGGACATGTCTGCTGTGTCCCCTGAGCTGCATCTCACAGGTTGTGCCCCATCCTTCTCCCTGTCACCACCTCCTCTCCCTGCCCTGCCGGTGCCTGCCCTAATCCCGGTGCTAATCCTATAAACCCTCAGTAAATCCTGCCTGCCCCTGCCTCCCCATGTCCCTTCTCCAGGGCAGGTTCTGTGGGGCCCCCAGCTTGGGCCTGCTGGTTTTTTGGGGTGCACAAAGCTGCCACCCCAATAATGCAATGTCATTGGAGCATAGGGAAGGATGCTCAAATCCTGGGGGATTTGTTCAAAGCTGCACTGGCAGCTAAAAGACAATTGAAGAACCTCAAAATACACCCCAGAATGTGTCCAGGGGCTGGTTTCACACTCTGGGGAAGGAGTTCCTGCAGATGCTCAGCATGAGCTGCTCCAGCCCAGGTCCCTTCTCCGCTGCTGTGCCCCAGGACTGGGCAGGGAAATTCCTCAGGGAGTGCTGGGGCAGGACTGGCCCCATTCACACAGGGTTCCCTATTTCAGCAGGTCTGGGTGTGTGGGAGCAGGGCTGGCACAAAGGAAGGTCCCACTGCTGTGAGGTGCTGTCTGTGCCCATCCCAGCTCTTCACATCCCGGGGCTGGCGCTGCTCACAGCATCCAGCAGCTCCAGGGCCCAGCTCAGAGCCATCCTCGGGCTCCTCAGTCTGCCCCAGCAGGGCTCACAGTGCATCACTGCATCTCGAGCTGCTCTGGAGAAGATTAAGCCGACCTAAGAATAAAAACAAGCCCTGCAGTTCAATGGGCTGGGATAAGGCCTGGAATTGTGCCAACCTCCGAGCTCCAGGAGGGGATGGGATTAGGAGCCCTGAGCAGATTACCACCCACCCCACATTTCGGTGCACAGGGAGGGTGCTGAGGTCCAGCTGTGCCCCCTGGGCTGGGTGGGCTCCTTGTCCCTCTGTTCCCAATGCTGTGGTGGAGCCCTGTGTGTGTTTTGTGCCACCAACAACCAGTTAAGAAACTCCAGGAAGTGCCCACGCAAATGTGGGAGCTCCAACAGGGGCACAATTCCAAGGGGAATATCCAAATGGATCTTTCCCCGTGAGGCCTTTATTTCTATGGAGCTGCTGCCTTCCTCAGCACACCGGATGAAGGCTCTGTGTGTATAAATAAATGTATTGTTATACATTATCCATGCCCTGTGAGATGCCAGCAGCATGGACAGGATCATAATGTGCTCCTGGATACTGATGGACATCCATCAACTCCCCATTCCACAGCCCCGCTCCCTCCCCTTCACGTTAGGGATTGATCCAAGGGGCAGTTCCTTGATGCCTTGGCTGGTTTCTAACACCCCCATGCTGCAGCTGGAGTGCAAGCCTGCAGTTTGGAATGTTCTGCCTGGGAAGGTGGTGGAGTCACCATCCCTGGGGGTGTTTAACAAAGCCTGGGTGTGGCACTGGGTGCCAGGGTTTAGTTGAGGTGTCAGGGCTGGGTGGGACTCAATGATCTTTGAGGTCTCTTCCAACCTGGTCATTCTGTGGCTCCAATCCATTTTCCCTCCACAACCTGACATTGCAATCCCCATCCTGGAGCTGGGACCGGCATCCCAGAACTTCAAAGGTCTCCCAGAGAAGTTTGATGCCACGACCTCCCCCTTCCTTTTTCCTTTTGTCTCCTCTCCGCAGGGACATACCAGGGCCAGTGGGTCGGGGGGATGCGCCAGGGTTACGGCGTCCGGCAGAGCGTTCCCTATGGCATGGCTGCGGTCATCAGGTCACCCCTGAGGACGTCCATCAACTCCCTGCGCAGCGAGCACACCAACGGCACGGCGCTGCACCCCGACGCCTCGCCCGCCGTGGCCGGCAGCCCCGCCGTGTCCCGCGGCGGCTTCGTCCTCATGGCGCACAGCGACGCCGAGATCCTCAAGAGCAAGAAGAAGGGAATCTTCCGGCGCTCGCTGCTGAGCGGGCTCAAGCTCCGCAAGTCCGAGTCCAAGAGCTCCTTGGCCAGCCAGCGGAGCAAGCAGAGCTCGTTCCGCAGCGAGGCCGGCATGAGCACGGTCAGCTCCACCGCCAGCGACATCAACTCCACCATCAGCCTGGGCGAGGGCGAGGCCGAGCTCTCGGTCATCGAGGACGACATCGACGCCACCACCACCGAGATCTACGTGGGCGAGTGGAAGAACGACAAGCGCTCGGGCTCGGGCGTGAGCCAGCGCTCGGACGGGCTCAAGTACGAGGGCGAGTGGGCCAACAACAAGCGCCACGGCTACGGCTGCATGACCTTCCCCGACGGCACCAAGGAGGAGGGCAAGTACAAGCAGAACATCCTGGTCAGCGGCAAGAGGAAGAACCTGATCCCGCTGCGCGCCAGCAAGATCCGGGAGAAGGTGGATCGGGCCGTGGAGGCGGCCGAGAGGGCGGCCACCATCGCCAAGCAGAAAGCGGAGATTGCGGCGTCCAGGTAAGGGGGCTCCTGCCCATCCCGGTGTGTCTGAGCTGGGATCCCGCCCTGGGGACTGAGGATCAATGGGTGAGAGGTTTTGTTGTAGTAGAGAGTTTTTTGTAGAGAGTTTTTTGCTCGTGGTGGGAATCTGGAGGTTGGTGTTACGTGGATCTCACGGCAGCCTTGAGGTTACCCAAGCCTTGGAGTGCTGTTCAAAACAGGGTGGATCCAAGCCCAGTTGTCCCTCTGGTAATTCCCAGTGGGCTGGGGATGCACAACCTCCCCAGCTGAGGCAGAGAGGCCATGCAGGGTCACCAGAGCAGGGCAACCTGAGCAGGGTGGGTGGCACCTTGGTGGCTGTCACAGGCTGAGTGCTGTCACTTAGAGGGTGCTGGGTTATTAATCCCATTTTTCCCACTCCTCTTGGATAAGCAGAAGAGCTCCTGAGTTTGCCCAATTCCTTTGCCTGACTCGCAGCCAAGAGGAACCATCCCAGGGCTGGCCTGTGCTGGGAGGTTTCCCAGCTATTTCCATTCTCAAAAGGGTTTTTGAGTGGCAAACCAGTCAAATATGTGGCTTCAGGCCTGGGGAGGCTCTGCTGGAAAACAGCAGATCTGGGTGCCCTACAATGCCCCTTCTCCCTGGGCAGCCCTCGTGGAACTGCTCAGAGATCCAGAGCTGGGATCTGCTGAAAACCAGCAGGAGGGAAGGGGAAAATGAGCCATGTCTAATTTAAACTGAAAGAAGGTCCCAGCTCAAAGCAGGGCCAGCTCAAGCACCCTGTAGCTGGCTCCCAAAAGGCACCTGGAGCTCTGTGCCTTGCAGGGAGCTCCCAGACCAGTAGTGAGGCGAGGAGGAAAAGCTCCTCTGGAGAATTCAGGGCTCTTTGTATCACATTTTGGGGTGGTTTATTAGAGCATGTCATTCCTTTCTGTTTCCTGAACAAGAGCTATATTTAGCAGCCAGGCTGGGAAAAAAGGGCTCGGGTTAGGGGAAAAACCCAGGTACCTCCTCAGCCTCCTGTGCTGGATTAATTGTTGGGCCTGGAATATTTGTATGCAGAGTCACACTTGAAATCTTTATCAGCACGTCTGCCAAGGGCTTATCTGCAATATGAATGAGCCTCCCGGGCCTGCTTTGGGAGCACATTTGGGCTTGATGATGTTTTCGAGCTGATGGTTGGGGAAAAAAAATGGAAAATCCCGCTAGAATGGCAGGTAGGAAGCAGACTGCAGAGCAGTGGGAAGGCCAGATCTTCCCCTGTGGTCTGGGGATGGATGGCAATGCCTCGAAAGGCTGCAATCCTGGAAATGTGGAGCTCCAGTGTGCTGGGGGATGGATGCTGGAAATGTGGAGCTCCAGTGTGCTGGGGGATGGATGCTGGAAATGTGGAGCTCCAATGTGCTGGGGGATGGATGCTGGAAATGTGGAACTCCAATGTGCTGGGGGATGGATGCTGGAAATGTGGAGCTCCAGTGAGCTGGGGGATGGATGCTGGAAATGTGGAGCTCCAGTGAGCCATGGGATGCTGGGTCTGAGAACCTGAGCATCCTCAATCCCCCAGTGGTGATGATCTTGGACCATCATGAGAGTGGGATTGGAAGAGATGCTTAATGAGCTCTTGACATGTAATATTCCACCTCTAATTATGGGGGAGAAGGGGAAAAAATCGAGTCAGGAATGCCAGTTGTGAGCAGCTCCCTGCCCTCCCAGGGAGGCTGGGGAGTGGAGGGTGGAGGATGGAGAGTGGAGATGGATGGGATTAGGTGGGTCCAGGGAAGGATTCCTTCCCAATATCCCATGTAAATCTCTGCTCTTTTACCTTAAACCGCTTTGTCTGAAACCTCCAATCCCTCAGCTCGAGCTCTCCCCCCTCCTGAGGCTTTTGGCAGAGTCCCTGAGCCTGCAGAACCAGAGCAGAGCAAGGTTTTACAGACTGAGATCCAGCTGGAAAAGCTTTCTTATTAATCTTAGTCCGATTTAATTTTAAAGCTTCCTAATGAAGGAAGCCTCCCCTGCAGTGCCCACACCAAACTGCATCGTCCAAATGCCACAAAGCAGAGCTGGGGGAGAATCCTGGGGTTCATTCCCGAGGTTTTGGGGCTCAGGGGTGGAATATCCCCCCTCTAATGCCAACAGAAACTCCAATTTCCCAGCACCTGGTGTGGCTGTGTGTGTGTATTCTTTTCTGTCTAAGTTCACTCTGCAGCCTTTCCCTTGGTGGGGGAAAAAAAAAAATAAAATATGTGCCCACCCACGGCTTTCATTAAATTTGTAAGAATTCAGTATTTTTGAAAACTCTGCCGCTCTGTCAGATTTGGTTGGAATTGGCCAACACGTTCAAAAGTTATTAGTGTGGGAGTGATGGCATATAGATATATAAACAGCACAATCACAGGAGTGAGCCCCATTTCCTGAGGAAAGTAGGCTAAAAACAGTGTGCTGGAGACAAGTAAATTGCTTTCCTAAAGTTGGTGGAGTGTGAGCAGAGCACCGTGATATCTGCACCTTTAGGGGATTTCTTTTAGGCTTGAGAGGAGATTCTCCTAAATGTTCTTTGCTGTAATTTAAATGGGAGAGCACAAAGTTCCCTCTGATTCTCTGGAATTGTTCAGGTGAAGTGAGCAGGGAGGAAGGGATGTGGATGAGGGTGAGGAACTGCTGTTGGTAGCAGCTGGAGAAAGTTTGGAGCAGCCCAGGACAGGGAAGTGTCCCTGCCCATGGCAGGGGTGGCACTGGATGAACTCTAAGGTCCCTTCTAACCCAAATCTTTCCATGATTCCATGACAGCTTTCAGAGGGGGACAAGGAGGGAGCTCTTCCCCAGCCTGTTTAAAAGGAATGTTCAGGGTGTTCTCTGAGTGCTCTGGGAGATCTTCATTCCCTCTCCAATCAGCCAAGAGCCTGCACTCTTTCTGCTGCCACCCTGGAAGGATGAGGGATGCACTGGACACCCCGGGCCCCATCTCATTAGTGCTAATTGACACCTCAGGCAAATTATCTGTAGGCTCTGGTGCGTCATCATCCACTAAAATAAAATATCCAGGTAACAAAGGTGGGCCAGGGAGCTGAGCCCAGCCCCTGGTTTTTGGCACAGCCACCTGCTGGGAGGGATGGGTGCACAGGGAACGTCAGGGGAGATCAGGGCTGACTCCAGCTCTCCAGGATGGGTGATGGCAGCTCAAAGAGACCCTTCATCTATCCTGCTTCCACAGTTCAGGGGATTGTAACTAGTGTAACCCCATTTCAGGGGTTTGTAATTAGTGGTTGGGCTGGTTATGGAGGAGGAACCATCCCTGGATGAGTCCCAGGAATGGGAGGCACGTGGCAAACACTTCACTCCTCTCCAGCGTGGGGGATCTGCTGCCCAGCACCTTAAATGAGAATTCCTGGGAGCAGCCAGTGCCCTGGCTCCCAGAGGGAATGCTGCTCCCAGGTCACTCCTAAGTAATGCTCTCCCTGGCATAATTATAGCCCAGCCTTGCACCAGCCAGGAGAAAAATATAATTAAAGCTCCAGAGTCTCAGGAGGAGCTGGGCCACAAATTAGCACAGTGTCACTCAACTCCAGCCAGGGAAACTGGAGGGAAATAGGAAAAGGAAGGAAATAAAGACAACCTGGCAGTGAGGAGGGGAGAAGGGGGATGCTTGGACTCAGCCTGGACGCTCCCTGAGGATGCTGCAGCCAGGGCTGAGGTCGAGCAGCAAAGTGCAGGAGGTTCTTAGAGCCAAACAGGCATTTTTGTGAGAAAAATGAGAAAAATGAAAACACAGCTCAGGCAAACCCAGAGAAAAGCAGAGCTGCTGCAGCCCTGCTCTGAGAGTCACAGGAGTCTGTAAAATAATGCATGTGAAAGTGTATTTGTGTTCAGTAATGTCCCCACTGGCTGTCCCCAGCCCCGGTAATGTCCCCAGCCCCGGTAATGTCCCCACCGGCTCTCCCCAGCCCCGGTAATGTCCCCACCGGCTGTCCCAGCCCCGGTAATGTCCCCACCGGCTCTCCCGACCCCGGTAATGTCCCCACTGGCTGTCCCCAGCCCCGGTAATGTCCCCACCGGCCCTCCCCAGCCCCGGTAATGTCCCCACCGGCTCTCCCGACCCCGGTAATGTCCCCACTGGCTCTCCCCAGCCCCTGTAATGTCCCCACCGGCTGTCCCCAGCCCCGGTGATGTCCCCACCAGCTCTCCCGGCCCCGGTAATGTCCCCACCGGCTGTCCCAGCCCCGGTAATGTCCCCACTGGCTCTCCCCAGCCCCGGTAATGTCCCCACCGCCTGTCCCCAGCCCCTGTAATGTCCCCACCGGCTCTCCCGGCCCCGGTAATGTCCTCACCAGCTGTCCCCAGCCCCGGTAATGTCCCCACTGGCTCTCCCCAGCCCCGGTAATGTCCTCACCGCCTGTCCCCAGCCCCGGTAATGTCCCCACCGGCTGTCCCCACCCCCGGTAATGTCCCCACCGGCTGTCCCAGCCCTGGTAATGTCCCCACTGGCTCTCCCCAGCCCCGGTAATGTCCCCGCCAGCTCTCCCGGCCCCGGTGATGCTGCTGCTTAATGCTGTGCCGGGCCTGAGCCCGCAGCTCTGCCATTGTCTGGGCTGCCTTTGATTTCGGGCTGCTGCTGCTGCTCTTTGGGTGCCTGGGGGTGCTGACCTCAATCCTGCCTCGTGCTGCCCCAGGGGCTCCTGCTGAGGACGGAGAGGGACAAGGAGGAGGAGGAGGAAGAGGAGGGGTGGGGGTTAAGGGCCCCAAAAGGGTTTTGTGTCCCCTTCCTTGGGCCAGGACAGCAGGGACACACAAAGCCAGGATGGGGCAGAGCTGAGCTGGCTGCAGGGATGGGCTGAGCTGATGCCCAGGTGGGGCAGGGACTCTCACCAGCTCCTCTCTGGGAAATTTTGAGTCCACTGAGGATTCCTCTGCTCATGGCCCTTTGGAGAAGCGCTGCTGCTCCCTTCTGAGGCCCTGCCAGCAGCTGGAGCTGGGGATTTGCAGGAGTCACCTCAGCCCATGAGCTGGGCCCTGATGGGGTCACTGAGGGCATTGCCAGGATTCCCCAGGCCTCATGTGGGGTGAGTGCACTCCCTCCATCCCTTCCTGGTCTCTGCTCCATCCTTTCCTTGAGGGATACCAAGGGTCAGGGAGGGACCCCTCAGAGGGTGGATGGAGGTGGCTCCAAGGCTGGCAGCAGCTGGGGCAGGAGGTGATTCTGCTCTCAGCACCTTCTCCTTGTTCCCCCAGCCCTCTCTGCCCCAAACCTCCCCTGTGCAACCCAAGAGGAGCAGAGCCTGGGCTGGCAGCCTCCACCGGGCTCTGCTGCTGCTGCTGGAGCTGAGCTTTCCCTCCTTCCCTGCCACTTCCCTGCCTCCTCCCTCCCGCTCCTGCCAGGGCTCAGGGGATGCCATTGGGATCGCTGCTGCTGGGGGTGTGTCCCCCGAGCAGGGATGACAAGGACACCTGTGGCTCCCGGAAGGCGCATTCCCACCTCCAGCCCGGGCTCTGCCATCCCGGAGTGTCCCGTTTATCCCTCCCTCCCTCCGTCCCTGCCCTCGGGCGGCTCCTGCGGGATGCGATGCGATGTGAGCACCGTGACTGTGGACGTGCTCCGGCCATGCCAATTTAATAACTTCCTGCTCAGACGGGATTTGCAGCCTTAAGCCCTTTTGTGGCCGTGTCAAAAGTCAGGAGCAGCCTCCGGGTTTGTGCAGGGCCAGCTCGGTGTGTCCCCAACAGCCACCCCACCCCGGGGTGCAGCTCCAGGGCAGGGCCAGGCTGGACAATGAATCCCTTTGGTAGGGATGAGGATTTGCGAGGAAATCCAGCTGGGAAAACCTCAGCAGGGTCATTTGTACTCCTGGCAGAGCAGCTCAGTGGGGTTTTGGTTTTCATTGCCCTCCCATCCCTCACCCACACCTCTGACCCCAGCTTGGCCATTCCCACCCCTTCCCTCTCCAGCGAGCTGAACATGAGCCAGAACATCCCAAATCCACGGCCCGGGTGTGTGACAAACATTCCCAAAACCATTCCCAGCTTTGCTGGGCTGGCACAGACATTCCAGCCCGTCGGATTCTCACTGTCCTCGTGTGGCTCTGTCCCTGTCCCCGTCAGCAGAGACCTCCCAAACGCGGTGCTCTGTGACAGCCCCACAGCCGAGCACAGCTGGAGGCACGGCTCAGCCAGAGAACGGAGCAGGAGAGGGGGTTTGGGGTGCAGGAGGGGGATTTGGGATGCAGGAGGGACGGTTTAGCCAGAGAACGGAGCAGGAAAGGGGACTTGAGATGCAGGAGGAGCGGCTCAGCCAGAGAATGGAGCAGGAGAGGGGGTTTGGGATGCAGGAGAGGGGATTTGGGATGCAGGAGGGGTATTTGGGATGCAGGAGGGGCATTTGGGGTGCAGGAGGAGCGGCTCAGCCAGAGAACGGAGCAGGAGAGGGGGTTTGGGATGCAGGAGGGCAGAGCCGGGATGGGGAGCGGTGCCAGCAGCGGTCACCTGTGCGGGGACAGCAGATGGAGGGGACAGGGAGGGTGGCACGGGCTGGCAGGGGAGGACGGGAGGTGACTCAGGGCTGGCAGGCAGCGCTGCCATGGGAGGGAAGGGGCTGCCCCGGAGCGCCGGGCAGAGCCGGGGGCAGCGCGGGGAAAGGAGAAGCTGCCGGCTCCTCTTCCTCCTCCTCCTCCTCCTCCTCCCTGGCATCGCACCGCAGCCCATCGCAGTGCGGATCATCCGAATTCATTTAATCCAGCCCTTCCCGGAGGGGAGCGGGACCATTCCAGCCTCCGGAGATCCCCCAGGAACCTCCCGCCTGCCCGGCACAAAGTGAGGGAGCCTCTCGCTGTTGCTTTGGGTGGAGCAGCCCTTCATCAGACGGGCAGGGAAAGCAAAATACACCAAAAACAGCCACACAAACCCAGCAGCCCCTGCTTTTCGTTGATGCTGTTTTTCCTTTTCCTTTCTGCTGTTTTTCCTTTTCCTTTCTGCTGTTTTTCCTTTTCTGCTCAACGAAACTGCAGCGCTGCTTTTCCCCGGGATTTTGGGCAGGGAAGGAGAGATCCCTCCCCTGGCAGCTGCTGTCCTGTCCATCCTCATCCTCACCCTCGCAGGGGTGGGGAGGATGCTGGGACACCCAGCCCCACGGCCGGACCGAGCCCACCCCTCCCTCTCCAAACCCCCCAGCCGTGTCCCTGCCGTGTCCCAGGGATGCTGCATCCCAAAATTTGAGGGTGGAGAAGAACCCAGGGGAAGGGCTGGGGTCTCTGTGCTGCTTTCCCAGCTGGTGAGAGAGGTCTCTGTGCTTTTTTCTTCTCCCAGCTCCCATTTTGGGTTTCCTGGTTGTGTTCCCACCCTCTTCCCTTCAGCAACATCCCCAACATCCCATCCTTGTCCCTCCCCACACCCTTTCCTCCCCGGGGAGAGGCAAAATTAATATCAGGAGGAAAACACAGAGCTGAGCCAAATTATTCTTTTCCTTGCTGGTTTTCCTTGCTGGTTTTCCTCACTGGTTTTCCTTCCCCCGAGTTTGGGATGCTGGGGGCAGCACAGGGAACAGGGCTGGGCTATTCCAGCTTCTCCTCTCTCTTATTCAGATTTGAAAAGCCCCAAGCAATGAGGTTTCTGTCACCTCCTCCCCACAGGACAAATGACATGCTGTCCTGACTTCCTAATCCAGGAAATTAAAGGATTTGACTGTAGACCCCGCTAAGCAAATTTCCCCCCTGAAAATCCCAGGGGGATTTAACCCATGGATCTGACTGATTATCCCTTTAGAGTTGTGACTAAGAAAGTCACAACTCTAGATGGGGGTAGGAAAAGTGAGATTTTGGGGGGTGCAGCTGATTTTGGGGCTCAAAGCCCCCTGCAGGCAGCTGGGATGAGGGAAGTGGCTGGTGCTGGGTGGGCTCTGGAGTGTGAGTGAGGCAGGCAGGAGCTGCTCCTTGCTGTGGCAATGGGGAGGATTTCTTCTTTTTCTCCCCACAGTCACCAGGGCTGGGGCCACCACTTGCCCCACAAAGGGGTGACAGAGCCCTGGGGACACCTCCAGCCCCTCTCCCTCCTGCCTGAACCCACCAGGGCTGGGCAGGTGAGGGGGACTGGGGGATTTGTGCCCCAGGAAGGCAAAGCAGAGAGAGGCCAGACCTCAGGGGGGACAGTGGCCTCAAAGCCACCCTTTGCCAAGGCCAGTCCTGGTGTTCTCACTCACCTGCCTCCTGCAGAGCTCCACTCCAAGTGACAGATGGCCAGGGATGAGGCTCCCTCTCCAGATGTTGATTTTCTGGCCAGCTGTAGATAACACCCAGGGCATCATCTCCCTGCAAAGCCCATCAGCTCTGTCCTTGCTGGGGGCACAAAGTTAAAAGGAAGGGAAATGCAGGAATCTGCCTGGCCCTGCTTATTCCATGTGTTCCTTGGCCAGGGAGATGCTGGGAGCATCCTGGTGCCAGATGTGCCTCTGGGTACCAGCTCCACCTGGCCCAGCCTTTTAAAGTCGGTGGATTTGGATTTTGTTGGCGTTTTTTGTTTGGCAAAAACAGAGCTAAAATAAAGAAATCCTTTTTGGGATGGTGGGATGAAGGTGAGCTGGAGGCAATCCTGGCATTTGATGCTCTCATCTTTCTCCACTGGGAATGACCCAGCTCAGGGATGTGGTTTGAGCTGTTTCTCCCTGAATTTTGGAGACATGGCCCATCCCTGTCCCCCCAGTCACTGAGATTTTGCACCTTTCCATGTTGTGAATTCAGTTCTCCAACAAAACTCCTTTTAGCCACTCCAAGGCAAGGCACAGGACACCAGGACATAGCTTGGGATACTTTTTTTCCCCTTACTTGGATTAAAAAAATGAAATTTCAGTGTAAAATGGCAAAATATCCCTCGGTGAATTCACTCCCCATTTGTAACTCCAAAAATATGAAGGTGGGGAAGGCTCTGGCTCAGGTGCCTGGAGCAGTGACCTAAACAGGACCTGGCTCCAGCCCTGTCCTGAATTTGGGAGACCTGGAGCATTCCATGTCCCAGCTGTCCACGAGCTCTCCCAGCAGTCTTGGGAATGATTTCCCCCCTCTAAAGTGACATTTCCTGCTGTAAAACTACAGGGAAACTTGGATTTGGCCTCTTGACCACAACATTTTCCGTGCTTCTCTCTAATTTGCTTTCTTGGGCAGCAACAAACACATTGAGGGGATTTTATTTTCCCCAGGATTAAAGGGTTTGAGTGTTTATTTTTCCTTAATTCTCTTGAGAGGTGACTTCCAGAGCCATTTTTTCAGAGTGTGCCATCACCATTCCATCCATCCCAGCCTCTCCCAACCTTCCCTGCCACTGCTGGGAGCTTTCCTGCCCCTCCTCAGAGCCCAGGGGTGATCCATCCACGCTCCCATCCCAAAATCTCCATCTGGAGCTGCCAAGGCTGCCTCTCTCTTTGCTATGCACAGCACCTGCTCCGTGTCTGGCTGCAAAGAGCCCGAGCAGACGTTCAGGGCTGCATTACGTCATGTCAGAGGTCACATTAAGCAGCTTTTTTCCCCTTAATTAAGAATTCCAGCCATGGTCGGGGAGGGGGGGGGGGGAGAGGGGGAAACAGAGGGGAAAGCAGACGGAGGGAGCAGGCTGGGAAAAACGCCTGCGCCGAGCAGGTAAATGGGAATTTCTCCAGAGCCAGCTAATTGGTGTGTCTAATATTGCACCCCCTGAGGACCAGCGCGGTGCCGCTGCCTGCACAAATCGCTCCCGGAGAGCCTGCTGCAATAACAGGGAAGCCGCGAGAGCTGTGGGAAGAGCCAAGCTGGAATGAGGAGCGGGTTTGGATCGGGGTAATAAACGCCAGATAGGGAAAATAACAAACAGGTTGTTAATTGCTGCCATCTCCCCGTTCCCTCGGGGCCGTGTCTAGACAGAGCCTGGCTCCGGGCTGCGCTCATCCCGGCCCTCCGGGGCATGGATGCGGGATGCGGTGCCCGGAGGAGCCCCTGGCATGGGAAAGGGAGGCAGGATGGGCACTGCAGCTGTGCCCTAAATCAGAGAGGCTCCCGCAGAGGTGGAAACCAGACAGTCTGCAGTGGTTATTAATAATTCAGTCCCAATTTGTCCCATCTAGGAGAGCACGAAGCCCAGCCAAGCCTCCCCTCCTGGCTGCCCGGAGCAGGCAGAGCCTCCCGGCGTTGTTGCAGCCATCGAGCGCAGGGTTTGGGAGCTGGGATCGCCTGTCCTGCCCCATTCCCGAGCGGTCCCAAACCCTCGGCAGAGCCGCACCAGCGTCCCCAGGGCTCGGGGCTGGCATCCATCCCCCGGGGACCGGTGCTTTGTGTTCCTCGCTGGATGCAGCCAGGGCTGGATCCTGCTGTGCCACAGGGACTGGAAAACAATCCCCGTGGAGCCCGCACAGCCGAGGGATTCCCGCTGGGGAAGCTGCACTGAAAATCTCCTTTTCCTCACCTCATCCAGCCATCCCTTCCCAGCCTCACGCCAGCCTGGGTTTTCCAGAAAATCTCTTTTTTCTCCTTCATCCAGCCATCCCTCCCCAGGACAAGGTGCATCCCAAGGCTTTCCTGACCCCGGGGTTTGGATGAGAGAGTCTCACACGCCCTGAAAATGCTCTCTCTGAATTTTTCCTGAAGTATTTCCTTGCAGCTGGCGTGTGTTTTAATTGAATTTTGCCCTTTGAAAAATACATGAAGCTCCGTAATGGAGGCAGAGAAAACATTCCCTCCTATAGGAAGATAAAGATGCATTTAAAGAGGAAAAAAAACCAGCCCCAAAGCTGCCTGATGAAGTATTGACCTGGAGAAAAAGTGCATCAGATGGAGCCAACCTGGCCCCTCAGGAAAACTCGAGGCTGTTCATTAGGGATGAGCTCACTGCCAGCTTAACTCCATCCTCACCACTCCCAGAGAAGCCTGTGGGAAATGTGCCAATTTCCAGGTTTTCCACGAAAATAGGGACCACGGGGTCCTTTCATGGGGCAGAAAGGGTTTGGGACTTGTTGCAGCCTGGTGGTGTTGGAGTGGGGATAATGGGAGAGCTCTGGGCGTGGGGTGGAGGAGGGCTGAGCATCTCCATCCCTGCACAGGATCCCAGCAATAAAGCAGGAATTTCATCCTTCCCTCAGCCAGGCTTTGGGGTCAGGGAAACGAGAAGTTTGCTTGGAAAAGAGCAGCCAGAGCTGCCATATGGATTTTGGGAAACAGACCTTCTTTCCCAGAAATCTTCCCCATAGGATGCTTTTTAACATTCCCAATAATGTGGATTTCTCTCTGTGTTCAGCACAGACCCCAAGCATGAGTTTGCTCAGTGTCTGCTGCCTGGTTTTTATTGGAATGTATTTTCTGTACAAAAACACTGGAAAAATAGGAATTAAGGGGGCAAATCCCTCCCCTGGATGGATTCAAACAGTGAATGGAGAAGGAATAACCAGTGATCCAGGTTTCTCGTGGCTCCAGGTGCCATCCTGGCAATTCCAGGTGTCACATTCCCAGCTCTGAAACCTTTCTGGGCTTCTGCAAACTCGCTCTAATTTCCAGCCTAATTTTAAAGCACTTTGTCCCACTTGCTCTCCTGCCAAAGCATTCCTGGAACCAAAAAACCTCTCAAGCCTCACCTGGTTTGAATTTTGCTTCCTTTCTTCCTGAATCCCTGAGGGTTTTGCTGGGAGTTCACCCCTTTTTGGCTAAACCAGCCCCCAGCAGTGGCTTTGCAGCAGAACCCTTGGATCCACTCTTTGCTCACTCCAAGCCAGCCCAGAGTCACTGCTGGAATTCCTAAAAAGCCAAGTTCTTCCTTGCAAATCAGTTGATTCCAGCTTCTTATAGATTAGCTGGAGCTGCTAAACTTGGCATTAGGAAGCAGGCCCAGGTATTATCCCTTCCCCTCTCAGCTCTGGCCAAATCACAGGAGATCTGCAAAGATTTTTGGGAATCTGGTTGGTTGGGATTTTTCCCTGCCTCCTGCCAGCTCCCCTTGCCAGTTTGACCACTTGCCCGCTCATCCTCCGAGAAGAGTGAGTCAGCTTGGCAAAAAATTAATAAATAAAATATTCCAGGCCAGCCCCAGCAGGGACTCTCTGCCCTCAGACCCAAAACGGGGGCTCAAAAGCCACAAACCATCCTGGTCTTCCCCCCTCTGGCTCTTCCCAATCCCAGTCTTGGCCTGAACACCTTCCCCCAGCTCAGCTTGGATGGTGAAGCACAGTAAAATCCTGGAAGCATGGAATGCTTTGCTTGGAAGGAGTTTAAAGCCCATCCCATTCCCCCCTGCCACGGGCAGGGACACCTTCCCCTATCCCAGGCTCCTGGATTCATCCCAGCTGGAGGAGGAGGCTGGGGATGCTCAGGGGTGGGAGGAATTAAACAGCTCCTCTTGCATCACTCTTCCCTCCATCCCCTCATGAGCCCACAGGAACAGGATGATCTTTAAGGTCTCTTCCAACCCAAACCATCCCATAATTCTGTTTTATGGGGAAAGCCCCAGCCTTATTTTCACCGTGGTCTCCAGTTTGGCGTCTCCATCCCGGAAAAAATTGATGGCAGCACTTAGGGAAGGAGGAGCAGAGCGATGAGATCAGGCCCTGTCCATGTGTCAGGGAGGAAAAAACCCCACTTTTCCAGGGAAATAAACTCCAGGCAATTAAGTGGGAATTAAGATTTAGCACACGCCACGAGCAGCAGGCGTGGAGAAAGGAGACAGCTGGTAAATTTAGGATGTGACAAAGTCATGCGAGCACTAACTGGATTACTGGCATTTATTTGGGAATACTTATGGATTTTATTATGCAACGTATGGATCTCCATAATTCTGCTTTTCACTCCTGCCAGCGTCTCAGGGAGCTTTACAAACAATTAATCAGCAGTGCTCTGGGGAATCCAGTGTGTCCCTCTGCTCCAGGGAATCCAGTGTGTCCCATGTCCTCCAAGGAATCCAGTGTGTCCCTCTGCTCCAAGGAATCCAGTGTGTCCCTCTGCTCCAGAGAATCCAGTGTGTCCCATGTCCTCCAGGGAATCCAGTGTGTCCCTCTGCTCCAAGGAATCCAGTGTGTCCCATGTCCTCCAAGGAATCCAGTGTGTCCCATGTCCTCCAGGGAATCCAGTGTGTCCCATGTCCTCCAGGGAATCCAGTGTGTCCCATGTCCCCCAAGGAATCCAGTGTGTCCCATGTCCTCCAAGGAATCCAGTGTGTCCCATGTCCTCCAGGGAATCCAGTGTGTCCCATGTCCTCCAGGGAATCCAGTGTGTCCCATGTCCTCCAAGGAATCCAGTGTGTCCCATGTCCTCCAGGGAATCCAGTGTGTCCCTCTGCTCTGGGGAATCCAGTGTGTCCCATGTCCTCCAAGGAATCCAGTGTGTCCCATGTCCTCCAGGGAATCCAGTGTGTCCCTCTGCTCCAGGGAATCCAGTGTGTCCCTCTGCTCCAGGGAACCCAGTGCTTTCCATCCCTCCCCAGGTGTATTTTGGATCAAAGGTGGCTTCATTGATGTGATCGATTTTTAACCTTTTCTGAGCCAAATCTCCAAGTTTTCATTTTTTAAATTCCCTGCACTTTCTAGGCTCATCCTGGGAGTCTGTCCGTGGGGATGAGCAGATCCAGGAGTCCTTGGAGTGAGTTTTCCAGGGATGGAAATGCATCCATCCCCCAGGGATGGTTATTTTAATCCATTTAGGTTGGACATCAGCAGGAATTTCTTCCTGGAAGGGGTGGCCAGGCACTGGAACTGCCCAGGGAGGGTTGCAGTGCCCATCCCTGGAGGTGTCCCAGCAATTCCTGGAGGTGGCACTCGGTGCTCTGGGCTGGGGACAAGGTGGTGATCAGTCACAGGTTGGATTTGCTGATCCTGGAGCTCATTCTCCATGGAATCAATGATCCCATCAATCAGTGTGCCACAGGGAGGAGCAGAGCCTGGGCCATCCCAGAAGCCCAGCCCGGGGTGGTGGCTCCTCCAGTGTCACCTCCAGCTCTGCCACCACCCCCGCGTGTCCCAGCCCCTGGAATGGCACAGGCTGCTGCTCCAGCCCCCTTCCCTGGCAGGCAGAGAGGGCTGATGGCTCCAGGCACCTCTCCAGGGAGGAGCAGAGTGTAATCCTGGCTGCTGAGCACGGGCCAGGCGCTCACAGACACTGTTAATCCTCAGCTGGGCCAGCAGGGACCTGGGAAAGTGCTGCAGCAAGGCAGGGACAGCCCCAACCCGGGCAGCTCCAGGCCAGGGGATAAATGGATGGAGGAGATTCAAATCCACATCCCTGAGAAGCTCCCCTGGAAGATGCCAGAGGTTTAAGAAGCTCAGAGAGGCAGAACCTGAATTTTAACCTCCTGGTGGCTCTGATGGTTTAATGCACAGGTTTGATGCCCCAGTGTTTCCCACAGAGCATGCTGGTGACAAAAATGTGGCTGGAAAGAGACCTGGAGAGGGACTGTGGCAGGGCATGGAGGGACAGGACAAGGGGGAATGGCTTGGAGATGAAAAAGGGTGGATTTAGATGGGATATTGGGAAGAAATTCCCAATATCTGTGAGGGTGGTGAGGCCCTGGCACAGGTGCCCAGAGAAGCTGTGGCTGCCCCTGGATCCCTGGCAGTGCCCAAGGCCAGGCTGGAATAACCTGGACTAGTGGAAGTTATCCCTTTCTACAACAGGAGTTGGAATGAGATGGATTTTAAAGTATTTTCCAACCCAAACCATTCCATGATTTCATGAAAAATGGGAGCAGTGTGCACCTCCTCTCCCAGCAGTTTGCTGCAGCTCCTCCTTGGGGCAGGCCTGGGATACCTGACAGGGAATGGGCTCTGACACCTTTGTCCCCTCCTCTGACCCCACCTGAGTGATGATCAGGGAGAGCCCTGCATAAAAACCCATTTAAACCCAATTTTCGGGTGCATTAATCACAGAGAACCCTCAAGACCTGCAGCAGCATCACCACAGCCCCTCCACCACCCCCAATAATTCTGGAAAACAGCTCGGATTCGCTTCCAGGGCTACTCCAAAGCAGCCAATGGCTGGGAATAAAGCATTTATTAGAGCAAAGAGACCTGAGAAGTGTCAGGAGCAAACACAGGTGACAGCACAGCCACACTCACACCCTGTTCCCCAGCCCTTCCAACCAAAGCAGGCACATTCCTGGCCCTGTTTTCCATTTTTAGGAGCCTGTCAGAAATGGCACTCCCTCTCCACGCAGATGTCGAGAAATTAGAGGGAATTCAGAGAGAGGCAGAAAAAAAATGATTAAAGGAGATGGAGGGCCTGATTTTGGAGGGAAAAGAAATCAGTGGAGTTATTTATAACCCTGCCTGCACCGGGGTGGGAGCAGGAATTTTTGAAAGTGCCTGGATAGCTCGGATAAGGGGAAAAAGGGGAAAAGCAACCTCCGGAGGATGCTCTCAGAGAAGCTGTAAATCCTGAGTGATGGGATGAAATGCCAGCCAAAAAAAGCCTCTGGGGAATCATCAGCGAGTGCAGGGGACAGTTGTTGATCCAGAGGGAAAAAGTGCCCTGATCAAAATGTGTGAAGGGATGGTGGAGGCAGCTCCAGAGCCGAACCCCCCGCTCCTACCTCTGCTCCCAGTATTTATTTACATCCAGCATTTTACGCAAAACGTGGGGGTGGGCGTGGAAATGTTCTTTTTTTTTTTTTTTTTTATTCATCCCCAAAAAAATGGGTTTGGTTAAAAAAACAACCAAACCAGCTTTAAATTCAACCCTGGAGGCTCGTGGGAGATGCACAGAGAGGCTGCTGGGACGGGGTGGGAAATGGGATGGAGGGACCCTGGGGGAACAAATCTGAATTTCCTGGGTGATTTCCAGCCTGAGGAGCAGCTCGTGAAGGTGTTGGAAAATCCCCCATTCCCCAGCCAGCCCCAAGCTCTGCTGGCAGCTCCTCCCTCACAGCCAAAGGGTTTTGGAGGAATCTGTGGGGGAAATGTGGGGTTTCCCGTGGCAGGGAGGAGCTGCCTAATGGGGTGCTGGTGTCTCTGTTGCCTTGCAGGACCTCTCACTCCAGGGCCAAGGCGGAGGCGGCCGTGACGGCGGCGCAGAAAGCGCAGGAGGAAGCGCGGATCGCCAGGATCACTGCCAAAGAGTTCTCACCTTCCTTCCAGCACAGGGAGAACGGTCAGTCCCTGCCAGGCCCTGCCCTCGCAGCCCTGAACACACCCCAAAGCCCCAGACTGCCCTGGCTGGAGGCTCAGCCTGTGCCTGCAGCTCCCCATCCCCATCGGAGCTCCTGGCGGGGAAAACTCCATGGAACGCCAGCTTTGGGGAGATTTAGGGCAGAGCTGTCCATATCCAGCAGTTCCACCTTGTTCAGTACTGTTTTCCCAGTGTTTCCTCTTTCTCCCCAAGTTTTTAGTTCAAAGCCCTTCGTGGTTGCAAAGAAAGAGCCCAACAAGGGCTCTGGATACAAAACAGATGATCCCAGAGGTCACCACTGACTTTACACCCATGGTTTGTGCAGTTCCTGATTGCTTTGGAAAGTTTGGACCCAGTGGGACCTGACCCTTCCCTCGGCCATGCAAATCAGTCCCTGGGCAAATCCACATTTGATCCTTCCTTCCCTCCTTCCTTCCCTCCTTCCTTCCCTCCTTCCTTCCCTCCCTTCTTCCCTCCCTTTTTCCCTCCTTTCTTCCCTCCTTCCCTCCTTCAATCATTTTCACCATTCCTTGTTGATTCAGTCACATTTTTTAGTCACCAAACGCTCGGGGAGGACGGAGCCAAAGCCGAGCCGGGGTCGGGCCGGGGTCTGCAGCCGACTGGGAGTGCGGACGCTCCAAGTCCCCCCAGCAATAATTAACATCATAATTAAAGTGTGGCTGTGTTTATAGAGAAGTTTTCCAGCCCCGAGCCCTCCTCGGGAGGCGGCTGTCATTGTTCTCCCCCTCCCAGCTCAGCGAGGATTACTCACTCGCTTTAATTGCTCCAGGGGCTGCTGCGGTGACTCAGGGCTGCTCCCGAGCTCGGGGACAAGGGACCATCGGCTCTGCCGGCCCAGCCCGGCCCGGTGCTCGCCTCGCCGAGCTGCGGGGGCGGCCGGGGACATCCCATGGCTCAGCTTTGGGCTGCAGCAGCCTGAGCCGGGGCACATCCCCAGGCAGGGCCGGTCCGAGCATCCCCTGCATCCCCCGCATCTCCCGGCTGCGGGAGGAGGCTCAGCCCGCTCCAAAGCCGCCCATCCCTGCTCCTGCCCAGCCCCATCTGTACACGGCAGATCTGAGCTTTCTCTGCGTGCTCCCAGGGGCTTCTCCAGCCCTGAGATGTTCCTCATCTCCATTTCCTCCTGCCAGGAGACTTTGCTGGTTTAAATCACCTCTTGGAAAGATATTTTTAGGTAATGCATTTTTTACTAGCTCCTGGACGGGGCCGTGACGCTTCACTCGTGCTGGGGTTTGTGTGGTTGGAGCTCTGTCTGGGGGGTTGTGTGAGTCGCGGGAGGGGAGGGCAGGGAAGGAAGGCGGTTCCACTTAGAGCGCATTAAAGAACAAACACAGCGTCCCAGATGTGCCGGGAGGGCTGGCAGCAACCGCGGAGCCGCTCGGGCAGGTGAGTGCCTGTGTCACCCACAGAGCCGCCACCTCAGGCTGGGGACAGCCGCGTGGGAGCTGCCACCACACTGCCGGCATTGCAGGGGCTCCGTGTGCCCACCGTGCCCAGGATCGTGCGTGCTGGGTGTGCCCCCATTATTCAAAATTCTGAGTGCTGGATGTGCCCCCTGCCACAGGATTATGGGTGCTGGATGTACCCCCGTTATTCAGAATTATGGGTGCGGGATGTGCCCCCCTGCCACAGGATTATGGGTGCTGGATGTGCCCCCGTTATTCAGAATTATGGGTGCTGGATGTGCCCCCCTTCCACAGGATTGTGGGTGCTGGATGTGCCCCCGTTATTCAGAATTATGGGTGCTGGATGTGCCCCTCTGCCACAGGATTATGGGTGCTGGATGTTCCCTCGTTATTCAGAATTATGGGTGCTGGATGTGCCCCCCTTCCACAGGATTGTGGGTGCTGGATGTGCCCCTGTTATTCAGAATTATGGGTGCTGGATGTGCCCCTCTGCCACAGGATTGTGGGTGCTGGATGTTCCCCCGTTATTCAGAATTATGGGTGCTGGATGTGCCCCCCTTCCACAGGATTGTGGGTGCTGGATGTGCCCCTGTTATTCAGAATTATGGGTGCTGGATGTGCCCCTCTGCCACAGGATTGTGGGTGCTGGATGTGCCCCCGTTATTCAGAATTATGGGTGCTGGATGTGCCCCCCTGCCACAGGATCGTGGGTTCTGGATGTGCTCCCCTTAAACAGGATTTTGGGTGCTGGATCTGCCCGCCTTATTCAGAATCGTGGGTGTTGGATTTGTCTCCTTGTACAGGATTTTGGGTGCTGGATGTGCCCCCCATATTCAGAATTGTTGGTTCTGGGCGTGCCCTCCTCGGTCAGGACCCTGGGTGCTGGCTGTGCTCCCCTGCAGGGTGCTGCAGGCTCCCAGTGCCACCCACAGCGTGCTGTGGTGGGTGCTGAGTGCCACCCACCCCCTGGGTGCTGGCTGTACTCCCTTTCCATGGGATGCTGGGTGCTGGAAGTGTTCCTGGCAGGGAGGTGGGTGTGGGTACCACCCACCTGGCACAGCGAGTGCCAAGGGTGCTGGGTGCCCCCTCAGAGGGGTTTGTGCATGCTATGGGACACCACAGAGGGCTCTGTGCCCACCTCAGCATCAGCCCTGGGCACCCCTGGGCAGCTGCAGCTCCTGGAAGGTAAAAAAATCTATCCCTGTTTTGTATCCTGCCCTCTCACCCATGGTTCCCATGCCCATTGGCCGTGGGCATCTCCAGGTGCTCATCAATCCCAATTCCTGCACACAGCAGGATCACCCAGGCTTGGGTGGTGCTGCAGAACCGAGTTCCCCCTGGAGACAGCAGCACAAAGAGCCAGAGGCTCCCAAATCCCAAACGTGGCTCCTCAGCTTTGCCTTTGAAGCCTCGGGGGCCGGGCTCGGCTGCCTCCATCCCTCTGGAAATCCACATTTGGTGCTCTGCATCTTCCTTCGCTCTCACAACCCTTCTTCCAGGAACATCACGTGCCCTGGGGCTAATTTTAGCTGCGGATAATTGTTGCACATCCTCGGGTGCCGAAAGGGCCCCGGTGCATCCGCGGAGTTCCTGCGCAAGGAAACGCCTCCATCCCTGCGGGCTGTGGGGCTGGGGGGCAGCAGTGCCCCAGCTGTGCCCCAGCTGTGCCCCAGCTGTGCCCCAGCACCCCCAGCCCCAGGGATTAAGCCAGGAAAGGCAGAGCCCCCTGAGGATTGGGGCTGGGGAAGATTTGGGATGAGGGGGATTTGATGCCATATCCCTGGTGTGGCTGTGGGGAGCATCTCTGGGGCTTCTTGATCTCTGGGGCTTCTTGTCCCCTCTCTGGGGCTCTGGGAGCAGCAGCAGTGGGTGTAGCCAGGCTGGGGCTCGTTGTGGGGCTGGGCATCAGCTCTGGAGGCATTGGAGATGGTAGGAAGCTTGCAAATCCCTGGAATTCCAGCAAAATCCCTGGACTGGGGAAGATAAAGCCCAAAACCTAGGGTGAGCCCATTCCCACAGGTGGCTTTCCAGCTTTCTCACATGAAATCCTTTATTCCCTCTGTGGTCAGCTTCCCATTGGGGATCTTGGAAGGTAGCTGGGTCAGGAATGACTGGAAAACAGCCCCAAAAAATCTTGTCCTCTATCCCAGAGACAGATACTCTGCAGGAAAACAGAGGGGTGAGCTCCACCTTTCTCTTTCTCAGCATTTTCCCACCAACACCAGGATTTTTCAGGGGCCCTAGATAAACTCCAGGAGATCCAGTCTCCCATATACAAACAGGGAAAAAATGAGGGCTGGACTGTGTGAGTATGATCCCAAAAACTCGAGTCATTAGGAGACCATTTCCCATAAATTGCTTGGGTAGACACCCAAGCAGTTTTTTCACTATTTCCCTCCCTGCCAGTGGGGGAGATGGGGACTCCAGAATTCCCTGTGTGTATCCCAACCCTGGCAGGGGTGAAGGCACATCTCAGCAGCTCCCCAAAAAGATTCAAGAGAGAAAATTGCTCAGCACAAGTGGAGAGACCCGAGCAGGCGCTGCCGAGCGTTCATTTTTAAACGATGGCAGGAAAATTGAGCTCTCCCTTTTCAAGACTCGTTTCTTGTCTCACCATAGCAATCACAATTAGATGCATTTCAGGGGCATTAGGCACTTAATATATTTATCAAATTATTCACCTAATTTAGCATGGCTTTAGCTGGGAATGACTGGAGAGGGGAAAAGGAGAATTAACCACTATTAGCTCGCTTGAAACCGTTTGGTGTTTCATCAGTGATGAACACGTTGGAGGTTTTTATTCCGTGTTCCTCCAGCAGCAGAAGCCATTCAGCCCCTCCTGAGGTGCCCATCCCCAGGGTGACCCTGCCTGGGAGGTCTCTGAGCTGAAGGAATGAGGAGCCTCCAGTGGGATGAGGAGGATGGGGGGTGCTGGCCTCAGGTGGCCCTGAACAGCCAGCCCTGTCCATCCATGCCATCCTGGGGCTGAGCAGGGAAATCTCCATGTCCTCCTGGGCTCTGTGGGGCAGGAAAGCTCTCAGATGTGAGGTTTGTGGGGTTTTTCTTTCACATCTGCCCAGATGTGGCCGTTTCCCTCCTACACCTGGCAGATGAAAATTGAGGTGGCTCCCATGCAGGAGGGGGGCGAGGGCTGCTGGTGTGGGGTGATCCCAGTGGCACCCAGGGCGATCTCGGTTACACCCAGCACACCCAGGGTGGTCCCGGTGTCACCCAGCACACACAAACACAGAGCACAGGGTGTGCCACCAGCCATGTCACAGATTTCCCTTCCCAAGCTTCCAGACTGGGAAACTGATAGGAAATGTGGTCAGATGGATCCCAAAAAACCATCAGAACCTCTTCCCAGAAGCTCTGCATTGCTGGCGGCTTCTCCACACCTCTGGGGTTGGAAAACCATTCCCATGCTGGTCATAGTTCTGCAGGGTGGGGCTCAGGGCAGCTTTGGTGTCACACCTGTGCTGCCAGCAGCTGTGACACTGCTGTCCCAATCCCACCCCTCTCCTCCCCACCACCCAACCCTCTGCTCCCCTCTCCGTGCCACGAAAAACCCTCGGGGCATCCGCACACCAGAAATAATCCTGTTTCCTTCCCCTCTCCCTTCTCTCCTCTCCACGACTGCCCCCGAAGGGCTCGAATGCCAGCGGCCGAAGCGGCAGAACTCGAGCGATGACATCGAGGTCCTCTCCACCGGGACGCCCCTGCAGCAAGAGAGCCCCGAGCTGTACCGGAAAGGGACCACCCCGTCCGACCTGACCCCCGAGGACAGCCCGCTGCAGAGCTTCCCCGCCAGCCCCTGCTCCACGCCGCCCCTCGGCCCTTCCTGCAGGAACAAGAGCGCCCACTTCTCCAGGCAGGTCTCGGTGGACGAAGAGAGGGGCGGCGAGATCCAGATGTTGCTGGAGGGGCGCGGCGGGGATTACCTGCGCCCCAACAGCTGGAGCGAAGAGAAGGTGGGCGGGAGCCGCGCCGGGAGGAGCGGGACGATGCGCAGCGGGCAGCTGGGCTCCACCGCTGGCCCCGAAGACTACAGAGGTCGGAGCGGGGGACACAAACATTCGGCCTCCAACCACAAGCCGAGAGAGAGGTGGACAGATTCCCCAGCCACGGTTTCATGGACTTCCCACCACAGGTCCCACAACCACAGCTCAGGGAGCTCCAAGCTGCTTGAGCTGGACGAGGAGAAGATGAGCAATTACGAGATGGAGATGAAACCCCTCATGAGGATGGATTCTTATATGCAAGAGATTCACACCCAAAAAAGACACTACAGCAAAGGGGGAGGCTGCAGGAGCGTGGCTGACGAGCACCGCGGGGAAGAGCGGGGCTTCGGGGTTCAGAGACTGAGGTCTAAGTCCCAGAACAAAGAGAATTTCAGGCCAGCTTCCTCTGCCGAGCCCACGGTGCAGAAACTGGAAAACCTGAGATTCGGGGACAAAGCTGAACCTCGGCTACTGAGGTGGGACTTAACCTTCTCCCCGCCACAGAAATCTTTACCTGTTGCACTAGAATCTGAAGAGGACAGTGGGGATGCGCTCAAATCCAGTACGGTGAGTGAGGGCGCTGGGACTGCAATTCTGGCCTGAAAGCCTGGGGCTGTTGTGGGGCTCAGTGGAGTTGGGTGGGGGAGAAATTTGGAAAATGTGAATTATCGTGGGTTTGTGCCTTGAATCCCCTGTCCTCCCTTCTCCCACTCTGCTGGACATTGGTGTGGCGAGTTCCCTGCAGACTGTGCTGGGAGCATTCCCTGGAGGATGGAGTTTTGCAGCCCAGCCCCTGGGCCAGCAATAAAAATCCATTATTGCTGGGAATTTGGTGGGAAAAGCTGCAGGAGCAGGCAAGGCATTGGTGATGCTTCCTTGGGTTATGGTTATGGCCATAGAGCTTCCTGCTGCTCCAGGACAGCTCCCTGTGAGACACCTCACCCTGGGCTCCTCATTTTGGGGGAGATAAGGACACTTTGGGCATGAAGTGGCTGCTGGGAAGGTGTTCAGGAGAGAAGACAGAGTGATCTTAAAAGCTGCTGCAGAGTGGAAGGGAATAATCTGTTCTCCACGAACAGAATTAATGGGCTTAAAGTCAAGGAGGGTGAGCCATTAACCATGGCTAATGAGGTGAGGGCTGTAATGAACTGCCTGGGGAAGGAGGGTCTGAGTTGGACATCACAGCTCAGACAGGACCTGGACAGGGCTCAACCTCCTTAGAAGGCTGAGCTGGGTGGATTTTAGGTTTTTTGCAGTCTTGTTTTTTGAGGATTCCTGGATTTCCCATTAGAAGTTTCCTCACTTGTTCTCACTGGTTGGCATTGACAGGAGAGGTGATGGGGTCTGCTGGGAGCACTGGAAAATCCACCAGTGCCCCAAACTGTCCCTGCCAAACACAGGGCAGGGCTGGAGGTGTCCCATGAGGATGCCCCAGACCTACCCAGGAGAAATGGAAGACCTGTCACGCTCAGGAGGTGACATTTTAGCAGGAAGGAGCTAAATCTCCCTGTCAGGGGAGCACAGGATGGTGCCTGGTCACGAAACTGAAATGAATTTGTCAGTCAGGCTGAAAATTCAGGCGAGAGGCATCGAGGTGTGTGAGGCGTGGTGACATTTGCCATGGCTGCAGTGTCCCTGCTCCTCCAGCACCTGCCAGCAGAGCTGAGGTGTAGAGAGAGGAGGGAGCAGCCTGGGATGCAGGAAGGATGGATCTGCCCCAGCTTTCTGGCTGGAGTTGTGGATAAATCCCCCCAGAACAGCCTGGGATGCAGGAAGGATGGATTTGCCCCAGCTTTCTGGCTGGAGCTATGATAAATCCCCCCAGAACAGCCTGGGATGCAGGAAGGATGGATCTGCCCCAGCTTTCTGGCTGGAGTTGTGGATAAATCTCCCCAGAACAGCCTGGGATGCAGGAAGGATGGATCTGCCCCAGCTTTCTGGCTGGAGTTGTGGATAAATCCCCCCAGAACAGCCTGGGATGCAGGAAGGATGGATCTGCCCCAGCTTTCTGGCTGGAGTTGTGGATAAATCCCCCCAGAACAGCCTGGGATGCAGGAAGGATGGATCTGCCCCAGCTTTCTGGCTGGAGCTGTGATAAATCCCCCCAGAACAGCCTGGGATGCAGGAAGGATGGATCTGCCCCAGCTCCCCTACTGATAAATCCCCCCCAGCAGCTTTGGAGCTCTCTGCCTCCCCATCCCTGGGCTCAGGATCAGCAGCTCCCACCCAGCACCAAGGGGGAGCTGAGCACAGGGGCTCACACAGGACACATCCTGCAGCCCTGGAAAAGCAGAGCCATGCAGGCTGTCCTTGCCTGCCTGGGAAGCACTGGAGACATGACAGGCAGCATTAGGAGCCTGACAGGCTCCCAGAGGGGAAGAGCAGCAGCAGTAATTGCACAGACACAGCCTGGCAAGGCCGTGGGATGCGCAGATGTTCCAGCACCTCTGACAACAAAACCTGGGAGACACAGGGCCCTCAGGAGGGATGAAACCACTGCTTCTTCTCGCTGAGAGCCACGTGATTTTGGGGAGATCAGTGGCACAAGCAGCCCTGGGCTGTGTCCCCACCCAGCCCATCAGATGTGCTCCCACCTCCGAGCTGTCACAATAAACCTCTTTCCACTTGGCTGGAGGCAAACTGCCACCAACACATTCCTGGCCATTCCCAGCGAGTCCTGGCCACTAAGGAAGGGCCCAGCCTGCGTGGAGACGTGCATGGAAAAGCCATTAGGATGCACATCCTACTTTGGAAGTGCTGGAGCTGCGGAGCAGCATGTTCAGTTTTCTCACATTCATAACCGAGGGTGGAACAGATGGCGAAGGTTTGGGAGGAAGCTAATGTAATACAGAGGAAGAGATAATATGTGGATTTAAATAACCCACAATGCCAGCAACAATTTGTTCTAGCAGGAATTGCACGGTGCTAGCAGGGTTTTGTTCCAGTGGCCTGGCAGAGAGGGGATGGCTGGACAGGAGCAGGGGAAGGTGTAGGGGAGGAATAGGAGGTGCAGGATCTGTGCTCCAACCTCCTGCCCAAACCTGTGACCTCACCTGCCATCAGAAGCATTTCAGACTTCAGGGAGTGGTGAATCCCTGAGGAGGAGGAGGAGGAGGAGGGGAAGGCTGAGGGGGCAGGATTCATCCCACAGACCCCACATCCATCTCCACACAGCACAGGACACTCACACACTCCATCCTGCAAACCCCCCCTGCATCCTGCTCCAGCTCCACATTCCCCCACAGCAAATCAAGGCTCCCTAGTCCCCCCAAAAGCCCAGTTGCCCACACTGGCCTGAAATCCCCCTTCCCTGGGGCCTGCCAGGGAAAGGCAGCTGTGGGCAGGTGTGTGAGAGCCCACACTGCTCCAGCCTCTCCCCTGGGTGCCAGCAGTGCCAGCTCCCTCAAAAGGAGGGGCTCCAAGGGCAGCTCCCAGCTCCCTCCAGCTGGGCTCCCAGAGAAAGGAGCTGCCATGAGCAGGAGGGATGCTTGGAGCTGAGCATGGCTATTTTTGCCCTACCTGAGGTATCCCTGAGCAGAAGCGAGGTCACCCTCACAGCTTAGCTTGTTTTAAAAATAATCTGCCCTAAACCAGCTCTGCACAAGCCATTCATGAGCCCAGGGCTTGGCTCTGTGCTGGAGTGGCAGCTCCAGCTTCCAAAGGCAGCACACCTCTGGCAGTGCTGGAACAGGCTGGGGGTGCAGGTCTCACAAATACACACCCCAAAATAATCACTGCTCATGATTCCCATCTGAAAAACAAGCTGGGAGCCACAGGGCCTTGAATCCAAGCCTTTCCAAACTGGCACAGGCAGGGATGCAGACTCCACAGAGCAGTCTGTAGGAGCTGTAGGAACTTTATTCTCCTCTGTCACTTTTCCCCAGTCCTTTAAAAGAAGCTCCCAGAACCACCCTCCTTTGTTGGGGCTGCACACCAGGAACTGAAAAATCATTGAAAAATCCTCTCATAAAGGTCATTCCTTGAGGCCACGGCTCAGTAACATCGATGAAATTCGGCACTGCTTGGTGTTGGCTCTCAGGGGATTTGGGAGTTTTGGGGTCACTGAGCAACACAAATGCTTTAAAATGACATTTAAGGCCACCTGATCTCTCTGTGCCTCTGTGGGCACTGACCCCAGCACCCAGAGGACAAACTCAGAGCAATTGTCAGCGTTGGAGTAGAGGAAAACGGGAGCCAATGTGCCAGGACCAGTGCCGGTGATGTAGGATTAAGGGATTTACGGGAATGTCCCCATCCCTCCCAGCCTTAAAGGCCCATGAGACACAAAGCCTGGGCCTGGGTGCTTCACAGGAGCCTTTGAGGAGCAGTAAAATGGGAAATGAAAAAAGGAATTGTCAAGAGACTGGGAAGGGAAAGGATCTTTCTGAAACGCCAGTGAGCGTTTTATCCACAAACCACTGCCCGTGGCAGGGCTGGGGAGGAAGAGAAGGGAGCAGATCTCCTTCCCTGCAGGAGCTGCACATCTGCCGCTTCTGGAAGGGAAGAGAAGCGCTTTGGGCACGGAGCAGCTCAGCGGGAAGGGCCAGGCTCAGGCACCGCCTGATCCATCACCCCCTGTCCCTGCTCAGCAGCTGTGACCCCCAGCTCTCCCCAGAGCCTTCAGGGACCGCCCTGCTCTGCCTGAGGGCACCGGGGCCGTGAGGGGGCTCAAGGCTCGGTCCTTCAGCACCGGGGGTGTGAGGGGGCTTGAGGCTCGGTCCTTCAGCATCAGGGTGTGAGGGGGCTCGAAGCCCGGTCCTTCAGCACCAGGGTGTGAGGGGGCTCCTTCAGCACTGGGGTGTGAGGGTGTGAGGGGGTTCGAGGTCTGGCCCTTCAGCACCGGGGTGTGAGGGGGTTCGAGGTCTGGCCCTTCAGCACCGGGGCTGTGAGGGGGCTCGAGATCCGATCCTTTGGCACTGGGGGTGTGGTGGGGCTCGAGGTCCGGCCCTTCAGCACCAGGGTGTGAGGGGGCTCGAGGCTCGGCCCTTCAGCACCAGGGTGTGAGGGGGCTCGAAGTCCAGTCCTTCAGCACCCGGAGTGTGAGGGGGCTCGAGGTCCAGCCCTTCAGCACCAGGGTGTGAGGGGGCCCGAGTCTCGGTCCTTCAGCGCCAGGGTATGAGGGGGCTCCTTCAGCACCGGGGTGTGAGGGGGCTCGAGTCTCGGTCCTTCAGCACCGGGGCCGTGAAGGGGCTCGAAGCCCGGCCCTTCACGGTGTCCTGTCCCATCGCACCCCAGGGACGTGAGGGCAGCAGCCCAAAGCCAGCCCTGACTGTTCCCCGCAGCGTCACACGGAGCTAATCCCAGCCCAAATGCAAAAATTCCCGGGGAAAGAACCGCAGCAGAGGCTCTAAAGGCATCTCCCGGCTGAGAGATCTCCGAGAGCCCCCGTGTCCCTGCGGGGGTGGCGGGGAGGGATCCCGGCAGCCTCTCCCTCCCTCCCTCCTCCGGCAGCGAGCGGCTGAGGGGCGGATTTGCCAGCAGATATTGCAGGCAGGTTTCGCTGTCGCTGGGGAAAGGCAGGAGCACGCAGCCAATCTGCAGGGAGCTGCCGGAGCCGGGGCTGCGGGCACGGGGCTCGGCACAGCCTCCCCCGGCACGGCAGCGGGGATGGAGCCCGGCACCGGCACCTCCCCGCTGGATCTCCCCGTGCTGTTGCAATACCAAACGAAATGAACGCTACTCACACGCTGAGATGTCCAAGGCAAAAAAAAAAAAAAAACCAAAAAAAACAAAAAAACCAAAAAACAACCAAAACAAAAAACCAGCACGTTTATTTCCCGACTTCGGTATTTATAGAATTCCAAAAGTGACCAGGGATTGGAGGATGAAATTGCTACCTCTCCAACCACGCTGGTCAAACCAACAGTTCATCAATTCTCTCTTCCTCCAGAAAGGAATGCAAAAAAATCATTATTTACATGAAAAGTGTGTGAGAAACTCCATTACAAAAATGTAAACATCAGAAGGCCTAGAAGAACTTTTAAAGAACAGGGCGACACCCTTGCCAGAGCTGCTGGGTTATTCCTGAAGGGATTCATCCCAGGTGGAGATGAATTTCCCTTCCTTTTTTAGGCACCTTTAGCCCTAAAGGTCGTAAAATGAGTTAGAAATAAAACCTGGGTGTTTTCTCCACCCCAGCCTGTTGGGGATGTGAAGATCCCCTGTGCATGGAGGTGTTCCCATCTGGGAACCTGGGGACTTGTTTGGCATTAACCTCCCTGGGATTAAACCCTGTGATTTATCCCTGTGGCCTTCCAGCTTCAGGTTTTCCCATTTATTTTTTTCCCCATCGGGTGCCATACCCCAGGTCTCCCAACACAATCATCCCTGGGTTTTCCTTCTTCCTGTCATCTCAAGCAACCAGATTCACCTCAATCCCAGCTGGCAGCTGCGTGCCCAGACAAACAGAAGCCATAATTTCATGGGAATAAGGAGGAAGAGGAGTCCTGTTGCCATCACAGCTCTGGAATGAGGCAGGGCTGAGCATTGCTACAGGGGTTGTCTCTTCTTGAGACAAATAATAATCACAAACTGTTCCTCCTCTAATCCCTTTCGTGTTCAGACAACCTGAGGTAAATAATCTTCAGAGGGAAATGGGATGTTCAACTCGACAGGGTCCTTTTCAAAGCCTTTTCATCTCCAGGGCCTCTGATGTACCAGGGAGCACCTTCCTGGCTCTGCTCCTGTCATCTGGATATTGGGGTTGAGCCCAATTCCATCTCTTAGCTTGGAAAATTTGGGGCCAAACACCAGCTTTTGACTGCATTAGAAACAAATTTTGACTGCTCTTTTTAGAATAAAAATCTTAAAATGAGAGCTTCAAACATACCTAAACAAACACTGAGCTCAGTTCCAGCACCTGGATTGAACCAGGGGTGACAAATCATTTCTTTGAGAGGCTAAAGGATCTCTAAGAGGATAACCTCTCATTTTTTTAGCCTTTTTTTCCCTAGAAGCAGGTTTTTCCATCCCACCCAACTCACTTTCACTCACACAAGCACTTTTAGCATCTCCTGGGCCCCTTCCTGGAGCCACGGGAGCTGCTGCAATCCGCTGGAGAAAGCCAAGTGGCTCCCTGATGTTTCCTTTGCTAAATGCTCCTTAACCATTTCACAGAGCTTGTTCCTGGCAATGATGTGACAATTCAGCACAAATGTCATCGAGCTGCTAAGTTTGCAGCCCTTTCTGCAGTGCTGAGGCTGGAAAATGGTGCATATCTATTTTTTTTTTTTTTTTTAATTTTTTTTTGCTGATCCGAGTCCTTAGTAATTACACTTAATAGATCCCAGAGGGATTCCTAGGTAACCTGCTCTCTGGTTTCCATGGCAGAGAGGCAGAGCTTGTACCCTGTGATAACAGATAATAATGGATTGCTAATGCTTAAATTAATTATGCCACAATTGCATTTGTAAACCAGCTGTCCGTCGTATTCCCAGAAAAACTCCGGAGTTGCTACACAACAGTTCCAGGATAAAAACAAACAAGGCAGAGGGGCAGGAATTACTCTACAGCTACAATTACTGTTATTACTCCTGTGCCATAACCATGGCTTATTCCTATTTTAGTGTTTCCATGGGTTAAGGTCTAAGTTTCTGTTCTTTAAGCTTGGAAGCAAAGCTTTAAAATCCTTGGAGATCCAACCTGTTGATAGAGAAGGATCCTTTTGCCCAGCTGACATTGGTGTAGATTCCCATCCTTGGCAGATGTTTTCCTTCTCCTGTGAAGGACTCCAGGGATATTATTGTAAAAACCCTGAAATTTGGCCCCACCAAACTGTGACAGCAACAGGCAAAGCTGCCAATCAGGGGCTGTGTCTCCTCTTTCCAAAAGCTCCTGTTGGAGGTTGGAGCACAGTGGGAAGGGTTTAAAAGCCACGGGTTTTAAAGCACTGGTTCTCTGCTGCAGCAAAAGGGAGTTCAGTGCCCTGCAGCCAGGCTGGGCTCAGCAAAGCCTCTCTCCCAAAGCTCAGCTCCAGCACTGATCCATCTCCCGCCCAGGCACAGAGCAGGAATGATGCTCAGCGCTGTCACATCTCCCAGGCCATCCCTGCCATGGGAGGAGAGAAGGGCAAACCTTCCCCCTGAGCAGAGGGGAAGGCAGTGAGACCTCACGAGACAGAAATCAGGCAGACATTAGCACTGAGAAGTGCAGCAGGATCTGTAATTGGAGCTAAAACAGAAGCTTTGGAGGGGCAAAACTGCTTATCCAGCAGCAGCTGCCATTCACTGCCATTCCCACCTGGACAGCAGCACACGGAGGAGGGGGTTAAAGGAGGGAGCTGTAAAAAGGAGGCACAATTTGTGAGCTGGATTTGAACTGGTTGGTTTGAAGATCTCCCACCCCTGCCTGGCCACCCTGTTCCTGGGATGGGAAATGGGGCAGATCCTGTGCCTGCAGAGGCAAAGGAAGCATTCCCTGCTGCCCCTGCCCTGCCCAGGACTGCAGGATGCAAACAGGCCCAGCCTCAGCAGAAGCTCTGAGCACGGGGATCCAGGGCTGCCGATGTGAGCAGGTGTTGGATCCTCCCAGTTTTCCAGCTGAGGGCACAGCTTTGATGCCCTGTGTGTAAATCACAGAACCACGGGATCATTTACCTGGAAAATGCTCTGGAATTGAGTCCAACCATTCCCCCAGCACTGCTCCACGTCCCCAAGTGCCACATCCACACAGCTCTGGGGATGGGGACTCCACCACTGCCCTGGGTGAAGAATTATTCCCAAATATCCAATCTGAACCTCCCTGGTACAACTGCAGTGTGATTCCTCTTGTCCTGCTGCTGTTTCTTGGGAGAAGTGAGCAGTGAAGGCTGAGCTCCCTCCCCAGAGGGATGGACCTCAAGTACATCCCAAAGTGAGGGAACAGGGAACTGGAGCAGGGGCAGCGCTGGGTTGTGCTGTTTTTTGGCAGGGAATTCCTCCATGGAGCAGCCCAGGGATGGGGCTGAGCCCTCCCTGGCTGCAGGGCCGGGGCAGGAGCTCGTTCTGTGCCTCGGCGGGGCTGTGCCAAGGCAAACAATGACACTGATAATCGCCTGCAATCTGTTATTATATTACCAGCAGCTCAAAAACCCTAAAACCCAATAATCTTCTGAAATGCAGCTAATCCCTCCCAGCGCCAGCAAGGCCGGGCTTGGCACGGCCGGGCTGGGGAAGGGAAGGAGCAGCGAGCAGGGGGTGGTTGCTGCCTTTGGAAGCTTCTCGTGGCACAGGAGGAGAGGTTTGCCGGGAGCAGCCAGCCCTGGATGGGTACCTGGCTGCTCTCTGCAATCCCTGCCTTGGCTTGGCTGCCTTTGACCCTGTTGCTAAGCTACAAATATGCCTTTCCAGCAGGCTCCAGCATCCTCGCTCCCACCCACTCCCAAACGGCAGCTGAATCAGGCTGCTCGGAACAGAAACCATCCCCGGGCAGCTGGGAGCTGCTTCTTCCCGTTCCTTTCCCAGCAGCTCCGCAGAGCCAGCCAGGGAAAGCTCCCAGAGGCTGCCCAGCCCTGTCCCCACTCCATCCCAGCGACGTGGGGAGCGCCAGGAGGGGGCAGGAGCCTGGGGAAAAGCGTTTGGAGCATCCCAGCCCTGGGATGCAGCAGGAATAGCTGAGGATCCCAGCAAATCCAAGAAAAAGCAACCACCCACCTGCTGCCAGCAGCACTCACCCTGTGAGAGCCCCGCTCACACCATGGCACCAAGGATGAGGTGCCAGGATGGATGAGGTGCCAGGATGGATGAGGTGCCAGAGATGTTTTCCTGACCAGTGTCCTACAGAAGGATGTGTTGGAGGGTTGGCTGCAGTGCCCTGATGTTCCTGGGATGCTGGTGGGGTCCCACAGGATTGTCCAGGATGTGCTCCAGGGGAAACCATGGATGCTCCCTGAGGGAATGAACTATTCCTGAGATGTTCAGCCCAGCTGGGGTGGGGATGTGCACGGGGCAGCTGCAGTGGGGTTCCTGCAATGCTTTCCAGGTGAAATCACAGAATCCTGGCATGGTTTGGGTTAGAAGGACCTTAAAGTTCTTCCCATCCCACCCCTGCCATGGCAGGGACACCTTCCACCATCCCAGGGTGCTCCAAGCCCTGTCCAACCTGGCCTTGGACACTCCCAAGTGATTCCCAGGAGCTTCATTTGGTCCATATAAACTCAGGAAAGGTTATTAGAGCATTCCCAAAATGTTGCCTGAACATGGACCCCCATGTGCTGGCCTGACGTCCAGGATACCTGGAAAACAACTGCATTTATTGGGAAATGTCCTGGACACTTCAAACCATTCCCAAACCACTCTAAGATCCCATAATTTGCCTTTTTTTTTCATTGACCACCTGAAAGCAACCAATTTTAGTTCTGTTTTTAAGGCCAGAGTTCCTATGGGAGTGGCATGGGATGAGCCAAGTGTTTGTTTGGCAGCTTCAAAAATCCTCCAAGGGTTCCTGGGCACTTTGGGATCTGCTCATCCCCAGAGCTGCCTGGACTCCCCGGAGCAGATTCTCCTGGATTCTCCCCAGATTCTCCTGGAATCCCTGCAGAATTCCAAGGATCCATCTAACTCCTGTCCTTCTCTTTCTCTTGCAGGGTTCAGCTCCCATCCTGGTAGTCATGGTGATCTTACTAAATATTGGAGTCGCCATTTTGTTTATTAACTTTTTCATCTAATTCAAGACTGTCTTGTTTGCAAAAATAACAGTTACATGTATGAATGGGGGAAAAAAAAACAAAAACAAAACAAAAAAACCAGAACCAAACAACAACAACAAAAAAAAACAAACAAAGGGAAAAATCATAACTCGAACTGTCCTCTGACAATTTCCAAGTCTTTTCACAGAAGAACAACAAATGATCGAGTCTCACTCACAGTTTGCCTTTTTTCCTGGGTAATGTTTTTTGGATTTTAGCCAAAATTCTTTGCTTGTATAACACTATGCTGTGTGGCATGGCAAAATGCTATCAACACTCTGCCCCCCCAACACTGGGAAGGATGAGAAGGAATCCCAACAAAAGAAAAAACCTCGCTTCCCTTCCCCTCACCCCCCCCCACAAAAGAAAATAATTGTAACAACAGCAATGAACCCCAAAATGGAGATGAGACAAGGGGACCATGGGGAAAGTTTGGGTGGAGTGGGGATGGATTCTGGGATGCTCCAGGCTGAGCTTCCCAGGGAAATCCAAATGATAAATGGGAGAGAAAAGCAGAACCAGGCTTTTCACCCTTTGGAAATGGAGGAATGCTGCTGTGAGAAGGAGGAGAGAAGGAGCACAGGGAAGGAATGAACCCTGTCTGGATGGGAAAATGGCAGAACAAGCCCCGTTCTGATCCTTGTTTTTAAACAAAAATTGGCTTTTTGCAGAATTCCTCGGGGCAGGGGGGAATAGGGAACACGAGGTGTGAGCAGCAGCCCCAGCACCCTCCTGCCTTCACTCCTCCTCCCCAGGCTGCTCCTCACCCATGGCAAGGCAGGAAAACCACCCAGAGCTACTTTTAATTCACAGCCGATTTCTCCTGGCTAAAAATCCCCCCAAAAAGCCCTTTGGAGGCACCTCCAGCAGCACAGACGGAGTGGCTGATGGTGCTGTGCTGGTGAGGAGCATCCAGCCCATCCCAAAAAATGTGCACAGGGAGCAGGGTGGGGAGGGACAGGGGACAGAGGGCTCAATTCCAATCCACTGAGGATGACAATAAAACAAAACCAAGCAGAAATCCAACTGTTTCTCAAAGGCACCTGGGGAGGAGCACCTGGAGCATGTCCCAGAGAGGAGGGAGAGGGTGGTGGGTTTGTCTCTTACATCTTGCTGTGGACTGTTTCAGACATCATGCTTGGGCTCTGAGCATGTAGTATTTTGCACTTTGTAATGCAGGATGTATATTCCAGCTTCCAACATGTCCCTGTATTAAAAAAAAAAAAAAAAGAAAAAAAAGAAAAAAAAAAAGAAAAAAAAAGAAGAAAAAAAGAAAAAAAAAAAAAGAAAATCAAACCAAACATCATTGGCAATGGCAGCCTCTAAGGATGTATTTTCTTTCTTTTTTTTTTTTTTCTATGTCACTTAATTTCTTCGTTTCTACCATCTTTGTACTATGCCTGCCTTGATTTTTGTCCCCTCCCTGTCCCCACGGATAACCTGCAGACTCATTAAAGATGCGTATCCCTGTTCTGAGCTGTCCTGGTGCCGATCACAGCGTGCTCTCAGCTCCAGCCCTGGGCACTGGCGCTCCCATCCCTCCCCTCGGTGCTCCCCCACCAGCAGCTCCCACGGCTCCTTTGGGATTTGGCAGGGCCAGGGACCAAATCCCACCCTCATCCCCCCCTGCAGCTGCAGCAGCAGGAGAAGGGTGCGGGAGGGTGGCAGCTCCCGAGGGGGGTGAGACCCTCCCAGGAGATTTTGGGGGTGGGGAAGGAGGGAAAAGCCCTCCCCGACATTCACGTCCAGAGTTGTTGGATCCAGCCCGGACTCGTGGACTCAGCTTTGCTTTGCTTCTGTTTTAGCTGTTTCTCTGCTACCTTTTCAGCAGATTTCTTATTACACTGCACTGGATTGCTATATTTTTAACCAGAAATAAACTAAGGATTAGAGCATGTGCCAGTTAAATTCAGTTCTTTTCCTTACATGGTCTGATTCCCTCCTGTCGCAGTTTTGCTTCCTCTTCTCCTTCCTTTCCCTTTCCAGGCACAGGGCTATGGGTGGACAGGGGAAAGGATAATTTTGAAATTCCATTTTCCACAGTAACTGTCCATCATCTTCCCACCTCTTCCTTTTTTTGTGTTGTTTTGGATTTTCCTTTTGGGTCCTTAGTCATAATTTTTTTTCCCCTCTTCAAGGCTTGCTGCACACTTGAAATGAACAAAAAATAACCACACATTGGGATTGTAGCCTTGGGAATTCACCCCTGGGATTTGGAATCCTGCTTCTGCACTTTGGAGACACTCTCGAGGACCTTTTTTTTTTATTTTTTTTTTGGTGCATTTGAGTGCAGGACACAAAGCTCCTGTCAGGAGCAGGCTAAACACAGCCCTGCAGACACAGATATTTAGATATCTGTGAAACAGCAGCAGAATGCCTCTTGTTATCCATCAAATAAAAGGACTGGTGGTTTCCTGACTGGATTTTTCCCACTGCTGCCTGCCCAGTTATTCCTGCTCTTGCCCCTGGACCAGCACAGGATTTTCCAGCTCTCTGCTCCATTCAGTCAAGCTGAGGTTTGCTCAGGAGGAAAGACAGCCACAGACTAATATTAATTGGCTCCCAACCCACATGGTCCAAAATAATGATTCCTTTCTTAATCCCGGGGAGTTGAGCAATTTGTCTCAGTCCTGGGCTTTTCACATTTGCCCAAGGCCAGAAATATTCCTGAGAAGTAGCCCAGAGACAGAGGCAATTCAGTGTATTTCCCTGTCGTATGAGCCTGGCTCCTGCAGATCTACCTAAGGCCCATTAAAATGCCCATCAAGGTGGGCCATAAATCCATGGAAATGATCCAGCCCTGCTGCTTTATGTCCAGGCTGGCAGCTGCACTTGGTCAGTTGAAGTTTTGGATCATTTTTTAAGGCTGCACTGGAATTTTTATGTTCTGTCAGTACAAGGAGGGGCTGGCACAGCAGAGCAATGGGGAAGGGGGAATTTGGGAAGGGAGATTTGGATCCCACCTGTGTGAAAGGTGCTGAGCTCCAGCACTGCATCCTTGGGAAGAGCAAGAAGGAAGGAAGGAAGGAAGGAAGGAAGACAAACCCCCTGTGCCACGTCAGCTGCTCCCAGCCCATCTGGTGTCTGGGTGGTTGTACCCAAGACCCAGATTCCAGCAGTCCCCAGAGCCCCAGGTTGCAGAGATGCCGAGCTGTGGCAGCATCCCTGCCAGGAAAACAGCCAGACTGCATCAGAGGGGGAGGAGCGACAGCAGAAACAGGGTGGGACCCACGGCAGAGGCCTTAATTGAGACCTAAGGACTAATTACACACGGCAGCTTTGGCAAGTGCAGGGAGCATGGGAAGCAGGGATTTTTGGAAGCTGTCCCACAGACAGGGCGGCTCCAGAGGGCTGGGCTGAGGCAGGACAGAACAGGGATGGGATGGGATCTCCTGAGCTGGGGGTGAGGGCTTTGCAGGGAACAGAATCCTGACTAAAGCTTTTCCTGCTTTAGGAAACAGCTCAGCTCCTTGCACAGCTCCTGAATGACTGCAGCAGCTGTGGGATCATCAAATCATGGAATGGGTTGGGTTGGAAGGGATCTTAAAGCTCATCCTGTCCCACCCTTGCATGGACACCTTCCACTACCCCAGGTTGCTCCAAGCCCCATCCAACCCGGCCTTGGACACTTCCAGGGATCCAGGGGCAGCCACAGCTGCTCTGGGCACCTGTGCCAGGGCCTGCCCACCCTAACAGGGCGGGGCAAATCCTTCAAAACATTGAACAGAAAGATGTGAACTTACCCAAGTGAGAGGACAACAGGGTGAGTGACTGAGCAAGCCAGGGGATTCCTTCCTGGATTAACAAGAAAGGCTTTGTTTTCACTTTTCCCAGATCATCAATAAATGCTCCATTTTCTCCTCTCCCAGGTTATCAATAAATGGTTTGTTTTCACCTCTCACCTGTTATTTTGTGGGGAAGGTCCCTCCCTGCCAGCCATGTTTTTATCTCACCAATTAAAGCTCCCTGTCAGCTCTATTTAATCTTCCTTCTGTCCTAATGAGCCCAGCAGATCCCAGCCCTGCTCTCTGGAGAGCTGCATCCCTGGGGATGGCCCTGCCACAGCAATACCCAGGGCACCTGGAATTCCCTGCACAAGGACAGCCAGCCCTGATGGCACCTCCAGGCATCACTTGGCTGCTGCAGCACACACCTGGATCCCATCTGCTGTCCCCAAGGACACAGCACTGCTCTGCTGGGAAGGAAGGGATGCCTTGAGGAGAGGGGCTGAAAAACAAAGCCTTGGAGCAGCCCACTCCTTCCTGGCCTCAGTGAGGTCTGCAGGTGGACATTTCACTGGTCATCAGGAGGTCACCTGCAGGACAACTGGGCCAACAGGGGGAAAAACTGAACTGGGACATCCCACAAAGGCAAAACTACAGTGGACATGGAAAAGGAAGAGGTTTCTGTGAGTGCATCTGACAGGTAAGGCAGGAAAGGATTCCCAGGTTTTTCCAGGTATCCCAGAGCTGCTGGTGCAGATGTCACAGCAGGAACTGCAATCCCTCATCCACACCAGGAGGAAAACAAGAACACAAACTGGGATGGGATTTACTGAGCAAAACAAGGTGATATAAAATAAAGGTGATATAACCAAGTGAGTTTATTGTAGGAACACCTGGAGACACGTCCTGGCCCCAGTCAGGAATCTGGGACCAGTGAACCATTGTCATGTGCAGTTTGTCCAGACAGACCTCAAACAACTTTGGAACAACAAAGTCAGTGTTGTACAGCCCAGAACAAGTGCTTGGACAGCAATCCTGTTCCTCAGGAGCCTCCCAGAGCATTCCCAGGAGTACCAGCAGCAGATGCAGAACATCCACCCAGGATGGTCAGCCCAGAGCTGGGAAAGGCTGGAGCCAGGATGGACATGGGGCTGAGCTCAGCAGGGCTGGCCACTGCTCCCAGCACGTTCCTTCACTCCTGGAGCAGCCTCAGGACGTCTGGATGGGATCTTCATAGAAAGTCTTGGCCATGGCATGAGCCACCTTGAGCACCTTCTTGTCCTTGGCCTCGGGGCCCATGTGGCTGCGGGCCAGCCCGAGCCAGTACTGCTCTGTCCTGGCCAAGTACTGGGCCTGGGCCTCCCCAGGCTGCACTGCTGGGTGCTGCTGCTCCCCTGGGCAAAGAGAGGGACACAGAGGTCACACACAGCTCACCAGGGCCACATCAGCCAGGCCACGTGGGGCTGAAGGTAACAGCCTGGAAATCTACCAGCAAGCAGGAAAATTCCTCTTTTATTCCAAGAGCAATGTGTTAGGAAAGCTGCTTCTGCTGGAAACTCACCTGGATGCCAAGGAGACCTTCCAAGCTCCCAGCAGAACCAGGCACTGCACTAAAGCCCACTTGAGGTTAGTATGGAGACAGCATTTGTTAGTAATTACCTTCCTCATCCTCACTGTCCTCTTCAGAGCTCTCCTCTTCTTCTTCCTCCCCTCCCTCTGCACCTTCCACATCATCCTCCTCTTCATCTGACTCTGATTCCTCCAGCCATTCCTGGGTTTCTTTGATGAGAAAGGAAAGAGAAGAGAGGTCCAAAGAGATAATTAAGGTAAAAAGAGATAACTGAGCTACAAAGAGCTAATTCCAGGTAATGCCCACGTGCTCTGCAGGACCCAAGCCCTTCACTGCCCTGAGAGTGGGGACAGGCAAGAAGAGCATCCCAGTTCCCTGGAGGAGTGGACAAGGCTGGCACAGCAGGATTCCCAGGATGGCTCATGCCACCACAACTCTGTTTGCAGCTCTTGGATTTCCAAGTCACAGGGCAGAGCTGACTGTACAGTGACCCCAAAGCTCTGGGCCACACAGGTAAGACACTTTTTCCCATCCAGGGAAAACCTCCACTCAAAGGCTCTCCACCACCCCTGAGGAAGCCCCAGAGTTGCTTTTTTCCCCCAGTGTTGCTGCCCTGAAGGCACAGGGAGAGCTCCCAGCAGCAGAGCTTACTTGGATCCATCTCCAGCAGCACCTTCCACTGGTCCATCCTGTGCAGGTCGATGCTGTGCAGGTCACTGAGGGTCACCTGGCGGTCACCCACCTCGAACATGCCCCCGTACACGTAGAGGACCCCGTGCTTCACTGCCACCATGGCACTGGAGCGTGGGCACGGCTCCACAGGCTGGCCCAGGGCTCCACCTTCCTCCTCCTCCTCCTCCTCCTCCTCTGAGCCAGACCTGTCCTTGTCCTCTGCAGCTCCAGGGATGACCTGCTTGATGGTCATGACGGTGCCATCTTCTGCCACCACCTCCTTGACGATCTCCAGGGGGCCCTGGGGAGGTGGCAGCTGCAGCTCCTCCCCTCCAGCAGCCTCTGCCTCAGCCTGTCTGCCACGCCTGCGCTTCCTCCTCTCTGACTTTGGGCCCTGAGAACGGGAATTGAAGGAGATGTTGTGGGACTGCATGCAGCTAACAGCAGTTCATACAGACAGCACGGAGGGAAGGAACTGTTCCTATTTTTCACCACAATTTAAAGTCTCAAGTGATCAGTGCGGTTCCTCCTACAGCATGAGCTTCTCCCAGCCTACAACAAGGAACAGTGAAGATCCTGGAGAATCCAGAGTGTGGAATTGCTCCCTCTGTTAAGAGAGGAGCAGTTCTCCTGCTCCCAGGTGCCACAAACACACAAAGGCCACTGTTCTGTGACAAGGGAAAGTACCCCACGATTTCCTGAAATCACAACAATTGCTGGGTGCTAAATTACAGCCCATTACCAGGCAGCACTCCAGGTCTTGGAAGAACTCTCTGAAAGGGCTGGAAAACAATCAGTTTGGGAAGGCTGAAGCACCCAGCTGAGTGGCTGTTTGCCTGTTATTATGGGATTGACTTCTCCATTTGGAGAACAAAGCCAGGAAGGGGCAGGGGGAAGGAGAAGCTGAACCAGGTTTGCACCTCCCTTGGCCTGTGAGAGTGGTTCAAACGTAATCAAAGAGCTGAGCTGAGCTCTGAAGCTCCTGGAGCCAAGGTTAATATTTCATCTCTTCTGGAAGCTCATCAGCACTGGGGAGAAAAGGGAAGGGTTTGATCCTGAAATCTTTTCACAGCAGCTTTGAGTGAACTCTCTTCATGTCAGACTCATCTGGCCTGGAGAGGGCTTTCAGCAAAACACCAGGAATATGTTTTCAAGCTGCTTTGCTTCATTTTGCATTCCACAATAATGGGGCAGCCTGACTCCTGGAGGAGAGAGATTGCTCAGGTGCACCCTGAGCTACCAGAAACACAGGATTCCTTTAAAGAGAGAAAAATCCTTGCTCCATCCCTGGAAATGTCCAAGGCCAGCTTGGAGCAGCCTGGGCTCATGGAAGGTGTCTCTGCCCATGGCAGGGGTGGAATGAGAGAATCTTTAGGGTCCTTTCCCACCCAGACAATCTGTGAAATCTCAAAGAGGCCAAACCAGCCATAAAGGATGTGCCAGGTGATGAAATGAGCAAATTATTTAACCCAGACCTTGAGCTGTGCAGGGAACCAGCGATTCTTCCCGATGTCATAGAAATAAAGGTCATTGAAGAAGTCCCCCTCAATGCTCTCCTCCTCCTCCTCATCCTGCACCCCCCCAAAGAGGAGGCAGCGGTTGTTGGGAGCAGCAGCCACAGCAAAGCCAGACCTGGGGCTGGGCTTCACTCCAGAGGGGCTGAGCCGACTCCAGCTCCACCTGTCTGCAAGGAGAGAACAAATGTGAGCAGCAGCAGAGGAGAATCCTGGCTGGTTTGAGTATTCCAAGGCTCTCAGAATTCCAGCAGGCCTTGGAAAGGCTGAGCTAGAGCAGAGGCTGGGCAGAGTTACAGAATAAAGCAGGGATTTATTAAAAGGATCTCCTCAATGGATGCACCTTGGGCAGCACAAGAGCCCACCCAGGGCTGCACCCAAGATGAACCAAAATGGTCCCAAAATGAAGCCAAGATGAACCAAAATGGTCCCAAAATGAACCCAAGATGAACCAAAATGGTCCCAAAATGAACCCAGGATGAACCAAAATGGTCCCAAAATGCCCGAGCACTCCCGGGGTCTCTCCCTTGGATCAGTTCTGCTCCATTTGCCTCTTGCAGTTCATTGTCCCATTCCAGCTTTAGCCCCTGCAGTCCCATCCTTGTTTTTCTCTCTCCAGCCCACGGGGTTTGTGCTCTGGGGCTGAGATTTGGATCATTTGCCCTTGGTGCCCAGCTGGAGCAGGAATTGTTTTGTGTCCCTGCTCTGTGCCCAGAGCTCAGCATCCCCTGATGTGAACCCAGACCCACACACTGAAGCAGCACAGAATTTGAAAAATAGAAAAGCCAAAACCTGAGGCATCAATTCCATGCCCTGTTTTGGACAATCTTGTGGCATTTTCAGGGTATTTCCAGAGCTTTCTGGAGCAAGGAGACTCTTGAAAGTGTCTGCACCTTTACTGGAGGGTGGAGCTCAGACAAGGCCTGATCAGATGCAGCCTTCAAGCACCAAAAAACATCCCTCAGTTATCCCATGGAGCCCTCCCACCTTCCATCAGTTCTCTCCATCTCTTCTGCCACCCTGCACTGCTGCCTTATCCCCAAAAATAAACACAGATCATCCCAAAAAGCCCCAGCCAGGCTTTAAAAGAGGGCTCAGCAGCAGGACAAGACTTGTGCTCTATCCCTCTGCTTCTCTTCAATCCCTTCTACTCTGACTTCAGAGCAAATCCCTGAAATTCAGGCTGGGAGAAGACTGCCAGGCCCTGTGCTTCTGAAGGAACTGCAATTCCAGCAAGATAAAACTATAAATAGGAATAATGCAAACAGGGCCTGGAGTCCAGACAGTGCTGGTGACCAACCCTCCTCCCCAAACCCCATCCCGAGGTTTGGAGAAATCAATCACAATTTAAACATTTTAGAAATTCAGCTCCAAGAAAAGTGTCCCACTGCCTGAGTCAAGGAGGAAATCTCCTAAGGAAGGTGATGGAATTCCTATTCCAATCCCAGATAACCAAAGAGCCACCATGGATCAATCTGTCCCAGAAGGATTGTACCCCATGGAATGGGCCCAGCCTGGAGCAGGGGAGAGCTGAGTGATTCTCTGTGTTCTTATCTCAATCCATGAGTCTCCCATTGGGTTTTCCCTCCCTTCTCCAGCTGGGGAGGGAGGGATGGAGCAGCTTTAGCAGGTCCCTGGCATCCACCCAGGAATACCCCACCACAGGAGAATTCTGCAATCCCAAAGATTTTCTGTTGTGAACAGGAAAGTGCTGATCAAAATGTCCCAGAAACAAGAATTTGGAAATGTTGTTTTAATTCCCCCCCACATACAAACTGGAAAAAAAAAAAATCACTAAAATCTCTTTTCCTGCATTTCCTCCTGAGCCAACACTGGGGCACGGAGGTTATCACTGAGAGGGGAATTTGGTTCCAGGTTTTTTTGTGTTATTCCAAGGAAGGGAGAGGATTTGCATTCCCAGGGCAGTGCTCACCTTCCTCCTTGCCTGTCCCTTCAGCCTTCAGCAGGAACATATCAGTGTGCAGGGTGCCTTTGTCCACATCTTTCTTGACCCTCTGCAGGGAAGGGAAACACAGAGACACTCAGGAAACAGCTTCAGCAGCCAAACCACAGAGGGATCCAACTGGAAATGCAAACACTGGCTCTGGGCAAGGAGACGTCCCTCTGGAGCATCAGGCAGCTCCAAACCATGGGATTCAAAGCAGGGATACTCCCTGGATGTGCCAGAATTCCTGCCTGTGGCAGCAGGAAGGGCTCCCCAGGCTGCAGCACGGATTTCTGGGGCTGTATGGAGACGATGGGATTCAGGAATTCTGGTACCCAGAGCAGAATAAATTGTCACAGGGGAGTAAAACCAACTGGTCTGTAAACAAAGGAAGGGTGGGCAGCACTGAGGGAACAGAAGAGCCAAGGTCCTGCCTTTCACTCTGCCCCAGACAGGACCAGGTGCTCTTAGGGCTGATTTAACTCCTGTAAAAGGAGAATTCCCACCCCACAGTGGGACATGACAACTTTCCAGGGCTTGCAAGGCCCTGTGGGATGCTGCCCTGCATGGGGAGCAGCTCTGATCTGCAGTGGCCTCATGTGGCCCAGCCCTGTGAGCAGCCCAGGCTGTGGGTCCCTGTCACCCCCTGAGGCAGCACAGGAGGGGCAGAGGTGACAGCTCGGTCCCCCTGCAGCTGCAGCTTTGCCACAGCCCTGAGCAACAGGTTCATCCTCCCAAACAGAAGCAGAAACTCCACTCCCATCCCTGCAAAAGGCAGCAGCAAGGACGAGGTGAAAGCTCAGCAGAAGCCATGAAATGCCTGATTTTCAGTGTGATCTCCCTGCTCCTCTCCCTGGATTCCAGTGCTCATGGCAACAGCAGCATCCCAAGGCAGCTCTGTGCCACACCACCACAGGAGCTGTGTTAATAATGTCATTAGCCAGCCATCCTTCCTGCACAGCTTCCTTGTCATTCCCTTCCTCCTGGCACCAGGAACTCTGCTCCCTGGATGGCAGCAATGCATCCCAGCAGTGCATCCCTGCAGTGCATCCCAGCAGTGCATCCCAGCAGTGCATCCCTGCAGTGCACCCCAGGCTCCAGCCCTCAGCAAGATGAGCTCTGTGGAGACCACAGGATGCAGGAATTTTGGCACCCAGAGAAATAAATTGTCTCAGGGGATTAAAACCAACTGGGTCCAGCACTCTCCTGCTGTACAGCTGTAGCTGGCAGGTTCTCTTGGTGCTGCAGGACTTGGTACCCAATTCTTGGGACTGGTGCTCAGTTCTCAGGGAGAAGAGAGGGAAGTGTGCTCCAGGCACTGCACAACTCCAGCCAGGTGAAGTGTGAGGAACACAGCACTGCCTGAGAGGCAGGAGAGCAAACACAGGGAGAGCAGCTGGCTCCACAGCCATCCAAGCTGTGTGGAAAATCCACATTCCTTTCTCCTGTAGTAAACACACTGTCTATGCACCATGACAAAGCTCCCTGGGCTCAGAAAACCCCCATGAGGTGGAGTGGGAGTCAGTTTTTGTTGTCAGAGGCAATTCCAGCTGCTGGAGAGATCCATCCCCTCCCAGGCAGGACAAGTCAGCCCTGAGCAAATCCTTCCACAAGAGTGAGTCCTTGTCCTTGGTGCTTTCCAGTTCCAGGTGTTTGTTTTCCAGGAAAAACTGGCTGGGGTGCCCACAGTGGACAGCCTGTGCTTTGCACATGCAGGCACAGTGGGGAGGTGCAAGAGCTTTACAGGCATCAGCTGGAAATTCAGCTCTGCTGCCAGCCTGCAAAGGAACTGAGGCACAGAGAGCTTGAGGGGGGGAATCAGGATTCTCCAAAATTGTCTGATAGGAGATCAACAGTGCTGAAAAACATCCAAATAGCAGAAGTGTTCAGCAGGCAGAGCTACAGAGGGAACCAGTCCCACCAGACCTTACAATTGAGGCACTTCCACATCTCCCAGCAGAATCCACTTCAGCTTTGTGACAACTGCCACTAAAAAAACCCAAAGCACCACCACAGCCATGTCTGGCATCCCAAAGCCCTGCCCACGTGAAACTCCACCCCTCCCCTGGCCTGTAGGCTGCACCTGCAAGGTGGAGCAGCAGCAGCTCCAGCCCCTCTGTTGCCTAGCAATGGAGCTTCAGCCAGCCCAAAATGCAGCTCGCTGCAGCAAGCCCCATCCCCAGCACAGGGAAGGGCTGAGGACATCTTTAGGACCAGCAGGAGAGCAGGTCTGAGCTCCTCTGGGCATTGTGAGGTCTGTTCTAGGCAGAGCTGGCAGCACCCACAACATCCCTTCTGTAGAAATTGCAGAAATTGTCTTTACCATCTGATGGAACAGGGACAGAGACATCACTGTGCTGAGAATTCTGCTCTTTAAAATATCAAGCAGCAGCATCTCAAGGCAGTCACACCCAGGCTTGGAAAGCTCCTTTTTCACCATTTGCAGCCTGGTTTGCTCAGGAAAATCCACAGCAAAGGTGTATGGGGACCAAGGTGCTGGCCTTGGCTCTGCAGGTCCTGCAGTGCCTCAGAAAGTCACTCCACCTTTGCTGCCTCTATTTCCCCAGCCAGGAAAGAGACTTTTTAATCATGTCCCATGAAGGGCATGGGACTGCCTGTTGCTGAGAAGAGACTCTCCACATCACTTCTGCAAGTTCAGGAAATCAAAGCAGGCCCCCAAAACTCTGTTCCTGCCTTCCCAGCTCCCTGCCCATCCCAGGACAGCAGCACCACCCTCCTCCAGCAATGTGACAGCCAAATGATGTCCCTATTCAAAAAGAAGAGCTATTACAATTTTCCTCCCCTATTCCCTTCAAAATTTCCTATCCCATGTGTGATTTAGTCCTGCCTCTCCTTGGAATACTCTGCATTTGATGAATGGTGCTTTGCTTGGATATTTGCCTGGCTTCAGGTGTAGAAATGTCTTCAAACTCCCCAAAATGTCTTCACATCAGCCCTGACTGGAGTATCTGCCCCTGTAACTGGAGACAAGGGGTGAGTCCTCTCCTGCAGCTGCCCAACTCCAATTAAGTGTTGTTTTCTCCATGTCTACCTTCTCCCAAGAGCATCCCAGGCAAACACATTTTCTGCACTTCAAAGCAAACGCAGACACTCGGCTCCACAATCAGCTCTAAGTGAAGACACAATGAGAATTAAATAGCCACACATTAACAGAAGTGGGTCTCTCCTAGAGGGGCCATATCCTGCTGAATTTAATTTTCAGGAGCATGCTGAAGGCTGCAGAGAAAATTCTGTTCAGAGCTTTGGACAGTTTGTGCTACAAAAGCAGAGCCTGGCAGGAATGGCCCATCAGAGAAAAGCACACAGAGCTCTCCACAGGACAAAGGAAGGAGACTTTTAACATCTGTGAAAAATGTCTGGTTTTAATGGAATGTCTGTTTTGCTTAATGGAGTGCTTGTTTTAATGGAAAAGCTGTTTTCCAAGCTGCAGAGAACTTGCCCCAGCTCCCATCCTCACCCAGTGCCCTGCCAAAGGCTGAGGGCAGCTTTGCATTCCCCCATCCCTTCTCCTTCATTTTTATCAGCTCACACCAACCCAGAGCAGCAGTGGAACAGAACCAACTGCAAACATGTGAGAATTTCCTATCTCCATGGGGCACCTGGAGCCCAGCTGCTGCCAGGAGAGCTCCAAGGCAGCAGAGCATGCAGGCTCCTGCTCCCTGCCCACCCTCAGGAGCGGGCACACAGCACAGGCAAGGGAAGAGGACAAAGCCCTTTTGGGTGGAGAAGGCTGTGTGTTGTTACTGCTGCTGAGTCCAAGGCACATCTGATGAGGCAGAGCCCAAAGCTCAGGCCCTGAGCAGGCACAAGTGCTTCTAAATATACAGAGAGACCAAGTCCCCTCTCTCCTCTCCCTGCTTCCCTCCTTTGTTCATTTATTCCCCTCAGAAGAACAAGGCGTCCTCCTCCCCTGCTGCCTTTCCACGGGAGCAGCAGGATCCAGGCCTCTGCCTCATTCCCAACATGAAAAGCTTTGGCAGGAGCCTTCTGCTCAATGAAACACTTCCTTCCTGCTGCCCAGCATGCACAGGGATACCTGCTCAGTGAGGAATGTGCTCTCTGGTATAAATTCCCAGGATTAACAGAGCAAGGAGCAGAGCTGGGGGAGCCTGGTGCTTGTCAAAAGTCTTTTTTGGCTTATTGAGTTTGCTCCCTCACCTCTGCCACTGATGGCACGAAATAAAAGTCTCTTGGCAACTGCTGCTTTTAACCTGCAAGTGCTGAAGCACAAAGGAATACCTGAGAATGCTTTAAGTTGCCAAAAAAATGTCATTTCTCCCAGTTGCTTATTCCTCCCTCAGTGACATCAATTCCTCCTGTTGGGTAAGAACAGCAGGGAAAATAAAGTAATCATCTGAACCAAGATTAGCCCCTCAATCAGCAGAACTGCATGAAAAAAAGGCAGAATGAGAAGATGCCAGTTTTGGTTCCCAGCCTGTGGACAACACCTGCCACCACAGTGTCCCCTACCTGCTTGGAGTAGCCCCCATAGATGATGATGTTGCCCTCAGGGGTGGGAATCATTTGACAGCCAGACCTTGGAGCAGGCCCCATCCCTGCAGGAGCCAGCTTGCTCCAGGTGAAGGAGTCCAGGTTGAAGGTGTACACATCATTGTAGTAGATGAAATCTCTGCAGAGAGCACATGGGGACACTCAGGACAGGGTAAAACAGCATTTCAGAGCTCTGCTCACAGCCCCCACTTCCACAAGACAAGGATCTGACAAGACTGAGAGGCTAAAAATGCTGGACTGAGCTTTGGCTACAAGGATGGGCAGCTGCTTCAGTGCTACAATGATTTCTCCCACACCTGAAGACTTTAAATCAAGATCCCTTGTCCTTCTAACCCAAAAATCCAGTTCAGTCCCAGTCCTGCTGAGGATAACTCTCCCATTCACACCCAGGTTTCTGTTACTGGTGAAATTTTGTTGCCTTTTTTTAAGGAGGACTCAAACCCCCAGCCACCCCAGCAACCCACCTTGCACTCTCATGGAATCCTCCAAAGATGATCAGCTGCCTTTTGCATGCAACCATCCGATGTCCACTTCGTCCAGAGGGCCCTCCTGGTGCCCTGGAACACAAAGAAATTCCATTTCTCAGCAAAATCCCCTGCCCTGGGAGTGCCTCAGGCCATTTTTATTGCAGTCATTGGCAGCTGAGCTGGCTGAGCTCAGCCTCTCCTGGAAATGGGCACCATTGGGAACGGGGCTGCCTCAATCCATGGCTGCTTTTCCTCAGGACAGGATGGGTGCTCTTCAGGAACTCTTGGGACTGCACAGGCAGTTCTATTCCTAGAGATAAAGCACCCTAAGAGCGCCCAGAGTCTTTCCAGTGATGACTCAGGAGCTGATTCTTCAGGAGAGTTTCATGAACAGCACTTCACAATTGCAGGGAAGACACTCCAAACTGAGATGTTTTCTCCAAGCACCAAGAGACAAAGCCTGGCTCTGCCACCCCCCTCCCTCAGTGTCTCAGGAAATCAACACCACCTTCACTCATCCACCTGCAGTTTGGGTATGACTCCAAGCCAGTGAAAACACTTCATGAATTACCCAGATTTCCTCAAGAACAAAGGCACTGCAGCAAAACAAGTCATCATTGTCAGCATGATCCCACTGAAGGAGGGCAGGGATAGATGGGATGTTGGGAAGGAATTCTTCCTGGCACAGCTGTGGCTGCCCCTGGATCCCTGAAGTGCCCAAGGCCAGGCTGGACAGGGCTTGGAGCACCCTGGGATGGTGGAAAGTGTCCCTGCCCATGGAGGGGGAGGAATGGGATGGGATTTAAGGTTCCTTCCAACCCAACCCATTCCATGACTCTGTGACTCACTCCATGACCCTACACACTCAAAAGCAGCCACACACTCCTGTTGTGCTCTTCCAAGCTTTCCTGACCTTGCAGTTAAATGTGCAGCTTCCATTTCCAGGACCAAGCAACACCCCCTCCATGTGTCCCATGCACAAGGCTCCCGAGGAGCTGGGCAGCTGGACACCACCCCAGCATGGATCCACCCTCCTTCCTCCACCTTCACCCCCAGCATCACACAAGAGACAACAAAAACAACCCCAGCAAGTTTCCAACAGCCAGCTTTAGGCCAAAGAGGGTTTGCTGTGTGTTCTCTGCCCCCATGGATGAATCCATCCTGCTTTCCCTCACTGAGGAGTCTCCCAAAGCTCCCAGCTGGCACCACTGGGCCCAGCAAGACTCCTCCACCAGGCAGCCCTAAGGTGTGGAAGTGATTGCACAATCAGGGCCTAAATAAATAAAGCTGAAAACTGCAGCAAAACCTAAAGCCACAATCCCCTGGCCACACTTGAAGTGGCAGCAGGGAGCTGGGAATGTGGTGATGGATTTCTGTGGAGAGAGAGAACGAGGGCCCTTATTCACCATGGAAAATGACAACCTCACCCTGGTGATAATGAGAAACTCCACCAGAAGAGAGCGTTTGGGGAAGACTGAATTAATATTGATTGCTGGGACTCTTTATTCTAACAGAGAGGAGGTTTCTCCAAGCATTTACTGGATCTTTAAGTATCACCCTGCAGAACAGCACCTCTGGTATTAATTTCATCAAGACTTGAAATCATTATTTCCTCTTGCTGTAACAAAGCTCCCGTGTCATTACTCTAAAAGATGGCACTTTTAAAATCATCTTTTTATTTTTTTAAGGGGAGGATGAATTAAACCCAACATGAGCACTAAAATCCGGTTCTCAGAGAATATCTTGTGCCTTGTTTCTCAAACAGGTTTCCTCTGAGTTTAAAATCAATAGGAATTTATTTATTGATGTGTTTTAATAAAGCTCCCACCAATGCAGATTTAACTCCAAGGCACAAATGGCACAGTGATGCAGGACCTCATTCCCACTCCAGGAAGATCTTCCTGCAACTTCTTTCCCAAACAAACTCTTCCCTTTTACCTCTTTCAGTGCTCCTGGTCCCAAAGAAACATTTTGGAAATGGCTTCCCAGACTTTGTGATTAATGCTCTCTTTCATGGGGTTGACACCAGAAGGCAGACATGTAGGAGGGAGCTGTAAATTCTCCAGACTTTTTTTAAAAATAGATGAAAAACTCTGGCTAAGGACTGGCTCTACACATGTACAGCATGAGGCTGAGCTGAGCCGCTCCATAAGGAATTTTCTTTTGCCTGTGGAGTTACTCTGGGATTTGTAGTAACAAATCAGAGCTGAATTCAGCCCCCAGATTCATGAATTACTTGTCCAGTGGCTACAGCCTGCAGGAGTTACCTCTTCATCCACAGGATGCTCAGGAGAAGCTTGGGAGTGCTCAATAATAATAAAAGTGGGGATGAAGAGAACATTCCATCACAGGGGCACTTGAGGACAGAGCACTTTTATCCTGCAGAGGAAGGTGAACTCAGGATTTGTGTTGTTTTACACCAGTGGCACACACAGATCCTGTCCCCCCATGTCTGGACACTCAGGTGGAAATAGAGAAGGGAAAACACAACTGGCACAGAGCCCAGAACCCTCAATTCCAACCCCTTCAAAGTCAACCCACTGCTGTACAGCTGCATCCTGATCTACCAAAGAACAAACTCATTTCTGGGCTGACAATCTACCTGATTTACACCAAAACACCCTTTTCTTTAAGCACCTCCTACCTGCTGTGGCAGGACCTGATTTTTCTGGTGAGCAAGGAGAGGCCTCCATCAGACCCAACCCTATGTGGGCCATCCTCCACTGCAGGGACTGCTCCAGTTCAACAGACACTGGTGAAACTGGGAAATTTCCAGCAGCACATCCCACCAAATCCTACAGGAAGCATCAGCAGCATTTCAGAATGTCAGTGAAGGGAGCTGCAGGGGAGGGATGTGGCAATTGCCAAGCACAAGCCCCAAGGATGTTCCCTGCCTCTCCCTGAGGGAGGGCACTGGGACTCAAAGAGCTGACTGGGAATGTTCTCTCTAGGAAGGAATGAGGCAATTAGGTTAAAATATTGCTGCTCCAAGGCAGGGTAAGAAACAGTTCATGGACTGAGGAAACCTCGAGCATCACACACAAGATAAGGTGGCTGCACTAAGTCAAAGTCAGCTGCTGGCACGGCTTCTAACGGGCTGGGATTTGCTGTGTTTGGATCATCTTTGTGCATGCAAAATGCAAGGAAAACACAGCTAAATCCTGCTAAATTTAGCAACTTTTAACTCTGTCAGGCAGCCTGGCACCACTGTGCTCTGTGCTAGGAGAAAATGGAGCTGCACTTGCCCAGCACAAGGAAGTTTTCAGAGTTAGTCAAGGTTTTCTCTTCCCAAGTCTTTCAGAATCGAGCCCCTCATGGTAACAGGATGGTTTGTGGCAGGAACTGTAGGCCAGGAAGGACAACATCATTGTCTGGAATCTGAACTGGGGGACTGGAATAACCAGATTTCCTAGAGTTTCATGTTTATATCACAGCAGGGTCATCTTGGACAAACCAACACATCAAACCCACCTGGAATGTGGCACTTGTGACCCTTCCCATGGGAACAGAAACAGAAACTTTGCCTCTCTTGTCCAGACATTTCTTCATGAATAATTAATTTTATTTCTTTATTATTTGCACTAAAATGACATTTTCTAAACCCCACACTAGTCTGTACCCCATGTGTGTCACCTGGCATTTATTCAGGTACCACTGGCAGCACACTGGATACATGGAATTATTCCTTGGTCTGTGTGAAGGCTCTTGGCACCAGGAATGGCTCCTCACCGTGATCCCAACAAATGGGAAATGCTGAAGGAAGTGAAGTGCAGCAGGTGCCACGATCAGAGTTTTAAAAGAAGCAGGATAAAATCCCTTGTAGGAGTCAACAGTCACCTCTGCTCTTTCCTCTTCCCCTTTCCAAGCAGCCTCCTGACCAAGATGTGTATGGAAAAGCAAAGAGGCAGCAGAACCTGCATTTTTGTGCTCAGCAGGTCAGCATTAAAACAAAGCCATTCCCTCCCTCTGCCTCATTAAAACAGCTCCAGGAGCAGCTCAAAGATGGGGAGGGGATGTGCTTTGTCTGATTCCAACACTGGGACCAAGGCATGGGTGTTCCCAAAATCCCAGCAGGGCTGAAGGACAGAGGGCCACCCAAACAAGGCAGGAAGCTCAAATGGAGAAGACTCCAAATTCCCATTGTCAGGCACTGTCAATGCTCCCACTCTGCAGGGAGAGGGAAAAAGGTGAGACAGGCACAGTGAGACACTGAGAGCTCAGGATGGAGTCCCTGGCTCCATCCCAAAGCAGCCTCAGCTGCTGTGCAAGGAGAGGCAGGCACAGCTGACAGACCCCACACCCTCTAACAGGGTCAAATGGGATCAAGCTGGACAGATTTGGTGCTCCCATCTGAAGGAGGAACATCACTCCTAAGTGAGCAAAAGCTGCTGCTTTTCTCAGAGCACTTTGAGGGTGATCTGGAGCTCCAGCCCACCCAAAGCTGTGGTCTGGTACAAGACAATCCCTAAGTCCAAGAGGAAACCAATCCCAAACTCAGACCCAAAGCCAATCTCCTGCCTCTCAGTCCACTGGATGTCACTAGAACTCTTCTGTCATGCAAATACATCAGGAGCAGCCAAAGCAAGGAGCCAAAGGTTAAAGAAACATCAACACAGGACTTTGGGCCAGATCCACTGAAAATATTTACACTTTCACTCCTGTCAAAAACTTTTGGCACCTGTTTCCTTTGACAGGCCTGAATTACTGCCTTGTTTATCCCGAGGAATCTCAAGGCAGCAAATGCCAGGAGTGAAGTTGGGTGGGTACAAACTGGGTTCTCCAGTGGTGTTAAAATGGGGAGATCCTTGCAGTGGCCTCATACAGCCCCCACTGGAGGAGCCCAGGAAAACAGAGCAGCAGCTTTGGACATCTGCACCTGCCAGGGTTGGGAACAGAGACCTGCTCATGATACTCTTCCCTTCAGTTAAGCAACACCAAGGCAAACCCACACCCCAAAAATCAGGATTGAAATAAACCAGCTTTGGTCTCAACAGACTCAGAACACATCTTTCATTCCCACTTCTTTCTAGGGGGGTCTTCTCCAACCTTCTGTATTTAAGGGAGAGCTGGGAAATCACAGCACTGAACCAGGAATCAAACTTGGATCACACTGGCACAGCTCCTCATGAGGCCAACACCAAAGAGCCACTGAACACCAGGACCTCAGGGATCAGAAATCCAAATTTCTTGGCAAAAGAACGAGGGCCCAGCACTTACTTGATCTGCTCCCAGGTCTTGGTGGCCAAATGCAGGACCCAGAGATCTTTGTAGTGGTAGAACTGCTCCCCGTTGGGAGAGGCAAACTCGCCCCCAAAGATCCAGAGCTGCCCCCCAGCCGTGGGCACCACAGCTGCCTGCAGGACAAGGGACAGCTGGGTCAGAGAGGATTCCAAAGCAGGCACACAGCTCCCCCAGTGTCAAACACACAGCTCCAAACCCCAGGGAACAGCAGCAGCAGCTCCCTGGGGCTGAAGGAAGGAGAATTTGGATTAAAGAGTGTTTAGCACATCTTCCCTAGAGCAAGGGAAAGCTGGCCTAGGAGCTGGGCTCTTCCCACCTCCTGGGGGAAGTTCAAAGTGCCCTAGAAAACACCTTGGGATTAGTGTAATAAAAAATGTTCAACTCTCTCTGTTCAAAACCAAACAAAAGAAAGAAAACAAACAAAAAACCCCAAATACAGAAGGAAATGTGCAGCATTTGGGCAAGAGGGGAGACTCTTACTGCTTTGATTGGGTCATAGCAGAGAGGGTTTTTTATCATTTTTTTTGCACAGAGCAGCACCAAAACACCTCTGGCATGCAAGATGCCAGTTAAAAGCAGGGAGAAGAGCAAGAACTCCACTTCACTGAAGTTATCTGTGGTAGGACCAAGGGAGAAGGAAGGAATCCCAAGAAGGAAATGCTGTGGCTGTGCAAATTTCAATTTCTGTTTTCTCCAGGGTACCCATCACAGCTCAACGTTGGGATAATGATCTCCTTCCTCACAAGGCTTCATTCCCTGCCTGTCTCTCCCAGCAAAAAAAAAAAAGATTTTTAGCCCCACAGAGGACCATGCCCTGCCACAGACCAGCCCAAACATGAAATGATTAATTACAAAAATCCAGGGTGTGCCTTCAGGCAGGATTTGTGGGAACATGAAGTTACCTAAACAAAGGGGATGTGTGCCTGAATTCCATGGGCATCCAGTGCTTAAAAGCTTAAAGGGAAGGTTTATGCAACAGCCTGCTCATAGTTGTGGGTGACATTTCCAAGAGCTGGCTTGAAATTAATGACAAAACCAAACCTTTTTCCTTGAACAACTGCCAAAACCTGCCCATAGCTCTCCTCACCTCCAACAGTGGATTGTGTGTGAGAGACCAGGGTATAATAAACCTAAAAACATGTACAGACACACTTCTGCTTAGCTCTGAGCTATGCATTAAATATAAAGCCACAAGGAAGACAAACCAGTGAGCTCATGAGGCTGAAGTGTCCCCTGTGAAACCATAATTAATTATCAGACAGAAGCACTGCTGAAGCAGGACTCCTCAGTTTCTTGTTGCTGTAATCCAGCTGCAGCTCCTGAGCTGCTCCCTTTGGATTGAGCTGCTCGACAGCCACCTGCTGGCTGCTGGAGCACAGCTCTGAAACCAAGCTCGACTTCAAACAGCACAGAGTAGCCCAAAAATCAAGGCAGAACCTTTCAATTCAAGGATGCACAGCTCAGAGCAACACTGGCACTCAGTAACATAACAGAGGGATATGAACCTAACTGGGGGGTTGGATCTTACCAGGGAGCTTTGGGATGGGTAGGAAAAGGACATTCACATCCTGTATGGCAGCTTTGGGAAGGCACCAGTCACCCCCTGGCTGCAGCAGGTAAGAAAATCTATCAGCTGGTGAGGGCCAAAGACCTGCAAAAAATACAAGTCTTTGGTCCAGGCTGTGCTGTGCAGGTGTTCACATGAAGTAAACAAACCCAAATTCCTCATCCTCACAAGCAGCCAGTGACCTGGATTTGCAGAGAGGTGCAGAAGAGCCCAAGTGCTCCCTGCTGGCAGCAGTGGCAGTGGCTGGGATGTTCATGGATGAAGGCTGTGGCCATGAAGGGAACAATGGATTTTGGGCAAATTCCAGTCTGGAAATTCAGGGGCCCCTGGGATTCTGGATTTGAGCTGGTCCTTGTACAATACAGCAAAGAATAAATTTCTGAGGAAGAATCCCCCCCCTGGCTCTGCCAAATCAACAGACACAACCCCAAATCTTCACTCCCCACTCAACACTGCCAGAGGACACCCAGTGAGCAGAGCACCTTGGACAGAAAAGCTGAACTGACACCACTGGCACCCCATTATGAGGAGAACAGAGAGGCAGGAAACCCCCAGGAGGTGCAAAAATTCAAACCCTCCTCCCTCAGAATCCCTGATCTCCTTGAGAACAATCCCAGCTGCTGCTCTGGCAGCCAGAGCTTTACCTGGTGAGCACAACGCCTCGGGGGCGGGTTGGGGATGTCCAGCTTTGCCCAGCTGTTCTTCCTGATGTTGTAAATGTACAGCTCATTGTACAGGTAGGTCTGTGAGACAGGGAAAGAGCAGCTCAGCCCAGCCCAGCCCAGTCCAGCTCTGCACAGGGGATCTGGGGTGAAGACTGCAAAGCACAACCTCCTCAGAGGGCAGGGAAGGAGGACAACCAGCCCCTGCACTGCACTGCACTGGGAGGCAGCAACTCTTCCACTGGGCTGGAAGGTTCCTTCCCAAACCCTTGGTGAAGGCTTGAGATATGAGGATTTAAAAAGCTGGAGCTTAACACAGATGTTTAGGTTAAAGCTGCTCAACTCCAGAGCAAAGAACAGCTCCAGGTGGTAAAAAAAGCAGAGTTAGTTCAGCTCATCACACTGGGTAACTCTGAGGTGACCAAATATCACTGCCAGGCTGGAGTTTTCCAGAGCAGTTCATCTCCAGGAGCAAAATAACCACTTGCAACCTGCAGGAATTCAGGAAAAAAGAGTATTCCTGAGTGCAATAATCTGCTGCTGCTCCCATCTCCGAGGCAGCCAGCAGCAAAGGTGTAGAAATATCTTGTTTTGAGAAGGGCAAGAGATTCTTCACTAGTTATCCCAAATGAGGGGCAGATATGGCTGCAATTAAGTCTGGAGAAATTATGAAGCCCTGAAATATTGATGCTGAGACAATCACTCTGACTCCTTAATGGGTTCCAGAGTGTCTCCTTCCTGCCAACTGCTCAGCCATGAGACAGAGCCATGGCAGAATTAAAAGGCTATTTTGCTCTCATTCAGGGACAAATACATATTTTATGACTCTGCCTTGAATTTCCCTTCAAATGAGACCTGTGCAAATTACAGGAAAAGGAGAGAGGGGGGAGATAAAGAAAAAGAAAATGAAGTATACATTACTTTTTGGCCATTGAAATATTCACCTCCAAAAAGGATCAGCTCGTCTCTCTCAGGGTGAGCACAGAAGGAGCAGTTCAGCCTGAAAGAAAAGAGGATGGAAAAAATAAAAAAAAACCATGTGAAAGTCCTTAAAACCCTGAATCTTGGAGCCTTTAACTCAGGCACCAGCACCTCTGCCCTCCAGCCCCAAAGGTCTCTCCATCATCTGCCAAATTACTGTGCTGTGATGTTCACCCCAGGGCTAAAAACTTCTCCAAAGAAATTAGTTTCTTCCAAAACTTCCAGCAAGATGAATGGGGCACTGTCTGAGAGGCTCTCCTATTTCAGGAGCACACGTTACTCCGTGATTTAACTCCCCCTTTGACGTGAGCTCCTGAATTTTAATGCTGGGGTGGCAGGAACAGAAATTACTTTGATGAGGGCACAGAACTCTGGGCTGTCTCCTCTCCATTTATCTGTGTCATTATTCTGCACTTGCTGCTGGTCACTGCTCTCCTGAACACCCCAAGTCTGTGAACCCCACTTAACAAAGTGGTTTTCACCTCATGACACATCCTTTTGCCTCTGAATTCCCTCCAGCCCTCTAGTCCAAACCCAAAACTTCCTCTTCACTTTTATTTTCCCTCAAAGCCCTGAAATCTACCCCTGCTTTGCCTCTTTTGTGCTGATGTGATGGTTAAAAAATGGATTTTGATGCCCAAAACCAGGCTTTTGGTCTCTTTATAACCATGAACTCAGTATTCCAGCTGTTTCATAACTCCAGATATCAGCTATACCTTCCACTCTTGGGAAATAACTTTACATAAAGAAATTACATCAAAAGCACTCCCAGCTGCTCTACAAGTGGCAGCCAAAGCTTCACACAAGCTCTCTCACCTGGGTGAGGGGGGTGGGCAGGATGACTCAATTACTTGGGTCTTTTTAGCATCCAAACTCTGGAATTCTGCTATCAGGGCTTCAAGATCCTCCTGGAAAGAAAAAGCCAGACATGAGCAGCTTGACATGAACAGAAGCACACATGAAAACAGCACTCACTTGATAGTTTCCCTTTTTTAAAAAGAAAAATAACCGCCCAAATATAACTGGAAACTCTTTTATATCCAGAGAAATCTCGTGCATCTTTATTCCCTTTCAACTTCACTGAATTAAAACCAAAATCTGTCCCCAAAACTGCTGACAGACCAAGGGCAGAGGCAGGACTGCAGCAATGGGAGGTTCTGAGCCTGGGTCTCTCCTACCACCCCACTTCAGGTGACTTTGCTGAAGGTGGGCTCCAAGCAGAGATTTCCAAAGCCTGGGAATTCTACAGCATGGAATCAGCTCTCCCTGCAGCCAGGATACTCCACAGGGGCACCTTCCATGCCTTGGAGCTTTGGATGAAGCCATTAACAGCACTTTATACCAGGGAAAAGTCGCTGCTTTGAGGCTTAAACACAAGCAGCCTCTCTAGGAGTGCAAGAAATAAAGGTTCTCATGTGCTTTTAAGGAGAAAAGGATGAAGGGGATGGAAAGCAAGAAGGAGCCTTAAACCGTGGATCGGAGGGGATTTAAACAAGATTCTGCTTGGAATCAGAGAATGAGGGACCTCAAATCTCACCCATGGGCAGGGACACCTTCCACAATCCCAGCTGGCTCCAAGCCCCGTCCAACCCGGCCTTGGGCACTGCCAGGGATCCAGGGGCATCCCTGAATTCCAACTTCAAGGAGCCTTGGACAAAGCTCTCAGGCACACTGGGATTGTTGTGGTATCTCCGCAGGGCCGGGAGCCGGACCGGATGATCCACGTGGGTCCCTTCCAACCCATGACATCCTTCGCTTTCCCTGGGCAGCCCAGATTCCCGTTGGATTCGGTCTTTTGTTCCCAACGCTGCCCTCAACCTTCCCCCTGCCCCAGAGCGGCCCCGCGCCCTCCCTGGCGCCCGTCACCTCCTCCTTCTTGGCTCTGCGGGACACCTTCTTCTCCATCTTGGCCAGCGTCTTCTCGGCGCCTTTCCCCTTCTTGTCGCGCTTGCCCTTCTTCCCCATGGCGGCGGGGACGGGACAGCCCGGGATTCCAGCGGGATCACAGCGGGACGGGGCCGGGATACCGCGGGATCACAGCGGGACGGGGCCGGGATACCCCGGGATCACAGCGGGACGGGGCCGGGGCGAGATCACAGCGGGATCACACCGAGATACGCCGGGATCACCCCGGGATTCCAGCGGGATCAGAGCGCGACGGGGCCGAGATACCCCGGGATCGCACCGGGATCACAGCGGTTCGGGCTGCGATACCCCGAGATCACGTCGGGATCACAGCGAGACGGGCCGGGATACCCCGGAATCGCAGCGGGATCACGCCGGGATAGCCCGGGCTCACGCCGGATCGGGATACCCCGGAAAGCCCCGGGCCGGGGCCGCTCCCTGAGCTGCGCGGCAGCGCCCCCTGGCGGCCCGGAGGGCTGATGGCGCTGAGGGAGCGCTGAGGGAGCTCCGCGGGCTGCGGCCGCTCCGGGCCGGCGTCAGGAGCTCCGCAGGGCCGGGGAGAGGGGTTCGTGCAGCCCCGCACACCGGCCGGCACAGCCCTGGCACGGCTTGGACACGGTGGGGTTGATGCCCGCCCTGAGGAGAACGTGGAGCCCACAAAATGGCCCCCTCCCCTCACACAAAATGGCCCCCCCTCAGGGGAAGGGAGGCGAGGACGTGTCTGGAGGGGAGGGTCAGGCTCTGTTCAGTGGTGCCCACGGGCAGGAAAACAGCAATGGCCATAAACTAAACCACAAGTTCCACCTCAGCGTGAGAGTGGCACTGGCACAGCTGCCCAGGGAGTTTGTGGAGTCTCCATCTCCGGAGCCATTCCAAGCCCACCTGGGCATGTTCCTGTGCCACCTGCTCCAGGTGGCCCTGCCTTGAGCTGGATGATTTCCCTTCCAACCCTAAATAGTCCATGATTCTGTGATTAGGAGGAATTTCTTCACAGAAAGGGTGGTTAAACATTGGCAGGGCTGCGCAGGGAGGTTTGGGGTCCCCATCCCTGGAGGTGTCCCAGGAATTCCTGGATGTGGCACTCAGTGCTCTGGGCTGGGGACAAAGTGGGCATCAGGCAAAGATTGGATTCCATGATCCTGAAGCTCTTTTCCAACCTCAGTGGTCTTGGGATTCTGTAATTTCATCACCTGAAACATGAGCCAGGCCTGGGGGAGGCCCTGTGCAGAAATAAAATAAAATTAAACCACGGGCAGAGTTCCCCAGGGATTGGGGCCCTGTGCAAGTGTTTTCATTTCCAGCTGCAGACCTTGGGGAATGGGGTTTATCCAGGCCACTCTCCAAATCCTGAGTTGTTGGAGAGCCAAAAGAAGTACAGGCACTGTCAGGCAATGCCAGGCAGCTGCTTTTTCCCTCAGTGGTGGAGAAGGAATAATGATGATTTTTCTGGTATTTCACACAGAAATGCTGAGCCCAGGGAAAAGTTCCTGGGAAAACACCTGCTTTGAACACCTAGTAAGTAAGGGTTGAAATACATCTTTTAGCTGCAAGTTCATCCTACTATGTATCAAAATCGCTGCCATGATTGTTTCTTGCAGAGCAGAAGGAATAAAATCATTATATTTTTCACTGAATTCCCACAAAACCCCTAATTTCCTGGAAGCAGGGGGGTTTCACCACCCCAATCCAGAGAGGATTTCCACTAAGGTACAGTTCAACACCCACTGAATTATCCCAAACATCCAGCACATGCCGTGGAATTGCAGGATGGATCCTTTGCTGGGAACATCCACCTACTCTTGAACCTGGGATCAGGGAAAAACACAGCCCTGGAGCACGGAGGGAAGAGCTGGGAAAGTTATTTTGAGGTTGCAGACAATGGTCACCATAAGCAGCTCTTTGTTTTTCTGTTTGTTCTGAAAACATTGTGGTTCAAGCTGAAGCGTGTCCATGTTTATGTGCAGGAAGGGGAACAGAAACCCTGGAGGCACCGGGGATGGGACATTGCAATTCCCAGATGTGGGAGCTCTGCCGAGTTCCCTGGCCCTGCAAACGGGCTCGGAAGTTTCCCCGCTGCTCCTCGGGCTTCAGCTTCAAAGAGACATCAGTGTGTGAAAACACATCCCCTCCTGGTGTCTACAGGTCAACAATTCCTCTGGGTCCAGATCGTCCAGCACTTTTTAGGCAGGCTTTGAAATGAAAAAGCTGCATTTTTAGGAAATTAACCCTCAAATCTTCACCTGCTGAGGGAGTGAGAAGTTTTTCACCTCCTGCACACCCAGTTCCACTCACCCCCTTTTTGGTGCTGCATCATTCACGGTTATTTCCATAAGCTCAGAGATTCTCCAAGCTCAAATTGCTCTCTCACCCCTCTATTTTCCATGTTTCTGGTGCAGGTTGGGATGTGTGGGGTCATTCAGAGCTGGCTCCCACGTGAGGCAGGACATTGCTGGTGTGAGTTCTCTGATCTCTTGAACTCCCCAGTCCGGCTTCTCACGGGGGATGTGAGAAAGGAGGATGGGGGACAACTAAAGCTCTGCTTTGAAAATGCAAAGCACGACAGGAGCGTGAAACAGGGCAGGAACTCCTCAGGGAATTCTGGGCTCATCTCTTGAGGAGTTGCTGTGCCCATAATGGTGACTTCAGGGATCAATCTTCCTCAGAAGGTCGAGGGTAAAGATGAGACTGAACACCTGAGAGCACCAACCTGCCCAAAAACATCAATTTAAAACTCCAGTACTGACTTAGGTGAGCTCTTTCCACAAGCTTCCCATCACCCAGGATGGGAAAGGCCACTCCACGTTCCCACAGTCTCACCAACATCTGCACACAGCTGGCAGGCAGAGGCAGCTGTGGCTCCGGGCTGGGGCGCACACACACAGAAATCCCACGCCCAGATGTCCCACGCTTGTTTCTGTTGTGTCTCAGGTTTGGTCCCTGCTTTGTTTGGAGGAACATAAGCTGCACTTTGGCTGTGTTTGCACATTTCATGCTCTGAAGTCGTCCTGTGCTGTTGTCTCTGGCAGCCCCTCTCCAGCTCTGACCTATACAAAGCCCACGTGGTTCGACTTTGTTATTTTTTTATAGTCTGGAATATGCTCATTCAACAGGATGGTAAATCCAGCTGTATCAGCAAAGTAAAGAATAACAGGCATGAGAGCCTCAGAAAAGGCTCAAAAGCTTTTTCCCACAAGTCTTCTTTGTGCTCCAACACTTGATTTATTTTTCCCTTGTTAATGCTTTCTGAAGCCAGTAGCAAGGAAGGAATTAATGCCACAGATTAAGCGGGAGGACATGCTGACAGCACAGGAACTAAATCAACCAAAAAAGCATTGCAATGGTTGGAATTGCTGCTGTTGGAGAGTTCTGCCTCTGTCTGTATGGAAAGAGGAGGCTAAAGATAAACCTTGCAAACAGAGAGAGCTGTGGGGCTGCTGATGGCGAGTGTTTTATAGAATCATGGAATGGTTTTGTTGGAAGAGATCTTAAAAACCATTCCATCCCTCCCCCTGCCATGGCCAGGGATGCCTTCCACTGTCCCTGGCTGCTCCAAGCCCTGCCCAGCCTGGCCTTGGACACCTCCAGGGATGGGGAATCAAATGATGCTGGTGGGAATGGGGAGCACTGCCAGGGAACACGGGGGTGTCGGAGAAGTTCAGCAGAGCCAGGGCTCCAAGTGCCCTGGGACATGCCAGCATGCCCAGGAAAAATGATTTTCTTTCACTGCTGTGTGGTGGAAAACCCAGAAAATCATGGAATCATTAAGGTAGGAACAGGCCTTTAAGATCATCAAAGCAGCACCACATTCACTACCAGCCATGTCCCCTAGTGCCACATCTATGTGGTTTTTACACAATTCCAGGTGTAAGGACTCCAGCACTTCCCACTCCAGTCTGTGCCAGGGCTTGACAACCCTTTCCAGGAAAAAACGTCCCCAATATCCAAAATATCCAAATATCTAAATCTCCCCTGGCAAGTCCTGAGGTCATTTCCTCTCATCCTGTCACTGGAAGCAGCTTCACGCAGGAAACTTCACAAAATGAATCAAAACAACCTTTGGTCTTCAAGCTCAGGCTGCAATTTTCCTCCTCCACACAGATAAAATAGGGGAGAAATCCACCCAAAATGTGCCCTCCAAGCTGTGGTGGCAGCCAGAGTCAGTCATCTCCAAAGGCAAATCCAGCTGAGGGACAAAGGTTGTCCATAACCAGGGCTCACTTTGAGAAAAGTTGGGAATTCTTGGTTTTTCTCCTGGCTGTGCTGACAGTCCAGCAGAGGCCCCTCATTCCCTGCTTATGCCAGAGAGCCTGGAGCTGGACTGGGAGCTGGCAGGTGGCTGCTGCTCCATTCAAGGCTCATTTATATCCAGGAGCTGATAAAATCTCCCAGCCATTGAATTGGCTTCCTGGATTTTCTGTTTGGAAATCGGTGCTTTAATATCTCGAGAACAGAGGAAGCCAAGGAAGGCAGAGGCTTCCCTTGAGGGAAGTACAAAGCATGGCTCTATCCAGATACACGTCCCAAGGGACATCCATCTAAATCCATCAGCAAAATGACAGGCTTGAGGCCAAAAATTCCCTGTGAAGCTGTGAAAGCCCTTACTTTTGCCATTCCAGTAGGATTTCCTTGGGGTTTCTGCACTTTTTGAGAGAAAAATCGGAGCAAATAAATAAGATTGTCAGAGCAAAGGAGGCTGAGACTCCCCCCTCTCTGATCTCTGGTTTTAACTGGTTATGGATTGGGGGAAATACAGAATTTCTGATTTGAGTAAAGCAGACCCTGTCTCTGACTGTGCTGGGATCCTGCATGGAGCACCTTCTGTGCCAGAGCAGGGAAATGGTGGAATTATTTCAGCTGCTCACCAGGAGCAGCTGCCACAAGAGAGGGTTCTGCTCCCATTGTTCACTGGCTTATCCCCACCCTCAAAAGCACCCAAATCCCCAAATTCCCTCCAGGGAAAGGCTCTGGTGACTCAATCCCTGCACACGTGGGTGCTCAGGTCTGAGTAAGCACAGGAGGATGGGGCTCTTGGAGGAATGGCTGTTTCCATGCTGCTCCAGCCAAACTTCCTCAGGGAGCAGCCAAATTTCTCTGCACGTGTCACTGCCCTCCTTTGCTTGTCCTTTATCAGACACCAGGGACTGCAGCAGGGCTTGCTTTGGTGCTGTTGTTTCATCAGAGCAGCAGCTTTGGGGTGTTGTCACTGAGCTGTGACAGGATTCACCAGCCCAGAACCGAAGCTGCTCCCGATGGAATGCTCCAGCAGCTGCTCCCAAAGGCTCTGTCCAGCTCTTGCCACATTTTCCAGGACACTGACCCCCATCAATCTGCCCCAGCACCACAACAGCCATGAGAAAGCAGAAATCTTACACTGTCTTTATGTCTGTCCTGGATCTTCTTTAATTAGGCTGGTGAACCATTAATTAGGCTACCTAAGCTTCTTTAGAGATGCTTAATCTTCCTGGGCAAGCAGGGCTCACAATATCAGGGATGGATCCAGCTGACACCAGCTGAAACTGCTTTTCCTTACCTGTCACCAGCCTTGTTTTGCTCTGTTCCCAATTTGCTGATGAACAAGTTTTGATATTTTTCCACTCATTTATGTCCCAAGCTGACCCAGAAGCACTTCAATGCCAGTGTCATTACACAGGTCCCTGACTCATTTGGAGTCGGGGATTTGTAGGTCCAGGGGCACGATTTGGGGCTTAACCCCATATCTCTGAACCCACTTTGAGATTTCTAAAGAAATAATTGAGTGAACCTGAGAGAAATGAAGTGAGTAAAAGGAAATCTTAGAAAATCAGAGGTGAGAAGTGAGTCCTGGCCAGTGAGATCGATCGTATTGCTCAGAGAACAAACCAGCCAAGAATACCTTAAAATCCGCTGCCCTTAGGCAAAGGACCATTTTGTTTCCTCACCAATATTCAAATTCGGAGTCTGATGCAACCCGGGCTGGAGTGGAGTCAGGCTGCAGTGGCTGCGGAGCCCCACGAGGTGTCAGCGCCAGTGCAGCCCCGCTGCTGCTGCTGCTGCTGCTGCTGCTGCAACACCCGGCCCTGCCTTGCATCAGCTCCGAGCAGGGCTCGGCTCTCAGGGATGCGGATGTGCCGGCTCCACGCACAGCCTGGATTCAGGAATCTGGAGATCCCCTGGAGTCAGGGATCTGGATATCCCCTGGAGTCAGGGATCTGGATATCCCCTGGAGTCAGGGATCTGGATATCCCCTGGAGTCAGGGATCTGGATATCCCCTGGATTCAGGCTGTGTCAGGGATGATTCAGGCTGGAGTCAGGGATGTGGATATCCCCTGGATTCAGGGATGTGGAAATCCCAGCTCCAGCATAGCCTGGATTCAGGGATGTGGATATTCCCTGGAGTCAGGGATGCAGATATCCCAGCTCCAGCATAGCCTGGATTCAGCGATATGGATATTCCCTGGAGTCAGGGATGTGGATATCCCCTGGATTCAGGGATGTTGATATCCCCTGGATTCAGGGATGTGGAAATCCCAGCTCCAGCATAGCCTGGATTCAGGGATGTGGATATTCCCTGGAGTCAGGGATGTGGATATCCCCTGGATTCAGGGATATGGATATCCCCTGGATTCAGGAATCTGGATATCCCATCTCCAGCATAGCCTGGATTCAGGGATGTGGATATTCCCTGGATTCAGGGATGTGGATATCCCAGCTCCAGCATAGCCTGGATTCAGCGATATGGATATTCCCTGGAGTCAGGGATGTGGATATCCTAGCTCCAGCATAGCCTGGATTCAGGGATGTGGATATCCCCTGGATTCAGGGATGTGGATATCCCCTGGAGTCAGGGATGTGGATATCCTAGCTCCAGCATAGCCTGGATTCAGGGATGTGGATATCCCCTGGATTCAGGGATGTGGATATCCCCTGGAGTCAGGGATGTGGACATCCCATCTCCAGCATAGCCTGGATTCAGGGATGTGGATATTCCCTGGAGTCAGGGATGCAGATATCCCAGCTCCATCATAGCCTGGATTCAGGGATATGGATATTCCCTGGAGTCAGGGATGTGGATATCCCCTGGATTCAGGGATGTGGATATCCCAGCTCCAGCATAGCCTGGATTCAGGGATGTGGATATCCCCTGGAGTCAGGGATGTGGATATCCCCTGGAGTCAGGGATGAGGATATCCCATCTCCTGGAAGCCAGCAGGGAAGTGTTCTCCAGTGAGCAAAGCATGTTGAGATGGAGAAATCCTTTGTATTTCAGTTTCTCCAGCTTCAGGACATCCTCGGGAATTCGTCAGTGGAGAAAGTATTTCCACTATTAGTGCCATTGTTTTGCTGAGAACGTGTCCAAGCACATTCAGGGACACCTCCTCTGCCATGAGGTGCCTGCACAGCCCAGGGCTGTTTTTTGGGATACACCATCTCCAGAGAGCCCAGGGCTGTTTGTTGGGATACACCATCTCCAGAACAGAGCCTGCAGTGGGTGCTGCAGAGGACTGGCCACAATCCTCAGCATTGTTTGCCCTCAGAAGGCAGATACAAACTCACTTAAAGAGAACCTTAAATGCTGTATGGACATCCAGTTATCTTACAGCCAACACTCAGTTCCCAGCACAAACCCTTCCTCACAAGGCTGAGAACATTTTAGAGACATTTCCCTTAGATGGGGAAGGAAATGCTGGGGGCAGATGAAATCAGCACTGAGACACAGCCAGGCTGGGGCAGGGCAGGGTTTACTGTCCCATTGGCTTTTGTGGCAATCCAGGAAAAAATGTCCTCATCCAGGTGTTCTCCACCACCAATTTCCCTCTGTCACTTGCTGAGGGAGCCTTAGGAGCCTGGGCTCAGTGGCTCACCTGTGTTCAGGGGGAGGGATCTCCTGGCAGGGAGGGTGAGAGGATTGCTTATACATTATCAGGAAAAGGTTTAATTTGAACATCACAGAAAATCAACGAGCTCCAGCACAGTGAGAGATGGGAAGAGACTGATTGTGGCATTTCAGAGCTGTGTCTAAGCCCCTGTCAAAGAGGGTTGGAGGGAGTCAAGCTGTTCTGTGCAAAGGGTGGACCTGGATCATTTCTGCCTGTCCTGCCATGCCCAGCTGAGGAGGTAAAGGACAGGGCCTGGCCCTCAGTGTTTGATTTTTACCTCCCTCAGCCCCGACAGCAGTGCCACTGTTGACATTAATTCTGATTTATCTCCACAGAACCCACTGGCCCTGTTCTGATGGGTGAGTAGGTTTTCCCAGAGCTGATTGGCATTGCTTTTCCCGGTGGTGCTGTGACAGCCTGTGGGATCAGATGGATTTCCTGCCCTACCTGCTGCTCTCAAGGCACTTGACAAGGCTTTACCAGTCAGAGCAAGGCTGGGGAGGGTTTGGTGAGCTCTGCTCCAGTTCAGGCTGGTTCCCTGAGCCCCTCAGCAGAGATAACTCCTTACATCTCTTATCTTGCTCAGCATTTACCCTCAGGAAACGATGACCCTGGCAAGATTCCTTGTGGTTTTGCAAAAGGAAAGAAAATATTTGTTCATTCTCAGCAGCTTAAAAAGGTACAAGTGGGTGTGGTAACCACTCTCTGAGCAGGAATGTTCTCCTGAAGCAATAACCTGCAGGAGGAGGAGCTGCTGTGGTGGGGTCAGTGCAGGAGACACGGGAGAGCTCTCCCCCATGGTTAAAATGATGTTGAATTTCCTTTCTCACTCTTCCCTGTGAGCCCCCAAAATCTCAGCAGAACCTCTAGGGATGAGTGGCAATTTAGGAACCATGAAATGGAAATAAAACTTTGCTTTTCCCTCCAGTAGAACATGGAGTGTCATCTGCAGAGCCCCCCACCTCCTCCAAACACTGCTCCTGCATGACTGCCCACATGGATTCAAACTCCAGCAATTTAGATTTTAAAAGATGACATCACATGCACTCCTGAACATGTCTCAGGGTGTTTTTACAGACATGACGTAACAGGTGATTGTCCCATATCTCTCTATCACTGACTCAGTTTTTGAAGAAAAGGTCTAATTTTAACCTGCAGCCTCAGTTAAGTGTTTCCATCCTGTTCTCTCTGAAAAAACCACCTTGGTTTCCTGATTTGAGCTGTCATTTGTGCTGCTAGGAAAGACAGAGTCACACAGGAAGGCCAGCCCCAGGTGTCAGGGGTTTTCTGTGCTGCCTGCACGGAAAGCAGGGGTTTCATGGTGACCACATGAACAGCAGCCTGACCCACCACACTCCATCCATCCCACTGGTGAGGCAGGTGGGAATTAGATCCCATTGCAGAACCAATATTTACTCAGCTCCCTGCTGGGCAGCTCTGCCTGGCATTGCTTGGAGTGCAAACGGAGTTTCTATGGTGGTTCCTGGCACCCAGCACAGCTTCACCCTTCCCACAGGGTAAACTGGCACATCCTGGGGAGCAGCAGCCCAGGAGGGATTGGGATTGGGATTGGGATTGGGATTGGGATTGGGATTGGGATTGGGATTGGGATTGGGATGGTGGCTGGGTCCCTTGCAGTGCAAAATTCATCAAGGAATCCCACGCTGGGGACAGAGCCACGTCCTTTCCCACTCCAGTGCCGTGACCACCAGGTCATTCCCTGCTTGCTGTGACTCCCACTAAAACCCTTCCAAGTCTCTGCTGATCAATCCTGCCTTTTTTTGGAGTTATAACCATCCACATAGCCATTCCTCCCTAAACTGGGAGTCTCTTCCCAAACTGGTGCTCCTGGGTGATTCCTGAACGCTCAGTGGGAGATGAGAAATCCCAGAAAAGGGCTGCAGGGTGGCCAGGAGGGGTTGTTCCTCTCTTCCAGGCTGTCCCCACAGCAGCCAGCAGGAGGGCTGGGTTATACTCTATGGAAGAATATCCTGAGCTGGAGGGAATCCAGAAGGATCATTGAAGTGCAGCCCCTGGGTTTTATAGAGCTGCTTTTCCCCACAGTTTCCCTGAGAGCCCAGGGCAGGCCCTTGGAAGAGGAGGACACAGGGGCTGTGTTTGTGCACACCAGCTGCACCCTCTTTGATGGTGCTTTCATGGACAGGCACCTCCTGCTCACTTGTGGCACGGGGGCTGTCAGTCCATGGAAGGTTGGATAGTTCAGGACACCATGAAATCAAACAGCCCAGACAGGGCAGTGAGTCCTTCCACGTGGCACTGCTGCCATGGGACATGCACTGGAGGATCTCCAGGAAGGTTCATCAGTGGGAATTGGGGAATATCACACAAATACACGAACCAGGGATGCTCTGAAGTGCAGAGCAGCTGTGAGGAGAGGCTGCAGCTCTGCCCAGGCACAGACTTGCCTGGAGAAGGGCTCAGCTGGAGGCAGGCATGGGCTGGTGCTGGGCTCATTCCTCCCAAATCCCTCACCTTGATCCCCTGCAGCCCCAGGGCAGCGGGGTTTGAACAGGCTGGGGGATCTTTACTGGGGAGAGGCAGTGAGTCAGGCCCAGCCAAAGCTCTGCCTGCATCCTCACAAACCCCTTCAGCCCCAGGTGAAGTCATGGCAGCTTCACCCAGGTGCTGCAGGCACTCTGGGCTGCCCTTAGAGCACCTGAGGCTTTGCATTCCAAGGGCTGTGGCCGTGTGCTTCCCTTCACCCTTTGGGATTCTGTGTGCAGGGATTTCTTCCTCCTGCCCACCACCAAACCACCAGCAGGGAATCTCCTCCTGACCTTCCTTCTCCTGTTTGGAGGATCAAATCCCTTTTTGGTTCCAGGCCCATTTTCCTCATTGTCTCCAGTTCCACATCTCTTCCCAGGCCCTTTTTCTGTCACACCTGGCTGGAGCCAGCCACCCCTGAGATCCATTTTGTCCTTGTTGTGTTCTCAGAGTCTCCCCCATGTCCCTCAGGGGGATGGATCCCCATCCCAGCAGGATTTAGGGGATGAGGCTGGAGCAGATCAGCCCTCAGTGATCCTTGCAGGGTCAGGCCTGGCGCCTGTGAGGCTGTGGCACACAAAGCAGCGTGTGCAGCTCCACAGAAAAGCTGGAATTCATTTCATAAAGCTGGGGAAAATCAAATGAAAGCCTCCTTCCCTGCCTAATCCCCTGCATGAATCAACAGAGCTGCAGCATCCAAAGGCTCCAGGCTGGAGCCTTTTTCCCAGTGGAGAGCAGGCCACAACAGGCAGCTGGGAAAATCCAAGAGTTGCCATAAATTCTGTTCCTGAGGGAATCTTCTGCAGCTCAACTTCCCTTTCTTGAGACAGCTCTGCACTCAGTCCCTTTCCTCAAAAAAAAAAAAAAAAAAAAAAAGGAAGGAAGAAGAATCTGCAGTTTTGGGGGAAACCAGGGCAGAGCCAACTGTTTCCTGCTGCTTTTTCTGATGCAACAGCCCTTGGCAGGGCAGGGTCTTGCATCAGTCCCTGAGGATGCTGCAAGCCCATGGCCAGAATGAGGAGAGTGTCAAAGTGCTTTTCAGGCTGATTTTTCTGTCTGGAGGGCAGGAGAGAAATCCAGATGGTATTTGGCCCACACAGCAAGAAGCAAATCCCAGAGAGAATATTTTGCAGGATTTATGGGTTTATCTTGTTTGCCTTGGGTACAGGAGCTTCTCTCGGATTTGGTTTCCTAATTAAGACAGACAAAAACCTGTTTAACCTTTGCTCAGCAGTGATAGCACCTGCTCAGAAATTCCATGGGGTACTAGGAAAAGGCTAATTTTGCTTTAATTTCTATTAATTTTAATTAAACATGGAAGATGAAGAGAGAATGGTTTGAGGTTTGCAGGATGTCTAACTGGGTAATACCAGGCTGCTGGTTTTTCTAGAAAATATTAGAGATACCTGAAGAAAACAAACATAAACTAGGGACAGGAGAATTTTCCATCCCCAAATGTTCCTCCTCATGAAAAAAATTGTGACCAGCAAGAGTAATTTTTTATTATTCAGGGGGTCTTGCATACACTGGGATTAATGTGGCTCTAATGACTTTCTTCTATGAGCTGGGATTTTTATTTTGACCACGTTATTTCCTCTACCTGTGGAAGAACTCCCCAATCAACAGCCCAGACCCCTCCATGCAGCTGCTTCCCCAGGATCCTGCTCTCCCCTGGGAATGGGCTGCCCACAGCTGATTCCTGCAGTAATTGCACAGCCTGAGCCATCATGTGAGGGCTTAAACTCTTTACATTGTGGGCAGCCAGTGCCTCTTGGAAAGCCTCTTTCAGGCAACTTTGTCAGTGTGGATTATGATTTTTTTTTTTCCCTTAATGCAAACCCAGTGCTGGCACAGGGATAAATCCCATTTAGTAGGAGCAAGGCTGTGGACAGACAGACAGACAGACAGGAGACTGCAGCCGCCAGCAGGGAGCTCAGCCCTGCAATTCCTGCAGCCCACCAGGAATATCATTCAAAGATCCAGCTGCTTCCAAACATGCAGGAAAAGCTGGGATAACCCCAAAACCCTCAGCTTCATCTTCCCCAGAAAACTTCCCTGGGCTGCTGGCTTTAGAGCCACTAGGTGATACCAGGCTTTTCTATTTTCTAGAAAATATTAGAGGTACATGAAGAAAACAAACATAAGCAAAGGGAAAAAGGATTTTTCCATCCCCAAACGTTCCTTCTCAAGAAAAAATTGTGAGCAGCAAGAGTCATTTTTGTCCTGGTGCCTTTTGGCTGCTTTTGGAAGCCGGGGCCAGCAGGAATCTCCTTCAGGTCCTCACAGGAGTGTTTGGAATATTCTCCACCACAGAGAGCCTGGCAGGGCTGAAATCCCAGGGGCTGAGCAGGAGCTTCAGCCCCACCCTGCTCCTGGCACGGGCACCAGGGCCCCTCCAGCCATTGGAGTTGTCTTTTAGCTGAGCTGGTGGCTTTGTGCCCCCAGATCCAACGTGCAGCAGCTCATTGCAGCACACAGCCAAATTCCTGAGGTGCCCAGACCTGATTTCTGTGCAGCCCAAGGGATGAGGCTCCTGGAGCTGGTTACACAAGTGAGGAGCTGCGTGAGCAGAGGGGCAGCCCCTGCTTTTCTGGGCAAGTCAGAGCAGAAATGACCTCACTGAGATCCAGAGCCAGGCTCCTGGAGATGGTGACCAAACCAGCCAGGAAATGGCTCCAAAGTGGAGCTCACCACACTCCTGGAATATTGCAACATCCCAAGGGTTTGCTTAGGCTCAGGGCTCTGTACCTTTCATTCCTATCACTCATTTTGGGATAATTCTGGGAGGCTGCAGGCTTTGTCACCTGATGCAGTGACGGTCCCTGGAGAGGTCCCTGGTGCTGCTGGCGTGATGCAGACACGTGGGATGGGAGCTGCCCATGGAGATGGGTGAGATTGAACCTCCAAGCATTCCATGATTCTGAGGGCAATGAAGGCTGCAATGATTCTGAAGGCTGCAATGATTCTGAAGGCTGCAATGAGAACAAAGCCACCAGCTCAGCTAAAAGACAACTCCAATGGCTGGAGGGGCCCTGGTGCCCGTGCCAGGAGCAGGGTGGGGCTGAAGCTCCTGCTCAGCCGCTGGGATTTCAGCCCTGCCAGGCTCTCCGTGGTGGAGAATATTCCAAACACTCCTGGAGCCTGGCCAAGCACGGCCAAATGCGCCCCCAGGCCCGAGGTGGCTCTGTGACCTGTCCCTGCCACCCTGAGGGACACACTCAGTGACAAGTGATGCCAACTCATGCAGAAAAACTGGGAGAGCAGGGTGGGATCCTGGAGCTGGACATTGCAGAGCTCCTGCCCTGGCTGCAGAGGGAGGCAGGCAATCACTTCCAAAAGGAGCTGTTGGAAAGGGCTCTTAATTTAAAAAAAAAAAAGGAATTATTTTCCCTACATAATGTGCCCATAATCCTGCCTGTTCCATGTTTTGGGCACTGTCCTCACTCCTGCTGCCTCCCCAGCTCCATCCCAGCTCTTTGCTGGCTGCCACAGCTCCAGGTGCTCACGTGGATAATTGGGTTCAGCTCCCCCAAATCCAGGACAGGCTCTCCAAGGCTGGGATTGCACTGGCCTAAGGCAACAGGGGCATTTTCCCAGCAAACCCTGCCTGCAAACTGGATTTTGGGAACAGGGTCCTGCATGGCCACCCCAGGACAGCGGCCGAAGGACACATTAATTAAATCAGGCCATTAATTAAATCAGGGAAGAGGCTCAGGCAGCAGGAATTGCCATTTCTTGCTTCCCTGGTCTCTGATTCGATGGAGGGATCCAAATGTGGATTCATCTTTCCCGTTGTGCAGCTTGGATGAAGAGCAGGGGAATTTCCAGCCTTTCTTGTCCCAGCTGATTGAGACAGAGCTTTCAGTCTGTTCTGGGAAGATGAGCAAGACCTTTCTTAGCAGGGGAAACTGAGGCACAGCCAGGAACAACGATGGTTTCTGTGGATTTTCCTCCTGCCCACCCCACTGCTTCCTGTGCCATCCATTCCCAGCTGGGAGAATTGCAGTCCAAGACAGGCAGGAAATTTGCATCTCCAGGAATTATGCAGGGAGAAAAAAATCCTTATAGGGATCTCTGAAAAATCCCTGTTACATTTCAAGGTCTGGAATTAGGGAGTTGAATGGATCCTTTTGTTAAAGATCTTTAACACCCATTGTTCCATAAAAAACCTGGGCTGCTGAGCTCTGACAGCTAAAAAATAAATAAATTAAATAAAAATAAATCTCCAGCAAAATCAGCTGGAGAGACACCTTTATTTCATGGCTTTGCAGGTTAAAATCAGCAACTCCTTTAAAAAAAAGGTAAAAAACCCCTTCAGGCAGTTCCATTGCCTCAATATCAAAGGAGCAATTTTGTTACTGGGTGTTATTTTGCTACAAGGAAGTTTGTCAACATCAATTTTCCTTGTCTCCAATTTCCCTCATACCTGGAGCTCATTTTCACTGTGTAAATTGATTTCCCTCCAAGGATCCCTTTATTAGTTCCAGCCACAATTCCCTGTCAGCTCCTTGTTTTGATTTATCTGTGCACCCTTGAAGCTGCTCCCAGCCTGTGTCACACCCCACCCTTCAGTGGCTTCTTCCCAACCCAAACAGATTTAGGGCCTTTCATCTTCCACACAAATCTTCAAAGGAACAGTTTTATGGGCTTTGCAATTCCCTCCAGTCCTGGGACATTCCCACCTGCTGCTCCAAGGGCTCACCCTTCCTTGGTGGCATTCCCTGTGTTCTCCACAGCCCTCCCACACAGCAGCTCCTGGGTTTGGGGAGAAAAATATCCTGGGTTTGGTCAGAGGGTGGGAAAATGTCAGCCTTGCTCCCTGTGTGCTTTCCAGAGGGATGTTCTGCCCTCTCCCAGCACCTCCAGCCCCCGGACAAACCCAGCAGCCACAAGAGCAGAGCTGGGGCCGTGGCTGGACAGTGCTGGGGCCACCTGTGGCTCCCATTCCAGGAGTCCTTCCCAGGAAAAGCCCTCCAGGAGCCTTCCTCTGCCACACTGGCACCCCTGGTGCATCCATGTCTGTTCTCTGCTGTGGCTGCTCCATCCCTGGGGGTGTTCCAGGGCTCTGGAGCAACCTGGCCTGGTGGGAACAAGAGGAGCTTTAAGGTCATCCCATGGTTCTGTGAGGGCACAGTGGCACCAGGAAGGGTCAGCTGGGGCTACCAGGAGCCAAAGGGCCCAGTCTGGTGACCAACAATGGTGATCTGTAGGGAATGCATGGAGCAGGAGGGTGATCCCACCCCTGATCTCACTGAGTGTCCCCCAGATAAAAACCCCTTTTGTCTGTGCTGTGGGAACTTCAGTGCACAAAGCAAAGTGCCCTGAGCCCAGCCCCAGGGTGTGCAGACACTTCCTGCCTTTGTTGGGTGTCCAGGTCCTCTCCTGCTCCCACCCAGAGCCCAGCCCTGGAGGGGCTGGAGCAGCATCCCACAGATCCATGGGGATCGCCCAGATCCAGTGGGATTTCACTCCCTGGCTCTGAGTTTCCTTGTTCTGCAGGCTCTGCCAGCCTGTCCATCTCCTTTTCCAGGAAATGATCCCTGGGTGAGCCCTGCAGACCTCCCTCTGTTGGTAACTATTTCTGTCAGTGCTCCCTCTCTCCCAAACAAGAATTCCCTTTTTCCAAAGCCCATGGGAAGCTCAGGGAGTCCCTCCTGGTCACTCCTGAACTGGCTGTGGAATTTCTGTGACATTTGCTCACGTGGCACCACTCCAGTCCCACTTCACTGGGATTGCTCCACAGGTTTTCCTGCCCATTTCTTCCTCTGGGATGTGTTTGTGTCCCAAGGAAACAGCCCCAGCACCGCCCTCTCCTTTAGGAAGGAAAACCTGGGAGTTTTGCCCTTTGCAACCCAAAATCAAATCCTCCACCAAGCCCTGGGAGCCTGAGCATCCCTGCCCTGCTCCTTTCCCACTGAAACTCCTCCTCTCCAGCCTGGAATGCACAGGGAAGAGGAATTGCAGCTTCTCCCATAAAAACTTGGTCCCTTCGTGCTGCTGGACATTCCTTTTGCTGCACAGAACTATGGACACACCCTGGGAATTGGGATATTCCTCCTCTGCTCCCTCCTCATGCCCAAAGCCCTCCCACTTCCCCATTCCCTCAGTTTTAACCTCAGGAAAATTATCAGGATGGAGATGGAGGCATGGATTCTCTCACTGCTCCTAAATCCAGCTGCAAGAGGAATATTGGGGAACCCAGGTGCTGATGGATGTGGGGTAATCATGGAAAAAGAAAACTTTTTGAGGCAAAGACCAGCAACCAGAGTGTTGTAATTCAGCTTTCTTTGTTAAAAAAACAAAACAAAACAACCCAAAACATAGAACAACCCAAACATTGAACAGATTTGTTAAACCACAGACATAAAAGAATCAAGAAATACTACCAAAAAAAAAAAAAAATTACAATTGCAAGAGACGTCTTGTTGTCCAAGGCCATTGGATTCAGGAGCTGCTGGTGCCCAGCCCTCAGTCAGTGGAACTGCTGTGCTGCCAGAAACACAAACATTGGGAATACACAGCGCTTACTGGAGAAGAATTAAGACTAAAAGATATTTACCCCTTTCAAATAAATATAGTGTCATCTACAGATATATTTAAATTAGTAAAACAGGTTTTTTTAAAGCAACCAAATATAACAAAATCATAAATCAGATTCAGGTTTTCTTGTGTGTGTTAAGAGCTTTTCTTTTTTTTTTCTGTGTTTAAAAAAAACAACAACAAAAATACAAAGCAAAGTGTCTGAAAAGTCAGATTCTCCACAGGGAGTGAAGGTCACCCTCCCTTTGTTCTGAGGGTGGGAGTGAGGTCTGGGAACCACTCAGGATCCTCCCTGTCCAAGAATTTTGGTGGGACATGGACCTGCCCCATCCTCTAAACAAACCAGGAGGTTTTTCCCCTGCCTGCCGTGGATCCCAGCACAGCCACACCCCAGGATGAGGGGGAGCCCCTGTGCTGGGCTGAATGTCAGCCCTGGGGAGGAACTCAGGTGTAGCTATAAAGTCTCTTTTAGGCAGTTAAGAAATTAATTCAGTGTTTAAAAAAATACTTTTTATTTTTACTCATTACCACTTCCACAGCTGGAGAAAGCAACCCCCCTTCTCAGGCAAGGAATAATCCTCTGACTATGGGATCTTTTGGGATCACCAACCCCAAGCCACATTTCCTACCCCTGCATCATCAATTGGGAGCTCAGCAGCATCCCCCACACATTCCCAACCCAGTTCCAGTTCCAACTGGGAAGAACTCGAGCCCAGGCAAAGCCAGCACCATCCTGGGTGTAACTCCTCAAGGAGACACCCAGAATGAGGAGCCCTTGGAGCTTCCCTCAGCACCGAGGTTTCCAGGATGTCCTGGCAGGGATGAGGGAGCAGATTCCCATCCCTGCAGGGATGGAGGAGCAGATTCCCATCCCTGCAGGATGAGCAGATTCCCAGTCCTGCAGAGATGAGGGAGCAGATTCCCATCCCTGCAGGATGAGCACATTCCCATCCCTGCAGGGTTGAGCAGATTCCCATCCCTGCAGGGATGCAGGAGCACATTCCCATTCCTGCAGGATGAGCAGATTCCCATCCCTGCAGGGTTGAGCACATTCCCATTCCTGCAGGGTTGAGCAGATTCCCATTCCTGCAGGATGAGCACATTCCCATTCCTGCAGGATGAGCACATTCCCATCCCTGCAGGGTTGAGCACATTCCCATTCCTGCAGGGATGCAGGAGCAGATTCCCATCCCTGCAGGATTGAGCAGATTCCCATCCCTGCAGGGTTGAGCACATTCCCATCCCTGCAGGGATGCAGGAGCACATTCCCATCCCTGCAGGATGAGCAGATCCCCATCCCTGCAGGATGAGCAGATTCCCATCCCTGCAGGGATGCAGGAGCACATTCCCATCCCTGCAGGATGAGCAGATTCCCATCCCTGCAGGATGAGCAGATTCCCATCCCTGCAGGATGAGCACATTCCCATCCCTGCAGGGTTGAGCACATTCCCATCCCTGCAGGGTTGAGCAGATTCCCATCCCTGCAGGGATGCAGAAGCACATTCCCATCCCTGCAGGGTGAGCACATTCCCATCCCTGCAGGATGAGCACATTCCCATCCCTGCAGGATCTCCCTGCTTGGCAGCCAGGCGTGGCTGGCTCTGGCTGAGGCACAGGCTGGGATTCAATCCCTGGGGTCCCAGCCAGAGCTCGGCACCAGCCTGGAGCCACCCTGCCCTGGGGCTGCCCTTTCCCAAGCTCCAGGAACTGCTTTGTTCCAGCCCTTTCCCAATTCCATGTCAGGAGGTTGCAGTGGATGGAGGAAGAGCTGGCATCCCACGGGAGCAGCCCCAAGTTGTGTAAGGACGTTTGGCAGTTTCCTCAAGGATTTGTTTCGTAATTTGATTTTCTAATAAAGCCCGAGAGCTGAAGGCACAGGTACCTTCCCAGACTGAGTGGAAACATTCCCTGGGATTCCCTGCAGCCAGACCAGGACTCTGCCACTGGGAATATCCCTGCAGGGTTGGGAAGTCACAGCTCCAGGGACCAGCCCCACTGCCCCTGCCTGGACCCACCACGGAGCAGCCCCTGGAGCAGCCCAATTTATTCCCTTGCCTGAGCCACCCACTGGGAGAGGACTTGGACAACAACAAAGCCACTTCCCAGGAGTTCCAATCCAGCTGAAGGGCCTTTAAAGTTTGTTCAACTGTGCCAGAGTCCCTTTGAACTCCGTGGCCACCAAGGGGGCTGTTCCAAACAAAAGCCTGTTTACCAGAACACCGTGTCTGAGATGGAAACCACTGCAAAGTCTGCAGGAAGTTTTAAGAAAAAAAATATCATTAAAAGTCCTTCACGATGACAAAAATCCCCCTGGTTCTTGCAGGGCTGGTTCCCCTCCCAGCTGGAGGAAGGGTTCATTTAGAAAGAGGAACCCAATGGGTATGGAAGTGTCTGGCCAGCAGCTCCTGCTCTGTTTAGCAATCCCTGCGGGATGCAATTCTGGGAACACCCCAAACAACATCTGCCAGCCTGGGAGCCTGAACTCAGAACCACTGGAGAGGAGCAGGAATTGGAAGCTGGGGTCAGCTCAGAGCACAGGACCATGGCACAGCCACGGGCTCTGTGACCTGCAAGGTCTTTTCCAACCTGAATTCCATGGACAGAACAGCCCCAGCAGGACTTGCAGGGAGCTGTCAGTGGAGCAGATTCCTGTGGAAGCTCCTGTGGGTCACTGTGGCTGCAGGGCCCTTGTGGGGAGGGTTCATCTCCCTCCCTGCCTGACCACAGGCTCCAAAGAGCACAACAGAGAAACAACAGGGAAAATCCCAGTGCTGGCCAAGGATGGGGAACTGGGAACTCTGTCACTCCCCTGCCCTCCTTGACACATCTCACTCCATGTGTGAGGAAAACAAGCAGCAAGGTCTTTCCCAGGGGTGAATTCTCCCTGCTCCATACCCAAACCCATCAGAGCAGCACAAGCTGGGGGCTGCCATGCTGGATAGCAGAGGCTGGGGCAGCCATTTCCATGATTGCAGAAACTCCTTGTGGTCTCTTCTTTCTAAAATGAAATTCAGTTTTACCCCATTCCTCGGCATCTCCCAAACCTCCAGGAAAAACCAACCCAAGCTATTCCAGCTGTGCCACCAAGCTCTGGTGGAGGGCAGCTCTGGGGGATCAGTGACTCCAGGGTGAAAGAAATCAGCTTTTTGGCAGATCAACTTTGAGATGTGAGCTGGGGCTGACCAAATTCAGCCTTTTTGTGGCTCTGTGCTGGTACCTGGTTTAGTTTCTTCCTAAACCTCTATTGCCAAGGAGATGCTGATGAGATGCCCCCAGAGGTGGGATCAGAGCCTCAGGTTAGTACAAGAGAAAATCTTCAGCAGCAAGTGAGAAACCATGGAAATCCACAAAAAGCAAAGCAAGCCAGTTAAGGATTAAATTAAAATCAGTTGATTGCTTAAAAAATACTTTTTAGTGTGACAGCTCCTCTTTCAAAGCAGTGTGAAAGGGTCACCAGGAGGACACTGTGATGGTCACCACCCTGATGGACAATGTGTCCAAGCCAACCTTTGGGAAGTCTGGCCCCAGTGCTGAGCTCTCTGTGGAAGGCCCTTGGTGCCAGCTGACTTTGGGTTGAGGTGGCTGAGATTCCAGTGCCTTTGCTTTGCATCCCAAGGAATTCTGCTGGTGGGTTTTGGCACTGAGAGCCCCCATGCTGAACCCAGGCCCTGCAGGAGCTGCCCTGGGACTTCAGAGCCACAAAAACCTGCAGCTTGAGTGGCAGGTGACAGACTGAGGTCCCCTCTCCATGGAGCAGGTCCAGCAGGAGCTGGGATTTCCCATCACTGCTCAAAACCATCTCAGCCTTCAGCTGGAAGAAGGCAAAACTCGTGTCCAGATTTTGTGATTCATGACTTACTTATGCCAAAGCCTCTCCACTGCCATTGGATCTGAGATGCTCCAACCCATTGCACTGGCCAAAAACCTTGGGGTCTGCCCTCTGGATATTCCCAAAGCAGCTGCAAATCCTCATGGATTAACTCAGCTTCCAGAGAGCTGGACTGGGAATCTCCACACTGTCACTGGGAATGTCCACACTCTGATTGAGCTGGATTGGGAATCTCCACACTGACATTGGGAATCTCCACACTCTCACTGAGCTGGATTGGGGATCTCCACACTGTCACTGGGAATGTCCACACTCTCACTGAGCTGGATTGGGAAGGTCCACACTGACACTGGGAATGTCCACAATCTGATTGAGCTGGATTGGGAATCTCCACACTGACACTGGGTATCTCCCCACTGCCACTGGGAATCTCCAGACTCTCACTGAGCTGATTTGGAATCTCCACCCCAGCTGCCATGGAATAAAGAGCTGATTGTCTCCCCTGTTCCTGCCTCAGAGCAGGACATGGGGCTGGCAAAGTGGGAGTGTGGAGCTGCACCTGGACATGGCCACAGAGCTGGGCAGGAGCTGCCCCTGCCCCAGCACAGCTGCAGAACTTTCCAGCACCAAGTGAGTGAGCACCAGGGTGTCCTTAATGCCCCTTCACCCCACAGAACTCTGCTACAAGGAGAATCCAGTGGGAAGTGACAGCTCCTGGAGCACCCCGGCTTCCCAACGGCCAAGATTAAAAAAAATGGGGAATAGTTCACCAAGCCACCTGCACAAAGCACGAGCACAAAGATCTGCAACACAGACAGCAAAGCAGCTCCAGTGGGGAAAGATCAGAATTCCAGGTGATGTCAGAGCACAGAGGCACAATGAGCAAATGGGTCAGGAACTGCAGCTTTCCAAAAGGTGACACTTTGGAGCAAAGAAAGCAACGTGTCCCTCAGGGGACAGTGCTGACTACAGGGAACTACAGGAATTCTGGGGTGCTCAGGGATGGGATGGCACCACCCACAGCAGCAAACCAGGATTTCACATGCAGATCATGGATTGTGCTCAGGGATTGCTCCTGGAACAGGAGGGTGCTGATGGGATCTCATCAAGCCAGACCTGATGCACGAAGGAGGATCAGGCCAGGCCCTGCTCCTTAGAGCAGAGCTCACTTTGATTACTCAGAGGTGGGCAGGCCCTGGCACAGGTGCCCAGAGCAGCTGTGGCTGCTCCTGGATCCCTGGCAATGCCCAAGGCCAGGCTGGACAGGGCTGGGAGCAGCCTGGGATAGTGGAAGGTGTCCCTGCCATGGCAGGGGTGGCTCTGGATGGGCTTCAAGGTCCCTTCCCACCCAACCATTCCATGACCTCCAGCAGCCCAAGGTGGCTCCAGCCAGCCAGGACATCTGCCCTTCTCCACAGCCCAGAGCCAGTTGGTCCCATCTCCATGGCACATTCCAGAAGAAACACAGCAGGACAAAGGGAACAGTGCCAGGCAGTGCACAGAGACCCCAGGGAATGTGCCAGGGCAATCCCCACCCCTGATTTCTCTCTGCAGGTGGTTTAGGGGCAACCATGGCTCCCTGAGCAGGGCCATGAGGAGAGAGAGCACAGGGCTGCTCATCCCATGCTGGATGAAAGCCTGGCACAGAAAAGCATGGAATGAGCAAGCCAAGGGCTTGGCCTTCTGCTGACTGCAGCTCCTGGGGCTCTCAGCAGGAATTCCCCCCTCAGTGCTCACTCCCAGGGATGGGCACTGTGGGGAGGAGCATCCTGGAGGACTGGCTCAGCAGCAGGGAGCTGCCTTGGATCTGAGAGTGGTGATCCAAATCCAGAGGGTGGCAGGGCCCCGAGTGAGGAGCACAGTGACACTCAGAGGCCCCCCCACATCCAGTGTCCAGCAGCACATGGGGGTGTGAGTTTGGGGGAGTGAGACAACATCAGCCAACCTCTGCCCCCCACCCCCACCTGGGCCAGGTAAGGCAGCTCAGGACCCCCCCAGGCACTCTGAACACTCAAAGCAGGCTCCAGCAGATGCCAAAGCCAAGGAGCCCCCCAGAGCCAAGCACAGCCCTCACACACACACAGAGGGCACAGGCAGCACTCCCCTGGAAGTGCCCTTTGGAATTCCTCCTCCTGGCTCGTACCAAGGACTTCTTCTGGCTGCTCTGCAGGGCTGGGAGGGGCTGGAGGGGCTGCAGGAGGTGAGCAGAGCCTCGGGGCAGTGGTGGCAGCAGGAGGCAGCTCCGGTGCCTGGGACTGAGGAGTGAGGGGTCGGATCCTTGTGTCATCTCAGAATAACCTTGTGCGTTTCCTCGAGCTCAGAGTCCCTGCTTGTCCTGCCTAGGATTCCTGAGGAACCACTTCCATCAGCTTCTGGCACAGCACGGTGGTGGAGACTGCAGAGAAAGCAAAGGAGAGCTCAGGAATCACCCCCAGCACAAACCTGGGTCCATGAGGGAAGGGCTGAGCCCTCTGCCTCCCCACCCTGAGTCCAAGTACAGCTGAAGGCTTGGAATATTCCAAGAATTCCATTCCATTCCATTTGTTCAATAAATCAATTTTTAAGTTCCTGTGTTTCTCACTGGACATGTGCAGAATTATCACAGTCTGTTCCCAGAATATTTTCAATATTCTCCTTACAATCCTTTGGTGGAGGAAAACAATGAATATGGTAATTTACTACCCAGGTATTGCAAAAATGGCTTTTCCAGGAACCGAGCCTAATACTCAAGACAAAAAAAGTGAGCGTGGGACAGAGGAACAGAGAGAGAGAGAAAGGGGGAAAAGAAGAATAACAAGTGCTGAGTGCTGCTGAAAGCTTTGTTCTTCCTCATGAAACACCCAGCTAAGGCTGGGCACTTCTCCTTGTCTGCTTTTCCAGGTCAGCCCCTTGCAGGAGAGCAGGGAAGCAGCTGCTGAGCTCAGTTACTTGGGCAGCAGGGATTGACTTTCTGGGCTCAGTTGTTGAGGTTCTGTGCGTCAAGCACAGCCTCTCCATCCCTCCAAACACACCCTGGCCTTGTGGCAGCTGGTGGAAAACCCTGGAGCAGATACCTTAAAAATAAACCTGAGAGAAAACATCCAGGGAGCTTCCCTTCCCTCTGCCCTGCTGCCACAGGGGGATGCCAAGGAAAGCTTTGCCTGGATCCCAAATGTCAGCACTGCCTAAGCCATGGCTTGGGACTCATTGTGGATTTTCTGCTGTCAAACTGAGGCCAGCTGTGCTCAATCCTTCCTACACCACTGGGGAAGGATTCTTTGCTGAGCAAAGGCTTGGCCCTGAGCTATTCCAGGAGCAGGGAATTCTGCTCTGCTGCTAACAACCTCTTTGGCAGGATTAAAACCCCCCAAAAACATGGGATTGGTCCCAGACTTTGCCATTATTGCAAATCAGGATGCATTCTGGATGCTTGGCACACATGGCAATCATCAGGATCAACTTGTTCCCATGAAAGAAGAATGGAGCAGAGCCAGGATTCTGGAAGCTCCTCCAGAGGGAGCAGAGCCTGCACTGCAGCACAGCACTGGGAAATCTCTTGGGAGCCAAAGCTGCTCCTCCCTGGAGATACTCACAGATGCCTTGGAGAACCCACTTGGGCTTGTTTTGCCACCAGACCCCAAAGAAGTAAATGGGGATCCCACTGAGGATGATGGCAAAGCCGATCCCGCACTCCTTGGGCGTCATCCAGAAGGAAACGGCGATGAGGAACAGGCAGGCCAGGATGAAGAAGATGGGCAGGCAGATGTTCACCTGAGCAGGGAGCAAGGGACAGCTTAGGACATGTGCCAGAGTTTATCCAGCCTGGGGAGGGACAGAGTTATTGTCTCCCCATGGCCAGGAGCCTTTCTCAGCACCTTTTTGGACCTCAGCTCCATAATTCCATATCCAAATCATCACCAAGCACCAAAGCCAGCAGAGGCACAGCACAAGCTGGGGCTGTTTCCCAGGAGACTCCAAGCAGGGCACCCACCAGAGCAGCCCAGCTTTGAGAAGAAAACCCCAAAAGCTGAGGGAAGAGCCAGCCAAGATTCCCTTTGGGAAGGCACCAGTCCAGGCCCGTGGGTTTCTTTCCCTGTGGGTGCTGCTGCCTGGCACGGACCCGAGTGTGCTGTGGGATGAGGGAGAAACAGCTTTTGGGGGAGAGGCACCAGGGGCTGACAGGATCTTGGCCTTCCCCCAGATGGGACACGGGGCTGCCAAGCTGGCCAAGGACACTGGGGACAGAGCTCGGCACGGGGCCGGCTGCTTTAGCAGAAAACTATTTTAGGGGAATTCCATGGGGGTACAGAGTGTTACACTGAGAGCCACAGCCTGGGATCTGTCCTGGCACTCATGGAGAGTAATCCCACCACAACACCCTGTCCCTGTCACCCTCACTGTGCTGTCCCCAAGGCGGCTCTTTGTGCTCCTGCATGGATTCAGCAGCAGGGACACCTCCTTTAGCCACAACACAACATTTCCCTGCAGTCCCAGCCCCTTTTCCATGCAGGACCAGCAGCTGAGCCTCCCCTGGTGCTGGGAAGGAGCAGGGGAGGGGTCCCCTGGCAGTGCCCACCCCGCTCTCACCTTGATGGGCCTCTCCAGCTCTGGCTTCTTGTAGCGCAGCCACATCATCCCAATGATGGCCAGGGCCACACACAGCCAGTTGAAGAAGCTGAAGAAGTTGATGACTGAGAAGATGTTGTTGGAGAAGGCATAGAGCAGGGTCATGACACACTAAATTCAGGGAAAAGGCCATTAGGAAAGGGAGCACACAAAACCACCTATGTTACAACACTAAACGGGGGGATTTAGGGGAAATACTGCCAGGAAAGGGATCACATTGACTATTTTTTACTTATTTAAGCTATTTTCAATTGGTGCCTGGAACCATTTCATAGGATCATGGAATGGTTTGGGTTGGAAGGACCTCAAAGCTTAAAGGACCTCTAGTTCCAACCTCCTGCCATGGGCAGGGACACCTTCCCCTATCCCAGGTTCCTCCAGGCCTTGTCCAGCCTGGCCTTGAACACTTCCAGGGATGGGAAGAATTCAAGACAGAAGTGGACAATGAGGATATGATGGGAAGGGTCCATCTCCTGTGGGCACATGCAGGAATGGCTGTGGCTCCATGCCAGTGGGATCCCAGCCCTGCTCACCGTGAACACGAGGGACGGGACGGGGGTGAGCAGCCGGGGGTGGATCATGGACAGGATGGAAGGCAGGTGCCCCTCTCGGGATCCCACGAAGAACAGCCTGGGAAGGGACACAGAGAGAGAGGGGACACAGCCCAGTCACAGCCCTGCAGGGCTCTGTGCTCAGCACACAACGAGTGAGTGGGGCCAGCCCGAGCTCAGCCCTGCTGGCCCCGAGGCAGGAGTGGAACAGCAGGCCTGAACAGCAGGCCCTGCTCACCAGGGAGGCTGGACATGGCCAAGGAATGCAGGAAGGATGCATTTCTATCCTGCTCTCCAGGGACAGCACTTAAGTGACTCCTCAGGAAACCCAGGGATGTGTCAGAGCCGGAACCATCTCAGTCCTGCCCCTGCCCAGCCTTTCACCCCTTCCCGAGGGATTCTCAGCCCTGAAGTTTCCCAACTTTCTGCTTCTCATAAAATGCACTTTCTCAGCAGCCCCAAGCCCTGAGCCTGTGTCTGGTTCTGTTTATTGACCTCACCAGGACTTTGCCTGAGGAACACAAGATTGACACTACTGAAAGGTTGCCTTTAATCTGGTTTGAAGTCTGACTTTGTCTTCCTGCATTCCCCACGTGGCCTCCAGGCCCTCCAGACTTTGTGTCTGCCCACAGCCACCCTCTGGAGGAGAACTCCAAAGGGTGAGGAACTGAGCACAGCTTGTAAACAAAACCCACAGGATTGAGCAAGGAACCTACCGGGAAGAAGTGAAAAGAGATCCATTGACAGACCCAAAGCATGAGAGCCCCACAAAGACAGGGATGATCCAGGACATGACACCGAGGTGGTAGTTCCCAAAATCCTAAATGGGGGACAACAAGAGACATTTCACACTCACAACGTTCCAAAAAACTCCGAGCTGCCTACAAAGAGTATTTGGAGAAATCCCAAAAAATGCCACAGCTCAGTGCTGAAGCTGTGACGGAGTTTCCCATATTCCCATGTGCTGTTCCCCTTCCCTGAAAAAGCAGATTGTGGAATTGCTGAAATACATCAGCAGCCAGCCCTTCCCTCGGGGGCAGGACACGACATTTACCCACCAGCTATCGGAAAGTTCGAGACCCAACGGAAACTGTGAGGAAACTCAGACAGCAGCTCCTGCCAAGTGCTGAGGCAGGAGCTGGGAGCCAGCCCTGGGGACACGCAGGGACCTGGCCCTGCAGCTTTTTGTCACAGGCTGAGCCTGTGCTGCTCCACTGCGGGTGTGCACCAACAATACAGGATTGATTTCCAGCCTCTGCTGTTCCAGGCCAGGCTGCATAGGGCTGGCTTGGACAACCTGGGAGAGTGGAAGGTGGGTGGGATAGGATCCCGTGGCAGGGAGTGGGATGGGATGAGCTTTCAGGTCCCTTCCCACCCAAACCATTCCAGGATCTCCTGAAGCACTGGAATAGGGCCTCTGTCCAAATCCAAAGGATGGAGCGGTGTCACCTGAGGGGCTCAGCTCATCCTGGGCTGGGAGACTCCCCCTGAAGCCCTGAACAATCCTAGTCAGGCTCAGTCTGCAAGGTCTGCTCCCTTCTGAAGCCATCAGGGTTCCTGACCACACTGGCATTTTAACTAACAGAAGTATTATTTTTCTCTCAAGGAAGATATGGAGAGAGAACAATCCAGTTCAGTGTTGACTGAGTGACCTTTCCCCATAAATATCAAGCTCTGGTAACTGATGGGCAGTCACAAGGCCAGCAGCAACCTTCCCTAGCTCAGAATGAAGAGCAGCACTGAGTGCCACCCTCACTGCTGCCCAGGATAACCCCCTGGGGATCACGTTGTTCTCCCCTGCTCAACATCAGGGTTTCTGCAAGCAGCCCTGAGCAGCCTGGAAGGAAGCAGGAGATGTGTGCAGTGATTCCAAGGCTGATTTCACCTGCCCTAGGATGAGTCAGGCTGGAGCAGAGGGATCTTACCACGGCCACGGCCTCGGACGTCAGCATCTGCTCGGTGCTCAGCGTGGTGAAGTAAGCCAGGTTGGTCAGCACATAGACCAGTGTGACCACAGGCAGGGAGATGATGATAGCCAGGGGCAGGTTCCTAGGAAAAAAACATCCATTGTCCTGGAGCAGCTCTGAGGAGGGAGCTGCTGATCCCAGGGACTGCCAGCCTCCGGAGCTCGCTCTGAGCCGCTCTGTTCCCTGGCTTTTCTGCTCTGCAGTGTCCCAGGCACACACTGCTCCCACAGGACAGGGGATCCACAAGGGAAAGGCTGCCCAAGGAGTGGGGGACTCCCCATCCCTCAAAACCACATGGATGTGGCACTTGAGGCCATGGTTAGTGGTGAACATGGTGCTGGTTCACAGCCTTAAAGGTCTTTTCCAGCCTCAAGGACTGAGTGGTCCCTGAGCAGCCTGGAGGCTGCAGGTGGAGAGGGAAGGATGATGGCAGAAGGGATTTTTTGCATGGAGAGGCCCTGGTTGCCTGGGCAAGCAGGAATCCAAGATCACTTTTAATTAAAAATACCCAGTGGCACCAGCACAGGGATTCTCTCTGGGCAATGGAGCTCCCTTGTGCTGGGGGGATTCCTGGGGGAGATGGGAATCTCAGGGATGCACTGGGCAGTTTTAGGCTCTACCTAAACTCAGCTGTCTGGACTGAGGGAACTCAAAGAAAAGGAGTTCAGGCACAGCCTAAGTGGGTCTGTGAACAGCCTGTGTTGGTACAAATATGCCTTTCCCAACAGTTTAATTTCATTTGTGAAGGGAAAGTGCAAAAGGAAACCCTGCTTGGTGCCACTCTAATTGCTCCAGCAGAGCTCCAAGCTGCAGGAGAGGAGTCAAATACCAGGACTGCATCCAGCAGACATGAAAATAATTGCAAAATGCAGCCCCCCTTCTGCTGTTTCTCTGGGAGGGGGTGGATCCAGCCCTGTGCTTCCCAGCAGGACCAAGGCACCCCCAGGGGCAGCCAGGATGGGCTCTTGCACAAGTGCCCCCGAGCCTCAGCTCCCAGCAGCTTCCAGCAGCTCCCAGGCACCTTCCCAGGGGCAGAAGGGATTTCTCAGCACTGTCCTGCTCTGCTGAGGGCCCCAAATAACCCCGAGAGGCATGGGCAGAGCAGGAAGCAGCTCTTGCTCAACAGGATGGGAAGAGCACGGGACAAACACATGGAGAGCAGCACAAACACATGGACAGCAGCACAAATGCTCAGTGGGAGTTGAACCAAGGCAGCAATAAAGCCCTGAGTGCTCTTTCCTGGCCCATAACTCACAGAGGTGTCAGGCCAAGGAAGCAGAAATTTCTCCCAGTGCTGATAACACAGCACGGGAGAGCAGGGAAAACAACAGCCCTGCTCCTGCAGGGATTATTGTTCCCTTTCCCTGATTCCAGGGAGGTGGAAGGTCATTAACTCATCTTGTTTTCTCTTTTTCCAGATGAAGACCTTGGCTTCCTCCTCTGTTAAACACACGAGGAAGGGGCTTCCCCAAAACAGCAGCTTTTTCCCGAGGGAAGTCATGCCAGGACTCACACCTACCTGTAGGGATTTATCATCTCTTCTGTCACAAAATTCAAGTAATTCCTGTAATTTCAAAAGGACAGAGTTAATTCTGGTTAAAGAACCCCTCCAGTTTAACTCATCTGCACAGGGATTCCAGGAGGGGCACTGATCCTGTAGGAAAGCTTAGGATGGCTGATGGCTAAAGCCAGGCTGGACGGGCTTGGAGCAGCCTGGGATGGTGGGAGGTGTCCCTGCACACTGGATGATCCTGAAGGTCCCTCCCAACCCAAATCATCATTCCATGATGAGGATGGCTACAAGTGGCCTCTTTTCATAGCAAATGGAGAGCAGGTGCTCAGAGGACTGACAAGGGAGCCCTGCAGGAGCTTCAGTTTGGAATAACTGGAGCTGGGATTGAGCTCAGTGTGGCAGGGAGAGAGGGCTGTGCCTTACCATCCTCCATAGGCAAAGAGGCCGCTGTACAGAGCCAGCACGATGTTCCCAACGCCCACCTTGGTGCCCTCGAAGGATCTCTCAGGGGTCAGGTTCTCCACGTCACCTGCAGGACACAAACCCTGCTCAGTGCCATGGGCTCTGAACCCCAAAGGCCTCCAGAGAAACCTGGAGGCAAGAGCTGCTCTTAGGATGGAATTCTTTTCATCATCACCCTGCTCCTTTCTGGGTTATGCTGAGCAGGGGCACATTTGCCCTCATTTTCCAGGGATCGCTCCAGTTGGGTTGATCCCCACATGATGACCCCAAAAACTCATCTCAGGCAAGGACTGACTCCTCCAAACTTTCTCACACTGCGACGTGCTGTCACCAAGGTGATGTCCCAGGGACATCCTTGGGGACCTTCCTGCTGGAAGATGCTTTGCAAACAGAGATTGTCACATTGTCCTCTCAACTCCAGGCTGCTGGCCTTCGATAAAGCCCCAGGATTTCCTGCACTTCCACCAGCCACCCAAACCCCCAGAAACCCAGGATTTCCTCCAGTCCCACCAGCCACCTGATAAAGCAGAGGCCTGTGGCAATCCCTTTGATTGAGGGAAGTCAGGTTCTGGGGGTTTGGATATCAGAAGTCACCTTCTTTAGGGCCTGATGATCAAAAGTTCCTGTTGTGGATCTGCTTTTGAAAGAAAACGCCAGAAATAGAAGATTTGATTGTGCCTCTGGTCCCAGCTCTCCCCGAGCAGCCCCAGGTTTATTTATTTTGCTTTCAAATGCTCTGCAGTTGTTTTGTTCCCTGTCTTTGATGGAGGGGCTGGCTGTGGGACAGGGATGGCAGAGCCACACTCCCAGACTGAGTGCAGGGAACTGTGGTGGGATCCAGAGGGGCACCTCTGCACCCAGGGGGAGCCCATGTGATTCCTCTTAGGGCACAGAGCTCTCCTAATCACCCCAGCAACTGCATCACAAGGCAGTCAGCAGGGCCTGCAGCTTAACCCTTCATCCCTTGGCACTGGGCACCCAGGAGGTGCTGCTGGAAAAGCTCAGGGATGCTCCAACAAAGCTCAGGTGTGCAAGGCTCCTCCTGCCCAGATCCCAGTCCCTACTGTTCTCTGCTGGAGTCACCTCTTTCCCAGCAGCTCCTTGCACCAGAAGGGTCTTCCCTGAATCTCCCTTGGGATGTGCTGGATGTATTTGATCCTCCTCAGCAAAATGCACCAATCCTTTTTAAAAACAAATCTGAGCGCAAGAGGAGAGCCAGGAAACGCAGAGACTGATAAAAGGCTGAGTTTAACCTCAATTCCTGCCTTGCAGGTTCTGCACAGGATCCCGATTTAGCCCAGGTGAATCAGAGGGCTGAGCAGGAGGGGTGGAATGTGATCCCCTGCATCCCTTGGGCTCAGCTTTCCCCACCTCATTTTCTGCCCTTCGTGAATAATTACCAGTCTGGTTCTTTCCAGGCCTTTTGTTATGGGAATAAGAGACACATTTTGTTCACAGTGCCTGCAATTAGCTACTGCAACAGCACATGGATGGACTGGGAGAGCAGGAGGCTCTCCAGCATTTCAAACACCCCTCAGGATATCTTCTCAAAGGTTTCAGGTTCTCCATGTTCCCACCCTGATCATGGACCATCACCTTCATCACCCGGGAGGATGCTCCCATCTGGGAGCAGCACAAGCACCACTGCATTTCTTGTCCACAGCTCTTCCAAAATCCTCCTTGTCTGTCACAGGCAAAACCCTCTCAGGCCAAATGTTCCTTCTCCTGAGGCGGCCAACACCTCACTGCCCTTCCCACATCACCTTTGGAGAGCTGGAGCTCCCCAAAACCTCCCAGTGAGTTGTTAAATTTCTTATTTCTGTGCCCCAGGGTCAAATGGATTTAGCAACATGTCAGGACACAATTAAATTAAACCACAGGAGTGCCTGTATCTCACCATCCACAGCATAAAAGAATTCTTCCTTACATCTAATTAAACCTCCCAGTTTAAAACCTCATCCCCTCAACAAGCCCTGCTAAAAAATCCTGGAATTATTTAGGTTTGATCCTAATTTGGAGCTTTGATCCAGCCCCACCCTGTGAAGCCGGGGTGTGCTGCACCATCTCCCAGGCACTCCATCCTTCAAGCCTCGACAATTCCAACCCCAGGCTTTTGATCTGGCTGAAATTAAGGTTACAAATGTGCAGGTGAGGCTGCCAAGCACGGCCTTGGGGCATCCCCAGCTCATCCCGGGCTCCAGGCACTGCCCTGCCCATGCCCAGCACCCCGGAGAGCCCGAGCCTGGTTTGAACCGGCTGTTCCACCGCACTCTGCTCTACAATTAACCAAATTAAGGTAACGAGCTGTGACACAAAGCCCATTTGCGGCTCCTCCAGCTGCCAGGACTGCGGTAATTGTGCCGGGTCAGCCGGGGCCCTGCCGCGGGAGGGCTGAGGGAGGGCCCGTGAGGCGCTGCGTGTCTGTGCCCGGCCTTTCCTTCAAAAATGTTCATTTGCTCCCCGGTCATGTCTAGTCTGGTTTTAATAGCACAGCAATCTTCTCCTGCACAAAGCATTGCAGGATAATTAAATATTTTCAACTTGCCCCAACAGCGAGGAGAGGGAACTCGGCCATGGGGAGAGGGAGCCCTCAGAATGGGGAGAGGGAGCCCTCAGCACAGGGTGTCTGTACCCAGAGCCCCAAAGGAGGAGGAAAAACAGGGACAATTCAGGGAACTGAGTCAGGAAAAGAAGCGTTTGACACCTGATTAATCTGATTAAAGTGATTAATCTGCAGCAGGAGGCTGCTGTGATTTACAGGGGCAGGGTGTGGCAGCTGTCCCTGCTGCCAGGGGAGGATGAGGAAGGAGCCTCCCTGCGAAGCTCCGTGCTGGAGAAGCACCGGCAGGCTCCGGTGGCATTTGGGATGCCAGGGGACAGCAGCAGCAAGGAACGCTGTCCCTGCCATCCTCCTGTGCCCTCAGGATGTTTCCTATCCATTTGGAGGATCCCTGGTGGGAGCCAGGCTGGGCTGGGTGGGGACATCCCCCTGCTCGGGGCTCCAGACTCCCTCACAGCTCCAGCCTTGTGCCAGGAGCCCTGGCTGACCACGGAATCCAGGACTGCTTTGGGTTGAAGGGACCTCAAAATTCCTCCCATCCCATGGCAGGGACACCTCCCACTGTCCCAGGCTGCTCCAAGCCCTGTCCAGCCTGGCCTTGGGCACTGCCAGGGATCCAGGGGCAGCCAGAGCTGCTCTGGGCACCCCAGCCAGCGCTGCCACCCTCACCCCAATACTGGCTTGTAAAAAGCTTTCTAAAGGTAATATTGTGGCTGGAAATCCTGGACTCTGCTGGGAGGGTTCTGAAAGTACCAGAAGGAAGATTCAGATCTTCAGTGTGCAGAGCTTGGCTCTTAAAATGCCATTTTTAGTACTCCAGGTGCAAGGAAACGTCTGGCACTGTGGGTTGAGACATCTGGGTGCTGCTTTCACTTATCAAATCCCTTTTGCTACAAAAGGCTCCTTTGGCCTCTGTATTTCTGCCTGGGGGTTATTTTGGTAGCTCCCAGTCCACATTTTTTTCCCTGCCCTTTTGTAGTGAAGAATCCCATGACTGAGAGACAGAGGGAAGGAAAATTGAGTCTCTTCCTTTCCTCCAAGGCTTGGAGCAGCCTGGGACAGGGGACGGTGTTCCTGCCCATGGCAGAGGTGGGACTGGAGGAGCTTTGAGGTCCCTTCCCACCCAAATTATTTCATCACTCTGCAAAAAACAAAAGCAAAAAAACCAAGCCAAACAAACAAACAAAAACCCACTCAAAAATAAAGCCCAAACAAAAAAACTCCCAAAAACAAAACCAAAAAATCAACCAACCAAACAAAACAAAAAAAGAAAAAAAAAAAGCCCAAATTAAACCCAAATCTCCAAATCTCATGCCCAGCCTAAGCTCTGCTCTGGAGTTAAACCTGCCTGCTCTGTCCTTAACTGACCCCGAGCTGCTCTGGCAGATGCAGCTCTGCATCCCTGACAGCCCAAGGAAAGGAGGCAGGGAGAAAAATGCTGCAGCCACCAAACAGCTCCTGGAGGCACCACAGACCAGGAATTTCCCAGCCAGGATAAAGAAAAGGGACAATAAATAAAGGGACAATAAATCCAATAAAAGCAATTCAATAAAATCAGTGTTAAATTCTATTTCTCTAAGTCCCAAAGGCCCAATTCCAGGTTTTTAAGCAGAGCTGCTGGTGAGAGATCACACCAAGGGCTGGAGCTGCATCCCTGCTCCAGCTGCCTGAGGGCACAGAAACATTCCAGAAACCCTGAGGCATCATCCACAGGGAAAAAATAGATGTCAAACATGTCTGTGATATGTTTATTTCTAGTTTTTTAACATCAAAACCTTTCCTGAACTTCCTCATCTCTAAAAAGCACAAGGGTGTCCTTAAGGAATCCCAGATTTTTTGACCATTTCACACCTCAGTCTGTTTTAAGGGAAATTTTAAGGTGTGGGTATGGAGAGGATAGAACCACAGACTTCTGTGTCACATCCAGGGCAAAAATATCCCTCAGCCCTGCTGTCCAAACCTTCTCCATGACCCAGTCCCAGGTATCCACTCCCCAGCTGAGGAACACTGCCAAAATATACCCAGCTGGACAGAAAGCAAATTGAGAGAGCTGGTAAAATGAGAGAACCAAAAGAAATCTTGTTTTCATAATCCTGGAGTGAAAAAACTCCGACCCTCTCTATGTTTTAAGTTATTTCTATTATTTAAGTAAGTTATTTCTTACTTAAATAATATTATTTAAATAATATGTATTAATATATTATTTATATAATATATAAATAATATAGCAATGTATTATTTATAATATATTAATATATTATATATAATAATTATATTATAGATAATAATATATATTATAGATAATAAATTATAATATAAATATAATATAATTTAAATAACATTATTTATATAAGTTATTTATTTAAATTTTATTTATTTATATTGTTTGCAGGCTATAATCTGGGGGCTATACACGAGATTTTACAAATCAATACCCAAATCCAGGACTTTTCAAGCCACACATTTCCAGCCCCAAAAAGGCTTTTAAAAGTTTTACTCTTGGATTAATAAAATAATTTCATCCCAAGCAGCTCAGTTCCACTGAGTCAACCTCCAAGCACTTGAAAGGCTGAGTAGGAAACCAATTTCAGCCTCCTCCTTTGGGAAGGGCAGGAAAGGAGTGATGGGAAACAGCTGCTGACAGGGAAATGTTCTTTTTGTGGGCAAAATTGCCACAGAGTCCTTTGTCCTTGAGAGCTCCCTGCTCTTCTGCAAGCCAGGAAAAGAGCCAAGGGGAGGATAAAAAGAGAAAAAGCCAAAGGCTGAAGGTGGGAGGTTAATGCAGAGAGACTTCTGTGAAATCACAGAAATTTCCACATTTGAGCAAAAAATGTGGTGCTGCTCCTCTGGGCTCTTTATGGATACTGGGAACACAAACCAGCAGTGGGACAGGAACCAGTAAAACCAGTTCATTGTCCAGAACATCCTGGGAATACACAACCCCATCCCCCTGAAAACCAGCTGGGTGCAGGTCTCACCCCAAAACTGCTGCCAGCTTGGATGGGGCCACCCAGCTGCTGGTGGGAAGAGTCTTTGTCCAAAAAGAGCAACACTGGAATGGGCACAGGGTGTGGAAATGTGGGACAAAGCTGGAGGACAGGTCAGTGCTCTCCCATTGTCACTGAAAATGGGAATTTTTGTGCTTTTTTGAATTAAAAAAAAAAAGAAGAAAAAAGACAATTTCTTGCTGTATCCCTGCTAAAAGCACAGAGTGACCTGGAATAACTGAAAGGAAAATGGAGCAAGCTGCAAACTGCAGGTGGGAGCTGAGGAAGGGACAGGAAAGGAGCTTGCACATTCTTAAGGACTTAACAGAGAGCCTGGAACTTCCCAAAGGAGATTAACAAAACCCATGCTGGAGGAGCCAGGCAGAATCCCAGTCCAGAATCCCAGGACAGGCAGGAATGGGCACTTGGGACAAAGTGGGAGCCAGGATCTGCTGTGGATCCTGAGGATCCCACTCTGATCCTGTCTGGTTTGAGGGTTGGCTGCTCAGACAGGGAGAAAAGTCTTTGCTTACAGGTGTCACTGTCCAGGAACTGCTTTTGATCTCCTTGCCAGGTGGATCAGCAGGAAAATAAATCACATGGAATTCTCTGCCCTGCAAGGGCTGCACAGCCACAACCACCTGAAACTTCAAAGGAAGGAAAACAACTCCTGGGACACAGGAGGGGAAGGGGGGTTTTATTGTAACAGGCCAGGAATCCCTTCGAGGTTACACAGAAGCCAAGGGAAATCTCATGGATTTCCACCTGAGGAAGCAGGGCACAAAGTGGCCCAGCCTCCCCAAAAAGGCCAAAAGAACAGCACATTCTGAAGATGCAAATTGAGATTCTATCTGCAAACAAAGCCCAGTTGTAAAGATCTTCATGGTAAAATGTTAACCAGCTCAAAGAGATTTATCCTGATTTATCCTTTTCCTCCTGAGAGAGAATCAGGTCCAGCAGAGCAGGCTGGGGAGCTGGGCAGAGGGAGGAGGTGTGTTTTCTGATAAGCCTCAAACAATGTCCCTGTTGAGTGTCTGCACTCAGCTGGAAGAAAATAAAACCTCTGACAAAGCAAGAAATTCTGCAAAGACAGCACTGGCTCCCAGAGCTGAGACAGGAATTAGAGACCCACGAGCAGACACAGACTCACCCCTGTGCAGGGACACCATTCCCTGGAGATTTTATCCCCTTTCAGAAACAAGGACATAACTGTTCCCCAAGACACATTTATTCCCACAAAACTTGCACAAAAAAAGCCACACTTTGGTTTAGCTGTGAGTTAATCAGGTTTGGAACAAACTCAAATGGGTTTGGAACAAACCATCTCCCTGCTCTGAGAGGATTTTATGGGTGCATGAAGCAAACCAGCAGAAGCACCAGAAAATCTGCTTTATCTTCCCATTTTTGTCTCCTTTTCCAGGTGCCAGAGCCAGCTGAGAGCTCCAATCTCTGCTCCTCGTGGGCTCTGTGTCCCTGGGTGACCCAGAGCTGGCCTGAGCCACTGCACACCTGGAACAGGATGAAGGGAAATGTGCAGGGGGAGTTTGTGGAAGGATTAAGATGACTGGGAGAGGTTTGCACATGCAGATAATTCTCTGCGAGCAAAATGTTACAAAGAGATTTGCCAGTGCAGCAGCACCAACATTTTCACTCCCAAAGGGAGAAATCACTGTCTCTGTGTAAGTGGGAAGGACTTTAAGTGGTTTCAGGAGCATGAAATCAAGCCTGGCAGTGATAACATAAAATCCCACAAATAAAGCACAAAACCTCAGCCTTTGGCAAAGCTGGGAACATCCCCCAAGCAGCTGAGAGAACGGGGAGGTTTGTAAAGCTCTGGAACACCTGGGGCTGGACTCCTGGGCTTTGCCACTGATCCTGCTGTGCCCAAAAGGAGCCAAGGGGCAGCACTCACCCTTTGCCAGCTGCACGAAGCCCAGGATGATGATGAGAGCCAGCGCCAGCAGCTTGGCCGCAGCAAAGGCGTCCTGCACACGGGTGGCAGCTTTGACACTGTAGCAGTTCACAGCTGTCAGCAGCACTGAGGGGACAAAAGGGACCAGGTCAGCACTCAGGGAGACATGCCAAATGCAGCAAAAATCACAAGGAATCTTTAGGTGGGATACATGGAAGGAATTCCTCCCTGTGAGGGTGGGGAGGCCCTGGGTGCCCAGAGCAGCTGTGGCTGCCCCTGGATCCCTGGCAGTGCCCAAGGCCAGCTTGGATGGGACCTGGAGCAGCCTGGGACAGTGGAAGGTGTCCCTGTCATGGCAGGGGGTGGAATGAGATGTTCTCCAAGGTCCTTCCAACCCAAACCATTCAGTGATTTCCTTTTGCTAGAACAACCAACCAGAGGAGAAACTCACTGAGAGCTCTGCAGCCTCACACTTCTCAATTGCACCTTTATGTTGGCAATAAGTGTTTTGAATAATGCCTGTGGTCCTTGGGACATGGAATGGGATTGCTCCATTGGAAAACACTCCTGAGGGCTTAGTATTTGTTTGCTGAGAAGCTCCTGCTGCCCACAAGTTGCCCTGTGGTTAATGCAACTACTGGGCTTTACTTCCAACCTTTCCTTGCCACATTCCCCCCCAGCTCCTCTGCATCCCACTCCTGCCAGTGTGACATTCCTGCCAGGCAGGGCACAGCCTGAACCAGGCCTTGATCAAAGCCTGAGCTTCACCTGCTGCAGCAAAGCTCTGCTGCCCTCACAAATCATTGACTATTTTGGTGCCCTGCTCCCTCCCCAGAGCCTGCTGCTTGTTATAGACACAGCAAATGTCACACTGAGGGTGGCAGTGCCCACGTGCTGGATGCCCTCCCTCCAGCCCAGTGACCCCTCACTGTCCCCAGGCGAGCCCCAGCCTGAGCTCTCACCAGCAGCTCAGGGAGGAGCAGATCTCAAACCTCCTCCTGGAACTGGAGGCTTTTCCCTGCAGGATCCTTTCCCACCTCCCTCTGCCCCTGTGCAAAAGCTCCTTCCCAGAGCCTGCAGCTCCTCTTCACAGGAGCTCTTGAGCAGAGCCAAGCAGCTGCTTCCCAAAACATCCCAGTGCCTCTCCTGAGGGTGGGAGCTGGAGCTGGAGCCCAGAGCTGATCTCAGAGTGGGTGGGCTTGGAAGGATCTCACAGATCCATTCCCACCCCTGCCAAGGGCAGGGACACCTTCCACCATCCCAGGGTGCTCCAAGCCCCATTCAAGCTGGCCTTGGGCACTGCCAGGGATGCAGGGGCAGCCCGTGCCAGTGTCCCAGCATCCAATGGCTTCCAGGATCACTGGCTCCTTCCCCCACTCTCCCAGCTCCAGGATCTGCTGGATTCCAACACAGGAGCAGCTCAAGTGTGGAGAAGTGAGAGCTGTGTGTGTCAGGAAGGAAAGCACGGGATCCAAGCCATCCCACAGGGGTGACAGCCAGCAGCAAACAGGGACTGGAGATGGATTTTTGTCCCATGCCCTTGGAGCCCCTTTGGGAGTGTGGCTGAGGCTGAAATGACCCTGAGCTGTTGCTGGGGAAGCAGAGCCATGCTGGGGACACAGGGCAGCACGAGCTGGGCTCTGGCCAGGAGCAGGGGTGAGTGACTGTGGTGACAGATGTGCCACACCACTGTCCCTGTGCCAGGCCCCTCCAGGAGATACAGGACAGGGACAGGTCTGGACAGTTCCCAGCCCCTGGAGCAGCCCTGGGGTCACAGCTCTGTCCCCACAGAGGGACACTGGGACACATCTGCCTCTGGGGACAGGGCAAAGGGACACAGTCAGACAGCAGCAAGGAGGACACACAGCTTAATCAAGTGACCTTAGAGTGCTACAGGGGACAAGGAAACACAGGGAATGTCTCCCAGCAAAACTCCCAAGCCAGGCAGTGAAAGCACCTCCAGTGAGTCCTCAGGGCAGCAGGCTCTGGAGCAGGATTCCCTTTGACCAGTGATTATGCTAAAAATAAATCTGCCCTTGTTTACTGAGGGATATTTAGAGGATGAGCTCACCCATCTAGGACCACAGTGCTGCTGCTGCTGTCGTGGTGAGGACAGCCCTGAGAGGTGTGACAGTGACAGTCCCTGCCCCATTTAGGCATTCTGTGTCTGTGGCAATAAATGCTTCACCCCCACTTCAACACTGATTTTTAGGGGCTGTTTGCCCTGCTCTGGCTCTGTACAGAGTCCCCTGGAGGGTGGTGGTGAAAATGATAGGCAAAAGTTTCCTACACCGTCCAAGTGTGTAGGAAACCCTACACATGTTCAGCCCCAAAGCCCCGTTGGTGCCAGATAAACAGACTCCCTAAAAAAAGAGAAACCAGTTTGGGATCAGAGAGTAAACAGGGCTGGAAGGTTCTGCTGTGGTCATCAGTCAGAGCCCTGCCAGTCACATTTCCTCAGCTCTGCTTTTCCTCCTTTACAATAATATTTGTCTTTCCTAAAGGAGCACAGTAGAGTTTCTCCACTGAATCCCCCAGTCTCACCCATCAGGAAGAATCCAACAGACAACAAACAGGATGAAGGCTTTTCCATAAAACTCCAGGACAAATTCCAGTGGCTGCTGAGCTTCTCAGGAGGCTGGGATTTCTTAGGGCAGCAAGTTTGATTGCTTTGATCCCAGATGCTGCCCTGGCAGGCAGGGGCTGTGGGATCCTCCTGGCAGCGCTCCCTCACCTCGGCTGAATCACTCCAGGAAAAACACAGCAAAGCTGCACAGCTCCACCACAAACCAGGGCACTGACACACAGAGCAGGCTGTGCTGCCCTAATTCCTGCAGTGTTTTCCTAAGGCTCCAGCCCCTGTCAGCCAGCAGCAGGGCAGAGCTTTGGAGTGACCCAACAGGCCTGTGCTGGGAAATCATTCGAGGAACGAGGATTTCAGCCTGACCTGATGTGCCACAGCCTGGCTGAGCCAGCAGCCCCTCTCCAAAGCTTTACATAATTGGGATAATAAGTGTTAGAAAGCTGAAGGGATGGCAGATGGACAGGGGGTGACTTTTCAGAGAATCCCAGACTGGTTTGGGTTGGGAGGAACATTAAAGCTCCTCTTGTTCCAATCCCACGGGCAGGGACAATTTCCACTGTCCCAGGTGGCTCCAAGTCCATTCCAGCCTGGCCTTGGGCACTGCCAGGGATCCAGGGGCAGCCACAGCTGCTCTGGGCACCCGTGCCAGGGTCTCCCCACCCTCCCAATAACAAAAGTTTCCCCTACACCTAATCTAGCTCAGGTGATTAATTACTCATGACTCTGGTAGGAGAGATCCTGGTTTTTGCTCTCCAGGTGCTGTTCATCCCTTCACCCTCCAGGGACTGCTCCAGCCCAGCCTCATTCCAAGGCAACTCAAACCACAGGGGGAAATCTGAGTTTCTAAATACACCAGCAGGTCTGGCTTCAGTATTTCCTCTGTCCTGCAGTCCCTGCTGGCTTCAGGCACCTCACTGAACCTGCTCCACTGGCACTCACCTGCACAGCCAGGGAATTCCCCACTCCTGATAGGAACAAGGACAAACTGATTAATGTGACACCAGACCCAGGACTTTACCCACAATTCTCATTTTATGGCTGTTTGCCTCTGAAGTTGCCTCCCAAGCTCTCTCCCAGACACAACTCCTAGAGGACAACAGGAAAAACTGCAGACAGATAAATGGATCAATCCCTCCTAGAACACATCCATGGAACCACAGCTCCTGTGTCTGGGGAAAGGCAGGATGGGGAGAGTGAGGCTGTGCCCAGAGCAAACAGTGGGAATGGAGCAGACACAGCTCAACCTGGGCTGCCACTTCTGATGCAAGAGCCTTGGCAGCACTGCTGTCCACAGGCACAGCTGCAGCTCTCCCAGGACAAGGGACAGGGACAAGGATCCAACTCCCACATGGAACTGCCTGGGGGTGACAGAGCTTGCTCAGCCCAAGATCTTCCTCAGCAGCTTTGCAGGTGAAATCTCTGGAATGAGCACAGGAATGAATTCCCAAGGTACTGGCACAGCTGCCTGTGGGGTCACACACACTTGCACAATGTCCCTTTTGTCCCTAATTTCACCTCCTGGGCCCAACCTGTGGCACTGGCAGTGAGATTCCACCTACACCTCTGGAACATGGGTAAATGTGTGGAAGTAGCTGCCTTTAAGGGACTCAACTCTTTAACTTGCTCTTAATTCCCATGGGATTCCTGTTTGTGGTATCACAGGACCCAGTGATAACACACAGCAGGTTGGGAAGCTGTGGAAAATAAAGGGAAATTGAAGGGAAAATGAAGAGAAATCCCTTCCATCAGCTTCCCTGCCAGGAAAACAAGGCCTGGGAACTGCTCTGTCATGCATGACTCTGTCTGTAAGCCACATTTCCAAAGTGCCTGGCCCCTGCCACTGTAAGATGATGCTCCCATTTACCATCTGCCACTGGGTGATGTTGACTTTCCCTCACAATTACTCCCAGAACATTCCTTACCCCATCCCACAGCAAAGGCTGCTCCCTTCCCTCCACATGAAGTGCAGATCACAGTTAATCCACACAGGACAAAGCAAAAATTAAGTTCTACTGAGCAGAGTGGATTAAACCCATGGGAAAATCAATCCAGCAAGGCAAAAACACCCCACCAATTTTATATTCCAGCGGCTGGGATGTTACAGTGTCTCCCAAAAATCTGTGGTGACTCTTTCCAACTGCACATGCCAACATGGGACAGGCAAGGTCACAAGCAGAAAATGATTCAGGATATTTCAACTTGGCAGGTATTGACTGAAGACTTTTGTGTGCCCTGCAAGGTGGGGAAGGGAAAAAGCAGAGGGAAAAACTTTGCAGATATTTCTGCAAGGACAAATCCCTGGAGAAACTTAACACCCAGGGCAGTCAGTCCTGGAAAGGGAAAGGCCTGGGGCACATGAGGCTGTTGGAAAGCTCCTCAGAGTGAATGTGTCCATATTAAAATCTCCTTATAATAATCAACATCCCTGGCAATGCTTCCCAGTTCCCTTTTTATTCCTCTTTCCAAAACAGCAATCAGGGAATGGACACATCAACAAGGAGAAGGCAAACTTGCCCTACCAGGGGGTTTAAAAAAGGGATCATCTCCAAACCCACACTGAGGCCAGGAACTCTGGATGTCCCAGCAAACAACCCCAGGCAGCCTGACCAGGTCAACACCCCTATCCCATAATAAGAGTAGGACACAGGAAAACCCCAAAGAATTCCTGAGTGTTGGGAGAGGTGGCTCCTACCTAGAGGCAGGAGCTGCTATTTTGGCTCCTTAGGAAGAAGGCTGTGATTTACTGCCAAGGTTTCCAAAGGACATGACACAGCAATTCCACCAACAGGACATTTTACCTCAGGAAAACAAACTAAATACAGGGAGAAAGAGCTTTTCTATATCTTTTCTCCCTATTTCTCCCATTCCCATCAAATGAACCTCCATGCTCACCTCACAGAAGCATCTTCCCAACAGGGAGCAGCACCTGCCACTATTTTGTGTGCACAGAATTCAGCTCTGCATCCTGACTGGAAAACCTGAATTTCCCATCCCTTGTACTGGACCTGTGGCCACATCTGGCCCTGGGACTATGGAACTCTTGGAATACTTAAAACAAATGATGCTGCTTTAAATGAGGCCGACCCTGGAGGGGTTTTCCACAAAAACCTTCCCAATTTGTTCATGCCAGAGCAGAAAGACTCAGAATGATCTCAGTGATACCATAAATGATTCAAACACAGTAACAATTATTGGGGTAATTGTTGTGAGAGCCAGGAGAGGGGAGCTGGAATTGCAGTGGCTGCTCCCTGTGTGTTTCAAGAGCCCTCCAAGCTCTCATTGATTTCTGGAGAGCCCTGTGAGTGTCAGAGCCTGTTTTCATTAATGCTGCTCTAATTAAACACAGATTAAAAAAGCAACCTCAGCCCTGCAGCCTCTGCCATCCAGCAGGGGCTCCACAGACCCTTTCCTTCCACTCCACTCCACCAAGGGCAATTTGCTGATGGAGCTTTAGTCCCTTAATCCACCTTTCTGGAGGAGGGAAAAGAAATCTTCAAAGCTTCACACCCAGCTTGTCCTGGCTGATTAATGAAAAGCAGCAATGCTGCAGAAGGAACCCATCTCAGGCAGACAGGCCCTGGGTGTGTTTGGTGTTTGCTTTTCACCAGTTAATTCCTGGTGAGGTGAAAATCCACACACCTGTAAAAGAGCTGAGCCTGGCAGCAAAACCTTGATGTCAAATAAAGACATTCCTGCTTCCCACGGGATCTGGGGTTTCTGGGTGCAATGCTGACACTGGATATTCCCTCCTGGACAGCTTGGCAGCCACCCCTGCTTGGACTCCTTCTCTCAGGAGTGTCAGCACTTCCACAGGACAAGGGCTCTCAGACCTGCCTCCTGCTCATCCTTCCACTCTCTGGCTGCTCTAAACAGAAGAGACAAATGAGGAGTTTATCAGCATTCCTGGAATCCCAGCCCTGCAGGGGAAATGCCCAAGAGCAGAGCTCAGAAGCAGGGAGGGAAGTTTAGATAAATTCTGAGGAAGATTAAAATTCCCTGGCTTTGATATTGCTGTGCTGGGATAATTAGTGTGCCAGATTTCCATATCTAATTAACAAGTGAGACACGAATTCAGAAGCAAACTGTCAAACTGCTGATCTAACACTGAGGAGCAAGAACAAAATTAAAACAACAGAATATCCTGAGCTGGAAAGTATTCACAAGGATGAATTATCGAGTCCAATCCCAGTTTTCCACTGTGGAGCAGATTTTCTTGTCAGGAAATCAGGCAATTCTAGAAGCTGTATGTGGCTCTCAGGGTGTGAGGATGTGTGGGATGAACAGCTCAGGCACTTGTGGAACACCAAGATCCAGCTCAGGGCTGGCAGCAGCTTCACTCCTGTCTCCCTGATGCACAGGGAATGAATTTACTGCACCAGACCTGGGCAGGTGCCTCTGTGCAAGCAGGAAATCTGCAAATCAACAGTGGGAAATGAGGAACAGCCACAGCATCTTTAATAAATCTGTTTAACACCTTCCATCCCTGAGCCCTCTCTGGAAAACACTGGGTGTACTGGTGATTTTTACTGATTTTTGTTAGGATTTATTAACTTGAAGTGTTCACACAAGTGGCAGCAGGATGGAAAGAAAACCTGAGCCCCTCACAGCTGAGACAGAGCACAGGATCCAAGGTTTAATTCTTTGCCATGTCCAATATTGACATTGTAATGTAGATCATCAGGTATGCAAATTCAGCACCTAATAACTGTCCCCCCACCCACTACAGAAGAGGTAAAACTGGTTTAGATGAGCTCAGAAGTGAGAGAACTCAAATTATTCCTGGGTTTGCACACAAATGCACAAACTCTGTTTCCCGAACTTCCAATTTTTGTACACCAAGCATGGATGGATTTTGTGTTATGAGTTTTAAAGTATCAACCATCCAATCTCCCAGCTAAAAGAGATGCTCGAGTTTCTGAATCACCCAAGTAACCTGCAGCCTGCAAAGTCTTCAGCCAAATGTGGGGAACATGAAATGAGGCTAAAGATGAACAGCCTGACCCCTCCTGCTCCAGGAAGATTTCCCTGGAGTGGATTCCCAGCTTTTATTTGTGGCAAACACCACAGGCACTCCCGGTGCCCATGAAAGAAGCCCTGCATACCAGCTGTGTGTAGATTACAACCTCCAGGGCAGAAAATACCTGCTTGTAGGGAAATTCTCCTTACCACCCACCTTGTTTTCCTCAGCACCTTCCAGGGGAACAAAATTCTCTCTTCCAACCATTTTTTTCCTTTCACTCAAGCCTGTGATTTAGATTCTCTTAATGCATTAATTCACTCTCTGAAGTTCACGGTGGCAAATTCTGAACAGCACATGATTTATTCAACCCTTCAGCAGCAGCAAAGTGGAAACAAATAACTTTAGTTATTCCTCCTCTTACTACAAACTGTGCAGCCAAGTGCATTTTGTGTGGAGATACAAACCCTGCAAGGAATAGAGCTGGGACTGTTCTGCAAGGCTGGATTTTGGCTACTGTACCCCAGCCCCAGGTCCCAAATTCCTCTGCTGCTTCCCAAGCTGCTCTCCCCCATTTTGAGGTAACTCATTCATGTATGTGCTACAGCCTATGCACAAATAGGTCATTTTTTTTTCTACTCTAGAGCTTTTGAAAAGACTAAAGAAGTCTCTCTCTGTGCAGTTTCTGTTTGAACAAAGCTGTTTGTGAGTCCCCACAAGTGTTGTGTGGCTGCCTGAGCCCCTGGAGCAGATTTATTTCGTTTATTGTTCCTGGGTCACGGTGTGGTTTTGGCACCAGGGAGATGAAAAGCTGATTCCAAAACTCAAAGTTCCAAAAATCAAGGTTCCAAAAATCAAAGTTCCCAAAAGCTGCCCTGCTGAAGGCGCTGCAGGATGAACAAACGTCTTGGAGCAAAGAAGACAACCCCAAACTTAACCCAAAGCATAAACAAACCAAGAGCCAGCAGTGCAAGGGGGAGCAGAGCTTAAAGGAGAAACACATGGGGATGATGCAGATTTGGAGAACTCCAAACCTTTCCCTTTCCCTTGGCAGTTCAGGATAGAGGTTCAAGAACAAATTCTGCCCCAGGCAAATCCTAATTGGTACCAAAGGAAGGCTGGAGACTTTTCTTGGAGGAGCATAAACAGGAATGAGAGCTGGCTCCAAGGAGTTTGGTGCTGCAAATCCTCACCAGTGAACAGATCCCAACGTGGACAGGTCTGCTTAACCCTGCCCTGGGCTTTGAGCAATAGAATGGGAACAGAGACCCCTTTTGGGAATGATCCTGAAGATGAAAAGTCACTTTGGGATAGAAACATGTCCCCAAAGGCTTTTCCAGCTCCATCTGTGCTTGCACGGCAAAACTTTGCCATAAGGCAGCAAGAAAACCTTAAATTCTATCCTAATTCCTTGGTTTTACAGCAAGGAGCACAAGTAGCACGTGCATTCCTGCCCCTCTCCTGAGGAACCCACAGCGCAGAGCAGCAGCAAAGCTCGAAAATCAGATTTCCAAAAGGCAGCACACCCATCAGCAGGACTATTCCCTGACCAGTTTACAGCTCTCTTTGTTAAATGAGTACATTTCCCTAAGAAACACTCTCCACGCTGTAAAGAATTTGGATGGAAATCCACATGCCTGCCCAGGTACCTTTATATTCCTAAAAATCAGCTGGGGACTGAGCAGTTTCAGTCTTGCCTGAAGAAAGCACGGCCCAGTGCCATGCCTGTTATCAATCCTATAATTAACCATATCATTTACCTCCCACAGCCGGGTCAGGCTGGCTCTGAGACATTTCCAGACAATCTATCTTCCCATAACGACCATGTGCTGCAGCTTTGGGATGCCTGAGATCCTCGGGGGGGGAAGGAATCTCACACAATTCTAGAAAAGGGCAGCACCAACGAGCAGCTTCCCTCTCATCATTTAAAATGCAAAAAGGTAGAGATCACCTGGCTGTGAATTTGTCCAGTGGAGAAATGATTTATAAAGCCCTCACAAAAATTGTATCTTCTCCCAATAAACATCTCTAGAAAGAGATTAAATTCCAGTGGAGCAGAACAGACTGAATGGGAAATGAGGAGGGAAGAGGCAGGGCATGGTCCTGTATTTAAAGGTTTGGGAATTTGGATGGGGTGACTTTGCAGTCAGCAGAGGAACAGAAAAAATTATTTGAGTGGCAAAACTGCAGATCCCAAAAGAGCAGAGAGGTGACAAAAAGTGCATTGGGAGAGATCTGAGTGCCCGGGCAGGGCTCTGTGTGCCCAGGCTGGCACCACGGCTCCTGACTTCACCCCACCGCGACCGAACATCCCTGCAAGGCATCGCCCCAGAGACAGACAGACAGACAGACAGACAGACAATGTTTGCTGGCAAAAGAAGCCCCACAAAAACAGGTTTTGAGGGCGCTATCAGCGCACACACGGGCGGGAAACATCTCCTCTCACATCTGGTGCTGAAAGCGGCTCAGGGGCGAGTTCAGCACCAGTTGCTGGTGACAGATAATTGTTATCCTCACCCAAAGCCGCACACCAACGCCCACAGGGCCCTGCAGAGCCCGGGGACAAGGGGGCTTTACCCTGCATGGTCCTATGGGAAAGCACAAGAAATCCCATTCCAGCTCCCAGGAAAAACGCTCGCTGCATTTATCACACGCTGCTCGGGAATCAGAGATCCTCGCTAGCCCACAGCTGCCATTTGAGGAATTTTCTGCTGAATTTATTACGGGTGGAGACATTTTCTGCTGTGGCTATTCAAAGTAGCCAAAAAAACCCCAAAAACCCAGGATGTAACCAGCGTAGCACAGGAGAGATGGTGCAGATCTTTAGGGGAAGGTGATGGAGAGTGAGGAACCACGTGGAGTAGGACAGCGGGGACCTGCAGAGGGTCACTGAATCACGGAATGGTTTGGATGGGAAGGGAATTTAATGGTCATCCTGTCCCATGGGCAGGGACCCCTTCCACCAGACCAGGATGCTCCAGCCCGGTCACTTCAGTGATCCGGGGGCAGCCACAGCTTCTCGGAGCACCATGTGCCAGGGCCTGCCCACCTTCCCGGGGAGGAATCCCTTCCCTAAACCCCATCTGCCCCTCCTGCCTGGCACCCGGACGCCGCTCGCTGCTACTTACAGACACACAGACAGGCCACCAGCTTGGCAGCCTCGTCGGGCACGGGGCAGGTGGGGAAGATGGGCTTGAGCAGGTAGGTGGCGAACACCAGAGCCACGATGTACTGCGAGGAGGGCCGGATGATGAGCAGCTCTATCCAGAGCTTGAGGAAGGCGGGCAGGGAGCCGTACACCTCCAGCATGTAGGCGTAGTCCCCGCCGGACTTGGTGATGGTGGTGCCGAGCTCGGCGTAGCACAGCGCGCCCACGATGGAGAAGGCGCCGCACACGGCCCAGACCACGAGCGAGAGCCCCGGCGAGCCGGCCTCCCGCAGCACGCCCGTGGGGGTGACGAAGATGCCGGAGCCGATGATGGTGCCCACGATGATGGCCACGCCGTTGAGCAGGGTGATGTTCCGCTTCAGGGTCACCCCCTCCGCCGAGCCGCAGGGCGATGGCGAGCGGGCGCAGCCGTTTTCCTGCGCCCCTTCCAGCATCTTCTCCATCGCCTGCTTCTCCTCCTCCTGCGGCAGCGAGGCGGCCGAGCCGGCCGGGCTCCGCTTCTTCACGGCATTGCCGGGGGAGCTGCCGCCGCTGGCGGACATGGTGGCGGAGCGGCGGGAGCAGCGGGCGCGGCCACGCCGCCACCTTCGGCCGCCCCTTTTGTTCCGGCGGCGGTGGGCCGGGCTGCGCGCCGGGGGAGGAGGAGGAGGAGGAGAGCGGCAGGAGGAGGGCAGGAGCGCCGGGGGATGCCGCAGCGCCCCCGGGGTGCCCGCTCGGGCCCGCGTCGCTCTCAGCCCGGGCCCCAGCAGGGACAGAGGGAGGCGAATGCCAGCCCGCGGTTCGGCCCGGGTGGCACTCGGTGCCCGCAGGGGAGGGGTGTTAGCGGCGCTTCTCCGCCCGGCATGGGCGCTGGGCCCTCGGTGTGCTCTGTAAAGGAGCTCCTGTAGAGAGAGCGGGGCCCTTTGCATGTATACATGTATACACACATGTATGCGTGATATACAGGAGATAAGACATGTATGTATGATATACAGGAGATACAGACATGTATACAGGATATACAGATGTGTATGTATGATATACAGGAGATACAGACATGTATGTATGGTATACAGGATATACATACATGTATACAGGATACACAGACATGTATGTATGGTATACAGGATATACAGACGTGTATACAGGATATACAGATGTGTATGTATGATATACAGGATATACAGACATGTATGTATGGTATACAGGATATACATACATGTATACAGGATATACAGATGTGTATGTATGGTATACAGGATCTACAGATGTGTATGTATGATATACAGATTATACAGATGTGATATACAGACACATATGTAAGATATACAGGATACACATGCATGTATGTAGGAAATACAGGCTATACATACAGATATGTATGGTATACCCACATGTCTGTATGATATACAGCCATGTATGTACCATGTACAGACATGTATGGATGTATATCCTGCCTCTCCCAGCCCCATCCTGCCATGCTTTTCCATCCCAGTTCACAAGCACAGGGCAAGGCCCCGGTGCTGCATCACCTGCACCTCTGCAGAGGCGCTGCGGGAATCAGCCCCTCCTGGCAGCCAAAAAGGCTTCTCTGAAACATTAATGAGTCACCAATCTCAAATCTGACAGATGGCAAAGCCACCAAAATGCTTGTTTGTGAAACGAAAATATAAAATAATTCACCCATCTGGCAGTCGTGCAGGGAAAAAAGGCAAGGTGTGCCTCACTGAAGGCAGAGGTTCTGCAAACAAGGAGAATCACTTGGGTACTACAGTAATGCCCAAGGAGCCAATCCCTCAGCAAATTCAGATTCCCTCTTGCCCTCTTGGGAGGAGAGGAGCTCAGAGGCCCCAGCCTGGAAGCTCTGATTGCAAACATTCCCTCTGAGGGTGGTACCTGTGAGGAGCTGCTTCCCAGGCAGTGCTGTCACACGGGGAGTGGTGCTTGAGCTCCAAACCCAAGGCTGGTTCATCCTCCTGGGGTCCCCTCTGTGCACGCTTCACACACGCAGGAGGTGGCCTGGAGGGTTTTCTCCAAGAGAACTCCAGGGAAACGTGAGGTGGACATTCTGGGGGGAAAGGGCACATTTCAGTTCCATTTCATTTCCATCATGACCACTTCCAGCCATTCCAGAATCCCCACCAGCCCAGTCCTCGGAGCACTAATCCAAACCTGACATCTAGTGGCTGCTCAGGGGCTCAAAAATCTGCTGCTGACTTTAGGTAAACATCCAAATTCTGGAAGGGAGCAAAACCAGAAATTACCTTGGCACGAAGCACGTTCCTCCAGTTTTCAAGGAGAAATGGGACCCTGAAGAGACTGAAAACACTCTGACAATTAATTAAAAATAAACAACAAAACATTTATCACGGGTTTCCTATAACCCCCAAAGCCTTTTTTTACTTTACTAGTTTACCATGACAGGCCATTTTTGTTGCTGCATTTCATGATTTCTCCCAGGACCATGAAATCAGGAAAAGAATCAGATACTTACAACAAATGGGATTGTCCCTGTGTCAGCCTTGGTACACAGGATGCAGCAGACAGGACTGAGATTGAAATTAAGTATTTGCTTCAGGTTTTTTCAGATGAATACTCAATTATATATTTGGGGGAATAAAATCATTTCTCAAGGGATTTACTTCTCCAGTGCTCCAGGCCAAGGTCCTCAAGGCCAATGATGACCTGGAACCAGGATCTCCTGAGCTGGAAGGGACCCACAGGGATCGAGTCCAATTGCTGGCCCCAAGAATCCCACCATGGGCATTTTACACCTGATAGGAGCCCACAGAGACATTTCCATGAGCTCCCACAAGAATGGGACACAGTTATCCTGTTCTCATTCTTCCCAAGGGGAATTTCTTCCCGGACTCAGAGCTGAGGACTGAAATGTCAGGCTTCAGACAGCAAACACTGAACTGCCCTGTTCCAAGCCAACCTCGTGCTTATCTCTCGTACAAATTATTGCAAGTTATTGCATGGGAGTTCATTCTGCAACTGTTTTTCCATTTGTATTCCTGAGAAAACACCAGCCTGGCACCGGGGTGTGTTCCCAGAGCCGACATCTTCAAAGCAGCTGCCAATGGCAGGCGCTGTTATCGGCCGGCCCTGAGCATTACCTCTCCTCAGGGCCCCGAGTTCTTCCGCAGGATCTTTGAAGACTATTTGATTATCCAATCAGCTCTCCATGTGCTAACACTCAGAGCTTGGCACATCAAAAAGGAGGAGGGAAGGAATGATTTGTCAGAAGCACAAACAAGGAGCAGGAGCAGGAGCAAATGGGCCATTTGTCAGGAGGGATGGGGATGTTTTGAAGCAGTTATTTGGAAAAGCTGCCTTGATCCTGCTGGCATCAATCCCCCATTTCTCCAGCAAACACCTCAGCGGTGCTGATAAAGAGCTCAGAGCTGCTTTTCCGGGGTAAATGAAAGGGGTGGCACTTCTAGAACCATTAAATGGTCACAAGAGCTGAGCTGGCCTCACTCCTAACCCAGGCCACTCTTTCTCCACAAGAAAATGGGCTGCCCACCCACCAGCACACTTGGGGAACCTTCTAGAAACATTACCTACAATCATTTTAGGGGGATTCCTTAACCAGGAATGGAATCTCCTGTTTTTCTTATCAAGAGAAACTTCTTGGGATTAATCCAGCTAAACAAAACCTGTCTGGGTGAGAGCTGGACTCCAGGTGTGGCTCCGCTGTGAGACAGAAATTAACACTTATTTCACCCAAAGTTCACGGAATCATGGGATGCTTTGGGATGAAGGGACATTAAAGCTCACCCAGTTCCAACCCTGACACCTCCCACTGTCCCAGGGTGCTCCAAGCCCTGTCCAGCCTGGCCTTGGGCACTGCCAGGGATCCAGGGGCAGCCCCAGCTGCTCTGGGCACCCTGAGTGAGGGCCTCCCACCCTCACAGTTGTGATTCCTTCCCAATATTCCATCCAAACCCTCTCTCTTTGATCAACTTCTAATTGGTATCAGTAATTTAATCGACTTAAAGGGTTTTTTTTGGCTTATTTGGCAGCATTGCTGTAGGCACAAGCAGCAGCTGAGTCACTACACCCAGCTCCAGGCTCAGTTTTAGGACAGAGGAAGGAGCTCAGCTGACAGGGCCAGCTGAATGGGCAGTGTCCAGTGAAGGAGCTCAGGAAAGGTCCTGGAATGCTGCTGGAGATGGCCTGAGGCATCTGCCTGGCTGTGACCAATCATGGGACACCCTCCAGCAGCACAGGGAGCTCTTTGTGCTTTCACTCTAACACAGCTCAGCAGAGCCTTTCAGGGCTTGGAAGGATCACAGAACATCTGCCAGCTGATCAGACTCTGCTCCTAATGAGCTGGGGCATTCCCAAAGAGCAATTCTGATCTTTTTTTGACAGGAAATTTGATTTTTGTTTTTTTTTTTTTTTAACTTGAAAAGCTTAATTACACAACGAGATACAGGCATGGGTTTCTCTGTTCCTTTATTGTAGTTGCACTCTAATGTAACAGTGTAAAATGCAGCAGCTGAAGGGTTCTGTACATCAGGGAAAATCTCTGGGGAAGGACCAGGAAAACAAAAAGCATTCCCTGTTCCAGGTGTTGTCTGCAGACAGTGATTTCAGTTATGGTCAGGCAGGTAACACACATTAAATACACAACATCATAAAGGCCACAGAAATGAGATGCACAAAACAAACAAACAAACAAAAAGCCAAGATGTGCCAGGAAATACAAGTTAAAACATCCCAAATTAAGGCATGAGGGGACCCTTCATCCAAAGCAGAATTCCAGTCCTCTCAAACCCTCTGGAGATCACAGCAAACTCCAATTCTGGAGCTTCCAAAGCCAGGGGATACCCTCCTGTCATCCCTGCCAGAAAAGGCAGCACAGAAGTGGGCAGGAATGCCTGCAGAGTGAAAGTTCTGGAATGCAGGAACAGGGACCAAACACCCCAACACCAGAGGAAGGTGTCCCCAGTGTGAAGGCAGCCAGGCCAAGGTGGGAGCAGCAGCTCAGAGGAATCCCTAAAGGCAGCTGGAATCAGAGCAGCACTGACCTCCACACCTCCTCCTGCTCCTCCCTTTGCAGGGAGCTGTCCCCCAGTTATTGCTGTGAGTCTTTAACTGCTGGGACTTGCTGCCCCAGGAATGCCTCCCAGGGCAGTATTCACTAATAAAGTGACTCTTATGCAAGGAAAATACAAATGTGTGCTTTGACCCTTTTGTATTGTGCCACCCAAAAGAGCCCAAAAATTCCTTTTTAACTTAATTGTGCAAAATCAGCTCTAACCCAACAATCAAATAATTTTTCCACACAGAACTGGATGAGAGAATAAGGCACAGGAATTCTATCCCATCTCTTGATTTAAACACAATTATTTTCCTAAAGTTTACATTCACAAGGTCAATAAAGTCATTGTAACAGGAAAGTTACACTGGAAACAAACAAACAAACCAACCTCAGTGTGTTCATTTCCAGATTAATTCCAACAATCTGCCCTGCAGCTGAGCTCCTGCCTGCCTTAAGGAGATGCTGAAACACTACACATAAATGCAGGACTCAAGAAACAGCAAAATAAATGTAAAACCCTGTAAAACTTCTTTTTGTAGCACAGTACAGTTATTTTTTAATCTACATTAACCCTGTTTTCAGATATTTGAAGTGATCAGTGCTATAATTGGAATTTCTTTATTTTATGTCAGTAAAAATAAGTGTGATTTGATGGAGATATGGACACAGCTTAACTGCATCACTGGGTAATTCACTATTCTCTAACAAAGCTTCCATGGCAATACTTGAACAAAGCAAATCTCTGTGAGAACTTGAAATAAATCTCTCTGAGAACTTGAACTGGATCACAGGGAAGGGAATATCCCACATCCCCTCTGATGGATGCAGGGGGGTTCAAAAGGGATTTACACATCCAGGAGGAAAATCTGATTGAAAGGAGCAAAGCATGGAGAGCTCAGTGGCTGTGAGGCTGCTCCAGAGCAGCTGGAGTTGAACTCTTAAACCCTGGCAGTTCCCTAAAATAATCTGGGTTTTGGGTTTGTTGGGAAAGCTGGATCAGCTGGTGACTCTTCTCAGTGGATCAGAGAAATCCAAAACCTCAGTGGAAATGACAAAAGCAATTTAAAAACTGAGCATTTAGAAAAGCTTTTTAAAAGATCCATTCATAAATGAGAAGGAGATTGATGCACCCACAGCCCAGTGCTGCTGAGGCAGCTCTGGTTTAAATAGAAGGCAACATTAAGATGTCTTTGTATTACAAGTTTTTCTATTAATGAGTAGAAAATATCTGAGCTGCTGCCATCTTTCTCCAGCTTCCTCCTCAGAAAGTGTCTGCAAGAACAGCACTGAATAAATACCTCAGACTTAATGACTGGATCATCATTATTATGTATTCAGGCAAAAAGTAAAATAATTATTTTCCTGTTCCCTGGACTGTAGCTGTTCCTTCCAGCTTTGTTTTGGAATGTATCATTCTCCAGCAAAATCATCACTGATGTGGTTTTGTAGCTGAAAATCTGAGTGATGATGGCAAAGCCTGCAGAGTTCAACTGAGATCATGGAATCAGAAAATCATGGAATGGTTTGGGTGGGAAAGGACCTGAAAGCTGATCCAGTGCCAGCCCTGCCATGGCAGGGACACCTCCCACTGTCCCAGGATAATCCCAGCCCCATCCAAAGGGAGATGGCACAGCCAAGATGGAAATGTTCCCCTGACAGGGAGGGCTTGGGGGAACTGGTGAAACCAAAGAGCTCCACTGAATTCCCAACAGGAAAAATACCCTGCACTGGGAGAGAGGGAGATTCCCTTCCTTCCAGCACCCAGAGTCACTCAGTTGAAGGGGCCACATTGCAGGGACAAAGGCACAACAGAACAGCAGCCTGAGGTAGAGCTGTTGAGGAAGGAAAGGCAGGATCTGGGCACTCAACTGCTTCAAAACGTGATCTCAAACCCTTAAAAACATCAGGCTCACACTGAAAGGTGTTAAGGTGCTTTGAAACTGAATAGCTGGACTTTAAAAAAACCAAAGTACCAATTTGAAAGGTCTGGATTTAGCATTGCCAAGCCAGGTTGTGGCTTCACTGAATCCCACCAGCAATCAAACAGAGGGAGGAAAGATTCCTGAAAAGATTCCTGAAAAACAATCCATGGAGATGACACAGACAGAGCTGCTCCTCATCAGAAATCTGGTGCAGGAATTTGATCTGCTAAATTCAGCAGAGCATACAGGCCTGAGAGAAGATCAGGTTCAGTAGGATGTGAGAGGTCAGGGATCCCTGGGGCTGTTGGATCACAGCTCCTGGCAAGGGCTGGGAGCTGGCAGCTCTCACAGCAGCTCTGCTTGTCCACAAATCAATTCCAACCCCCACTGGACCTTGTTCCCATAAGGTGCAATAAAAACCAACTGGTCCCCAATGGTCCTGAAGCTGGGTAAGTGTTTTTATAGGAAAATACATCTTAAGGCAAAACTGAAGAGAGCACTGGTGCTCCCTGAGTTACTGAAATAAAAGCCCTTTCTCAGTTTTGTCCACACTCTCCTAGCACTGGTTTTAGGAATTGGTTTGGGTTTTTGCCCTCCTCATCCCACTGGGAGGTTCAGCCTTATCTAATCTTGCCTTCTGTTGATGTGATCAGTTTCCTGGGATCAATTGAACATTTTCACCTAATTTGCTGCTCTTGCCAGTCTTGAGAATTCTGGTGAATTCACTGGTGAATTCTCTTCTCCTCCCTTCTCCTGATAGATTATTAACAGGGGGAAACAAAAGCTGCCAAAGCTTCTACAGTTGTTAAAAGGTTTTAGAAAAAGTCCTCTGGCTCCTGGTGTCCTTGCAGTGGGCATTCTGTGGCACCCACATCAAACACGGAATGTGCAGCCAACAGAATGGAAAGAGATCCTGGAAGTCATTTTTCTCTTCTCTTCTCATCCAAGGAAAAAGGGAGAAGGTAAAATGTCTCTGAGACAAGCCAGTTCCCTTCCAGCTCTCTTCCCAAACATCAAACAATTCCCTAAAAGGACCTGCTCAGGCCTGATACTTTTCTTTGCTTCCCACTTCTTCTTCTTTCTTAAGAATTTTTACCCAGGATTACTAATTCATGCAAGGCACTGAAAGAGCATTTGAAGAAACACAGAACAATCCAGAGAAGGAGCAGGGGAGGAGCTCTCCTGTCCTTATCTTTATCTGTCTTAATAATTCCTTCTTGACCGCTGCCTCGGAACAAGTTAAGGGTTAAAATATCACTCACTTCTTTAAAAAAAAATCAAAACTAAAACCCCCAGAGCTTTCCTGGGGCCAGCCAAGGAAGGGCATGGGCAGCAAGGGCAGGGCTGGGGCAGCTACGGGCCGAGCTGGGGGCGGAAGGACGAGCGCACGGTGCGGTCCATCAGCGGCTGCAGCGGGCGGAAGTTGTCCACCATCCTCCTCTCCTCCTCCCCGTGCGACGTGAACAGCAGCGTCCTGAAGGCCTCCAGCTGGGAAGCACAAAGGGCCACTCCTGTCACCTCCCAGGAACCCCCCATGCAGGGAATTCGTGGCAAAGGACAAGAGTTTATCCTCAGAGAGGGGAGTGAAATCAAAGGGAGCGCTAGGTTTGTGTTCAGAGGGGTTTTAGCAGCCACAGCTGCTGGTAAAGATTGTCACCTTATCTACAGCAGCATGGAATTATCAGTCACCTGCTACCCTTAGGGACATCAAATCCCAAAGGTGGCACCAGGTTTGTGTTCTGAGGGGTTTTACCACCCACACCTGCTGGTATCCACGCCAGCATGGAAGGGTTATCAGTCACCTGCTACCCTTAGGGAAATCAAATCCCAAAGGTGGCACCAAAGGTAGCACTAGGTCTGTGTTCTGAAGGGTTTTAGGACCCACATCTGCTGGTATCCACAGCAGCATGGAAGGTTTATCAGTCATCTGCTATCCTTAGGGAAATCAAATCCCAAATGTGGCACCAGGTTTGTGTTCGGAGGGGTTTTACCACCCACATCTGCTGGTAAAGATTGTCCCATTACCCACACCAGCATGGAAGGGTTATCAGTCATCTGCTATCCTTAGGGAAATCAAATCCCAAAGGTGGCACCAAAGGTAGCACCAGGTTTGTGTTCTGAGGGGTTTTAGCACCCACAGCTGCTGGTAAAGATTGTCACATTATCTACAGCAGCATGGAAGGTTTATCAGTCATCTGCTGCCCTTAGGGAAATCAAATCCCAAATGTGGCACTAGGTTTGTGTTCTGAGGGGTTTTACCACCCACACCTGCTGGTATCCACACCAGCATGGAAGGGTTATCAGTCACCTGCTACCCTTAGGGAAATCAAATCCCAAATGTGGCACTAGGTTTGTGTTCTGAGTGGTTTTACCACCCACATCTGCTGGTAAAGATTGTCCCATTACCCACACCAGCATGGAAGGGTTATCAGTCACCTGCTACCCTTAGGGAAATCAAATCCCAAATGTGGCACCAAAGGTAGCGCCAGGTTTGTGTTCTGAGGGGTTTTAGCACCCACAGCTGCTGGTAAAGATTGTCACCTTATCTACAGCAGCATGGAAGGGTTATCAGTCATCTGCTATCCTTAGGGAAATCAAATCCCAAAGGTGGCACCAGGTTTGTGTTCTGAGGGGTTTTAGGACCCACACCTGCTGGTATCCACACCAGCATGGAAGGGTTATCAGTCATCTGCTACCCTTAGGGAAATCAAATCCCAAATGTGGCACCAAAGGTAGCGCTAGGTTTGTGTTCTGAGGGGTTTTAGCACCCACAGCTGCTGATAAAGATTGTCCCATTACTCACACCAGCATGGAAGGGTTATCAGTCATCTGCTACCCTTAGGGAAATCAAATCCCAAATGTGGCACCAAAGGTAGCACTAGGTTTGTGTTCTGAGGGGTTTTAGGACCCACACCTGCTGGTATCCACACCAGCATGGAAGGGTTATCAGTCACCTGCTACCCTTAGGGAAATCAAATCCCAAGTGTGGCACACCTGAGAGAGCTATTGCCACTAAAATACTTCATCCAATCTCCATTTGCAGCCTCCCTAGCACCCAGAAAAGAGGGAACCCAACAATGCCCAGGTTATTCTCCTCTCACTGGTTTGTAACTGGGGTTAAAATAAAGCAGCAGATCAGGTTCTAATGCTCACAAGGCCATTCCAATGGTAAGTCACTGCTATGAGAGTAAAGAGCCAAGAAAAAGAGAAAAAAATGAGAACAATTTCAATTTAAAGGAATGCCACACTCTGCCTGCAGTTCTCTGTTAACAATTTCCAGCTCACAAAATCCTCCCTTCTTCCCTTCCCTCCACAAAGAGGCTGCATCATGCTAAGGAGAGCAAAATTAAAAGAACTCCAGTAAGTTCCTAAAACCCCCCAAGTTTTCAAGGGTCAGCTTCCAGAACTGTATGACAGATCAAGATAAAACTCTTGAGAATAGATGGAAAAGTTGAATCAAGCTGGAAAAACATCTTGGAGAGGTCTTTCAGTATTAGTGGCTGTTAATGCCAGGATTCCTCCCCAAATCCTGGGTTGAAACAGTCCCAGATGTCTGAAAACACAGAGAATTTTTGTCTTTGCACAGAGAATTACTGGCAAACAACTGGTTCTGAGCATCTGTGTGGCAGCAAGAGGCGTGATCTGAAAGGAAAATTGAGATTTACCTGATCCTCATCCACCTCGATCGGCTTCTTCTGAATGATCCACGTGACTGACTCGGTGAGGGGGGGAGTGGTCAAGGAGCCCGCATAGGTCCAGTAATCCGGGCAGGCAGGGAGCAGGCACGAGGGATCAAAGACATCAAACTCGATCACAGTGTCCTAAACAGCAGGGAAAAAACATTTTTAAGGATGTTTTTAAGGTGTTTTGAGAAAAAAATTTACAGAAAGTTGAAAAATATCTTGAGAGTGAGGTTAAAAACTGTGTTGTGTGTGCATGGGAAATGGGGTGTTGGGAATATTAATGATGTTATTATTTTAAATCCCTCAAATTTGGGTAAAATTGGATTTGAGGTGTAAGGGGCAGCTGCTGAGCAGACAGAAGTTAAATATTTCTGCCATTAGGAATTCAGTGCAGGAGAAACAAGGAGTGAGAAGGATCAGGGGCCTAAGGCTTTGTGGGAGCTGGGTGCAGCCAGGAAAAAGAGGGAACAAATGGTGGAATAAGTTCAGGTAGCTGTGCCAGATCCTTAAAAGACTGCAAACAAAAAGTGGTTTACTTTTCACCATGTGATTTTAGGCAGCAGGAACAGGACTGAAGTTTAATTTAAATCAAATATTCCCATTTCCAGAATGTTCATTCCCACTCGTGGGATATCAGGAGCTTCAAAACCCAGGATTTCCCACCCAAACATTGCTCCTGGGGGAGTTTCAGGATATACTGGGGGATCTTGGCTTAGTTTCTTTTAAATTCACATGCTGTAAATGATATTATCACAAGAGATGTACATTCAGATTTGGGGAGGTCTTCTGGCACTGAACTGACATGTTTGGTGTTTATCTGGCAGAGCTGTCACTACTCTGATATAAAAACTTGTTTTATTAGGGTTTTACAATCTCCTTCACGTGAGAGGCAGCGGCACAGCGACTTCAGCTGGATGAGATTAGAAGCTGAAGTGGTCGATGTGGTTTTCTGAGTGTACTTTCAGAAGGGAACAGGCAGGGGAAGCAGGAAATGCTGCTTCTGTCAGAGACTCAGCGCTCCCTCTCCTGGCAGGAGCCTGCCAGGAACGATCCCATTCCCCCAGCAAAAATCCACTGTTTATAAAAAAGCAAATAACCTCCTCAAAGATCGGACAGAAATCAAAAAGCCTTAATCCCACAGTAAACAAACCCCCACTTCAAGCATGTCCTTGTAAGGGGAACCAATCTCGAAGAGCAGCATTTCTCCAAAAGGTCTGGAAAGCTTAAAGTGTCTAATTCCTCCTGAAAAATCACCTTCCCTTCCCCCTTCCAAGGTGTCAATGAGCCCCCCCAGTAACATTTAAGGAAGAAAGCTTTTCTGGGTGTTCCTTCTGCTGGGTGGCAATGGGTGGGACACCTCAGAGCACTGACCTTGTGTCTGACTGCTGGCAGGGCATCCACCAGGGTCTGCAGCCCCTCGTGCCGTGCTCCCAGCTGCAGGGACAGGGAGGGGGTGGAGAATCAATAAGATTGATCAATAATCAATCAGTTCTACCTATCAGCCTAAGTATTTTTTCATAACCACGGGATATTTAGGGTTGGAAGGGAGCTCTGGAGATCATCCAGCCCAAGGCTGGAGGAGCACATTCAGCTGGGTCTGGAATGTCTGCACACAAGGAGATTCCATGTCCTCCCAGGGCAGCTGTTCCACCCTCAACAGAAAGTTCTTCATATTGAGGTGAAACTTTTTTAGTTTCTGGCCATTGCTCCTCATCCTGTCACTGGCACCATTGAACAGAGCCTGGCACCATCCTCTGACACCCCTTGGGAACATTGATGGGATTGATGGGATCCCCTCCCAGCCTTCCCTTAATTGCCCTAAATTGACTTGAACAGAATGCAAACAGAAAGGCCCCATCACAGCTGGCCCCACAGAACAAAATTACCTTTAAGAACACTCCAATAACAGCCAGACCATTCCCTTCCATCACAGCCTCCTCAAAACTTGGGTACTCCACAGCATTCCAGTGCACCAAATGCAGCTGAAAGAGCAGTGACAGAGAAGTCATGCCCTGCCCAGAGCACAGACACCACACCTGGCTGCTGATCCTGGCAGGGTGAGCACTGCAGGGAGCCCCTCAGAAACCACAGAAATGAGGAACTGAGTGCTCTTGGTAAATAATGGTCCTTCCCTTCCTTTTTTGTCTTGCTTTAACCAATAGTTAGGACCCACCACATTTAAAAGAGGTTTAGCCTGTGGCAGTCTGCCTCCAGGAATGCTGGTCAAAGGCACTGACAAAGCTGGCTCTTCCATCTCTTTCCTCTCTTCCCAGGAGGAGCAGAGCACCCTGTCCTGCTGAGGAACATCCTCCTGCACACAACAATCCTCCTCTGCACTGCTGGCAGCCAATACATTGAGGGGTGTTGTGTGATAAATGAATACCCAGCCCAAAACTTAGTCACAGTCTCCCTGTTAATGAGGATCTTGCCAAGCTGGCAGCAGCACCATGAACACACCAACAGGAGAGAAACTCTCCTTAAAAATAACCCATCATCACTTGACAAATTCTTCTCCTTTGGCAAAGAACTGTGGTCAGAGCTGTCACAGTTTCACATTTTCACTGACTTCATCCTTTTTATTGACGTTTTCTTCCTTAGCAGTTACTTAAGTATCAAAGTTTTGCTATTTTAGTAACTGTTCATCAGTTGCAAACAGAAAATAAGGTGATTTCTTAAGAATGTATGTTTGTTTCTCTGAAAAATTTAGTAACAATAAACAAAGTGATTTTTAGCTTTCAGTAATGGGGCCAATGTCCAGTTTTCAGGCTGTTCTCCAGAAAACACAGAGAATTTTAATAGAATAAAACAGCAGATGAGCTGTAGCACTTCAAAATAAACTGCAATTCCTCAATTGGGAGTTTTCACAGACACACCTGAGCTAAGCATTTGCATTGTTCAGGATTTCATCTCATACCTCAGCTGGGTAAAATTTACAGTCAACTGTGTGCTCTGAGCCCCAGTCATTGACAGCTCCCCAGTGGAAGTGGAACTGCTTTAGCCTGTACTGGTTTTCCAAGGGGCCTCCAACGATGACTAGAAAACAAAACAAGACACACACGTTAATAAATATGATTTAGAATTGCCCAGACCAGTCAGTCCTTGGAAAAAAATTGCCCATGAAAAAGTGCAAGGTGGAGCAACTCAAACAGTGCCTACCTACACTTTGCCATGACCAAGTTACTCAAGCAAACACATTCTGGTTCTCCCTGCACCAAACTGGAGATGAGTGAAGTCTCCTCATCCATCTCCCCTCGAGGGAATGTTTTCCCAGGGGAAAACACCAAGGCTGGCACAGTCACAGTGGTGAGTGTCCCATTGTCACCCCTCTGTCAGAGCAGGAGCATCAGGACTGCCTGTGACACATCTGTTCAATGTATTCAATGACATCCCTAGGAGGATCTGTGAAAAATGTTGACATTTCTCATGACAAGACTTCAAAAGGCAAATAATGCCAGACAAATCAGTCTCCTGCAAGCTACAAAAATCCCAACATCTTATTCTGCTTCAGCACAGCTTCCAGACTGCACAAGCAAAGGCCAGCCAGAAATGTGTTTTGTTGTGCCCACAAGCTGTTCAGGGAGGATTTAAACATCCAGCCTGCCACTGGGCAAGCTTCTGAAAGATTTAATGCCCTTTTCATCAAGGAGTAAAGGCAAAACTTCAGCCTTCTCTCCTGATTTCAGAAGGCCTCCCATCCTTCTGCACACACATGAATGAAGTCCATGCCCAGCTTTCTGCTCCCACTCCTACCTGGACCAAAACCATCCTGCAAAGTCATCTTGCTAATTATGAAATCAGAACACCTGGTAAATGAGAAGCCCTAATTACTTCCAAGGGCTAATAACACTTATGGAATCAGGAACCCATTTAGGTTGGAAAAGAGCCTTTCCAAGGGTTCATCCAGCACTAAACCATCAGCAGCTGCTGATTTTTACTGAACTGTAGGACATGGGGAAGTTTTACAGCAAACTTTGGTATAAAGCACCTAATCCCAACACTGCTTTTGGAAATAAGTTAATCACTTCCATGTTAAGGAGAAAACAATGAGAGGCATTAAGAGATTTTCTTGTATTATTTCTTTTCCTGAGAGCCAGCCAGCAGGTTTGAAATCTGAAGCAGACAGGCCTGTGTGTGAAAAGGGAATAAATGAAAAGGAGCTGTGCAAAGTGACATTGAATTCATTTCATCCCCTGCTGCTGAGCTCTGGGCATGAATGCAATGCTGACCATCCCTGGGAGATGCCAATGCCCCATCCCTGGAAGTGTCCAAGGCCAGGCTGGACAGGTTTGGAGCAGCCTGGGGTAGCTGGAGGGTGTCCCTGCCATTGGCAGGGGGTGGACTGGGATCAGCTTTAGGATCCTCACCCAAACCATGCTGGGATTCTGTGCTGGAGAAGGGGTGGGATAAACATGTGGGTCACACAGCCAAGCCCCTCCTAAGTGCAGTTTCTGTGCTCTAACACAATCCACTCCTGTGTATGTGATGATACAAACCCACAAGTGACTACAAATCTGTGTTATTAACCACATGCACCTGAGTGTTTACCTCACAAATACCTTTAGGCACAGACACATGTATGGACTCAGGGTCCTGCAGTGGCCACCAGAAAGTGACAGGAAACAAAGAGAAACTCCAGTCCCTTCAGAAGCATTTCCTCTCCAATTACAACCTTGACAATTTCAAAACACAACTGAAGTTTGAGGGGCTCTAACAACAAGAATCACATCAGGTGTTTCTTGCAGCCCTGGCTCTGGTTCAGCCTCGTTTCTGGTGGCACCACACACAGACAGACCACATGCTGTACATACCTTCCCCTCACCCTCTTCTTCCTCCTGCTCTACCTTCAGCTTTAGCCCAAGTCTTGCAAACCCCATCTCAGGATTCAGGCCTTTTTGTCTATCCTGGGTGTCTTTCTCATCTTCTCTTTCCACTGTGGTGCTTTTGTTTGCTCCCAAGCTTTCTTCTCTGGATTTCTATGATTGTTAGACAGAAGCTGGCAGTGAGAAAAACCAGAAACAGCAAGAGTGAAGAAAGAAAGGTGGAGAAGAGAGGCAGGCACCTGAAAACTGGGGGTTATACAGCAACACCTCACTGTCTGTTGCTTCTCTGTCATTTTGGAGCCCTGGCACTGATTGATTGATGCCATCCTACCCTTCATGGACTTTCATTCATTTAAGGAAGATGAGGAGGATGAAAAGGCAGCAAATGCTCCCAGGGAAAGATTTACCCCAAGGAAAGTCTCACAGACAAAGCAGGTAAGACCTCTCAGAGGTGAGCACCTGATGATTCCAGCCTTGCCTTTATGCCACAAAAACTGCTCCTGTGCAATTAAATATTGCATATTTCTGAGCCCCCTACTGGCAATTCCCCTTCCTCCTAAACACTTTTCAGGATCTTATCCTCAACAGATAGTGGGGTGTGGCTTATAAAGCAAGAGGTTGTTTGATGAAAAGCAAAGCCAGTCTAAAGTTAGTAAATTAAAATTACTGATGAGGTAACAAGTGATGAGGTAACAGTCTGTCCTCTAACCCAACCTCACTGAAAAATAAAACCAGCACTTCTTCATGACATCAGTGCTTAAATGAGCAAGGGCAAGGATATTCCCTCTTGGAAATGGATACTCCAAGTGAACAGCTAGAAACAAGGAAAACAAAACCAGCCCCAAACATCACACAAGCTCCCTGCATTCCACCACCACCGTCTTTTGCTGCACTGTTTTATCAGCCTTTTTCCAAACTGGTGTTGTGCAGACCAAGTGTTTGTTTGTGTGCTGGAGGCTCCCTCCCCGAGGGCATTGCTAAATCCCTCAGGAAGCTGGAGGAGCTCTCATGGTCAGCAGTCATTTAAAACATAAACGGCTCCAATCCAACAGGTTCAAACTCGCTCAGGGTCCTTCAGTTTTTCCCTGCAGGACAAGCTGAGCAATCCTGCTTCACAACAGCCCTGACCAATTGCTACCAGCTCACCCACCCATATGAAATACCTTCATGTTCTGCAATATCCTTAGGTAACGGCAGCTTTTAGAAAGAACATGGACAGAAAATCTGGGATTTGGGAGCAATATCTTGATTTTAAGTCAATTTTTTACTCTGTTGAGCCTTTAAAAAGGTTGAGCTGCTCAGGTCAGAGGTTTATTCACATGAAATTGCTGGAATGCATGGTTGGATTTTCCATGCACTCCTGCTTCCCCTAAAACAACAGAGATACACACACACACCTGCTCTCGAGGGCAGAGCCCAGTGTTATTTCATTCCCTAAAACCCCACAGAGATAAGTGTGTGTGCTTTCCAACTGCAACTCATTTGGCTGCTGATTATTTCAAGTGCAGTAAATATCTTTATTAACACCACAGAAGATAAATGGCAGATTACTTCAATAAAGAGCAGGGAGGGAATCAGGTTTCAAATTGAGTAAGCACACATAGAAATGACTGAAGATTGACTCGTGTGGGTAAAGTTTATTACAAAACATACAGGGCACTGAGGCTTGTGAAAGGAGTTTCAACATACAGCAGGGGATTTGTGCACAATGCCCATGGTAATAAAAACACTGTTAATGTGAAGTCTGTATGGAATTTCTTCATCATGATTCCCACCACTTTAAACCCAGCATTTTTTTACTGTACTTTCATTTTCAACATCAGGTCTTACGTCACACAGGTGTTTCTCCTCTTAGCATTAACGAGACATTAAACAGATTTTTTTTTCCCCCCTCTGAGTTTTTACTCACTTGATTTATCAGTAGAATCATCAAACTCCACCAGGAAGGAGTAGCCATTGTTCCAGATGTGAAGACAGGTGGTGGGGTCATAGCTGATTTTCAGAGGCTTCAGGAAGGGATCATAAACACTGTCCCTCCACTGGATGTTGATGGGAGACTGGCGGGTGCCTCCGGGAATTGTCAGCGGGCTCTGCCACAGCGGATGCACTGCAAGATGAGGGGCAGAGTCAGGCTGATGCAGAACACAGAACTTTCTGGCAAGGGTAGGTGCTGTGTCACCAAAGGCTAATTCGAGTCAGCTGGTGCCCAGGAAAGCAAAAGAAAAATAAAACATTCCAGCTGCATGACTCAAAGCCAAACAGGAAAGCGCAGTAATTTGACTTAGAACCATGTCAGTACCTTTCTGCCTTTGCAGAATGCTCTGCAAAGAAATTGTCCCCTTATTTCCCAGAGAGAATGTTTCCCTATTATTGCCAGATTTTAAGGCTGCTTTGTTTTACAGCTTTCTTTACACACCAGCACCATCAGCTGAGCTGGGAGCGCTCCAGACATGGGATAATTCCCACCGGGAAGCAAAACATTCTCTAGAAGAAAACACAAGCAGAGGGGTTACCCCACAAAGGGGGGTTCAAAGCTCCTGCAGCAGGAGCTAACCCCAACCACGCCAATCCTGACCAAACTGCTTCGTGCAGATAGCTCCTGTCAAACCCAAGCCCAGAAATTTTGGGGACCGCTTGGGTCTGGCACAAGCAGGACAGGTACATGAATGGTTTCCCCAAGATTTTATTCTACTTAAAACCAGAACTGCCACCTGTGTGGAGCTGTTCACCCGGTGACCCGCACGCAGCGCCTCTGCCGAACCCCAAATCATGATGCTTCGAGCAGCACTTTACAGGCTACTTCACTAGACACCACTGCTCAGGGTCTTCTAAACGAGCAATTGAAAAGAAATTAAACCTTCAAACCACTCACACGAGGGATGACCGAAAAACTTCCCTCCCGCCCCGGTTTCCCTCAGTGAGACGCAAACTGCGGAGCTCCGTAAGGTCAACTCAGGCAAAGGCGGCGCAAAACACTCCCTGCATTTATTTAAAACACCGCCACTTCCTGATGCTTCAGCCGAGGACAAAGCCAGGCAGAGCTCGGTGTCTCCCTTTCCTACACAGAGCTGGGCAGCGATGGCGGGACAGCGGCAGGGCGGGCAGGGGGGCTGAGGGACAGCGGCACTCACGGGCGTCTCGCAGGCGGTAGGAGCAGCAGGCGCCGAGGCTGCACCGGCGGCTGCCCCGCCGTGGGGAGCAGGACGAGGAGGACGAGGAGGAGGTGACGGCGGCCGCCCAAGCGCGGCGGAGCAGCGGCAGCATCGCGGCGGAGATCGCGGAGCCGCCGCCCAGCCCAGCCCAGCCCGGCGCGGCCCCTTCCGGCACGGCCTCCCCGCCATGGCCCGGGGGCGGGCTGGGCCTGCCCTCGGCGGCTCCTCATGCTGGGACAGCCCCGGAGCAGCGGGAGCGGGTCCGTGCAGGGTGGGGAGGGAAATGTCCCGTGCTCAGGGTGGGCCCCGTGACCCTGTCAACAGCGCGTCCCCTCACATCAAAAGGGATTCCTTCGCACCGAGAACGTCCCTTCAAGAGTATTGCCTCACCCGAAAGTGTCCCCTCACACCAAAATAGTATTTACTCCCTCACACCGAAGCATTTCTCCTTTATCAAGTGTTTTCCCCTCACATAGAGTATTTATTCCCTCACATCAAAAGGGATTCCTTCACACCGAGAACATCCCCTCACACCGAAGCATTTCTCCTTTATCAAGTATTTTCCCTCACAGAATATTTATTCCTTCACATCAAAAGTGATTCTTTCTCATTGAGTACATCCCCTCATATCAAATGAGCATTGCCTCACATCAAAAGCTCATCCCCTCACACCAAAATAGTCTTTACTCCTTCACGCCAAAGCGTTTCTCCTTTATCAAGTGTTTTCCCTCACATAGAGTATTTATTTATTCCCTCACATCAAAAGCGATTCTTTCGCATCAAGTACATCCCCTTACACCCAATGAGTATCACCTCACATCAAAATAGTATTTATTCCCTCACACCAAGTGCATCCCCTAGCACCAAAATAGTGTTTATGCCCTCACACCAAAAAAATGCAGAGAGGTGAATGGCCCTGGCACAGCACAGTCCCTTCTCCAAGCCACACTTGAAAAAGTTATGAAAAGTTAATATTTACATTTACTTTTTTTGGCTGTCAGAAAGGCAAGAGGCCAAAATAGTCCCACCTTGGACGGTGAAAGGGTCAACTGAACTGAACTCAGTGTTCACCTGACACTGCCCAAGGCAGAGACATCTCAATGAAACTGGTTAAACCTTCATCACTCCTTCTGTTCCAGCTGCCAGTAAGGAACACATAGCAAAAAATAAAATTAAAGGAAAACAAGGAAAGCCTGTAGAAAGCTGAAAGCATCAGTGAAACCACAGAGATAAAGCAAAAGCTTTAATTTTTGCCAGTTCTTTTGGGCAGCCAGGAGCAGAAGACCACCCTTCAATCTTGCTGTACAATCTTATTTCCTTATTACTCTCTTAAAATAATCTTGAAAATCTGCATTTCTCTTTTTGAGATTTTTTTTTTACCTCGTACTTTTGAATTTTCACAAGGAACCTGATGTAACACTGAGAATGTTTTACTGAAATGAAGACAGGACCAGATACTCAAGCAGAGTCAAGCAAGAAGTGTTTGCCCTGCTTTACCAACATTGCATAAGAAGTTTCCATTGCATTCACAATATAACATGTTTAAAGTACTAAGTTGAGTAAGAGCAGGTTGAAATCTGACCAACAATTTGCTTTCAGTGGCTGCATGATCACAAACAGATCATCAGGAGATGTACAAACAGCTTGTGATGTCAGGATGTTAAACTGGGTTTAAATTTCATTTTACTTCCTCCCTGCAGTCTTTTTTGTGTAGCAAAACTGCAAGCAAAAGAATTTTTGGTTTGACTCCCAACATTTTTTAGGGTGACTAATTTACTATTCTCAATTCTCAGAATGCATCCTGTGGCTTAAAAAGATGGGTAATCAATGAGATTGAAAAGACCTGCTGCCATAAAGATCATGATTCAGTCAGGCTTAATCACAGTTTAACAGCCTATTGATCATGGGCAGGCAGCTCCTGGACATCAGGACAGAGCAGATGGGCTTCAGGTGTTTTATATTCAGCATCAACAAGAGATAGTGAGGCTTCTTCTCATCTACCAACAAACCTCTGTCATCCCTCCACCATTCTCCCTCTGTCCATTCTTCCAGGGTGTACCCTCTAAATACAACTGATAACCTTGGGCAGCTTCGAAATTACATCTACACCTGGTTGTGTAATTATAGAAAATCACAGAAAATTACAACCATCCCTTTTCTGTATGTTAAAGCTGATGAAATAAAAAGCCTCAAACTCCACTGCTTTATATTCTGCCATTAAGACAACCCAATTTCATTAAGCTTTTTGGTGGGTTGATCCTGCAAGGTTTTGAAAAATGAAAAGTTTTTTTACAGAGATTTTCACTAAGCTGAACAGAGCAAGTCACTTCTTGTGGGCTGAACTACACGACAAAAAGGAAGTTTATGACACACTCTCAGCAACGATGGGCTGGTGAAGTACAAAACTAAAAAGAAATAACTTTAACCTGCAACACTTTTATTTCCCTCCTGTATCACTCACAGAATCTCCATCCAGTTTTTTACATGTTCTTGGTACTTCTTTCTGAGCATGAAGTTCAGTAAAACTCAATAAAACTTCAGGATGGGGACCAAGATCCAGATGAAAATAAAGGTTTTAATATTTGAAAAGAAAAATACCTGTTGAATCAAGTGCTTTGATTTCTTTACAAATGAGATAAACCAGGGCAAACAGTGCAGTGGGAAGAGCTGAGAAACCCCACCCAGGGGAAGGAAATAAAGCCCTGTTTGCCATAGCAACACATTCTGAACAAGAAAATAAAATATACACGTTGCTGAAACTCAGTAAAGAACCCTTTTAAGCTTTAAAGGAGCACAGCTCTGCTTCAGCCACGGGAACCAAATATTGCAGAGGAAATCCAACATAGGTTGATTCCCTGGAAGCTTTTTTGGTCTGAATCAAGATTTTGGAGGATAACAGCCCTGCTTGGCTCAGGCCCATCGTGACAAGGTGCTGAAAGTGCTGCTGAATTGATGTCAGATGGGGGCTGTGATTTAGGCCAGTTTATTGATAAACAGCCCAGAGCTTTTTATCAAACAGCTGTAGCTGACAGGGTGCTCCCAGCTCGACAGGGGAGCACAGCAGATTGGGAAATGCTGAGTTTTCCTCTGCCTCCAGAGTGCTTGGCTGAGATAGGAGCCTGGCTGAGGAGGCAGTGGCTGAGCCCAGATAAGGGGGAGGTAATTCCAGCTGGAGAGGTAAAGCAAACAGAGGCTTTATCTTCTCCTGTATAAAAAACACTTGCTGAAATTATGCATGCAGGCTTAGGAACTCCGTGTGGAAAGGGCTTGGAAGAGAGCTCCTGGACAATTTGGGGAGGCACTGCAGTTGTGTGTGCAGGCCTGGAGATGGCACACCTGGATTGTGTGGCTCTGCAGGACTTGTACAATTCTTTGGGAAAAAAAAATCCTAAAACTTGAAGGATTCTACTTTTCTCGTAACTACTTCTTGAAGGGCAAGAAAGGAAAAATTCATTCAGGTCTGCTCTGCTAATAATTACTAAATTAGGCTTAAAAGTCCCCATGGAGAGCATTTCCAGCAATTATTCTGAAAGATGAATGTCCAAATGCTCCACCTCCATGTGTCATCACAAGATACCTCAGAGCTCGGCACAGACACTCCCTGGCCCTCCACACCACTGGGAATTCTGACATCCATGCCACAATCCTCCCCGGTGTTTCTACAGTGAAGGGCAGTAAAAGCCCTTTGTCCTTGCAGGGTCTCAAGGGGAATCCAGAAGCTGCAGAAACTGTCAGCCTTTGAGTTGTTTAACCCTGGTGTGAGTAACTGTGGAGTAACCCCCAGGCTGCCTCACTCAGAGCTCCTGTCCACTCCCTGCCTGCCAAAAACAGCCATTCCAAAGACAGGGATTTCCCAAATCAGTTTGTTTTGGCATTTCCTGCATGAATGGCACAGAGGAGAGAAAGGCTGAAGGAGTAAACAGTATCTGTCTCAAATGGAAAAGAGGAATGTGAGTAAAAATTAACGACCAATTGTGGCTGATTCAGTCAGCAGTGGTGCTTGGATGGAAGAAACTGGCTGATCTCTCCTTGGAATGGGATCCCCTCTTACCCTGGGTAACCATGAAATGTTCAAGGAGGAGCCCAGCTCTGTTCTTTGGCAGAAGTTATTATGCTGAACAAATTTACAGAGGATAAAATAAGAAACAAAAGGTTTTTCTAGCTCTAAGAAATTGCTCTTTGCTATTCTCCAGCTGACATTATCTGCACAGCAGTCAGTAGACACAATCTCTGGCAGGCCCCACATTATCTGAAAGCAAGTTAATCAGTATTTTAAATAACTAAATCTTTAACATCCTCCAGGAGTATCTTGCACTTCAAAGTGATTTATTGGAGGTCTGTGCAGCACATTTGGAGGGGTTTGTAGCTTGTTCTAGGCCTCATTTTCCAAATCAAACATTGCAGTGGCTATGAAATTCCAAGTCAGAATCAATTTGTACTAAATGTGTTTTGAATTATGCTCATGAACAGTTTTCATTGAAAGCAGCCAAGCCTCCCAATTAATGATTGCTTTTTGCCACAGGTTGGAGCCACAAAAATCCCGGTGCCACTGAAGAAATAAAGAACAAAGTGGAACCCTGAAATTCCACCAAGTATTTTCACTTCTTTCATTCTATCCACTCTTTTTTTCTTCACTCTTTCAGTCACGTTCCCAAATCCCCCAACAAACAAGAACAACACTCGACCTCCCCAGCTCTCTGCCCACCCAGCCTCCCCCGTTTCTCCCCGATTGGGGGGGCTGCAGTGACTTACAGGCAGCGTTCCTGCTGTGTGTCCGGGAGCAGGCAGCCAGGCTGCAGGGCCGTGCCGGCACCGCCCGCAGGGGCTGCAGCAGCTTGGAGAGACGGCCCAGGGCTGCCACCTTCACCCCGCTCATCGCTGCCAGCGCTCTGCAAACCTTCCCTGCGCTCCCAGCAGAGCCTCCCAGCCCCACAGCATCACAGACTCAAACCCACATGGGTGCAGAGCTCCACCGAGGGGGGCCCAGGCTCCTTTATAAATAATTTTGAGAGCACCCTTTGCTGGTTAAGAGGTGGAGCCAAGCCAGGAGTTAATTTTCAACTTGTCCCTGCACTGTCTTCTTCATTGGCTCTGCATTCTCTCCAGAGGCTGGCTAGTTGATGATTATTCCACATGTGCTTCCCAGAGGTGTTTTTCCCCCCCATCTAGTTCCAGGAACACAGAAGGGTTGCAGAAAACTCCTCTTTGGTATGCAAGGAGAAAGTTCTTATCACTCCTTGGTGCATACACGCTGTGAATTCGAATAGTTGTATATTTGAATACTGACAGCCAAGAGATGCTGTCAGGAACAGCTGAAATGCCCCCAGCTGGTGCTCAAAGTGAGGAATTCCCAAAATCCAGCAGCTATGCAAGGCTGGGCCCAGGAAAGGAAACATTGCAGCTCTGAGCATTTTCTCCAGCAGCATTGCAGCCTCCAGGCAAGGAGCTGCAGAACAAGGGATGCCAACAACAAGTTTTGTTACAAAAACATCCCCTGATTTTGTATAGACTAAAAATATTAACATAAGGACCCATAATTATTCATCTGCTCACACCTGGACCCAGCTCAAATTTTTCTTTCAGAGAGGATGGAGGGAGATGTTTTCCTGACCCATATTTCTCAGCGACAAGAGCAAGAATGTTGCTCTCTTGCTGTTTCCACAGGCACTTCCAGCAACTTTGTTATGTGAAAATCCTCCCTGGAAATCCCACACTTTAATTTTCTTTGGGATGTTTGCTCTTCCTTCGACTGAAAAAAATCCACATCAATGACACAAACACATCCAAGTCAGAGCCGCAGTTTTTCACGCCAAGCACAGAAACAGAGGAAAGGAATTATTCCCATAAACATTTCCCAATATTTCAGATTATTACCAGCCAAATAGGAATGAAGATGAGGAGCCATTGAAGATGGAATTATCCCTTCTGAGGACAGGGAGGCAAGGATGACACAGCAAAGGGTCCCCTGGCATTCCCAGCCTCTGTGAGTGACAAAGTGACAAACCAAGTCCAAGGTCCAACCCAGGAGCACAGGGAGGAGCAAAAGGAGAGAACAGCAGAGTTAAGCAGCAGAAAACATCCCAATTCCTTCCCAGAGACACAAACAAAGACAAACCTGAGGCCAAAAACCCCAGCAGCAGAGCTGAGGCTTAAATAGTCTCCTGGCCCATCGTGGTGGGTGGAGGTTGCAGGTGAGGATTATGGGGTCATTAAAACTTAATTAAAAAATCTCTCTGGCTCATAACAAAATGAAAGTATTTACACAACCCATGTGATTCTTTTTCTCCATTAAATACCCGAATGGCTGTACTTCGAAAACTCCAGAATCCATGAATGACAGAGCAAGAAGTGCTAATGATAACAGTGTTAACATTCTACATTAAACCCTACAATTTTCTTCATTTATAAATTACCTTTGAACTCTTTTCAATGGTTTTGTTTGTGTTCTGTTGGGGTTTTTAATTTATTTTTAACAAAGTGATGGTTTGAATTAGAAACCATTTGATGACATTTTCATGAAACATCTGCCTGTGTGCCATCTCTTATCACAGGGTGTCAGGGCAGGTCTCAGGCTCAGGGAATCCTCTTTGGTAGCCTGAAGTGGCCAGCTGAGCTGTGCTATTTATTGTTCCAACCCCTCCTGTTTCACAGAGTCTTCCTGCCTGCCTGTCATTTATTCCCTGAGCTGCCAGCACTGCCTGTATTGGCAGCTCTGAGTTCTGCCCAGAGAACTGAAACATCAACTGTTCTTCATCATTGGGTAATGTGACTGCACACAATGAAAATGGGCTTCTTTTTCTTCACAGAAATGAAACCAGGGAAAATTTAGAATTTTCTTGCTGTCACCCATCTGACTTTTGCTGTCAGTGCCTCCAGACTGAGCAGAAAGGATCAATAATTGGGATTTTTTTACTAGAGCGTTGCCAGCACCTAGTTGTTTTTATATTACCACTGTTCAGATTAATTGTGTTAATTGCAGAGGGAAAATCCCCTCCTCCCTGCAGTGTGTCCAAGGAATCTGATCCCCAGGCATCCTGCTTGGAAGGCTGTTCCTGCCCTAGTGTTGTAGGTCAAACCCAGTAATTCAGCAAAAAATCCAGTGTTACAGCTTTACTGTAGTTAGCTTTCATGGAAGTGATTTAATAATGAGCATTTTCCTCACCTAATTATTGTCTAATTAGGTAAGGACACTCAGACAAGTTGTGGGAAGCTGCTGAGGAGTGGAAATCTCTATGGAGTGACTAAAAACATGACTTAGTGCAGGTTCCCCACAGGAGCCAGGCCATCCCTGGATGCCTTTGCCCCTCATTTCCCTGAGGATTGGCTCACACTTCCCATGGTAGATTTTTACTTGAGGAAAGCTTTTATTTTTAATGTCCACATTTTGCTGGGACACTTCATCCAGCTGAGCTCAGAGGCCTGGGAACCACCTCTGCTTTTCATTCTCTCTCTTGCAGTGGAGTCCCCAAAGAGGACAGAACATTCCAGATTTGTCCCCATGAATGCTGAACGGGAGGAATTCCTGAGATGTGCTGGGAAGTTCTGTCCCATGGATGAAGTCCATGGACCTTCATCCCTGCCAGGGAGCACTCCAGGATTTACTGGAGAACACCTGGAAAACTCTGTCTCCAGAGCTTTGCAGTGCCCAGCTTGTAGGGCAATGCAGGATTTCACCATCCCAAGGGCTGGAATTTGCCTCTGGATGAGGTTCTGGCTGACCTGGGTTGCCCTGAAGAGCAGCCCTGCCTTCCTGCCTCTGCCACGTGGAGCTGTGTGGAAATGTGCTCAGGGACATCCTGGCACCCAGGCCACAGCTGGACATCTCCACTCAGTTTATTTTACCTCTCACATCTGAAACGTTGGAGTTAAAAATAATTTTGGATGTGTTGAAATGGATGCATGTCTGGAATGAGGAGATTGTGAAATTCTGCTTAGAATCATAGAAGGATAAAATCCTCCAAAATCTGTAGGTGGAATGATTCCCCTTCAGGATTTGATAATCCCCCCAAAAGCACTTGGATGATAATGGTACCTGACCAAATAAACGTGGTCTGGGGCAAACCTGAGCAGAGCTGGGCAATCTCAGCTGTGTTGGGGAGGTAAAAGGGCAGAGAAGAAGAGAGATCTTCTTCTGGATTCTTCTTCTCTTCTCTCACAGGATCTGTGAGAAATCTGGAAGATCCCAGCCAGGCAAAGTGTAAACACAGGGCTTGTGCCTGGGGCACATTGCTCAGAAGGGAAGGAGCCTCCCATCATTTGTTTGGTTTTTTTTGGTTTTTTGTTTTGTTTGTTTTTTTTTTTTTTTCCCCAGGATGTGTCCAGGGAGATGGAGGAGTCTGTAAATAAATAAGAGAACACTGAGGTCATGCCTGACCCTTCTCAGCTTGCTCCTCAGACTGGCAGAAGTGACCCTACAGGACCATGGACTTTGACCAGAGGGGTGGCAAAACATGTCACAAAGTTTCTCTCTCTGCTGAGGGGATCCAGGGCCTTTTCTTCCATTTGTGTTCATGAAAATCAGGAGTATTTTCATTGAATAAAATGGAGTTTATTCAGCAGAAACCAGAATGAGATCAGAGTATTGATTCAGAGGTAGCTGAAGTAGGTCCAGGAGCAAAACCCACTCGATGCTGCCCTGTTTTCTCTTACAAACCACAGAACAATTCTGAGGGGATTGAAAATGGATGTGGCAGCTGAAAATTAAATGATGAGCTTCTCTTCATATGCACATTTACAAATAGTATCAATATTCTCTTGGTTGAAGATATATTTTATGTAACTTTTCCTCAAGCATCACTGTCACAATACAGGACAGGCTGTGTTCATAAGGCTGGTGTATTTCCCTTTCCAGTTACAAGAGATATTACAGAGAAAATGAATAAACCCAAACAGAAAGAAATTAATAAACAGGGGAGCTTCAAGTACTCTTTTTACTTGGATGTAATTGGGGATTTTATCCTTAGGAAACAAAATTATTTTTCCAACAAATACTCTGGAGTGACTTCTGTGCCCTGCTCACATCTTCCCCATCCCTTTTTTCCATGTCCTCATGCTCAGCACTGAGGATAATTATGGATGTCTGTCACTTGTTTAAACAAAAGCTTTGTTTGGCAACCTTTCTTTTTCTGCTGCAGCTGCAAAATTGTGTGCACAGTGTGTTAATTTTTTACCTTTGATGCTTTGGAAGGGTTTTTTTCCCTAATGAAAAAAAAAAAAAGGAAACCAATGAATGAGATCCCAATCTCTCCTGATCCACACAAAGTGTGAAAGCAGCAACTTCCTTAGAAAACAATAGTAAATGAATGCTGAGAGCAGGGTGAAATAAGCTGGATACTTCCTGGAAGCAAATTACTCCTCATAACATGGCAAAGCACAGACTTCAAATGCAAGAGACTGAAAAAACAAAAAAAAAAGACCATGAAAATGTGAGGAAATAAAACAACAAAGAAATCCCTTGTTTTATTTGGGACAACAGACTAACAGGGCAACAGGGGCTATTTTCTCCTGTAAAATTAAAAAAATTAAATTATATATTACCAGCCTGAAGTTCTCAGTTGCTTTTGTATGAGGACAGGAAATTAAGAGTGGATTTGATGTAGGCCTTGAGCAAATTATCATGGTTTAAATCAGAATAAACCTTCCAGTGTATCAAGTTCTTCTTGGCATTTGCTCATAGGCAGACTTAGCCCAGAGTAAAGTGAAGCCCTCATTCACTAAATGGGGATTACACTGAATTTCTTTCAGTTATTGCAGAAATAGTCACAGGAGCTCAGTTTTGGCAGCAGCTGAAGCTCAGGAGATTGTGAAGCACAGGAAGCAATTACCCTTTGGTCAGTCACTCATTGGTACTGGGAATCAAAGACTGAAAATCCAAACCTGTTCCTTCAGATTGAGCAGAAAGATCCTTTTCCTCCTGCTGCTTCCCAGTGTTTCCAGGCAGACTTGGTGCTGCATGAAGCGTTTGTCATTTCTGGCTGTGCAGTCTCAAGGAAACACGGGGTAAACCATGATAAAGGAGACTTTCTATGATTTATTGGTGTCATCCATAATTTTAAAAAGAAATGCCTCCTGGTTTGGAAAAGAATCCAAACTAATTTCTCTGGTAAAGAGGGAAAAACTCTTCTAAGGGGTGAGGCAATTGTGGATTCTCAGCTGCTGGATCAGAGTGGACTGGCAGGAGGAGGTGCTGCAGCCTCCCTTGGGATAAATTGTTTTATTTGTTTATTCTGCTGTTATCTCTGATCACAGTTGCAGACATCAGTTGGATCCCGCCAGTATTTCCTGCAGTTAATTTGAGCTAAATTAACTTTGGGTAAATACCATAACTGGTTTATGACAATGAAAGATTTATGTTTGTGTTGGGAAATGATTCATGGCTCTCCAGAGGAGAAACACCTCACACCTCCAGCAAACAGGAGTCAATAATCTTTGGGATGGCAATATTATAAAAATATGAGAAAACAGGGTGGCTTTTTCCTCCGGCTGGTTTAGGATGGCAAAAGCTTTCACCAGCAGCTCCCACAGCAGCTGGAACAGGGATATTTGTGTCCCTGTTTTTCCAGCTGGGACCTGCAATTGCTTGAGTCCAGCAGAAACTCTTCAGCAAAACTGTTACAGGGCAAATCGGTGCAGCAAAGCGTGAAATAATCCAGTGTGAAAAGTCAGACTCTAAGTGGTTTAACCTTTGAACTGCCTGATCTGCTTGTGAAGGGGGAGAACATGATAAATAAATCAACAGGCTCAGCTGAGCACTCCCAAACCTGCATGAGGGAGCAATTTCCCAACACACCAGGCCTGCAGGTGTCCGGAGAAACACAGCTGAGCCTGAGTGGATTCAGCTGTGTGACATGGCACTGGAAAACCCCATTCGGCATCTTATTTAGGAATTTTTATGTGTCTTTTTTAAGGACTGTTTTAATGCAGAAGTCTGAAAGTTGCTGCTGGCTACAGTGAAGCTGAAAAGTGAAGTGTGGTTGGTCTTTATTGGGCAGCACTGTGCTATATAAAGGCATAAAATCGTCTAATCTTTGTCCTCTTTCAGAGCCATTTCCGTACACTTCCTCCGTGCTTCTATTTTGGGGATTTTTTGCATATTTTGTCATCCCCAGCAGGTTCACGGTGCGTTCCCCACCTTCGCCCAGCCCTGCTGTTCTCACGGCACACACGGGAGTGACAGAGGAGCGAGGCCGAGGAGCCAATTTAGCAAATTCCCACTGCTCAGCGTGCTGTGGGCACGGTGACATTCCTGTCCTCAGCACCACAGTGACATCCAGCTCATCCCAGCTCCAAACCCAGGAGCTGTCAGGGGGAGGAATCTGATGGAAGGAGCAGATGATGGGAAAGGTGTGAATGATTTTGGAGGTGCAGATTCCTGTTTCATCTGCCAGCTCTGCTGGCTGAGTGGTGCAGACATTGAGGGGCTTGAGCATGTCCAGGGAAGGGAACAGAGCTTGGAAGGGGCTGGAGAATCCTGAGGGAGCTGGGAAGGGAATGGAGAATCCTGAGGGAGCTGGGAAGGGGCTGGAGAATCCTGAGGGAGCTGGGAAAGGGAATGGAGAATCCTGAGGGAGCTGGGAAGGGAATGGAGAATCCTGAGGGAGCTGAGGGGGCTCAGCCTGGAGCAAAGGAGGCTCAGGGGGCCCTCCTGGCTCTGCACAGCTCCTGCCAGGAGGGGACAGGGAACAGGGACAGGAGCAGAGGGAACGGCCTCAGGCTGGGCCAGGGCAGGCTCAGGTCAGACATCAGCAGGAATTTCCCCATGGAAAGGGGGGTCAGGGATTGGAGCTGCCCAGGGAGGGTTGCAGTGCCCATCTCTGGAGGTGTCCCAGCAATTCCTGAGGTGGCACTCGGTGCTCTGGGTGGGGACAAGGTGGGGATTGATCACAGGTGGGACTCGGTGATCCCGGAGCTCTCTCCCACCCTCAGTGACCCTGTGATTCCGTGACTCCCTGACTACACTTCCCGTCAGGCTCCGCGCCACCCCGCGCGTACTACAGGTCCCGGCGTGCTCCTGCGGGGGCGCGCGCGCTGCCCTCTGGGACTCGTAGTCCGGTCCCCGCTGCGGCGCCTCGGCGGGGAAGGGCGGGGGCATCGCGCGCACGGGCGCGGCGCGTGCGCGGCGCGGGGCCCCGGGCCGGATCTCTCGCGAGGAAGGACGCCATTATCGCAGCCGCCGCACAAAACACCACGAGAACTCGGCGCCCGCCTCACACGGTAACGCGGCGCCCCGCGGGCGGGAGCCTCCGCTACGCGGCCACCCCCCGGCCGCCCGCACGGCCCCGCACGGGGACACCGAGCACACACCGCGCACCCTCGGCGCTCCCCGGGCCGCGAGCCGGCGGGGAGGGAGCGGCCGAGGCGGGGGGGCCGCGCGCCCCCCTCCGCCTCCCCCCATCGCTCTCATGGGGGTCGCCCGTGGCTCGATATCGGGGAGCAAATCCTCCCGGTGAGGGCGCTGAGGCCCCGGCACGGGGTGCCCGGAGAAGCTGGGGCTGCCCCTGGATCCCTGGCAGTGCCCAAGGCCAGGCTGGACAGGGTTCGCAGCAGCCTGGGATGGTGGAAGGTGTCCGTGCCATGGCAGGGCTGGAACGGGATCGGCTTTGAGGTCCCTTCCACCCAAAGGTTTGGCTCTTCCCGCTCCGCTCCGGGGCTCACCCCTTGCCGGGCTCCCCAGTGCTGGGCTCGGTGTCCACTGTCCCCCCGGGATGTGTTTGGGGCTGTGGTGCAGCAGGGTCCGGGCACAGCCCCGTGTGTGCTCATTCAGTGCCTGGCAGGGTTGGTGTTTTGTGTCCTCTTCATGCCAGCCAGCTGTTTGACATTGAGTGCTTTCCATGCGATCTTGAGCCGGAATTCTGCCCTGTGCGGGTGCTGAGGCTCTGGCACAGCTTTCCCTGGAGCTGCCCCTGGATCCCTGGCAGTGCCCAAGGCCAGGCTGGACAGGGCTCGCAGCAGCCGGGGATGTTGGAAGGTGTCCCTGCCATGGCATGGGTGGAACGAGATGAGCTTTAAAGTCCCTTCCCACCCAAACTATTCCAGGATTCTCTGAACACACTCGGTATCCCGATACCCTTATTTGCAATTCAAGTGTTGACTCCTTTTTCTCTCCCCCACCCGCCCCCCCCCCCCCCCCCCGTTTTTTTTTTTGTTTTATTTTTAAATCCATCCACAGTGGCAAGTTGTGTACTTCACCAAATATAGTCATTTTATCCTGCTATGGCACAGATAGTTTATGGATCAGTTTATTTTTGGAGCTCTCCAGGGAAGACTTTTTGAAGTAAACAAGGGTTATTAGCAACTGAGAGATTGCTTTGGTGGAAGCAGCTTTAAAGTGGTATTTTGGAGTGATTTTTGGTACTTTCTTTCCTTCTGTATGAGGTTATCTGAGGTGTGGTGCCCTATAGATACCAAGATACCAAGAGGCAAACCTGATATTTTTATAACTTTAAATATTTCAACCAAGATTTTAAAATATCAAACAAAAAAGTGTCAGAATTTCATAGTAGTGGCTCTTGAACCAGAGGGTTTTCTCGGTTAGGAAGTTTTTGTATATATATTTATATATATATTAAGTAGTTGTTTATGGAAATGCAGCAGCATAACAAGACTTTGATTCTGAAACTGAGCAAATTTTCCCATCAATAAATGGAAGTAGTTCCCTTTTCAGTAATAGATGTTAGGAAGAAAGATTAATTAATTTACTGACAGAATAAAAAGATAGAGGTTGGTTTTGGGAAACATCCCATCTTCTCCAGAGGCCACAAACATTTTAGAACTTTGTTTTTTCAATTTATCATCTCTCCTACAGCTGGCTTTTCTGTCTGAGTCACCCAGCCATGTGAAAGTTGTGTGGTTCCAGAGCAGGTGTTAATTAAGGTTCCTTTAAAGAACTAATTGATTAATAACATCCAGAGTCATTTAATAAAACCATTAAGGGCCTGGTGCTAATTAGCAATGCTCACAGCTGCAGCTTCCAGAGGCACCTGCTCCAAGAAATAAGTTTGGAAAAGGGCTCCTTTCCTGCCTCTGCTGCTTTTACCATCCTTTCTCTGCAATTTTGGGCAATCAGGTGAGGAAAACGAGTTTTAGTCACAGCTCAGAGCTGCTGATTGTGGATTTCCCTTGGCTTGGGAAGGAGCTGGGGTGTCCCAAGGGATTCACACCCAGGGAATTCCAGGGAGAGGCTCCTGTTTGCCAGGACTTGAGTTTGCCTCTGGTTTTCTCTTGAGCTTCCCCCTCATCCTGGAAAGCTTTGTAGGTGCAGGAACAACACACAGCTTTATTGTGCCAGAATTCCAGGGTTTTCCTTCATTGTGTCAGAATTCCAGGGTTTTCCTTCATTGTGTCAGAATTCCAGGGTTTTCATCTCTTTCCTTGGAATTGGAGTTGCTGGGATTGAGCCACTAGTAGGAGGGGACAGAGCAAAGCCAGGTTGGATTTAGAGCCACAAAATGTCTTTGTATGCAGAACTTTGCTAATAAAATTTTGGTCACAGGTTGATTTCCTTTAGATTGAAACTCCATATTTGGTTATTGACAGATGAAATAACCTGATTTTTTTTCTTATCCATATCATTGAGAGGCTAATCACCTTTTTTTTTTCTTTCCCAAGTAAAATAAAAGGAATAAAATGTCTTCACAGTCACATAAACCACTTGTTTCCTTGCAGGTTTAGGTTTTTAAAGGTGCTGGAAAATAGTGAATTTTGCAACCAGTTAGACTGAAAAACATACAAAAGGTTTAACTTCATCACACCCTTGGTATGTGGGACTTGAAATAAAATAATTTGTGGTGGTGTCTGTTGAACAGAATCATTTGATGTTGCTTCCTGTTTGTAACCCCTGACTTTAGAGCACTTCAGTGAAGAATATATTCAGTTCAAACCTCTGAAAATCTGAGTTTTACCATGGAGAAGAATGGAGGGAATTGATGGCAGTGGGGAGTTCCCATCTCTGCTCCTCAGGTATAGACAGACCAACCTGATCTTCTCTAGCACCCCCTGAACTGAAACTCTGGGGAGCTTAAAGCTGAATTTAGCTGGGAATTTTCACTACAGGGAGGGCAGCTGCCAAGCCAGGATCAGGCGGTGTAAATGAAAATTCAAAATTTGGAGGCAGGATGGGCGGTTGGGCTGTGCTCAGGGACCAGCAGGGACAGGAGCAGAGGGAACAGGCTCAGGGTGGACATCAGCAGGAATTTCCCCATGGAAAGGGGGGTCAGGGATTGGAGCTGCCCAGGGATGGTTGCAGTGCCCATCCCTGGAGGTGTCCCAGCAATTCCTGAGGTGGCACTCGGTGCTCTGGGCTGGGGACAAGGTGGGCATGGGGCACAGAGTGAACTCCACCATCCCAGAGCTCTTTTTCACCCTCAATAATCCTATGAAAATAACTCAGATTTTGAAAAACTGCTCAATTCGTGTTCTCCTACTGAAATGATGCTCTTCATTATTTTTTTTTGGCAAGAATTTGAACCTCCTGCTATCTCTCTGTTATACAGCAGTGCAAGGTCTGGTTTGGCAGCTGGAAAGGTTTTTTTCCTTGATGCCTGCAGCAGGAAAATCCATTAGAAGACTTTGGAGTGAGCAGGTTGTATTTGATGTTGGCTTTCCTGCGTTTTTGTAGTAGCAGCAGCCTGTGCCAACACTGGGGGCTGTTCTTGTCTCCTTTGGAATTGCTGGATCAGAAACATTTTCCAGTGTATTGAGGACTAGCAGTGCACATGTTAGGAAAAAACGAGAAAAAACTATAAATTATTATTACTATTATTCTCTCTTGTTGCTAAAGGTAAGCTGGCAGGCCAAGAGAGAATGGCCCTAGAGAAGAGGGATAAGTGGGATATTGGGAATGAATTCCTCCCTGTGGGTGGGGAGCCCTGGCACGGATTCCCAGGGAATTGTGGCTGTCCCTGGGTCCCTGGAAGGTGGATGAAGCTAATCCTGGAAGTTTGAATTTCCTGGAATAATGGAATACCCTGAGCTGGAAGGACCCATAGGGTTCCTCCAGTCCAGGCCATCCCCAAATCCCCACCCTGGGCATCCCTGGCAGCGCTGTCCAACCTCTCCTGCAGCTCTGGCAGTGCCCAGCAGCCTCAGGGGGAAGAACCTTCCCCTGATCTCCACCTAAACCTGCCCTGGGAGTCCTTACAGGATTTTTGGAGCTGTTCCCAATTAAAATCCTCCATCTAGTGGCTGAAACCAAGAAAACAACGGGACGGGATTTGCTGTCTGGGCAGGTCTGCTCTCCCATTTGCTGCTTTTCAGCGAACTCTTACAAATTGTGCCTGGTGTGAATGATCCCTGTCGGGAATAATCCCCCCGGGATCCGGAATTCCAGCCCCTGCCTTCAGGCCTGCAGTCTGCAGGCATTTAGAGCTCCTCGCCCGGGGGTGGCCGCTGAGTTCAGCGGGATTAAAGGGCTGTAAATTGAATTCAGGCTCTGAGAGTGTGTGCGGGCACCTGAGAGCAGAGCTGGGCCACGTGTGGACATTTCCTGCCCAGCTCCTGGGGAATAATCCCAGCCGGGCTGTGCAGGGGGGTTTGTACAAGATCCACAGGGAATTGGGGCTGGAATTCCTGCTCCCTGTGACCACCCACGGCCATTCCTGGGCCTGGGAGGACACCGGGGAGCAGGGAAGGCATTCCTGGGTTATTTGTTGGGTGTTGGGTTAGGATTGGTGCCAGGCTTAGAAGAGTTGGGAAAAGACATCCAAGCAAAACAGGGCTTTGTACCAGGTGGAACAAAAAAAAAAAACCTAAAAAGCAAATATTTCTGAAGGCAAAACAATAAACCAAAAGTAATAATGGGAGCTTTCGTGGTAATTCTTGAGAATTTCTGCCTCCCTGGGAGGTTTTCTACTCCACAGCTTCCAGCTTCTTTTTTCCTGGAGCAACCATTTCCTTTTTTTGGTTGCTAGCTGAATTTTACCACTTGCACTGGAGTCCATCACCATGTTACCTCTGTGAGTGATATTTCTTTGATATATCCATCTCCAGAATGTTGTGGCTGGTGTCCTGATTTTCCCAGATAGGGAATATTTCTGTCATATTTTTTTGGGAAAACAGACATTTTTCCTGATCTTTGGCTGAATCAAATCTGCTTGTCTACTATTACACTCATTTTTAAGCTGTTAAACTGAAATGTTTGTGTGGTTTCACTATGAAATTTAATTGAAACACAATGTTTTTCCTTGCCTTTTAAGGTGGATTGAGGATAAGGGTGACAGCCAAACAGATGCTAAGAAAAATTATTCTCGTTTGTACTTTCGGGTAGTAAGAAGGAAGTGTAAATCTGATCTCTTCCTCCTAAAAATGAGTTTTAATTCACATTGAGATGGGCTGCAGAGAGCTGGGGCTCAGAGGAGGCTCTTGGATTTATGGTGCTTTGAGCCCTGCATGCTCTTAAATTGTTGCTTTTTATTGTGTTCCATTTGCACTGGTGTGGCTTTTTTGGGAATTGGGGATTGGTGCAGGAAGGTTCCGTTCCAGCTGCCAACCAAGGTGATTTTATCATGGAGGAAAAGCCAGGCTCTGGGTTAGAGAATTGCTGCAAGTCACAGAGAGACTGAAATGAGAATTGTTGTGTCCTGAGCTTTGTAGCTCCTGGGAATAACTTCATGTGTGGAATTACCCTAACATTCCTTGGAGCTGCTCCAGAGGTTGTTCCCCAGGACCCTCCAGGGGGGTCCCAGCTGTGCCAGGGGTTTGGGGTCTCCAGAGGGGGATTCTTGTTCCTGGAGACCTTCCCAGGGCCAGTCCTGTCCTGTTCTTGGGCTGCTGCTTTGCTGGGATCCTGTCCTTTGCTTCCCAGGTGCAGTTAGAGGGGATCATTCCATGCCCAGAGACAGCTCAGTGCCCCTCTGGGCTATTTCCCTGCAGGGATGAGACCTCAGGGATTTAAATAAAAACCAAATTAATGAGTATTTTGTCCTCTGCATCTTCCCTGGAGAGCGTGGATGATGTTTATACCATAATCCCTGCACAGTTTGAGGTCATTCCTCTGCTCCTGGAGATCAGCCCTGGCCTGTGCTGGCTTCATTCCTGTCACTGAGCTGGGCTTTGTGTTCACCTGCTGTGGAAAACCTTGGGAAATCTCACTAAATCAGAGTTTTTGCAGGATAAGGACCTTTGGCTTAGAAAATGGGCTCAATTAATGAATTAAATTCATTTGAGGGGAATGGTTTTCCATGGACAGGGACAGATGGGATGTGGGGAAGGAATGAGGGTGCTGAGGCCCTGGGGTGATTTCCCAGAGCAGCTGGGGCTGCCCCTGGATCCCTAGCATGGGGTAGTGGGAGGTGTCCCTGGGCTGGAATGGGATGAGCCTCAATGCCCCTTCTCACCCCACCAATTCCATGATTCCAAGTGTGGTTGGATACAGATTTTTGGAACAGAAATTCCATTTTTGAGCAATGCCTTTAATCGATAAGAGGGAAGAGTGGAATGAAGAAGAGGAAGAACATTTGAGGCTCTGGGGCTGGGCAGAGGGAAATGGCATTTCCCAGCTTTTCCCACACAAGCAGCAGCAACATTTGCCACAGTGCAAGTTGGAATCTGAGGGATGATTTTCATTTATCAATAGCACTGGGAAATGTCCAAGAGAGCTCAGCTGCTCCAGCCAGAGTAGTGCAATTCCACACTCCAAGCAGAGCTTTGGAATGTGTTTGGGTTTTTTAAAAGATGATGTTTACCCTTGCTAATTAATATGAGAGAAGGTTTCTGGTTTGTGCATGTTCTCCTGTGTTAACAAGGCATTGGATGGGTTTGATTATCCACTTTGGAATGCTGCCCCGTGACCAGGGAAAGCCATCAGATATTTCAGTAAATAGCTTTGTTTACAAGGGACTGCTCAGAAGAATTATTCAGAATTAATGTTTTAAAATAGATTAATTAAATTACATTAAACTTGTGTGTGGAAAAGCTAATCTGGAATTCAGGTGAATTTAATTTAGTTGCTTACAAATATTAATTTACTTAATTAAACAAAGGCTGATTGAATTCTGTGTTAAGTGTATCAATTCTGAGTAAGAGTATTGGCAGAGATATTTAATGTAATTTATCTAATCAGCTTTAAATTTATATCTTTAGTTGTCTGTGATGAGTTTTTTTTTTTTGAGTACTACAGTTCTGGAGCCACTTCCAAGCAAGTGCTTATGGGGATACTCAGGGCTTTTTGCTCCCATTTTTAAGGGAAAATGAGATGATTTTTAGTTGTAGTTTCATTTATCCAGCAGGTGTCTGCTGGGATTATTGAATCAGAGGAACAAAGTGGGCTCTGGCCTGGGGTGGGGAAAGGTGGGGTAGTGGAAGAGCTGCTCTGGTAATGGGCTGTAGGAGCTCTGAGGGGTTAAAATGTTTGGGGAACCTGGGATTTCCCAGAATTGGTTATTGAGGGTGGAAGGAGCTCTGGGATCAGCTGTGCCCCATGCCCACCTTGTCCCCACCCAGAGCACCGAGTGCCACCTCAGGAATTGCTGGGACACCTCCAGGGATGGGCACTGCAACCCTCCCTGGGCAGCTCCAATCCCTGACCCCCCTTTCCATGGGGAAATTCCTGCTGATGTCCGACCTGAGCCTGCCCTGGCCCAGCCTGAGGCCGTTCCCTCTGCTCCTGTCCCTGTTCCCTGTCCCCTCCTGGCAGGAGCTGTGCAGAGCCAGGAGGGCCCCCTGAGCCTCCTTTGCTCCAGGCTGAGCCCCCTCAGCTCCCTCAGGATTCTCCATTCCCTTCCCAGCTCCCTCAGGATCCTCCTGAGCCCTTTCCCAGCTCCCTCAGGATCCTCCTGAGCCCCTTCCCAGCTCCCTCAGGATCCTCCTGAGCCCCTTCCCAGCTCCCTCAGGATCCTCCTGAGCCCCTTCCCAGCTCCCTCAGGATTCTCCAGCCCCTTCCCAGCTCCCTCAGGATTCTCCATTCCCTTCCCAGCTCCCTCAGGATTCTCCGTTCCCTTTCCCAGCTCCCTCAGGATTCTCCAGCCCCTTCCCCGCTCCCTCAGGATTCTCCATTCCCCTTCCCAACTCCCTCAGGATTCTCCATTCCCTTTCCCAGCTCCCTCAGGATTCTCCAGCCCCTTCCCAGCTCTCTCAGGATTCTCCATTCCCTTCCCAGCTCCCTCAGGATTCTCCATTCCCTTTCCAGCTCCCTCAGGATTCTCCATTCCCTTCCCAGCTCTCTCAGGATTCTCCAGCCCCTTCCCAGCTCCCTCAGGATCCTCCATTCCCTTCCCAGCTCCATTTCCCTCCCTGGACACACTCCAGCCCCTCAGTGTCTGTTCTGGAGGAGCCCAAACCTGACCACAGCCCAGGTGTGGCCTCAGCCATGCCCAGCACAGGGGACAGTCCCTGCCCTGGGGCTGTGGCCATGCCAGGTGCCAGTGGCCTCTGGCACACCTGGGCTCCTGTTCAGCCCCAGTCCCTTCCCAGCTTTCCAGCCTGGAGTTCCAGGGGTTGTTGTGACCCAAGGGCCCTGTGGAACCTCGTGGATTCAGGCTGGCCCCTTTGGAGGCACCCAAGGAATTGGGAGTGGAGCGGGGAGGAAATCCCTCCAGGACACACCATAACCTGTTCCACACTTTTAGAGTTGGAGGAGCCCCTGAAATTCTCTGAGAGAATCCAGAAGTGCAGCATAGATCCACCAAAAGCCCTGGGCTGGAATTGGTGTGAGCCTGGCTGGCCAGGAACTCCTTTCATGGAATATTTTCCACTGCCTGGTAGAACCTTCCTCCCCATCCCCTCTCCCAGACAGGGGCAAAGTGACCATAAAATATTCCTGTGTTGATCCAACTTCCATGTGCTGCTTGGGGAGGAGAAGTGGGCACGTTCCTTGGCCCTGCTGTGGTTTATCCCCAGCTTCCTGGCTTTCTGTTAATATTTCTTTTTTATAACTGAAAATTTGTTCCTGGGAATAGTTCAGCACTGGTGGCCCGATGCCAATGTACATACACTTAATTTAGATTTAATGGGGACTAGAGGTTCAGACAGAAGGTGGAAAAAAAGGGGGAATATAGAGGAAATTTCAAGAAAAAGAGTGTTTTACGTGAGGAAAACTGGTAAATACTTCACTGAGTAAAGTACATGGAAACCATAATGGCAAAGTTACTCTGAATTTGTTGACTGAAGCTTTTGGAAGCTGATAAACTCCTCTAACTCTCATCCTGTTGAATTTGATCAGGCTTTTCCCCTTGGCTCTAAAGCAAGGTCATACCACCAGTAAAATTTACTGTTAGAAATGGAAATGGTGAAACTGGGAGAGGGACTCTTTATTCAAGGTGTGAGAACTGCAGTGGCTGCAGCTTCCTTGGACTTTCCTAATCCTAATTCATTTATTTGTTATTTTGTTTGTATTTATTTGTTTCCCCCTTTATGTTTTGATCCAGGATGGCAGCAGAAGGGAATTTTGTCCTGGCTTTGAAAAGGCAGAATTGTGGTTGATTTCTTCCAAGTTGTGTCTGACTTAGTGAGATTGGAATAAAATTCATTTAAATTGAAGTAAATACTGATGTTGTGAACACACATTTCTCTGTGTGTGCTGTAGCTGCTCTGCCAGCTGTAGGTTGGTGGTTGTGCCCTTCTTTAAAGGCTCTGGGACAGAATATTTGGGTATCCCTGAGGTGAAGTTGAGCATTTCAGCCTGTGTCCTGTCAGAGGTGGACAATGGGTGTTGGAAACACGAAATAATTCAAAGAAAAATTGAATTTAGTGATTTTTAAATTTAAGTTTGAAGGCATTGAGTTGTCTATGCAGGGCCAGGAGTTGGATGATCCATGTGGGTCCCTTCAACCTCAGGATTTTTTGTGCTAGATATGTGAAGTATTAAAGTGGATTTATACATTTATTACAATTTAATTGCAACACAATTATTGCAGTTCCTTCAGAGGAGAAATCTGTTGCTCTGAGTGGTTTCAATGCAATACGTGCAGCATCAGTGAGTCCTGTAATAACCAAGTGAGTTACAGTGACTCCTGCAAATAAGAAGCTTTTAAACAGTTCTAATTTGTTCTAATTTGGCCTTTTTTGGTGCTTGCAGTGGTGGATGTGTCCCCTGAAGCCGAGGCAGGGCTCTCCTGGTGCAGGCCATGTGTGACAGGATGGATCAGCTCAGCTGCTTTGTTCTGCTCAGCCTGGCTGGGCACCAGCACTTCTCAGAAATGGCAAATTTCCCTTGCCAAAATGGCATCCACGAGCACGGAAGGACTGCCAGGGTTTTTGGGCTTGCTGCCACACTCTGTGCTGGCCCAAAACTCTTTCACCATGAGCAGAATTTCAAGTGACTCAGTGCTGGCAGTGCTGGTATTTTGGGTAAACAGTTGGGAGATGTGGGGAGGCCTCCTCAGAATCCTTCTCTAGGTTTTGTTGCTCTCCTAAAAATTTATCCTCTCCACGTCTGGCCTGATGGATTTCTTGGGCTCAAGTGGGAGAGGAAAATCGTTGTACATAGTTGGATTTGATTCCATGTCCGTGTTAATGGATGAATTATCATTTCCATCAGTAAATCTCCATTTATCTCTTCAGTGTTTATTACTCTAGGTTAAAAGAGGAAAAAAAAAAATCCACTGATCTCTTGGTATTTGTTGTCTAGCCCTTTGTAAAATGGGAGAAAGCACAGCTAGGAGAGATTGCAGCGATTTTATTTCAATTTTACAGGTTGAAGGTTTCTCTTAAAACACTAATAAATAACCTGGACTGAGAATTCCAGGGCAGCAAGGCTGAGAAATATTTTGACTTTAAAATCAGGACCATATCCTGAAAAAGGTTTCATCAGAACTGAGCTGTAGAAAAACCAGGCAAGTTCATCCTGAAGAAAAAAGTCAAGTTTTACTTTAGTTGTAACAAGGTGTGAGGAAACTCCTGGTTCTCACTGAGTTTAGGAAGATTTTAGAGGCCTGTTAAGACTCAGAATTTGCAGTTCTTGCAAACCTGGTGTGGATGGGAGCTTTGGGAGCTTTGAGAGTGTGAACCTGAAAGTTCTCCCTATCCCTGGGAATGTGCAACGAAGAGCAAGGAAAGCTTCAGCTCCTGCCTCAGCCCTGGGGCAGGGAGGTTCCTCCTGCAGGAGCTGAACCGTGGATGCCACTGGAAAATCCCTTTGGAGCTTGGTCATTTCTCTGAATTTTTGATAAAAGGAGAATGAACAGCTGCAGGTGTTGATGCTGCCTGAGCTGTTTCACAAACATTAACCCTGTCCTTGCTGCTGTTTTGCAGGAGTGCATGCCTGGGCCAGCTCTGCCCTGGGGAGCTGCAGTGGTGCCTGAGGGGTTTTGCTGCAGGTTCTGAATGATGTCAGAGCAGGATTTGGCTGATGTGGTTCAGATTGCTGTGGAGGACCTGACTCCTGATAATCCAGGTAGGAAGAGATTTCCAGCAGTGCCCATGAACTGGAAGTCACTGCTGAGCTATTCTTTAAAATACCAACCAGGGTTTTATTCCAAAAGGTGCTTTTGAAGCCCATGTCCCATGATTTCCAGAGCTTCACTGTGTATCTCCAAACCCTTTTGATCAGATTATTTTATTTATTTCACTTTTCTCTTAAAGGCTTTATTGCCTGTTTGGTTTTTTTTGTGGAGGGGTAGACTAACCCCCAAAACAATGAAATATTCCTGCAGTCTTGTTTTTCTCCATGGTTTAGGCTTTTCCTCCAATGGGAACTGTTCCCCATCCATTAGGAATTGTTTTAGGTGTAAGACACTTTGTCTCATCCATTATTAAAATTCTTTGGACAGTCAAATAGAAAAACACTTCTGAAAGCAAATATTTGGATATCACTTGCTCAGAAATTGACTTCCTGAGTGAAAATCTATTGAGATGTTGGTCCTCTGTGGCTATTGCAAGTAAGAGCAGTAATGGAAATGAGAGACGCAGGCCAAAAAATTGCTTTTCTGATACAAAATGAAAAAGTCACTCAGAAATGGTCCCAAAGAGTTGGAGGAGAAACTGAGACCTGCCAGTCCTTCAAAAGTCTTTGCTTGGTAGAGGAACTCAAACCTGGTCCCATCACCACTGTCAGAGATTTGAGAGAACCCCCAAGCAAGTGTCAAAGAGCACATTAAATATCTTCATTAAATGTACAGGCTTTTGTTTTCTCCACTTACTGTATTTTTAATTTGAGCTTTGTCCTCTCAGGCTCTAAACTCTGGCAATACAAAAAAACTTCTTGTTTCCTTTGCAGTTGTGCTGGAGAACCATGAAGTGGCAGATGATGATGTGGAGCCTGCCCTGAAACGTCAGAGGATAGAAATCAACTGCCAGGATCCCTCTATTAAGGTTATTTCATGTCCTTCCCTGGGTTTCAGTTTAATGCCAATTCAGTTTAGGGGAAGTTATTACAAGAATGTAAAATAAACTGTTTATACTTAATACTGGAATTATTCTGCTATACACTTGTGCATTTTTAGGCACAAATTTAAAAATCTGGATAATTGTCTAATTTTTGCAGTGTAGAATTAGTACCAAGAATTTCAGATGTAATGTAAAATATCACCAGAATTAATTGCCCCAAAACTTCAGTACTGGGACATTTTTTGATAAATTAAATTGACCAAAAAGAGATGAACTTGAGGATGTATTTGTGTTACAATTTGTAGATACTTTCAGCATGTTTGAAGTTATTATTTGAAGCTCACAGCATTATCCTGATAGATAATTCACATTTAATTCTGGCTCAGGAGCTCAGGAGTCACCCTGCTGTGATTTAGGGTTGGTTTTTGCCCTGGAGTGTGAGTACCTGATGAGTATTTCAGTGCCACAGGCACTGTCCTGTGTAATTCTGTATTTTTGGGGCGATCCCAGGAGCTGGAGCTGTGTGAGGGAGGAGTTTGGGGAGCTCAGTGACTGCAGGGCCACAAGATGGCACAGCTGCTGTTTGCAAAGCACACAGAGTGCAGCTCTTCCCTCCAATGGCCTGTTTTCCCAGGAGAACCCAAGTGGAATATGTTTTCTTTTCAAAAAGATTGCTTAGCAAAACAGATTTTATTTATTTGCTTTTCTTGATTTGTTGTTCAGCAGGAAGCTGAAGTGAGTGGCATTAATTGTCTCCAAGATTTTTTGTGTTGATACAATTTCCACTGCAATTTATCTGTTTGGGCAGGAAAAAAACTTACTAACTTTATCCAGGAGGATGCATCCAGAGATTTATAATCCTTTTGTTTTCACATGTGGGCTGCAAGGCTTTGGCAAGTCATTAGAAACGATTTTGCAGCGGATGAAATCATCCTGACAAAGTGCTTAGGTGAAAATGGCTTTGGCTGGGCTGCTTTTGGCTCCCAAATAAAGATCTGGAAGAATGTGAGCCTGCTGAAACGCTCCTGGATGTCATCAGGGGTGGATTTTGTCACTAGACAGGCTGTGAGTTCCTTTAGGATCGCTTCCCAGTCACGTTTGTCTGGAGCTTCCTCGGGAGTGGGGATGAGGCGGGAGCGTTCTCAATGCGGGTTCTTCTCCTCCCTCCGCAGTCGTTCCTGTACTCCATCAACCAGACCATATGCCTGAGGCTGGACAGCATCGAGGCCAAGCTGCTGGCCCTGGAGGCCACCTGCAAGTCCCTGGAGGAGAAGCTGGACCTGGTCATGAACAAGCAGCACAGCCCCATCCAGGTGCCCATGGTGGCCGGGTCCCCGCTGGGCGCCACCCAGACCTGCAATAAAGTCCGATGGTAAGGACACAGCACTGCCCAGTGCCCTAAAAACCCCCAAATCCAGGAGCTGGACATTCCTGCTCCCTGTGCAGCTGGCAAGAGGCTGCTGGTGGAGGTAGAGTTTCATTTATCTTCTTGAAGGTAATTTTTGTAGCAGTTTTGGGATGTTACTCAGAAGCAGATGCTGGTCCAGGGACAGTTTGCAGCTCTTCCCACATTTCATCCTGACTTAAACCAGACTCCTTCATCCATCCCCTGGAAGAGCCTCAGCAGCTCTTTCAGACAGGTTTTTGAGACTTGCTCTGCTTTTATTTATAGCTGTTTTGACTTAATGAGTTCATCATCATTCTAATTGCTTCTCATTTTACTTCTCCTCACCAGAAGTACAATGGACTGTGTTTTATGAACTTGTTTGCAAAAGAATCCTGCTAGAAAAATATCTCTGCTTTTTTTGGAGTTAGAAGCTGGAGGTGGAAAGTCTGTTGAACAATCTAATGCACTTTGCTGAAAGATCAGGCTTGACCTGCAGTCCCTTTGTGTCTCACTCCCCTAATGTGGTTTTAAGTACTTAAATCTTGATGTGTCTGTCATCTTATCATCGAGGTGATCCCAGCCAGAGAAATCTGCTTAACAAAAGACTCTTTTCTCCAACACTTCTTCCTCCTTTTTCATTTTTTTATAGCTGGAAAACACTTCATACTGCTCTGAATAACTACTTTTTACTCTCCATTACAAAGGTGTGCAGGCATTTAATTTTTCTTTTAAGCAGGTGCTGTGCCTGCTTTTCCCTCTGCTTTTGAGGGCTTCATACACGGAAAAGATCACTTACAGCTGAGCTGTGTAATAACAGACACAAAGTACATGCAGTAAGGACTTGGATCACAGAGGGAGCAACCAGAGTTTTACACCAGGGCTTTTGCTAAATACTCTTTTCTCAATAATTGTTTCTTCAAGAGCCTTCTTGAAATCTTGGCTGAATGTTTTGTCGTTAATTTAGAGATCTCCAAGTTCTTGTGCACGAGCTGTGGTTTGTGCAAAAGAGGCTTCAGAAACCTTTTCAGGAACCCACAGCCCCTTTGGGACCCTATTAATTCATGCTCAGTGAATGCTTTCCTCTGTAAATTGTACTATTTTGAGTTTCTGAAGGAATTTGTCAGACTTGAGCTGCTTGGTTTGGTTTGGTTTGTTTTTAAATCTCTGCAACCATCAGAAATCTGTCCTGGCTGTTGATTGTACTTCATCTTTTGGTTTGGGTTACAGATTTTTGCTGACAGCTCCTCAGCCAGTCTGACACCATCATTTAGATAAAAGTTTTGAAGAAAACAGGAATCTCTGCCCCAAATATTTGTTGCTGTTGGTCTGGAGTTGCACATTATCAGAGGTGTGATGCCAGGAGAGCACTGAGGGCTTTTTGTGCTGGAGCTGACTGTGGCCTGTGGGACTCGAGAGAAAATAGGGCTGGATGTGTTGAATTTGGCACTGGGGACACTCCATTTGCACAGGGACAGAATGTTTCCCTGAATTCCCTGTCTTTCATCCATAAATCCCTTTATCACTTGTTGATTGTTTCCAATTAAAGGCTGTTCCATTGTACCAGCTCTGTATCCTTCCCTCTTCCCCATCCATCACAGAAGGCAGAGCTTCCCATAAGTTTGGGGTAGGGATTTTCAGATTCTCCACAGGAATAGGATTCTCCAGCCTCCTTCTCCTCCTCCTGCCACCAAACTCACGCTGGGTTTGCTGCTGTAACAAAAAGTTGTGGTTGTTAAAAGCTGTCAGGGAAGATGGTGCTGCACTGCCAGGAGAGCAGCTCTTGGGAAAAAATGGGAATAAATCCAGTAAATTCAGGATCCTGGCTGAGAATTTGGCCTGTGGGAATCCATGAGCTGGAGGTGCTGGTGGGTGGGGGCTGGCCTTGATTCTGCCCCTCAGGTGAGACCCCACCTGCAGAGCTGCCCCAGCACAGCAGGGACCTGGAGCTGCTGGACAGGGCCCAGAGGATGGAGGATGAGCAGAGGATGGAGCAGAAAGGCTGGCAGAGGTGGGATTGTTCACCTGGACAGGAGAAGCTTTGGGGTGACCTCAATGTGGCCTTCCAGGACCTGAAAGAGCTGCAGGAAAGATGGGGAAGGAGTTTGGACACGAGTTGGAGGGACAGGACCCAGGGAATGGCTCCCACTGCCAGAGGGCAGGGCTGGGTGGGAGATTGGGAAGGAATTGTTCCCTGGGAGGGTGGGAGAGAGAAGCTGTGGCTGCCCCTGTGCAGGCACTGAGTTTGTGGTGATTGGAGTGGGGCTGGCCCAGCCCATCCCTAACTGGGCACAGTGTGAGGAGCAGGAGAGCAGCACTGACAGCAATGAGCCATGGAGTGCCCAGGGGTGCTGGGCAACCACCAGGGAGCAGAGGGCACCCAGGGGCAGGGCATGAACAGAGGGCACCCAGGGGCAGGACATGAATGTGAGGGAGCAGAGGGCACACAGGGGCAGGACATGAATTTGAGGGCACACAGGTGCAGGGCATGAACATCAGGGAACAGAGGGCACCCAGGGGCAGGGCATGAATGTGAGGGAGCAGAGGGCACACAGGTGCAGGACATGAACATCAGGGAACAGAGGGCACACAGGAGCAGGGCATGAACAGGAGGGAGCAGAGGGCACACAGGAGTAGGGCATGAATATGAGGGTACCCAGGGGCAGGGCATGAATGTGAGGGCACCCAGGGGCAGGGCGTGAATTTGAGGGAGCAGAGGGCACACAGGGGCAGGACATGAATTTGAGGGCACACAGGTGCAGGATATGAACATCAGGGAACAGAGGGCACTCAGGGGCAGGGCATGAATGTGAGGGAACAGAGGGCACCTAGGGCAGGGCATGAATTTGAGAGGCACACAGGAGCAGGGCATGAACATCAGGGAGCAGAGGGCACACAGGAGCAGGGCATGAACAGAGGGATGAACAGAGGGCACCCAGGGGCAGGGCATGAATGTGAGGGAACAGAGGGCACACAGGTGCAGGGCATGAACAGGAGGGAGCAGAGGGCACACAGGAGCAGGGCATGAATGTGAGGGCACCCAGGGGCAGGGCGTGAATTTGAGGGAGCAGAGGGCACACAGGAGTAGGGCATGAATTTGAGGGGCACACAGGTGCAGGGCATGAATGTGAGGGAGCAGAGGGCACACAGAAGCAGGGCATGAATTTGAGGGCACACAGGGACAGGGCATGAACATCAGGGAGCAGAGGGCACACAGGAGCAGGGCATGAACGGGGCGAGCAGAGGGCACACAAGAGTAGGGCATGAATTTGAGGGCACACAAGTGCAGGGCATGAATTTGAGGGCACACAAGTGCAGGGCATGAACATCAGGGAACAGAGGGCACACAGGAGCAGGGCATGAATGTGAGGGCACACAAGTGCAGGGCATGAACATCAGGGGGGATAAGAGGCTGGGCTGGAGGACAGGAGGAGCAGCTGCTGCAGCCTTCTGAGGTGGCAGGGTTGTTACTCTGTGGGGACAGGCACCTGAAGCCTTCTGGTGAGGAATGGTGTTACTGTGGATGGGGAATGCTTCAAGCTTTCTGGAATTGTGTGCTGCTACTCTGTATGTCATCAAATTTTAGAATTTTGTTTGGAATCACAAGATTTTTAAAGACTACAGAAGAAGTGGAAGTAAAATTTGGATGTTTTTGAGTAAAATAATTTGGTGAAGTGAAATTTCAGTTTAGGGGGTGAGAATTTGAATTGTTTTCCATAATTTTGTGGATTGGGCCACAAAATTGTTGCTTTTCCACATCATGGTATGTGCTGTGGCACCCCTGGAAGTGCCCAAGGCCAGGCTGGAGGTGTTCAGATGTAAATGGAGAAAATCCAGAGGTAAATGGAGCTCAGGTGTTTTCCTGGACCTATTTTTTTTTTTTTGCTACAGTTAAAAAACAGACCACAAGCATCTGGTTCTGTTCCATATGTATTTGTGGGTAATTGACAACAAGTATAGAGATAAAAACATTTCTTTTTTTTGTCTTTAATGAGAGTGGGACAGTAGTAAATGGAACTGTAGATTAATTGCACTCAATTAATGAGCCAAAATCCATCCTGGTGTCCTTGAACAAAACTCGTTGGGGGTTGAACATTGGCTAATTAATGTGGCTAATTAATCCTCAGATGCAGTTTTGTACCAGATGGGATGTTTGAATTTGCTGTGTGTTTTTGTAGGTGTGGATCGTTGAAATGTTTGCTTTACCATTGAATTTAATCAGCAGAACAATTGAATTGAATTTGGAGAACAGGACTTGTCCACCCACTTTGAAATTTGCCATTTGGCAGAGCCCCACATCCCCCAAATTCCAGAGCTGTGTTTCTGCTCATTGTTTCCTTGTTTATAAGTGGGTTTGGGGTCAAATAATGCAAACTTGAGAGCTGAGATGATCTTAAATGAGGTTGTAAAGCAGAGGATGTGGTGTGGAATGAATTGTAGGGGGACTGTTCTAGATTTAGCAAAAATACTTTTGCTTCTCCATAAAACCTTTAGGAAAACAAACAAACCTAAAGAAATATAATCAAGGTATTGGTGTATAAACCCTAAAATAGCCAGAATTCTATTTTTTAAATTTATATATATCGATATATTTATTCTTTCTGTGAGTTACAAACCCCTTGGCCAATCTAATTGCGTTTTTATCAGGAGGATTTTTACTGATTATAATAAACTATCCCACTATGCTAATCCAGACTTTTGGAAGAAATAATAATTCCTCAGCCCTTATCAGTGAGCAGTGGCTGCTGAGTCTCTTCCCTGTGTTCACTGCAGTTGATATTATAACTCATTAGGGGATGTAAACCACTTTATATCCTTTTATTTCACTCAGTGATAAATAAATTAACATTGGGAACCTTCAGGATTTTTGCTGGTTTTAACTCAATTTAAGAGCTAATTGTTCCTTCTTGGAATTGCTTCTGAAGACCCTGAATTTGCAGGAAGATTTTAATTGATTTATTTGGCAACAAAGCATGGATTGAGGAGCAGAGGATCAGGCAGGGTGAAGGGTTTCTTTTCAAGGTGCAGGTCCATGAATCAGCCTGGAAAAACATTTCCCTGGCAGCAGATTCAGCCCTGGAGACAGCCCACAGTGCCTGGGGCTGAGAGGGGAGTCAGGTACAGAGTCAGGAATTTGGGATGAGCTCTCAGGGTTTGATTTGGAGAAGCTTTGGAGTTGCCCAGGTTTGCAGGAAATTCTGCAGCAATCCAGGTTTATTTCTCCTTTATTTATCCTTGGCCTTTCCTGGGGCCCCACCCAGCAGCAAATGTGCAAAAAGTGAATTTTGGGAGGCTTGGACAGGACCACAGCTGGACTTTTGTCCTTGTTTGGATGGAGGAATTCCCAACCTTTCCCTGTCTGTCAGCAGGCTCTGCCACGGGAGCAAATGTTTATTTGGAATTCCATAAATAATTACCAACAATTCTTTAGAATATTTGGGTTCTGGGATTCTCCCAGGTGGAATTCTGTTTTCCTGGAGGATTGAGGAGGAAGGGGCTGCAGGAGAATGGCACAATTGTCTGGGGTCTGTTCTCTCCACGCTCATTTTGGTTCCACTCCCTGTGGGGAAACAGAGTCAATATTGACAATGAGAAAATCATCATTAACACTTCGTGAATTAAAAAATCCTGTTTGGAACCACAAGATTTTTAAAGACTACAGAAGAAGTGGAAGTAAAATTTGGATATTTTTGAGTAAAATAATTTGGTGAAGTGAAATTTCAGTTTAGGGGGTGAGAATTTGAATGGTTTTTCATAATTTTGTGGATTGGGCCACAAAATTGTTGCTTTTCCAGCCTTTGGAGTCCCCTTTTTTCGGTTCTGATAAAGAGATCAAGGAGTTTCCACACATCATTTGTGTATGAACGCTCTGTTTTCAGGTTGAGTTTGTGAATTGTGTTTTGTGTGGTTTTGTACATGAGGGAAGTCAGTGTCTGTCACCATCGTGCCAGCACTGAGCAGTTGCAGCCTGCAGGAATTGTTGTGCCTTGGGATATGTGGTGAAAACCCCAAATTCCTTCTTGAGGTGTAGTAGAGAAGTTTCTCTGAAAATTACAGTTCTGTCCTGCACTCAAAAATGGAGTTTATAAACAGAACAAATGAAATAAGGCATTATTAGATTATCTGTCAGCTCCTTTTTCTTTATCCAGAGTTCTGTTGTTTCTTTGGCAGTGGAATGGAAAAAAAAACCAAAAAAACCTCCCAAAACTTGACATCTTTAATTCCCTTTAATTCCTTGGAAAACCCAACAGTGCTTTCCAAAATCTCCTAATTTGTCACAAAACGTGTCAGCCTCAACCTCTTGAGGTTTAATTTTATTTTGCCTTTTTGGCCACGTGGATTTCATGGAGAAGATTTCTGTGATCTGTTTGATTTATCAGCAACACCAGTTGATTATTGAAAACGAGTTGATTATTGAAAATAAGGGCTGGGATTTTTGTGAATTCCAAATTCCCCCAGGATTAGGAGGAAGTGGCCTCTTGCATTAATCAGCTCCCCCAGCAGAGTTCTTGTGGAATTTCACATTCCAGGAGTGTTGGATATTGGGGAGCCAAGGGCCCAGGATTTGTTGATAAATTGGAGGCAGTGTCTGACTTGCAGCATTTCAGGGGAAAGGTCATTTATGGGCTGAAACCAAGGATTTACCAGCATCCCTTCAGCTGATTTCAGCAATTCCTGCATGGAGGGGGTGGAATTCATTTATACAACTTCTCAGACTGACCAAGATTTGAACTGTGGATTCCTTCTCCCCACTGCAGCTTCTCTAAAGTTAATGGTTTCTGATGAAATATCATTTCTGAGAGTCCAATAATTCAACTGAGAGCTGAGCAAGTAGCAGCTGATGATTTAGGGCTGAGAAAAGGATGGAAAAAGTGTGGTTTGGATCTTTTTAATTGCACTGGTGCTGTTTCAAATGTGCCTGTCAGGCTTAAACCACCAAAATGAACTTTTAAAAAGAGGTGGTTTTGAATTCTTCAAGAGAATTTGCACTGAAAATCAGATTTTAGGTGATAAAGCTCAGGTTTCAGATGTGTTACTGGGTTTGATATTTTACTTTTTTTGCTAGGAAATTGGGCATTTTCCCTGTTAACTTAGCTCAGGATAAATGTGAAGCCCTTTAATTTGGGAGGTTTGCAGGATTGCTGTTCACTCTTAGCCACATGTGGATAACAGTTGATTTATTGCCACTCAGCTGAAACACTTGCTTTGGGTCAGAGACCTCAGGGAATCCTTTTGGTTCTATTTAATTCTATTTTATTCTATTTAAAATCAACATCCTTTCATTGTAAGGGTGTCTGGGAAGGGAAAAAAAGAGGAATACATGGGAATCAAACAGGATTTGGATTTAGACACAGATTAGGGGGACATTTGCCACTTTAATTACTGTCTAAGAACATTTAAAAATCAATTATAACCTATTAAAATGTGGGTTAAGCTGGCCAAATCCCAGCGATGAGATGAATTCCTGGGAAGGCAGAACATTGAATTCCATGGCTCCATGAGCACAGCCAGGAGTGTTATTATTGTTATTATTATTGAATATATAACACTAAATATGTTCATAATATTAATATTACTATATAAGAATATATAAGATATTATAATATATATGTTATATATTATTATTATTCCAAGAATAAATGGAAAGGAGCAGGAAGTGGGATTTGGTTCAGGCCTTTGTAGGGCTCATCTTTGCTTTCTGCCCAAAGAAACAATTAAAAAATTATTATATTTAATAAAAGTAGGCAGGCTTTTACCTCATGGATGTTGTAAAATGGGAAAATGTTCAGTGAAACTCTACAAATCTTTATCAGTGTGAAGCAGAGCACTGGGTTGTGAAAGTCTGTGTTACACACAATATATTTAATTTATTGAGCAGACCATAAACAGAAGGGGGCAGAAAAGCCTTATTTATCCTTTTGGGTTCCAGCCTGGCAGAATTTAAATATTTTGAATGGTGCAGACACTGGGAATTTGAAAATTCAGCAGTAAAAGCAGACCCTGGAAACTTTTCCTGTAGGTTGGGGAGTTAATTCTGCCAGTGCCAGAAAAGAAATGAAGAGGAGAGCAGGTAATCAATTAGTGATTAAAGGGACAAGGTTTGGAAAGAACAGATATTTAGGTGGTGTCCCAGGATAATTTGTGTACCAGTTGAGAGCAGTTTAAAGCAGTAATTTTGTTTTTAAAAATTGTGAAAACTGCCAGTCTTGCTTTGAGCAAATCATAGAATAATTGAAATTTAGAGTCATTTCAAACACTCGAGTTTGAGAAGTAAATAATTTATTTCTTTCAGTGGGTTTGCAGGGCCCCAGTTTTACTTGAAGCAGGATGGGAAGGAGCAATAGAAGGATTCCCAAGGATGAACCACCCCTAAAGGTTGGAATTGCTGATCCTGGAGGTCTTTCCCACCCTTTGTGGCTCCAGAACCTCTCCCAGATCTCGCTGAGGTTGGAGCCCCTGATCCATCTGCTGTCCTTGGCAGCAGCTGCCCCTTAACTGCTGCATTTCCACCCCTAAAAACCCCTAAAAACCCTTGGAATGTCTTTTCCCCCCTTTTTTTTTAGGAACTGTACATTTTTGCATATCTTGAGCTCCATCTCTTTGTTCCATGAGCGGGAAATCTGCTCCCAATAACTCCTGAAATTGTGTTTTTCATACCAAGGGAAGAGCAGGATTTCTTTAGGGTGCCCTCAGGGGATCTGGAAATTTGAGATTTAATCCCTAATTTCATTCCAAGCATCCTTGGAATGGCTGGACAATGTCTGTGGTGGTGGCAAGGGCACGGAGCTGGCTGGGAACTTGGAAAAGCAGAATTACCTGGTGGGAGTTATTTACAAACTCCCAGAAAGAGCTCAGGGGTGTTTACAGGAACCTGATAATTGTATTTATTTGTTACCTGGTGATCACTGAGGCTTCATTTCCTGTAATTAATATCTTGAAATCCAATTTATAGCACTGCCTCCTCCACCCCCAAGATTTGAGTGCTTAAATCTAAATTGAATTTAGTGCTTACATCAGACTTCTACTGATACCAGAATTTGTCAGAACATCAGGAAAACCATCTCAAAGTAACTAATTGTATAATGAAGGATTCCAGATCTTTCTCCTGATTCAAACTGTGTTTTCTAAACATGCAGAATTTCTATTTTAATCAATAATTTCACTCCTGGAACTTGCTGGGGGTCAGGGCAGCTGCCTCATTTCCCACTGAGCACAATCTCCACGTGCTGCAGTGCTGCTCCTTATCTGCCTCAGGAAGTTAAGGCTCAAAGAAGGGTAATAACTGTAAATTTCTTCCCAGACTGGCTGAAAACAAGATATCTCTGCTGTTGTATTTTTATGAGTACATTTATCTTCAAAAAGGGTGGTATTGACCTGCTGGTTATGGCATGACCTGGCCTTTTCTTGGCCATAATCAAAAGTAGAAGACTGATAATTAATGTAATTTCTAGCACTTTTCAATCCTGGTTATGTCACACGTTTGCCTGGTTGGGTATTTCCCCCCCTGTTTATTTCCCTCCCTGTTTATTTCCATTTTTCCTTTTAGAAAATATTTTTAAAAGCTTTTTTTCCCATTTTTATTTTTTAAAAAAATGATATATTTTCTCTTTATTCCTTTTTTATTATATATTTTTTCTCATTTTTCTTGGGTTTTTTTTCTTGCTTTTTTCTTATTTTTCCTAATTTTGTGTACTTCTTAAAAGCAAAGTGTTCCTTGTCCCTGTGTCACCACACTTAATTTTTACAGTTTCAGCTGTGTTCCAAATAAGAGATTTTAAAATTTTGTTGTATTTTTTTAAACCAAGATCTAAAATAATTTGTGTCCCCATCGAGGTGGTGGAAAATCCCTGGAGGAGCAAGCCTGGCTTGGGAACAGGAGGGTTTGAGTTGATGAACTCCTTGGAAATGGGTGTTGTCATTTTGGAGTTGGGTTCTCCAGGTGGGTTTAGCTTTTCTCAGAGCACAATAATCCCCAGGAGAGTTTAACAGCTTTAAAAATGGGATTAAAATTAAATTTAAAAAAAAATTAATTTAATCTTAAAGCCAGTAATTGATGTTCTCCTGCCTCCAGCCAACCAGAGGCTCCTCTGTAGGTAAAGATAGATTTTGTAACTTGGAAAATCTCTGATTTGTACTGAGCTGAGTTGAAAATCCAACACTGACTGTGTTTAAATTGTTTGGATAAAGCAGCATTTGCTTTCTCTTTTATTATAAATTGCTCCCAGGTCTCTCAGCTCTCAGCTCCAGGAGTTTTTGCAGCCCTGCCTGCTGGACTTTGGCCTGACCTGTTCCAGGGCTGTTCCTGGGGTCTTTGCTCTGGGGCACGTCCAGAATCCAAAGAGAACTTTCAATCCTCAGCTCTCTGAAAATGATGGAGGCCACTGCTGCTTTTTTGGCAGTTGCCTGTGCCTGGACCATGAATTTGGGGCTTGAAATTGGAATTGTTGAGGTGCCTGTGCACAGTGTGCTTGTTGACAGGTTTGTTCATTTTGGAGCATCAACCCAAAGCCATTTCATGGATTCTGTGCCAGTTGGTGGCTTTGCTGCAGATCCTGGGTGGGTTTTCTCTCTTCTTTTTGGATAGGGATCCTTAACTCTGTCAGCAGCAGGCAAAGGAAGCAGGTGGCCATCAGGAGGAAGGAGCATTGGGACATTATCTGCCTAAATAATGATGAAAAGATCTAAAAAGGGGCTGTTGTTAAGGATGAACATGAGTGTTAGTGCAAGATAAACTAGGGATAAAATAAGGAAAACAGCACATTGTACAAAAATGTTTGTTATATTTAGATTTTCTCCCTGCTAGAGATAATTGTGATATTCCTCCACACATGAACTGTACATTTAAATTTTAATTTAAACTGGGAAATAGCAAAGTTCAAGGGCTCTTTTCCAGCCTGGCTTTCCCTTAGGCTGCAGAGTTTTCCAGCAGGAATTCCAGCTCCTCTTCCCATTAACGCTTCTCCATGAGCTGATCCATGGGAGTGAGGACAAAGGGAAGAACCTGCCTGAAAATCTCACTCCAAGTCATTTTCAGTTTTTTAGAGAAACACTTTTGATCCCCATGCAAGAGAGAAATGTCAGTTCATTCCTTCTGCCTGATTTTTCTCTCTCTCCAAATGGAAAGCTCAGCTGGGAAGAGGAGAGGATGGTCCTGGCATTGCCAAAAGTTCTTTTCTGTCTCTGGCTGCACTCTGGGTGATTGGCAGGTTATTGGCAATGGGACCCCAGCCTTTAAGATGAATGATCAGATCTGACTCACACATTTTCCATACTGAAAATGACCTTTGCCAGCAATTTCCTTATGCAAAATATAGACTGGCCTTTTCTATTAAAAAAAAAAAAAATCAAAGGCTAAATATGCAGTCATTAGTTGGTATGTTTATTTTTTAGGAATATTTTCACCTGTAATTTGACAGGTTATTCAGTAAACTGCATTAAAAAATTCCCAAATATCTGCAGGTTGCATGCATTTAAATTTTTTTAGAGAGTTGTGTCCAAGAAGAGGCAAATTGCTGCTCCAGTCTCTCCAAGTCCTAATGCTTGTGGGGAAATGAATATGTGAGCACAAATGGAAACTTCTGGGGCTGTGCAGTCACTCTGGGTTTGTGAAACTCCCCCTGACCCCTGGAATATTTTCCTTCCATCTTCCCCCTGAGTACTGACAGCACTCAAAATTGCTTCCCTTGGGGTCTGAGGGAGTATCCAAAGCTCTCCTCCTCCTCCTTTGTGTTCTCTGTCTTTTAGTACAGAGGGAATGGTTAAAGCAGTTTCATCTTCAGAAAGAGATGGAGAGATTGAAGAAAGGAATGGGAACAATCCAAGGATGCACTTAGCTTTAATGAATTTTAATGGATTTTTTTCAGCTTGGCCCAATATTTTGATTTTATGTCGAATTCCATTTTTTATTTCGTGGCTATTCATCAGATTTCTAAATAAATCTGAAAACAGGGACTGGAACATCTCCAGGGGAAGCAAATTCTTTATCATCCTCCACAAGTCCCTGCCAGGAGGGTGCAGCCAGGTGGGAATTGGGCTCTGCTCCCAGGGAGCAGGGACAGGATGAGAGGGAGCAGCCTCAAGCTGCTCCTGGGGAGGTCCAGATTGGACATCAGAAAGAATTTCAAGCAAGTCCATAAAAATGAACATTCCTAAGACAAAGCAACCCCCCTCAATTCCTTATGTTATGCCAATTTTTAGTGCTAAGGCTTTTATTTTTTTCTTCAGATAGAAACTTAATAAGAGCAAAATGCTAAGGACTTTCTAAATGTAATTTTATTGCATTTATCTCTCCAGTTGAAATTAATTATTCAGAGTCTTCATTAAAAAGAAGCTTTGGTAAGTGACATTTTAAACAGGCCTTCAGAAGTGATTGCAAGGGAGATGCTGATAAAGAACAGTGTCTGAAAGAAGTGTCAAATACTTGAACATTTTCAGCTGGGATGTGAGAACTTGCAGGGCAGCTCTCTGGATAATTTGGGCAATGTAATGAGCACACACACGATGCTGCTGCCCTGGGAGCTGCCAGCACTGCCACATCTCCCTCTTTTATCAAGTGTTTGGGGAGGTTTTGAAATGTTTGGTGCAGAGAAAAGAGATGGAAGTTGTCTTTTTTTCAGAAATAAAAATGTGTGGGTTTTTCCCTTTTGACTGGAAGTGCCCTAAATCCTGATTCTCCAGAGAACAACAGGAAAGCACCAGAAGCCCCCATTTCTTTCTTTTTTTCTTTCTGAATTCTGAGCTCCATGTGCCCACGGGGAGCTCTGGCAGAGCCTGCCCTTGCCTGGGATGAGCCCAAATCCCCCAGAGCCTGCCCAGCTCTGCAGCCAGGGGTCCCTGAGGAATCCCAGCAGCACAGGCAGTCCCTGGCAGGGGGAGGCAGGGCATTGCAGCCTGGGGCTTTTGGAGCCAAAAAATCCAGGGTCAAGCATTTTGTTGGTGCCAAAATTGGGATCCATTCATCCTCAGCTCCACGACAGGGCCTTATCTTTCCTTGATGATGGATAATTTGGCACTTGAGGCTTACACAGACATGAGAATGTTCAAGTGTGTTCTCTGCTGCAGCTGAAGGAAATGCACTTGCTATCACCAAATTGGCTTAATTTGTGTTTCAATAATTAGCCAGGGGAAAATAAATGACCCCCAGTCACGTTTGGGATGTTGGAGCAGTGACAACAAGAACAAGCTGTTTACTGTGGGGAGAGCAAAGGGGAACTAAACCAACATTTCTCAGCCTCAATTCTCCCTGAGCACAGCAGGAACAGTTTAAGTGTGAAATCCACACCTGGGAATATTGAGTGTGGTGTGGCAGTAATGTGAATAATCCCTGCCAACAGCTCAGGTGCCCAGCTGCATGTGGAGACAGTTGTTTGTTCCATATTTCCTTTTGTACTCCAGTGTCAATTTAGCCTGTCTCGAGTTTTCCTTCTCCATTCTCATCAGGAGTGATAAGAGAAGCTTTTTCTGGTTTCTTACACCAGAAATGATTTTGGTATTTGGATTTAGGCTTTTTAATGTGTGAAATCCACACAAGAAGTAGTTTAGTTTTGTTTTTATTCGGTTACAGTCTGGTCCTGTTTGCTCTGATGCTTCTTATGCTGCTCATCTCCCCACCCTGGAGGACAGCACATGCCCTTTAACCATGCTCATTGTCCACTTTTGCAATAAATCCTTTCAAATTCTCTTTTCCTAAGAATTACCCTACTGAAACTGATGCATTACCTTGTAAATTTGCCACAGTACCTCTGCAACCACTCAGATTCTCCCAGAAAGAATTTGGTGGAGCTGTGATTTACACACTTCCCCCTGTGTGTCCTGAATTGATGAATTCCTTCTTGCTTCCCCAGGGGTCGTGGACTTTTATATAATTCCATAGGAGCCATCCATCCTCTGGGAAAATCAGAGTGCTCGAGGTGGTGCCGGTGTCAGCCTCGATGGATTGCCGGCGTCAGCGGTGCCGGGAGAGGGACGAGGCCCAGACCCTCCCTGGATTACTCAAACCCAAACCCTCTTCATGGATTATTTATAAGCTTTGCTCCTTTACATTCCTGTTCCCTCTGTGATTATTTGTTTCTGCAGTGTTGTCCCTCAGACCACGGTGATCCTCAACAACGACCGGCAGAACTCCATCGTGGCCAAGATGGTGGGGCAGGAGGAGCCTCTGAGCAGAGCAGCAGATTCCCTGGAGAACATCCTCAGCAAGTGAGTGCCATTCCCTGGAACCCTCCCTCCTTTCCTCCCTGGCCAGGGCCAGTCTCAAAGGCCAGTTTTTCCCTTCCATTTAAAGGGAAAAATGAGGAATCCTTGAGGTAATAATGGGGGAAAGATTGAACCTGGGCTTGGATAGGTTCTCTTGCTTCCCCCTTGGTGGGAGAGAACATCCTGGAGGAGCTGGGATTATCTCTGGGTTAAGTTAAAGAAGGGTTTCCTATAGCTGTGGATTTTTACATGGATGCACAATCCCTTGGGAACAGGCCAAAATCCTGTATTTAACCAGCTGAAGGAGGAATATGCAGTCCAAGCAAAACTTGGACTATCTAAAGTGAATTTTAAACAAGCAGACCTGGGGATTCTGGGTGGAAAATGGTCGTAATTAATATATTTTTATAAATTACTGGGATATTTCTTTTGTTTTGCACATGGGGCCTAGACTTTTCCATTGAGGCAGATGTAGGAAGTTGATACCTAAGATTTTTTTATTCCTTCTGCTACGTGTGACCCAAAGGGCACAGTCTTAACCTGCACAAAGGGAAATTTAGGTTGGGTGTTAGGAGAAAGTATTTTACTGAAAGAGTGGTAAAGTATTGGATTCATCTGCCTGAGGAGGTGGTGGAGTCACCATCCCTGGATGTGTTTAAAAAGAGACTGGATGTGGCACTGGGTGCCATGGTTTAGTTGAGGTGGTGTTAGGGCATGGGTTGGACTTGATGATCTTTAAGGTCTCTTCCAACTTGGTGATCCTGTGTGATTTTTATTCTGCTGAATGGCTTCCAGTTCTACAGGAGCAGAGTGATTTAAAGGAGCTGATTTTATCCAACACATTTGTTTTGTCAATTAGTGCTTTTAATTCCCTCACAACAATGTGTGGGGCCATGAGCTGGACTGAGTGACACTGGAATCTGGATATTCCATGCTCACGTTCCTTCTGAGGGGTTGTTCTCTGGAGGTAACCTGCGTTGGTCCTCACAGGCTGAATTCAGTAACGCTTGAATTTGGATATTCCATGCTCACATTTATGCTGAGGGGCTGTTCTCTGGAGCTGACCTCACAAGAATGTGCAGGGCCATGAGCTGAACTGAGTAACTCTGGAATTTGGATATTCCGTGCTCACGTTCCTTCTGAGGCGCTGTTCCCTTGAGGTGACCTATGTTGGCCCTCCCAATGATGTGCAGGGCCATGACCTGAACTGAGTGGTGCTGGAATTTGGATATTCCATGCTCATGTTCCTTCTGAGGGGCTGTTCCCTCCAGGTGACCTGTCTAGGCCCTCACAATGACGTGCAGGGCCATGACCTGAACCGAGTGACGCTGGAATTTGGATATTCCATGCTCACATTTGTGCTGAGGCGCTGTTCTCTGGAGGTGACCTGTGTTGTCCCTCACAATGATGTGCAGGGCCACAAGCTGAACTGAGTGATGCTGGAATTTGGATATTCCATGCTCACGTTCCTTCTGAGGCGCTGTTCCCTTGAGGTGACCTGTGTTGGCCCTCACAACGACGTGCAGGGCCATGACCTGAACTGAGTGGTGCTGGAATTTGGACATTCCATGCTCACATTTCTTCTGAGGGCTGTTCTCTGGAGGTGACCTGTGTTGGCCCTCACAACGATGTACAGGGCCATGAGCTGAACCGAGTGCTGCTGGAATTTGGATATTCCATGCTCACATTCTTTCTGAGGGGCCATTCCCTTGAGGTGACCTGTGTTGGCCCTCACAATGATGTGCAGGGCCATGACCTGAACTGAGTGGTGCTGGAATTTGGATATTCCATGCTCACGTTCCTTCTGAGGCGTTGTTCTCTGGAGGTGACCTGTGTTGGCCCTCACAATGACATGCAGGGCCATGACCTGAACTGACACTGGAATTTGGACATTCCATGCTCACGTTCCTTCTGAGGGGCCGTTCCCTTGAGGTGACCTGTGTTGTCCCTCACAACGAGGTGCAGGGCCATGACCTGAACTGACACTGGAATTTGGATATTCCATGCTCGCATTCCTTCTGAGGCGCCATTCCCTTAAGGTGACCTGTGTTGGCCCTCACAACAAGGTGCAGGGCCATGACCTGAACTGAGTGGCGCTGGAATTTGGATATTCCATGCTCACATTTGTGCTGAGGGGCTGTTCCCTCCAGGTGACCTGTGTTGTCCCTCACAACGATGTGCAGGGCCACAAGCTGAACTGAGTAACTCTGGAATTTGGATATTCCATGCTCACATTCCTTCTGAGGGGTCGTTCCCTTGAGGTGACCTGTGTTGGCCCTCACAATGAGGTGCAGGCCCACGAGCTGAACTGACACTGGAATTTGGATATTCCATGCTCATGTTCCTTCTGAGGCGCCATTCCCTTAAGGTGTTGTCCCTCACAACGAGGTGCAGGGCCATGATCTGAACTGACGCTGGAATTTGGACATTCCATGCTCACGTTCCTTCTGAGGGCTGTTCTCTGGAGGTGACCCGTGTTCCTTGCCCACAGCGCGGTGCCGGGCCGCCGGCAGAACACCATCGTGGTGAAGGTGCCCGGGCATGACGACAGCCACAATGAGGACGGCGAGAGCGGCTCCGAGGCCAGCGACTCGGTGTCCAACAGCGGCCAGGTGGGCAGCCAGAGCATCGGCAACAACGTCACCCTCATCACCCTCAACTCCGAAGGTACGTGGGCTGCCAAGGGGAGATTTTGCCTTTTTTTTAATGTACATTTTATGTATCCTCAGTACTCGTAGTGTGCATACTTGTAATTCCTTAGGTCTGGTAATTTAGCACAGTCCTGGTGGTGTTTAGGCCTGACGTCCTAAAGGCCCCAGAGTGAGGCCTCGTGTGAGGCTACAGAGCCCTCAGGTGTCTTGAGAAAGCAACGATGCCTTGAGAGGCTGCCTAGGACAGAGGCTGGACAGTGTTAAAGGAATAAAGTAGGGATTTATTAAAAGGCCTTCAAAGGCTGCACCTTGGGCAATGCAAGAGCCTGGCCAGGGAGTTGGGCTGTGCTCCAGGGAACAGGGACAGGAGCAGAGGGAACGGCCTCAGGCTGGGCCAGGGCAGGCCCAGGTCCGACATCAGCAGGAATTTCCCCATGGAAAGGGGGGTCAGGGATTGGAACTGCCCAGGGAGGGTTGCAGTGCCCATCCCTGGAGGTGTCCCAGCAATCCCTGAGGTGGCACTCGGTGCTCTGGGCTGGGGACAATGTGGGGACTGGGCACAGCTTGGACTCTTATCCTGGAGGTTTTTTCCAGCCTCAGTGATTCCAGAATTTATATTGCTCTGTGAGCTATGCCAGGAGCAAAGCTGCCAGCACCAGGAAGATGTTTGTTGTGTAATTCCCTTTCTGCCTTGGTGTGGCACAGATTTGCACAGACAAATGTGATGTTTGACCCATTGATGTGCATGTAAATTCTGAAGAAACACCTAATCCATTAATGTCTGCAGATCTGATTTCCCTCAGACCTCTGGAACACTCATCCATTCAAAATCTCTGAGATTGATGAATGCTTTGAGGATCAGATCAGTGACCCCCCTCCACCTGCCCTTGCCCTTGCACGGGATGGAATTGCTAAGTGACTTTACCTGCAGGGTGGCACAAATTCAATTATTAATAAAGGAAAAGATGGAGAATAACAGGGCTGGTGTGCAGGGAGAGGCAAAGTCACAGCAGCCCTTGGCTTTCATCAGCTGGGGCAGAATTCCAGGTGACTCTGAGGTGTGCAGAGGTAAAACCAGGATGGAGATCCAGCCCAGGACTGAGACCAAACACCAGGTGTTCAGGACAGCTCCTCTCTGTCATCCTGGCTCTGGAAAGCACAACTGAACTGTGCTTAGAGTTGAGTTTGTCTGACATTGAGCTGTGGATATTTCCAGGATTTAGGGAATGGATTTCTGTAAAGGCACTCATTGCTCTCTGCTGGCTTTCATGTGATTGTGATCATTTAAAAATTAGTGTTATTGCCTTTCTATCCCTAAAAAATAATGATTCAGAAGCTTTGAGCCCAGTTCCAGTAATGGTGCAGAACAAGGCTGGTTTTTTGCTGACTGAACACTGTGACTTCAATCCACGTGTTTTTTAAAATCCAGTTAATTTTGGCATGCTTGTGTTCTTACTGGGAGTTCTGGAGTGCAGCATCTTCTCACTTCAAACACAGCACTGCTTTTATTTAATTGTGAACATTCTAATTAGGCTTAAAAACAATGAGCTTTGTACAGTTCAGTGTCTTGTGCAGAGCAAGGAGCACAGGAAGAGCTTTTTTAGTTTCACTGATACACCTTTGGAGCAGGAGAGCCATTAAGTGTTATACACTAAACATGAGGAAATGTCTTTTATAGTGTTTTGTTTTAGAGGTTTATTTTGTAATGGTTTATTTTATAATGGTTGCATGGGATGGATGTAATTGGCCCAGTGTTATTTTCCTCTTCACTTTTCACACACTGCCCTTACACCTTCAGGGTGGTAAGAGCAGAAAAAGTTTGCTCTGTTCAGTTCTTTTGAGACTCTTTTCCTGTGCTTTCCAGAGTTCTTGTGCATTTTGAAAGTTCTGAAGATTCTGAATGCTGCAGCTGGTCCTTAGTGCCCTCCTTGCACAGAACTTCATTTGTGAATCAATTCTTTGGGCCTTCATGGCTCTGAAGACATGGGATCATGGAATGATTTGGGTGGGAAGGGACCTTAAAGCCCATCCAGTTCCAGCCCTGACACCTTCCACTGCTGCTCCCAGCCCTGTCCAGCCTGGCCTTGGGCACCTCCAGGGATGGGGCAGCCTCAGCTGCTCTGGGAAATCCATTCCAGGGCCTCCCCAGCCTCACAGGGAGGAATTCCTTCCCAATATCCCATGTAACCCTGGTGTGAAACCATTCCCTGTGTCCTGTCCCTCCTGTTTCTCATGCAGAGAGCCCCAGGCTGGAAATGTGACCGTGTATTTTTGGAGCAGATAAGGGGAGACTGGGTGTTAATTAAGGGATGACTGATGTTTTTTCCAGAGAAAACTCCTCAGTCACATCTTGTCTCCTCAACTTGGCATCTGAAGCAGTCATTTGATAATGGCAGCATTAAGCAGCACTCAGGATTTGCTTTCCAAGTGGGAATCCAGGCAGCTCTGTGTCCCAGACTTATCTGTGCACAGGATTTTCCAGCTCAGGCAGGCTCAGATCTCACCCGTGGGATGAGCACTTGGAGCTCTTTCCTGCCAAGCTGCTCAGGACAGGCACAGACAGTGAGAGGAGCTGGAGCAGGGCAGGAGTGAACCTTTTGTACCCTAAAACACAATGATGTGCTGCTGATGTGGAGACACTGATGAGGACTGGTGAAAGCCAAAGAAAATTATAAAAATTGAATTGCTTTGGGTTTTTTCTTCAATTATTGGGAGCCAGCAGATGAACAAGTTTCTTGCAGGTGTCTGCCACAAGGATATTTGCAGTTAATGCTGGCCCATCTCCACCCAAATCTAACAAAGATATACTAAACAAGGAAAAAAGGGCAAAATCCACATTAGAAATCTGATTTTCTGATGTGAAACACATTTTCCAAGGTTTTAAAAAAGCCCTTTGAGTCCATGGGTTTTAATTCTCTGAGGGTTTTTTGGATCTTTTTTTATCTGAACTTTTAATCTGATCACATCCTTTTATGAGTCATAAAGTAAGGGAATCTCTCTTGGATTTCACCAAAACTGAGCCTTATTCTTAACAAATGAATGATGCCTCACTGATGTTGTGCTGAGGCTGAAGAACCTGTGAGTGCAGGGGCTGTTCCCAAAATTCCTCCTGCTCCTGGATCCACAGGCAGTGAGCTGGGACTGGGTCTCCTTCAGCCACAGCCTTTGTGGAATATTTACCTGGAGCACAAATTCTTCTGGGTTTGCTCTGAAACAGGGCAGTGTTAGGTGGGATACTGGGAAGGAATTCCTCCCTGTGAGGCTGGGGAGGCCCTGGAATGGATTTCCCAGAGAAAACTCATAAGAAATCAGTAAATGTGATTTTCTGTGGCTGCCCCATCCCTAAGTGTGCCAGGCCAGGTTGGACAGGGCTTGGAGCACCCTGGGATGGTGGGAGGTGTCAGGGCTGGAATTGGACAATCTCCAATGTCCCTTCACCCAAACTATTCCATTATTTTTCTTTGATATTCACAAGGAAATGAAACCTTTCTTTCCCCCCACTAGAACAGTTGAGTGAAAAACTCCAGCTCTGTGCCCAGGCTGTTCCTCAGGCACAATTCCCAGTGCCTGAGCTGCATTTTGTGCTGGAGGAGGTTGTGCTGAATGTGACTTTAGAGCTCTTTAACCTTTCTTTTAGCACAGCTTTCAATTCCACTGCTGCATCTGGAGGTGAAGTTACAGCCTGGTTGTCCCTCCCTTCCACAGACTTAATGATTTTTAATTAATAAAGTCAGTGCTCTGGAGTCTCTGCCAATTAATCACTGCCCCTGTGAACTTCTGCTAATTGACAGGAGCTCATTAAAAGATCACAGAATCATGGAATGGTTTTGCTTGGAAGGGACCTTGAAGCTCATCTCGTTCCAACCCTCCACATGATGCTGATGTTGAATCTTCTATACATCAGCCAAAACATTATTTAATTTCTCTAGAAATGAAGGTTTATTTTTGTAAGTTAGGATTTGTTTTTTCGGGGTTTATTTTAATTTTTTAAAGATTAATTCATCTTTCTGCCTCTCTGCACCTACCAGTCTTTTGCTGCCACTGCCAACTTTGCACCCAGCCTTGAGAGTAAAATAAACACAACTTCTTGGAGTGATGGAACATGTTAATTCCAGTATTTCTGTGGGCAGGTGTTTCCTTTTGTTTTCCCTAGTTTAAAGGAATGACTGACAGCTCCTGGGGCTAGAGCAGAGCCTGGCTTTGCTTTCAAGCTCATGTCAGACCAGGGGAGCCTATCCCAATGGAAAAATGGAACAGCTCAGTGTCTGTCACTTCCCTGGGTGGGAGAGCACGGCCAGAGCAGCCCCTGTCTGGTTTTTGTTCTCTTGACAGGGCTTTTTTTTGCTGCTGACCCCACACTGGCTCCTCCTGTTCCCAGAGAATTCCTTGTTTGCGTGGCAGCACGTCCCAAACAGGGATGGATGGTCAGCTGTGCTGGGAGATAAAAGAAATGCAGCAAAAAAGAGTCAAAACCAGCACTGGAAAGCAAACTGGGTTCAGTAGAATGGAGATAAAGGCAAATTTTGTGATGTTGAAAAAAGGGGAACAATGGAGAGGAACTAGAAATTGGTGTGGGGGGAAATGGGGCTGGGAGTGCAGGGAGGGACTCTGATAAAGCTGGCAGGGCTTTCTGCACTGGGAGGAGAAATGAGCAGAGGTGATCTGATACTTGGTGTAAAAAAGGGCAAGGAAGCTCCTTTCCCCTGAAAGGGCAGCAGGGTCCTCAGGAAAATTCACAGAATCAGGGAATGGTTGGAAGGAAGCTCTGGAGGTCACCCAGTCCCAGGCAGGGACACATCCAGGTGGGTTTGGGATGTGGCCAGAGGAGGACACCCCACATTGTCCCTGGGCAGCTGTGCCAGGGCTCTGCCACCCTCCAGGGAATGGAGTTCTTCCTCAGTTAATTAAAGAAAGAAAGAAAACTAGGGCAAAATGAGAAGGTGTGTGAAGAGCTGAGCTCCAGGTGAGTGTGTGCAGTTGTGCTTCACTGAGCTGAAGGGAAGGGAGTTCTCTGAGTGTTCTCAGTGAGCTGAAGGGAAGGGAGTTCTCTGAGTGTTCTCACTGAGCTGAAGGGAAGGGAGTTCTCTGAGTGTTCTCACTGAGCTGAAGGGAAGGGAGCTCTCTGAGTGTTCTCACTGAGCTGAAGGGAAGGGAGTTCTCTGAGTGTTCCCTTCCTCCCCAGCTGACACTGGCTGAGTTTTTGGACACCTTTAAGGAGCAGCAGCAGGGTATGGCTGTGCAGTGCTGGGGGGTGGAGTCTGCCTTTTACATGCATGCACTAAATAACCTATCCCACCCAGATATCACCTCTAAAGCCTGATAATGCACCTCAAGAGCCATTCCACATGCATTAAAGGATGTTTCAGTGCTGGGAGCTTCCAATGATCCAGATTTAGTCAATACTGTTTATGTATTTAATTGCTCAGAGGGAATTTCCACCCAATTCCCAATTCCCAATCTGTTTTCTCCTGCCTTATCCATTCTCCTCCACCTCACACCACAGCTCAGGGTGTTTGTGCCTCACTCAGAACTGGCCCTGGATTTCCTTTTTCCACCAGATTTTTGGGTGCCAGTTCTGTGTTTGCTCCCTGCAAAGTGCTGGATGTGTTGGCAGCCTGGCAGGAATGATTTTGATCTAAAAAAAGGAATAATTCAGCTTTTGTGCCCTCACAGAGCTGCAGTGGATTCATGGTTAACTTCAGTCATGCTTAATGCAAAATGGTTATAAAATAAATTCCCTTTCTGTTTGAAAGGAGGAGGAAAATGCAAGAGATAATTTAGTGGGGGGATTGTGGTCATAGGTCAGAATAACAAGATAATGTCTTTTTTTCCAGGCTGGGAGCAATAAAAGAACAGTTGCATGTGGTAAAAACAGTATGTTCTGGACTCTGTGCCAGCAGAAAAAAGAGAGGATTTTGCAAATTGAACAAAATCTTTGCTCCGTGTAGGTTAACAACGTTTGTTAAAAAAGTCTGCAGGCAAAAGGTGTTCCATAAGGAATAAAAATTCCTATATCCAACAGCAATCCTGTGAGCTGTAAGGCAGCAAGGCTGTGATAGGCTGGAGGATAATTTATTCAGGCTTCCTAGAATTTCTTTGAAAAACATACACATTGATCCAGAGATGTTTTTCCTTCGCCAGATCTGCCCAAATTTTTCTAACCCAGTCCATTTATCTTGAGGAACAGCCTGTTGTTTTCCCTGATAATGGTAACCAGACTTGTGGTGAGGCCAGACACAGTGGCATGCAAAACAAGGCACAACTCATCCAAACCACTTTATTTTTCAGATGGCACCTGGTACTGGGAGCAGAAAGCAGCCAGTGTGACCTATCCTGGCTCAGGATAAAAAAAGAAAGGATCCAATTAAGGCAAAAAAATACAAACATTTTGCAAGTGTATAAAAATATATTCAGGATAGGGCATGAAGTTCTGATTTCAGCAGGAAAAAAATTTGAGGGATGAGTTGCTGCATATGTCAATAATAAATAGTTTTCCTTGCAAGTTACTGAACATAAGGAAGAAATTCTTCCTGTGGGGAGGCCCAGGGTGCCCAGAGCAGCTGGGGCTGCCCCTGCATCCCTGGCAGTGCCCAAGGCCGGGCTGGACAGGGCTTGGAGCAGCCTGGGACAGTGGAAAGTGTCCTGCCCATGGCAGGGGTGGAGGAGATGAATTCTGAGGTCCCTTCCAGCCCAAGCCATTCCCTGGTAGTGTGGCTGTGCTCGTGCTGATAATCTGCTGCTCTCAGTGATAAATCAGGATTGCACAACCCAACGTTTGCCTCATCCTGTCGTTACTCAGCCTGCGAACTTGGCCCTGACATGTGGGGTGACTCAACCCAAAGGTCGTGCTGGAAAAGCAGCTTGGAGTGTTTGGAGTTGCTTTTATGTTCTATTTTATTGAGTTCTTCTGGCTTGTAGTCTGATAAAGCCCAGGGCAGGGTTTGGATATGCAGATGCTGCTTGCTGTGGGTGCTGCTCGGTGTGAAAAGGAAACGCTGTTTGACCTGAGCTCTGTCACCTCCTTGGGGGACTGGCAGGGTTATGGAAACCAGGAACTGGTTTATTGTGTTTATTTTTGTCTACATACAAAACTCTGCTGTAAGACCACTTAATGAAAGAAAAGTCATTAAAGTAATTGTAGCTGAATGCTGTTCACAATAAATTACTGGGAAGCTTTCTGTGGAAGGGCTGAGTGACCCCTCAGTCAGCAAACCTTGTTTTACTCCACAGTTGAGCAAACATGGAAATCAAACCCAAATGGTCCATGTCAGTGGACACTGAAATATTGCTGGAGTGTTTCCTACCCTGCTCCAATTAGCAGTGTGAGGAATTCTGGAGGTTTGGTTCATGTCTGCAATGGGAGTCTCATCTTTGACTGTGTGTTCCATCCTCCACTTGAGGTAGGGTTGGTCCTGAGCTCTGTTCCAGTTTCTGGTTAGTCTTGAATCCATCAACTTTTGGCATTGTCTGCACAGGTTAGTTGAAGTGAGGGCCTAATATTCCTTTGAATTCAATTTATTTATTTAATTAAATCCCTCATGTTCCTTTTTTTCCCCCTGACAAACTGGGAAAGAAATAAAAAAGCTTCTTAATATATTGAGTGTGTGTGTAGGTAGGTATAGCTGTGACACTGATGGTCTTACATTTGAATAAGAGGGAAGATGATTAGTGATTGAATAATTATCCTTCTGCTGGGCCTGTTCCTTGGGAAACTATTATTTAGAAAATAATATAGCCAGTAAATATGAGGAAAAACCCAAATTATATTTAGGATCTCTGGTTACATCCTAAATTATTGTAATTGCTTGATGTACTCCTTTTAAATGATTAAACAGGTTAGTGCTCACTATTGATTATAATTTCCTAAATCTATAATCTTGCTTAACTTTGCTTTAATCTCATGGGTTTGGGGTTGGGGAAAAATAAGGTTTAAAGCTGTTGATTGCTTGAAATTTGCTGTGCTTTGAGAATATCCCAGAGCTGCAGTAACCTTCATTTTTATGGGATGAGAGCACTGGGCCTGGAGTGGTTTCTCAATAAAAGAGATCTCTGAGAGTGAGCTGGACACCTGGGCTGGCCTCACCAGTTGCTGTGTGGGTCAGAACATGAACAACAATAACTTCTGGTCACTGCTGAGTGAATTTGGGTTTCTTTCTCTCAGTGGCCATCATGATCCCGCTGCGCTCAGGAGGCAAACTGGGGGAGAGGATGCAAACTTGAGCAATCTTGGCTGTGTGCTGAGCCTGCCTCCTGCTCACCCTTGCCCCATGTGTGTTTCAGAGGATTTTCTCAGCCTTTGCCCCATGTGTGTTTGAGAGGATTACCCCAGCCTGTCTCAGCTTTTCTCCCATGCGTGTTTTAGAGGATCACCCCAGCCTGTCTCCCTGCTCACCCTTGCCCATGTGTGTTTCAGAGGATCACCCAGCCTGTCCCCATGTGTGTTTCAGAGGATCACCCAGCCTGTCTCCATGTGTGTTTCAGAGGGTTACCCCAGCCTTTGCCCCATGTGTGTTTCAGAGGATCACCCCAGCCTTTGCCCATGTGTGTTTCAGAGGATCACCCAGGCTGTCTCCATGTGTGTTTCAGAGGATCACCCAGCCTGTTTCCATGTGTGTTTCAGAGGATCACCCAGCCTGTTCCATGTGTGTTTGAGAGGGTTACCCCAGCCTGTTCCATGTGTGTTTCAGAGGATCACCCAGCCTGTCTCCATGTGTGTTTCAGAGGATCACCCAGCCTGTTTCCATGTGTGTTTCAGAGGATCACCCCAGCTGTTTCCATGTGTGTTTCAGAGGGTTACCCAGCCTGTTTCCATGTGTGTTTCAGAGGGTTACCCCAGCTTGTCCCCCTGTGTGTTTCAGAGGATCACCCAGCCTGTTTCCATGTGTGTTTCAGAGGATCACCCAGGCTGTCTCCATGTGTGTTTCAGAGGGTTACCCCAGCCTTTGCCCCATGTGTGTTTCAGAGGATCACCCAGCCTGTTTCCATGTGTGTTTCAGAGGATCACCCAGCCTGTTTCCATGTGTGTTTCAGAGGATGACCCAGCCTGTTTCCATGTGTGTTTCAGAGGATAACCCAGCCTCTCTCCATGTGTGTTTCAGAGGATTACCCCAACGGGACGTGGCTGGGTGACGAGAACAACCCCGAGATGCGCGTGCGCTGCCCCATCACACCTGCAGACATGCTGCACATCAGCACCAACTGCCGCACGGCCGAGAAGATGGCGCTGACCCTGCTGGATTACCTCTTCCACAGGGAGATCCAGGCCATCTCCAACCTCTCGGGCCAGGGCAAGCACGGCAAGAAGCAGCTGGATCCTCTCATGATCTACGGGATTCGCTGTGAGTGAAACCGGGGACTTTGGTGTGTTGGTAAGGCAGATGTGGAGGGGTTAAATGAGATTTTAAGAGTGTGTTTGATGTGTGATGAGATGTTCTGGTGGCTTTTGTTTATGAAGAAGGTTTAGGGGTTTTAGGAAGAAATCCTAAAGGGCTGGTTTACTTCAGCTGGTGGGTATTCACCAGAAATTCCTCAGTCTTTTATTCTGAATTCTGACATCCGTGCAATCGCCAGCTGTGAGTATAGTAAATATTGCAGAAATAATTAGTAACACAAATTCCAGTACTGTTCAAGTGCTCAGACCAGCATGGTCTTGAACTGTCGTTTTTGACTTCCCATTTATGTCTCTTTTTTCAAAAGACTTGCTGAGATTGTGATGGGAAAAGTTGGCAACCTCGGAATCATAAAATCTGGGTTCACAGCAGGAATGGCAGGACACTGTTGGATTTCTGTCTGCTCCATGTGCACCAGTCTTTGGATTATTTAAGCTGTTATGGAGCTGATATTATTTGTGTTAAAGGCACGATATTTGTTAATTTAAAAGGAATCAAATGTGGTTTCATGTAGAACAAAGGCACAGCCACTGGTTTGAAATGAAAAGAGGAATCTGGACGTGAGCATCGTGTTCTGCTGTGGTGACTGCTAGTGAATACATTGAGGACAGCCAAGTCTGTTCCCTGTGCTTTATTTCCAAGAAATTAGCATAACCAGGGTTTTGGGAGAAGTTTCTTCTGCCAGGTGGTGGTTGAGCACTGCAGTCAGGGAATGGGCACAGCCCTGAGGCTGCCAGAGCTCCAGGAGTGTTTGGACACCGTTCCCAGGAACAGGCAGGGATTGTTGGGCTGTCTGGGCAGGCCCAGGAGTGATCCTTGAACTGGATTCTGATAAACCTGGAGCTCTTCTTGTTACCAGATTCTTGATATAGCCACATTTTGTGTAGTCATCAGTGGATCTGGAGTGGGAATAATTTGTCCTCCTGGCAAGTTTTGTGTGGAATTGGCAATTTGAAACTCCAGGTAAGGCTTAGGAAGAGGTCAGCAAGGGATTATTTGGGGTGGTGTTTGGAGAAGTGGCTGTGGGATAGTTACAGGGAAGGGAATGTGAATGGTGTTTGGTGATGGCAGGAAACATGTTCCTCTTACCTGCTGCTGTTTTCAGTGGTTTTCAGGCCATTTTTGGGGAAGTTGAAAACCAAATCTAACCCACTCAGGTGGCTGCATTAGGGCAATTTTTGCTTCATTATTTACCTGAAGCAGAAGACTTTGGGCTTCTTTTACAAACATATTAAATATGTATTTTTAAGAGAGATGGCAATTCAAATTAATGCTGATCTCCAAAGCCTTCTTGTCTGCTGATCTCATCAGTGTCAACGCTGTTGCTATTAAAACATAGATTTTTGTTAAAAGCTTTTAGAAACACTAAGAAATGGATCTTGCACCAGTGTTAAAGCGATTCCCAGGCAGTTCTTTTCCCATCCCTCAAATCTGAGAGCACAAATCACATGGGTCAGTTTGTAACTGGTTGTGGAGGAAGATGTTTGCCAATGTGAGCATGGGGAAGGAATGTGTCCATGTGACCAAGAGCTCAAGCTGGGGATTATGTCATTTCTGTGAGGCATTCTGACCATGAAAATACTGGATTATGGAAGTAAAATACTGGATTTTGGAAGTGATCCTTGCAGCTGGAGAAGGTCTGGAATGGCACAGATGTGAGAGCAGGGGATCATCAGCAGCAATCAGTGTCTGACTTTGGTGATATGAGCATGGTTTGGGATCCAGGTATCTGAAACAGCTTCACTCCTTCCTGCTGTTGGCTGCTGTGTTGTTTTCTTTTGGGAGCCAGGCCATAAAAAACTAGGGATTTCTGGAAAAAATAGACCCTGTGTGGATCTGGCCAGAGAAGTCTGGTTTGGGCAATGAAATGTTGATCTGCTACCAGCAAGGACAAAGAATCCTGTGGCAACCAGCAAAGAAAACACAGGAGAACTTGATGGAGCAGCAAATGTAACAGTGAGAACAGTGGTCCAGGAATGATGATTTCACTTAATAACCTCATGTGTCATCACTGGCAGTAATTAAGTGGGAGTGGAGCTGGATTCAGAGCCTGGTGAGGAATGTGGAGCACTCAGCTCTCAAGGATGGGATTGTGCCCACGCTCAGAGCTTGTGTGTGCCATGATTCCATCCCTGCCTGGGCAGAGCCCTGCCATCCCAAATCCCCTTCCCTGTCCACACACATCTGCTTTTCATCCCTGAGGTGTTCTCCCAGAAAATCGCCCCAAACCCGAGTGTCCCTGGTGTGGGAACCCCCTCAGGGCTGCTCCCCACAGTGGGATTTGCTTCTGCTCTCAGCCAATGATGCTTTGATGACTTAATTCAACCAGAAATGAAAAATCCAATGTCATCAGCCTGGCCTGTGCCAGTGACAGCCAGAGGAGCCCAAGGAAATAGAAAGGATTTTGTTTTTCCTTTCGTTTCAAGTTTCTTGCAGTTTGTCAGTGCAAAGATATTCCATCTTTTATTTTTTTTCTATAAGAAAAACACCAAGCAAATCTGTATTTAATAAGAAAGTATTTTGTGTAATATGCAGAAAGTATAGAAAATGAAGAGCTGTGTGTTTATTAAAAATTCTTGATGCTCTGCACTGGGTTTACCACAAGAGGAGAGGAAAGTTTATCTTTGGAAGTCTAAATTTTCACTTGTGGTAGGAATTTGCTTGTGGGGTGGCAGTGGTACTGAGGAGAGCTTTTGGGCAAGAAACCAGAATGATTTAAACACAATCTATGTCATTAAATAGCTCATTACCTCAGCCCTGCTAAAAATGGAGACTTTTGCTGGTGAAATACAATCCAAGAACATCCTCAGTTGTAATTTTCTTTGCCTAACAGAAAATACAGGTTTAGGTCTTTGGAGATTTTACAGCAATTTCCACGAGCAAGTTGGAAAAAACAGATTCCCAAATTCAGAATTTTGCAGTTATGAGAAATGGTGTAATAGAAAAGATGATTTTCCATGGCATGCTGGAAAAAATGGAGAGGGGGTTTCTGAAGCTCAGAAAAGAAAATTTATCAGTCATTCTTATTCTTCAAAATGATCAAAGCAACTAAATGAAAACTAAATAAAGTTAGTTACTTATAATGTATATACACATATGTTATATATTATTGTGTGTAACTTTGTGTATTATTTCTGTGCAAGCCCCTTGCTCTGCCCACGGGTTTTTGCAGATTTTCACCAATCATTTTCCCACTTATTTGTCAGTTCTGGTTAATTATTCCATGAGGATGGAAGATCAGAACCTGCACATTTAATGCAGAATTTCTGCCTGGCTGGAGGAAGGAGATCCAAACTCATGAATTGCATTAGGGGGAACCTGTGCCCTTGTGTTATTGGACCCCACAATTCTTATTTGGGCTCCAGACAGCATCTGTTGCTCAGGGAATGATTTATGCACCTGGAAATAATTCTCTTGTTAGGGACAGGATTGTTGCTGAGAAAAAAAAGAACTCAAAAGCTTCAATCCCCCACCTAAACCCTCCAGTGCTCACAAAGGGGAGGCAACTGTGCTGAAAAATTTGGGTGAATTTTCCCATCTGCTTCCACTCTCATAGAGTGAATTTTCCCATTTCCCTTTAATTTCATCCAGAATGCATCCCTGTCTTTTAAATACCATAAAACAAAGTGTTAGCTGAGAATACCCAATGATAAAATCTGATTTTTAACTCTGAATGATGCATTTTCTGCTTCAAATGCCAAATAACTTCACTTTTTAAGCCACAAAAACACAGCACAGAAAGAAATCCCTCATCAAAGCTTGCTGTTCCTGCTCTATAAAACATTTCTTGCAGTAGGAATGGGAGCACTTCTCCTACTGCAGGAGTTGAAAGAGATGTTAATACACTCTGAAAGGACTTGTGTCCTCAGCAGAGGCCAAATGGAATTAAACACTGGCTCTGCTTCCCAAAAATCCACACACCAGCTCTGGAGCTGCAGCCCACACACGGCTGCTTAATAGGAACCACATTTGGCTGTGGAATTGATGGCAGTGGGATGAGTTTATGTATGGAGAGAGAAAGAGAAATAGGAATAGGAATAGAAATAGGAATAGAAATAGGAATATTGCTGCCCACAGCCCAGGCAGGTTGGGCTGCTTGGAGCTGCCTCTGGTGGCGTGGAAAACGTGTGGGGAGCTCAGCACTGCTGCTCCAGCTTTTCATGGGGAGCCTGAGCTTAATAACAGCAGGATAAACACAAATAGATCACATTTCTGTCCTTCTTGGGGATTATCCTGCTTGCAAATACTGGAGGAAGGGCAGGAAGTTCTCATGGATGAGCTGAGCTCAGATGTTTCTCACCAGAGGATGTTTTGTGGGACAGTCCAGGCTGGTGCTGTTTTTTAAGATGTTTATCATGGAATCCTGGAGTGGTTTGGGCTGTGTGCAGCCATTCTTTATAGTTGGATTTTATATTTATGTATTTATATTTGTATGTTCAGAATGTATTTATAGTTGTATGTTCAGATTTATATGTGTATTTATAGTTATATGTGTATTTATAGTTATATGTATATTTATAGTTATATGTGTATTTATAGTTATATGTATATTTATAGTTATATTTTAAAGATCCAGTGCCACCCCTGCCATGGCAGGGGCACTTTCCACTGTCCCAGGCTGCTCCAAGCCTTGTCCAGCCTGGCCTTGGACACTTCCAGGGATGCAGGGGATTCTCTGGGAATCCATTCCAGGGCCTCTTCACCCCTCCCAGGGGATGATTCCTTCCCAAAATCCCACCTAACCTGTCCCTGGGAGTGGGAGGCCATCCCTTGTGTCCTGCCCCTCCAGAACCCTGGAAATAATTCCTCTCCAGCTTCTGTCTCCTTCAGGTGCTCTAAAACATTGCAATTCCTGAGGACATGCTCTATAAATACAGAATATCATCCATGTTTTCTATTCTTTCACTTTCCCACTTCTAAAAGCCCTTTTTATGACTGCATTTTTATTAACTCTACCAATTTTTCCTCTTTTTCTTCTTTCCTTCCTAATATTTGGATGCTTTTTTGGCATATTTTACCTTTCTTTCATATCCTGTTTATGATTTTGAGCTACTCGTGTCTCCTTTCTGAATATCCCACAATATTCAGAGTATGGCTGGCTGTCAGAGTATTGAATAACATCCCATGGTTTGAAAGTGTCACACCAACATGCCACAGTCCTGAACATCAGCCCTTGTAGAGGTGCATCCAAACCTTGGATTCCATCTGGAGACTGCTGGAGAGCCTGAGGAAAAATGATCCAAGCTGGCATTTTGTCCTGTGTCTTTACCATTTCATCAGCAGCACAAAGTGGGGATTTCTGTGATTGGGATGTTGGTAATTGTTGCTCCAGTCCCTTCCCAGCTCCCTCAGGATTCAGCCATGGATGCTCTGGAGGTTTGGGGCAGTGGCAGAGCTCACCCCAGCAATTTCCTGAGCATCCCTGAGCTGCTGGCCCCAGCCCAGGGTTCCTCAGGCTATAGGATAAGAGCTCCTCTTGCCAGCCCTGGGAGCCTGAACAGGAGTCCTGTGGTTTGTGTCTGCTGGATGAGCTAATCCTGTGGTCCCTGGAAATCCTTTTTGCCAACATTTTCTTCTCCCAGTGTTAAATACCACGGGCTGCAGTTCTTGGGAAATGTGGAGTGACTGCAGGCTGTCCTGTGGTGTTATCACAGCACCCTGGAACTGTGTGCTTTGGAAGGGACTGGATGGAGTCTGTCCTTCAGGACACCCTGCCCTGCTCCAGGTGCTCAGTGGGACACTCCTGCTCCTCTGTCGGGTCCGTCTGTCTGTCTGTGCCCCGACACGGGTAGGGTGGTTCTTGGGTGGCACGCGATGCAAAGGACGAGTCTGGACTCTTCAGCTTTTCGGTCTTCAGGTTGTTTATTATTTCTTATCTACAGAATTTTCTGTCTGCCCAACAGAGGTCTGATCTGCAAGCAGTCACAGGCACTCTGACCACCCACGGGGCGGTCATGTCTTTTTATACTAAAACCTATGTATACAATATTTACCTTTATTTCCCAATGCTTTTCACCCATGTTAGCAAGTGCACCTTCACCATAAACCAATCTCTAAGTGCCAACATCATCACAGGAGATGGAGGACAAGAAGAAGAAAGAAGAAGGACAAGACACGCCCCGATCTCTCCATCTTGTCTCCATAACCCCCCTGTACCAAAAACCTTAAAGTCTATATCTCACCCTCTAAATGTGTCTCTTTTACACCCTTCACTCTAAAGTGATTCTCTTGTCCTCAGACTCTTGTTACTTCTGTGGATGGATCAAAATCAAGCTACCAAACACTCCTGGCAACATTCCAGGATTTTCGAGACCCCCAAGGGTTCTCCTGGCATCTCTGGACATCGGGAACGATGTGCTGAGATCCCACACTCCTCAGCACAGCTCAGGGGAGGGCAGGGTTCCCTTTGGGGTGGAAGGGTTGGATTTGCCCAGTTCTGCAGCACTGTGCCCATGGCAGACTGGGGGAATGGTGCAGGTCCTGCTGAGCTCGGTGCTGTCACAGCCGGGGCCCTGAGCCTTGCCAGGGGCTCTGCTCCCCCTGCAGCTGGGCTGGCCCTCCTGGGAAGGTGGTGTCACCTGCTGGGGACAGAACCAGAGAGCTCTGTCCTCCTCAGGAGCAAAGTCTGAGAGTTCAGCACATCTTTAAAAAGCAAGAAGGGAAAGAAACCCTTTCTGTTGGGCTTTTCTTCTGTCTGAAGAGCTTTAATTCCCGTTGGCCTCGTGCTGCTGCTGCTCTCACACGCTGTGTCCCTCAGAGCTGCACGAGCCTGGCTCCAGCTCCACAGAGCTGCTGCTTTGGGAATCAATTAAATGCTGCCACATGCAGGGCACTGATAACCTCGTTTGAGGCCAGGCAAGAAGATAATGGGAGAACCCATTGAGTTTATCTCAGCCCCACAGTTCTCATCCATGGCATCAGTGCTGGCCTTGCTTCCAGCTGGAACTCGCTGCTGCCTGCAGTTTGCTTCTTTCCTGGGCACTTCTCTTGATTTCAATTATTTTCCTGGCCAGGCCCTGTTAATAAACTGAAAAAAAAAAAAAAAAAAAAAGGCAGCAATTTTGGGGAAAGAAAATAAATTGTGTGTTTTCTCTCTCCTCCTCACACTCCTCTTGTTGTCCTTGTGTTAGACAAGCGAGGAATTCAATTTTCCATTCTTGGCAAAGCCGTGGTGGGGCTGTCAGTCCCCACTGCTGTAACTCCACTGTGTGTGATGTGCTGTCAGGCACTGGTGAGTGCTGGGCTCTCCAGAAACCAGAAAATGAATGTATGAGGTCACTTGGACCATCTGTTTCCATACTCCTTCCATCCCTCAGTGCTTCTCCCTTTTGGCCAGCCTTGGTTCGAGTACGTGCTGGAGTGAGCAGGTCTGCACTGCTGCACAGGCAGGAGCACAGTGCTGAGCCTGGGCACACAAAAACAGCTTTCCCAGGGCTCTTCCAGGGCTGGGGACAGAGGAAAAGGGCAGCTTTGAAGATGGTCTCATTGAGAAGGTTTCTGCTGCAGCTGTTGTCTTCTCTTTTCAAAATAGGAGACAAAATAGGAATAAATGTAGGATTTTTTTTTTTTAATGATGGAAAAAACTAGAAGCAAATGCCATTTGTCCAGTGTCATCACTCTGGTGTAACTTGGGTCCTGGAGCAAGGCTGGAGTGGAGAACATTTTTCTCTTTTCAAATTATAAACCCTCTGTTTGGTCCAGAATAATTTTCTTATAAGGATTGATTGATTAATTTATAATAATTGGACTCAGGTTATTAAACAGCTGTGGATGTTCTGTCACCATCAGGAAAGGGATTCAAGGATCCCTCTGGGAATTCTGTAACGTGTGGAATTCCAGGAACATCACAAATATTCTGTTCCTGCAGGGATTAGTTAATTATGCAGAGATTAATTAATTCTGCAGGGATTAATTCATTCATTCACCCCAGCCTCTCCCTGCTCCTGCAGCTCCCGAATCTTTCAGAGCACTCTCTGTGTCCTGTGGGGAGTTGGGATGGAGCAAACCCAGGAGCAGATAAAAATCCATCTTTTCCTGCCACACTGGGAATTTGACACCCCACTAGATGGCAATATTTGAATGCTGATGGCTCCTTCCATAAATCAGAATAAACCGGGTTCTGTTTGCTGTAAAATAGGTAAAAATAGCCTGGTTGCTCTTCCAGAGAGGTGCTGAGGTGTGGCTGAGTGGAGGAGCTCTCCTGCTCTGGAACAGGATCCCTTGGTGGAATTTGGAGACTCTAGATCCCAATTAACATTAATTTTTCCGTTTTTAAAACTTCTGGTGGGGTTCTTTTAATTCGAAAAACAAAGGCTTTTAAAATAACTTAAATTTTCATGTCTCCTCTGAATCTGTGGCTTGTAAAAGATGAATTATTCAGATAAATATCCTAAATAAATATGAATGAACAGAGTTAATGACTTGGTGGCTGAGTTTGCCTTCCCTCCTCCCTCTCCCCACGTTCCCAGCAGCTCCTCCTGTCTCTTTTTGGACGTTGTGGATCAGAGCAATGTCCTGGAAAGGGAATTTTTGGTGCCAGGATGGATTTTCCAGGCATGTGACACTGGAGCAGCCTCCAAAGCTCTGGCATCCCTCCCCTCCTGCATCCCAAACCTAAACATCCCAAACTGAGCAGGGAAATCTCAGCTGTGGAGATCATCCCCCAGCTGGCACAGGAGTAAACAATTCCTGCTCCCCAATGGTTTCAATATGGGCAGGGCAAACCCTGCAGCAGCTCTGCAGGATCAAACCCTGAAGGCTCAAGGAGGAATTCCAGAGGTGCTTCAGCTTTTCCTCTGCTCCCTCTGTGTTTGGAGTAGCAGATTTTGCTGCTCTTGGTTTAATCAGAAAGACTCCAAATGTAGGACCCTGCTGAGAAAAAATGGATTTTGGGAGCCAAAACATCAGCCCCTTCTCCTCTCTGAGCAGGCAGGAGCCTTTGTTTCTTGTAGGATCCATCATGTTCTTGTCAATTTAAAAGGATTCTGTCCATCACTTAAAGATGAATTCCCCATCCTTGTGCTTCCCATTATGTTTTAAAAATTAGAGGGAGTTGGAAGGTGAAGGAGCAGTGACCTAAAATCTGCTTGCATTCTGTATTTAATAGAAATATATTTGTATTTTATACATGTGGCTGTTGGAGTCTGTGCTGCACTTTCCCAAATCTTTCCAAATGCACCAAAACCTGCAGGAATTTCTGGGCCACCTGAGCCTAACTCTGCCAAGTCCATGAAAATGCTGATTTACCTTAGAAATTTCCAAGGAAATCTGTGATTCCTGGAGGATGGGGAGCAGCAGAAACTCGGGGTGTGCCAATGAAACTCCTGCCATGGAGTTTGGTTTTTAGGGGCTGGTTCTGAATGTGGGATGAGGATGGAATATTTCCTGTCTGGTTTTGATCTCTTCCTCCTCAATTTGTTCTTAATTTGATTTCTTTACAGTTTCATGTTCTGTGGGGATTGTTTTGTCTTTTGCTCCTTGACTTCTGACCTTCCAGAAAGAGAGGATTACTTCCTCAGGAATGTGGTTTTCCTGGGATTTTCTTAGTTTATAATTAATCCTGGTTTTTAGGAAACTCCAACCCTTTTTCTCTTTATTTTATACAGCAGATCCTCCAAAAATTTGGGAGTGTTGAATCATTTCAGTCACCACCTCCATGTTTGTACCAAATCAAATCTTTTTTTCCTTTGCATTTCCTAGTTTTTATTTCCTTGAAAAACTGGAGAAAGATTTATTTCAGACTTGCTCTTTTTAATTTTAATTGAACTCCCCCAGCTCTCTCCCTGTGTCTCTGATCCCTGCTGCACCTGTTGCCTTTTAAAGCTGACTTGAATTTGCCTGGTTTTGCCTTCTTCCTGAGCTTTTCCTTGCTGAGACTGGAATGTTGATCCTTGATTTCCTCTTTTCTCCCCTGTGGCTCCCTGAATTCTCTTTGCAGCCCTTTTTGCCTCCCAAGCTGCAGCCAGGATCTCTCTGTCTGTATAAATCACCCCAATCCTGCAATTTCTGAAATCACTGAATTATTTTCAAGTCTCTGGTGTGTTTTTTATGGAAAGCTTCCTTAAGGAAATGAGATTCCTTCCCCCAATGAAGCAAACTTGGGTTTTTATTGTTTTAAAATAAGGACTTTTTTTCTTTTTTGAGGCACCATTCATGAAAAGATCACTAAAAACACACTCAGCCAGTCTTAAATTATCTAAATCCTGTACTTTACTCTTGTTTTATGGGCATCCATCTTCCAAATCATTGTCTTTTGCTCCAAGTGCTGATTTATATTCCTGCCTGGATTTTTCCTGTGCTGTTCTGTGGCTCGTGGATGCTGTGCTGTGTAAAATATCAGTGTTTGATGCAGCTTTGGAGAGTAAATGATCCAAAAACCCTCAAATCCCTTCTCCCTGGAGCCTTCCTGCCTTTTCTCTCCTATGGATTTCCCCAAGTGAGAGGTCTCATGTCCCATATGCTGATTTTTGGCTGGGTTGGGAGTGGGAGGTGCTGGGGATGGGGCAGCTGGGGCTCCCCTGCCTGCAGTCATTTGTGGGTAGGGAGCACTCAGCAGGCTCCCCTCTGCTATTGTGTGCACATTGGGGGCATTTCTCTCTCTCCTGCAGGTAAATCATGTTTTTAATGCCACTGGCAACTCTTTATCTGCTTAAAGACTCCTCCAGTGCCTTTAGGTTGAGATTTTTCCTGGTAGGAAATGCCTTGCTCAGGACCTGGTTGGAAAACAGCATTTTAGATTGCAACAGTGCCTGCACAGATTTTACATCTGAAATCCATTCTGTTCTCTGCTTTTGCTGACACCCATGGAAAGGAACCCTGCACAGCAGCAAATTGGAATTTCAGCCCATTTTCCTCCTTTCCCAGTTTGGAGACACCACACAGGGCTGTGAACTTCTCTGGGTTCTTGCTGTCACTTAGAAGTGAGAAATCTTGGGGACTTCAAAGCATTTTTGAAGTAGATTTTGGGGTCCAGTGTTTTCTTCTTATGTGTTCTCTCCTTTATTTCAAATTGCTCCTACAAAAAAAAAAAAAAAAAAATTAAAGCATTGAAAAACAAAATTTTATTTTAAAAAATGAAAAAAATGATGCCACAAGAGATCCAGTTCTCCACTTGGCTCTGTTAGAGTAGTAGATTTTGAAGTAGATTTTGGGGTCCAGTGTTTTCTTCCTCTGTGTTCTCTCCTTTATTTCAAATTGCTCCTACAAAAAAAAAATAAAATTAAAGCATTGAAAAAATAAATTTTATTTTAAAAAATGATGCCACAAGAGATCCAGTTCTCCACTTGGCTCTGTTAGAGTAGTAGATTTTGAAGTAGATTTTGGGGTCCAGTGTTTTCTTCCTCTGTGTTCTCTCCTTTATTTCAAATTGCTCCTACAAAAAAAAATAATTAAAGCATTGAAAAACAAAATTTTATTTTAAAAAATGAAAAAAAATGATGCCACAAGAGATCCAGTTCTCCACTTGGCTCTGTTAGAGTAGTAGATTTTGAAGTAGATTTTGGGGTCCAGTGTTTTCTTCCTCTGTGTTCTCTCCTTTATTTCAAATTGCTCCTACAAAAAAAAAATAAAATTAAAGCATTGAAAAAATAAATTTTATTTTAAAAAATGATGCCACAAGAGATCCAGTTCTCCACTTGGCTCTGTTAGAGCCTGCAGATTTCAGGCTTTGAGGACTCTGGGCTCATTTGTAATGCAGAGGAAACTGTGGAGCTTTTAGTTTGTGCAAACCTGGAATTTTGTGGCTCCAGGCTTCAAATCATTTGTCTTGCAGGAGCAGCCCATATCCTGTTCTTTAGGTTCTATATACAACAGCTTAGGCAAGTCCTTCACAGGATTAGGAGCCCATCTGAGAGGAAGATGGAAAGCCCAGTAAGTGGAAAAGTGGAAAAGATTATTTTACTTTGCAGGGTAGGGAAAGGAAAAGGAGAATTTTAGAGATTCCTGAAGCTTTGCCCTGTGGAGTAAAAGCATCTCTGGCAGCCTTGGCTTTGTTCACTGTTGCACCTCTGAATTTTGAATTACTGAGGGTTTGGAGTGTTAACATATTTAATGTTCAGAGAGCTCTGGCTGAATTTAGGGGGTTGGATCAGAGAATCCTGAGATGGTTTGGGTGGGAAGGACCTTGAAATTCATTTACTGGGCAGAGACACCTGCCCTGTCCCAGAGTGCTCCAGCCTGGCCCTGGGCACTGCCAGGGATCCAGGGCAGCCCCAGCTGCTCTGGGAATTCCATCCCAGCCCCTCTTCACCCTCACAGGGAACAATTCCATCCCAAAATCCCCTCTACCCCTTTTCTTTGTCAGTGTCAAGCCATTCCCCTTGTCCTGTCCATAGAAAAATCCACCTCCCTCTTTTTCAGATGGGCAAATAATGGATTTTAAAAGTGGGGGTTTTTTTCCATTCTGCAGCCAAGGGGGGACTTGGAGTTTTTTGCTCTCCAGTGTTGGTGCTTTAGGAAAATCCAAACCCCTCAGAAGCTCCAATGAAATGGTGAAAGTGTGGAATAATTCAAGCTGACACTGCACAGCATTCCCAGTTAAATTCCCAGCTTTAAAGCCACTCCTCACCATGTCCATGGAACACTTTGGCAGCTCAGCACCAGGGTCTGCAGAGCTCATCCTGAGGCTCCTAAAGTGCCTGAATTCTGGGGGGAGCTGTGCAGGGATCCTCATTTTGGGCTGTGTTTTTTACTGGGTTTGGATCAAGTTTGAACTGAGCTTTAAAAGAATTGATTTTTTTCCTTTATATGGAGTTTTCTGCAGTTTCCTTCCTCAGCAGGAAGCAGTTTTGTACAGTCAGACTTATTGTGGGGAACTCAGTGAGGAATAATCCCTGCTCCAGCTCTGCCTCTGGAGTGCTGGAGCCTCCTCTTGCTTTGTAGCAGTGCAGCTTCCACAGACCCCAGTGCAGGTGATAAATTCCATGCACATTTCACATTTTTAAAATTCCATGCAGTTTTACATGCAGAACTGTACAGGTGAGCAATCACTGACTTTTGGGGATAAGTTGTGTTGAAGAAGTCCTGGCACTGCTCAGCTTTTGCACAGGTGCAGAGCCTGGTGTGTGGGACTGTGTGTGTCCTCTCTGTGCTTCTGGAAAATACAAGTTTGTGTTGATTATTATTGTCAGATTAAGCCCCTCTCTGACCTAGACATGGGGCAACTGAGAGATGTTTAAACTTTTATTCCATTTTCAGTCTCATGAGAAAGGTGAGACAATACAGATGTTATAATTCATACCATCACAATTAGAAGACAACTATTTCCTCATTTCAGTACACTGTAAGTGTTTTTTGGTCTATCAGCTTTTGCCACACCATGCTGTAAATGCCTTAAAGCCAAATTGTCCCTCGTGGGTCCCACTACAATGCATTTTTTCATCATTTTATTTCTCCAAACTATCCAGTCTTTTTTGTAAGGCTGTCTTTTTAAACTTGTTTCTATTTCCATTTCTCTCTCCACACTGTCTGTCCTATTCCACGGCATCTCTAAGGTGTATTTATTTCTGTGGTACATTCTGCTGTATTTCTCCAATTCTCTCTTTTCCCACCATTCCAGGCCACCTGTTTTACAAGTTTGGCATCACGGAGTCGGACTGGTACCGCATCAAGCAGAGCATCGACTCCAAGTGCAGGACAGCCTGGAGGAGGAAGCAGAGAGGGCAGAGCCTGGCTGTCAAAAGCTTCTCCAGGAGAACCCCCTCATCCTCCTCCTACAGTGGCTCAGGTACAAACCAAACCCTCCCCCCCAGATCATAAATCCCTCTTGGTTTCCCCAAGGTGAGTTTTAGTTTGGCTGCCTGGCTTTGCTGAGGTGCTGAGAGTGTGGAATCCTGCAATGGTTTGGGTGGAAAGGACCTTGAAGTTCATCTCATTCCACCCCTGCCATGGGCAGGAACACCTTCCACTGTCCCAGGTTATTCCAGCCTGGCCTTGGGCACTTCCAGGGATCCAGGGGCAGCCACAGCTGCTCTGGAAACCTCCCCTGCCTCACAGGGAACAATTAATTCCTCAAATCCCACCCAACCCTGCTTTCTGTCCACCCCCATGGCTTCAGCTCCTGCAGCTTTGTGCTGGAATTTTGTAGTTTTACCACTCTCACTTCTTTGAAGAGAAAGTCCAAATACCCTTGCAGTTGTTGTTCCTAGGAGGAATCAAGTGCCTAAACCCTTCCCAGTGTGTTCACACCATTCAGTGGGACGTGCTAAATGCTGTTCCTGAAGTGTTTTCCTCTGCAGACATGAAATGTGCTGTAGGTGATTCCATATTTCCATCTAGGTATGGAGGCCTGGATAACAAATGAAAAATCCTGACCTCAGGAGTGTTCTCTGAGGACATTTCTGGCTCATGCTTTTAATATAAAGCAGTGTTCTGGGACTTTTGTACATTAGATATTAAAACCAGGGTTTTGGAAGGCAGCCCAAAGAAAAGGAAGTCAGTTTATTTGCCTGCATAAAATTTTTGGTTGCATGTTAACACTAACCACTGTATCTCATGCAAAGAATGACAAAATCTGCTTTCAATGGAAAATTTTATGTGCTGGAACAGGGAATCCCATCCAAAAATCTCAAATTAAAACAACTAATCAATGTAATGATAACCATAAGCCCTCTATGTTGATGGGATTTTTGCTTTCAGTCTTTCAGCAATCAGTATTTCAGGGTAAAAAGCAGCAGTAGGTAGATATTACAGCCTGTGCTCATTAGCCTGGACTCCTTGAGTGCTGTTGAGATTTATTATTCAAATTATTCATCTCCAGTCTGTTTTGGAGGTTTGGAGGCACCTGTGGAGATGTAAAACTCAGAGTCAGTGGATTCCTGTCCCCTGAAGGCTGTAGGATCATCAGTTTGGGTTGGTTCCTTGGTGTGGTGATCCCATGGGACCCCAGCCTGCTTTGGGTGGGAAGGGCCTTCATTAAAGCTCATCCCATTCCAGGGACCCTTCCACTATCCCAGGGTGCTCCAAGCCCCATCCAGCCTGGAACACTTCCTGAGGTATTCCCAAATCCTGGGACTGCAGTGCTGGGAACCCTTCCCATGAATGGGAGGACTGGGATTTTCACAGTTGTTTTTAGCAGCAATTAATTTGGCTAATTAAAAAAAAAAAAAAAAAAAAAAAGAAAAGGTATCCTGAAGTTCACTCAGCTGTGCCCTGACTTTGGTTTCCCTGGCTCTGAGGAACTGTGGGGATGACTGAGCACAGTCAGAGGTTGTCACCATCCCTGGAGACATCAAAATCCACCTGGGTGCAGCCCAAAGCCACCAGTTCTGGCTGCCCATGGTTTGAGGAAGGACATTGGGTTGGATCATCTCCAGAGGCCACTTCCTACCTCATTTATTTGGGATTTTAAATTTTTGAAACGAATTATTGCACACACAATTAAGAACTCTGAATTATTTGCATCACAACAGGCTTGTTGTTCAAACTCACTCCTCTTGCACTCTTGTTGGAAATGCCAAAGCTTTGAGGCTTTTCCTGCTTGGGATTAACAGTTCCTGGAGCACGTGGCCTTGGTTGGAGCAGGGTGAAAAGTGACAGCAGATTTCCTCTCTGCTCTGCTCATCACATGGCAAAATTAACTCTGGAAACCACAGCAGAGCAGGAGGCTGAGCCCACAGACCCTCCAAGGCATCAACCTGCAGGGAAAATCATGTCTGGGGAGCCTGCTGGGAAAACACACATGGATTTTCTTTGTCCTTCACCCCCAGAGATGTTAATTAAGATTTTTTTGCACTTAACTGACTGTTAAATTCAGGCAAAAGTTGCTTTTCTTGATTTTCCCTGGCTGTTTGCTTGAATCCATTGCCTTTTTTTGGAAAGGAGGTGTTGATTGCTGTGCCTTGCTCTGCTCTTGGAGCCAACATTTCAGTACCCAGCTGTGTTTTGCCCATGTTTTTTCCCAAGCAGAGACATCCATGTGGCTGCCATGATAATTTCACTGGATATTCCTTTGGAAAGGGTTGGAGTCTGTGCAGGGAGTGAGGGGTTTGGGAGGAGGATTAATTGAAAAGTGCCTTCTTCCTTTCTTTTCATTTCTCTTCAGATTGTTCAAGCTGTTATCACAATTTTCCATGTTGGAATTTTTAATTAATTCCCTGACTTTGGGATTTCTGTGCAGATTTAGGCCTGTGCTGAGGTGTCACATGAAAAACTGGATGTGCAGCCAAATCTTCAAAGCTGTTCCACACAACTGGGGCTGAGGCAGGGGGAGGTGATGGTTTACAGCTTTATTTCCATTGTTCTGGAATGGTTTTTTCCTGCTTTTTTGGGGTTTGGGGGTGGTTAATCCATCCACCCTTCCCTTGCTGGGGCTACAATGAGGAGATTGATCCCTGTCTGTGAGGGTGGAGCTGGAAAACCATTTTGAGTTCCAGAATTCCTAAGTGGGATTCTCTCCTGCTGTGCAATCTGTCCCTTCTCCCAGGGAACAAGGGCAGGATGAGAGGAGATGTCCTTAAAGTTGCACCAGGAGAAGTTCAGGTTGGAATTAGGAAAAATTCCTTCATGGAAAGGGTTGTCCAGCATTGGAATAGTTTATTTCCTGGAAATAAACTGTTCCATCCCTGGAAGTGTCCAAAATCCCATGGATGTGGCACTTGGGGACCTGGTGGGTGGTGACCATGGTGGCTGTGTTGGACCTGATGATCTTAAAGGTCTTTTCCACCCTTAACAATTCCATGAAAATGAAAATCCTCAACAGCTAAACAGGAACAGATTGGAAAACACCAAAGATTCTGCCTTAAAAAGTGATTTTAGCTGGGAATTAACCCCACATATCCTTGAAGGTTCTTTGGGAATGCTCTGCAGGGTTCATGTCCCAGCTGTCCCTTGGGAACTCGTGGAAAATTCTGGACTTCAGCTCTGGCTCCTCCTGCCAGGGATTCTCCCCAATCCCAGCTGGAAAAGTGAGGCTCGATGCTTTCCAGGGGTTTCTCCCTGCTGACAGCTCCTCTCCCCAGGCTGGCTCTGCTCCTCATGCCTGGGTTTGTTTGTAGTGGGGAATGTTTATAAAAGTGGATAAATATTCCCTTTGTCTGCCCTGAGATGAAGAGGGGGGAAACAGGACTCAGAAAGGATGTTTTGTTTTCAGATGTGGCTGAATCCTCTCTCATCTGTCTTCCTAAGAAAGAAAACCACCAAAAAAAAAAAATCCAACAAAATAGAGCAAAAAAAACCCCCAATTTCAGTTGTTGCAGTAAAGCCAAATTTAAATCCATTTATAGGTGACCATAGGAGACGTGCAGGGTGATTCCATCCAGGCTGTGGCTCCACTTGCACCTTCAAAAAGCACAATAATTTCTGTCCTCTGAAGCCAAAAATGAATTGAAAATCAAGACTTTTGTGCCCTACAGTTAAAAATGCATTTCAATATGTGAATATCATAAAAGTATATAAAATATAGATTTCTCTGCTGCAGGTTTGACTTCTTTGATAATCATCTATCACATCACTTAATCAGCAAATAAATATTATAAATGAAGGATTCTGTATTTGCACACTGTGGTGTGGCTGAGGTTGAGTTGTAATTTAGCTCAGTTGAATTCCATAGGGAAAAACTGGGAAACACAAAGGAAAGACCAAGCCCTGAGGGAAATAATCCCTCAGAATCCTGGGGGAATTTGTTCCCCAAAATTCTGAGCTGAGAGCCCTGAAGGAGCAGATGATAGCACTGGATTTTCTCAGTTATTCCAGCAAAATGCTATTTGTAAATTAAAAAATAGAGAAATGAATTGCATCAAATGTTAGGAATAAATGAATGGAAATGGGTGAAAAAGTGAAAGGCAGAGGCTCAGGTAAGGATTTTCCCAGGATATCCATTCCTTCCAGTGACCATGACAAATCCAATTGTATCCCACTTGGAAAAATCCCATTTTGATTTGGTTGATAAATGCCATTTATCATTTCTTTGGTTAAAAAAAGCCACTTTATTTGGTTTGGGCAATTTTTCTGCAATATCCAGCACTTTACAGCCAGTTGGGATTCCCCAATCCCACCTGGAATTCCATACACCAAATTCCACTCTACACCAGAGCAGCAGAAACTGGAATTGCACAGGGAGCACCAAGGCTGCATTTAAGGAATTATAAAAGCTCTGCATTTACCTGCTGAGATGTGAGGGATTAAAGGTGTGCCCAGCAGGCAGAAAAAAGTGGATTTGTTGTGTTTCCCTCAGTTCCTGTGGAAATTTGTGGCTGGAATTCTGTGTTCCAGCTCATTCACAGAATCAGAGCTGCCTGAATTGTCGACCAACCCAACTTTTCAACAAATAAATAAATATTAACTTGGTGGTTTGGAGTTCCCAGTTCCCATGCTCAGACCTAAACCTCAAAATTATCTTCGTGCCCAAACATTTGCAGACAGGAGGAAAAAAAACCCCCTTAAATGGCTGATTTTATTTAAAGAACATTCCCATTAAAATATTTGAGTGCATAAAACTCATTCCTGCAGAACTAACAGTGTGTTTGCAGAATAAATCTTGGAGTATTTAGTAGAGATATTAAAAATGAATGGTTTCTGTCATTTTTACTTGCCTTTTGCCTCTTCTGTTTAGAAGAATCCTTTCCCTGCAGCTGGAAAACCTCAGAGTGGATCTATGATGTGTCCATTACAAGTTTTTACTCTCTGGAAATCCCACTGAGGTTTTCCTGGTGGTTTTTGTCCCTGTTACATGAAGATCACTCCCATTTTTTATGTTTAACATTCCCTTTTCAGGGACATTTCCACTCTGCAGTGTGAGTTATGTTTAAATTTAATAAATCAAGAAATCCACCTGTCATTTTGAGGTTCAAAAATAAAATTCCAGACCTCATGTGTGTCAGTATGAATTGTAGGGGATGGATCTTGGAAAACAATTGGGAGATGCCCTTTATTTATAATGGTAAATTAGAAACAATTTATGACAAAATAATAATGATAATAATAATAACGACGACGATGATGATGATGATGATAATAATAATAATAATAATAACAATAATAATAACAATAATAATAACAATAATAATATCAATAATAATAACAATAATAATAACAATAAAATTAAGGAATAATTGGTAAATATCACTAATAAATAATAATATTAACTACTAATATTATATTAATTAATATTATAATTAAATATAAATTATTGTTGTTATTACTAATATGATAATTATAAATAATTATAAAAATTATTTCATTTCTCACAATAATTTCATTTCTCACAATAGGCAGGATGGGTTTTTAAAGGCGTCCTTGGGGTGGTGGTGGCAGAAATTGTTCTCAGATGACCAAAAACATTGAATTCCTCAGCAAACCTCTGTGATTTTGTTTTGATGGGACTTTTCCAGCTGAAGAATCTGGGACTGAGATCCCAAAATGTGCTTTTTTTTAAAGCAGGAGCTGTGCCAGCCTCTGGAATTCTGTGGCTTTGCAGCAAACCCCCCCCGTGCACAGGAACATGAGCGGTGAATTGCAGGCATGGATTTGATTGCTGGGGGGTTTAGGAGCGCTTTGGGGGATGCTGCACATGCCATAAATTGGGCTTTGGTCTCTTTTGCTGCAGAGGGATCCCAGAGCTCGGTGTCAGCCTCCAGTGAGCTGCAGCAGAACCAGCCCCAGGCCCTGCACTACGCCCTGGCCAACGCTCAGCAGGTCCAGATCCACCAGATCGGAGAGGACGGACAAGTGCAAGTAGTATGTGCTCCCCTTGCCTTCATCCCTGCTGCCACAGCAGCACAGCCTGCCCCAGCTGCACTGCCATGCTGGGGGAATCACAGCCTCTCAGCACCTGGGGTGTCCAGAACACAAATCCTGCAGGTTTATGGGGAAAAAATAAAAATTAGAGTTATTTGACAAAAAATCTCCATGCAGGATTTCCTCACGCAATCAACGCACTTTGGTTGTTAGATGGAGAATTATCAGCCTGTTCCTGGCTGTGCTTACTCAGTGATTTATGCTTCTGGTGTGATTCCACAACAAAATCAGATTTGTTTATTTGTTTTTTTCTGTAAAACTGCATTCACAGGCACTTTTGGACATCTGGGAGATGTGTTCTTCCCATGTGTGTTTGTTGAGCTCTGTGTCTATCAGTGAAAGTTCTAAATATTGACATTTTTTAAGCCTGACACTCCCACCACAACTCAGGCCTGATGGTTTTTATCTGTGGTTTTAGTGCACTCTGAAAAAAACCACCTTCACTTTAATTCTTGTGTCCCACAGGGCACTACAAGGACTGTTTGAAATTCAAATTCTTTTTAAGAAGTGTCCTCAGCGAAATAATTCTCTTTGTGCAGGAACTGGGTGGAAATCTTCCTTTTCCACTTCACTTTTGCCATAACTTTTCAATATTATCCTGGGAATTTCTCTGTCTTTTGAATTCCATGTAGACTTTAAAAGTGGATTTTCCTATGGATCTGTGATGACTGAAAAATACTTCTGAAGTCTTGAAAGACAAGATAGAAAGGAAAATTACATGAAATATTTGACTTTAATAGAACAGATGGTTTGTTTAGAGATGGAAGTGATAAAAACTTGCCTCATTAAAAGACCTGGACATATTAATTATCCTTCAAATTGTGGAATCCAGGGAAAAACCTGCTCTAAATGGATCTTCTAAACATTCCATCTTTTTCCTGGGAGCACTGAGAGTTTGATGTGAAGGAGGGGAAGTGATTTTAATCTCCCCCTGGGCTGGGCAGTGCTATAATTTTCTCTGCAGCCCCTATTGTCAGAGGGACACTTTCAGTGTGGTTTTTCTCCCTATAAATAGGCAGTTTCCTTCCAAAGGAAATGAAACTGTTGGAAATAGAGGGATCTGTGTGTCTTTGAAAATCACAGGCAATTGTTCTTGTGTTATAAAATCAGAGGGGCCTTTGACAGAATTCCAAATGATTATCTTTCATCTCATGCAGGCATATTAAAATGAACACAAAGCTTTATAAAACCTCCAGGAGGTTATTTAGAATCCAATCTCCCCTCAGGTAAATCACAGGGGCTGGGCTGGGCAGGATGCACAAGGAATTCCAGCCACTCTTCTCCCTGCTGGCAGCAGATGGGACCAGGAGAGTGCTGGGAATGGGCAGCAATTCCAAATATTACAGGATCAAAACCATCAGGGCAGATTCTCAGCAATATAAATCAGGGGAATTGTTCAAATTAATGATTTCCTGCCAGATCCCAGCAGCTGAGAGTCCTTGGCGTGGTCTGTGCTCCAGTGAACGAGCAAAAATAGGTGGAAAATGAGATTGTAAACCTCACTCTTGGAGATATTTCTTTAATTTTATTTATTGTTGATATATCTGCTCTAAAACTGAGTTTTCCAGATATTTAAATTCAATTAAAGTTTCAGTCAACAAAGCAAGTCAAACCCCAGGCTTTGTGTACCAGTCAAAAAGGCAATAGAAAAATACACTTGTTAGATGATGTTTATTATTATTATTATTATTATTATTATTATTATTATTATTATTATTATTATTATTATTCTTCCTCCTCCTCCTGTTTTCCTTCCCCTGAAGTGGAAATGACCCAGTCTTTGGTCCAAGTCCCTCTGTTTTTATTTCTATCCAGAGCTGGGGCAGTACAGGTGCACTTTGCATTTTTAAAGCTCCTCAATGGTTTCACTGCACGTTTTCCTTCTCTCCATGAAACTCTGCTGCCTGCAAGGCAGGAGCTGCTTCCTGGAGCTGTGATTTTCCTCTGATGCTCCTTGGTGTTTTCTTTTGTTGTGGATCCCACAGGGCCATCTCCACATAGCCCAGGTGCCCCAGGGGGAGCAGGTGCAGATCACGCAGGACAGCGAGGTGAGCAAAGCCTGGGGGCTCATGGAAAATGAGAAATGGGCTGTAAGCAGCAGAAAATGTGCTTTAGAACCTGGTACTTCTGCCTCTGGGCTCTCAGGGGTTTCTTTTAAAATTGTTATTATTTATATTTATTTTATTTTTATTATTTTTATTTATTTTCCCTTCCCTCACCAGCCAAAACAGCTCAGTGTGTGTTGTTTCTTTTTCATTATTATTATTATTTATACTTATTTTATTTTTATTATTTTGCTTTATTTTCCCCTCCCTCACTAGCCAAAATAGCTCAGTGTGTGTTGTTTCTTTTTCATTATTATTATTTATATTATTTTGATTATTTTGATTATTTTTCCCTCCCTCATCAGCCAAAACAGCTCAGTGTGTGTTAATTGTTGCATAAGGCTGATGATCTTTGGAAATTTACTACTGACAGAGTTTAATAGGAAACCAGGTGCTTGCAGTGCTTAAAAATGAAATTATTCTGTTTAGGTTGATGAATTAAACGTGGTCAGAACACTCAGGGCCTTTAATGGTTGAACAGGGGTTGGAGAAACCTTCAGCCACCAATTAATAAAGAAATATTCCAGAATGAATTTACCCCCCATTCCTGACCAGCTTATCTGGCACTGCAGTATTTGCTCTTCTTAATTTTTTTTTTCCAGAAAAATAGTTCAATGGAATGGGATGGATAAAGGGATATGGATAACTGGAAATGGATATAAATTCAATCCCAAACCCTTCAATTTAGGCTCAGCTCCCAAATCCAGGTGGATTTCCCTGTGTATTTGCTGCAGCTATTGGTTATTTCAAAATCTCCTGACTGCTAAAACTGCTCTTGAATTTCTCATGCACTTTGTTTAAATGCAGAAGGAATAGAAAAATCAGGTTGAACATTAACACAGGCAACAATTTGAATCTGTCCCATTTCCCTGTCAGGGTTTTCCCTTGCTGGGAAGTGGATCTGCCTGGCTTGGTTTAATCCCTGTCCAAAGAACCCAAATCACAGCTCATAAAACCACTTTGTGAAGGAATATTGTTAACACAGGCAGCTACTGGAGAATAAATATTATCATAAAAATTCTATAAATATTATAGTTAAAGGCTTGTCCTTTGAAGGCCCTGTCAGGCCTTGAGAGGGAGAAGAAAGGATTCAAATATCCTGGCTCTAAAGTGTGATGCTGCCATAAAACTGAGGGAGTTTTTGGGTCAAGAACCACTAAAAAACTGATGATTCAGCAGAGATTGCTGGACTGGATCCTGAGGTTCCAGCACTGCCTGGATCCTTTGGCTCTTCTTGTCTGTGGGACTTTCAAAGGCTGCATTTGTCCCTGACAGATGAAAACATCTGGTTTTAAATTGATGACAATGTACACAAGTGAGAGAGGAGCTGCCAGCAGCAGAAACTGCACAAAAAAGGGGATTTTGTCCTCCAAATTGTGCTGTTCCACTGCAAGGCTCTTTTGGGAAGCTGCCTTTCCTTAATCCAAGTGTACTTTTGGAAAGACATCAGTGAGCATGTGAATAAAAACTTCATGTCAGAAAGATTTCCTGATTGGACTTTGGAGCTTAAAATACTTTGATATATTGAGATTTTTTTATTATTATGATAGATGTAATCCCTGTAATAGAACTGTGTTGGTTTTCAATATGGAATGAGGATAAATAAAAAGCAAATAATAAATAGCTCTGCAACCCTGTACAAGTGTTAGATTGCTAATTCTGGGATAGGGCTGGATTTCAATTTGCAGGTTTATATCAAGAAGGAAAACCAGAAGTTTTACCTCAGAAAAACTTTGCATAAAAGCAAAACATGCTGGGTGGGAAAGGTCCTTGCTGTTGAGGCTGAGTGGAGACTGATTGCCTACAGAACTTTTGAAATTCCCAGATTTCCTTCACACTGAAACAGATTTCTCTGCAGTTTTTCACTGCCAAGCTTGTGCTGATTGTGCCTTGTCTCCTTTCCCAGGGGAACCTGCAGATCCACCAGGTGCACGTGGGCCAGGACGGGCAGGTAGGAGCAGCACTGGCTGTCAGCAGCATTTCCTTGGCCTTGGATGGAGATGGGGACAAATCCCCATTTTTAGTGCCTGTCTTAAAGAGCCAAACCTGCTCTGCTGCTAGAAATAACTTGCAAAAGGATAAAACCTGATGGAAATATTTGAGAGTTGGCCCAGCTTGGTTCAGCATTCCTGCAGGATGTTTGCTCCCTCTGTTTTCTCCCAACTTTGCAAAGAGGAGCTGGGTTGAGTGCCCAGAATGGTCCTGTCTGCTCTCCTCAGTCCCCAGGAGCCAACATTTATTGAAAAAATTGCTCTTTTTTATTTACACTGTATCTTTTTCCATGGCATGGCTGCCCTGAGGGAAGCAGATCTGCTCTTGTTCTGGTGGATGAGAGGTTTTTTGAGGTGCTTCTGCAAACAGCAGGTGAGGAAAAGCAGCTTTTCCTGGGCTGAGCATGGAACTGAGCATGGAACTGAGCTCAGGATTCTCAGGATTCCCAGATCTGCTCACATTTGATCTCAGACACACTTGAAATGTTAAATTCTGCTAAAACAGAGCACAAAAATCATCCTGCAAGAAGCTTCCAGGCCACATGAATCAGAGTGTGATTATTATTATGTTTAGTGTTGGTATATCTGTTTTAAAACTGAGTTTTCCAGATATTTGAATGGCATTAACATTTCAGTCAACAAAGCAAGTCAGATTCACCAGAATTTGTTTGGTTCCTGGTGAATCTGAATAAATTGGGAAACATTTGGGATCCTGCCTGGGATGGAGGCTCTGCCATCAGCAGGGTTTCCATTGCTGGGAAATTTTGTAGTTATGGTTCTTTTTTGGTGAATTTTGTAGTTATGGTTCTTTTTTAGTGGATAAAAACCAGGACAAAACAAATATTTAAGGGATTTTTAGCTCCTTTCTGCAGTAATTACTGAATCAGAGTGTGAGGAATGGTTTGGTTCCTGGTGAATCTGAATAACTTGGGATATATCTGGGATCCTGCTGGGATGGAGGCTCTGCCATCAGCAGGTTTGGGGCTCACAGGAGCCCCCAGCACTCTGAACTTGGCAGTATTTGGATTTCAGCATGAAAATAAACCCCTGGAAATGTTCTTTGCTCAGGGATGCATCAGAGGTGCTTTTGCAGGAGTGAATCTTGCGAAGGTGATTTTTTGGAAATGTTATTTTGGTATTTATTGGGGGGTTTTCCCCTTTTCTGTGAATTATTGCTGTCCAAATGACACCTTAATACTGGGTGGGTTTATATCTCTCTGAGTGTGGTACATAGATGAAATTGAATTTATCTGTAATTAAAACCTCACAGCATTATTTTCCCCTTGCATTTCCTATTCCTGTGGAAATTTGTGTCCCCACATGTCTGTGCATTCACAGGGCTGTGTCAGGGATGTGAGACAGGGAGGAAAACCATGATTAATGCTCTTTTCTGGGATTTCAATGATGTTATCTGTCTGTGCTATCACTCAGATTTGGGATAACCTCTCTCCTGCCTCAGTGGTTGCTGGCTGTACCCACAGGATGGGAAATCAGTTTTTGACATCCAGGTTTTAGGGAATGTTTTTTTTAACTATCTGTGCTCTGAGCTCTGCTTTTAAACTTTGGTTAGAACAAAGGAGGAAGTGCTGGGTTTTTGCTTTTTCCTCACTCACTCAGCTGCATTTTGGTGTGAAAGAGCTTCAGTGCCTTGAGCATCACCAGGAGCATTCCCAGGAGCCCTCAGCTCCTCCTGAAGTATTTGCTGGGAAATTGGTATTTTTAGTGGATTAAAAACCAGGAGTGAGCAGAGATTTGGGGGATTTTTAACATTAAATACTGAAAGCTTCAACAGCAGCTGAAGACCAGAGGGGGTGAGCAGAGGGGAGCTCTGGGGCTGCTCTGTAGGACCTGTGAGCCCCCAAAACTGCCCAGGAGCAGGAGTTAAACCAGCTCAGCTAAACCCTGCTGGTGGTTTAAGGCTGGGAGTGGAGCTGATCCCTTTTCCTTGGCACCAGGAGTGGGATGAGAGCAGGGAAACACAGCACAAAGCAGCAGCTCCAAGAAAGTCCTGGAGTTTTCCCACCTGTCCAGTATTTTCCAGGCTTTTTCCTGGATCTTTTGAAGCCTAATCTGGATAATCAGGAAATGGAGACTCAGGAGTAACGTGGGGCTTCTGTGGCTGAGTGTTTTCAGCTGAATAATAAATATTTCCTAACTGAAGACTGAACCTGAGCCTGGCTGCTGCTGGATGCTCCCTGGGAATATTTCCCAGTGGAAATTCCTGTTTTCCATGATTTTCTGGGCACACAGCAGGGGCTGGGGGTTCCCCTGGGCAGGTGAGGTTTGGTGCTGCAGCTGCTCCATCCCAATTCCAAGTGAAAGGTTCACAGAGCAGGAACTTGGGAAGTTCCTGGGAGCTGAGGCAGAGAACAGCACAAACCTTGGTGAGATGTTAGCAGGGAAATCCCAAGGTGCCAGAGGTGCTCAGGTACCAAATCTTGGCTTTTCTGCAGAATTTTGCTGATTGTACTTTCCCCCCTTCTTGCCTTCAGCGTCCTGGTGCTTGCTCTGAGCTCAGATTTTGTTTTTCTGGCATCCCTGTGCATGGAATGAATGAAATCATTCCAGAGGAGCTCTGTCTACCTCCACATGTGTTCTATTAGCTGGAAGTTTCAGATTTCAGTGCACGTTTAATAAAAACCCCAAACTGCAAAAATAATTAAAGCTTCACATTAGCAGAACCTTGAAACCTCAGAAAAGTGGGAATTTCTTTCTGCATTTTATCCTTAGGAATTACCAGAAATTTTCACTTTTGTCTCATTTGATTACCTGCCTTGCCTCTTCCCCACCTCCATCCTTTTTTTCCTTGGAGTTTTGGTCATCCCAGGAAATGTTCAGTGTGTCCTGTGCCTCAGGGATACCCCTGGGATATAAAAACCAGCACAATTCCAGGAGTTTCCCACTCCTTAATTCTGTTTTTTAGCTATTCCATGTTACACACCCTCACTGCCAGTGTTTCTTCAATTTAGGGATTAATTAAGTGGCACCAGGGAAATGGTCTTTAATTATTGCCTGGTTCTTAAATGGAAAAGTTGATGTCCTTTAAAATCTAAAATAGGATTGTGTGTGTTCAGGGAGAGCCAACGATTTGTTCTGCTGCAGGGATGAAAAACTGGGGACAAATGCAGCATTGAATTCACTGTGGGGAAGTGGGAAAAGCAGGAAAATCCAGGATGGGGCTGGCAGGGAAAAACCAGCAGAGAGTGCAAAGAGCTTTTGGAGGAGATCAATCTGCAGGACTGCTTCTGCCAGGCTGTTCTTCCAAAACCAGAAAAAGTTGGGATTTTGTGAATTGTGGACACAAGAGTGTCCCAGGAGAGCCTGGAACCAGAGGGGTGCTCTGAGAGAGGGAGGGATCCTGTCCTGTCCCACCCCTCTGCTCTAGGATGAGGCTTGGGATGGAGCAGGAATTGCATTTTCTTTCCCTGAACTTTGCCTCTGATGACTTCAATAATGCAGTGTTATCCAAAATGGAATATATTAACCTAAAACTCAATGTATAACCCCAACCTGAATATATTATCCCAAAAATCAATGTGAATTTTTAACAATGTTAAATGTTGTTAATGTTAATTTTTGAATTCCAAGTTTTCCACTCCCAGACCTGTTTATTCCCATGTTTTTATTCCAGTCTGGAGCAGGGATCCATTGGCACTCCCTTGAAGTAATTTAAACCTCTCAAAATTGACCTTTATTTCATTTACCAGGATGGATAAATATTCTCAGAGAATTCTTTTCCAGATATTAAAATATTATTAAAAGATGGCTATTTAAATTATCCCAAAATAAGACAAGAACCTTCTAATGCAATTTTTAACTTGCACAAATTTAATTTGCACAGATTATGTACAAATTTGATTTATATATAATTCATTTAATTGGAATATTCCAGATTTCAATACACTGCAATGCTTTATTTGAGTTGCTCAGTCACAAGTGAATCCAAGGGAGGAATTTTTCCTTCTCCCCAGCCCAGGAGCAGCAGAGGGCAGTAGCATTAAGATGATGCTGAATTGTTTTCTGAAGGAATTGAGAGGGAATTTGGAGGGGGGAAAATGTGGAAATTCTGTGCTCCTGCTGCTGTTGCTGTGGAATTCCAAAAGGTTTTCCCAGTTCCAGCCCAGCTCCTGGAATAACACACATGGAGAAATGCTTGTTACGAGAAAAAAATTTAATTAAAAACTCACTGCAGCTCAGCTGGAGCTTAAAAACTCCTTGATTGGTTTGGAAAGAAATTAATTATTAGTTTGAACTGATAGTTCTTCAGGAATTGTTGTAAATTGTCCTAAATTTGCTCCTGGTTTTAGGAGCAAAAAGGAAAAGAAGAGTTTGGAAACAATTGTGCTTTGTGCAAACTCTGTGAAATCCCAGAATATTTATGGAAACTCTATTTATGGATAAATAAAAGTGTTTAAATACTTAATTATACTTAAATAGAAGCATTTTACAGGCAAGATTTTTTAGGTTTTCTTGAGGATTTTTCTGCACAAATTTTTTACCTTGGTGTTCATAGAGCTGGTCCCCACTTTGTCCCTCAGAGTAATTAATCCAAACCACAAAACTCACCCTATTTAATTCTGAAAACTTAATTTTTAGGTAAAGTAGTATTTTAGCAAATGAAAATGGAGAAATTTTCTTTTGAAGCAGTCCTAAAACTTGGGATTAAAAAAGGTTTGAAGGAAAATTCTCTGACTTGGTGATCAGTGTCATCCAAAATATCTCCAGGAAAATTAATGTTGTAAGGAAAACAGGAATATTTCTGTTAAATCTGGCTTAAAAATGAAGTGTAATAAATTATTTATATCTACACGTGTGTATGTAACACAGATTTCTGCATGATTAATTTGTAGTTTCATTGCAGAATTTAGGATGGGTTTGGAGGAAGTTTGCACTTAATTTGGAAGCTTAAAACAGGATAAAACAGTGCCCAGGAGGATAAAAACTGAGCTCCAAAACTGAAACAAATTGGGCCAATTAAAAAAAAAATTATTATTATTATTATTATTATTATTATTATTATTATTATTATTATTATTATTATTATTATTATCATCATCATTATTATCATTATTATCATTATTATCATTATTATCGATATTCTATTCTATTCTATTCTATTCCATTATATTACATTATATTATATTACATTATATTATATTATATTATATTATATTATATTATATTATATTATATTGCCATCATCATAATTATCATTATTATAATAATTATAATTAAATTTTATTTCAGTAATTGTATTTTTATTCTTTCATTATTAATAATTTTTATTATTTAATTATATCAAATAATTATATTATAAGTATTATAAATAATTTAATTATAAATGATAGAATTCCTCTACCCCAGAACAAAGGACAGACCTGCAGTGACACCCAACCAAACAGAAAATAAGGAAAAACCTTCAGGAATTTGGGTGGGAAAAGCCATTTTCTGTAGTTTCAGAAGTGAGATTTTGAATTGAAAATGCCATTTTTGCTCCCTAGCAGAGTGGATCCATCTGGGGGGTGAGGGAGGCCGGGCTGGGGCAGAGCTGTGCCCTGGATTTCCAGGATTTCTCCTTTATGGCCGCAGCTTTTCCCCTCTCCCGCTCCCTGTCCCAGTCCCAAGTCCCTCTCTCCCCTCACAAACTTCTCCTTTTTCTTTGCCTTTCTGATCAAAGTGTGCAGAGAGGTGGCAAAATCCACTTTTATTTTCATGTGATATCAAGCAGGAATTTGTTTTATCCCCCCAGTGATTTTTTCCCATTTGTGGAAGGTTCTGGGAGGAATGAGCAGAGGTGATTTGTTAATCTCTTACAGGCAGCTCTGTGATAGTCCCTCAGTTCCCACTGATCTGTGCTTGTAAAACAAGATTTTTTTAATGAAGCCTTTGGAAAAGGAGAATATTTTCTGCCTGTTTTTTTGATTTTTCTCCTCAGAGAAAGTGAGTTTGTTCCATTAAAATTCCATTCAAGCAGACAGGAGCATTTATAATGCTCCAAAGAATACCTTCTCTATTTTGGAGTATATTATGTTCTTTATTCACCCAAATCTTGTTTTAATATTGCTGTAAACTTAATAAGAAGAGATGAGATAGGAAGTGATAATCTTTTAAATATAAGGAAAAATCATTTTCTCCACCTTGATAGGAGGCAGAGGTCTAAGCTGCCTCTTATTAGAGCTGTTGCTAATAAAAATCTCTGCTTGTAGGCTGGCAGTGCTCACAAAGCTATCAGGGCTCATCTGGAGAAATCATTTCTTTTTTGTTTTGTTTATTTTTTTTTCCTGCTCTTCATTTATGATTTTTCTCATCACGTGATGCCAGCCCTGTCCTGATGCTCCATGTTTCCCTTATCCCATCCCTGTGCTCCACTCTCATTTATTTGGAATTTTGGGGGTGTCTGCAGCCTGCCCTGCTTGGGAATCACTGCCCACATCCCAATCCCAAGCCAGGGGGGATTTGGGGATTTTGAACCTGCAGAAAAGGAGCTCAGGGCAAATTCCCTCTCCCTTCCCTCTCCTCCAGGAAGCCCCAGGGGAGTTCAGGGTTAAATGGCATTTTGGGCTGGTCACAGCTTTGGGAATCTGTGATGACTAAAAATGGGAAATGGCTCCTCTTTTTCATCTCCTCTCTGTTTAAAACGTGGATTTTTGCCAACTTCAGGCACCAAACCATCCCTTTTAAACCTAAAGCTCACCTGAAGGATCAGTTTCTCTTTTTCAAAGCAGACCTGTGTGATTTACAGAGATTTTGAGCAAGGCAGTGTTAAATCCAGTGAAATTTGACAGTTGATTGACTTTTGTTTGTGTTCAGAGATTTAATCCTTCACGTAGTTCAACTCCATGTCCAGGCCAATTTTCCAGAATCCTTCAAATATTTCAAACTAACTGAGCAATAAATAAATGTTATCTACAGAATTCTGATAAACTGAAGAAGGATGATCCAAGATCCTGAATTTGGGATTAGGTTTGCACATCTATTAAAATAAAACCCTACCAGATGAGCACTTTAGGATGCTTAAAGATGATCCTCAGTTGTTTTCTGAAGGAATGAGGAGGGAATTTGGACAAATGAGCTGCTCCTTGATTTAGACATTAAAATCCCCCCTCAGCAGCCCAGTTTTAATTCCTGCTCTCAGCTGCTGTTTTAATTAGCTGGGATAGATTTCCTTCATTCAGGGAGGAACATTTGGAAAGCCTGCTTGGAAAACCATCCTCTGTAGCCATTTCTTTGGTGTTCTGTGACCAGAATTCCTCTTGTGGAGTGAGGATTTGAGTGCTGAATTTGCTGTGTTTGGTTCCCAGTCTGCTGGGATTCATTGGCTCCTGCTCCATCAATTATCAATTATCCACTCAGAGCTATCAGTTCCTGCCTGGGCTGGAAGCAGAAGCAGAACTGCTTCAGCCACTTTGATCCAAACTCTGGGCTCCCACCAGGCCTGACTGAATGAATCCTTTTGAAAACTTGCCTTTTGATTTTATTTCTCTTTTTTTTAATTTTTTTTTTTTAATAACAACTATTTTTATTCCTGAAATCTGTCACTCTGGAATGTTGCTAAATGTTTGTGTGAAGCAGCACAAGTGAGTTCAGCAGGAGGAAGTGTTGGGATTATTGAATTTCCATTAACTCTTGTGGGAGAGGTGGCACTGCCCATGAGGGACTCATCCCACAGGAGAGGTGGCACTGGACAGGGGACAGGGTGACAGGACACAGGGAATGGCTTCAAACTAAAGGAGGGACAGTTTGGATGGGATATTTGGGATAAATGCTGCCCTGGCAGGGTGGGCAGGCCCTGGCACAGGTGCCCAGAGCAGCTCTGGCTGCCCCTGCATCCCTGGCAGTTTGTGTTTTTTCCCTTGCCTGAAATATCAAATGGGAAGGGTTTTCCTTTCAGCCTCATATCTCAGATAAATATAAATGATCAAATTACAGCAGTAGGATCCAACTTCCCAGACACTGGGGTTTGGAGCAGCCTGGGATGGTGGAAGGTGTCCCTGCCATGGCAGGGGTGGGAACAATGTGGATTTTAAGGTCCCCTTCCAACCCAACCCATCCTGGGATTGTCTGAAATCCAGCCCAGCCCGTCCTGCATTGAGTTTGTGTGGGTCCCCCAAATTCAGCCAGAGGCAAACACCAGCAGGTGTGAGAGCTGGGAGGGGAAAAATGCTGAGATTGTAGGAGAAAGTCCTGAAAATGATTAGGAACTCCCTAAATTATTAGGACTGTGTTGGTCTTTGAGTTCAGGCCAAGGCCTTTCTCCTGCTCTTTTGGAAAATATCATTATACAGAACATTTTTGAGGTACTTCAGTTGTAAAAGTCTTCATTAGAGATGCTCCATTGTGAAGATTTAATTTAGAGGCTTTTCTTTTCTTTGAAGTTCTTTCAAAGGTTAAGATGATTCTGTTCAAGGTGGGGTTATTTTATGGAACAAATCAAACCCTTGCATTTTCCATGTGTTGAGGAATGCCTTGTTCATTTTAATGGGAAGCCAGTGGAATCCATTTGGAGTCTGCTGTCAAAGTTGATTTCTTTCAACCTCTGTCCCTGATCTTTAAAAGAGCAGAATTTGGTCTCACTGATGACAGTTGGATAATGAAAAAGGAATGACAGCCCTCCAGAGCCAGAGCTTTCCAGAGTGAACATTCCATGTTTTTAACAGTTTTAATCTTATTTCCTGTTCCATTAATCAGGCTGAGCCAGATTGTTTTGTAAGTATTTATTGTTGGGTTGTTTTTTTCCCTTGCCTGAAGTATCAAATAGGAAGGGTTTTCCTTTCAGCCTCATATCTCAGATAAATATAAATTATCAAATTACAGCAGTGGGGTCCAACTTCCCAGAATTTGTCAATACTGAGATTTTGACATTCCTCGTTTCCACTCCTTAAATTATTGACATTTCCAGGGAATTCTCTGGGTTTATCTCTTCAGAATTTGCTGTAATGAAAAACTCAGATCCTTTTAACTGTGGATTAGTGCATAAGTGTAAAAAAGGGCAGTAATTTCCTAAAGAAAATCAACCATATTTAAATGATTCCCTGCAAGTGAATAAGATCTCTTTAAATCTGTTTTGCTTTGATGGCAAAACAAGAATCAGAAGTTGATTTTCCCGATGATTCTGCATCCATGGCATCCATCAGCCTTAATCCAAACATTTCCAAGCACTGATGATGAAGAAAAGGATTTTAAAAGTCACATTCTTGAGCCTTTGGGCTGGGCTTTATTAGCCAGACCTTGCTGTCAGTACAAGAAGTGCCATTCCTTGGGAATTTTTTCTGAATTCATTCAAATGCCAGATGAATTCCAAATGTTGATTTTGTGAGGGATGGTGTTTTCTGTGTCAAGGCAAACATTTTATTAAAATGATAAATGGCTTTGTCATCTGTTTGCATTTTGCCTGTAATTATGATTAAAGCAGAAATTTGTACAAAATGTTTGAATGAACTAAAAATCACTGGGTTCTTTTTGACCCAATAGAGTGTAAAAAACAAAAGCTACAAAAATTCCCAGACTTCCTTTTTTTTTTCCCTAATTTGGGAAGTTTTTTGTTTCAGGGAGGAAAAACTGCATTATCAGGGAATGGTTTGGGATGAGGGAATTTAAAGATCAAATTCCACCCCTGCCATGGGCAGGGGCACTTTCCATAATTCCAGATTTTTCCAGCCTGGCCTTGGGTACTACCAAGGATGGGACATCCACAACTTCTCTGGGAAGCAGTAAAAGTAGGGAAATATGGTAGCAAAACCACAAAAATAATTTCTTTTTCAATATATTAGCCTCAAATAGATCAGAATTAAATACTCTGTGAGGGGAAAAATGAACGTAAAAATTATTTTCAGTGTTAAAAAATAATTAAAAATCCAGTTGGCTTCAGAATCATCCTAAAAAAGGAGGAGGGATTTGGGAGCAGCTGCCTGGGATGTGTTTGGCTCCATGCTCCATTAAATTTTATGGCTGATCTGACATTATCTGCTCCAGAGTATCCTGGCAGGAATCGTCCATTCCAGGCTCTGTGTTCAGTTTTCTCCTTGGAGCTGGGATGCAGGTGGGCTCAGGTGTGTGCCCTGCAGCTGGAATGAAAATCCCAGGAAAACACCAACACTCCTGGCATTTTGTGACCTATTCCTAGAGAAAATTGCTTTAAAATTCAACTTTTCCCCTCATCTCTGCAGATCTGGGCAGTGCAAAGGTCTGAGTGTGACAAAGAGGAGAATTGTTGGGAGAATTGCTCCTTTGAAGGGAAAAAATTGGGAGCAACAATTCCCATTGTTTTTTCTGACCAAGAAACAGGTGCTGCCTGGAATTCAAAGGAGAATTTGAGGGAATATTTGGTGTCAGGACTGTGTGTGCTGCTCCAATTAAACAGAAATATTTTGTCTCGCTGAGCAAAGTTTGACAATTAATTCAATGAGCTGGAGGTTAGCACAGAGTGGGATCCTGGAGCATCCCAGAGAATTCACATTCCTCAGCCAGGGAGGTGGTTCTGGCTGGGATGTTTGGGAATACAAACATTTCCTAAGCACTCAAACCATCATAGCAGAGTTCAGCCCCGCCCTTGTCAGTGATCAATAAAAATGATGCTCCCTCCATTAGGAAATCCTGGAAATATGTAACACTGCAATAGATATTTATGGATAGAAGAGAATTTGGGGGGTGAATTGCAAAGAAAAAGCTCAGGGTTTGTTTGTGGGGTTGGACTCAGTGCTGGCAGGCAGCAGGAGCTTTGGGCTTGGGAGCTGAGAGAATTTTTTGGGTTGACAGAAGCCAGTTCTTTGGTTTTACCCAGATTTTTTGGGACTCCAGTGCTTTATTCTGTGTGAGCACCTTGTTCTGTATTCAAATTTCCAAGCTGATTTACAATTATTTTGATGCTGGAGTTGTTTTGCCTGTGAAAAACCAGGTAAAAATTTGATTTTCTGCTCTTAGGATTATCTAGAACTGCCTTGAGAACGAGCTTGAATAAACCCTTCATTTTTATCCCGTTCTTTGACCTTTCTGAGCTGTTCTTTTCAGGTCAAACCTCAGACTTTCTCCACTCCTACATTTTATTTACAATATTCATCCATATGTTTAATCAGGGCTTGGTTTCTCCCTCAGGAGGGTCTTTGGCATCTTTTTTCTTGAGTTGCTCCAGGAAAAATTTGGCTTCTGAAGGATTTTCCTGTGTTGGTTTGGTTCCCCTGGTCTGTGTTCTTCACCCTCCAAGGCTGCCTGGCTCCTGCCTCCCTGCCATTCCTGCTGGAATTCCTGCTGGAATTCCTGCTGCTTTCATCTGGAAATTCCTGCCCATGTTGGGTTTGGAATCTGTTGGTGCCACTTACAGAGGACAGCTCCCAAAGACCTCCCAGCTTTTTGTAAATTCACAAATTTGGGATTTGGGCGACTCCTGTGTGTGGTGATTCCAGGGAAAACCTTTGATCCCAGAAAGGTTCTGGCCCAGCAGCACAGATGTGATCTCACATGATGACCTCATGTAAAAATCATCACGTTGGAAAGAGATCAGAAGACACCAGGATGCCACTGGGATTCTTCCTGCTCATTTTCCACGTGCTGGAAAATGATATTTGAAATTTGATATTTGAAATTTGAAATTTGATATTCCCGTGCTGGTGGTGTTTCCTCTGACTTATTTGAGGTCATTTTCCTCATCAAGATCAGATTTTTTTCATCATAAATCAACCCTGTCATTTTCTATAGTCAGTCCTTCTCACACATCTTCACTTGGTAGTGATGTAAGAGCTCCAAAATCTATATTTCAGGAAAAAAATCTGCATTATGCCAGCTCCCCCTCTCCACCAGCAAGGTGCAATATTTGGGGGACAGCACTTTTGAAAGCTGAATTTTTGGGACAAAATACACAGGGTGAATTTTGAGTTATTTTGAGTTTTGCTTGTGAAGCCAACTTGGAACAGGAAATACAATTTTAAAAAAGCCCAGCCCAAATGTGCACATGTGATGTTTCAAGGATCTGATTGATGGCTGAATTCCATGTGGTCCAAGGCATACAAGGAAAATTGAGGGATATCCTCAGTGGGAGAGCAGAGGATGTGAAACATGCACTGGAGTGAAAATTTGGTACAGGAGAAAGTTGAAACAAGAATGGGCTGAGCCCAGCTCCAGGGAATAGGGCTGGGCAGGACTTGGCTGCTTTGGACACCCTTGAGCCACTTCAGTTTCTTTTAAAGGAAGGAAGGTAACTGGGACATTGGGTCAGAGAAAGGGGAGCAGTGCTGCATTCCAGGAGCATCTGAAACACCAGGAGATGCAGCTTTACCCTCTGAGGCAGGAGGTGCTGAAAGTGGCTGAAATCACTGAAAGCCCTGGGACTGAGCACAATCCCACCAATGTTTTTTCAGTTCTGAAGGGTTTTTATTGTTTCTGTGGTGAGAGAGGAGGTTGTGATAACGAGCTCATGGAAGAGCCTCAGGAGCAAAATGCTCTTTAAAACACTGGGATTTTCCATCAAAATAAGGCACTGGGTTAGGGATAAAACCCAGTGCCTGCAGCTCCAGAGTCATGGAATGGTTTAAGCTGGAAGGGACCTTAAAATTCATCCCATTCTACCCCTGCCATGGCAGGGACACCTTCCACTGTCCCAGGCTGCTCCAGCCCTGTCGAGCCTGGCCTAGGGCACTGCCAGGGACCCAGGGGCAGCCACAGCTGCTCTGGGAATTCCATCCCAACCCTCCCCGCCCTCACAGGGAACAATTCCTTCCCAAAATCCCATCTATCCCTGCATTCTTTCAGTTTAAACCCCTTTTCCCTCATCCTGTCATTCCATGCCCTTGTCCAAGTCCCTCTCCAGCTCTCTCAGAGCCCTTTAGGTGCTGGAAGGCTGCTGGGCTCGAGGAGGAATTCCAAATACTCCAGGAAAAAAGACCTGGAGCCACAAACCTCACCAATCAGAGAGCTGGAGCTGAGCAGAAATAGACTTGTGAAATTTTTCATTTTGAATAATCCAGCAGCTCTTCCTCCTCACGAGGACAGGAGGGTCACAACAACATTCCCTGAGAGGCACAATTATATTTTTATTTGTGTTTTAATCGCTTTAAACCAGACAGTTTTGTCAGATTCTCATTGGAGCTCAGCTCAAGCCCTGTTGAGTTTTGCAGCCTGGTTTTGCTCACACAGAGCAGCCATGGCCAAGGGACAGCCCAGGGGGACAGCTGGGGCTGCCAGAAGGATTTCTGGCCTGGGTTCATGTTTGTTGGGATCTGTAGTGTCGGGTTAGAAAAATCTCTGTTGAGCCTGAGCAGCGCTGTCACTATTTTGGAAGTGCTCTCAGATGGGAGGGGTGATAAATAACGCTCTGGAATGGTAGTCAGTGCTCTGGGAAGGGCCCCACGGGTGAGGCAGGAGGTGCTGTGGGGTTTCAGGCCAGGATATCCAGGCTGGGACACAGGGCTGGAGGCAGAAGGAAAGGGAGATCCTGGAGTGGGGCGAGCCTGGGGCAGAGGAAAGAGTGGAAGCAGGGAGGAGGAAGGAAGGAGCACTGATTTTCTGTGTGACCAAAAGAACCAGAGTTTAAAGTTTCAAAAAGGGACCAGGAAGGAATCTCCAGGGAAGGCAGCAAATCCATGGGTTGGATGTGGAAGCCCTTTGGAGAAGCTCAGCAGAGGGTGCAGAAAGGTCACCCTGGAGCTGTAGCTGCCACTCCTGGGCTGGCCTAGACAGGGCAGAGATGCAGAAGAGATTCCTGTGTCTGGATCAGCAGCCAAGGAATGTGAGGGATAAAGATAACCTGTGGGATAATTATAAATCCACAAATTCTTCACCCTGCTCCCCTCAAAGCAATGAAACACAGAAAGCACCAGGGCTGAGACAGGACCAGAATGTCTAAAATTTCTGCCTTTTGTATTTTACCTCAGTGTAATCAGGAGCCAGAGCTCAAGAACTGGGATGTGGAATTGGTATAAATTCAGGAGCTGGGGTGTGGAGCTGGTGTAAAATCACGAGCTGGGGTGTGGAGTTGGTATAAATTCAGGAGCTGGGTATGGAGTTGGTGTAAATTCAGGAGCTGGGTATGGAGTTGGTATAAATTCAGGAGCTGGGGTATGGAGTTGGTGTAAATTCAGGAGCTGGGTATGGAGTTGGTATAAATTCAGGAGCTGGGGTGTGGAGTTGGTATAAATTCAGGAGCTGGGGTGTGGAGCTGGTATAAATTCAGGAGCTGGGTATGGAGTTGGTATAAATTCAGGAGCTCTGGGGTATGGAGTTGGTGTAAAATCAGGAGCTGGGGTGTGGAGTTGCTATAAATTCAGGAGCTGGGTATGGAGTTGGTGTAAAATCAGGAGCTGGGGTGTGGAGTTGGTATAAATTCAGGAGCTGGGGTGTGGAGTTGGTATAAAATAATTGTTCACCAGTGCAGTGGAAAGGAGGAGGAGGGTTTGGCTGTGCTGCAGCTCTGGGAAAAGTTTCCATGCTGCCCTGGGAGAGCCCAGCTGAGGCCTGGCCGTGAGCTGGTAGTGCCAAGGAGAGCAGATGGGTGATTCCCCAGTGGAATATGGGCATTGCTGATTGTATTGCTGCTCCAGGATTCCCAGTGAAGCACAGAACTGGGAGACACTGGATGTTTGCAGCCGTTGTTCCTGGAGCTTTTGCCAAGAGCTCAGTGGAACAAAGAGCAGAGTTAAATTTAGTCCATGACAACCTGATCAAAACCAACCCCACAAAGGCAAAGCCTGTCCAGCTCCAGGCCCAGCGTGGCCTCTGGAGCTGCCAGAGCTACCACAGAGTTGGGATCTTGTGGAAAATCTTTCCAATTCTTGCAGCAGGAGGCTCAGGCAGCTGCTCTGCTGCTCTCCTGTGTCAGTGTGAGCTCAGCAGGCCTGGGAATGCCTAAAGATTTCATTTAAGGTAGAAACCCAGGGGTTTTGTGGAATAGTTTGGTTGGAAAGGACCTTAAAATTCATCTCATTCCATCCCTGCCATGGCAGGGACATCTTCCACCATCCCAGGGTGCTCCAAGCCCTGTCCAGCCTGGCCTTGGGCACTGCCAGGGATCCAGGGGCAGCCCCAGCTGCTCTGGCCACCTGTGCCAGGGCCTGCCCACCCTCACAGGAAACAATTCCTTCCCAAAATCCCACCTAAGCCTGCCCTCTGGCAGTTTAAAGCCACCCTATCCATGCAGAAATTCCTGCTGATGTCCACCCTGAGCTGCCCTGGCCCAGCCTGAGGCCGTTCCCTCTGCTCCTGTCCCTGTTCCCTGGAGCAGAGCCTGACCCCCCAGCTGTCCCCTCCTGGCAGGGATTTCTAGGGAGCAGAAAGCCTCCCCAGAGCCCCCTTTTCCCCTCATGGCTCCAGCAGTGGCACAGAGCTTTTTCCTTCCCAAACAGGAATAACATAACCACAAAAGCTGCAGTGAATATTTCACATTGTGTTGGTGCTGGGACTGAAAGGTGCTGGGATTGCTGCTCAGCTGGAAGGTGCTGGGAGTGCTGCTCAGTTTGAAGGTGCTGGAATTGCTGCTCAGCTGAAGGTGCTGGGAGTGCTGCTCAGCTGAAGGATGCTGGAATTGCTGCTCAGTTTGAAGGTGCTGGAAGTGCTGCTCAGCTGGAAGGTGCTGGAATTGCTGCTTAGTTGAAGGATGCTGGGAATGCTGCTCAGCTGGAAGGTGCTGGGAGTGCTGCTCAGCTGAAGATGCTGGGAGTGCTGCTTAGTTGAAGGATGCTGGAATTGCTGCTTAGTTGAAGGATGCTGGGAGTGCTGCTCAGCTGAAGGATGCTGGAATTGCTGCTTAGTTGAAGGATGCTGGAATTGCTGCTTAGTTGAAGGATGCTGGGAGTGCTGCTCAGCTGAAGGATGCTGGGAGTGCTGCTCAGCTGGAAGGTGCTGGAATTGCTGCTTAGTTGAAGGATGCTGGGAGTGCTGCTCAGCTGGGCCTTGGAGCAGGGACATGATGTTCAAGCCTTGGAACAGCTGGGCTGGAGCCTGGGCAAGGTGCTGGGAAAGGCTTCCTTCATCCCAGAGCCAGCTGGACAGGACAGCCCTCGCTCCAGCAGTGGTGTCAGCACTGAGGGAGCACAAACCTCCACACCAGGCCCAGCTCCTTCCATTTTCCCCTTGAGCTGATCCTTGTATTGAGGAGAAGCAGCCCTGCCAGCTGTGCACAACCACCTGTGTTAGGCTGTCACTTTTTAAGCTGCCTGCCCCTCCTCAGGAGGAGAAGATGACACTTCTGGAGGCCTTCAGCCTTCATTTCTCCCCTCTAACGAGATCAGGCTGCTGCTGAATATTTCCCCTTGTTTTGTGTCAATTAACACCAGGAGGTTTCTCTCTGAGCAGCCTGGGACAGCCTTTATCTCCTGCATCTCCAGGGCCGTGTTTGTGCATCAATATTTGTCAGGAATTGTCTTGCCCACAATGATCTGTGGAGCAGATTTTCTTCATTAGGCCCAGCAGTGCTGGAAGATGCAGGATTTCACAAGAGAGTAAACAAAGGCGGGTTTGTGGTGGGGCACGGCCCCACGTTCCTGTCAGTCCTGTGGTTCTCATTCCTGCTGCTGCGGCCTCATTGGAGCGGGCAGGGTGAGGATGGGAGACACCACAAATCTCAGCATTTCACAGGGAATCATTCCTTCCTTGGAAGCACTTGAATGGAAAACCAGCATCCAACCTGATGAGAAAAACGTGCGAAAAAAACCTTTTCTTCCTTTTCTTTTTTGCCTCCTTGAAATGGTCTTTTTTTCCAGATTATTTTTAGCTGTGAGCACTTTGAGAAAGCTTTGAAACCTCAGAGTTGTAACATTTGTGGAATTAGAGCACTTGGAGGAGGTTTTTTTTTTTTTTAAGGAGCAGTGAAGTTCCAGCCAATTAGAAAAGAAAATTATTTGTGTCTGGGATAGTTTGCTTTAGATTTTAACCAATTTCTGCAGCTTATGGAGGGTTAGGAAGTGGTTGGATTTCCTTCTGAAGAGATAGAACATCATTTTTAATATATTTCACAGCAACATCAGATGTTAAAAACGTAAGAGGGTTTCTAGCTCAGCAGAGCACTCAGCACTCCCTGGTTTTGCATGAAGCACTGGATTATCTTCCCTCACATCTTCCTCACTTACTCTGTCATTCCTTGGATGTTTGCTCTTGATGATTTCAAAACACTGAAGAAGTGAAAACCACGAGTTTTTCACCAGTTCAGTGAAGATCAATTTAGTGACTCCCATTTGTAAGAGAAATATTGACACACTTTGTTGTTTTAGGACTTGGATTTACGGTTCTTGGGGATGGAATCCATTCCTTAATGCCATATAATCCATGGAGCGTTGGTCACAAAGCCAAAAATTGCTTCTGCTGCCACTGCAAAGTGCAACTTGAGAAAAGTCCCCTCACTGATGGTCTGAGGGAGAACAGCCACCAAAAGTGGTCACCAAAAAAAAAAAAAAAAAAAAAAAGAAAAAATTGAGGCTGTTACTGCATTGTGGAGCTTCTTAATATGTGATACTTTATCAGTTTAAAAGCTGAGTCAGTCCAAAATGTACATATAAAACATGAACCCACACAATGGGCAGCCTGTGGTGGGGAGTGAGGGTTTAGTTTGGATTTTAGGAAAATTTCCATATGGAGGAGGTTGTAAAACAGCTTCTGTGGGCAACCCCAGGCAGTGGAGGATTCCCCATCCTGGAGGTGTGAGAAAACATGGATGTGGCACTTGGGACAGGATTAGTGCTGCTGGGTGATGGTTGGTCTTTTCCACTCTTAACAATTCCATCATTCTCTGATTATTGTCCTTGAATTCCTTTTGCCAGGTGGGATTCATTCTGGCAATTGGAAGGAATTTGGGGGCAAAACTGGTATTTTATAGAAAAATTGAAATTCTAACATTTCTGACTCTGGAGAGGACCTTGATGCTGCTCTACCCCAAATTTCTGGGCTTCCCTGGTGCTTTGAATTTGGTGATATGACTGTGTTAATAATCAGGAGATTGTTCATCTGAATTCCACTTTTGAGTGGGGTTTTTTTCTCTCTGAGTGTCCAGAACCAGTTTTTAACTCCACAGGATTATCCCTGGATTTTATGCAGCAGTGAAAAGAGAGCTGGAGGTTGTCCTGTGCCAGTTGAGTTCCGGGGAAGCACAAATGGGATTTTGGCCCTGAGGCATTTTTGTGGGAATTCCCTGTGGCTCCCCCATTTACTCTCAGATTTTTTGGCCTCTCAGGTTGCCCAGTGCAAACCCCACTGCAGACAAACCTTGCAAGTGGCTTCCCTGCACCATCTCATTTTTAGGGCACCTCGAGCTGTGTAGAAAAGAAATCCTATGTAGGAATTCATAAAGACCAAAGAAAATGGAGCAAAACTTCCCTTTGATTTACAGCTTTACAATGATTTTCCCCACACAATCTTTTACTCCTCCGTGTCAGGCACTCGAGACAAAATCCTGTCTTTGCTGATGAGACTTGGCCAAAAGTCAGCTGGAAACCTCTGCTATTTATCCATTGAGGAAGCAGCTTTTACAAACTTTCCTGAAGGAATTCAGCTAAGTGTTTTCTTTAAATGAATATATTTCCAGAGCCACGTTGTTACAACATCTCGGGCTTCTGGAGCTGCTCCTTCCAGCTCCTTGAAGATCTTCAGCAATTAGGCTGCACTGATAAAGCCAGGGGGGCTTATCTTGTCTCTTCTTTTAGCTCAGAGGAAATAATTTGTGCATTTTATCAAGGATAAGAAGTGGGAATTGTGAAATCTGATCCCACTCCTGCCACTTGGTGACCCAGAGGAAATTGGTTCCCCACAGCATTTCAGCCCTGCCTGTGTGATAGGTGCTGCTGGGCTCATTTTCCAGGGAATTCTGCAGCTCCTCCAGGATTTCAAACCAATCCCAACCCTTTTTGTGTATCACTTTTATTGAAATAAACTAAAAATGAGGTTATCTGGAGCTTACAATAACTGTGAAATCTTTCTGCTGGAAATCTGTGTGTCCCACTTGTTTGGAAAGATTTTCTCTTCCATTATTCATTACAGGGGCCTTAAAATTATACTCCAGTGACAAAGCCTCTATTTATTTTTAGACAATTGGCATCCACTTCTGGCTGACCTAGAATGTTTCTTTGATGACAATGCCTGTGATCCAGCTGGGTTTGCTGAATGGTTGCATAAACAAAGGCAGATAGTAAAATGTGGGAAAGAAAAGGCTATTTTTATTATATTAGAGACTGTCCAGCCAGCTCCAGGCCCAATTTTAAATGTCATATCTGTAACACTGCACTTCAACTAAATGCCCTGATCATCTCCAGAATATCTCTGGAATTTTATCATTATTGGATTGCAGGGTTAGGAGGAGGCTAAGGGAAAAAAAGTTCAGAGTGGAGGTGATCCACAGAAAAAGACAATCAGTTTGGTATCTGGCCTCTTCCTTCCTGAAGAATGTAGGTTAAATACATGGAACTGGGAGGAAAAGTCTGAGCTTGATGTTTTCTCCTGTCCCATTTATTCATTTGTTGGCCAATTCCTGTTTCATTGCAGCAGCTTCATCTTTAGTGGATAATAACACTGCCTGTGGGCAAAGAATTCCAGGTAGGAGAACAGACAGAATCTCATTTTAACTCAAATCATGGAATCACTGAACAGTTTGGGTTGGGAGGGATATTAAAGCTCATCCCATTCCACCTTCCACTGTCCCAGGTGGCTCCAAGCCCTGTCCAAGCTGGCCTTGGACACTGCCAGGGATCCACAGCTGCTCTGGGTGCCAGGGCCTCTCCACACTCCAGGAAATCCAAAGGGAGTTCCAGTGCACACCATCACCATCCACATTTCTCCCAGCAGCTCAAAAAGAAGAACCTGGAACAGTTACTGGGGAAAGAGGGAAAAATCTGGCCACAATTCAAAATCCAGTGTAAATTTAGGGGAAATTTCTGTGTTAATGAGACTTAAGACCAAGTGGCAGAGAATTTCCTTCCATGGATTTACATTGAGGTTCTGCATTATAAATAATAGGACTGGAAAGAACATCCTGATATTCCAGTTCTGGCCTCTCAGGGTTAACCTGTGTCAGGGAGGGATTGGTTGGATTTTAGGAAAATGTTCTTCCCTCAGGGAAACTGGGACTGCTCCCCAGGGAATGGTCAGGTAGCAGAGCTCGAGGAGTGTTTGGAATTTTGGGATTGGTGATCCCTGTGATTCCCTGCAGCTCAGGGTGTTCCATGAGCAGCTGCAGGCTCTCCCTGGAGCTGCCAGCAGAGAAGGAGACCCAGCAAATCCTGGCCTCCTCTGGGTTGTGGCCACACCTTGGCCCAAGGAAAACCATTGCTGCCACTGGAAAAATCAATGGCACAGCCCAGGAGTTCCAGCAGGAGTTTCAAAAGCAGGGAAATCAGTTGGCTTCCCAGGCTTTTGCATGTCTGGGCAAGGATGTTTTTAGGATGTGTGGATTCCCTAGAAGTGCCCCAGCTTTTAACCACGACCCATCAGCAGAGATTTATTCCTACCCCATAAAACAATGAAAGCACCCAACAATGCTCTGCAGGAGCATCCTAAAATCAGAATGATCCTGTTTGTCTTGGATTGGGAACTTTGCAGGATTTATTTAGGAGCCTTTTTGTTTATCTGTTCAAAACAGTCTTTCAGTCAATGCTAAGCTCGATGGCTTCGGTGTAATTTTCCATGGTTCAGACTTGCTGAAGTAATAAATAAAATGTAATAAGAATAAATTATAAATATTTATAAGGCTATTTTCGGCTTTTATGAGGTTCTTAGGATTTTGAATTTAATATCCCGGCCAAAGCTGCACTCAGAGCTCTTCTCTTCCACATCCAAATGCCTGCTCAGGGTTTTGCAGCCGGATGGAGTTTGGCTGCCAAAGCTTCACCTGTGGGGATGCCAAGGAAAGCATCCAGTGGGACAGAGCAAACACAGGCAGCAAACCTGGCACCCGCACCAGGGCACGGAGTTCAGCTCCCAAGCTTCCCTTTGCCTCTGCAGCACTCACTCCCACGCACTGGGACACACCAAGTGTGTCAGAAAAAGTTTTCTGAAAAATATCGGGGAGGAAAAGGGGAAAAGAAGGCAAAAATAATTGTAAGGTTTCTAGAAAAGCTGATTTTATAAAATTATTTTTCCGTGCTTGCATTTTAATCACGAATAATTCCACACAATGTGCTTTAACCAATATTTTCTGTGTTTTTCATTTAAATTTGGGCTTGATTTAGATGGAAAAAAAATGTGGGGGGTTGGTGCTAAGAAAGCAATAAACACAATCTTCATTTTGGCTTAATTGAAGGACCCAGTCCTTGCAGAAGGACTCTTGAAGAAGATGATCACATTCCCTGTTAATTAATAATAAGCAGAGGGTTTGGGACCGGAGGGTTAAGGTCAGGAGTGGCCAAGCCCTTGGTGAGACATGAGGCAGGTGCTGGTTGGAAGGAGCTGAGCTTTGAGGTGCCAAAGCCAAACATTCCATGGTTCCATGAGGTGTGGGGGTGATGGATCCCAGCAGAGCTCCCACCTCCAATTGGGCAAAGAGGATCCTGTCCCATGAATGGAAAAACTGAGAATTCTCATGTTCCAGAATTCTCCTGGAAAAAGAGATTGCTTCGAGTTCAGTCCATCATTAAACCCCAAATCTACCAAACAGCTGATTTTTCATGTTAACCTTTATTTGGGGAAAGTAATATCCCACAGCCTACGTGGAAAAAATGGAACCCTTGGCCATACCCTTATTAAAGCTGATTTTTGCAAAGCTTCAATGAATTCCTGCCAAAGAAGAGAGCAGGTTGGATGCTTTTTATTGTTAAGAAATGGGAAAATAACAAATGTTTTCCTGATCCCTGAAGTAATTCATTCTCTGGGTAACATTCTTCATTGATAACTACATTTTTTATTTTGAAGAATGATCCCAAACCAAGCCAGAAGTTAATAGATGAAAGGAAATTTGCAGAAATACCCTACTGAATACATGGTCTCTGTTAGGATTTGCCTGTTTATTAATATCATGCATAAAAGTTTTTAAACCCACGTGGGTGGAAATAGGATTTTAGTGTATTGGTAAAATCCATGGACTTACGTAAAAATACTCTCTAATTTACTACCAGGGTTTTACTGCTGTGTCTAAGCTGAAGGGTTTTGAAAAAGAAATTTTCTTTTCTTGATGTCAAACAGATGTGTTAAAAATATTTTTTATTATCATTTTTATGTGGATTTTACTGATAGAGGGGAGTTTTTTCCCCATGGATTGAACTTTGTGATTCTATCTGATATCGATACTTGTCAAACATGGGGGTTGTGGGGCTTTGAAAAAGTGTTAGTTGGATATTTCTGCAAAAAATCATAATACAGAGGAGGAGTGAAATATTTTTATTCAACTTGACGTAATTTTTCTAATCTTTTTCTCTTTTAGAGAGTGATTAGAAAATTTGATTTTCCCCTGTAGCCACTTTGCAAGGAGAGTCCTCTTGGTGTAAGAGCTTTGAAGACTGAAAGTTTAAATCTTTAATGTCTCAGTGGTGTGGGAGCTGTGTTTCCAGCTGGGTCTGCTTTATTTCAGTGACAATGTTCAGCTCTGCTCAGTAATGCAGGGAGAAATATGGATTTGGAAGGAGCAGCCTGAAAATTTGAGCAGCAGATAGAGAATTGCTGTGAAGAGGGTGCTCACATTTCAGGGGGAATGTTCAGGATGAGCCATTTTAGAGTGAGGAATCCTCCTTACACTTAGTTTAGCTCCTGCATCACACCCTGAGATAGAGGAGAGCATGAAAGGGGTAAGAATTTATTTTTTAATATTTAATAATTGTGGTTTAGTCTCAGTTCTCCGAGTTGTTTTTTGCTGCAGGGGCAATAAATTCATCTGGCAGGCTGTGAAATCCATATTAGCAGTTTTTAATAGCCTCAGCATTTACCAAAATGAATAATTTGGGGGTTCTTTTTGTTGGTTAATTTGGGTTTTAATGGGTTATCATTAATATTCATTCAATCAGTGCCTTCAGCTGTCAGCAGCCATTGTGTGCTGAGGATCGCCGTGGCATCAGCGTCAGGAGTTCGGTCACTTCTAAATAAAACTGAGTGGCAGTGCTTAGATGTGGGTTTCTATCTTACAATGAAACCTTTCACTTCCAAACTCATCTTGTGCTGCTCGAATTCCTCTTGGAATTCTTCTTAATTTGCAACAGCAATGCAGAACAGTTGAGTGTTCCGGGAGCCTTTTCCAGTCATTTCAGTGCCTTCATTTAAAGAATATTCCACCCTTTATCCATGTTTTTTCTCCTTGGCTCTCCCTTCCCCTGCATCCTCAGCTGCCCCACCTTGCTCAGGTGGTTCCTGATGTGGATTTTGGAGATTTCTGGGGATTTCTGTAGCTCGGGGGGAGCGCGAGAGCCACAGTGGAAATTGGGATCTAGGAGCGGAGCGGTGTTGGGGGATACACAAACCAGCTGTGCTGCCAGAGCTGGGAAATGTCCCCTTGCATTTGGGAAAGGCTTCACATGCTGCACAAAAATGCAGCAGAGCTGGAAAGTGGCTTGTGATGCAGAATGAAATGAGGGAGGTGTGAGGAGATGTTTTTATTCGGCACCGCCGTGCCGCAACTGCAGCCCCGCTGTGCCTGCTTGTCCCGGGAATCCTTCAGATTCCCAACCTCCCTTCCACAGCAGAGAACCTGCAGGTCCCTCATATATTTCACTGCTTTTCTCTGGGCCAATTTCTCTATTTTCTTTGGTTTGTTTCTAAGGTTGAGAAGCTGAAAGCTGGACACGTATTTATTTATATGCATAACACTAAATTCTGTTTTCCAAAATGGCATTTCCTTGTTTTCCAAGCCTTTCACATCAGTTTAGGCTGACATTACAAACCTGGTCTTGGTTTCTTTCCCATGAATTTACAGAATTAGTTTGGAAATCGTTGTGACATTAACTTGTGCTCCTTGGGGATGATTTTCACCTGCTTTTGGGATGCTTTTTAGTGTTCCTGCATTGGTTTGGGTTCAGCATCTCCCAGGATGTGCTCCTTGCACTGGGATCTGCTTTTCTGAGGGTTAAGGTTAAAAAAATTCCTGACAATTTAAAATTCTTGAAGTGTTTTTACTCACGTTTTTGATGCAGAGTTTTGGACGAAAGATTTGCCGTCTCACAGAGAAATTAACTTCCATTCTCAGCAGAACTCGTCGTTAGACTGGTATTAAGTTATATTTGAGAAGAAAAACATTCTGCAAACAGTATATTTTGAGTGAAAGTATTGTGAATTACTTCACCATATTCACTTTTTCACCCGTAAATATGATACAGCTGAAACAATGACTGTTTCCCCCCTTTAAGTTGTTAAACAGATACACTCTGTGCCTGCTAAATTGTGTGTAAATTCGGATTTATTTGGGGGAGGAGGGAAAATCACTCAAAACACCCCATAGAAATTAATTTTGTGAAATCACTCGAGGGGAATTAGGTCCATCTGCTCAGAGAGTTCAGCCTTTCAAAATTCACTTCCACAAGAAAAGAAAAGGAGTCATTGTTTGACTTGAGAGATGCTCGTGCTGTGAGCTGGGGTGTGTTTTTGTAGCACTGGCTGAGAGCTTTTGGAGGAAGAGGATTGTTTTTGGAAGGGTCTTTTATTTCCTTGCAGATAAAAATGGGTAATTAATACATTTTAATGATGTGTGTAAAGTAATGAGTGCAGCTATGGACAGATGATGTGCAAGCTCAGAGCTGGAGACAGAATTCCAAGTGAGGAGACACAGAACTCCAAGGAAAGAATTCTAAGTCCTAAGTTCTGCTCATGTCTGTAATTATTCCCATGCACTTACTAAAACAGGAATTTAAAAAGATATAGATACTTTTTGCCTCAGTCAGTTAATACAAAACATAGAGTTGAACTAAAGTCTGATTTTTGGGCCCCAGCTGAACTCAGAGGGTTTTTTGAGACAGAATTAGGACTGAATCCCTTCAAAATGTCTTGCATTGATGATTAAAAACAAGAAACCTGCTTTAAAAAGGGTGTATATTATATAAATCAAACTCTAGCTTTGTCCAGCACTTTCAGGCTGATTTTCAACCTGTGCTTGAACTCATGTGAGAGGGAAGCATTTGGGGAGTTAGAAGTTTTACCAGTGAGTTTTCCCTTTTAAAATCACGTATTTCCAACTCCAAGGAAGTTCCCAATGAAATCCCTGTTTCCCTGAACCATCCGTGCAGAGACAAAATCCAAAATACTCCAAAACTGCCCTGGTTTCATGTCCAAATTTCGAGGCCTAATTAAGGAATGGCCGCAGGGGGTTTCAGATCCTGTGCTTGCAGCTGGATTTCCAAGGGCAGAATAACAGTAGCAGGGTGCTAAAGAACTGCTAAAGATTTATTTTTGTGGCTTTGTGTGGCTGCTCTGCTGAACTGACAGTTCCAAACTTGGCACCAAATGAAAAGATGAACTTTGGAGTTTATCCAGAGTCACCAAGGCCTTGTGTTCAGCCTTTGAACAAGGCTTTGCTGAAAGGGCTACGTGGGATCTAAAGGAACTCCAATTTATCTGTGAGGATTTTTTTTTTCCTTCAATCTTTTGTTTTCAAAATTGTTGAGTGTTTTTTTCAGAATAGTTTTTTTCCTTTTTGTTTCAAGGTGCTGGGGGGTTCACCCTTTAAACAAGGCCTTGCTAAAAGGGTCTATGTGGGACACAAAGGAACTTCAATATATCTGTGCTGATACATTTTTTTTTCTTAACCCTTTTTCCCCCAAAATTGTTTAGTGGTTTTTTTTCTATGTAGTTTTTTTTTCTCTTTTTTTTCCCCAAATATTTTTTTCCTTTTATTTGAAGGTCTTGGGTTCACTGTTTGAACAAGGCCTTGTTAAAAGGGCCCATGTGGTACCTAAAGGAACTTGAATTTATCTGTGGTGATTTTTCTTCCTTAATCTTTTGTTTTAAAAATGGTTAAGTTGGTTTTTTTCTCTGTAGTTTTTTTTTCCTTTTTTTCCCCCAAAATAGTTTTTTCCCTTTTATTTCAATGCCTTGGGTTCACCCTTTGAACAAGGCCTTGCTAAAAGGGCCTAATTGGAACCTAAAGGAACTTCAATTTATCTGTGGTGATTTCTCTTTTCCCTTACATCTTCTTTCAGAGTTATTAAGTAGGTTTTTTTCTATGTGTTTTTTTTTGGCTTTTTTTTTCCAAATAGTTTTTTTTTTCCTTTTTTCCAAGGCCCTGGGTTCAGCCTTTGAACAAGACCTTGCTACAGAGGCATACATGGGACCCAAAGGAACTTGAAGTTTTCTGTGGTGATTTTTCTTCCTTCAGTCTCTAATTTTCAAAATTCTTGTATTTTTTCTATGCACAGACTTCTATACTGTTATCTTTGATTGCATTTGGGTCTTTTTATGGAAAAAAATCATATATGTGAAGCTTTTTTCCCTGTGAGAGCACTTGCCAAGGAAATCTTTCTTGCAGTTATCCAAAGGAAAGGTCATTTTTACAGCGAGACTTCAGATCTGTATTTTCAGACAACTCACAAACACCCAGCCAGCAATAGCAGGGGCATCTTTCAACTTTAACCTTGTGTTCTTTAAAATTTGTTTAACCAAAAAAAAAGAGAGAAATTGGAAGAACTTTCGACTTTTCCACTGAGTGATTCTTTGGAAAACTCGGATAACAAAGAGGGGGAGAAATGGGAATGTTCAGCTTTTTATTTTGAATTTAGATAAAAACATTAAATTAAAACCCCCATGAAATATATAACTCGCTCCTGGTCTTTTAGCCATGTGACTTTAATTGATGTTTATTTCTGTAGATGAAAGCATTAAAAATTTCAGCAGGTTTTATTCCAGTTTCTATTGAAACAAAACCCAAATGTTTCTTTATGAAAACCATAAAACTTACATTTCAGTGCAGCTTTTCCTGTAAATATTTTATTTCCCTGAGTTATTTCTTGCTGCCTTTAGCTGCAAGTATTTAAAACAAAAACAGAGCTCAGGAATCTCCTTGAAAACAATTCTTCATCGGGGACAGGCAGCAGCTTCCAAAGAGAACAGGAAACCTGAACCACTTAATGCCTCTGTTAATTAAATTTTCAGTCATTCCTCAGCCTGTTGAAAGTGTGGAGATGCACATGATGGATTTTTGGGGGTACTCACTCCAGGAAGCTTCCAGGTGCAGGAGAGGTGACTCCCATTTGGCTTTGGCTGCCCTTGAGAAGGGATTTTAAGGGGATTAATGGAAAATCCAACACAAACTCCACGCAGAGGTTGTGCTCCTACAGGAGCTGCAGGGGCTCATGGCTGGCTTTGTCTCTAACACCTGAAAAGCTGTTTTATGCTAAAAAACCCCCTGGATTTGGGATTCATGGGCTAATTTATTGCTGTATATTGTGCTTTTCTGTTAATGATGATTTATGGAGCAGAGGGATGATATTTGTGGTTCATAACAATGGACGTGGCCAAATTCTCTGGTTATTAAGGGGGAACATCACAAATTTAAGTTATAATTATAATCTGTCCAGAATCCCTCCTGCCTTTCCCTTCTCCTTTATTAAACCTGGCATGTCAGAGGTGTGAGAGATGAGGGAGGGAATCAGGGTGTCCCAGCGGGGTCTGGGGAACATTTTCCATTATTTCTCTCTAAGCAGAGGGTCCAGACCTGGACCTGCTTTTGGCATCAGTCCCCACATTCCAGGAACATTCCCCCAGAGCCAGGGGAATATCCAAGGAGTTCTCTTTGGATGTTGGGAATGTGCAGCATGAACGGAGTTGGAGCTGAGACTTGAGAGTGATATTTGGGTGTTCCCAAAGCTTGGGAGTCCTTTTCCATGGAAATTCCAGAGAATGAAAGAGCCAAAGTGAAGATTAGAGGGCATTGCTGTACCCAGTCAATAAAGCTCCTAATTAAAAGGGGAATGTAATTGAGTTAGAGAGGAAAATCTCTGTAGAGGATATTGATTATAATAACATTTAGGGTTATGTTCTGAAGGGGAGATTTATTACAAAAAAAGGGGGGTTTTGTATAATTTTCAGGATGTTGGGACTCCTTTGGTAACGTGGGAGAGTGAAGGATAACAGGGGAAGAGTGAAATTTTGTGAAGAGCATTTGGGTGGGTGTTACATCCAAAAAACTGAATTATTATTTCCAGCACTCAGCACAAACTGGAGCGTGTTAAAAATGCATGAAAATATGAACACATTAAATTTGCATGATGTTTGAAAAGTATTGTCCAAAAATTGTAAATAATAACAGGAATAACTTCCATAATTCTTCTAAACCCATCCTTCTGAGATTCTTTTGGGCTGCTCTCTGCAAGGATATTCCCAAAAACTTCTCTAAATTAACAAAGTTCTGTGGATTATTTTAAGCCAAATAAACCCCTGTGTGGGCAATATTTGACAGAATCCCAGAGGATTTAATTTATAGATCTTAATTCACTTTCGAGCCTAATTAGATTGAATTTAATAAAATCACTTGAATGATGAGTGAGAGTGCTGGGGGTTTTAATGGAGTTTATCCCTATATTTTTACAAATATCCCTGCATTTTATAGGGAAAAATTTATATCTATCTCTATATTTTATCCCTATATTTTTATATATATAACCATATATTTTATAGGGAAAAATATATATGTATCTCTATATTTTATCCCTATATATGTATATTTATCCCTGTATTTTTCCCTGTTCCTGCTATGGATAGCCACCCTGAAATATTTACAGGACAATCCCTGACAAGAACAGGATTTTTTGGATCTCTGACTATAATTCCAGTAGATAAGAAGCACCACACAATTCTTTAGTTTGCTCAGTCCGTGTAAAATCAACCAAATATTCAACAGATTTGGTTGATTTTAGATCCACTCTTTGCAGGAGTGCAGCTGGAAAAGGAAATATGCAGGATTTTCTGTGAATATTTTGTATCTGTATTTTATCTTTACTCATCTGTGGCTGCACTTTTCCCAGTAACGTTCTCTGGAGCTGGGGATCCAGGAGGCAGAGGGGGAATTAAGGAATGAAGGAATTAAGAAGGAATTCTGAGGAATTAAGGAATATGAAGTTACACATTTGCAGGAAAAGCTGGTAAAGCTGCTCAGGGCTTGGACAGGACACAACTTTCCGTTTTTACCTTAATCCCAGAGCTTCCACAGAACTTTTGGGAAGGGCACCTTGTGTTTCCCTGCCTTATCTCACGTGCCTGTTCCTCATTTTCTCAGCTGAATTATTTTTTGGGGGTGAACTTCAGCTCCTCACACTCTCCACCCGTTCGTTCCGTGTTCTTCCCTTTCAAACAATCGGGAATTTTGCCATCAGTTTGACAGGACCTGGAGCAGACCTTGAAGTTTTCAGCTCCAGCTCCAAAACCCATCCCTGCAGGGATTTAAAAGTGGATGCAGAGCTTGGGGACTTGGCAGTGCTGGGAATGTTGGACTCCATGGCTTTGGAGGGGCTTTTCCAACCTAAACCAATTTAGGATTTGGGGATTATTTGAGTTCCTTGGTATTTTGTGTTTTATGGGCTCCAGAATCATTGATAGTCAGATCCAGCAGTTTGTGATGTAGAGGGAACAGAGCTGGGAAGGGTTTGGAGCAGCAGGAGCAGCTGTGAGGACTCAGCCTGGGTAAAAGGAGGCTCAGGAGGGACCTGAATTCCCTGGAGCCAGGTGGGATTCGGGCTCTGCTCCCTGGGAACAGGGACAGGTGAGAGGAAACAGCTTGAACTTGTAGGGGATGTTTAGGTTGGATAGTGGGGAAATTCCTTGCTGGAAAGGGCTGCCCATCCCTGGCACAGCTGCCCAGGGTGGAATCCCCCTTCCTGCAGGGATCTAGAGCCATGTGGTTGTGGCCTTTGGGGTCATGGATCCATTCCCTGGCAGCTCTGGGAACAGTTGGATTTGATGATCTTGGAGAGTTTTTCCAGCCTTGGCAGTTCCGTGATTCCATGTCAGATCAGGGTTGCCTTTTCCAAGGTCCAAATCCCTGGATTGTGTTTCACTGGAATTTTTGCCCTGCATTTGGAGCAACACAAGCCTTATTTCCATGGGATTTCCATGGGGTTTTGATGGGATCACCTTCCTGTGCTTCCCTCCAGAGCTACCAGGATCCCTCAATCCCTCTCCAGGCCAAGCTCGTGCTGCCTTATCAGTTCAACCTGCAAGCATCCCCAAATACTCCCTGAAAACCCTTCTGTCCTTCTCTCAGGAGCCAGAGGAATGAAACCCCTGGGAAATTCCCCAGGATTTGGGAGGAGAGAGAAAATCCTTCAAATTGGCAAAACGTGCGCATGTGACAACACCAGGGCTCCCAAATTTATTATTGTTTTCCTTCAAAAGAGAAATTAAGGAGCATCTTGAACCACTTGTCCTAATTGGCCGAGCCAGTGAAATCCATATGGATGCATATTATCCATAGAAAAAGTGGAGGATTGCAAATATTTCCCCTTTCTGACAAATGGAACCATTTGTTGCTCATTTTTCCCTATCTAAACAGAGCTCCCGAGGCTGGAGAGCCCCGCGAGGGAGAGGAGGGGATTTCTTGGCACGGGGAGATCGGCTCTGCCTGCAGTTTTTCCCCCTTTTTTTCCTACAAATCTCCTCAAAAAAAAAGGGGAAAAATTCCACGAGATAAATCAAGCAAATGAGAAACCCCTTTTATGCTTACTTACAAGGGGTTTTGTTCATCAGGCTGTGGAATACGTGGAAAAATGCTGGATAAACCTTCCTGTGTTGGTTCCCAAAGAGATTTTGTGGAAAAAAAGTGGGAAAAACTGTGGAAAAATTATAGAAAACATTTTATAAATACAGATAATAGCGATTCTTACAGACCAGGTGCTGTGAGCAGGGCAAGGAAGATAAAAAAAGGACGTTTGAACAGCAATAATTTTAATTAGGCAAGGATTCTGCAAGCAAAACTGATCTTTTGGCTTTAAAAACATGGAATTTTTTTTTCCTGTGGAATTAATTCCATTAATTCCAAGGTAAAAAATTTGTAATTTTCAGGAACATTTTAGGATTAATTTAAATAACTATCGCTGTGTGCATGTGCTGGTTTGTCACATAATATTCCCAAATATACAGAATTTAAGAGCATCTGAAATAGGAGAACAACTCGTGGCTTGTGGTTATTTCCCTGTGGGTCAAAGTTTTGGTGTCAAACCTGGATTTTGGGTTGATTTTTTTTATTCATTATGGGTAAAAATTAAATAATCATAATTAGCAGATCAAAATTGATTTGCTTTCAGTTGAATGGAGAATTTACATTTTATGGAACTTTTTAATAAGAGCAAAGAATACTTGAGGTGCAGTGTAAGGAGTTATAAAATTGCCAATTTTAAAGCAGAACTATTTTTGCTCAGTGCTGCAGGATTTAAAATCCATAATTTGCAGTTAGACAGTAATTGAAGTGTATCCCATTAATTATATTTTTATTCCATTAATGATTTTTACTTCATGAATATTTTTTTTACTCCATAAATTATTTTTACTCTATTACTGACTTTAACTCCACCTTTTGCATTTTAACAAACCTCAAGGAAAAAATCTTGAGGAATTATCACAGATATTCCTCATTAATGTGAGATCCTAATATTATAATTCCAGGGGTGAATCAATTAACGAGGAATTAACTTGTTTAATTAAAGTTCCTTCCCAATCCAGTTCTTTGACTGTAAATCTGGATTTGTAGGGGGAATAATGATTATTTTCCCCAAAAATGGCCAAATTTGGGTGCACTCAGATTCACAGGATCCTGCAAAAACGGAGGGGACAGGAAATGTTCCAGGACATAAAAACTCATCCTGGATAAAAATCCCTGCAGTGGGGAACTAAGCTAAGAAATCAGAATTTCTGGATTTTTTGTGCACATTTTTGGGTGTTTTCTCTGATTTTGAATGGATTTTCTCCTACTTTTCCCAAGGAAGGAGCCACAGGAGGTTTCTGGTTTTGGGGATCCCATCTGATCCCACATTCCCTGAGGAACAGAGTGAGCTCTGAACCCTCTGCCTGTTTTTCCCCTCTGTCAATTAGCAGGGAATGATCAGGAGAAAACTTTGCCTTGCTTTGCAGGGAATGATCAGGAAAAAGAATTCCAAAATCCCCGAGCTGTCAGTTACAGGAAAATTTGGGATTTTCAGCTTTCCATGGTTTGGAGCTCTCTGCTCCCAGGGCTGCTCCTCTTTTCCAGGCTCTGTTCAAATCCTTGGGATTCAAAAGGATCTTGATGCATTTGTGACAGTTTTCCCCTCAAAATCTTTGGGATGGATTTGATTTCACTGTTCCCTTTCAGCTGAATAAATCTCCTTTGTTCTGGTGAAAATGAACAGGAAACTTCTAATTGAATTTTAACTTCTCCATTTTAATTTTTTAATTTAATTGACGCAACAAACAGATTTGGTTTTTGTGGTGGAAAATCTGGCATTTTACGATTTCTGTGTTTAATTTCCACGCTGAATAATCAGATTTTTATGCCCTTTGTACCCTTTTAAGGGATGAAGTTTTACTATTGATTTTTGATGTGCAAATTCCTTAAAGCTGCAGCGAGCTCGAACCTCCTCGAGAAAAACTCGTTCGTGATCAACCCAAGTCCAAAGATTTTGAAAAATATTTCATGGATTCTTGGCAGCTCTTCTGAAGTGGGAACCAAATGAGAGCAGGGATAGCCCCAGGTCAGCTCTGGGTGTCTTTTAATGAGTTTTGGGTTTAATCTCAATATCTCAACTCGAAACATTTGCTTTTTGAAAGCAGAATATTTAATACACTGAGCAGTTGCTGACAGCTGCATGGAAAAGAAAAAAAAAATTAAAAAAGGGGAATTTGTTTCCAGCTAAAAAAGAAATGCTTCAAAATGTTTTTATTAAAAAAAAATTCTCCATGACAGCTATGGAACATCTTCATCCTCAGATTTTATTCGCTCTGTCACGGCCGGGATTTACAAGCTCATGAAAAGGTTACAATCCCAATAAAGCCCCACGGAGCAGGGAATTAGGGAATTACAGAGTCTGTAAAACCTTGGCAGTGTTTAGTGAGGTGTGAGGTGAGGTTACAAAAAACCAGAGAGTTAAGGACAGGGAAACCCTTGGAGTTTAAGGAGCAGGTGGCCAAAGGTCGGGGTTAAACTCGTTCGGGGTTAAGCAAACTCAGCTTTGTTAGGTCTGGGTTAAACGGAGCCAGATCCCTCCTGACAGGGAAGTGCAAGGAATGCACAGAATCACAATTATCTGACAAGCACTGGCCAAACCTGCTCCTGGTGCTGCTGGGGGTGTGTGAAACAAGTGTTTAACACAGAATTTTAATGGTGAAGATTTCCCTCTTAAACATTTCTCCTCCATTCTTGCATGTAAAGAATTCTGGGAGTGGGATTCAGTGTTTTTCCTTTCCTTTGGAATATCTGCTCAAGGCTTTGAAATCCTCTCTCATTTTATTTGCTTTTCATTTGTCACTGTGATGTTTTCCCAGCTTCCCACTAAATTCTTTATTTCCACGGAATCGCTCTGGAAAACAAAACCCCACCACCCTCATTTAAATTCGTTTAAAATTCAGGCTTTTCCATCAAAAATCCAGGTGGATTCGTTACATAAGGGATCTTTCATAACCTTTGAGCATTCCTTGAGCTCAGTTCTCCCTGAAGGATCCTTCCCCAAGTCCTTGCTCGGCCTCGTGTCTCCACAAACACGCGGCTCATCCTGAGCCAGCTTCCCAAATCTTGGACATTTCCCGGGAACATTCCGTATCTGGGCAGCTCCTCTTATTACCTGGGATTGCAGGGATGGGAGCCATGGAATTACTCAACAATTAAGTCACTCATTAGGCAGATATCTCAAAATCCTGCTGCTTTTCAACAAATTTTGGGGTCGTTTTGCCACCCCATAAATAAAAAAATAACGGCAGCGGTGGGAGATCAAGTCCTTGAAATATTCCTTGTTGGAAATTCCTGGCTTTTGATAAAAACTGCCATTCGTGCTGGGAAGGGATTTGAAAACTGGACTTTCACAGCTGGAAAAAAATCCCCTAAAATTGTTAAGCTGATCTTTTTAGCACTTAAAGTCGTAAGTGACCGACAGACACAATAATTTAGTAAAGAAATTCGGGAACCATTCCCTTTTGTTAGCACTGAGAGAGTAAAAACTTGGAAAAACAGAGGGAATTAACAGTTTATTACTCTTTTTTTTTCCTGCTTTTGAGGTCTACGAGAGATTTTATCGAATCAAACTTGAAAACAACATCACCCACCCTTCCCAAATATCCTAAATCAGGATTTTAACCCTGCCTTGGCTCTCCAGGGTGCCTGGCACTGCTCCCTTTGACTCCTTGGTGGCCAAAATCCACTTGTGCTCCGGCTCGGAGCGGGATCGGGGCCAGAAATGTTGAAAATGTGGAATAAGCGTGAGAAACGTTGGGCTGTAAAAGAAATAATTTCTTTATTTCCAGGGAATTTCACATGATTTGTACCCTCAGCATCACCCAGGCTCGAGGCTCCCTCACCCTTTGGCTTGGTAGGATTTTGTTTTCCTTGGATAAAATCCTTCCCCAGTTCCCAAGCAGCGAACAAACAGATTTAGACAGAAAACCCGCAATTGTTTGTTCTTTTCAGGCTCAAATCTCATTTCCAGCCGCAGGAAAAACAATAAAATGGATGCTTGCTTTCTTTTTTTGCCCCTCTGGTGATAAATATGATTTATTTCGAATTTTCTCGGGATATCTCAGCTATTCCAGTGGAAGCTTTGGAAGGAGAACGTTGCTTTCCCTGCACTGTTGGCTGCTGCTCAAGTACTTTAAGTTTGTGCAGGAATAAAGATTTTAATTTTTAAATTAATTATTTCTCTTAATAATTTCCATTTAGAACGAAGTGCAATTCCTCAAATTTTTAATTATTGTGATTTTTCTAATTGTTTCTCACTACAGAACTTTTCCCCCCTCTGTTTTAACCTTAACAACTCCAGCACACCAAAAATAAATAGGAATTCTCCCTCCTGCAGAATTATCTTACACTAATCTTTCCTGCACATCACATCTCTGGGTTTTCTCAGCTGTTTATCAGGACAGAAATGCCATCCCCTGGCAGAAGCCCTGGATTTACCTTGCCATGGAATAGGAGGGTTTTATGCCGGGTTTGTGGAACGGCAGCGCTTGGCAGTGCAGTCTCCAAGGGTTTCTTTTTCCTGGAGAGCTCCGTGTTCCGCTGGAATTTTTATCCTGAAGATTGCCTTCAAACTTTTCATTTTCTCCCTTAATCCCTTCTGGGGAGTCTCTGTCCCTGCTCTCATCCTCACTCTTGGATTCCTCAGGGAAGTTTCAATCTGTGTGAGCACCGGCTCCGCTCTTCCCACGTGTTGTGTGGAAACATTCCCGGATTTCTCCCTGTGCCATGAGTAGAATTATTAGGGATTTATCCACCTTAAGTATTTCCACGTGCACCTTCCTCCCCTTCAGGCTTTTGTTTGCAGCATCCAAACAATTCCAAACTTCCCTTGTTGGTAAAAAACATCCAGAAATTCCACATGGCTTTTTCCAAGGTCAAATTGAATTTTTATAATTTAATCCTTGCATTTATTGTTCTGAAGAACAAATGTTTATTAGTAATAATAAGCTTGTTAATTTATAGTTTTGCTAGTTATTGGTGCAAAGCTCAGGTGGAATTTACTCCTTCCCAACACAGGGTCAGTTACAGAAGGAGCAAAGAGACTCCTCTGTTTCTCTCTCCTGGTTTCTTATGAATTAAAATTCCCATAAAATCCATACAATAACATTATATTGTATGATATAGATGGCATATTAAATTATATATTATAATTTCTTCCAGAAAAAATAATATCCTCCTATATATAACATTGTTATCTATTATTTGTCTAGGAAAAATATTATTCTATTGGGTATATTATACAATAAATTATATTATTATTATTTTAATTATGTTAAATTAATAATTAATAATTATAATATGAATTATTAAGGTACTATATATTATATTATTACGTATATACTATATAAAATAAAAATTAAAAAATAAAATTTAAAATAAAATAAAATTTAAAAAGAAAATTAAAAAGAAAATAAAATTAAAATAAAATTATATATAACATGTACCAATAGAATAATAATATTATTGTGTTATATAATAATATCTATAATACAGTAACCATTTCCCTGTGGCCCAACACTTCAGAAATCCCTTCAGGAATGTCAGCAGCAGCAGCTTTTGCATGGAGTGGGATCTGGGATGTTTTAAGCGTGAATCCATCCCCAGGGAGCTCTCAAAGGGGCTCTTTGTAAATGAAGTGGGAATGGCTGGGGGGGCTCTGGGAATGTCCCCAGGTCTGGGATGGCAGCACATTTCCCCAGGGGCAGAAATGGAAAATCCTGCACGGAGAGGGAAATGTCAGAAGTTGCCAGAGGTTCAGATGAAATCATTGCCATTGTCAGTGGCACTGAGCTCACCCCGAGGAGGCTGAGCTCTCCCTGGAATTGCCCCCTGACATTTGGGATGTGTTAATGCCACGTTCAGCAGAGTCTGGGGGTGGGACCAGCGGGATCTGCTGCTGCTGAGCAGGAATTCCAGCAGGGAAACCAGGGAAAAGCACAAGGGGCACACTGGGAATGGGATTGTTCTGGAGGAGCAAACCAAACTCCATTCCCTGGGATCAGATCAGCTCCTCAGAATTACCTGAGAGAAGGAAAAGGCTCAGTGATCCCTTAAATACAGATTTGGGATTGCAGGTTTGTTCCTGTCAGATGAGTGGGAACAGGGATTTGGGGGATCTGCACCAGCTCCAGGGTCTGGGACAGGATTCCAGCAGCTCCTGCTCCATCTCTGGCCACTCCAGCAATGGAATTAACCCCTGAGCAGTCACATCCACGGTGAAAATAGGCAGAAATTTTCATTTCCGTGGATTTAGAATATGAAATTTCTCTCAGAGACTCCCAAACCTTTTAAAAGTTGCCCTGTTCGCTCTTTTTCTGCTCCATTCTGCATGCCACCATTTGAACTTTAAAATCTCGTTTTAAATCTAATTATCAACTCTTATTGCTCTTCTTAGAACACTGCCCAACCATACTCTGGCATGCCTAGTGCTTTAATATTTATTTCCAGTTTTAGGATGGATAATTCCTAAAGATTTTTAATCTGACCACACATAAAAAGGAGAAAAAAAAATTGAAATTGATCTTTTTCAGTGCTGTTTCATGCCTTATCTCCTCTGTGGTTTATTTACTGTACAGTGGCTTTCTTTGTGCTTTGTGTGATCCAATTCCTAAGCGATATATTCAGGAAAAAGCTCCAAGTAGGTAAATAAAAGGATCAGAGGGAATTTTTGGTCAGCTGCAAATCTCCTTGGAGAGTCTTTTATCCCTGTCTTTCCTGTGCTTTTATCTCCTTGTTATGACAAAAGCTTAAATAGCACTTATTGCCTCCTTCTCCTTAAATCCCATTTCTCCTTTCTCCTTAAAAAGTGTGAAACTTGGATTTAAGGGGGGTTGGGGAGTGATTTTTGAGGGATAAACTTTGGAGTTGTTGGGACTGTTCCATCCTGGCAGGATCCAGCCCCAGAGGAAAATGTTGGTACCAGGAGGAGAACAGGCTGCAAAAACACCTCATGGTCAGCCAGAAATTGTGAATTTATGGGGGAAAAATGGTCCCAGAATTTCCTTAGGAACTGGGAATTCATTGGGGAAAGTTTCCCAGAATTTCCAAGGGAGCTGGGAATTCCATAGGGAAATATTCTCAGAATTTCCTTAGGAACTGGGAATTCATTGGGGAAATATTCCCAGAATTTCCATAGGAGTTGGGAATTCCATAGGGAAATATTCCCAGAATTTCTTTAGGAGCTGGGAATTCATTGGGGAAAGTTTCCCAGAATTTCCATAGGAGCTGGGAATTCCATAGGGAAGTATTCCCAGAATTTCCATAGGAGCTGGGAATTAATTGGGGAAATATTCCCAGAATTTCCTTAGGAACTGGGAATTCCATAGGGAAATATTCCCAGAATTTCCATAGGAGTTAGGAATTCCATAGGGAAATATTCCCAGAATTTCCTTAGGAGCTGGGAATTCATTGGGGAAATATTCCCAGAATTTCCTTGGGAGCTGGGAATTTGGGGCTGCCGGTGCTGCCAGCTGGAGGAATTCAGCTGAGGGGGCTCAGTGGCACCAGGGTCATTCTGGGTCTCTCCATGAGCTGCTTTTGCTGGACTTCCACACTTTTTGCAGGATTTTTAAGGAAAAAAACCCCAGCGTGTTCTGTGTTAGATATGAAAATCTGCTTTTATGAGCCCGAGCTCGATGGAATCTCACATTAACGGGATCTTGGCATTTTGCACTCCCAGGGAGCGTCTGGATCCATGTGAGGGCTGGAAATTCTCTCATTTGTATCAGCCCCAGACTCCAGCAAGGCCAAATGTGGGTGGGTTTTGATTTTTTCCTCCAATGCTGAACCCATTTTCAGCCCTTCCTCATCTCCACAAACAGCCAGACGCAGTCAGGCTCAGACTGGAGGATGTGTGAAGAAAATCTGCTCATCTAAATCAAAATAATTCATCCCTTAATGGGCTGGGAGGAGGAAGAACTTTCCCTGACACTCTCAAAACTCCTTCCCCATCCCACAAATCCCTGTCAGCCACAGCTTGTGCTCCTTCTCTCTGCACAGCTTTCGGGATAACCTTATCAGGTTATCACTTTTATTGCTGCCCGACTCCTGATGGATGTTTGGGCCACCAAAGCTGCCAAAAAAATGATGGTTTGTATAGAATTAATCCTTGTATTCAGTTCTCTTTGTCCAGCATTTCCCTCTCTACTCCAATAGCTGGAGTGTCCTAAGAATTAAAAAATTTCTTACCAGAATTTCCATGGATTAGAGGAAAGTGTGGAGTTGTGGAGGGAGAAGATTCTCAGCAGTCCAGGGAACATTCTGAGTTTGCTGCTTGGAGACAATCACATTTTTGCTTTCAGAACTGAGGGGTTGATTGTAAAAATAAGGCACTTTAACCTTCTAAAAGTGGATTTTATACAGCTCTGGTGAGTTTTAGTTCCACTTCCACTCGTGTGGCCACACATACTCACAGGGCTTGGTTTGGGGTGGATTTTCCCTCCTTTTCCCTCCACTGAGACCAGATTTCAGTGGGTAGAACACGAGTGAAGCTGAACTGGCTGCACACAACTATTCCTGAGCACAAATATGTGCTCCCAGCCTTTATTTGAGGTTCTATCCTCGTTTTACATTATCCCAGCTGGGTATTAAAGTGAGCTCCAGAACTGGCAATGGCTTGGGGAAAAGCAGATGTGGACTCAGAGCAAACAACACTTCTGGGTCCAGAGCTCTCCTTGATGTCTGCTTCAAACTCACACTGCAGGAAAAAAAAATAAAATCAAATGGAGAGGCCTTCCAAAATGCCTTTTCAAACATGCAAATGACGCTGGGAAAGTTTAACATGTATGCAAATGTAATCTGGAGAGGGGAATTAAAGACCTTTGGCTGGCCTGGAGGCTCAGCTGGTAGCAAAATAGAAATTTCGTGCTGGATGGGAGAGCGAGGTTCAAGCACAGGCCAGGGATGGCTGGGAGCTCCACGTAGGTGAAACTTGGAGCTCTACAGCAAAGCCAGGGGTTCAGAGATGTTCTGGTTGCTGTAATTGCATCCCCTGGATGTGGCTGGAGAGGAGAATGAGCACAAAGGGTGAACAGAGGGTGAGGAGAGCACAGAACCTCGGGGAGCCCCGGCAAGGGTAAAACTGCCCTGACAACTCACATATGGTTGGAGTTTAATCCACGGGGGAGAACAGGCACTCCACGCCTGTGCCAATTGTTTTCCACCCCCAAAGCAAAGAGATTTTAATGATTTATAGCAGAGCAGGGTGGATGTGTTACCTAATGGCTTTAGAATGACTCGATGCAGTTTTCGGAGCGATGCAGGAAGTGCAGTGGATAAACAAATCCCTTCTTGTTCCTCTTTGTTCCCGTTTGAAACAGAGCTTTGGTTCTCTGCTAAAATCCAAATTTCTCTGGGAGTGCTTTCCATGCAAGCGGAAAAAAATTTTAAATTTTAAAAATCCTTTCCAGAACGAGGATTTTATTTGCGGGCTCAGTGTGGAATGTAATTGGCAAATCCCATTTTTGAAGGATTTGTACAATTCTTACATGTCAGGCTACTGGCTTCAACTTGAGACAAGTCCATAAAGGAGGAAATTAATTCAAGGAATCACAAATTCATTTGCAAAATTGGGAAAGCATCATAGGCAGTCCCAGAACTTGTAGTACATGACTTAAACAAACTGACACTCTCTGAGGAGTCATTTCTGTTTTATGGCTGGAAATTAGAAAAAGAACATTTGCATCATTGCAAATGCTTGGTGTGAAAGAAGCACCAATTCCCAAGCTTTTGTCCAGGGGATTGGAAACATTTGTCCACTTAGTGCCTTGGCAAAAGGGAAGCACCTGTGGAATTCCAGCAGAAACGATGTGGCCTCAGGTGGAGAAAACTGAGATAATTCATGGCTTATCTGTGAGCCCTGCTGGGAATCTGAGAGTGCTGATTTGTGCTGATTCTGATCTTATTAAATCCATCAAAACCCAATATTTTAAAAAGTACAGCGGCTGTGTGGAACAACATCCATCTCCATGGAGGAAATCCATCAGCTCTCCTAATGGCTTTTCCTCAGGAAAAGGCTTTGGACATCAGAGATGATTTTCTGGGGTGGGAGATGATGGATCACTTTTAATATCCAGCCCATCTGCTCTGAGTTCTGGTCACTGCCAGAGCCACACTCACCTTGCCCACTGCCAGTAATTGAAATAAAATAGATAAAACTTCTGTTCCTCTGGACTCCTTGGACATGAACCTTCCTAGGAGATAAAAGCCAGGATTGGAGCTGGAGTTGGGTGTTTTAATTCCTTTCCTACAAGTATCTGTAGTTTTTGTAGGGGTTTGGAGAAGTGCAGGTGTTCTCTCATATGGTTTTCATTCCAAACCCCATATGTTTGTTTTTAGCCGAAATTCTGGGATTCATATTCCCCCTCCACATGGAAATACTCCCTATAACACGGAGAACTCCTCGTGTTCAGTAGAGCTCTGTCACTCCTGTCACGAGATTTGGGTGGGAAAGGAAAACCAAAGACAACAGACAGCTCCAGGCTCTGCATTCCTCCCCTGTCCAGGAGATCAGGGAGCATCTTCCCAAAGGAGTGGGGCTGTTAAAGAGAACAAACCCTGAGGGCCCGAGTCTGCTCTTTAACTTGGGTCAAGTTTCCCCTTTTCCTTGTCCTTGGGAATTTTTTTCCATGAATTATATCCAGAGCAGGGTTTTTTTTTTTTTTGGTGCAAGTTTCTGTTAGAAACTCATTACTGTAATTCAGGTAATTCTCCAGAGCACTGTTTGCTCCTTTAAGTGCTCTTTAATTGTCAAGCACTGGCTTAGAACTTTCTCCAGCTCCTGATTTATAGCTCAGGCTCCTCACTCTGCTTTTTCCTGCCATCCTCCTCCTGCTTTTCCTTTGAAGCCACCACGAACTCCTGATCCTGATGGATGGAACTCCAGCTGGTGACATAATTCCAGAATTCAAGTGGAGGAGGGAGAAGATTCATTTTCTTAGGCCTTTTCCTGAGCTGTGCAACCCTAGAAGTTCTCTTATGTCTCCATGCTTGTTTTCCCATCCATATTTCTCCTGGTTAATGGGATCCTGTCGGGGACAGTAGGAGCAGTGTTTCGTTACTCTGGCAACAAGAGCCAAACTTTCAGATGTTATTTTGCTTCTATTAAAAAAAAAAAAAACCCACTGCCAGTTATGATGTAAACATTTGCAGCTCCCCCTAAATCTCTTTTCTTTCTGGAATTGAAGTGCAATGACCCTTCTGAGGGCAGAGTGAGGGATTGGAGCAGACATCTCCCAGCTGTGTGGGATTTGGGGAGATCCTCAGTGATCTGCTCAGGTCTCTGACTCTTTTTAAGTGGCATATTTACTGCCAGCCTCATTGGAGGGGATGGAGCTTCTCAGCAGCACTGAGAGGCCAAATCCTCCTCTGAATTTATTTAGGAAAAGATTGGATCCTCTCCCTGCTGCAATTGCCTGAAACCTTCAGCAGAATGTCATGGGAAGTGCTGAAAATACCCCAGCATTTCCCCTGACCTTTCTTTTCTAGCAGAACTAATCCCACCAGGAATTCTAGACCAGGGTGCCATTTCAAGCCAGGTTTGTATTTTCCAGACAAGCAGGGATTTGCCCCATTTGGATGGAAAGGGAGCCATTCCTTCAGGAAGGAGGGATCCTCCCCCTCCTGGCTGGGTTGTGGCACTCACATATTTCCCACCAGGCAGATGCTGCATGAGTGACCCTCAGTTATTCCTTGGAATGAGCTCTCCTCTCCCAGGTCACTTGCAGGAGTCTGCATCACCCATCTTTGACTCCTTCTTGAGCTCTTGCACTCAGCAGCTCCAGTTTAGGAAGATTTCCCTGACTCTGGAGTATTTTTCTCTGGATTATGCAGCCATTACTCAGTTGTACATTGAATAAAACCCAACAATAACATTCTTCTGGAAAAAAAAAAAAAATTAAGCCAAAGGCTTCTTTAGTATTGCTCAGAGCAGTGAATTATCCTAGAGATCTGGAATTGCCCATTCCTGAAAACTCCTCCTTTGGGAGGCAGTTCCATGGGTTTTGCTGCGCTTGCTGCTGGCACTGAAGCATTTCTGCACAAACTCTTGCAATTGTGCAGATGTGGGGACTCCTGAGGGGCCTTAAAGCTCACCCAGATCCACCCCTCCTGCCATGGGACACCTTCCACTATCCCAGGTTGCTGCAAGCCCTGTCCAGGGGACACTTCCAGGGATGGGGAAGCCAGAAATTCTCTCGGAATTCCATTGCAGCACCTCCCCAGCCTTGCAGGGAGGAATTCCTTCCCAATATCCCATCCCTCCCTGCCTCTGGCACTGGGAGCCATTCCCTGTGTCTTGTCCCTCCATCCCTTGCCCAAAGCCTCTCCCCATCGTTCTTGAGGCCCCTTCAGGCACTGCAAGGTCACAGTTTGGTCACCCTGAAGCTTCTCCCAGTTGAACAATCCCAGTTCTCCCAGGCTTTCCCTTAGGAGAAAGCTCCATCCCTCTGAAGCGCAGGCTGGTTTTGGGAAGAGCCCTCAGGTACCTCCAGAGCCATCCTGAGGAGTTTCCCTTGGAGCACAATTCCCTGGGAGGATCTCAGAGCAGGAGATGAGTCAGAGGAACCACCCAGATTTCCTTTCTTCCCAATATCCCCTCGAATTTGATACAGGGAGTGAGATGAGGTAACTCCTGTTTCCATAACCAGTCATTCCTACTGAAATTCCATCTGCACTCAAACTGCCAATTAATTATGATTCTAATTAACCTTTGCACGTGTGCTGGTTTCAAGTGGATTTTCAGTGGAAATCTGTGTTTGGATTTGATGCATTTGACATCATTGTTCAGGGCCTGAACCATCCCTGCCAGAAATCAAAGCAAAGCCACACTTTGCCATCACTCCTCTCACTCCACCCGACCATGGCAGGCAGGAAAAGGAACATTTTGGGGACATTTAGGTGGTTCCAGGTTGTGTTCCTGCATTTCTCCAGGACAGGAAGGGAATCCTGACCATGGCAGGCAGGAAAAGGGACATTTTGGGGACATTTAGGTGGTTCCAGGTTGTGTTCCTGCATTTCCCCAGGACAGGAAGAGAATCCTGACCGTGGCAGGCAGGAAAAGGGACATTTTGGGACATTTAGGTGGTTCCAGGTTGTGTTCCTGCATTTCCCCAGGACAGGAAGGGAATCTCAGATCTGGGATGGTTTATTCTTCTTATGCAATTAAATAATGCCCCTGCTAAAAACACAGTCTGGGATTCTCCTTTTGGTTTCCCCCCACTCTGTGGAGCTGAAATCAGTTTCCTTTTCCATGGCTGGGATTTTGGGGGATTTCCAGGAGGTGCTCCCTGTTCAATGGCTCTGCTGGGGGTTCCCTAATGAAGCTTTGACAGATTTAAGGTCGATTTTTGCAAGGTTCCACTCAGCACTCCCAGAAATGCACAGCAGGGACAGTTCCTCCACTCTGAACTGCTTTGATTTATGCTGAATTTATTTTCATATCGGCGCATTTCATGTCAGAAAGAAATAACAAATTTAGGCAATGGATGCTTTTTATTTTGTTTTACTTTTACCCAACACACTTTTATGCCCAGAACAATTAATTGGGACATTAATAGGAATAAAGCACTCGAAAGCTCTTGCAGTGGGATTTGCTGCAAGGCCTTATCCCACAACCCTGCATTTCCTTCAGAGTGGAATATTTGAGCCACTAAATGAATGTTTTTCTGGCATTAAATGCAGGAGATGGTTTTAGTTTAAGGCTCCAAAAGTTTCAGACTGAAAAGAATCAGGGACAGGGAGTTATCTTTTTGAAGAGAACTCTTATCAGCAGAGCTTCTTATCATTTGGAGGAGCTGTGTTTGTCATTTGAATGTGTTTGGCCATCAGTGTCCCAGGGTTTTCAGCTTCCAGAAACATCCACTCCTTCTGGGATTCCAAACCTCACTTTGGTTTAAAGAAACATCCCCTTTTATTGCATTCCTGCTGTAGAAATGGGGAAAAAACATGGAAAAAAGGCACCAAAACCCAATATATCTTATTTTTGAGATTTTTATAGGTAGGCAAACACATATGCTTGCTCAGAGTAATAAAAGAGCTCACAACAGTAGCAAGAATGGTTCAAAAAGGGGGTTTAGAAGGTTTAAAATGGGGTTTAGCAGGTTCAAAGGATGTGCTAGGAATTTAAACATGTTTGAATAATTTTGGAAGAAGTTGAAAGAAAATTTCTTATATTTTATTCTTTTTTTGAAAAATTCCCTTTCATGCCTTGGCAGTTCAATGTTAAATGGGAATTATTTGTTATGAGATAAAATGGACTTGACATGGAAAGAAAGAGAGCAGAGAAAGTAGCTGGTTTCCATTATCAATATTCATTTTACTATGTTTTGTGTGGTAAACACCTCACTGAAGAAGGGTCAAAATAGAGAAATTTGGGAGATCAGTTGTTTTCATGTCCCAAATCCCCAAGACTTTGAAGAGAGTATGACAGAGGGGAGAAAAAGGGGGAGAGGAGAGGGAGGAACCTGAAGAGAAAGGCAGAGATTCAGGTCAGTGGGATGACACAGGGGGGATCCCAGAATCCTGGAATGGTTGGGTTGGAGGGGACATTGGGGTCACCCCATCCCACCCCATGTCCTGGACAGGGACATCTCCACTCTCCCACGTGCTCCAACCCAAACTCTGCCAGGACTCTGTGCTCGTGGGGTTGTTCAGGCACTCCCAACCCTTCTGAATATTCCAGCTGAGAAATAAATGAGAAAAAAATAATTTCAAACCTGCAGGGGATCAGTGGGACAAAGGGTGATCCTGACAGCATGGGGTGCTTCCAAAACTAATACTGTGGGAGGAGAGAATTCTGCTTATTCCTTCAAATCAGATGGGGACATCCTTGAGCAGCTTGGTGCTGGTGCTGTCCCAGAACACCCAAGATCCCAATAAAATCCTGACAACACCCTGGAGGTCATTCCTGGAGGTCACCTCCTCTTCCTCCCACGCTCCCCGGGGAAATTCGGGTGCAGCCCCTCGTCCATGGCCACCCACCCTCAGATCAGCTGAGAAATCATCCTTTGGTCAGCAGAACCTTTGTGAACAATGTTATTTTTTGCTCTTTGTTCTCTTCTTTTGGTTTAAAAGATTCCTTTTGTTCGTTGTGTTCAAATGTTTAGAAATCCCTCATTTGTGGCTCATAAAAGTTAAACCTGGATGTGGAGCTGAGTTTGAGAAATGCAAGGGGGACTTGTTATTTTTTTATATACATTTATTTTATTCTGATTTTTGTTTCAAGAAGGGAATTAAAATGAGTTTATCCCAAGCCCATTTTTAAGTGCTTTGAGATGGATCAGTTTTTCTGTGAGGGACTTACTGTCTTCTCCAGCCAAATGCAGATGGGATAAACATAAGCATTAATTAGGAATTCCTAAATCTACACCTTCCTATTGATAGGAATATAAACATTGCTGTAATGAATGCCTGGGCTGTGGGAAGGAATATTTTGGATTTGGGTGTTCATGCAGGAAAACCTTGCTCAGTGATTTCTGATGGTATCACACTCACAGCAGGATCTGTCACTCTGTCCTAATTAACTTGTCAAAATTAACATAATTATCAATCCCACAAGACCAAATGCATTGAGCATCCAGTATGGGAATCCATGTGCTCTGTGTTTTGTGGGAAACCCTGCTGGGAGCAGCTGGGACTGAGGGACAGCTTCTCTTGTGGTTCCTTTAGTGGGTTTTGGTGTTGGATCTGCATTTGTTTGGGTGGTTTATGGGGTGTTCCTGGTTGGATTTCTCTGGGTGTTCATGGGGTGTTTCTGGTTCTGTTTGTTTGGATGGTTCATGGCATGTTTCTGGTTGGATTTGTTTAGAGGTTCATGGGGTGTTTCTGGTTGGATTTCTCTGGATGGTTCATGGGATATTCCTGGTCTGGGAGATGGCCTGACCCAAATGTGAAGACAGTTAACTACATTTTATATGGAGTTCAGAGCAATTCACTAATGCAGTACAGGATTTGAAAAATACAAAAATCTTAAGGCATCAGCCCTGCTGGGCAGGGAGCTGGGACCAGTTGCTCTCTGTGCTCCTCCTGATGCCTTGAGAGGCTGCCTAGAACAGGGGCTAGGCAGTATTAAAGGAATAAAATAGACATTTATTAAAAGGTCTTCAATGGATACACCTTGGGCAGTACAAGAGCCCAGCCAAGGCTACCCCCGAGTTTTCACACTTTTATAAGATTTGGTCCATTTCCATATTGGGGTTAATTGTCCAGTCACAACTCCAGGTTATGCAGTCCCATCCTCCCAGTTTGCTCTCCTCCATTCCCTGTTGTTTGCCCTTTTTGGGCCTGAAGCTGCAGCAGTGTCCTTGGTTCTGGGCTGGAAAAGAATTGTTCTGTGTGACTGAGCTGGGAGAACTCACTAACACTTTATATGGAGTTCAGAGTTGTGAACTAATGCAGTGCAGAGCCTGAAAATAGAAAAGTTAAAACCTAAACATCACTGGCAGCCTGCCTTGGTGGCATTCCCAGCCCTCACCCGTCTCTCCTGCCCTCCCACAGGTGCTGCAGGGGGCTCAGCTGATCGCCGTGGCCTCGGCCGAGCCCGCGGCCGGCGGCGTGGACGGCTCCCCACTGCAGGGCAGCGACATCCAGGTGCAGTACGTGCAGCTGACCCCTGTGACCGACCACGCTGCCTCCAGCCAGGTATGAGCCACCCCTCCTTCTCCTTCGAGTTCTTCTCCTTCTTCTCCTTCTTCTCCTTCGAGTTCGAGTTCTCCTTCTCCTCCTTCTTCTCCTTCTCCTTTTCCCCTTCTCCTCCTTCTCCTTCTCCTTCTCCTTCTCCTTCTCCTTCTCCTTCTCCTTCTCCTTCTCCTTCCTGTTCTCCTTCTCCTTCTCCTTTTCTCCTTCTCCTCCTCCTTCTCCTTCTCCTTCTCCTTCTCCTTCTCCTTCTCCTTCTCCTTTTCTCCTTCTCCTTCTTTCTCCTCCTTCTCCTTCTCCTTCTCCTCCTTCTCCTTCTCCTCCTTCTCCTTCTCCTTCACCTCCTTCTCCTTCTCCTTCTCCTTCTTCTTCTCCTTCTCCTTCTCCTTTTCTCCTTCTCCTTCTTTCTCCTTCTCCTTCTCCTTCTCCTTCTTCTTCTCCTTCTCCTTCTCCTTCTCCTTCTTCTCCTTCTTCTTCACCTCCTTCTCCTTCGAGTTCTCCTTCTCCTTCTCCTTCCCCTTCCCCTTTTCTCCTTCTCCTTCCCCTTCCCCTTCTCCTTTTCTCCTTCTCCTTCTCCTTTTCTCCTTCTCCTTTCTCCTTCTCCTTCTCCTTCTCCTCCTTCTCCTTCTCCTCCTCCTTCTCCTTCTCCTTCTCCTCCTCCTCCTTCTCCTTCTCCTTCTCCTTCACCTCCTTCTCCTTCTTCTCCTTCTTCTCCTTCTTCTCCTTCTTCTCCTTCTTCTCCTCTCCTCTCCTCTCCTCTCCTCTCCTCTCCTCTCCTCTCCTCTCCTCTCCTCTCCTCTCCTCTCCTCTCCTCTCCTCTCCATCATCCTCATCTTCCTCTTTCCAAACCATAAAACTCATAATTTATAATAAGAAACATCATTTTTTGAAGGTAGAAATGATCCTTGACTGCTCCTGCTTTGCTGTCCTTGCTTAGTGCCTCTGGAGAAGTTATTTCGGTCACTGGTGTGTCCCTGAAGGCTGAGAGCCTCACAAAGGACAGCACCAAAAATGTGGCTGCAATCAGCCAAAAAGTATTTTCAGACTGAGGTTTCCCTCAGAAAGGTCATTCCTGTTCTGACAGCAGTTTTCCAGTTGTTTTGATCAACAGCAAGTCCAGTTGGAAGTGAACACTTGATCCTCTCTGCTTGAGGAGGAATTATGGGGTTTTTTTTGGTCGTTTTTAATCAGCTTGAACAAGCATGAAGCTGAGGCTAGAAAAAGTCTGTCATCAGCTTGAAGCTTTGGTGACAGCACCACAAAGCTGATTTAAACCAGTTGGAACACGTTTTTCTGAATTTGGTCACACGTGGTTTTGCAAATCCCACTCCGTGGGCTTCTTCAAGTGGTTGTGGAATTCTTTGTGCCTCGCCACTGCCCTTGACAATATTTAATTTTTAACAGTGCTCTGGACACTGAGGGTGTTCTGCAGGGATTGTGCTTTGTGTTTTATGGATCCTCCATCACTGCTGCTCCTGTGGATTTAATAAATCCAAGAACTACTGTTGTATTTGTGATGAAGGAAGGAATGATGAATCTGACTCCATGCTCTCAGAAAGCTGATTTATTATTTTATGATACTATATTATATTGAAGAATACTAAACTCAACTATACTAAAGAATACAGAAAGGATACTTAGAGAAGGATAAAAAGACAATAATGAAAACTCCTGACTCTTTCCAGAGTCCTGACACAGTTTGGCTCTGACTGGCCAAGGAGTCAAAACAATTCACAGCAGAATCCAATGAAACAATCACCTGTGGGTAAACAATCTCCAAACACATTCCAAAGGAGCAAAACACAGGAGAATCAAATGAAATTCAAATTATTGTTTTCCTTTTTCTCCGAGGCTTCTCAGCTTCCCAGGATAAAAATCCTGGGCCAAGGGATTTTCCAGAGAATGTGAAGGCCACAAACAGCAGGGATACCCTGAGCTGGGAAGGACCCACAGGGCCCATGAGCCCAGATAAGCTCAGCAGGCAGTGAGAGCTGTTCCTCGTGCTGCTGTCCCTACTCCAAGCCTGGGCAATTCCCACATTTCCCTCCTCATCCAGCACCTCCTCAGGAAGGAATTCTGGAGCAGGGTCCCCAAGAGCAGCAGTCCCCAGGAGCTGCTCCCTGTGCAGGGACACTTTGCACCCTGTTGGTTTTACACTGTGGTGAGCCCCAGAGCTTTCCAGGGAAAGCAGGGCAGGAACGGGACAGGAAAAGGGCAGGAAAGGAAAAGCAGATAAGCCCCAAAACAAGTCAGCCATAAATGTTTCCTCGCTTTGCACCCAGTGAAAACTGAGGATCTGGAAAGGAGCTGGAGAAACCAGCTTGGTGTTTGCACTGCTCTGAGCTTATCCATCATTCAGGAGATTTTTGTGGATAAAGAAATGGAATTTTCCTGTGGAGAAGGATCTCTCATCTGAGGGGAAAAGTCTTATCTGACAGAAGGGAAAATCCCCTGACACTTCCACCTGGTTCTTGGTCAAGGTGCTGAGAGGTTCCCAAGGATTTTGCAGCTCTTTATCAATCAAAGCTCAATAAAGTGGAATTTATTTTCCACCTGGGTTGGATTCTGTGCCAATTCCCTGTTAGAAAAAGCACAAATGTGAATTTATTTCATGTCTCACTACAAGGTACCAGTTTTCTGCCCTTTTTTTTCTTGAAGTGAATTCCTGCTCTGAGTTCAGCTGGAACAGATCAAAATCCACTTCAATTTTGTATTTTCAGTGTATTCGTGAATGATTTTTGCTTGGCTTGTTTTCATGTTTTGACAGCAGTTTGCAAAGTCTAGAAATACAGAATATTTGGATTAAAATTCTGTGCTCAGATGCAATGCTGGTGGTAAATTTTGTTAGATTTGGAAAAAAAACCCACCATCATTCCAAATATAAATTCTTGTAATCCCTTCAGGTCTGAGGTTGGATCAATATTTGGTGATGCTGTTGTGCTGATATTTGATAATTCTATTCACTCAATACACTTTTCCTCTAAATGGGAAAGAAAACCTTGAGGATTATTTAAATTTTTTTTTTGTGGTATCCAATTTAGCAATCTCATAGATTGATTCAGCACCTTGGCATGAATTTATTGAACTTTTAAGCAAACACAAAATACCCTTCAAATTAAACAGGGAAAATATTCCTGTAGCCAAATGCAACCACTGGCACCAAGGCATAGGGAAATAAATGAATTTAGGAGCAGCACATTAGGATTTTGAAGTTCTGGTGTTTTAATTTGAATAATAAATAAGCTGGGACTGTGTAATAAAACCTAAAAGTTGGGAATTCTGCTGGATTTTCCCCCCTTGTGGATCTTTTGGCAGGTTCAAGGCTGGAGCACAAAGCAGGACCTCAAATGAGGCTTTTTTAATCACCAAAATCCTGTCAGAGAGAGAATTCTGTGGCCAGGGTGTTGCACAGAGCATCCTTTAGAGGTTTTTATGAGAGAAAATCCAGCAAGGGCAGATCTCTGGAATGAAGGGGACTTCAGAGGGAAAAAATCCTGAAATCCTTGCCCTGGGCTTGGAATTCTGTCCGTGCTGTGATGGCTGCTGGCAGCAGGGGAAGCTTTTTTGGGTGTGAGGGGCTCTGTGCAGGCCAGTGCAGCTGCTCTGGGGGCTGCTCCTCTCACAGCTCTGCAGGTGCTTTCCCAGCTCCCAGCAATTTGGATTTTCCCTCCCCTGTTGCTCCTGCTAGACAGTGAGTTGGTTTGTAAAGAGATTTTTCCTTTGGAGGTTTCAATCAGTTGTGCTCCCTTTAATTCTTCCTGGATTTCCTTGGGAGGTGAGGAGGGTCAGGAGGGATTTCCTCTGAGGAAAAGCTGCCTCTAGTCAAGCTGGTCTCACTTCACCCTAACCAGGGAAAGGCTGCAGTGGGGAAAATCAGCATTTTTAGATCCTATCCTGCTCCAGAGGGGAAATTCCAAGGACAAAGCCAACAGGAGATTTCACTGCCCTCACCCCCAGCAGCTCTGGCACTGCAGAGCTCCCTCCTGCCTTCTCCATGCTCCTCCTTGGTGCCCTTCCCAGCTCCCTGTTCCCAAAATCTCTCTGTTGGGATGAGCCTTCCACAGCTTCAGTTTGCTGCCAGACTCTGAATTTATTTCCTTTATTTGGAGCTGGTTCTTTGCCTGGGAAGAGAGAGGGAATAATTGCCTTAGTGCCACTCATGGTTTTGTAGATGTTTATCATAATTGCATTATTTCAGCTTCCTCATTAGGCTTCATGGAGGCTCTTGATGTTATTTTTGGTGCCTTTGTGAGTGTGTTCCCATTCCCACTGTCTCAGACCCCACATCCATGCGTATTTTGCTTTGGAATTTTTTCCACTGGAATTCACAAAAACTTTATATTTGTATAATAAGCTCTCATTCTCTTGGTTACACCAATAAAAATCCCTTTTGGATTGATTTCCTGCTGTCCCACTCCCCTTTGCAGGGCACTGATTCCCTTCAATCAGCAATCCAGCCAGAAATGCAGATAGAACACGGAGCCATCCAAATCCAGTGAGAGGATTGAGGAACGTTGGGGAGCTGGCAGTGAACTGCAGCCAGAAATGGAGTGGGAAGGGCTGGAAAAACCTCCCAGACCCCAGAACCTGCAGCCTTGCCCTGCTCCCCCACCCCTGGGATAACTCCAGCATCACTCAGAGGTGCATCACGACACCAATCCACGTCCTGGCCTTCAAAACAACCCCGTGGGCTGCACTTAAATCCACTCAGAGAGGACAAAACAAACCTTTCATGGGGAGAGGAAGAGCTCTCCTGCATCCAAACTGTGAGACTCCATCCCTGGCCATCCTGTTGGTCCCTCCTGTGCAAATGGAATGTCTGCAGATGTTTGGGTATTGCTGCCCTGCAGTACCTGCTTTGCCACCTAGGGAAAGTTCCAGAGCTCAGATATTTTTCACTGTTGGAACAGTCTTTTCTTTTTTTTTTTTTTTTTTTTTAATTTGCTATGGTGTTTATAACAAAAAAAAAAAAAAGGAAAATATTTAAAAAAAGGAAAAATCCCTTGACAGCAAGTCTTGGCCTTTTGCTGGTGTTTTCTGTTCAGTGTCATGAAAACTGTATTTGCAGAAGACTAACACTTTTGTTTGTACTGTTGCTTAACTACTTTTCTAGGGGAAAATGCTTTAAAATGCTGTAATTACGCATTTCTAATGAAAAATAAATGTGTATTTATGAATAGTGCAGCTCTAAGTTGCTCTGCCTTGGGAATGAGTTTGGGTTGGCTGGGAAGGAATGTCCTGGAGGAGCTGGGGATGGATCCACATTCAGCCTCTAAGGAAGAACCCAATCTCAGACCACTTTATTTTCTAAATTCCCAGACCTAGACCCTTTTATTTTCTAAATTCCCAATCCTAGGCCCTTTTATTTTCTAAACTCCCAGTCCCAGACCATTTTGTTATCTAAATTCCCAGTGCAAGAAACATGGGATAACTGAATTTTTTGAGTGTGCAAAATGTAATGAATTTATGAAATAGTTTTATGTAATGTGAACAATTCTGAGCTCTCTCCCTTTCAGTTCCTCCTGCCTCCTTTGTCCAGCAATTCCCCAGAGTGGGATCCATCCATCTGAACCCAACATCCAGGATCCAGGTGAAATCCCCTTTCCTCTGAAAGTTCTGGGAAATTTAATATGGATTTGGACAAAGCACCATTGTCCTATTTGCTAATCCTGAGTGCAAAGGAAACCTTTTTGCTGTCACCTGGTTATTTTAATGATGCATGTTTTGGAAAATAAGGTTTGGAAATAGAGTTTGGAAAATAAGAGTTTGATAAATAGGGTTTGGAAAACAGAGTTTGGAAAATAAGAGAGGGAGGTGTTGCTTTGTATTTGATTTCCAGCTGATTTCCCACAGGGCCATTCCCAATATATGGCTCATAATGCATTTAAGGAATTGATAAATGAGGTTTGGCCACAAATCCCACGTGTTGGAATCCAGGATAAGTTGAATTTTTAATTTTTTTGTTACCAAAGGAAGGGTTAAGCACCCCCAGCTTCTGGGAATGCTGTCCCTGGTAAGTGTTACACTTTCTATAAATTCCTCCTTCTCTTTAGGATATTTCTTGACACAGAAGCACAATGCAGACAACCACAGCTTGTGGAGCTCGGGGTCTGCAGCAGGCCAGGAATTTGGCTGCTCTTCAGCTCCTTTTTCAGTGCTGTTCCTCAGCCTGGGGGAACTTTGAAGAGCTTGGCACCCAAAGAGAGGCCTAAAAATAAAGTCAGGCCTGGACATTTTAATAATCATGGAATGGTTTGGGTGGGAAGGGGCCTTAAGAATCATCCAAATCCACTTCCTGCCATGGGCAGGGACACCTTCCACTACCCCAGGTTTTTCCAACCTGGCCTTGGACACTTCCAGAGATGGAGCAGCCACAACTTCTCAGGGAAATCCATTCCAGGGCTCCCCACCCTCCCAGGGAACAGTTCCTTCCCAATATCCATCCATCCCTGCCCCCAGTGGGAATCCATTCCCTGTGTCCTGTCAGGTAGGGTTGGGAATTCCTTCCCATTCCTCTGGTTTGTGGACTCAGAATTTTGTCCTTTTTGCGTTTTCCAGCTGAAGTTCAGGAGGAGGTTGAGTTCAGGAGGCTTCAGCACTGAGCCAGGAATATTCCAGTGAGTATTCCCTGTCCCCGCTCCCTCTCTGGGGGTTGGATCTGCTTGTCCAGGCAGGAAAGGTCTCCAGGAATGCTGGATTGATCTTGTCCAGGCAGGAAATGTCTCCAGGAATGCTGGATTGATCTCCTTGTCCAGGTAGGAAATGTCTCCAGGAATGCTGGATTGATCTCCCTGTCCAGGTAGGAAATGTCTCCAGGAATGCTGGATTGATCTCCCTGTCCAGGCAGGAAAGGTCTCCAGGAATGCTGGATTGTTCTCCCTGTCCAGGCAGGAAATGTCTCCAGGAATGCTGGATTAATCTCCCTGTCCAGGTAGGAAATGTCTCCAGGAATGCTGGATTGATCTTGTTGTCCAGGCAGGAAATGTCTCCAGGAATGCTGGATTGATCTTGTCCAGGTAGGAAATGTCTCCAGGAATGCTGGATTGATCTTGTCCAGGCAGGAAAGGTCTCCAGGAATGCTGGATTGGTCTCCCTGTCCAGGCAGGAAATGTCTCCAGGAATGCTGGATGTTTTTTCCAGGCTGTGCCACCACAAATAAATCATTCTCCAAGTGAGTAATTCAGGGATGGGTTCCCTCCTGGGAGTGTCTGTGAGGTTCTCAGCAGGGTGAAGGCACCTTCACCTCGAGGTTGTACCAGAACCATGCACAAACCAGGAAGAAATCCTGGAAGTTTTGGAAGATAAGGAAGCAGGAGCTCCTGGGGCCCTGAGGGTCTGCCTGGCTCTGAGTTTGGGAGGGTTGGTGTTGGTTCACCACGGATGTGGTTCCATCCTTGAAGACAATTTTCAGTGAATCCCCTAGAAACACTCAGTTTACATCTCCTCTTACTCCCAGTCTCTGCTTTTCTACCAATAATATTCTTTTTCCCTCAGCAAACCTTCCAACAGCCTCATTTTCACTGTTTTTACCTCCTCATACTGCTTCTGTCCAAGAGAGATGGAGACCAAGATTGTTCAGAGGACATTTCTTGTGGGCTTAGACTTGGACCAGCTGCTTCTTTTATTGGAATTCACCTCATGCCCTGCAGAATCCAGATTTTCCTGGGATGATTTTGGTGAGAGCAAAATATTTTGGCCTTCAGGTTTTTTTGCAAGAGGGTGAAGAGCCTCTGGTTGCCCTCCTTGGCCCTGTTGGTTATTTTTAATATTCAGTTCACTAAAGCCACAACCATTTATCCTGATTTTTGCTAAAATTCTCTCAGTGGACCATTATTAAGACTCTTCAGATCATTTAATCTTGAATCCTGCCTGAAAAGAAGAATCCTTAAGGGTTTCCCGATTAAAGCTAAAATATTCTGGTTTCATGGATTGTACAGCAAGAAATCAGTCTCAGAACAGTGAGGGATGTAGGGAATTTCTTGCCTGCTTTTTCTTCCCTGTTAGTTTTATGTATTTTGTCTTGCAAAACAAATCTATAAAAACCATCACCCTCCTGTGACCCAAATAAACGAGAATGTCCTCGTGAGCTGCGTTTTCAGGCATTTCTTTGCCTGTAAAGCAAAGAATTCCATCCAAAAATAAAAAAAGTTGCTCTGGTGCTCGTCTCTGTGGTGGAGCTCCTGCTGTGTGGAGATCCTCTGGTGGCCCTGGGTTTTATTACCCAATTCCATGGATGTGGAGTTTCCTGCTAGAAAAACACCGGGAGAAAACCAATCCCTACAAAAAAACCCCAAACCCTGAACCACGGTGAGATCTCAAACTCCTGTTAGAAATCCATTCTCCTGCCGAATTCCCAATTATCCAGAGCTGCAGAATTGGAGCTGGAGCTGAAATGGGGCAGGAGCTGTTTCCCATTTCCAGGGCTAAGAATGTTCCTTTCATTCCTGCTGATCCCAAGGCTCTGCTGGGAGCTGGGCTGGTGCGGAGGAGCCCTGGGCACTCAGAGCTCATTTCCTGGGATGGAGCTGGGAATGAGGGAATCACTGAGCTGGGAAAAGGGAGCTCCTGCTCCCTGCGCTGCTGCAGGCACACAGCAATGCCTCCCACCCCTCAGGGATCCCAAAAAATGGCAATTTCAGCAGGAGGAGCCGTGCAGAGCCCACAGTCCAAGGCAGGGCTCAACTCTCCTCTTTCTCAAGGTGATTTTTAATCAAATCTTGGATAAAAACCTTTTTTTCCCCATTTATGTCTCATACAAAGTTTAATCCAGCAGCAAATGTCTCCTTTGTTTAACTTCTTTTGCCTTTTTTAAATTCTATTTCTCTAAGTTTTCTCCTCTTTGTTTCCTATTCAATTTTTCCTTTTTGTGCAAAGGAAAAAAAGTCTTCTAGTGATAAATAATAAAATTTCATATTTTGGGCAGAAAATATATCTTTTATATATTTTACCTATTTTATTAATCATATGGATTTTTTAAATTAACCAATAGGCAGGAAAAAGTTCTGTAGATCTGGTCCCTCTGTTTAATCTGTTTTGGGTGTTCAATTAAACTGCCCAGTTCCAGCTCTCCATCAGGTTTATGATGAGATTTTATTTTATATAATTATTATAATTTATTTAATTTATACCATTTTCCAGTAAATGGATTATTCCAGATTTTTCCTGTGAGTTAAAGTGGTGCTGAAACACAACAACAAAAACCTGGATGGAAAACTGAGTTTAGGCTAAGCTTGTGCTCATTGTCCCTCAGTGTTCCATGACCTGGACTTTGATGGGATTTCAAAAAATTACCATAAAAATGAGAAATGTCCCTGCTTCCCTGCCTTTCCTAGGGAACCTCTGGGATTTCTGTTTTCCAGATGCACTGGCTTGGCTGGCTCTGGAGCAGGGAAATCAAAGGGACTTTGCTTTTGGTTGTTGCCACAGGGACAGAGCTCTGCTGCCCAGGGATTGAAATGATTCCAGCTGGGAGTGATGGACTCTGCATTCCCTTTGCCAGTGCCTGGTGGGAAAAGCAGGAAAAACCTGGGAGGTGTCCAGCACTGCCTGAGTGGCTGAAAGGTATGCTTCAGATATATATATATATATATTTAATTTATAGATTCATATTTTATTTATATATTTATATATATTTATATTTTTATATAATTCTATATACTTATTTTATAACTATATGTATTTATCTATTTATTTATATTGATTAATTTAAAATATTTTTAAATTTTTATATTTTATATTTATATACACCACATATTAAATATAGGTATATTTATTTTCATATTCACCATATATAAATTATAAATTTCTTTATATATAAATATGAACAATATACAATATATAGTATATCATTTATATATACATAAAATGTATACAATATCTATATTAATTTTTATATATGCACCATGGATACTATATATATTTATTTTTATATTAATACATAATATATACAACATATATTTATATTTAGATACACTATTTACAGTTATAGCTATAGTTATAGTTATATTTTTATTATAATTTTTGTTTAATTTTTATTTTTATATTTCTTATATTCTATTTATTTCTATTTCTCTCTATTTATTTCTATTTCTATTTCTATTTCTATTTCTATTTCTATTTCTATTTCTATTTCTATTTCTATTTCTATTTCTATTTCTATTTCTATTTCTATTTCTTTTTACATATTTACAATAATAAATATAATATCATTAATAATATACATCATATTTATTTTTATATATTTCTATATTTATAAACCCCATGCTCTGCTGCATTCTGAATTCCATTAATCAGGATAAACTAAAGCAATTTCAGCCCTTAATTTCATGCACAGGGAAGATGATTTTTACTGGGCTGATTTAACAGCTCCCAAAATTCCCCAGTTGGAAATTCCAGCCTTTGATGCTAATTAGGAACATTTTCAGTCAATATCCAGATTTTTCCCCGCAGTTCCCACGTGGCAGTGAACCCAAAGCCCCAAAGCTCCCTTGGGGAGCCCTCAGGTGATGGCCCTAGGAATTCTGCTGGCTCCAGTTTGGGTGGAACAGCAAATTCCCACTTTGGTGCCTTTTCTCCCCAAATTCCTGCTCCCAGCCCCTCCTGGGGGCTTCACTCAGCCCCATCCCGTGGGATTTGCCCTCGGGGCCATCTGCCTTGCACAATTCCTGGGATTTTACAGCCATTGCATGACTCAATCCTTCCTCAACTCTCTTAATCCCCCTGCTCTAATGGGCTCCCTGCTCTCCTCAGCAAAACCAGCAGAGAAATTAAAGAAAAAAAAAAATCCAAATGTTCAGAGAAGAGGAGGAGGGAGCAATCCAGGGAAAAGCCAGGCAAAAAAACCGAGGAGCAGTTTGTTGGTTCGGTTGGATCCCTCCCTCCTTTTCCATGCTCAGGTTGCCTTTCCCTCCTCTCTGCAGCCCAGGGAGGGGGTTCCTGGGGAATTCCTCCTTTTCTGGCATGAGACAGTTCCCCAGATTTCCTCGTGCACCCCAGGAGCAGCAGGAGGAGGTAGGCAGGGGGGAGGCGGAGGGGAGCGGCTTGGGGGGGGTTTTCCATCTCTTTTTCCTTTCCCATTTTGTTTGTCCCTTGCTGGGTTTTGAAGGAGTCTGTAAACATCTGGGGGGTTACATCTGGTTTGGGTTCTGCCTGAAATTCCTGGGAGTTTCGTTCTGTTGAGCGTTAGAACGAAACCAGCGGCTCCTCTGGCAGGTTCTGCCGCAGGATTTTCCAAAACTAAACTCTGCATCCCCACTCGTCCCCCTCTGACACTTCCCTGAGTTTTCATGGAAGTTTTCTTGTGTGGCAAAGAGCTCAAAGAGCTCAGTGACAAGAATGATTCCCTTTTATTTTCCATATTGTAAAAAGTGGAATGTTCTTATTTTCCTGCCAGAAAACCGAGTTTGTAGGAGTATTCCCTTAAAAACTTTGGAATGTTTGTGCATGGATTGACAGTTTTCCATGCTGATCTTTTCTTTGAGCAAACACAACACTCTTGGCACTGATAAAATCCACTGATAGGAAGTGGTTTAAGATTTTGAGGTGGGGTTTTTGAGTTTGGTTGTGGTTTTATTTTGGGATTCACCTGTGTCATTCCCTGCTCCAATCCCAGCTCGGTGCTGCACAGGTGTCCTGGGATTTGAGGTCCCTCAGGCTCTGGACTCCAAGTCCAGATCTTGGCAGATTTAATCCATGTGCAAATCCATCAAGTCAAGGGTAAATTCAAAATCTCATAATTGAAGTTTTGCTGCTGGGAAGAAAAATTGGGGGAAAACTTTTCAGTTTGGGCAGGGAAGGAACTGCAGGGGAAATCCAGGTGGGAATTGAGGCAGAGGGATTGGCAGTGTCTGGAGGAGGAGGAGGAGGAGCAATGCCCAAGCAGCTCTGGAGTGGAGGGATTCCTCATCTTCAGGTCCCTTCTGCCAAATGTCACCAAATGCAGCCCCATGGTGCCACCAGGTGCCTTGGGATGGGAATGGGAATGGGAATGGGAATGGGAATAGGAATAGGAATGGGAATGGGAATGGGAATGGGAATAGGAATAGGAATAGGAATAGGAATAGGAATGGGAATAGGAATAGGAATAGGAATAGGAATGGGAATAGGAGTGGGAATAGGAATAGGAATGGGAACGGTGCATGGCAGCCTGGGATGGGTGTGCAGGGCTGATCCCAAGGGATGCCCCTGGATCCACACAGTCCAGAGTCCCTGGATCCATTCCCAGGCTCTGTCCCTCTGTTCCCTCCCTGTCCCAAAAAGCACCACCCCATAATGTGGGAAATATCCTGAATTCAGAGAATCAGGGATCATTCAGGTTGGAAAAGACCTTTAGGGCCATCAAGTCCAACCATCCCCCAGCACTGCCAAGGCCAGGGCTGGACAACCCTTCTGGGGAAGAAATTGTTCCTAATATTGAGGAAATAAATGTCTTGCTCACGGGAAGTTCTCAAAGCAGGAGGGTTCAGTTGGGCTAAAAGTGCTTTTTACTGGGTTCTGACCAGAGGAACAATGGGTCCTTGTCCCCCTTGCTTGTAGGGGACAGCAAATTTCTGGCTGGAAATCCACAGATTGATCAACAGTGTAATAAAAAAAAATTGAGATAAAAGCAATTTTTAAAAGCCTTGAAACCTTTAATCCTTTGAGGCTGGTTTCTGAAAGTCCAGAATTAAAAATATCATAATTAAAAAGAGCTTTGCTACGGCACAGAGTTAATAAGCAGAGAACACCCAAGAAAACACTGATTTTTCTTTTAAAATGCCCCCTTCCCTCTTCCTTTTGTCCCTGATATTTTGGTGGGAGCTGACCAGACAGACCCTTCCAGCAAAAGGAGAGTTAACTCCTGGAGAAAGGGGGTGGAGAGGGAATCCCAGCTTGGAACTTGAGACTTTCCAGCTGAGAAAGAAAGATTTGGAGATGCAGACGTAATCCCAGAGCTCTGCAATCAGCTCCCTGTCAAAGGAAAAGCACATTAAGAACTGCCCAGGGCACTGGGAGCAGGGCAGGACACGAGCAGCAGTGCCACCACCTCCTCCAGGGTGAGTAGGGAAAAACTTCCCACCGAAACTCTTGGAAAATGGGTGAAATATTGGGAATGGCTGGGTGGGAAGGTCAGGAGCAGAGGTGTGTTCGGATTGTTGGGTACCAGATGCAATAGGTGATCTCTTAATTCAGGTTTTCCTGAGCTGGGGGGGTCTGGAGCACAATCTCTGCTCTTTCCTGCTGTAAATCCAAAATTCCCCACGAGCTGCCAAGGACTGCAAACAAACTCATGGAGCGGGAATGCGAATTTGTGTGGATTTCCTCTCAAAGTGGGAGCATTTTGATTTGTGTGGCTTAACTCCTTCAGCTGGAGCTGCTCTCCTTGTCTGCCTGCTCCAGCTGCAGGGTTCCAGGCAATCCCTGCCTTCAGCATGGGCTTTCCTGAACTTTGGAGCATCCTGGTGGAGCTCCACACTTTGTTTGCTGCCTGTGGGATGCTCCTGCACTGAGTGGGGGCTTTGTGCTCCAGAGCATCCAAGGATTTTCTGATTGATCCAGACACCATGAAGGATGGGAAGAAGGAAGAGATGCTGCAGCTTTGCTTTCCAAGCTTGCCAGGTGCATGGGGATGGGACATTCCAGCTGCTGTGTGATTTATTGCAGTGTTTTTGCTGATGTTATTATTAATAATATTGATATTTATGGAGCAGTTCATGGTTAACACGCTCGGCTCCCCGACCCGTTTCACGCTGGGTTTGTGGGGCTGTGTTTGTGAAATGCCTGTTTTCCATTACAAAACTGGGAGATAAACGAAGATGACAGTCACATTTTCCTAACATAAATTTCTCCCTTTCCCTGTGCTCCTTGGAAACCATAAATTCCAGCAGCCTGGCTGCCTGCTCCAGACATCAAAAGGCCCTGGGTTTACAAGGCCTGCTTGCCTGGGTCAGGTCCTGTGCAGGAGAGACACAGATGATCCAAATCATCCACATGACACCAGAAAGCTGGGATGGGAGCAGAGTGAAAGGAGGAAGCTGGACATTGTGGGAGGGGAAGGAAAATCTCCTGAGAGGACTTGTCTCAGCTGATGCAGTTCAGGTGGTGGGGAGAGATTTTCCTGCTTTTTCTGGCCAGTCAACATCTTCCTGTTTTCCTGCTCCTGCCCTAAATGTTTTCAGCCCTAAGAGCTCAACCTTTTGAGCTGAAACTCGTGGCCAAGTTGTTGTCTCATCTCATCTCCATGAATGCAACATCCTTTGCTCTTGGCAGGCTGGACCTGCCTCTTGCCCAGATCACATCCATTCACAAACTTCCTCTCCTTGGCTTCTTCTTCCCTGGCACATCAAACACTCAGCAGGGCTTTTGCTGTCCTCACCCCATATCCTGCTCTCATTTCAATCTGCTCCTTCCCCCCTGCTGCCCCTTGCCCTTGGCAGGACCAAAATTTCAATGGAAACGGTGAAAATGCAAAATTCCAAAGCAATTTCAATGCTTCCTTTAGTCCCATTCCCTGCTTCCCCGGACCTTCTGCCCCTCTGAGTTTGGATTATCCTTCCTTATGCAGCACCCACCACCTTTTGGTGGGATTAAGAGTATTTCATCCATGAATCCAGCTCTCATCATCTCAGAGCTCTGGATCAGTGATATTTCTCTTTTCATTATAATTATGCTAAGAATAAACATAATTACCTCAGAATGATGACACTGAATAAACCCAAGGCTCAAGTTACAGATGAAAAACCTTGTTCTGGTTTTTGCTCTGCTTTAAAAACTTCCCTGTGCCTTGAAGAGCAGCTCAAACCAACTGAACTATTGAAATAAACCCTTTTTTACATCTTCAACCTGCTGAGTGCTCATCAACACAGGGAAACCTTCAGTAACCAACACCCTTTGTTTGTAAGAACAAAGAATCCTGGGGCACGTTATTTTAGTCCATTATTTTAGGTCTAAATAGCTGCCATAAATAAATTTGATTTCTAAATAAGAAGAAGAAGAAGAAGAAGAAGAAGAAGAAGAAGAAGAAGAAGAAGGAAAAATTATTTGCTTCCACACAGAACCAAGGTCTAAAATCCACTCTTTTCCCTCAACCATCTCTCTTAAACCCAGACATAAAATTCACTTTTTCCTCAACCCCCTCTCTTAAACCAGTGGACCTAAGATCCACTCTTCTCCAATCCCTCATCCCATCTCTTTTAAAAAATCCATTTTTCCCTCATTCATCTCTTTTAACCCAGATATAAAATCCACTCTTTTCCCTCATCCACCTCTTTTAAACCAGACATAAAATCTCCTCCTTTCCTTCATCCCTCTCTTTTAACCCAGATATAAAATCCCTTTTTTTCCTGCCTGTGGATGTTCCCCTTCCCTCAGTGCTCAGCCCTGGGGTGGGGATTTGACTGCTGGCTCAGCATTCCCATGTCCTGCTCCTGCTGCTCTTCCCAAGCCTGGACTGGGACCTTTCCTAAGGAAATTTCTGGGTCCTGAGCCTGGATTAGGACCTGTCTGGGTGCTGAGCCTGGATTGGGACCTTTCCTAAGGACCTGTCTGGGTGCTGAGCAGGGATTGGGACCTTTCCTAAGGACCTGTCTGGGTGCTGAGCCTGGATTGGGACCTTTCCTAAGGACCTGTCTGGGTGCTGAGCCTGGATTAGGAACTCTCCTAAGGACCTGTCTGGGTGCTGAGCAGGGATTGGGACCTTTCCTAAGGACCTGTCTGGGTGCTGAGCCTGGATTAGGACCTTTCCTAAGGACCTGTCTGGGTGCTGAGCAGGGATTGGGACCTTTCCTAAGGACCTGTCTGGGTGCTGAGCCTGGATTGGGACCTTTCCTAAGGAGCTGTCTGGGTGCTGAGCAGGGATTGGGACCTTTCCTAAGGAGCTGTCTGGGTGCTGAGCCTGCCAAGAGGCAGCTCCTGCCTGGGACACATGGAGAGTGGCAGTGTCTGACCTTTGCCGTTCTCTCTTGGGAAAGGGGAGACAAAAAGGCAAGAAATAAAGCAAACAAAACAAGGAACAGCTCTGCAAGTGCCAGAAGCCAAAGTCAGTACAGATAGCAAGTCGTTGGGTGGTTTTTTTTTTCCCCTTTCTATTTTTAATCTGCTCAGTTTCATTTTTCTCTGGAGCTCGTGGAAAGGAGGAGTTTCTGGATAAGGAGAAGTGACTGAACTGGTGCTGAGACAGAAACAATCTGGGCAATCAGTGCAGGGAAGGGGGACACAAAACTCCCAAGTGACCACTGAGCTGAAGTTTGGGCAAACCTCTCTTTGTCTGGGACATTTTCCTGCTTTTGCAGAGAGCTCCAGCCCCAGATCCAATCTCAGGGCAGTGTTATTACAAGAATTCATCTCTGAAAGCCCAGCAGAATTTGTTTGGATTGCTAATTTCCTCGAGGCCTGGGGATGTGCTGGAGTGGAGGAAATCCAGGGGGTAGCACACAGGGTATCCAGTTGCAGGGTCTCTGAGGGGTGGGAAATCACTTCCCAAATGTGCCTGATAGTCCTGGAGTGCAGAAATTATTAGTGCTGATTACACCCTGAACCAAGAAACCATCAAAGCAGATCCCAGCCAGGGATGTGGGTGCTGAAAGAGCAGGAAAATGGATGGGACAGAGGGGAGATAAAGGCTCCACGCTGCTCCTGCTGTGTTTGTCCCTGGCTAGAGCCACATCAGTGGCTAAATTGCATTTCTTTCAGCAAAGCTCTTAACGAGGAGCTTGTAATTGCCAGCATGGAGCAGTCATGTGTAGCTCTCCCCCAGTTCTCTGCTTTTGGGGACCCTTGGAAAGATGGAAACCAGCTCATTTTTACCTTCAGACTGACCTTGGATCTCCTGATCTGGATGTGGCAGGTCCAGTCCTTGCTGTCCCCTGCACAGGGGATGTGGTGACACTGCTGCTCCTCCATCCCCCTGAGGCTGTGGGGAGGGCAGCCCAGCCTCTCTGGGAAATCCACCCCAGGGCCTCCCTGCCCTCCCAGGGAGCAACTGATGAGAATTTATAATGGCTCTTTCCTCAGAGACCCCAAATCACCACCTGAAATCTAAAATATCCCAGGAGAAACAGGAAACTCAGCAAGGCCTGAACTCCCAGACTCAAACAGAGGGATTTTCCTGGAGAGGTTGAAGTGAATCCCTGCAGGAGCTGCCCTGAGTCCTGTCCCTCCCCTGGCTGATGCAGGGGCTGCTCAGACACCTCCAGGACAGCTCTGGTCCTTGGGATGGAGCTGTGGCTCCTCTGCCAGCAGGGACACTCTGGGGTGTCCCCATGGGTGACTGTCCCCAGGAACAGCAGCACCCCCAGGTGACATTCCCCAGGTGGGACAGTCCCAGGTGACATTCCCAGGTGACATTCCCCAGGTGGGACAGTCCCAGGTGGGACAGTCCCAGGTGGGACATTCCCCAGGTGACATTCCCCAGGTGGGACATTCCCAGGTGACATTCCCAGGTGACATTCCCAGGTGGGACATTCCCAGGTGGGACATTCCCAGGTGGGACATTCCCAGGTGACATTCCCAGGTGACATTCCCCAGGTGGGACAGTCCCCAGGTGACATTCCCCAGGTGGGACATTCCCCAGGTGGGACATTCCCCAGGTGACATTCCCCAGGTGACATTCCCCAGGTGGGACATTCCCCAGGTGGGACATTCCCAGGTGACATTTCCCAGGTGGGACATTCCCCAGGTGGGACATTCCCAGGTGACATTCCCAGGTGACATTCCCCAGGTGACATTCCCCAGGTGGGACATTCCCCAGGTGGGACATTCCCCAGGTGGGACATTCCCAGGTGACATTTCCCAGGTGACATTCCCCAGGTGGGACATTCCCCAGGTGGGACATTCCCAGGTGACATTCCCAGGTGACATTCCCAGGTGACATTCCCAGGTGGGACATTCCCAGGTGGGACATTCCCCAGGTGGGACATTCCCAGGTGACATTTCCCAGGTGACATTCCCCAGGTGGGACATTCCCAGGTGACATTCCCAGGTGACATTCCCCAGGTGGGACATTCCCCAGGTGACATTTCCCAGGTGACATTCCCAGGTGACATTCCCCAGGTGACATTCCCAGGTGGGACATTCCTCAGGTGACATTTCCCAGGTGACATTCCCAGGTGACATTCCCAGGTGACATTCCCAGGTGGGACATTCCCAGGTGACATTCCCAGGTGGGACATTCCCCAGGTGGGACATTCCCAGGTGACATTCCCAGGTGACATTCCCCAGGTGGGACATTCCCCAGGTGACATTCCCAGGTGACATTCCCAGGTGGGACATTCCCCAGGTGACATTCCTCAGGTGACATGCCCCAGGTGGGACATTCTCCAGGTGACATTCCCAGGTGACATCCCCAGGTGGGACATTCCTCAGGTGGGACATTCCCCAGGTGACATTCCCAGGTGACATTCCCCAGGTGGGACATTCCCCAGGGAATGGCATCTGCCCTGGGAAACCTTGGAGATGAGGAACACTCATGAGGAGGTGGCACCTGTGGCTGACCCAAGGGGGTTTGGTGCTCACCTGTCTGGTCTCATGAAATCCATGTCTTAAAACCAACATCCAGGGGAAATCCTGGAGAATTTAACAGAATTCCCACTTTTTCCCAACCCTCCTTGGTTGGTTTAATGTTTGAGGTGCAGCTTTGTCCCAGACAAACCACATTAACAGAAGCCCAATTCTGGTCCTTCTCCCCAGGAATTTGTGCTGTTGCACCTGGAAAAACAGGATTCCCTTCAGGAAACCCCTTCAGGAGTGAGGGATCTGCAGAGCTCTCAGTCCCCAGGGCCTCAAGGTTAGTGGATTTTCTGTTGCATCCTTTTAAAAACCACTGGGACTGCAGCAGGATGGGGAATTATTGTGGAGGATAAATATCCCCTGCAAGGAACCTCACAAGGATATGGAAAAGTGGTTCCAAAAGTAAGGAAAGCAGAGGAATCTGTATTTTCCCCAATTTATTCTTTCCCTCCTGGATGGAAGAGAAGCCTAAGTTTGTTTGCACCTTGCATAATTATTATGAAAATGAATTTTTTTTTCCCTAATGATTGGAATTTGTGTAAACTGACAATATCACAGAGGACAGGGTGAGAAGGAGCAACTCCAGAGCTGGGTGTTAATTATTCTCCTGTTAAAGTTTACTGTTGAGCTCATGTTAATTGTGTTTAATCACAGCTTTAAGGACAGGTTTCAGGAGTGAGGGAATTCCCTGAGTCTCTTCCCAGTGCTGGGTTTTCCTTGTTCAGATCACCAGTCTGGATTTTCTCTTATTTCCTATTTTATCCACATTATTTTAGAAGATGCAGTGCAGAAAAAGGAGGATTTCATGCAAATTAAGGGCTGAGGAGGAGAAAATCCTGACTTTTGGCTCTGGGAACTCCCAGGGTTTCCCTGTGGAGGCAGGGAAGTGAAAAGAAGCAGGAAAGGAAAATCCAAGGCAGGGCAGGCACTTTCCCATCCATCCCTCCCCTCTTCTGCAGCACCTCCCACTCCAGGGCAGGAAAAGCACAAAAAGTCAGGAGATGGTGAGGACAGAATTCGTTTTTAATTTGCTTTCCCCAAGTTTTAATAATCCCCAATGCTGTTAATAACCCATTTCTATTCCTCCAAAGAACAGAACTAATAAACTTCCTTTTTTCTAAGGCAGTGCCTGTTCAGGAGGTTAAACATTCTCCCAGGTGCTATTCCAAAAAAAGAGCAGGGATTTAAACTCCAGGAATTTCAGTCTGCAGGACAAAAAAAAAGAGACTTATTTGAAGCTTGGGTAGGTCTGGATTTTCAGTGTCTACAACCTCCCTCCCCCCTAAAATAACACTTCAGCCATGGTGAGGGAAACCTTGGGCCAAGTTTTACAACTTAACCACATGCAGAAGTGCTTATGCAACTGCTGCCTTCAAAATGAACTCAGATTTCAGGCAAAAAAGGAGATTTTTGGGACACTGAGGGTGTCAGACTGGTCTGGAGATGTGCTGGCACCTTTGGGGGCTTCACACCTTGGCTTCTGTGCTTTGTGGTGGTGCCAGCAGGGAGCTCAGAGGGTTTTCTGTGTCTCCCTGGATGCCATTTAAGGTTGGGCAGGAGGGAACTTTAGGAGATGAGCAGCACCTCCTCGAGTTACTGTCTGCAGGTTAAAGCAACAGCAGAAAAAAATAGAGAGATATAAAAAATAAAAAAATAGAGAGATATAAAAAATCCAGGCCCTTTTCTCCAGCTGGTTCCATCTGTGTGGTCTGCTCTGCTGGGGAATTGCTGCTCTGGGAGATCACAGCTCCCAGAGGGCTGGGGGAGATGTTCTGGAGGGGTTCATCAGCTTCTTTCTTCTGGACACCTCAGAATTTGGTGTCTTTGAGGCTCTGGTGGCCCCGTGGCCCTTGGATGTGTCTTTGCCACAGAAAAGGAGCACGGGACCAAGACAAAGAGTGAAAGCAGAGGCCTGGAGCTGGAGCCTTGGCTTTTCCCCAGCCTAATGGATATTCAGGGCTGGCCTGGAGCTCTGGGATCAGCAGAGTTGTTTTCCTCAGGGGTTTGGGGAAATCTCCAGTTTGGCTTCTCCAAGGCCGGTTCCTGCCCCGTCTCGTGACGGGTTCATCCCCTGAGCAAGAGCAGATGAGAAATCCATCACCTCCTGGGATTCTCTACTTTGTGGTCCTTTTTTTCCCCCTTTTTCCCTCTCACACAATGGCACCAGGGCCTTCCAGAGGGAGTTTGCAGCTTCCAAAGGAACAGGATGGAATTAATGGGAGCGCTGTCGGCCTCCCCTCAGCAGCTGCAGATTAAAAATCATTAATTACAACCAGGGGGAGGCTCCAGAGGCCTCTGTGGAGCTGGACTGGGATGGACACAAGCTCTTCCTGATGGCCAGGACACTGGGAATGCCTCCAGTGCCACTTTGGGATCTTTTGGAAGAACAGTGAGGGTGGAAGCACAGAGCTGCACACAGGGATGCCTTTGGGTGTTGTTTTCCTACAGAGTGAGCTGGATTTGAACAGCAAAGCCCTCAGGGGATGAGCTGCTCCCTCTGAGTGCTCTGTACATCAGCCTCCCTCAGCTGAGCCTGAGCAGCACAAAACTGAGGGGATTTCTTTGATTTTTCCCTGTTTCATGGTTGGAGTGGCTCTGTGGCTGTCTCTGTCCAGCAGGAAAGGCCTGGACATTCCAGGAGGTGACAAAGGAAGCTGAGGGAAGGGGCAGCTCCATCACTGCCTCCAAATAATCTGTTGGATTTGTGTTTCTCTGCTTGGGGCCAGCTGGAAAATCATTTGCTTCCAGCCAGTGGAAATGCAGGGAAGGATTTATGGGATAAATGTATGGGATAAAAGGGGGCAGATCCTGTGGAACAGCCTCAGGTGTGACACACACTTCTTTTGGATACCAGGGGTTGGATCCCAGGCTTTCTTGCAAAACCTCATTTTTTGGTGAATCACTGAGGCCAATTCCTTCCTTGCCCCTCTGCCAGCAGCCATTTCCTGCCCTTGGGGATCATTCCTGCATTGTGCCAGCACAGGGAGCCTGGGCACAACACTGAGGGGTTCCTGGTGTGAAAAACCCATCCCATTTGCAGCCTGGGCTTCCCAGAGAGCCTCTGGGAATGCTGCAGGCAGGGAAGGGCTGGGAGCAGCCCCAGGGTGGTGCTGACATCACCAATAAAGCTCAGGCAGCTCTCTCCAACTCCTGAGCCTCAGAGCTGGGCTTTAATCAGCTCCAGAGCTCAGCACGACCCCGCTGCACTCCCAGAGCTCCCAGGTCGTGCAGAACCAAGGATTTCTTTCAACACCCCAGGAAAACCATGAAAAACAATCTCCAGCTCATCCAGAGCCCACCCTGGCTTCCACCCACCATTCCTGCCTGGGAGTGTTTGCCAGGAGCCTCCTGGAAGGGAAACCCCAGGGCTGCTGAGCAGGCTCTGCAGGAGTTGGGATGGATGGATCTCAGATCCAGCCTTTGGGGGCTCCAAACAGACACTCCCTGGCAATTCCCTTGGGCTCCAGGCCTTGGTCTCCTCCCTACTCTTGGGACAAAGCTTTGCTTTGCTGCACTGCTCTGAGTTCCACTTTTGTCCTATTAATCCCTGGCAAAATAAAGCCCAGGCAGCTCCAAGCAGAGCTGGATGACAGCAGAAACGCTTCAGTTCTGCTGAATTCCACCTGCCAAATCTCCAGGTGCCTCCCCAGGCTCGGATGTGGCCGGTGGGGAGGGTGATCCATGTGTGCACCTGCCCTTGGGACAATGCCAGCCTTGGGCAGCTCCCCTGGCTCTGCTCCAGGGGGAAAAATGGCCTTGGAAACTTCTCCTTCAAAACCAGGGCAGCCTTGTTGGTTGTTTCTGTGGGATTTGGTTCCACCAGCTCCCAGGACCTGCTTTCCACGGGGCTGGCAAGCTCTGTCTGCAATCCTGATCTCAGAATGATGGGAGCAGAGCCTGTGCTGAGCCTGTCAGCTCCAGGGAACCATAAAAAAAGGAACTGAGAGTTCAAGCAAACAAAACCTGGAAGCCTGGAGAGGAGAAGGTCATGCAGACACCCTGTCCATGGCAGAACACTGTGTTTTTTGGGGCTGGGCTGCTCTGCCTGGCTGCAGATCTCTGGCACATCCCAGATGGACTCTGTGGAGCTGCAGGAAGCAGCTCAAACTCAGGATAAACCAGGAAGATGCTTCTGAAGCAAAACCAGGTGCTGATCAAGGCTCAGGGAATGTTTCAGGTGCCTCCTCCCTCCCTCCCTGTCCAGAATCCATCTCCAGCAGGATGGACGGCTCCAGGAAAATTCCAGGAATTTCCCAGGAAATTCCAGGCTGCAAACCCAGGATCCCCATCCCAGGCAGGGAATTTGCTTTGATTCCCTTCTGTCCCTGCCACTCTTACCCTACCCAGGGGGAGCTTCCAGCTCTGCCCCAGTCCTGGTTTGTGGTGCACTGTCCCAGCTGCTGGATGTGTCTGGGGCCTGTGGTGCCCAGCATGGGATTGGTTTCCTTCCTGCAGACCAGTTTGGGACTGGTGCTGGCAGCCAAGGAGCTGCCAGGAATGTGGTGAAAACAATTCCCAAAATCTTCCCTTGCAGGGCACAGCAGGCCTGGGGCTTCAGGGAGCTGCTCCAGCATTCCTGTGGCATTTCCCAGGGCACAAACCCCATTCCTGGCAGTGCCCAGGCCAGGCTGGACGGGGCTTGGAGCACCCTGGGATAGTGGAAGGTGTCAGGGTTGGAACAAGATGAGCTTTGAGGTCCCTTCCATCCCAAAGCTTTGGGCAGAGGGTTCTGTCCAGGTTTAGCAGGTTGGGAACCATTTCTGGAGCCTGGAATGGGGCAAAGGCTCTTTCATCTCCTTCCCAAGCCTTGGCAGACCCTCCCCACTGAGCCCCTACTGCTCCCCCTGAGCGAACCCAAAGATTATTTCATCCCTGTCCTGTGGCCCAGCCAGCCCTGGAGCCAACAGGAACGTGGCTTCAGGAGCTGGGGAGGGCCCCCAGGATCCCAAACATCCCCAAAATCCATCAAGATCTGTGCTCTGTGTGCACAGCTGGGATCTGCTCTGGTTCCTGCCAGCCCCAGTGTGCTGGAACCATCCCAGAGCTCCACGTGCAGACAAACTGGGGACAAACCCTCCTGTCCAGGGTTTCACCCCTCAGCTGCAGCAGCTGGAACAATCCAGGCCCTCCTGGGGCTCGTGGCCTTTCCCTTTGTCTCTGTGTTGGGGATCAAGCTGATTGCTGTCAGGAAGATAAATGTTGTCTCCAAGCCGAGATAAGAAGGATGAAATCTGCCCTTTGCTGAGGGCTCTGCAGAGGTTTGGGGGGTGCAGTTGGAAAATCAGCAGTAGGTTTGCCAAAAGCATGGAGGCTGATTCAGGGGGGTGGATTTTGGGGAGGGAAGTGGATGTGGACCCTTCATTTGGAGGTCATTTCCCCGCTTTCATCCCGTTTCCACCCTGGTGGAGCAACATTTCTGGGGCATCACTTAAACTCAGGGATGTTCTGCTGAGGAAGATCTTGGAAGCAGAAGGGCAGATCCCAAAGGTCTGGTTTTCCCTGGATATGGGGAAGCTGAGTGTGCTGGCCTCCATCCCATTCCCACAGCTGGTGTGCACCTGAGGAAACACATCCACATCTGGGGGTGTCAAGTGGAATGGAGATTGTGGCACCTCTGCTCCCCAGTCCTGGCAGAACCCAGCCTGGATTCACCCCCTCTGCCATTTAAGCAAAGAAATTTCCTTAAAACTCGTGGTGAGCCCTTTTTGGTGAGTGCAGGTGGTGAGAAACACGAAATTTCCCAAATAAAACCAGCAAAATGCTGGGTGGCAGCCCTGGTTCCCTTGGCTTCCTTAAAACCCAGCTCTTAATGGATCTGCTGGAAAGTTTTTGAGATGCTGTTTGAAGTCTGGGCCAGTTTTATGTTTTATGCAGGAATTTGGCTACAGGAAGTCTCGGTTCTTTCACGTATTTTGTATCAAAATCCCTTTATAGACCAAATAATCCCTATTCCATGGCAGAGCCTGTGCCCAGATTGCTCCAACCTGCTCATGCTGCTGAGACGATTTCTGTCTAAAAGACAAATCCATAGCCTTTTATTATTATTATTATTATTATTTTGTTACATTTCCAGGCTTTTGCTGTTTTCCAGTGACATTTTCACAGGGTAGGAAAATCCCCAGGAATTTCCAGAGCTGGAACTGCTGGGGAAATTGGGGTTCATGAGAAGCTGGGAATGAACTGAACACAAGTGAGCTGAGCTGGTGGGGGCTGCTGGAGCTTTGGCTTCTCTTCCAGTAAGGAACTAAATACAGGGGAAACCATTTTATTCCATGGGATAAAGGAAGAGGAGAAAGAGGGGAGGAGAAAGAGGAGAGGAGGAAGAGGGGAATAGAAAGAGGAGAGGAGGAAGAGGGGAGGAGAAAGAGGGGAATAGAAAGAGGGGAGGAGATGCTCAGCAGAGCTGGAGCATCCCTGAGTTCAGCGCTCGGAGCCGCTGACCCGGCGTCACCTCCGCTGGCACTGCCGGGAAAGCCTCGCCAGAAATTCCTGTGGTTTCCCAGCCCCTGGGCTGCCGGGGCTCCGCAGCATTCCCAAAGGCAGCCGAGCCTTCGGGAATCCCCCTGTGCAGCAGCTGCGGCTGCTCCATCCCGCCCCGCACACGCTGATAACGAGCTGGGCGAGGCTCTTATCAGCATCCCGCTGACATCCCCGATGAAGGCTCGGGCTGCCGGAGGCACCGGGAGCCTCCCGGGACACACGGCACGGATTAGGGCCCTGCCGGCTGCTGCGGGGATGCTCGGGAATGTGACGGGGCCAGGGAAGCGGGGATGAGCTGCGGGAGGGGGGATGACAGAGATAAGGATGTGGTTTTCATTTCAGCATCCCATGAAACGGGAGGGGAATGCTCCTGAGCCGGCAGGGCCCCAGATGTGGCCAAGAATGAGATCCCAGGGATTGCAAATCCCGGCTGGATTTGTCCCCCGAGCTTGGCACGGGCGTTTGTGCTGCATGGAAGGAGGGGAAGGTCCCAACGTGGCTTTGCAGGGCTGGAAAATCAGGAGAAGGCAAATTCCTGACTGGTTTTCAGTGAGAATTTGGCTCTTCCCATGCTGGAATCCAGGCTCTGGTGTAAGAGCAGGAATTTGCTGTTTCAGTGGGAGCAGGCAGAAATCAAACTCTCTGTGATGACATTTAGTGAAGCGGCAGGGAATGCACCAGGGACATCCCCAGCATCAGCCTGGATTTCAGGTTGAGCCCCCTCAGCTCCCTCAGGATCCTCCATTCCCTTTCCCAGCTCCCTCAGGATTCTCCATTCCCTTCCCAGCTCCCTCAAGATTCTCCAGAACTCCAAATGAAGCCGAACTGAGCTTCCAACGGGCACAAACCTCCTCAAACTCAACTTCATTTCACAAACAGCACAACACTGCTCCCCTTGACCAATCCTTTGTCCCAAGGCCGGGTTGAGGACCCGGTTCAGCTTTGCTGGAGCTCTTGGACAGGCAGCACTTGGAGCCAGGGCCTCTCCCGACCTTCCTGGAGCGCTCACATGTGCGGAGCAGAGCCGGAGCCTCGCCCGCGCCGAGTGCATCATGACCTCAGTTAAGCAAACACTTGCTGTAATCGCCTCCAGATCTGCCCTGGCTTTGATCAGCTGCAGGATCACTTTATCTTATGATATAAATATGCAAAACATCCATTTGTTTTCGGGCAGGATGCAAATAAATCATTGCGTAAGTTCGGGCCCGAGCGAGGAGTGCGGCCGTGGCTCCGGAGCTCCTCAGGCTCCACCTCCTCCTGGAAGGTCATTCCTGCAGGAACACGGCCTTTCTCCTCCCCACTCTGCTCCATTCCAGGGCTTCCTGTCACTCATGGACAGCTCTGGGTGTTCCCAGCACAGCGGTGACATCGGCATGGACGTGGTGTCACTGCTGTCCCGTGGAACAGCAATCCCAATCCTACCCAGTGATCCCAATCCCACCCAGTGATCCCAACCCACCCAGCGATCCCAACCCACCCAGCGATCCCAACCCACCCAGCGATCCCAATCCCACCCACTGATCCAAATCCCACCCAGCGATCCCAATCCCACCCAGCGATCCCAATCCCACCCACTGATCCCAATCCCACCCAGTGATCCCAATCCCACCCAGCGATCCCAACCCACCCCGCGATCCCAATCCCACCCAGTGATCCCAACCCACCCAGCAATCCCAATCCCACCCAGTGATCCCAACCCACCCAGCAATCCCAATCCCACCCAGTGATCCCAACCCACCCAGCGATCCCAATCCCACCCAGTGATCCCAACCCACCCAGCGATCCCAACCCACCCAGCGATCCCAATCCCACCCAGCGATCCCAATCCCACCCAGCAATCCCAATCCCACCCAGTGATCCTCAGTACTCCAAAACCAGCTCCAAACTCCTGCTGGGGTCTCTCAGAAGGTCTGGTGCTCATCACTCTGGTGCTCATCACTGTGGTGGTCACCTCCCAGCCCTGCCATTCCATGTTCAGCTCATTCCCAACACCCCTTTGCTGTTTCCACAGGAATCATTTATCAGGCACAGACGGGTTCTGTTTAACCCTCTGGCTCTTCTCCAGCCTTTCCCCAGAGCCTGTGCCCATCTCAGCCCCTGATCCCAGTGCTCCTGCTGGGATTCCATCCCTGGATCCTGCTGGGATTCCATCCCTGGATCCTGCTGGCTGCTCATGGCTGTGGCCCCCAGCCCGGAGCCCTTCCCCAGGGTGGTGCTGCTCCAGGCTGGAGCTAAGCAGCAATTCCCAGTGGGAAGCTGCTGGGAGTGCTCTCAGGGTGGTTTTATGGAGGTTCAGCTGAGCTCAGAGCTCAGCAGCTCCTCTGTGGTGTCAGCCAGGCTTAAGTGCTTGGTTGGTTGATGGGAAATTGGGATTTGGGCTTTCCCCAGCTGAGATTCCTCAAGCTCGGCTTCCTCTGCCTGTTCCCAACCCAGGCACGAGCACAGCCCCTGTTTAGGATGTCAGGGAAGGGAATCTCTTGCCAAGAGATTCAGGAAAAATTATAAAAAACAACAGCTGATGGCTGGGGAATCTAATCTGCTGAGCCAGGAGAGGCAGATGAATATTCCCATTTTTCCAGAGCTAAGGAAGGATCAGGGTCTCCACCAGCTGTGTTCTCCAAAGGTCTGGCAGCACCTTCCCGAGACAAAAAGGGATTATGGGCAGCTCTGGCTTCATTCCTGCTTGTGGCCTTATATCCCACCTTCCTGCAGGCCCTGGATTTTAACAGGGTTAGGGTTAGGGTTAGGAAAAACGGTGAATTCCTCATCCCTGGAATGTCCCAGGCCAGGCTGGAGGGGCCTGGAGCACCCTGGATAGTGGAAGGTGTCCATGGCAGGGGTGGGACTGGATGAGCTTTAAGGTCCCTTCCCCCCCATCCCATGATTGTGTGATTTTTCCTCATTATTAAAAGGATTTTCCAGTTTTATCCCAAATGCTCTGGTGCACCTTGGGGCAGAGCCATGCCCATGTTCCCATCTCCCTGAACAGCTCAGCAATGCCAGAGAAGAACATGGACACAAGAGCAGGAATCAATATTCCAGTGCTGCTCCAGGGTGTCCTGGGAGGGAGCACAGGGAGCTTTGGGAAGATAAGATGGGTGCATAAAGCAGTGCCAGATGATTAATGACCCTTTGTCCTGGCAAGGGAGATAAAACCCCTGCAGCTGCTGCCCCCTGCTAACAGCTTTTCCATCACATTGGAAATATTTTTCCTCATTCCAGAGGTATTTCATTATCTGCCTTTATCCAAGGGCAGATGGAATTGGAAATCTCCCCCAGCCCCGTTCTGCTCTCACACCAGAGCTCCCTCCTTTGCTGTTTGTTTGTTTTCTCACCTCTGCAGGCTCCAGAGCTGGGAGAAACCCACATCAGTCACTGATATCCCACTTCTCCTCCTTCCCAAACTTCCAGCAGGGCATTTGTCTCCCGGCTGCCACTGCTGATGGATCCCTGGCTGTCCCCAAGGGAGGAGGGAGAGGTGGATCCACAGCAGAGCTTTGTCATTGCACAGAGAGATTTCCACCTGGAAAGGGAGGAGGACGAGGCAGAGCTCCCAGGGCACTTCCAGGATGTTCAACTGGGATGGACTGGGAGAAGACACTGGGATTTGGGTGGGCAGAGCTCTGGAGCCTTTGGAGCTTGGAAGATCCCTGGTGCTTGAAAAAGCCTTTTCTGCTCCTCTTCCTGCTCCAGCTCAGCTTTCTCCTCTCTTCCTTTCAATTTTGCCACAGCTGATCCAAGGAAAACCCTCCCCAACAGGGACAGGCTGGGAATTCTCCAAGGAGGCAGCAGGGCTGGAGGGCTGAGGACATTGCTGAGAAGTTGGGAGTGGTATGGTTTGGATGCTGAAAACCTCCATTTTTCCATGGAATTCCCCTGGAATTCTGGCCACACCATCAGCACAGTCTGTGGCACTGTCCCTGAGAGGTGAAGCTGTTCACACATTAAAAAAAAATTGTATTTTCTCTGTTTGGAACTTTTTCTCCAAACTTTCAGCTGCAGAGCAGGCTGTGTTTTGTAACTTTATCCAACAACATTCCAGACAAACCTGTGGATGCTGGAAATGCCATTTCCCTCACTTTGGGCAGATTTTACAGAGCCAGCACAGAAATCACTCCCAGCACAGAAATGAGGAGCTCAAGTTCCCTGTAAAGGTGAGGATTTCAGCTGGGACAATCCACAGGAATATTCCCTGCTGGAATGAGTGGTGTTACTTTTATGCCCATTAAATTCCTGCATTTCAGTGAGTTTACTCCAAATTTATTTCCAGGACAGGGCTTGGAGCAACCTGTGATGGTGGGAGGTGTCCCTGCCCATGGAATGGGATGAGTTTTAAGGTCTTTTCTAGCCCAAACCTGGAATTCTCCAATTCCACATCGTGTGAGGCACAGCCAGGCTGCTAAAGGAAGATAAATATCTTTAAATGTTTGCTGCCTGCTTGGATGAAAGGAATGCCAGGGCTAGAAATAAACTCCAAGTGGAAAAAATAAGATTATTTTGGGAGAGGTGGGAAGGACACAACAAATCCAGGGACAAAGGTGTGGCAGCAAAGGGGGGCAAGTGCAGGGACAGGGGGGCTGTGGGGAGAAAAATGGGGATTTGACAGCTGGAATGGCTCCCACTGCCAGAGGACAGGGATAGGTGGGATTTTGGGAAGGAATCCTTCCCTGGGAGGGTGGCCAGGCCCTGGAATGGATTTCCCAGAGCAGCTCTGGCTGCCCCAGGATCCCTGGCAGTGCCCAAGGCCAGGCTGGACAGGGCTGGGAGCAGCCTGGGACAGTGGGAAGTGTCCCTGCCCATGGCAGGGATGGGATGGGGTGAGGTGATCCTTTTCCCCTTCTTTTAGAGAAAACCCCTGGAAAACGGGATAATTGCAGCCAGGGATTCTCTGAGCAAGGCTGGGAGGAGCAGAGCATCCCTTGAGCTGCTCATCTCCCTGAGGAAGGACGAGGAACCCATCCCTGGAGAGAACAGCTCTGGGAGCCGCAGGGATGGGGCAGCCAATGCCCTTCCCTGGTGCCCTCCAGGTGCTCAGCGCTGCCCAGGAGCAGCTGGAGGTGATTATGGGGTGATTTGGTGATTCCTGGGGTGATTGGGACGGGCGAGCCCCGCCCAGCCCATTTCCCACCTGCCTGCGGGATTAAAACCGCCCAGAAATTCTGGTTCTGCTCCGGCACGAGCTTTTGGTGGCGTTTATTCCACATTTTGGAGTTTTTAGGGACAGTAAGTGAATTAGAGGAGGAATTCCCCCTTCTTTAGGGGCTGCGGTCTTAGCGACCACCTGGATTTTGGGGATGAGGCGCCATGGAAATTTTGTCGCCTCTTTTTGGAACTTTGGGCGTCTTCCAGCGCCGGAGCTCAGCACTGAGCTCTGTGTCCCCTGTGTGTCCCCAGCAGGTCAGGGAGCTCTGTGTCCCCTGTGTGTCCCCAGCAGGTCAGTGAGCTCTGTGTGTCCCCTCTGTGTCCCCAAAGCGCCCCTGTTGGAGCTGAATTTGGGATTTCCCGGGAGGCTGAGCTGCGCCTGGGTTCCTGCTCGGAGTTGGGCGAGCCCGGGGCTGTGTGGGATGCAGAGCCCGTCCTGCTCCTTCCCCTGTGCTCGGAGCGGGGTTTGGTGCCAGCCCCTCAGCCCTGGGGCTGGGAAGGCTCAGGATATGGAAACCATTCCTGCCTCACGGGATGCTCCCTGCTCCGCTCCGCTTTCCTCTCCTTTTGTCCCAAACCTCATCCCTGTTGCTCCTGTGCTCCGCTGGCACCCCAAGGTACGGCTGTTATTTCTCCTAATCCCCCCTTTTTAACCGATTTTAGCTGTAGTGAACGTTTGGCTGTTGTTGGGTTGGGTTTTGCTGTTTTTCTCTTTTATTCCTCTCCTTGTGTCCCGTGAGCTCCGCCTGCGCAGCCTTCCTGAAATCCGAATTTTGGGGGGGTCTCTGCTATCCCTCTGCTCCCCTTTGGAACGACACAACATTCTGCCGCTAAAAATCCTCATTTTTTAATGGTTGTTGTTGCAATAAAACCCCGAATTCCCACCCGTCCCGGTCTCTGGACACGGCTGGGTTTGTTCCGATGCTTCCCCTGCACATCGGGGGTTTTTGGGGGGTTTTTTGGGGGGGCTCCATCCCAGGCTGTGCCACCCTGACCTGCCCCGCTCCAGCTTCCCCCGCTCCTCGCATCTGGACCAGGGGAACAAAAGCGCTTTGTGCTCCCTCTGGAGCGGAGTCCTCGTGAATTGTGCAGGGAAAGCAGCGGCTGGGGCTGCGCCAGAGCCTCGGGAAGCTGCTGCGAGATTTCCATGGATTTCTCGGCCTTGGGATGCTTCTCCTCCCTTTTGTTTGAAAGCCGCTTTTGCTTTCCTTCCCCAGCTGAGCGTGCTCCGCTCCCAGCTGGAGCCACTCGGGCTCATCAGCGGCCGGCCCCGCCCCGCTAATTAACGAATTAACTAATTAACCCCCCGGGCTGCGCAGGTGCCGCCGCTTTGGCGCTAATTGAGGGGAAAACGGCCCCGTGCCTCGGCTGGGATCCTTCCCGGGCTGCGCTGGGTCCGGGCTCTCTGCCCCGGAGGGAATTGTCCGAGCTGGGGTGACCGAAGGGCTGCGGAGCACCGGAGCCAGGAGCTTCCCTCGGGGTTTCGTCCCTGGCAGGGAGGGCACAGCAGGATCTGCTTCCCTTTCCCTGCAGATCCCTGGGATTTGATGGGATCTGGAAACAGGGGTTGAGCTGCAGATCTGATCTCTCCCACATAAACCCATCCTGCCTGAGTGGAAGTGAAATATTGGGTACCTGGAGAGCTTTAAAGCTCCTTTACGTGTCCACAGGGTCTGAATGTTTCTAGGATTAAAGAGCAGTTGAGCTCAGCTTTTAAAATTTCTTTCCATTTAATTTTTTTTTTTTTTTTTTTTTTTTTTTTTTTTTTGAGAGCCTCTGATTCAGCTGTGGGCTTGCCTTCACCTGTCAGGTGTTTGAAGAGCTTCATGAACCTCATTTAGAGGTCCTGGAATTTTTGGCTGCACTCTTGAACCTCTCCACAGACGCAGTGCTTGTGTCTGTGCTTTTCCTAAGGAAAAAAAAAAAGGAGGGGTTTCCTAGGGGAAAAAAAAAATCTGTTTTTTTTTAGGAGCTCCTTTCCTGTTCCTGCAGGGGCTGCTGGTGGAGGAAACTGGGACGGGAGTCGCGCAAAGGGGAGGCAGGAGCTGGTGCCTCCATGGTTGTCATCGGCTTTAGGAAGTGGGGATGGCTGGGCTGGTTTTGTTCCCAACTGGGAAAATTCTGCCCTTTTGTCCTAAGGCATCCATTTCACTCCGAACTGAAAATTAAAAAAAAAAAAAACAAAGTTGAGGGGGAGAGAAGTAAAAATGCCGTGTTTGGTGAAGGGCTTTGGTTGGTGCAGGAGACAGAGGTTTGGGAACGCTGTCCCCGAGGGAGGGGCGGTGTCCCCGCTCAGGTGGCGCTGCTGGCTTGGGTGAAATGAGCGGAACGAGTCCAGGATTGAACCCCAGCCTTGGCTGGGGCTGCAGCGCCATCCCCGGGCGCTGACAATGAATTCATTGACACCTGGAGCGCTCGGGGCTCTCTGCGAGAGAAATGGAGAATGAAGAACTGGGCAGGGGCAGGACCCGGCTCATCCTGAGTGCGTCCAGGTCCTGGCAGCCTCTCCAAACACCTGCTGAGCTCCATTTCTCCCTGCTGAGGCCACATTTCCCCTGGGATGTGCAGGAAGAGTCCCCAAAAGTGCAGGGTGGCAGTGGGGGCACTGCCAGGGGTGCAGGAGCTGCACATCTGCAGCACAGCTGGCTCAGCATCCTGGGCTCAGCTGGAGCAAATGTGGGAATAAAGGGATTTTATTTAGGATCAGGTTGCAGCACAGCCCTGATAAATGAACATCCCATTTTCCCCAAATGGAGGAACCCAATCCTGGAGGTATCAGTGCATCTTTTAATGGCCTTGGTCTAGGAAACACAAGGATTCTGTTGAAATGGGGTTTTAATGGTTCTTGCTTTTTTTCCTGCTTCTCCTTTTGAGCTGGGAAGGAGGCAGGGGATGGCTGGAATGCTGCTTCTTTGTGGGCAGCCCAGTTAAAATCTAATTATCCTGGTTATCAGTCAGTAAAAGGCTCTCCCAGAGAAAAGGGGGTTTTTATCTCTATTTGTTTGACAGCAAACCTGAAATGCATCACTTGATACCATAACTGAGCTCTATCTATTCACCCATTTCTGCCATTCCAACCAAAAAAAAAAAAGGGAAGTTTGATGCTCCCTTTAATGCCAAGAACTACAAAAAAGGTCAGTTTAAGTTTTACTGGCTCGTTAATTCAAGCTGTTCACTCAAAGTACATCTTTCCCATGCAAGGGCCTGGCCTAAAAAATGTTCTTTATTTGGGTTTGGAGATAAATGGCTCATCCAGAGAAACTGCAGGCTCTGGAGAAGATCCTGCATCAGAGAGATGTGGACTAAACCCAGCAAAATGGGCATGGAATGATGCAGAAGGGAAAAGTTTGCTGAATCCAGGGTGGGAATGTGGATGCAGCCACTCCGTGCTTGGTTTTGGGGGGCTGGGGGAGTTTCCCCTTCAGGATTTGTTTTCTTGCTCACCTGAGGTGAAATTTGCCCTCAGTCAGGCTCTGCTCCCAGGGAACGAGGGACAGGACAAGGGGAGCCTGCCCCAGCTTGTGCCAGGGGAGATTTAGGTTGGATTTTGGGGTGAATTCTTGCCCAGAAGGGTCGGCCAGGCTGGCCCAGCTGCCCAGGGCAGTGCTGCTGTTCCCATTCCTGCAGGGAATTAAAAGCCACACTTTTGAAATGGTAGCATTTATCAATTGGCACTCCCAGCTGCCATAAAATGCCTAAAATCATGGAATATTGTCCTTCTCTTCCCTCCCCATCCCCATTTTCCTTTCCCTGCCCCAGGTGCCGGAGCTGCTGTGGCACAGGCAGGACCTCCCCAGGGTCCAAACCCGAATCTTCCCAAATCCACCCCAAAACCTCTGGCCCTGGGAGAGGGAGAAGAGTGGGGAGCTCTGATGGGACGGAGCTGGATCCCAGTTTTGCCAGGGGAAGCTGCAGGAAGAGAGGACAGGGCTCCCCTGGATTTCCTTTGTCTTTATGGAGGCTCAAATTCAGGAATTGTCTTTAGAACCAGAGGGTTTTATATCCCTGTGGAAAGCAGGTAACTGATCCCTGCATGAGCAACCCCTCCTGCAGGGAGCTCCACCTGTCTGGAATGGGAATGCTGGTGGAGGGAAAGTCAAAAATGCCCAGAAAACAAAGTCTGGGCTTTGTACAGAGCCAGAGTGGGTTGAGTTCCACGCAGGAATGCAAACAAGACCTTGGAGGCTGAGGGTTTGTTCCTTTGGTGTTGGAGTTTTTTTTCCCTTTTTGGAATGGAATGGAGTCAAAACATGAGGTTTTTGGACAGGAAAGGCTCCCCCTCCCACCACTCTGCCTCCCTCCATCCCTCTGGAGGCAGCAAAGGGTTCATGCTGGACCTGGGATTCTGTTCCACCAAATATTGTCAGAATTAATCCCAGTCCCCGTGGACTGTTTGGGCAGAAAACATCAAGTTCCTTCCATGCAGCCAAGAGGAACCATGTCCTGAGCCTTAATCCCAAAAAAAACTGGGATGAAAAGCTTCACTCCCAGCCAGCAAAGATGGTCCTGCTTAAATCAAGTGCCACAGAAAACTTCCTGTGCCTGATTCCCTGCTTGAACTGGGGATGCTGGAATCACAGCTGGTGGCTCCTGGAGGGGCTGGGATGTCCCCACCTGGCAGGAGAGGACACCTGGGGTGCTGGTTGTGCCATGGGCAAGTGCAGGTGTGTCCTTCCCTCTGGATGAGGGCACAGCCTTGCACTTCCAAGGGGCTCAGAACCTTTTCCAAGCGTAACTCTTGGCTCGTGGAGGCTTTGGGAGAGGATGGAGCTGTGGGAGGTGCTGGCTGCCAGCTGCTCTATAAAAACACTGCCTTGATCCAGAAGCCCTTGGGGAGCTCCCCCAGCTCATCCTGGGAGGATCAGGGCTGACCTAAATTCTGCTGGAGCGGCTGAGGTGGAGCCGCCACTGAAATGCCACCAAATGTGGCTTTGATTGTTCCCAGAGCAAGTGGAACGTGCAGGGAGCTTTCATTTCCTTGGAAAGCCATCGTGGCCAGAGCTGCTGCTGCCACATGGTTGGGTTGGTTTTTTTGTGATCTCACTCCCTGATCCTTTTGGAGGAGTTTCAGGAGGAGCTTATCATCCAGCTGGGAATGGCTGGGAGAATCCATGAATTTATCAGACACCTGGGAGACTCTGGAGGAAATATTTGCTGGGATGAGCAGCTTTTCCTCTTTGAAGTTCCCATGGGTTCAAGGCAGACATTTCTTAGTGAGGTTGTTTTTTTGAGGGGGGATGGAATGCTATGGGAAAGAAAAATTCCATGTTTTTATGGAATTGCTGGGATACCAATGGCTAGGCTGGGAAGGGCAGGGTGTCTGCCAGAGGAAGGAGCTGAGGGCTGGTGCTGCTCACAGCTGCAATTCTGCACTCAGGAGTGTCCCAGGGCTTCCAGAGCCTTGGGGGGTTTGGCTTCCTGAAGTTGCCACCTCCTCATCCTGGAACTGCGATGGAAAATGCGCTATGGGAATTATTGTGGGCTTGATCAGGGGATTCCCAATGGTTGAATCATGGAATGGCTTGGGTGGGATCTCTGAAGGTCCTCAAGTGCAGTTCCTGCCATGAGGATTCCCAACTTTCCACTATTCCAGGGTGCTCCAAACCCCATCCAGCCTTGGGCACTTCCAGGGATCCAGGGGCAGCCCCAGCCAGGGCCTGCCCACCCTGCCAGGGAACAATTCCCAATATCCCATCCATCCCTGCCCTCTGGCACTGGGAGCCATTCCCTGTGTCCTGTCCCTCCATCCCTTGTCCCCAGTCCCTCCCCAGCTCTCCTGGAGCCCCTTCAGGCCCTGGAAGGGCTCTGAGCTCTGCCTGGATCAGCTGAACACCCCCAGCTCTCCCAGCCTGGCTCCAGAGGGGCTCCAGAGCATCTCCTTGGCCTCCTCTGGACTCGCTCCAGCAGCTCCATGTCCTGATGCTGGAGTTGCCAGAGCTGGAGCTCCTGTGGGGTCTCACCTGAGCAGGACAGAAGGGAAGAATGGAAGAATCCCCTCCTTCCTTCCCCTGCTGACCCCATGCAGGAGGATTCCCTGTTCTCACCTCCTGGGGGCCACCCCCCTTCCCAGAAGGGTTTTCCTCCCTGTCTGTGCCTTGGACAAGGTTCAAACCAAGGGAAATGGGGTTGGAATCCCAGCTGTGCTCGGGATTAGCCCAGTCCAGGTGTCCTGGTGACATCTGCACACTTGGGCCCTGCTGGCCCAGGCCTGGCTGAGTTCCCTCTGCAGCTCCAGGAGAATATTCCCTGCTGTTGGTGTGCCCTGTGTGCTGGCCCTGCCATGGAGCAGGAACTGTTTCATGGAGCAGGAATATTTACACCCCAATCCTCCTCCTTTTGGGCAGAGGACAGTCCAGGCCCGTTCCTCCAGCCTTGCTTTCATTAGTGCAGGGCTGCAGCTCATCAAGCCCCATAAATATTTATATCCTGAGCATTCCTTGGAGCACTGCACGCCCTGGCCGTGATTTCAGGGGATGCTTTGTGTTGTTTGTTGTGCAGCAGCTTTGCCATGGATGCTCTGACAGGGAATTCCCTGGTGGTCAGCAGGGCCAGGGAGGCACATTCCCCTCTGGGTGTGTTTGTGGGCCTGGTAGGAGCTGCCCTGCCCTCAGGGTTCCCTGGGTGGGTGTGGAGCAAAGCTCGGCTGGGGATTCCCCCATGGATGCTCTGAGTCCAAAGGATTTGCAGCTCTGCCAGCCCTGAACGCTCAGAAATCAGGAGTTGTTTTCAGAAAATCATGGATTTGTAATAAATGAGGGAATGGAGGGGGATTCTGGCTCGTTTCCCAAGAGCTGTGGTTCTGGGTGAGATCATGGAATGGTTTGGGTGGGAAGGGACCTTAAAACTCCTCCAGTCCCACCCCTGCCATGGCAGGGACACCTCCACCATCCCAGGGTGCTCCCAGCCCTGTCCATCCTGCCCTGGAACACTTCCAGGGATGTCTCCCCTCACTTGAGAGGCAGGAAATGCCATTGTTGGCTCTAATGGATAAGGGTTTATTGGGATTTTAGTGGCATTTGGATTTTGGACCTTGTTCTTGGCTGCTCTAATGAACCTGGTTGATTGTTAAGCCATCAGTGCCAATGGAGATCACTGGGAATGACAGGAATGGAATTACAGAATCATTTAGGTTGCAAAAGACATTTAAGATCATGGAGGCCAAGCATGTCCTGAAGTTTTAGGTGTTTGACTGTTAATTTTACTTTTTTAACTGCGAAAATTAAATCAAATGGTCTTTCCTGAAGGTTTTTCCAGAGTTCCGTGGAGTAAATGGGATGTGTGGCTATTCCTAATATTTATACTCCCAAAAAATTCCCTGATTTGGTGCCTGAAGGAATCAGCTGCTGGAGGAATCTGTCCATGGAACTTCCATATGAAAGGATTCCTTTGAGACTGCTCAATATTTTTCTTCCAAGCCTTTTATTTGTTAGACTGAACAATTTCTGGAGAATAAGAGGAGGCAGAATTATTAATAATTATTAATAATTGTTAACTATTAATAATAATTCAAAATTGTTATTCTTATGATCAGAAGTTGCTGGTGTAAATAAAAATACAACCCCAAAGTCTCTACTACTTAATCAGTAAATCTAAGTGTTGACAGCTTTAATGAATTAATTATATTTGTTTTGTTCAATTAGAAAATATCTTTATTTTAAATTTTAACAGAATATTAATTTTCCTTCTCTCTTTTTCCAGGCAGGATTATTGACTCCACTCTGTGAGAATTCCCCTCCTGAACACCTGCACCAGGTACTGCATTTCTTTCATTGCATTTCTGTGCTGTTTTCCTGTTGAATGCAGTTTCCAAAGGTTTTAATGCTGGAATATTTGTGCTGTGCTTGCATTTGAATTTTACTTCTGAAGGTCTGGGCTCTGTATTTTGCTCCCTGGCATCTCAGATTTTAATTACAGGAAGAGGTGATGGAACCTTGGGAACGGGCATATTGTGCAGAATGAATTGAGGTTCTCGAAGGCTGTGGAAAACCCAAGATCTTTATTACCTGTTGCTCCTGGATAATGTGGTGAGGGCCTTTGAAAACAGATATTGTTGTGTAGGGTGAATCAAGGTTCATGGAGGCCTTGGAAAACCTGGGAATTTTATTCCAGTTCTTCCCAAAGTTCATGGTGAAGCTTGAAGGCGGTGACCCTTGGAAACAGGGATATCCTTGTACGGAGTGAATTGAGGGGCTCATGGAGGCCTTGGAAAATCCAGGATCTTTATTCCAGTTGCTCCCAGAGCTCATGGTGAGGGAAAATGGGGATTTGGTTGTGCAGAGGGACTGGAGGTTCATGGAGGCCTTGGAAAACCTGGGATCTGTGTCCGGATGAGCACCTGGGTGTCTCCGCCGCTCCGGTTGTGCTCCCCCCATGCCTGTGTAACTCAATCCTCTTCCCAGCTGTTCCTGATCCCAGATGGAGCCTGTCAGGATGAGCAGCCCCATGTGTGACCCGAGCCATCCCTGTGGCTCGAGTGTCTGAAATCCTTTCATGCTCCTGTCAGCCCGAGCCCCCTGCCCGTTTCATCACCTCGCAGTTCTGGCGTGCGCCGGCACCGCAGCGCCCGAGGCGAGCCGGGAAGCGCTTGACCAATTTCTGGGATGGTTTTCAGATGGGATTTTATTGGTTTATGAATTGTTACCTCTGTTTCCTCTCCTAAACGAGGCTGCAGAAGTAGAAGGGGAATCAAGGCCAATTCTCCCTCTTTCCCAACACGGGGAAGCCGATCCCGTGCATCGGCCCCGCTCCCATCACGTGCTCATCCTCCGCGGATATTTTCCAATCCCAAGCCCGGCGCTGAGCCTCGCTGGTGTTTTTTGCTCCTTTGTTTATTCCCCAGCCGCTGGGGATGAGCGCAGAACCCCGCTGGCAGGAACATTTGTGGGAAATTGCATCACGTTGCACGTTTGCGCGAGGCCGAATCCACCAGAGAGCCCCCGGCGAGCGCTCGCGCGGCCACGGAGCAGATTCTGTTCCCATTACTCACCAGAGAGGCTCGCTGGATGTTTATAGCTGTTGGGTGGGCAAGAAAGTTGGGAAGAGTCGGGATTTGTCAGAGCCTTTGATGGTTGAGGCTTGGGTGGGAATGAAAGCAGCTGGCCTGGCTTGAGTAATGAGGTGGCACTGGTAGCCCTGACTCGTGGTAACTCATTTCTCACTGGAGTAACACGTTGCTGTCTGTGGTGACTCGGGTTTGCCTGCTCAGCCTGTTCCTCAGAGCTGCAGGAGTTGCTGGAAGGCTCCGAGTCACTTTTATGGATTGTTATGACTCGGCCTAAGAGCTGGATTTGCCGGATAAAGGAGCCGAGGGCTCTTTGTTAATGAAACGTGAGGACTTTATTTAGCAATTCCCACTTAGTGCCTGTGCTCCTGGAGAGCGGCTCCTGAGTGATGGCTGCTCCCAAATTCTCTGCTCCCAGTGCCCTGCACTAATGGATAATTTTGTGTTTTCCTTGGAGAACACTGGGAAAAGCAGCTGTGGCTTCAATGCTCAGATTGGACTTCACAGCTGAGTAAAGCATCCCTTGATGGCTCTGTTTTCCTGCAGGGGAGGAGAAAGCCCCAATAAACTGTTCCAGTTGTGGTTCTGGAGACAAATGTGAGCTCTGGTGGACACTTGTTAAATGGAGGTCAAGCAAAAGTTGCCTCATCCTTGAAGGATTTGCTTGACAAAGGTAGCTGGAATAAAGCTGGGTGTTTTTCTGGCCATGCATCTGAGCAGAACAATTAGTGTTTTATGGGCTGAAGCCACACCAAAGGATCCAAAACTGGCTGAGACATCTGAAAGAAAAATCCTCCTCATCAGGGAGGTTGGTGCTTGGCCTGCTCTTGTTCCATCCCCTCCTTGGCGACCCGGAGTCCTGATAAAATTCCTGCTGCTGGAGCTCAGCCTTGGCTGGGGAGGGCAGGGTGGTGATGGAGGAGCTGTGCTCTGGGAGCTTTGCAAAGCTCAGCCCGTGGAAATGAAACGGGCTTGGATGCTGGGCTTGAGCTTGAGGCAGGGGGTGCTCCCCATGGCATTGCCAAGGGAATAAATAAAACCTTTGGGAGCTCCCAAAAGGTCACTGGGGTGCTGGGATGGGTGTGCAGGGAAGCCCCACCTCCATCACCAAACCGTGTGGAATTGGTCCTATTCTTCTTTTCCAAAGGATGTCAAAAAGTAGAAGTTAGTATAAAAAAAGGGCTAAAAAAATGAGAGCAAGAGATTGAAAAGCTCCTAATCTACTGCATTTCTGAAGAAAAAGCTAAAATAAATGGAGTGACTTGGTATTTATGCACTGGGATCGCTTTGAAAGAGAAAACTTTGGAAACAAAAGGATAAGATAGAGTGAGAATCTGAGCTGGAAGCTAAACCCCAGCACTTTCTGCCTTGGCCACAGCCCAGCCTTTGTGATGGAAGTGCCACAGAGGATTTGCTGTCCCCTGCTGCTCCTCAAACCAGCCCTGCACGGGAGGCTGCTCAGCCAGGACCCCAATTTTTGGGTTTTATGTAGTTTTGGGGTTTTATGGTGTGGGGTGAGTGAGGAAATGGGATTGTTGGGGCGGTGCAGGAGGTCAGCACAGATGAGTTCATGGTCCCTTCAGGACTCACAGCTTTGTGAAGAAATGTGCTTGAAAATCCTCCTGTATTGCAGGGGAAGGGATTGTTGTTCCTGGAGATTTACAGGAGATGGAGACCACAGGAAGGTCCTTGTTGGCTGCAGTGTCCCACCATGAGGTGCTGGCTCCCGTGTCCCTGGCGTGGTCCTCAAGGGAGTGAAGTTCTTGGAGCTGATGATGCTCATTATTCTAATGAGTTTTCTCTCATTAGACATCACAAAATAACATTTAGAGGACACACTGGTCAAGGAAAGCAGTTGTTTGTTGGATGTTTTTAGGTGTTTTTATATTATGAATATTTGGAGTTGAGGGCAGTTTGGTGCCTTGCTCTGGGAACTCTGAAACGAGCAGTAGATTTTAGGGAAAAGGAATCTGTGTCTCCTTTTCCTTCTTTTCCTTTCAATCTGATTTATCTCGAGACATCTCCATAGGTACCATTCTTTTGTCATGTTCAGAGTTCCATCAGGACAGACATCTGAGACAGAGGGTGGTGATAAATGCCCCCCCCTTAAACCCCATTTATTCACTTCCCAAAATAAATCATTTGGGGAAAACAAATATTTGACTTTGTGTAGCAAAACCAGGGGAAAAAATATTTCTGGGTCAGCTGTGTAACTGGTGATCAGTTCTGTGCTGGGGGATTGATGACAGTGATTCTGCGCTCCCTGAAATCCCATTTTTCCTCCAGGCTGTGCTGTGCCTGTCCTGCCTTTCAGTCCAATTCCATTTTGCTGCTTTAATGATAAACCTGAGTGAGTTTAATGAGCTGTGTTGTGCTGAATTGCTTCCAGACAGGAGGTGAAGTGCCTCCAAGAGGAGGTAGATAATGTTCTCCAGGTGCTCCCGTTGGGATGGACTGGAGGATGCTGAGGAGCTGCTGCCGCTCCTGTGGGTGCCGAGCTCGTGACTCGGGGTGAGGAATTTGGGGGTGTTCCCCCTGGTTTTGTTGTTGTTTGAGCTGGAAAGGAAACACCTCTGGCTGTCCCCTGGCATGTGAACAATGTCCATCGTGGATTGGGGTTGTTGGGACCCATCTGCTCTGGCCTTTCTTAGCCATGAGAGGAGCAGAGTGCTGTGAAAAATCAGATTCAGAGCCCTTAGAGCTGAGCAGATCCCTGTGGTCACAGCTGGGTGGGATTGGGAGAGTGAACATCCCTCAGTGTGGCACAGGGGGATGAGCTCCTGGGCCCTGTGAGGAGCTCAGGAGCCTCTCAGGCTGCCCAAGGACAAAGGACAAATTGGTGCTCCAGGGGTGCAGGGTGGCCTTGGGGACACAGCTCTGCTGGCCTGGCAGCATCTCCAGGGTGTGGAAGTTGGGAGAAGCCTCCCCAGGGCCGTCAGCTCAGACCTTGCAGGAGGGATTTAATCACAAGATTTATTTGGCTGTGAAGCCTTTTTTGGGGCAAAGCAGTTCCTGGAGATGTCCTGCAAAACCAAAAAGTGGCTGAGGGGTTCCTGGGGATGTTCTGGAAAACCAAAACTGGCAGAAGGGTTCCTGGAGTTGCTCTGAGAAACAAAAAGTGGCCAAGTCATTCCTGGGGGAGTCCTGAAAAACCAAAAAAGGGGCTGAGTGGTTCTTGGGGATTTTCTGGAAAGCCTAAAAGGGGCTGAGTGGTTCCTGGGTTTGCCCTGAGCTGGCTGTGGCCACTGGGGTGGCAGTGCCACGCTGCCACAGTGGGCTGGTCATGCCCAATTCCAAATAACATCCAGCCCAGAAAGAGGAAAAAGCCCCCAAAACAGCCAGGATGACTGGACTGATCAATGTTTTGGTCACTTAGAGCTAAGATTTGAAAAGCTTTCATGGGAATGGGAGGGAAGTCAGCTGCTCTGGGGGGCAGGAAATGGAATCTGGGGGCCCAGCTCCCCGTGCCTCAGTGGGAACATTGTTGTCCTCACCGGAGCTCTGCAGACGTTTCTTTTTATCCCAAACAGAGCAATTTCCTGCCTTGCCCCTGTTCCTGTCTGTCTGTGCTTCCCCAGGAGCCCTGCAGCAGCAGGAATGTGGCATCTGTCAACACGTGCTGCAGGAGGAGCACGGGAGCTGAGAGTGGGGCTTGGCAGGAGGGGCTGAGCGTGTCTGAAATCATTTCATTATTTATGAGCTGCAGGAGCAGGGAGGATGTGGGGAACGCCAGGATTTTGGGTTCAGAGGGCAGAGGAGGTGGTGGAAGTGCAGGTGACAAGTGTGGTGGCACGAGGTGGATCTGGAATTACGAAAAGGAGCAGATTTCAGCAGGGTTTAGTGTGGGGCAGCTTCAGCTCTGTGGGACTTGGGAGCTCTCTTACACCTGGTGGTTAATTTGCTTTTCTGGCCAAAACCCTTCTCTTGCTGCATCCTGAGGTGTTGGCACCTCTTGGAATCACAAATTGGAGGTCCTGGAGTGTCACTTGAATTTCCAGCTGGTTACTTCTCAGTGGATTTAATCCAAGTTTTTAGGTTCATTTGTTTAAATGTTAAATCCTGGGCTAAATCTGAATGAGTTCTCCCTCCTGGGTTGGAGGTGGGAGTCTCCTGAAGGTTTTTATGCTGTGTGAAATCTCCATCACACCTGATTTATCCAGTGCAGGTGCCACCAGCAAAAAAAAAACTTGTCCTGAATGGGCTCCTCTCTTGTAATGCTGAGTTTGTTGATGTTTGTTTAAACCTTATATATTGGGCTAAATTTGAATAACTTTCCCCTCCTGGATTGGCCCTGGGAGTCTCCTGAAGGTTTTTAGGCCCTTTGGAATCTCCATCACACCTGACTGATGCCCCCCAGCAAAAAAAAACCCAAACCAACAACTTTGCCCTGAGTCAGCTCCTGTCTCATAATGCTTGAAAAACGAGACCTTTGGTAACTGGGGCAAGAAAAATACTTTGATTATCACCATTCCCTGCCCCAATATTGCTGCTGCTGGGCAGGGAGGGGAAGGATGACCTGGGAGGAGCTGAGGATGCTGCTTCCCTTCGCTTCTGGCTCCGGGTGGGACTGCCCAGAGCAGCTGGGCTGAGCGCAGGGATTGATTTCCAGGAGCCGGGGATGGCTTCGAGCTGAGCCTACAGAACAGTGCCCCCTCGTGTGCTGACAGGGCTGCGAGCCCTCCCAAAAAACCCCTCCTGGATTTTGGTGCGTGCATAAGGAGTTCAGCCTGACTTTTTAATAATTACAAAAATTATTTGTAATTTTTTCCTCTCCTGTGGCACAATGGGTCTAAAAGTTTTTGTGACTGAGATTTTAAATTATGTTAATGAATGCTTTTTTAAAATATACTTTATAGTTCAATACACTGATTTTTTTTTAATTATTCTGATAGGGGAAAGGCCTAACATCTCTATTTTATTTTATTTTGATGTTGAAGCTGGCAGAGATCGCTCTGTCTGGCAGCAGCTGAGCTCAGGTTTAAGGTGTAGATCCCAATTTCAGTATAATTCCAAAAGAGAAAACCCACCATCAATATTTGTATTTCTGGGTGGTTTTGGTTTGGTTTTTCCAATCATTGTTTGTCTCTGCAGTGGGAGTGTTTGAAGTGCTCAGTGAGGTTCAAATCCTTGTTTTGCCAGGGATTTTGCAGATTCCAAACCTGTGTCCTCTCTCCTGTGCTGCTCTTGGGGCACAGCCTCCCAGTCCAGCCCAGTTTCTCCATCATTTCCCTGTCTGGGGATAATAAATCCCATTCCTGCTCTCATGGAATCATTGAGGCTGGAAAGGAGCTGCAGGATCAGCCATCCCAGCCCTGCAGCCTGTGGCAATGCTGCTCCTCATGGTGCTTTCTCTCCCTTTATTCTCATGTTTTACTCTTGGCTACTCCTTGCATGATCTAAGTTTGGGATTTATCTGGGTGAAGTTATCCAGCCTGGAGCTTTGTCTGCTCCATGGACAGATGTTATTTTATGTCTGGGTAAATATGGAGAAATCAGCTTCATTCCAGGCCCATATGTGAAATAAAAATGCTTCAGTGCTTTTAGGCTGCTCCCACAATAAGTGGACCTACAAATTAATATTCTTTGGGATTGCAGCAGAACCTGTACTGGGAATTAACTCGATTTGGGGGTGTGTTTTCTGAGCAGACTTAAAAATAATTCCTCTGGTAAAGCTTAGACTTTTGGTGAGCTTTGTAATGCTGCTTTGCCTGTGCCTCCTCCTACTTCAGGAGAGTGATTTTTTTGCCTGATTTTCCCTGTGATTTGGGGGTGTTTTCCAGCAGGGTGGATGGAGCCTGTCCTGAAGTGGAGAATGCATGTTAAATAAACAGCCAGTGCAGACCCTGCTCAGGTTAGGTGTGCTTCCCTGGTTTTTAGGAGGGGATGGATGGGTTTTTAGGATGTGTTTGGATGGAGAATTTCTATTTTGCACTCGGGTTCCCCTTGTGCTCACTCCAAGGGCTGAGATCCCGTGTTTGGATCAGCCAAAGGAAGTCAGGAACTGGAATTGCATCAACCAGAGCTGTGTCCATGTGGATGAGCTTGGGGCCAGGTCCTGTCTGACATCTTTAGGATCTTGCTGGGAAGGGTTGGCCTGGATGACCTGTAATGCCCCTTCCAACCCAAATGATCCCAAATTTCTGTGGGATCTGGGCTGTCCTTGGTGGCATTTCCCTGTGGTTGGTCCTGTTTTGCTTCCAGCACAATTCCTGGTCAGTCCCTGGCTGTGAGGATGGAGATTCCAGCCTGACCCTCATGGAGGCTCCTCTGCTCACAGCCCCAGCCTGGTGGGGGAAACAACCAAACCTTTTTTTGATTTTTTTGGCCGAGATTAGTGGAACAATGGAAATTCCCATTCCAAGGGCTGGGTCCCTCCAACCCAAACCAACCTGTGGAAGCTCTGGCCTTGCAGAGGAGCTGGATCCCAACCAGCTCTGGGGAATCTGCAGGGTTTTCCCAGAGAGGGGCAGTGAGTGGGGCTGGAACCCCGGCTGGCTTGGGGAATCTGGGTCAGAAGGGGCAAATGGACCAGGAAAAATCCCTGGGAATGCTGGTGCTGTGCCCCAAGATGATGATGAGAGAGCAAGAGGCTGCTCAGGCAGACTGTGGGATTTAACCTGGGAGGGAATTTTCCTTCTGGTCCTTTTCAAGTCAGGGCAAATGACTTGATGTGCACATTTTTCAGTTTGAGTCAAGTAGTTTCCCATTTTTCTCTTGGAAGGCAGGCAGGAGGATCCTGAGCATTGGCAAACCTGGGTGGGAAGGGCTGGTGCTGCACCCCTGCTTCTCTTGTTAACTAATTACAAATTTGCTCTGAGCTTGGTGCTGACTCCAGAATGGAAAGGCAGCACTAATCCCACTGTCCTGACCAAGGGAGCTGCCAAATTTTGGGATATTCTGTTCAGGGAAGGCCAGCTGAGGCCACAGGGTGCAGGACTGGGCTCTGGTAGTCCATGCTGGGCTGCTGAGGCCTCAGAGCTCTGAATTTCTTGCCTGAATTTCTTGTGACACCAGAATTATCTCCCTGACATTGTGCTGCACGCAAAGGCTGCACCAGCAATTCCATGTTCTTACAATCCCCCTGCTCGGATAAAAATCAGATGGGAACAAATGTGCAGCACATGAGGACTAAAGACTTTTATTACAGTATCTTTTTAATTATCAAGATGGGGAATCACGTTTTACAAAGTCCAGTAAATTGAATTTTATTATGGTTTGTGTGAGGACTTATTTAATAGCAGACTGCACGAGACACTGCCACAATTCCTCTCTCTTTCTGGAGCTTTATTTGTTGCTCTTGAACTCTGGGAAAATGAGCTGGGACTGGAAGCAGAGGGTTGCAGATCTAACCAAGGGATGGTTCATGTTCATGGTTTAGATTAGCTGAGTTTAATTCCAGATTGTGTGCACTTGGAGCAGCTGGGAAACCCAGACCAGGCAGTTGGGCTTTATTAGGAAAGAGCTCCTGCTCTTTTCAATCGGTGCTTTGGGAAGTCTCAGATCCTGAGTTATGGCTGTTTGCTTTGGAAGGAGCTCCAGTTCTGCTCTCTGCTCCTTGCTGTTGGAATTAAGGGCTTCTGTGGAGCCTCCTGCCTGGGGCAGGTGTGGAGAGGGGATGGATTTCATTCCCTAGGCTGGGAACTGCTGGGCTGCCCATGGAATTATGGAATGGTTTGGGTTGGAAGGGATCTTAAAGCTCATCCAGCTCCACCTTCTGCTGTCCCAGGTTGCTCCAAGCCCTGTCCAACCTGGCCTGGGACGCTGCCAGGGATGGGGCAGCCACAGCTTCCCTGGGAATTCCATCCCAGCCTCTCCCCACCCTCCCAGGGAAGTTTTCCTTCCCAATACCCCATCTAGCCCTGCTCTGGTGAAATCCCAGCATTCTGTGGGTTTGTGCTTTGTTGGGAATTTTTTCATTAACACTGAGGTCTGTTTGCAGTGTATTCAGCTCTGGGTGGTGAAAAGTTCCCCTCTTGGATTTCAGATTTATTATTTGGAGTTATTTGGTTGTCTTTCCTGTTTCTGACAGTTTACAGTCTCTGGGAGGGTCAGTCCATACAAAAACCCCTTTCAGTTCTGGATGCTGCTGCAAACAAAAGTTATGAGCAGTATTTTGGATATCAAGTTCTGTGTGTTGAGGAAATGCCAGTTTGAGGGAATTGCACATGGATCCCCTTTCCCAAATTTGTGTCTGGAAATGCAACAGACAAAACTGATGCCTGAGCTGAGTAAATGGGAACACGAGTTACAACTTGCACATTGAAGTTCCAACATGATCAGGTTTATATTCCCATTTTAACTCCTAAGAAGGCTTTTGGAAATGAAAATCAATCCTATAAACCCATGGAAGACCTTTCTGGCCCCATGGCTACAGCAAGTACAGACATTTAAGAGATGATTTTCATATGCATGGAGTCTTCTTAGAATTCTGGAAGGGAACAGTTTGTCTGGGATTCATAATAAATTATTCATCCTTTTATTACCATAATAATCGCTTTTTATGGTTACCCAAGTGAATGTTATTATGAAAGCACAGAAAAATCTATTAATTATTTTCCAGGTTTTTATAGTATTTCGGTTTTTTCCTCATTTTTTTTCCCGTTCTGGGAGCTTTTTTGATGTTATCAGAAAGCAAAGTTATTTTTTTCCAGAGATAAAAGTCTCTCCACACTCTTGTTTTGTGTATCAGAGCTGGAAGAACATGAGATCACCTTATCCAGAGAAAATGCCAGTCTGGAGGCCTCTTCCCTGCTTTTTGGTCCCTATGGATCCTGGGGTGTTTCCTTTAACCTTGTGTAGGTCCATAATTTACTTATAAAAAAATCAAAAACGTGGGGTGGGGTCTTAAAAATAAGAAATGCTGCCTTGTGCCAGGAACAACTGGGAACAGCCTGGAATGGAGGATTTTCCCTTTTTGATAGGAGGAAGGTTTAGTGCTGATTAATATGAGCCTCCAGGGCCTAAATTTGTCCGAAGTTTCACAGGGATTTGTGATAAGCTTATAAATTCTTGTTCACAACCTGGTTGTTGGAGGGCTGGACATTTGTTGGTTGGATTTTCCCCAAATAAATGATTCCTGTGTGGATCAGCAGCTCCCAATGACATTTATTTCCATGGTTTTGACCAGCCTGGTCTGTGGAAGCTCAGCCTCAGCAGGGATTGGAATGAGGGGAGATTTAAGGTCCTTTCCAACCCAAAGCACTCCAGGATCTTCTGGAAGTTTCCCCGAGAGCATGGACTGGGTTGTTGCTGTGGAGTTTGTAATAATTCTGGCTTTGCAGGGGAAAGCTTTGTGGAATGCTGTTGAACCAGGATATTTGGTGGTGTTAGAGGCTGAGGGAGTGTGAAAAGGACAGAGAAATCTTGATTTTTGTCTCTCTTGATGGGCTGAGTCTCAGGTAATGCCAAGTTCAAGGTTGCCTGTGATGCTCTTTGGGTCTGTGAGTGATGTTCAGCACTGAACACTAAGGAATCTTGGCATAATCAAGGGATAAGCTTGGAATTCTTCAGTGAGATCAGCTCTGTTGGTCACTGTGTGGTGCTGATGACACCGAGGTCGTGGTTCAATGCCTGGATGGGCCTCACTTAAAAGCTGGACTTGATGATCCCTTCCCACTCAGAATATCCAGTGACCTGGAAATAAAGTGGGAATGAAAAACAATTCCAGAGCTTCCAAAGTGCTTAAGAAAATCAGTTTTGCATGTTGGATCTCCTGAGGGAATCCTGCTGGATGTGTCCATGTGGCTCTTGTGTGACCCCACACGTGAGGGAGTTTGTGGGTGGGAGATGATGACAAAAGCCCAGCACAGCTGGGAGGTTGATCCTGGCTCATCCCAAATCCCTGATTTCCTGGCTTGTGACCCAAGGTGGGTCTGAGAGGACTGGGTTCAGCAGCAGAGCTCAGCACGCTCCAAAGCCTAGGCACAGGCCTAACCCTGTGGAGCAGCACCCTGGGCTGCAGCCTGGATACCTCAGGGGAAATATTCCCCAGGAAAGCCTGTCTTTGGAGCTGGCTTGGTTCTGAGCATCCATTTGGCCTCTGGGTGCTGGAAAGGTTGGAAAAGTGTCACATTTTGGGGCCTGTGTGGGGTCTGGGGTCCCCTTGTGGGGCCTGTGCAGAGCCCAGCCCAGTGCACACCCATCCCATGGTGTTCAAACCCTTCCTACACCCAGAAAATCCTGCATAAATACACTCCAGGCTATTTTATGGTGCTTCCCTCGTGGTCCTGCTTCATCCACCAGCAGATCCAGTAGCCCTTTGGCCACCTGGTTTTGGTGTTGGCTTCTTGTCAACTGGGACGTGGCACTGGGAGCTGGGAGAAGCTGCTGGGAGCTGAATTCTTCCCTGCCAGATGCCAAGGAGCTGCTTCTCCAATTTTTTCCTGTTCTGAGTTTATTATATTAATGGAGAAGAAGTGCTTAAAGCCCTCAGTGGTTGCTCAATGTAGCCTTTGGCACCACACACAGCAGTGGTGGAAAAAAAGCAAACAGAAGTGTGAAGAGCCCGACAAAACACATGGAAAATATCTTGTATTATATAAATAGGCTCAATGCCTGTGCCTCAAGTCCTGCCTCTCATTCGAGTGAATTCCTCCCACCAAGGAGGCAGAAAAATCAGAAATTCAGAGGCAGGAGCAATGAAAAGGGGGAGCAGTTGAGTGTTTTGCCCACAGTGGATTTTTAGAGTGGTTGGAAGGAGTGTAAAGGAAGGAGATGCAATGATTTGAAGTTTGTTTCAGAGAACACACAACAAAAGAGGTGCTTGAACAGGAAAATCATCACACTGGGTTGTCAGATGTTGGGGGTGTTGCAGAATCAGGCTGGGACCATGAGTTCCACACCTTGAAACTGAGATAAGAGCTAAATGAGGTTACAAAACCCAAGAACTCCAAAAATAAAACGCCAAACAACTGCAGAAATCCCAACTAAAGAACACCCAGAATGGGAATGTTTTAGTAGTGACCATAGTGCTGCTGGGTTAATGGTTGGATTTGATATTCTGAGATGTCTTTTCCAACATTAAGGATTCCAGTGACACAAGATGAACACAGGGATTTATAACTGAGCAGAAATGATTTGGGTTTTTTGTTTGCATAATTTGGGGGAGTTCCTTCCTCTCCTTGTGCTGACAGAGGTGCTGGTGGTGCACAGGTGAGGATCCTGTCCAAGAGATCTGGTGGTACCCCTGGTATATCCAGGTCATTTCAGGAAAATTACCTTTGTAATTCCTTCTGTGATCCAGGGTTTTGGGGATGAAGAACCCTGTGGGCTCTCAATGCAACCTCCCCTCTCCATCCTCCAAGGAACATCCTGCCTCTTATCCATTCTGTGCTTCCATCATCTTTCATCTGCCCTTAATTAACTTTTCCAATTCTGCTGAGCGTACAACATCCCCAGATTAACCTAAGAGGGAGTGCAAAGTTCCCAGAGAATTGAAAATCAATTTCTGTGTCTTCGTGTACCTGTCAAGGATTGAGTGCCAGGGCTGGAATTCATCCTCTGGTAGCTGATGGTATCATGTCCACCTAAATCACCTTTTTAGCAGTGCCTGAGATGTGTTAGGCTGAGTTCCCTGGCTGCCATCCCGTTCTTGGTGGGATGGGGAAGCAGAGGGGTTGGAGTCAGTGCTGACTGTTCCATGTCTGGCAAAAATCTGGTTGTGGAGCAAGAGGGAAATGCTGGCTGGTCAAAATTCCTGGGTGTCCTCATCCCTGACAACAGCTGAGCTCTGCTGTTTATAAAAAGGATTGAGGGCCTTGAGTTGGGCTTAGTCAGCTGCTGATCCCTGGGAACGAGGAAGGGGGGGTGTTGTTTCTCCATCTAATCACTTGCAGGCTTGTGATTACAACATTTAATGATGATGGCCGAGGTCAGTTTTTAATTAGCTGAGCCACATGATGGGCTCTCACAGTGCCAGCAAAGCCTTTCCTCATTGATGTCTGGCGTGATGTTCCAGGAGAGCAGCTGTGCCAGTGAAATCCTGGATTTATGGGTTAAATCACGCTGTGTATTTCCCAATCCCGAGCTGTTTTGCTCTGATCTGGATGGGACACGGTGGGTCCAGATTGCAGCGTGCAGCAAGTCCCTGTCTTTGTTCAACATGTTGAGGAGTGAGCAATAAATAGGAAAAATAATACTCCAGAAGTCTTGGGAAGTTGGCAGATGTGGCTGTTACCAGGACTCACATGATGCCGTGGCCCGGTGGAACCGAGCCGTTGCCGATTGAATCACATGTTTTTGTCCTGGTAACAACCAATAACACCCCGCTCCTTCCCAAAAATCCTAAATATAGTCCTGAGAACCTCCAACCAGGGAGGATTGGCACCGGGCTGTGCCTTTTCCACAAGCCCTGTGTGATGGCTAGGATGCAGAGGGCCTGTGCCAGGAGCAGATGGCAGAGCAGGCTGCACATTCCTGAGGCACTCAGCCTCTCCTCTCCCCTTCCCTGCGAGGAGGGACGGATGGATTCACACATGGCTTCGCCTCCAGCACGGCTGGAAAGGTGTTGGAAAGGGCAAACGGATGACTTGGGTTTTCCTGGCCCACACGTGGATGATAACAATCCCCCCAACTCCCTCCCTGCCGTGGGATGGGGTGGAGGAGATGATTCCCCCAGGGATGAGCCAGCCCCTTCCCAGCTGAATGCACACATTTGTTTTCCTGAACGTACATCTCGACAGGCTCCGTGCACGCTCTGCCCTTGACCCTGCTTGCATGTGAGCTATAAAATTTTCCATTGATTTCCTGGAGGTCTGGAGCTTTCAGGCGAGGCTGGGTCCCTTTGAGCCATCCAGGTCTGGAGTGTGTTTAGGGGATGAGGTTTAGCCAAGTCTGAGGTCGCCCAGAGCTCTGCACGTGAGCACAGCTTTCCTTATCGTGCTGCTCTGCCGAGCCAGGGACACGTCCCTGGGGTGCTGCTCCTCAACCTGAGGCAAAATCTGGGGGGGCTTCATCTCCCCTCAAAGTCTGGGGCTGGTCCCTGGTGAAGGCAGAGCTTCCAACCTGTTGCGTTGTTCATAAATTCATCAAATTTGGCTCTCAGACATCACTACTGGGATTATTTTTTATGTTTCCCCGTAACGTCACTGTCAAATTATGGTTCCTCAGTTGTTTTTTATTTACCTCACTTTTGTCATCAGGTTTAGCCCAGTTTGTTGTTTTTTTCCCTCGCTTTTGTAATCAGGTTTAGCCTAGTTTGTGCTTTTCCCCTCACTTTTGTCACCAGGTTTAGCCCAGTTTGTTTCTGCCTTCCCTGATTCCATCAGGAGCCAGGGCCCCCACCAGGAATCTTCCAACCCTGACCTCAGGCTCTTTCCTGCTCTAAAGAGAAACGAAGGAATCTCCTGCAAACCTTTTTGCTCCCCACTCTGGCCTGTTCCTGACACCCACTGGTCCCATTCCAAGGGAGATGTGCTGAGTGAAATCTCTCCAGTTCCCTCACATTTAACTTTGAGCCTTTCACAGTACCCAAGATTCCCAGTAAGAAAAAATTGGAATGTGTGGAAGTTGGTCCCACATCTCTGCTAATTCAATAGTTGAGGATTTTTCCGCTGAAGTTTTGGTTTATGCAGAGCTGAGTTTAACTAAGGCTGAGTTTTGCCTCAAGGATTAACATTGTGTTTGTGAGGTTGAGCAATGTTTTGTCCTCTGAGCCTGACCTGGAATTGCAGTTCTAGAGGAATTTGGAGGGAAGAGTTGTTTGAATTATAGGAGCAGCAGTAGACTGAGGTGAGGGCTCTGGTTGGGATGTCCCCCATACTCGAGGTGGGAGCTGTTCTTCCTTTCTTCTTGGCACCCAGGAAATGAGAATGGCTGGAAAATCCTCTGAAAAACTCAGGCGTGATCTTGGATAATCCGAGACTTGTGCTGTCACTTTGGCACTGTCTGTTTGACAGGGTTGGCACAAGTTTGGCTCTTAAAATTCCTCAGGATCCCCTCAAAGATGAGGATGAATCCATTTCCTTGCATTTTTGTCTGGAAAGATGTTTGCTCAATCCAAGTGTATCCGGTTCTGCCCTTGGGGAAAAATGAAGAGCAGAATTTGGTGATGCTTGGGTTTTTTCCAGGCCACTTTGGGTTAAGCTTTGGCATTAATGGTGGTTCTGCTGGAAAATTCAGGGCTTGTGCAAGGAGATTGCAGGGAAGTGTTAAATCCAGCTGGGTCTGCAACAGGATGTGGCTCCCACTGGGAGGTTTTCTTGTGTCTGGACAATGCCAGTGGCTTTCATGAGGCTCTCATCTTTTCACCATGCTGACTTCCTTCTCTTATCACTACTGGCTTTACACATGAATTCCCATCACCAGGCGAGGGTTTGGAAGCTCTGATCCCGGCCGGACCAATTCCAAGGCGTTCTGAACGTGCCAGTCAGGAAGGCACTGTAGCGTAGCCTGATATGAAATATTTTGAATGTCCTGCTGTAGGTCTTGCCTTTATAAACAAGAGCCATTCCAGAAGTTGAGCGAGGATTGATAGGATCAGGATGTATTTGCAGGGAGGGCTGGCTCAGATGGAGCAGCTGCAGCTTGCCCTCAGTGGGAAGTGGAATAATCTGCTGCTCTCCCTGTGTGGCTGTGAGGGGGGAAAAGGCCTAAAAATGAGGAGAAACTTCTTGAGTTGAGATGTATTTTCAGAATGAAGTGTTGCAGGAGGGACTTGGGATGTTCGGGGGTGTGCTAAATTAATTCCAGTCTTAATTAAAAGGGTGTACTCAACTCTTAATGAGTGCAAGCACATAGTTGGGGTATAAAGTGAAATGGAACATTTGGGATTTTTGGGAGAAATCCTCTCTTGTAAAGGTGGGGAGGCTCTGGTAGGGGTTCCCAAAGAAAGAATGGCTGGCCCATCCCTGGGAGTGTCCAAGGCTGGGTTGGGCAGGGTTTGAAGCACCCTGGGATAGTGGAAGGTGTCCCTGCCATGACAGGGGTGGAATGGGATGAACTTTATTGTCCATTCCCAAACCATTCCACGATTCCTTCAGTGCTGGGTGTGCTCTACATGGTCCCAGCATCCAGGACCTTGGGATCCAGCTGCTGTAGGAGCCTTTGGGAGCCTGGAGAAAGCACTGGAAGATGTGGTGTGGGCAGACCCACCTGGACGGGGGTGTTGGAATGACGTTGGAGGCCACACATTGGAGGAGCTCCATCTCAGGACACCTTTCCCTGGCCCTCCCTGGCCCCAAGCTCTGCGAGGACGAGCGCGGCTCTCCCGCGTTTGACGGAGCCCCAGTTCCATGGCGTAACGCCACCACACCCTTCTGGAACAGCGCGGCATCCTCGGGGAGAGGAGAGAAGTGGATGGGGTGGGGAGCCCTTGGTGGAGCTCCACACCCAGCCCTCAGCTGCTCTGCTGGCCATCCCCAAGCTGGGGAGCACCGGGGCGCTCGCTGCGGGGCTGCTCCATGCCTGGCGGCTGCCGGGCCCCGCAGCTGGGCCAGAGTTACAACACAAACACCCTCAGCCATCCCAGCTGGACGCGAAAGCAGCCGCGCGTTCCATGGGAAGCGCCGATGCCAGAATGGGGAGGTCAAGGCTGTGCAGTGTTTTTCTGGCAAAGGAAAAACCCAGTCGGATGGAAGGCGGTGCCTGGGGAATCTCCGCAGCGGTGGGATGAGCTCCGAGCACGACTGGAGATAATGGGGCTTGGGGAGGGGATTGAGCCAGGGAATATTGGACAGAATCCAGTTCCCCAAGCCCAATGGCCACCCTTCTTCGGGATGAAGTCATTGGAAGCAGCACAACCGCTTATCCGGAGGGCCAACCTGCTTCCAGGAGTTTTGGGATCGTGGTTTAAGCAGGTTTTTGTGTTCCCAGCCCTCTGTGCCCACAGGTGCTGCTGGTGCTGCCTCATTTCTCCCTCAGAGCAGCTCCAGCTCATCAGATTCCCTGTCTGTTTTCTTATCCAGGGGAAGGTTTTTAGCTCTTCTTTCCTGCAGAGTGAGGTGCTCAGAACTGTCAGCACCATATGATCCATCCCTCCAGGAATATCCAAGGGGATGGAGGCAATGTGTCAGAACATGTGGAAAAATCCCCCAGAGCTTCCAATTGATGCTGGAATTATTAAAACCAAAAAAGCGGAGAAAGCGTTCATGGAGCTCTGGAAAATGCCACTGATAAGGATCTTTTCAGGGCTACTCAAATTTCTCCCGTGAAAAGATGAGCTCAGAGTACCAAGGTTTGGGGCTGGATTTGCAGTTTTCCAGACTCTGGGGACTTGGAGCTTGGAATGATCTTTTGGCTTCTTGCACAGTGTAAGAGGGACCAAAGCTCCAGCAGCAGGAGGCACCTGGAAGCTGCTGGAGATGAGCATGGAGCCTGGTCCTCTTTTCCTGGACAAGGATGAAGCCAATGTCCCAGTGATGGTCACAGCCCCTGGAATGGGCTCTGATGAGCTTTGGATAAGTTTTGGTTTTGCTCTGCAGAAATCTGCAGCTTTTCCTCATCGCTCCCCAGAACTGGATCCATTCTGAAGAGCAGCAATACATGGAAAATGGAATATTTTGCTTATTAAAGTCACTTGGAGAATTGCAGTTCCGAGGTTGGCAACCAGAGCTCGGAGAGGCTGAAGGAGCTGGAGAGTTCATTGTTCCCCTTTTCCAAGAGAAACTTCCACATGTGCCAGCACTTTTATTTATAATGCTCAAATAAATGGAGTCCATTTAAAGGTATTATTGAGGGAGCAGCACTTCAAATATATCATTTTTATGTTATTAGACTGCTTGGAGTGAGGTGTCCTACTGCAGGCAGATAATCCATCCCCCTGCCTAGATTCCAGGCTGGAACTTACTGGAAGCTTTGCACCACAAGAATCTGAGTGAAGGGATTATTTTCAAGGGAAGAAAAAGGGAGCTTGAGGAAAATAAGGCTGGAAGGCAGAACCTCAAACCACGGTGGAGAAATTTCCTGACAGCAGCTCCGCGTCTCGTGACCACCTGATGGCTCCTGAGCTTTTTGGGGATTTCAGCAGATGCCCAAAGGGGAGCTCAGCTGGCTGGGAAGGGTTTGGGGTAGGCTGCACCTGGAGTTGGAGCCAGCTGTCCCCCTTCCTTCATTCCATCCATTCTTTTTTTCTTGTTGGAACAAGGGAAATCCAGAAGGAATCCAGACGTTCTGAGAGCATCAAGTGATGATGCTGACCTTTGCAGGCTGTTCCTGGTGTCCTGTGCTGGGATCTGTGGTGTGAGGGAATGCTGCTGCTGGGACAGGAAAGGTGGTTCAAGCAGCCAGATATTCCAAGGAACAGGAGAGAGGGAAGATGGACTTGCTTGGGAGCACCGAGCCCCAGGCTTGCAGAGGGTCTCATGTCAGAGCAGGGTCCCTGTGTCCAACTCAATTCCCTGCAGCCAGGAATTCCCAGGAGCTGATTCTGCCCTGTGAAATCCATGAGGTTATTCAGGAACACCAGGCTTGTGCACATGCCCTGTGAATTCCTGATGGAAAAGTGCTGTGGCACGTGAGCAGGTGTAGGATAAAGAGGGAAAATTCCCTGTGCATTTCCCCATTCTCACAGGTGCAGAAATTCAGGATTCAGCCATGGTCAGAACTACCCCGATAACTGTTGGAATCTGGCAGGAAAAGGTTTAAAAAAGTGGGAAGAGAACTGATGTTGTACCTGATTTTGTCAGAGAGGAGTTGAACTCTAGCCCAAGGGAGCCCACAGAATTAGAGAAAGGAGCAAAACAAAATGCAAGTGTGTGGAGTGCAGGGGGATTGGAAAGTCCATTCAATTCCCAGGTCTTTGGGAGCTGGTTCTGGTTTTCATCTGCTCCTGGTGCAGCCTTGTCCAACTTCCTCCAGCTTTTCCATGCATCTCGCTCCCTCAGGAGCTAAGACCAAGCCCAAAGGTTTTTTTAGCTAAAAAGGGATTTTCATGTGAACATTGGAAGTTAGGAAGAAACTCTTTTATCTTGAGCTGTGCATCTTGATGTGAGGCTTCCAGGTTACTGCAAGGCTGCACCAGTTGGGTACTGGAGGGGAAAGGCCTTGGGAGATGGAGGAGGAAAATCTCAGGAGATGGAGGAGGGAAGCTCCCTCTGGAGGCTCTTGGATGAGCTCTGTGTTATTAAAAGAGTCATTTAATGCCATCAAGGAAGTGCCTGGAGGCTGGAGCCGGGATCTGTCACTCCCAGTGTGGTGCCCAGGCAGAACAAGAACCAGAGGGAAGAGCAAATGAGGTGAAGGAGAGGAGGAGGCAGAATCCCAGATTTGGGATCGGGGTATCCAACCCCACAATTTTCCAGGACTTTTTTTTTTTCCTGCAGCTGCAGGAAGGACCCATCCTTGTGGCAAGGCTCGGTTCCTGTGTGATGTTTGTAAATTCCAATCTCAGTGTTCCTGACAGCAAATATTTGATTTCTTGGGGAATATCAGAGCCTCGTGGCTGTGCTTGGATGGCTGGAGGGGAATGGGAATCAGGGGTTCCTTAGGGATGGATACAATTGATTCAAATTTGGTGCATTTTGTATGGACATTCCCAAGCAAATAGTTAAAATAAGGAAAAGGTGAAGGAACAGAAGTTTGCTTTCCCCGTTACTATTTTTATTTTCCTTTTACTGTGTGGTCGCAGTAAAAATTCTCCTTCTGGAATCCCAGAGTTTTCTTTCCCTCTCACCCTGATTTAGGGCAAGGGTTTGAGCCTCCCCCCTCCTCCTGGCTCCTTTGAATGGGGGAAATGAGGAGGTTTCTTAGGAATATTCTGTTCCCTCCCTGCTTGCTGCCAGTTGGCATCTCTGCAGCCCCTCCACTGCTGCATATTTGGGGATGCAGGAGATTTCTCCTGTTCTTTGAGGTTTGCTGGAATTTCTGTCAGCTCCTCTGGGCAAAACCACCCTGATTTAATTGGGAAAAGCTAACATGGAGCTGAACTGTCTCTGGTTGTGTTTGCTTGGGAAGGAGCAGCCTCTGCCTTGGGTTTGCCAGGATCAGCCGTGTTTTGTCTGGGACTTGCAGCAAACAGAATGATTTGGGGTTTTATTTGCATTCTGCACATCCAGCCCCGTGGAGTGCTCCAGGGTGGCATTTTTATCCCCACCCAGCTGTTTGCAGCTGTTTTCCTGCTGTTTGGGCTCCCAGATGTGCTCAGCAGCTGCATCCAGCCCCAGCTGTGGTTCCATGGAGCTCTCCTGGAGCATGGCAGGGACAGGAGGTGGCAGATGCCTGAGGGGCCTTCTGGAGGTGTCCCCTCCAAGCTGGATTCCTGGAGAAATTCCCTCAGGTGATCTTGCAGCCCCTGGAATCCCTCAGGAATGGCTGGGGAGAGATCCCAGTGTTGGTGGCCCTTTCCTGGCCTGAGCACCTGCCAAACATCCATGGATTGACTGATGTGGGTTGGGGTTGGACTATCGGTTCCAAATGCCATTCCCAGCTCCCAAAGCCTGGAAAAACCCCAAATTCCTGCTCTGCTGAGTCACCTTCCACAGGGATCCTGCCCTGAGGTGGTCCCTGCCTTGGGAGAGGGCATTTGAATGCTCCTGACTCCTTAGATGAATTGGAGGATGGGTATTCCTGACCCAGGCTGAAGGGGATCAAACAACCAGCAGATTCCACGTGGTGGATTCCCACAAGGATTTCAGCACCTGATTTCAGGCTCCAAACCATCCAGAGCAGCTGTGGGCAGGGAAAAGGGGATGGGAAGAACAAATCCAGAGCATGGATCCAGCTCCAGGAGAAGCCCTTCTGTGGGATGAGCCCAGAGGGTTTGTTTAGATGGTGCCTGTGCACCTGAGCTCTTTTTTGGTTCAGTTCCTTCCCTGGAAAAGATGGATTTGCTGGTTCATCCCCACGAGGGTTGGGTACCTGAAAGCACAAAGATCATGGAATGCTTTGGGTGGGAAGGGACCTTAAAGCCCATCCAGTTCCAATCCCAACCCCTTCCACCATCCCAGGCTGCTCCAGTGTCCAGCCTGGCCTTGGGCACTGCCAGGGATCCAGGGCAGCCTCAGCTTCTCTGGAAATCCATCCCAGGGCCTCCCCACCCTCACAGGGAAGATCAAAGGGACACTCTGGAATTGGAAATTGGCTTTTTTCTGTCCTTTGACCCAGCTGGGGGTGCTCTGGCTTTTCCCCTGGCACTGCTGATCCACATGTCCATCTGATGGAAAGCAGGAGGTGGGATGACATCATCCCATCCTGCAGGAGTGTAATCCCTCTTGACAGGAGCAAACCTTTCCCTTTTCCTTTTGTTTTTCCTTCTTTTTCTCTTTACACAGAATCCTTGTCCTTTTCCAGAATGGATGAGGGATGAAACCAGCTTGTAAAGTCCTAAAAGAGCCTCACTGTCACTTGTCCAGCTTTTATTTCCCTCTGGCTTCAGCTCCATCCTTTTCCAATTGCATCCTCTCTGTTCCCTATCTTTGATTGGAAACAGGACCTTTTCCAAATCCTATTTAGAGTTTTAATAACCCCGAATGCATCCTCTGAGCACATAAACAATCCTTGTGGGAGGATCCCAGGTGAATCCTGGGTTCTTGAGAGCCAGATATTCCATGCTGCTGGCCGGGCATGGGATGAGGGGTGCAAAAAGATGGAAAAGGGAATTATCTTCCTTGGAAACTGCCAAGGTCTTAGGGAAAAAATTAAAATAGATGGAATGGGTCCTCAGTGACAGAGCAGCTGAGGCTGCTCCAATCCTGGAAGTGCCCAAGGCCAGGCTGGATGGGGCTTGGAGCAGCCTGGGACAGTGGAAAGTGTCCCAGGGGTAGGATGGGATGGGATGGTCCTGAAGGTCCCTTCCAACCAAAAGCATTCCATGATTTTCTCTGGAGGGAATAGCTGTGCCCTTGAGGAAACTGATGTGGAGTGGTGCCTGTCAAAAACATTACTGGGAAAGGGGAAATTTTTGTTTTAAAGTCAGAAATGTAAATTAATAAATTTTGAAATTTAAATATAAAATATTATTAAATTATTTTTTATATAATTCTGTGAAGAATGGGAGTGGTGGAATTCCTCCCATCAACTTTTAATTAATTTTGACAAGCAAAAGCAATTTTTCAATGGAATATTCTCCATTTAAAACTGTTTGCTCCTCCTGAAGGCATCCACAAACCTTCCTGTTAAAATGTTATCAATTCTAGGAAAACTTCCCATTATTCCTTCAGCCTTCCCTTCACCTGGAGCTGGGTGTTGTTTGTTGGGAATTTGAGTGCGTTTTCTGCCCATCACCACTGAATGAATAATCCAAGTTTTTGCTTGAGCTGCCTAAATTTGGAGCGTGCTCAGGTTTTTGTCTTTTGGAGCAAATTCCCCCAGGAATGGTTGGACCCTGGGTTGGGTCTGATTTCTCTCCCTGGGGCCCTGAAGCTGTGCTATTAAATAGGGCTTTTTATGGGCTGCAGCAGAATCTCTCTTTCTTCCAGACTTTCCTGAGCTCTCTCCCCACCTGGAATTCTGAGCTACAGGAGCAGACATTTTATGGCCTTCCTGTAACTGCTCCTGTCAGACCTCCATGCTTTGTAACAGGACCTTTTCCCCAATAATTCCAATTTCCACCCCTTGTGGTCACGGTGGGATTTGCCCACAGGACCCATGAGCTGTTTTGGTTTTATTTCCTGGATAAATTGTGCTGCACTTCCCTGTGCTTTTCCCAAATCCTTGGCATGGCCACAGCTCCATCTTTTCCCTGGGAAGCCTTTGTGCTGCTCAGCCCTGTGTGGCTGGGAGCACATGGATCAGGACTGGCAGGGTCAGAGGGAGCCCCAGGACACCCAGAGCTCTGGAGCACACCCACAAAACTCCTGGGGACCCCTGGGGTCTCAGCACAGCCCCCATTCCCATGAACCTGGGAATGCCACAGGCTGGGTCGCTGCTGATATTCCAGACACCTCCATCCCAAACCTGTGCAGCCTCTCTGGATCCCAGCCTGGATAATGTTGCCCAGGAAACCTCTTTTTTCCTGGATTCCTAGAGAGGGGGAGAAGTTTCCAAGCTCCCAAGTTCAGCAGGGTTTTCTCACCTCCAAAAAATGCCTGGAGTTGAAATGTTGGCGATAAAAGATTTTCAGGGCGTGGGTCCCTCTCCTGAACTCCCTGCTCATCCCTAGGAGCTGTGTCCAAAGAAAAATGTGGAGTTTTGAGCTGGAAAAAAAAGCATTTTGCAAGGAACCAAAGCAGGGAGAGGAGCTGCTGCTCTCTTCTTCCAGCTGATCCATTTCTGCTGAGTTCCCAAATATTTCTGAAGGGTAACAACCCAAAAAGGTGGGAAGATCCCAGCACGTGAAGAAATATCTCTTTGATCTATGTGACTTTAATCAAACTGGCCTCATGGCATCCCCAAACCCTATTTATGGGCACAGGAATGGGATTTTTCCCACAAATTCTGTGGAGAAAATCCAGGGCAGTGCCCAGGCTGGTGCTGGGCTGCAGGGCTGGGCATGGTGGGGCTCAAAGCCTGGCAGGAATTGGCCACTCTGAGTTCTCAGCTCTTTTTGCCATGATCTAAATCTGCATCCAGTGCAGAATTCCATCTGTGCCTTCTGCTTGGAGCAGGGAGGGAGCACATCTGGCCAGATGTGCTGGAAAAGGGTTTGCAGAGCAAGCCCAGCTGTGAGGGCTGTCGTGGTCTCATTGCCTTTGTGGTGGTGATACCCAAAATATCCCAAAATTCTGCTTAAAAATGGCCCAGGATCTCTCCCCTTCCTCCTATTATGGCCAGAATCCCTACAAATGGATTTTCTGGGAAGGGTTTTTGATGTGGAACAGGGAGAATTAGGGAGGGAAGTTACTCTGTGCTTTGTGCTCTGCTTTGGTTTAATTGTGTGGTGGATGAAGCCTCCAAATGTCTCCTTTGGGATCTGGAGGGAACCTTTGCAAGGAAAATGGGAATTTCTGAACTCGAGGATTATTAGGAAACCTGGATGATGGGAATGTGCTGGCTACCAAATAATTTAATGTATCAATCACTGAGTACCATAAATCAGTGTTCAGTGTAAATCTTTGTCCTGTCACTTTCACAGATCCTTTCAGATTGGCTTTGAATTTGACTTTTTCCTCTGGATTCACTTGGAAAACACATTTTCCCAGGTGCCAGACATCTCTGTGCATGAGGAGTTTGGGGTTTTTTTTTTTTTAAAGGATAATTCAATATTTTTTTGAGTGAGTTGTAGTGCTTTAAGTGAAGAATTGAATGGTGGAAAGGTGTCCCTGCTGCTGGCAGGGGGTTGGAATGAGCTGAGCTTTGTTCCCTTCCAAACCAAACCATTCCACTGTTCTGTGGAGGTGAGGTCATAAAACGAGCCTGGACTTTGATCTCTTTACATTTGGCTGGAATCTGCAAATCATGTGGAGGTTCAACTTTTCCAGAGTCATCCAGAGCTGGTGGTGACACTGGGAGGGAGCAGAGATGGACCTGCCAGGGCTGCCCTTCCTTAAATATTGTGGCAGAGGGTTTTGGGATCGCCAGGGTTGTGTGACACCAAATTGCTGCCCAAACTGGGGGCCTGGAGGTGACTTTTGCCCTCATCCCCCTCTCCTCCAGCACATCCATACAGTGTCCACACCACTCAGATGTTCCCCTCCTGTCCTGCCAAATTTCCAGCTGCTGCAAATGAATGTTGAGGTTGCTGTGAGCTCATTGCTGAGGCAAACAGCTGGCTCTGCTGGAATATAGGTTTGGATGGGGCTCCTTGGGATGGGAATGTCATTAATGCCTCTGTGTGAAGTGAAATGAAATGAAATTCCTCCCGCGCGCCCCGCGGGATTTCAGCGCTCCGAGTTCAAGGGGAACGGGAAAAATCCCTTCAGTGGAGCTCTCAAGGTTCAGCTCCCACCAGGGGCGAGCCACTTTGTGAGCTGGGCATTCCGAGCGTCTGAAAATCCTCCTGAAATTCCAATTTCCTGCTCTTTATTGCTCGGGGAACATTCAGCCTAATTGGAGTCGGTAGGGAAAAGGCAGAGTCAAGGTGATGATGCTGATGGAGCTGCTGGGATTGCAGCTTTTCTGGGAGTTTCCCTCACACGTGTGAAAATGAGGCATTTCCTGCTGTCTCCTGGGCTGTCAGCGGGCTCCAAGAGCTGCAGCGAGTCGGGATAAACCTCGGGATCCCTCCTCTTTGCTGGCTGGGCTTTCCTCACCTTCCTGCGGGGAGCAGGGGAAGGGGAATTGCACCAGGAGGAAAAATCCCCCCCTGGCTACAGCCAGAAGGTGGAATCTGGATCTCCAAACTCTTTTCAATCCTGGGCATGTTGTTCACCACTCCTAAAATGCTTTCCCTAAAATGCAGGTGCCAGCTTGGGTGCATCCCCACAGCTTCCCCCTGAGCAGAGAGAGTCCCAGGTGGGAATTCTGTGGCAGGATGGGATGTGCTGGGCCCTGTAACAAATATTGGGGTGTGCAGGAAAAAAAAAAGGGGGGGGGGGGGGAAAGGAAGGAAAAGCCCACCTGCCTTGCTTTCAGCAGCCCTGATTCCATTGTCTCTCCTCAGAACATCCTGCTTGGCAGCTGAGCCCTCTCCCCAGAGCTTTTCCACACCCCCTCTCCTTCCTGCAGGAGAACGTGGCTCTGCAGATGGAGGTTGTTTGCTTTGTGGTTACAGATCCGTGGAGAAATTAAAAAGGGAGGGGGGGGAAAAAAATCCCCAACTTTTCCATTTTTTTAGGTTTAGCGGGTGGAGTCACTCACTCTGTTCATCTGGGGTTTCACCAAACCCCAGGGCTGGGGTGGGAGGTGAGCTCCCAGCGTGGAATCCCAGACTGGATTGGGTGGGAAGGGCCCTTAGAGCTCCTCCAGTTCCAACCCCTGCCATGGGTTGTTCCAGGTTGCTCCAAACCCCATCCCTTGAGCTCTTCCAGGGATGGGGAACTCCCAGCTCTGAACATCCAGGTGTGGGGAAGGGATGTGGGCAGGCAGGGAGGAACTGGGAGATGATTCCAAAGGAGGAATTGCTCTCCATGACCTTCCCTGTGCAGCTCCCAGGGCTGGCAGTGCTCCTGTGCCTGCTGCCTCCGAGGATAATGCACTGATGAGGATTGTTAGGATGGGAAAGAGCAGGATGAGCAGGATGGTGGTGAGGAGGCTTCCAAAGTACACCCAGAGCATCCATCTCCTGACAAATGAGTGGTCTCCCAGCTCCCCTTGGAGTCTGTTGCTGATCCATGTTGGGATTTGGCACTCAGGGATTGCAGCACCTGGAGCACTGAGCATCCAGAGGCCCAGGGAGGCTGGGAAGGAGCAGCCAGCTGTGCCAACCTTGTCTCTCCTTCTCTCCATCCCTCCTGGCACAGCAGCGAAGGGGGCACGTGAAATTCCAGCTCTCCACGTTGGAAATGCTCCTTTGGGAATGGGATGGACGGGAGAGCTCGGAGCAGGCAGGGGATGTTTGTAGGATGACACAATTAATGACTGCCCCACCAATTTTATGGGCGTGCTGAGAGTTCAGGATGTCCACTGGAGCTGGGGTGGGAGGTGGGCGAGGGGAGATGGGGTCAGGAGCGTGGGGCTCCCTCCAGGACCACCCAGGAACGGCGCAGCTTCCGCAGCTGTGGCTGCAGCTCCCCACGGCTCCGGGGCAGGATGAGTGGGCAGCAGGAGCCGTCCCAGGGGCCAGAGCTCACGTCAGGATGCTGGGGGATCAGTGGGAGGCAGCATCAGGGAGGCTGGATGGGATCAGGAGGAGTCAGGATGGGAATGCTGGGGAGGATCAGGGATGCTGGATGGGATCAGAAGGAGTCAAGAAGGGGGGATGCTGGGGGGGTCAGTGGGAGGCAGGATCAGGGATGCTGGGTGGGATCAGAAGGCAGGAGTGGGGATGCTGGGGAGGATCAGGAGGAGTCAGGAGGGGGGATGCTGAGGAGGATCGGGGATGCTGAGGAGGATCAGGGATGCTGGGGAGGATCAGTGAGAGGCAGAATCAGGGATGCTGGGGAGGATCAGGAGGAGGCAGGATGGGAATGCTGAGGAGGATCAGGGATGCTGGGTGGGATCAGAAGGCAGGAGTGGGGATGCTGGGGAGGATCAGGGATGCTGGGTGGGATCAGCAGGAGGCAGGAGTGGGAATGCTGGGTGGGATCAGGAGGAGTCAGGATGGGAATGCCGAGGAGGATCAGGAGGAGGCAGAATCAGGGATGCTGGGGAGGATCAGGGATGCTGGGGAGGATCAGGAGGAGGCAGAATCAGGGATGCTGAGGAGGATCAGGGATGCTGACTGGGATCAGCAGGAGGCAGGATCAGGGATGCTGGGTGGGATCAGGGATGCTGAGGAGGATCAGGGATGCTGGGTGGGATCAGAGGGGGAGGCAGGATCAGGGATGCTGGCTGGGATCAGAGGGAGGCAGGCTCAGGGATCCCAAGATAAAAGGGATGGAGCCGGGCACAGCTGTGGCTCGGAGCAGAGCTGCCGCTGCCATGAGACCTCTCCAGGAGAATCCCATGGAATGCCATTGCTGTGAGGGACTCTGGAGGCACTGACCTTCCAGGTGAGGGTCTTGCCCAGCTTGCTGCTTGTTTCCTGCCACCCACGTGGAGCTGGAATTGCTCAGGAGCAACCTTGGAGTGAGCCCTGGGCTCTTGGGATGGTTGACTGTGGAGTTTGCCCTGTCCAGTGCTCTCCCCATCCCACCCATTCCTCCTTCCTCCCATCCAGGGGTCTCTGAGGCCATTCCTGAAGGGAGCAGGCAACAAAAGGGAGTTAGGATGGGATGGGATTGGCACTTTGCTGGCTTGGTTGGTTTGGGGTTGGTTGCTTTGTTTGTTTGCTCCAAACGCTTTTGCTCTGGTTGCAGCTGGAGCCTTGCCCCGAGCTCCAGGGGGTGTTTTTGGGGAATCAAAAGACTTTTCTGCTGTGAAATGCAAATGTGAGGGTGCCGTGCAAGGCAAGGCTGAGAGCTTTGTAAATTTATATATTTGTATTTATAAAAGCCCTTTTATTTCCTTGGAATTTTGTGGCTGTGCTGCTCTAACAAAGTGAGCTCTGATTCAATTTGTGGTTCTTATCCAACCTGCAAACAAGGCTGACTTCTGGAAGTGCTTTAAAACCCATCAATTCCGGCAGGCTTTTCCTCTCAGAACTCATTACAGCATTTCCCTCCTTTGTTTCCTCCTGAGTCTCACACTGTAACTCAAGTATCCTGCCCTGGGATGCATCTCAGAGGTGAAATCCCTGGAATTCTGCATGGGTTTCACCACAGGGTTCCTGTTCTGTTGCTCTAAATGAATCTACTCAAACCCTTGGTTCTTTGGGGATTTTTATTTCAGTTGTTGTAACTAATTTTGCATTTTTCACATCCCTTTTGTGGCCTGGCTTTCCACCTTTTACCTTTGCAGAGGTGAAGTCATGTGCAGTATCATTATTGCTGGAATGAGCTTGAAGGTTCATTATGGCACAAGGAACACAAGCTGGGTTTTGTCCTCTGATTTATTATTGCACCTGTCTTGATTTTAAAACAAATTAATAGGGGAAAATTTAATAAAAGCTGGAAATCTGGGGCACTATTTTAGCTGGTGTGTTGTGAGGCAGGGCAAGAGCTGTAATTCCAGGGATGAATTGGAAAATCCTTCCCTGTGAGGTTGGGGAGGCCCTGGAATGGATTTTCCAGAGCAGCTGTGGCTGCCCCTGGGTCCCTGGAAGTGTCCCAGGCCAAGCTGGATGGGACTTGGAGCACCCTGGGATAGTGGGAGATGTCCCTGACACGGCAGGGATGGGATGAATTTTGGGATCCTTCCAACCCAAACCATTCTGTGTGAGGCCTCTGAACTGGAGACAACTGCTGTGTACTCAGAGCTGCTGGCTGGAGCTGGGAAATTGGGAATTTCAGGCTTGCAGACCAAAGCAGACAGGCAAGAAGGGCTGGGTGGCTGCAGTGGGAGCCATGGGAAGCTCCTGTGGGATGCTGGGGAGCAGATGCAGCCAAGATGGGCCCTCAGACACAGCCACATTTCCCTCCCCTCTGGCAGAAAGGGCCACTGGAAGTGGGAAATGCCAGGGATTCTCCTGAGCAATGTTGTGTCTGCAGGCAGAGCTCACAGGGCAGAGGTTTTCCTTCCACCAAGCTCGTTTTTCCACAGGGGGTTTTGTTTGGGTCTCCCTGTTGTTCCTGGTAGCAGTTGTTTGCTGGATTAGCAGCAAATCTGATAAAACCTGGATGGGTTGGAGAAATCTGAGGGATTCTCTCTCCTTGGGAGAAGCCTGGCTCAGATCCAGGTGCTGCTTTTATCCCTCATGCAAAGGTACCCGTGCTCCAGCTCAAACTGTGACAGCTCTTCACGCTCTCTGTGCCCCAGGGAAGGAGTTTGTACAAAATGCTGCTCTCAGGGGGTTTTCCTTTAAGGGCAAATCTTCCACCAGAAAATCCCTCAGAAGGTTATCGAGATTGGGATGAAATTGGGATGAAACTGCCAGCCTTGCAGCTCCAAACTCTGCTGGGAAAGGGGGAAGTAGAACTGTGGTGAACTCCTGATACACCTGGAGGGGAGGGAATGGGAAGGAGCTCCAGAGATGATCCCAGAGTGTGGAATGAGCCCTTTTGAGGCAGGATCCTCCAAGCACCCACGCCTGGAAGTTGCTCAGAGTTGGATTTATCATCTTTGAGCTTTGATTTTTAGTCAGAACCCCCCAGCCCTGTCCTCCACCCTGACAGGCTGAAAAAGCAGCTCCTTTTTGCTCTGTCCAGTGTTTAAATCCCTTTTTCTGTGTGTGGAGAGGAGGATTTTGTCTGGGTTTGGGAGGAAATTTGGAGACCCTTTGCCTGAGGAGATGCTGCAGTCCTGAGTCATGCAGAGCATCCCAAGGACTCCATGTGCTTGCCTGCAGCTCCATCCTAGCTCTGAGTTATGGTTTGGAGTTGCAGCTTTAAGTTTCAGCAGATGGATTCATCCTGCTCGGATCCCAGAGCAATAAACACAACAAATAATTCACAGATGCACCAAGTCCCCAGGGTCCTCCTAAAGCCCTTAATCACTGCCTGGGGCTTTTCTCCCTCCATGCTAATGAGCCTTCCTGTTTTCCATGGGCATTTCTCCTCTGCAAGGGTGCTTTAACTCAAAAATCCTGGATTTAAAGTCAGTCAGAGTGAGGCTTTGAGGCCACAGAGCAAGTGCTGCTCCTGTCCCAAAAAGTTTCTCAGGAAATCTGAAAGGGATTTTTCTTAGCAGCTGTTGGTGTCTCTGGGGATGAAATTAGGTGACCTATATTCCATGCAAGGGCTGCAGGAGAGGGCTCATCCCAAGGCAGGAATTTCACTCCTGATAAATAATAATCAAATCAAAAAGGAGGAAACCACATCTGACTCTTGATCCCGCTCAGACTCTGCCCGTTCCCAGGAGCCAGCGTGACTAATGGGATTGCTCCAGGGCAAGCTGGATGTTTCACTGGAGTAAAAATAAAATCCAGAAGCCCAGACTGGTGTGTGTGTGTGTGATGTGAGTCATCCTCAGGCTTCTGCAGCTCCGGCCCTGCTCCGTGGGATCAGACAGCAGATCCTGCTGAGCTCCCTGCCCGGGGCAGGAAGGGCACGGAAAGTCCTGAAAAAATAACTGGGAGGTGACTCTGCCATGCTTGGAATTGCTCTGTGGCTGGAATATTGGGGTGTTATCCAAATTTCGGTATGGAGCACAGAGGACTGCTCAGCCTCTTTGTGGTCCCAGTTTTGGGGTTTTCCAGCTGGGATTGTTCCTTGTGCAGCCCCAAGCACCTTCCCATGAGGTGCAGGGGCTTGGAGCAAGCTGGGAGAGGGAAGCTGTCCCTGCCCATGGAGCACAGTGAGTTTTGAGGTCTCTTCCAACCCAAACCATTCCATGGTGGCTGCTGGAATGGCCAAAGGGAACTGGGGTGACCGAGGTGTGATGGCTTTGCAGGGAATTGTGGAATTGGCCAGTGGGGCTTGGACTGGGAATGGGAAGGGCAGGGAATCACTTTTCCCTCTCTCCATGCTCTCCATGAGCAGCAATGGCTGATGGAAACACAGAGGCACCTCCAGGACCTTGGCTCGTTCTCCAGAGGGGTCCTGGTTCTGCTCCAGGAAGGATTTCACCCAAAATAGACCCAATCTGGCCCCAAACGGAGCGGGAGCCGGCCCGAGCTGGGGCTTTGGAGGCGCTCAGGTCATTTCACACTTGGGGGTGGGAACTGCGCCAAGGAAGGGAAAATATCCCAGATTTCCACCCAAGAGCAGGCAGGAGTTGATATCTTGGACTGGGCTGGGATTGAGTCATTGAGTTTGGCTCCAGGAGAAATGAGCTGGAATCGCAGTTGGTGCAAACCAAACTGGATGAAGGCACAGGGACCATGCCAAAAGTGGGAAAAGGTGCCAAGGTTGGAAGGGGTTGGGCTGAATTCCTGCTGGGGTGGAGCTCCCCTCCATGAGGGACAGGGACAGTGACCTTGAGGGGCTGCTCTGGGGTGCCACAATTAAAATATCCTTAGGAACACAATATCCTCCTATTCTTTACACAAAACCAGAATAAAATCCTCCCAATAACTCTGCTGGGGAAATGTGTCTCAGGCTAGATAAAAATGAAGTTTAAAAAAAGAATCTTCCAGTAGTTTTTGGTTGTATAACACTGAAGGCATCACTTATTTCTTGCCAAACCCCCTGATAAGACTCCTCTGTGTTTTTCCTTTTAATTAAAACGAGGCTTTTTATGTACAAATAAAACATTGGTGCCATATTTTTCTTTTATGGAATATTATGTCATGGCAGGATTTGTGGCTGCACCAGACACTGAATTCCCAGCGGGAGGGAAGTAAATCTCAAGTGCATTCTCCAGTTGTTCCCTCCACCACTCCTTGCTGATATAGAGAGGCCCAGTGCCTGCTCATAAATATTCCCAGCTTTCCAGAGGATCCTGGATGCCTCTGCTGCTTTAATGCTTTGGATTAAGAGTTGCAAGAGGGACATAAATTTAATCTCTGGACCTACAGAAAGGAAAAGGCTGTCTAAGTTTAAAAATGTTTTTCTTTGCAATAAAACCAGCAGAATTATTGATTGGAGTTCCTGGGAGTTGCAGAGGCTGGGGTTTTTTTTTTTTCCCCCCTTTTTATTTCATTTTATTTTAGTTATAAATGCCCAGGAGCAGGGGCTGTTTATTATGTGCCAGCACAACCCCAGCCAGGGCTGCTCCCAGGCTTTTTGGTGACATTTGGATTTGTTGTCCCAGAAATGAGGAGAACAGGAAGAAATAAGGGAATGTGGGGGAATGTGTGTGGGTGACACTGAGAGCTGGATCTGCAGCAGGGGGCCTGGAATGATCCAGCTCTTCTTGGTGGCCTTCCCCAGGGAGGGGAGAGAGAAAACCACTGGACAGGAGTGAGAAATCTGTGGGATTTTGGGAATTACAAGGACATGGAGTCAGCAGCCCTGGAAGTGTTTATTAGATTAAAGGGAGTTGTGACTCAGTTTTGGGGACATTTGGAAAGTTCCTGTCTGGTTCGAGATGTTCCTCCCTTAGTGGGGAATCTCCCACCCTGCCAGGGAGGGAGAGCAGAAACCCTAGGAGTTTGTGGATGTGATTCCTGCAGGTTTTTAAGGAAGGCTTCTCATTGGAGAGGGGCTGGTGCCAGGTCCTGCTGGAACCTGGACTTTGGGATCTCGGGGAGTTCCCTCCCAAGCCATGGATTTGCTGCATTACTGGAATTTATTTGATGGGGGATCCTGCTGTGCCTTGTGGAGGGGGAGTGGGGTCTGCTGCTGGAATCATCCCATCCACCCAGAGCAGAACGCACTCCTAAATATTCTGATGCCTGATCCGGGCATTCCTGGGCTTGAATTGCAGCCAGTTTGCTGAGTGAGGTCATTTGGAGAGCTGGCACGAGCAGAGCTCTCCTGACTTGCAATCCTAAACCACTTTCCACCTGCCTTTCCATCTTGGCTGTGCTTGGGAGGAAGGAAAATCCATTGTTCCCATCGCCCTTGATGTTTTGGGGCTGGAATATGAAGGGTCCTGGTTTCCCCGCCCCAGAAAGGTGAACTTGGAGTGTTTCTTGTGTGGTTTTTGGGGTGTCTTTGAGTGTGCCCCCCTCACCTCTGCTGCTGGCAGGGTCTGACTCCTGCCCAGAGGAGCAGCTCTGGCCCCTCTGCCCTTTCTCCACGAGCTTTTTCCAAGGGAAAACTCATAAAACACAAACTCTGCTCCCCTCATCTCCTGGCTGGCCCTGGCTCTCTCCCCAGAACGCGTTATTGGATTTTGGTGGAAAGGCTCTGGGAGCCCCCCAGAGTTTCCAGGGGTCTCTCACCCTCTCAGCTCCCTGATGCTGCCTGGGCTTCCTCTCCTTGGATTCTTTTTCTGGACTCTTCCCTTGTCCAGCCCCTCTTAGCCCTGATCTCTTTGCTTTTCCCCTCTCAGCCTCTTCCTCATCAGTGTTTCTATCACCATCCTCTCCTTTCTCAGAGTTCCTTCCTGCTTTGGAGATTTTCTTTATTCGCTTTTCACCGTTTTTTTTTTTAGTTCTTTGAATTTAGGGAAAATCTGTACAAATACCTTTGAAGTAATTTCATCTTCCTTGCTCTGATGGCTGCAGCCAGGACTGGGGCAGTGCCAAGCAAACTTCCCAGAACTTTTCCATGGCTCCCTTTAACCCTGAAGTCCTCTATTGTCTCCTTATTTAATTATCAAACTTCCCACGATACAGAAGCCCAGAACTGTTTAGATTGGGAAGGACCTTAAAGCTCATCCAGTCCCACACCTTCCATTATCCCAGGTTATTCCAGCCTGGCCTTGGACACTTCCAGGGATCCAGGGGCAGCCACAGCTGCTCTGGGCACCTGTGCCCATCCCTCCCCACCTTCCCAGCCAAGAATTCCCTCCCAATATCCCATCTGTCCCTGCCCTGCTTCTTGGGCTGCTTTGTGTTGGCCAAGCTTTGGCCTCCTGGAGCCCTCTCAAAGTGAAAAATTCCCTTTTCCATATGAAAAATCCACATTAATTGTCAAGGAGCTAAGGTCAGGGAGAAGCTGGGGGTGAGAGAGAGTCTGCAGGTTCTGGGATTAACATCAGGCAAGGAAAGGGAAAGGGGAAAAGAGAAAAGGGGAACAGTTCCATGCTGAACATGTGGTTGCTCTTTTGCCTCATTGTGCATTATCAGCCCAGTGATTTACACAGGCTGAAATCCGTTCCAGAGCATGAGAGCAGATTAATAAATATGGGATTCTGGACCTGCTTGAACAGATATTTGTCTCTAGGATGGCTCCCTGAAGGTGTGGCCCGTGTTTTGTGGATCAACCACTTTCCACAAAAGCAATGTGCTCCGTCCCTGACATGGATTTGTGGCATCAGCAATTCCTAAAGCAGCTTCAGAGCAGGGAAAATGTTTGGTTTGGAGTTTTTTTTTTTTTCTGGCTCCGTCCTTTTCAGCATCTATTTTTTAACCTAAAGTACATTCTTGGCTCGGCCAGGAAGGCCAACCAACTTTTCTTTTTATGATCCTTTATTTGCCAAAGATATTAAAATGTATATATTCATATATATTTATATATATTTATATATTCCTAGAGGAAGTTGCCAAAGCAAACTGTCCTCACTGTGTGTCTGCTCCCGGGTAGCTCTGCCAAGGAGCAGGTCTGGATTTTCCTCCCAGTCTAGCCTCCATGTGGGACAGGAGCAAAGGAATTGGAGCAAAATCCAGGTGTTCCCAAACTGCTGAACTGGTACCTTCCCATCTCATCCTAGGGCAGGGAAAAGGGGGAGTCTGGGATTGTGTTCACATTGACGTTCTACCAATGTAGACTTGGAAATATTCCAAATCCGTTTGGAAATATCCAAAGTTGAGCTTTCCCAGTGAATCCGTGCCAAACTTTGGAACATCCCAGTGGCCAACATCTCAAACCAACCCTGTGAGGATGAGGGGATGGAGGTCTTGAATGGATGGAGGGATGGAGCTCCAGGGATGGGGGGATGGAGCTGCTCCTGGGAATGAGGGGATGGAGCTCCAGGGATGGGGGGATGGAGCTGCTCCTGGGGATGAGGGGATGGAGCTCCAGGGATGGGAGGATGGAGCTGCTCCCAGGGATGAGGAGGTGGAGCTGCTCCCAGGGATGAGTGGTTGGAGCTCCAGGGATGAGGGGATGGAGCTGCTCCTGGGAATGAGGGGATGGAGCTCCAGGGATGGGGGGATGGAGCTCCAGGGATGGGAGGATGGAGCTGCTCCCAGGGATGAGTGGTTGGAGCTCCAAGGACAGAGGGATGGAGCTGCTCCCAGGGATGAGTGGTTGGAGCTCCAAGGACACAGGGATGGAGCTGCTCCCAGGGATGAGTGGTTGGAGCTCCAAGGACAGAGGGATGGAGCTGCTCCCGGGGATGAGTGGTTGGAGCTCCAAGGACAGAGGGATGGAGCTGCTCCCAGGGATGAGGGGATGGAGCTGTGCCAGTGCTCAAGCGGGTGAGTCACGGCCCCTCTGAGTCACATCCCCGATCCATGATTTCATCGCTGGAGGTTCGGGCTGAAAGTGCCCCAAGGAGGGAGATTGATGACCCTGGAAGTGCAGGGGAGTGGGAGTGGGATGTTGGAGGGGAGTGGAGTGAAGCTCCGAGCTGGATGAGGCCCGCACGTATCGGGATGTGCTGATGTCATCGTGTTGACAATGTGTGCTGGAAAGAAAAGCTCCAGGCCGCAATCTCCAGGTTCCTGGAAACTCTGAGGAGGATTTATTGTTCTGTGCTGCTGAATGGGGCTTTGCATCCGCCTTTCCCTGCCTTATCCCAGGCTTTGGGCGTGTGGTTCCAGTGCTGGAAGAGCGCGTGGCTGCTCCGTGCAGCTCCGATCCCTGTGGAAAGAGGGAAGGCTGAGAGCTCCCAGGAACAAAATTCCCTCCTCAGCAGCCTCCTGAACTCCCTGAGCCCTTCCTGACCCTTCCAGCTTCCCTGTGCCTGCAGCCAATTAACGAGCCTTTGCAAGCTCATCCCTTTAATTATTCTGCTCCTGAGGTTTTCCTTGGCTCTCCCTGCTGGGAGCACCTTGAGGCAGGAGCAGCACCACGCTCCAGCCTGATGCCTTTTGCAGTGAGGATTTCCAAAATAATCCAGACTGTGAAATCCCATCACTCTGCACCTGCTGTCCAGCCTGGAAAAGAGCTGTACAGGCTGGAATATTCACTGGGAGGTGGTAGCTGAACAGTAAAAACAAGGATTGGGACAAAGACCAGAAGGTTCTGTGCAGGTTTTCCTGGGATCTGAGGGTTTCTCCACGTTGTGAGGGAATTTGAGCTGCCCCATCATTAACCTTGCTCAAAAATCAGGGATGAGCTTGAAATGAGATACCTGTGGTTTTCCCAAACCTTCCCAAGGGCAGGAATCTGGGATTGCCTCTGTTTCTGCTCCATGCACAATTCCAAGAGTTCAATCCCTGTGCTCCGAGACCCTGTTCTGGCCTCTAAGGCAGAAAAGCAATAACACAAAAGTAATGAAGGTTTGGGGAGCTGTTGTGGGGAGATCTCTCTGGTTTGTGTCACAGACTGAGAGCTGGGCCTGGGGGTCTGCTTTCAACCTGATACAATCAGAAACAGCCCCAGAAAAAGGCTGCTTAATTAAAAAACTCCTTTGTGCAGCTCAAATAAAACCCAGCAGCTGAAAGCCAGGGGATCCTGGGAGGAGATAAAGGCACAGGGAGAGGTGGATGCTCCGTGGCCTCGGGCATGAACAAAGCCCAGAGCAAAGCCAGATGTGGGCTGGGCTCCAGATGTGTGCTCTGAACTCTGCCTACCTGGGATGCAGCTGGGAGGGCTGCTGGGATGGGAGGAGTGCAGCCAGGAGGGGCAGATTTCCAGGAGATTGGGATCACAGTGGGCAGTGCCCGGCCAGCCAGGCTCTGTTCCAGCTGCTGTTCCTGAGAGGGGTGAGAGGATGGGATTTGGTCCTGCTCTTTTCCCTTCTTTCTCTACTCCTGTCACTAATTTCCCCTCCAGGACCTGGGGGCTGTGAGGATCTGGAACCTGCAGATCCCAAATCCTGCCCACTGCATGTGCTGGGGATCCCTCCTGATGGATTTGGCCTTGGCTCTGGGTAGTTTAATTTCACCAAAAAATGGATCAAGAGTGGCTGCACAGCCCTTCCAAATTCCAGGGGTTTGTTCCTCTCAGTGTTTCACTTAAGAATTCCCAATATTCCGATTTTATATATTTTATATATTTTATATATTTAATGTATTTTATGTATTTTATATATATTCCTATACAACCCTTTCTATATTATATATTTTATATTTATATATTTTATATGTATATATTATATATAATATATATTATATATTATATTTTATATATTATATATTCCTATATGGAATAGGAATATGAATATATGGAATGCATAGGAATATTATATATTCCTATACAGTCCTTGAGAATCCCCCTGCCTCAGGCTTTTTCCTGCAGTAACTCCCTGTCCTTTGAATCCAAAGGTTCACAGCACTGTGGCTCTCAATCCCTTTGGGAGCTGGGTGAAAGCTCCTGTGGTCCTTCCCATCTTTGCTGTTCTTTGCATGCTCCCGTGGCCTTGCTGGAAAGGTGCCCCCAGCTCTTCTGCCCTTTGTTCTGGGCAAGATGCACTCAGTTCTGCTCACCCTGAGCTTGCATTTCCTTCCTCACTCTCCATCCCTGACCCTGAAGCTTTTGGAGCTCCCCCCCTGGGAAGGAGAATCCTTTGTGGAGTGTGAAATGCTGGGAATCCTGAGGAGCTGTGGATAAACCTGGCTGGAGCAGCAGCCAGAGCTCAGCAGGTACCAGGCCCCACCTGCCATTCCCAGCTCCCACTCCTGGCACAGATGGAGCAGGAGCAGCTGCCAGGGAAAACAGGAGGAGGAGGAGGAGGATGAAAAAGCCCATTTGGATGTGAAAGCAGAGGAGTTGTGCAGCTCTTCCCCCAAAACAAAAATAGTAGCTCCAAGTGCATTCAGAGGAGTTCTGGCACTGCTCGTCCTTCGTGGATGGGAAGCACATTAGGAATGGAGCCTGCTCTGGAGCAAGCAGCTGTTATTGTGTCCACTGGAACTGTGGCAGTGCACACAGAGCACAGCTCCCCTGCTGCCCTGGCATGGATTTGGGTCTCTCTGGAGTAAATCAGACCCAGGGAGGGCAGTGCTGTTACTCCATTTATGCCAGCCCTGGCCTGGCTTTTCCAAGTCCCGTGGGTGGGTTTTGATATCCAGAAAACGAATCCTCGACATGGATCTGACCCAGCCCCCTGGATTTGGACTCTTTGCAAGCTGAGATCCGGATGCACATTTCTCCCAGCTGCACCCTCTTGTCCCTGAGCCCAGTCAAACCCTGTCTCTGAACCACCCACAGGCTTCAGGAGAAGGGATTGAGCTCAGCTCAGCAGGTCAGGATTTGCTGAGCCAGCGCTCAGAGCACTCCGGCCCCTCTTCCCTGCTCTCCATGAACTGAGCAGCTCATGGAAATCTGCTGGATTTCCCCAGCCTGGGCTCAGCTGGGAGTGTGAGCAGGATCAGAGCTGACAGAGTTTTGGGTTTGGTTGGTTTGAGGAGGGAGTGAGCTCCCACCTTGTGCTGGCCGGGTTCAGAGCTGGGCTCTGGGCTGGACCAGCCCTGCTCACCCAGGACACTGCTGGCCATGTGCTGCCAAATCAGGGCTGGTTTTGTTCCAGCCTCAGCCCTCTCAGCTCCTTGGGAAAGCTGATGAAGAGTCAGGGAGTCCTGAGGGAGAAGGAAGGATGGGGCAGAGCAGTGTGTGGGGATTCTATAAAGGAAACAGCAGCATAAAACTCCTGGGAAAACTCTTCCCTTCAGTTCCTGCTCAAGTGGGAATCTTCTGCCATCTCTCAGTCCTCTCCTTACAGGGATGTGCAAAATGCTCAGGCTGACCCAGGTTAAATGGAATATTTCTGTGGTGGTTCCAGCTGAGAGTGGTTCTTGCTGCCTCAGCCCTGAGCTGGGTGGGTGTGATTTAAGTTTCCCTGGGTAGGTTTTCCCACCCAGAGCAGGAATACTTCATTTCCTTGACATTCAGAAGATCCAATCCTCAGCTATAATCTTTATCTGTTCCTGTTTAATCATTTGTTTTTCAAATTTTAGGGGTTTGGGGCAAGTATTTTATTTGATGTATTTCTTCTGGGCACTATTTTCATGACGAAAACTTGATGTGTGCAGGTAAAGCCCATCCTTGGGTGGTAGGAGTTGTGCTGGATTTAATTTTTGGCTATTATTCCTCATGGAATGTGCAACCTTCTGAGATCTCCCTTCCCACAGATGCAGCTCTTTGCCAGGTGTGGTGTCTGTGTTTATTTTGCTGTTTGATAGGGGAAGTTTGGTGCTGTTTCACCTCTTCTGTGACTCTCCTGGAGCAGCAGCAGTTCTGGGAACAGAGGACAAGCCTTGGCTTGCAGGGAGCAGAATTTGGAGCACTTTAATTCCCAGGGTCATGGGTTTGCTGTTTGATGGGAGCCCATGTGCTGCTTTCCCAGCAGATGAAAGGATTTTGCTGTCAGCACTTTGAAAAAACAGAAAAAAACAGAAAAAAAACAAACCCAAGTGGGACTCTGGGTCTGCCTTTGGCATCTCTTGGGGCTTTTTGGGTCAAGCCACCACTGGAAAAATCCCCCAATTCTTTCCACTGGGAAAACCCACAAAATGTGCTGGCAAAGGGAGCACTGTTAATCTGCAATGTAGGCAGATTAACAGCCAGGTAGTGGGGCCATGCATTTTTAGGGATGCTTCATGGATCATTTAACCAGTTTAAGCACCCGGTAGGGCAAAATTCCCATCTTCTTCACTTTTTCTTTTCCTGAATAAAGGAAAAAGCTCACATTATTTCTCTATTTTCCCTTTAAGAACAAAACTAAACACCATTAAATCACTTTAATCAAAGTCCTTCTTATAATGTTTCCACGCCATGGCTTGGGAGCATTCGGAGAGGATCCAAACCTGGATGTGGTGATGGAGATTTGAGCTAAGCTCAAAGTTTTGTTTTCAGAATCTGCAGACATTTGGGCAACTTTTTCCAGGATGAGGAGTTCATTTGCCGAGAAATGCAATTTTGGGGTTGACTGCAGCTCTTTTCTGAGCTGGCACTGGGAGCTCATCTTTTTGTAAAGGGCAGCTCAGTTTTGTTCAGAGCTCAATATTCCAGTTCTTCCATTTCCCAGTAATATTTTATAGCCTCCAAACCTTCCTGCAAAGGGCAAGAATGATCAGGAGCACCAAACCAAAACGAAGGGATTGGTCATGCTTTGGGGGCTGACCTGAACTGAGAGGATTATTTGGGGTTTTCTTTTGCTGAGCGGAAAAATAAATCCGGAGCTTTTCACTCCGAGTGCAAACATAACCTTCCCTCACCCTTGGAACGAGCCAGGGAATCTCACTGTGGGATGGGCCTGGTGGGGAGTGCAGAGCCAATCTCCACATCCAGGGTGCTTTTGCAGCTTTCTCGTCAGCAGGGTGAATTAGGATTTAATTATTTAATTAGGATTTAATTAATGCTTTGATCTCGGGCACTTGTGGATCCTCATTCCCTGTGCCTGCTCCCAGACAAGTCCCTGTCCTTGTCCATGGTCACTTTGTCCTTGAGTGCAAGCAGGTTCAGTTCTTGTGAGTGCCAGGAGGGCAGATTCAGACCTCGGTTAACTTGGGTAATTAATTAAATTGAATTAAAGGTCAGGGTGTTGCAGTTCAGGGCAGCACTTTGAGCTCTGGGAACGTGTCCATAAAATTCACCTCTTTTCCAACAAGGTGTTCTGGGGCTTGGAGAGGATCCTGCCAGGTTTGGGCAGAGGGGTTGGGAGTTCCTGCTCTGTGATATTGATCTGGAATTGATCTGTGCTGCTCTGGAATCGGAAGGGTTATGGAATAGAATCACAGGGTGGGCTGGATTGAGAGGAATCTCAAACCTCATCCTGTTCCCTGGGCAGGGACACCTTCCATGGAGCAGGGCTGCTCCCCGAGAACATTCCTTGGGCTGATTTGACCTGGATCCCAGAGCTGGCAAAGCCTGGAAGGTGCAGTGGGCCCCTGGCACACTCAGCTCTGCCATGCCAGCAGCAATCCCAGCTGATGGCCCTTGAGAAGCCCCCGAGGGCCCCTGCAGTCACTGTCACCCCCATAGTCAGTGTTCCTGAGGAGCAGAGGAATGGAAGGATTCCTGCGCTGCTGTCAGCGCCTCCCCATGCAGGCAGCTCTGCCTCCTGGAACAGGAATCTCATCTCATCTCATCCCTGGCTGGGCTGGAGCCGCTGGTGTCACAGCCTGGGAGCTCCAGCAGGGCTGTGCTGACGAGTGATGGCTCTGTTGGAGGTGCTGACAGATTCTGGGGGAGATCCTGGGGCCAGGTCCTGTTCCTGGATGTATGGGAAACCAGCACACTCCCATCTCCTCCATCTTCCAGCTCCTTCCCTGCTGCTTTTCATTTTATTGCCCATCTCTCTTCATTCAGAGGCTGCCTTTTGGGAGATGTCTCTCTTCCATCTTCCTCCTGCTCATCCCTCACGTTGCCTCCTCCTTGCTTCTCCAGTTTTGCTGTCAGAAGCAGTTTGTCCATGATTGTCCATGTTTATTAATGACACATCCGTTATCCTCGGGGCTGATTTTTCTGTGGATCTCCCAAATTCCTGCTGCACTTGCATCTCCCAGTTTCCCTGCTGTTTTATGGAGCCAAGGGAAGCTGGGGAATGCGGCTGATGGGGGTCCCTGTGTGACAACCTTGGAGTTTCCCAGCTTCCTGCCTCTTCTCAAATCCATGCAAAGCAAGATAAATATTCCCTGTCCTGCCATCAGATGGATTGGAAACGTGCAAACCTCACTTAAACCAAAGGACAAATCCACTCCTGGGTTTGCTCAAGTCTCCCCCCACATGCAGAAAATAAATGTTCCAGTCGTTCCTGAGGCATCCTCCCTCATGTGACGCAGCCACCAAAGAGTTTTAGGTGGCTTTAAGGGCAGGAAGCTGCAGCAGGGGAGGGTTAGGTTGGATTTTAGGGAAAGGTTCTTCAGAGGGTGGAACAGCTCCCCAGGGAATGGTCACAGCTCCAGGAGAGTTTGGACAATGCTCTCAGGGATGCACAGGGTGCGGTTGTTGGGGTGTCTGTGCAGAGCCAGGAGCTGGATTTGGATGATCCGTGTGGATCCGACTCATTTAATTGTATTTATTTCTGTATTCCTGCAAAAAAAATGCTCCTAAAAGCAGCTGTGGGTGATCCCCCTGTTCCTGTGGAGCTCGGGATCCCTCTGGGAGTTAGGGACACACACACTGCAGCCCTGCAGTGAGGGATGTGCCTCTGTGGATGCTGCTCTCCACTCCAAGGCCCCAATATCCAGATGTCTGTGACAGGGAGGCTCTGCAGACATCAAACCCTCTTTCATATTCCCCTTTCAGGTCAGCTTTGCCTTTCCTTGGATGGAGTGAAAACAAACAGATGTTCCCAGAGAGCTGGGCTGACCTGGAAACCATTAATTAGGGAGTGAGGGAAGGAGCAGAGTGCAGGGCTTGGATTTCCTTTGAGGAGAACTATTTTTAGGCTCAGGACAAGTTAACAGCAACCTGCTGCTGGGGCCAGTGGGGAAAAGGAGCAATAATGGTTTCCTTTCAGAGAGGGATGGTTCCTGGAGTGCTGTGATTCCTGGGATTCCTTTAGGTGAAGTTTAGGTGTGTTAATATGGAGGAAAAAAGTGGATGTGTGTCCCTCATCTTGGTCTGGAAGAATCAAAGGATCACGGAATGGTTTGGGTGGGAAGGGAACTCAAAGCTCCTCTCATTCCAGCCCCTGCCGTGGGCAGGGACACCTTCCACTCTCCCAGGTTACTCCAAGCCCTGTCCAACCTGGAGCACTTCCAGGGACCCAGGGACAGCCACAGCTCCTCTGTGCCAGGGCCTCCCCACCCTCCTTGTAAACCTTCACCTGCTCTGGATCCCAATCCTTCTGTGGGATTATTCCTGTGGGATTGTCTATTCCCACCAGGTAAACCAGGCTTATTTTTGGGCTCTGGGTTGGTTACATGTGTTGGGGCCAGCCTGGCAGATTTCCAGAGCTGTGCCACCCCTCTGCCTGCCTGCAGAGCAGGGAAGGGGCGTCAATCCCAGCCTTGCTCCCACAGCTGCATTCCCAAGGCTCAGCTGGAGTGGGAAGTTTGAGTGGGAAGCGTGTTCAGCTAATATATCAGGTTTAGATACCATAGTCTGTCAAACACAACCCAAAAACCCCCATTTTCCACTTGTCTGGTTAGTGTACCAGTAGACACTTGGCTAATTCCAAAAGAAATCAACAAAGCCGTACAAAGTACATTCCCCACATCATCCACAGGGGATCTTCCCATGGGCTTGTGTGAAATGACCCCAGCTCTGTTCGTGCTGTCCTGCTCAGCCCTGGCAGGCCAAAGGCCACACGAGCTGCTGGAGCTGCATCCTGAGCCCCCGAGCACCTGGTTCCAGTTCCTGGAAACCTGAGAGCCGTGGAAGCAGCACAGGGAAGGGCAGGGCTGGAGCAGCCCTGGGGAACGTGTGGGAGTCCTGGTGTCGTGTTCAGCTCTGGAGCCTCCCCAGCTCCATCCTCGGGGAGGGATCTGTGCTGTCCTGGAGAACTGGCCAAGCAGCAGCCAGCTGAGAGCAGCACAAAGCCAGCAATGCAGAGCAGGCTGTGAGCACTGGGAACTGTGGGAATGGTGACCCCTGGGCATCCAGGGCTTGGGCACTGCTCTCTTGGTGTCATCTGTGCTGCCCAGGGGGTTTTGCCAGCCTGAGGGTGCAGGGAATTGTGTGGCAGCGCTGAGGATATCCAGGCAGGTGTTAAAGCCTGGCTCTGCGTGCTCACAGATGTTTTCCAGCACAAGCACAAAGCCAGGGCCTGGGTTAGGTTCCCATCCTCTGTGAGGTATTTTTTGTGGGAGTATTTTCTCCTCTCTCCACTTTTTGGGGGTGTCATTGCCACAGCTCCTGTGTTGTGGGGGAGCAGTGCAGGTCAGGATTTGCTGTCCCCTTGTGCCTGGGCAGCCCTTGAGTGGCTCAGTGTCCCCAGCCAGTCCCGAGTGCTGCAGATCCCTGCTGAGGGGCAGAACTTCACTAAAGGGATCTGATTCTCTCAAGCATCACATTCCTGCCTCGTCTGAAGATCAATCATCCCTCTGCCAGAACCTCCCCTGTGCCCCAGCCCAGGCCTGCAAGGCTGCACTTCCATGGAATTCAGTCATTTCTGGGAGCAAGACCTGACTTGCTGCTCTGGGAAGGAGGCGATGGTCAGGGCTTGTTTTTAGCGCTGTGCGTTTCAATCACCCAGGTTTAATCATTGCAGGGACAGAGAATTCCCTTCTGGAGCTTGATCCATGTCAGGCCTGGCAGGAGGAGAGGGGCTGTGCCCTCTGTCGTGGGCAGGGAGTTGGGAGATGTGTTCCTATGAACCTCCTGCTTGTAAGGGTGCCATAATCCCATCCCTGGATCAGCATCCCTGCAGTGCTGGTTTGGGATGGGGAGGCAGCTGAGCCCAGTTTGCACAGGTGAGCGCCTGTGGCAGTGGGACAAGGTGCTCTCGGGTGCTTCTTCTTCCTGTGCAGCCAAGAAAAACATCAGGGAGGAGGGGATTGCAGAGCCTAGGGGCATAGCAGAGCTGTGCCTTCCAGCACAGCCTTAAAATTGTAGGATCGTGGAATGGTTTGGGTTGGAAGGAATCTTAAAGATCATCTCATTCCTGCCCTGCCATGGGGACATTTCTGCTCTCCCAGGCTGCTCCAACCTGGCCTTGGAAACCTTGCAGCCACAGCTTCTCTGGGCACCCTGTGCCAGTGTTTTACCACCCTCAGAACCAATCTCCACCTGCTTCAGATCCCAGTCCAGTTGTGGGATTATTTTCGTAGCATTGAATTTTCTCCCAGCTAAGTAAAATTTATTTTGGGGCTTGGGGTTGCTTATATTTCTTGGGAACGAGCTGGCAGATGTCCAGACACCCTCTGCAGGTGAAATACCTGCAGCAGGGCTTAGATCTTGTGTCCAAGTCATTTCTGTTGCTGCAGTGTGGATTTGTTGGGAGAGGCTTGGAATTTTTGGTGTCATCTCTTGTGAGTGAGGAAAATTCATGGCATAATCACAGCTGCTGAGCAGGAATTGTGCTATTCTGCATGTTTTCTCTTTTTTAATAAAACATGGGTTGGCTGAATAATGTGAACAATTTGAGCATTTTCTATAGGACTAAATCACAGGGATGTTTGTTTAACCTACAGCAACAGGCCCCAAATCTATGGGGTTTAATTTGAACGCATATTTTACATAGGTGAGATGACAAGGTTATTAAAAATGAAGCCATTGTGGATGTAAAGCATAAAGAGACATCAGCAGTGAATTTTCCTTCCCCTTAGCAGAAGCCTGCACCCCTGGAGCCAAAAGCTGAGACCCCAGAATCATGGAATGGGTTGGGTGGGAAGGGATCTTTGAGATCATCCAGCTCCACTGTCCCAGGTGGCTCCAAGCCCTGTCCAACCTGACCTTGGACATGTCCAGGGATGGGGCAGCCACAGCTGCTCTGGGAACCTGTGCCAGGGCCTGCCCCCCTTTATCCTCAGGGAAAAGAAACAAGGACTGGGTGTATCAGTGACTGCCTTGGTGATGTGGTTGCTTTGGGGGATGAATTCCCTACAAATATGGGGTTGTCCATGTGGGAATGGATTTGGGGCTGGGCCCCAGCAGCAGCTCCAGGCAGGAGCTGTTTATGAGGTGGGAGAACGCCAGCTCTGGAAGCATTTGGGACAGAGGACAGGGGGAGGTGGCATGCAGGAACACAGGGAGGATTGATTTATGTTCACCTGTAATCAGACTCCCCAGAGCTCCCAGGGCTTTTGAGTCGTGCCCATCATGCTGTAAATCAATCAAACCCCAGCAGCTTTCCCTCAGAGCAAGGCCCAGCTGCAGCTGAGCAGGAGCAGGGAGGTGCTGCATCTCCCCTCTCCTCACCTTGGGGAGGAAAACAGGGAATCACTCAGCAAAGGGACACAGGGGGTGTCCCTGAGCCTGCTGTGGCTCCAGGGGGTGACCCTGGTCACTGCCAGTCAGGTTTTACCCTTTCCCTGCACTTCTCACCCTTCTCTGTCCTGTCCTGTTCATTCTGGGGATAATCCACGCTCACACTGCAGGAATGCTCTGGGAGCAAGGCTGGTGAGGGGTTTTGGGGTGTGATGGTGCACTTGTGGTTCTTCCTGCCTTGGTGCTGATGGAGATTCCCAGCATCTTGGAAAACTGGCTCCGTGGTTAAAGAGCTTTAAAGGAATTTGGAACACGTGGGATGAGGCAGTGAGGGCTGGGAGAGGGAGGTGCTGCTGGAGAGCCCCAGCCAGCAGCACTGAGGATGGGCTGGAGGACACAGGGAGTGGGCCAGGAACACATCCAGGTGCACATCCCAAAACTCAGCTGCTTCTGGCCCTCAGGAGAAAGTGGGAACAGCAGGACTTGTCCTTTCCAAGGTGTGTTATTTGTGCTTCCAAAGAGTAAAGGGAAATAAATCAATAGCTGGATTTGAGTTTGACTGGAGTAAAAGCAGAATGTGGCATCATCTGGTTAATTAATAATTAATATTCTCCTTTAATTAATAATTAATATTCTCCCTCTAACTTATTTGGAGGCACATGTCTGGTTTGAAGCATCTCTGTTGCGTGTGTGAGAGAAATCTGAGGAGCAATCCGAGCATTCCTGCAAATCTGGGGGGATTCCTGATTGCTTCCCATCCCAACAGCAGAACCACTTGGAGCAGAGCCCCGTGGCCCCCTGCCCTCTCTGAAGCACTGTGTGATGACATCTTCTGAGTCTCATCCCAACATCCCCAATAATCCTGCTTTATGGCAGTTGGATGCCATTCCCTCCTGTCTGTCACTACCTGCCCCTGCAAAAGGTCACTTTCCCTCTGTTTTCCAATTCCTCCTTAAGCACTGGAAGGGGCTCCAAGGAGCTTTCCCTGGAGCTTTCCCTTCTCCATGCTGAGCATCTCTGTGCTCTCCTCTGCACCTGCCCCAACGGGTCCTTGTCCTTCTCATGCTCAGGATCCCAGACCTGCACTCAGGATTAGATTTTTGTGCTCATTTTTCCGACAAGACAACGTTTCCACGGCACAGATCCCAGCATGGGCTCCACTGGAAAAAAAAACCTGTGGAAAATTTAAGGCACCTCCTGTTGGAATTGTCCCTGAGCCGATGAGCCTGTGCCACCCAGCCGTGACAGTGTCACCGGTGTGGCACCACAGCTGGTGGGGACAGCTCTGCCCCAGGGCTCCTCAGCTGCCCTGGCACTCATTCCAAAGCATCCTTGGAGCAGGAGGATGAGTGGATCCTCCTTCCGTTCCTGGAGGAAAACCCAGGAGATGGGAACCCAGCAGCTCCCACCCTGCTCTCCCAAACCCCCTGCTTGTCCCTTTTGGGGATTTTTGTCCGTAGCTCAGGAACTCTTTGGTACTCCTGGAATATCTGAGAGCTCGTGGAGCCCCTGAGCTCCTGGGTGTTACAAATTGGCCTCTTGCTGTGAGTTCTCCTGGGATTTTAGCCCTGAATCAGAGCAGGGGAATCCTGCTGACCCGTGGCTGGGGCTGTCCCGGCAGCTTCGCGTGCGGAGCCGCTTGTCCGGAGGCCGTGGCTGCTGCCAGGGAATCCAGAGGCTTCCCTGGGGCCTGGGATTAGCACAACTCCCTCCTCCCCCGCCAGGGCTGGCTTGGGAAGAGGAGGAGGGGAGAGAAATCCCCGAGGGGAAGGGGTTGTCCCACCCTGTGTCCCTAATCCTGGGTGGTGTTGGGGGCAGGATGTGCCGGAGCGCTGCATCCCAGCCAGTCCACGTAGCACCTCCAGACATGCCTGGAATGCTCATCCCTGCAGACACTTGGACGAGGCTCTGAGTGAAGATATCCCTGCTTAGTTCAGGGCCTGGATGTTTCCTTTCCAACCCAGATTATTCCGTGACCCACACCTGATGTGGATCCTGTGGTTTGTACCCGAAGCGCTGCTGGGAGGGAAACTCAGAGCCCGGAATCCTGATGGATTTGGGAGCACAGCTGGGCTGAGGGGTGCTCAGGGAGCCACTGATCCTGTAGAGCAGCTGGTGCTGGGCTCTGCTAGGGCTGGACTCACATCTGGACACCTGATCCAGGCTTTTCCTGCTCATCCCATCATCCAGCTGGGGGTGGGTGCAGTGGGGTGGGATTAGCGGGAAGTTCTGCCAGGGAACTGAGACAGCCCAAGCTTTGCTCTGGAGGTAACACCTTGTCCTGAGGCTAATGGGAAACATTTGTGGCAATGCTCGGGGAAAAGAGGTGTTTTGAACAAAATTCCAGCTTGGTGCTACTGCTTCTGTGATGTTTGGCAGGATCCCTTTAATTCCCAGAGCAGTTTGGTGATGGCACAGGCAGGGGACGGGAGCTGAAGGAAAAAGGAGTTTGCCCAGGGGAAAACTTGGATTTTCTCCTGGAGAGAGTGAAATGCAACAGAGAAATCTGTTCCCAAATTGCTGATATCTTCTGGGAATAGGGATCATTTAAAAGAATTAATTACATCTTAATTTGTCATCCAAGCAGAGCCCTGACATCTGTCAGGGCTTTGATCAGCTCCCACACCTGACTCGCGTGCAGCAGCTCCATTTCCAAACATCCACAGCTGTTTGCTGGAGCTTGGAAGCAGTGCCAAGAGATTGGAAGGTGCTGCCAGGAAAAACTCAAGTTGACGAATGGGAATTACCCTTCCTGGGATGGCTGGGAGTGTTTTTAGGAAATCCAAATCTCTTGCTGGTCTCTGGCAAGTCGTTTGTATTCCAGACAGGATCAGGCAGCCACCTCCCATTTTAGTTTAGTTTATTTTATTTTAGCTCATTTGGTTTTAGTGGAGCACCCTCAGCTCAGTGTTTTCCTTGAGCAGGTGAGTGGGAATTGTGTCCATATCCTGATGTGGGAGCTGGAGCTGAGGGGAGGTGGGGAGGAGGAAATTGCTGTGTGGCAGCACTTGATTCCTGTTTCTTCCTTTATCCCACCCTCCCAGCCTGAAACCCCTCCCTTCCCATCTCCCTGTAAGCGTGGCAGGTCCTTGGAAGTGCTCTGAGGTTTTGTTTGGAATGTCACCTTCCAGTGTCGCCTCTGTGACTCCTCATGAGGAACAAAGCCCCTTGTGGTTTTCAGGGAAGCCTTGGAGGGCTGTGCTTGGCCCAGGGAATGTGGAGAGATGAGGAGATGGATTTTCCATCCCCATCCCCAAATCAGTCACCCAGGCTGTGACTTCTCCCTCCTTTCCCTTTTGCCCCTCATTCCCTTGGGATGAGTTACCTGGCACTGGCTCTCCACACCTGCTGCTGCCAGGAGGAGCTGCCCTGGAATGTTCCAGAACCCTTGAATGGGGTCTGTCATGCTCCAGACCCCTTGAGTGAGGTCTGGAATGCCCCAGATCCCTGGAACTGGGTCTGGAATGCTGGTGTGCTCCTCCTGCTAGTGCAAGACCCTCATTTTTGTTATCTTTTTGTGCACACACATTAAAAAAAAAAAAGAAAAAGTCTTTTTTCACTCCATTGAGCCCAAGAGCCAAGGAAAGGAAAAGTGCAAGGAAAAGAGCAGTCCAGGCAGTTGTCAGCCCTCCCCCTTGCCAGAATGATTTGGAGATCTCTGCAGAGGAAAATGGTCTAAATAGTATTTTAATCTGCCATCGATATCTGCAGAGAGCAGGACATGGAATTCTGATTCTGGGTCTGGATGGGGTTACTGAAATAACAGAAATGTGGGAAGAGAGCTCCTAAACCTCCCACCGAGCCCGAGTGAGGGCTGTGTTTGCAGAGCAGCAGTAGCTGCAGGGAGGATGGAATCTGTCTCTGTGGCATTCTCTGCTCCTGGAGCTGGGGATGGAGAGGCCCGGGCAGCCAAGGACGAGCGTGCTCCTCTCTCTGTGAATTTTAAAGGATATGCTACTGGAAGTGTGGAAAACGGCTTTGACCGGAGCTGGAATTCTTCACAGAGCTGCTCAGGGCCCTGTCTGGAATTAGGAAACTCGTGGGTTTTTTTCTTTTGTTGAAGAATTAACTGAAACTCTGAGGGTTTTTCCCTTTCCTTCGGCCCTGTTGTAGCTGGAGTCTCCAATGCTTTCCCTGGTGATAGTCCCTGACTTCTCCTGCCTCATTCCTGGTGCTCCAGGTCTCTGCCCCGGTTCTGTGCATGTTTCAGAACCATAAACATGATGGATTCCTGTTTTTTAGTGAGCTGTTGAATTATTTATGGATCTGCTGGGATGCGGGAGCTGCCAGCTACCGGCACGCAGCCAGCAGGGAGCGGAGCCAAACTGGGAAAGGGAAAAGCCTTCCACACTCTGAGCTGAACTCGGGGAACGTTGGGGGTGGGATCCTTGGGTCCTCCAGAAGGTCTGGAGCATCCCTCAGGAGCAGCATCCTGCTCCCAAGCCATGGAAATGCCAGCGGTGGGGAGGGCTGGCCCCGAGCACGGCGGAATTCCTCGCGCTGTGCAGCGAGATGGATTTAGTTCCTGACCTTTTAAAATCCCGGGAAAGGGCTCGCTGTCTGGGCTGAAGCGTTTTCCAGCTGTTCCCTGTCTGGGGGTGCCACAAGCCAAGGCTGAGGTTTCTGAGGAGGAGCTGTGAGACTTCCAATGTCAGGGTGACACGCGGGGAGCACGCCCGGAGCTCCAGGACAGCTGGGATGTGGGATGTGGGAATTGGGATTTGGGATTTGGGATTTGGGGCTGGGCGAGGAGCAGGAGGGCTGGGAAAGCCACATGTGGATGTGGGAGGTCTGTGCCGAGGACTGGGCAGCGTGGATGGGATCCAGGCTGGAGGAGCAGGAGGATGAGGGATCTGGGGCACGTTCCTCTGGCACAGGGCACTCTGGGACACCCAGCAGAGCAGCTGCTCCTCCTCATCCTCCCTGTCCCCGTGGGATCAGCCCTTTGGGATCACTGTCCTCACAGGAACAGCTCTTTGGGATCCCTCTCCCTACAGGCTCAGCCCTTTGGAATCAGCTCTTTGGGATCCCTCTCCTCAGAGGATCAGCTCTTTGGTATCAGCTCTTTGGGATCCCTCTCCCCACAGGATCAGCCCTTTGGGATCTCTGTCCTCACAGGATCAGCCATTGAGATCAGCTCTTTAGGATCCCTCTCCCCACAGGCTCACCCCTTTGGGATCAGCTCTTTGGGATCCCTCTCCTCACAGGATCAGCTCTTTGGGATCAGCCCTTTGGGATCACTCACAGCAGGAATACCACTCACTGTTGGTTGGTTTTCTTGGAGCTCTCCTTGAGGACCTTTTGGGAGAGCAGCTTTGTTCAGCCCCCAGGTGGAGGTGGGGAGGATATTTGGGAATGTGCTCCCAGACCTGTTCTAAGGGGTGCTGTCAAGGAGGGGTTTCAGAGGGCTGTAAACTCCTGCCTGCTCCAGGCTTTGCAGTGAATCCATGGCCATCCAGGGGTTTGGGGGCTGGAGGAAACCTGGGTGAAGTAAAAACACACTGAGACAAACTTAGGGTGCAATCCACCTCAAAGACATGAAAAGTGGGCACAGGTGGGGTTTGCAGAGGTGATTTTCCAGCCAAAAACCAGGAGCCAGGAGCCAATGGATGCAGGAGTAACCTTGGAAAGGAGTAACCTTGGGAATGGGAGCTGTAGGTAGGGCTGCATTCCGGGTGCATTACAGGGAGAAAAGTGCATTTCTGAGCTGAGCTCAGCCCCTGCCAAGGGACACGGGGCCGCTTCCAGATGCCTGCCCTGAACCTCCAAACAGTCCCACATTGTTGGGCCCGTGAGTCACCCTTGTGTCAACAGCAGGACAAGCCAAGCATATTATTCCTTGGGAGGGAAAGGGCTGGAGAAGACAATTCCTGCTTTTTTACATTCCCGTTTCACCTCCAGGTTTGGCATCCAGGAGCCAGCGGTGCCTTTGCTCAGCAGCAGAGCCGTGGGGTTGTGTGAGGGAAAGGGAACCACCCCAGAGCTGGGCTGGGGACAGAGCTGCCTTCCTAAAATACCCTCTGATGTCACAGCTCCTGGGTGTGGATTTTTTGGAAGAGGGAGAGAACAGACTGGGGCTTCTGCTGGGAAAAAAACAAACAGACAGGAGAAGTCTCCCATTGATTTGGTCTCCCGAGGAATTAGGCAGGAATTTGCTTCACATCCCCGCATATTTTTCTCCTTACCTCTCCTGAGGTTGAGGGAGGAATTTTAAGCTTCCCAAAAACTCGGCCCTATTTTTTTTTGAGGAGCACAAGGAAGAACCAGACTGAGGGTGGGAATCCCAATGGGCAGAGGCTTATTGGAAACTCTGGGCAGCTTTAAGGGCTGGGAGAAAATTCAGAATTAAAATAAATAAAAGCCAGTGCTGGTTGGGGGCTGGCAGTGGTGGCAGAGCAGGAAAACCTTGGACATGATCCACCTGGAAAACATGGCTTGATCCAGCCCTGCAGCAGGACTGAGGGCAACAATCATGGAATGGTTTGGGTTGGAAGGGACCTTGAGGATCATCCAGTTCTGTGCATGGGCAGGGACACCTTCCACCATCCCAGGCTGCTCCAACCTGGCCTTGGACACTTCCAGGGATGTGGCAGCCACTTCTCCTCCCTCCCAGGGAACAATTCCCTCCCAGTGTCCCACCTCACCCTGCCCTCTGGCACTGGGAAGCCATTCCCTGTGTCCAGGCACTCCGTGTTCTTGTCACCCTCCCCAAGTGCCTCTTGGAGAGAGGCACTGAAGGGGCTCCAAGGTTTCCCTGGAGTCTCCAGGCAGGTTCATCCCTGCTCCTCATCCTGCTCTGGTGTTTACCTGGGAGAAGTGCAGTTTCCCTGCACTTCCAGTGAGGAATTCCAAGCTCCTTCCCCCATGGACTCACCTTGGAAAAATGCTCCTGACTCCAGCATGGAGCTGGCACAGTGCTTGGCCCATGGGACACATGGAAAAACCCTTCCCATGGGGCTGGAGCTGCCTCTGGGGCTCAGGGCTGGGCTGGGTTGGAGCCTCCTCCCGCTCCTTTTGGAAGCAAAGTTCTCTGTGTGTGTTCAGGGGAGGGGTTCAGAGGATGCTGGCATGAGATGGAAGCAGGATGGGCCATCCCAGGATGTGGATTATGCAGATCTGATGGGACACCTCCAGCATTCCAAACCTCATGGAGCAGCACATCCCTGCTCCACGTCCAGCATCGCTCCTGCCCTGGGAGTCTCCCAAGGTGCTGCTGTGCTCCATGGAGCAAATCCCACCTGTTCCTGCTGGGAAACATCAGGAGATGGTGCTGGAAGAGCTGACAGCTCCTTCCTCACCCAAGGGTGGCCCCACAAAACCGGGATGAGCACAGCACCAGTTCCTTTGACAGCATCCGAGGGAATGGGGAATGTCCTCCTGAGGGAGGTGAGCTCAGGGCTCCAACACCAACAGGAGAGGAGACAGGGAGGGTGTTTCAGGGAAGCTGGAATGGCTCTGGGGTTCAGGCTGGTGGCGTCTGGATGGGAGGGAATCCATGCCAAGGGCGGGCAGGGAGGGTAAAGCCTTGGTGGCATTAGGAAATTCCATTAAAAATTCATATTTTCTCCTGACCTTTCAGTTTCTGGAAATGCAGACACAATAAACAAACGTGGAAGGGAGGAGCTGGTGCTGGAATATGGGGCTGGAGCAGAGTGGAAAGTGGAAAGCAAACAAGGAAGCAATTAAGGGCACAATGAAGGGAATTAAGCACCGTGCACTTCATTCCGGAGTTATTTATACTCCGAGGCAGAACTAAAAATAAACACAGGATTTCCACAAGGAAAACAAGCTCAGTTCCCTCTTTTAAACAACTTTACGGAGCTGTGATGGTTATAGATGGAGAAATTCCTTGGACCTCCTTCTCCATGACCCAGTTTTTGCCTGCAGCAGGGATTTTATAGCTGGGACTCTGGGGCTGCAGAGCCCTGGGAAGGCTCTGCTGAGGCTCCTGCAGCATTCCAGAGCAGGACAATCACTGCTTTCCAAGTGGAAGCTCCACTCTGGAGCTTCTGGGTGCCACCAGGCTCTAAAGGTTGAAGAATCATTCTTGTGATCTTTGGCTCGGGGGCAGGACAGTGGTGGGATGGACCCAAACCTCCTGGAGGAGGTTCCAGGGTGGCAAAGAGCAGCTCCCAGGGGGGGTTTGGACTCCCTGGGTTGATGGAGGGAACCTGGCAAGAGCAGGGTTTTCTCTGGGATACCTGCAGGTGTGGGGTCTGAGCCACTTCAGGGCTCCAGTGCTCGTCATGGGTTTGCTGAACTGGGATTTTGGGGTGGAAAGTGGGATATGGAGGTTGTGAATACCCACGAAAATTTGGGGTTTTGAAGTGCGTGGAGATGTGTGAGGAGATCCAGGTGGATTTACATCCTTGTGGAATTATCCCGGATGGGATAACATTGATCCTTCCACTGTGAGTCCTTCTCGTGGGTGCTCCTGGCATGGGGCAGGATCCCTGTGAGCAGGCAGGAATCCTGGAATGGTCTGGGTTGGAAGGGACCTTCGGAGGTCCCTTTGATGAGCAGGGACACCTTCCTGAGGATCCTGCACCATTCCCATCTCCCTGTAGACACCGGGGTGTGTTCCTGTTGGAAACCTTTCCAAATCCCGGTTTTCCACCCTCTGGGGTCACAGAAAGGTTGTCCAAGGTGCTTTTCCCATTCCTTGTTCCCACTTTGTCTGTAGGCACTGCCTGTGTCCTTGCTGGGATGGGGACTGTCACCATAACCTGGGATCATTCATGGATCCAGCTTCAGCTGCTAAACCCCTTTTTTGGAAGCGAGGAGAATTCCCTCCTGACACGAAGGGCTGGCACTGATCTGTCCTTTTGGATAATTCCCTTTGATGGAGAGCTTGGAATCTCCTCCCTGCTGAGGGAAAGTGGGGGTGACAGCGCTGTGCAAATTCCTTCCTTCTGCTCCAGGATTGCCCTGGATCCTCTTGGATCATCCGAAATTGGCGTTACTTGCGGGAATTGTTAATTTGCGTAAAGCTTCGGAGATGTTACGGAAGGGCTCGTTAGTGGCAGACATTGTTGTTAGTTCCCTCAAATTTAGGTTGTTGTTGTTTTGTCTGGGGGCAGGATTGTGATTGCAGTGATCCCGGGAGGAGCACAGTTCCTGGAGCTGGATGTGCTCAGGAACACATGGGGAGAGTGGACGGGAGGGGGATTTGCCTCATTTGCCTCATTTGCCTATTAGTGAAACGTCTCTGTGGATGTTTCTGGAATGTTTATGCTTTTGCTCTTCCGAGTTTAGATGAAGGATGGGAAACATCCCGGGCCAGTTGCTTTGGAGCGATTAGAAAGGAGTGGAAATGAGGGGGGATAAAAAGATCAAGTGTGTCGAGTGCTATTGTTCTAAATCCTTCACTCCTCAAGTATCCAGACCCTGGATACTTAATCCAGGCACTTCAGTCTCTTATTTAGAGATCATTCATAAATATAAATTTATTTATTTATTTATTTATTTATTTATTGCCTTCAAAAATCATTAATATTTATGTATTATATGTTATATATAATAATTCAAAAATTCATATTTATTTATTTATTGCCTTCAAAAATTCATAAATATTTATTTATGATACAATATATATAATAATTAAAAATTTCTTATTTATTTATTTATTTATTTATTTATTTATTTAGTGCCTTCAAAAATCCATAAATATTTATTTATGATGCAATATATATAATAATTAAAAATTTCATATTTATTTATTTATTTATTTATTTATTGCCTTCCTGCTGCTTTTCTCAGGCTGCCACTTTAAGGACAGAGATGTCCCCAAATAAGAAAAAAAAAAAATCTCTTGCTTAGCAAGTTAAGGGAGGTGGGATTCCAAATCCCAGGTCAACTTCTTATCCCTCTAGACCAATTCAGCTCCTGGGAGCTCCTGCTGGGATTCCCCTGGTTCTGTGGTACCCAAAATGTGTCTCGGGCCTCTCTCCTACTTTAAGGTTTTGGTGTGGAGTTCAGGGAGTTTGAGGTCCCCTTGTTCCAGGAAGGTGAGATCCTTCCTAGGGGTGGACCAGGAGCTGTCCCTTGATCCACAGCCTCCATAGGCGATTCCCAGTGTTCCTGTCCTGTGGCAGCTCCCTGGAACCAATACTGGATTCCCTTGGACTCACTCAGTTCTCCCTCCTTGAACCCTCCTGAATTTCCACCCAAACGTATTTTGGTTTTTCTTCCTCTTCTGCACTGTTGGATTGTCTCATTTGGGCTGTGAAAAACCCCAGCTAAGGAGTAAAATGAATGGAATTGTTCCCTGTGAGGGTGCTGAGACCCTGGGGTGATTGCCCAGAGCAGCTGTGGCTGCCCCTGGATCCCTGGCAGTGCCCAAGGCCAGGCTGGACAGGGCTGGGAGCAGCCTGGGATGGTGGAAGGTGTCAGGGTTGGAACTGGATGATCTTTAAGGCCCTTCCAACACAAACCATTCCATGATTCCATAAATCATAACTAAAAATCCCCTGAGGTGCTGAGGAGCTTTGGGAGCTGTGCTGGCCCTGGACAATGGGAAAATGAGCCCATTTTCCTTGGATTTCCTTTGTTTTTGTCCCAAATATGAACTCACGGAGACTTTTCAGGAATGTGACACTGCCATGGAGCTGACTCCTTGCTTAGACTGGTGGTGGTGATGCACAGGGATGTGGAACAGATTTATTCCTTCCCTCTGGAGTTTGCTGTTGCATCTTTCCTCAGCTGTGATCTTTTCCTTCTGGTCTTTCCCTCAGTCCTTCCCTCGCCAGCCACTTCCCTGCCCTCTGCTCTGCATTTTTTAGTGCTGGAAAAGCCCAAAGAGGTGATTTATTGTCCTGTACAGACAGGATTGCATCTCATTACCTCCCACTTGGAAGTGATTTTTCCACTTGATGTCCTGGAGCTGTTGCACAACGCCCCTGGCAGAGGCACGGTGCTGGGCAGGGATGAGGGATGTGCTGGGAATTCCTGCTGGGAGCAGCCTCTGGAGCCTCCTGAGGACCAGAATGGGTTCTGTGGGAAAAGAGGGGAAAAGGGGGCTGGGTTAGGGTTGGTTATTTCTGTGCCCTGAGGATTTTGGGGGTTGCTGACACCATGTCCCCCTGTAAAGTGTGTCAAGGGACAAAGGAAGGAAAATCCATAGGAATGAGGCACCATTTGTGGGGGAATACCATCCCAACCAAGCTAAGCCTGAGCCTGAGACCATATTCCACAATTCCCTCCATGGGCTGGCGTCACAGTCGCCAGTTGGGCCTGTCAGGAATGATTTAAACCCAACCCAAACATTTGGCAGGATCCAAAAGTGCGACGGGAACCACGGGAAAAGGCAGGAACGGGATGCTCTGCCTCTGGCAAGCCCTGCTCCTTGCTGGCTCCTGCTTTGCATTAAGCTGGGACTTACAAAACCAAACAAACAACTCTCCCTGCTGAGGGGAACAGAGAGGAGGGCGCTGGGAGCGGGGCCGTGCCTCAGTCGGGGTTTTCGGGGATCACAAAGCTGAGCTGCTCCCACGGGGTTTGTGTGAAATGTTCCTTTCATCCCGTGCAGGAGCCACGGATGTGCAGGGAGCTCATCACACCACGCTGGGTTTGTGCCTTTTTTTTAATTTATATCTCGTTTTTTAGAGTTTAATTTTTTGGGGATTTGGAAGGGAACAATTCTTACGATGGTTAGAACTGCTTCCTCCTTGGAAATTCTCCCAAATCCCACTCAGAAATGCATGTGGGAGAATCCAATGGTTGAAAGCAAAGCAAGCCACTTGTAGCAATCCAAGATGAATTTGTAACATTTTTTAATGAGCTGAAAATTTGGAGGGCAATGATTTCCATTCACTCAACATTTTTGAGAGGATGATTTCAAGAGGTTGTCAACAAATAGTAGCTCTTGTCTCGGCCCTGCATTCCCAATGGGAATTTCCACTCCCAAAAGTCTGAGATGCGATTCAGTCCAAGCTTTAATTTTCTGGTGCTTTTTGTGTTTAATACGAGGCGTTTCTGGAGTCCCACCACAATTGTTCTCCCATTAGCAGTGAAACCCAGCTCCTCCTCTGAGACAGCCAAATGTGGGGATGCAGGAATGGGAATGGGAATGGGACTGGGAATGGGTGTGGGACTGGGAATGGGTGTGGGATTGGAATGAGTGTGGGATTGGAATGGGTGTGGGATTGGAATGGGTGTGGGACTGGAAGTAGATGTGGGTTTGGGAAGGGGTGTGGGACAGGAATGGGTATGGGATTGGGAATGGGGATGGGACTAGGAATGGGACTGGAATGGATGTGGGATTGGGAATGGGTGTGGTGGGATTGGGAACAGGTGTGGGACTGGCAATGTCTGTGGGATTGGCAATGGGTGTGGGATTGGGAATGGGGATGGGACTGGAATGGATTTGGGACTGGGAATGGTTGTGGGATTGGGAATGGGTGTGGGACTGGAATGGATTTGGGACTGGGAATGGTTGTGGGATTGGGAATGGGTGTGGGACTGAAATGGATTTGGGACTGGGAATGGTTGTGGGATTGGGAATGGGTGTGGTGCTGGTTGTTGGTGCTGGAGCTCAGGTTGGATTGAGTTTGCTCCCACCTCAAGTGACACTGAGGGACATCAGGCCGAGTCATAGGGCAGAACTGGAGCCAAAGCAGTTTGTAGATCACCCAGATTTTGGGATTTGGGGAGAGAATGAAGACCTGGGGGTGTTGTCTCCGTCTCCATCGCAGGGTTTTGGTGCCTCCCCAGTGGGATGAGCTGAGTGTGGCCAGCCCAGGTTCGCAGCTCTCCAGGATCAACTCCAGCTCACAAATCTCAGGCTCAGCAGGGAGCATTTGTGCCATGAACTAATCAGGGACAGGTTCAATTCCCACAAACACCCTCTCCCTCATTAGGGACCCCTCAGGATCCCGAGGAGGTGCCGAAATCCCTCATTAACAGGGACAGCCCAAGGGGGCAGGAATTCCTCCCACTCCTTTGTGCCCTGCTAATGATTTAAAAGGCAATTAGGAATTGCCAGTGCTGTGTCCATGGCCAGGATCACAAAGCCAAGGCTGTAGATGAATTGGTATTTGCCATGGAAGTGAGGAATTTGGAAGGTTTGTGTGAGGAGGAGCTGCTTTCCTTGCTCATCACCTGCTCTGCTGCTGTGTTGATTTAGTGCTGCTCTCCTCCTTTTTTTCCAAAATCCCCTTCCCACCCCCCTTTTGGGTACATTCTCTTCCACTTATTCCGTGTTTTCCTCAAGGGTCTCAGTGCTGCAGCCCTGGGTTTTAAAGGATTTGGGTGGAAACAGAGTCAGGTCTCATTTTTCACCAGAAAATGTGTTTTGTGCCCAGTGGTGTCGCTGTGGGATGTGGCAGTGCCAGGCAGGAATTCCTGGTGCAGGAATTATGCCGGGGCAGGTCCCCTAGGCCCAGCCTTCTGCCCAGGCTTGTCCTGCTGAGCACACTCAGGGTCTCTGCAGGGAGCAGAAAGCTCCAGCAGCATTCCTGGGATGCCATCCAGGAGGGATGTGCGGAGGGCAGAGCCTCCGTGTTTGCCCAGGTTGTGGCAGTGGGAACAACGCAACAAATTCCTTTAAAAAATGGGACTGTGGAGGGGTAAAATGTGCAGCTGGAGCCCCTTCCAGATGTGTGAGGAGGAGAGGCATGCAAGTGACTTAAAATACCATTTAAATACCATTTAAATAGCATTTAAACACCATTAAATACCATTTAAATTCCATTTATTCCCCGGTGCTGGGGTTCACCCCAAAAGACCCTTTAACACTTCCACCCAGATGTGTTTGGGTGCTGATGGGTCCCCACTCATTTGCTTTAAAAGCCAAAACTCGCTCACAGCTGCTTGAAAAATCAAGAAGGACATTTTGTAGCAGGAATAATAACCTTGAAGGAAGGAATCCCTGGTGGGTTTTCCCAAACTTTGCTGCTTAATGAACCAACTGATTGAGCCTGTGGGGTTGAAATAATCCTTCCAAGGACCTTGGAGCCGTCCCATTAAGTCAGGGGAAAGATTTTACAGCACAATTTTCGTTAATGAACCCAGACTTTGTTGTCAGAGGGAGAATTGGGGCTTTCTCCAAACCGGCTTCAGGTGCAGGTGAAGAAATTTAATTTCTTGCCCTGCATTTTCAGCTGACACCTCATCATCAGTAAAAGTTGTAATGTTTCTTTCTCTTCTTTCCTTATGGACTGAGGGACAATGGAGAGGTTTGTAGGAGGAAAATCCCCGGTGTCCTGTTTAATGCAAAGATAACTCCTCCTTCAGCTCAGGAAATCCCTCAGCTGCTGACTTTTTTAGGCTGGGGGAGAAAAAAAAAATATCACAGTGTGTTTATGGTATTCTTAAACCCTTCCTTAAAATCTGCCTTTGGCCACTTCCAGGGACAAAAATCTGAGCTGGAGGGACCTTGGAAAGTCATTATCACCCCTGGTGTCGTCAGGGGGCTGCTGTGTGTAATTGATGCTGTGGAGGTGTTGAGGGATGGCTGCACAGAGGGGGCTTTGTTGTCATCATCCTCGCCCTGCTTTTCTTCCCACCTTTCCTCGGCTGCTCCCTGGCTTTTCCTCCGGCTGTGGTTGCTCCAGCCTTTCTCCAGAGGTCAGTCTTGGCTGGCTTTTGTGGGTTTGCTCTCCCACCTTGCACTCCTGAGTGTGGAATTTCTTTCCCCCGGGATGCCAGAGCAGGGTCAGCTCCATCCAGGTGGAGCACTGCAAATCTTCCCCACCTTTCCAGAGGGAGGGTCTCCTATCTGTGTGCCCTTTAATGTCGCTGATCCTCTCCCAAATCCAAGGAGAGGGAATTCAGTGAGTAATTTTGTGTGGGAGGAACTGACTCTTATCAGGGACCCCACAGATCTGAGTGGGGGCAAAGCGCTGGTGGGATCTGAGTTCCCCAAAAATTTAAAAGCTCCGGATCCACTTAATTTAAAAGCTCTGGATCCCTTGGAATACCTGCAGATCTACTTCACTCCTCACCACAGATCCCTCCCAAAGTACAAATTAGGGTCTGAGTTCAAAATCTTTCAAAGTACAAATTAGGGTCTGAGTTCAAAATCCTTCAAAGTACAAATTAGGGTCTGAGTTCAAAATCCTTCCCTTGTAAGACAAAACTCCCCTTTCCTTTGGTGGGAGCAGGATTCCCAGCCCTGCCAAGGCCTGTTTGACCTTGGAGCAGCCAGGGGATGAGCAAAGCTGCTCCACAGTGACCCAGACAGGCTGTGGGTGAAGCCTGTGAGGGGAGAGCCCCTCAGGAGGAGGCAGCATCATCCTCATTCCCACCAAAGCCATTTGGCTCCCAGTTGCCAAAGCAGCGCCAAGCCCCAGTGACCTTTCAGCCTCCTCGCTGCACTCCGAAGATTTACAGTGGAAAAAAGCTCCTTCTTGTGAGGGAATCTTGCTCCTTCCTCCCAGGAGAGCCTCCAGCCGTGGTGACTCAGCCCTTGAGCATCCCGGCTTCCCGGATCCCTCCGGCAGCTCCGGGAGAATCCTGTGCTGTCCCGGCTGATGTCACCTCCTGCCCTGGCTTCCCTCAGCGCTCCAAACTGCCCAGAGTTCACAGCTTTGATCTCAGCTCTCCGTCACCGCTGCTGGCTCAGGCCCCCCACTGGCTTCTGCTGGAATGATGACATTTTAAAAAGGCCTTGGAATGACAGAGGTCCCAAAGTCCCCGAGGAGGTGGAGGTGAAGCTTGCTGGAAGTTGGGACTTGGCTTTCCAGAAGATCCAAGGCACTGCTTGCCTGTTCCAGGCAGAGCTGCAAAGCACAGCCAGCGTTTGGAATGGGAATTTTCATTTCCAGAAATTCTCTGCGAGGTACCTTGCAGGGCAAACCATTGGAGAAGGAATTCTGGGCTTCTGGGAGAAGTGGAAAAACAAGTACACTGAAGTTGGGAAGGAGACTGCTGCTCCTCAGTAAAAGAGGAGCTGGAAAACAAACTGGAAGATGGGTCTGGGTCCTGAAGGGGAGTTTGGGACAGATTGCCAGCACTCAGCCAGGGGCTGATTTTAGTTGGGATGAATGGATTGTCAGGTGGCTGCCACGGACTGGATGGATCCCAGTGGGGACCAGTGCACTGGGAATCAGGGAGCTGTTGACTATCCCTGGCTGCTCCATGCCAGCAGAATTGTTGGGACCTTTAGGGTGGAAATCTGCACCAGCAGAGCACGTGGGGGCAGGGCTGGGCTTTTCCTTCCCACCAAATCTCTCCTTGGTTTGTGCTGTGCCTGTTCAGCCCAGAGGAATTCCAGCCCTGGAGGATGGAGTTCTCTGGGCCATGCTGTTAATGAGGCCACCATGCTGATCAACATTATCCCAGACAAATCCCTCTCTCCCTCTGCCCTGACCCACTGGGCAGACCAGAGAAAATCCTCCAGGCTCATTTTTTGGGATTCAAGTAGAGGTGGAGCAGGGCTGGTGCCAGAGATTGCACAACTCTGCCCGATTCCAACCAGCTCCAGACAGAGCAGGGGAGGCCTGGTGAGGGCTCGTTAGGGATAATGAATAATTAGGTGTGAAATTTTCAGGAATGGCAACTCCAGGGCTGCAGAGGAGTGTGGGAATGAAGGGAGGAGTGGAGAGGAATCCCATTTAGCACCAGTTCAATCTGCAGGCTGGGTTTTCTGTAGGAAACCGGCAGGGCTGGCATAAGGAAAACAGGTGACCTGGGAAATGCTTGGATTTCCTCCCCTTCCCTTCCCCTGCAGCTTTTCCCCAGCAGTGCTGATCTGCCAGCTCAGCTCCGAGGAGAGGAGTCACATCCAGCACTTCCAGCCAGGAACTGTGGCCCAAATCCCTGGGCTTTGCTAACAGCTCAGGGTTGTGTCACACTCTGGGCCACCCGTGAACCTCAGGGAAGTCCAAAATGCCGGGAAGTCTCCATGTCCAGCTCCTCCAGAGGCATCCAGAGGTGGCCACAAGCTGCAGCTTGTGGTGGAGCCTCCCTCTCTGGAGATGTTCCAGAACCATCTGGACACTGCCCAGTGCTCTGGGGTGACCCAGGTGGAGCAGAGGGGTTGGACCAGGTGTCCCAGCATGGTCCTTTCCAAACTGGATGCTGTGACATAGGTCGTGATGGTGAAGGTGCTTTCTGGGAAGGATGGAGACAGGCTGATCCAGGATAATTTTTCCATGGTTTTTAGCTGCTGTCAGGGCTGGAAGGATGGGGTGATCTGTGTTGGTATCTGAGCAGATACCTGGGAATTATCCCAACAATTCGCTCTACTCCAGATGTGATAAGAGATTTCAGACTGCTGCTTCCTAAACCAGCATCCAGGGATGCTGCTGCTCCATGGGGCTCCTTCCACAGCTTCTGTCAGCCACAAGTTGAGGGGAAAACCCAAAAATGCTTCATTGGAAGTCTCCCCAATCTCCAAACTATTTTTGTTGTCTGCACTCATCAGAGAACTGCAGGGGTCAAAGAGGTTTCACGTTTTGCTGTTGTTTTTCAGTTTTGGGACCTTTTCCCTACAATTTATGAAGTCCCTAAAGCCAGTGCATTCAACATTGCTGAGTGAGGGAATTGTTTAGAGCAGCTCCTTGGAGGGACTCTTGTTTTACGTAGAAAATGTGTTGATTTGGGCAGGTGCCAGCCAGGAAATTCCAAAAAGCTGGAGATGGCCCCATTACAAACAGTTTAACCAACCTCAGATGTCCCTTTGCTATCAGAATAGGGAGCACATGGTCCTGGAAATAGTGAGATAATTAACAAATGCTCAGAAATTAAACCCTCTGTCTGCCTCTGGGAAACACTGAATCCAGTGGTTCCACCTGAAATCTCCCATTTTCCCCCATTTGCCCTGGAATGGGCATTTTCCTTGCCAAGATCCGAGGTTGGATTTTGCATCTCGTGTGTGTCACACTTGGATCCTGCACTTTCCTCCTGAGGAAAGGCTGGATGAGAGGCTGAGGCAAAACAGGGATGGTCTGAGGCACAAGGAGCTGGCAGGAGGAGGGATGGGGTTGGAAAAAGTGGGAGAGACAAGTGCCCATCCAAGGAGAGCTGCACTTCCCTCTTCTCTTGCCCAACCCCTGTCCTGCTGCTTCATTCCCGGAGCCTAAGAAGGAATTAAGGCAGGAAAACCTCAGGAAAACTCACAGCCCTCAAAGCAGGGAGCCTGGAGTTGGGTTTTCCATCTCTCCTTTGGTATTCCAGGAGCCATGACCCCATTTAGGGAGCAGACTGCTGGGAGCTCTCATGGGCTGTAAAGGAATCAGGTCACCCTGTGCCAAAAGATGGATCCAGGAGTCCCACTCTGGCCATCCAGCTATGGGGATGTTGTCCCAGTTTTTCATTCTTGTGTCTGGGCTTCCATTCCTGGGGCTGGGATCAACACATGGATGCTGGGCATGTGTGTTTTCCCATCAGAGGGAGGAGGAGGGAGAGCAGTGTCCAAAGGAGGTGCCTTCAAAGCCATGAGGATTGGGAAAGGTCTTTCACCACTTTCCATGGTGGTGGGAAGGATTGGAGATGTCAGGGATGAGGGATGTCCCCTATTCATGGCTTGATGCCGAGGTCGTGGGGTGGAATTACCTGATGGGGATTCCTACAGCATTCTGCACTGCAGGATCTCCACCCTTGGAGCACCCCTCAGCCTTGGAGCATGGATTGGAGATGTCAGGGATGTCCCCTATCCATGGCTTGATGCCAAGGTCTTGGGGTGGAATTATCTGGGAATTATCTGTACTAGTCCTACAGTATTCTGCACTGCAGGATCTCCACCCCTGGAGCATCCATCAGTGCTGGAGCAGGGGTTGGGAGCAGTGAGCACTTGGACATCCTCAGTCCTTTCCTCGTGGAGCTCCAGCATCCCTGTTCAACCTCCAGCATTTCGGGGAGTTTGGAGCCATTTTTAGCTGCCAGGGGGAAGGGAGGGAGAGAGAAATTCCAGGAGGTTGGAGTGGCATCCCCGACACAATGGGAACTTTTCTTAGCAATTTTCCACTGCGCTGCAAATGGCAAAGATCACGGATATATTTGCACGCCTCAGACTGTCCTGGGGAGTTAACTTTCCCTCTGTTGGGGTAACAATTTTCACATCACAATAATTTCAGCGTTGGGAGCGGATTAAAAAATCTCCAGCTGAGGAGAGATCTTTGTTCTTACCTGCTGTTCAACCTCAAAAATAAAACCCCACAGGTTTAAGGAACCTGATCTGCATGGGATCGAGAGGAGGTGGCAGGTGGGCACCAAGGCTGATTGCACTGCTCAGCCCAGTAGAACTACGTGCATTCCTGCCGGGAGTGACAATAAGGAATTTTTTTGCTCTGGGATAAGTCAGGATTGGACCAGACTTAGGCTTGGCTCTGAGGACGCGCAGCTCTTGACAGCCTGAAAGCAATTAGCCCAAGAAGACAAAGCAGAACCACTGGGAGTTGCTGCAGCTTCCAGGCCCATTGGATCAGGCTCTCCCTGACTCTGGGCCATGGCCCTGCTGGGGTTTTCCCCCCAGATCTGAGATTCTGCCCAGTGCTTGCTGCAGGGGGGTTGTGTGGTCGGGATGGAGCTGCCACGAGCATCTTCCCCACTGTGGGACCTGGCAGAGGCAGGATGGAGGCTCAGAGGGTTATGCCTCTCCTCGTCTTCACAGGAGGTGGGGTTTGCCCCTTTTCCCAGGGAACAGGGGCTTTGTGGAGGTGGTCAAGCTCCAGGATGAGCTTCCTTGGTCTTGTAAACTGAACTAGAGTCGTTTTAGATGGAATATTGGGAAAACATTCCATCTAAATTCCTGGAAAATTTCCAGGGAAGTAAAATCCTTCCCTGGGAGGGTGAGCGCAGGTTGCCCAGAGAGGCTGTGGCTGCCCCTGGATCCCTGGCAGTGCCCCAGGCCAGGCTGGACAGGGCTTGGAGCAGCCTGGGACAGTGAGGGGTGTCCCTGCCCATGGATCAGAGTCGGAATAAGATGATCTCTTTTAGACCTTTCCCAGCCCAAACCCCTCCATGGTTTCGTGATTCAGTACAGACCAGGTGCTGTATGAATAGGACACCTCCCTGCACTCTGCTGGTCCCAAGCCCCATCCCTGGTGCACAAGCCCAAGGGAACAGACACATTCCCAACAGCGGGAAGGTGGGAATGGTGCTGGGGCTGCAGAGCAGCTGCTTGTCCATTCCCAGAAAAGTCCTTCACGTTCATCACATCTGGACAACAAATGGGCCCTCCTGGGGGAGCCCAGGTTTGACCTTTGCTCCTCCTGTTGAAGAACAAATCGAAGACAAACGCGGAACATTTGCTCTGGGAACCTCCTGTCAGCGCCAGGAGAGGTCGGGGCTGGCGTGGCCGTCCTGCTCCTGTCACAGATTTATGGAGGTGTGGATGGAAATGCACGGCCTGGAGTCCATTCCTTGTGTTGGGCTGGGGCTGGGGGAGGCAGAGCCTCTCTTTGAAGCAGGGAGTTGAGGATGTTGTCGTTTTAGATCTGTGATTTTTGGTGTTGGTGGAACTGTGAGTCCCACCCCGTGCCAGGACAGTGTTGGAAGGATGTTGAAGGACAATGTGCTCCTTCATGGCATGGTCACCACTGGGGTCCTTGAGATGCTGGGATGATGGAGATTGGTCAAATTGTACAATTAATGGTATTTATTAAATGATTGGGTTCTTTATCCTCCTTTTGCCTTGCACCCTTGGGGCTGAGCTCTGCACAGACTCTTGCACAGGCGAGGCCTGGATCCAGCATTTTCTTTGGATTATGGATTTGGACCAGCCAGTTTCACTTTTTGGGGTTGGTCCATGGTTTTCCTCCAGTTCCCATCAGACAGGCCTGGGGGCCTTTCCTTTTGTGCCAAAAAATGGAGCTTTGACAGTCAACCAAAACAATGCCATCCCTCCATCCCATGCCACTCCTGGAAAATCAAGGAATGTCCCTTCTCTTTTTGTTATTATTTGTGACATGACTTTGGTTTAGAACACAAAGCCTGGTCTGCGTCCTGCTGCTCCAAGGCTGTCCCAGATTTTGGCAGCAGATCTGGTGGCTGACAGGCCCGAGCAGCTGGGTTTAGTTAGGCCAGGCTCAGTGGCAGATCCCTGGGATGCCCAGTCCCTGCCTCCTTCCCTCCTGTCTTCGGTCATCAGTGAAGCCATTGAGGGAACCTTTAATAAATAAATAAACAACAAAAAAGCATTTTTGGGCAGACAGTGGGATGGAAAATGACTCATAGGAAAACAGGGGATAAGGTCCACTCTAGGATTAGGCATTCCATGTGTCGAGTTTCTGCTGGGGCTCCAGGAATGCTGTGGTTTTTCTCTCAGGATGATGCCAGTGTGGAATGATGTCACTGTGGAGCATTTGGTCAGGAGGAGCTGATGGGGTCTGGTGGTTGCTCACAAGTATAGGTCTTTCAGAATTTGGAAAATCAGTGGCCAGTGCTTTTTGGGAGGCTCCAGGCAATTATTGCCATCAGTGTTTCCAGCCTGGCTCAATGCCATGAAAACTGCTGGAGTCATGCTTGCTCTCCTCCTTCATTTCTGTAGGACCTACTCTTTTCCCTTGGGAATGGGTGCAAACAAACTGGGCAGGATCCTTTGTGTTGGTTTAATCCTGCCAAAGGATGGATCCAGTCCTGGAGGATCCAGTCCTGGGAGGAATGTGCATGATGTTAATAGGAACAAAGAGGAAAATCCTTAAGGGATGGAGGAAAAGCAGGAGAAATATCCTGCACAGTTGAAGCTGGGGAGCCAGTGGATGGTGCTCACCAAAAAGGCTTTGGGAGGAGAAACCTGAATCCATTAACCCTGGATCCTCCTCTGTGAATTCTAATGGGAAAAGGGACAATTCCAGGGACACTTGTTCCAGGGACTCTTCTGTAGAGCTAAGGAGATTCCTGAGGGGATGGTGCCCAGTTTCCCTCTCCTTGTACCCTGTGATCCTTGTTTTCAGCACCCTAATCCCCAAACCCACTCCTGCATCCAATTTTTCAGGAGGTGCTTCCTTCCCATAATTTATGTGAACCGATCATTAGAAAGGGAGAATTTAAAAACCCTCTTACAGTTCTGTCTGCAGTCTCTGTGTGCAAAAAATTCTGCATTGTGATGATCCTAACTCTAGGAATTATAATTCCTTGATCCGTTAGGTGGTTTGATCACTTCTCCCTCCCTAGCTGATGCCTCATGTAAAATATAGATATAAGCCCACAGAATGTATTTATAAATAAAATAATTTATAAATAAAATTTTTAAATAAATTATTGGAGGATTCTGGAATGGTTTGGGATGGAAGAGACCTTAAATCTCATCCCATCCCACCCCCTGCCATGGGTAGGAACAATTTCCACCACCCCAGCTTGCACAATTGTTGCTGTTAACACATAAATGTGGGTTGGTGGGAGAAGGAGGGGAGAGCCACCAGCTGGGTTCATTTCCAGAGGCTCCCAGTGCTGGGATGAGCTGCTGCATTCCTGGGATGGGGCAGCACCCAGGTGCTGCAGGAATAACCTGGCCCAAGGACAGCATCAGCTGGGGAAAGCCCTTCTGGCCACATCCCATCATGGGAATGGCATGTGCCATTCCTTCCACCCAGTCACTCTTCAGGGGCTCGTTGACCTGGAACTGAGCTCCTGGAGAAGCCGGGATTCCAGCCTGTCCAGCCCCGAGCAGGGAGCAGCGATGCTCCGGGGCAAGGGCCAGGCGTGTGGGGGAAGCCAGCTTGCCATTGCCATGGATGTTTTTTAGGGGATTAAGGAGGGAATGATCGCTCTCCAGGCCTGTCTCGAGGTTGAGGAATTACCTGGAGGGCCTGCTGGAATCCACTTCTGGATGAGTGGAGATTTTTTCCGATCTGCAGTGACGGGAGGTGAGTCCAGCGGAGCTGTCAGAGGAATGATGGCAGCTCCCTGTGGCTCCATGGAAAGATGATCCTTGCCAGGGACAGACCCTCCATGGGGACAGGGGACACCCAGCCCCTGCCGCCAGCTTGGCCTCCACCACTTGGCTTTGGGGAGGAACAGAGGGAGAGGAGGAATTAGTGAAAATTCCTGCCTTTCCTGAGGTTCAGCGCTGCCGGATCTCTGGGAAGTGCCCACGTGTAGCACAGGGAAGATGGTTTGGGGTGGGACCATTTGGGTCCCCACCCTTAGGTCACCCCCATGAGTCCAGAGGAGCCTCTCCTCCCACGGGCCTGGCTGGGAACTGGAACAATGGGAAGTGTTTGGGGAAAGAACTGGAATGTGGGGGGCTCTGAGGAGCCCCAGTTCCATCCACAGCATCATCCCAGACGTGTAACTTCCTGGGAAAGCCTTCCCAGCCCCATTCCTGGAGGACAGGGATCAGTTCCACTGTCACAAGGGATTTTTGCTCTGCCTTGCAGCTTTTTCTGCTCACATTCCTCAGGTGCTTTGCCTTGTTGCTGTCCCCTTGTTGATATCTCTGGATAAAGAGAAAAGTGGGAAAACAGAGGAGCAGCAACACAGATCTTCCTGTTTGCTAAAAATAAATTAATGGCTTAATGTTTTTTTTTTATTTATCCCAAAGGTGCCCAGGGGCAGATGAGGGGCTGGGACTGGAGCAGAAGCCTGGATTAACACTGAGGCTATCCTAGACAGCTCTGATCCCCTCTGGAGTGTGGATCCAGCAAGGAAGGTAAGGAATCAGCTCCTTGTTTTATGATTGGTAAATCAAATAGCACTGTGGAGAAAGTTTTCCATGTTATGGACTTTACTGATGTGCTTTTGCTGGCTGCTCCCTGATTCCTGCATCCCTGAGGATGGAGCCGTCCTGTCCCAATGGATCTGTAGGGTTCTGTGCTCTTGGGATGTGATGCCTTTTATAGGGTGAGCCCAAATTATCCTGCGCCTTCCCAAACAACTCCTCCGTAGGAACCTGTGCAATCCAACACTCAAATCCCACGTTTGGGAAGCAGGGAATGTCTCAGGTGGGATCTTGGCCATTGAGGGTGGGTGTGTGACTCTGTTTCCAGGTTTTCCTGGGTGCTCCTGGAGAAAGCCAAGCTCAGGTCCCGTGGGTGGGACACTCTCTGTGGTTTTGGGTGGAAGGACGTGTTTGCAGCCCAAAATCTGACCTCATTTTTCCTTGTGCTGTATCATTCCCAACCCAGCATCCCAGACTGCCTGGTTTCCAAATCCAGGATTTTATGGCAGTTCTTTCCTGCTGGAAAATTAAACTTGGGTGGGGGGAAATAAAATAATTTTAGAAATTGAGCAGTACTGAGCAACCTCCAAGTAAGGGGAGCTCCTTAGCACCAGGGGAGGTTTAGGTTGGATTTTAGGGACAATCTCTGCTGGAAAGGGTTGTCCAACCCTGGCAGTGGTACAGTCCCCATCCCTGAAGGGATCTGAGAACAGGATGTGGCACCTGGGGACACGGTCAGTGGAGCACTGAGGGAATGATGGGTTGGACTCAATCTTAGAGGGCTGTTCCAATTTAAATGATTCCATTATTTTAAGAAAATACGGGAGAGATGGCGATTAATGAAAAATCCTGTGCTGTGCAGAGGTTTTGGACCTGGTCAGGACTTGTGGGCAACCCTGAAAAAACCCCAAGCCCGGGATGTGTTTGGGAACAGGCAACAACAGCCATGAAAAAGAACCATTTCCCTTTCCAGCTCCTCGGGAGTTGGAACTGGTGTGGAAAAAGATGTTGTGAGTTACTGGTGATGAATGAGCCTCTAACAGCCCCATTAATCAACGCTAATCATCGGGGTTGTTTGGGGAGGGGAATTTGTCCCTGCCGGGGCTGATTCCTGTATGGAACAAACGCCTTGATGGGGATCTGGACAGGAATCCTGTGCCTGATGTTTGCTTGACCGTCTGGTGACTCAGGAAAATCAGGAGGGCCCAGCAGAACTTTTGCTGGCGTGAGGAGCTCCGGGGACTCCTTCCAAAAGCAGCTCCAGAGGCGGATTCACTTGGTTCCCTCTTGGTTCTTGGGGGGATTTTTAGCTCTGGTTTTGATTTCTTTACTTCTGCTGAGTGTGTGCATTGGCATCTGGGCATCTCTGCGGTGTGGAGCTGTGATTCCAAGAGGGTGATTTATTCCAAGTGGTTGTTCCATGAAAATCCTCTCTCCAGAGGCTCCACAGCCATTCTGCATCACTCCCGCTCCTAAATTCCTGTAAAGGATCTTTGCTTGTTCAGGAAAATCCCTCTCCTGCTTTGGAAAATGTAGGTGTGACAGAAAAGATCATTCCAAAGGTTTTACCCAGGTTTATTCCTATAAAACCAGTGAAATTTCCCATCCAGGAGACTGGGGAGGGATTCAAGGTCGAAAGCACTTGGTGAATTCCCATTTTATGGTCCCACAAGTTTCAGGGACAATTTCCATGTGCAGAACTCCCATCAAACCCAGTGTAAGGATCCCACCATGCCAATTAGAGACTTCCAGGGTACTGGATTTATGGAAAAGCTGAACTTTTGGCGCCCTTTTTGCACAGATTTCCTTGCGCCGGCAAAAGGAACGGGAAACTCCGTAGTGAGCCCTGATCCCTGGATCATCTGTTCTGAAAACAGAGCTGGATAGGAAGGAAAACAGGAGGAGGAGGATAAAAAGTTATATCCCAGGTTTTACCACAGGGAAAAGGTTGGGGAGGTCACTGGAGCGGCTGAGCCACCAGGAATCACAATTTTAGGGAAGCAGCAGCCCAGGAGCTGCTCTTGGCCAGGGACGGTTCCACCAACCACAATCCACATCAACATTTTTTATGGTGGAATGGGGATTATGGTGCAGAAAAATAAGGAATCAGGGGAGAAAAATGCCCATAAAGTGCTGTTGGAAATCCCCATTCCCTTCCCAGCCCTGCCTCCATCCCTGTGAAAGAGTCTTTATGGACCTGGTGTGTCAGCAGAGGCTCGGGTTTGGGTTTTTCCCTTTGTCTCAGCGCTCCAGGGACCTTTGTGCCGTGCAATTCCCGAGGTTTATTTGCTCTCCTGAAGAGCTGATAGCTGGATATATCCCCAAAATCAGCACTTTGGATTGTGCTGTTTGTTTAATGACCTTCCCTCACTTCGGAGTGATTAAGCCCGTCTGCGGCCGGGTGTTTTGCTTAGCGTTAAATTCCCGTTATTTTGGGAAGTTCATTTCCACACTGCGTCCTCCCGGTTGCCTTCCTGTAAGTGAGGAGGGTGGCTTTGCATCCAGGTTTTCCTCCCCTCCTCCCTGGATTGCACTTTTCCCTTCCTGGCTTGGGAGCAGCCTCCAAATTCTGCCTCTCAGAGCGTGAAAATCCATCCTGGACCGAGAGGCTTTCCCGCAGAAAACCCCAAATCTTCCTCCTGAAGTGGGAAAGATGCTCCAAACCTGCATCCCCTCATGGCATTGGGATATCCCAAAGTCCAGTCCCTTGCAGAACCTCCCAGGATGGTGGTGGCACCAAGGTTCAAGGACCTCATGTGCTCTGTCCGTCTGTCCCCACAAAGGATTGCTCCAGAGGTGACCTTTGGGATCCAGGGGTGGGATTTTCCTGGTGTGGGATCCAGAGGAGGCTGAATTCCGGGAGGGACAGCAGGACTGAGCCCTGCCACAGCAGCCCTGCTCCACCTGGAGGTGAAAGCAAATTCCAGCAGAGCTCGGGGCTAGCTGGGGTTTGTAGGGCAGCAGCTCATCCCAAAAATCCCAAAGGGGAGAGATCTCCCTGGTGGGGTTCTATTGAGGGAAAGAATCCATGGTGGAAAAGCAGAGGGATGGGGAAGTGTGAGGAGCTGCTCTGCTGCTCTCCAGGCTCCATCCCAATCCCTGCTCCTTCTGCAGGAGACTGCTGAGCTCCTTGGGTCCAGCTGTGGGGACTGGAATCAGGGATTTGCCCTGGCTGGAATTTGGGATCTCCCCTGGCTGGAATGAGGGATCTCCCCTGACTAGAATTAGGGATCTCCCCTGGTTGGAATTAGGGATCTCACCTGGTTGGAATTAGGGATCTCCCTTGATTGGAATTAGGGATCTCCCTTGATTAGAATTAGGGATCTTTCCTGGTTGGAATTAGGGACCTTTCCTGATTGGAATTAGGGATCTTTCCTGATTGGAATTAGGGATCTCCCTTTACTAGAATTAGGGAGCTCCCCTGGTTGGAATTAGGGACCTTTCCTGATTGGAATTAGGGATCTCCCTTTACTGGAATTCAGGATCTTTCCTGATTGGAATTAGGGATCTCCCTTTACTGGAATTAGGGATCTCCCTTTACTGGAATTAGGGATCTCCCCTGGTTGGAATTAGGGTTCTTTCCTGATTGGAATTAGGGACCTTTCCTGATTGGAATTAGGGATCTCCCCTGGTTGGAGTTAGGGATCTCCCCTGATTGCAATTAGGGACCTTTCCTGGCTGGAATTAGGGATCTCCCTTCCCAGGGCACAAATTCCCTTTGGGTGTGGAGGGCTGAATTTTCCTGCTCCTTCCTTGGGCATTCCAGAGCTGCCTCCTCCTCAAATTTTCCCCCATTTGGAGCATTTATCCTAAATGTCCCTAATGAACCCATCCTGAATATCTGATACTCACCCTTCAGCCTTCTCACAGATCGTGGGTGATTTATAGAACCCTCATTTTTCATTTCAGAGCAATTCACTTGAATGAAGTGACCCAGATTAAATGGAATTACAATTCCAAGTGCTCGGGATTTTAGGGAAAGTTTGGACTGTTGTTTGAGGTGTTTTTTGGGATAACAGCCCCCTGTTAGCTCTAAAACACAGCAAAGCATTAGCCTAGGATTTGATCCACAGAATGGTTTGGGTTGGAATTTGGTTAAAATTTATTTATTCCAATTCTACCTTCCAGTAGGCCATGTTGTTCCTGCAATCCAAAAAAAAATTAAAAACAAAAACCAAAAACCAACCTCTGCTCTCTCTGGAGTTATTTTACACTTAAATATTTCTCAGGGAAATTAATCCTGAATTTATGTAGAAAAACACCCAAAAATGGAGTCACATATCCTGCAAGACTTCCAGGAAATTAGCACAAGTGAATTACCACAAACAAAATTACCCTGCCCAGAGCACGTGAGTTCAGGGGAGGGTTTGGAAATCAGCAGAGAAGGCTTGGAGGGTTTTTTGGTTTTTTTCCCCTTGGAAATTTAATGGATCTCATCATTTTGCACAGCCCTATTAGAAATAGGAAAGAGCCTGCCTTGTCCAATTAGGAATTAGAAGGAGAGAGGCAACAGGGAGAAAGATTTCTATTTATATTTCAAAAAATAATACAAAGGAAGAAAAGTGAACTTGTTCTTGAGCTCTTTGAAATCCTGCTGGATTGGGAATTCTCTTCTTTTGGATTGGGAGTTTTCTCCAGAACAGCAGTGTTTGCTGTGCCAAAAAAATGCTGGGAATTTGTTGCCAAAAATGAATTTAAAATGCACCAAGGTGAGGATGAAGGGAAAACCAGCAGGGATGAGCTCTTCCAGAATCCAGGCACACATTCCCCCAAGGTGGGATATTTTGGGATATTTAAGTATTCACTGTGCCTCAGGAAGCAGGAAATTCCTCCTGCCATGGGGGAAACACAAAGCACAGTGGGACAAACAGGGAGGATGGAAGAGGTTTGGGAAATGCCCTTGATCCTGGGGGATGGAGCAGCCTCTGGGTGGTGATTGATCATCCCAGGGTTCTGGAGCAGGGATGTCCCATGGCTCAGGGAAAACTGGTGGGGCTGGAGGTGCCAGGGGCAGCTCCAAAGCCCAGCCCAGAGCTTTTCCCAAACAAATGCTTTGGATTGTGGTAAAAATGACCAAGCTGGCTCTGGATGGGCTCAGCCTTTGGAGTTCCTGAGCTGTGTTTTCCAGCTGGGCTCCAATTCCTCCTGCTGGAATGTGCCTGTGCCGTGTCCTGCTGGCTCTGAGGAGGGGAGGGAGGGAAAGGGCAAACTCCTCCTGCATCAGGTGCATGGAAAACAGATCCCTGCTCTCCTGGCAGCCACAGCACAGCCCTGGAATGGCAATAGTGGAATGGCAGCCCTGGAATGGCAATCCTGGAGTAACAATCATGGAATGGCAGCACTGGAATGGCAATCCTGGAATGACAGTCCGGGAATAACAGTCCTGGAATAGAAATCCTGGAGTAACAATCCTAGAATAACAATCCTGGAATGGCAGTCCTGGAGTAACAATTTTGGAATAGAAATCCTGGAATAGAAATCCTGGAATAGAAATCCCTAGAGTAACAATGCTGGAATGGCAGCAGGGGAGATGCAGGGAGGGAGGGTGGCTGTGCTGGTGGGGAGGGAGATGTTGGAGCTGCCCTTTCCATGGGGTTCAGCTCTTGCAGCTGCTCAGATCCTGTCCCCCAGCACAGGGAAACTTTTCAGGGAGACACCAGGATAAAAGGGAATGGCTTCCCACTGGTGATGGGGTTTTGGGAAGGAATTCCTCCCTGTGAGGGTGGGCAGGCTCTGGCTGTGGCTGCCCCTGGATCCCTGGCAGTGCCCAAGGCCAGGCTGGGCACTGGGGCTTGGAGCACCCTGGGGCAGTGGGAGGTGTCCCTGCCCATGGCCTTTCCATGAATCCTGAGCCACACAATGCCCTGCTGCTGGCACATCCTGCTGGGACGCAGGGTGCCTGTGCCCTGCTGGTTTGCTCACCCCAGCCACCATTTGTGGCTGTCCCCTGCGGAATTCCTGCTGCTTTTTGGCTGTGCCCTCCCATCCCAGGGCGCTCCAGGCTGGGAGCTGCTCCCTCCAGAGCCATCCTGGCAGGACCAGGGCAGGGCTTGGTCCCTGTGCCAGGGCTGTGGCTGCTGCCAGGTGAGATCTGTCAGCTCCAGCACGCAGGTACAACCAGTGAGGCTGAGGGAACAGCAGCTCCCAGCTCCTGGAATGTTTTTTCTCCCTGTAAAGTTCACAGCCAGGTCAGTGCACTCCAGAGGGGTTTTTTTTTGTTGTTGTTGCTGTCACAGTGGGGAATTCTCTGGCTCAGCCTCTCTTTGCTCCCAGTGGAAACTCCTTGGCAGGTGAAGCGTGGATTCACCTGCCTCACCTCAGGCAGCTGAGGCAGATGCCAAACCTGAGCCGATCATCCCAGAACAACCACGGAAAGGCACCTGGAATGTCCTCAAGCAGGTGGCTCTGGGATCTGGGGGAGCACCAGGAGTCCCCAGGACATGGGGCACAAATTCCAGCCTCTCCTGGGTGTGTCTGAGCAGCCTCTGGTCCCCAGGGGAGGGACAGGACTCAGTGCAGGGGTCCCTGCAGGGGCTCAGGACTTCACTGGGACCTCCTTGAGTTTCCCAAGGGGAATCCCTCTGGATGAGGCAGAAAGGTTTCCCTGTCTCAGGACATTTTGCTGCTCCAGCACCATCCCAGTGAAGCTCCCAGCACTTGGAATGAGCTGCTCCAGGACTCTGTCTGGACAGGCTGTTTTCTGCACCAAAATGTGGTCGTTGGATGTGAAAAATTTTTGGCTTCCACTGAATTATTGGAGTGCTGGATTGGATGTGGGATGGACTGAAACTCCCCCCACGCCCTGTCCAGCCTTCTCCCTTCTTCCCTAAAGAAATCCCCCTCCCAAACAAAGCTTTGTTATGTCTCATTGTCTTCTCTGGCACTTGGAATTGGGAGTTTTTCCCATCTCTCTCTCTCTGGCATCTTTCCACACTCTCCAAGGCTTTGTTGGTTTTGCAGTGATTCCCACTCTGGGACTCGACTCCAGGACCATGGGAAAGGCTCTGGGGCTGGGATGGGGCTGGGGAGAGGCACCTCTGACCCTGCAGGGCTGGGCTGGGTGAGGAACACGCAGGAGGATCTGCTGGGAGCCTGGAAGGAATCCCAGTTTTATTCCTCAATCCCCGCTTTGGCACAGCCCAGATGTGGCCGTCAGGGACACGTGTCCTTCCTTCCTTCCTTGGGGACAACACTCTCTGGGGCTGGGCTGGGCGCTGGTTGTGTCCAGGGATTCCAGAGAATTATCTGCATTTCCAGCATTATCAGGTCATGGAATCGTGGAAAGTTTGGGATGGGAACTTTAAAGCTCATCTGGTCCTACAAGGAGCAGGGACCCCTTCGCCTGGCGCAGGTCCCTGGGGTTGAACATTCCCAGGGAAACACGAGGCATTCCAGCCTGGGAACTGCAGTGCATGGGAAGGGTCCCAGGCAGAGCCTCAGCAGGGCCAGCAGCTGTGGGGTGACATTTCCTGTGGGCCAGGAGACACCAGGGGGACTGGGAAAACACCCTGCACCTTGCAGCCTTTTGTCCAGCTGGAAATCTTCCCCTGGAGCTGGAATAAAGAGAGATTTCCCCCAGAGAGAGCAAAACCCATGGAAATGCCAGCGTGATGCTGGTCCTGCTGTGCCTCCATCCCCCTGGAACCTGCAGGGCTGCAAACCTGGACAAAACCAGGGCTTCTCCTGACTCCGCCACTCCCTCTGCAGGTTATTCCCAATCCCGTGCATTTCTTGCAGCAAATGAGGTTTCCCAATCCCTGGATAAGATCTGCCTTGCCCTCGGTGGAGTCATTAATTCAATCTGTTGCAATAGCACTTTAATTGGGTTAAATTAGTGCGCACCAGTCCCAGGAGCAGTGGAATAAAGCTCCTAATTGTGTGAGGATGCCGAGTGCTGGGCGGGATCCTGGTCCTTATCTCTTATCTCTTATCTGTCTCCCAGTGCATCCTGTCTCCCAGTCATTCCCGGTGACAGCATTCCAGCAATCCCCAGCTGAATGCTCCACAGTGTGGTAAAACATCGTGGTTGTGGCTGGACTGCCAGAAAAAGCAGAGTTAAAATTAATCAGGGTTTAATAGGAGTTAATCAGATGTAATCAGAGTTAATCAGATTTAAATCAGAGTTTGATTGCTTGTGTTGTGCCAGGTGGGACGATGATCCCAAATTCTGTGTGATGTCCTTTATCCTCCATGTCCCACATTCTTGTGCCCCCTGAGCTCTGCTGTTTGCAGGACCAAGCTGAGCTTTGTCAGGAGCCTCTGATCCATGGAAAAGCTGGCTCTGTGCATGGGAATGGGTGAAAGGATTCAGGTGCTCTGCAGTGAGCCGGGAATCCAGACAGGATGATCCCAGCATGGATTGTCCCAGAGCCAGCTCTGCCTTGGAGAGCACCACCAATCCCAAAGAACCCCTGGTGCTTTATTCCAGCTAAGCCAAGACGCAGATTTAGACAAAATAATAAATGTCCAAATCCATTCTCCTGCTCCTTTGCCTGTAATGCACGGTGAAAGGTCTTTGAACACAATTCCAAGCCCTCTGAACAATCCCATATCCCCCCTCCTCCTGCTCCAATGCACCTGAGCTCCCCTCCAGGAGCTGCTTTGGCTTCATTCCCAAAAACAGGGGCTGGGAATTCCTCCCTCTCCTAACTTCCCGTCCTTTTCCAGAGGATCCCTGCTCAGGCCCAGCATGGGATCCAGGCATGCCCCCAGCTCCGCTCTTTGGTCCTTTCAGCGCCGGAATTCAGCTTTAAAAACCGCTTTGTCTGAGTGAGCCGGGTGTTTCTGGCTGTGCAGCTTCCAGAGGCTCATCCGTGGAAAACAGCAATGGGAAAAACAGATCCAGGAGGTTTTCAGTCATAAAACACAGACCGAAAATGCCCTCGGTGAGCAGAGTTCACAGGCAGGACGAAGGCTCCCGAAACCATCCGGGTTTTTTCTTTTTTTGCAGGATAATAATGTTTTTCATGGATTATTGGGATAAGATTGAGAAACAAAGCCAAAAAGGAAAAAAAATCTCCAGTGCTTTAAGTTTCTGGCATCCCATGTTCCCGACATCCCAGGTCTCAGGAGAGCTGGAGCTCAGGCTTGGAGATGCCCAAAGCAAGGGAAAAAGGGCAATGCTGAGCGAGTTCTGGCTGTTCCCACCCTGCAGACTGAAGGAATTGTGGGAGCTCCAGGAGGGAAGGAGGGAATCCCCAGCTGTCCTGGCATCCAATCACCCCAGAGCAGCGCTAATTGCAGCTGCACTAACGAGCTTTTCCCAGCACCACATCCCGGCTCTCCCTCTCTGTCAGGTCTGTCTGTCTGTCTGTCTCTGCCCCGACACGGGTAGGGTGGTTCTTGGGTGGCACGCGATGCAAAGGACGAGTCTGGACTCTTCAGCTTTTCCATCTTCAGATTGTTTATTGTTTCTTATCTACAAAATTTTCTGTCTGCCCAACAGAGGTCTGATCTGCAAGGCAGCCAAGGGCACTCTGACCACCCACGGGGCGGTCATGTCTTTTTATACTAAAATCTACGTACACAATATTTACCTTTATTTTCCACTGCTTTTCACCCATGTTAGCAAGTGCACCTTCACCATAAACCAATCCCCAAGTGCCATCATCACCACAGGAGATGGAAGACAAGAAGAAGAAAGAAGAAGGACGAGACACGCCCTGATCCCTCCGTCTTGTCTCCATAACCCCCCTGTACCAAAAACCTTAAAGTTTATATTTCACCCTATAAATGTGTCCCTTTTACACCCTTCACTCTAAAGTGATTCTCTTGTCCTCAAACTGCTGTCACTTCTGTGGATGGATCAAAATCAAGCCACCAAACACTCCTGGCAACATTCCAGGATTTTCGAGACCCCCAAGGGTTCTCCTGGCATCTCTGGACATCGGGAACGATGTGCTGAGTTCCCACACCTCTCCTTCCCCCATCCCATTCCTGCTCCCAGCATTGTTGTGTTTTCCTTGATTCGTCCATTATCCAATGACAATCCCTAATTAAGGAACGAGGTGCTGGAGCTGGTGGAGCACCCCTGGCTGTGGAGAGCTCCCAGGAATATCTGCCTTTGCCATCAGGCTCCAGGGCTGTTTGTTTGTGGGAAGCAGCAGCCGGAGAAGCTCTGGTTCCACGCTTCCCATCTGTCTCAATCAGGGAGCTTTTCCACACCTCGGCATTCCTGGCAACCAGGGAGTTCCCTCTGGAGCTTTCCTGCCCTTCTCCTGCCTCTCCACACCTTTTGAGGGAAGTTTCTGCCTCTCCTCCCACGCTGTCACCTCTGGGCAGGGACACGGGGGTGGCTCCAAGCCTCTGGATCCCCATCTGGTGCTCCAGCAGCAATTCCTGTCCCACTGCTCCATCCCTAGCTCCAGGGAAAAGCAGGAAAGCAGGACAACAGCTACCTGTGGGTATTTCAATTGATAAGAGAGTTCAAAGCCATTAATTCGTTGATTTTTGGGGTAGATTTGGTTTAAATCTCATTTATGGTTCATTTTGGCTGCTGCTAAAGGGTAAATTATGGATTCAGGACTTTTTCCCATTTTTGGAGCCTTAAAATGGGATTTGACATCCCCAGGTGGCTTTGGGCTGCCGTGGCAGGAAATAGAGGGAAAATCAGGATTAGAATCCATCAGCACTGGGAAAATGGGGACAAAAGCTTTTTTTCCAGTTTGGAGTGGTTTATTTACATGGGTGGGAAAGGATTTTCCATCTGTTTGCTGGGATTTGGTTGGTTTGGAGGGATAGGATGTGGATCCAAGGCTTCATTCCCAAAACCTGCTCCTGTCCCACCTAGAGCCCAGCCTGCCTCAGCCTGGGGCTCCCCAGCTCCTCAATCCATGGGGCACAGCCGGATTCCCGGGATGGATGAACACGGATAAGGATAGGAGGGAGCTCAGGGATCCGCTTCACTCCAGCTGAAACTCCAGGATTCCTTGGGAATCCCGAGGCTGCCGGAGCTCCAAGCCGATTTCCCGAGCTCTGCTCCCGCTGCCTTTCCCCTTCCTGGGGCGATTTTGCTGGAAAAGCAGACGGGAATCGCTCCTGGAGCACCGCGGCTCCTGCCGGGAGCGCGGGTCCCTGCTGGAAGCGGCGGAGGGAAGCGGGGATTGCGCAGGGATGCGGGATGCAGGCTCGGTTCCCTGCGGGTTCCCTTTTTCCCTTTTCCAGGGAAAGGAGGCAGCGCCTGCCCTGGGGACGGCCCTGCTAAAGCCATTCCCGAGCTGCCTCCAGCCCCTCGCGCTCCTTGCTTTTCCATAGGAAACTTCGCTCCAGAGCCCAGAGTTTGCTCCGGGTTTTATGGGGTTGCGCAATCCAGGGGCTGCTCCAGAGGGGGGAATTTTTTTTTTTCATTTCATTTCGTTGTTATTTAAATTTTTCCGGCTTTATTAGCAAAAATTTTATTTTATTTTTTCTGGTTTTCTAAATTTTATTTTATTTTCACTTTACTTTTACTTTTTATTAATTTTCAGTTTATTTATTTAATTATATTTTTATTAATTTTCGGTTCATTTATTTAATTATATTTTTATTAATTTCGGTTCATTTATTTAATTATATTTTTATTTTCGGCTTATTTATTTATAATGTTTATTTTGGTTTATTTTTGTCTTTTTATTTTACTTATTTCCTTTATGTTTTTATTTCTATTTTATTTTACGTTTTGATTTTTTAATCTTACTCCTGATTTTAATTCTATTTTACTTTTTATTTAATTTTAAAATTCTTTTTCATTTTACTTTTATTTTCGTCTTTTTATTTCCTTCTTTTATTTAATTTCTATTTATTCCTTTTCATTGTACTTCAGTAATTTTTATTTTATTTTATTTTTTAGTTTTACTTTCTATTTCATTCTTCTTCTTATGCCATTTCTTTTTTAAATGTAATTTTTTTTCTTTTTATTTCTTTTTAATTTTATTTCAATTTTTATTTTATTTACTTTATTATATATTTGTTTTCTTATTTTATTTTATTCCATTCCATTCCATTCCCCAACCAAGTGGCAAAAATACCTCTTAGACTGAATATAAGGGAAGGATCACAGGATTTTCCTGCCAACCCAAAGCCCCACGCTCAGGACTTGCCTCAAAGCTCCCAAACCCCAGCAGAGGGAATTTGGGATATTCCCTCTGCAGGTTTAATCCCAAAGTTTAGGGATTTGTGCTCAGAGGGCCTTGAGAAAGTGAATGAGAAATGGAAATATTCCCATGAAAAAGGGGTTTGGAAGTCCCTAGGGACAGCACAGGGTGCCTTTGGAGTGCTGTGCCAGCAAATAGAGGGAAAATTATCCACAAGGATCTGGGAAAAGGGTCAGGAAAGCTCTTTACCACTTTGGCTTTGCAGGACATCAAATGCTTTTCCTTCTGTCGGGTGGAATTTGCTTCCAGGGGGGAATTTTGACGTTCCCTCCCCCTCTTCTGCCCTTTTTTGCTGGAGCATCCAAGGAAGCTCCTGGCTTCTGCAAGGTTTCCAGATTTTCTTTTTCCACGATGTAACCTTTTAAAAATTCTTCTGCCCTTAGGAATCTTGGGATGTTTCAGGTTTCCTTGGCCAATCCGGAGCCTTGTGGAGCTCAAGCTGTTCCTTTGAAGCCACAAAAGGCTCAAATGCAACCTAAGGAATTTGCTACCAGAAAGGGTGGAAAATTCCCCCTCCTCTGGGATGTTCCCTGCCGGATTCAGTGGCAAGAAAAGGGGAGGGAAATAAAAAGGGCAGGGAAATAAAAATGAGGAATAACTCGGCATTTGGGGCCCAATAAAAACAGGGAATCTTAAAGCAAAATGAAAAAAATTGAGAGGGTTTATGGGTGTTTGAGGAAAGGTCAGATTTTACTGGATTTCCTCCCAAGAAGGTCGGAATTTCAAAAGGTTGATCAAGAAATGGTCCCTGCCTGGTTCTGCTGAGCAAAATGTGGAAGTTGTGGAGTGGAGGTGGTGACAAATCCCATGAATTTTTATTTATTTCCTACAATTCAATAATTTCTCTTTCGTTGGCTGGAGATAAAGCTTTGCTCAGATCCACGGTGGGGATGTTGGGACGAGGCTCCAGCTCGGGGCCATCTCAAGACACTCATAAATAATTGGAATTAGGGATTGATTTTCCAGTACCGGCTCCTTGGGTTCAATGGGGATGTGATGGAAAAATGGGAACAGCAGTTTGGGGAAAGGACCTGCAGCACTTCCTCATCCCAAATATTCCTGAGGGGGACTGTTCCTGCTGTTGTCTGGACTCTCCATTTGGAGATCACTGTGTCTTCAACAGAAAAACAATTTCAATCTGATCCAGCTTGTCCTGGATCCCTCCAACCCAAATCCAGAAATCTCATCTCACATGGAATGATTTGGGTTGGAAGGGACACCAAAGCTCATCTCATTCCACCCCCTGCCATGTCAGGGACACCTCCCAGTATTCCAGGGTGCCCCAAGCCCCGTCCAGCCTGGCCTTGGACACTTCCAGAGATCCTGGGGCAGCCACAGTTTCTCTAGGAATTCCAGCCCAGGAATCCTCTCCCTTCTGGCAAAGCCCTGGCGAGCTCAAACACCTGGCCCGACACATCCCAGCAGCTCCAGGAGCCCCTCAGGGCAAACCCCGGCCCAAGGAAAGGCAGGAGAGGGAATTCTGGGCAGCTGAAAATATTCCTGGGGGGAAAAATCCCACCTCATCCCCTTTTGGTGACTCCATCCCAACTCTGCGCTTGGCCGTGGTGCGGCTCCTGCCAAAGGCTGAGCTGGAGCTCCCGCTTTGTGCTCGGGCTCTGGCTGTTGCTGGTTTTCCTTGGGAGCAATCGGGATTTGCACGTTCAGACAACCTCCTGATGCTCGTCTGGCAGCAGGCAGGCCTGGATGCGGCGTAGGAAAGTTCCTTTGTCTCCTGTTTCCATTTTTCTTGGAAGGGAGGGCAGCGCGAGAGGCGGCGGCCGAGGAGCGAGGAGGGCTCGGATGCGCCGGCCAGATTCCTGCATCCAGCAGCTGAGAGCAGGGAAAGGGATTTATCCCTGGCTTGGGGGCCACAGCTGTGATGGGTGCAGGGCTGGAAAACTCCAGGGAGGATTCCCCTCCAGTGTCAGAATCCAGACCAGGATGGGGAGAGGGGGATGGAGCAGTGGGATGAGGATGGGAAGCAGCCCCAAGCAGGAATTCAGGTCCCCAGATGGGACAGTGGCACCCAAATCCTGGGACAGTGGCACCCAAATCCTGGGACAGTGGTACCCAAATCCTGGAGCAGTGGCACCCAAATCCTGGGACAGTGGCATCCCAAATCCTGGGACAGTGGCACCCCAAATCCTGGAGCAGTGGCACCCCAAATCCTGGGACAGTGGCATCCCAAATCCTGGGACAGTGGCATCCCAAATCCTGGGACAGTGGCATCCCAAATCTTGGGACAGTGGCACCCAAATCCTGGGACAGTGGTACCCAAATCCTGGAGCAGTGGCACCCCAAATCCCATGGTGCTCACTGACTCCCTGAAATCCTCAGCTGCCGGAGATTCCTGGAGATTCCCCGGTTCATTTGGACTAAAAATGGTGGAACTGGAAGCCCAAGAAAATGTTATCAGAGTGAGGAGAGAATAGCAAATCCACCCCTTTTTTTCCCCAGTGGAGTTATTTTGAAGGCAGCATCACTTTGCCTGGCGAAACCTGACTCAGGAATTTTGCCTCCTTGAGGCTGGCAGGGCTGGCAGCAGGACAGAAACGTTTGCTCCAAGAAAACTTGGCAGAAAGCAGGATTTCCATTAAAAAAACCCAACCCAAACAAGAAATCGAGTTAATCCCTTCATTCTCTCCGTAGCTTTTCCCTCCCGAGCTGCCTTTCCACCGCCTGCCTGGGTGTGTTTCGGATCCCAGGTGCCTCCCAGCAATTAAGTGGAGTTAAAATTCCTTCCTGACCTTGGGTTTATCAAGCACGGCGCTCAGGTTTGGCATCTGTCAGGCTGCTAAAAGCAACATCCCGCGTGCTGGGGCTGGTTCCCAAAGCCTGAGGGCACAGGGGGGATCGGGAGCAGCTGGGACCAGGAACAATGGTGGAGGCGGGAGATGCTCCCGTGGAAACGCGCTGCTGGAAAACCCAGAGGGAGCAAGAGGAGGAGGAGGAGGAGGGGTTGGCAGGCAGCCACGGCCACAGACACTCCCAGGAGGCACCTGTCCTGCTGGCTCTGCCTTTGGAACTCCTCGTCCGTGTGTGGATGAAGAGTTTGGCTCTCCCTCTCCGCTCCTCCCAAGGTGGGGCAGCCATGGAATGGTTTGGGATTGGAAGGGATCTGAAAGCTCATCCCATTCCATCTTCCATCCATGGGACACCTTCCACTATCCCAGGTTGCTCCAAGCCCCGTCCATCCTCACCTTGGATACTTCCAGGGACAGCCACAGCTTCTCTGGAAAAGTGGCAGTGCCTCCCCACCCTCACAGGGAAGAAAGGTCCTGGGAGACAAAATCTTCATCCCAAATATCCCCCAGGTGGTGTTTCTGATGGTGACTACGCGACTGGTTTGCCTATGTGGGGAAGTGGGAAATGGGTTTTCCAGCTGCCTGTGGTCAATGTCCGTGTCAATCCCAATGGGATGACGTCCAGAGGCTTGGGTGGGATGAACATCTCAGCTTTGTATGGCTCAAATCATCTTTAAATCTGGAAAAAGTAAAAGAAACTGGGACAGTGCCCTGGGATTTGGCTGTAAAATCAAGGAGTTGCTCTAGGTCCCTGTGTCCCACCTGGTCCTCATGGCAGATGGCTTCTTGTAAGGGAAGAGGGCTTGGGAGAGCGAGATATTTATTAGGAATAAAATAAAATAACCAGGCAGCAGAGGATGCAAAATTGGCTCAGATTCCCAGAATCCATCTAAACCTGGCCTTTTTCAGACTGTGTGTGTGGGGAATGTCCTCTGCTCACGTGAGGGAATGGAGCCTCTTCTCCCACTCCACAAAACCCAGGTTAGGTGGGCTTTGTAAGTGAAAACCTCCTCTGACCAAACCTTACGTTTCCATTTCCTGTGTAAAACTGGGAAATCACCACATTTTTATTGGGAATCAACTGTTCTGCCCCAGCTCGGAGCAGCGAGTTCTCCCTCGGCAGAGCTGCTGCTCCATCTGTCCAAAGGGAGCAAAAATTCCAACCCAAACCTTTCAAAAATATCCCAGAAATGGCTTGTTTTGGCTGGGTTGCTCCCGTGAACTTGCTCCAAGCTGGCAGGGAAGCGGGGAAGATCTGCTGGAGCAGGGTGGATGTGGGCGAGCGCTGGAGCAAGGAGAAGCCCTGGAAAGTTTGGGTGGATTTGGAGGAGAGCGGCTTTTTGGGGTGGTGTGTGGAGGGAAAAGCGACTTTTCCACGGATCCAGCTGAATCTGAAGGCTCCTGAAACCAGCAGGCCAAGATGCCACTTAAGGAATTCTCAAATTCCTCCTGCTTTAGTGGATAATAATCCCATAAATAAACTCCTTTCCCACCATGGGAAGCAAAGCAAATATCTTGAAAAAACACATTTTGTGCTGAAAGATTTCAATTCTCCAGCAGGGGCCGGCCCCAGAAAATCCTTTTTTCCCCTTTTTTCCTTGATTTCTGTTCTTCCACAACACTTTGAAATGAAACGATACCAGCAGCGGGAGAGGAGCCGAGTGGATTGTGCCAAACAACCCCGCAGCCTGGAGCTGCTCCCGGCTGGATCCTGGAATTCTCTCCTGTCCAAACAACCCCGCAGCCTGGAGCTGCTCCCGGCTGGATCCTGGAATTCTCTCCTGTCCAAACAACCCCGCAGCCTGGAGCTGCTCCCGGCTGGATCCTGGAATTCTCTCCTGTCCAAACAACCCCGCAGCCTGGAGCTGCTCCCGGCTGGATCCTGGAATTCTCTCCCGCTGGCTGATAACGTGAGCGTGATTCACGCCCTGGCAGATCGAGGTGTCAGCTCCACTCACAGCTCCTTTGAAATGCAATTCCCTTGGATTTTCGTGGGAGATGTTGGGAAAGCTGCTGGGAAAAGAGGAATGGGAGGGCAAGAGAGGCTCGTGGGGGTTGGAAATGCTCCGGGGTCGCTTTTTGGGGTCACTTTTTGCCATCCAGGGTCTCTGGGACAGCACTGGGATGCAGGAATGATGGAGCTTGGATGGAGCTGAACTTTCCTGCACAGTGGTGTTTCCCACCTGGGCAGGACAGATTTTCCTTGGATATGGTGGTTAGGAAGAGCTGTTGAAGCCATGCAGGGATGGAGGAACCACAAAAATTGGCTTTTCCCAAAGTGTTGCTGATGTCGCTGGCTCCGGTGACTCCAGCAGGAATTTTGCACCCATTCTGTGCCGTGGCTTTGCAGAGCTGGGGCTGGCTGGCACCAGGGTCCCTTCTGCTTCCAAGGAAATGGATTTTGGAATGCAGGTTTGGGAATGGAGGTGCTCCCTGGGTTGTTTCATAAAGGTCACACGGCTCCGGCCGCCTGCAGGAAATTATTGTGCCCCAAACTCCAGGAGTTAAGGCAGGGGAAGGAGAAATCCCTGGGAAACAAAACAAAGGGAAAGATGAGAGTCCTGAGAAATCCAGGCTGTCCCTTTAGTGAGGCAGCGTGGATGGAAGGGAAATTCTGGTCAGTACAGTTTTGTTGAAGGGAAAAAGAAGGACACAGATCCTGAGCTGCTTCCCTCAGGCACCGAAGGGAAAAACATCCGAAAATACCTGGAACATCACAAAATTCTGCTGGGGAATGGAGGCACCCTTGGTTTCCTTTGAAAAGGTCAAAATGCCACAATGATTGAGATGGATTTGGTCTAGATGAGGCTTTTCCCACGGCTTTTCAGCTCATCCAGCCTCCAGTTTATTCTCAGAGCTGCTCTCAGAGCATTGCCCCCTCCAAGTTCACTGGAAGTTGCAGTGAACTAAAAAAATCTGTTTTTCCAGCCCCCCACCTGGGGCTGGGATGATTTACTGGGAGTTTGGATTTGCAAAGTACTGAGTGGTGATTCTTGTTCTGGAAAAGTCCCCTTTTTCCATGGGAATTGGGCTTCTAAGCAGGAGTTGTTGGGAACAGCAAATCTTCCGTGGTTTATTGGTCTTTGCTGGGTTTGGCCAGGGATTGGCATCTCCATGGCTGCGCCTGGGGCTCGTGCTGGGTCCCAGAGATGATATTTTCTTAATTAAGGCATAAATAAAATTAAAATTTAAGAAATAAAATAAAACAGAATAAAATAGCAAAAGCAAATGTAGAACTATACAGTGCAAAACTAAACCTAAAACTTTTCCAAGCTTTTCCCCATTCCAGACCGATGAAATCCCAGCCAAACTTCAGCAGCATCCCTACATCTTAGGTGATGGGAGAAATCAAGCCCTGGCATGGAAAAAGGGAGGTAAAAAAAGGCATTTCCAGCTTCCAAAGGGTGATGGATATCCAAAGAAAATTGGGCTGTGGCTGCTGAAATCGTGCTGGGAAAGTTGACATGACCTGGCTGGGTCGTGGTTGAATCCTGTCCTTTCTCAGCCTGCAGTGAAGGAATTGGAGATGCTTGGACACCATCCTGGGAAGGGGCTGGATCTGTCCCTCTGTGGGGTTTGTTTACTTTAGTCTGGGGCGAAGCTTCTGGAGCGCTTTGGAAGCGTTTCCCAGCGTGTCCGCCGGCTGCTCCTCTCGGAATCTGCATTTTTCCTGGTGACCCTCTGTACTGTCCGTGGCCTCTCCTCCTTCCCTCGCCCCCCTCCCCTTGGCAGCAGTGGTGTCAACAAAATTCTGCTCCCAAAAATGCAGCCTGACCCTTTTCTGCCCAATTTTGGGGGCAGTTTTTCCCCCCACTGCTGTCCCAAGTTGGTGGATGGATGGATGGATGGATGGATGGATGGATGGATGGATGGATGGATGGATGGATGATGGATGGATGATGGATGGATGGATGATGGATGGATGATGGATGGATGGATGATGGATGATGGATGGATGATGGATGGATGGATGGATGGATGGATGGATGGATGGATGGATGATAGATGGATGGATGATGGATGGATGGATGGATGGATGGGGGATGGATGGATGGATGGATGGATGGATGGATGGATGGATGATGGATGATGGATGGATGGATGGATGGATGGATGGATGGATGGATGGATGGATGATGGATGGATGATGGATGGATGGATGATGGATGGATGATGGATGGATGGATGGATGGATGGATGGATCTTGGCTTTGATGTTGAATTTTCCTGGCTGGTGCCGGCCTTGGAGCTGGGGATGGAAGGAGGTTTGTTCTGGGAGCACAGCAGGGTTTCCTGGGAGCCTGGTGGATCCCACTGGGAGAAAGTTGGAGTCAACAACTTGAGGGGGCTGCTCCCCCTCAGCAGGGCCCTGCCACGTGTGGGGAGAAGGGAGCTGCTGCTGGAAAAACTCCTCAAGGAATTCTCTCTGAGATGCAGAGAACGAGCTGGATGGGAGGACTGTGCTTTGAGGTTGGATCCCTGGCTTTGGGGTGGAGCTCCTGGATTACGTGGGAATGCTCCTGGATTACGTGGGAATGCTCCTGAATAACGTGGGAATGCTCCACGTGATGCTCCAACCTGTTCTTCTCTACGTGCTTGGATGATGTTGGAGCATTCCTGCAGGGATTTTCTTGGAGAAGCAAAGCTCAGCCTCTCAGTGATGGGCTCCCTGTCCGTGTCCAAGGTTTCATCAGCTCCTTTTGGCTGCTCTGGGAGGCAGCTCCACCACGGCATTCCCAGGAGGATCCTTCCATCAATCCAAGAATAAGGAGAACAGACGAGGGGCGGAGGCAGTGGATCCGGGCTCTCTCCTCTCTGGAATGACGGCATCAGTTGTGGGATTGTGAGGATGAGAACTGGGATGAGCTCCCTCCAAGAGGGTGGAGGGAGCGCCCAGGGGATGGTGGCAGAGATTTGGCTTTCCCCAAACAGCTGGGAGCAGCCAGCTCCACACACTCCGAATTATCCTGCTGGGCGACTTCCAGCGCTCGGTTCCCACTGAATTCCTGGCCCTGGAGCGTTATTGTCAGGATGCTTTTGTCTGACTCAGGCCACTCCAGTCCCACCCCAAAGTGTCTCCCAGTCTCCTCCCAGCCAGGAGCACAGTGGCTGCTGGGTTTCGAGGAAGCCTCCTGCTTCCCTGTCCCTTCTCAGTCAGCTTTTCCTCACCCTCCCACTTTTGGGGCAGGCTGGAGCCCGTCCACGGGGTCTTGGAGCCCATCCATGGGATCTTGGAGCCCGTCCATGGGATCTGCTGGTCTATTGTTTGACTGCTTCCTAACCAGCTTTCGTCTGGGTTGCTGTTTGGGGATGGCTCAGTGAGAGCTGTTCTCAAGGAGACACTTGGAGAATCCCAGAAAATCGGGAAAATGTGGCTGCTGGAAGTGTCAGAGACCATTAACAGCGCCAGACGTGCCCTTTCTGCTCCCTCTCCTTCGCCATTCTGCTCGCTCTGGGTTGGTTTTTCCGGGAATTCTCAAGGCTTTAAATAGCAATTCCAGAATGGCAGCAGCTGGTGAGGAGCTGAGTCCACCCCTCGTCATCCAGACCAGCCACGCTCCATGGGAATTCCTGCAACTTGGGGAGGACAGAGCTGCTGGAGAGCCACCAAGGAGCCACCCAAAGCCACCCCAGCCTTCCCCACCACCCGAGTGTTTCCCAGCTTTAAAACTGGGAATGGGCTTGGGATGGGAGGGTTGGTGGTCCCAAACATCCCCCAGTGACCTTGGCAGAGGCTGTAGATGCACAGGATCACATGTTTGCCAAGGTTAGAAGAGAGCTCCAAGATCATTGGATCCAGCCTGGGACTGATCCCTCACCAGGAAAGGCCGCAGAAGGAATTCCTGTGGGAATGACTGGACCATAAAGTCCCCACAAAGTGGGGAGGAATTCGCTCCTGGTCTCTCATGCCTGCGCCTCTCCGTCCGCTACCCTTGGAGATGGGACACTGGTCTTGCTGGGACAGCAGCTGTGTCCAGGAGGGACCCAGGATCCAGCATTTCCCAGCTTTGGGAACAAGCAGAGGGCTCATAGCTCCTCTGCAGGCAACCCTTTGGAACCCAGGATTGAAAGGAGACACGAGGAAAACAGGCTGTGTGATGTCTCCTGCAGCCAGGCAGGACTTATTCCATAAACTTCCCCATGGCACCACTGCAGAGCTCTGGGGGAGATGCAGAGGCAGCAACCACACCAAGACCCCTCTGCAAGGTGTGCTCACCTCATTGGGACACCCTGGAAGTTGTCCCTAAAACATCCCTGAGGATGGATTTTAGGGAAAAGAGTGGATGTGCTCCAAGGCCTTGCTATTGCCCAGAGGGATTTCAGCCCCTGCTGCCCCGAGCTCGCACATCTGGAGGGAGAAACCCCAAACTGCAGGAACCTTTCTCCCTCCCAGGTGCCACCTTGCCCTTTTTTGGGCTTATCCACCCCAAATTCCAAGGCTGGTGTTTCTCCCATGCCCTCTTTGGAGGGATGAAGCTCCCAGATGGGAAGGCTCCAAGCTTTCCTGCGGTTTTCCAGCGCCACTGGGAGGCCGTGGCCGCCCAAAAGGAGCGGCCAGTATCAAACATCTGGGTCTGATATCTCTGTTTACCACAGGCTCGTTGGGAGCCACATTCATGGCACGTGAAGTCATCTGGCGTCCTCTGGAGATGCTTCCCTGCAGCACAAAGTGGCTCCCTCGGATCCGCAGCTCATCCCACTCTCCATCCCTCTGGCTGCGAGGAGACGGAGGGGGAAGAAAAAAAAAGAGAAAAAAAAAAAATCTGTGTTGATTTGAGCATTGTGTGAAAGTATTTTCCCATCGTTTTCCATGAAAAGCATGATTTAATTAACATTTTTAGATGTTTATTATTGAAGGAAGCCTGTGCTGCTGCCGCTGCCTGGGTTGGGTTATTTTTTTTCTCTTTTCTCTTGGTTTTCCCCAACTTGTGTTTGTTATGAAAGAGTTGAGTCACATTCCGTGGGATAGCTGGGAGGGAGGGGGAAGGATGGATGGAAGGATGGATGGAAGGATGGATGGATGGATGGATGGATGGATGGATGGATGGATGGATGGATGGATGGACAGCACCCACCCACCCCAGCCTGCTCCACCTGGGATTCTGTGGGGCATCAGCTTGCTGTGGTTGCTGTCCATGTGTGGAATAAGTCAGGAATAACTTTAAATGGCCTTCAAATTCCCAGACTGGCATTTTATTTTTATGGTTACACTATCAGTGTGAGAAGCTCCATCGGCCTTCTTCCCATGGCTATCATGGAATCTGAGAATAGTCTGGGCTGGAAGAGACTTTGTGTTCTGACACCTCTGGTTGAAGCAGCATTTCTTGGGATTTATGGCTTTTAAATAATTGATTCTTGGCTTTAGGAAAAGGAACTGTTGGGATACACCTTTCCAAAGGCAGAGCACCCAAACCCAGGAGAGGAATCGAGGTCATGGTGAGGATCTGATGTCCTGACCTCAGCAGAGCTGCTGGGAAAAGGAGATTTTTTAAGAGATTTGGGAGTGTAAGGGGGAGTGTCAGCCTGGCTCCTGATGGGATGTGAAAATCCCAGTGGAAAAACTCCCTCCATCCATCCCAGCAGGTGAACTGAGGTGTCACCAGTGGCAGTGGTGGATCTCAGGATGCCAGGAGATCTGTCCTAGCTCCTAGGAGTTATTTTCCAGTTTTACAAAGGAAATGAAAACATAAACTTTGGTCAGAAGAGGCGTTCTCACCTAAAAATCCCACCTAAACTTGCTTCCTGGGAAAGCCCCTGTGGATTTCATGGGGTGGGAGAAGGGGGTCCATTCCTAATCTCTTCTAACCATGACTTGACCTGGTTTTGAGGGTCCGCAAAGACCTGTCCAGGTTCCTTTTGAGGATCCAGCAAACCCCGTCCAGGTTCCTGACCCAGTTCTCCTGGAGACCCCTTGGTCTCTGAGGAGGTTGGTGACAGATTTTTGCCGAACTTGGGTGCTGGCTCTTGAAATCAAGTAACATCTTCAGGTGAAAGGTTTCAGATCTGGATCAGGGCTGTTTAGGGCCAAAAAAATCCCAAATTGAGGTCCACAGTCCATTTTTGTCTCCAGGGCTCTGCCCAAGGAGGGGGTGGTGGTGGTTGCAGGTCTCATGCACCAGTCCCAGGGATGGGTTTTTTACCACTTTGTGGCTTTGCTTAAAAAAAAAAAGGAGAAAAGAGAAAGAAAGAAAATCCATTTTTAGCCCTTTAAGCACATCCTTAACCTCACACCAGCTCCGGAGGCTCCCCCGCACCAGCGCCGGGGCTTTACTCATCAGGAAAGTAAACATGGGCTTTAGGGCTCTGAAACAGCTTAAATCCCAAAAAACCCGCCCTGGAGGACAGGGATAAACAGTGCTCCAATGTTATCGTTTGTGCAGGGGGTGCTGGACGCGGCCACGACCGCAGGAGTTCCTCCCCAGCTCGGGAAAGTGCCTGGGAGCTTGGCCGGGAGCAGCTGGAGCAGGGAACGGATTTGTTTGGCATCGCCTGCCCTTAAAAAACAGCTCCCCCACCTTCTGGGGGGCCCCCATCTCAGGGGTGACTGCGGGTGGCTCCATCAGCGAGATGGGTTTGGAAAACTCCCTCTCCCGATGCTCCGACGCTCCGCAGCCGGCGCCGTTCCCAGAGGGTTCCAAAATGGGTCACAATCAGCTCTGGCTGGGTGGGAGCTGATCCTGAGGAGGCCCTTGGACTCCACGTGGGGTTTTGTGCTGGTTAATGGTAGGGCTGGATGATCCTGGAGGTCTTTCCCAGCTGGAATGATCCTGGGATTCTCCTCCGTGCACCAGACCTGCGCCGGGAGCTTGCGCCGCTCTGCTCCGGGAGACGCCGTAGGAAGCAGGGAAGGTGTGTACACATATTTATATCCCAGAAAAATCCCAGCCCTCGGAGGCTGGAATTGCACAGGGGCCCTCTCCTCGTCTCTCTCTGGGGCTAAAGATAGCCCTGAGTGCAGCTGAGCCGTGAATCAGGAGGAAAAGATGTGGGTCAGCTCCTGTGCCGGGGAGGAACCCGGGCTCAGACCCCACAGCTGCTCCTGATCCCGCTCCAGAGGCTTCAGGAAAGGCTCCCAAACCCCCAGGATCGATGGATTGTGGGGCTGGGGTCTGTTCCATAGGGATGGAGTTGGCGCTGGGAGCAGGGATCCAAGCGGTTCAACCTGGAATTCCCAACCCATGGATGTGTGCACACGCGTGTGCTTGGTGTGACATCTGCGTGTGCTGGGACAGGGTGACCACAGGCACGTGTCTGTGGACACATGGATGGTCACTCGTGTCCATGGACACACTGATGGACACACGTGTCCATGTGTGCCCCCTGGCCATGGGAGTTAATCCCTCTTTTAAATCAGTTTTTTTCTCGTCCCACTGTTGCAAAATCCACTCCCGTTTTTCCTTGTCAGAGAAAAACCTGACCTGGGCTCGGAACCAGGCAGAATCCCAAAGGACAGGCAGGAGGCTGGAGCTGGGAGCCCTGGAAGTGTCCCTGGCCCTGTCACACACTCCAGGTGTGCTCACGGAGCAGTTGCTGTATTTTCCATGCTTCGCTTCCCCCTTTTCCATCCCAGGAGCGGGTTTCCCTCTTGAAGGCAACTCTGCTCCCAAAATAAATGAGGAAGAGGACAAAGTGGCATTTCTAGAGTGTGGCATCACCTGAGATGTGGCTGGGTCACAAAATCATGGAATGGGTTGGGTTGGAAGGGACCCTAAGCTCATCCCATTCCCTGAGCCATGGGCAGGGACACGTCCCACCATCCCAGGCGGTTCCAAGCCCCTGGAATCACACCTCCCCTTGTGGAAGGGACACTTGGTGCCGTGCCACGGGTTAACGAGTGCCTGAACTGCTTCACCTTGTCCCAAAACACCACAATTTTGGGCTGGGAGTCCCATCCCCACTTTCCCTCTCCCTCCATCGCCGCTGGAAGGTCCCGGCAGAGCTCGGAGGTTGAGGAGACAAAACTGGGACGTGCTGGGAGCCATGACCTGCCAATCCTGGGAGCAGGAATCGCCGTGGGCGAGCCGGTGCCTCTGGCTCCTGCTCCAGCCCGGCCACCGCCGTCCCGAGGATTTCCACCCTCCCGAAGCCCCGGCGCCAGGAAATAGTTAACCACTCCAGGATTTTGATTAGCAGAGCCTTAAAGTCAGTAAAAAAGACAGTCGGGGAGAACTCTCAGGAGCATGCTAATGAAGTGAAGTCATCCGCACACACCAGAGGAGTATCCATGCCTGCTCCACGCCGGAGGATTCCCGCAGCCCGGCGCAGGTGGAGCGGGGCCGGCGGGGACCCGCGTCCCGACACCTTTGCTCCCCTCCCTTTGGATATTGCCACGCTTTCCCTGGGATTTTTTTTTTTTTTTTTTTCTTTTCGCCTCACTGGAGCTTAATGATATTTCCAGCTCAGCGGGAGCTGCGGGAAGACTGGAGATAGCGCAGAGAGAGGCTTGGAAAGGCAGCAAAGGCAGCTCCCGGCTCGGCGGGAAAGGTGAGGGCATTCTCTTGGAAAATCCCTTCTTTTCTTGGGAAACCCCTCGGGTTCCTCTCTGTCGCCGGCGCTTGCTGGGGGTGGGGAAAGGGGGAAGCAGACGGTGCTGGCTGTGCAGCTGGAAAGTTTGGGAAGTGGGGATTTTGGGGGATGGAGATGTCCTGGTGGTGTCCAGGTATGGAGCTGGAGCAGCCGCCTTAGTCCCGCTCGGAAAAATCCCTGGGCAGTTTTTAGAGCATTAAAAACCATCCCTCTGCTCTTGTGGGACTTTGCAAAGAAGCTGTGCAAAGGTCGGGTCCTTTCTGTTGGGATGGGTCCCTCCTGGGTCCTACCTTTGCTGTAAAAGTTGGAATTTTTTTGGGAATAACTCAGAAACTTAGAACAGAGCAAAGTTTTAGTTGAGCCTGAGGGCTAAACCCAGTAACTCCAGCGTGGCCAAATCCACGGCGGAGCTGATGAGTCGCCGGGGCTGTTTAATTTATAAGAAGTCCCCACACGAAAACATTGCAGTTTTGTTTATGAGAAATGCAAGAAAAATATGCAGACGAGGTTTTGCTCCTAAACAGCCGAGGTTAACCCGTTCAGGACGATGGCTCCAGGATTGTTCCTGGGATAAGCTGAGCACAGATCACTTTCCAGCAGTTAGAAACGAGCTGGTGACTCAGTGGCTGCCTCGGGTTTAGCGCTGTGCAGATCCTCAGTCTGGCTGTCCCCAAATTTTGTGTTTTCTGCCTCATGGAATTTGAGTTTTCCTTTCGGAGAAGCGTCCGAGCTTGTGGCACCGCGAGGATCTCGAGGCGGGCGGAGAGGCAGCTCCCGGGTTTCGGGGATCTCCTGGAGCACCCCGCTCCTCGCTGCAAAAATGCATCTGTGAGAAACAAAATCTCCTGATTTTATCCATATGGGATTAGCAGGATATCAGCATTTACTGGATTTTTGGGCCTAGGCACTCCCAGCAGGGCTGGTGACAGGATTACATTTTTAATGCTCTGTGGAAGCATCGTTTCCTCATATCCCAAAAAGTGAGAGCTACTCTAAAAGCAACACCTCTGTCCCAAGGCAGAGCCCTGCAAACCCCATCCCTGGAAAACAGGGATGTTCCCCTGCCATCCTGTTGCATTGCCTTCCTGGGAAGCTTGTCCCCTTTCAGGATCCCTGTGCTCCCAGCAAAGGCACTTTAGGGTGACATCTCTGCAGCCCTGTGGTGGCAAGCCCCAGTGATGAGGTTTGGGGAAGGAATTCTTCCCTGTGAGGGTGGGAGGCCATGGCACAGGTGCCCAGAGGAGCTGTGCCTCCCCTGGATCCCTGGCAGTGCCCAAGGCCAGGCTGGATGGGGCTTGGAGCCACCTGGGATGGTGGAAGGTGTCCAGAGTGGGACTGGATAATCTTCAGTGTCCCTTCCAATCCTGTTCTGGGATTCTGGAATTCCCTGACCCTGGGTGATGTGTGCCACCTCCGTGCCCCCCTCCCAGCCCAGCTTCCCTCTCCCGGCTCTCAGGGTGATCCTGGCACTCCCCAGATCTGAGATTCCCCTGGTGCGTCCTGCCTGATCTGGGCTTGTGGCTGCACCGAGCTAGGAATGAGCAAAAATTCCCAATTCCTCCTTTTTTTCCTGTGGGTAGGGTCTGGTCCCCCACTCGGCAGCGGGTCCAGCTGTGGCCAGCTGTGGGTGGCAAAGCCTGACCCCTGGCTCAGCTCTGGCTGCCTTTGGAGGGAGATGGGAGCACGTTTCAGAACCTGGGATGCTGGAATGCTCCTCTCCCCAGCCAGCACATGGATTTTGTCCCTCTCCCAAGCTCGGTTTCAGCTGGAGCTGCTCCATCACCTTCTGGTTGTCTCCATCCCATGCAAATATCCCGGTCCCTCCTTGTGCTGGTGGCATTTCCCCCGCAGCTTTCAGGGGGTTGCAGGGCTCTGAGACACCAAAAAATCATCCAGGGGGAGCTTTCTGTGGGCTTCAAACCCTCTTGGAATGTCCCCCATCCCTTCTGGCTGGCGGTGCTTGGAGCAGAAAGGTGTTAAAGGGCCCGTGGCCACTACTGAGCAACAGTTACCAACAACCTCAGGCAAATAAAATGCAGGAGACGATGGAAACAGCTTCCCTGGGTGAGTCAGGAGCGGGTGGCTGCTGCTCCCTGCTCCTTCCTCGATGACAGCATTCCCCATGCAGCCCCTGGGGACTGCAGAGCTGGGATATTTATGATGCTTTCACAGAACAGGAGTTTCTCTGGCTGCCGGCAGAGCGGGAGTGAGGAGCTGGGATTTGCACGTCCCCGTGCTTTGGGCTGGGTTTGTGGGGCTGTTATGGGATGCTCCTGGTGCCATGTGCTCTTTTCCTGGGAATTTTGGGCTCCTGGAAGGTCATCAAGGCAGCAGCCAAGAAGGAAATGCAGGTGTGGAAGGAAGGAAGGACGTTATCCCAGTGCTGTTTGACACAGATCCTCCAGGAATGGATGGCTCTGGGGTAATTTTGGGGAGGCTCTGGCACATTTTTCCCAGAGAAGTTGTGGCTTCCCCACCCCTGAAAGTGTCCTAGGCCAGGCTGGGGCAACCTGGGATAGTGGGAGGTGTCCCTGCCCATGGCAGGGGTGGGATGGGATGAGCTTTAAGGTCCCAGTCCATGATTCTGTTCCACAGAATTCCCCCCACAGGGCTGAGCATTCCCAGGGAAATGCCTGGGCTGCATCCAAAGGTGGGAGAGCAGGAATCACTTCTGGAGGTGCCCATCCCGCTGCTGATTCCCACTCCAGGCAGTACCAAGAGAACACAAAAGTGACATTTACTCAAAGCCTCTAAAAATCAGTGATTTTATCCCAAGGCAGCTTTCCCAGGATGGCCCTGCTGCTGCTGCTGCTGGAAGGGCTGGAAGCCACTGGAAGGGCATTTTCCAGGGCCAGGTGGATTTATTTCAGCTCTGAGCTGCCATTCCCTAGCTCCATATAAAAACATCCATGGACATTTGTCCATCTGTCCGAGCCCATTTGCAGAGGCCTTCCCTGGATCCATCCAGAGGGATTCCCTGGATCTCCTGGCACATTGTGCTCCCAGAATCTCCCAGGATTTGGGGACAGCAAAGACAAGTTTTTTCAGGAAAAGTGTCCATGCCAGAGCTGCTTCACCATCCCATGGGCTGTGCTGCAGGCTCTGGCTGCCCAGGGATCCCAGCTGTGGGAAGAGGATGGGATTTGGGCTGCTGGAGGGGACCTGGCTCCTGCAGTGTGGTTGTGCCTTCCATGACTCCCGTGCCCTCTCCAAGGTGGAAGTTTTGGGCTGTGCAGCATGGGTGAGCCAGCAGAACCCTCAGATAGTCAGGAGATCCCTGTCAGAGGGAAGTGCAGCTCTTTTCCCAACAGCCTTTAAGCACATCCCAGCCCAGAGCCCGTTCCTCCTCACCCTGGGCATTGCTCTCAGCACTGCTGCTGCATTCCTGGCATTCCCACCCTGCCACTCTTCACCATTCCTGTGGATGCTCCCTCGCCTTCCCGGCCTCTGTCATCCCCAGAGCTGCTGAGGAGCCCCTGGAATTCGTGGCTGCCACCCCCAGCTTTTCCTGGGCAGGTGAAATGATGGAGATCCTCATCCAGGTGCCTCTGGAGCCGTTGTCCCTTTGCCCTCCACCCTCTGGCATCACCCACGGCCCGGCCTGGCTGCAGTGACAGCCACGAGGACTGGGCTGAGAGTGCCACCACTGCAGGATGTGGCACTGCCCCATGTCCTGGGTGTGGCACAGGCTTGGAGGAGCCTCTCCCGGAGCTCCCACCTTTCCCTGGGAAGGACAGGGAGTAGGACACGGATCCAGCGCAGAGGCTTGGGTTAGAGAGTGAGCCCAGCACCTTCAGATGTGCTCCTCTGGGAAATCAAGAGGAGGGGATGCAAAGCCCTTGGAAGCTCCTGGTTTTGTGGGAATTTGGGGTGGCATCGCTCCAGGTGCTCCGCAGGGAATGTGGGGACAGGGGTGGCCCCACCAGCCAGGCCCTGAACCCTCTGAGCTGCATCCCTTGGGATCCCACCCCCAGCACCAATCCCTGGGAGCATCCAGCCCGTCACAGGAGCTTCCTTCACTCAAAAGGAGAATTTCTCCCATGGCAGAGGGAGATCCCCCCATCCCAGTCACATTCCTGCTGCTCCAGAGCCTCCGTGCCCACAGATCCTGAACAATTCCAGCCTGGGAAGTGCAGCAATCATGGAGAATGCCAGCCTCGGAAGTGCAGGAATCTTTCAAAATTCCAGCCTGGGAGGTGCAGGAATCCTGCAGAATGCCAGCCTGGGAAGTGCAACAATCCTGCACAATTCCAGCCTGGGAGGTGCAGGAATCCTGCACAATTCCAGCCTGGGAAGTGCAGGAATCCTGCAGAGTTCCAGCCTGGGAAGTACAGGAATCCTGAACAATTCCAGCCTGGGAAGTGCAGGAATCCTGCAGAGTTCCAGCCTGGGAAGTGCAGGAATCCTGCAGAGTTCCAGCTTGGGAAATGCAGGAATCCTGCAGAGTTCCAGCCTGGGCAGTGCAGGTCCAGGCTGTGCTGGGATCATCTCACAGGATGGATCTCTGCTTCCCTGTGGGAGCTCTTCCCTCTGCTCAACACCCTCGTGTGTCCCATCTGGGCATCCCAAACGCAATTCCTGTGTCTGCATCCATGGGATTGTGCACCTTCCCCAAAGCATCCCCACTTTTCTTCTTCGCTTCCAGGCTCTAGGGAAAAATGCCCTTGCAAGGGATGGAGTTCTGTCCCATGCCTTGACTAAAGGGGAATGGAAGGAGAGGCTTTAGCTTGAGTTTATCCCAATTAAAGTGCGGGATACAGCTCGGGATCACGGCGGCACCGCTCTCCTCGGTTCCCAAAGGATTCCCGGGGGGCAGCATGGGCCGGGGAGGCTCCCGAGCAGGTTTTGGACAGCAGCCGGCGTTTTGGGGCGGGAAGCTGAAATCCCGGAGTACAACATCGCCACCTGTTTGCAGCAGGAGAACGTACAGCGGGAGAATTCCCGGCCGGATGGATCCCAGCGGGATGAGCTCCGGGGCAGGAGCCCATCAGGACACAGCCCACCGGGATCAGCCCCTTGGGACAGCCTCAGAGCAGGACGAGTCTTACCGGGATGCAAACATTGGGATAAATTCCACTGGGATGCAAGTCCATGGGGGTGCACCCCATCGAACAACGCTCCACCAGGATGTATCCCATCAGGATTGAACCCCAAACCAGGATAGATCCCACCGGGCTGCATCCCATCAGGATAAATCCCACCAGGATTGAATCCCAAATCAGGATAGATCCCACCGGGCTGCATCCCATCAGGATAGATCCCATCAGGATTCAACCCCAAATCAGGATAGATCCCACCAGGCTGCATCCCATCAGGATAGATCCCATCAGGATTGAACCCCAAATCAGGATAGATCCCACCAGGCTGCATCCCATCAGGATAAATCCCACCAGGCTTCAACCCCATCAGGATATATCCAAACAGGATTCAGCCCCACCAGGATTCAGCCCCATCAGGATTCAGCCCCATCAGGATAGATCCCAACAGGATTGAACCCCAAATCAGGATAGATCCCAACAGCCTGCATCCCTTCAGGATAGATCCCACCAGGAATCAGCCCCATCAGGATGGATCCAAACAGGATTCAGCCCCACCAAGATTCAGCCCCACCAAGATTCAGCCCCATCAGGATTCAGCCCCATCAGGATTCAGCCCCATCAGGATGTATCCCACAAGGATTCAGCCCCATCAGGATGTATCCCACCAAGATTCAGCCCCATCAGGATTCAGCCCCATCAGGATGTTTCCCACCAGGATTCAGCCCCATCAAGGAGCCCCATATCAGGATGCAGCCTATTGGAAAGTCCGAAATCAGAGGAATCCCAGCAGGGTACAGCTCCATTAGGATGTATCCCACCAGGGTGCATCCCATGGGACAGCTCTCCATCAGGAGGGCACCAGGATGAAAACCCAATGTTCAGGGTCACCCTCGTGTGATGGGGAGTCACTGAAAGAGCTCCAGGTAAAATTCCACAATTATTTGGGTTGAAAGGACCTTAAAGCCCATCCCATCCCACACCTTCCATTATCCAGGTTCTCCCAGCCCTGTCCAGCCTGGCCTTGGGCACTGCCAGGGATCCAGGGGCAGCCACAGCTGCTCTGGGCACCCATGCCAGGGCCTCACACTCTCACAGGGAAGAATTCCATCCCAAAATCCCATCCATCCCTGCCTTCAGGCAGTGGGAAGCCATTCCCTGCGTCCTATTGCAACAAGCCCTGCTAAAAAGTTAGGATATTTTGGATATATGGCAATAAAGCCAGGATCCCCCCCATGCTGGGTTTGTCCTCCTTCCCCTCAGAGCTCAGAGCTGCTCTGTGCTGACACAGCACGTGCAGGATATCCCAGCCCCTGGGATAAACCCCCGTGCTCCCCCCGTTTCCATGGATAACGTGCTCATGGATTAAGTGTCAGGCTTTTGTTTGAAAGAAGCCTTCAGGAAAATGACTCCACGAGGCCTCTGCGTGTTTAAATTTGTCAGGATTTGAAATATTTGGATTCCCTGGATGAGCCTGGACATTTAATGGGCAGCCCTTGAGCGGGAAGCTCTGGCTGCTGCAGGAGGGAGCTGTGTTCCCACTCCCACAGACCTCTCCCCCTCTGGAAAACGGGAATGGGCCAGTGGGGATTGTTCATTAATGGGGATTTATGGCACAGACCCGCTACTGTTTGGTCAGGACAAACAGCCCTAAGTGGGATTTTAGTGCTGGGGAAGCGGCCCTGGGGCTGGGGCTGCCTCCCAGCTGCTCACAGAGGGCTGAATTCCCTCTTCAGGGGAGCACAGGGAATGGATGGAGCCAAGAGGCACCAGGATTTGGGGTAGGAAGCAGAAATAAATTCAGGTTCATGATTGGGGTCCTTCACCTGTGCTGCGTTTTCTCCCAGGAAGTTTTGGTTGGGGAATTCACTCCTGGTGTTCCCTTTGCTGGTTTTGCTCTGAAGATGTGTTGGTGTTTATCCAGATGCAAATGACTCCATGTCTGGGCTGGTCCTGGACCCAGCTGCTGAGGGATGGAGGATCTGCTCCCCCAGGAACTGGGGATGGGCTGGATCCCCCTGGTGCTCTGCAGAAACATCTCAGAAGGGGCTGGGATCTGGGGCTGGGATCTGGGGCTGGGATCTGGGGCTGGGATTTGGGGCTGGGATCTGGGGCTGGGATCTGGGGCTGGGCTTTGGGGCTGGGCTTTGGGGCTGGGGCCCAGGCTGGTGGCACCACGGGGGAGGACAGGGCAAGGAGAGACTTTTGGGGCAGTGGAGCCCAAAAGTGGCTCAGTCTCCACCTCCAGATTCCCAGGTGGGTTTTGGGTGGCAGAAACAACCCGTGTCTCCATCCATTTGGATGGATTCCATAGATTTGCTCCCTCTTGGTTTGGAACTCCAGGAATGTTGGCCAAAGCCATGTTCCAAATGGTTTTCCCTACATTTCTGCTGGGATTGGGTCTGTGCCAGTGGAAATGGGGCATTTCTGGGCAAAGCAGCACCAAATCCCCTCCTCTACCACCGAGGTCTTTCCTCTCAGCCCTGAGGGTGTCCTCATTCTTTTCCCAGTCCCCATCCCATATTAAAATCATGGAAAGGGTTGGGTTGGAAGGGATCTCAAAGCTCATCCAGTTCCAAACCTGGCACCTTTCTCCATCCCAGGCTGCTCCAAGTTCCACCCAGCCTGGCCTTGGGCACCTCCAGGGACGGGAACCCCAACCCTCCCTGGGCAGTTCCAATCCCTGACCCCCCTTTCCATGCAGAAATTCCTCCTGATGTCCGACCTGAGCCTGTCCTGGCACAGCCTGAGGCCACATCCTTTTGTCCTGGCAGAGCTTTGTCACCTTCTGCCTCCCACGGGTGTCCCTGGGAGCGTGTGCTGGCGCTGCAGGTGGCAGCTGGGGACAGGCAGTGCCTGGGCCATGGTGGGGCTGGAGCTGATGGGAGGTTGTTGGGAGCTGTTTGTGTGGAGCTGGAATTGTTCTCCCCACGCTGGTCCTTGTTATGCAAAGCCAAGTCCTAAAAAAATATTGAATTTCCTGTGCCACAATTTGGAGGAAAAGCACTTCTCTGGAATTCTGCAAATTCTGGAATTCTGGGGGGTGTCCCTGCATCCTGAGCACCTCGGGGTGGGAATGAAGTCTGTGTAGAGCAAAGACCCAGACCAGGGCAGAAACCTCTTCCTCCCCCTCCTCCTCCTCCTCCTCTTTTTATGATTTTTTAACCCTCCAGCAGCTCAAAGCCCTCTGAAAAGCTGCTTTTGATTCACATACTCCAAAAAAAATTCAGGCTGAGCCACTGTGGCTCCAATAAAACTTTAAAGAGGGTCTGGACTTGGTGCTGGGAAGGAGCTGGGATGGAAATGGGAATGAAGGAAAGCCTGGTTGGTGTTAGGAGAAATCTGGGACAGCTCCTGGCTGTGGTGACATTGGGGGATGCAGCAGGACTGGATGGAGTGTCCAGGTCCCCAGAGCATCCTTGTTCCAGCTCTGGATCAGCCATGGCCCATCCAGAGGGGCTCTGGGATGATCCCTGCAGGACTGGGGCATGGCCAGGTCCAGGATAGGAGGAAGAGGAAGGTGCTGTTCCCTCCTCATTGCTCTGTTTGACTCTGAATGCCAAAAAAGCAAAGGAGAAGGATTGAATTGCAGCCAGGTTCGGGGGGATGGAGGCAGGAAAGGGCTCAGGGCTGCAGGTGACACCCAGGAGGTTTGTTTGGAAGTGATGGGGCTGGAAAAGCCAGGATTAACTGGGTTGATTGGAGATGGGGAAGGACAATCAGTGCCTGCTGTGCCTGGCACAATCCTGGATCCAGAACTGGAAGCTGTGGTGGCACCTCCGGGCAGGTGCCAGGCTCCAGGACAGCCCTGCCCTGGGGCAGCTGCTGCCTCACTCCTGGAAGATTCCCAGCTTTTCTCTCCCGTTTTGCAGCCATTTAGGCACAGGAAGTTGGGGATTGTGCCAAGCAGGCAGTGCAGAGGTGGAACACGGTGCCAACCATCTCCAATCAACCCAGTTAATCCTGGATTTTCCGGCTCCATCGCTTCCAAACCAATTCCTGGAGTTCCACGCGTGCCAGGTCAAATGAACACAGAGCCCTGGATGCGTGGGGGATTCCTGGAGGGGACAGCAGCCTGGGAATGGGAATGGGGACACAGCCGGGGCCACCGCGGTGGCATTGGGGCACCAGCAGGGACCCCACATCCCCCGGGCCAAACGGGAGCCTCGGGGATGGGGCAGAGCTCTGGGGCCTCCCCAGTGACCCCTGCAGTGCCCCCGGGTCCCCAGGGGCACAATTCCCTCCTGGCCATTCCCAGGGGTGGGTTGGGCTCAGCAGGAGCAGAGCCGGGGTGAGTTTGGATTTGGTTGGGTTCCAGCTCCAGAGGAAGCTCCAAAGCAGCCCTGGCTCCGTGTCCTGAGCCCAAATCCACACATCCCAGCTGGGCCAGCACAGCCAACAGCAAAATCCTCACGTCCTAGGAGCTGCTCCAGCTGGGAGAGCCTGGGGACAGCAGCAGATCCCAATCCCAGTCCTGGGTATCCAGCAGCCAGATCCCAATCCCAATCACATCCAGCAGCCAGATCCCAATCCCAGTCCTGGGTATCCAGCAGCCAGACCCCAATCCAGGGAATCCAGCAGCCAGATCCCAATCCCAATCACATCCAGCAGCCAGATCCCAATCCCAATCCCAGGTATCCAGCAGCCAGATCCCAATCCCAGGTATCCAGCAGCTGGATCCCAATCACATCCAGCAGCCACATCCCAATCCAGGGGTATCCAGCAGCAGCCAATCCTGTGAAATCCAGCAGCAGATCCCAGTCCCATGTTATCCAGCAGCTGGATCCCAGTCTGGATTCCAATCGTGGGTATCCAGGAGCAGATCCCAATCCCAGTCACATCCAGCAGCCAGATCCCAGTCTCATGCAGCAGCAGATCCCAATCCAGCCCTTTTTTCCATGGAAGTGTGCCCATTTCCAGGGGAATGTGGGGATGGGATGGGCCTGTCTGCATCTGGCCCCAGAAAACATCTTGCACACAGGAGCTGCAGATGTTGAGCAGGGAGAAACATCTGGGCTGCTTTGAGAGGGGGAGCCAGAAATTGATGGAATGGGAGACAGTGCCCAGCAAGGCCAGGGACCTTCCACGGGGAAAATCCCACCCCACAGCCCCTCTCCTCCCTGGAATTACCCTGCCCTGAGCCTCCTTTGCCCCCCAAAAGCTGCTGAAACCCCAGGATGGACCCCACAAAGATTCCTGAAGGACAAATCCGCAGGGAGACTTTCCTGGATAACCCCAGACATCCCAAACTGCAGCACTGACCTGGGGCCACCCACCCAAATCCACCCATCCGGAGAGATCCCAGGGCATCCCCAGCACAGCTTCCCCCCTGGGAGCCCTGTGCCTCAGTTTCCCCAGCCATGAATTGGGAGCACTCGCTCTGGTACTTCCCTGGCCTTGTGCCTCAGTTTCCCCATCCATAAATCGGGAATGCTGGGTCCAAAGCCAGCCTGGCTGGCACATCCTCGGGCTCGTGCCTCAGTTTCCCCATCCATAAATCAGGAATGCTGGGTTCCTACCCAGCCAGGCTGGCACATTCCCAGCCAGGCTGCTCCATCCAGGACTGACCTACTTCCCTCCAGCAGGACTTTCTGCTCCACTTATTTGACCCAGCACCTTTTTGTTTGCCCAGAGCCGGGAGCGCTTCCCCTCGGCCAGGCCGGGCACACACGGGGGCAATGTCTGCTGGAGACACAAACCTGTGCTCTGTGCATCCCTGGAGGAACCCAGAGCCCTTTCCCCACTGCAGAATCCACCCTGGAACGCTGCCACGTTTGGCTTTGCCCCCTTTTCCCCCGTGCCTGTGCTGGTACTGGGGACAGGGAGGAGAAAGGTGACATTGTTCCACCCTGGAAGCTGCAGCAGCATCCCAGCTCCCGGCCTCTGTGGCTGCCTCAGTCATGGATGTTTGCATATGTTAAAAATATTTAGTCCAGTGCTAAAAAAAATATTATCCCCGAGCTTTTGGGGCCAGCTGAGCATAATGGCACCTATGTGTCCGTGTGCTCAGAGGCACACAGGGCTCCTCTTTGCCTCTGGAGCCATCCTGGGCTGCAGCAGGGATGCAGGGAGGGATCCTGGGGCTGCTGCCTGCTGGGAATGCTGCTCTCCCCCTAGAAAAGGGTTTTGGGGCAGGGGGAGCCTGGTGGGGCAGTGGGGTGTGCAGGGCAGGGGGGATGAAAGGTTGAACAAAGGTGTTGGCTCTAGGGAAAAGCAACAAAAGCTGGGCTGAGTGCTGAGCTCCCAGCTGCTGGGAATGGCTCCCCAAATCCCAGCCAATCCCAGCTGCTGGGAATGGCTCCCCAAATCCATGGATGAGGCCGTGCAGGGGAGGCCTGAGACCTCCCCAGCTCCGTCCGCCCCCTCCCAGCCTCAGCTTTGCCCCTGGCCTGGAGGTACCCAGAGCTTCTGGGAACAGGGAGAAGCTTCCAGCTGAGTTCCACAGAAAGAATTCCAAGACGGCCGAGAGTGTGGGAGGGAAAACATTTCCCTGTAGTAATCTCCCTGCGAGGAGCAGGAGAAAGGAGCGTGGAGTTTGTTCTGGCTGCAGGAGGAAGGCAGCAGCGAGCGAGGCCGCGGCGTTTCTGTGCAGCAGCACTAAGGGATCATTTCCTCGGCTTTTTTCCCTTTATATATTTATTTTTCAAGCGGGAAAAGGAGCTGGAGGAGGGCGTGGAGGTGAAATAATCCTGTCTGGAGAGCGTGAAGGGATCATTATACCCCGTCCTTGGGCTTTTTTGGAGTTTTTCCCCCCTTTTCCGAGGGTTCTGCGGACACTGTGGCCATTCATGGCTCGGCTGGGGGTGTGTGGGGCGCGTGGCCGGGCGGGAGACGGGAATAATTCCTGCACAATGTGGAGCAGGGAAAAATAGGCCGGTTGTCTGAGGTGGATGGAGCTGGATGTATGGAAGTGTGAGAGCATCAATGCAGGCATTTATGAGCGGAGCTTTTCCCCCCTGAATAAACTCCGCAGCTCCGAGAAAAATGTAAATGTTCGGGAGCCCTCGGAGACAGAATTTCAGGGAAAAATAAGGACAGCTTTCAGGGCTGGGGGGGAGAAGGGCCTCCTGCAGCCCCCCGCTGCTGGGCCAGGGATTATTTTCTCCCCTTCCTGCAGCTCCTCCGTGGTTCTCCCCGTCCCCAGCTGAAGGGATTTGTGTCCCGGTGTCCCAGGGAACGTTCCCCGCCCGCCTTGGAGCTCGGGAATTCCTCGGTGAAAGGTTCCATTCATGCCTGCCCTGCTTCCCTCTGCAGCCACCACACCCTGGGCCTCTGCTCTCCTTTCCATAGCTGCGTTCCCACATGGAAGGCTGGGAAGGGCTGGGGAGGGATGCTCCAGCACTGTCCTGGCATAGGGATAATCCCCCCCTGTCTTGGTCCTGCCAATGTCCTGATTTCCTGATTTCCAGCCTGGAGCTGCTTGGATTGGGTGCTTGAGGAGGCTGAGAGAACAAGGAAATGGGGGAGATGGGTGGTGCTGCCTCCAAAATTCCCATCCATGACTGGATGGGCTTGGAGCAGCCTGGGACGGTGGAAGGTGTCCCTGCCCATGGAATGGGATGAGCTTCCAGGTCCCTGCCTGCCCAAACCATCTTGGAATTCCACAAATCAGCCCTTGGCTGGTCTCTGGGATTGGATCCTCAGCCCCTTCCTTGGAACCATCTCACTCCAGTGGTGGGAACGTCCCGGAGGAGCAGAGAAACCAGGAGGCCAAATGCTGATCTCGTGGCCGTGATGCTGCAAATTCCCTGTCCTGCAGCAGCCTCTGGATAAACGGGATCAAATCAGGGGGAAAATGTTCCATAGGAACCAGCACTGCAGTGCACCACGGCGGATAGTTAATACATAATTGTAATTAATTTAAAATTACACACCCAGCTGTACTTGGAAAACATTTTCAAGGATAAGGTGAAGATGGTTTTGAGCCCACCTGGTTCCTAGGAAATTCCCATGTGACTTAGATGAGCATGGGAGAAATTCCATGTGCCAAGGACCAGGGCACTTCCATCCTGCATCCAAAGCTGATGGGGTCATCACCCCTTTGGGGGGAAAACCACCATTCCTTGGGAAGCAGGGAATTCTGGGGCCTCCAGAGGATGGTGTGGGGGTGCTCTGAGTGCAGTTTTTAAGGAATATTTCTTGGTGAGGTGATTCCTGCAGGAAAAGGCTCCTGGGCTGGATTTCTGATCCATGAGGAGGGTCCTGGCTGAGGCAGAGGGAGCAGGGCTGGGAAGGGGGGACCCAGCCCTGGGGTTTTGGTGTGCACAAGGAGAAGCTGCTCTGGGGCAATTCCCATGAGGGATCAACCCAAATCCACGGATCCTGCATGAACTTTAAGCTGAATCGTTTTGCCCTCGGAATGAGGCCTCCAAAAATATCCAGAAGCCAGAGCCAAGAGCCAGGGCAGCCCCAGAGCTCCTCTGGATTTACCTCTGGAGCATTTTTCCCTCCTCCAGCCCTGCTCCTGGATGGGAGTGCTCCGTTCCCAGGGATGTTTGCCATGTGGAAGCTAAAATCCAGCCCAGGGTAGCCCTTTCCCTGGAATATCTGTGATGGATGCATGGATTTGCTGTTCAGGGGAAGGACTGGGGTGTTTCCCCCAAGGAAAAATCAGGGAAAGAGCCCCAGGTGTGTTCAGCTTGGAGAAGAAGCAGCTGAACCAGTGCAGCACTGGGAGGGCACTGGGAGAACTGGGATGCCACCAGCAGCATCCAGGAGCTGTTCTCCCATGGAGAGCTCGGGATTGTTGGGATGTGCTGGAGGCAAAGTGGGAAAAAAAAAAACCCAATATTTTGGTTCTGGGTTTCATCCAAAATAGGCCTTGGATGGAATTGCAGAGGCTTTGGATCTGAACGAGTGGCTCTTATTTTATAGATTTAGTTTTAATATATATATTTTCATGTATATACCCCATGTATTATTTAGACCATCTATATAAACCCCATATATTATATATATATTATACTTTAATATATTTCCACACACATCATAGATTATATTCACCACATTTTTCTATGTATCCACACATCATCTGTTATCTAAATCTTATATTTGTAATATATTTATTTACACACAGCCCATATTTCTAGAGGGGATTGGAGAGCAAACCCAGGGATCGGAGCTTTTCCATGTCCCAGCCATATCCCAGAGATGCCAGGAAATGTTTACTCTCTTCTGGGGCTGGAAAAATGCCAGAAAAGAGGAGGAAAAGAAGTTGTTTGACTCCAATAATTAAATGTGAGCAATTCAAACCCGGTCAGGAATTGGTGCATCCCGGTTATCACCCTCAAAAATGGCCTTTTCCAAGGATTCCCAAGGATTTCCATGGATTTCTGCAGCCACTGCTGTAAATAGGGATCTGCTCTTCCAGGGGCTTGGATGGACTCCAGGCCAGGGGTTTGATTGCAATTCCACTCGATTGCCAGGATTAAAGGAGGGCTCTCTGTGCTCAGGGAGTGCCGGGAATACTCTGGGGAGCTCCAGGAATACTCTGAGAATTCCTCAGGAATACTCTGGGAATACTCCAGGAATACTCCAGGGAGCTCTGGGAATACCCCGGGAATACTCTGAGAATATTCTGGGAATACTCTGAGAATACCCTGGGAATTCTCTGGGAATACCCTGGGAATACTCGGGTAGTATTCTGGGGAGCTCAGGGAATACTCCGAGAATATCCCGGGAATGCTCCAGGGGTATTCTGGGGAGCTCTGGGAATACCCCAGGAGTACTCTGTGAATACCCCAGGAATGCTCCAGGAATACTCTGGGAATACCCCAGGAATACTCCATGAATACTCTGGGAATACCCCAGGAATATTCTGTGAATACCCCAGTATTACCCTGGGAATACCCCAGGAATACCCTGGGAGTACCCCAGGAATACCCTGGGAGTACCCCGGAAATACTCAGTGAATACTCCAGGAATACCCCAGGAATACCCCAGGAATACCCCGGGGATACCCTGGGAATACCCCAGGAATACTCCAGGAATGCCCCAGGAATACCCCAGGAATACCTCAGGAATATCCCGGGAATACCCCAGGAAGACGGCGCTGTGGGAGACGCGCTGAGCCCAGGGTCGGATATCCCATTATTTCAGAATTACTCCATCCATTTCCCCGGCGATGGGGGAACCCCCCAGATCTCCTGCCCAGCCAGGGACGTTCCCCGACCCCAGGCAGGCTCTGCCCCGGGGGTGGCTCCGCAGCGGCTCCCGCGGGATCAGCTCCTTTGATATCGGAGCCGGGGCTGGCAGCGCTCCCCGCTCTGGCAGCGCCGCGGAAGCGTTGCCAGCAGAGCCGCGCTTCCAGAGGGGCCTGGAAATGCAATCCACGATCTGATAGTTGGGAGCAGCTTTTTGAATTAAGGCTCTGGCCAGGGGCTGGTTGGGGAGGTGGGGAGGGGGGGTTGTCCCCCGGGGTTTGGCACATCCCAGCCTCTGGCACCCTGGGCAGCTCCAGGGCTCACTTTTCCTCCAGTGTCACATTTGGAATGAAGCCTTTCTGCCCCTTTCTGTCCACGTTTCCTCTCCTTTCTGTCCCCTGTTTTCACCCTTTTCTATCTTCCCCCGCTCCTTCCTATGCCCCTTTTATCCCATTTTATTCCATTTTCCTCTTTCTGTTCCATTTCCCCCCCTTTCTATGAATTTCCCTCCTTTTTTTCATTTCCCTTTCCCCCTTGTATCCCACTTCCCTTCCTTTCTGTCACCTTTATTTCCCTTTCCATTCTTTTCCCTGGCTATCCTCATTTCTCCTTCCCTCCTTTCCTTTTTTCCCCCTTCTATCCCCATTTCCCCATTTCTACCCCTTTCCCCCCTGTTTCTATCCTTTCCCCTCCCCAACCCTTTTTCTCCTTTCTCTCCTTTTTTCCTTTTCCCTTTTCCCTCCCTCCCTTCCCTCCCTCCCCCTTCTTCTACCTTTCCCCTTTCCCTTTTCTACCCTGTTTTTCTTCCCCTTTCCCCTTTCCTCCCCTTTCTATCCTTTCCCTCTTTTTCCCTTTCTACCCAACTTTTTCCTTTCCCTTTTTCCCCTTTCCCCCTTTCCCTTTCCCCCTTTCCTACCCTGTTTTTCTTTCCCTTTCCTTTCCCCCTTTCCACCCTTTCCCCTTTTCCTTTTTCAGTTTTTCCCCTTTTTCCCTTTTCCTCCCATTTTTTCTTTTCTATTCCCTTTTCCTGCCTTTCTACTCTTTCCTTTTTTTTACCCATTTTTTTATTTCCCTTTTCCCTTTTCCTTTTCCTTTTCCTCTTTCCCTTTTTACCCAGTTCTTCTTTCCCTTTCCCTTTGCCTTCCCCGTACTTATTCTACCCCTTTCCCCCTTTCCTTTTCCTCCCTGTTTTTTCTCTCCCTTTCCCTTTCCCTTTCCCTTTCTTTTTCCCTTTCCCTTTCCTCCCCATTTTTCTCTCCCTTTCCCTTTCTCCTTTCCCTTTTCCTTTTCTGTTCCCGTTTTTTCTTTCCATTTCCCCTTTCCCTTTCCTCCCCATTTTTCTCTCCCTTTCCCTTTCCCCTTTTCCCTTTCCTCCCCATTTTTCTCTCCCTTTCCCTTTCTCCTTTCCCTTTTCCTTTTCCTTTTCTCTTCCCGTTTTTTCTTTCCATTTGCCCTTTCCTTTTCCTCCCCATTTTTTCTCTCCCTTTCCCTTTCCTCCCCATTTTTCTCTCCCTTTCCCTTTCCCCTTTCCCTTTCCTCCCCATTTTTTCCCTCCCTTTCCCTTTCCCTTTTCCTTTCCTCCCCATTTTTCTCTCCCTTTCCCTTTCCCCTTTCCCTTTTCTCCCCATTTTTCTCTCCCTTTCCCTTTCCCCCTCTCCCTTTCCTCCCATTTTTTCTCTCCCATTCCCTGTCCCCTTTCCCCCCCGGCCGGTGCCGGGAGCGGAGCATTCCCGGTCTCCTGCGCTCCTCTCCTTCTCCCGTATCCCAACTTCTGTGCGCTACTGGCTGGTGCCGCGCGAGGGGCGTGAGCAGCTCCGTGCCTGTGGTCAGTGATGAAGACTTTCTGCTCTTTTCATCCCCGCAGCACGGAGCCACCGCTCAGGGCCAGCCGGCAGCTCCTAATTCCCGAATTTTGGCCTTTTCCAGCCCCTTTCCAGCAGAATGCAGCCTTCCCCTCCAGCCGCCCTATGATGAGGTGAGTGAATTCCCTTTCCTTTGCTGCCTGATGTCATAAAAGTGGGATTTTTCCTCGGGGGAAGGGGAATGTGCTCTTTGCCACACGTCCTCGTTGCTGGGGGTTGGCTCCAGCGCTTTCCCAGGGTTTGTTCCCCTCGGCATTCCCGGCTGGAAGCTCCTGCATTCCCCTCTGCAGACACAACTTTCCCCCCTCCTTTCCCCCGTCTCTGCCTCATTCAATGACTCAACGAGGTTTGTCAGAGTTAAAAAATGATGCTCTTTGCTCAAACTATTCGGGATATTTGTGTCATCCCAGAACTTGCAGAGGAAAATCGTTGCCATTCCCATTCCTCCCTCCCGAGGCCGAAGCTGCCCCCGGGCCCCCGCTCGGGGCTGCTCCTGCTCCTGGGTCCCCCCGGCCACTCTTGGCCGCTGTCGCCACCCGCGACGGTGCCACCCCTGGCGGGGCAGTGCCACCCGTGCCCCAGCAGAGCCGCCCCTGGCAGAGCAGGGGTTAATCCCACCCCCCCTTTCCCCCCCTCCCTCGACTTCAGCTGCAAAAAATATGAAGTGAGGATGGATCCGCTCATCTGCGGAGCAGAGGAGTTGCTTTGATGTCGGTCCTGCTGTCGGTCCTTCCTTTCCTCCTTCCCCTCCTTCCCCCCTTAACCCTTCTGCCGGTGCCTGCCTGGAATTGCAGCCCAGCCCCGGGAATTCCGTGTGCGTGGCAGGGGGGACACGCGGGGGGCTGGAATTCCCTTTTTATGTGGCGCCCCATTCCCGGGATGCGCATCCCTCGGGGGGACACCAGGGACAGGGAGGGGGCGGCGAGCGCCTTCTCACCTGTGGTGCCCTGGGAAGGCTGAGCCCGGAGGTGTTGGGTGTTGTTGGGGTGGAATTTTTCCTTGGGGAGGGGGGAGATTTCAGGGGATTTTAACCCCATTTTCGCGCCGCTGGAGAAAAGCGCTGCTGCCGCTTTAAGGCAGAAGTGTCCCTTTAAGTGACTTTCCATTTGCTGTTTTGGAGAGCCGAGAATTCGGTTTCCCAGATTTCCTCTGAATTGTGTGCAGGAGAGCAGAGGGAGTTAAAAATGACTCGGGGAACCTTCAGCAACTGCAAGGCAGAGGGGAGCAAAAAAAGCGGGGGGGGGAAATGATGTGTAGGGCATAAACTGAGATTTGGGGAGGCAGGAAAGATTTAGGGAAGAAAAGGAAGGAGATTTAGGGAAGAAAAACGGTATCTGCTACTGTTTCCATGTGGCTTCCTGATGTTGTTCCCAAATCCCTGCCTGGGGAGCAGGGAAATGGGACGGTGGGGAACACAGGGAGCTGGGAGGATGCAGCACCCTGGGTACCCAGGGGTTAACAGCCCTCACCAGCTGGGGAGCATCATAAACTGCAGCCGTTCCCCACCAAATTAATTCGCACTTTCTTTTCCTGATGTTCGCCCTAGGAAGGGTGAAAAAAAAAAAAAAAGAATGAAAATTAAGAAAGGAGGGAAAATAAGAGGAAGGGGAAAAAAAACCTAAATAAATAATGGCCTGGAAGGGGCTGGGGAAGGCTCTGGTTCCTCAATTAGCTGGGAATTGCCTTCTCCCGACCAACGGAAGGCAGCAGCACGTTGGAGCCTCTGGATTTGTGGAGCTCTCTCCAAGTGCCAAGTCTGGTTGTGCGGGACTTTGGAGGGGTAGGTGGAGGAATCCGAGCGGCTCGGCTCCCTTAACCCCTTCGGAGCCGAGTGGATTTGGGAACGCGGCTCGGGCAGCGCCAGACCCGGCGGTGGCTCCGGCTTCAGGGAGGCTGTGGGCAGCAGAGAGCTCGGGAGAGGTGATTCCTGCAGCTGGGAATTCACCTGCAGGAGTGCTGGGTGCGTGAGCTGGGCTGGTGTCACCCTCGGCCACTGGGGACATCTGGGACTGTGGCACAGAGGGGTTTGGGGAGCAGCAGGGGCTCTGGATATCCATGATGCCTGTGCGTGGAAGGGGAAACTCAGGGATTTGGGGATGTGCAGAAGGTCAAGGGGTATCCATGATCCTTGTGTCTGGAAGTGGAAGCTGAGGGATTTGGGGATGTGCAGAAGGTCAGGGGTATCCATGATCCTTGTGGAAGGGAGGAGAAGCTGAGGGATTTTGGGGATGTGCAGAAGGTCAGGGGGTATCCATGATCCTCATGTCTGGAAGTGGAAGCTGAGGGATTTGGGGTTGAGCAGAAGGTCAGGGGTCTCCATGATCCTTGTGGATTGGAGGAGAAGCTCAGGGATTTTAGGGATGAGCAGAAGGTCAGGGGTCTCTATGATCCTCATGCATGGAGGAGGAGCTCAGGGATTTGGGGATGTGCAGAAGGTCAAGGGTATCCATGATCCTCATGTCTGGAGGAGAAGCTCAGGGATTATAGGGATGAGCAGAAGGTCAAGGGGGTATCCATGATCCTTGTGTCTGGAAGTGGAAGCTGAGGGATTTTGGGGATGTGCAGAAGGTCAGGGGGTATCCATGATCCTCACGCATGGAAGGGGAAGCTCAGGGATTTTAGGGATGTGCAGATGATCAGGGGGTATCCATGATCCTCATGCATGGAGGAGAAGCTGAGGGATTTTGGGGATGTGCAGAAGGTCAGGGGGTATCCATGATCCTCATGTCTGGAGGAGGAGCTCAGGGATTTTGGGGATGTGCAGATGATCAGGGGGTATCCATGATCCTGCTGCGTGGGAGAAGCTGAGGGATTTGGGGTTGAGCAGAAGTTCAGAGGGTATCCATGATTCCCATGGATGGCAGGGGGAGCTGGGGGTTGTGCTGTCCACATCCATGGCATGAGTTCCACATCCCAACCGTTGGCAAATGTGGAACACTCATGGCAGGAGTTGCTTTGGGCACCCAGTTTAAATTCCCACACAGGCATGGGAAGGGGTTCCTGTCTCTCCCGAGGAAGGGCAGATGGAAAGGCTGGATGAGTCCTGGAGGGAATGGCCAGTGCTGTTCCTTGTCACCCACTGGTGTGGATGTGGCTTCCCAGGAAGCCTGAGCCTGTTGTCCCAAACACAGCAGGGATTGGTGCCTGTGGAGAGGGAACAGCCTGGCCACGAGACCCCACGGGGTTGTTTGGGGTTTCCCTCTGAATCCCAGCTGCTGGAATGTGGGAATTCCTACAGCAATCACTGCTGGGGGCTGCTGTGGTCAGGTCAACACCCACAGCTCAGCCAAGGGTCCACAAGTCCTGGAGCAGAATTCCCTGGGACACCAGGGATCTGTGTCCCCCCTCTCCACATCCCGGAGGAGCTGCAAAAGCAGCGTCCAAACCAGGTGGTGATCCAGGATTCCGGGAAACACGGACAGCAGAATGACTGGGAGATGGTTTGGATGCTGTGAGCATTGCCTGGCGTGGGTTTCCCAGGATTGCAGGCACTGAGTTTGTGGTGATTGGAGTGGGGCTGGCCCAGCCCATCCCTAACTGGGCACAGTGTGAGGAGCAGGAGAGCAGCACTGACAGCAACGAGCCATGGAGTGCCCAGGGGTGCTGGGCAACCACCAGGGAGCAGAGGGCACCCAGGGGCAGGGCATGAGCAGAGGGCACCCAGGGGCAGGGCATGAACAGAGGGCACCCAGGGGCAGGGCATGAACAGGAGGGAACAGAGGGCACCCAGGTGCAGGGCACGAACAGAGGGCACACAGGTGCAGGGCATGAATGTGGGGGGATAAAAGGTTGGGCTGAAGAACAAGAGGAGCAGATGCCAGAAGCTTTCTGCTGTTGGTGTGGTGTTCCTCTGTTTGGGTGAGTGCTTAAAGCCTTCTGAAGTCGTGTGCTGGCTCTCTGTGTGTCGTGGCCACCTTGGCTGTGACACAGGATAGCAGCCACCAGGGATGGGTTTCCCTTTGGAGCATCTCCTGAGGGTGCCAGGATCTGGTGCCTCAGACTTTGGAACAGAGAATCCATGGATCAAACCACTGTGGAAGAGGCTGAAAGCCAGAACCTGAGGCATCCTAGAAGAGGATGGGTCATTCATATCCAAAAAAGCCATCTGGATTTATCCCAACTCCAGCTGCAGAGGGAATGTCCAGCCCAAAGCTTTAGGATGCAGTTAGTGATGAGCATTCCCACGAGCAGGGTCCTGCCTGGGGCTGCTCCCACCCCATTCCCTGTGGGATGCGCTCAGGGGCACCAGGACAGACAAACCCCATGCAGGATGGACTCTGCTCTGTGCGGACGCTCATCCCCCTTCTCCAGGATCCTGCTCCATAGGGATGGGATCCAGCAGGGCCTGGCCCTGTCCCCTGTGTTTTCCTTTGGGTTTGAATCTGTTTTCTTTGGGTTTGAGGGTTGGTTCCTGGTCAGCTGTCGCCGCTCTGGGGTTGGGAATGTGGCACGGGAGTGCCTGGGGCTGGCAGGGCCAGGGCAGGTGTTTGCTCTGGCCTCCTCCAGCTGCTCCCATGCCAGCCCTCCCTGCATTCCCACCTGCATTCCAGGCTGGCATGGGCCTGGCACCCGCTCCTTCCCTTCTCCTGCTCTTTTCCAGCCCTGTGTCCTGTGTGTGTCCCCAGCCAAAAGCAGCTCCTCGAGGGAGATCTTCTCTGGAGGCTCCTGGAAAATGCATCAAAACAACCATTAAAGGACCAATGTCCCCTTCAGAACCCAGCCTCTTTTTGGGCTGAATCTGCTGCCTTTTCATTAAGGGGAGCTGCCTGTCCCTCCTTCTTGGGATGCAGGGATGGATCACCTGGGAAGTTCTAGCTGGGGTAGCCATGACAGGGAGAAGGTTGGAGGGGAAACTGAGGCAGCACTGGTTCAGATCCAGGTGTTCTCCCAGCCCTTTTCCATCTTTCCTGGTATCCTTTTTGCTTTCCTGGCTGTTCAGCCCAACCTTGACCAAGTGTCCTCAGGCTGGTGGCTGCGCCAGGTGTGCTTTTGGGTGTTTTTTCCTCTAAACCAGGGAATTTGGCTTCCCTGAATCTTTTCCTGAACTTTGCCAGAGTCGATTCCTCCCTTACCCATTAGTGATGGATCAAATGATAAACCCAGAGCAGGATTTCCACTGAGATACCAATTCCCACGGTGATTATCAGGGATGAACACAAATCCCTGCCCTGGAGCACCCTCAGCACTTCCCAACCTCCCTCAGAGCCAGGGATGCATCCCTGGAGCTTGGAGGGGAGGGCTGGAAGGAGCTGGAGCATCCCAAACCTGTCTGTGCATCCCTGGGGATGGGCTGCTGGATGGGGCAGGCAGTTCCCACATCCATGGCACTGCTCCTGGGGAAGGAGGAGGATTTCCCCTCCCATGCCAACCAAGAAGCCTCAGCTCAGGATCCCTGCTGGAGGGAACATTCCTGGAGATTCCATCATTCCCATCGCTCCAGCTCCAAGCAGAACATGCAGGGAAGCCTTGGGGAGCGGGGATGAGGAATTTAGGAAGAGGTTACAAAATCCAGGGTGAAATCCCTGTCCTGTGGAGAGCCTGGAGCAGCCTCTGGCCACCAGTGTCAAATCCCTGCTTCCATCAGCCACAGGGATGGGGCCAGGATCCCTTGGCCTTGCCTGGCCACTGGCAGGGAACAGCAGGAATCCTCATTTATCCCCAGGCACTCCCCTGGGCTGGGCCATCCCTGCTGCCAGCTGCAATCCCTCCCTTCCCCAGGGCGATTCCCAGCAGCAGGAGGCAGGGGCAGCTTCCTCTGGACGCTCTCCTTTTCCAGCAGGGAGGAATCCCTGCTGGGGGACACGGCCTGAGCTCCCTGGATGGGGTGGGAATCTGAGCCAGGAGGAGTTTCCCAACTCAGAGTTCACCCCGAGGTCTTGGGGAGGGTTACAGGGCTCCAATCCAGGCTGCATCCCAGGGGATTTTTTGGTGGAATATCCCTCCCCTGGCTGGCAGGTGTCACTGCTGGAGACACCTGGGGAATTTTGGAGCATCCAAAGGCAGCAGGAGCTTCCCTGAGCACCAGACAGTGGCAGCAGCCATGGGAGGCCTTGGCTGTGGGGATTATGTCCATGGGGTCCTGCATCCCTGTGGGATGGCTTTGGGTGGGGCTGGATAAACCCTGGAGGCAGGAATGGCTGGATGCACATCCCAGGGAGTGCAGATGTGGGAATGAAATCCACATCCCAGTGGGAGCTGGATGTGAGCAGTGAAATTCCAGTGGGAGCTGGATGTGGGGGATGAAATCCCAATAGGAGCTGGATGTGAGGGATGAAATCCCAACAGGAGCTGGATGTGAGGGATGAAATCCCAACAGGAGCTGGATGTGAGGGATGAAATCCCAACAGGAGCTGGATGTGGGGGATGAAATCCCAATAGGAGCTGGATGTGGGGGATGAAATCCCAATAGGAGCTGGATGTGGGGGATGAAATCCCAATAGGAGCTGGATGTGAGGGATGAAATCCCAATAGGAGCTGGATGTGGGGGGTGAAATCCCAATAGGAGCTGGATGTGGGGGATGAAATCCCAATAGGAGCTGGATGTGAGGGATGAAATCCCAATAGGAGCTGGATGTGGGGGATGTACATGCTAATGAATGCTGGATGTGGGTGATGCACATCCCAATAGGAACTGGATGTAAAGAATGAAATCCCAATGGGATCTGGATGTGGGAGATGCACATCCCAATAGGATCTGGATGTTGGGGATGCACATCCCACTCCAGCCAAATCCACCAGAGCATCCCCTCTGCTGCCAGCACAGTGGCTGAGTTTTCCTGAAGCAGCAGCTGATTCCAGCAGGCAGGAATGCTCAGAGGAAGGGATTTTATTCCCCTGCCCTCGCTGGGTTTCTGAGGATGCTGCCTTTGATCCCCACTCCGATGCTCTCCCTGCTGGAGGAAGCTGCAGCTCTTTGAAGTGGGCCCAGAACCTGGGGGGGTTCAACCTTTGGCATCAGGGCTGGATCACCCCAACCCCGTATCCAGGGATTGTGGCCACTGAGGGGTGTCCAGGGCAGTGCTCACACTCCATTTTGGGGAGGAAAGCAGAGGATTTAGTGCCTGGAGGAGCCCAGATGTGGCTGGGTGGGATTTGGGTCCTGCTGCTCTTGGGAACATCTGGCCTTGCCACTGTGTCCCGAGGCACTGGAAATGGTCACATCCTGATTCCGGAGGAGCTCCTGGCTTTGGGATGAGGTTTTTAGGGCTGGGCCTGTCTGGGTCATTGTAAAACTCCTTTGTGCTTTGGGGCTGTGGCTGCCTGCCCTAAAATTCACCCCAAAAAGGCACCTTCTCCTCTTGGAGCTGTGAGAATCCAGCTGGAAGCTGCAGAAATGACTCTGTGCTGGGATCATCCCTGAGTGATCATCACTGGGATCCTGAACTGCAATAACGGGAATGTGGGTGGGTTTGGGTCAGTTCCCACACCATGGAATGTGGGGCAGGCACAGAAGAGCTCCCCCACGGGTCTGTTTGGAGCCTTTTTGTTCATTATTCCATTAAAAAAATCGGGATGCTGTTGTAGCAGCCCCACAGAGCTTTGGGGGGAGCCCCCCACATCATCCCCCTCCCTGCCAGGCCCCAAACCCCGGACTCCTGGAGCATCTTCCCATCAGAGCTCCATGGCCTGGATGTCCCAGCAGGGCCAGCTTGGAGCCATGTGCAGCAGCCCTGGGAAGTCATTCCCACGTGAGCCGGGTGCTCCCTTCTCCCACGGCTCCGCTCCCTGGAAGCCACCTCAGAGTGACACGGAGCAAGCAGGACAGTCAGGAATGGCCTCTGTGGCCTCTGGGCTTTGCTGTGCCAGGGAATTCTGTGTGTGCAGAGCCCTGAGGAGCCCTCAGGGGACACAGGGGAGGTGCTCAGGGCTGCTGCAGGGCGCTCCCAGCCTCGGGAGGAGCTCTGTGCCTTGGGAATCCTCATTTGGCACCACCGAGGGTCCCGTTCATCCCTCTCCATGGGGATGGGGACTGCAAAGGCTGCAGGAGCTCTGGAGGAGAGGATTGATCCAGATGCAGCCCCTGGAATGCTGAGGGAGTGCTGGGTGCCCAGAATCCCAAATCTCCATGTCCCCACTGTCACTCCACAAACCTTTCCCTGGGCTTCCCGTGGGCTCCACCAAGGGACACTCCCAGGAATGCTGGCCCAGCCAGCAGGGATTGGTGTCCTGGGGAAGGAAGGCAGGATCCCACCCAGGGGATCACCCAAACACCTGCCAAGGTTGGTTCCTGTGCCAGGGGCTGGTGATCCCATCACCTCTGCCTTGCTCCCTGGGAAAATTCCCTCTGGAGCTGGAAGACGGTCAGAGGATGCTGGACATGTCCATGAGCCCACGCTGCTTCTTTTGGGTTCCAGTCCCAGATTTAAAGCTCCAGGTGGTTTTTCAGCCCAGAAAATCCCAACTTTTCCCTCACTTCCAGAACCCTCAGCTCTGTCTGGGGCTGAACTTTTGCCCTGCAGACAGAGCTGGATTTAATTGTGCCCCATAAAGTAGCTCCAGCTCTTCCCTCCAGGAAGGTTCATGAGGAGGATGGAAAATAGGCCCTTAATGCCCTAAGAATTCACCTCTCTTCCCCCATCTTCCCTTCCTTGAACTTTTAAGCTCATCCAAAAAGCTCCATACGTTGATGGCAGGGCTGGGATGCTGCAGCTTTGCCATGAGGGCAGGATTTCTATGGAGTTCTAAGTGGAAGCAAATGGTTTTAAAGGAAATTAAGTTTACAGCACTATAAAAAAAGGCATTTTATTGCTTTGCTTTGCCTGTCAGTCAGGAGAGGCAGGAGGTAAAGGAATGCTCAGAGGCTGGAGGCAAAGAGGAGCAAACCCATGGATCTCCAGGTGGATGGATTTGGGCCCTGGAAAATCCTGGATGCTTGGAAGGGATGCTTAGGACGCTCCATGCTCTTAAATGTTGGCTGGGGATGCAGACACAGCAAGGCCTCAGGGTTTATTTATGGGGAAAAATAGCAAATCCCTAGGATTTATTAATGAATCTCCTCCCATGGCATTGATTGGAGGGCTTGGGGTGAGCAGGAATCAAATGGTGGCGTTGGATGTCCATGGAAGGCAGCAGGGATGGAGGGAGAGGAGGGGTTGGTGCCTTCATGATCCAGGCAAGGAGAAGCCTGTGGGACCCAGCTGGATCTGTCTGTGCATGTCCAAAGGAGCTGGGAAGGTCCCTTGGGATGGGGAGGGTGACAGCCAGCGGCCTGTGCACCCAGGGAGCTGAGCACGGCATGTCCCCAGTGCCACCCCCAGGGACACCCCTGCTCTGGGCCCCTGGATGTGGCTGCAGCAGGAGGAGCTGCTGGGCTCCTTTGGGGCTGCACACCCCCAGGAGCAGCTGGGTGACATCTCCCCATTGTCCCCTGGCCCAGGGATGGAGCAGGGGCTGCTGTGGCCAGGCCGGGCCGGGGGGGCTCTGCCTCTCCCCGAGCTGTGGGAGAGGCTCTGGAGCAGGAACTCCCCCTCTGCAGCTCCCAGCTGTGTCAATAGAGCAGCAGCAACAAAGGGGCTCTTTCTTTGCCTCTGTTTGTGCAGGGGGACAGGGACAGTGGCACTGGGACAGTGGCTGCTGGGGACAGGCCTGTGCAGGGAAAGCTGTGGCTTCCCGGGAAGGAGCTGGCACTGGGCTGGAACAAGGGAATCCTGCTTGTATCATTAGAGCCATTGTCATTGTCTTACTAATTATGTCCAGTTTTACATATTGTGGGAGGTTTACATATACAAATGAGAGAATCCCATTTGTATCATTAGAGCCATTGTCATTTTCTTATGAATTATATCCAGTTATTACTGGATATACCTCCCAGATTATGGGAGGTTTACATATATGAACAAGGGAATCCCATTTGTATCATTATGGCCATTGTCAGTTTCTTATTAATTATATCCAGTTTTTACATATTATGGGAGGTTTGCAAATGCAAATGGAGGAATCCCATTTGTATCATTATAGCCATTGTTGTTTTCTTATTATATCCAGTTTTTACATATTATAGGAGGTTTACATCTATAAACCAGGGAATCCTGCTTGTACCGTTGTAGCCATTGTTAGTGTCTTATTAATTATATCCAGTTATTTTCTTATTAATTATATCCAGTTATTACATATTATGGGAGGTTTACAAATACAAACAAGGGAATCCTCTTTGTACCATTATAGCCATGTCATTTTCTTATTATGTCCAGTTATTGCATATTGTGAAAGGTTTACAAATATAAACAAGGGAATCCTCTTTGTATCATTATAGCCATTGTCATTTTCTTATTCATTATATCCAGTTTTTGCATATTATGGGAGGTTTATATATATATAAACGAGGGAATCCTGTTTGTATCATGATAGCTATTGTTATTTTCTTATTAATTATATCCAGTTATTTTCTTATTAATTATATCCAGCTTTTACAGATTATGGGAGATATATATATATATGGGAGAGTTAAGTCACAACATCCCTGGAAGTGTCCCCTCCCTCCTATGATTCCATTATATTTATTTTTATATATATATATATATAAATGTGAGTTTCTTTTTGGGGCTTTGTGGAGAGCAGATCAGGGAAGGGCAGTCTCTGGAGCCAGGATTTTTCCCAAATGTTGCCTTTACTGCCACCAGGATTTGGGGTGGCTGCACACCCCTGGCTCTGCTGGCACATCCCTCCCTCCGTGCCTCTCCCAGGTTCTCTCCATCCCCACCTCCAAGGACCCTCCTTGGCAGGAGCATGTGGCACATCCCAGGACCAAAGGGACAGTGGTGGACACCAGGGGGACAATGCCAGGCTCTGGTTGCTGCTCTCCCACCAAGTGATCCTGCAGGAACTTCTGGAGAGCTCTGCAGGGCTCGAGCAGCTCTCCCTGTGTGCCCCTCACCAGAGCATCCCCAGGGATGCTGCCTGGGATGCTCTGCAGGCTCTGGAGCAGCAGCTGCTCCCTGGAAACCTCCTGTGCCCTCCCTGTGGCCCCGGGAGCTGGGCCAGCCCCAGCCCAGGTGCAGCAGCCTTGGGGGTTCCTGTGCTGTGCTTCCTCCTCCTCGGAGCTCCAGGAATCCTCTGCAGCCCCAGTGTCAGCTGTGAAAACAAGAGGAGCCCCTTCCTGCACGGCCCCTCCGGCACAGCCCCGGCTCTGGGCTGGGCAGCTGAGGGGTCCCGGCACTGGGAGCACTGGGAAGCTCAGCTTTGGCCACTGGAGGATGCCAGCCTCGTTGCCAGCTCCCAGGTATCAGATTCTGGGACTGAAGTGCTGGAATGGGAAAGGTGAGTCACTAGATCCATGCATTGTAAAGGGGGAGGCTCAGAGGACACCCAAGTCCTGGTGGGAACACGAAGCTTCTCCCATTTTTCTCTCCAAATCCATTCCTGCGTTTTAAACCACACGTTTCAGGATCTCATCCCTGCTCTTGGTGCTGCTGCCATCCTGCTGGAGATCCCACAGGATCTGCCTGTGTTTGTCACCAGCCAGGCTCCCAACACAGGGAATGTGCTCCAGGTCTGCCCCTCCCTTCTGCTGGTGGATAAATCCATGGAAGTTTCCTGCAGAGCTGCTGGGAATCTCGGGAAGCTTTGCTCCATCTTGAAGCCAAGGATGGGCAGGAGGCTCTGCCCAAGCCAGTGTGCACCTGCCTGTGTCAGACTGGGAACAACTGGGATTCTGCCCCTTGGATCCCCGTTGGCTCCAATGCTGGATTTGGTGGTGGCGCCGTTCTGACGTCCCTGCTGTGACACCAGCCTGCTGGATGTGACATCCATCCCTCTTCCACAGGATGCCCAACGTTCTGAGGACAAGTCAGGCAGTGAGGGGATGAAGCAGAGCTGTTCCCATTCCTGCCTGGCCTTGGGAAGCAGTGGATTTATGGGATCATCCATGGGGATATAAATCAGCAGCTCTTCCATGTCCTCTCCACGCCTGCTGCTGATTCCCACCCACAGATCCATGGAAATCTCCGAGCTGACAAAGACAATCATTCCTGCTCCAGAGGCCTCTCCAGCAGGAGCAGGGGACTCCCAAGGAGAGGGGAATGTTTGTTCCTCAAAACAACCTCCTTGCATGGAGCAGGGATGGATTTTGGCGGCTCCTTCCCCAGCTGGGTGCTCTGCCCCTGAGCCAAGGGTCACCTTTGGGGACAAACCTGCTGTCCCCCGAGCTCCAAGGATGCTGTGGAACTGCAATTCCCGGGATTCCACCTCTCCCTGGAGCCGGGCAGAGGAAAACAAAGCCCTGCAATTAAAGAGCTTCTTAATTGCAGCGCTACACGCGGCTCTTCCGCTGCTTTCTAAGTTTGGGGCCGTAATTACAGCGGCAGGGAAAGGCAGCAGCTGCGGCCCCACCGAGCCAAGCCCTGCCTTCCAGGGATTCTTGGATTTGACCGTCTGAATCCTGGGCTGCAGCCTGGCATGGGATGAAAGGGAAAAGCAACCCCCAGGCTCTGCTGGGCAGAGCCCTCGCAGCCCCTGCAGCCCTCCCGGGGCAGCGTTTGTTCCTCTTTTGCCTCTTTTTTCCTCTTTTCCCTCTTTTTAATGGGGTTTTTTTTGCAAAGCAGCTTTAAAAAAAAAAAAAACAACCCGGGGAGGTCCTGTCCTGGTCAATCCTTGCAAGTCTCAGTTTGGAAGCAGTGGCCAGGAAGATTAAAGGGTTCCTGGGAAGCAGGGCTGGGTGTCAGGATGCTGCATGGGCTGGGAGCAGACAGGGCCAGGAGGGAGTTGTCCTCCTGCTGTCTGTCCCTGTCCCCAGCTCAGCTGTTTTTGGTGGTGAATCCATTTCCCTCTGGCTTGTAGGGTTGGTTTATTTGGGATCGTCCTGCAGCATCCCCAAGCAGCTCTGGTTGCTCCAGGGGCACTTTTGTGCCCGGAGGAGATGGGAAGTGTGGGCACAGCCATGGCAGGCAGACACCCACACACAGAATGAATGTTTCCCCTGTTTTTTCACCCCGTGGCTTTGAGGAATCCCGGGATGAAGGCCACTTTCTGTGGCTAAAGGAGGATGCCTTGGGAGCAGGGGAGGGAAGCTGAATCCAGGCTGTGTTTTGGGTCCCAGATCCCGAATGTTTTCCATCACACAGGCAGGTTTGTGTGGGATCACCTGGGCCGGAAGCAGCGGGGAAAAGTGATACCCCATGGGGAGGCCCTTCTCCAACACCCCCTTCCCCAAAATCCAGCAGCAGCCTGGGGTTTAATGGAAGAAGCAGCCACTTCACAGCAGCTCCTGCTCCATGTGGGAAAATTATTACTTGCAACGTTTGGCTGGAAAAGGGAGGAAAAGGAGCAGCAGCACAGATGAGAGATGCACAAAGTTATTCCTCATCCCCATGCTGGGATGAAGATCCCACATGACTTTTCCCTGGAAAAAAAAAAAAAATCCCTTTTAGAGACTTTAAATCTCCAGAGCTTTAAATCTCCAGGTGAAGGAAAAAATGCTCTTGGTCTGTGAATTCACTGGGAAAATATGTGGGGTTTGGTGGCATTGCTGAAGGGCTGAGGGAAAGGAATCCTTTCCGGTGTCCATGGGATTAGGTATTGTCTGGGATTCTTTCTGTGGGCAGGCAAAATGTTCCTGGGATGAGTGTGGCCCTTCAGACAGGGAGTGCTATCGTGACCCCCTTCCCTCTCCTCCCTGCCTTGAGGGCCTGGAGAGAAACCATTAATGAGTGGTTTTCACCTTTTTTTTTTTCATGTTTATTGTTTTTAATTGGTGCTGTTGGGAAGAATTCAGTTTTCCAGCCAGGATATAAAAATATCCCTTTTTCTCCAGACTCCCAGAGGATTAGGGCTGTTTCATTCCTCCTTCAGTGGCTGAAGATGAGGAAAGGGATGAGTCACATGGATCCCACTCCCTGGTGGTGCTGCCTACCCCAGGCTGGGGGAAATTCCCAGATTCCTTCATTTCTGTGCTTCCCAGCACCTTTTCCCACTCAGCATCCTTCAGCGCTGGGATTCAGCTCTGGGACCTGTGGGAAGAGCAGCAGCATCCTTTCCTCAGACCTCTGAGGCAACACTTTAAAATCTCCCTGTTCTGCCTGAAAATCACATCCCAAAACAGGAGGGAAATTCCCAATCCTTGCTTTGCATCCCTAAAGAGGGATGTTGTACCTGGAGCAGCACAGCAGCAAAAGGCTTGGACTCCAAGAGCTTCTCCAGCTCATTCAGCACCAGCAAAAGGAAAATATTGACAGGATGCCATTCTGCAGCCCTCAGCTCATTTTTATTTTTGCCTGATGAAAGAAAAATCCAGCAGCGTGAGGAAGGGGATTTTGTCGCTTGGAGTGTCTCTGGAGAAAACATTCCTGGGAGCAAACAGAGCCTGGATTTGTCTGGGCCATGAATATTGGCATTATTCGTGCAGGGATGGGGCCTGGGGAAGCAGAAAGGCAGGAAAAGCAGCAGGAGAAGCAGCACAGAGGGGTTTCTGCAGCTCGGGATGGCCCGAGCCGTGGCGCAGCACAGGGATGCGGCCGTGTCCCACATCTGCCACCCAGCAGCTGGAGCAGCAGGAAGGGCTGCAAATCCCTGGGCGGGATGGTTTCCATTCCTGGCCCTTTGAAGTTCCAGGCATGTGCCGGGCTCGTGCTCGGCACCTGCGAGCAAACCTGACCTGGCTGAGGGGCTGGGAACACCGAGGGGAAACTGATGGAACACCAATGGAAACTGATGGAACACCGATGGGAAACTGAGGGGAAACCAATGGGAAACTGATGGAAGACCCATGGAACACCGATAGGAAACCGATGGGAAAGTGATGGAACACTGAGGGGAAACCAATGGGAAACTGATGGAAGACCCATGGAACACCAATGGGAAACGGATGGAACATCGAGGGGAAACCGATGGGAAAGTGATGGAACACTGAGGGGAAACCAGTGGAACACCAATGTGAAACTGAGGGGAAATCGATGAGAAACCAAGGGGACACTGATGGGGACACCGATGGAAAACTGATGGGAACACCAAGGGGAAACTGAGGGGAAAACGATGGAACTGCATGGGGAAACTGATGGGAAAGCAATGGAAGGCCCATGGAACACTGATGGGAAACCGATGGAACGCTGATGGGAAACCGATGGAACGCTGATGGGAAACCAATGGAACACCGAGGGGGAACCAATGGAACACTGATGGAACACCAAGAAGAAACTGATGGAACACCAATGGGAAAGCAATGGAAGACCCATGGAACACTGAAGGGAAACCAATGGAACACTGATGGAACACTGAAGGGAAACTGATGGGAAAACTGAGGGGAAACCAATGGAACACTGATGGGAAAGCGATGGGAAACTGATGGAACACCAACGGGAAAGCGATGGGAAAGTGGTGGAACACCAAGGGGGAACCAATGGAACACCAGGAGGAAACCAATGGGAAAGCGAGGGAACACCGAGAGAGCACTGATGGCAAAGCAATGGAAAACACCCCGGAATTGAACACAGCTCCTCCCCAGCCCAGCCCCAGCGGGCTGTGTGAGCCCATCCCGCTTTTCCACGGCTTTGGCCCAGCTGGGTGAGGCTGGCAGTGCCCGGGGCCAGGCTGGCACTGCCCGGGGCCGGGGCTGCTCCCTGGATCCCGCCCGGCTGCAGCAGCGGCGTGCTTGAAGCTGTCCATGAATGTGTCTCTGTTCCCCAGACTTTTTATAGCCCCGGGCGTTTTTCTTGGCCGCGGGCGCTGCTGCTCCCGTGGAGAACAGAGAGCATCGCTCAGCGCCGGCCAGCGGCGCTGCGGGGGCTGAGGCAGGACAGGTTTTTTGGGATTCTGCTTCCCAAATTTCAGTTTTCCCCCCCTGTGGCTCTGCCCTGGCAGTGGTTTCGTTTGTAGCTCAGATCTGGGAGTGTCCTGGTTCGATTATCCATTCCTTCCCTAAGCTTTTTCCTGTGTGGCACATCCCTGCTGCCTTCCAAGAGCCGTGGATTCAGGGTGATGGCAAACTTGGCTTCAGGCAGCAGCTCCAGCTGGAGGAAGCCAAACCAGGTCATTCTCCCTCAAAATCCCACCAGCTCCTCTCCCCTCTCCATGGCTGCAGCCCCCCCTGGGATGTGGTACCCACCAGGGCACCCCAGCCCCACGGCTGGGAGAGGGAGCCTGAAGGAAAGACAACCCCACAATGCCAAAGCTTCTCTCCCTGCTCTGTGGGATGTGATTCCCTTCCCTGAGAAGCCTCTGCATCCCTTTTGGTGCGGGGCCAGCACTGGGAATGGGCTCAGGAGAGGTGGCAGCTGGAGCACGAGCACCCTGTCACCCCCAGAGGGACACGGGGCCTCCCCAGCCACGTCCCCCCCAGGGATCCCCCAAATCTCCCCATTCCCAGTGCCAGCACGGGGCATCCTCCAAATTTGGGTTCAGCTCAACTTCTCCTTTGCTTCCCTTCCCAGAGCCAGGGGAGCAGTGGGGCTTTGCAGGGACAGGCCGGGGTTAAGCCTGGGGTTAGGGCCAGCTTGGGGTTAAACCTGGCTTTAAAGCCAGCCCGGCAGGGGACTGGGCCGGGGGTGTTTCCCAGCAAAGCCCCGCTTGGAGCTGCTCCCCCCAGCCCGTGCTCCGCTGAAATCGGATCCGGCCCCCACCAAGCAAGGGTTTGTCCTGCAGCATTTTCGGAATGTTTCGCATTCGGGAGACACCCGAGGAATGCGTGCTGGGCAGGACAAACAGCCTGCGAGGCAGAGAGAGGGCACAGAGCCCCTTCGCCAGGGCTGGCCCTGCTGCAGAAGGCGTTTGTTCCTTCCTTTGCAAAGAGAAACTGTGGCTTCTTCCAACGCCCTCCCGGTGGGATTGATAACCCCAGAGCATCTCCCGGCCCCTCTGAAACTGCAGCCGGGCGTTTTTTGGGAGAAGCAGCGGCATCCCTGGCTCTCCCCATCCTCCTCCTCCTCCTCCTCCTCCTCCTCCCTGAGCCCCTCGCCCAAAGCTGGCACCGCGCGGGCGGCTCCTTTCAGACACCTTTGCTTCCCTCTGCAGGAAAACTCCATCAATTACAAGCTGGCCTCTCAGAATCCCGTTATCCCAAAAAACTGGACCCCAGCAGGGATGGAAGTGCTGCCGGGGGGGGCCCAAGTTCATGTCTGCACAACGTGGCCTGCCAGAGCCACCGGCTACTTTTATCTCCATCTCTTGACTATTATACTTAATCAGGAAAGGGGAGATATTATATTTTTTTTTATTTGAAATCCACTTTTCTTTTATAGAGAGCAAATTAGAATCACTTTTAATTGAAAAAAAAAAAAAAAAAAGGAAAAAAAAAAGAAAAGCTGATAATATTCTGCACCAAATTTCGGGCAGAGAATAATTAACAGTGCAATAAATCCCCAAAGGAAATGCTCATTAATCTTGTCTTTCCGAAGCAAATTTCAGAGGAGAACTGATTGAAAACATTGCTAATAATTATAGGAAAGTTGACAGCTTAAAAGCCCCCAAATCTGGCAGCAGTCCCCTCCTATCAGATCCTGTGGGAACTGGTTCAGGCTGGACAGGAGCATCCTGACTTTCTGGGACAGCGTTGGGATGGATGGGAGGGATGTGAGTCTGCAGGGGTGGGCTCTGGCTGTGGCTCATCCCGGGATTCTGGGCTGACAGGGTCACCCCAACCAGCTGGGTGGGTGAGCTCAGAGCACCCGTGCTGGGGCTGCTGCTCTGTGCTGTGATGGTCCCTGTGCCATCCATGGTCCTTGTGCCACCTATGGATCGTGTTCTTCCCATTGTTTGTGTGCTTCCCATGGCCCTTGTGCCATCCATGGTCCCTGTGCCACCTATGGATCGTGTTCTTCCCATTGTTTGTGTGCTTCCCATGGTCCTTCTGCTTCCCGTGGTCCTTGTGCCACCTATGGATCGTGTTCTTCCCATTGTTTGTGTGCTTCCCATGGCCCTTGTGCCATCCATGGTCCCTGTGCCACCTATGGATCGTGTTCTTCCCATTGTTTGTGTGCTTCCCATGGTCCTTCTGCTTCCCATGGTCCTTGTGCCACCTACAGATCGTGTTCTTCCCATGGCCCTTGTGCTTTTCGTGGTCCTTGTGTCATCCTTGGTCCTTGTTCTTTCTGTGGTCCTTGTGACACGCATGGATCTTGTTCTTCCTGTGATGCGTGTGCCATCCACGGTCCTTGGATCTTGTTCTCCCCATGGTCCTTGTACCATTTGTGGTCCTTGGATCTTGTTCTCCCCATGGTCCTTGTGCCATCCATGGTCCTTGGATCTTGTTCTTCCCATGGTCCTTGTGCCATTTGTGGTCCTCAGATCTTGTTCTTCCCATGGTCCTTGTGCCATTTGTGGTCCTCGGATCTTGTTCTTCCCATGGTCCTTGTGCCATTTGTGGTCCTTGGATCTTGTGCCATCCATGGTCCTTGTGGCACCTATGGATCTTGTTCTCCCCATGGTCCTTGTGCCATTTGTGGTCCTTGGATCTTGTGTTTCCCGTGGTCCTTGTGCCATTCCTGGTCTTAGTTCTGCCCACGGATCTTGTGCTTTTGGATCTTGAGCTTTCCATGGTCCTTGTGACATGTATGGATCTTGTGTTTCCCATGGTCCTTATGCCATTTCTGGTCTCCTTGTTCTTCCTGTGCTCCTTGTGGACACTTATGGACGTTGTGCCACCCATGGTCCTTGTGATACTTATGAATCTTGTGCTTCCCGTGGTCCTGGTGCCATCCACAGTCTTTGTGCCACCTATGGATCACATTCTTCCCATTTTTTGTGTGCTTCCCATGGTTCTTGTGCTTCCCATAGTCCTGATGTCATCCTTGGTCCTTGTTCTTCCCGTGGTCCTTGTGACATTGATGGATCTTGTGCCACCCATGGTCCACCCAAGCCCCAGGTGAGATCCTGCCTCTCCATCAGCCCAATCCCAGCTGTGTCCAGGTCTCTGGCCCTCTGGGTCCCTTCAGCCAGAGCAGCTTGGGAAGGAGCACCAAGATTTCCCTGCCCTGGCTCTGCTGATCCCTCTGTGCCTGCCAGGGCTCAGCAGGGACCGTGTCTCAGCCAGGACCTGGATGTCACCTGCAGGGAGGTGCCTCCCTCTGCCCCTCTCCCGCTCCAGGGGCTCGCAGCATCCAAAGGAATTTCTGGATTTGTGATCCCATCCATGCCCTGACCCCCAGCTGGGGTGTTTAATTGCAGGGAGCCAATTAATTTCTGTCAGTGATGTGTGTGGGTGTGTGCCCAAAGGCAGAGCCACTCCCACCCCTGAGGAGCAGGGAGCCAAAAGGACAGGGAGCTAAATGGGGCTGGGGTGGAAATCCCAGGATGTGCTCGTGGCTCTCAGGTTTCCTGTCCTCGTTTGCCCAGGCCTGGAGCAGACCCAGGCTCTGCTGGGAGGAAGGAAATGTCAGATTGGCCTCGGAGTGCTGTCGTTGCCTGGGATTTTTGGCATTTTTCTCCCTTTTTCTCCCTTTTTTGGGGATCACAGGAGGCTGGGAGGGAAATGCAGAGTGGGGCCTGATCCTGGGACAGTGGATGAGGGAATGTGGGATCACAGGTGATGCCCTGGTGATGCCCAGGTGCCCACAACTGAGGATGTGGATGGTCCTGGTGTGGCCTCTGAACTCCCCTTCTCCCAAATCCATCCTTCATCCCCATCTCCAGCAGCATGGAATAATTTCTGCCCTCCTGCCAGCAGCTCCCCTCAGCATCCCCTGCACAGGGATTTCCAAATTTTCCTCACATTTCAAACAAAAGTGAACCAGAGAGAGGAAAACCCTCCCTTTTTGCTTCAGCAATTCTCTCTTGGATGAGGAATGTGCCCAAGTCAGGGAGCTCTGGGGATGGGGACATTTCCCATCAGGAATGTTTAACACCTGTGCAAGGCCAGGGGAAAGGGAGCCCCTCAACCCCTGCTTCATTTCAGTTCTGGGCCCTCAAACTCTGAGGGATGAGCTCATCCAGCCCTTGTCTTCCACTGTCCCAGGTGCTCCAAGCCCATCCAGCCTGGCCTTGGACACTCCCAAGGATCCAGGGGCAGCCACAGCTGCTCTGGCAATTCCATGCCAGTCCTTCCCCACCCTCCCAGCCAGGAATTCCTCCCCAGTGTCCCATCTAAACCTCCTCTTTTCCAGTTCAAAGCCATTCCCCATCCTGCCCCTCCATGCTCTGTGAAACTCTTCCATCACCCAGTCTGGTATCTTAGCAGTTCGTTTGCATTTTTTTGGATATTTTTACTGGGGTTCCACCTGCTCCAGGCAGGTTCTGCCATCGCAGGGACCCCAGGGTCCCCTCCCAGCTGCTCTTTGTCACCCAGAGCCATCATTTCCACGAGGCAGCTGCTCTGCCCCTGGCTGCCCCTTTTATCTGGGCTCTGTTAAATGATCTCAAATATGTGATATGATAAAGACAAACAAACACCCGCTCAATTTAGTCCACCCTAATGCCAGACTCTACTTTTACCCAAGTAATTAAGATTAATGCAGTTGATAATTTAGGAAGTATTCTTAAATGTACCCTTCTGGCAGCATCTAACATGTAATTTTACCTTTGAAGATTTATCGGAGCACTTAGGTAACAGATAGGTCCTCAGCAAACAGGAGCATTTAGAAGGAAAATGAAAGATTAATATTCCTTAAATAAATGGCAGAAGAAGTCAGGCTTTATTCCAGCCCCACAAAGATGCTGCTGTCAGCCCCAGCCCTGCTGCTGATCCCCAGGGAGATTGAACCCAGCTCCCCTCGGGCTCAGGAGGTCTCAGATGTCCCATGGCCCTGGATTTTTAGGGATGCAGACGCTCTGGAGGGCAGGTAATCACAGCCGCCCTTGTTTAGGGGACCTGGGAGCCGCCCCTCACTCGGAGGATGCAGCTCCCGGCTCTGCCTTTGCTCCCCCGTGGAGGATGCGTGGATCCAGCCTGGATTTCCCTGCAGTGGCTCCCACCTGGCAGCTCCCTGCCCCGCCTGGCACATCCCAGCTGCTTTTCCTGCCCTGTGGTGGGTGAGGAGGGGCAGAGCTGAGCTCTGGGAGAGCCTCCCCTCTCCCTGTGTGCAGCCACCCCGTTTCCTTTGGGATGGGGCTGACACCCAGCTCCCGGGGCAGGGCACTGCCAGCCCACCCTGACACCCATCCTGGGGCTGGGATGGCCTCCAGCTGGGGCTGAGCCCTGCCTGGTGTCACCTCCTGTCCCCCATCCCGGCCACCAGACGGTGCAGCCTCCTCTGGAAGCGCCTCGGGGCTGGGAGGGGACCCTGGGCATGGAGCCTTGTGACACTGGCTTGTGACAGCAGCTGGTGACACCCCTGCACCCTGTGGGGTGTCCTGAGGGCTGCCACGCTCAGCCTCTCCTCCTCCCTTTCCTCCTGCTCTGTGATGGTGCACGACAAGTGAGGAAGGATTAGGACTCTTTGCAAGATCTGCATCCCCAGAGGAAGTCTGGAAATTTGCTGCTCAGATCCAGCAAATCAATTTTGGATCATTGGGAGCAGGAAAGAAACTTTCTGAACAACTTTCCGACTTCCCTGAGCCAGAAGAATCTGCTGGACATCACTTCTTGCCCCAGCACAGCCAGACCAGAGCATCCAGGGCCATGTCCATGTGTCCCTGTGTGCATCCCTGTCCGTGTGTCCTTCTGTACCTGTGTCTGTCCCTCTGTGTGTCTGCATCCCCAAAATCTTTCCCAGCCTCTCTCCCAAGGTCCTTTTCAAGCTCTCAGCACCAGGACTTGGCTCCTTCCCACTGTGGTTTCTCCCCAAGGGATCCCCCAGGATTTCTGTCCCTTTGGAGCAGTGGCAGTCCCCAGTCCCAGCTCCCCTCCCTGGGGACAAGCAGGGCTCAGGGCTGGCAAGGAAAGTGTCCCATCCCCCTGAATGTGATGCTCCCACTGCTGCCTCGTGTCCTGGCAGGAGGCAGAGCCCTGATCCTGCTTTTACTGTGCCTGGGACATGGGTGTGAGGTGTCAGGGTGTGATCCATGCTTTCTTCTGCACGCTGGGGTCAGCTCCAGGCTGGAGCTGGGGCTGGCAGGGAGGGAGCAGCGAGCCCTTAAAATCCCCATCTTTACCCAAACTGGGGGAAAAGCTCCCTCTGGGGGGGCAGGGAGGGTTGGGGATGGCAGGGGCAGGATTGGGCACAGCTGGGAGAGGTTGGCAGCCCCTTGTGCCCAGGGCTGGGGTCTGGGCTTTGGGCACCCTCAATTCCCCTTTCCTCCTCCTCCTCCATCATTTCCTGCCTCTCAGGTTCATGGATAGGATGAACCCCAAAGGCATCAGGGATGCAGGACTGAGCTGGGATGCAGCAGAGGGGGAAATGGGACCCCATCTCCTCCATTCCCTCATTCCCACAGCATCCAGTCAAAGCCACTCACCTGGGTGTGGCCAGGATGGGAATTTTGGGGTGGAATCCCCCCTTTTGGCCCTGAGCACTCCCCACAAGCGGCAGCACCACAGCCAAGCCAAGCACAGATTCCTGACATATTTTTCTCTTTCCTTTGCAGCCAAGAAATTCATTTTTCATGGGAGGTGAAAGCGAGACCCGGCAGTAGCTGAGCACGGAGGGTGCCAAGGTAGGGCCCAGCTGACAGCACGGGCTCAGATGCTGGTTTTGGGAGGCAGACTCTCCTCCTCAGCCCAGATGGGCTCTGGGAATGTCTCTGGCTGCAGGGATACCCAGGGACCTTCTCTGGCCCTGCAGCTGCTCAGTGGCAGGAGGGAGGGGGTTTAAAGGGACTGGAGAAGGGGTCGGTTCACAGGGGAAGGGATTTTTCCCAGCTCCAGACAGAGCCATGCTGGGTGGGGTTTCAGTCCTTTAGGCAGGGGTTAAAAGCCTCTTTTTGGGGACAAAGTGTGTTCAGAGTCACCTTTGTGCCACGTGAAGCTGCTGAGAGCCCACAGAGCCAGGAGGTTCTGTGTGGGAGCACGGAATCTGGAATCCCCTCATGGAATCCCAGAATTGTTTGGGTTGGGAGGGACCTTAAAACTCTTCCACCCCTGCCATGGCAGGGACACCTTCCACTGTCCCAGGTGCTCCCAGCCCTGTCCAACCCAGCCTTGGGCACTGCCAGGGATCCAGGGGCAGCCACAGCTGCTCTGGGCACCTGTGCCAGGGCCTGCCCACCCTGCCAGGGAACAATTCCCAATTCCCAATATCCCATCCAGCCCTGCCCTCTGGCAGTGGGAGCCATTCCCTGTGTCCTGTCCCTCCATCCTTGTCCCCAGTCCCTCTCCTGGAGCCCCCTGAGGCCCTGGAATGCTGCCCCCACCCCTCTCCCTCCCACCAGCACAGCAAAGGGCAGTTCCCTGGCAGTTGCCACCCAGTTGGCATCCTGAGCTTTTCCAGCCACCCACTCCCACGCCTGTCCCTGATCCCTGAGCTGAGCTGCCACAATCCTGACTGTGACAGCAGCAGCTCCACGGAATCAGGGGATATCCTGAGCTGGGAGGGACCCACAGGGTTCATCAATCCAACCCCTGGCCCTGCACAGACACCCCAACACCCCCACCCTGTGCACCCCTGAGAGCATTGTCCAAACTCTCCTGGAGCTCTGGCAGCCTCAGGGCTGGGACCATTCCCAGTGCCAGCACCCTCTGGGGGAAGAACCTTTTCTGATTCCCACCCTAAACCTCCCTGGCACAGCTCCAGCCATTCCCTGGGTGCTGTCCCTGTCCCAGGGACCCATCCCAAGCTGGTTTGTTCCCCCTGCAGCCTCTGGGCTCACCTGGCCCAAACCCCAGGCAGAGCCCCCTGAGCAGAGCCCCTCACCCCGAGCCTGCACGTGTCCCAGCCCCAGCAGGGCTGCCCTGGGCACTGTCCAGAGGCAGAGCAGGAACAGTCCCTGCCTCCCTAATCAGCCTGGGCGATAGAGGAGCGATAGATAAGCGGGGGGAGCGTTATCAGGCTGATTTCCAGATGGAGCTGAGTCACCGCCAGGAACCGACTGCCAAGGTCAGGCAGGGGAGAGGCTGAGCCTGGCTCTGCCAGACCCTGTGCCCCCTCTGCCTGCCATGGGAAGGAGCCATTCCCTCTGCCCTGGCATTTCCTGGTGGGATATTTGGCTTTTTCCTGCTCACTGGTTCCAGCAGAGTGGGGTTTACCCTGGGCAGATCCTTCCCCTGGCAGTGCCCTCCCCACACTGTGCTCCCTGTAGGGTGTCCCACATGAGCTGCTGGTGGGATCTCACTGTTCTCTCCTGGGAAGGAGCCATTCCCTCTGCCCTGGCGTTTCCTGGCGGGATGTTTGGCTTTTTCCTGCTCACACGACCGTTCTGTCTGATTCCAGCAGAGTGGGGTTTACCCTGGGCAGATCCTTCCCCTGGCAGTGCCCTCCCCACACTCTGCTCCCTGTAGGGTGTCCCACATGAGCTGCTGGTGGGATCTCACTGTTCTCTCAGGGGAAGGAGCCTTTCTCCATGCTGGGGGTGCTGTTGTCCCCTGGGATTTGCACCCTGCGGGGAATTTGGGGAGCTCAGAGGTGCTGGGGACCCTCAGCTCAGCCCTGCCCCGCGGGCACAGCCAGCTCTGGTGAATCACAACCTGTCTGGCACGTCAGGCTCCTGGCAGGACGGGACCTGCCCTGCCAGGAGAGTGCCAGGCACGGCTCTCCGTGCCAGCCAGGCTGCTGCCACCGCTGCTGGCCGTGCCCCCTGTCCCCGAGGGGCTGCGGGAGGCCCCAGGAGGCGGAGGATGCTCCAAGCCCCCAGCAGGACACAGCAGCGCAGGTGGGGATGGCTCTGCCTGCAGCCAGCCAGCCTGGCAGTAACCACAGGGGGTTTTTAAAAAGACAAACTCCCTTTGCCTCTGTTCCAACCCTTTCCACCTCCTCTTCCAGGAGCTGAAATGTCAAAATTCAAGGAGTGCTGCCAGTGGTAACCCATGGAAGAGCCTGGCACTGAGGGCAGGCTGGGGCTGTAAAAGCCAGAGGGAACAGTCCCAATTTTCATTTTTTCCTGGGTTTCCCATCCCACGGGGGGTGAGCTGTGCTTGTGCCAGATGCGTGACCCTTCGGGAGATGGATGCAGGAGCTGCCTGGGCAGTATCACTTTAAATCAGCACAGCCCAGCCCTCCTTATCAATTGCCCCATCGGATCCTCACGAGGCCCTGGAGTTCCCTGCTGCCAGGGCTGCTGGGCCACCTCAGAGTCATGCCCCGTGGCCACAGCCAGCAGGAGGGACCCCCAGGCAGGGACAGGGGACCCTCAAACCCTGGCAGGGAGATCTTGGCAAACAAATCCCTAATTTACACCTTGCCCTTATACCTGTGCACCGCCTGTGATTTGCATGGAGTAAATCCACACCCATTTCCTGCCCAGGCTCTGGGCATGAGTGGGACAGTCTTGCGTGCCACTGTCAGCCCTGCTGTCCCCGTCCCCATGCCTCTGCCAGCACAAGGAGCAGGATGTTTGTGTCTCCTGGCACTCAGCACTGCTCCCCCCCAGCCCTTGCCATGCAAATCCTGCAGCTCTCCAGCCACACCGCCGAGCCTTTCCCTGGCAAAAACAAAAAAAGGCTCCTTTATGTGGCTGAAAAGCCCGACTGTGATAATGTAGCGAGCGCTGGCCTTGGGTATTTTATCTTGGCAAGGAGCCTTTGCAAATTTGAACAGCAGCGAGCGGGCTCTGGAGTTGTGGCTGGCTGAGGCACAAGTGGGGCATTGTTTTCCCAGCAGAGCCCTTTGGGCCGCGTGTGAGCTTTGGCCGCGGAGCCGCGCGCTCGGCCCCGACCCCGGATCCGTTTCACTCTGCAGGGTGTGAAATTGGGGAGGAATTCAGGCCTGGGAGCTCGAACGAGAGGGGAGGGGATGCAGCCACCCCTGTCTATCCCAAATATTGTATTAATGCAGTGTTGGGCGTGCTGGGTGCTCAGATTCCAGGTGGGAATGGAGAGGTGAGGTCCTGGAAAGGTGCAGGGTGCTCCCCTTTTCATTGGAAAATCTTCTGTGCTCGGGTCACGCCAGGGCAGGATGGGTGACGCTGGTGGAGTTGGGATCTGTGGGAATTACACCCAGAAGGAGAGGAATAAACTGAATTTCCTGCTGCTCACGCCCTCCCAGCAGTGCCGTGCCCTGACCCATTGCAGCAGACGGTAAAGAAACATTTCCAGTGAGGGAGGAGAAAAAAACCCCTCACTGTTTCCAGCAGACTTCCCTTTAGAAAACAGACTCTTTAAAGCAAAACTTCACCCTTCTTTTTATTAAAACCTTCTCCATATAAAATCCTGGTGGCGCCTTTTAAAAGGCTGCTGTGCTTGACTTGTGCTCCGTGTCCAACGCCCCGAGGTCTGGGATGTAAAATCAGCTGGGAAATTTGGGACTCAGCTTTTCTGGTTTTGCCTCCTTAATAACATCTAAAATTTCCAGGGCAATTCGCAGGGAGGCTGGTGAAGTCCTTTCTCCCAGGATTTCGGAGCAATGAGGGGCAGCTCCAGGGGGAAAGTGGTGGAGCAGAAACCTTTCCCTACGCCTTCCCTCCAGCAGCGGGGACCTGGGGACACGGGAACATGAGGACACTCGGGGACATGGGGACAGAGAGCCCTTCCCAGGATGCCTCTCCCAGCCCATCCCGACAGCCCTTCCCACTAATCCGTAGGTGGAGCTCTTCTGTCATCTTTTTCTGCTTATGTTGCTAAGAAGTAACCCAGAAATAGCTTTCCCGTGGGGGAAAAAAGTGCTTCCTCAGCAGCTTCTGCCAGAGGTGAACTGCTCTGAGCATCCTTTGAAGAGCCCGAAGCTGCAGGGCTTCACCCCGGGGGGGGTTTGCCGTGCCCCCTCCTCCAACCGCAGCCCAAGAAAAGGGGCCAAAATCTGTTCTGGCCCTTTTCCTGACTGACACCCAGCCTTCCCCTCTTCTCTCCTGTTCGCTGCAGGTCTGAAGGATGTGGCAGAGCCCCGCCGGCCCTCGGGACCCGCCCGCAGCCCGGCCCCGGGGAGCTGCTGCCCCTCTGCCGGTGCCCATCGGAGGGGGACCATGCCCGTGACCGGGGCACGGCAGCTCGCAGCGGGACGGGAACGGGACAGCGGGGCTCTCTAGCCTTGTCCCCTCCTCGGTATCATGACTGGAGAGACCCAGCATGTTTACACCATCGGCGATACTGAGGCCGGCCCCAAAGAGCCCGACAAGGACTTTGGCTGTGAAGGCTGTGGGGACAAGGATGGCAGGGCGCTGGGCGGGGAGGGGACATCCCCCTTCCCCAAGGACAAGGAGCCCCACAGCCAGCGGGAAGCTGTGATCCGGCCGCAGCAAGCGGGGAAGATCGACTTCAAATCCCTGCAGTGCAACCCCAAGTTCGGCAATGACAGCAGCACCTGGGGAGAGGTCAAGGGCGGCCCCCTGTCCCCGCCGGGGAAGGGCCGGGCCCGGGAGCGCGGCCGGCGCTCGGCGAAGGGCGAGCGGGGCCACCAGCAGCTCTACCGGCTCAGCATCGCCGGCACCCGTCCCAGCCCCACCATCGGCATCGCCTACCCGCAGCAGAAGGTGACGCCCCCCAAGAAGCCAGAGGTGGCCCCCGCGGCCGGCAGCTACCGCTTCCACGTGCCCGGCATCGCCCAGCGCGACGCCGAGCTCCGGCCCGAGGAAATCGCCTTTGGCCGCTGCTTCCCCGACTCGGCCGGCGGCCGGGCCTCCGCCAGTTATACCTCACAGCCCAGCCCCGGCCTCGGCCCCAAGGGGCAGCCCCCCGCCGCCGGCATCCCCCTCAAGAGCCCCGGCACCCATGGGCAGCTACATTATTTAGAGTTCCAGGCAAACCGGGCCGAGTCCTGGCCTTCCCCGGAGAAGAGCTTTGCCGGTGCTACCTACGGGATCTCGGTGCAGAAGCCCAGCTCTTTCTCCGAGGGTGGCAAAGCCGCTGTGCACGGCCTGGGGGCTTTGCCGTGCCAGTTCCCCTTCCAGCTGCTGCACGAGGCGGGGAAGGAGCAGTTCCACGGCAGCCAGGAGTACCTGGACGTGGGAATCGCCGCCACCGCCCAGCTGGCTCCCGCTGCCTTCGCCTTCCACTCGTCGCCCCGAGAGTGGCCGGAGGAGCCGCTGGGCGGGGGCTCCTACGAGAGCGCGTCCCCCGAGGGGAGGCTGTACGCGCTGCCCGCGGCCCCGCCGCCCCCGCCGCCCTTCGTGCACCCGCCGCCCCCTCCGGCCCTGCACCACGGCCCCTTGCCCTGCTGCAAGGGCAGGGCCGAGCATCCCGCCGAGCCCACTGGTGCTCTCCCGTCGTCTGGTGCTATCGACCAAAACCCAAGCACTTTCCAAGAAAACCAAGCTGTTTTTCCGTCTAGTTTACACTCGCCTACCATGCCGAAGCTGGTGGGGAAGAGGCAAGCCTCGGCCAAGGACGGCGTCCCCAGCCCGCGGCTGCTGGTGCAGAGCAGCCCCCTGAGAAGGACCGTGCCACCAAAGTCCCTGTCCCAAGTGCACTTTCAGAGCAAGGCCTATTGCAGCTCCCCCGCGGGAGCCGTGCCTTTCGAGACGAGCGTTCCCACTACGGCACCCACCCACCCCCGGCTTGTGCAAGCTTGGGAAGGTGCCACGAAGGCGTTTTCTCCCATGGACCAGAATTCAGCACCTTATTCAAACCCTGTTGGAAACCAGTTCTCATTCGAGTGCCAGTCTGGCCCCGAGCAGAGGCAGCACAGGCAGAAAAATGCCAGGCTGCCTTGGCAGCAGATGCACCTCCCTCCTGCAGTGCCCGGTGCCAACAGGCTGGAGCTGTCGAGACACATCAGCAGCCAGAAGCTCCCCTTCCCCCTGGGCACGTCGGACTGGCAGGGCAGCGGGAAAGCCCAGAAAGGGCCCCCCATAAGCAATTCTCCAGGGTACCACAGCAAAAAGCTGTTATCAGGAGAGAGCCTGCAGAGGGGAGATCCCAGCGTGACGGGAGCTTTCTCCTTTGAGAGTGGGAAGGAACCGGGGTCTCCTGCCTGCGACTCGAGAAGCAAAGCCCTGTTCTACACTATGGCTCAAGCAGCTCCTCCTCTTCCCTCAAGGAGCTCATCAGGCTCAGGGCTGGTCCTGCCACCATCAGCCTTGGCAGCTGCCTCCCCTTGCGAGTCCCCACTGCCATCCCCTGTCCCCAACCCCACGTGTGGCAGCACCTGCTCGTCGCTGTCCCCCATGTCCAGCAGCCCACTCAACTTCGAGGACAGCCAGATGTCCGGAGCGCTGACCCCCTCGCCCTTCTTCCAGCACCCCTGCCATGCCAAGGACGCCAACAAAGCCTTCCACCCCTCCGAGGTTCTGAGTCCCAGCTCGCTTCATTACCACCCCCCAGACTCTGTCAAGTCCTTCAGCTTCCCTCCAGATGCTCTGAAAGACGACAGCCTCCTGAAATGTGCCCCGGGCAGCCCGTTCCACAAACCTGGAGGGGAGGTGGCCAAAGGATGCTCAGACGGGCTGGATGGGGAGCAGCCTCCACCACCCTACTCCTCCCATCACCTGCTGGCCACCTCCCTGAGCAGTGCCAGCCTGGACCAGCTGGACGTGCTGCTGACCTGCAGACAGTGTGACCAGAACTACAGCAACCTGTCCTCCTTCCTGCAGCACCGCCAGTTCTGCGCCTCCCACCCCTCTGCCCAGGCAGAGCCCAGGGATGCTCCCCGGGCAGCCGAGGGGAGGAAGGTGCTCCCACCAGAGCCCTCCAAAGCCCCCGGCCTGGCGCTCTCTCCAGACCCCCAGGGACATCTGTTGGCACTAAACAAGAGTGATGACTTCTTGCTGGATGGGGAAGGCAAAAGCGAGGGCAAGGAGGACGCTCTGAAGGGCGGCCTCTTCCACGGCCTGGCCACCGGCTCCCTCCCGCTCAGCGCCTCCGACCTGGACATCGACGATGCCAAGCTGGACAGCCTGATCACCGAGGCCCTCAACGGCCTGGGCTACCAGTCAGATAACCCAGAGATTGACAGCAGCTTCATCGACGTCTTCGCTGATGAGGAGCTGCCGGGCATGAAGGCGGCTGGTATGGCCCACAAGGCCAAGGAAGGGCTGGCCTCAGAGAGCAAATCCAAGCAGGCAGCGGAGGAGAAGGCAGCAGGAGAGGCCAAGGCTGGCTGTTTTTGTGAAGATGGGGAGCAGGTGAAGAGAGGGGCAGGAAAGCGGCACCTTCACAAAGGGAGGGTGGCACGGAGGGTGGCACCGCAGGAGCCGGATCCCGCGGCAGAGGGAGCAGAGAGGACAGCCAGGCTGAGGGCAGGCAGGAAGAACAGCATCCCACCAGCCAGCACCTCCAGCCAAAAGCATCCCAGGAAACTCAGCCAAGACCCTGCGATGAAGAGCGAGGTGGGGCCAGGCATGGCCACCAAGAGCTCCAAGCCACCGCGGTTCTCCATGAAGGACGTGAGGAAGCGGAAGCCCCGAAGCGGGACGTGGAGCAAGGAGCTCATCCACAAGATCGTGCAGCAGAAGAACAAGCTCCACAAGCTGCAGGTGAAGAGCAGCAAGCAGGCCCAGGTGCCCCAGGCCACCGAGAGACCCCTGGCAGCCACCAAGGAGGGCGGGCTGAGGGAATACGACTACGTGTCCGACTCGGATGAGGAGGGGGCAGAGTGCAGCAAGCCCCGGGGCAGGAGGAAGCGTGGCACGGGGTTCATGGGGAGGAGCAAGTACAGCTTCAGCAAGAAACGCCTGGGCAGAAGTGAGAGGGCCAGGGAGAAAGACTCAGCCTGGAGCTACAGCCGGAAAAGGGATGGTCAGAAAAGGGAGGCACAGGAGGACGGGGATGTCCCGTGTCAGGAGGATGCAGAGAAAGAGGATTGTGCTGCCAGAGCCCGAAGGAGGAGCAGCCACTCATCTGCTGGCAGCAAGCACAGCGTGCCCAGAGAGATGGGCACGAGCCCACCCTGTGCTGGTGGGGCTGGTGACAAGGGTGGCACCCAGAGGAGGAGGCGCTCGGGCAGCCCAGCCCATGTGCCAAGGACTCCCCTCAGCCCTCCCCAGCACAGCAGCCCAAAGACAAGCCAGGAGAGCAAAGAGGACATTCCCAGGGGGAGCAGGAGGTTTGGCTCAGCCAAACCTTTGCTGGCAGGCTCCAGGACACGGCCGAGTACTGAACCAGATGTTGCTGCCATGGACTGTGCAGAGGAGGAGCCGTCATCACAGCCCCAGGAAAGGCAAATGCCCAGCACGGCCACCCCAGGCAGGAGCCCTGCCAGCTTCTCCTCTAAGGAGGGGGTGGAAGAGCCCAGAGGAACAGCAAAGCTCCTGGGTGAGGCAGGGGAGCCCACCCTGCAGGCTCAGGGCTCTCCTGAGCTCACCGTGGACCACCAGAGGCACCAGTTTGCCCCTTTCCCAAGCGAGGGGCTGAAATACCACACAGAGGAGGTGATTGCTCCACCCCACAGCGGTAACAAATCGAGTCCTGGCCGTGGGAGTGCCACCTGCTCAGAAGCAGGAATCAAATTCACGAAGGGACAGGGGCTCTGTGATACTCAGAAGGATTATCCCAATCCCACAGCAGCTCCCACCTACGCCGGGGATGCAGTGGGAATGATGCTCGCTGCCAAGACACCCAATCCCTACAGTGCCAGCAGTGACAACGCATTCTTTGATCCCAAAGGCCTTCCCGGTCACTACGAGGACAACCTCTTCCCAAAGCCCCCAGCCCTGGGCTCCTCCCACATGGATGACCTGTACCTGTGCCGGGATGACATCAGCGCCAGCTCCTTCGAGCAGAAGCACTCCAGCATCTCCCCTTTCGCCACGGAGATGCCGCAGGGCAAAGTGTCGTCCCCCCTCAGCTTTGACTCCTCGTCGATATTTGGCGAGCTGCCCGTCTCTGAGTTCGATCCCTACGAGAGCAAGGACGGATATGTGACACCCTTCCCCTGTGCCCCCCGCAAGCCGCTGCCCTTCGAGCAGCCCTACCCGCCCTTCCTGCCCGAGAAAGACTGGTCCCTCATGGAGGAGGTGGCTCCCATGCTGCCAGAGGACGTGACTCAGTTCCACAGCCTCTCCGTGGAGAAGCCGCCGGCCAAGAAGTTCCCCGAGGAGCAGGAAGGAGCTGTCCCCAGCAGCCAGCTGTCCCTGCCGCTGCCAGACAGGATCGCGGATTACAGCGTGGCTTTCATGAGCAACATTTCAGATGACGAGCTGGAGATCAAGCGCTTGGTCACGGAGCTGGAAAGCCAACTGCAGACCAGCAAGCTGGACTCCGAGGTGGCCGTCACCCTCCAGAAATCCGAGCCAAACGTGGCTGTCCACCTGCGAGCACAGGGGGCCGAGAGGTTCCCGGTGCTGCCGGGAGAGCCAGAGGCAGGCGAGGAGAAAGGGCTGTTTTTGGCAGGTGAGCTGGGCAGATCGAGCCTCTGCGGTGGGGAGAGGCTGGCAGGGGAGAAGCCAGACATGGTGGCTGCCCGTGAGGACTACGAGAGACCCAGAGAGCCCTGGGCGTGCCCGCTGGAGCTGGGCTCGCTGGAAACCGGGATGGGCATCCCAACCCCGCTGGCCACAAACCATTTCTGCTCCAAAGACAGCAGTGAGCAGCTCCAGGGAGCTCAGGCCACTGAGGAAACAGACCTCAGGAAGATGGAAAATGGGTCTTCTTCCAAAAGTCTACCTGGCTCAAGCACGACTGACCAAACAGAGGCTCCCATCTACACCAGCCCTGTGGCCAAAAGCCCTCCTGTTGTCACCAGCTCCATGTTCCCCGAGACCATGGGTGCAGCAGAAGTAACCAAAGACCCCCTGCCATCCCTGCCATGCCAGTGCAGTGCTGAGGGCTTCCTCGTGCCAGGGAAAGCAGACACTGATCCTGCAGAGCTAGAAAAGTTTGATGCCCACCTTCCAAACCCTAAACCCCAGTTTGGCTTTCAGCAGGGTCCCGCCCCAGCCTTGGATCTCGCCTTTTCACCTCATGGCAAAGAGGTCCCAGATACGGAAGAAAAACCCTTGAGCAGGACTGAGCCCCCCAAAACAGTGAAAAATGCTGTGGATCTCAAAAGGGCTGGTGGTGGGCCCGGGCTGGTGGAGGAGATGGAGGAGAGGAGGAGTCCCAACACCTATCAAAGCCCTGCACCCAGTGACAAAGCCAGCAAGCCCAAAGCGCTGCTGTTTGAGATGCTGAGTGCGCCCAAGGAGAGCAACCGCCCTTCCCAGGAGATGGTGGGGGCATCCCAGGAGGCCTCTGCCAACCCTCTGCAGCAGCTCCAGCTCTTCGTGGCCCGGACGGTGAAGAACAACGAGGAGGAGCTGTTGATGCCATGCTTCCCTGGGCTGCTGGCTCCCAGCCACCCCTCTGCCACCTCCAACATCCAGACAGAGCACCAGGAGCAGAGCAGTGCTGCCTTGGAAGGAGAAGATCAGACCCAGGGAGAAGGGGATCTCCCCACTGGAAGCAGCACTGGAAATATCGCTGCTCCAGGGAGAGAGGTGCTTTCTCCCAGTGGATGTGAGCAGCTGGAGCTGTTGGATGCAGAGGGCTCTTACCATGCAGAACAATCCACGTCGGCAAAGCCGGAGCTGCGAAATAATGTAACAGAGCTGCAGCACTTAGCAAATGAAGCCCCAGAGCCGAGGGACATTAATATCCCTGCAGATGGTGTTTCCCAGGAGCGTAATGACCTCTCACCACCCAGCAGCACCGCCGTGACCTCGCTGCCAGGGCAGGGAAGGAAAGCTGATCAGCTCAGGGAAGAGCAGGAGGGAGATAACAACACAACGACCTTGGCATTTAGGAAACATGAGCAATCCCACCCCAGCTGTGGTTTGCTCGAGGAAGAAACGCTGGGCACAGAAGAGGGAGAGAGTCTGGAAAGGACTTGGGTGGGGAAGGGGGCACAGCACCAGGGCAGTGCTCCCACGAGTCCTGTCAGCCCCGTTGGTCCCTCTGAAGGGGATCTCCACCAGGATCACAGCTTGGGGATGGAGATAAAAGCCAGCATGGTCAGTGCAGATGTTCCCAGAGAAAGGAATGACAAGTTGTCCCTCAATGGCTGTGATTACACGGGCAAATCTCCAGCCAGCCTGCTCTCACCAGCCAAATATTCCGACCTCAAATGCGTGCAGAGCAGTGGGGCTGAGGGAGAAGAGGTCCCCAGTTTAAGCACTCAGCTCTCAGATGAGAAGAAATACAGCTCCTCCCTGCCTGCAACACCAAGTTCATTTGTCACAAAGAGTTGTCCTCCCGAGGCCAGCAGCCATCACATCCATCCCACCGTGAGCCCAGTGGAGCAAGGGACTTGGGAAGGGACACCTGCCTTCCCTCCCTTGCTGCATCACTGCAGGGCTGTGCCGACGGAAGCGGCTGAGGAACATCCTCATCACCTTCCTGATGGTGCTTTGGGTAGCTATGAATCACCTGGAAGAGAGGGCACAGTGAGACCCTGCACTCTGCTGCATGGTGGTAGTCTGGTGGGCTCTGCCTTGGAGATGGGTGGTCCCCAGGAACCTCCTGGGAAGGACTGTTCTCTTCCCTGCTCGCCGCCTTTCCACCAAAAGGGTGTTGGGACAGAGGTCCCTGAAAACACCAGTGCTGTGCTGCCAAATTTTAAAGAAAACCAAGGGTGTGCTATCACAGACACAGTCATTAACTCCACCTCTCCAGAAACCCAGGATTATCCAACCCAGCCCACAGAGGATCTTCTGCCCATGGAAGAAAGGGAGGTCAACCTGAACCAAGAAAACCAGCTTGAAAACTGCTCCCATGTCAGGAATAAGCATCCAAGTGAACCAGAGGCTTTGTGCAATGGTTTTTCTGTTCAGGACATGTCAGCTGCCATCAGCAGAGGTCTTACAAGGGTTGGAGATCTTGGTCCTGCTGAATTAAATGGCCACGAGTTTCCAGGGGCAGCAGAGGTGAGCCTTGGTCTTTCCAAAACCACAGAGAGTAAAGGAGAGAGTTTAAAAGGGGAGAATTCCAAAAGCCATGGGGCTGCAGAAGCTGGGGCTTGTGTGTTGAGCAGCATGGGCCAAGGAGAGGACTACACACCCAGCAGTACTCCAGAGCCGTCCCAAAATGAGCTCCACAAAGGAAGAAAGCCCAATGGACTCCCGGTGACCTGTGACATTTGTTCAGCCACTTTCCGCTCCAAGCCTGGCCTGACCAGGCACAAAGCTGTCAAGCACCAGGTGAAGAATGGTGGTTTGCCACAGCCCAGCAAGACTCCCAGGTCCTCTCTGATTCCTGCACACAAGACATCAAAAGCAGCCCAAAAAGTGCCCAGGAGGAGCCTGAAGGCATCAGTCAAAGACAAAACCTGCAGCTCACAGGCGCTGACCTCCACCGTTGAGCGCATTCCCAAGAAAATACTCCCAGACCTGGAGAAAGAACCCAGCACACAGATGCAGGAGGTGGTGAGCAGAGTGCTCAGTGACCTCAGCGTGATCTCCTTGGAGATGTCCCAGGAGCTGCACCGCACACGTGTCCTGCAGAGGGAGGTGAAGGCAAAGGGACCACGCCTGGCGGTGAGGGGATCAGGAGAGGCAGGGACTGGGAAGGTGGATTCAGGATGGCAGGTCAGGAAAGGAGAAAAGGGCAGAAGGAGCCAAAGCAAAGATCTTGGCGGGGAGAACAGCAGTTCAGAGAAGCAGCTCAACAGGAAAGTGAGGCGAAGGAAAGCGAAGGTGTTTCCCAGCAGGAATGAGCCCTGTGAGCTGGAGAAGAGCACAGGTCCTGCTGCCCTCAGCTCCAGCCTGCCCGGGATCATGGAGGGCTTGCACGAACCAGAGGGTTGCATCTCCACAGAGGAGCCAAACAGGACCAGCACAGCCCAGCACTCCCAAAAAGCCAAAGAATCCTCTTGTGCAGCTGAGCTTGAGGAAGACCTGGGCAGCAGGATGGGGTCTCTGAAGGAGATGGTCAGCAAGGAGACAGCCACGGGCACAGTCACCTGTCCTGGAGAGGTGGAAGATCCAGATGCAGTGGAAGACACGCAGGCTTGCAAAAAATGGATCAGTGGGTTTGTGGAGCAAGTGGCGAAGGGATGGGGCAAGGTGGGCACAGAGCAGCATCGTGGTGCTGATGGCACAGAGGACATGGATGCCGGGACAGGGGACAGTCCTGTGGCAGGCAGTGACACCAGGAACTGGAGTGGTGCCCTGCAGGGTCCCGCAGCTCCTGCTGAAGGGGCTTTGCTGCTGGAGAACCATGATTTGGGAACAACCCAGAATGTTCCTGGCCATGGTGCTCTGCAGAGCGCGCCGGGGACCTGCCCTCCTCCTGCAGAGCCACAGCGGTGGGTGAAGGCAGATGTGCCACCAGGCAGGGAGCACTGTGGGGACAGCACTGCCACCTCAGACCTCCAGAGCTTTTTTGATGATGATTCCACATTCTCCCAGCTGTTCCCCAGGGATGAGCAGTTTGTCCGGAGGAAGTGCACGCGGGTGTACGGGAAGCGCAGCAAGAAACCCAAACCTGTCCCCGAGGTCAGCCTGCAGCCAGCAGGGGCCATCGACCTCTTCACCATCCGCCTGGCCTCTGACCTCAGCGACAACAGCTCCTTCTGTGTCACCAGGGAGGACCCTTGCGAGTACGAGACCATCTCCGTTGACGATGCCCTGATGCTGAACATGTGTCATGGCAGCAAGGCCAAGAGCGGAGATGCTGCTCCAGATGGATCTAAGAGCATCGAGCTGAGGTTGGACCAGGAGGAGACCGACCAAGGGAAGGAGGACATTGACCTGGAGGACAACATGCTGACCTTCTTGTGCCAAAACAGCCACATGGACAATGTCCCCAGCTTGAATATCTGGGGCAGTCTGGAGAAGGAGGGGGAAAGCCTCTCTGCCGAGGACATGTTTGAGCCTCTGATGGACCTTGAGGATGAGCACTCGCTCCAAGAAGTGAACTCTGAGCCCCCTGACCTGGCAGAAGAGTCCTACAATGACAAAGATAACGGGGATTCGGACTCCCCCGAATTTCATACCATTGACATTGAGATGCTTAATGCAAAGCTGAAAATGAGAGACGTGTGTTTCTTCAGCCCCTGTGAGGATCTTCCTCGCCATGGCGAGGACAACGCTGTGAGTTTGAAGCCAAAGTCGGGCAAGCACAGGAGCAAGCTGGAAGATGGGAAACTGGGGAAAAACCGCGGGGACATCACCATCAAAACCAAAGACAAGCAGTACAAATGCAAAGTCTGCTTCCAGTGGTTCCTGACGCTGGGGGAGCTGGACTTCCACAAGCTCTCCCACAACCCTTCCCCTCCTCCCACCTGCTACATGTGCGTCCAGCGCAAATTCAGCTCCCGGGAGCAGCTCCGGGACCACCTGAAGGAGAAGCACGCCAGGAACAAGGCCGGGCTGTGGGCGTGCGGGATGTGCCTGAAGGAGATCTCCGACGTCTGGATGTACAACGAGCACCTGCGGGAGCACGCCACGCAGTTCGCGCGCAAGGGGCAGGCGCAGAAGTCGGTGATGGGCCTGCCAGGCTGCTTTGGTGAGGACAATGCTGCTGTCACACACTTCCTCAACACCATCATGTGCCGGAAACCCTCCAGATCCTCCCGGCACGGCGACCCTGGTGGCCGGCATGGGGTCAGCAGAGAGAGCAAGAGCCCCAAGGAGTTGCCCCTTGAGCAGGAGAAGGTGATGAAAGACCCCGTGGAAAGCAGTGTCAAAGTGAAGCCACCTGCACCCAGCTCGTCCAAAGCACCCTCCAGCCCATCTCCAGAGCACACGGGGAAAGGTGAAAACACCCCAAAATCTGTCCCCATGCATCCAGACTGCAAGGATCCTTCCCGGGACTGCCATCACTGTGGCAAACAGTTCCCCAAGCCCTTCAAGCTCCAGCGGCACTTGGTCGTGCACAGCTTGCAGAAGATTTACTTGTGCCACAAGTGCCCCATGTTCTACCAGGAGACCAAAGAGCTCCGGAGCCACCTGAGCCAGGAGCACGGCGTGGTGGAGGAGCAGGAGATCAAGCACACCACCCTGTACGCCTGCGAGCTCTGTGCTGATGTCATGCACGTCATCAAGAAGTCCTTCATCTGCAGCATGTGCAACTACACCTTCTCCAAGAAGGAGCAGTACGACCGGCACATGGAGAAGCACCTGGCGGGCAGCAGCAAGACTTTCAAATTCCGAGGGGTCATGAGGCCTGGTGCTGCCTGCAGGGAGGGCAGGGAGAAGGTGAAGGAGGACGGATCTCTCCGGGAGGGAATGCCACCGAGCAAGAAGCGGAAGGTGGCTCACCATGGCAGCTCAATCCCACACAGGTCACCAGCCCACCTGGCCCCCACGAGCGACCTTCAGCTGGTAGAAGCTGGAAGCCCCAGCCTGCAGGTTCCCACTGACTCCTTCCCAACAGCACCTGGTGACCTGGGAGCACCCCAACCTTCCGTGAAGGCAGAGGTCATGGTGGGTGACTTCTCAGAGCTCCTGGCAGAGATGGAGAAGTCTCCATTTGACCCTTTGCCGCCACCACCCTGCCTGTCCCCATCTCTGCCACTGGCTGCTGCTGGCAGCCCTGAGCTCGGCCACATCCCTGGCCTGTCCATCGAGGAGCTGGAGAAAGGAGCCTTTGATGGGAAACCACTTCCTTTCTTGGACTCGCCTGAGTTTCCCATGGACCTTGCTGGCTTGGCTTGTCACCAGGCCACCAACCAAAAACTGTCCCCTCCCCTCCTGACCCAGAAACGTGTCGGTGCTGATGCCCACAAAACAACAAGCACAGGCAGCAAAGACGAATACAGGACCTGTATCCTGGAAAATCCCAGCGCAGACACCAACGCCATGGAGGGCATCCCTTTTCTCCAGCTTGCCAAGAAGGTCTCAGAGCTTCCTTCCCCTAAGGCAGAGTCTCCACAAGCCACGGACACCCACAAATGGGGCAGCCCCAGTGGCAGCAATGCCTCTGCCTGGGAAGATGCAGCTAAGCCAGCATCTCCAGAAGGTGCTCACCAGCCCCTGCCCCCAAAGGACAAGTCAGCATCACCCCCACTCAACAGAGCTTCCAAAGATGCAGTGCCACCAAAGAAAACCGTGGGTAGTGAGGCTGTTCCCGGTGTGGGCAGCCCCGAGGAGGGTCAGCAGCCCATCTCAGGGAAGGAGAAATCCATGCCTGAGGCTAAGGACAGTAGCACTAACACCAAGGACCAAGGCGGCAACCCAGGCAAATCCAGCAGCCACCAGCCCAGAGATGAGGTGTCCAGCAACACCATGAGACACGGCCACGCAGAGCCAGGCAGAGCCACCAGCAAGCTTTACCCCAAGAGGAGGAAAGAACACAAGTCCTTGAGCCACCGGAGCAGCTCCGGCTCCCGGGAGAACATGGAAGCAGACGGGAAGAAGAAGAAAGCCCGGCCACCATGCCCGGGCAGGAGCGAGAGCGCCGCTGAGCTCAAACGTGGCAGCTGGAGCAACGCTGAGGCTCCCGCCCTGTCCCCCGGCAGGAGGGACACGCACTGCAGCAAGCTGGCACCCAAGCCCAGAACGGGCCCCCAGCTGAAGAAGATGGTCCTGGACCCTTACAACCAGAAGAAAGGGGAGCTCCGCCACGCCAACGGGGACGTGAAGCGCAGGAAAGCCATCCTGGGCAAGAGCCTGCACCAGGTGTTGGCCAAGGGGCCGGCACCGTCCCCGCGCGGCTCCTGGCACGGCCCCCGCGGGGCCAAGGCGGCCGGCCCGGCCAGCTACCGCAGTGCCGAGTCCCAGAACAACCTGCTCAGCCAACTCTTTGGGCAAAAATTAACCAGCTTTAAAATTCCTTTAAGGAGAGATACTTCAGAATAATTTATGGAAGTGACTTATGGTGATCCTCAGCTGCTTTCATGGGGTTTGCAAGGGAAAAAATTATCAAAGCATTAAATTCGTTTGTGTAGCATGATTTCTCTGTCTAGCTTAAATGAACTTGCACTGCAGCCTCTGTGAAATAGTTTGCTTTGTGTCTACTAATCTACTTTAATTCACCTGATTTATCATGCAAATGCTAGAACTTTGATGTTGCTGATGATTTTCATGAACTGAAATTGTAATCGCTTTGGGCAGACTGAATCGTCGAGAGCAATTGCTTTATTGCAGAAGTGCTGAGGTTATAAGGATACTTGCAAATCTCAGACCCTTTTGAGTCTGTGTCTGTGTTATCTTTGTACAAAGTACTTGAAGAGATGAACTTCATTCCATAGACGTCTTATTCATAAGGTGCAGTACACTGTAGAAAGCAAATTTTTTTTTTTTTTTTTTGTGGAAGATTTTGCACAAATAATCCCGTACAATTCATTTAATTGGGAGCTGGCCTGAGCGATGATACAATTAAAAAATTAAATTAAGACCCAAGTGTCCTATATTTTGACAGCCATCCCTAAGAATTTTGTTTCTACATCGTCAAGAGAAGGACGACCCAGCTCTGGGGTTCTGGGGCTGTCGGAGCCCTCCAGAGGATGCTGCCACTCTTTGACCACTGTAGACGATGGGACTGGAGGAGAGGCGTCCCCGCGAGCAAACTGCACCTTGACACTTGTGACAAACTCTGATTTTTTAGGGTTTTTTCTGGGTTTTTTTGGGTGTGTGTGTGTGTGAGCGTGTGTGTGTTTTTTCTTTTTGTTTGTGGGGGGGGGGTTTTTTTGTGCAACAAGAAAACTGTGCCAATTTACCGCAGCAAAAATCGGTACTGTCCGAGTGCCCTCAACGGTATCACTTCTAAACTCTCTTACTGTATTGACGTAGTGGCTCTATAGGTATCCGCTTGTACTATGCAGTTACTGGTGCTATTCTTCATTTGTAATGTGAATACAGACTTCCTTGATTGAAAAAAAAAACGGGAAATTGGTAGGGGGAAGCGATTATTTGTCAAAAAATGGAGCAGGAAAAGATAATTAAAAAAAAAAAAAGCCAATTCGAGGGGGAAAACATTCAGCCTTAGGGAGAAAAATTAACTTTAGGGGGAAAATCCAACTTGGGGGAAGAAATACAACTTAGGGAAAAAATACAATTTTAGGGAAAAAAACACAACTTTAGGGAAAAAGCTCCTCTATGCTGGTACTCCATAGTGTCAGAAATGTTACGTCACATTAAACAAGCATGTTCTACAACCAAACTTTTGGATCCAGAAAGAAATCTCAGGTGCAAATGAGGACATAGAAAGATTTTATTGAAATACTCCCAAGTCAAGGAGGTGAAGTAATGCACTGATGTGATATGAACAGTCAGAGTACTTTGCGTCTGTCCTGCAATGATTTTTTTGTTTTGTTTTAGAGTTAAAAGAAAAAAAAAAAGAGGCTTTATTCTGTTAATATGTATCTTTACAATTCTTTGTATTGTATAAAAAACTATTGTAGGTAATTTACCTTGGGTGCAATGTGTTCTGTCAAAAGTTTTTATTTTGATATTTTGTCCAGAGAAGCAGAGAGAGAGCAGGAAACGCCGTTTTATGATGTTGTCCGTGTGCTTTTAAAGCGCCTCTTTAATATTGTTAAATAAAGTATGAGATAAAAATATGGGGTGGTACTGTAAAGTCATCCATGATTAATCTTTTCAAATATATTCCAATATTTTCACAGAAATTCCCTGTCTGCGTGATGTTTGTGGGATGTTTGAGGCATCCTCTGTAAAGGGGCTGAGGAGGACCTTGGTGCCACTGCTGTCACCTCAATGGTTTGCAAAGTGTTGGAGCTTCTCAACAGTGAAGATGCTCCTGCAGCTCCTCTTCCTCACAGATCTTGTCCAGGTGCTGCTCATAGCAGGAGAGTTTTGTCCCTGAGGGGAAAAAACCAAGGTGGTGGTGATGGTGGTGGTGGTGGCCTGGTTTGGTGGTCCTCAGCTGGTGGTGGTGATGGCACAGTTAGGTCATCATGAATTGGTGATTGTCACAGCCCAATTTGGTCATTACCAACTGGCAATGGCAGCAGCCTTTGGTGATGGTGGTGATCCAGTCTGGTCATCATCACTTTGTGATGGTGATGGGGTTACCTGGTTTGGTCGTCACCAAGTGTTCATGGCCAGGTTGGTGATCAATTTGTGGTGAAGGTGGTAACAGTGATGGTGTTGGTGATGGTGATGGTGATGATGATGGCCCAGTTTAACCATTCCCCATTTTTGATGGTGATAATGATGGTGTTGGTGGTGGTGATGATGGTGACAGCCCAGTTGCTCATCCCAAATTTATGGTGATGGCGATGATGATGATGATGATGGTCCTGATGACGTCCCACTTTGCTCATCCCCCGTTGGGATGGTGATAATGACAAAGATGACAGTTTTGGCCATGATGATGATGATGATAATGGTGACAGCCCAGTTTGCTCATTCCCGATTGAAGATGATGATGATGATGGTGAGGGCCTATTTTCTTCATCCCCATTTGATGGTGATGATGATGATGGTGATTGATTATGATAATGGTGCTGCTGCTGGTGATGATGATGATGATGGTGAGGGCTCATTTTGCTCATCCCCATTTTATGATGATAATGATGGTGTTGGTGATGGCGATGATGATGCTGCTGCTGGTGATGATGATGGTGATTGATGATGATGATGATGAAGATGATGCTGGTGAGGGCCCATTTTGCACATCCCTTTTTGATATTGATGGTGTTGGTGATGGCGATGATGATGATGATGAAGATGATGCTGGTGAGGGCCCATTTTGCTCATCCCTTTTTGATGATGATGGTGTTGGTGATGGCGATGATGATGATGATGAAGATGATGATGATGATGAAGATGATGCTGATGAGGGCCCATTTTGCTCATCCCTTTTTGATGATGATGGTGTTGGTGATGGCAATGATGATCATGATGCTGCTGCTGCTGCTGCTGCTGGTGATTGATGATGATGATGATGATGACGGTGCTGCTGAAGGCCCAGTTCTCTCATGCCCACTTTGTCCTCGAGCTGACCTCTGCGGCCGCGCTGGGCTGGGCTGGGAGCCCCCACGGAGGCGGTGTATTCCATCCTTTAATTCCTGTATTCCATCCTTTAATTACTGCCGCAATCACAACACGGAGCCGCTGTCAGTGAGAGATAGCTCGGCACTGCCGGCTGGGATCCTCGCCACTCGGGGCTTGTAACTAAAACTGCAGGATTAATTTGATTAATTGATAGAATTATTTTCCAAACTACTCTTTTGTTTATGGAGGCTTAAAATGCTTGCCGCCTGCACCCTCCTGGTGTGTTGCAGAGTGGAGATAAAGTGGCTGAAAATAATTAGTATGGCTTAATTTAGGGAAAAAAATAACCTCAAAAGAATTTTGCAGAAAATTTAAGGCGGCACATTTTACTTTGTTTTGGCAGGAAATATTATGGAGCTGGAAATGGGACTTTTATGTTTTCCCTGTGCTATATTTCACCAGGGCAGCAAACCTGCAGGGCGGAGGAGGAGATTTTCATGCCTGGTTGTTACCAGAGCTCTCCCACACCTCCAGATTCATCACCTGGGCACCTGGAAATGAGTCTCCTGGGAGCCAGGGGAATGCTGCAGGGATGGGACCCATCCCCAGGGCCCTGGGATGGGTGCAGGGACCCCTTCCCAAAGCTGCACCCATTTTCTGGAAGCACAAAGCATGAGCGATGCCCACCTCTGGCTCGGGAATGCCACTCCCCAGGGAGATGTTGGCATCATCCCCTCATCTTTGGGGGCTGAATTATTTAATTTATCCTTTCCCCTCTAAATGTGAGTAGGTTTTTTCCCCCTGCTCTCCCCCACATCCAATTCCCTCAGTCCCCCCCACCCCTCAGCTCCTCTGAGCTCCCCAAAGCCCCCGGGTTTGCTGAGTCCTGCATTATCCAGCAGCGTTTGTCACTTGGGAGATTGCAGGCCCCTGTCACTGTAATTCCAGTGAGGATGCAAAGCCAGGCAGCTTCTCCCTGCTGGGGATTAACTCCCTGCTCAGCAGGGGACAGCAGCACAGGGGGGCTCCCCTGGGACCCAGCACCCCCGGGATATGGGGCCAGTGTGCACCCACATCCTCAGGGCTGGGACAGCTCCAGGCCCTGGGGCTGCAGGGTGGGTCTGATGGGAGGTGCCTGGCATCGATGGAGCCCCTTGGGGGGGATTTCTTGGCTTCTTGCCACCACCCTAAATTTCCCTCAAGCTGTTTGCTCTTCAAGTCCCCCCCCCCCAAATCCAGCCAGCCTTTCTTTTCTCAGCCCCACAGCCAAGTTTCTGAGCCAGAGGTGCTTTAAGCCTCTCCATAAAGCCTGGAGGATAACGGGATCCACCATGGTTGTCACGCTGCAAGCAGGGGCTGAAGATTTAGGATTTTTTTTTTTTTTCTTGCTTTTGAGTCAAATCTGGCCGTTCCTTGCACAGCAGGAATTTAAAGCCCAGCTCCCACCTCCCTCCCCAGGGTGTGTGACAGGGAGGGATCCTGCACCCCTGGTGCTGAATTCATGCAGGAAAACCTGGAGCCCTGGGGGCTGTGAACAGGAGCCCAGGGATGCCATCCTGCCGGCAGTGATGCTTCTGAAGCCCAGGAATTGGTTGGATTGCTCCTTTTGAGACTTAGAACATCATTCCTACAGAAGGAGATCAGTAAGAGGGAGGGGGAAATAAGCACTGAGACATCCCAGCCTTGGATTTGGGAACTGGGGGCTGCTCACCCACACATTCCCACCTGGTTTCAGGAGCATCCAGCATCATTTCTGCCAGGGGAGGTTTAGGTTGGATATTGGGAACGTTTCTTCATGGAAAGGTTTGTCCAGCCCTGGCCCAGCTGCTCAAGGCAGTGCTGGAGCCCCCGTCCCTGGAGGAATTTAAAAGCCACATGGATGTGGCACTGGGGGACATGGTTCAGTGGTGGCCTTGGCAGTGCTGGGGCTCGATGATCTTGGAGGCTTTTCAACCCTAAACCATTCCACGCTTGGGATTTGGTTTAATCCCAAACCCTTCCACGCTGCCACCGCAGCTCCCAGGAGCCCGTAATTCCACAGCAGCGTCTCTGCCCAGGACGTGCCCAAGTCAGGGAGGAACGTGCCCAAACCGTGCCCAAACCGTGCCCACACCTTGCCCAAACCGTGCCCAGGCTTTGCTCCTGCCCTGTCCCACCCGTGTCCCACCCGTGCCCAAGCTGTGCCCAAGCCCCAGAGGAGCCCGGGCTGTTGGCAGCCACCCGAGGCTGAGCCACGGGCAGGTGACAAGTGGCACCCAGGGCCGGGTTCTCCTGCCAGCAGGTGGCAGGGCCCTTCTGCAGGTGGGCACCGCATGCCAGTCCTCCCTCTTGGGACAAAAAAACCCTCTAAAATAGGATATTTTGAGCGGGAAAAAAGCTGGTGTTGGGGCCTTGGCAGGCCGTGCCAGCGGGCAGTGGCACCGGGGGCTCAGCACAGCCCCCCAAAATGCCCCCCAGCCACCCCTGAACCCTGAAATCCGGCAGAGGCAGCTCCTGGCTCTTCCCATTGACATTCCTGCGCCGCCGCCTCCTCTCGCCGCGTCTCTAATAATATCAGGGCAGATTAATTGGCACTAATACAAATGTACACAGCTCCATAAAAAGATGTCACCTCGCTCACAATGGGGGGAACGGCTGCTCCCGCATTATCTCTGCTCTGCAGGCGTGTAATTCACTCCTCGGGAAAACACGCTGTTTATTCGGCTCCCCTGGAACCATCTCCCTGCAAACACCACGGCCTCGGGAAGGGAGCAGGGAGACACCCAGCCCTGCCACTGGCTCTGCCACCGTGCTGCTTGTCCCTGTGCAGGGCCACCCATGGGTGCCCGCAGGGGATGGGGCATTTGGGGACAGGATGGGGCATTTGGGGACATCCCTGTGTCGGGATCCAGCCCTTGGGTGGTGGTCAAGATTGAGAATTGTCACCCCTGGGGGGATCTAGGTGGCTCTGGGATGGTGCCAGAAAGGGAATTAAAGGGACATTTTTGGCAAGAGATGTGCCAGGGGAAGGACTGCAACCTGTTTCCTTCGCTCCCCAGGGCAGGGTGGCAGAGCCCACCGGCTCCAGCGAGGCTTTTTGGGGCATTTCTTGGGGGGAAATGCAGCCCCCCGTGGGTGTGACAATGTCCCCTCAAGATGCTGCCACCACCTCTTCCAGCACAAAGAGCCAGGGACAGCCTCCATCCCTCTACTGCCTCACAGGGAGAGGAAATTTGGGCATCTCATCAGTGTTCGCTCCCCCCCAGCCCCTCAAACCTGCGCAATTAACGATGCTGTGTTTAATTAAACGCTTGTCTAATTATCTCGGTGTAAGCAAACACGCCAGGTGAGTACCACGGGGGAGCTCCGTGGATGTGCCAGAGGAACCGGCTGGATCTGCTGTGCCCCCAGCCCCTAAATCCCCACAGCCCAGCCGGAGGGAGCCCAGGGACCCCCAAAAGGGCCGGGCTGGGTTGGGGGTCCCCTCAGCAGCCCCTGCTGGAGGCAGAACCAGCACGGCTGGCACGGAGCAGAGCCCAGTGCAGGCTCCCTGGGCCGGGCCCAGCAAAGCCAGGCTGGGAGGGAGGGAGGGGAGAGGCTCCACAAGCAGAGCTGCTCCCCAAGGGGATGGGATGGTCTCCAGGGATGGTCTGCAGGGGTGGTCTGCAGGGATGGTCTGCAGGGATGGTCTCCAGGGATGGTCTGCAGGGGTGGTCTGCAGGGATGCTCTCCAGGGATGGTCTCCAGGGATGGTCTGCAGGGATGGTCTCCAGGGATGGTCTCCAGGGATGGTCTGCAGGGATGGTCTCCAGGGATGGTCTGCAGGGATGGTCTCCAGGGATGGTCTCCAGGGATGGTCTGCAGGGGTGGTCTGCAGGGATGCTCTCCAGGGATGGTCTCCAGGGATGGTCTCCAGGGATGGTCTGCAGGGATGCTCTCCAGGGATGGTCTCCAGGGATGGTCTCCAGGGATGCTCTCCAGGGATGGTCTCCAGGGATGCTCTCCAGGAAGGCAGCGATTCGAGGCCATTTGAGGTGAAAGGCGCCACCAGGATGGTTTTAGGGGGTGGTCAGCCAGAGAGCCTCGTCCTCAGCAGCATCTCCCTCCTTCCATTGGGTTGTTTTTTTCTTTTTCTCCCCTGGATCTCTTCTTAATTCCTAACTTAATTTCTTTTGACATCCTCATTGCCGGTTTGACCTCTTTACTGGAATCATGCGCTGCTTAAAACTCATTATCCCACCATTGAAACAGGAAGTTAATTAAAAACCCTTTAAAAAAAGAAAAAGAAAAGGGGGGGAAAAAGCACATCCCATGTCCGGGGATAGAGGAAAAGGGATATGACCGAGCTGTGCCGTGTCCCCACAGCCCACCAGCCCTCTCCATTGATCCATCATTATTTGGGGATCACCAGCCATCACCACTGGCAATGATCCAAAAAGTCCATCCTTATTTGGGGACCACCAGCCATCACCACCAAATCCCCCCGATCCAAGGTCAGCCATGGCAAGGTCCAGTTTGGGAGAAATTGTTGTTTTTCACAGGACAATATTCCCATTGTGGATTCAAAATCTATGTGGCTCCTGTTTAACCCACATTTCGCCCCAAAATTTCTTCATACTCAGAGGTCACCTGGCTGGGATGATGCCAAGGGGGGACCCCAGGACACCTACACCACCTCTGGGTGTCCTGGGGTGTCCCCCACCCTGAGCCAGGGTCGTGGAAGTCACAGTGGGAGGTTTTGGACCATTCATCTGGAAATGAGAGGGGTTCCAAGGGATCCAAAAGAGTCCCTGGGGACCCCACAGAAGGTTTGGGGGGCCCCATAAGAGTCTTTGAGGATCTGTGAAAGGTGAATTGGGACTCAGTGATGGCACTGAGGTTCCAGCAGGGGGATTTGCTGTGGGTGTAGGACCTTCCAGAGAGTCACAAGGGATCCCAGAGGGAAATTTGGGGAACACAAAGGATGGAAGACCCCAAAGGGGAATTTCGGGATGCTGGGGATGGGTCGTGGAACCCAAAAGGGGGGGTCCGACCTAACGGGGTGGGGCCAGACCCAAAGCAGGGGCTGGAGCCTCACGGGGCACCCATAGCGGGGCTGGGACGCCTTTGGGACCCTCGGGGGACCGCGGGGGGAGCGCGCACGGAGCCCCCGCAGGGAGCGCGCCCCGAGGCCACGCCCCCTCTGCCGTTAGCCCCGCCCCGCCGCGCGCGCCATCCGGTGGGCGTGGCTGGCGGGGGGCGGGGGCCTATGGGCGGCCGCGGCGGCGGCGCTGGCCCCGCCCCCCGGAGCGCTCCGCGGGTTTGATCCGGCGCGGCGCCCATTGAGAAAATCCCGCGGCGGCGGCGGCGGCGGCTTCGCTCCGCCGAGCACGGCCCGGCCCCGGCCCCGGCCCGGCCCCGGCCCCGGCCCGGCCCCGCGGGCGGGCGGGCGGGCATGCGAGCAGCCGGGGGCCCGCCCGCCGCCACCCACCTGCCGCCCGCCCAGCCGCCAGCCGGGGCGCCGGGCTCGCCCCTCGCCGAGCGATGTCCAGGAGGAAACAGAGCAACCCCCGGCAGATCAAACGTGAGTCGCCGCTACCGGCACCCCTTCCGTCGTTCCCTGCTGGACCCACCGCACCCACTCCCCCTCCCGGCTTATCTTTTTGCACCACCCCTTCGGCGGTAGCGCTCCCGCACCCCTTCCCCCGGTCCCCCCGGTACTCTCGGGACACACCCGGGACCCCCCCGGGACGGCCGCCGTGGGTGCCCGTTCCCGCTACCGACCGCTCGCCTGCTTCGGTCTCTGTCCCCGCCGCTCCCCCCTCCCTCCTGCGCCGCCTCCCCCCCGCCAGCGCGGTGGCTCCGGTACCGGCTCCCGATGGGGGCCCCGATAAGGCTTTAAAATATTCCGTTCTGCAAGTCCCGTCCTGATAACATCGCTCTGTCGGGACGGCCTGAAATTGTGATCTTATCTCCCCCGCCTGCCTCCCATCCAGCGCCGGCGGCCAGGGCCGGGGGCTCCCCGAACCCCCCCGGGACTCCCGATGGCCGCCGGGCCACCCCAGCCCTGCCGAGGGCTCCTCACCCCGGCTGCGGGCCGCTCACCCTGCCAGGGGCTCCCCATCCACCCTGGGGTACCCCAGCCCCGCCGGGGGCTCCTCACCGTGGGGACAGCGCCCTGACCCTGCCGGGGACCCCCATTTGCCTGGGCGCTGCTGGACCCGCCGTGCCACCGTCCCCATGGTCCCCATGTGCCATCCTCCCCACCGGGCACGCTGTCCTTGGCCCCCCAGGTCCCGCTCCGCATCCCAGCCCAGGTGGGACGTGGCCATGAGGAAGCGCCGCAGGATCCCTCGGGGCTTTGGGCACATCCCTGTCCCTCCCTGGGCACATCCCTGTCCCTCCCTGGGCAATGGTGGTTCCCGAGGGTTTCTATCGGCCGGGCTCTTGTTTTGCTCCAGCGAGGATGCACCAGCAGAGCAGAGAAATCCTGCAAAGTGCTGGAAGTTTTTTGGTGCCGGGCTCAGCTTGGCTTTTCTCCTTCCTCTCCGGTGTGTGTGTGTGTGTGTTTTTTTTCTTTCCCCCTCGAGTCGATGGAAGCTGGTGATAAGAGGGAGATGGGAGGATAGGGAAGGCTGGCCACCATGTGATAATCTACCTTTATCTTTCTCCTGAAATAATTGCAAGGCTGAGTTGCACCTACCTGTTTCCCTGCCTGGGGTGATTGCTGTGGTGATAACGCTCAGCTAGACTTTTACCCGGGGAGAGTTAAAAATAGTCCCAGCTGCCTCCTTTCTTTTTTTTTTTTTTTTCTTCTTTTTTTTTTTTTTTTTTTTTTTTTTCCGGGATACTTTTCTCCTTTGGCTTTCTCCAACTTCCGCGGCTTTATTTCGGCAAAAAGCCCTGCCTGGGTGACTGCAGCTCGCTCAGCCGGGAGCGTTCGGAGCGGTGGCGCTGGGAGCCCCTGCGGGATGCCCGCTCCCAGCGCCCACCAGCGCGGACTTTGCGGGGCAAACTGGGGCAGGACGAGGCCGTGGCAGCTCGGCCGGGCGGCGGCGGCGGCTCCTCGTATCTCCTTCCTCTGCTGCTTTTCTGCAGAGATGTGAAGAAATGATAAAGTGGGAGGCTGATCTCAGGCCGCCGGCGATGGCCAAAAGTGATTAAAAGCTGAGAGCTTGGAAGCCTTCCTGTATGTGTCAACATGAAAACAGTCATTAGACGCGGCGAGCGCGGCGAGAGCGCCCTGCCGCTGCTCCATCAGGGAAGGTATGCATGAATCAGGGCTCCGGTAACCAGACTCCTCTCATGTACAGACCGGACCTGTTTCCACAAAGTCTATCCTCCTTATCATCTCGGCTGGAGCATTAAAAACCTCCTCCAGATTGGTATCTGCTGATTTTATTTTCCTGGGTGACGCGATGTTCTCGCTCTGGCTTCGCCTTCTCTTGTGGGGTTGGGGTTTTGTTGTTTTTTTTTGAAGCCCGATGCGAGGCGCAGATTAAGGCTCGCGGGGAGATCGCCGGGAGAGCGGGCGATCGCCAGCAGAGATAAGACAAAGATCAGACACCGGACTATATTTAACCGGCTGCTTTAACCTTCCTCTCCTCGGTGCCTTTCCGGGCTGGAGCCGAGCGGGGATGGAGGGGCCGGGGGTGCCGCTCCCTCCGAGCCCCCCCGGCAGCGGTGGGGAGGCTTTGAAAGCCGATTGCATCGCGATGGTGGCTTTCGATAGCAGAGAAAACACCCCGAGCATCTCTCCCTTTCATTTTTGGGGGTTCCTGCCCGCAGAGGACAGTTTCTTTCCATCCCCGCCTGTACCACCAACCTCCCTGCAGCTGCTTCTGCCTTATGGGGTGGTTGATTTTTTTTTCTTTCTTTCTCTTTCTTTTTTTTTTTTTTTTTTGTGTGTGTCTGTCTTTTGTTCTGCTGGTAGATAGATGTGAGGGGCTGATAGGGAGCAGGAGCTGATCTCCAACCCAGATAGCCTGTTATATTTATTAACTTCAAACATGGGAGCACGGGCGCCCAGCTGATGAGCGAGGCTCTGGCAGCTGCCGGTGCTTTCACAGCGCCGGGTCCTGCGATGGGGGAGCTGATAAGCGGGAGATTGATCTCATCGCGCTGATGTGCCTCCCCCTCCCTTGTTCTTTTAATTTTTTTTTCTTTTTTTTTTTTTTTTTTTTTCTGTTCCTAAGCGAGCTGGAAGCGAATGTTTTGTCATAGTTGCAGGGGCCTGTTTGTGGTTATTATTTTTTTTATGGTGTTTGGTTGGTTTTTTTTTTCCTTTTCCCTTTTTATTCTGCGCTCAGCTACAGTAGATCTGAGCTCCTGATAAGCGCCAAGCCCCGATCTCCATCCTGATAGAGATTGCCAGGGCTGATAAGGACCACTTATCTCTCCCCACCAGACCGGAGCAGGATTCGCTACAACAACAAACACAGCAAAGAGGGGCAAAAGGGCTCCAACAATTTGTTCCACTGCAAATGTGATTAACGCAGGCACTTTAATTATCTGATGGGGGGCAGCTGCATGTGTGTTTTTATTTCTCAAGGTGGTGGGGTGGTTTTCCCCCCCTCCACGTGCTCTGTGAAGCGAGCTGGGTTGAGAAGCCGAGCTCTCCCAGCTCCTGTTATCGGCTGCAGATGTTGCATTAGTTTGATGAGAGCTTTGACTTTTTTTTGATCATTATCTCCCATTCTGCACCGCCGAGCGAACGCCCGGGCTGGGGTGGGGGGGGGGTGAAAACACCGTCATATTTTTGCATGTGGATTTTCTTTAATTGCTAATAGATGGTGTCAGATAAGGAGTGCGATCTGCGCTGTTAAAGCCGCCGTCTCTCGATGGGCTGTGCTGGGCTCGGGTGGTTTTATTTGGTTTTATTTTTTTCCTTTCCTCCTGCACGCTCGGCTGCTCCCCGGTCCCGCGTGGGCTCGGCGGCGATGCCGGGAAGGGGACGGGGGAGCCGGGCACGGGGTGGCCGTGGGAGAGCCGTCCTTCCCTCCCGGGAGCTTGGAAAATCGCGTTTCTTTTAAAGATGACAGTGGCCAGCCCAGCGTCTATTTTTAGCGGCGGCGTGGTGAGCCGGTGGCGTGGGATGCTCCCGGCACGCCTCCTGCCTGCTCCTTCCCGCTGCCTTCCCTCCCTCCTGAGTCCTTCCCTTTCAGGTGACTCTGTTTCAACCTCCTCTGCTTGCTGCCTTTTTTTTTTTTTTATTTTTTTTGGCCTGTTTTCCCCTCTGTGCTCTGATGCAGCTGCACTTTTCCATCCCCGCCACCTCCGTGCCTCAGTTTCCCCATCCGCACCTCCGGGGTGGGGGTGTTAGGGGAGGTGCTACCCTGGGGTGCTCCATGGGGTGGGTTGGGTTTGCTCCCGGGATGAGCCGGGTGCCAACAGGGCCTCCCAGCTCCGCTCCCAACACCGGAATCCTCTGCACATCCTGGGGCTCCCTCAGCCCCCCTGTATCCCGCTGGTGGCATCCCCAGGGTGGCATCCCCGTGTCCCACATGTCTGTGACACCCACGGGCGCTGCCTGCCTGCCTGCCAGCCCCTCCCCTCTTGTGCAAACACCCCGGGGCTTTTGCCAGCCCTGGTGCGGTGGCACCGAGCAGCTGGCAGGGCGAGGGTGGCAGAGCCCCGTGGCACCGCTGCCCCCGCAGTGGCTCTGCCCAGCCCGGCTGTCACCAGCCCCTTGGGATGTGCCCTGGGTGACACTGGGGGCTGCCAGGGCTGGGGGGCATCACCATGGGTGGGATAGAGGAGTGACCTGTGGGGTATCAGTGGGATACTGGTGGAATATCAGTGGATCAGTGGGATACTGGTGGGATGCACCCAGCAGAGCCCACCCTGGGGAGTTCTCCCAGCCATCCCCAGGTGTTTCCCACATTCCTGCCCAGTGGAGGGTCTGCCCCAGCCTCGGGTGATGCTGGAAGAAGTTTCCCTCCTCTTGCACAGCCAGGTGTGAGCATGCCTGCAGGCCCCAGCTGCAGGAGAAGGTTGGCAGCTGGTGGCCAAGGGGACAGCTGGGAGCAGGAAATGCATTCACCATGGATAATGGAGGAATGGCGCTGCTGGCCAGTGCCACCACCCCGTGCCCTGCCAGCCGTGGCACACTGCATCCCTCAATGCCAGGGAACCCCGTGAGCCCTGTTGGGGCTGTGCTAGGGGTGCATCCCAGGATGGCTCCTCCTGGCCACCCCCAGGAGAGGAGGATGAGGGGGATGCTGAGGGAGCCAGGGCTGGATCCAGGCTGGCCATGGCCAAACCAGTTCTGCCGAGGGCCCAGCGAGGGAGGTGAGGGAGGCTCTGCCAGCAGCTCCTTCCAGGGCCGTGGGCGCTGGGGCTGGGTTGGTTTTGTGTCTGCTGCAGCTCTTCCACCTCCTGAGCCCCCAGGGGACACCCCCACACCATCCCCAGCATGGGCACAGAGCCACAGCAATGGACTGTCCCTGGCAGCCTGGGGAAGCCACCTCCAGCCGGGATTTACACCTCAGGATCCCAATGGCGAGGTTGGGCAAGGTCTTATTTTCCACGGTGAATCACGAGGCCACCTAGCAAGCTGCAGCTTCCCCTTTGGCCAAGTTGTGATGTGGCCAGCTCAGCAATCAGCACTGGGGAGGAAAGCAATCCTTTCCCCACGGGTGTTGCAGGAATTGTGCAAGGAGGCAGCGCCACGGCACTGGTGATCCCAGGTTCCTGGAGAGGGGCATCACCCCTGGCATCACCCCAAAGGCGGCATCACCCTGTCCACATCCACCCTGGGACAGGAATCTCCATGCCATGGGACATTCCCAGCCCTGAGGGGACACCCACATCCCTGGGAAAGGAAAGAACAACGCTGCCCAAAGTGGGAGCAGCAGGGCTGGGGATGGAGCTGCTGGGCCCTGCGTGGTGCTGGTGGATTTGGGGTCAAACGCAGCCGTGCTGGCCGAAGGAAGAGGATGTTTTGAGGATGTTTTCCATCCGTCCTGCTGCAAAAAAAACCCATGATCCACCTTGGAAAACACTGGATGGGACATTGCTGTGGAGGGAAAACCAGCCCAGGGCTTCCACAGAGGCACAGCCAGGGCTGAGAGCTGATGCTGCCCGGGGAGAGGGATGTGAGCAACCAGCAGGAGCGAGGAACCTGGAGCTCCTTGGAATTCAGCACTGGAGAAGATGAATTGGAAAAGGCCTCTGTGCCAGCCCTGCACCACACTCCACCTCTGCTCCCTGCTGAGGACGTGGATTTTTCTTCCCGTGGGGCCAAGAAATCAGCTCCCCCACTTTGGAGAAGAGCAGGAATGGGAGCAGCAGGCCAATATCTCCCTTTTTTTTCTGCACCACATCCCATGACTGCTTTTGCTGCCTGACTCAGGGCTTTTGGCCGCTCCAGCTTGGCCAGGCTGTGTCCTGCTGCTCCCTTTATCAGGAAAGTTCAAGTGTTTCGGGGTAATACAGTTCCCTCTTCCGATGGCTGCCCGGTAAAGGCTCCACATTGTTCCTGCAGCAACATGTTTTTTTGGAAGGGCTGAAATGCCGAAAGGAATGCAACTGCTGACCTTGGGCTGCAGTGGGGTTAAGGAGTGTGTGCCTATGAGTCACTCCAGATAAGAGCCTTCCACGGCTTTTTTCCTCCAAAATAATTCTTTATCTCCTCTTTCTCACATCAACATATTTTCTTGACATCTCCCCTTCGATAGCGCGTGGAGGAAATGTGCTCCTCGGGTTTGTCCATCTGATGAAATGTGGATCCATTGTTTTCCCTCGGCCTTGGCCAGCTGGGAGCCTGACCCCAGGATTTGGGGATGTGCCTCCCTGTCAGTGCCAGGGCTTGGGGATGCTCAGTGGGCTCAGGGTCCCAGAGCTTTGGGAGTGCTCAGTAGGGTCATGGCTGGAAGATTTTGGGGTCAGTGCATGGGGTTTTGGGATGTTTAATGGGGTCAGTGCCTGGAGCTTTGGCAGTATTTAGGATTTTTGGGAATGCTTGATGGGGTCAGTGCCTGGAGATTTTTGGGATGTTCAATGGGGTCAGTGCCTGGAGCTTTGGGAATATTTAGGAATGGTGCCTGCAGTTTTGGGAAAGCAAACCCAGGGTTTGGGGATGTTTGATGGGGTCAGTACCCCTTGCTTTAGGGATAGGCTTTGGGGTCGGTGCCCAGGATTTTGGGAATATTTGGCACCCTGGACTTTGGGAATTCCCCACAGATTCAGTGCCTGGGGCTTTAAGGATGCGCCTTGGGCTGAGTGCCCAGGAATTTATGGATGCTTGAAGGAGTTTGGGGCTGCACCTTAAGGCTGTGCCTGAGCCTTTGGGGGGATGCTCAGCAGGGTCAGTCCCTGTAGCTTCGGGAATGTGCCTTGGGATGGTACTCAGGATATTGGGTGGAGCGAGATAAGAGCAAAAAACAACTTGATGCTTGATGAGATTGGTGCCTGTGGTTTGGTTCTCTGGGTCAGTGCCTGGGGTTTGGGGATGTGCCTTGGGATGGTACCCAGGGTTTTGGGATGCTTGATGAGATTGGTGCCTGCGGTTTTGGGGATACTTCTCTGGGTCAGTGCCTGGGGTTTGAGGATGTGCCTTGGGGTTGATACCCAGAGCTTTGTGATGTTGGAGGAGTCAGTCCCCGGGGCTTTGCAGATGTTCCTCCAGAGCTTTGGGAATGCGAGACCGGGAGCAGCAGGCAGAGCATCCCCAGCCCGGCAGGGCACGGCGGGGAGGAAAAGCCGCTCTTCCCTCCCCTCCCTGCTCCGCCGGGAAGTTTGGCCGCTCTCTCTCTCTCTCTCTCTCTCTCTCTTCTCCGTCTCCCAGCCGAGGCCTCTCATGCTACTCGCAGCTCCTATGATAATGCGGAAAGTTGAACTGGCCCCATTACTGCGCTGCGATGGTTGCGGCGATAAGGGCGCGATAATGGCAGCGATAGCGGCAGCTCGGTAGCCAATGGCTCCGCCGCTCCTCCCATTAACATTCCCCACCACGGCCGGGCTCGGAGCTGCCTATCTGCTCTCCATTTCCACTCCTCCGCTAGATAAGAATGGAAATACTGACTTCATAGCTCACTGATTAAAGTGTCTGGATTTCTTGATAATACACAGATAAATTATGTTTTTCAAAAAGAAGGTAGGGAAGGGAGTGCGAGGGGAGGGAAAAACCTCCAGTCCATTTTTATTTTATTTTTTTTTCCTTCCTTCCCTCTTTCTGGCCGTGCCCTGGGAGTTGCGATTTTGCTGCTCCAAAACGCCCTTCCCAGGTGGAAGGCAGAGCCCTGTGAGGTGCCCTCAGGAATGGGGGGAATAAGGATTTTTGGGAGCCTCGTGGGTGGGGTGTAGGGCAGCCCTGTGCTGGGATGGAGATGCTGTTCCTGCACCCAGGGATCTGCTCCTAGCACGGGCAGGGCTTTGCCAGCGGTGCCACATGGCCGGGATCCTGGTGGTGGCTGGGCCATCTCAGGTGGGATCTGTCCCCAAGCTGGCAGCACCAGGGATGCTCGGGAAGCATCTCCATTTCTGTGTCCACCTCCCTGCTGCTGCTGCAGGATGCTGCCTTGGATACTTTGGAGCAGCCTCATCCCTCTGCCCCATCCACACTCAACTCCTTGGCTTTCCTCACTCATCCCCACTGGAGCAAGCAGAGCTTCCAGACTCCTTAGATTGGAGAAGGTATTGACCACGAGCCTCTGAGTTTGTTTCATCTAAACATAAAACTAAAGAGCAAACAGTATAAAGTTCATTTTTTAATGTGCTGCCCCATTCCAGTTGGGCTGCTCTCTTTATTTTTTTTAGGGGAACTGTGATAAAAAGCAGAGATAAAGCCAGGACTGTTTTGTGTAGGAGTCGGTATCTGCGTTATCTATCTCCCTTTTTCACTCTCCGGGCAGCTCTGTTGTTTTTCGCTCTTATCTCGCTCCACCAAAATGCCAAGAACAGGAAAAAAAAAAAATTAGAAAAAAGAAAGAGAGAGAGAGGCAGCACAGGCACGTTTGCACGGAGAGAACTCGGTGTCCACAGAGCCGGGCAGGAGAAGGGCCTGGAGCTGGAGGAAGAGGAGGGTTGGGGTGCTGGGAAGGATTTTGGGAGCAGCGCTGTCCCAGGGATCTCCGTGTGCCAGGTTTGGTGCCAGCTGCTCTCAGCTGGGCCACCCAACCTGGCTGTGCCCTCCGAGGTCCTTCCCTGCCCCTGGAGCCCCCCTGGTTCCTGCTGGTTGCCCTGGAGTGCTCCAGGATGGCTCTGGGAGCTGGGATCGGGCATCCTGTGGGACTGGGAGCAGCAGGGACATCCCAGCCAGAGCATCTTTGCTGAGGTCCTCTTGTCCCCATCCCTCGGGCCTTGTTGTCACCCAGGGCTGTCACAGACTGAAAGCCTTGGGGTGGACACTGAAAACCATCCCTGTTCCCTTTCCATCACGTTTGGAAGCGGGGTGGACCTGGTAGGACCTGGAGCCGCCTCCCACAGGAAGGGGGATGGCTCCAGCTCGGCATCTCAGGGTAATTTGTCGCTGGATTAGCCCAGAGCTTGACCTCTGTCCTCGCTGTCACCTGGTATTGATGTGTTCAAGTGCTGCCTGAGCATCCCCACCCCCTGCCCAGAATGCCTTTATTCCAGGTGGGAGAAGTACCCAAATTGAGGGCTTTTCCCCCAGTTCCACCCTCTGGCAGGGAGCAGGGCTGGTGTGCTTGGAGCCTGATCTTCCTGGATGGAATTTCTTTCCCATCTCGTTGCGCCTCCAGCTGCTCCCGAAGTGCCCACATCCTGTATCACCATGGGGACAAACACCTCCCGCTGCTCTTGGATGGGCTTTGGATGGAGACAGCTCCAGGAGGGACTGGTCCTTCTCTCCCAGTCTCATCAGCTGCCTCAGTTTCCCCGCTGTGCTCTGAGCAGCCTCCGGTGGCTCCGTGCGCTCTCCAGGCCACGTTCAGCGCATCCCTTCTCCCGGAGCATCCCCATCCATCCTCCGCGCCCGGCACGGCTCCATTCCGCTCTCTCCGAATCTATCAGGGCCTTATCGACCCCATCTGAAACCTAAAGTCACTCCATTGTCATTGTCCCCGGATCTGTTCCCCGGCTCCCTCCCCTGCCTGGCGCGCGGTGGATGCGCCGGCCGTTCCCGTTGGGAATGGCGGCCCCCGGAGCGCCCCAATCTCCCGGAATCTCTCGGTGCTTTATCGGCCCATCGGAGCCGGGGCTGGCGGGGCCGGCGCTGGCGCCGCTCGCTGCTGATAAAGTTACAGAGTTCAGGCAGTGATGAATGTTCAGTAACTGCACCCGCCGCGATCCCGCCTGGGCTTGGCAGCGCGAGCAGCTCCAGCTGAAACCAATCCCTCCCCTATCAGCAGCGCTGCTTTTTCTCAGGCTCGGCCTCTCCCCACTCCTGCTCTTCCCTGGGGGGCTCCCCTGGGGCAGCGCAGCACCGAGGGATGCTCTGGGGGCTCCCTCCCATGGGGGGCGTTCTGGATTTCGCCCTGGAATGGTTTGGGTTGGGAAGGAACTTGAAGCTCATCCGGTTCTAGGGCAGGGACCTTCCACCAGACCTGTGGTGGTTGGGACAGAGCAGCTCCCCAGCAGTGACTGGAGCATCCCATCCCATCCCATCCTGAGGAATCCCATCCCATCCCAAAAAATCCCAGCCTTCCCAACACCTCCATTCCCACCCTGTCCTTCGTTCCCCTCCTGGAAAAATTAGGCCTAAGTATATTATAAATGTGATCATTTATAAATGGAATCATTTCTTTATAAATTTATAATGTAATCATTATTATAAATTTACAAATGTAATCATTATTACAGATGTAATCATTATTACAAATTTAACAATTATTATAAATTTAACAATTATTGTAAATACCGTCCCGCCAGCAATGGCAGCATCACCCACCCCTTCCATGCCCCCACCATCTCTATTCCCCCACCACCCTTTATTCCTCTTCCTGGTATAAATTAGGCCTAATAGATTATCAATGTAATAATATTAATCATTATAAAACCCCTCATGAGCTGTTGGAGCATCTTCCCATCAAGAATTACAGCATCATACAGCTCCTCTGTCCCCTATTCCCCTCTGGGATAAATTAGGCCTAAATACAAAAACGTAATAAGTCTATAAAATTAATTTGTAAATTATTATAAATATCCCCCATCAGCAATCCCAGCATCCTTACCGCCTCCTGGATAAACCAGTAATAATTTAATACCTAATCATGATCAATACATTATAAACCCTCCCTACACCTTCCAATTCTCCAACCATACTCTTTTTGCCTTGTCCCTTTCCCCCAGGGCACCACGGGCAGGGTCAGGGTGAGTTTTATCTGGAGGTGATGGAGAAGGGCCCCCAATTTGAGATAAAGCCCCCTGGGGCCGGCCCCAGCCTCTATCAGCTCCGTGCACGGGGCTGATCTTTCATGGGGAGATACCCATGGGAGCAGCCTGGCCTGGGATGCTGCAGCCAGCCTGATAGGGGGGATGAGAGGGCTGATTTGTGCTCCAAAAACCCCTTTTCCTCCCAAACAGAGCCCAGACTGCTGGAATTCAGTGCAGCATCACTGGGGGGAGATCTCCTGGTGGAGCAGCACCGGCTCCTTTGTCCCGGCCTGGCATTCCCGGCCCGCAGGGAACCGGGGAGCAGCCGAGGTCGTTGGTAAAACAAACATCGGCAGGGCCCAGGGAGGAATTGGGTGAGAAGAGCGGGCGGGTGGCCCATCAGATACCGGGATTTGCAGCCCGGGTTGTTCTCTGGGTGTTTCTGGCACAGCCCTGCCACCAGACCCTGGGGAATCCCGGGATGCTCCAGGTCCCACCAAACCACCAGGGCTGCCTTTGCTCCAGGAGCAGCTGGGACTGGCCCCAGGAGCATCTTTCCCTGAGGAATTCTGCCCTGTTCCTGTAGCACTTTGCTCTTGGCTCCATAATTTAGGGGGAAAAGAGGTGATTTAGGGGCAGAGAGGAAGCAATGGCTGAGTGGAATTCTCACATTTCCAGCATGAGGTGAGGGATGAGTATCCTGGTGATGCTTTGTGCATCCCAAAACCTGGTTTGGAGCCTTGCCCACCTGCTTTTGGGTTGGTATTCATTATTATTATTATTATTATTATTATTATTATTATTATTATTGTTATTTATTGTGGGTTTGTAATTGGAAGAGGATGGTGCCAGCGCAGGGATGAGAAGGAGCTGGAAGGATGGAGAAGGGATCCTCCATTATGCTGCCTGCCTGGTGGAGCTGGAATGTCCCTCAGGATGCCCTGGCACAGCTGAGATGTCCCCACTGTCCCCACCAGAGCTGAGGCTGAGCTTTGAGGTGCCTGGAGAGAAGGTTTGGGATGTGAGTTCACCCAGGTCCAGGCTCTGTCTCTCATTCCCTGACTCCCAGAGCCTTCCTTGGACTCATCCCCTGCCCGATGGGACTTGGAGGAATTTTTATTTTTAGAAATAAGGATTGTGGATTCCCAGAATGGTTTGGGTTGGAAGGACCTTAAAGCTCATCTCCTTCCTCCCCCTCCACGGGCGGGGACACATTCCATTTAGCCCAGGTTGCTCCCAGCCCCATCCAACCTGGCCTTGAACACTTCCAGAGATGGGAATTGCAAAGGAGTCGGATGGGAAATTTTATTTAAATTCGTATTTAAAAATAAACACTTGGACCTGACAGCAGCACTGAGCGCCAGCCGGCGAAGGCAGGTTGCCACCAGCCTGCACGTGTTCCCAATCCAGGACCTGCTTTCCACCATGGGAACTCCTCCTCCTCCTCTTCCTCCTCCTCCTCCTCCCTGCTCCAGAGCCGGTGGGAAAGTCTGTGGCTGTTGCTATTTTCTATCTGTTATCAAGGCCCCTTATCACTTTGCTCTTGTCTCCGTGCCGGCTCTCCGAGCACCCAGGGTCTCGCTCTTGGCAGCCTGGAAAAGTTCCCCCCCCCCCATCCTCCTTGATTCCCTATATTCTTTTGCCTTTTATTTAATTTACCAGCTAAGCACAAAGAATCAAGAAAAGCTTTATTGTTCCTGCGCTGGGAGAGCCTTAATTGGAGTGCAGTGATCAAATCATTACCTGGATAACGCCGGGTTTCCCTGGGAATGCCGACCCTCGGCCCAGCCCTGCTGACACGGGCTCAGCTCCTCAGCTCCCTGCAAGTTTGTACAGTCACTGTCTTTTTTTTTTTTTTTTAATATTATTTTTTGAGGGGAAAAAAGAACAAAAATAAGGGAAAAAAAAAAAAGAAATCCTTGCTCGTTATCAATAAAAAAAAGGAGGGAGGGAGAAGAGTTAATCGTCGAAGCGGAGTATCTTGGAAGGGAGCGTTTTTTGGCTCTTCCCCTCTCTGTAAAACCAGCCTCAGTAATTCAGTTTTAAAGCATGAAAAAAGGGAGTTGATGAAATTCCACTATCAGCACTGAACCAATATGCAAAATATCTCGCCGAGAATCAAATAGCTATTATGTTTTCATTTCCATTTCAGCGTATTTGCTTAATGAAGAATAGACAGATCAGGCCAGCCGAGGGAGGCTGTGTGCGGTGATAACTGTGCAGGGCTCCCAGCAATCCCGGGCAAGTGACGCTCCCTCCGCTCCTGCTCCTGCTCCCTCTCCCTCACTCGCTCTTTTTTTTTCCCTTTTTTTCCCCTTTTTTTGATTTTTTTTTTCCCCCAGTGATTGGTTTAACCCACACAGCTGGGAGCACTGGCAGCGCATCCCTGGGGGTTGGTGGGTGCTGCAGTGGGGTTGGGATGCAGCCAGGGACATCATTCTGGGATGCTGTTGGCCACCCAGCCTCCCCGTGGACTCTGGTGACACTGTGGTCCCCAAACCCCTGCTTTTACAGGGTTAGATTTATCTTATTTTTTTATTTTATTTTTATTTATATTGATCTATTTATTCATCCCCATTTCCCCTGGGAGTGCTTTGGGGTGGGATGTGGGATGCATTCAGGGGCTGTGTGAGATGATTCCAGGATGCTGTTGGCCGCCAATCGTCCCCATACCAGGTTTGGCACGTTGGATTTATATGGAGCAGCCTCATCTTCCTCGTGGCTGGGCCTTGCTGTTTTGGGATGGGTGGTCCCAGGATGCATCCAGGGATCACAGTGACAAGATTCTGGGATTGTTGGTTCCCCATCATCCCTGTAGGTACTGGGTGACACCAAACCCCAGCTGGATTTAGGTGGAGCATCCCCATCTCCTTCCTGATTGGGGATGGAGATTTCAGGGCGGGATGTGGGTCATCCCAGAGTGGATCCAGGGACCCCAGTGATGTGGTGCTGGGATGCTGGTGGCCACCCACCATCCCTGTAGGAACTTGGTGACTCCACAGCACTCAAAGTTGGATTTATATGGAGCATCCAGTTGGATTTATATGGGGCATCCCCATTTCCCTCCTGGCTGGGGATGGGTGTTTTGGGGTGGGATATGGGATGCATCCATGGAATGCTGTTGGCTGCCCATCATCCCTGTAGGCCACAATGCCGTGGTACCCAAAGCCATCCCCATCCTCCTCCTGCTTCCTGCTTTTCCCAGGTCTCAGCACCCTTGGGTGGGTGCCAGGTGCCCTCCTGGTCCCACCCATCCCTTCCCAGCCCCATCCAGCCCTCCCTGGGCAGGCTGGAGGTGCCAAACCCCGGCGCAGGCGAGCGTCGGGTTAACTTTATCAGAAGCCCAAGAGCCGTGAAGGCGTGAAGGAAGAAATTAGCCTAACAATGTTTCATTTACAGCGGGAGAAACGATTTGTTAGCTGGCGATTGTTTCTGAATATTATCAGAGCCTTTTTAATTGTGCTGGAACTGAAATTAGCAGAATTAGAATAAATTGCCTTCCCTTCTCCGGCAGCCTCTTTATTCACGCTCATTGTTGTGTGCTTTGTATAGATTATGGGCTCTTTGTTCTGCTGCTGTAAATATACATGCCTGGAGTCACGGCGAGCAGCTGAGGTCTGCAGACGGGCTGGCCCCGCTCCGATCCCCCCGTGGTCCCCCCGTGGTCCCCCCGTGATCCCCCCGTGGTCCCCGGTCCTGCGGCGTCGTGCGGTGCCAGCCATGTGTGCCATGTGTGCCACCAGGGCTGGGCCCTGCCTGCCTGCCTGGGGATGTGGCTGCGTTGCCATGGAAACAGATGGCAGGGCTGAGGGGTGTCCCCTGTGTGCACCCTGGTTGTCCCCACGTCCCCCCTGCAGTGCCATCCCCGCGGGTCGGTGTCCCCCGTTGGGTAAGGGGTGGTGGGGACCATTTCTGGGGTTTCTTTTGGGGACAGGTGATGCCACATCTGTGTGCACAGGGCCACTCTTGCTGCCAGGCTGATTCCCCACGGTGCCGCAGGGAGGGGACACCTGGAGCAAGACATGGCCACCTCTGCAAGGGGACAGCACCCCAGGGAGATGCTGCACTGCAGGAATGGCGGGGCAGGGCTTTCCCTTCCTTCCCTGTGGGGCATCTCCTCCCAGCATCCTGATTTCCCAGCTGGGAAAACCCCCTGGCATCTTTTCCCCGTGGCTGTGCCCTCCTCACCACGCTGTCCTTGCTCCCACAGGGTCCCTGGCAGCGATGGAGGAAGGCGAGGATGCCCCGGTGGGGGACAAGAGCCCCTCGGAGAGGGACGGGGCCACCTCGGACTGCGAGGGCTCCGCCGAGCGCGACACCTGCAGCCCCCCCGGCAGTGAAGGTGAGCCCTGGGCTGCCCCTGCTGTCCCCTCCCCACGGGGACAGGCCCTGCCACCAGAGCAACCTGCACGGTGTTAGCTCAAGAAGCAGCCTGGCTACCCCTCCGGGCTGGTGGGCCAGTGACAGCCCCCTGTCCCTGGGGGTTCCATCCCTCTGGGACCCTGGGGACAGCCCTGTGTCCCTGCAGGGTTCCATCCCTCTGGGCACCCTGGGGACAGCCCTGTGTCCCTGCAGGGTTCTGTCCCTCTGGGACCCTGGGGACAGCCCAGGTTGCAAAGTCTTTAGCATATGAGGTGACCCCCTTGGGATGTGGAGTCACATAGTCAGGGTTTAAAGTGACCTTTCACAGGGATGTTAAGTGACCTTTGGGATATAAAGTGACCCCTTGGGTACAGAATGACCCTTCCCCCTAGCTTGGGGTGCAAAGTCACATTCCCTTAGGGTGCAAAGTGTCCCACCCCAGGGATGCAGAGTGACCTCTCGGGGTGCAAAGTCACATCCTTTGCTGTACAAAGTTCCTCTCCGCACCCATGATGAAAGTCACGTCCCTTGGGGTGCAAAATTCCCCCGCTCAGGGGGGCAAAATCACATCCCTTGGTGAACCAAGTGACTCCCCCAGGGTGCCAAGCAGCCCCAGAGGCCACAGGTGGCCGTGCCCCAGGTGGGCTGGGGGCACGGGGCCGTTGGTGGCACCGTGCTGCCCACGCAGCCGCCAGGCTGGAGCCTGCTGTGCCGCGCCCCAAAGGTGGCTGCGACTCAGGGCCGGGCTGAAACAGCCCCAGATATCCTTTGAGTTCCTTCCTGTGGAGGTGGGGGCAAATCCCAATCAGTTAATGTTTGCTGTGCCCTTTGAGATAACCGCGCCGGGGCAAGGCTGCGCCGGCTCAGCGAGCTCCCAGCAAACCCCGCTGCCTCCAGCTGCATCTGGGGAGAAATGTACCCCAAACCAGGGCAGCCAGGCCATGGTGCACCAGGGATCCAGGGCAGCCAGGCCATGGTGCACCAAGGATCCACACAGCTGGGGCAGGGAAGGACCCCGACAGCTGGGATAGGGAAGGGATCCTGAGAGCTGGGACAGGGAGGGATCCCGATAGTGGAGTAGGGAAGGGACATGAATAGCTGGGACAGACAGGGACACCAACATTTAGGGACCCTGATAGCCCCAACAGGATGAGGTAGAGGGAAATCACAAGGCAGGGAAGGGACCCCAAGAATGAAGGGCAAGGAAGGGGCCTCAGTTCCTGGGGCAGGGAGGGGACCCCCCCCAGTATATGGGGCAGGCCAGGGACCCTAAAGCTGGGGCAAGGAGTTGATCCTAGTTGGAGCAAGGAGAGACCCTGATTTCAGCAAAAGGACCCCAACAGCCAGAGCAGGGAAAGGATCCTACAGCAAAGCAGGGCAGGGAGCCTGATAATTGGAACAGGGAGGGGACCTGATAACTGGAGCAGGGAAGGGACCCCGGTATCTGAGTCAGGGAGGTCTCCCAGGCAAACTTTGCTCAGTGGTGGAGGGAATCAGGGCCCTTATCTGATGGGGGAGCCGGGCTGGGGGCGAGGAGCCGGAGCCGGGGCGCGGAGCTGCACCTGGCACTGGCCTGCCTCGATAAAGAGGTGATAGCAGAGATAAGGCCCAGCAGCAATAACGGCCACTAAAGCTTTCAGCGCGATGGATAAAAATCGATATGCCAGGCACTTTGATTTATAGCCAAAAATAATAGGACTTTTATACCCGGTGATTGATTTATTTGATGTTAATCATGGCGCTTATCACCTGTATTAATAATCTGCAGTGGTGGTGACGTCACCCCTGGGCGGCCGCGGTGGCGCCGATCGATTGGGCTCCGCTGCTCGATCCGCCCAGGACGCCAAGGCAAACATGTACTTTGGGCACTAATCTGCCACACTGTCATATGCAGATTGCCTTTATCAGCCCATCTCCAGCAGCAGTTAATGGAGAAAATAATTGTTATCAAGTTGCTATGAATACGCCACAAATAGAGCCGTGAGGGGAGCGGGGCTCGGCCCGCTGGCGTGGCATGGCATGGCACGGGTGTGCCAGGGGTTTGGGGTGGGCTGATGGGGCATTCCCAGGGGGATGTGAATGCCCTCCCTGTGCCCGTCCCAGCCCCGGGTGTCACTGCTCTGGTGGTCCCAGCCCCTGTGGAATGCTGCCTCTGGAATGCTTGCTCTGACCAGCTGCCTTCCCCCTCCTGTCGCAGAGTCCAGAGATGCTCTGGAGAGTCCAAAGGAGCCAGAGAAGCCAGATCCTGGAGAAAACCCCCAGGAGCCAGACAGCTGGAATGGGCCAGGTGAGTCTCTGGTGTGGGGCTGTCCTGCTCCATCCCAGTGTCGTGGCTGCATCCCTCCAGCATCCACCTCCTCTTGCAAACACCAGTGTGAGAGGAGGACTTGGAGCTGGGCAGGCTGCAAACCCCAGAACTCCTGCTGAAGGGAAGGTGTGAGCTCGTGGTTGTCATCCCTGACATCTCCAGGGTGCTGTTGGGATGGTAAAGCATGGATGTGGGAGCAGCAGGGATGCCATCCCCAAGCTGGCATCACACTCCCTGGCACTGGCAGGGTTTGGGCCCGTCCTGCATCGCACCAGGGCGCTTCACCAACATCCTGGCAACCACAAGAGCGACGCTGGGGTGGTTTGGTGATGCTTATCAAAACCCCAAGGAGCAAATTCAGCCTCTATCTCCCCCTGGTATCTCCACGCCGGGGCCGCGGGCACCGGGGCACCAGCGAGGCCAGGCTGGCCCTGTGGGCACCCCCAGCCCTATCACCCACTTATCTCCAAAGCCACGGGGTTACAGACGTGTGCCACACAGATTCACAGGATCATGGAATATCTGGGGTAGGCAGGGAGCTCTGGAGATCATCCAGCCCAAGGCAGGGACACCTGGAGCAGGTGACACAGGGACACATCCAGGTGGGTTTGGGATGGCTCCACACAGGACACCCCACACCCTCCCTGGGTGGCTGTGCCAGGGCTCTGCCACCCTCCAAGGGAAGCTCTTCCTCATGTGGAGGTGGAACTTCCTGTGGTTTAGTTCATGGCCATCACTCCTTGATTGGGGCTTTGGGTTGTTCCACTGGGAGTGGCTCCTGGCAGGTGGATGGGATGGGACCAGGAGGACCTGACATCCCCAAGGGTGAATGGGTCACGTTTTGGGCACATTTCAGGCCCTGTGGGTGCTGCCCACACCCTGCTCCTCCCAGGGGAGCTCCCAGCTTTGGCTGGGAGTGTTGGGCAGTGGTGACCCCGCTACAGGACAGCGATGGCCCTTTGGGGATGGACGCTCTGGGCAGGTCTTGCTGTGTCCCCAAGGCCACCAGGCTGCAGCAGCCCTGGGAAGCGGGGCCTGCCAGCACACGTGCTCCTGCAGCTGCCCAGATCCCCACGGCCCGGCGGGAACCCCGCTCCCCTTCCCGTCGGGGCCGAGGGGAAGCTCCTGCCGGCCCCGCTGATATCCCAGCCCTTCCTGCATGTGGTGTCCAGGAAGGAGCTGCGAGGCCACCCCCTGCTCCCCCTTATCTGCTCCCAGCCCTTTGCCCCCAGTGCTCCCAGGGCAGGGTGGGATGGGGCTGCACCTCCCACCCCACAGCCGCCCCCATCCCCTGTGGGGTCGCCGCACCACGCTCATCCCAAAGCTCATCCCAAAGCTCCCAAAAGGAGCCTGGCTGAGGCCGTGCCTCCCCTTCCCCTCGGGGGGGAGCGGGTTATTTGCATTCTTTATGTAAAAGAGATTTGATTATCGGGCCCTGGCAGCCCATCTGCGCCCTGTAATTGGAGTGGCGTTGGTGGCGGGAGCTGCCAGCGATGCCGCGCCGATAGCGCGTTCCAACCGCCGCCATGGCCCGGCTATCAGGGGCTCTGCAGGCTCGCCCTTTATCAGGGATGGAGCTGCCCAAAAGGGAAGCTGGGAGCAGCCTGAGTTTGCTGCTTTATCGGGCAGGATCCGCCGCGGGTCAGCGCGAGGATGCGCCGTGCCGGGGGCTCCGCTTGCGCCCCGTTTGGGGGTCACTGGGTCACCCCCACTGTGGGTCAGTGTTCCCCAGGGTCACCCAGAGGGGATGTGGCCTGCCAGGACCTCGCCCTGGGGCTGCCTGGCCCCACGTGGCAGGAGGGAAGAGGAGGGTTTGGTTTAGCCTTGGGGTGACCTTGTTCCCTGGAGGGGACTGAGCTTGTCCCACTGATGGGCAAGCACCCAGGAGCTGGAAGCTGAAATCCCAAACTTGGGAGTCTTTACAGATGTGAAGATTCACCACCCCTTCATCCAGGGTGCTGGGACACCCCTGGCTCTGTTCTCCTTGCCAATGGGATCATGGCCATGCTTTGTGCTCACTCCATCCCCTGCTGGGGCTGGAGACAGGATGTCCATCCTTCCCAGATTCCCCCAAACCATCCCAAATTCCCCCAAACCCTTCCCCACAGCCCCTCCATCCATGCCTCAGGTTTCCATCTTTCCCCCTCGTTTTGGGAAGGGTGGGTAGCAGAGAATTTCGGGAGCACCCACAGCCTCCAGCTCCCATCCCAGGGCTGCCCCATCCCTGCCCTGCCAACCTCAGCAATTCCAGCCACCTCTCCCGGAAGGATAAGAGGAAAAACTGGCAAATTTCACATGGAGCTGGGGCAGGAATGCAGCAGAGAGCCCTGCTGAGGGACAGGCTGCTCGGCCTCATGATGAGCCACCAGAGGATTCCCACTGGGAGCTGCTGCAGCCCCTGGGAATCCTGGATTCTTCCCTTTCCACCTGGTGGGATGCAGATTTTTGCCTTGGTCCTTGTGGGAACAGCACAGGCAGGGATGGGATTGGAGGAGCTGTGACCAAACCCAGGGTGGCTTTTGCATTATCCCACCTGGGAATTCCCTGGGAATTCTTCAGCCCCTTCCCTACATCAGCATCACTGTTTGCAGCTCCTCCTTGCTGAACCCCCTTGCTGCTGCTGTCTTGCCTGTTTGGGCTTTATTTAGTAACTAATTACTAATTATTAAATATTAATTTACTATTAATATTTCCTCTGGGCAGTAGTGATGGCTCTAGGTTGATTACAGAACTCAGGCTCCTCTCCTGATCCCCCAAACCCCTCACCCCCATCCTCCATATCAGGATGGCACAGAGCAACTCCTCTTTTTTTTTCTCTTTTTTTTTTTAGTGCATCTAATTAAAACTCCCAAGTCCTTTTTTTTTTTTTTTTTTTTTTTTCCCCTTTTCCTCCCAGCTCCCCCTTCCCTTCAGTTGTGTTTATCTCCCTCCTCAATAATCTCTGGCTGCCCAGGGTTTGTCTGGAAACCTCAAGGTTCATTATCGGGGCGAGCAGGGCACAATGGGGGGGACAGCTCCTCCGGGGGGGGCACAGCCCCCCCACATCTGCCCCGTCCCTCCCCCTCCACCCTGGCATGTGTGGGTGGGAAAAATTATCCCAGCAATTCCCTGTTATCACTGGGAGAGGAGCAGCAGAGAGTTGTGGCTGTGGGAGGCTGCTGGGGCTTGGGGGCACTTGGGACTCAGGGCATTGGCCCCCCCAGGGTCCCAAATCAGGGGGGCCCAGCACCCTGAAATCCTCCCCCTGCCCCACGTGGGTCCTCCTGCCAAAGGCAGCGGGGTGGGGACCGTGCCAGCAGTGATGGTGACCCCTCCCCCTGATTTGGGATGTGGAAAAGCAGCTGCCCCTGCTGGGGGATGTCCTCCTGTGCCTGGGGTCACTGCAGGGTGGAGGGGACAGTTTGGGGACACTGATGTGGTGAAGGGATGCTCTGACTGGTCTGGGGACATTGCTGAGTGGAAGGATGATCAGACCAGTTTGGGGACAGTGACAGTGTGAGGGGATGCTCAGGGAGTTTGGGGACAGTGTGAGGGGATGCTCAGGGATTTGGGGACAGTGACAGTGTGAGGGGATGCTCAGGGATTTGGGGACAGTGACAGTGTGAGGGGATGCTCAGGGATTTTGGGGACAGTGTGAGGGGATGCTCAGGGATTTTGGGGACAATGACAGTGTGGAGGGGGGTTGCTCAGGCATCTGTTCCCATTTTCCCTGGCATTTACCTGCACTCTCATGGTGACAGCCCTGAGGACGATGCCTCCAGGCTGGTGCTGATTGACAGCTGTCAATCACTCACCTTCCTGCCTGGATCTGAGTACCGATGGGGATTTGGGGCTTGAACCCCCCCATCTCCATCTGGGTACCCCCTCCTGGGGGTTCTCCCACCCTCCCCAGGCACTGGGGCTGTGGCAGGGTCCCCCTGTGCTCCCCTCCCTTTCCGTTCGGGATATCTTCCCTCTGCATCAGCTCCGGGGCCCCTGCATCCCCTTCCTCCCCTCTCTGGCTTCCTGCCCTCCCCAGTGCCCTCCTCCCGCTGCCTGGGCACAGCCAGGGGTCCCAGGAGAGGGGACAGGGTGTCCCTGGCACAGGGGTCCCACCCCCCTGGCAGCCCAGGGGCAGCCAGGAAGTTTTTCCTCCTTCCCATCCTTCCTGAGGGATTTCTGGTGTTTTCCCCAGTGTTTATTCCTGTCCTCCAAAGGTCACAGGTCCTGTGTGTTTCCTGCATGTCCCTTGTGAGGAGGACCCCAGGCAATGGGGGCTGCCTTGGGATGGGAACCCCTTGGGATGGGGTCCAGGGGTGGGGACAGAGCAGGACAGGGCGCCCCTGGCACAGAGGTCCTGGCAGCCCCAGGGAAGCCAGGAACTTTTCCTGCTTCCCATCCTCCCTGAGCCTTTCCTGACCTTATTCCAGCATTTCTACCCACATCCCTGCAGGCACAGGTGCCAGCTCTTCCCTGGGATGGGAGCCCCTTGTCATGAGGGATGGCAGCACTCAGGGATGGGCACCCCTCGGGATGGGGACCCCCTCGCAGCCCCATCCCAGCAAGGCACAGCAACACCCCAAAGGCAAATGTCTGGGAATGCTTATCAGCCCATCCTGCAGGGGCAGGGCACCCCAGCTTCCGTGGGGTGATCCGGGGAACACATGGCACGGCCGGTGCCACCCGCCTGCCAGCTGTGCCCCACAGCTGGCCAGCAGGAGCGGGTCCTCTTGGGGTGCAGCCCCCTGTCCAGCCCCACAGGTGCTGGGTGGTGCCCACGGGGCAGGGCTGGCTGCTCCATTATCCAGGGGCAGGGTTCAGCCCGATAAGGAGTCGCTTTTGGACTCGGGCAGCAAACAATCAATAAGTGGCGAGCGATGGGCAGCAGAGATAAAGGCAGAAACCCCCCTGGCTCCCGCCCCACCGGGGCCTCCCCAGCACCCCAAAGCAGGGCACAGAGCCCAGCTGTGCCACAGCCATCCCCTCTCCATCCGCAGAGCTGAGCCCAAGCAGGCTGAGCCCAGCAAGGCTCGATTTAAACCCTCCTCACTCCTTTGTCGTCCCCAAGGCTGCCCTGATTACTCGAGCACCCGGGACGGCAAAGCCGGGATAATCTCCTTAGCCCCTTTGGAGAGATTTCCCTTTGTGAGCCGAGGTGAAGAGTGGAGATGCTGCGTGTTCACAGCTTAAGACTCTTCCCAATCGGCTCCCTCCATCTTATCGGAGCGGTGCCATCACATCATTGCAGTAGTTGAGTTGTCAGGATTTATTCCTTCCGCCGCGCTCTCGCCGCTTCTAAAAACAGCAGCTGGGGCCAGGCTGGGGAACTGGGGGGGACTGGGGGGGACTGGGGCTTCTCCAGCTCGGATTTCCCCAGGCAGGAGCAGGGGAGCCATGGGAGGTTGGGTACTCATTGATGGATCCATCCCTCCATCCATCCCAATGCCAGGCCAGCTCCTGCAGCCACCCACGTTGGCTTCAGAGGTGCAGCCACATCCAGGCACCCACATTCGCTTTCCTTGCAGGAGGGAAGGGCAGAGGGGCCCCAGACAAACCCACCCATCCCACTCCATCCCATTCCAACTGCTCCTGCATCCCTCTGCCTCCTGCATCCACAGGATTTGAACCACAAACTGTTTGGTCCCTTAGCAGGAATCTGGAGGTCCATCCATCCATCCATCCATCCATCCATCCATCCATCCATCCATCCATCCATCCCCATTTCCCAGTCTCTCCATGCCCAGGGCTGGATCTGGCTGTGCCCCCCAGGCTGGCACAGGAGCAAGGTGGCTGATCCCAGGCTGTGATCCCATGACACACTGATAGCAGTATTTATCCTGATTGTATCCAGGCAGCTGCAAACACTGCAGGGACCTCTGAGCCTGGGTGCCCACTGAGGGGCAGAGCAGTTGGTCTGGATGGGGTTCAAGTGCTCTGGATGCAGCTGAGGCAAAGGGATGCAGGAACAGCTTGGAATGGGATGGGGAGGGATGAGTGGGTTTGTCTGGGGGCCCTCTGCCCTTCCCTCCTGCTCGCTCCCACAAGGAAAACAAACGGATGTGGCTGCATCTCCAGAGCTTCCAGGGCTGCTCCTGGCAGTGCCATTCCTCGCCCTGGCCCTGGCAATGCTGTGGTCACCGTGCCCATGGGCTCTGGCCTTCATCTCCATCACACCCCGTGCTGGAGGAAGGCTCAGTGATGCCTCCCTGGAACTGTGCATCCCCACAGGCTTCCTCCCTCCCCTGTGCCCACCCTGGACCCTCGGGATGGGTGGGAATGTGGGTGCCAGCCATGCCTGCTTGGCCATGGGGTGGTGGCAGGATTAATCTTTGCTCCTGGCACAGCTCAGCCGATTCCTTTGGAATCCCTTGATGGGAAGATAAGCCAGGAGCAGCCCCGTGTTCCCAGTCCCTGTCACACCAGGCAGGTGCACCTGGCTCTCTGGGGGCTTCTCCTTCCTTCCTTCCTTCCTCCCTTCCTCCTTCCTTCCTCTCTGCTGCTTTTCCCTGTGCCCCAGAGCAAACAGGCCAGTCCCTGCCCAATTTGGTTAATGAGCTGGGAGATAAGCCCTGCTCCCTGATAAGGAGGGACCGATGGCCAGGTGAGATACCTGGGGGGGTGTTCACCTGCCAGGGGATCCCACAGGGAGCTGCAGCTCAGGGACTTTGCTCCAGGACACCCCAGGGGCTGGCAGCAGCTCTTGCCAACCCTGCAGGCAGTGGGGTGTGCCTGGATCCATGGTGGGATCACCCTCTGCAGCCTGATGTCTCTGCAGTCCCATGTGGGGACACGGCTTCTGCCTTTGGGCTTTGTTCCCAGTGTGGAGCACACATCATCTCCCAGGCGTCCCCATCATTTTCCCTGTTCCCACTCAGCAGTGCTGTGTGTTTAGCTGGAAAAAATCATCTTTTCCCTCCTTTTTTTTCCTCGCTGTGTTAACGTGGGTGCAGAGCAGGGGCTCTGCAGCATCCCTGGCTGGCCCAGGGACGCTCATCCCTCTGGAGGAGCTCCCAGCACCACAGAGCAGGGGTTCAGCAGCATCAGTGGGGTTCCAGCACCCCATTTTGGGGTGGGTGGAGGCCGTGGGGCTGGCGGGAACGGGGCTGGCTGTGGCAGCACTATTTTTGTCCCCCTGTCTGGAACGGTTTTCTCTTTATCAGCGCCTGCGTGTTTTCTCTGCTGGGGATTGATACACACAAGATGAAGTGCTCTGACATGGGAAGTGTCAGGCGAATGCTCTTATCTCAGAGACATGGTCTCCTGACCCAAACGCTGCTGATTACCACTGAGACGGGGACGGGGGGGCACCCGCAGGGGGACGTGGCCGTTGGGCTCCGGGCCCCAAAAGCAGCCAGGATCTTGGGGGTGCCAAAGGCAGAGGGGCTGCTGGGGCTCTGCTGGGGTTTAGGGGTGCAGGGGAGGCTGGGCAGCTCGGGGATGCTGAGGATGGGGGAGTACAGCACTCCAGCAGCACTTTGGGATTGGATGGGAGGTGCTGGAAGTGTGGAATAATGTGAGGGTCTGACTGCCCTGCTCAGCCACTCTGGTGGTCACTCTGCTCCCTGCCTGCCCAGGTTCTTCATGGACCCTTCCTCAGGCTCAGTTTGTGCCAGGGAATAAATCCCAAACAGCTCCCTCATCCCTCTCCTCCCTGTGCTGAGGTGGAGCTGGTGAGGAAATGGGCAGGGGGATGCAGGGCAGGAGGATGCCACGGATGTGGAGGATGTAGGGTGGGAGGATGCCAGGGATGCAGGGCAGGCACAGCCCCTGCCGTGCTCATCCCCAAAACCCCTTTGCAGGGATGAGATCCCAGCCAGACACAGAGCAGGGATCTCCATGGCCAGGGTGGCTTTGGGAGCACTCTGGCTCCAGGCGCTCCCAGGCTGTGGCAGTGGGCAGGACAGGGGAGCTGAGGCAGAGCCCATCACCAGCAGTGCTGGGGGCTGTGGCACAGGGCTGCAGGGTGGCAGGCACCAGCCTGGTGACCCCAAACACCTCGAGGAACCTGGACACCTGCCCAGACCTCCCGGTTCTGCCGGGATGGCACCAGTGACTCCCCTGGGATGAGCTCCAGGCAGTGTCCGGGGCGGACAGAGGGGACCCGCGGGTGGCAGTGGCACCTGGGCGATGCCAGGTGACACCACCCAGCGCTCCCAGTCGCTCACCTCAGCTCACCCCAGCGCCGGGAGGATCCAGATGTCAGCCCTGCTAATAAACACATCAGATTTCAATCTCCTCAGCCATGGGATCGCTTTATCCTCCCTGCGCTCCCGGCTCCAGAGGCAATTTTGCCTTCAGCCAGCGCAGCCTCCTCCCTGTCCCCGGCACCCGGGACCGGCTGCAGCCCCTCGGGGCTCGGGGGGCTCTTTGTCCTGCCCTGCCGGGGCTCGGGCACACGGGCTGGGTTCACTCGCTGTCCCCGGGGAGCTGCTCGGTTTTGGGGGGCGGCAGCCGGCGAGGGGCAGGCAGCACATCCATCTGGGTATTGGTTACCTGCCATCTTATCTGCGCTCCCAAAGACAAAGGCACAGTTAAAACATTTTCGAGCAGCCTTCATAGCGTATTCACATGTTATCTAACCCATTAAACCAGAGCCTTATCAGATAATCAAAGCCATTAAGCCCTGAAGCTGCTTCGACTCCGGGTGCGGGGATGGGAAACGCTCCTTCCTCTGCCCGGGCCGCGCCGGGACCCCCGGGCAGGGCTGGATCCCCCCACGGGACCCCCAGCAGCAGCTCCAGCCCGGTTCCCACAGCCCCGGCGTTTGGGGCGCTGCAGTCCGGGGCGGTTTTGGGGCGCATCCCGCTGATGCTGTGCGTGTCTCCCCGCAGATGAGCTGGAGCTGGAGCTGCGGGATGGGCACAGACGGGTGCGGAGCCGCCGGAGCCTCCCCGAGGGCTTCTCCTGGGGCCCCTTCCCGGGCAGCATCCACAGCGAGCCAGCATCGCCGGGCCACGGCAGCGACACGGTAAGGAGCACCCCGAGGGGACAGGGGGCACCCCGAGGGGACAGGGAGCACCCCGAGGGGACAGGGAGCACCCCCAGGGGACAGGGAGCACCCCCAGGGCACGGTGAGGTGGGGGAAACATTCTTTGGGAAGTCCCTGCCCGAGCTGCTGAGATTCCTCAGGGAATCTCCTGGTTTGAGGTTTCCCTGCCAGCCCAGAGCGCTCCCGCAGGCAGGGGACAGGAGGACATTGCCATCCCCTCTGCACAGGCTGCTTGGTAGCACCTGTGTCCTCACAGAGGAGATGGGATCTGCCTTTTCCCATCCCAGATTTGCTCCCTGGCGGCTCTGGTGATGTCTGGGAAGGACCAGCAGCCGTGGGGAAGGGACAGAACAGCAGCACCGAGGGGGTGGTGGCTGTTGGGTGCTGTTGGTGGCATCACTGGCGGAGCAGCAGAGGAGGGAGGTGGCCACGAGTGTGACTCTGGGTGTTTTTAGGCTCTGGATCCTCCATCCCAGCCATGTCCTTCCCTCCACATCCCCCCTGAGTTGCACACAGGCAGCTCCAGCCCAGGATCCTCAAGCCCTGGCTCCATCCCCACCTCTTCCTCCTCCTCCTCCTCTCTCCTTTGCTCTTTTTTTTTTTTTTTTCTTTTCTTTCTTTTTTTTTTTAAGCTCAGGCCCGTTTATCTTTGCTGAATTAAATCCTTGATTAACCCTTATCTGCCCAGTTTGGCTCCCTATCTCCCGCTTGGCGCCGTGTGTCCAGACACCCGGTACAGGATGATTGATTTCCCCAAGATATGCTCAGCTTTTTTCTGATACTTCATTTATTGTCTAAATATTTTTGCTCCCATTTCAGCAGCTCCCTTATCGAGCCCAGCTGATGATTCCCAGCCCTGCTCTCCTCTGCCACTCTCCTCCCTCCCTATCTCTGCTCAGGGAAGGGAGGAAGGAATTGCAGCCCCATCCCTGATAGGGGCTGTCACCCTCAGGTCCTTTCCTCTTTGTTGCTGGTGGCGCTGGGGGGAGTGCAGGGGGTCTCCCCCAGATCCTGCCTGGATCTGCTCTTCATCTCCAGAGAATAAATCCCAAACAGCTCCCTCATCCCTCCTCCTCCCTGTGCTGAGGCGGAGCTGGTGGGATGTGGACTTGTGGGAGATGGTCCCATCCTGGGGTTTTGGTGGGAGCTGTGAGCACTGGGCGGCTTTAATATTCCGTGATGTGGAGCACCGTGTGTCCCCATCTGCCGAGGGAGAAGGAGAAAGAACAGGAGGGAAAAGAGCAGCAGCAGGAGGAGGAGGAAGAGGAGGAGGAGGAAGATGCCTACCCGCCCCCACCTGCTCCCACAGGGTTCCCCCAAAAGATCCTTGCTTGGGAGGCTGTGGCAGCCCTCTGGCAGTCAGCTCAGGGTTGCCGAGGGAAGGTGAAGCCCCTCTGGGACTGTCCCCGAGCCCCTGGGTGCCCGCGTCCCCCCCGGCGAGGGCAGGGCCGTGCGGATGCGCTCCCGGCGGATGCGGAGCCGATTGGGTTTCAGATGGGTTGGCGATGGTTATCGGGCTGTGCAGCGACACAGCGACCTCTTTGTTCAGGGAGAACAAGGAAGGGCTTCACGCCGGGCTGGGGCCACCGCGGGGAGCCGGGCTGGGCACCCCGGGGTGCTGGGGGCACCTTGGGGTGCTGCAGGGTCCCGGGCAGCCCCTCCAGCCAGGGGTGTCCCCATGCCGGGAGCAGAATTCCCAAGGGATTTTCCTCTCCCCGAGGGGGCCCCGCCCATGTGGCACCAGCAGTGCCCATCCCTGGGGAGATGCTGGGGGTCCCAAAGCCCCCAGCCCCATTTCCCGTGTCCACAGGGGCAGGGGAGGTGCACTCACCTGTGCCAGTATCACACTAGTGTGCCACATCCGTGTGCCAGTGTGTCACATCCGTGTGTCACACCCATGTGCCAGTGTGCCACATCCATGTGCCAGTGTGCCACACCAATGTGTCACACCCATGTGCCAGTGTGCCACATCCATGTGCCAGTGTGTGACACCCTTGTGCCAGTGTCACACACGTGTCACACACATGCACTAGTGTGTCACACCCATGTGCCAGTGTGTCACACACATGCACTAGTGTGTCACACCCTTGTGCCAGTGTGTCACACCCTTGTGCAAGTATGTTACACACATGCACCAGTGTGCCACATGTGTGTGCTAATGTGTCACACCCTTGTGCCAGTGTCACACCCCTGTGCCAGTGTGTCACACCCATGTGCCAGTGTCACACACATGTGTCACACCCCTGTGCCAGTGTGTCACACACATGTGCCAGTGTCACACACATGTGTTGGGGGCTTTATCAGGCTGCCAGCACTCGGCTCCTGGCAGTGATAAGGCCCCAACTGGCTGTGACTGTCAGGCTGAGTTGGAGGGGTTGGAAATATTGGGATGGATAATTAGATTTCATATCGTTACTGCAGCAGCCATCGGAGGATCAGGGAGATTAATTTCCCCCCCCTTGTGCTCATTAATATTCATTAGAATGCGGGGAGGCTGAGCTGGGCACGGGCTGAGCAGGGAGTGCTGTGACCGCCCTGGCAGCCCCTCAGTGTGACCCCAGCCCCTTTTGGGGAGCATGTGACCCTACCTCAGTGTGACCCCAGTGCTGACCCCTGTCCCTGCCCCACAGAGCCCCCCCCTGACGCTGGTGCTGGGGGACGAGAGCTGCTGGCTGTCCCTGCTGCCCCTCGTGCCTGGAGAGACCAATGCCAACGCCGTCATCTACAGGAAGGGTTGGTACTGGGGGTGGGAGGGCTCCCCATCTGTGTCCCCTGTCCCAGTGTCTGATCCTCCTGTCCCACTGCTGGCTGTCCCTGGGCTTGTCCCTGTCCCAGCTTCCCTGGGTGGCTGCAGCCAGTGGGGCTGGGGAGGGTCCCAGCAGGGATGGGCACAGGGATGGGAGCAAGGATGGTGTAAGGATGAGTACAGGGATGTATCCAGGGATGGATGCAGGGATGGTGTAAGGATGGGCCAGGGATGGGAGCAAGGATGGTGTAAGGATGGACACAGGGATGGATCCAGGGATGGGCACAGGGATGGTCGTAAAGATGGGCACAAAGGTTCAGGGATGGGCACAAGGATTGGAAGAGGGGTGAGTGCAGAGATGGGTGTAAGGAGGGATGGGGGCAGGGATGGCCACAGGAATGGATGTAGAGATGAGTGCAGGAATTGGCACAGGAATGGGTGCAGAGATGGGCACAGGGATGGATGCGTGGATGTGCACAGCAACGGGTGCAGGGATGGGACAGGGATGGGTGCATGGATGTGCACAGGAATGGGTGCAGGGATGGGCACAGGGATGGATGCAGAGATGGGCACAGGGATGTGGCAGGGATGGATGCAGGAATCGCACAGGGATGGGTGTAGAGATGGGCACAGGGATGGGCACAGAGATGTGGCAGGGGTGGATGCAGAGGTCGCACAGGGATGTGGCAGGGATGGATGCAGGAATCGCACAGGGATGGGTGTAGAGATGGGCACAGGGATGGGCACAGAGATGTGGCAGGGGTGGATGCAGAGGTCGCACAGGGATGTGGCGGGATGGATGCAGAGATGGGCACAGGGATGTGGCAGGGATGGATGCAGGGATCGCACAGGGATGTGGCAGGGATGGATGCAGGGATCGCACAGGGATGTGGCAGGGATGGATGCAGGGATCGCACAGGGATGTGGCAGGGGTGGATGCAGAGGTCGCACAGGGATGTGGCAGGGATGGATGCAGGGATCGCACAGGGACGTGGCAGGGGTGGCACTGGGATATGTGCAGACACGGGCACAAGCCAGAGCGGCGGCTCCGGGCGGGCTGTGCGGGCTCAGCGCGGGCAGACACCGCCATCTCCAGGCCATGGCCGGGAGGGAGCAGCGGCCGTGCCGGGACCGCGGGGACAGGGCGGGACGGAGGGGCCGGGCCAGGCGGGCAGGACGGGTCCCCTCTCACCGCTGTCCCCTCTCCAGACGAAGCCCTGTGGTGCCGCACGACGCGGGCGCTGCGGGAGGACGAGCCCCTGAGCGCCTTGGTGGTGGCAGAGCCACCGGCTGTCGCCAAGCACGGGGTGAAAGCGGAGCCCGGCGAGTCCCCGTACCCGGCAGCACTGCACTCTGACATCCAGCTGCTGCCACAGCAGGCCGGCATGGCCGCCATCCTGGCCACCGCCGTGGTCAACAGTGAGTCCGGGGACACGAGGGGAGGGACACACAGAGACATGCAGGGAGGGACAGGCAGGGATGGACACACAGGGAGGGATATGGGAGAGGGACACACGGAGAGGGACATATGGGGAGGGACACATGGAGAGGGACAAGCACAGAGGGGCACACAGGGACATACAGGGAGTGACACACAGGGAGGGACAGGCAGGGATGGACACATGGGATATGGGGGAGGGACACCCGGAGAGGGACACACGGGGAGGAACAGGCAGGGAGGGACACACTGGGAGGGACACACAAGGACATGTGGGGAGGGACACGCAGGAGGGGACATGCTGGGAGGGACACACAGAGGGGGATATGCAGGGACATGCAGGGAGGGACACGCAGGGAGGGACATGAAGTCAGGGACATGCAGCACCACGGCCCTGCCGGGGCTCTCCAGCCTGTCCCACAGCGATGTCCCTATCCCCAGCCTGTCCCACAGCGATGTCCCTGTCCCCAGCCTGTCCCACAGCGATGTCCCTGTCCCCTGCTCTCCACAGAGGATGTGTTCCCATGCAAGGACTGTGGGATCTGGTACCGCAGCGAGCGCAACCTGCAGGCCCACCTGATGTACTACTGTGCCAGCCGTCAGAGCGCCAGCGCCGGCTCCCCCGCCCTGGACGAGAAGCCCAAGGAGACCTATCCCAACGAGAGGGTCTGCCCCTTCCCACAGTGCAAGAAGAGCTGTCCCAGTGCCAGCTCCCTGGAGATCCACATGCGGAGCCATAGCGGTATGGCACGGCCTGGCACGGCATGGCATGGCACAGCATGGCATGGCACCCCTCGTCTGGAGGCTTTGGGGTGGCAGCACGGTGACCATTAGAGGAGGCTGGTGCCAGCTGAGCTGCTGGAGGGGCAGGGAGGAGGCAGGGCTGGAGCACACTGAGCAGTGGGATGAGGCTCTCCCCAGCTGGTTTGGGGCACTGGTTTGGCACTGCTCACCTGTAGGTCTTCCCCCAACTCAGACCTGTAGAGAGAGAGGGAGCTGGCCCTGTGGGTGTGTCCATGGGCCCTATCCCCCTCCCCTCAGCACTGAGTATCTGTCTGTCCGGCAGGAGAGCGGCCGTTTGTCTGCTTGATCTGCCTGTCCGCCTTCACCACCAAGGCCAACTGTGAGCGGCACCTGAAGGTGCACACGGACACCCTGAACGGTGAGTGTCCCACGGGGACAGCCCTGTCCCACCCAGGGATGGGCACCGTCCTTCCTGCCCTGCCCGCTCAGCCCGCTGCTCTGTCCCCTCAGGTGTCTGCCACAGCTGTGGCTTCATCTCCACCACGAGGGACATCCTGTACAGCCACCTGGTCACCAACCACATGATCTGCCAGCCGGGCTCCAAGGGCGAGGTGTTCTCACCGGGGTCAGCCCTTCCTGCTGCCAAACCCCTCGCTCCTGGTGAGTCCTGGGGCTGTGGCCGTGGGGGACACAGGATGCCATTGTCACCCAGGGCTTGTCCCCAGCTGGGCCTGCTGGTGGGAAGGGAGGTGGGGATGGTACAGTGTCCCTGTGCCAGGACGTTGGGAATGGGGAATGGGGTGCCAGGGGTGTTGGGAACAGAACATGGCAAGCATCCCTCAGCCAGGATGTGTGGAACAGGGAACGGGGTGAGGATTCTGCCCTGGGGGTGTCAGTAACGGGGGGACAAGGCAGCACCCCATGCTGGTGCTCTCAGTGCTGATCCTCCCTGTGCCGGGGCTGCTGGTGACGCTGTCACCTCTGTCCCCCTGCAGGGCTGAGCCAGCCGAACAACGCGTCCCTGCGCAAGTGCAGCCTGGGCGCGTTCCTGCCCGAGGCGCTGCCGGCCCTGCCGCAGCACGTGGTGCTGCCCGGCCCCGACCCCGCTCCGGCACCACCGGCACCGCCCGCCTCGCCCCCCGACCCCCGGGCCGGCAAACTCTCACCCCCAGCCCAGCCGCAGAACGGGGAAGGGCCTTCATCGGCATCCTCCTCATCCTCCTCCTGCTCCACGTCCGGCGAGCCCGTGCGCATCAAGGAGGAGCCGGCGGGCAGCCCGGCCAGCGAGGCGGAGGCACCGAGGAGCGGGGAGGGGGCCGGCAGCCCCGACGGCGGCTCCCGGACCTCGTCCCCTCGCAGCCTGGCCTCAGCCAAGGTCAAGTCGGAGCTCGCCAGCCCCACGCCGGGCTCCAGCCCCGTGCCCAGCGAGCCGGGGACGGGCACGGCCGGCGGCACCGTCTTCCTGCCGCAGTACGTGTTCGGCCACGAGGCCGCGGTGGTGCCGCAGGCCTCGGAGATCCTGGCCAAGATGTCGGAGCTGGTGCACAGCCGGCTGAAGCAGGGCCACCACGGCGGCGCGGTGCCGCCCGCCATCTACACGGGCACATCGGTGCCCAAGGGCGCCACGTGCTTCGAGTGCGAGATCACCTTCAACAACATCAACAACTACTACGTGCACAAGCGCCTGTACTGCTCCAGCCGGCACCTGGCCGAGGACAGCCCGCCCGGGGCACGCAAGCTCAAAGTCCCCCCCGGGGCGCCCAAGGGTCCCCTCGCCCCGGGGACGCTGCTGTCCCCCCCGGCGGGCAACGGGCAGGGCCCGGCAGCGGGGGACGGGGACGCCGGCCGCGATGCCACCCCGCCGGCCGCCGCACCGGAGGGCAAGGCTGAGGAGGGGGGCACCAAAGCGGGGTCCCCCGAGGCAGAGGGGGGCTCGGGGCGGTGCAGCGAGGACAGCCAGAGCCCCGGCAGCTCGGCGGGCGACGAGGGGGACGAGGACCCCAGCAAGACTCTGTGCGAGGCGTGCAACATCCGCTTCAGCCGCCACGAGACCTACGTGGTGCACAAGCGCTTCTACTGCGCCTCGCGGCACGATCCCCCCCTGCGCCGCCCCGCCGCCCCCAAAGTGCCCTTCCTGCCGCAGCCCCTGCGCACCCGCAAGCGCCGCAAGCTCTACGAGATCCACGGCGCCGCTCGCCGCCCCGCAGAGCCCCCGCCGGCCCCGGAGCCCCCGCCCACAGAGCCGCCCACGGCCGCCCCCGAGCCCCGCGCCGGCCCCATGGACACCGAGGGTCCCATCGACCTGAGCAAGAAGCCGCGCTGGCAGAGCGAGCCGGCGCCGACACCGGTACCAGCACCAGCGCCGCTGCTGCCCCTGGCCGACTACCACGAGTGCACCGCGTGCCGCATCAGCTTCAACAGCCTGGACGCGTACCTGGCGCACAAGAAGTACCAGTGCCCGGCCACGCCGCTGCAGCCCCGCACGCTGGAGCACCTGCAGAAGATGAAGGGGGCCATGGCCGCCCCCCTCAAGGGCCGGCACAGCCCCGGCAGCCCCGGTGAAGGGGACCCCGAAGGAGGGGTGCGGGTGAGGGCGGCCCCGGCGGGGAGCCCCGGCATCCCCTACCCCGGGGCGGACTCGCTGCAGCGTCACCCCAAGGGCTCCCTGCCACCGCCGGGGGCCAAGGGTCCCCTGGCCGCCTGTCCCTACTGTCCCCTCAACGGGGCCATCAAGGGCGACCTCCTGGAGCACTTCCGAAACGCCCACGGGCTCTTCGTGGCCAAGCCGGGGCCACCGGAGGCCCCCGGTGCCAGCAGGACGCCCGAGCCCCCGCTGCCCACCGTGTCCCCTCCCCGCCCGCCCGGCCCCCGCCTCCGCCGGGACAGCACCAAGGAGGGCCGGGACAGCCCCCGGCCCCCCGGCTCCCCCCGCGCCCCCGCCTCGCCCGGAGCCCCCGAGGCGCTGCGGGAAGCCGCCCGCAAGCCCCCCACGCCCCCCGCCTACACGGACAGGGGGGTGCAGACCCCCCCGGGCAAGGCTGTGCCCGGCCCGGTGCCCAACGGCAACCACAGGTACTGTCGCCTCTGCAACATCAAGTTCAGCAGCCTGTCCACCTTCATCGCCCACAAGAAGTATTACTGCTCCTCCCACGCTGCCGAGCACGTCAAGTAACCCCCCCAGAGCCCCCCAGCACCGCTCGGGGGGCTGCAGGGGCTGGGGGATGGAACCGGTGCCTGACACCCCCTCCCGTGCAGGGGTTGGGGTGATGGAGGAACCCCCCAGGAGGCTCCACCGGGGCAGCTTCGGCATCTGGAGAGCCCCAAAGTTCACCAGGGTTGGGGGGTGAGGACATTGGAGGTAGGGGTCAGCGCCCACCTGTGCCCCGGGGGGAAACTGAGGCAGGAGGACTGTGCATGGCCCTGCCCTGGGGGCTGCAGGGGGCTTTTCCCTGTAGACACTACGGGGCTGGGGTGGGGGGCACGGTACCCCAGGAAATCTGGGGGTGCCCCCACCGCAGAGCAGACCCTGCACGGAGGCAGCCCTGGGAGCGAGGATGGAGCTGCCATGGGAACTGTGTGTATAAATAAGTGTGTACAGAAATAAATATGTCTGCTAAACACCTGTGTGGGGTGGGGGACACTGCAGGGGCTGGCACGGCCACCAACATCCCGAGGGCCATGGGGACATGGGGTGTGTACAGCCATGGTGACAGCAGGGGCAGGGCATGATGTCCCCACGCTGTCCCAGGTGGCACCTTCAGCAGCCCAGGGAGGTCACATGCCGTGGGGCAAAGTGCAGCTCCCGGATGGGGCTCAGCTGGTGCTGATGGCTCATTAATTATCAAGGTAATTAAGCCCCACAGTGCCGGGTGGAGTCAGGTCTCTGCCACAGGAGCAGCCCCTGAGCTGCAGCTCCAGACCCTGCTGTGAGTGCCCAGGTGAGTGTGGCTCAGGTCAGGTGTCCCCCACAGGGTGACAGGGGAGGATGGCCCTAAGGACCCCCAGAGCATGGCTTCTCGCCTCCCCACTGCTCATCCCAGTGCTTCCCAGTATCCCCAGTCCAGCACAGGTGGGCAGTGGGTTGTTCCCCTCCCTCCCACCCTCTCTGGCATCAGTGGTGCTTCAGGATCTTTCTGGGAACACTTGGGGACAGTCCCCACGGGCCAGGTCACTGGGGCCCAGTGCCCCCACTCTGTTTGTTTCCCAGCTGGTATCCCTGGAGCTGCTGGGCCCTTGGGATGGCCCTGACTGGCCAGGCCAGCAGCAGCAGCACCTGGGGTTGTGCAAGGCTGGGGTGGGCACAGGGACTGCCCCTGCCCAGGGCTGGGGACCCCAGGGACCAGAACACCCCCTCATGTCCCTCCCTCTGTGCCAGCCCTGCACAGTCAGGGGCACAGGGAGCAGGGAGATTTCTCAGCCCTTTGAAAGGACTAAGGACAGGCATGGTGCCAGCTGCCACAGGCCAGGGCTTTGGGGTTTGCCCCATTATTGTGTTGTGGGTGTCTCAGCTCTGTGCCAAGGGGTGGGAGCCAGGCTCTGGTGCCAGGGAGGAGGAGGATGAAGGCAGCAGCTCCCCTGGGGAAGCGCTTGCGACAGGTTCCCTCCTCGCACCTCTTACACCACCACCAGCTCAGGGTGCCAAGCAGTGCAAGGGCTGAGCGTCCTGGGTGTCCCCCCCCCACAAAAGACAACACAAAACACAGCTGAATTCAGGAGAACTTCACTTAAATAAATATATTTACAGAGCAGCAGCTATTCCAGAGCAGGTTTGACCACACTCAGCCAGCGGAGTGCAAGGAGAGGCTGTGCCAGGCACCCTGGCAGCCTCTGCCCAGGCATTGACCTAGCGGGGTGCTGGGACCCCCGAGGGCTGGGGGGACAGCAGAGGGGACAGGCCAGGCCAGCCAGCCTCACTGTGACATCTTCTTGTAGGGCAGGGCAGGGAGGCTGCAGGGCAGGAGGTTCTGCAGGGGCAGCGAGCTCTTCTCCTCTTCCTTCTGCTCCTCCTCGGTGGCGTCCAGGAGCTGCTGCATGTAGCACGAGGTGCCCAGCAGGACGTGGCCCGTGGCCTGCATGCTGAACAGCGCCCAGCGCAGGGCTTCCCTGGGCAGGGAGAAAGGGGTCAGTGTGCCACGGCAGGGCTGGGCAGTGTCCCCTGTCCCCAGAGTGTCCCCAAAGCCCCGCACTCACTTCACCAGGCGCCGGGCCCCGTAGCAGCGCAGGTCGTAGGACATGCTGTAGGTGCCATACAGGGTGGCTTTGACGTTGAGGCAGCCCAGGTCCTTCGGGTGGGTCTTGTACAGGTCGAAGGTGACGGAGGCGACGTCGATCCTGCGCGGGGGCTTGCGGGACAGACTCATCTGGTAGCCACGTGTCTGCAGGAGAGCAGCACCACGGTCACCTGCTGCACCTCCAATCCCACCTCCAGCGTGGGACACACGGGACAAACCAGCCCCTCAGGGGTCCCCTCACCTTGGGGGCAGTCCAGCTCTGCCCCTTGCTCAGGGCCATCAGGGTTGTGCCCTCCTCCAGGGTCCGGAAGAAGGACTCAGTCTCCACGGCCGTGCCATCCTCATCCAGCACCAGCACGATGGGCGCGGGCAGGGCCAGGGCGCTCTGGGCCTGCAGAGGGGCTGGGGGTCAGCAGGGCTGGGGACAGGCCCGGGGCGGGCAGACAGAGCCCGGACAGAGGGACGGACAGAGGGGCAAACAGACCTGGCGCAGCAGCTCGGCCAGGCTGGGGGCCATGACGCCCTTGCGCAGGCTGCGGTCCCCGTTGCACACGCGGTAGGGCCGGGGCCGTGGGGCCGGGCCCGCCAGCAGCTGCTGGGTCATGGAGGCGCTGGCTGAGACACATCTGGGAAGGGACACAGGCATTGGGGTGTTCTGAGAGCCAGCAGAACCCCCTGGGCAGCGCCAGCACCCAGGGAGGGATCTGGGGGGATGTCCCCTATCCTGGGGACAGGGGGTCCATGGCACTTACTTGGACACGGGGGCAGCCAGGCGCTGGCTCAGGGATTTAGCGTAGTCCATCTTCCAAGGAGCACGGAGCAGCCTGCGGGGAGGAAGGACAGTGGTTCCTGTCAGCCCAAGATCGGTTCCCACCAGCACGTCCAAGTCTGCTCCAGGGCTTCTTCCGCTGCTTTCAGCTCCCGTCTGCTCCAGATCTCCCCACTGGCAATGCCGGTGACAGAATTGAGCCTGAGCTCTGTCACCGCTGCCTTTACAGGGGCTGGCCCTGCCCTTTGGCCCGGGCCAGGCCAGCGGTGGCCGCCCGGCCAGAGTCCCTTGCCAGCAGGGCTCTTGCGCAAAGGGACACGCGGGGGCTGAGTCAGCGCTGGAGCAAAGGTGAGACAGCAGCCCTGGGCTCCTGGGAGAGCACACTGGGGCTTTGGGGGTCAGGGACACCCATGGGAGCACCCCCAGCCCTGCTGATCCAGGGGTGTCTCCAGCCAGGAGCCTCACGGGGTCCAGCAGAGCTCCCATTCCCCATTCCCTCACCTCCAGGGAACAGCAGCTCTTCTCCCGAGGATCGAGCCCGTCCTCCTCACCTGCCCTTATGTACCTGTCACAGAGGCTCCTCCCCAGGCCGCACCCCTCCTGCTCGGCCGGGCCCAATGGGTCCGGTCCGGCTGAGGGGGGACCGGGAGCCGGGCGGGTCCGGCTGAGAAGGGACCGGGAGCTGGGCAGGTCCGGCCGGGGAAGGGCAGGCTGACAGGGGTGCCATCAATCCGTACAAACGTTCCCGTGGGTGTCACAGGACGGTGCCAGGCTGTTCCCAGGGGTGTCCAGGGACAGGAGGAGCAGCAGCGGCCACGAACCAAACCCGAGAAGTTCCCTCTGAACACGAGGGAGAGCCTGTGCGCATGGAGGGCGGCAGAGCCCTGGCACAGCTGCCCAGGGATGAGAGGTCACCTGTATGGAGCCATCCCAAACCCACCTGGACGTGTCCCTGTGTCACCTGCCCCACGTGTCCCTGCCAGAGCTCCCGAACATCCCCCGGTCCTGCGGCACGCGGTGCCCCGTCCCTGTGCGCGGGTGCGACCCGGGCACATCTGGAACCCTGTCCCTCCACGTGCACGCTCGCACACGCCCCCTGTGCAGATGTTGGCGCGTTCACGCGTCCACCTGTGCGCGCACACCTGCGCTCCGTCCATGCCGTGCGCGGCCCCTTTAAGAGACGCGCGGGAGGGCGGGGGGGGGAGCAGAGCGCGCGCTCTCCCCTCCCCTCCCCTCGCCTCGCGCCGCCGGGCCCCGTCGCGCGCGGATGACGTCACGCCATGGCCGCCCTGCGCCGCCGCGAGTAGAGGCCGCTCCGCCGCCCCGTCCCGCGCTGCCGCCGCCGCCCCGCCGGCCCCCGCCGCCCCCGGCCCGCCCCCGCCGCGCCCCGCACCGCGCCGGGCCCCCGCCGCCCCCCGACACCGGTGAGCCGCCGCCCGCGCCGCCGCGGCCTAGCGCCGGGGAGGGGGGGCGGGCCCGGGCCCGGCGGGGGGGGAAGCGCGGGGCGGGGGCGGCACCGGGGAGGGGGGGGACGGGGGCAGCCCCGGGAGCGAGAATGGGGCGGGCGGCGGGGAAAGCAAGGGAGGGCCCGGCGGTGTTCTAGAGGGGGTCGGGGGGAGGCCGGAGAGCGCGGAAATGAATGAATTCCCCCGCTCGTTCGGGACCGGGAATGGGACGGGACGGCCCCGGCCTCGGGGGGAGCCGGGGGACAGCGGGGCTCGGCAGGGACGCAGCGTGCAGGTGGCTCTGACTGTCCCCCTCGGCTGGCAGCGGGAGCAGGGACAGCGCCAGCAGCCGCGGCCTGGGGGCACGGCAGGAAAGCCCCGCCTGGCAGGAGAGGAGAGCCCCGGAGGTGAGGGGGCACCGCGGGGGCACAGCCGGAGAGCCCCGCCTGGCAGGAGAGCAGCCTCGGAGGTGAGGGGGCACCGCGGGGGCACGCACCGGGCACCACAGCAGCGCCTGCACCTGGGGCAGCCCCGAGGGGGCTTGGGGTTTGTCACCTGCAGGGTCAGTTCTGAATGAGTTTGGGGTTTGTCCACCTGCAGGGTCAGCTCTGCAATGGGTTTGGGGTTTTTCATGCATGGGGTCAGTCCTGGGATGGGTTTGGGGTTTGGCACCTGTAGGGTCAACCCTGGGATGGGTTTGGGGTTTGTCACTCATGGGGTCAATTCTGGGATGAGTTTGTCACTTGTGGGGTCAGTTCTGAATGGGTTTGGGGTTTGTCACCTGTAAGGTCAATCCTGGGATGGGTTTGGGTTTTGTCACGCATGGGGTCAGGTCTCAGGTGGGTTTGGCATCCATCACCTGTGGGGTCAGTTCTGGGATGAGTTTGGGGTTTGTCATCTGTGGGATCAGTTCTGGGATGGGTTTGGGGTTTGTCACTCATGGGGTCAGTTCTGAGATGGGTTTGGAGTCCATCATCTCTGGGGTCAGCTCTCAGGTGAGTCTCTCAGAGCTGCTCAAGGGCAGCACCTCCAGGCTGTGAATTCTTTCTTCCTAAGGTTTGCCTGAATTCAGGGAAAGGGTCCCAGTTTATCTTTGCCAAACTGCTGATCCAATATCAGTCTTTTGAGTGGGATTATCCCAAATCCTGCTGGACCCAGGTATGACCCTCTGGTTGTCTCTTCCTGAGGCCCTGAGAACTCACACTCAGCGTTTGCTGGGGGAGAGCTGCAGGAAGGAGCTGTAGGAAAATCAGCTGTGCTGGGAAAACAAACTGCAGCTGCCTTTCCCTTCAGGTGCCCACCACAAATCCATGGGGAACATTCCCCATTGGAGCTCTCTGAGCTCTGCTTCAGACCCAGCTCCTGGAAATGCCTCTCAGCACCAAACTGACCCCACAGGGCAGCTGAGTTTGGGCATTAAAGGGTGCCCTGAGAGCTGCTGAGTTCCCTGGGCATCCTGCACCTCAGAGCTCCCTAAGGATGGCAGAGAAATGAGGATTTTAGTTCATTAACCCTGTTGGCAGCTGGAATTGCAGTCAGGGCAGGGCTGCACACAGGTTCATCTTCTCAGTGTTCTGTGTTTCCCCTCTCCTGGATCCTGAGGAATTGATTTCCTGCTGTCACTGCTCCTCCACATTTTTCCCTGTGTTGGTTTCTGCTTTATCTCTGCTTTTGCAGTTGTTTGTTCCCTGAACCTTTGTGTGCTGCCCTTCTCTCCTCCCCTGTCCTGTCAGCACTGTTCCCTCTGCTCAGCTCCCTCCTGGCTCCTGCCTGCCCTTCCACCCTCCTCCAGGGCTTTGCTGCCCTGCTTTACCCCCTGGATTTCATGGATCTGATTCACAGCAGCTCTTTGGCTTTTAGGAAGTGGATTTTACCCTTTTATCCCAAAGATTTCAGCCTGAAGGAAAAAGCTTCCTCTCTTCTTTCCTTCCCGTGTGTCCTGTGACCTCCCCAGGGCTGCCAGGAGCACAAAAATTGGGAATGCACTTGGTTCTTCATATCCATGAACATTTATAGGATTTTGAGGCTGAAACTGATGGCTCTGCCCAGCTCCAGGTTTTGTAGTAACTCAGTTCCTGCCTGGAATTTCTTCCTTTTTAATTTTGCACCTTTTGTGCTGTTTAATTAACAACAGAGAATAAATTGGGCCTGATTTTGCAAAAGGAGCTGCTGGGTAAAAATTCCTGCTCTGACTCCTGTGGCCTTGTTAAATCAACTGACAAAAGTGTGAGGTTCAGGATTTTATTTAAAATGTATCCTGGTGAGGTGGAAGTGGATTTTTAAAAGCAATTTAAGTAGCAAAGGGCTTTTCTCTGCCTGCCATTAGTGCAAGGCTGCTCAATCCCAGTGCTTTCAGTTCAAAAATCTTGGGTGTCATTAAGCTTTGATAAAAATATCTTATAAAGGAAGTGAGGCAGGTGAGTTTAAATTGCTGCAGCATGTCTCCTCCTGTTTTTAGGGTGGAAATGTGTGATTTGAAATGTTTCTAAGAAGGTTGGGAGGCTTTAGTAGGAACAAATTGGCTCTTTCCTGGTGCATCCAGGCACGGTGAGTGGCCAGGTAGGAGGAGCATCTCTGTCCCACCTTGTGCAAGCCATGGGACTCTGATCAATTCCAATGAAGCATAAATTCATCCTTCATTCCCTAATTTGAGATACTCCAGAGCCCAGGCTGTGAAACTTCCAAGTCACTGATATGTTGTGGAACTAAGAGCTCCTCACCCCTGGGAACTTCTGCTGCCAGACCCTCAATTTCCTCCCTGAGAAGCTGTGACCTGCTTTGAAGAGGCTTTCAGCTCACTGAGCCATGCCCAAATCATTCCAAAACCAGGGAAAGTCCCCTTTTCTTTGCCTGAAAATGCCCATTATTGATTGCATTTGCTTCCTGTGGCAAGGCTGGCCCAGCTCATTTAGCCTGGGAGCAGGAGAGGTTTGTGAGCCTGGATGGAATTCCCAGTGCCCTGTGCTGCTCCAGGCTGCCTCAGACACTCAGGAAAGGAAGATTTGACACACTTTGAGCAAAAGGAGCTGGTTTTGGAGCAGAAATAGTTGTGCAGCTGGGACCAAAGGCAGCTTTGCCTGAATTTGGAAGATTTTTCAAGATAAAAGGCTGCTCAGTGAGAGGCATTAATACATCCCTGCCTCTTGCCTGAGCTGCAAGTCAAACAAGCTTAGCTGGGGCTTAGGAGAGTTAATGTTTTGCTTTTATAACTGGTTTTGAACTAGGAAGAAACTGCCTTAGTTTTACGGCACAAAAAAGGGCCAAGTTTATGGTAAGGGAGGGATGAAACCTGGGGGTTTCTGCTCTGCCACTTCTGTCACTGCTGCTTGAGTTAAAATACTTCCATGGAGCCAATTTTTCTCAGTTTTTTATGATATTTATCTTTATGTTTCTCTAAAGGACAGCAGAAAACAATTCAAGAAACCCCAAATGTACAAAAACCCCAAACAACCCCTAAAAAACACCTCAAAATCCCCAAAAACCTTTCAGGATTTCAGAGATCTGGGATAAATTGTGATTTGCAGATTTAAAACCTCTCCAGAAAAACCTCTCACAATTACAGAGATTTGGGATAAATTGTGATTTGCAGATTTAAAAACCATCTCAAAAAAAAACCCCAACCCTTGCAAAATTCAAAAAATTTAGAATAAATTGATTTGCAGATTAAGACAACACTTAAAACTGGAATTAAACTTGTCCTGTTCCATCATCAGGCAGTTTTCCTTTTAATTTCCAACTCCCAAATTTTTTTCCTGCTGCTGATTTTACTTTTGGACATCTGGGCTTTGTTTTGGGATATTTCCATGCAGGGTAAGATTGCTGCCAAAATCTGCTTTGTTGGTTTTGGGGAATCTTGGAGCAGCAGCCCAATCCCTGAATCCAAGGAAATACACCCCAAAAAACCCTCCCTGCCTGGATTTTGCGAACCCTTCTCACTTGGGCCATCATTTATTGTGTTTCTTATCATTTCTGCTGATGGAAATTAATAGGAAATGATTACAACTGCTGGATGCTGTGGATTTTATAAAAGCTGCTGTGCAGGTCAATGTTTTGTATTTCAATGTTTTATATTCCTCACCATCAGAACATATTTGTTTCCTCCCATCCCTCTAAAGGTCTCCATGTCAAACACAAAAAGCCATTTGCTTCACTTAAATACCTTTTTTTCCCCTTATTTTTTTGGTGCTGCTTATTTGCAAGAAAACAGAAAACAAATTTCCTGAGTCCACGTGGCCCTGGCAGATTTGATATTTGTGGTGGCCTCTCTGGGCTGACCTTTGTGTTCACACAAAGTCACTTCTCAGGCACTTGGGCAATTAAAATCCCCACTCTGAGCTGGCTCCTCAAGCCAATAATGATCTGTGCAGGAATTTATGAGCTCAGCATCAGGCCTGATGTGCTCAATAAGGAGATGATTGGTTCAGCTCCATCCTGGGGAACTGCTCAGAGCTGTTGTCACCAGGAGGCAACTTCTGGCTTTTCATTTGGGTTTGACCTTGTCAGGGAAATCAGAACTTTGCTGGTGAGCCAGAACCAACCTCAGTGTGCAAGGAAGCCCAAAATGTGGATTTTCTGCTGCTCTGGGCCCTGCTGATGCTGAGATGATCTTGTGTTTATCAATTCACTGATAGCAGCAGGGCCCTGGGGGCTTGGGGAGAGCACAGTCAGCCCTAAAATACAGCTTAAGGTGCTTCTGGGAGTGGTTTGGATTTATTTTCTGGTTTTAACTCCTCTGCAGACCTCCCACAGTATAAGGAACAGCATTTTCTGGAGTGGGACTTTGATCTTGGGAGTTTGCAGCAAATTCTGTTCGTTACTAAAAGATTTTGGGGGTTCAGGTGCTGGGAAGGCTCAGTTTGCTTTACTTGGGGCAGTGTTTGGTGTGGCTGGGTGGCTTTTTGATGGGAAATCACCTCTCCTGTGCAAAGCCAGTTGGACAAATAGGGAAAAGTGTCAGGAAAAGGTGAAATAGCAGCTTAATAAGAGATTAGTAATCTCTGATTTCATGGTAGATTGCTGGGTGTGTTTCAAGGAGCAACCAGAGTCTGACATTTGTAGCATTTCTGCTCCAAGGGTTTTTAAAATAACAGGTAAAACTCTGCTCATTTATGCCATGGGTTTGTGGCAGCACTAAATGAACTTGCAGAGAGCAGCTGGAGTACAACATGAAAATGAAGATGATTTGTAATTCTATGGCTTTTTTTAAGGGTATTTAGAGCTTTTGTGTGGATGTGACCCAGTCAGCTCAGCCATTTCCAGTCAGGCACTTCTTTAATTTATCAGATTTTTGTTTCTGGAGTAAAAGAAATTAATGTACAGCCCAGATTTTTTCCCTGTTTTGCACCCTGACCTTTTCTGTTGTATTTATTTGCTTTTTTCTTGATGGACATGGCATTTTTAACTTCCACCAAGCACATGTTTAGACATTTTCTAGGAAGGTCTCTGTGCAGGCAGCTGGATCTGCTGCTTTGAAGGAATTTGGGGGTCTTTACTGAGGGTTCTGCCCCCTCAGGTGAGACCCCAGCCCAGGGGGGATCAGAGGATGGAGCAGCTCTGCTGGGAGGAAAGGCTGCCAGAGTTGGGAATGTTCACCTGGAGAGGAGAAACTTTGGGGCCTGCAGGATGGAGAGGGACTTTTGAGAAGGGATGGGGGACAGGACACAGGGAATGGCCTCAGGCTGAAGGAGTGCAGGGATGGATGGGATTTTGGGAAGAAATTGTTCCCTGGGAGGGTGGGCAGGCCCTGGCACAGGTGCCCAGAGCAGCTGGGGCTGCCCCTGGATCCCTGGCAGTGCCCAAGGATGGGCTTTGGAGCAGCCTGGGACAGTGGGAGGTGTCCCTGCCATGGCAGGGGTGGGATGGGATCTTTATGATCCCTTCCGACCCAAACCAGTCAGGGACTCCATGAAATTCCAGCCTCAAGCTCTGTCATTGTCTGTGAAGGGCAGCACACTCCAGTCTGGGGCAATATTGCAGCCAGTTCTTTGTGCAGTTTGAACTCTGAATTTCCCTCTTGAAGGATCTATGAGAAACCATATTCCTGAATTTCTGGCATCCCAGAATGGTTTGGGGTGGAGGGGACCTTAAAGCTCCTCTCCCTCCAAACCCCTGCCACGGCCAGGGTTGGGTTCCTCAGGGCCCCATCCAGCCTGGCTTCCCAGGAGCTCCAAGATCCTTTCCTTGGGAAGCAAAGCACAGGAGAGGGAGTCCCTGAGGGTGGGTGAGGTTTCCCTGCTTGCCCCGTGTGCTGCCCATAACCAGAGCTGCTCTCTCCCGCAGGCTCGCGGGGACTGATGGACGTTCCCGACAGCCCGGAGCGAAACCCCTGCTCTCCTGAGGAAGAGGACCAGCAGCTTTCTGATGAGGAGGTCCTGAAGGAGAGCGGCTCAGAGCGGGAACTCGATGGGGAGGGTGGCCAGGGGAGCCTCCTGGGCGAGGAGGAGGAGGCAGGCAGGGCCCTGAGCCGGGGCGAGGAGGAGGAGAACCACTCGGACGAGGAGGATCGGCTGAGCGAGGCCAAGTCGCAGGAATCCGACACCAACGAGCAGGGCGTGGAGCTGAAGAGCCCCCGGCCCCGAAAGGGGGAGGAGGAAGACAGGACAAACGACCTGGAAGTGTCCTCTGTCACCAGGGAGCTGGATGAGCACGAGCTGGACTATGATGAGGAGGTTCCCGAGGAACCCAGCGCTGCTGCTGCAGAGGAGGACGGGGAGAAAGCTGCTGGGGAGGATGATGAGGAAGAGGAGAAAGGAGATGATGCCCCTGAAGATGAGAAGAAATCCAGCAGCAAAAGTGATGATGAGAAGGACGGGCAGGATCCCCTCAAGGAGAAGAAGAAAGAAGAGGATGATGGGGAAATTGATGATGGAGAAATTGATGTAAGTAGGAGGTGGGCAGAGCCCTGGGGTGGTTCAGAGCTGGTTGCTTCTCCCTCTGCAATTCCTTCCTCCCCCTGGTGGGAATATCCCTGTTCCTGGTGTACAGGGAACCCTTTTCCCTGGAGGTAAGGCCAGAGCATGGAGCAGGCCCTGGTCTCAGGGGTTCCTGTGCTGAACCAAAACTTGGTGCCAGAGCCATCAGAATGAGCTTTGTTACCTCTCAATGTGGGGAGGCTCCAGTGCTGTAAGAAACTGCCCTGCCTCAGCTCCAGGGGGACTTGGGAATGATGCTGACAGCAAATCCCATGGATTGGGTGGCCAGGAGCTGTTCACATTGAGGGGCTGGTGCTGGGGGTGGTTGTGCTGCTCAGACCCTGATCCTGGGCTGTTCCAGCAGTATCTGGATGCATGGAAGGGCAATGGAAGGTGCTGTGGTTTCTGGAAAATACCCAAGGCGTGGTTTGGATATAGGCTCAGGGGTGTGCAGTGTTTCACAGCCCTGAACCAACCAAGATACTCTGAAAAATCAGAAGTGGGGTTTAGTTGCAGGTGGGGATTAGGGAAAATCTCACCTTTAGCTATGGCTGTGCTCAGCAGGGAGCTCTGCAGAGCAGCAGCTGTTCTGTGCAGCTGAACAGCAATTTCCTCCTTCTCTATGAAGAAAAAAGGGCAAAGCAATTCCACTGAAACCCCTCCTATGGGCTCCAGGTCTGGAAGTGCATCCCAGTGGGGGGAATGTAAGGAGGAGCTGCTGGTGCAGAGCACCTGGGCTGGGGTGTGGGACTGTCCTGGGGACAGCAGGGAAGCCCTGGAGTGACCTGGGGTCACTGCTGGGGCTCCTCAGCTGAGCAGGGGAGATGCTCTGTCCTTGCAGCCCCATTCCTGTGGGTCTGAGCTGGCCACAGGAGCCTGGGAAGCTCCTGGAGCCTCACTGCACACATCCTCCTCCCTTTTCTCTAAAGAATCATGTTTGGTGTGGTTTTCACTCTTCATAATTCATTGACAAGTTTAATTGCTTTCAAAAATGACACAGTTTTTCTCCCTCATGCCCATCCTGGCAGGTGATTTTGTTCAACACGTGCTTTCCAAAGGTTTTGTGTATTCCTGAATCAGTTAGAAGGAATCCCAGTATGTTATGGGCAGAAAAAAAATTCCTGGAGTCCTGACTCCATGCCTGCTCCTTGATTAAAATATGAATGCTCTCCTTTGGAGCCTGAGGCATTCTTGGGAGCTCTCCTCACAAAGCAGGAGATGAATCTGTAGCCTGGTTTTCATACATTAACTCATAACAGCATTCTCAGCTGCCTGATTCCAAGGAGACCTCCCAGAAATAAATACTTCCCCTTTTGTTGCAGACTTCACACAGCTCTTTTGAAAGCAGCAGAGTGGAGCTGGTTCTCCCATTCATGCAGCACTGAAAGCCAGCCCCAGCTTTGGGGAAAACTTCAAGCTCTGCATTTTCTTCTGCTTTCAGCCTCCTGGCGTGGAGGGAGGGGAATATTAATGCAAATTTTAATTGGAATATAAGTGCAGGCTTTTAAATCCGTTGCTGTTGAGGAGAGCTCTGTCCCTGGCTGGCTCAGGCATGCAGCAGCAGAGGCTCTTCACCCTCCTCTCTGTGCTCCTGGGTTTGTCTGCAGCCAAGGGATGGCTTTTTCCTTCTTGCCAGCTGCTCAGTGGATCAAAGGAGGGAGTTTTCCTCATCTTTTGCACCCAGGGAATGGCTGTTGCCAGGCAGAGGGAAGGCCCATCCAGATGCTCCCTCTTCACATGTTTCACATGCTGAAAACAGAGAAATGGAGGCAGAGAGAGAGGGAAAAGCAGGGTGTCCTTTGGGATAAAATCCTGATTTCCTGGCCAGGTACCTGTGACACCTCTCTGGTCTTTGTACCTTTGCCTCCTGCATCCCCAGCTCCTTTCAGCTCCTTTGGGCTTTTCAAGTGTAGCCTAACAAAGCTGGGGAAAGTTTTCTTTTTTCCTTGGAGAAAGGAGAAAATGCTGGTGTTTCAAAGTTCCGAGAACTTTTCTTCTGGAGGTGTTTCATGGCTGTTATTTCTTAATCCCGGAGCAGCCTCCAGCTACCAGAATTCATTCCTGGGGCTGCAATCCCTGGGGATGAGGCAGAGTTTTGTTTGAGCTGGTTCCCAACTCCAGTGTGGAGCTGAGGAGTAGAAGGGAAGGTGGAGATGACTGGAAGAAATCTGTTGGGTTTATCCTGAAAAGTTCCTTTGTGAGATTGTCCCTGGAGAGGGACTTTGGGCAGGGGCATGGAGTGATAGAACGAGGTGGAACTGGCAGGATTAATTTGGATATTGGGAAGGAATTCCTGGCTGGGAGGGTGGGCAGGCCCTGCATCCCTGGCAGTGCCCAGGGCCAGGCTGGATGGGGTTTGGAGCACCCTGGGACAGTGGAAGATGCTTTTACAGCCACCTGGAATCTCCTGTCCTCACCTTGTGCAGGTGCTCTGGGGCATTCCTGTAACCTGACCTTGTTTTTCTCCTGTGGTTTTGCCCCAGGGTGGCTCTCAGTGTTTGCACAAGACTGGGAAATGTCAGGTCCTGCAGGGCATGCCCCACATGAAATGTCAGCTTTGTTGTGTCTGTTCCAGGATGATGACTTGGAAGAAGGGGAGGTTAAAGACCCCAACGACAGGAAGGTGAGGCCCAGGCCCACCTGCCGCTTCTTCATGAAAGGTAACCCCACCCTGGGGGCTGGGAGGAGCCAGAGCTGCTGCCCTTGCTCCTGGTTGGGGAATTTTCTTCTCCATTAAGCTGCTGTTACATGATAAATTCTGCCCCAAGCGTCCTCAGTGTCAACTTGCTGTTTGTTGGTGGCCAAAGCTGAATTTTCATGGAGCCACTACACAAAAAGGGCTTTGCCCTCAGCGTGGTGAGCCTGGAGGAGGTGAATAAAGGGAGACTTGCAGGGGTTTTTGGAATAAAACACAGAGGCCAGGCTGGACAGGGCTTGGAGCAGCCTGGGGTAGTGTAAAGTGTTGGGATTGGAATTGGATGGGCTTTAAGGCCCTTCCAGCCCAAACCATTCCATGATTCTGTCCCAGTTTGTTTGGGATGCACTGTGGTGCTTGCTTTGCCCTCAGGTTTCCTGTGAAAGGCAAAGCTCCCAACTGGAAATGTTTGTCATTAACAAATGAGGATCTCATAGGCTTATTCCTACATTTAATTAACAGTGTGTGTCCAGCCCTCCCTCCTTCCCTTCTCCCCACTGGAATAAGGTTCTTGTACATTGTTCCATCTGTGTGTGGGTCTGTTTGTCCTCTCTGGCAGGTGGAGAGTGCCAGTGCAAACAGGTAAATCCCAACCCAGCTGGAGAGGAGAAAAGTCAAAACACCTCCAACAACATTACTCCTTAAAGGGTTTTACCTGCCTGGTGGGGTTCTGCTGGCTGTGGGGCTGGAGTGCTGCTGGGAGCAGGGTCTAACAGCTGTGTGTTCCCACAGGACACTGCACCTGGGGCATGAACTGTCGCTTTATCCACCCCGGAGTGAACGACAAGGGCAATTACTCACTCATCTCCAAACCTGAGCCCTTCTCCCCCAACGGGGCCCCTCCCATGGGCCCTCACCCGCTGATGCCAGCCAACCCCTGGGTATGGAACCTCTTCTGGCCATTCATGGCTTCTGCACCACCCTCCCCATCCCTGCAGCGTTCCAGGTGGGCTTTTGGACAGCCTGGTCTGGTGGGAAGTGTTCCTTCCACTGGAACCAGATGAGCTTCAATGTCCCTTCCAACCCAAACCATTTCACAATCCTGGGATTTTCCTCCTCTTTGTTTTTGACCTAATACCTAGCAAAATTCAACCCCCAGTTGGATGTGTGATTTTTAAATGGAGATCTTGGAGTTGCCAGTAGAGGGGGGTAGAATTCCGTGGTTTCCCAGCTTAGTCCTGCTGAGGCACATCTGGAGTAACTCTGAGTAGCTTTACAAAGCACAGCTTTGCTGTTTAAAACTAACTCAAGTGTCTTCTCCTGCTCTCCTCACCTTTCCAACAGGGAGGCCCAGTGGTTGATGAAATCTTACCTCCACCTCCTCCAGACCCTCCAACAGAAAGTGCCTGGGAGAGGGGACTCCGGCATGCTAAAGAGGTAAATTCCTTCCTCAGGGAATTGCTGGCTGCCTCCAAAATCCACTGGAGGAGCTCTTTTTGGAGCACAGGTGTCTTGCTCTTTCTCTATTCCTTTTGCCTGTTAATCTGTTAATTGTGATTTGTTGTACATCACAATTGTTAGACAGCCAAGAGCAGCTCAAATCCAGGTTGGGAGGGGTTTATGTTCAAAAAATAGTGGGAATTTGTGGCCCTCAAGTCCAGCTCTCCACAAAGCAAAGCTTTATGCTGATCCAATTTGCCTCCCTTCAGTGCCTGTTTCTCCAGTTTGTGATTGCTGCAGGGGGAAACTTCTGTTTCCTGCTGTTCTGAGCTGGTGGAACATGGAATTAATCAGGAAAAGTCCAATATCCTGCACATTCTGAGGGAAGAAGGTGCTCTGGCTGCAGGAAACCTCCTGAGGGCAGGATTTTTAATATTCCAATTTCTCCCTGCCCCAGGAACCTTCTCTCCTCACACTATTTTTGTGCTCTTTAAAAAGGTATTAATTTTTTTTTTTCATTAAAAAAGGTATTGAAAAGGTATTTGTGGTGGTTTCAATCATTGGCTTTTCTGGGTTTGGATTGAAGGCACTTGAGACAGTAATTTGTGTTGGGACTCAAGTGTTTATTATTTCTTATTAGTATAACAGTCTCACTACTGTGAGTTCAGCAGCTTTTCATTAGAAGGCACAAAATGGCCAACTGTCTCTTGTTCCAAAGTCTTTTAAGACTAAACAATCTAATTAAGAACTGACACCTGGATTATTTTCCCTTTTAACCCAATAATTGATCCCACAGAGCCCCCAATACAGACTTTTCTGCCCAATTACAAAATGCCACCCAAACCCAAGAAGAAGGAAGAAGAAGCATGAAGAAGAAACCCAGGACAGCACCCTGTGCCCTCCATCTTGCTTCCATCCAAAATATACTAAAAATCCCAGAATCTAAATTTCTCACCAAGTGATACACCTCCACTACTCTCTATAATAATAATAATAATCTATATTATGGATTATAGATTCCACTTTTGTGGATTCTAGTCTATTCTGGAGTTTAGGAAACTTTCTCCATGAATGAGGGTCAAAGTCAGTGAAGAAGAAACCCAGGATGACACCCTGTGCCCTCCATCTTGCTTCCATCCACAGCACACTAACACAAAACCTAAATGTCCCACCAAGTGATACACCTACACTGCTCTCTATAATCTGTTTCACACTTTTGTGGATTCCAGTCTATTCTGGAGTTTAGGAAAATTTCTCCATGACTGAGGGTCAAAATCAGTGCTGCCCTGGAGGTCAGGGCACCCCAGAGCAGACAGAGAAATATCCCTGGGTTTCCACAGGTATTAAAAATGTTCTTCTCTTTAAAAAGGTATTAAAAAAGGCAACAATGAGGAAAGAGCAGGAGCCTGACTTTGAGGAGAAGAGGTTCACAGTGACCATCGGGGAGGACGAGCGGGAGTTCGACAAGGAGAACGAATTCTTCCGGGACTGGAATTACCGCATCACCCGAGACGTGCGGGACCCCGCGTAAGAGACAGCCCAGGGAGGGACACCTGGCTGGGACTGCACTGCAGGGAGCCTGCCTGGGCTTCCCTGTGCCTCCTCCACACTGGGGATGGCACCTCCAAACAGGGAGCAGCTCCCATCAGCAGCAGGCTGAGAGCTTGAGCTGCCTCCGCTCGCTCCGGTTCAGCCCCACCTCCTTTCCCAGTCTCCTTGAGCCCTTCCTGCCTCCAATCTCCTTTGGAATTCTGCTTCTCCTGGGCTCTCTCCAGCTCTGCATTGCCTCCCTCACACCAGTGTGTTCTTCCAGCTTTTTTTCTCCCTTTTTTTCCTTATCCCAACCATGAGAATTTAAAAGCATTCCAGCTGAGGCTGGGAAGTTGGAGCGTGTTCAGTGTGCAGGAGCTGGTGGCCCCAGCTGGGGCAGAACTGGTTTAACAAACACCTGGACTGGTCCCAGTTAAAGCTGGTACCTGGCCACAACAAGCACCCTAAATTTAAGTGTTCAGGTGATTGGGGTTTTCAGGTAAAATTTCAAGACCTCAAACCCAGCTCTGGGAAATTGTTTGGTAGTTCTCGAGCCAAGAAAAGGAATGGGAAGAGAATTTTTGGGGAAGAGGCTTGGATTCTGCAGGAGTACAGGTGGATTTGTCTCTCCTTGCTCGTGCATCCTCTGTTCTTCCTACATGGACAGATTATGGAAATATTTCCACTCCCAGAGGGTTTGCAAGGCTTAGTTCTGTTTATTTTAGAGTGGATGAATTACAAAAAAAAACCAAACTCTGAAAAGAAGTAGATTAAGCTTTTGTTCAATATTCTTTGATTTGCTCTGGAGTGCAATTCCTTTCCCTAATTAAAAAAAAAAAAAAAATACAAAAAACCCTGTCCTCAGTTCTGCAGCCTGAAGGAAAAGAAATTTCTTAAGTATTAATATTTTCCTGAGTTTAATTAGCTCTGGATCTTGGGCTTGTGTTCCTCTGAGGCACCTGGGGTTTACAGTGTTCTGGGGGCTGTTCATCCATTATCTTTATTTTATGACTGTCCTATAAAATGCACCAGCAGCATTTTGGGCCTCTCTGATGTAGGAATTGTTAAGAGCAGGCCTGGTTTTTGTGTAGTTCAGGAAAAAAAATGTATTGCACATAACCAGTATTAAACAAAACTCATCCAACAACTGGAATTCCTGAAAATTCAAGGCTGTGTGAACAGGCTGTGGCATTAAAATATCCTCATTGTGTGTGAAGGGAAAAGTTATGAATCTGCTGCTGCAAGCTCTAGAAAATGCTGATTTTTCTCCTCCACACACACAGTTTGTTGCCCAGCTGGACACCTTGCAGCCAACTGAGCACTGGAAGTGCAGCTGGGATGTGGAAAATGCTTTCAGCACTGTCTTGTGACATGTGGAGTTGTCTCAGTAGTTCATGAATCCCTTTTTCTTTTTTGAATAACTATAGGGAGGTGGACATCAAAGAAAACATTAACTATGGGTAAGCAGGTCTTTGATTCCAGTACTGTTACAACTGTAAGAAAATTTTCCTTTGCCTTTTTTTCCATTGCATTTCCTCCAACTTCTGGGGCCACAGACAGACCCCTGTCCCCTCAGCAGCTGAACTCAGGGGATAGATTGGATTATTTTTGGGGTGGTACCAATTATTTTTTAATGATATAAACACTGAATTACCCAAGCACACAGCAGTGATCCTTTTTGAAATTAAAAAAAACCCCTCCAATGTTACAGGAAGGGGAAATTTGAGCTGGAGGCTGTGTGAAAAAGCAGAGTTTCCTTTCTGGCATGGCTTGAAATGTTTTCCTGTCTCTTGGAACAGCTGATGTCACTGAATCCAGGCTGCTCTGGGGTTGGCATCAGGAGTTTGTTGCTGACTGAAGCATCCCAAATCCTGGTTCTCCTTCCCTTGGCTTATTGCTTCAGTCCAAAAGAGAAATCCTAAATTGTTTAAAGCACTGAAAGAAATACAGGTACCACTCACAGGGCAGCACCTACATCTTAACCTGGCTTAGGTTATTTGGCACAGTAAAAATTCAAAATGTGTCCTCTTTATTCATTTTTTTAATAAATCAGAGTCTCAATATGGATACTCTGGAATTTGGGAGCACTTGCTGTATAATCTTAGCTCTGCCACTGACTCCTCTGTGGCCCTGGAAGTTTCTTACTCCCTGTACCCCCTCCTCATCCTCACAGTGGACCTGATATTTGCACTCCAGGTGCTTGGATGTTGTTGAGTTGGGGAATTAAAACCATCAAACAATGTAAATAGAAATCAGGAGATGGAGGAAGCAGCTTTAAGGAGGGTGGGGTTTCCATCCTTTTCCTCCCCAAAAATCCTTCATTCTGCAGTGGTGTGTGTGCCACCAGTCCATGGCTGGGCCAGCAGCTGATTCCCACTGGAGAATATCAGCTGGAGAAGTGGTGCCTTCATTCCAGGGGGTCATTCCAGGTCCAGAGTGCTGCTGACCTGCCCCCAAAGCTCCACTGCTCCCTGTGCAAAGCTCCTGTCCTGTACTGGTGGCACTGGTGGCAGCCATCACTGCAGGGGCAGGACCTGGGGCGCTCCTGAAGGAGTTTGGGATGAGCTGTGGGTGCATGGGCAGAAATCCCAGCTCTCAATCCCTGAGGCAGAACATGTGCTGCTCCCTTTGCAGGCACTGGAAGGGGCTCTCAAAAGCTCTTTCTGTGTTTGCACCGCATTGATTTGAAGGCTGAATTTTTGGCAGCTCTTTTTTTGGTGTTTATCAAGAAAGGTTTGTGCTTTTCTATGATAAGCCTCACTTAAAAAAAGGCTATTTGGTTGGGCTGTGTAGAAAATAAACATCTCTGCACAGCCCTGCTGCATTGAACGTGGTTTTGTTGTCACAGTGGCTGAGCTGACCTAGCACACAGAGTTTTTGTGGTGCCAAGGTGCCTTTTCCCTCTCTAACACTCCCTGTTTTTCATTGTAGGCTTGATCCCTATGCAGATCCCTATTATGACTATGAAATAGAGCGCTTCTGGCGTGGTGGGCAGTATGAGAATTTCAGGGTTCAGTACACAGACCCCGACCCCTACCGTAACTACAGAGTAAGTAAGGAACTCCCCCCTTCCCCCTTTTCCTTCCTGACTTTCTTCCAGGTTCTTCTGGGCCTTGGCACAGTTCCAGGGCAGTGCTTGAAACAGGAGTTTTCAAATAGTTCAGTCTTGGCTCGGTCCCAGCACAGAGCACGCTGGAGGTGAGGGGATGGAGGATGTTCAGTTCCAGCACCACGAGGGTGAAAGCAGCGTGCCAGGCTTGGGAGGAGGCTGGGAGGCTGCCTGATGGAAAAGGACATGGAGTGCTGCTTGACAGTGGCTGAGAAGGCCACTGGCACCTGGCATGGCCACAGCCCCAGGGCAGGGACTGTCCCCTGTGCTGGGCACGGCTGAGGCCACACCTGGGGCTCTGGTCAGGTTTGGGCTCCTCCAAAACAGACACTGAGGGGCTGGAGTGTGTCCAGGGAGGGGAATGGAGCTGGGAAGGGGCTGGAGAATCCTGAGGGAGCTGGGAAGGGGCTCAGCCTGAGAAAAGGAAGCTCAGGGGGGACCTTGTGGCTCTGCACAGCTCCTGCCAGGAGGGGACAGGCTCTGCTCCCAGGGGAAAAGGGACAGGAGGAGAGGGAACAGCCTCAAGTTGCACCAGGAGAGGATTAGATTGGATTTTAGGAAAATTGTTCCATGGAAAGGGTGTAAAGCATTGGAAAAAACTGCCCAGGAAAGTGGTGGTGTTGCCACCTCTGGAAGTGTTCAGAAAACCTGTGGATGTGGCACCTGGGGACCTGGTCAGTGGTGACCTTGGTGATGGTGCTGGCTGAAAGTTGCACTTGATGATCTAAAGGTCTTTTCCACCTTAACAATTCCATGTCTGAGGTGGTTCCTGCTCGTGCTCCTTGGCTGCTCCTCAGTGTAGCAGTTGAGCAGTGCTTGCCCATCCTTGGACATCTTGGAGAGGGAAGGAGTTTCCAGGAAAGAACCTGGTTGAAAACTTCAGAAAGGCTCTGAACCCTTTCCCTGCTCTTCCTTTCCCCTCATGCAAACTTTGTGCCTCTGGAACAGTGACCAAACTAACCAAGTCCTGCTCGGAGGGCATCTTTTCAGTGCTTTCCATCAAGTCCTTTCAAAAGTAGCTTTTCCTTTGCTCTAAATCCTTGTTTTCTGCAGGACAGGAGCCTGGGCCTCACTGTGGCCACACATGACCAATTATTTTCCTGGTGCTCATTTGCAAAGTTAATTATCTGCTTATAGAAATGATCAGCAACAAGAGGAAAGACTTGTAAACATCAATACATTTATTTAATAAGCTTCATAAACCAAATGAATTCAAGCATTGCCTTTGAAAACAACGGTTGTGTGGTTGTATCCAGGGTCTGCTCGGCAGGATCCAGATTATTGATCCCCATGTCATTGGTTTGCAGATTATTGATCTCCATCCTTTGCTGAGGGAGGGCGAATGTAATCCTGGCATTCCCAGGATTGATCTGGAATTGTAACTCCTGGCATTCCAATGTCATTGATTTCCAGATAATTGATCTCCAGATCATTGATCTCCATGACATTGATCTCCATGACATTGGTTTGCAGATTGTTGATCTCGATCCTTTGCTGAGGGAAGGCAGATGTAATTCCTGGCATTCCTGTTCATTGATCTCCAGATTATTGATCTCAATCCTTTGCTGAGGGAGGGCAGATGGAACTCCTGATTTTCCCATGTCATTGATTTCCAGATAATTGATCTTCATGTCATTGATCTCCATGTCATTGGTTTGCAGAGTATTGATCCTTTGCTGAGGGAGGGCGGATGTAATTCCTGGCATTCCCATGTCATTGATCTCAGATTATTGATCTCCATGTCAATGGTTTGCAAATTATTGATCTCCATGTCATTGATCTCCATGTCATTGGATTGCAGATTATTGATCTCCATGTCATTGATCTCCATGTCATTGGATTGCAGATTATTGATCTCCATATCATTGGTTTGGAGATTATTGATCTCCTTTGCTGAGGGAGGGCAGATGTAATTCCCAACATTCCCAGGATTGATCTGGAATTGTAACTCCTGACGTTCCCATGTCACTGATCTCCATGACATTGATCTCCATGTCACTGATCTCCATGTCACTGGTTTGCAGATTATTGATCTTGATCCTTTGCTGAGGGAGGGCAGATGTAATCCTGGCATTCCCAGGATTGATCTGGAATTGTAACTCCTGACATTCCCATGTCACTGATCTCCATGTCATTGATCTCCATGTCATTGGATTGCAGATTATTGATCTCCATGTCACTGGTTTGCAGATTATTGATCTCAATCCTTTGCTGAGGGAGGGCAGATGTAATTCCCGTCATTCCCAGATCTGCCACCCTTTGCCGGGAGCTGCTCCCACAGCATCACCGTGGTTTCTCTGTTGTTTTTTCCAAGGAACGAGAGCGAGAACGGGAGCGGGAGCGAGAGACCCGGCAGCGGGAGCGGGAACGCGAGCGGGAGCGCGAGCGGGAGCGAGAACGGCGGCAGCGGGAGCGCGAGCGGGAGCGGGAACGGGAGCGCGACAAGGAGCGGCAGCGGCGCAAGGAGGAGTGGGAACGGGAGAGGGAGAGAGTGAAGAGGGACGAGAAGGACAGGCAGCACCGGGACCGTGACCGGGACCGCGACCGGGACCGTGACAAGGACAAGGACAAGGCCAAGCCGCGCTCCCCGCTGCTCCCCAGGTGAGTGTGAGCTGTATCCTGCCTGGTGTGATATCACAGCTATTGCCATGTGACAATGGCAAAGGCCATCGTGGTGCTGTCCACAGGGGTCCCAGGACGAGGGAAGAGACGAGAATTTTGACTCTGTATTTCAGAAGGCTGATTTATTGTTTTATTATATATCTTATTTATACTATTTAGTATAGTTTTAATATAATTAATATATATTGCATAATAATGAATATATATAATTAATATATATTATATACATAGTAAATATAATTAATATATATTATATTAAAACTATAGTAAAAGAACTATAAATATTAAAACTATACTAAATAGTATATATAGAATTAGTATAGATTATATATTAATTAATATATAGAATATATATTATATTTATAGTTTATACAATTAATATATATTATACTAAAACTATACTAAATAGTATATATAATTTATATATAATAGTATATATAATAGTATATACTATATATATACTATATATAGTACATATTAATATATATTTTTTAATTTTAAATATATATTAATTAAATATGTATTATTTTAATTTTAAATATACTATAATATATATTTTAAAACTATACTAAAAGAACTCTACATATAACTATACTAAATAGTATATATGTTTAATATATTTTATATACTAATTAATATATATTATTATAGTGTATATAATTAATATATATTAAAATTATACTAAAGGAACTACAAATATTACATTAAAACTATACTAAAATAATAGAAGAAAGGATTTTATCAGAAGGGTGGCAAGGAATAGAAAGGAATGGAATGATAATAAAATCTTGTGACTGAGTAGAGAGTCCGAGACAGATGGGCTTTGGCCATTAATTAAAAACAACTACATGAGCCCAATCAAAGATGCACCTGTTGCATTCCACAGCAGCAGATAATTACTGTTTACATTTCGTTTCTGAAGCTTCTCAGCTTCTCAAGAGAAAAAATCGTAACAAAAAGATTTTTCATACAATATGTCTGTGACATTGGATGTGCTCTGAAGGAATGCTGGAAAACTTGCAGAAATTAGTGGGAGTTGGTTATGTCTGTCAGGGGCTTCTCCAGGAGGGCCAGGTTCTCTTTTGACATTAAGGAGGATATCAATTGGCAGGCTTCAGTTTGCTTATTGTCTATAATACTAATATTGAAGGAGATTTTTCCTTTTGAAAGCAGGATAATTAAGATATTTTCAATCATCTTAATGGCACAAAGCTGTGTCAAGTAACATTTAGGGTGGATATTAGCAAAAGCTTCTTCACTCAGAGCACAGTTGGGCACTGGGACAGGTTCTTGTTGGAAGTGGTCACAGCACCAAACCTGACACAGTTCAAGAAGCATCTGGGCAGTGTTGTTGTGACTGATCCCGGTGTGTGTAACTGCTGAGGACAGTTGTAGTTAATGAGCCTTGTGGCCACTAAGTGGAGCTAAAACATCGGTGACAATGAGTGCATAACCTGACCCTGCAAGCTCGAATGTCCTTTGGTGTGCAGATGGTCGGCTCCTCCCTCTTTCCTTCAGGCTGGAGAGGTTTTGGGAGGATGAGGGACTCCTCCTGCAGATTGGTTCCCTGGGAGCCCTGTGGTGACTCCCTTTGAGGCCTTGAGAAATGTCTGTCACAAGAACCAGGGCTGCTTTGGGAGTTTGTGGATAGCAAAAGTGTCTGGAGATGTAAGTACAACTCGAAAAAGGAAAGGAATTGTCCTTGGAATGAGTCTCTGCTCAGTGGAATGGCAGCATGAGGTCAGGTTTGTTTCCTCTGACCACCCATTTGTGGAAATCCTGGTTGTGACCTGTATGAAAGAGAAAATGGAAGCAGACAGACTGAAAGTGCAGCAGTGTGATTCCTGTTTTGTTCCTCTGTCAATGATTTACCTACCCTGCCTTCCCAGCCTCCTCTGCCTGAGGCACATTTGTAGAGCACTGGATAAATATCCCAGTGGAATGGAAGCTCTGGTGTCACAGCCTCATTGGGTTCAGAATCATGGAAAGTATCACATTTTTTGCAGAGGGACATCTTGGAGCAGCCTGGTCTAGTGGAAGCTCCCTACCCTTGGCAGGGGGGTGAAATGAGATGAGCTTTAATATCCTCCTCAACCCCACCCATTCCATGATTTGGGATCTCCAGGAAAACTGCTGAACGGTTTCTTGGGAAGAGTGGCAGACAGAGACTCCCAGAGTGTGGAGCAGCCTGGGAATGCCCAGGCGTGTGTGGGGCACAGAGAAGTGCAGAGAAGCTGTTTGCCAAGATTCACTGGAGCTTTTCCTGCTGCCTGGTGTCTGTGCTGTTCCTCTGCACTGGAGGAAGGTGTGAAACACGATGGGCATGAGGAAGAGTTGGATCAATGAAGAGCAGGGTGGGGAATGCCAGGAATGAGGCTCCACGTGGAATCAGGTGGTTTCAGGTGGGAGTAGGGCTTAGTCCTGAATCCAACCCAGAATTTTTATCTGCATTGCTGAAAGGGTAGCTGGTTTTTGTCCCTCTTTCCCAAGAGGAAGTGACAGTTTCAGAACGGTCTGGAGGAGCAGCAGCAGCTGCAGAGCAGTTATAGGAACACCATAATTACACGTTCCGTTTAATTATAATCTTCACTTAACAACCACGATTTGTGCACCTTAATTACCACGTTGCCCCAGTGGTTTGCGCTCTCCTTGGCTTGGTGATGGGACAGATCTTGTCCAGACCCATGTGATGGAGATGATGTCAATGAAAGTGATGTCACCTGCTTGGCAGCTCAAGGTCACGAGTCAGTGACAGTCAGTGTGACCCAAGGATGAGCCTGCTGGCTGCTCCTTCCCCTGGCACTCCTGGAGTCCTGGGGCAGGGCTCTCTGGGGAGAGTTTGGGCTGCCAGTGCTGCTCAAAGGGTGCTGGGTAGGAGCAGTGGCTGTGCTCACCAATCTTGGATCCCTCTCATTCCATGAAAGCACATGAGAGCCCAGAGATGGAATGGACAGCATTCAGGGGATTCACATTCCCTGCTTCCCTCTGGCACAAGGGAGCTGGAGATGCCTCTTGTGTCTCCAAAACAGGCTCCTTGAGATGAGTCTTGGTCATTCAAAAATAGTTTCTGATGCACCTCTTTGCTTTTTTTGTTTTAAGTCTGCTACAGAGAGGGACTTTTCAAAGGGCATGGAGTGACAGGGCAAGAGGGAATGGCCTAAGTTCAAGGGAATGCAGAGTTAGATGGGATATTGGCAAGGGATTCTTCCCTGTGAGGGTGGTGAGCCCCTGGCACAGGTTGCCCACATTGGAAGGGACCCTAAAGCCCATCCCATCCCCTGCCATGGGATTTCAGTTCCCATGGTGGACATCCCTGCCAACATGACCCCGTCCCACAGCTCTGCAGGTGTCTGGTGGAGAAAACAAACCTGCAGAAAGAGGTTTTGAAGAAGCTTTTTAACAAGTGAAAGCATGATTCCAGCTTGTCCCTTGGAGGCCACGTCCCTCAGCTGTCCCTTGGCGCTTGCCCAGCGGTCCCCGTCACGCTCGTGCTGTCACCTGGCTCTGGCCTGTGTCCCACGTCACTTTGTGACCAGCTCCCAACTTCCTCGTGGCAGTGCAGTGGCTCGAGCCGTGTCACCTTTCCTCCACATTGCTCCGTGCCAGCTCCAGAGGGGCAGCTCTGGGCATCCTGGGACCGAGCAGCTCCCGAGCCCGTTGGACGTGTCACACCTGGGATTGCTGCGCGCTTCCTGGCAAGCAGGATGCAGGGCAGTGCCACAGCACACACCTGGGGCTCTGCTGCCTCTATTTATAGACTCTGGGCTTTCCCTAATTGCTGGATCCCAGCTTTTGGCAGGTCCAGCCTCTCTGAGCTGGCTCACACCACGGCTGCCCGTTAACATTCCTGCCACTCGCAGGGCCCACGCGGCCCTGGCGCTGGTGAGCCGGGAGAGCTCCTCCTCAGCAATGGGAGAGCTCCTCCTCAGAGATGGGAGAGCTCCTCCAGAGATAGTGGAGAGCTCCTCCAGAGGGCTGGGAGAACTTCACAGAGATGGGAGAGCTCCTCCACGGGGCTGGGAGAGCTCCTCCAGAGAGATTGGAAAGCTCCTCCAGAGAGATTGGAAAGCTCCTCCACAGAACTTGGAGAATTCCTCCACAGGGCTTGAAGACCTCCTCCACAGGGCTCAGAGAACTCCTCCTCAGAGGTTGTGCAAGCAGCACTGAGCTTTGCCCAAGGCAGAGCTGAGGGTGTCTGTAATTCCAGGTCCATGTCAGTCGCTCTGTCGGTGTAGGGGCTCCCACAGGAGCTGGAGGAAGGAGCAAACCAGGACCTACAGAATCAAGGGATGAGAGAACCCACACAGCAAACAGCCAGGAATACAGGAGCAAATTGCCTTTCCATTCTGCTGAAAGCAGGAAGGTTTAACCTGATCTCTAAACAACAGAGGAGTTTAAGGCTGAAAATGTGGAGAAGCCAAAATTGTTCCCAGCATTGCTGGATGATGGAGCTGAGCAGGAATAGAATTTAACAAAGATTTAAACCCTGATGCATTCAGGGACAAGTGTTTCTCCTTGAACCTGTGGAAAGAAGAGGCTGCAGTGTTTGGGCTCCAGTGGGATTGTCACAGGTGGATTGGCCTTTTTTGAAGGAATTCACAAAATTGTCTTCTAGTACCTGTAGGAGCTGTTAAAAAGAGAGAGAGGAACTTTGAACAAGACAAGGGGAGATGGATTCCAACTGGCAGAGAGGAGGTTTAGGTTGGATTGTGGGAAGAAATTCTTCCCTATGAGGGTGGGCAGGCCCTGGCACAGGTTGCCAGAGAAGCTGTGGCTGCTCCTGGATCCCTGAACTGTTCAAGGCCAGGTTGGAGCACCCTGGGCTCGTGGAAGGTGTCCCTGCCCATGGCAGGGGGCTGAATGAGATGAAATTTAAGATGCATTCCAAACCAAACCATTCCATGATTCTGTGAACGTTCAGTTGCTGTTTTAAGCTTTGGGTTGGATTTTTTTTCCCAAGCTGAAGATGAGCACTCCAAGAAGTTTAAACTCTGAGATTGCACTGCTGGTAAAACTGTTCCTCCCCCTCCTCCTCCTCCTCCCTCCTCAGGCATCGAACACTCAGACAAGCCAGGACACTTTATGATCAATTAGAGGGATAACTTGGCTGTCTGTCCTCCTGCTCCCATCTCCAGAATGAGTTCTGATGCCCCAGGCTGGGGCTGATTTTTGCTGAGTGCAAAATTCCTTCTTTTTCTCTCCGTCTTGCCAGTGGAGCTCCCTGTTGTGCAAAGCCTTGCAGGGATAAAGAAGTGACATGAATTATGTCCTCTGAAGAAACTTAGAGCAGTGCAAGATGTTCTGACCCTTAGCTGGGGGCAGAGGCTCTACACACTGAAATAATTTGCTTTAATCCTTTGTGTTGTTGCCATAGGCCTTTATCCCACCAGCATCTGAGGGAATCTGTTCCAGGAGCTCGTGAAGCAACCCAGTGTTGTGGGGCCTGTTGGTGGTTGTATTCCCAAAGCACTGAGGGACGTTCAGGAGATCATTCCCAAGGGGTGCAGCACCTGCACTGATGTCCCTGTGACAGGGACAGCACCAGGGAATGGCTGGAGCTGTGCCAGGAGAGGTTTAGGTTGGATATTAGGAAAAGGTTTTTCCCCCAGAGGGTGCTGGGCACTGCTCAGGCTCCCCAGGGAATGGGCACAGCCCCGAGGCTGCCAGAGCTCCAGGAGAGTTTGGACAGCACTGCCAGGGATGCCCAGGGTGGGATTGTTGGGGGGTCTGTGCAGGGCCAGGATTTGGACCCACCAGAGAGAGAAGGAACTTCAATTTTGCTGCCCCCTCAGCTGGGGTGCACTTGGTGTTGTTGATCAAGCAGGGAGGAAGAAGGTCCATGAGATGGACATTGGTTTCTTTCCCACCTGGATTTCCTCTCCAAGGAATGCTGGGGGCTCTGGTGAGGAGCAGCATGGTACAATGAACCTTGCAGTGAGATGTTGTCATCTCCAGTCTTGGACTTTGTCCTGCTGTCTGACCTAAAAACCTTTCCCCTGAAGACCAGACAAGCTTCAAGCTGTGCCTGGGGAGGCTCAGGTTGGACATCAGGAGGAATTTCTTTATGGAAAAAATGACTGGGCACTGGAATGGGCTGCCCTGGGAGATGGTGGAGTCCCCATCCCTGGAGGTGTCCAGGCAGGGACAGGGTGGGGAACAGGGGAACAGTTACAGGCTGGACTTGATGACCTTGGAGCTCTTTTCCAGCCCCAGTGACTCTGGGATTCTCATGGTGTGGAGCCCAAATTCCATGGAACACCAGTGGCAGGTAGGATGAGGAGAAGGAGGGGGCTCTTGTCCTCAGAGATGTTCCCAGGAGGTGACAGCAGCTCTGAAGGTGCCAGGAAGGGGCAGTGGCTGACACACCATCCTGTCATTATCACACACACCACACTTTGTTTTTGGAAGGAAGCTCCCTCCATCAGGACTAAAACCTATTAATGGAGAGCACTTAGGCATCCATTAAAAACCAAAATAACCCTGTGAGGGGGGACTCAGACAACTGACAGCAAAGTCAGGAAGGACAAATCCTAAATCCTCCTCAAACCTTTCCAGCAAGGAGCGCTGAGCTTTTCCCAAGGTGTCACCTGGAGCGTGAGGTGCTGCAGATGCCAGGACAGAAGGTGACAAGGTGACGTGATCCCAGGCCGTGCTCACCCTTGTGTTGTTTTCTCAGGCTGCCTCAAGTTGACTTTGTTAATCTGTGAGCACCTTAATGAGCAGGATAAGCCAGGCTCTGGAATCAATGCTGGTTATCCAGGGCCTGCAAGTCAGAAAGTGTTGGAATGAGCTTGATTAGATAAAGGAGTGGCAAAAAGAAGGGAATGCAAATGGAGTGATTCATGGTGGTGTGTGCACCACAAAGCAACTGAACTTGTTTTTTTTGGAAGAATCTCTAATTCTGAGTGTTCCTGGGTCATTGTTGTCTTTCCTGAGAGCTTCTGGTAGTCTCCCAGTGCTGCCAACTGGATTTGTTCCCTGGTTTTTGGGTGTAGAAGCTCTGAATGAAAGTAGCTGTCAGTTTTGGGGGGCTTAGTGATGACATCTCATCCTGCTGCCTAAAGGTGGGAGGATGGTGGGTTTGGGATCCTTAGTTTTCCCTGTGGAAATCTTTAATTCCTACAAGAAATCCTTCATTGGTTGCCATTTGTCTGCCCCAGGAGGGGGAGCAGGCTGGGCAGACAGCTGTGTGCTCCTCCTGGTTTTGGAGTTGGGCATTGGTAAAAGCCTGGAATGCCCTGATTTAGTCTTGGATCCATGAAAATTGAGTGAAGGGGGGAACCCAGCCTCCATGCAGGGGCAGGGATTTGCTCTGCAGGTGTCTGCACCTTCCTGGGCAGCTTCCAGCAGTGCAGGGGATTAAGGGAAGCAAATGACCCCAGGCTGTTGAGTTTCCCAGGCTGAGGTGGGTTTTACCTGCTCCAGCTGGAGCTGGACCTCTGCTCCTACACACTCCAGGTGTTCCAGGGCTGCTCAGAGGAGGAATTCCCTTCTTTTCACATACAGAACACATCCCTTGCCCCCACCAAGGTTCTCTGGAATCTCAATGCAGTGCCCTGCATGGAAGCTGTGCTGTGATAAACACGATAACAACTTGTTTACATCCCCGTTTTTCATGGTGCAGCTGCCACCCCGAGCCATGGAACCTGCTTAGACAGCTCTGCTTTCATTTCTGCTCCCAGGACTTGGGGGAAGTTGGTGATAAGAACAGCTCTGCTCTGGAGCCAGGCTGGGAGAGCTGGGGGTGTTCAGCTTGGAGAAGGGAAGGGCTCCAGGGAGAGCTCAGAGCCCCTAAAGGGCTCCAGGAGAGCTGGGGAGGGACTGGGGACAAGGCATGGAGGGACAGGACACAGGGAGTGGCTCCCACTGCCAGATTAGATGGGACATTGGAAAGGAGTTCTTCCCTTTGAGGATGGAGGGTGCCCAGAGCAGCTGTGGCTGCCCCTGGATCCCTGGAGGTCCCCAGGCCAGGTTGGATGGGGCTTGGAGCAGCCTGGGACAGTGGAAGGTGGCCCTGCACAGGGACTGGATGAGTTTTAATGTCCCTTCCCACCCAAACCATTTTGTGATTCCATGATGATAAAGTCTGTGGATCAAACCAAGCTTTCCAAGTTCTCCACAAAAAAATTCCTGCTGCCTGGAATTTCTCTTGGTCCTTGAGCTGCTGCCTCCACTTCCCCAGCAGCAGCAGCAGAGTTTAATTACCCTAAATCGAGATGGAGAGCAGTGAGTGGCTCAGATATGGATCTCAAGGAATGTGATTTTCTGTGCCATTTCAGAGATGGAGGTACAGGGAGATCCCCCAGCCTGGATTTTAGTGGAACAAGGGAATTCCAGGGCAGGATCAGTGGCACATTCCAGGCAGGATCCTGCCTCCTGCTCATGGAGAGGAGGCTCTCCAGGTCAAATGCTCAGCCCTCAGGGGAGATGCCATCTCAGATAGCTTTATCTCCCTGCTGGGATGATTTCATCCTGAGGTTCAGATTGTATCTCTACTCTTTAATTTCCAAGCCTCTCCCTATCAGGCTTTGAAGAAATCCTTCCTTTTTTTTTTTTTTTCCTTTTTTTTTTTTCCTTTTTTTTTTTTTTTTTTTTTTTTTGACTGATAACTCAGCCTCAGATGAAAACAGCTTGAGAAAAGCATTTTCCCTGCTAATATTCCACCAAGACCAATGGGCAGCAGCTCCAAGGCCCAGCATTCCCTGTCCTGGACACACAGAGGTGGCTTCCCAGAGCTGTTGTCCCTCTCCATTACTCCAAGACAGGAAGAGTTCCTGCGTGCTTGCACTCTGCTGGAATTTATTTTGCAGCACTTACAGGTCCCTCCACAGCTGCCTTGGCACATGGCTCCAGTCATTCCTCGAGTCCACTTCCTCTGGAAAATTCCACTGCAGGAAAAGCGGCGCCGGCGCTGCTGACGCAATCGCGGCTTTCCTGCAGGAGCACAGGGGCTGGGAAATCATCCCTGCACTTTCCTCCTCTGGAGAAAAGGGAGCTGGAAGAGCAGCCCCAAGCCAGGCTGACGTCACTGCTGCCCAGGGGTGATGAGGTTTTGGTTCCCTGGGCCAGGATGGGGAAGGACAGGAAGCCTTTCCCCTGCACGCTCATTTTTCCCTCCAAGATTAGAAATGCTTCGGCAGCATTTGCATAATGCATGAGCACAACTTCAGCTGGGCAGCTGATTTTTTCCCCCCTCTCCAAAGTTTTGCTGGGCTCAGTGACGTTCAGCTGGGTTTTTTTGGGAGGCAGGTTTATTTGGGAGCTGGCTGAGCCATGCTGGGGTGCTGCCAGCTGGAGCTGCCTCTGCTCCTCCTCTCTCTCCCTGCCAAAGCCACGCTCAGCTTCACTTCTCCTCCTGATTGCTGTCATTACATTCCAGCCAAATGGGCATCAGCGTGTTCCTTCTGGAAAAGAAAACTTTTAGTTGTTTTAAGGGTAAAATTGCCTTTGGAAGCTGCTGCCTGAGTGATTCTTGAGGATCTGGGTTGAAATTCAGGTGCTTTTGGTCATTCTTGTCTTGTCTTTTCCTCCCCCTAATTAATTTTTTTAAAACCTTGTGGAAGAGACTTAGGAGTTAATTCTGAAATATTTCAGTTGTTTCCTAAAACTTGGAATTTGGTGAAAAAGATTGGGATGAGCAGGAGAGTTCTTTGCCACTCTCTGCTGAAGTGGGTGAGGTTTGCCAGCAGCCTGGGGAGCTGTGTGAGGGTGAGGATGAGCTCCTGAGCTGATCCCAGGCTCACCAGCCCTGGAATTCTTCCCTCCTCCCCTCCCTTTCACCATGGCAGCTTGATCTCACTGAGGCAGCAGCAAACCACTCTTATTTTTTAATTTCTTGAGTTCAGAAGCTGGGAGCTCCACCAAGCACGGGATCCAGCACAACATCACCTGGCTGTGGGAGTGAAAGTGAGGAGAAATCCTCCCTCCCTCACCTCCCAGCCATGGCACCTGGCCAGGCTGCCACTGGGGTGTTCTCTAGGGACCTTCTCCTGCTCACTTTCCATTCTGCCTCCTGAATTCCACTGGAGGAGATGAATCCAGCAGCACCAGCTCCCAGCTTTAGGTTGAACGAGTTTCTTCGGTGATGCCACAATTTGGAAGCTCTGAGGAAAGGCTTTGAAATTGTCCTGACAGGAGCAGCACCTTCCTCATCTGTAGCATTTAGTGCTGAGTCAAAAAGCCAAGCACACCCCAAAAGGAGACTTTCTGTTGTGGTTTTCCTGGGGAAAAACCTTTCCTCCAGAAAGTGACTTCATCCAGAGGGAATTGCATCAAACCAGGTAATAGGTGCAGGTAAATGATATTTGCTTTCAGAGTCATCCCTGCTCCCAGCTGGCACCCAAGCTCTGGAGCTGTTCCAGCTCCCAGGATGGGCTGTTGGATGTGAGTTTGAGGTGGTTTTAAGGGACAATAAATCCTAGAGGATGCTTTTCTTTCTGAGAACTGGTTCAGGAGGGAGTTGAGCCTGGAGAGGTGAGAGCTTTTGTTAGTTCATGGACTCATGGAATACCCTGCGATGGAAGGGACACACAGGGATCTTCAGCCAATGCCTGGCCGTGCCCAGCACCCTCTGGGGGAAGCACCTTTCCTAATATCCAACCTAAACTTCCCTGACAGAGCTGTTGCTTTCCAGATTTGTCATTCTGGAGAAGCTTCTCCAGAGTTTTTGTCCTGGATAAAGCAGGATGTGTCCCCTACATCTCCCAGAGCTCACAGACTGCAATCCCCTGGGAAGGGACACTGGATCAGGATGTTGGGCATTTTCCATGAGCCACTCTCACATGGTTTTCTCTCCTCCTTTCCTTGCTCTTTATCCTGCAAGGTGTGGAGGCTTTTCCCACTCTTCCTTTCCTTCTTTCTCTGCACTTGGTTGATTTGAGGATATTCCAGAGGTGAAACTGGCAATTCCAAATGGGTTTGTAAACATCTGCTGGAAGGAGCCCTGGAGCCCAGCTTGGACTATTGGATGTTAGCAGGTTATAACATATTCCAAGTGCTGGTGCTCCTCCAAGGTGAAATACTCAGGGAATTGTGACTGTAACTGGGAAAACCTGACCAGAGCACTGCAGGTCCCCTGTGCTGAGTTCAACAGGGTGTGTTGGAGCAGTGCTGGGAGAGGGGAAGGATGGAATGGGGCTGCTGGGGAGTAAAGCTGAGCCATGGCCCTGCCTGGGACTCCCTCCCTGGGCACTCTGTGCGGGATGGAGGATCCAATTCTCTTCTCCTGGAGCTGGAGTGAGATTGCTGGGAGGGATGAACATGAAAGGAGGGGTTTTCCTCTGAATATTCCAAGGGAGTTGTGGGACAAAGAGTAAAATTGCTTTTACATCAGCAGAGATAAGGAAAGAGTCAGATGTTGGATTTTTAGGTCAGCACATCCCAGTCCTGGGCTGGGGATGAGGAAACTCTGCCAGAAAGGAGGAGATGAAACTTCTGTGAGGTGTGAAGTCTTCAAAGGACAGGCTCCTGACCAAGAGCTTTCATTATCCTGGCGTTTGTTGAAGTGTGCCTGGAATTATTAGAAAACCTGGAGGTGGCTTTTTTATCTCAAAAAGGTCGAGGAAGCTGTGTGGGGAGTGGTTGCTTCAGTGGTGTGAGTAATGGGGTGGTACTGGCTGAACCCAGCAGGGAAGGGGCCTTTCCTCCCCCAAATTCCCTGGGAACTCACAGCTTTGAGGAAAGGAATAAATGCATCATTGTCCTGCTAATTTGGTGAGTGCAAGAGGCTTCAGAAGCTTTAATCCCTCACAAACTCTGCCTGAAACCCCAGGGAGAAGGGTAGAAGCAGGTAATTGAGGAGTTGAGTGCAGGTTAGAGAGAGGGCAAGGAAAAATTCCAGGTTAAATCACCCAGAGATAAGAGAGGTAATAAAGTCTCAGCCTCAAGAAACTCATCCTGGAGTACTTAAGGAAGTGTCTGGTGCAGGTGCTGGAAAGTTGGCCCTGAATTATTATCAGAGGGTTGGAGAGGAGAAAGGAAACCTGGAGAACCAAAAAAGGAGAAATGAAAGTAGAGCCCTAAAAAGGGAAGGGAGGAGGTGGAGAGTGAGGCCTGGCTGGGCACCTCATTTGGTGGTGTTTGAATAATCCAGGGATAAACCAGCCTGGTTTATGGCCAGGGTGAGGGAACTGTTCCCTTTGGAAGGGGGAAAGGAGGTCACTGGCTCTTGTTGTGACAGCCCAGGGGTGTCCTGGTGATGGGAACATCAGAGGGATCCAGGCTTGGTGCTGGCTGGCCTTGCTCCAGCTCTGGGCTGCTCCAGGCAGGACCAGGTTCCCCATTGCCTTCCCTCTTGCTCGTGTCCAGCCCTTGGAGGCCAAGAGCTGGGCCTGGAGTCAGCCAGGAGGTCACGGAGTGCTCAGTGGGACACAGGAGTTCCCAGAAGGGCTTTACAGAGCACCTTTGTCAGTGGTTCACAAACTGAGAGCTCTTCCACCCCTTTACCACCCCAAAATGCTGCTGGAATCCCACAGGGGAGATCAGGAGCTGTAGGCAATTGGTCTAAGGCATGAATTTGGGGATTTTTCCATGGCCATTTAGGTTTATTTATACATTTTATTATAATATATGAGTATTAATTAATAATTAATATATCATTTATTATTATATTATAATAGTGCCGATATACATATTGATAATATATTAATATGGTATCTTAATATTATTATATAATATATTAATATGTTATTACTATTATATTATAGTCTAGTATATGATAGTATATTATGGTATATTTTATTATAGTATGTTATATTAATTATAAATATATATGTATATATTTATATTATATACTTATATAATTATAGATATTATATACTTATATATACTATATATATTATACTTATATATAGTATATAATTATATACTATAATTATTGTACAGTTATATTATATTATAGTATGTTACAGTATAGTATGTTATTAAGTTATGTTATATTGTTATACTATAGTATAATAGTACATTATAGTATATTTTATTAATTTTAATTATTATACAGTTATATTATAGTATAGTATGTTATTATATTACATATTATAATATATTATGTTATGTTATGTTACATTATATTATTTATAATCATTATTCTACTATTACACAATACCATGTCTGCCTATTGTCCCCTGTCCCTGTTCCCCTCCCTTTCTAACCCCCAGCCCAGCTGCTGACGTGTCCCTGTTCCGCAGCCGGCAGCCCGAGGTCCCCAAGAAGGACAAGGAGTCCCTGGCGCTGGGCACTGCCCCGTCCAAGCGTGCAGACGAGTGGAAGGACCCGTGGCGCCGGTCCAAGTCCCCCAAGAAGAAGCTGGGAGTGTCCGTGTCCCCCAGCCGCGCCCGCCGGCGCCGCCGCGCCTCGGCCTCCTCTGCCTCTGCCTCGGGCTCCTCCAGGTGAGCCGGGGCTGGGACTGCGTGCTGGGCACCTGCTGGGCTGCCCTGGGCTGTGTGCTGTGGGTGCTGGGCTCTGGGCTGTGTGCTGTGGGTGCTGAGCTCTGGGCTGTGTGCTGTGGGTGCTGAGCTCTGGGCTGTGTGCTATGGGTGCTGAGCTCTCTGCTCTGGGCTCTGGGCTGTGTGCTGTGGGTGCTGAGCTCTGGGCTGTGTGCTATGGGTGCTGAGCTCTGGCCTGTGTGCTATGGGTGCTGAGCTCTGGGCTGTGTGCTGTGGGTGCTGAGCTCTGGGCAGTGTGCTACGGGTGCTGAGCTCTGGGCTGTGTGCTGTGGGTGCTGAGCTCTGGGCTGTGTGCTGTGGGTGCTGAGCTCTGGGCTGTGTGCTACGGGTGCTGAGCTCTGGGCTGTGTGCTGTGGGTGCTGAGCTCTCTGCACTGAGCACTGACAGTTCCCCAAGGAGAAGGCTGGTGGGATTTGGAGCAGAACATCTTTGGAAACAAAACCTTGGGGGCTTCTCAGGGAGCTCTGAATTTTAATATTTCTTTTCAGGAAGCTCTGAATTGTAATATTTCTTCTCAGGAAGCTCTGAATTGTAATATTTCTCTTGTAGGAAACTCTGAATTGTAATATTTCTCTTGCAGGTCCTCTTCTCGCTCATCCACCTACTCGGGGTCCGGCTCCTCCCGCTCGCGCTCCAGGTCCTCCTCCTACAGCTCCTACTCCAGTCGCTCCTCCAGGCACAGCTCTTTCTCAGGCAGCAGGTCCAGGTAGTGCTCCTGGGACTGGGAACCAGTGGTGGGATGCTTTCCAGATGCTTCCTGACAGTTCCTTTTTGCTCTGTTAAGATGAGCCACTCCAAGGCCTTGGCTGAGCGAGGGCGGCTGTGGTTGTTGGCTGAGGGAGATCTGTCAGCCACCCCCTCCTCTCCCCAGTGCTCCCACCCACAGGTGCAGTGCTGTTGTGGCTGGGCTCTTTCCCATGCCTGTGGTGGATTAACATTCCCATCATTTGCATTTTCTGATTGGAAGAAGTTCAGCAGCATCTCTGTTCTGTGGAGCTGGGATTTCTATTTCAAGAGGCAAATCCCATTTCTTTATTAAAGCAGTTGTGTCTTGTGATAGTCCTGACACTTCAAAGTAGCAATCCAGTGTCCCATGCTGATTAAGATTTATTCCTCTGCTACTTCCTTGCCCCTGCAGACAGTTTCCCAAGTCTGGAATATCCATAGTAGGAGAACTGGCTCCTCAGATAGGAGCTGAAGCCACACAGGTGCCCAGAGCAGGTCCCACAGGTGATGGCACAACACACTCTGTCACTTCTGGGACTGCTTTCTCCTAGGAAAAGCTCAGCTGGGAGCTGATTCCACCTGGGAAGCAGAATGAGCTTCCCCATCCATCCATGCTCCAGGCAGGACAGTGCCAGTGTGGGTGACACCCTTGGCTGCCTCTCCCTGCGGTGACAGAGTGAGCAACACCCTGTGCCCAGCTGTCCCCAGAGGAGCTGTCACACAGGACTCAGGCTGCTGAGGCACTGGGGTGCAACCAAGGCACTTCCAGTCTTGGCACTGGGGTGAATCACCCCAAGAGCAGCACGTGGTGTGTGCTCAGGGGCTCAGGAAACAGCTCCTGCCCTTGATTGTCACCTTTGGGATGCTCCACTTAATGCTTTTTCTTGGGTTCCAGAAATTACAGATCAGGTTTAGGGGAATTTTTTGTCTTTCTCTCAAGTTTCTTTTGGTTTTTTTGCTGTTTAAAGGATGAACTGCTCTAGGAATTACAGGACAAAAAGTGATGAACATACAACTGAAAATCCTGGTTATTTTCTTATGTAATCTCCCTGAGGAGAGAATAGAGAGGATGGAGACAGCCTCAGGTATTGCTGTGGAATACCTGCACTGCCTCTCTTCTAGCTGATCTTATTTTTCCTTCTGTTTCCTACTTTCCCACTGTCTGGTGACAGGAGTTAAGTTTTGATGCACAGAGTCCAAATATAAAGCCAGGAGAAGCTCAGGAAGGTTCCTGGAGAGGGGGCAGTGGTGGCTGAATGCCCTGAGAGCCAGGAACAGCTCCTGCAGTCCCAGAGCCTGAGCTGAGTGATGTCTCCTTCCTTTCCAGGTCAAGGTCCTTCTCATCTTCTCCCTCTCCTTCTCCAACACCATCTCCTCACAAGCCACTGGCCAAGGCTAAAGGGGAATTATTGCCACCTCCTGGGAAAGGGTAAGCACCCAAATTCCTCTGGGTGAGAGTCCAGACAAGCCCTTCTGCTCTTGAGGGGCCTTAAGGAAGGAATGCAGGATTAGATGGAATATTGGGGAGGAATTGTTGCTGTCAGAGTGGGGAGGCCCTGGATCCCTGGAAGTGTCCAAGGCTGGATGGGACTTGGAGCAGCCTGGGCTAGTGGAAGGTGTCCCATGGCAGGGAGTGGAACAGGATCTTTGAGGTCCCTTCCCATCCAAACCAGATCTTAAAACTCACTGAGTTTAAAAGAGAAATAAAAGATGTAAAATACAGCCTTTATTGAAGAGTTTTTAGCTTGGCAAATTTAATAAAATAATAACACTTATACTTATTAAATCCAAGTTAAACTGTACAAGTATCTTTAAATATCCTTACCTATGTAGAAGTGTTTAAACACTTGATTTACTGCTGAAACATTCTCTGTGCAGATATATTTGTATAATCTAAATGTACATAATAGGAGCTATAAAAAAGTTTAAATTCCTTCCTCTTCTGTGGCTTTGGTTAATCCACAGCCTCAGAATAAAGAAATGGTTCAACCTCATCAACTTTTCACACAGGAGACAGATGAAAACAGGGCTGGAGCTCTCTGCAGCTGGGTTTGGCACCTTCTGGCAGCCCTGCTGCTCTTTTAAATTCCTGAAATTGCTATTTCACAAACGCTGCAGTGGCAAATTACGGGGACGTTGGAGGGTGACACAACACCATAGTGATGTCACCTCTTCCCAGCTGACCTGCAAATAAATGACACCATGGGAATCCCCCTGAATTCTCCAGAATTTAGGACAATCCCCTTTGCCACAATTCTTGTCCCTTGTTATCCTGCCTTTTGGGGTTTTTCCCCCTCCACTTGGGGCTCAGCCCTCCCTGGCCCTCTGCTCCCTCCCAGTGCTCCTGGCAGTGCTGGTTTGGTGACACCAGGGCAGCCTGTCCCAGCACAGGGATTATTGTCACTGGCTCACCAAGTGCCATGGGCTTAGTCCTGTGTTCTGAGGGGATAAATGCAGATATTGAGCACAGCAGGAGGAGGAATTGCCAGTGTGTGAGTGCAGGCAGCACCTCCTCCCCAGTTAATGGATGTGGAATCAGTGCTGGGATGCTCCAGGGCCTGAGGGGGCTGTGGGCAAGGGATGGAGGGACAGGACACAGGGAATGGCTTCCCTCTGCCAGAGGGCAGGGATGGATGGGATATCAGGGAGAAATCCTTCCCTGGCAGGGTGGGCAGGCCCTGGCACAGGTGCCCAGAGCAGCTGGAGCTGCCCCTGGATCCCTGGCAGTGCCCAAGGCCAGGCTGGACACTGGGGTTTGGAGCAGCCTGGGACAGTGGAAGGTGTCCCTGCCATGGCAGGGGGTGGAATATGATCTTAAAGGTGTTTCCAGCCCAGAGCATTCCAGGATCATACTTGGAGCAGTGTCCAGCTGCCAGAGCAGAGGTTGGAGTGCTCTGAGCCCTGAGGAGCCAGAGCCATTCCCATCTCCTGCACTCGGTGGTGGGTAACACTTTGGTGGTGCTCCCATCAGTTTTCCCCAGGGAACAGAAGCCAAGGGACAGATCCAGGCACACACAGGCTGTTTTGCACCCTCCTGATCTGTGTGCTGGAGTTAAAAAGAGAATTTTTGCATTAACTGTGCACATTTCATTCCGAAGCCTGACTGGCAGATTTTTAGCAGGTGTAAGTGTCTGGGATAAAAATGATGGAATTAAATGGATGAGAAACAACATTTCCACCCAGTCTGCTTCAGGAGTTAATTTACAAGTCAAATATCTCCAGAATTGGCTGTTGTACAGTAATTTGTCTCTGAAAAGATGAATTGATTGAGCATATGGGGAACAAATCCCTTTAGGGAAATCCATGGTGTTTGTGTTTTGGTGAAGCAGCCAAGTGTTTGTAGCTTTAGGAATCACATCAGGGCCAGGTTGGATGGGGTTTGGAGTAAACTGGGATAGTGGAAGGTGTCCCATGAAATAGAGTGGAGTGGGATGATTTTTAAGGTCCCTTCCAGCCCAAACCATTCCAGGATTCTGTAATCTCTAAAATATTAAACAACAACAAACCAGAGCACATAATTTCTGAGGACATCAGTGCTCTGTGCCCACCCCCTGGGATCACACACGTGAAAATTGTCATTTTTCCAGGGAGAAATCTGTGAAGAAACTCACTGCCCTCCCAGTCCCTCAGCCACTCACAAAAATTACAGCAGCAGCCCCGGAGGCAGCCAAGGCAGGGGATAATCGGGAAGCCAGGAGGAAGGAACGTCAGACAAGGACTCCACCCAGGAGGTGAGAGATAGAGGGGGTGGAGTGAGCCTTGATTTCATGGCAGATCCAGCAAATCCCAGCTTTCTGTCTCCTGGAAGATCCAGCAAATCCCAGAGTGCCGCTGCTCAGGGAGAAATCCATCTCTGGGGCAGGGGGAGAAGGGGAAGAGAGCTGGGCTGGGATGGTCCTGATTTACCTTGAGTGGCTCCTGCCCGTGGAGGCTGGGGGGAGGATGGAGTGGGTGGAATACAGGAAATGTGGCAAAATCAGGGTGGGAGTGGGGAAAAAGGCATTTTTGAGAGCTGCTGTTTGTGGAGGTGGCAGAGTGGGGAAAAAGGAAGGTGGGATGTCACAGAGATGTGACATGATGGAGGGTCAGCAGCTGACCCACACTGACCACAAGGATATCCCCACCACACAACATCATTCCCAGGATTGTTCCCCACCACACAACATCACTCCCAGGGATATCCCCACCACAGAACATCATTCCCAGGATTGTTCCCCACCACACAACATCATTCCCAGAGATATTCCCACCACACAACATCATTCCCAGGGATATCCCCACCACACAACATCATTCCCAGGGATATCCCCACCACACAACATCATTCCCAGGGATATTCCCACCACACAACATCATTCCCAGGATTGTTCCCCACCACACAACATCATTCCCAGGGATATCCCCACCACACAACATCATTCCCAGGGATATTCCCACCACACAACATCATTCCGAGGGATATTCCCCACCACAGAACATCATTCCCAGGGATATTCCCACCACACAACATCATTCCCAGCACACAGACTGGGAGAAGTGGTGCAAGGGGCCGATGGCCCCTCAGGGAGGGCTGGGTGTCAGTCAGGGGGTGCTGAGCAAATCTCTGCTTTTCTCTTGGGGTTTTCCTCCCCTCTCTGCCTTTGCCATTACAATTCTCATGGTGGGAGGGGGGTTTGCTGCCTTGCAGGAGGACCATCAGTGGCAGCATCAGTGGCAGTGCCAGCAGCTACAGCGGCTCCAGCTCCCGATCGAGGTCCTTGTCCCGGTCTCTCTCCAGATCTCATTCCAGATCATCCTCTGCCTCAGTCTCCCACTCTCCCTCTGGCTCAAGGAAATCCAGGTACAGCCTGAGCCTTTGTGACCTTTATTTAACAGCAGAGACTGTGGCTGTTGGTCACAGGTTTGGTTTCTTGCAGTGGAAGCTCTCTGTAGCTCCAGCAGCACCAGCTGCGGGTGCCTGGGGGGTGGGACAAGGTTGGGTTTGTGTCACAGATCCCAAGTCCTGAATTGTGGTGGGAATACAGTGTTGGAGAGGGCATGGAGTGATAGAACAAGATATAATGGCCTTAAACTGATAGAAGGGATATTTCAGTGGGATATTTGGGAAAAATGCTTCCCTGTGAGGGTGGGGAAGCACTGGCTCAGGGTGCCCAGAGAAGCTGTGGCTGCCCCATCCCTGCAAGTGTCCAAGGCCAATTTGGGCAGGACTTGGAGCAACCTGCTCTTTTGGGAGGTGTTGGGGTTGGAGCTGGGTGATCTTTAAGGTCCCTTGCAGCCCAAACTATTCCATGATTCCCTGATATTTCCCTTGTGGTTTATTCAAGGAAATAATCCTGTCATGTGTGTCCAAGTACCCATTTAAGCTAAATGGTGACCAGAACAACTCCTTCTGGCCAGGGTGATCCCACATCCTAATTAAACTCCAAATGAACAGTTTCAGGCTATGGAGCTTGGCTCTCCTGAGCCTCTCCTACCTCTGGTTCCTGTCCTTAGGGGAGATGCTTGGCCTGTCAAGAGAGGTAGGTCAGAAAATCCCTAAAAGGCCCAGCTAATGATATTTTCCCTTTGCTGGCAAAGTCGCAGGTCCAGTTCCTTTTGTGTTTAGCCCCAAGTGAACAGTTCCAAGTCTCTTGGTCTGTGGGATGTGTAAACAACAAACTCCTTCCAGCAAGGAAAAACAAACCACTCTCGAGTCATTCCTTTGGGTTTTTTCATCTCCTCACACAGAGGATTCCCTGAATCCTCACAGGCAGAGCCTTGAAACCCAACACTTCCCTGGCACACGGGTGTAAGAGTAGTCCTGTGGTGTAAAACCAGTGGCTGGAGCAGGATTTGGCTCTGAGCACTGCAAATTCCCATCAGTGAACTCTGTGGAACTCCGGGGTTCAACGTCCGCGTTATTTTACAGAAATCCCGCCTTGTTTACTCCGCGCTTGTCACGTTCATCAGCTCAGCCTGGGGTGTTGCAAGAGCTTCAGAGAGCACCAGGGCATGGATGGGAAATGGGAGCACACTGGGGCTGCCTGTGCTGCTCCTGTGGGAAGGGGGAACCGTGGCAGATGCACTGTGTGCCCACACCAGGCCAGCCTGGTGGCCTGGAGGAGTTCCTGGCTCATCCTGGCACCGTTGGAACAACCCATGAGACCTCTCAGAACTCAGCTCCTGGTGCCAGGGGGCAGAGGCTGCAGAGGGTTGGTCTGTGCTGGAGCTGCCACAGTCCCTTCAGTCATCCCAATGCAGCTTCCAGGCAGGGAGCCTGGGCCTTGCTGGCAGAGCAGGGCGGTGTGGCCTGTGGAACAGGCTGGAGAGGCTGCCTGAATATTCATGGAGTGGGATGGTTTGGCTTGGAGAGGAGCTTAAAGCTCATCCAGTCCAACTCTCTGCCACCTTCCACTAGACTATATTGTTCCAACCCTGTCCAGCTTGGCTTAAACACTTCCTGGGATAGGCCCTGCTGGGAGATTTCCATCTTGGAGGTATCAGTCGTGACAGTGGATGTGTGCCAGCAGCAGAAACCCTGCCAGGGAACCCTTGCCCTGAGCTGTAACACTGACCTGGATGTGCCAGTGCACTCCCTGCTTTCACTCCCTGTTTTCCTGGGCAAACAGTGACCTGTTTACTCATTGCCTTAATCCTGGCTATAAATAATCATTACTTTCTAGGCCTGCACCCCACAGCTTTGAGATTTTTCATACCAGCAGCGCCCCAGGACACACGGCCTTTGTGCATCATTCCCTGCCGAGCTTCCCAACATCCAGGGAAATGCAGAACGGCCTCGTTGCCTTCCTGGGTGTGCTGAGCTGTTGCTCTTGGCAGGTCCCTGAGCGTGAGCAGCGTCTCCTCCGTGTCCAGTGCCTCGTCCAGCAGCAGCTCCGTGCGCAGCGCCGACTCCGAGGACATGTACGCGGACCTGGCCAGCCCCGTGTCCTCGGCCAGCTCCCGCTCCCCCACCCCGGCCCAGCAGAAGAAAGGTACAGCTCCTGCTCTGCTGGGGTGCATCCCTCTGGGGAGGCTTTGGAGAGGAAGGGAGGAGCAGGGATCCTTCCCTGGGAATGCTGTGGGCTCGGGGAAAATCCTTGAGCAGAGGTCCTGTGGAGAGGGCAGGCTCCTGTGGAGCAAATTTGCATCCACATCCTTCCATCCCTGTGCCTCTGGTTGTCTCATCCCTTTTCCTGCCTGGCAGTTCTGCCTCTCCTTCACCCTTGGAAGGTGATGTAAATCTGGACAGCTCCAGTATCACTTTGCTCTTCCTCTGCTCCTTCCAGACCATGGCAGAGTCTGTGGCAAAAGCTTTTTGTTCTTTGTCTTTTCTGTTGCTCTCTGTGGAAATGCTGGTTTCCTGAATCCCTTAACCTCGTGTCCATGAGCTGAGATAACTGCTGTGGGCTTTTTCCATCCCTGGAGCAGCATCCTCTTGTCCAAAAGGGGAGGCAGGCAACAGGAATCATTCCCAAGTCACCACCTGTGCTCTCTGCTTTCAACAGGAAAGTCAAAAAAGGAAGACAGTGCTAAAGAGGAGAAGAGGAAACGAGATGTGCCCGCTCAGCTCCTGAAATCAGCCAAGCCCACCCCGGGAAGCAAATCCCAGCAGCTGCCCCAGGGCCAGCAGCCCTCGGCCCCCCAGGCGCAGCAGGGCAGCTTCAGCGGGCACAAGGAGATCAAACTGACGCTCCTGAACAAGGTGGGAATGAGTCCCTGGGGGCTGGCATTCCCTGCTGGGTTTTTACTGTTTAAGGCAGTTTTCAACCCAAGGCTTCCTCCTGTCTCCAACCTCTTTTCTTCCACTTGCTCCTGGAGCCATGTGTTAGATGTGCCATTCCTGGGGGCCAGAGGGGATGGATCCTGCAGGAGGGAGGGGATGGATCCCAGCAGGAAGGAGGGGATGGATCCTGCAGGAGGGAGGGGATGGATCCTGCAGGAGAGAGGGGATGGATCCTGCAGGAGGGAGGGGGTGGATCCTGCAGGAGAGAGGGGATGGATCCCAGTGAGAGGCAGGGGATGGATCCCAGTGAGAGGGAGGGGGATGGATCCCAGCTCCAGGCTCAGCACTGTTGGGATGAGCTCAGCCAGGAAGGTCTGGGGCTGGCTTGGAGGGCAGCACACAGAACCAGTCTGGCAGCACACACCCTGTGCTGGCTTCACTTTGGGGCTGTGTTGGCGGCTTCCCTGGGGCACATTCCTGCTGCAGCTTCCAGGCTCTTCCCCGCTTGCTCGAAGGTCCCGGGGCCTTTTCCCTGGGAGATGCTCTGGGAGCTCTTCCTGTGCCAGCCCAGAGCAGGCTGGGAACAGAGTGCAGGGGGAGAAGGTGCAGCCCAGCTCCTGGGGTGCCCCTCTGGCTGTTGCCCTCCCCTCTGATCCCAGTGCCCTGCTCAGAGCCATGGGCACAGGTCCCAGCCCGTGTGGGGGAGTTGTTCCTCGCGGGGTTTGCTGCTGGGGCAGGGTGTTGGCCCCATCACGTGGGCAGGTTCCTGGTTTTGATATTTTGCTCTGCCAGCCCAAATTCCCCGGCGCAGTCTGAGGCTGCAGATTTCTCTACTTCCCTGTGCTCTGACGTGAGGAGCCTTTATCAGAGGCAGGAAGCTGCTCCAGAGGGAGGGAGGAGTGTGCAGTGACACATGACAGCCTGGAAAAGGCACGGCTCCTCATGCCTCCCTCACATCTGCTATCCTTGGTGCTGCTGGGGAAAAAACCATCCCAAAAAGCTGCTGTTTTCCTGTTCCTGTTCTGAAATTATTACAGCCTTAATCCCAGCGCAGGGGGGTGTTGCTGTTGGCTCCTGGTGGTTGGGAATTAGGTGGATTCAGGGATGGCTGGGACTGGTGTGTGCAGAGTTTATTGGGAAAGGTGTTTGCAGGAGCCAGGGAATGGCTGTGCCTGTTTCCCTGTGCAGAGGGAAGTGGCTGCTCAGCTCCATTGTTTTAATTCCACTGCAGGCAGCTGACAAAGGAAGCAGGAAGAGATACGAGCCAGCAGACAAAGAGAGGCCGACCTCTCCTCCAGCCAAACGGGCCAACCTGTCACCTGACAGAGGTGAGGCATCCTCCAGCAGCTGGAAAGATCCACTGCAGTCATCCCAAAACCTCAGAGTGGGATTGCCACCAGATAAAGGGGGGCATTGACCATCCTGCTGCAAAAACACAGCAGAGCTGAGGCCCTGGGCAGGCCAGAGCCAGCCTGGCCACACTAACTCCACTGTAAATCCTGACCAAAAAACAGCCCCTTGGCTTTGAAGACTCTGAGTTCTCACCTCCACATCCACCCCAGGGCCTCCTGCTCACTCTTGCTGGCCTTGGATGTGGCTGTGGAAATCAGGTTTAGGTTGGAAATGAGGAGATTTTTTTTTCCCAGAAAGGAACAGACTGTCAGGAGGAAGTCCCCATCCCTGGAAGTGTTCCATAAATGTGTGGATATGGCACTGGGGACAGGGTTAGTGGTGACCTTGGTGGTGCTGGGCTGAAGGTTGGGCTGGATTATCCTGAAAATCACTTCCAAATCCCAGCCACTCCAGGACTGTGAGTCACAGGAGTTTCCTTTGGTGCATCCCGGAGTTTTCCAGGGGGAGCTGTCCCTGCCAGCCAGGCTGGTGCTTCGAAAGGCTGGGCTGGAGAGAGGGAGGGAGAGAGGGATGCAATCAATCCCTGCCTGCATCAGCCAGCCTGGGACAGGAGCTGATTGCCCCACCTCTGGGTGACACAACCCGCTCTGCCCTGGATGTTTAGAAAGACCTGGGCTTTCCAAGGGTTCTCCTGGGCCTCAATCCTGCCCAGCAGCAGGAACAGCTCGGGAAAGAGAGCTGGCAGGCACAGACAGGGCCCTCGGTGCCACCCTGCAGCCTTGGCTGTGGCTGCCAAGAGGCACAGGGGGTGGGGGGAGTTGGCAGCCAGAGGTGGCTGCGGGTGACGTCGGCGCTGCCACGTGATGTTGTTTTCCCTGGTGGCTCAGCTGTAGGTGGATCTTGTTGACTCTGGGTGCCAGCCAGCACAAGGTCTGTGTAATTACCTGCAACATTCACCTCCTGCAAGGGCAGCCTGCAAGGGACTGCCCCAGGTTGAAGTTCACTGGGGTCTGGTTCACACACGAGTGACAGGGCCAGGCCAGGACGTGTTCTGGAGAGGCACTGGTGCCATCCTCTGCTTTTTGTTAAAAAGCAATTTTTGCGCTGCAGCACGGATTAATTTGGGCTGCAAGGGACCAAAGACCAGGGACACCTTCCACTACCCCAGGTTGCTCTGAGCCCCATCCAGCCTGGCCTTGGACACTTCCAGGGATGGGGAGTCCCAGCCACGGAGCCCCAAATCCCAAAGGTGCCCTTGGCTGAGTTGGGACTGAGCCCTTGGCATCTCAGCACCAGACTGCTCAGTGCTGGTGGCTGACTGTGTCACCTGCTCTGTGACCTGAGGCTGTCCCAGTGTCCATCCCCAGGAGCAGAGGGATGCCCTGGCACACACAGGGGCTGCTGCCATGGGGGACTGGGCACCTTTGCTGCCTGAGCTCAGAGCAGGGCAGCAGCTCCACAGGCTGCCTTGCAGGAGGAATTCCCTCTCTGTTCCTGGGGTAACCCAGCTGCTCCCCAGCATCCCTGAGTGCCCAGGGCAGCTCTGTTGGGGCAGGGCCTGGCAGCTGAGCCGTGCTGCACAAACACGGGGGTGCTGCTGGCTCCGAAAGCAGCAGAGCTGCCCTCACCTGTCACTGCTGGAGCCACTACACCCTGTGACCCGCCAGGGCAGAGCCAGCAGCTCTGCAGGCACAAGAAGCCATGGAAGAGCCTCACTCCAGCAGCTGGAGGGTGAGGAAGGGCTGGTGGAAGGTGGTGTGTACAGGTGACTGCAGCGCACAGCCCTGCCAGAGGTGCAGGGGCCACACAGTGAGGCTTTTCCAGCTGCTGCTGGACTTGGCATTGGTTTTGGCATCTTTTTCGGCACGATGTGGTCAGTCAGTGCAGGCAGGGGGTGGCCTGGCCTTGGTGCCAAGCAGGAAAATGAAGGAATGTCCTTGTGCTCTCCCCCAGGCTCTCGCGATAGGAAGGCGACCGGGAGACTCTCGTCCCCCAAACAGGAGCGGCAGCGGGGCCAGAACCCAAAACCTTCCCCTGCACAGGCAGACAGGTGAGTGCTGCTGCTTCTGCTGGGCCCCACAGCCCTGCAGGGCTGTCCCAGGCTGTCCCAGGCTGTCCCAGGCTGTCCCAGGCCAGCAGCTGCAGTTGCCATGGGGCGCAGCGCCAGGAAGGACGCGGAGCTGCCTGGGCTGGTGCCAGGGGTGCCAGGGCTTGTGCGGAGCCTCCAGCTGGGCCATTCCAGCTGGGAGAAGAGCAGGAGCACCAGGAGCCAAGTGGGTCAGGAGTGAGCTCAGCCAGTGCCTCTGCAGCTCATTAAAACAGTGTAAAAGAGCACCAGAGTGCAACCCCTTGCCCCTGGCCAGCTCCTCCTGGCACCTGGTGCCTCATTCCCCTTTTCCCAGCCTGGCACACCCTCAGCTGCCCCCCTTGCTGCTGTGGCTGTGTCCCCTGCATGGGACAGAGCAGTGACAGCCCTGGCTTTGCACCTTCCATGCAGCTCAGCCAAATTCCTGGCAGGCTGTGCCTGCTGCAGTGCTGGGAATGTCCCAGTGCAGTGTTGGATGTGTGGCTCAGGGGGCTCAAGGGTCCTCTCCAAGGATCTCTGGGGCAACATCACAGGGAAGGGGCTGAAGGATTTGGGATTGAGGGGATGTTCCAGGGCTGCTCTCCCCTGTGGGTGTCACAGGGAGCTGCTCACTGCAGCCACGAGCTGGCACTGAGTTTAATCCTGGGAATTTGGGAATCCCCATGTAATAATCTGGTTTTTTACTGTTTAGGCCAGTTTTCAACCCAAGGTTTCCTCCTGTCTCCAACCTCTTTTCTCCCACCTGCTCCTGGAGCCATGTGTTAGATGTGGCTCTTCCTGCTATTTTAGTTCAGCTCAGAAACTAGGGAGAAATCCTTCCCTGTGAAGGTGGGGAAGCCCTGGCACTGGATGCCCAGAGAAGCTGGGGCTGCCCCTGGATCCCTGGCAGTGCCCAAGGCCAGGCTGGAGCCACCTGAGCTAATGAAAGGTGTCCCTGCCTATGGAAAGAGATTAAATTTATGTGGGTAAGGACCTTAGAAACCAATGGGGCCAGTGGGGCTCAGTGCAGTTTTCATCTCTGAAAGAGATGAAATTTATGTGAGAAAGGACCTTAAAAACTCTGATTTTAGTGTGGCCAGCAGGGCTCAGTGCACAATCCCCTCTCGGATTCCCTCCGAGCCTTTGGGACATTCCCAGCTCCTCTCACTGCCCCTCCTCTGTCCCTGCAGGAAACGCCAGCTGTCCCCTCAGTCCAAGAGCTCCAGCAAAGTCACCAGCGTGCCGGGCAAGGGCTCGGAGCCGGGCCCTGGGGCTGCCAAGGGCAGCAAATCCAGCACCCTGTCCCGCAGGGAGGAGCTCCTGAAGCAGCTCAAGGCCGTGGAGGACGCCATCGCCCGCAAACGGGCCAAGATCCCGGGCAAAGTATAGTGGGCTGTGCCCCCAGTGACTGCTGAGGTTTTTATAAAGAGAGGCAGAAGCGGCCGCTTTGGGATTTTGCAGTTCCTCGTCTTCGTTTTGGCCGCGCGGTTCTTTTTAAAAAAATAAAACAAAAAAACAAACGTAAAACCCACACACACACACACATGCACCACACACACATACAACACACACACACACAAAACAAAGAAATTAAGGAAGTTTTTGCCCGACGAGCGGCTCCGGGAGGGCTCCGGGGCCCTGTAAATTGTGCACAGAGGACTCCAGCCCCGCGGGTGCTCCCAGCTCTCCTGTGTCCCCTCTCCTCTTTGCTAGCCTCCAGTTGTATTCTCCTAGTTAGCCCTGCTGTGTGTTGAGTGTCTTCAGCAATGCAGTTCTAGTCCCGTGTGCCGAGAGAGCCGAAAACTGCTGTGAACTGCTGGCAGCACCCCTCCTCCCCCAGGAAAAATATAAATATATCTATTCCTGCCTCCGCCCCTCGGGAGAGCCCTGTCGTTTCTTTGGAGCAGGGGATCGGTTCAGTTGATTTCCCAGGAGCCCTGCAGGTGTTGTGGGTGTCCGTCTGCCAGGAGGGTCCTTCTTCCTTTGGTTTTTCCTTTTTTTTTTTTTTTTTTTTTGTTTTGTTTTCTTTTTTTTTTTCTTTTTTTTCTTTTTTTTTCTTTTTTTTTTTTTTTTTTTTTGGAGGGATCTCCCTGAAATAAAATATTTTGATAACCAATTTTACCGTTTCCTGCTTTTCTCTGCCTCTCCCTTACCTTGGTGGGGGGGGGGGGGGGCGTCTGTACCCCTCATTTTGGGGTTTTTTGGGTCATGAGCAGCTCCGTGGAGCTGGAAAAGCTGCTCTGTTTCCTGGGGCAGTAGATGGTCTCATGCCCACTGTGAAGCCAGTATATTACTGGTGTGTAACTGGGGGATTCTGCAGCTTCTGCCCTGCCTGGCATCACTGGGGGGGTCTCTAATAAATCCCCCTAATCTAGGGAGCCGTGTTTGGGGGCCCTGAGGATTCCCCAGGCTCCTTGTTCCCAGTATGGAACCAGTACCCTACTGGTGTGAAGCGTTAGTGGGGGGCATCACCTGGGGTACCTCTGCCAGACCCCTCTCATTCAGAGAACAATTTTTGGGGTCCCTGGGATTTCCCACCCCCTGGAATTTCCCATCCCTTTGGGATTTCCCATCCTCCAGCCCTGCTCCTTGCTCCCAGCACGAAACCAGCATCCCGCTGGTGCTGCTGGAGGCCAGCCCATCGGGCCATCCTGGAGGGCCGACGGCAGCCCTCGAGCCCTTCCCAGCGTTGCTTAATTTGGGATTTCTGCCCGGGAATGCCATGGTGATCTCACGGTGCCGGTGACGCAACAGGGCACGGCCTGGGGGATGCCCGTCCCGTCCCGGTGTCACCGGGACACCCCTGCCCGCCTCCCTGCCCAAATTCTGGAGCTCGGAGGCGCCCGCGCTCCCGGCTGGCACACGTGGAGTGCAGAAGGAAGTGCCGGCCCTGTGCGGGGAGGAGGAAGGAACCTGGAGCTGGAGTTTCCAGGTGTGTGCACATCACCTGCCCGGCCCTATAAAAAGGCGGCGGCGGCGGCGGCGCTGCCACTCGGCCGCCTCATCCCTGGGGCTGCGCTTCCCAAGGGTCCCCCCGGACCTTGCCGTGTTCCCTTCCCCAAATCCGGCCGTGTTCCCTGCTCCCCCCCGCCCCGTGCCCCCCAAATTTTGGCGTGGTCCCTCGACACCTGGCTGATGGTAACGTGGGGTTTGGGGGCGCTGGGGGATGTTGGGGGGCGAGGGCAGAAAGTGTGGGGTGTGTGGGGCATGTTACGTGTGGTGTGTGGGGTTTCATGTGTGTTTAATGTGTGTGTTACACGCCTTGGGCACAGCTCGGTGTGTGTGAGTTCATTACATGTGTGATATGTCATGTGTGGGATGTTATGTGTGTGTTACACACTGCGTGCACAGCTCTGAGGGTGCGTGAGTTCATTTCATACGTGTTAAATGTCATGTGTAGGGTTTTACATGTGTGTGTTACACACCCTGGGCACAGCTCTGAGTGTGTGTGTTACACACCGTGTGCAGGGCTCTGTGTGAGTGTTCATGATGTGTGTGTGTTCATTATATGTGCTACATGTCACGTGTGGGGTTCTCTGTGTTACACACTGTGTGCACAGCTCTGGGTGTTGAGTGTGTGTTCATTATATGTGCTACATGTCATGTGTGGGGTTTAATGTGTGTGTGTAACAGCTCTGAGTGTGTGTGAGTTCATTATATGTGCTACATGTCATGTGTGAGGTTTTATGTGTGTTTAATGAGTGTGTGTGTTCATTACATGTGTTACATGTCATGTGTGAGGTTTTATGTGTGTTTAATGTGTGTGTTACACACCCTGGGCACAGCTCTGAGTGTGTGTGTGTGTGCTCATTACATGTGTTACATGTCATGTGTGAGGTTTTATGTGTGTTTCATGTGTGTGTGTGTTCATTGCATGTGTTAGATGCCATGTGTGGGGTTCTCTGAGTGTTTCATGTGTGTGTTACACACTGTGTGCACAGCTCTGAGTGTGTTTATTATATGTGTTACATGTCATGTGCACAGCTCTGTGTTTTTATTACATGTGTGTGTGTTGCACACCATGTGCAGGGTTCTGTGTGTGTGAGTTTCATGTGTGTGAGTGACACATCGTCTGTGGGGCTCTCTATATTTATTTTATATATGTGTGTGTGTTTAATGTCTGTGTTACACACCATGGGTGTATTTTATGAGTGAATTACAAACCCTGTGTGCATTTTATGTGTGTTACACACCATGTGCACAGCTCTGTGTGTGTATACATACATATACATACATACATTTATATTTATATTTATATTTATATTTATATTTATATTTATATTTATATTTATATTTATATTTATATTTATATTCCTATTTTACATATAATAGATATGCATTCTTATATTTTATATACATTAATTATATTATATTACATAGAATGTACCTTAATATATAATACATATTAACATTAATGTATTAACATTATATAAATATATTGACATAATATTATCAATATATAAGTATATTAATTTTATACATTGTATATTATAAGATATTACTATATTTTATATTTATATATATTATATTGGATATTATATATTTATATATTTACATATTAAATAATTTTTATATCTTTATATATAATTTTATATCTATATTTCTAAGTGTTTATCTGTATTTATATCCGTGTCTGTGCTGAGTGTGGGAGCTCAGCCCACGCTCCTGTGCACACTCAGAGGGACCCAGGTGTGTTTTGGGCAGCCCTGAGCACAGGGGCTGCTGGAAGCTGTCCCTGTGCCTCTGTGTGTGTGCAATGCCAACATGCACAAATCGTTATTTATTACTGCAGAGATGATATTTAATATGCAGTTATATTCAAATTTATGTTATCTATATTTCATTCTGTGGTATTTTTATTTGTTGTTTTAATTTTCTATTTTATTCCCATTTTCTATGTGCATATATACTCTCAATTTCTTTATCTTTTTATTTATATTATCTATTTCCTTATATATCTATTTACTTATTTATAGCTATGTTCATTATATATACTTAAATTTAAAAAATATTTAAGTATATAAATTTATATATTCCTATTTATATTTATTTCTAATTTATTTCATTTATTATATTTAACAATATTTATTTTTATTTATTTATATTATACGTATTTATATTTTCTTTATTTCTTTCCATTATTTATTTCTTTTTTTCCATTATTTATTTTCGTTCCAGGGGTTGTTTATCCTTGATTTAATATTTCATTCACACACACAGAGAGGTGTTTTCAGTGTCTGTGTGGGTGTGAGTGCACAGGATTAGCTGCAGGTGTGTGCACAGATATTTCCTACTCCTGTAGGGGTCGGGTGTGCAGACTCTGCTAGATATCTGTATATAAATATAGACATATATTTTTACACAAATATAAAATGTATAAATAACTATAAAAGTATATATAAGCATACATACATGTATATAAATATAGACATATATTTTTACATAAATAAAATATATACATAAGTATAAACCTATATAAAAACATATATACATGTATATTAATACAATTTTACATAAATATAAAATATATAAATAAATATAAAACTATATATAACCATATAAAAACGTATATATAAATATATAAAATGGGAATTTATATGTATACTGAGCTATACATACATATAAAAATATATAAATTAAAAATATATACATATGTGTGGGTTTTCTCTCTCTTTAGCTATATATATGCGTGTGTGTTTTTATAGTTCTATATTTTTATTTATTTTTTATATATCTATAAAAGTACGTATTTATACCTTTTCTATAAATATATTTTAAAATTATATATATATCGCTATATATAATATTTTATATATATAAAGAGATGTATATGATATTTATTTTAAGATATTTTAATAAAATATATATTTACATATTTTATATATATAGAAATATATAATTCTATAAATATATAGAAATTTTGTATATATCTGTATATATATTTCTATATATAAAAATACATTTATATATATTTATATAAATATATAAAAATTTACATGTGTATGTGTATTTATAATTTTTGGTTTTACTTATTTTCATTTTTATATATTTATATAAAATATATCTTTATTTTCTTTTCTATAAATATATAAAAATTTATATATATATATAAATTTAAATATATCTTTATATATATAAAATATATATACATAAAGATATATATCTTTATATAAATAAAATATTTACTTTAATATATTTTATATAAATATATATAATATTTTTATATATATTTGGGTGTGTATTTATAGTTGTATATTTTTAGTTTTGCTTATTTTTATATATTTACATAAAATATATATTTATTTTTTCTAGAAATATATAAAATTTTATATATATCTTTATATATAAAATATATTTAATGCATATAAATATAAATCTTTATCTATATAAATATATATATTTATGTGTGTGTTTATAGTTTTATATTTTTATTTATATTTTTATGTATTTATATAAAATATTTTTGGATAAATATATAGAAATTATATATATAATATATATAAAATATATATTTATAAAATATTTGTATTATATATATTTATATATTTTTAGTGCGTATGTATTTATACTTTTACATTTTTATTTCTACTTCTTTTTCCATATTTACATATAAAATGTATATTTATATATTTGTGTGTATGTGTGTGTGTGTGTTTATAGCTGCAGGTGCTGCTGTGTGTGTGCAGTGTGTGAGTGTGGATATTGAGTGTATCCAAGCACGTGTGCACGTGGGCGTGCTCATTTTTTAGGGACGGGATACATATAGAAATACAAATAGATATATAGAGATACAGAGAGAAATGACAGATAGATATAGAGATAGATATAGGTTATATATCTGTAGATATATAGATATGGAAATAGAAATAGAAATAGAAATAGAAATAGAAATAGAAATAGAAATAGAAACAAGATAGATAGATAGATAGATAGATAGATAGATAGATAGATAGATAGATATAGAGATAGATATAGATTATATATATGTAGATATATAGATATGGAAATAGATATAGAAATAATAGAAATAGAAATATAGAAATAGAAATAGAAATAGAAATAATAGAAATAGAAATAGAAATAAGATAGATAGATAGATAGATAGATAGATAGATAGATAGATAGAAATAGATTTAGATAGATATGGATACAGATAGATATAAATATGTACATAGATAGTTATATTGGTATTTTGATATATAGATAGATATTGACATATTGATATATATGTCAATATGTCAATATCTATCTATATCTATATATAGATATAAATAGATATATATAGCTAGATATAAATAGCTAGATATAAATATATAGAGATACAGCTATAGAAATACTGATATAGCCAGAGATACAGGTACAGATAAAGACAGATATAGAAATATAAATATCAAGTTAGAGACACGCAGAGATACAGAGATACAGAGAAGCTCTAGATGTATCTACGTACAGATAAAAATGTACAGACACTGTATAGGCATATAGAGACATCTATAGATATGGGGATTATACAGATAGAGAGACGTGTGGAAATAAATATCTAATAACGGATAGGTAACAGATAAAGGATAGCTAATGGAGAGATAACAGATCGATACACAGGCACACACCTGCCCAGCCCTGGGGCCGTGGGGCTGCACATCGCATTTTGGGGAGGGCTCTGCTGTGTGTGGCTGTCCCCTTGGTGTCACTGTCACTGTGCCGTGTGTGCCTGTCCCTTTGGGTGTCCCTGTCCCTTTGGGTGTCCCTGTCACTGGGCCGTGTGTCCCTGTCCCTTTGGGTGTCCCTGTCCCTTTGGGTGTCCCTGTCCCTTTGGGTGTCCCTGACGCTGTGCTGTCCCCGCAGGGCTGGCTGGCGGTGCTGGCCGTGTGTCCCTGTTCCTTTGGGTGTCCCTGTCCCTTTGGGTGTCCCTGACGCTGTGCTGTCCCCGCAGGCCTGGCTGGCGGTGCTGGCCGTGTGTCCCTGTCCCTTTGGGTGTCCCTGTCCCTTTGGGTGTCCCTGACGCTGTGCTGTCCCCGCAGGGCTGGCTGGCGGTGCTGGCCGTGCTGGCGGCGCTGGGGCAGTGCCGGGGACTGCGGCGCGCCGGGATCGGCTCCGCTCACTCCGCCGTGCGCTGCTTCAGCGGGGCCGAGCTGGAGGACGAGGCTCCCGCTCAGCTACTGGGCCGCAGCCTGCGCTGGGACCGGCACGTCTCGGTGCAGTTGGTGCCGCAGCTGGAGCGCCTGGAGGCGGCCGGGGCCCGGCGGCGGCGGCGGCAGCGCCCGCCCGCCTGCCCCGCGCTGTCGCTGCGCGCCGGGCTCCGCAGCGAGCCCCACGAGCGCTCCATCTCCCCGTGGCGATACCGGTGAGTGCCCCCGGCCCCCGACAGCCCGCGTATCCCCTCCCCAGCCGGTCAGAGCTGGTGGCACAGGGGAAGGTGTCGCCGTGTCCCCGCAGCATCGACGAGGACGAGAACCGCTACCCGCGCAAGCTGGCCTTCGCCGAGTGCCTGTGCAGCGGCTGCGTGGACGTGAAAACCGGCCGGGAGACCACGTCGCTCAACTCGGTGACCATCCAGCAGACCATGCTGGTGCTGCGGCGCAAGCCGTGCCCGCGGCCCGCGGGGCTGGGGCTGGTGGCGCTGGAGGTGGATTACATCCGAGTGCCCGTGGGCTGCACCTGCGTCCTGCCCCGCACGGCGCGCTGAGCCCGCCCCGGTGACCGCGCCACCCGGTGACCGCGCCACCCCGGTGACCGTGTCACCCTGCCCGTGCTTGTTTTAGAGCACCCGACCCCGCCAGGGTGTCCCTCCCTGGTTATTTATCAGTTATTTATAAGCCTTGCTGCCGGGGGGGGGGTTGTACCCTCTATTATTTATTGCTGACCCCCCCACCCCAGCCACGGCTGTGACTCCAGGGCCAGCATCGCCCCACGGCCAGACCCTGTGAGTGCTGCACTCACTGGTTATTTATTCCCCCAAAAAAGGTATTTATTGTCTCCTTCCTAGTGCTATTTAATGCTGCAAATAAAAGCCAACAACTCCTGGCACGGTCCTTGCTCTGTTCCCAGCCAGGGCATTGGGATGTGGGGAATTGGGGCAAAGGGATAGGACAGAGGGACATCGTGGGCAGTGCCAGCTGTGGGACAGCCCTCAGCCCCTGCACAGTGGGCAGGATGAACTGGGAGGTGACAGGGAGGGCACAGGGTGCCCCACACCCCCAGCCCGGGGGGGACCCAGCCCTGGCACCCCGACACCCACACCTTTCCCATGGCTCTGCCCCGGGCACCACATCCCACGGGCATGGTGCCACCTGCCACCTGTGCTGGCAGCAGCTGGGGGGACCCTGGGCCACTGCAGCCCCCAAGGGGGCAGGGTCTGTGTGGGGAGGGGGCAGAGGGGGCCTGGAGCAGCTGCTGATCCCAGTGGGATCAAGGATTTGGCACCCGCATCACACCGGGGAACTTGCAGCAGCCACCCGTGGCACTGGGAAGGGAAATGCTCCCCACATTCCCTGCTGGGGGTGTCCCAGGTTTTGGGGGCTCCTTTGGGACCCCCTGTGCAGCTCCAGGGTGGGGCCCTCCCAGTTCCTCCAGTCCCACCCCACTGCTGGCTCCACAGGGATTTTGGGAGGGGACTGTGGCCATACTCTGCATATCTGCATCCTGGATTTGCCCATAACTGCACTTTTGTCCCCAGAACACCTCCCCAGTCCTGTGCCAGCCCCCCAGGAGCAGGGCAGGGCTGGGGGGATTCCCCCTGGAGCAGGAGGCAGGGCCAGCCAGGGCCTTTCCCACTTTTTATTGCAACAGCAACCGCAGAAATGACAAAAACCAGGGAGAGCAGGAGCAGAGCTGCCTGATCCCCCTGGGAGCTGGGGATTCCCTGAGAGCTGCAGTTCCACAGGGATTTGGGGATCCCCCAGGGAACTGGGGGGTGCTTGGAGAGCTGGGACCCTCAGGGAGCTGAGCATGCCCAGGGATTTGGGGTTTCCCAGGAGCTGAGGAGCCCCTGAAAGCAGGAGACTCACAGGGAGCTGAGAATGCCCAAGGATTTAGGGGATCCTTAGGAACTGGGAAGACCTCGGGGGCTGCAGACCCCACAGGAAGCTGAACATTCTTGGGATGTGGGGAGGTCCAGGAGCTGGGGAGTTCCTGGGAGCTGGAGACCCCATAGGGAGTTGAGCAGGCCCAGGGATTTGGGCATCTCCAGCAGCTGGGAAGCCACCAAGGGCTGGGAACCCCACAGGGATCATCACATTGCTGGGAATTTGGGAGCTGAATGTCTTAGGGGATTTGGGAGCTGAGCATCTTAGAGGATTTGGGGATCCCCGGAGGATGGCGATCCTACAGGGAGATGGAGATCCTACAAGGAGCTGGGCATTGCTGGGGATTTGGGGATCCCCAGGAGATGGAGATCCTACAAGGAGCTGGGCAACTTAGGGGATTTGGGGATCCCCAGGAGATCCTACAGGGAGATGGAGATCCTACAAGGAGCTGGGCATTGCTGGGGATTTGGGGATCCTCAGCAGATGATCCTACAGGGAGATGGAGATCCTACAAGCTGAGCATCTTAGGGGATTTGGGGATCCCCAGGGGATGGAGATCCTACAAGGAGCTGAGTACTGCTGGGGATTTGGGAACCCCCAGGAGAGCTGGGGACCCCAGAGCATCACTGGGGTTCTGGGGATCCCCCTGGGGGCATCTGAGCATCACCAGGGGCTGGGGACCCCCAGCAAGGGGCTCAGAGCGCCGGGCTTTTGGGGACCCCCAGGGGCCCAATGGATGGGCTGCAGCGGGTCCAGGAGCAGCTGGGGAGCAGGAGCAGGAGCAGGGCAGGGCAGGGGGATCCCCATTATTCCACCTCCACAGGGATGGGGTTCACCTGCCCCCCCACCTCCGGCTGCTTCCTGCGGGCGTCGGGGGGCGGCCGGGGCGGGGGGTTGCTGGGGGGCAGCTTCATGGTGCCCCCCCCTTGGGGCCTCTCCCGGGGCTTCTGCTCGATGGGTCTCCACTCCTCCCCTCGGACTGCAGCCTGTGGGGTCACAGGAGTGCCAAGGATCAACCCCCACCCCAAAAAAGGGGCTGCTGGGGGCAGGGAAAGCACAGAGGGACCAGAGTGGAGGATGTGACATGACCCCTGTCCACCTGTTTGGGACAGGCTGTTCCTGCAGCCCCATCTGGGAATGCTTCTGGAATTCACATGGAAGCACTGGTGCATTGGTTTTAGGGGCGGCCTCCCCCTCCCAGCCCCCCAAAGCCCCCAAAGCCCCTCTGCACTCACCAGCAGGTAGATGCCACTGGCAATGCCCAGGCAGACGGTGCCCAGGATGGTGGAGAGGAGGAATCCAGCAGGGACAGCCAGGCTGTGACAGAGATTTGGGGTTCAGAGGGTGCCAGGGGGGCTCATCCCCCAGCCCCGACCCTGCACCCCACTCACGCAGCGTGGAGGACGGCTCGGATGTAATAATTCCTGGTGAGGGGCCCCAGGAGCTTCACCACGGCTGTCAGGTACTTCTGGCCACTGCAGGGTGACAGCAGGGGGTCACTGGGGCTGTCCCCACCCTCGGGGGACAGCCAGCCTCCAGGGACCCCCATCTCTGCGAGGAACCCACCCGCTGGATCCTGTGTTTGGGGGGCACCAGGGGGGACACAGCACTCACCACCTCTCCATGGTGGAGCCCCTTTTCCGTTTGCTCCTGGGATACTCGAGCAGGCACACCAGGACGCCTGCAGCGCTGCCGGGGTGTCAAGGAAAGGCGGGATGGGAGCGGGAATGGCCCCAAGGAACATCCCAAAAAAGGGCAGGGAACGCCCAGCTGGGAGCACGGTGAGGAGGAGATAAGGATGTGACCCCTCCCCGGTCGGGACGGGGCTTTCCCGCAGCCCAGCGCCGGGAATGCTCTCGGGAAGGATACATGGAATACGCCGCGAAGTACCAGCCCTTGAACTGCCCCGCCACGGCCACGATGCCGCCCGTCAGCAGGACTGCGGGAACAGCCGGGATGGAGCGGTCACAGCGGGGCGGGATACCCACCCCAACCCGGGATACGGACCCCAACCCGGGATACAAACCCCTAAAGCGGGATACAACCCCCAAACGGGGATACAAACCCCCAAACCGGGATACAAACCCCCAAACCGGGATATACCCACCCCAACCCGGGATATACCCACCCCAACCCGGAATACAACCCCCAAACCGGGATACAAACCCCCCAAACCGGGATACAACCCCCAAACCGGGATATACCCACCCCAAACCGGGATACAAACCCCTAAACCGGGATACAAACCCCCCAACCCGGGATACAAACCCCTAAACCGGGATACAACCCCCGAACTTGGATACAACCTCCCAAACCTGTTATGCAGCTCCCAAAACCCCGGATACAGCCCCGAGCTCAGGATATGGCCCCCAAACTCAGGATCCAGCCCCCCGCAATCCCCCAGCCCGGGGTTATGGCCCTGGGGACACACGGGACCCCAGCCCGGGGTCATGGCCCTGGGGACACACGGGACCCCCGGATCCGGGGAGGACCCCTGGGGGTCCCCGGCCCCGAGCGCTCCCGAAGCGGATGCGGGGGCGATGCTGGTGCGGGACCCCCGGGCTGGGGAACTCCGGGGCCTTGGGGGAGGTTTTTGGCCTCGGGAAAGGCCCTGGGACCTTGGGGGAGTTTTTTGGCCTCGGGAACGGCCTTGGGGGAGGTTTTTGGCCTCGCGGCCGGAGCAAGAGGAGAGCGGAGGAGGAGAGAACGGAACCGAAGAAGAGAGGGCAGAGGAGGAAGAGAAAAGGAGGAAGCGAAGGCTCCAGCCCCGCCGGGCCGGGACTTCCCGGCCGTCCCCCGCCCGCACCCGCAGCCCGGTGGGACCGGGACCCCACATCTCATCCCAGCCCATCCCCGGGGCTCGGCATCCCCAGCCCGCGGGGCGCTCACTTCTTCAGAGCCCGGGGACTTTCCGGAGTGCCCCAAACCCCCCCAAACCCCCTCACACTCACTGAGCCCGGCGGCGAGCGCCTGCTCGTTCGCCCACATGGCCCACTCGATCTGCCCCATGGCCCGCGACGGAACCGGCCCGAGCGGGTTCGGCTGCTCCGCTCGGCTCGCTCCGAACGGGTTCGGCTGCTCCCGGCTCCGCTCGGCTCGGTCCAACTGGGTTCGGCTGCTCCGCTCGACTCGCTCCGAACGGGTTCGGTTGCTCCCGGCTACTCCCGAGCACCTTCGGCTACTCCCGGCCCCGTCGGGTTCGGCCCAGCCCGGCCGGGTTCGGCTCGGCCCGGTCGGGTCCTGCTCGGCCCGGTTCGGTCCGCTCTGCTTTGCTCTGCCCGCTGGAGCTCGGCTGCTCCCGGTGGGCCCGGCCCGTCCCGGTTCGGCTCCGCTCGGCCGGTCCCGACCCGGAAGGCGGGTGCGGCGCTACCAGCGCAGGCCACGCCCCATTCGTATCGGCCACACCCTTTTAATATGCCACACCCAATTGTATTAACCACACCCATTTTCCACAGGCCACGCCCCCACGGGGACACGGCACCGGCCCGGGGCCACACCGGGGCCACGGCGGTGACAGGAATGGCACGGAGGGACAGGGCCAGCCCCGGGGACAACAGGGGCCATGCGGGGCGACAGGACCCGTCCCAGCAGCAGGGACAGAGGAGGGATGGGGACAGGATCAGCCCTGCAAGGGACAGGGAGGGGACAGGGGATGTGGCATGTACAAGGGACCGGGACATGTGGGAGGATAGGATCAGTGACAACTTGGGGGCATATGGGACAGGAGATGTCCCCACAAGGGACACAGGGGGATGGGGTCATGTGGGGTGGCAGGGCTGTGCAGAGTAACAGGACCAGCCCCAGGGACTGTCCCCATCTCCTGCTCCCCTCCCACCCCAACACACAGAATGTGACACCCCAAAACAGCACTGGAACCAGGAACCCTGTATTTCCTTACAAAAGATTAAAAACCAGCCCCGGGGTGACATCCTGCCCCAGGGCTGGGGACAGCTTTGCAGCAGGCCTGGCTCAGGGTCCTGAGGCCCGCTGGTGGCACTGGCAGAGTCCCCCCGGTGTGTCCCAGCTGTCCCAGTGTCACCGGGGTCAGGCACGGCTCCGGGGCAGCCCGTCCGGGCCCAGGAGATGCTGGCTGGGGTCATCCACGAGCTGGGGACCAGGGCCAGGCTGTGGGACAGGACACGGGTCAGGGACACCGGGGAGCTCCACTGCCTGCAGGGCCCCCCTGCTGTGGGTGGGGGGCAGCTCTGGGCACCACGGACCCCAAAAGGTCACCCCAGTGGGAACGTGTCCAGAAATGGGGTCCTGCCCACCACCCTGGAGATGGGGACAGGGATGGGGTCCTGGAAACCCCTGGGGATGGGGACAGGGATGAGGCCCCACATACCCCCCCGGGAACTGGGACAGGGATGGGGTCCTGGACACCCCTGGGCACAGCAGTGGGGTCCCACACCCCCTCAGGGGCAGGGATGGGAGCAGGGATGGGGTCAGAGCCCCCCCCTGAGGCCATGTCCCCCCACCCTCACCTTGGTGTGCAGGATGTACTGGACAGCCCCGGGCACAGGCTCGGTGAGCACGGCAGCCTCCAGCTCCGGCGGCAGCACAGCCGAGCCCAAGGGCAGCCCCCGGACAAACCTGTGGCACAGGGAGCGCTCAGTCCCCGTGTCCCCAGCATCCCCAGCACCCCCACCCTCCCCAGTAAGCAGGGGGTTCCCTTACTGGTCCCCGTTGGTGGCGGGGGGGAAGCTGCGCCTCACCACCTCCACGAACTCAGCCACGGTGTCGGCCAGCGCAAAGATGACGGCGTTGGGGCCGGCGTCGAAGGTGTAGGCGACCTGTGGTGGCATCGTGGGGACATGGGGACGGACGTGGGGACCCAGGTGAGGGCCACGGTGCCGTGGCAGCCCCGGGGCCCCGCGGGTACCTTGGTGTGGCCGTGGTGGGCGTTGTAGCGGTGTGCCAGCGCGATGATGTGGCGCGACACGTCCGTCAGGTAGAAGATGGGCGGGAAGGTGTCCAGGCAGGTGGCGTGGAACTGGTTGCTGTCCCTCATGGCCAGCTGGCCAAAGCCCTCGAAGTCACGGTCACGGATGTGCTGCATCATCTGGGCCAGGCGCTCGGGGACCACCACCTCTGCCCGGTGCTGCCACAGCAGGGGGGTCACCATCAGCCCAGTGACACCCATGGCAGGCAGGTCATGGTCACCCCAAATCAGTGACAACCACAGCAGGGGGGTCACCATCAGCCCAGTGACACCCATGGCAGGCAGGTCATGGTCACCCCACATCAGTGACAACCACAGCAGGGGGGTCACCATCGGCCCAGTGACACCCATGACAGGCAGGTCATGGTCACCCCACATCAGTGACAACCACAGCAGGCAGATTGTGGCCACCCCAGTTTAGTGACGTCCATGGCAGGAGGGTCACAGTTACCCATATTCGGTGACAACCACAACAGGTGGGTTGTGGTCGCCCTGAATTTGGGGATACCCACAGGAGGAAGGTCACTGTCCCCCCAGTTTGGTGACACCCACCCTCTGTGTGGCACTGCACACCCTCCAGCCCCATTCCAAGGGAAAGGGGACCCTGTCCCTGCCCGGGCAGGACGAGTCCCGTGTCCCCCTACCTTCAGCAGGGGACTGGTCTCCACGCTGGTCTGCATGCCCGCCGTGCTGCCCACTGGCTTCTTCTCCCCACTGACCTGGGGGGACACAGGCACTGGGACACGGCCCCTCCTGAGCCCCCCGAGTCCCAAATCCCACCCAAATCCCGTGCCAGCCCCTCACCACCAGGACGAGGACGCGGAGCTCCGGCCAGTGCGTCTCGGGGGCCACCTGCAGGGCCAGGCTGTCGGTGCCATCGGGGCGCTCCCCGCGCTGCCACTGCACGAAGCCACCGAACATGCTGCGGCAGGCACTGCCCGAGCCCCGCCGCGCCACCTCGGACAGCTCCTCCTCCAGCCCGTAGAGCCGGGCCAGCGCCGACACTGCGGGGACAGGCACAGGGGACAGCCCTGTCACCCCTCCTGCTGCCACCACAGAGCTGGGCCAGCACCAACACTGACAGGACAGGCAGAGGGGACAGCCCTGTCACCCCTCCCAGCCCAGAGGGGACAGCCGAGGGTTGGGTTGGCCCCAGACGCACCCAGGCAGGCGTAGCCAGCAGCAGAGGAGGCGAGCCCGGCGGCCGTGGGGAAGTTGTTCTCGGAGGCGATGTGGATCTTGTAGGAGAGGCTGAGAGCGGCCGCGTCCTCACCGCCCCCGCGGCGCTTCCGTGCCAGGCGCCGCACTGCGGGGACAGTGGGGTCAGGGACAGAGGGGTCAGTGGGGTCAGGGACAGTAGGGACAGAGGGATCAGGGACAGTGGGGACAGCAGGAAAAGAGGGGTCAGGGAGAGCGGGGACAGGGGACAGTGGCGTTGGGGACAGCAGGGACAGCGGAATCAGGGACAGCAGGGACAGGGACAGTGGGGACAGCAGGAACAGCAGAGACAGCAGGACAGGACATCAGGAGACAGTGAGGACAGTGACAGCGGAGACAGCAGCAACAGTGGGGACAGCAGGGACAGCCCCGGTCAGGGGACGCTCACCCTCGCGCAGACAGGCCTGGACCCGCGGGTGCCCCACGTCCGCCTCCTTCCCGTTGAGCCACAGCCGGTCCTCTGTGAAATCCCGGCTGGCGGCTGCCGTCGTGGTGGTCTTGAGCTGTGGGGAGAGAGGGATGGGGCTCAGCACCCCTGGGGGCTGGTCCTAAACCTGGTCCTGGTCCTAAACCTGGTGCTGGTCCTGATCCTAAACCCGATCCTGGCCCTGGTGCTGACCCACCTGGTCCTGGTGCAGTGTCACGCTCAGGGAGGAGTTGATGGGCAAGATGAGGTCGGTGTCTCGCTTGCCCCCTGCAAGAGAGCACGGCATGGCACGGCTTGGAATGGCACGAAATGGCTAGGAATGGCATGAAAGCTCGATGGCACTGATGGACCAGCAAAGCATAGCATGGCACAGCCAGGAATGGCACGGAATAGCCAGGAATGGCATGGCTAGAAATGGCATGGCACAGCCGGGAATGGCATGGCATGGCTAGGAGAGGCATGGAACAGTTCAGAATGGCACCGGTGGACACAAAGCAAAGCATGGCATAGCAGCGCTTGGCACGGCATGGCACGGCTTGGAATGGCACGGCACGGAACAGCACGGCAAGAAGGGACACAGTGCAGCCCAGCCCAGCCCGACCCGGCCCGACCCGGCGGGACACGGCACACCCAGCCCAGCCCGGAGCCCGTGTCCGCCCCGGCCGTGTCCCGGCACTCACAGTACTTGATCACGGCGATGTTCACCGGGGCCGTGCAGGTAGCCATGGTCAGTGCCCGCTCCGCCGCCATCGCTGCCGGCCGTGCTCAGGCCCCGCCCCCGCGCCACGCACGTGACCGTGGCCTGCGGCCGGTCCCGCCTCGCCATTGGTGGAGAGCGCAGCACCCGGTTCCCAACAGCCAATGGCAGCGATCGGACCACGGGCGGCCACGCCCCCTGAGCGTGCTGGGCGGGGCCTGCGGGGCGCCATTTTTGAATTGGGCAAGACCTGTGCATGCGCAGATGCTCCCGGTACCTTCCCGGTGCTCCCGGTACCACTCTCGGTTCTGTTCCCGGTACCGCTCCCAGTGCTCCCCGCACCGCTCGGTCCCCAGTACTGCCCCAGTGCTCCCAGTACACCTCCAGTGCTCCCGCACTCCCTGTCACCTTCACATCCCAAATATCCAAATATTCCCGGTATAAAAACACCGGATCCCTGGAAGTGTCCAAGGATCCATGGATCCAAACGTCCCTAGTGCTGTCCCCGCTGTCCCTGGGAGCTCTCTGAGTGCTCCCACAGCCTTCAGGGCCACTGTATCTCAGTGCCCCAGCATCCCAGTTCTCCCAGTATCCCTCCAGTGCTTCCCCCCAGCAGAGGCCACACGTGGATGAAACTGCCTTTATTGAGAAAAATGGTTTGCTACAAATACGTCATCGAGTTAATTCCTCTTCAAAAAACAGGACGGCTCGTTAAAAGTTCTAATTATGCAAAAAAGTGGTGGGTGATGCACTGGTGGGCACGGCCAGTGGGATATCCATGGACCCCTGGCACAGAGGGGACCCCTGGCACGGCCTGGTGTGGCCCCTCACACCCAGGGCCTTAAAGTGCTTTACAAAAGCAGCTCTTGCTGCCCCTGCTCTGTCTCTGTGGGGCAAAAAGGAGAAGGAAAAGGAGGAGAGAGGGAAGGAGCCCGAGGTTAACAGAGCTGGATCTCTCATGGAGGCTGCTCCAGCTGCTGAGGGTCCCAGCTGAGCACAGGACAGGGGAATGCTCTTGGGTCCCTCCTGGAAGATTCCAGTGCTCTCCATCCCACAGGAACATCCCCCAGGTGCCAGCACTGCAGGGCAGGTCAGAGAAGGTCCCATCCCTTTCCCTGCCCTGCCAGGGGAGCTCAGAGCTCCCCAAATCATCCAGCACTATGAAAACCAAAACAAACCCCAAGGCAGTATTGCTAGAGCAGAGCTGGAGCCAGGTTTTGGATAAAGCTCAGGAATTCCTCGAGCAGAGGGGGCCTCTCCCAGCCTTTCCCTGCAAATCCTGCAGGAAGGCTCTTGGGAATCACCCCGTGGCCGGTGCCATCTCCCTGCCAGCCTCTCCCAGCCCTCCAGAGCCAACCCCAGCAGCAGCAGGCAGGGCTGAGAGGAAGGGGCAGGGGCAAGGGGGCACCAGGATGCTGTGGAGCACCTTGGATCAACAGTGCCCCCATTCCCAGGGAGGGATTCCCACAGGGAGATGCAATCCCTGATTTCTGGGGGGGATCAGCAGCTCGGGGCTGGGATCCTGCATGGACAGCCATTCCACGGGCAACCAGCACCTGGATCCAACCCAACCATCCTCCTGCTCCCTCACAGGCAGAGGAATTCTGCTGAGGGAAGGGAAAGGCCCAGAAATATCCAGGGATTTCCCAGAAAGATCCCTGCACTTTCCCCTACCTCAGAGTCCGACCCGCTCCGGGATCCAGCTCCTGCCTCCTGCCCCATTCCCAATCCACGTGTTCATTTGCTTGGGTTATCTGTGTAAAAAATAAACTTTCTTGATAATGTTCCATAAAAATACTCTTGTCCTGGGTGGCAGATATTGCAGAGTGAAGGGAGAGCAGCTTCTGACCCCGCTCTAGAAAACGTGGAAAAGGCTTCACTGCTTTGTGTAGAAAAAGGCAAGGATTTGGTGTCCCAAGAGCCGGTACAAAACAAGGAAGGGGAGGATTCCCTGGATGCTGGATGCCGTCCTCCAGGCCTCCTCTGAACCACTCTTCAGTCTCATCCTGGGATTCAGGTGAAGGAGGCAGCTCCAGCCTCCAGCACGGGGGTCAGGACAGCCTGACATCTCTAGAAAAATCCTTGGAGAGTTTAAAAAAAGAAGCTCCATGCTGCCTTCCTCCTTTTTTAAAGGATGTGGCTGATTCCAGTCCCAAAGGAGAGTGTTTGGCATCCAATCTATCAGTTTCAGGTACCTATTCTGCTGCACCAGAGAGCAGGGACGAGTGTGCCAAAAAGCATCTAGCAATAAATAGATCTGGACACAGGGCTAAGCTCCCAACACGGATATTAAACCCCAATCCAAGGATTGATCCCAGCCCTGCTCCACAGCTCTCTGCTCACTCGCTGGGACAACTGGAGAGGCTCCACCTTCTTCAACAAGGTGGGAATTGCAGTGGGAACAGAGGCAGCAGAGGGGCTCCAGAGGGTTCCTGGAGTGTCCAGAAGGAGCCAGGGCAGGGAGAGGGATCAGCCTCAGTTCTCAGAGAGGGACAGAGCCAGGGCTGCCTGCAACGCTGCCTCCTCGTCGATGTTGTAATCCTGGAAAGCAAAGAGGGCAGCTCAGGAGAGCTGGCACAGCCAGGGCACACTGTGCCCACGGAGCCCTGCCTGCTCCTCGTGGAGCCTGAATTCCCCTGGCACACAGACCCCAGGAATGCCACCCGTGCTCTCTAGGGTGTCCTCTGTGCCCACACCCCTCTCCTGCCCAGGCTCTCACACCTGCCAGGGGGGATGGAACCTGCCCACACAAGCTGAGACCAAAGGGTGAAGCCTTCCAGCAAAGGCCAGGGGTTTTTGCAGAGCTCTGGGTTGGGATATTCCTCTGAAAATGCCTGGAGGTTCTTTTTCCTGACATCTCTCCAATGAAAGCAGGATGGGAACAGAGCCTCCCCTGAGGCCAAGGCTGAGCCATCACCACTGCCCCCCACACAGGAGGGGTCAGGGGCCCCCCATGTGCAGCAACCACACCCCCCCAAACCCCTGGGCAGGGCTGCTCCCACCCCCTGCTCCCAAAACCTCCAAGAAAAGGAGTTTTGTGTTACAGCTCCTCAGGGGAAGAGTTCCATGGAAAAACCCATTTTGTGGAGTGCAGGAACAACCCCCTCTCCTCCTGGTGTGTGTGAGGACACCCTGGTGGCTGCGGGGCTCTCATGGGTGGGACACATGGTTTCACCTCCTGGCACAGGACACGGCTCAGGGTCAGACTCACCACGAAGGTGTCGTAGGAGAACTTGTGCCTGTGGAGCAGGTGCTGCAGGAAGTTGGCACTCTTGTAGCTGGGATCCCCCCAGGGCATGGCCGAGCACACCGGGCACACCTGTGGGGACATGGACACGGGATGGTGGCACCTGCACATGGCCTTGGACACTGCCAGGGATCCAGGGGCAGCCACAGCTGCTCTGGGAACCTGTGCCAGGGCTTCCCCACCCTCACAGGGAAGGATTTCTTCCTCATATCCAACCCAAACAAACTCTCTGGCAGTTTGGATCCACTCCCCCTTGTCAATAGCCTCTCTCCACCTTTCCTGAAGGTCCTGGAAGGCCACAATTAGGTCTCCCTGAAGCTTCTCTTTCCCAAGCTGAACAATCCCAATTTTCTCAGCCTTTCCTCACGGCAGAGCTGCTCCACCCCTCTGATCACCTTCATGATCTCCTCTGGAGCTGCTCCATCAGCTCCAGGTCCTTCCTGTGCTGAAGATCCCAAGTTCCCCACCTTGGTCAACCCAGAGGGAACAGGGAGAGGAAATCCAGCACCACCTGGTTTGCAGGAACAGGGGGATGGAGGCAGCTCATTCCAGGGAGCCTCTAACAAAGCAGAGACAAATCCCCATCTCCCAAAGGGATTTAAACCAGCTGGAACACAGCTGTGCCTCCACAAACACCCTGATGCTGCAGGGTGGGGCTGGTTTCCAGAGCTGTCCCACACTCCCCAGCAGCACTCACCACTTTGTTGGGGTCATTCCTGTGGTTCTCCATGCAGTGCTTCACCAGCTCCTGCTGGTCCAGGTTCCGCGCCCCGCAGTACGGACACACGAACGTGGAGCGGTTGGGAATGTTGCTGCAGAGAGCAAGGATGAGCTCAGATCCCAGGGGAGGCTGCACTGCCTCCTTCCACACTAACACACAGCTCTGTGACAGCAGGAGCCAGCCCAGCCCCTTCCAGCTTCCCAGCCTGGGTGGATCCTTCATCCCACCCCACACCCCAAAACCCGGAGCAGCAGCGCCAGGAGGGAACAGGTGCTGCTCTTCCTCCCAGGGACAGGCACAACACACACCTGGATTTTGGGGCAAGCAGGGAGGGCCCTGTTTCAGCCATACCTGGGAATAGGCTGGGATGTGGGGACCACTGGAACAAACTTGGGGCAGTTGGCCATCTGCTCCTGCACCTTGGCGCAGGACGAGATGTGAGAGCGCATTTTGGCCAGGGTCACCTGCAGGAGGGGGACAAGAAACACTCGTGGAGCTGCAGAAACACCTGCCAGGAGCCAGGACAGCAGCTGGGCTGGGAGTGAGCTCTGCTCCACGACCCACAGCAGTGGGAATGCTGCACCCATGGAGGGGTGGACAGCTGGCGTGCAAGCCCAAGCTGAGGTAATAGGAGAAATAACAATTGATGATTTTCCAGTGTTTCCATAGCAAGGAAGAAGACAAGGCCATCAGCATGGAAACAGATTAGAAAAGATACATGAAAATTTTTGTAAGTATAAGTAGATGTGTATATGTGCCTTATTAAATTTCTGTAAAACTTTTACCAATTATACTGGCGTTAATTGCTTTGCACCAACGAATATAGTGAGTTATTGTGATGTAGTTATTGACTTAAGATCACACTTTTTTAAGAGTATATAAGCTGGAGAACACACAGAATAGAAAACTTTTTTCTTCTTAGACCTTGATCACGTGTGTTTGTCACATCCAGTCAAACTGTGACATGCACCCATCCATCCTTCCTCACAGGACGGAGATTTGGGGCTGCAGGGACCCCCAGAGGTTCTGTCCCCATTCCCTGGGAGCAGAGCCTGACCCCCCTGGCTATCCCCTCTGTGCAGAGCCACAGGTGCCCCCAAGCCTCCTTTTCTCCAGGCTGAGGCTCCCCCAGCTCTGTTTCCTTCTCTGTACACATTCCAGAGGAGGATGAGGACAACAGGGACCATGAGGACAAGCAGCTGCACAGCTTTACCTTCTTGCTGCAGCCTCTGCAGGGAGCCTTGTAGGACGAGAGCTGTTTCTCCACGCTGGAAGCCTTCTCCACCTTCTTGGGGTCGAAGGGCACGCGGCAGAGCGGGCACAGCGGGGAGGGCACCTGCAGGCAGGGCTGCAGGCATTCCCCACAAAACCTGGGGGCACAGGGGGGCCCTGAGCACCTGCAGGCAGGGCTGCAGGCATTCCCCACAAAACCTGGGGGCACAGGGGGGCCCTGAGCACCTGCAGGCAGGGCTGCAGGCATTCCCCACAAAACCTGGGGGCACAGGGGGGCCCTGAGCACCCCGGGCACAGCAGCACCCCAGCAGGGCACCCCTGCTGCCCAGGATGCCCCAAAGCCAGCTGATGGGTTCTAGCTTTTTAGCAGTTTTAGGTTTTGTGTTTTCAGATTCTGGACTGCGTTGGTAATAACCCTGAACTCCATACAAAGTGTCAGCAGTTCTCCTCACAGCTCAGGCACACAGAACAATCCTTTTCCTCTCCTCAGGCACACAGAACAATCCTTTTCCAGCCCCAGAACCAAGGACATCACTGCAGCTTCAGGCCCAAAAAGTGCAAACAACAAAAAGACCCAAAAAGTGCAAACAACAGGGAATGGAGGAGAGCAAACTGGGAGGATGGGACTGCATAACCTGCAGCTGGAATTGGACAATTAACCCCAATATGGAAATGGACCAAATCTTATAAAAGTGTGAAAGCCTGTGACTTAGAGTCCATCCTGGGCTCTTATACTGCCCAAGGTGCATCCTTTGAAGGCTTCTTAATAAATCCCTATTTTACTCCTCTAACTCTGTCCAGCTTCTGTTCTAGGCAGCCTTTCAGGGCACCACAGGGATCAGCATTCCTACTGGGAGAACTGGGAGAACTGGGAGCAGGTGAGTCCCCAGGGAGCTCCTGCAGGCTCAGACAATTCCCCTGCTCCAAGGCTGCATCTGAAAGGAGCCCAAGCCCGTGCTGGGTATCCAGGCCAGGCAGGAGCCTGGATCAGCTCATTCCAAGGTCCTTACAGCCCCAGGAGCAAAGGAATCCCGTCCCCAAAATCCGATTATCCTGGCATTCCTGGTCCCTCCTGCTCACCAGGAACAGGGAATGAACCCCCCAAAGGCTCTGCCACTGCCAGGGCAGCGGGGATGGGCAGGGGGGATCATGGAGGGGTCAGGAATCGCCCCCAGCCCCAAACAAGCAGGGGTGAGGCGGTGCTGGGGCCCCCAACAAAGCCCTAGGACCCGGAAACATCCCCAAAATCAGATGGAAAAGCGATCAGGAGGTCCCCGAAATGCTGGGGGCACACGGGGGGGGGTCCTGGGGACAGCAGCCAGGCCTGGGAGCTGAGGGAGGGGAAGGGGTGGGATGGGATGAGGGCCCCGGTACCGAGCCATCCCCGGTGTGGGCCGGGGGTCCCGGTGCCGGCTGGGCTCACCGGGCAGAGCGCCCGCAAGGATCCCCGGCCGGCACAGCGCCCAGCCCCGCGTCCCGCCCGTCCCCGGGGCCGCCTCAGCCCGAGGGTCCCCGGGGGTCCCCGCCGCCCCCGCCCGGGCCCCGTCTCACGTGTGCCCGCAGCCCGCGATGCCGACGGCGCGGTGGAAAACCTCGAGGCAGATGGGGCAGCTGAACTGCGCCTCCAGCGCCTCGGCCGCGGCGCCGGGCCCGGGGGCGGCGCGGGGGGGCCCGGCCGGGCCCTGCGGCCGCTGCGCCGCCGCCACCAGCAGGCTCCGGAACATGGCGGCGGCGGCGGCTGGCGGGGCGGGCGCCACGTCATCGAGCGGCGCCAACGCGTCATCGCCGCGCGACGGGAGCGCACCGGGACACGGCGGGACCGAGAGGTGCCGAGTACGAGCCGAGCGAGGCCGAACGAGGCCGAGCGGAGCCAAGCGGAGCCGCGTGAGAGCCGAGCGGAGCCGAACGAGGCCAAGCGGAGCCGAGTGAGAGCCGAACGAGGCCGAGCGGGGTCCGAACCGAGCAGGGCCCCCGGGGACTCACCGGAACCCACCTGGACCCACCGGGACCCACCGGGGCCGAGTAGCGCCGCGATGTGCGACGTGGAGGGTGGCGGTGGCGGCTGCGGGGCGGACGCGGAACCGCCGCGGCGCCGCCGCGCACCGGCAGACAGGTGTGAGTCCGGTCCGGCCTCGGAATGGACCCTCGGGGCCGCTCCCGGTACTCCCCGGTATTTCCCCGGGGGTCCTGCCCGCCAGCACCCCCCGGTACCGCCCCGGTGTCCCTCCCGGTCCTGTCCCCGGTGTCTCACCGGAATCCCCCGGCCTGCCTCTGGTGTTACCCCCGGTACCGCCCCGGTGCCGCTCCCGGTATCCCTGCAGTGCTCCCCAGTGCCATCCCCGATCCCCCGCTCCCGGTAATCCCCCCGATATCTCTCGGTTCTACCCCCGGTAACATCCCGGTACCCCTGGTGCTGCCCGGGGGCCGGGAACCCCCCCTCCCTTCCTGCTCGGTAGCGCTCCCGGGGGCTCGGTCCCGATGTCCCCGGTGACCGGCCGTGTCCCCGCAGCCAGCCCCGAACGTGCATGAAGTGCGGGCAGAGCACGGCCGCGCTCGTCATCCGCGTCGGGGACCCGTTCTGCCGGTGAGGGACCGGGGACAGCGTGGCCATGGACAGCAGAAATTGGAGACATCGGGGCTTGGGGACATCGGGGCTGGGGACATCAGAAACTGGTGACATTGGGGCTGGGGACATCAGGGCTTGGGGATTTCAGAAATTTGGGACATCAGAAATTGGGGTCTTTGAGTCTCCAGAAGATGGAGGCTTGGGAACTTTGTGTCTTGGGGACATCAGGGACTGAGGGCATTTGTTCTCAGGGATGTTGTGTCTGGAGCATTGGGATGTTGGGGCTGGGGACATTGGATCTCTGGGACTTCAGGGTTTGGGGACATTGGGTGTCTGGGACATCGTGGCCAAACAAGATCAAGGCTTAGGGACTTTGAGTGTTGAGGACACAGAGGAGGGGGGACAGGAACGTTTGGGGTTGTGGCTCATGGGGGTCATTGGATCTCTGGGATGTTGGGGCCTGAGGATGCTGTTCTGGGGGACATCAAGGGGACTTTGGGGTGTAGGGTCTGGGGGTGTGGGCCTGGCCATGGCTCAGGAATCCCTGCGTCCCCGTGTCCCCCAGTGGCTGCTTCCGGGAGTACTTCGTGCACAAGTTCCGTGCCATGCTGGGCAAGAACCGCGTCATCTTCCCAGGAGAGAAGGTACTGACGGGCAGGGGGACCGCCAGGGGACCCGGGGGTGGCCCCAGGGCCCGTGACCATCCCTGCTGTCCCCACAGGTGCTGCTGGCAGTGTCGGGGGGCCCGGCCTCCAGCGCCATGGTCAGGCAGGTGCAGGAGGTGAGTGGGGACTCGGGGGGCACACGGATCATCCCCTCTCACCCCACAGCTCACCCCACTCCTCTCTCTGCAGGGACTCAGCCGGGAGGCAGCCAAGAGGCTCCGCTTCATCCCCGGCCTCGTCTACATTGAGGGTGAGGGAGCCTCTGTCCAGCTGCCCATTCCCAGCCCATCCCCTGCTCTATGTCCAGCTCTCCAGTCCCTGTTCCATGTCCAACTGTCCATTCTAACCCCATTCCCTACTCCTGTCCAACTGCCCAATCCCTGCTCCGTGTCCAGCTGCCCATTCCCAGCTGCCCATTCCCAGCCCATTCCCTGTCCTGCTGCCAGTTCCCAGCTCACTGCCTGTTCCTGCCCCATTCCCAGCCCTGCTGCCCATCCCTTGCACGTTCCCAGCCCCACTCCCTGCTCCCTGCCCTGTTACCAGCTCCCAGCACAGTGTCCCCTGCACTGTGCCAGGGCTGTGGAGCTGCCACCCTGGCCCCAGGGACAGGGCTGGCAATGTGGCAGCAGCCCTGGCACTGTCCCCTCCTTGCAGAGGGAGCTGTGCGCAGGCAGAGCCCGGAGCAGCGGCAGCAGACCCTGGCCCAGATGGAGACCCTGCTGCAGGCCACTGGCTTCCCCTACCACCTGATCCACCTGGAGGAGGTATTGGGGTGACATGGGACACGTGCTGAGGTGAGGGGACACATCTGGACAACTTGCCCTGTATCCCTCTGCCCCACAGGCGCTGGAGCTGCCCCCATCCATCTTACAGCCAGGGCCGGAGCGCGCCAGCACATCCAGCCCGTCTGGCCCTTCCTACAAGGAGGCTGTGGACAGCTTCATCCAGCAGCAGCGGCAGGATGGGGACAGTGGCACCTCTGTGCCTGGTCACAGCACCCCAGACACGCCAGCAGGAGCCACCCCCTGCCTGCCGGACGCTGCCCAAACCCAGGAGCTGCTCCGCAGCTTCGAGGCCGCGGCGACAGCGACGGCGCGGGAGGAGCTGCTGGAGATGCTGCGGTGAGGGACTGACCCTGCCTGGCACTGCTACCAGCTGGGCACAGGGTGGCTCTGACCCGCTGTCCCCTCGTGCCCAGGACCCACCTGATCGTGCAGACAGCCCGGGACAAGGGCTATGCCAAGGTGATGATGGGCGAGAGCCTCACACGCGTGGCCATCAAGCTCCTCACCAACCTCTCCCTGGGGCGCGGTGCCTACCTCGCTGTGGACACGGTGAGCTGGGGACAGCCACCCGCACCCCAGGGGTGACACGATGCCATGGGGGCGTGGTTTGGTGGTGGCACAGTCCCCTGGCAGCCCTGCACACCCACAGGGCTTCACAGACCAGCGGCATGGCGACGTGATGGTGGTGAGACCCATGCGGGACTACACGGCCAAGGAGATCGCCTTCTACAACCACTTCTTCAGCGTCCCCACCGTCACTGTGCCACCCCTCTTCACCAAGGTAGGGGGGCCCGTGGTGGGGAGCCCACGCTGTGTGTCCCCAGGGCAGAGACAGGAGCCCCAGTGCTGCCCTGCTCTCCCTGTTGTTCCCACAGCGCCGGGAGAAGCTCAGCATCCACCAGCTGGTCGAGCGCTTCCTGCTGGGGCTGCAGGAGGAGTTCCCCTCCACCATCAGCACTGTGTACCGGTATGGGGGGTTCAGGGGGGGGTACTGGGGGTGTGGGGGGATTGGGGTGCACTCACAACCCCCATTTTGGCTGCAGGACTGGGGAGAAGCTGAGCCCAGAGCCAGCCAAGGCCAGCAGCGAGTCACAGCGCTGCCTCCTCTGCCTCTGCGGCTTGGACACCTTTGGGGGTGAGTGGGGAGAGCACTGGGGACCTGGGGGATTTGGGGAGCAGCCGTGCACCCCTCGGTGACCCCCTGGCTCTTACAGAGGAGGAGCTGGCTCTGGAGCCCACGCTGATCTGGGAGGAGCCAGTAGCAGGGTGAGCACATGGGCTGGGGGCATTCCAGGATTCCACAGCCACTCCCAGGCCACCGCAGTGGCACCGTTGAGTGTCCCTGTCCTCCCCTGTCCCACAGGGTTGAAAGCAAAGCTGCCTACATCCCCCTGCTGTGCTACAGCTGCCGCCTCACCTTCAAGGAGCTGGTGAGGTTTTGGGGTGCAGAGGGTGGGTCTTGGGGGTGGTGGGGGTCCCCAGGCTCACGGCCTCTCTCCTGCAGGGTCCCCTTGACACGCTGCCACCCTACGTGCGCGCCGAGGGCCAGCGCAGGATCCGCAGGTACCGGGGCTGGGGGGCCCCTGGGGCTGGGGGGCTCCTCCCTACCTGCTCAGCCCCCGAGGCCGTGTCCATCCAGTGTCTGTCCCCTGTAGAGCTGAGATGGAGCAGAACCAGGAGACCCAGGAGTCCAGCGAGAGCTGAAGGGGTTGTGGACAGCGGGGGACATGTCCCCATCCCACTGCTGGGGCACTGCCACTCCTCAGGGCTACATTCCTGACACCCAGGCAGCTGCTTTTATACCCCATTTCTGTGCCAGCCAGGGGCAGGGAGAGCCCTCATCCCCATTTATTGGAGGTTGGGGGGCAGGTCCCTGGTCCCCCCCACCTCCCTGCCCCAGCTGCCTGTGAGCCAGGGAGGCCTCAAGTTTGTTTTATTCGGTATCTGTATAAATAAAACATTTGAATTATTAAAAAAAAAAAAAAAAAAACAAACCCAAAGTCACAAGTGTCTAAAGTCCAACTGGGGCTGCCAGACCTCCTCAAACGTGGGGGGCCACAACCCAGGACCCCCATCCTGGAGCTGGGGTGGGGGGGGGCTATTGCTTGAGTTCAACCTGGTTCTGGAGCAGGGCTGGGGCCCGCAGGGAGGGGGCACGGGCTGGCTCTTGACCCCCCCATCCCCACCTGGCAGCCAGGGGTGCCCAGTGGGTGGGGTGGGGTGGGGGGGCCACCTCCTGTCCCCCCTCCCCGGGAAGGCACAACGTGGTCTGTGCACATCGGACGGCTTCAAAGCAATGTAAGAAAAACATCCAGAAAAAATCCTCCCTCCAGGGAGTGCCCAGAACCCCAGCTCCCAGTGCCTCCCGGGCCGGGACGCAGCCCCAGCCGGGGGGGCTGGTTAAGGCATTGGCGGTGATGTCCCTGCCAGGGGAGGGGGGTGCAGCCCCTTCCCCTTATTCCTTCTCCCGCGTCCACTTGATCATGGTCTCGGGCGAGCGGTAGAGGAAGATGAGCTTGGCGTAGAGCTCCTCCTCCAGCTCCAGCTCGCCCGTCTCCCGCACCAGGAAGATGTCCTGGCACAGCTTCAGGATGCGATCCACGTAGGGCAGCTCCTCGAACATGATGGAGTGCGAGACCTCGCTGAAGAAGCCCCGCACGAACTTGCCAATCACCAGCACGACGGACACATAGAGCCCCATGATCCTGCAAGAGGGGAGCACATCCTGAATCCCACCACAGCCATTCCCTCCGTGTTGCGGTCTGATGTCATAGCCTGGCTCAGGTATCCCAGTTCTTTCCCTGGGTGTGCCAATCACCTCTCCCTTCCCCTCCCTTGCCCCTGCTGAGTGCTGTCCGTCCATCTTGGCATTCCAGAAAGGGCTTCGTGTGATTGGCAGAGTCCAAAAGATGCCTCTCAGCCCTGGGGGGCATTGGGCCATCCAGCTGTCCTTTGTCCCTTTGTCCCTCCCCTCCTGTACCCGGTTGGTGGCTCCCTACCCCTTCCCTGCCCCTCTCCCCGGGGTTCAAAGGAACAGCAACCACGGGCTCGGGGAGTTCTGTTGGAGCTGGTGCTGCATTCAGAGGCCTGAGGGCCAGAATAAAGCTCTGGATCCAAACCCTCCATCAGAACCGACTCCTTTCCTTCACCATCACCTTAAAGCTTCTCCACAGAGGGAAACCTGAGCTCCTGCAAGCCTGGGCTTGTCCCAGGCACCCAGGTGCAGCATCCAGCCAGCCAAAGGTGTCTCTGAGGTGAATCCACCACACATCCAGCCAGCCAAAGGTGTCTCTGGGGTGAGTCCACCACAGCTGCTGCCTTTGGTCAAGCAGCAAGGGCCAGACGAGCCCAGGCACGTCCCATCTGGCTATACTGGTATTTAATTCCAATGCCTCCGGATCCCCCCTCACCCTGGCACCCTCCACCTACCCGTAGCCAGCCAGGAAGCCCAGGCTGGGGGGGCTGACTTTGTCGTTGAAGATGACCATGGGGAGGATGTTGCCAGCCTTGGGTGGGGCGTCCTTCTGCCTCAGCACCCACCACTCCACAAAGTGCTCACCAGGGCCAGAGCCCCTGCGCTCCTGTTTCAGCTGCAACTCCACGTCCAGGTAGTTCTCCTCGCCATCTGCAGAGGGTGACACCGTGAGGGCACGGCACAGTGGCTGCTGTGCTCTTGAGGACAGATTTTGGGTGGGAGCGACACAGCGGGGCTCGCGTCCTCGCTGTCCAAGGGGCTGGCACCATCAGGTGTGCTCCCAGTGCTGATGCCTTAGGGAGGGACACACTGGGACTCATGTCCTCCCTGTCTTCAGAGAGGTGGCACCCAGTGCTGGTTTTCTTGTGGGGGACATGTTGGGACCTACCTGGCAGCAGCTGCTCGATGGGTTCAGCTTCGAGGCCAGTGGATGCCCGGATGTATTTGGGGAAGAGGTTTTGCAATGCCCTGCAAGAAAGCGGAGTGATGGGGGGGTTACACCATCCCACTGAGCCCAGGGGTCCGGCCACCCCCTCAGGGGACACTCACACGGGCTCAGTCCTGGTGCCAGCCAGCAGCTGGGCCAGCTGCAGGCGCTCGGGCGTGCCGGGGTCCAGGTCTGTGCTGTGTTTGCCGTAGGCGTTCTCCACCGTGCCCCCCTTGCTCAGGTCCCTGCGGGCACGAGAGGCTCAGTGTGGGCAGGGGGGTGCAGGCAGGGCTGGCTCCTCCCTGGCCGTGCCCGAGGTACCTCTGGAAGATCCAGCTGAGGTGCAGGGTGATGTCAGAGGAGCCGTTCTGCAGCTCCAGCCGCATCTGCTCGCGGCTGGGGGGGCTGATGCCCCAGAGCGAGCCCGAGCTGCCCTCGATGCGGGCGGTCACGATGTCCTCCACGTCGTAGAGGCTGATGAACTGCATGGCCAACTGCCACCGAGGGGGACACAGCTCAGCCCCTGCCCTGGGGGCTCTGCCAGCCCCTGCCCCGGGCAGCCAGCAGGGATTTTTTGGGGTGGGGATTTACCAGCTCGCTCTCAAACTCTTTGGTGAGTTCCTCGTAGTCCTCGTAGCTGAAGGGCTGGATGTATTGCTGCTGAGAGCTCGTGCTGAACAGAGGCTGAGGAGGGGGACAGGGGGACATCAGCCAGGCAGGGCACCCTGGTGTCCCCTCTGGGCAGCCCAAGGGCCACCCCCACATCCTCACCTCGTACCCCCCCAGCTTGAGGGTGACGGTGACATCGATGGGGTGGTTGATGATGCCCACCACAGAGCGCACCAGGGACATGAAGAGCAGAGGGAACCAGATGATGCCCACGAGGAAGAGGATGATGAGGCCGCCCATGCCGTACTTCACCACCTTCTTCTTCTTCTGCCCCTTGGGCTGGGGGTATTTCTGGGGTGGGGGGAGACAGTGCACAGTGTAGGGTGGGCTCAGGGGGACCCCAACAAACGCCCAAGAGGGGTTTAGTGAAGGACCCTTCCTGGCATAGGGGCTGTACCTTCTCAGTCTCCCGGCTGCACTTGATGATGAAGATGTTGGCGTAGATGTCCTCCACACACATCCAGTCAGAGAGGGACAGCGTGGTGTCCGTCCACACCCAGTCCATGACGGCCCGCAGCTCCACCAGGAAGGGCACGAGGCGGAACCTGGGGGGCACACAGGGACAGGGCAGTGGTACGGCACCCTCGGCGTGCCCGGTGCTCCCTGTGGCCCCGTGCCCTACCCCTGGAAGAGGAAGAGGTTGAGGTGGTTGTATTTCTTGGTGAGGAAGTTGCCCAGGATGCGGGTGGGGTAGCCACAGCGGATCTGGTAGGCCGACAGTCCAAAGTAGATGCACTTCACAAAGTACCACAGCTGGGCCACCGTGTTGTGGCGGAACAACCTGTGGGAGGGACGTGTCACCACCCTTCAGCCACCAGCCTGGGCCACCGCGTGGGCTGGGGGACACCAAGGTGCCACACCGTGCTGTGGCGGGGAATCCTTTGGGACGTGCCTTTGGGTGACGTAGGGCAGGATGAAGAACATCCAGATGTGGATGCCGAAGACCAGGATGACCTGGAAGACGAGCTTGCCCAGCACGCTCTTGCGGAGGTAGAGCGCGCGGTCGATGACCATGGTGCTGAACTGGAAGAGCAGCATGAACAGGAAAGCCTCTGGCACTTGGTTTTCCAGCAGCGAGGAGGTGATATCGGCAGCCGCCGTGTATTTCTGGGGGGCAGGAGAGGTCAGGACCCAGCCCAGCCTCACCCCGTGGTGGAGGCAGGACAGTCAGGGCCCTGTGGGACTCCCTGCTCACCCCAAAGGCCCAGAAGCCGAAGACGATGATGATGAAGCCGACCACGTCAGCCAGGAACATGTAGGCGTAGACGTCGGTGGCTGCACGGCTCTGCGTGTCCATGATGTCCCGGCAGAACTCGCACACTGGCTGGTACACATCGTGTGCCCTGCAGGGACAGGGGACACAGGACACAGGGGACAGGTGACAGGGACTGCACCCCACAGCCCCCACCCCAACCAGCACCCCCACAACTCACATGGTGAGGAAGAAGCCCTTGACCCGCAAGCCAAACGCCTTCAGCTTCCTGTGAGCGTGGCTCTCTTCTGACACCTCCGCCTCTTCCTCCTCCTCACCCCCTTGAAGTGAGGCACAGCGTGGGTGACAGCCAGGGTCCTGCAGGGCCACATCCTGCCCGACCCCAGCACCCTGGGGGTGGCAGCTTTGCTCCTCAGCAGGACACGAGGGTTGGGAACTCGTGCTCACCTTCCACTTGAACCACCTCCATTGTCTTCCTCCCCTGCTTCCTCCTGAAGCGGAGCTGTGTGGCCTCATTCTCCTCTTCCTGCTCCACAGATTCGCCCTCTGGCTCCAGCTCCAGCCCCGTGGCTGCTCCCAGTGCTCCTGGCTGGGCTGGACTCTCCAGCCCTTCCTCAGCCACCGCCGATGGTGGGGACACGGCTTCCTCCGGCTTCTCCCCTTCCTCGCTCTGCTGCTTCTCATCCGTCATCTTCTCCTGGTCCCACAGCCCATAGGACTGCAGAGGGACACGGTCAGGGGTCCTGCTGGTCCCCAGCCCCACACACCTCACTCCCAGAATCATCCTGCAGCATCAACTCCCACCAGCACTGGTGGGAAACCACGGCAGAGCCACCCAGCACCTGCTGGGTTCTGCCTGGAGCCCCCAGGAGCAGCTCCAGCTCCCCCCAAATGCCCACCCACGGCCCAGGGCTCACCAGCAGCAGGGAGCGATGGAAGAAGAGGGCCAGGAGCTGCAGGAGGTCATACTTGATGTAGTGGATGGACTTCTCCAAGCCAATGATGCGTGGTGGGAAGAAGGGCTTGCCCTCATTGCGCAGCAGGGTGATGTAGCCGTTCCAGGGAAAGAAGCCAAACTGGAAAAGGTATTTCACCACCACCGTCATCTGTGGGGATGCTGGGGTCAGTGGGTGGCAGCAGAGGCCGGGTGGCATCGTCCCGTCACTGGCCACCCCCTGCCCACCTCGGTGAAGATGATGGCGGTCATCCAGAAGCGCTTGGTGGGCCGGGGGTTGGAAAGCATGGCCCAGAGGAAGATGAGGATGGGCAGGAAGAGGGAGATGACGGAGCCAGTGACCATGTTGTTGAGGACAATGGTGAAGTAACAGAGCAGCTCGGAGTGGCCGGTGCCGAAGCGGTACCCGGCCAGCAGCAGCTTCAGGAACCGGTTGTGGGATTGGTAGAACCGTTGTGACTCCTCCAGCTCGGCGACACACAACCTCCTGTAGGATGCAGGGCTGGGGTGAGCCCCCCGGCTGCCCCCCGTCCCCATCCTGCTGCCCCCATGTCCCCTGTCCCCACGTCCACCTGCTCCTGAGGAGCTCACTGGCAGTCCGCCTGCGCTGCTGGGGAACGGCCAGGAACTGCTGGGCATCAGCCACATCCTCCACGCTTATCCCCTGCTCCTGGCTGCCAGAAGAAGGGGCAGCTCTTAGGTACCTGCTGGGCATGACAGAGGGACGGGGGTGAGCCCCCTGCCCTGCCTGTGGCACTGCCAGGGGTCCCCTCGGGGGTATCTATGCACCTGCCTGGAAGCGCGGATGAGGGACACCGCAGCCAGGGAGCCGGGCGGGCTGGGCTCCTGCAGGAGCTCCTCTGGTGGCAGCTCGTACAACTCATTGGGGAACTCCTCCTCGTTGATCTGCTCTCCCTGGGGCAGGCAGGACGTCAGTGCCACCCCCGTGGGCTGCCACCCCCCGTGCCCCGGTGTCCCCCCGGGCTCACCTTGGCCAGCCGCTCTGCCATGACAAACCTCTCGAGGCACAGCACCTGGGACATGTCTGTGTGCTCCCGGGTCTGGGTGTCCAGCCACTGGGTCAGCCCGTCCACCAGGGCCTGGCACAGCAGCCACAGGAACCTCAGCGTGCTCAGTGCCCGCTGCAAGACGTTGCTGCGCTCTGCCAGGGCAAGGAGAGGGCTGGAGGGTCACCCGTGCCCACCCAGACCCCCCCAGCATCCCCCCGGCACTGCAGTCCTGCTGCCCACCTACCAGATCTTTCCACGTTCTCTTCCTCCCGGCCTTCAGCCGCCTGGGCAGCCTCCACCCCTCTCCTTGCACCGTCTCCTTGAGGGTCAGACCCCAAGGAAGGATGAACATCATTTCTGGGGCTCTCCCGTCCACCACCCCATCCCCTGTCCCCCCACATCCACCTTAACAACCAGGGTGGGCAGCAAAGCTGCACAGCCTGTGCCAAACCCCACTGTAGCCACCAGCGATCCCCCACACACACTGGGGGCGCCCTGCCAGGGCACACAGTGGGCACCAGGCAGGGCTGTGTCCCCTGCTGTCCCCCCAGCCCTATTTTGGGGTGTCACACACACCTGCAGTGCTCTCAGTGCTGGGTGGCTGTGGCTGCTCAGGCTGCTCCTGCTGCCGCAGCACCGTCCTGGTGTTGGTCACCCAGGCCTGGTAGGCGAGCTGGAGGGGGACAGGGGCCATCAGCAGCCTGGGGACGCTGCCAGCCCTCGGGCTGCTCTGCAGTCCCCCAGCCCTGCTCACCTGGAAGGCGCTCAGCCTCCCTGGCCGTGGCTCCTCCTGCACCTCCTCCTCCTCCTCACTGTCCGACTCGAAGAGGAAGTATTCCCCGGAATGCAGCACTGCCAGGGGGCACAGGGTGTCACAGCACGGCCAGGGCCATGGCAGGGGTGTCACACCCCACGCTGTCCCTGCTGCCATCTCCCAGGGCACCGCCTGGCACCGAGGACACCCATGGGGACATCAAATCCAACAACTCAACTGCCACGTCCCCAAAGCGGCATCAGCGTTCAGAGGTGACCGATGTCAGTGACCCCAAACCCAGCCTGGCACCCCCAGTCCAACATCCTGTTAGTGCTGGGGAGCAGAGAAGCTGTGGTTAGTGCTCTGAGGCCGAGCCTGGGGACAGGGGACACGCAGGGTGTCCCCTGGCCGAGCAGTGTCCCTGCAGGTGTCAGTGCAGTGTCCCTGCAGGTGTCAGTGCAGTGTCCCTGCAGGTGTTAGGTGTTAGTGCAGTGTCCCTGCAGGTGTTAGTGCAGTGTCTTTGCAGTGTCCCTGCAGGTGTCAGTGCAGGTGTCAGTGGTCCCAGCAGAGGCACCTCTCCAAGGGCTGAGCCCTGTTATGGCCCCGTGCCGGGGCTGTACCTGTAGCATGGTCTAACCATGGCCGCCACCACCGCTCCCTCTGCCGGGACGGGTCTGCCGGGCCACCGGGAGCTGTGGGATGGCAAAGGGGGCTGAGAGGGGGCTGAGAAGGGCCCTGCTCAGGGCACCCACCCTGCCTGGGGGGACTCAGCACGGGAGGGGTCACCACAATGCTCCACGGGGCTCCACCAGGATGGGCGTCAGCGAAGAGCCACGGTGCCACCCGTGTGTCCAGAGAGGGGTTGGGGACACGGGAGGGACCCCCCGGCTCTCACCTGCTCTGGCCCCTTCCTGCTCCGTGCTGGTGGCGCGCTCCTGGTGGTATTTCTGCTGCTTGGCTCGGATCCGCTCCATCCTGGAGGCAGAGGGTGCTGCAGAGCCTGCTCCCCCCCCAGGGGCACCCCTCACTCAGGGGTGTCCCAAGGTGCAGGGAGAGGGGTCCCAGTGCCCCCCAAAACCCACTCACTGCCGCTTCAGCTGGTCCAGCGACTTCTTCTCGGCTTGCCGGTGCGAGCGCAGGCTCTTCATGATGCTGGCCTTGAACAGTGCCACACCCCTGGGGGACAGGGACAGCGGAGGGTCAGGGGGGTCCCCAGCACCCATGGGGACCCTCCAGGACCCCAATCCCACCTGGAAGCCTGCAGGGCAGAGGCTCGGAGGTCCCACATGACGTGCAGGTAGTAGGAGCTGAGGAAGATGCGGCGCTGGAGCAGGAGGAAGAAGAAGCAGATGCTGTCCCACATGATGCCGGCCTCCTCGATGGGCAGCGTGCAGTCGTGGTCCTTGTGCATCGCCTTGGCTGGCAGGCAGAGGTGCAGGCAGGTCAGGCAGCAGCCCAAGCTTGCAGCCCCAAGCCCCCCAGATCACCCCCAGAGCAGCAACTCACGGTTGTAGTAGCCCTTGACGGTGCAGACGAGGCTGAAGAGCTGGATGACCCAGCAGAACCTGCTCTGCATTTGCTGCACGAAGACGCAGGACAGGAGCTGTGGGCAGAGAGGGCACACACGGCTCTGTCACCACCCCAGGGGACAGCCAGGGTTGTTGCCACATTTCTCCTCACAGAGAAAAGCAAGGCACAATTCTTCCCGAGGATTTCTGAGATTCACATTCTCTGAACCTCAGAGAAAGGGAAAACGCAATTCTTATCACTTGCTGTGCCTGTGTTGTGCCAAAGTAGAATGCAATATGAAGGTTATTTATCCAAAGTGATGGTGTTTTGTTTCCTTAGCCTATCAGGGCCAAGTGTGTGTGTGTGTGTGGTGACAGCCATGAGATTCTGGGCAGTGTGAGCAGGTGCGTGCAGAGTGAGTGCTTGGCAGATTCAGTTTAGATGAAATGTATCTAGCATAGTATAATAAAGTAATTAATTAGCCCTCTGATATCAATGGAGTCAGATGCATCATTGTCTCCCCTTTGATTTACAGCACAGGGTGACCCAAGGAGAGGCCCGTGGGTGGCTCACCACGCACCGAGAGCATGTTTTTGGAGATGATGACGGCGATGTTGTAGAGGATGAGGCAGTCCCAGAGCGCCAGGCGGGCGCGGGCCGGCTTGCGCAGCATGGCGGTGCCCGAGAGCAGCAGGTAGAAGCAGGCCAGCACGTAGCCCAGCCCAAAGAGGCTGATGCGGTTGGTCCCGGTGATGAAAACCACCACCAGGACCACCCAGAAGAGGTAGTGGAACACCACCACCTTCGCCATGTCCAGGTAGGACCTGTGGAGGGGGTGGTCAGAGCAGGGGCCTTGTCCCTTCCCAGCACAGTCCCAGTCCCCCCAGCCAGCCCTGTCATGGGGGACAAAGGCTTTTGTCCCAGTTTATGGCACAAAGCCTGTGAGGGTCCAGCACCATCACCAGGGGTGTCCTGGACCACCTCATCTCCTTCCAGAAGAGCCTCAGGGTGTCCCTGCTCCAGCCATCAGGGTGGTCATGTCCAAAGGGACCCTGGCCCAAAAGGGTTCCAATCCCATTCTAGAGGATCCCAGCCCAGCAGGTCCCACTGCCCGAAGGTCCCATCCCACCCACACCCAGGGGATCTGCTGTCCAAAGGTGGGATCTCATCTTGTCCCTACCCCAAAGGGTTCCATCCCAGGGGGGAAGCCCATCCTGTCCAAACCCCAGAATTTGGCATCCCAAGGTTGGAATTGCAAGGCTGGGATTCCATTGTGCGTCCACACCCCAAGGGGTCCCATCCCAGAGGAGCCCCCCCCCATTCACTGCCCACAGTGGGGATCCCATTCCCGCGGCCCAGCCCCGCTGGGGGTGCAGTGCTGGGGGCACCCACTTGCAGTAGATGAAGTTTGGGGTGGGGTTGTGGTGGTCCTGCTCGCGGTCCAGCCGGTCCGAGTTGTCGCCGGCCGCCCACAGCCAGGGCTCGGAGCGCTCGGCCTCGAAGACGCGCCACTGCTGGGCCGCGCACAGCAGCAGCAGGAAATCGTCTGGGGGAGCACAGCTCAGCCCGGGCCACAGCCCCCCCGAATGCTGATACCCCCCAAACCTTTCCCCCGGCGTGGGGCACCCCCATCCTGGGCAGGATGTTCAGTAGTTCCCTCCAGGCAGGTGCGGCTTTTCCCGGCCCCACCCCTTCTTTAACCAAGTGTGGGTCTCTCCAGACCCCTTCTTTTCCCAAAAAGGGGTGGGAAAACAATTAAGGACCCCAAAAAGGGTTGGGAAAACAATTAAGGTACCCCAAAAAAGGGTGGGGTTTGCCATGACTCCTTCTCCAATGGGGTGTGTGCGATTTAAGCTCTACCCCCAAAGGAGTGGGGTTCTTAAAGCTCCTCCACCCCTCCTGTCTGTCCTTCCCCCCTCTTGGACCCAAAGGATGGCTGGGGAGGTCCCAGAGGTTGGGACAGGGGCTGGAATAGGGTGACAGGGCACCCCATGGGCACAGAGGTGCCAGGGGCTGCAGCAGGGGGGCCAGGGGGCTGCCATGGGCTGCGTCACCCCATGAGCAGGGGACTGCCAGGGGCTGGAGTAGGGGGCACCCCATGGGCAGGGGGCTACTCACTGATGAGGTTGGTGGATTTGGGAGCCTGGAAGAAGTCGGGCAGGTAGAGCCACTTGACGAGGGCCGAGTTGAGGGGAATGGCATGGCTCCAGCGCCACGGATAGTCTGGGGGGGCAGGGGGCACCATCAGTGCCAGGGCCTCTCCTGCAGCCCCTTCCCACAGAAAGGCAAGGTGCCCCTTACCTATGCAGAGGGCGGGCGGCATGCCCAGGCACAGCAGGTACTGGTAGAGGAAGAAGATGACGAGGAAGAGGCAGTACTTGGGCCAGAGGCGGGCGATGGCCGCGCGCCGCCGCCGCGTCAGCATCACCACGAGCCAGCAGCCGTGCAGGATCACCAGGAAGTTCATCCTCTGCCCGATCACGTTCACCATCATCAGGAAGCAGATCTGGGGGTGCAGGGGGTGCAAGGCTCAGCACTGGGAATGCTGCCAGCGCTGGGACCCCAGTCCACACAAGGGGTGCTCCCACCTCCAAGCCAAACTTGTAGTAGAAGTAGTTGATGAAGTATTTGGCGCAGCTGACGAGGCTGAGGTCGAGGTGCTCGCGGGAGATGTCCTCAAACACGGTCTCGGTGACAGGGGCCACCAGCTGGTGCTGCTTGCGGTGGTACTGCTGGCGCCGGTACACCACGGCCTCAAACACCAGCAGCAGCAGCACCTGCAGGTGGTTCTGGGGGAACAGGGCACGCTCAGGACCACGGGGTGACACCAGCAATCCCCCCACGGGATGGTCCTCATAAGCAGCACCTCCCCAGGTTCTCAGAAGAGATGCTGAGGACCACAGGGTGACACCAGCAATCCCCCCACATGGTGGTCCCCATAAGCAGCATCTCCCCAGGTCCTCAGAAGAGATGCTCAGGACCACGGTGTGAAGCTAAGAACCCCCTCCAGGTGGTGCCCACAGTGTCCCCGTGCCCACCTTGACGTATCCCCAGTTGGGGAAGCCCTTGCGGATGCCGAACCAGTTGGCAGGGTCCACGGGGCCACGGTACAGCGTGGAGTTGCCCAGCTCCTCTGGGGTCAGGTTGGTGCCGTTGGGGAGGGGCTGCAGAGGGGAGCACCAGGGGATGGTCAGTGCCCCTCAGCCCCCCCTCCAGCCAGGGAGCCCCCCAAGAACCAGCCCTGCTGGGCACACCTGGGTGCAGTTGCTGAAGTACTCGTGGGGGTCCACGACCTCGAGCTGGTAGAGCATCTTGCAGACGATGATGATGCAGGTCCAGACGGTGGAGAGGCACGAGGCCATGTGGCGGAAGCGGCAGTAGGGCACGGCCAAGGTCCACAGCAGCACCAGCAAGAAGTTCATCACCGAGACCTGGGCCAGAGGCCGTGTCAGCACCTCAGGGGGCCCAGCTGAGCCCCCCAACCCCACGCCCCCAGGGGTACCTCCTCCAGGGCCACCCAGACAGCATAGACAGCCACCAACTTGACGACGTGGAGCTCCAGCAGGCGCCTCACGAAGACCTCACTCCGTGTCATCTTGTCCGAGAAGGTGCGGCCCAGCACCACCAGGCGCTCCAGCACCAGCCCCCATTTGTTGGATGCTGTGGGACGTGGACCCTCATGGACACCCCTGCAGCCTCGCTGGCTCTGAGGACACCCCAACCCCTCCCCTGTATCCTCCCCAATCCATTCCCACATCCCCCCACACCTGGAGAACAACCCAACCCATGCCTGCAACCTCCAGCCTCCTCCTAGCTCAGAGGGCATCCCCATCCATCCCTGCATCCCTCCAGACTTGGAGGAGACCCCAATGAATCCCTGCACTACGGTGGTCCCACCCTGGCTTTCAGGACACCCCAATCCACCCCCATGCCCTCCCGCCCATTCCTGGCTCAGAGAACATCCCAGTCCTTCCCCACACCCTCCCAGACTTGAAGGACACCCCAACCCATACCCCAAAAGGCTCTTCCAGGCTTGCCCCAGTCCATCTCCCTACCCTCCCACACTCGGACATCAACCCAAATCCACCTCCCTGCCCAGATATCAACCCAAATCCACCTCCCTGCCCTCCCAGGTCCCTCCTGGCTTGCAGGACACCCCTCCCAGCCTGTGCCCCATCCCTGCCCCGTACCCAGGGACGCTGTGTCAGAGTCTCGGGACTGGGCGGTCTCGGAAGCGGCTGCATCCCGCAGCAGGCGGCTCCCATGCAGCTCCTCAGACCTGTGGGGAGGGGGTCAGAGCAGGGACAGGGGGCTCGGGGTGCAGGGGGGGTCACCCAGCAATGGGTCCTACCTGGGGATGTGGTCAGAGGTCAGAGATGGGGGCCGGATGTGCTGCAGGTCAGTGATGCGCATGAAGGGCTCGTGGAAGTAGTGGAGCTGGAGGATGCAGGCCAGCAGGAAGAAACCCATCACAAGGATGCTGGAGAAGAGCTTGGAGACGCTGAACTGCTGCAGGCCCACGTCACTCAGCCTGGGTGGAGAGAGGAGGGTCAGCACGGGGTCTCATCCATCCCATGCCAACCAGGCACTGAGCCCCCCACACTGGGGATCAACCCCAACCTGCTCCGTGCCTCAGTTTCCCCAGCCCTTGGCCATGCCCTGGTGCCAGCAGGGACCCCACAGCAGGTAGGGGACACTCACTGGTCATCATTGAGCCCTGTAATGTTCCTCCAGTACATGGGGAAGTCCTCAAACTGGTAGGTGTAGGTGGCGATGAGCACCAGCATGGTGTAGGCCACCACCAGCCACCAGAAGCCCTTGAGCACCTTGCGCCACAGGCTGTAGTACACCTGCGGGGACAGGGACATCAGCAGGGCCACCCCGGCGATGGCATGGGTCCCCAGGGGTGCCCAGCCCCTCCACCTGGAACAGCATGAGGCAGAGGAGCAGGAGGAGCATGTAGACGATCTTGTAGAGGACGAGGCGGCCGGCGAAGGTCACCACGATGAACTTGACAGCGCAGACGCAGATCCAGAACTTGGCGAAGAAATCCCTCAGCACCTCCCCCAGCTTCTGCAGCACGTCCCGCATCTGGCTGGTTTCTGTGGGGCACGGAGGGGCTGCAGGGGCTGGGCAGGCACACAGGTCCCCCCCACAGGCACAGTGACACCAGGAGCCCTCACCTGTATCCGTGACAGACACCTCCAGGAGCGGCGTGGCCGGGGCCCTCCTCGTTAGCACCTTCTCGCTAACGAACCCCCGCAGCAGCATCCAGAAGGTGAGGGTGAACAGGAGCTGCGGGGACAGGCGGTGAGCGGGGACAGCGGGGCGCTGGCAGCGCAGGGCAGTGCCACAATGCCACAGTGCCACACTCACCTTGGCCCCCAGCGCCATGCAGGGGTACTGCGGGTGCACCAGCCCCAGCTGCTGCAGCTCCACGAAGCTGATGCGGGTGGGCAGCTCGGGGGCCACGTCCATGGCCCAGACGTACTGCAGGCTGCACAGGGCGATGGCGTAGAGCACCAGGAAGGGCGAGCACAGCATGGCAAAGTGCCGGCGGCTCCGCACCGTCCAGATCAGGCACGCCCACAGCAGCAGCACGAAGGTCAGCCAACTGTGGTACGTGATGCTCCACACCTGCGGGCAGGGAGGGTGAGGGCTGGGCCCACGAGGTGACCCCACCGTGGCTGTGTCCCCTGCCCATGGCTGTGTCCCCTGCCCAGGGCCATGTCCCCTCCCAGCTCTTTACCATCATGGCAATGAGGGCAGCCACGTAGCTCTGCTTCATGAGGAGGTGGCCCAAGGTGTGCAGGGGCAGCCACGCCGCCGGATGCCTCCTGCCTGGCATGGGGAGAGGGAGCGTGAGGGACCCGGGATCCAGGCAGGGTTTGGGGAAGGGGAGCACAAAGCACCCCCAGGATCCAGGAAGGGTTTGGGGAAGGGGAGCACAAAGCACCCCCAGGATCCAGGCAGGGTTTGGGGAAGGGGAGCACAAAGCAGCCCCAGGACCCAGGCAGGGTTTGGGGAGGGGCTGGGGTCAGGCTTACGTGTGTTCAAGACGTGCACGGTGCAGTTCTCGGTGCTGGCACTCGGTTTCCCGGTGTTGGGGCACAGCATGGGCTGAGGGTAGAGAGGGCTCAGAGCCCACCCTGGCACCCCCATCCCGCACCCATTCCCTGCACAGCCCCCCCAAACCCACCTTGGTGTCCTCAGCCACCTGGGGAGTGTCCTGGGGCCAGCTCTCCAGCTCCACCAGGTCCCTCGGGCGCGGCCGTGCCGGTGCCACAGTTCTCTGCAAGGGGCAGGAGCCAGCTCAGGGCACCACTGCCACCACTGGGGAGCAGGACATGCCCCAGCCCCCTGCCCAGGCACCCCACACCGTGGGCACCCACTGCCCCCCCCGCCTTGCAGCAGGGCCAGGGCAGTCACAGCCGGGCACATTGTCACCATTGTCACCGCTGTCACCACTGGGGTGTGGCTCAATCCTGCAGCCCCTCACCTTGATCTCCCGCCGGCGCAGCTTCACCAGGGTGGCCAAGGTGTAGTAGAGCAGGAGCAGGATGCCAGGGTTGGCGTAGACAGGCCAGGGGTGGCTGTTGTTGAGGTCCAGGATGTTGGGCTGCGAGCAGTTGTGGTACAGGATGATGTCCTTGAAGCCAAACACCCTGCGGGGACAGACGAGCTGGCATCAACCCCCAGCCAGGAGCAGGAGCCAGGCTGCCATCCCTGTGCTGGCACCAGGAGCCAGGCTGCCATCCCCGTGCTGGCACCAGAGGGATGCTCTGGGTGCCTTCCCCAGGGTGGGATGGGGCAGCTCACCCAGCACAGCTCCCTCCCCTCCCTCCTGGGACTCACCGTGCCCAGATGGTGGGGGGTGGGAACACCCCCTGCACGAAGGGGGTCTGGTAGGCATAGAGGCACAGCAGGTGGCAGGCGCTGTAGATGCCAACGAGGACGCAGAGGACGTTGAAGGCCTGGTGGCTGGAGGGGAGGTGACAGGCCCACCACGTGCACAGCCCCATGAAGAGCAGGAAGTAGACGCTGGAGGAGGCGGAGGGCAGGGTGATCCCTGGGGAGCAGCGCCCCACGGGCGGTCAGTGCACAGCCCAGCAGCCCCTGCACCGAGCAGCATCCCACTGAACCCCCCATCCCACTGAGAGCACCCCACTGGACCCAGCATTCCTCCTCAGAGCAAGCATCCCTTCCCCTTGGACAGTTTTCCACCTTGAACCAAGCATCTCCTTCCTCTTGGTCCAAGCTTTTCCCCTTTGGACTCTAAATCCATCCTCAGACCATGCATCACTCCTGCCTGGAATGAGCATGCTCCCTCCCTGCACTGAGCATCCCCTCCCTCCCCAGATCAAGCATTTGACCCTCAGAGCGAGCAGCTCTCCCCTGGGCTGAGATTTCTCCCTGGGATTGAACATTCTCTCCCCTTATACCAAGCTCCCTTCTCCTTGCACTGTTTTCCCCTCTGGACCAAGCATCCCTCCCTGCCTGCACTGAGCTTGGATGGAAAACCCTCCCCTGATGCACCAAGCATGCTTTCCCTTGGACTGAGCATCACAACCACCCTGGACGAGCATCTCCACTTGGCACCAAGCACCCTCCCCAGCAGCTCACCCACCGTGTGCCCCCAGGCTGTGCCCACCTGGCGATGCCATGGCACAGAGAAACAACCAGCATTTCTTACAGAGGCTTGTGGGAATTTTTAGGGAGTTGTAAAGATGTGATAACTTGTTAAGTACAAACAATCTGCAAGTAGTGTTTTTCTACTTTTCCTTTCTGTTCTTCTCAAGAACAGCGTGTGAGAAGGATGTTTTTGTTAATTAACCAACCAAACAGAACCCATCGTATCGCTCTATAAAAACCACGTGGTTCTCTGAAATAAAGCCTGCTTTACTCTTCCTACAGCACTGCCTCCCGCCTGTCCCCATGTCATTGTCACGAGGGTGACACACACGCACCTGCCAGGGCCAGCAGGAGGAAGGCCAGGCCCTTGCCAGCCTCCCAGAGCAGGGAATGAGCCTTGTCCCGCAGGCGGCTCCGCAGCCGCGTGTCCCTCTGTGCCCGCCGCTGCCACCCCACGTCCTTCTCGTCCCTCTGCCGGGGACAACAGCGTGCTCTGAGCTCCGTGCCTCTGAGCTCCGTGCCTCTGAGCTCCGTGCCTCAGTTTCCCCTGTCTGCGGAGGGCTCAGTGCCCGGCACCTGGCCGCGCTGCTCTGGCAGCCGCCGGGAGAGCTTTGCCTCCTCGGGGCCGCTGTTTGCCTTGGCTCCGGGAGCTCCCAGCACTGAGCTTTTTTCCAGGCTCCCTCCCGGGCTCACGGCAAAGGCATCCGTGCCTGCAGTGCTCGGGTTACAGCCGGGGCTGCTGCGGAGCCACCGGGGCTGTGTCTGCCCAGGTGCCACAAGCACGGTGTCCCCAGGAGCTGCTGGCACTGCCAGGTGGGGCTGGCACGGCACAGCATGGCACGGCATGGCACAGCACCCAGCCCTGCACCAGCGAGTTCCAGCTGGGGCCTGCACCCCATAACTGCCCATCCCACAGCTGCCACCCCCACAACTGCCCACCCCCACAACTGCCCACCCCATTAACTGCACACCTCACAGTCCCAGCTGTTTGCCACAATCCCTGTGGCAATGCCAGAGCAAACACAGACACTCCTCCATGGCTGAGTCACCCTAAGCTGTGTGACAATGACTCCAATCTGGCCAAAACTGCCCCAAACTGGGTTCCCAAGCACTGGGGATGTCCCCGTGCCAAGCCCCAGTCTGTGCCCAGGGAAGGGACAGGGACCAGCCACAGACAGGGACCCGGTGGGATGTGGATGGTGGGATGTCCCCATGGCAGTGGGGGTGGCTCTCACCCACTCAGAGGACTCCAGGGACCCGGGATTCCCTCTGGAGGTGGCAGGGGCAGGGCTGAGGCGGCGGCACAGGCACAGGGACAGGGACGAGACCAGCAGGATGCCAACGTCGGGTGCCACCAGCCGCACCGAGTTGGGAATGTCACTCAAGTCCAGCCTGGGGGGACAGCAGGGCAGGGGAGGGCTCAGGGGTGACCCCCCCCGGCCCCTGCCAGCCCCCAGCCCCACAGGTGAGGGTGCCCTTACCTGGTGACCCCAATGTGCCGAGCAAAGACCTCCCAGGAGCTGCCTGTGGGGAGGAGGGGGGCACTGAGAGGGGCAGACCCTGCAGGGCAGGCACTGAGCACCCCCCAGCACGGGGAGAGCACCCCCATCCATGGCAGGATGGGCTGTGTGCCCAGGGCAGTGGCACCCAGCATGGCACAAGGTGCCCCCAGAGGTGGCACGGGGCTGGGACCCTGCAGAGCCTCAGCAGCCCCCAGGATGGGTTCCATGGCACCAGCTTGAGGGTGCAGCCCCAGGGCAGCACAGGGAGCAGGGCTGTGGGTGGGTGGAGGTGGGTGTGGGCACCCCCTACTCACAGCTGGGCCCCAGCAGCTGGTCCAGGGCAGGCAGTGTGTACAGGCATATCTGGAAAACCAGGTGGGCAAGGAGGAAGAGGATGCTGATCCCCAGCAGAGCTTTGAGGATGCGGCTGCTGTGACCTGTGACACAGGCAAAGCTGTCACCCACCAGCCAAGGACATCAGGAACCCCAGCAGGGCCCTCAGGGAGAGCTGGGAAGGGAGCCCAGAGAGCCCAGGGCTCTGCCCCAGGGTCAGGATCCCACCAGGGCTCTGCCCTCACCCAGCACAGCCCGAGGGCACCCCAAGAGCCAAAGCCCAGGACCACCCCCCATGGCCCTGCTGGCCTGGGACCACCCTGAGGGGCAGTCAGCATCCCCATCCCTGCTGGAATATCCCAGGGAAGAGCTCCAGGGTCCCCATCCCTGCTGGAACATCCCATGGAAAAGCTCCAGGGTCCCCATTCCTGCTGGAACACCCTGTGGGAGGGCTCCAGGGTCCCTATCTCTGCTGGAAGTTCCCATGTGAGAGTTCCAGGGTCCCCATTCCTTCTGGAACACCCCATGGGGGGGCTCCAGGGGTTCCCCCCCCCTCCAAACCCCCTCAGCCCTTCCACCACCTGGCTCTCCCCCCATTCCAGCCGGTTCCCTGGGCCCTGTGCCCATTTTCCTGGCCAGGGGTGGGGTGGGCAGCGAGCCCACCACAGCTGTGAGCTTTCCCTCCTCTTGTTTTTTCCTGTAAATCCAGGCAAAGGCTCTGGGCAGTGCCGGGATGCGGGGCCGTGGAGCCCATGAAATATTCAGAGGGCAAAGCTTTTATCTGTGGCTGTGCCAGGCGCTGGGGGTGGGCTCAAAGCTGGGCACAGGGGGGCCAGGGGCACCTGCCCCATAGGGTGGGGGTGACCCCTGAGGCCACCACACACCCCAGTGCCCTGGGCAGGGTGGAGGGGCTGCTCGTGGTGCGCCTCACTGCCCAGCCCTGAGGTTTTGGGTTAAAAAGGCTCCAAACCAGCCCTTGTGGAGCAGCAGGGCTATTAATAGCCCCCCTGGGCTATAATTAACAGAGAGAGGCTCCACAGGAGCCACGCTGCCCGGCCGGGGTGAAACCACAGCCAAGGTGCCCGTGGGAGGGGGTGGCAGCTCCCCTGTGCCCTGTGCCCACCCCCTGTCCCCCGTGCCCCCTTACCTGTGGAGAAGCGTGAGGAGGGCCCCGGGAACCAGGGCAGGAGCAGCAGGAAGAGCAGGTACACCAGGGACAGCACATTGTAGCGGAACAGGCAGGCTGGGGACAGAGGGACAGGGTTAGGGACAGGGATGGGGCACAGGGAGGGCTCACAGCTGCACCCCCCCACCTTGGGGATCCCCAAAAGAGAGGCACCCCAAAATGCCAGGTGGTGCTGGGCTCAGGTAAGACAAGGGGGTCAAGCCCCAAAACAGTGCCATCAGAAAGAGGGACACAGGCAGGACCTCAGGCTGTGCCACTCCTGGGGACCCACGCGGGTGACAAGGACCAGAGGGGACACCAGAGGTCCCATACACATGGGGTGACAGGGGAAGAAGAGCCATGAGAAAAATCTGCAGCATTTCCAATCATTCCCACCAAAGCAGGCTGAGCAGTGCAGGGACCCCAGGCCAGGCTGGGACCTCAGCCGTGACCCCTGCAGGGCTGGCACAGCACCTGTCCCCAGCCCTGCTCTGGGTGTGCCACCAGCCCAGCACCTTCCCCCTCACTTATTTTTAGCCCTAAATTACAGCTTGTTTGCAGGCACAAACTGCCGGAGGAGCCAGCGCCCTGTGGGGACAGCAATGGGGACAGACACGGGGACAGGGACGTGGGAAGGCACCTGCCACCCCGGCTGGGGACTCAGCGTTCCTGTCACCCCTGCGACAGTGACAGACACCAGCAAATGCACAGGCAGGGGCTGGGAGCACCCAGGGCAGCCCTGAGGCCACGGGGATGGGCAGCACCAGTGGGACAGCCCAGGATCGGTGCCTGGGGACAGGGCACTGGCCTGGGACACCCCGGGACAGCCCAGGATCGGTGCCCAGCTGGGGACAAGGCAGTGAGCTTTGTCACCCTGCTGTCCAGGAGCTGTCCCCATCCCCTCTGCTGTAGACCAGGGGGACACATCCCACCAGCATGGGGGGGTCCCTTTGGGACAGCCCAGGGAGGGGACAGCCCCAGGGAATTGCTGTTGGTGACCCGGGGCAGGAGCTGCTCCCCTTGGCAGAAGGGGGTGACACAGGGGGGGTGACACAGGGGGGTGACACAGGGGGGGGTGACACAGGGGGGGGTGACACAGGGGGGGGTGACACAGGGGGGGGTGACACAGGGGGGGGTGACACAGGGGGGGGTGACACAGGGGGGGGTGACACAGGGGGGGCTCAACTCTGCCCCCGTGGCACTGGGGGGGGTGAGGGGAGCCCGGCCGGGTGCCAGGGACGTGCTCAGCACCGCAGCCCGGCACGGCCCTTCCTGTGTTTACGAGGTTTCAATGGGACAACACATCCTGGGGATGGGGACACGGCACGGCCCCGGGGACAGCAGGGCACAGAGGGAGCACCCCGGGACACGTCCCACAACCAGCTCCGGTGTCCCGGTGTCCCCAAGGCTGCGAGGCACAGCCTGGGCTGGGGGGCAGCGGGACCGTCACCAGCGGCCACCTCCCCGCGGTGACCCCGGGCCGGGACGCGTCACCTCCCGCAGCCGCTGCCGAGGGCTCCTGGCTGTTCCTGGCTGTTTCGGCACAGGATGATCTCATGGAGCAAATATTCCAGCCGAGAGGAGCCTTCCCGGCACGGGGGCGAGACGCTGCTGCTGCCACGGCTGCCGTGGGAGCCGGGCAGGGCCCCCCTGTCCCCTGTGCCACCCACCCCCGTGCCCACCCCGGGGTCACCCAGCCCCGCCTGAGCCCCCGGCCCTGCCACGGCCACCTCCCGGTGCTGGTGGCACCGAGGGCACGGCTGGCAGCTCCACTGAGAGCACGGACCGTGCTGGGCACTGGGGGGTACCCGCCTGCCGACCCCAACATTTGGTGCCACCAGCACCCCCAGGAGCCTCTGCTTGGTGGCTCCCCCTGCACCCCTCGGGCATCACCGGGAGCGCTCGATGGCTTCCAGCGGGATGGAAAAGGAGGGCAGGGAGGTGGTGACAGGTGACAGCCGGGTTTGGGGGCACCCTCGGGTCCGGGGGCACCCCCGGAGCCCGGCCGGGCACCCCCCGCTCCCCCGGCTGCAGCGGGCGTGCCGTGCCCGGTGCGTGGGTGCTCGGAGGGAACCGGTTCCCCACAGTGCTGACAGCGGGGAAAGTGCAGGCTCAGGGAGGAAAAACCAGTTTGGCGTGTGGGGAGAGCAAAGCCGAGCAAAGCCACCCTCCAGCAGCCGGCTGGGGGCGGGTGCAGCACCGTGGCACCCACAGCCCCCTCCCCGGGCACTGCCCTCACCCACCACACCCCGGCTGTGTCCGGGCACTCACCTCGTCCCCTAAGCCAGGTATCCCGGACTGGCACCCCAATTCCTGCCTGCCTGCCCAGCCCTGTGACCCCGGAGCAGCTCCCCGGCACCGGCAGCACGTGAAATATTAACGACATTAATGAGCCGGGAGGAGGGTAAATTACAGCGCTGGGGAGCTGGGCGGGATGTGCCGGGGCTCCTCCACGCCAGCCTTAATTGAATCTCCCCGTGGGAGGGGATTGGGGTCACTGGGCACCCCCGGCAAAGTGGGGGCAGCCAGGAGGAGTGGGCACCAAGGCCTTTCCCAAGGCACTGGGCTGGCAAGAGATTTGGGGTCTGGCACAGCCCCCTCCCTGCACAGCAGGCACCATCCCACACCCAGGCAGCTTCCAGCATGGATCCATTCCCAGCTGAATGGGGAAAGGGGGTTCCCAGGCCCCCCAGAGCTGGGGGAGCCCCGCACAGCAGCCCTGCAGCATCACCATGCATCCACTCGGCACCTGCGGCCGCTCAGGGTTAATTAGCAGAGCTCTTTAATTCCTGCCCTGCTCCCTCACACGGCCCCGTTACCTGCTGCTGGGGCCAGGCAGCCCTGCCAAGCTGCCTCCCAGATCAGCAGCCCCAGCTGGGGACCCCAAGGACCCTGGCAGGGTCCCCAAGGTGTCACTTTGCTCCCAGGGCTCGACTCTGCACCCGCTGGCTGCAAACCAGAGGGTGGGTGAGGAACCCAGAGGCCTCATCCCAAAATCCCATCAGCGTGGCTCTCCCCGTCCCAAAATCCCGTCACTGGGACTCTCCCCGTCCCAAAATCCCGTCACTGGGACTCTCCCCATCCCAAAATCCCGTCACTGGGACTCTCCCCGTCCCAAAATCCCAGCAGCCCCAAAGCCACAAGCCCTTGGGCAAGCAGAGCCGCCCAGCAGCACATTCCCAGCCCCTCTTTCCAGGAAAGAGCAGCCCCACCGGCTCACCCTCCATATCCTGTTTTTGTGGAAAGTTCATCCCGCCAGCTCCCGACCCCGCTCCCGGGAATGCCGCAGGAGATGCCCCAGGAGGGCTCTGGGCCGGGTGCCAGCGGTGCCCCAGCCTGGCAAAGCCCAGCTGGGAGCCAGGAGCTCGTGCCAGGGAGCTCAGGGGACCAGTGTCACACAGTGGCACCCGCCAGGAGGGCACAGCCCGTGCCACAGGGCTCCCGGAGCTGCAGGCTCAGCGCTGGGACATGTGAGGACACACATTCCCAGGGCCACCAACGCTCCCATCATCACCGTGGCTGCCACATGGCAGTGCCAGGGGTGCCAAACCCTGCTGTCATTACCCAAAGGGGACCCACTGCACGCCTGGGGAGCCCCTCACAGTGTCCCCCACCTCAGTGGGGCTGTGGGGGCTCCGTCCTGGGCACCTGGGCCCTGCACCTCCATCCCATCCTATCCTCTCATGCCATCCCCTCCCCCTGCCCGGGAGGAAGCAGCAGTTATTGCTCTTGGAGACAGCTCTGAGAGCGGCTCTGCCTTTTTTTTTTTATTTTTTTTAAATAGGTTTTTTTTCCTTCTCTATTCTATTTCCCTGGGTTTTATAAAAAGCACCTGACCGCAGGAGGCAGCTGCTGCAGCCCACGCTGCCACCCAGCTGGGCTCCAGCCCCAGGGACCCCCCAGCACCCTGAGCGGGCAGGGGGGGCTGTGTCCCCACACCTGGGGGTTCGGGGGGACCCCAGCCCCACGGGGAGGGGGTGCCACCCTCACCCATCACCTCTGCCCACGGAGCCAGGGATCAGCGTGGCCAGGACTGGCACTGGGGGTGCCCGGTCCCCCCTTTGGGGGGATGTGCTGTGCCCCCCACAGCAGCCCAGAATCCCAGCAGGCAGGACGGAGCCGAGGTGGGGACACGGCCGGGACCCCCCAAGGGCTGTGCCAGCCGGGGGGGCTGCCCCGAGCCACGGGACCCGAGCCCTGCGGCTCCACTGGCCCCGAGCTGGCCGGGAGCCCCGAGCAAACATCCTGCGGACGTTCGGGGAGAGCCAAGCTGCCCGGGAAGGAAGGGCCGTGCTGCGGGGCAAACCCTCCCAGCCAGGTGCGGCGGGACGAGCCACACCCCCCGTGCCTCAGTTTCCCCCGGCTGCTCCTGCGAGCCCCCCGGGCGCTGCTGAGTCACCCCCCCTCGGCAATCAGCTGGAGCAGGACGGAGTCCCCGCCCAAGCGGGGCCCCAAATTTAAACAAGCCACCTACAAGCTCCGCGGGGATGGGGGGCACGGCAAGGCCACCAGTGTCCCCAGCTGTGGGGGACCCGCGGTCCCCAGCACATCCCGTGCTGGAGCAGGGGGCAGGGGCAGCAAGCCGGCAGGATCTGGGGGTAAATCAGCGTTATTTGGAGCAGGAGGGCCCCGCGGGAGGCTGGCCCGGAGGCCACGTGTCGCCCCGGGCACCCATGGGATGCACCCGGCAGCTCCCGCGCCCCGGCCCGGGCAGCGCAGCCCCCTCGGGCAGCCCGGGCTGGGCTGGGTTATAATTAACCTCCTGACATCCTGCGCGATGCTCTGAGTCACTGCCCCAGCAAACCAAAGGAAAAGCAGCTTTTTCAAGAGTCACCGACTTCCTCCGCCAGCGAGGCTGCGCCCGCTGCCAGCACCCCGAAACCCAACCCCGCTCCCCAAAACGCGGCTGGGAACGGGGCTGGCTCGGCTGGACGTGCCTCCCTTGGCCGGGAGCGTGTCCCTCTCTCTCCAGGTGACAGCGTCCCAAAAGTCCTTCTAGGGCCCCCCAAAAGCCACTCCAGAGCTCCCCGGCCCCCCAGCACGGCCGGTGCGAGCCCGGTGTCGGTGGCAAACAGCCCCGGCACAAGGAGCCCCTTGGACAATCCTCGCTATAAGGAGGTTTTTCCTTTGCGTCTACGCAAACGCAGCGTTCCCGAAGAGGCTCCGGAGCAGGCGGGCTTCAAAGAGCCGATTCTTGTCCTGCGCGTCCCGGGACACGGGGATTTTCCAGGCCGGTGGCCAGCCGGTTGCCTCGGTGGGTGGCACAGCTGCCATCAAAGGCCGACAGTGCTGGGAACGGGCTGGTGGCAGCCCGGGGACCGCAGAGCCACGGGGGCCGGGGTGGGCACCGGATCCACCCGGGCATGGGGACAGGATGGGCGCTGCCACCCCCGGGCATCGCCCACCGCGGCCGGAGCGAGCTCCTCGCCCCCAGCAGCACAGCGGCCGTGGCGACACGGCCGTGACCCGGCGGGGCCACCTGCACCCCGGACAGCTGTCGGGGGACGGGGGGGACACGCACACCCCGTCCCGCCCGGAGAAAGCGGCAGCGCTCCCCGCCGGTGCGCTCGGTCACGGCTGGAGCCGCGGGGTCTCGGGGGTCCGCCCGTCCCGGCACCGACCCCCGGCACCACCGGCGGCTCCGGGATCCCGGCCCCGGTTCCTGCGCGCAGGGACCCGCTCGCCCCCGGCTTCCCGGCGCTTCCCGCCCCACGTGCCGGGACAGCCCCGCGCCCGCAGCCGCCGGCGAGCGGCGACAGCCCCCGAGCCACCCTCCCCAGGGGCGGGGGTCGCAGCCGGTCGGCTCCGGGGGATCCCCGCACTCACCGGCCAGCAGGGCGAGCGGCAGCAGCAGCCAGTAGAGCCCCTCGCAGAGCCCCCGCCGCTTCATCCCGCCCGGCCGCCGCGGCGGGGGGGCCCGGCCCGAGCCGCTCCGAGCCGTTCCGCCCCGCCGGGGCTGGGCAGGCCCCGGTGCCGATGCCGCTGCCCGGTCCCGCGGCGCTCCGAGGCGCTGCCCCCGCCCCGCGCCCGCCGCTTTATAAAGCGGCACCGCCCGCCCCCCACCCGCGGGGCCGGCGCGGCCCCAGCGCCGCCCGCCGGCACCGCGCCCGCCGCTCCCGCCGCTGACACGAGTTGTCCGGGCTCAGCACGGGCCCCGCAGCCCCCCGGGTTCCGCTTTTTGCGGTCGGGGAAAAAAAAAAATCGACTAAAAAAAGGAAAAAAAAAAAAAAAAAAGGAAAGTAAGATAAGCAGATGTGCTTCGTGTTTGTTTTGTCCGAAAATGAAATGAAGAAGTGAAGAAGTCAGAACTTGTTTTTGTTGAATGTTTGTTGTTGATACCAGGGCTCAGAGCTGCTGCATGGAGCAGGGAGCTTGCGAGGGGTTGATGTGCAGCCGTGGAGCTGGGTCCATGATCCCTGGCACTGGGGAATGATCCCCTGTTCCTGGAGCTGGATCCATGATCCCTGGCACTGGGGAATCATCCCTAGTTCCTGGAGCTGGGTCCATGATCCCTGGCACTGGGGAATCATCCCTAGTTCCTGGAGCTGGGTCCATGATCCCTGGCACTGGGGAATGATCCCCTTTTCCTGGAGCTGGACCCACAGTCCCACATTCCCAGAGCTCAGTGCCCACTGCAGAGCCAGATGCAGACCCATACCCCCATGGAATTGGGAGCCCAGGTCACACCTGGAGCTGGGCTGTCTCAGTCCCAAATCCCAGTGGGCAGGTGTCAGGCACAGCTGGTGGCATGGGCAGTGTGGCTGGTGACACCTGGCAGTGCTGGTAACCACCAACCTCCAACAGGAACCATCAGCCCATGAAATTCTCCACATTCCTTGGCTCCCCTGAGCTTGTTTTCCCAACACGGTTCATAAACTGGCATCCAGCTGGCACACTGCCAGACTGCTCCCCACTCTCTCCTGGGCTCCCTCCAGAATTCCAGGGCCTCTTCTCCCCACCCCAAATGTGCCCAAGCCCCATCCAGGCACCCCTGCCCACCCAGAACCCCCAAAGCAGGATGGGCCTGATGGCCCCCAGTGTGTGGATCCCTGGGTTCAGTGGGCACAGGATGGGCCTGATGGCTCCCCAGGATGGGTCTGACGGTTCCCCAGTGTGTGGATCCATGGATTCAGTGGGCACAGGATGGGTCTGACAGTTTCCCAGTGTGTGGATCCATGGATTCAGTGGGCACAGGATGGGTCTGACAGTTCCCCAGTGTGTGGATCCATGGGTTCAGTGGGCACAGGATGGGCCTGACAGTTCCCCAGTGTGTGGATCCATGGGTTCAGTGGGCACAGGATGGGCCTGACAGTTCCCCAGTGTGTGGATCCATGGGCTCAGTGGGCACAGCCCCTCGGGGCAGCATCCTTATCACGGGGATTCAGCTGCTTCCACCCTCGGCACTGGGATCCGGAGGGAGCTGCTCGTGTAAATGAAACATTGGTCAGCACAAAGACGTGAAGTTCAGCACTAACACCATGTTTGGAGATGGGAATTGCCCCTGCCCACACCCCACTGCACCCCCAACCAGCAGGGATCCAGGAAAGGGTGGTGCAGCACCCGCAGCAGCCCCGAGCACGCGCAGCCAGGCAGGGAATGGAGGCTGTGGAAGCAAATGGGCACCGGGAATGGCACCCCAGAGCCCTGCCCTGCCCGCCTGGATCCGGCCCTGCTGCACTCTGCCAGCCTCGCTCAGGTTTTACGAGGGATGGGGGAGACACATGAGGCTCCATAAAGTGCTGTGGGCACGGCTGAGTGCCTGGTCCGGCAGTGATGGGCCAGAGGCTTCTCCCAGCTCCGGGCACTGCCAACAGCACAGGGCAGGGAATGGCGGGCAGGGGGACAACGCAGGTGCCCCACAGCCTCTCGTTCCCATGGCTGCACCCTGGAGGGTCCCCATGCCACCGTGGAGCTCCAAGTCAGATATTGGCCCCACGTGCACTGGGAAGAGCAGATCAGGAGGTGACCACCAGCACAATTCCAATGGAAACTCCCAGCTTTTCCCCCATCGGCCCCAGCCGGGGTTGGCAACCTCCATCCCTGCCCGTGGCGCTTCAGCTGGTCGCTGGTCCCAGACCCAGCGAGGCCGGAGCCCCCCGTCCCCCGGAGCTGTCCCGGTTCCCCCTGGAGCTGTCCCGGTCCCCCCGGACCCCCACGTGCAGCACCGCTCCGAGGGGCGCGGCCCCTTTAAGAGCCGAGTGGCGCCAAACCCGCATCACGTGATCGCTGCCCGCCCCCCGGTGGGCGGGGTCTCGGCGCGCGGGCTCCCGCCAAGAGAGAAGCGCGCGGGACCGGCCCCACGTGTTCCTGGGAGCGGGATCGGGATCGGAACCGGGACCGGGATCGGGATCGGGATCAGAACCAGGACCGGGATCGGAACCGGGACCGCGACCGGGACCGTGGCCATGGCCCAGCTCCGCCTCACCGACTTCTTCGGCCAGACAAAAGGGACCACCGGAGCCCCGGGCAAGCGCAGCGGCGGCCGCCTGCTCAAGGCCGCCCTCGCCGGTTCCCCGGTGCACCGGGAGGATGAGGATGGTGTCCCGGCGGGGCTCAGCGGCCGCTCGCTGCCGCTGCCTGGCTCGCCGCGCACCCCGGCCCGCGGGGGCTCCCCGGCGCTGCGGGGCCTGGCGGGCAGGAAACGGAGCCGCCGGGAGATGGAAGCGGGGTCACCGGTCGGGGCCCGGCTCGGGGAACGGAGCGGGAAGTCAGCACGGAAGAGGCTGGAGCTGCCCCGGGATGCGCAGCCGGGGTCTCCGGGAGCGGTAGGGACATGGCGGGGTCGGGGATGCGCCGCTTCCTCTGCGGTGCGGCCCTGAAATGGGATGGGGGAGGATAAAGGGGTGGGCGAGCGGATGGGTGCGTGTGGAACCAGAAAACAACAGCCCCGCGTTCGATCCCTTTTCCCCCTGCAGGACCCCCCAAACTTGCCTCCCCTTCTCCTGATTCACAATCCCCCCCTCACCCGGAACCCGGACTTACCCCTGCCCCAAGTGCGCGAACCCCAAAACTCGCCCCCCTCAGCCCCCCGGGCTTGCCCCCTGCCCCCATTGCAGACGCTTCTATGGCTCCCCTCCCCGTGCAAGACCTCGGGGGGCACAGGGGAAGGGATCCCGGTGGGTGAGCTCCCCGGACAGTCCCTAACTCTCCCCTCTCTTGCAGGTCACCAGCTCCTCGCCTCTGGCCACTCCTCGACCCCCGACACCGCTGTCACGGGCCCCGGCCGCGTCTCCCCCGGCCAGCACCAGCGGCTCCCCGTGCCGTGGGCAGGACACGGGGACAGAGCCCAGCCCAGGATCCCCGGGGCCGGCCCGGCGCCTGCAGCGGGTACGGGCTGATCCCGGCTCTGCTCCCGGCGCGGGTGGATTCGGTGCCGCGTGTCCCGCTCTGACCCTGTGTCCCCTCCCTGCCCAGGAGGACGTGGCTGAGCTGCAGGGCCGCCTGCAGAGGATGAAGGTGCCGGGCCAGGTCCCCTCTGTCCCCAGCGGGACCAGCAGTGACCTGCGGAGCCGCCTGGAGCGTGTGCGGCAGCTGGAGCTGCGCATCCGGCAGAGGAGAGCGGCCACCGGGGACACCGGGGCCACCGGGGCTGGGGACACCGGGGCAGCAGCTCCGGGGGCAGAGACCGGGTGAGGAGCAGCTGCAGGGGGGGTTTGAGGGGGCTGCCACAGCCCTGAAGTGGTTTTGTGGGGGTCTGAGGGCTGTGGGGACTCTGAGCGTTGTGACACCAATGTCACAGGTGACGTGACCCCAATACCACCCCAGAGAAGGGCTTTGGGATGGGGTGGGAGGCGGGCACGGTGTCAGCAGCAGGGCCCTGACCCCGTCCTGTCCTTCCCTGCAGGCAGAAGCCCCCGGCGTACCAGCGCTTCCACACGCTGGCCCAGGAGCTGCCCCCGGGGCTGACGCTGCCCTACAAGTTCCGGGTGCTGGCAGAGATGTTCCGCAGCGTGGACACCATCACCGGGATGCTCTTCAACCGCGCCGAGACCGTCACCTTCGCCAAGGTCAAGCAGGGCGTGCAGGACATGATGCGCAGGTGAGCTGGCCCCTTTCGGGGTCCCAGCATCCCCTTTCGGGGTCCCAGCATCCCCTTTCGGGGCCCCAGCAGCCCCTTTCGGGGCCCCAGCTGCAGCTCTGGGCATTCCCAACCCCTGTGGTGCCGTCACAGGCAGTTTGAGGAGCAGCACCTGGGGCAGATCAAGGCTGTGTATCCCAGCTCGTACCGGCTGCGCCAGGAGAAGAACGTCCCCACCTTCGGCAGCGGCGGGAAGAAGTCTGAGTATCAGCTCACGCTGGAGCCAGTCCTGGGGGAAGGTATGGATGGTTTTGGGGTACGCTCGGTCCTGGCTGATCCCTGAATCCATAGGGATGCTCTGCTTGGTCCATTAAATGGATCCCCTGAACGTGTTGGAAGTGGGAAACAGGTTTGGGACAGGAGGGAGAATGTCCTGAGGCAGCGACTCAGCTCCATGGCAGGGCTCTGGTCCTGTCCTTCCCGAGGCTGCCGTGGTTTGTGCCCTGCTGGGCTCTGTGGGTGACACTCGTGTCCCTCCTGGCAGAGGAGAAGGTGGATGGGCGCCCGCACCTGTCGGCGTCGCGGCTGCTGGAGCGCCGGAGGGAATTCCACCGCAACCTGGTCAACATTGTCAGGGAGCACCACAAGGTGAGGGGCGCCTGGCACCCCCTGCCTGCTCTGGGGTTGTCACTGGTGCCATCCAGGCTGAAGGACACGGAGGTTCCTCTTGGAGGCGGGCTCTGAATTCGCTCCCTGTGTCACCAAGCTGTGCTGGGAGCGCAGGGCAGTGGCTGCCTCTGCATTCCTGGTGCCATGACACAGCTCTCACCCTTCTCCAGGCATTCCTGGCTGCCCTCAGCCCTCCCATGGTGGTGCCAGAGGAGAAGCTGACCCGGTGGCATCCCCGCTTCAACGTGGATGAGGTGCCAGACATCAGCCCCGCGGAGCTGCCGCGGCCGCCGCAGGAGGACAGGCTGAGCACGGCCCAGGAGGTGCTGAGCACGGCCCGGGGGATGCTGAGCCCCAAGGTGAGCCAGGGCCAGGGCCTGGCTCTGTCTGTGCCACCTCTGGGAAGGTGTGGGTGGCTTCCCACTGCCAGAGGGCAGGGTTAGATGAGATACTGGGAAGGAATTCCTGGCTGGGAGGGTGGGCAGGCCCTGGCACAGGGTGCCCAGAACAGCTGTGGCTGCCCCTGGAGCCCTGGAAGTGCCCAAGGCCAGGCTGGACATTAGGGCTTGGAACAATCTGGGCTAGTGGAAGGTGTCCCTGCCATGGCAGGGGGCTGCAAATGAGAAGAGCTTCCAGTCCTTTCCCACCCAGACCATTCTATGAAGCCCCCCAAGCTCCTGTGTGCAGGCAGGATGGATCAGGATCACTGGGCTGGGATCCTGGGCTGCCGGGTGACAGCGGGGGCGGCAGAGGGGAAACTTCTCCTTCCTCCAGCCTGAACTGTAACCCAACTCCTCCTCCCTCTTCCACATGAGCAGATGGAAAAAGCTCTTGCCAACCTGGCCCTCAGAACGGCCGAAGCCAGTGCGGGGGAGCCGGCACTTTCCAAAGCCCCAGCCCCTGCCAGCACCTCCAGCGCACTCAGAGGGGTGTCCCAGGGGCTGCTGGAGCGGGTGAGTCACTGTGCTGGGCCTCACACGGGGCTGGGGGCGCTGCCCGTGCTCAGGGTGGGTGTCCCAGGGGCTGCTGGAGCGGGTGAGTCGCTCTGTGCTGGGGCTGAGGGTGCTCCCTGTGCCCAGCCCGTCCCCTGGAGGTGCTCCCTGTACCCAGCCTGTCCCCTGGGGGTGGCCCCTGTGCCCAGCCCGTCCCCTGGGGGTGCTCCCTGTACCCAGCCCGTCCCCTGGGGGTGCTGCCCATGCCCAGCCCGTCCCCTGGGGGTGCTGCCCATGCCCAGCCCATCCCCTGGGGGTGCTCCCTGTACCCAGCCCATCCCCTGGGGGTGCTCCCTGTACCCAGCCCATCCCCTGGGGCTGCTGCCCGCGCTCAGGGTGGGTGTCCCAGGGGCTGCTGGAGCGGGTGAGTCGCTCTGTGCTGGGGCTGAGGGTGCTCCCTGTGCCCAGCCTGTCCCCTGGAGGTGCTCCCTGTACCCAGCCTGTCCCCTGGGGGTGGCCCCTGTGCCCAGCCCGTCCCCTGGGGGTGCTCCCTGTACCCAGCCCATCCCCTGGGGCTGCTGCCCGCGCTCAGGGTGGGTGTCCCCGTGTCAGGTGCGGGCGAAGGAGGCGGCGCGGCTGGCGGCGCTGCTGACGCGGGACGCGCGGCAGGAGCAGCGGGCGGCGCGGCTGGCGCGGCTGCCGGCCATGGCGCGCCTCCTGCGCGGCGTCTTCGTGGCCGAGAAGAAGCCGGCGCTCAGCATGGAGCTGCTCTGCGCCCGCCTGGCTGACAGCTGCCCCGAGCTGGTGGCACCAGGTAGGGATTTTGGGGGGGGTCTCTGAGGGAGGAGGAAGGGGCTGTGGGAAGCCCGGTGCTGACCCCGCTGCTCCCGGCTGCAGGTGAGATGGAGAAACACGTGCGGCTCTTTGCGGAGCTCCTGCCCGACTGGGTGGGTGTCCACGCCCTCAGGACGGACGTCTACGTCAAGCTGGACAAAGAGAAGGACCTGGGCCTCGTCACCGAGAGGCTCAACAAGGCGGCCAAGGAGGCTGGAGCCCTCTGAGCTCCCCTCAGGGCTGGGGTTTTTTCTGTGCAATCTCCTCGAATGTAGCAAATCCCGACAGTGCTCTGGGTTCTGGGGTGGGCTGGAGGGAGGCTTGTCCTCGGGTGGCTGAGGAAGGGCAAAATGCCTTAATTTAACTGATCCTGTGGTGGGAGCTGTCAGGAGTGTAGGTCCCCTAGTCCTGGAGCAATCCCATGTCCTGGGGTGGTGATAAATCCTAACCTGAGGAACCTTTTCTTCTCCCTTTCCTGGTTCTCCTGAAGGTTCAATGCATGAGGGGTCTCCTGAAGGTCCAATTTCAGAGGTTTCTTCCATTAACTGGGTCCTGGTGGGGTGAAGGCAGAACAGGGCAGGCTGAGAGCGTGACAGGCAGGAAGGAGTGAGAGAAAAGTCACAAATTGATGTTTCTGGAGCTTCGGGCCTCGTTCTGTTTTTAGGGGAGGGAAAACGCATCTTCCAGTCCTCACTGGAAACAACTGCAGGACTTGTCAAAACACATTTGTATTAAATGTTTTAAATATAGTTGACTTGTGTTAACCCAGTGCTCTTCCTTGCTGCCTGTCTCGTGGTTCTCCATGGCAATTGGCGCCGGGAAGGGCTGGCTCCTCATCCAGCTCCTGGAGAAAAACTCACTGGAAAAAGTGAGCGTGGGTTTGCAGGGAGCTGAATGCAGCTTTTGTAGATGGGGCTGGGGGAGCAGCTGCTGCAGGGACAGGGGCAGGCAGGGCTGACAGGGATCCAGGGCTGGTTTTTCCCAGGGGAAGTCCCAGGCCACTCAGACTGAAGTGGCTTGGGAAGAGGGACAAAGAGGGTGAGGATGGCACAGAGGTTCTGGGCTGGCTCTGTGCCCAAGTCGGGGTGGGAGCTGCCCAGGGCCATGTCAGACACACCTCACACTGCTCCCCAAGCCTGGCTGGAGCTGGGGACACCAGGGACCTGCAGGGAGAGGGGGCTCCCTCATCCTCTCATCCTATGCTGCTCCTGGGCAGATTCCTCACCTGGCAGCAGCTGAGATCCCACAGCACTTCCTGAGGGAGCAAGAGGCCTTCCTCCTCCTCTTCCTCCTCCTCCAGGCCGTGCTCGCCTGTGCAGCCCAGCTGTGCCCAGTTTCCAGGGAGGAGGAGAAGGGCTTAACCCCAATCCAGGGGCTGGGTGTGAGGCTGGGGGCTCCTGAGGCAGGCTGGGCTCTCAGCCATGCTCAGGGACCTCACTGTGGTGGGAAGGAGCTGGATTGCAGCAGCTGGAGAGGAGCAGGACTGGAAAGAAGCTGGAATCAGCAGCCTGGCAGCCACACTCACATCCCAGGAGAGCTCCCAGCCAGCTCCTGTTCTGCTCCTTGGGATGAAACCCTTCTGCTCCTCGGGATGAAACCCTCCTGCTCCTCGGGACGAGACCCTCCTGCTCCTCGGGACGAAACCCTCCTGCTCCTCGGGACGAAACCCTTCTGCTCCTCGGGATGAGGAACCCTTCTCCCACCTGGAAGCTGCCCCTGCCCAGCCTGGTCTCCCCAAGCAGATGACATCAGGGGCTGCTGGCAGCCCAGCCGGGCCCAAGGCACCGTCCCCACGTTCCCTGATGTCACCTGCTGGCACTGGCGGGGCTGACGCTGCTTCCCCAGCACGCAGCTGCTTTCCATGGCTCTCTGGGGTGGAATTGATTTTCCCTCCTCCCCCGCAGCAGGGACCCTGTCCTGGTGCCAAGGCTGTGAGGTGCTGCCTGCCCTGGCTCCCCTGGGGCAGCCTGGTGCCCAGGGAATTCCTCAGTGCAAACTGAGCAGTGCTGAAGGGGCTTTTCGGTAGATGGGGATGGAAATAGCTGGAATGGTCCTTCCAAGTGGATGGGGCTGGCTGGGAGGTGGTCCCAGGTGCTGGATGGGGAAGGGGAGCTGAGCTGACCAAGCCTCTGCAGCCAGAGGTGGGTGCAAAGTAAAGAAAAGGTACCTGAATGCTCTCTGGGAAACAATTCCAAGCATTTGGGGGATTAGGGAGAGTCACAGCACAGCCTTGCCCCACTGACCAGCTGGGGCTGCAGGGAGACACTGCCAAGGGTCATTGACAGCTTCAGCCACTGCAAGAACAGCTCTGAGACAGCTTAGGAAATATAAAAATACATCAATATTTATTTTACCCATGAGTCCAGTCCCTGCTGGGCCAGGGACACAGTCCCTGATGGTTTCAGGCTTGTGGAAGTTTTGGCACACAGGGATTTAGCTGTGAGCAAACTGAACCGTGCTGGAGGAAGCATCTCAAACCCCCCTCACACACCTGAGACCACTGCAACACCTCTCCTGGGGCCTCACCTGGCACCAAACTCCCACCAGGGCGGGCTCTGATGGCCCAGCACAGCCCAGCAGAGGGGAAGCAGCAGCACAGGAGTGGGATGTGGTGCAGGAGATGGGGAATTGTGCTGAACAAAAGGTGCCTGTGGTGTCCAGGGAAGGAAAACACTGACTGGGCTCATCCCACAGCAGCACCATCCTGATTTAAGGACACAGCAAGCACCTCATTCTCCTGAACAAGCACAGCCCTGGTGTAAGAGCAGCTTATTCTGGTGTGAGTGACAGCACAGAGCACCAGCCCATCCCGAGGTCAAATACAGCAGGATTTGTCCTTTACAGAAATAATTGCTTTTTGCCCATCTCCTGTGTTTCTTTGGGAATTTTTCAGCAGGTTCCTTGGAGGCTGACAGCCCAGCCCAGGGGATGCTGGTGCCCTGGCAGAGCTCTCCTGCCTCAGCAGCAATATTGTCACTTTGGTCTCCTAAAAACCACAGATTCACAGAAGCTGCATCTGGGTCTCCATCCCCCCCAGTCAATCTGCCTGTTCTTCCTGAAAGGATGAACTCCAAAAGGGATCATTATACTCAACACAGTGCTTGGGAAATTTAGGATTGGGGAGCATCTGGCCATGCTCAAAACCTGTGTTTAACCCCCTCCCCACCCCCCTGTGACAGCCAGTCACTACACACAGCCCCAGACTTGTTCCCAGTGCTCCCTCCTCCCTGCTGCTGCTCAGTCATACTGCAGCAGGGAGTAGAAAGGGATGGAGTTGAGCTTTTCTGACCCTTTCAGGGCTTTCAGCTCTATGATCACCAGGCACTCCAGGATTTCAGCCTTCAGCCTCTTCAGCAGCTCGCAGGCAGCACGCATGGTACCTGTGGAGGGGAGCAGAAACATCCTCACTCCAGGGGCACCCCCAGCCCACAGCCACCCCTGCTGCTGCCAGGCTGAGGGTACAGAGAGGTGTGGATACCCCTGGCAGTGCCCAAGGCCAGGCTGGATGTGGCTTGGAGCAGCCTGGGATAGACACAAAGTGTCCCTGCCATGGCAGGGGTGGGGCTGGATGGGATTTATCCCCCCCCAGCCATTCCATGATTGCATGCACACAGGTGTACAGGATCACTCGTGCTTCCCTCACCTCCAGATTTATCCCCCCAGCCATTCCATGATTGCATGCACTCAGGTGTACAGGATCACTCGTGCTTCCCTCACCTCCAGTTGCCAGCAGGTCATCCACAATCACCACTTTCTGTCCTGGCTCCACAGCATCGCTCTGGACTTCCAGCTCAGCCTGCAGGGAGCAAAGAGCAGCTTTGGTTTAGTCTGGCCTTGGAGAGAAGCCCCTCACGAGCTGCTGGTTCATGCTGGAACACAGACAAGTCCTCAGAGACATCAGCATAAACACTCAGCACCTAAAATCCCAAAAACCCCACAAATTCCAGCTACAGGGGAGCGCCACAGAAACACAGAGCAGGGAGGGGATTGCTGGGCCAACCTGCTGGCACACCAAGATCCTGAACTTTCATTGTGTGAGTTATGGTGGAATCTTATCCCAGAGCAGCTCTCCAGCGAGGAAAATCTCCTGTCATGCACTGGGGAGCTCTGCCTAGAGCCAGATCCAAACTGGCACCTGTTTGGATGCGTCACATGAGCTCAGTTGGCCCAAACAATCCTCATGGCTTAGGCCTGGCTTTGGGGGTTCTGCTGCTGTTAGTTCCTAGTGGGAGTAGCACAGGCTGAGGCTCAGCCCCCGGAGCAGCCGCGGGTTACGGGGCGGGATGGGGGAAGCCATGCGGGACAGCTCTGACTTACAGCACTTACTGCCAGAGTGGGGACACTCTCCGTGGTCATGCCCCTGGATTCAAGCCAAAGAAAGCCATTTAGCACCAGGTCTGAGCACCACCCCCCCGAGAAGAATCACAGCACAGCACCGAACATCACCCGTGGGCACAAACGGAGCGGCCGCGGCTCAGCGCCGCTCCCAGGGCTGGTGCCAGGTCATCAGAACCCGGCCTGGGACCCCCTCCCCGCGGGTTTAGCCCCCCTGGACCCCCAGCGTGAGCCCCTGCTGCTCCCAGGCCTTGCCTTGCCGTATTCCAGGCTGTAGGAGATGGATTCAGTGGCACCAGGCAGTTTCCCCTTTTTCCGCACGGGCACGAAGCCGATGCCCAACCTCTGCGCCAGGGGGGTCCCGATGAGGAACCCCCGGGAGTCCAGGCCTGGGGGCACAGCAGGAACAGGGAACAGGCAATCAGGAATCATTCACCTTGGAAAACGCCTCCAACACCATCAAGTCCAACCATTTCCCAACCAAGGCCACATCCACGTGTTTTTTGGAATGGTGACTCCACTGCTGCCCTGGGCAGCCGGTCCCAACACCTCACACCCTCTCAGGGAATTAATATTCCCTGATACCCAACCTAACCCCCCCCCAGGTACAACTTGAGGCCTTTTCCTCTTGTCCCATCACTCAGATTGGAGCCATTTCACTGGAGGAGGGTCTTGGCACAACCCCCTTGTTTTATCCTCCCATTCTAAAAGCAATTTGCTCTTCAAGTCACTGCTGAGGGTTGAAAACACAGCCCACACTCCTGTTCTCACCCACATTTGCTGCTGCTGGCCCTAAGAGCCCATTTCCCTCCCCTCTGACCCTTTTCCTTAGAGATAAAGGCAGCAGGGCCCTGGTATCAGTCCAGCCACATGAGCAGGAACTCTGCACCTCTGGGCAGACTTCACTTATCTCACCTGGGCCAGGTCTGGTGTGTGCCCCTCTGGCTGTGGCCCAGCCCAAGCACTGCCTTCCTCTTCCTCAGCACCTGGCCAGGTGAGCTGAGGTGTTCTGGCCACCAAGGCCATTTGTGCTGGCCTGGAAAGGCTCCCTGAGGGAAACCAGCTGGGACAGGGCCTGCCTGCCCTGGGGACAGCGTGGGGACACTGCAGGCTCTGTGTGCCCCCTCCTTTTTAACAATGAATTATGCAACTGGCGCAGAAGTGTCAAAGGGCACCTGCCACATCCCACACCAGCATTTCAGAAAACCACAGCAGGAGGTGAAGGGTAGAAACTGTCCTGGTGTTACCTTGTGACAAAGGCCAATGTTCAGGTGACTTCTGTGTCCAAGGGCTACAACATTCCCCAAGGGCCACCCCACTCTTCCCACCCGGGACACACTGCTCAGGGCTGTTCAACCAGCACTCACCCACAATGAAGTCGATTTTCGGGAAAGACGCCCTCACATGATCCTCCAGAAGATCAATCAAAGTCCTGAAGGCCACAGGATCCTTCAGCAAGGGGCTGATATCCCTGCAACGAGGGAGGGCAGGGGGTGAGGCACCTGCGGGACTGCTCTGGAAATGCTCAGCTCCCGAGGCCTGGGGAAGGTTCCTGATCCCAGGGGAGGTTCCTGATCCCAGGGGAAGGTTCCTGATCCCAGGGAAGGCTCCCGGGCCCAGGAAAGGCTCCCGAGCCGGGGAAAGGGCCCTGCCTGGTGCTGCCGGGGCCAGGGATGGGCAGCGCGGACAGGAGCTGGCAGCGAGTCCCCGGCCCGGCTCCAGCCCTGCTCCCATCCCGTTCCAGCCCTGGTCCTGCCTCCATCCCCGGCCCCATGCCCTGTCCTGGTTCCACCCCCAGTTTCCTCCCCGATCCCATCCCGTTCCCGTCCCGGTCTCACCGGAACAGCACACCGGGCTCCGGGAAGTCCGGGAAGGGCCGGACGCGGTCGCGCACCCGGCGCAGCCGCTCGTCGCTCATGGCGGCCCCGCCGTGCGCAGCCGCCGCCGCCGCTCCGCTCCCCGCAGGCCGGAACGGGCCGGGCCGGGCGGGGCGGGACGGGGGCGGCACCGGAGCGGGCGGGCACCGGGGCAGGGAGCGGCTGTGGCCTGGGGACCTGCGGGTGTGGGACCGCGGGGCATGGAGCATCTGTGCCCCCGGTACTCGGAGCTCCGGTATCCCGCAGCATTGAGCATCAGTCCCCCCGCTGTTTGGAGCTCCGGTACCCCGGGGCATTGAGCCCTGGTCCCCCCGGTATTTGGGGCTCCGGTACCCCGGAGTGCGGAGCATCCATGCCCCCAGTATCGGGAGCTCTGGTACCCCGGGGTACCGGAGCCCCAGCCCCTCGGTATTTGGGGCTCCGGTACCCCGGGGCATTGAGCATCCATACCCCCGGTATTTGGGGCTCTGGCACCCCGGGGCATTGGAGCCCCAGTCCCCCCGGTATTTGGAGCTCTGGTATCCCAGAGCATTGAGCCCCAGTCCACCCCGTATTTGGGCTTCTGGTACCCCGCGGCATTGAGCCCCAGTCCCCCCGGTATCCCGGTATTCGGAGCTCTGGTACGCTGGATCATAGAGCATCACACCCCCGGCACATGGAACTCTGGTATCCCCATGCACAGAGCCCCAAATTCGTGGTGCAAGAAGGTCTGATACTCCAGACATGGAGCTATCCCAGAGCCCCCAGCCCCCCAGTGAAGGTCTGGTACCCCAGGACACGAGGCACTGATACCCCCAGTGTGTGGAGCTCTGACACTTCATGCACAGAGCCCAAATCTCCCCGTGCATGGAGCTCTGATAACCCTGGCGCATGGAGCTGCAGTTCCCAGGGCCATGGAGCTCTGATAACCCTGGTGCATGGAGCTGCAATTCCCAGGGGCATGGAGCCCTGGCACAGCAGTGGATGGAGCCCCAGGCTCCCCTCTGAAGAGCTCCCAGGGACCTGCTCCGTGTGGAGCTGGATTTCCCTGCCTGACCCCAGCCTCAGAAAGGAGCTCCCTGCCTGGGGGTTCCCTTTGCACGCCCTCACCCTGCTCAGCACAACACAGACAGCAAACTCCTCAGGACTCCACTGTTTCCTGCTTTCCCATCCCTCATCACCTCGTGTGAACTCCTGGAGTCGTTCAGTGTTTGTTAAACTCGTTGGTTGGGATGAGGGACAATAACACAGTCCCAGGTCCTCCAACAGTTCCTGGTGTCACCGAGCCCTGGGCAGGGCAGGGAGCTCCCACAGCTCCCATCTCCCATCTCCTGGTGCTGAATGCTGTTTGGCCATGCAAAATCCACCAAATGAGTTCAGATCTCCTCTTCCATTAGCAAATACACCTTGGATCTGCTCCAAACCTGTCCAGGCACGGCTCGCTGTGGAAAGCAGGAGCAGTTGGAGCCTGTGACACCCCTGGCTGAACTCAGTGTTTGCTGCCGAGAGCTGTGACTGGGAAAAACTTCATCCACACCCTCTGGAGAGCCCCTGCCATGGCTGGGACACCTTCCACTGTCCCAGGGTGCCCCAAGCCCTGTCCAGGCTGGCCTTGGAGACTTCTCTGGGCACCCTGTGCCAGGGCCTGCCCACCCTCCCAGGGAGGAATTTCTCCCTTATATCCCATCTAACCCTGCCCTCTGGGGCAGCCATTCCCCCTTACCCTGGCCCTTGTCCCCAGTCCCTGTCCAGCTCTCTCAGAGCCTCTCCAGGCACTGGACAGAGCCCTCAGGTCCCCCTGCAGCTGCTGAGGCTGCACAACCCCAACTCCTGTTAAGGTGAACTCCCTCTGCTGCCAGAGCCAGCGCGTGCTCCCTCCACAACCATTCCCCCACAAACTGAGACTTCCCCTGAACTCAGATTATCTCTTTGGCACCAGAAGGATCCTCTTGGGCAGCTGCTGCAGGGCAGCAAAGGGGGAGGAAGGAAGGACAGGGCCTTGCAGGGGAGCCGGGGCTCGCAGCGCTCGCGCTCCCTGCCACGAGCTGGACGGGTTCCTCTGCTGACCTTACAGCACAGCACTGGACAAGGAGCTCTTCCAGCAACTCCTCTTCTTCCTGGCAGATGGAATTGCTGATGGAATTTATCTGCCTACTCGTGGAAATAAATAAGCAGGAGTTTATTTCCTGGGAAAAAGGATCTTTAGAGCCTGCCAGGCAGCTCTGCTTCTGCCTCTCACTAACGGAGGGGCTGGAACGGGGGGGTCTGTGTCACCCCTGTCCTGTTTGTGTCCCCCCACGATCCCACCCTCACTGCAGGAGACTCCACCACATTGCCCTGGAGGCTGAGTGAGGTTCCCAGGCCCCTCATCCCAAGCAAGCCCTGGCAAACCTTCAGCAGGATGAGCTGCTGAGTGCCCCCTCTGAGTGCTCCCCTCCTGGATGTGGGATCAGTCTGTCCCCATCTGCTCTGCTGGGAAGGACACAAAGGTTCCACCAAACTGGGCTTGCAGTGACCCAGCTGCCAGAAACCATGGTTAAAAGACAACATTCCTGAGATTCCTGTTGGACTCCTCATTTATCCCCCGTCTCCAAGGATTCCGACTGCACCCACCAGCACAGACTGGACTGGAACACCCCAAGGAAATCAGTTTTCCCTGTGATTGTTCCACCTTTCAAACAACACTGCTGACTCCTACTGCAATTTCCATCTGCAAAGAACTTTCCTAGGACCCCTTTCCAAATGTGATGTCAAAGGGCTCTGGAATATCACCCGGGAGGTGACTCCACATCCGCTCGTGGCTCTGAGTGCTCCGTGCCTGGCAGAGGAATCAGCACCTGGAATCTGCATCCCCCCGGGGAACTCTGGCTTTGCTCTTTTCTGGACACCATCAGTGATTTAGAAGTGCTTTGAGATCCTGATAGCAGAGGTCTTATTAGCCAGGGAGCACAGAAACTGGGAATGTAAAAGCCTGGGAACTGACTTTAATCAGCTTAACCAGGCAATTAAAGAGCTGTGCTGAGCCTGGAAGTTTCTGTTCCGTTCAGGATTTTAACACTTCAGTGTGAAGTGGAACAAAATGCCCCGAATTTCAACATCCCCCTTCCACGAGGGAAAACGAGCACAAAAAATTCCCTGCAAATCCACTGGAATGTTTCAATCTCAGCTGAGGAAACTCATGCACTTTAAACCCTTAAAAAAAAAAAGAAACAAAAAAAAACCAACCAAAAAAAACCAACAACAAATTTGAAATATCTTATTTCAACACCAGAAGAATGCAGCTCCCCAGCCAGATCCTGGGCTTGGGATGGAAGCCTCAGACCTGGTTTTGTCCCCCTAAAAGAGGGAAAAGCGTAGGAAAAAAAAAAAAAAAGTGATCCAGCTCTGCCTCCCTGGGAGCCCAAGGCAGCACCTCCTGCCTGCTGCAGCAGGTTGGATCAGGCCCTTGGAGAAGACACAAAACTCCTCTCTCTCCCCTGGCCAGCCTGGGTTTTGTGTCTGATCCAGAACTAATGGATTTGGCTGGAATTCCTCGCTGCTGGCTTTTATCTGCTCTCCCTTTCAGCTGGGAATTGTGCTACCAAGCTCCTGTCACCCAGAGGGTGTTAAGTGACTCCAAGAGGGACAAAGGCCCTCAGAGCTGCCAGATTTCCTCTCTGCAGAAGCTGGAAGGCAGAGGCTTTTTCTCCCTCCTAAAAGACCGCAAGCTTCTGGCTACGGATCCACCTTTATTTAGGATTTATATAATCCCAACTAGGCTTCAAGCAACAAGAAAACTTTAAATGGTGGAAGGGAATATAAAGGAAACAGGCAAATGGAGCCTTGGTGTTTAAAATAGCCATTTTCCAAAGGAGAAAAGAACCCAAAATGGGATTGCAGTTCTTCCCTTAGAGCTGTTCTTAAAACCTGACAGTTTAATTCAAGGGGCACCACAGTGTCGCCTCCTGATAACATAGAAAAACATCCAGTGCTACCAGAAAACAAAAGGAAAAGTCAATTTCCAAGTATTCTAACTGCTAGGAGAGATGGAAAACAGGCCATTCTAACTGCAGAACAGTTATTTGGAAGCTGAATAAGCAAAGGAACTCTTAAGAGAATAAAAGCGTGTTTAGTTTGTAAAGTTTCCCAGTGCTGGGGACAAGGACAGGGTCCCTGGGGAGGGATTTCTCTCTGTGCTCCAGAGGCTGCTGGGGACTCTGCAGCCAGAAATCACCTCCCAGCACCCCAAACCTTCCTCCCCCACAAACTCTGTTCAGTTCTCACCTTCCTCAGGTCCTTCTTGAGCTGCTGGAATTCTTTCATGGGGTTATTTCAAAGCTGTTGTCACTGGGGAGAATAAGAGTGTCCAACCTTGAGGAGATCCTTGATGTGAAACAGGAATTTTGGGATGCTGTCCCTGATGTCTGGGAAGGGCTGGAGGTGAAGGAATGGGAGCTGCCACTGTCCCAAGTCCCACAGCCTCCTTCCACTTCTTGTAGTCAAATCCCACTGTGACTGGCCCAGAACAGCCCCCAGGTTTTTCCCGCAAATCCATGGGACTCGCTCACTTCCCTGGTTCCAGAATTCCCCATTTTCCCTTGGAACATTCCTGAGGCCCCCTTGGCCAGGCAGGGCCGTGCTCTCCTCACTGCTGCACTCAGGGCAGTTTGCAGGGCATTAACCTTGGCTCCAAGTGTTGGGAATTGATCTGCAGCTTCCCAGTTCCAGCATTCAGCTCCCCAAATTGCTGCTCCCCAGGGAGCAATTTGCCACGGAAATAATCCATTTGTCGCTGCAGGATTTGAAATCAAGGCTCCAGAGCCTGAAGTGCAGCCCGAGCTCCTCCACCATTATTAGTTCCATCCATTTCAGAAGCTTCTCTGCACGGAGGGTGGGATGATAACAGAGCCTCAGGGGCAGAGCTGGGAGGCTTGAGAGGCTCAGCTAATTGGAAATTAAAGGCAAGAAAGAAATTCTTTGGACTCTTAGACCAGGAAGCGATGGAGCTTTTAGTGCTCAGCATAATAAACATAAAGAAAGGAACATCACAGCCCCAAACTTCAGCATTCCTTTGGCATTTGTGTCTCTGCTGGAGAACAGAAGCCATCACCAGACCAGTTTGGCTGCTGCAGGTCCCTGAGTGGGCAGGAAATCCCTCCAGCCCCACTCCTGCCCCAGTTCCCGAGCTGGGAAGTTTCAGGGCTGCAGCTCAGGATGGTTTTTAAGGGCAGATGTGGCCACTTTGTGCCCCAAGTGGGCAGTGGGGGCTGCAGGCCCTGGGTCCCCCCAGCTCCTGAACTGCACTGTGTGGGCTGGGAGATTGATCCAGGTAAAAATGATTCCAGGAAAACAAAGCAAGTTATTTTTAACCCCAGTCAGTGCCATGATCCAGGAGGTGAATCTGGGAGAGTGCCCCAAAGCAAGGTGCCACTCCCTTGGCTCACAGGTGAAATCACAGACTGCTCTGCTGATAAATTAGTTTATTTTTCCTCATGAGTTCTTCACCTCACTGCTTTTAAATCTCTACAATTTTAGGAAAGGCATTCATTTAAAATTCCTCCTATTATCCAGCCGTAAAACAACTATTCCTATTTAAATTTAAAGCAGAAGCTTTGTCACATTAAACCCTGATAATTTATGATCTGCTTCGTGTCCTTTTACTCTAAACAGACACGTCATGGCTTCACTTACTTGCTTTCAAGTGCAACGTTTCCCTCCAGGATCAGTGTCCTGAGATCACTCCAGGAATGAGGAATGAGGCTTTGCTGTGCTGGGAGGGGGACAAACCCCGTGGCTGCTCAGAGCAAGTTCAGGGGCAAAGCAGGATGTTCCAAAGGGCAGCTGAGACAGAGCAGAGGAGGGAGCAGCAGGCAGGGGACAGGGAGGAGGTGGCCAGAGCAAATTCTGGGGAGTGAGGAGTGTGGCCAGGCCAGGCCCAGCTCTGATCCTGGGGGAACTCTGCACAGAACCCCACCAAGGGCTGCTGCCTCGCAAGGATTTGAGGGCTGACAGGACTGCCAGGGAGCTGCAGCCATGCACTCCCTCCTCTGGTGGAGTTTTACACTGAATGCAGGGCTCTGACAGCCCCAGGGACAGAACTGTGCAATCAAAGCCACTGAGGCTGGAAAAGACCTCGGAGATCAAATCCAGCCCTCAGCACCACGGTGACCCCAATGCCACATCCCCGTGGGTTTCAACACTTCAGGGCTGGGGATATCACCACTGCCCTGTGCCAGTGCTTTTCACCCTTCCCATGAATAAAATTCCCTGATATTCAACCTCAATCTCCCCTGGCACAACTCTGCTCCTGTCCCTGTTCCCTGTCCCCTCCTGGCAGGAGCTGTGCAGAGCCAGGAGGGCCCCCCTGAGCCTCCTTTGCTCCAGGCTGAGCCCCCTCAGCTCCCTTAGGATCCTCCATTCCCTTCCCAGCTCCCTCAAGATTCCCCATTCCCTTTCCCAGCTCCCTCAGGATTCTCCATTCCCTTCCCAGCTCCCTCAGGATTCTCCAGCTCCCTCAGGGATTCTCCATTCCCTTCCCAGCTCCCTCAGGATTCTCCAGCCCCTTCCCAGCTCCATTCCCTTCTCTGGACATGGAGAAGCCCCAAAGCAGAGCTGGAGCAGCCCCAGCAAACGGGGAGCTCCTGGTTTTATCTGTGCTGACAGACCCACAGCTGCTGCCAGCCCTGAGCTCCCCTCTGAGCTGCTGGCCACATCTCCCAAGCCTTGAGCTGTGTCTAAACAAGGAGGAATGTTATGGGTGAGCTGGAAATGCCGTGATACACTTGAAGGACAAGCAGGAAGATCCTGAGAAATGTGGGCTATAAACAAACGGCACCTGTGGACGTGCAGGGATCCCTGCAATGCTGGCTGGGATTTCTGAGAGGTGCAACAGCAAGAGCTGACCCAAGGGCTGTTCTCATTCCAGTTTAATGGGATTATCCAGCATGGGACACACAGCAGGAATTACCATGGAGGTACATAAAGCATGGGATGGGGAAATGGGAGGGTTTGGGATTACAGGAGGGTAGGAACCAGCAGCTGGAGCCTGGAGCTGGCACAAGGGCTGAGCTCTCCAGCAGCTCCAAGCTCAGCTGGGGAGGAGTTTGAGCTGTTTGCAGGTACAGAGCACCTGGATTTTCCTGTCAGCACAACATCACACAGACAGGGCACCTGTGCTGTGGAAAACACTGCAGGGGTGGAAGTGGAGCTGTTGGAGGGACAAATGGAGAACCATGGAATGGTTTGGGTGGGAAGGGATCTAAAAGCTCACCCTGCTCCACCCCCTGCCATGGGCAGGGACACCTTCCACCAGCCCAGACTGCTCCAAGCTTCTCTGGGCACTCTGTGCCAGGGCCTGCCCACCCTCACAAGGAACAATTCCTTCCTTATACCCAGCCTGAACTTCCCCTCTCTCAGTCTGAACCCAAACATGCTCAGGCTCCCGCCAGCTGCTGCCCTGAAGGCCCAGAGGAGGCAGGTTTGGCTCCAGACAGGTTTATTGGAGACAGGGAAGGGTGTGGAACAGGCTCCAGGGCAGAGCAGGGATCTGCCCTGTGGGATTGAGCAAAGGCTCCTGTTCCCCAGGAGAGCTACAGCCAGGCTGGGGAAGGTTTGCACAAGGAGAACTCCTGGGAGAGCATGTGCTGGAAATGGGGTCAAGAGTGAAGGGCTGATGCCAAGGGGCATTGCTGAGCCCAGAGCACCAGATGGGAAGCGTGGCTTGGAGCAGCTTTAGAGCCAGATTTTCAGAAATGAAGGAAAGCCCTGAAATGAACACCTGACCCCCACAAATGTCCTGCAGCAACCATTGGCAACAGAATCCTGGAATGGTCTGGGCTGGAAAAGACCTGAAAGCTCATCCAGTGCAGCTCCACTTCCACTGTCCCAGGCTGCTGCAAGCCCTGCCCAGCCTGGCCTTGGACACTTCCAGGGATGCAGGGGCAGCCCCAGCTGCTCTGGGCACCTGTGCCATGGCCTCAGCACTCCTACAAGGAGGAATTCCTTCCCAATATCCCATCCATCCCTGCCCTCTGGCAGTGGAAGCCATTCCCTGTGTCCTGTCCCTCCAGGCCCTTGCCCAAATTCCCTCTCCAGCTCTCCTGGGGCCCCTTCAGGCTGGCAGGGGCTGTAACCCCAATCCAACCCTCACCTGAACACAACCCCCACCTTTCCTGAAACCACGACCTGGGGAATGTTTGCAGCTACACATGGGAGGAACTCAGGGCATTCTCCCTGGCTCCAAACCCCTCAGCTGTGAGCAGGAGGGATCCCTGGTTTGCACCCAGAGCTCACAGATTTGGGGAGAAAGGAAAAACAAGTTGATGTCCAGGGTTCACAATGGAAATGAAATGTTAAAACAACAAGCTACAGGCAAACAAAACATGGGCAGTTTGGGCAGGGCTCTCTGGCAGCTCTGAGTTTCCTGACCTGTCCCGTGGCTCCTGTTGGGGCAGGAGGCTGGGTGGAAGGAGCAGGAGAGATCCAGGGCATTTTGGAGCTGATGGCAGAGTCCAGAGAGCTTTTCCAGCTGACCCAATCCTCACTGGAGTTACCATTTAGGGAAAGAGCCGGGGGAAGAGAGGAGTAGAGGCTAAACCCTGAGCATGAGGAATATAAACACTGGTCCTTTTGGAAGAGCAAGTGATGATATCATGCACACATCACACCCTTCCTGTGTAAACAGGAGTGCCAACAGGAGCAGGCATTGCACACTGCATGTCCAGCTGCCTCTGGGTAGCTCTGCAGGGCTGCAGCCATCAGTGAGGCCAAGAGCATTTCTTAGGATCAGACTCTGGTGCTTTCAGGCACTTCCCAAGCTTCTCGCAGCCTGGAGGGGCCCAATTCTGTTAAAAACAAACAGAAACAGACAGAAAGATGATTCACACCAAGTATCTGCTAAGCTCTCATCCCAAGCAGCTCTTTATGATCCTCACAAAGACACTTTTATGTGCTGCTTGAAAAATGAAACTCCTCCTGCAGCCCAAGCCTCTGGGCTCATAAACTTCCCCACTCCAAACAGTGCTCAAATAAAAGCTGGGAAAGGCTGCAAATGCTGGGCCGTGCAGGATTCCCTGTGCTGGGACACTCCAGCCCTTCCTGGCCTCTCCCAGCCCAGCTTGGGGCATGCTGGTGACCCTCCTGTCCCTCCTGTGGCAGCACAGAGGAACCAGAGCAGGAGGTTTTGGTGACCCCCCCAGTTCTCCTGGGAGCCCAGGGCAGTTCCCACTCTCAGCACTGCAATATCCAGGCACCGTCCTGAGGAGGCAAAAGGCAGCACAAGGCCAAGGGTGTGAGAGAGATAAGAATGCTGGTATTTTAATGAGTGTTTTGATGGGCAGAGGGAGCAGAAAGAATTCCTGAGACACCTCTTCCCGTGCCTGCACACCAAAACTATTTGTTTGCCTTGTTTCCACGTTTCTTGAGCTACCTGAATGTGTGGAACAGAAAAAGGAGATCCACTGCCAACCTCAGCTTCCAGAGGGATTAATGGAGGAAGGAATTTGGATAGATGAACATTTTTAATTTCATTAAGGTTTTGCCATTACAAATTTGGGATTGTGGTCACGGGAAGGGCAGATAACACTTCCCATTCTGCTTTCAGGAATCTTTTGTGCCTCCCTGTCTCAGGTCTGTCCATCCATGGACATTCCTGCTGTCCCCTATTAAAGGCCAGTTCAACACTGACCTCTTGCCTTTTATTTTGCTGATTTTCACCCTGCAAATATTTCTGTTTTCTTGGAACTAAATTCCTACAGAAAAGAAATGCTCAACCCCAGGAAAAAAACCACTGGAGCAGGTTTTTGTTCCATGGAGCTGACAACAGATGGCAGTGAGACACCAGCAATTCCTGCAGAGGAGCAGACCCAGAGGGAGCTGTGCTGGAGACACCTCTGCACCGAGGGCTCCACAGGCTTTCTGAACAATTAATGTCGTTTTCTAAATCGTTTGGAAAATCTCTGTTCCTCTGGTTTAAAATGTGCAGCCACGGCTGGACAATTCAGAGCACTCTGCAGAAGGAACTGAGAGCCAAAGGAACACATGAACTGCAATGTTTGTTCTTTTGAAAAGGCAGAACAATAAAGGGTCTGTGCTGCCTCCTGCAGCCCTGGTCCCGCTGCTGGGCTGAGCTGGGAGCCCCGGGGACACCGCGAGTGCCAGAGCCAGCCCCGAGCTGCAGAACGGCTTCTCCCACACTTACACAGCAGGAAAAGCCAGCAGAGCTGCCCCTGGGGGAGCTCCCTGGACAATGGGATCCAGCACGGATGGGCAGCAAGCACCTCCCTGCTCCTGCCCCCATCGCTGCTCTGCAGGAGTGCACAATGATCCAGCTGCTGTCCTGGAATCCTGCAGTGCCTGGCTGGGAAGGGACCTCAGAGCCCACCCAGTGCCACCCCTGCCATGGCAGGGACACCTCCCACTGTCCCAGGGGCTCCCAGCCCTGTCCAGCCTGGCCTTGGGCACTGCCAGGGATGCAGGGGCAGCCACAGCTGCTCTGGGCACCCTGTGCCAGGGCCTGCCCACCCTGCCAGGGAACAATTCCTCATTGCCAAGATCCCACCCAGCCCTGCCCTCTGGCACTGGGAGCCATTCCCTGTCCTGTCCCTCCGTGGCTTGGACACTTCCTTGAACACTTCCACACACTTTGTGTGTAGGTAAAGACAATTCTCCTCCTCTCTCCCAAGTACATCAAACAAACACCCTTATCAAACCATCAGCTGACAGGAGATAGTGGCAGTAAATGATCTCCCAGCATCCCCCAAAAGCAGATTCAGCCCCCAGTCCAGCCCAGCAATGTAATCACTCCCTGAAGCTTTGCTTGGCTTCATTCCTGCTCTCAAAGGCAGCAATCTGCTGCCTGATATTTTGGGGTAGTGACCACGGAGTTATCCTGGAAAACTCACTGGGTTTCCTGCTGGGACTGAAACATTTCTGCTGGGCCTAGGATCCCCCCAGCCCTCCCTTCCATTTGGGAGGCAGTTTTGGAAGAAATGCCTTTGCAGTGCTGCCTCTGGCAGCAGCCAGGCCCTGGGGACAGTGCCTGAATCCAAAAGGTCCCAGAGGAGCAGAGAACAGTGTTTATTAAGGGAAAAGTTGAATAAGGAAAGAAAACAACACAGAAACAATGGGCCCTCAAATCTTTTTCCTATTTAACATCCAAAAATAAAGAGATTGGACAAAGCTAAGGGAGATCTTTGCCTTGTTACTGAGGGGACACAGCTCTTTGCTGGTGACAGACCAGAGGCAGCAGGTTCTGACTGATTCAGGAGATTATTTATTTATTTATTATCAGGAAGATTTTGCCTGTTGCTATTTTGTAACAGCCTGTTAAAAGGTTTTGTCTGTAAGAAGATTTTGCCTGTTACTATTTTGTCTGTCAGCCCACAGACACATTCCCTCGGATCCACAACCTCCTGTCAAGTGACAACCTCCCCCAGATTATCCAGTTCCTCTCCCAGGTTCTCAATAAACCAAGCAGTGCTTGACAGGGAAGCCAAAATGTAACTTTCCAACAGGAGATTTGAAAGAGAAAACAGAACTGAAAAAGTTCAATTCCAATAAAGACTTGGGAAAATTCAGGCATAGGGGGAATTGGAGGAGACAGAGCAAGACCAAAGATACATCACTGAAAATGAATTTAGAAGACTCAAAACAAAGAGGGCAGGGTTAGATGGGATATTAGGAATGAGGAATTGTTCCCTGGCAGGGTGGGCAGGCCCTGGCACAGCTGTGGCTGCCCCTGGATCCCTGGCAGTGCCCAAGGCCAGGCTGGACAGGGCTTGGGGCACCCTGGGACAGTGGGAGGTGTCCCTGCCATGGCAGGGTGGGGCTGGATGGGCTCTAAGGTCCCTTCCAACCCAAACCATTGCAGGATTCCACAATTCCAGCGTTTTGAGAACTGCAGAAGGGGATTAGAAAGGAGAAGAAGGATCTGTCCTGTCTCTAAGCAAGGAAGGCACCTACAGGTAATTGTGCATCTCTCCTCCATCCCTTCCCACCACTGACAGTTGGTGAAACCTTTACAAAATGCATTTCAATCTAAGGAGTCCCCATGCATTTGTGCTTCAGGCACTCACCATGACAGCCTGGTCACACACGTTCAGCTGGGGCTGGCCTGGCACCAGGGTGGCCTTGTGCTGCTGCACCAGCCCTGAGATGTGCTCCACAGCCTGCTGGTACTCCTCACTGGCAAAGCTGCAGGGGGAAAGCACAGGGGTTACTGCTGGGGCTTCCTCTGGCGTCCCCAGGGAGGAGGAGGAGATGTGCAAACACCCTGCCAGCTGCCCAGGGCTCTGCAGGGAATGGAATCCAGGCTGGCAGGTGCAGGTGCTCTGCTGAGGGCAGTGAGCATGGCAGTGCCCTGTCCTCCCCAGAAATCACCTGGCTCCAGAGCAGCTCAGCCTCCCACACTGCTGCTCCAGGGACCCCAAATGTTTCCTCCCCGTGCAGATCTGCTAGCAGCTCATGTGGACTCCCAAGGGAATTGTCTTAGCAAATAAAAGAGCATTTCTTGGTTGTTCCTTCAATGATTATCCAGGGACACTTCCCAGACACAGGACAAACACCTTCCCAGACAGCTTAGGACAGGAATTTCCCAAGGCAGCCTTTCCAGCGTGTCCCACCTGAGGTCAGCAGCTCCCCACACTCTCCCCCCTTTCCCAAGAGCTCTCCTGAACACCTGCCCCGGCGGGGGCGTTTGTGCAGGGAAGAGAAGGGAATGTCAATATTTTATCTTACAAGAGTGCTCTCAGGAAGGGTTTCAAACACAACCCCGGGCCAGTTAAACTCCACAACCACCAAGGAAATGAACTACAATTATGCAAACAGAGAGAAGAATAGAAGGGCCTCGTCCAAGACGAGAATACCTCCCCCATTCCACAAAATGCTGAGGTTCTGCCCCGTCCACATTCCTCCACTACAGCTTGATTATTCCAAGCTGGGAGCCATCTGCCATGCCCCAAAACGTGGTTATAATGACCAGATCCTGACCCACCTGATTCCTCCAGCAGCTATTTGCTGGGGTGGCTCAGGGTGCACTTCACTAATACCTCAAGTATTTCTAAAAAGCAGGATTCCTAACAAAGATCTCTCTTTGTCCACCACGTTAAGAGTCGCTTAAAAACCACCAAACCCCCCCAGAGAGCGGCAAATTCCTTGGAAGATAAAAGAAACAATGCAGTTGGGTCCTGACCTCGGGCTCCCCCTGCTCCCAGGCCAGGCTGGCCAGCAGCCCCACACTCCAGCTAATTTCCTTCTTTGCAAAACAATCACATTTGGAAGGCCAGCGATGTGCCAAGCGTTTCCAGTAAACCCTATAAATATCCCAGCTGGGCAGGCAGCCAGGGAGAGGCTGATTGTGGGGCTGGGCTGAGCTGTGCTGATAGAGAGCAGCAAGGGAAGGTGGGATGAGGAGCTGGAGCTGCTGCTCTCACACCCAGCTGCCTGGACAGAGCTAAGGACCACCCTGAAATGCACAGGATCCTGAGAAGCTCCTGAATTTCATAGGATCTGACAATCTTTGGGTGGGAGGAGATTTAAAACCCATCTCATCCCACCCCCTGCCATGGCAGGGACACCTTGTGTCTATCCCAGGCTGCTCCCAGCCCTGTCCAGCCCGGCCTTGGGCACTGCCAGGGATGCAGGGGCAGCCACAGCTGCTCTGGGCACCTGTGCCAGGGCCTGCCCACCCTCCCAGCCAGGAATTCCTTCCCAATATCCATCCATCCCTGCTCCATGGAGGTTGGTTTTCATTTCTTGACCCCATTGATATTCCCATTCCACGGAGGTTGGTTTTGTTTTCTTGACCCCATGGAAATCCCCATTCCACGAGGTTGGTTTTCCTGCCTTGGCTCCATGGCTCAGTTTTATCTCAGATATTCCTGTTTAGCTCCACAACATGCCCCAAAATCCCACATCCATGGATTTGTGAAGTATTTACTGACTGCACAGGAGTTAAAACTGCCTCCAGCCCTAAGCAAGTGCATTTTGAGACAAAATCTGCAAGAGTGCCTGGAATTTGCATGTAAAATGGGGATAATTACCTCATGGTAATCAGCCAGAGCTGTTGAGGGAGCTGGGAACCTCTCCTACCTGGAGTCCCATCCTTCCCTGGAGTGCACATGCAGGCCTGGGCTGCAGGGCCAGGTTTGCTGCATTCCCTGCTCCACAAAGAGGTGGAATTATCTGTCCAGGTACCATTGTCTGGGAGGAGCAGCCTCCAGGGCGAGCTGCATTTCCTATTCCAGCTCAGCAATCCCGGGAAGGAGAGCTGGGAATAGCACTGCAAGGAGGAGAGGGTGAGCAGGTGGTGTTGTGAGGAGCTTGCTAAAAGAGATCCCCCAGCGTCCATGAAATTATTCCAGGCTCAGAAGGAGGGAGCAGAGTGGACAAAGTCCAGGGTCATTACACTAATTGACACTTTACCTCCGGGAAGCCCCTGGAGATGCAATCAGGGCTGGATTGGAGAGCAGGGTCCCAGGCACAGGTGTGGGCTGTGCTTCCTTCATTTACTGTAATTGTGCCTTGGCAATCTGCTCCATCCTCCCCCCACAGCTCCTGGAACCTGCTCTGCTGCTTAACCCCAGCGTGGCCTCCCAGCACAGCCAGCCTGCAGGGAGGAGGGCTGGTCTCACCCAGAGCCAAACTCTGCTTTAATCCCCTGCTCCTGGGGCTTCCTCCTGCAGGGACGGCTCCCTGCCATCATCAAATGCACCCTCAAACAGATCAGCACCCAAATAAATGCAGGAGCAATTCCAGCAGGGTTTCAGGATGTTTGTTTTACACCTCATGACTCACACTGTCTGTCCTGGGAGTGATGGTGAAACTGAGAGGACTGGGACAAAATGGGAATGATATTTTATAAAAACTCCCATAATGGGAGTCACAAAAACCTGACAAAGGGCTCTAGACCAGGCTGGACAGGGCTTGGAGCAGCCAAAGGTGATGAGTTTCACACGGCTTAAAAGGCCCTTTCCAATCCAAGCCATTCCATGGTTCTAGGAACAGCAGCTCTCACATTGATATGAAGTTATGGGAAGAGCATAAAACGTGGCTAATGATACTTTACTTCCTTCTCCCCTGGAATTATTTTAATTAAAACCATTATTTTTAATTCTGAAATACACCCAGATTCTGATAATTTGATTTTATCTGTTATCAGTGCTTTGAGGCTTCGCAGCACTGTGGTATCCAAGTCTTGATCTTGTCTTATTACTCAGTCTTCCTCAGTTCCTCTCTTCTATTATCAAGTTTATTTGCAATTTAAGGTCTGCACAATGCAGGAGGCAGAGACAGGTTTGGGGCTCTGCTGCTGGAATTACTGGAGAGACTCAGAGGAGCCAAAGGAAAACAAATGAGGCACCAAAGGCTGAAGGTGGCCCTTACCCTGAGTCACCTCTGGTCCAGCAGCATTTTGGGCCCAGTGGCCACAGGAAACCTTGGAATTCCAGAATCATCCAGGCTGGAAAGGCCTCCAGGGTGGGAGAGCCCAAGCTGGGATGATCAGCACACTCCTTGCATCAAGGAGATGTGGTGATGCTGATCCTCCACCTGCTCACCTCTTTCCATGGAAGTTTTCCCTCCCCAGGTCCCAGAATCCTGGATTTCAGTGCCAGGAACCCCCAGCACTGACATGGCAAAGGGGATAAAGGTGGAGTGAGGAGTGAAGCCTTCATCTGGGGGGGACAGGTGACAGGAAATAACAGCTATCCACTGATCCTGCTGCTGGCTGCTCCTGTGCTCTTCCTGAACTTGCATTTTCAGTGCTATTCCTGAATCACAGTTTATGTTCTGTGTTCTTCAGGGCACTTTCTTGTGGCTGCAGCACTGCCTGGACCTGTCTGTGGAAATGATGATGATGAAGATGATGGTGTCCATGTCCAACTGCATTTTGCATTTTTCCCAGCTGTTTCCTGCAGCTTTTTTCTCCCAATACTCCTTTTCATGCAGCATGACTCCACCCAGAGCTCCTGAGGGCCATGGGCTGATGCAGCACAAGCTCCAGGCTGGTCCCAGCCCCTGGGAAAGGGCAGCCAGGGCCCCAGAGGTGTCTGTGCCCATTCCCAGTCTCCAGGCTGCTGATTCTCCTCCACAGGTGGGTTTTGTTTCCCCCTTCTCCCTCCAGCTGGCTCTGTACCAGTCCCACCTGGCTCCCCTGCTTCTCCCCACCTTGCTGCAGCCATTCCCAGCGTGGTTGCTGCTCCATGGTTGTTATTGCCACCTCTGAGGCTCCTCAGCCATAATTTCCACATTTCAGTGTCTAATTCACCCCTGCAATGCAGCTGGTGCCATCTCCCCCTTTTCCAGCATGAGGAGCCAGCATCTCCCCCAGGCACAACCCTTGCTCTTTGTTATTATTCACATTTCCCCCCCTGTTTTGCACCTTCTCTCTCTTCCCCACAGCCAGCTTTGTGCCCTGAGCACTAAGGTGAGACTGGCAACTTTTCTGTCAGATCCTTTCCCCTTTAGCTTCCCTTCAGGAGCTCCTTCCCTTTTTTTTCTGGCTCCATAACCACTGCAATTACCTCTCTGATGATTTCCTGAATTTTCCATCTGCTCGAAATAGGCACTTGTGAGCTCTCTTCTTAATTAATGTGTTCTAAAATCATTATGTTCATCAACCAAGCCTTATCACTTCCATTTTCTTCCATAATAGTAAAATCCATTGCCCTAAGTAAAACACAGGAATTTTGATGTTCATAATTCAATAAACTCATGGCTCAGAGCAGAAGCTGCTACAAACCTGCAGTAACAACAAGGTGTGAGCAGGCTGTACTTACCCTGTCCTCACTTGTTCCTAAGCTTTGCACCTCTGGCTCAAACTGGCAGCATTTCAGAGATTTCTGTTATAAATTCCTTGGCTTCAAAACACTTTCTGTACTTCAGGCTGCATTAGGTATTTTACTAACTGTATTTTCAGCTGTGCCAGCTTTGCTTTTTAGATATATATATATAAATACATATTTATATATGTCTAAATTTATAAATATAAATATAAAATATTTATATAGATAATCATTATGCAGTATTTCAGTAAATGTCTGTATAAACAATACTCTGACTCAGATAATAAAACTGACAACTGCTTGTGAAGATGGTACCAGCAGATAATTCTGCTGAATTTGTCACATTGCAGAAACAAGTTCCCTCTGTGGTACTTAGCACACACACCACAGCCCAAAGATAACAGAATCTGGCCAAGGAAAAAACCTATCAGATCTTTTAGTTCTGCATTTGGATAAATTTGGTAACAAGGGCAGTTATTGCATGCAGGGAGGAAACAAAGCCCTGCTCAGAGTCAGGGAAATGCTTCTGCTTTCTGTGCTGCCCCCCACACATTCTTGGTTACAGTTTAAAGTTGAGAGCTATAAACAAAGAGAGATTTTCTGTCCCCAGCCTGCACTGACCTAGGTGACAAAAAGGCACAAAGGGCTCACCTCTCACCACAGAGATGAGGTGACACAAGGGTCCAAAGGGGCTCCAGGAGAGCTGGAGAGAGACTTTGGACAAGGGATGGAGGGACAGGACACAGGGCAGGGCTGGATGGGAGATTGGGCATTGGGAATTGCTCCCTGTGAGGGTGGGCAGGCCCTGGCACAGGTGCCCAGAGCAGCTGGGGCTGCCCCTGCATCCCTGGCAGTGCCCAAGGCCAGGCTGGGCAGGGCTGGGAGCACCTGGGACAGTGGGAGGTGTCCCTGCCATGGCAGGGGTGGCACTGGATGGGCTTTGAGGTTCTTCCAAGCCAACCCACTGCAGGATTCCAGGATATTTCAAGGCAAAGGAGCAAACACAACTGTGTCCCTTGGCAGAGGATCAGCAGCAGCAGCAGCAGCAAGAGAAGCCCCAGCCATGCTGGGGGGGCTGTTCCCAGAGCAGCTGAGGGCAGGGGGGCAGCACCACAAGGGAACAATGGGCAGGGAGCTCAGCAGTGCCAGACCTGTCCCCACACCTGGCATTTCCTGAGCCATCCTTCAGTGCTTGAGGAGCTCCTTTTGCTGGCACTGTTTGCAGACAGGCTCCAGGAAATGCAGGGAGCAGTGTGAGGAAGAGGAAGGACTTGTCCTGCCTCACCAAGGACCCCAGGGAGCTGCACTTGTCACTGCTGCCTCTGGCTCTTGCAGTACTTGCATCTTCAGGGATCCCTTTAGCAGCCTCTTCAGCAAAGACTGAAAAGCTTTGTTTGATTTTTGGAAAAAACAGGTTATTTCTATCCACTCATCTTCCTAACACAGAGTAACAATCATGGAATGGTTTGGGTGGAAAGAGACCTCAAAACTCATCTAGTTCCACCCCCCATGAGATAACTCAAATTGTGGTGGGCTTGGCAGGGCCAGGCTGATGGTCCTAAGGGTCCAATCTTAAATATTCCCTGAATCTCTAAAGCTGCAGCCTTGAAGAACTGTCCCTGTGTGTCCTGGCCCTGCAGGTCAGGGTGCTGCTGCAGGTAACTGAGCTGCTGGTTCCTGGGATTCCCTGGCTCTGAGATCCCAAAGACAGAAGCAGTGGATCCCTCTGGAGGTGCATGTGATGCCAGCCCCTCCTGAGCAGCAGGACACCCACTGCTGGTGGCTTTGCATGTGACCCCACTCCAAACTCATGTAAATCAAGAGAGATGACAGATTATTAAAACCAATTCAAGGGAGAAGAAAAGGCTGCACTAAATAAGGAATAAATGTAATAAAAAGTGAGCAAAAGCAGGCAAGGAGAACAGAGGCAGCACGTAGGGACAGACAGATGCAGGCTGGGAGCAGGATGCTGGATTCCCTTTGGAGAAACATTAGTGTGGGGACTCCCAGCAGGCTCCCTGCCAAGGGGGATAATTAAGCTAAATAAAAATACACACCAGGAACAGCTCCACAAATGAGGATAATTTAATTACCACATTCGATAGAGCAGACCCACTTCCCATGAGTTTTCCATTGTGACCAGAGAGGAGACAATAGCAGCAGAATGTGCTGGAGAAAGGAGGAGTGGTGTGCTGAAATCAGGGTTTCTATTAGGGGCTGCATAATAAACACCAGCCCAGCTCTCCATAATCGGGTCATAATCTTGCCATAAAATTCAATCAGAGCAACAGCTTGTGAATATCCAAAAAATCAATGCAGCCATATGAGCAATGATTGCAGTTGGAACCCTGGAATTTATTTCAATGCTCACTCTGGGGTGGTGGGAAGGGGCAGTGGAATCACAGGGAAGCAGGTGCTGCAAACACCTCTGGGAAGAGCTCCTCTGCCTCAAATCCAGAGGAAACACAAAAAGAAGGCCAAAATCACAGAGTCTTTAGGGCTGAGAGTTCTAGAGCTCATCCAGTGCAATCCCCTGGCAGGGCAGGATCACCTGGAGCAGGTGACAAAGGTGACAGACACAGCAGGCAAGCTACAGTTCAGTTACTGCTACCCATTCTTTTCATTTTTGGAAAAAGAGATTCTTTCTGTACACTCATTTCCTAAAACAGAATCACAGAATCCTGGAATGGTTTGGGTTGGAAGGACCTTAAAGCCCATCCAGTGCCACCCCTGCCATGGCAGGGACACCTCCCACTGTCCCAGGGTGCCCCAAACCCTGCCCAGCCTGGCCTTGGGCACTGCCAGGGATGCAGGGGCAGCCACAGCTGCTCTGGGCACCAGGAGCTCAGCACCTCCCAGCCAGGAATTTCTCCCCAGTATCCCATCCATCCCTGCCCTCTGGGGAAGCCATTCCCTGGGTCCTGTCCCTCCATCCCTTGGGAATGACCCAGTTGTTACATTTCCCTGAAATCCCAGCCTGGTTTGGTTTCACTGAGCTGTATTTCCAGCCTTGGGGCTGCAGCTGTGCTCTGTTCATTAGTGCTGGAATGCAGTGGGAGCAGAGCCCCCAAAGAGCTTTACCCAGTGCTGATGCCCCTCTAAAGTGCTCTGTTAAGTGAGAGAGAATGGAAATATTTTCCCTCCCTCCTCTCTCCAGTGAAAACACTCCGTGGGCAGCACAGGCTCAGCTCCTCTGGAAGGAATGGGGTGAGGGTGTCCACTCAATTATTCAAACCAGCTGAGTAATGGCAGCCCTGTCAGCTCAGGAAACATCTCTGCCTCTCCAGGCTGCTGCACAAACCCAGCTCTGGGCAGGCAGTCCCAGCAGCTCCTGTTCCTTCTTGATTTAATTCCACACTGTCCCTGTCAGAGCCCCTGGCAGGGATGAGGCTGAGTGTCCCTGGATTTGCTGCAGGGAGGGAGGTGGGGACACCTTGGGAGCATTTTTGGAGGTGGCAGGGCTCTTTGTGGGCTCTGCTGACTGCATAAATCCTTGTGGGAATCTCCCAGGGCATGGTGTGTGCCAAAGATAAATATTACAATAGCAGGCTTAGAGGAGAATGGATTCAGACAGCCAGGAGAGCCCGAGGAAGGAGCAGGGTTGGCACAAAGTCCTCCTGCTCAACACCCTCTGGAGAAGCTCCCTTGGCTGGGGTAGGACACTGGAAGGTGACCAGTGTGCCCTCCAGAGGTTCCAGCACCACACAGGTTATTTATTTATTATTTATTTATGTCTCCCCTGGCCCCAAAGCTCCCAGCAGCTCTGTCTGAATGTGCTGCACCCAGCCCTGGCCTGGCCAAAAATTGGTGTTTTCCTCCTCCCCACACAACAGGCTGACAGGTCCATGTGCACACCCATCTCACCTGACCACCCAAACCCAAGGGTTCTGTTCCTTCTCCTGAGAAAAAGCCAGCAGGAAAGCCTGGATTATTTCCCAGCAGGGCTTTCTGGGACAGCTTTTAAAGCAGATTTCAAGAACCAGCAGATGAATGTTGAACAGTGACACTGCTGAGTTTTCAGCACAGCCCATGAAGTGGCTCACCTCAAGGGGTACTTCTCCCCAGGGTCCCTGCCCAGGTGGAAGAGCAGGGGCAGGTAGGTGTGCTCCTCCTGGGTGTGTGTGGTCACTCCAGCCACGCTCTGGCCAGGACAGAAATCGATGCCCTGCAGGAAAAAGGACAGAGGTCATCAAAGGTGATGCAGGGCAGGCAGCAGAACTTGAGCTGATGCCGCTTTCTCCAGCAACAAACCTCAGGATTATTTTAAACCAAGAGTCCACTTCAATCTCCAAAACACATTCTGAGCTGGTGGGGTAAAATGAGGTGAGCAAGTGGTGTTGCACTAAGAGCTGAAGCAAGGCTGTGCATGCTTGTCTTATAAAAATATAATCCCAATAAAATATTCATTAAAATGAAATGGCAGAACAAAAGACAAAGAGGTGGAAGCATTTAATCATAAAAATTCTGCACGTGGAAAGGATTTTCTGGCTGGTTTTTCTGGCTTTGGAAAGCCCCAGGAAGATGGGATTGCTTGACACTTCTGATCAAAACCAAAACCAAAACCCCAGAGAGACATCCAGACACCCTGAGAGGCAGCAGGCACCTGAAAACTCCCCTGAGGGATCAGTTTCTCTGAGAAATGAAGCAAATCTGGTTAATTTTCTAAAAACTGGTGTGTTTTCAATTCGATTCATGGCAAGCTGGTTTTGAGGCATGACAGTGGGGATGGGAGTGCTGCAGAAGGGGAGACATTGCCCCATTCCTGTCTGTGGCCATCTGGGGGGGCACAAGGTGGGATTTTCCCTGCAGCAGCCCTGGCTTTGAAGGGCTCAGCTCCTGGCAATGTCCTGGGGAAGCAGCTGGGAGCAGCAAGGGGTTAAATGCAGGCTGGGCACCAGAGCTGCCAGCTCCATCTGCCCCAGCCCTGCCAGCCCCCCTCCCTCCATCCCCAGCCCTGATTTGCCAGCTGGGAGCTCCCTAATCCCTGGCCTGCAGCCTCCAGGGCCACCAGAGCCCATTTAAACCCCTGCAAGAGCCAAAAATGCAAAAAGCACTCATTTCCCTGGGCAGGCAATAAAGCAGGGCCCCCTAGCCCAGCCCAGCCCAGCCCAGCCCAGCCAGGCCTGGCCCCAAATGGACTTGTTAAAGCTGGGTTTTACAATTCCAGCCCCCATGCTGCTCCTCACAATCCCAAAGTGCCCCAAGACATGGACAGAGACATGGAGAGCAGTAAATGGGAGTGCTCCAAGGCAAGGGGAAAGCAGCTGTAGCATTTGCTTATAAAACAAACTGAAAAGGCTCTCTACAGATGTTGGTAGGATTTGATTGGCAAACAATTTTCTAAAAATATCCCGTGTTTTTAATGGACAGCTGGTCAGTGGAGCAGTTAATATTCTGCTTTTCAATAAAGCAAGAAGTTTAGAAGCCCATGAAATCCCATTTATCTGCACAGGGCTATAGATTCCTGAATCACTGACTGGAAAAATAAGGGAGTTGCTTGATAGGTTGGAGTGGCCCTACCAATAATGGACTTTAAATGGATACAAAACTGATTGACCTTCCCAGCCTGTGATGCCACAGGCCTCTGAAACACGCAGGCAAAAGAGATTTTTCTGGGTTTTTTTTTCCCCACAAAAGGACCAGTTAATGAAAAGGTATCAAAGCCTCCATAACATCCAAATTATAATTTGGATGCAAATCAAACAAGCAATTTAATTAAGAGCCTGCTAATTGGTACAATGCTCCTCGCTGCAAATGCTTCAGTGTGAAAGATTTTCGTCTCTGGGGTGTTTGTTTAGACATTGCTCTGTTTCTATTTTATCTTGTGTTTCCCAGGAAATCCTTGCAGCCCAGACTCCAAAACACAATCCCAAAGATTCCCAGGAAAGAAAATGCTGGGACAATTTACCTGATGCCACCAGCCCAAAGCCACCTGTCATTCTAATTTAAGCATTCAGTGCCCTCTTGAAAAGCAGTCTAGTGGAGAAAAGTCAAATAAATAAATAGGTAAGTAAATAAAACCCCAAGAATACCATTTTAGGACATTTCTAAGGCATTCCAAGTTTATCCCTGCAAATAAAATGGAATATTGCTATTTTTATGTACTCTGTGAGTTAATATTCAACTGCAGAGAGAGCTTCAAAGATTTTCTATCTACTCATCAACAAATTAGTAAAAAAAAAAAAGCTATAAATGTACAAAATTCAATGTTCTTTATTTTGTATAGGTAGGTTTGGTGATGTTTGGAGCTGGAGAAGAGCCAAGAGCTGCCTAGGCCTGTCCTAGCCAGCAGGATAACATCACCCAATTCCTGTCTCCTGTTACCCCGAAAACTGTTCATTGTCACACTGCTCATAGCAATATGTGCAGGGATCAATAATTTGGGCACATTCTGGTTTTTGTCCCTGCTCCCTATCCAAGGTAAGGCTGGAGTCCCCATCCCTGCAGTGCTCAGGGAAGGCCTGGATGTGGCTCAGGGCTCACACCTGGGGACTGGTCCCTCCATGACCCTGGGGGCTTTTCCAGCCTCCAGGGCTCACTGATCAAACACAGCACAAAGGTCACAAACGCCCTGGGTTTCAGCAAACTCTTGGGGTTTTCTCCTCCTGAAAAAACCAAACCAGTGGCTCCTTTCTGGAGCATCTCCTGCCTTCTGAGGGAGCCCAAACACAGCATCAAAGCTCCTGCCCAGCTCTTACAGTGTTTGCCACCACCACAGAAACCTGTTTGCTGCAGGACAGACCACAACAATCCTTTCCTTCAATGATTCTGATTAAAACATGACATTCCCTGCCCACCAGGTGAGCCTTCCAGCCATCACCACCCCTGGCCTTCTCAGCAATCCCAGAGCCCGGGTTGTTTTTCCATCCCTGGGATGCAGCAGCCTTTGGTTGCACAGCTTTAATTTCCAGAGCAAATGGCCCACAGATGCTGTGTCAATATAGACATGAGACAAACACAGCCAGTTGCCAGTTTGGGCTCCCTGCCAAGAGATGGAATCACCACTTGTGTTAACGGGAGCCCTCTGGCAATTGCTCAGCCTGGCTGCAGCCCAGCCCAGCCCAGCTCTGCCTCCTGCTCTGCTCTCCTCACCCCCCAGCACCAGCAGGGCACCAAAAGCAGGTGAATACTGCAAGCAGAAAAGCACAGCTGGCAATTAAAGCCTGGAATTTTTGTTTCTTGCTGTAAACGGCGCCCTTGGCCTCCTGGCCATGCCTGGAGAAATCCCCCTTGGGATCAGCTGCAAGTGGGGGTGCCAGGCTTCAACCCTGTGCACCCAGAATTGCTGCTGGTGGGTTTAGAGGCTGGAAGAGCCCCTGGGATGGGCAGCCCCAGAGATGATGGGCACCCCTTGGGGGTAAGTGGCCCCCAGAGATGATGGGCAGCCCTTGGGGATGGGAAGACCCTGTGGATGGGCAGACCTTAGGGGATGATGGGCAGCACTCAGGGATGATGGGCACCCCTTGGGGATGATGGGCACTCCCAGGGATGATGGGCAGCCCCTGGGATGATGGGCAGCCCTTTGGGGATGATGGGCACTCCCAGGGATGATGGGCAGCCCTTGGGGATGATGGGCACTCCCAGGGATGATGGGCAGCCCTTGGGGATGATGGGCAGCCCCTGGAATGACAGGCAGCCCCTGGGATGATGGACAGCCCTTTGGGAATGACGGGCACTCCCAGGGATGATGGGCAGCCCCTGGGATGATGGGCAGCCCTTTGGGGATGATGGGCACTCCCAGGGATGATGGGCAGCCCTTTGGGAATGACGGGCAGCCCCTGGAATGACGGGCACTCCCAGGGATGATGGGCAGCCCCTGGGATGATGGGCAGCCCCTGGGATGATGGGCAGCACTCAGGGATGATGGGCACTCCCAGGGATGATGGGCACTCCCAGGGATGATGGGCAGCCCCTGGGATGATGGGCACTCCCAGGGATGATGGGCAGCCCCTGGGATGATGGGCAGCACTCAGGGATGATGGGCAGCCCTTTGGGAATGACAGGCAGCCCCTGGGATGATGGGCACTCCCAGGGATGATGGGCAGCCCCTGGGATGATGGACAGCACTCAGGGATGATGGGCAGCACTCAGGGATGATGGGCAGCTCCTGGGATGATGGGCAGCCCCTGGGAATGATGGACAGCCCTTGGGGATGATGGGCAGCCCTTTGGGAATGACAGGCAGCCCCTGAAATGACGGGCAGCCCCTGGAATGATGGGCACTCCCAGGGATGATGGGCAGCTCCTGGGATGATGGGCAGCACTCAGGGATGATGGGCACTCCCAGGGATGATGGGCAGCCCCTGGGAATGATGGACAGCCCTTTGGGAATGATGGACAGCCCTTTGGGAATGATGGACAGCCCTTTGGGAATGATGGGCAGCCCCTGGGAATGACGGGCAGCCCCTGGGAATGACGGGCAGCCCCGGGATGGGCAGCGCAGCGAGCTCCGATCGATGCCTGGTTCTTATGCTCAGAGGACCAAAATCAAATGTCATTATTTGTGAGGTTCTACTTGACTTCACATCCCCGGTGCAGAAAAGGCTTTATCGATCCCTTCACGTGCAGGAGAAGGGCAATGGCAGAGCCTGACTGGAATAACCCCTCTGGCATTTCGCATTAAAACAACAGCGGCAGCTTTAGAGCCACAGCTCGAGGAATCCCAGGGCAGGCTCCCAACAAGCTGACAGCACAAAGGTTGATGTTATCAGCCCCTCTCCCACAACCAAAGGGCGTTTCCCACCTCTTTTCCTTCGTTATTTTTTCCCCCTTCTTGCCTCAGTGCTCTTGGGAGGTACAAGGGCTGTTCTGTGCTGGATGCTTTTGGTGGGAGGCAGAGAAAAGGAAATTTCCTTTTTCCTGCCTCCATTCCTGCCTCCTCTATCCAGCAGCACTACATTAGGAAATTCCTGAGGACTTGCTGCCTATTCTGGTAAATTTATAGAAAATACCCATTTTTTACCCTTTCAGACCCCTACTTCCAAAACCCCCAGCATTTGACAGGTGGCTGCCAGTAGAAGTCCTGTGTGTTTTCACTGTCCAAGAGGGATCTCCCCAGGTTTATCCTCAGTTCTCCCTTTGCTCCTGCACACATGGCTATTTTCATCACTGCTGATTTTTGCTACAAGGGAAAAAAGGTGAACAACAATGGAAAAGCTTTGATATCCAGCAGTCCTGGAGCAGCAGGGACTCAGCCCACGTGCAGGAGGAGGCAGATTTTTCTGCCTCTATCAAACTGTTTAAAAATACAAACACATTTTTCAAGTCAGGCTTCCTTTCATCTCCCTCTGTCCCATTTATCACCTCTTGAATGTCAGAGATGTCAAATTATGTAAACATGAGCCACCTATATAGATGGAAGGCAGGTAAACAGCTCCAAATAAGCATCCTGTGCAATCCTCAGGGAAAATGTCCCACAAAATGCTTACTCCCACTTGATTCTGTGAGTGAGCCTTCCCTTCATGCCTTCAAGAGACCACCCCCTCAAGAATCAAGAAATCCAGTTAATCCAGCAGAAAAGGCAGCATCAAGGTATCCTCCAGCACTGAGACAGACTACAAGACTTCCTGACAGGAGTCAGACTAGAAAAAAAAATTGCTTGGGGGTTAAAAAATAAACAAACAAAAGCTGGGAAGAACAGAACAGCACAATTCATCTGTGTGTCAGATGACAAGCCCTAATCCCAGGCCATAAGGCAGAGGATGCAGACCAGTAAGGGCAGGCTGCTGTCATGGGACTGGGGGATGACAGCAAACCTGTGTGCTGCCTGCACGGGATGTTTCCAGAGCAAATATTCCGAGTGCCAGATGGAGAGAGGAGCCTTCAGAGCCCTGCTCTGCTCTGCTGTGCCTGCTGCAGGCTGTGTGTCCCTGGTAGGTTTTCATTTGTGTGTACATCCTTTATTACTGAAGCAACTCACACCCCATCAAACACAGCTTTCCACATCCTCCCTCACCATCCTGCTCATCCCAAACAGGCTCCAGCTCCCCATTTTCCAGTAGCAGCATGAAAATGGGGTTGTGGCTGCTTTAATGAGATAATCCCATCTAAAAGTCAAACAAAAAATGGGAATTAAACCCGGGGCAAGTTTACTGTATCAGTGATTTTCCACACAGTCAATTACCAAGGGACTTCTGAAAGTGCAAGGAGGGCTGGCTAAAGTCTGTCAAAACCATGAAATATTCCCCTACTCATAAAACAAACCTCTCCAAAATGGGCAGGCAGCTGTTTTGCCACATCTGGCCAACTTCAGCTCTCTTTCCAATGGATGACAGGAAAACCACATATTCCAGGTCTGAGTGGGGACCTTCACACTGAGAGTTTCGTATCTGGAAGTCTCACTGGATTCACAATGAGGAAAGACCTCTAAAGATCATACAATTAACAAATCCTCATTAGCTGGAGTTCTACTGGGATGGCAAGTCAACCTTATTGAACAAACAGCCAACAGTCAGAATTCCAAATGCCACAGATGTGCATGGATTTATAGTTGTTTTTCAAATGGAATTAGCAAACAAAGTGGCCTCTTTGATTCCAGAGTCCAATATCAACACAGCTGGGAAGCCCAGTGACTGAAAGAGGGAACTGTGTTGTAAGGTGAGCTTAGAAACTCCTCCAGCAGGGCTGGGAGCTGTGGAGCTGCTCTGCATTCTGATTTATTTCTATTTTTAAACTTGCGAGGTTTGTAATTAATGGCTCGAAGACATGAGGAGAATTGGAACAAATCTCAGCCTCAGCTTCCTCTGCGTGTTGTTAATGGCTGCTCTGGCCACTAATGTGCTCCAATTTTCCCCACATCAAGCTCATGTGATCCAAGCTGCAGGAAAGAGAGTGGATTTGTAATCATCTCTCTGATGTACAGGATAATTGCTGACTTTTATCAGACAGCAGTTAAACAAAGACTTGGAAAGAAATAAATATTCCTTAATTGCAGCACTGCCACTGCTCACAGTGGGAGAGCCTCTGGAAGGAGTAGCTGGTCCCCATTATCACTGTTCCACACTCAGACGTGGAGGAATGAGTTGAGTTCCATGCAGGGGTTTATTTATTTCCCCACTGGAATGAGGGTTTGTGCTTTTATCACCACGGAGAGCGAGGATTGCTGTGGGAATCTGCCACCCCTGCACCCAAACACACAGACAGAGGAGCTCCCAGTTCCTCCCACCCAGGGAAAACCCTCCACGGGTGATAAACAGGTTTTACTCACACACAAGACAAATAAATGATCTCATTTTATCTGTGTGGAATTAGCACCGAGACGGAGCATAAAAAACATTTCTAGAGCCAACTTTCCTTTCCTGCCTGCTCCCTGTAAAACAAGCTTTAAATCCTGAAGCACTGCAGTCTGAAAAAAGACAAACACACACATTTACAGCCCTGAATGGAAATGACTCCCTTGGAGCTGACACTTCCTTCTACCCCCAGGACATCCCAGTGAAAGAATCCCTGCACTTTTATATCCACAAATGTCACCAGCACTTAGTTCTGCACCTGTGATGCCTTGAGGACCTTCCATAAGTTCAAAAAAAAAAAAAAAAGCATAAAAAAAATTAAATCATGCAAACAACCCCTCCCCAAGCCCAGGCTGCTGTCAGGAGTGCTGAGAGCTGGGCCTTAGTGCTCTGGGTTCCTGTCTGAAGGGATCTGCAGCAAGGCACACGTGTGAAGCTGCCACTCAGCAAATGCCCCAGAGTTTAGAGCCAAGAAAGACACAAAAAGAAAAGGAAATAATAGTGCTTAACATCTAACTGTGAGGAGATCAGCCAGGAAATAAATAAAATAAATCAAATGGTGTACATAGTGTGATGTGAGCTCACAGAAGTGCTGATAACAGATTAAACACGTTTACTTCACTGGTTTCAACCCCTGCTGTATTTTCCACTGTGCCTTTCCTACAGCTTTCCTTTTCAACCATCACAAACCCAACAAACTCACCCCAGTTCCATCCCAGTTTCAATAATTCAAAATAGGTGTTTTGTGCCAGGAATCGTGAGGCTCATGGTCAGTGTGGCACCAAGCTCCAGACTTTCCCAGAATCACAGAATATCCTGAGTTGGAAGGGACCCACAAGGATCAGGGAGTCCAACCACAGGTGAACCTCTGAAAGCTCAGGATTCAGAGGGAAGGTTTAATATTGAGGGGGATTAAGGGTTGATTAAAGGGAGCATCCCTCAGAACAACTTGGAATTTGCTTGTTTTCCTCTCTTTGTACCTGGTTTCAGGAGGGGGAGGTCCAGTCCCCTCAGGATTTTTTAGGATCACAGAATTCTTTAGGTTGGAATATCCTCTAAGATCATCAAGTCCAGCTGTTCCCCCAGCACTGCCAAGGCCACCACATGTCCCCAAGTGCCACATCCTGTTAAACAGGAGGGCTGGGACTCCACCACCTCCCTGGGCAGCTGTGCCAGGGCTGGGCAGCCCTTTTGGGGCAGAAATATTCCTGATACCCAACAGAAACCTGCACAGCAGCTCTGGCAGCTCTGAGGAGACTGAAGCATGGTGACATCCCCCAGTGTAAAGGGTGTCTGTGCCCAGGATCCCAGGTCCCTGTGCCATTACCTTGCTGTGCTCCTCCCAGGAGTTGCTCCAGGTCCAGTAGTGAGCTTTGTACAGCCCAGCTCTCACTGCCATCAGCTCATTGCCACGATAATAGAAAATGGGCCTGGAAGGAGAGCAGAGCTGCATGAGAAACACCAAGAGGCAGGGCCCAGCCCCCTGATAAGGGCCACAAACCCCTTAATGGCATCCCACTTCCCATATGGATATCAGGCAGGAACAGGCTGCCTCCTAATAGTCTCCTCTGCAAGGTTTTCAATTAACATTTCTTAAAGTGTTCATCAAGTTGAGGGCTCACAGGGTGCAAGAATGAAACATTATCCAGCTTGGCTGCCAGTGATTGTTAATCCTTGAACTCCCAGCCCCTGGGATTTCCTCTGGAGCGTGGCGGTTCCAGTGTCAGCCAGCTCTCAAGTGCCTGCCTGCCAGGAAAAAGGGACTCAGGGGCTCTGGGATGCTCAGGCTGCTCTGCCCAGCTCTGCCATGGAGCTGGCAGTGCCACACAGGCAGGGTGGAGCTGGCAGTGCCACACGGGCAGGGTGGCCAGGAGGACACCAGATGCCGGCGTGTTCTGGATGACATCTCTGAGAAACTCCACATGGAAAAACCTGGCAGCCAGACATGCTGTGGTTTTCATTCCTCTCCATTTTTCCCCCCCAAACCTCACTTTGCAGCATGTAAACACGCTGCTAAAGCTGCACTTGCTCCCAGAGGTTTCCCTAATTAATAATTCATCCAGGAAATGCATCTCACTCGCTGCATCTGTGCTGCTCCCTGGGCATCCCAGCAACATTCCTGCTGGTTTTCCCAACAAAACACTCCTGGTTTTTTTTGAGGGAACAGCACAAAATTTTACTGGAAGGGACTGTCTTCAGGAGAGGGGGTTGATTTTTTGGTGCAGTTCCTCTGTCCAGCTCTTTTGGGCTGCTGACAGGACACGAGGGTGAAGCTGTTTGTCATTGTCAGGGGGAACCTTTGTCTTTCCTTCTCAGATGAGGCCACTCCAAAAATGACTCACTCTGGTGATGCCACCTGAAAACACCTGTCCCTAAATGCAAGGTGAAATTTAAATATCCCTGTGTGAATGACAGGAGTGGCCTCAGAGCTCTTTTAGCCTCACAGTAACAAGGAGCCTCCCTCCTTTGTCACCAAGAGGAACAAAGGGAAAACAACTTTGTCACCAGGAACAAAGGGGAAACAACTTGGTCCCCAGGAAGAAGGGGAAGCTGCTCCCAGAAAATCCCATTCCTGCATCCTTAATGCACCTGGAAGTGAAATAAAGGCAGCAAGACAAAGCTGCCAATGTGCAGCACCTGATCTAAACCAGTGCCATCATCAAAACCTCCCAAAAATATTCCACACAGCACTCCAGCCTCCTTTTCCTTGCCATCAACAGCCAACACTTGATCAGGTATTATGTGCCCTCCTGACTGAAGGTTTTAGGTTTTTCCTGGTAAAAAAATACATTTTCTATTCTGAAGGAGGATTCCAGCTTGTACTCAGTATTCTGATATAAATTATTTCTTTTCCCCATTCACTTTTTTCCTTTTTAAGCTTAAAAGAACACAAAAACTGCATTTCCTGTAAAGTTTTTGGGGGGTTGTGAAGACTTTGTCCTGGTCATGTCTAGGGGAAAAAAAAAGGAAATAAAAAGAAGGAAAAGAAAAGCCACAATGTGCTTTGAGTGACTGTTATTGTAACACAAGCAAGGGGTTGGTGACTGCACTGAAATTCCCTTTTAAAACAACAAAGAAATTTTCCAAACTTCCAGAAGATGGGCCAGGCTTTTCCTGTAATACTCAGGTGTGCTCCTTGCTTAAGAGGCACAAAAGGAATTTCACAGCACAAAGGCTCTCATCCAAGAAGGAAAAGAGCTCCAAAAATGTTTTCCATGCCTAAGTTTCCTTGCTATCTCCCAAAGAAAATGATTGCAGTCAGATTTCCCAGGCTGCCAAATTCCTCACCAAAATCCCAACTCCAAGACCTCTCCTGACCTCTGACACTTCCAATAAAATATTTGTTGGCAGGATTTGCTGTCAGATCTTGGTGCCTGTGCCCAAGAACTGACAGCACATAGAGATTCCAGGTCTCTCACCCAAAGCTACCCCTGCAGAAGCATTCCCAGGACCTTGGGAAGAGGATTTTCCTGGTGTTTCCAGGTCCTCTGCAGCAGCACAGCCTTCCCCTCCCAGCTCTGCAGCAGGACAAGGACCCAGCACACTCTGGGCAGCTTTTGCAGTGATAAATAATGGATTGTCCCCCAGCCAGGCTCCAGTTCTCAGGCTTTTATCTCCCCTCCTGCCATATGTTGTTCCAGGGATCCCTGCTAACCCTGTGACATTTTCATCTGTCCCCAGACTCCAGTGTATGGCAACATGCCACATGTCAGGAATTCCCACCTCAGCCTGTTCCAGCGGAGCAGCAGCTCGGGGGAAGCTCTGCTGCTGCCTGCACTCAGCTCCCATTAAATACTTGTGAGCTGGAGATAAAAACCCAGCCCCAAAGCTGGCATCCCTTCAGGCAGGAGCAGGGCTGGCAGCCCGGGGATAATCACTGACCTGTCAATTAGCTTGCCCTGCAGGATGACAGGTAAAAGGTCGATGCCATCAATCTGTCTGTCACTGGGAGGCTGCAGACCCGCCAGGGAGAGGCTGGTGCTGAACAGATCCATCACACTGCCCAGCTGATGGCTGACCTGCAACCAAAAACCAACAGGAACATGTTTGCAAAGAGCCCTTCAGGAAAATCTGTGTGGAAACAGGTTCCCTCCAAAGCACCCTGCAAACCTCTCCCTTTACACTGCTGCAGCCACCAGTAAACTCCTCTGAAAACAATAAAGCAAAGGAAACAATCCCTATTTCTCCACTTCCAGGGAGAATTTTCATTTTTTATTCTTTTTTTCTCCATTTTCCTCTCCTCACTCCTGTGTATCCCTTTTCCAGGAGTGTGCTGTCACAGGGCTCAACTTAATTTAGCAAATTCCAGCTCATTTGTGGATTGAAAAATCAGCACTTACACCAAGGGAAAAAAAGTCCTTGATTTGTTCCCTTCTCCAGGTCAACTCTGGTGTCCAGAATACCCTGAGAGAGTTCCCAGAAAGCACAGGGATAGATGGATAATAACAAAAAGAGCCTGATGACTTCATCTGCAAACCATTTCCAACAATTCAAGAACTGTAAAGTTGTGGTATTTTTAGTCCATATTTTAATAAGGGAGAAAAACATCTGGGTTTGGCTTCAATGGAGATGTGCAAGGGTTTTTTTCCCCCTTTTTCCTTACTTGGAAGCCATACTCATCTCTATGCTCTTAATTATTTATATTTTAAAACCCTCCAAAGTCTGTTCTGCCTGATTCTTTGTGAGCCTTTGCTCCCTCCCTGATTGTGGGAGTTGTTGCAGGGTGTTTAATTAGTCAGTGACACACTCACTTAAAGCAGCTGCTGCCACATCAGGAGCACCAGGATGCACTAGCACAAGATGTGACAGGAAAAGAGCATTTTCAGCCACAGCACTTGTTGGGAAACAAGAAACCATTGGATACAACCCCACAGCTGTGAGCACCAAAGCACTTTCTGACTAAAATCCAAGTCCAATCTCAACAGAACAATTTTGGGACTATCGAAGACCTTTTACCTCTGATTCTACTCACAAACAGAGCCCCAGCCCCTAAGCTGACACAAATTATTTAAATGCAACAAATGATGACACGATAAATGAATTTTTATGAGATGCTAGCTCAAAAATAAAGGGAAAAAAAGGGGATACTAAACCTTGTATTAAGAGGCTAGGCTGAACAAAGTGAACACAAAGGAAGAATTAAGAAATTAAAAAAAAAAGAACTGGAGAAAGCAACATGCAGGGGCCTAATTACAAGTTTAACATTACAATATCACATTACTTGATTACAGTCATTTCAATTTTTAATGGCTTTCATTCATCAGGAGGTGTTGGCAGGAACACATCTTATTAAAGCTGCATGCAAGAATCCTGCCACAATTCCTTGGGAGGAAACAAAGTGCAAAGCCTGAAGCACAAGAGGGAACCTGGCTTTGGAAATCCTTGGGAAAGCAGCTGGATCAGCTGACCATGACCAACAGGGCCCTCAGTTCAGGATTTATCCATGATTTATCCATGGCCACAGCCTGGGAAAGCTCCTGCTCAGCCTGGCCTTGGGGACAGGCACAAAGGGAGACATTTCCCAGACAAGCTGTGGCTGCCCCAAGTCTGCAAGTGCTCAAGGCCAGCTTGGATGGGGTTTGGAGAACATTTATTCTTTATTTTAGTGCAGCCTTTTCCTCTCCTTAAAATGATTTTAATCATCTAGTCCCACCTCCCAGCTCCAGCAGGACCATCCCAGAGCACAGGGCACAGGATGGTGTCCAGGCACTTCTGGGTGTCCCCTGAGGGACCTCCACAGCCCCTCTGGGCACAGAGGAAAGCTCTTCCTCATGTCCAGGTGGAACTCCCTGGGATCATGGAACTCCCTGGGGACATGGCTGAGGGCCCTCTGAGCCCTGTCCCTGCACAAGGACACAGCCAGGGTTCCTCTGAGCCCTGTCCTGTCCCCTCCCTGCACGAGGACATGGCCAGGGTCCCTCTGAGCCCTGTCCCTGCACAAGGACATGGCTGAGGTCCCTCTGAGCCCTGTCCCTGCACAAGGACACGGCCAGGGTCCCTCTGAGCCCTGTCCTGTCCCCTCCCTGCACAAGGACATGGCCAGGGTCCCTCTGAGCCCTGTCCCTGCACAAGGGCATGGCTGAGGTCCCTCTGAGCCCTGTCCCTGCACAAGGGCATGGCTGAGGTTCCTCTGAGCCCTGTCCCTGCATGAGGACATGGCCAGGGTCCCTCTGAGCCCTGTCCCTGCACAAGGACATGGCTGAGGTCCCTCTGAGCCCTGTCCCTGCACAAGGACATGGCTGAGGTCCCTCTGAGCCCTGTCCCTGCACAAGGACATGGCCAGGGTCCCTCTGAGCCCTATCCCTGCACAAGGACATGGCTGAGGTCCCTCTGAGCCCTGTCCCTGCATGAGGACATGGCTGAGGTCCCTCTGAGCCCTCTCCCTGCACAAGGGCATGGCCAGGGTCCCTCTGAGCCCTCTCCCTGCACAAGGACATGGCTGAGGTCCCTCTGAGCCCTGTCCCTGCACAAGGACATGGCCAGGGTCCCTCTGAGCCCTGTCCCTGCACGAGGACATGGCCAGGGTCCCTCTGAGCCCTGTCCCCAGGGCTGAAGCTGGGCCCATGAGCAGCTCCCAGCCCTGGAGGTTCCTCCCTGGGCTCATTCCCACCTGCAGAGCTGCAGAAGGAGCAGCTCCAACCCCTCCTGCTCCCCCCACCCAGCCCCTGGCTGAGCCCTTTTGTAATCAGAGCTCTCACAATTTCTCCATCTAATCCAAAAATCACTTTTCCTGTTGTGGCTCCGTCCCAGCGCCTCAATCTTTTGATAAGAGGCAATTGCTGACCCCGGGCTCGTGCCTTTAATGTCACCTCATTTATCCAGAGCGTGGGGACACTCCTGGGGGGCCACCACCCTCCCCTTGTCCTGGCCCTTATTAACCAGCACCAGATGTAGATGACTCTCTTTAATCATCCAATTACGTTTCTGCTCTCAGACAACATTTTTGCCGTGAAGCAGAGAAAACTTCTTAAGGAAATTAAATGCCCATGCCACAGCCACTTGGATTTATCTGTACGCTGCAGCACCACATTGAAGAAGGAAAAAGGGGAAAAAAAAAAAAAGGTTAATGTTTATATAAAACTTTGAAGTATTTTCAGAGAAAAAATAAAAAAATTACCATTTTTCTCCTGTCAACAGGGCTCTTTCATTCTAGTTGCCTTTCCCTTTTATTTATTTCATTTTTTTTTCAAGAAAAGAAAAAGAAAAATCCAGAGAGGGCAACAGCCCAGAGAAAATAAATAATATATAAACGGAGGGAGATCAGATATTGCTGTATCAGTGAGGAACAGCCGGTATTACGCACGTAAGGACGGATTTTTTTCCCCCTCCTTCCCCCCCTTCTTTTTAATAAACTCTCAGTATCCACACAACGTCTTTAAGAAAATGAAATCCTTTTGCTGTGGGCCACGGCGCTGGAAGAAATAGTCCCCAGTGCTGTTATCAGTGCTTTCAAGCTTTAACTCTGAATCAAAGGCGACAATTAATAAAGTCGCCCCCGCCAGGAATGGAAAGGAGGAAAGCTAAATATTTGAAACTGGGTGAACAAATGTCAGGGTGTTTTTAAATAAAATCCTTTTACAGTTATCACAGCGAGCAGACCTGATATCCCTGTCTAATTCAATTTCAATTTGCGCCCCATGGGAGATAGGGAAGAAAAGGTTGCAATGCTGTCTTTGGGTTGATATGTTCTTTTCTCCTTCAGGAAGCAGGCACGAGAGAGGAAGGGGAGGAGGGCGAGGGGAGAGAGGAGGAGGATTCAAATACCAATAGAATATGATTTTTTTTTTCCAGCTGGATCCTTCCAGAAGGCAGATGTGATGTGGGGAATGTTGAAACGCTGATTTGTTGTGAATTCACCTGGAAAACGGAGCCGAGGAGGGAAGTGCAGCCAGGCTGTTTGTGTGGGAATAAATATTCCTGGTGGGGAGCAGAACTCACTGAGTGTTGATGCCAAGAGCAACACACTCCTGAGGCATCTTTCCCCTCCAAAAACCTGCAAACCAGCCAACTGCACCAATTATCCCCAGCTCCACGGAGAGCCTGGCAGGTGCTCCCTCCCTGTCCCTCACTCCTTGTGTTTAGACCCTGGTGCTCCTGTATTTTTATTAAATTAATGTGCCCTTTAATAAAAACAAACCCCCCCAGCCTTATGGATCAATAAAATTATTAACAAACTGCCAGGTGGAATCCTGGAATGGTTTGGGTTGGAAGGGACCTTAAAGCCCATCCAGTGCCACCCCTGCCACGGCAGGGACACCTCCCACTGTCCCAGGGTGCCCCAAACCCTGCCCAGCCTGGCCTTGGGCACTGCCAGGGATCCAGGGGCAGCCCCAGCTGCTCTGGGCACCCTGTGCCAGGGCCTGCCCACCCACATAGAGAGGAATTCCTTCCCAATATCCCAGCTAACCCTGCCCTCTGGCAGTGGGAGCCATTCCCCCCTGTCCTGGCACTATCTGCTCATATAAAAAGTCCCTTTCCCTCCATTCTCAAGGCACTGCAAGGCTGCAGTGAGGTCTCCCTGGATCATTCCCATCAGCAGACAGAGCTTTCCACACAATAACTGGATTTCACTGGCCAGAGACACAAACTCTCCTTTCCTGGCTGCAGTTGTTCCACCTGCAACAGCTCCTGGCCTTTCCCTTGCTCCTCAAACCACTGCCCTGGGAGCAAACCCAGCACAGGAAGCACTTGACCCTTCAGCTTTCTGCTGAAATTCAGAACTCCCAAACCTTTGCTTCCTTCAACTCTTATCAAGTAGCAGCAATGAGAGACTTTGAAGCAGCTTTCCCATATTTCACAGCTACCTGGGGCTGAGCAGTTAAATCTCCTCCAGAGGATGGTGAAGCTACAGCAAGGTACAGGAAAAAAAGCCAAAAATGCAGTGGTGGACACAAATCTCTCACCTGTGGTCAGGGCTGCTGAGGGAGCAGTGCTGGAGCCTCGAAGGCAAGAACACAAGCAGAAAACACGGGTGAGTTTCTATCACAGTTCCTGAGCAGCAGATAAGGAGGTGAGCACGTGCTTAAGGCTGACACTGGCATGGTGGAGGAGAGATTTTGGGTGCATCCCAAAATCTGGGAGCTCCAGGCACAGCTGAGCTGCCCAGCCCGCCCTGCACACACACACAGCTCTGCACAGCAATTCAAGCAGCAGCTCCCAAAATCTACCTGGGAGAGGGGTCCCAGCCAGGCAGAAAAGAAGCAGGCACAAGGATTTCTCTCTCCTCCTGTTCTTAATTATCCTCAGAGTTACTACAATGGAAAGAATTTTTAAATTTGGGCATTTTCTTGTCCCCATTTATAATGCATGTTTACTTTTAGCACATTATTTAGTTTGGACCCAGCAAACAAAACACTCAGCTGCAGTTTCATGTTCTCCCTTGCTAGCCCAGGGCTGTTGTACTTGGCTTGCAAAGGCTTTATGGAAATGTTTAAATTTAAACAAAACGACTGTTTTCATTTCAAATTAGAAAAATAATAAACCATCCTTGGTAGGTTTGGTGAACTCTTGAAAAATAATGAAACCAAACCACCCTCCTGCCCTCAGCTGCAGATCTGAGCTGCCTCATGGTCCCTCCTAAATGTAAATGATAAATTATCATTAGCCTGCCTCAATTAAACCACCCCAATGGAATGCAACCTCCAGAAATGTTTTATTTATGACCAGTTTGCAGGCTGGAGCACGGTGCCCAGCTAATGAAGGATCACTTTCTGCAGGGCTCAGAGATGCTCACCAGGGGGAGGGGGCTGTGCTGTCCCTGGGATCCTGCAGCAGGACTGATTGCATCCTTCTGTAATGAGAGCTGGGACAAGGGGGGCTGGCAGTGCCACTGGGGGGTTATTCTGAAGTGATCATATCTGCATTTGTGTACAGGCAGCACAGAGCAATCATGTGGTGTCTGAACCTCCCTGAGTGGATCTTTCATCAAGCACCAAAGTGAGAGATGCGAGGGTCAAACCCTTGGGTACCTCAGGGCACGGGGAGTGTGGGGAGCAAATTCCTGCTCTTTATACTCCAGTTTGCTCAAACACATGAGAAACATCAAGGTCCAAAAGAGTAAAGAGGTTAAAAAGAGCAGGAAGACAAGAGCAGAGCCTCACAGCAAAACCGAGCACAAATTTTAATGCGAATTTGCATTAAAATGGCACAGTTGTCTGGGGCAGCAGCAGCTCCTTATTCACACAAACCCTCGGACTTGGGGCATGGTAAAAGTGTGAAGCAAAGCCCCCTGAGCCCAGCAAGGAGCTCTGCACTCCCTGCAGCCCCCCAGGCTGCTGAGAAGTGCCCCAGGCAGAGACTCACCCCTCCTGCAGGGATGTGGCCGGGCCACCAGGCAATGGCCGGCTCCCTCATGCCACCCTCGAAGGTGGTTTGTTTGCCACACAGGAAAGGCCCATTGCTTCCTCCTAGAGACAGAAAAAAAGCCTTAAACCCCACAAAACACCAGCATTTCAAAAGGACACTGTCACCCGGGCTGGTCTGAAATGAATTCTCATTTCTGCATGGATGCTTCTTCAAAGGACGTGGCCAGAATTGGGTTTTTTGTCATTATTTCCTTGTTTGTTGTGCTGTGTTCGTGAGGGTTTTTTTTTCAATATCCATTTGTGATGAAATTTTAGGAGTGTCTTTTCAGCACAGGGAGAAAGTGACAGTTAAACACACCTTGCTATGAACAACCAAATGAAAACCAAGCCCCAAACAAACAGGAACTACCTCACTGGTGTTCTCCTTTCCTCTAAGGGTGTTAACTCCTGTCTGCAACCAAAGGAAATCTGACACTTTCAGGCAGAAATAGCATTTTTTCATAATGATTTTAAATTTTATAGTACCAGAACAATATTAGATGAAGGTGTAAGAATGAGAAAAATAATTCTGCATTCCCCGAATGGTCACTCAGAGATGGCCAGAGCTTTGCAGGAATATCTGGAGTTTTAACCCAACCCTGGAGCTCAGCTGGCCAAGAACAATCAGGGAGGTCTCATAACTGATTCCAGGTCACACAAAGTCAAAGCCAGTAGCTGAGCTGAAATCAGAACTCAGGTTACTCCCTGCTCTGTGGTTCAATAACCACAAGCCAAGCCTGGCTCCAAAGAGAAGAGAGCAGGTTCTAAAATCAATTTGCAGTGATTTGTTTCAGAGAAACCATCACTTAAACAAAAGAAAATTTGTTAGCTAACAAAACTCGTTTCTCTTCTTGATATTTTTCATGAGAGCTAAAGAATGAGGGACTCTTGAAGTCTCTCTAATTGCTCAGAAGGCTGAAATATGCATTTGGCAGATGGAGAGTAAACACCCTGCTAAGTTACTGAGCCTGGTTCCCAGTAAATTACAGAATATTCCCTCCCTGACAGTGCAAATACACACAGGTAACAGCAACACTGGGGCAAGGAAAAATTCCATTTGGCCAAGGACACCTCCTCCAACAGTGACCAGAAGCACTGAACATAAATTATTCCCAACATAAATACTCTGTCTTTTGAGGCTTCTCCTACCTCATAACACAGACTCCACACACAGGGCTTTTTTCTCCTCAAGAGAGAGAGGTTTAAGCCTTGATTTGCCAAGGCCAGGTTTGCTCAGCTGAGCCTCACCTTGTTTGGGAGCTGAAATGAGAGCAGCCCCGTTATCAGAGGTGAAGAACACAAAGGTGTTCTCACTGATGCCCAGCTGCTGGAGGTGCTTCAGGATTTTCCCAACGCTGTCATCGATCTCCCTCACAGCATCCCCATACCTGAGGCAAAAGGAGATGCAAAACACTCAGAGCAGCAAAAAAAGGGTCAGCACAACGTGTTCAGATTTCATTTGTACCCGTGCTGCAGAAATCCTTCTCATGCATCAGGTTTTCTGCTGCCACTGCAAACCTTTGTGTCTCTGGCCTGCAGAGAGCAGCCCTTGGGTATTGAGGGTCAGGGTTTGCTCAGCTGTGAGCCACTCCTGGACAGAGGAATTCAGCCATAAAATTCACAAACAGAGGCAAACCCACCTTGCCACAGACTGGGAGGTAATAACATGGTTTTCCTTATGGTTAGAAACTCTTTGAAGCAACACTCCCAGTGTCTACAGAGCTCTTTGCCTCCTCCAAACTGCCTTTTTAGGAGTGTTTTCTATTTGCTGGTCCCATTTATAGGCTTTTAAAAGAGGCACTGATCATACAAAAGCCTCCTAAAAAATCATCTGTGCCACAGACAGCATTTCACTCCTCACACAACTGGCAAAGGAGCCTAGAGCCCCCCTCCTCCCCCTGGGGTCACATGAGCTTCACTTCAGGTTAAAGCCAAATTATGAAACAACAATTCAAGCAAATAATGCATTTCAGCACACACACACTTGAGGAGTGATCCATGCCTTGGATCTACCAACCACTGCTCAGGTTGGCTGTGGCAGCTGCAGGAGGAATTAATTAAAACAACCCCAAAAAGCAGAACTTACAGCCCTCTCTGACTCGTGCCCAGGAACTGTTTGGAGGCATAAACAGGAGCGTGGGTAGCATCAATTGCCCAGTACAAAAAGAATGGCTGCTGGCTGGCCTGCTGCTTGCTAATAAAATCCAGAGCTTCCTGTAAACAACAATAAAAATGAATTTATCCTCTGCCATCAAAATTTCTCCAAATAAAAAAGCAGAAAAGTCACCTTGGCTTAGAAGCCAGCACTAAAATAGTACCTGCAGGTAGAGCTGAGTCAGGTTGGCTTCACCTGTCTTCAGATCAATTTTGAAGTCTTCATAGTATCTTAAGATAAAAGGAATCAGAGAGGGGAAAAAATCAATCCTAAGGAATAAACATCAGAAATAGGATTTTTTCCCCTTTTATGGATTTTTTTCCTCTGTGTAAGGAGGTGACAAACAAGTCACAGTTAACACTCAGCAAACTCTCTTCAGATATTAGAAATATGTCATCATAATTTTTCTTATGGGAGAAAGTGGTGACAGAGCTTGATGCAAATTAATGACTTAAAGTTTTGGACAAACCTGAGGGACTGGCCTTTTGCTGTAGGGGACAAAATGCTTTAAAATCTCCTGGTGATTCATAAAGAGCTGGTTGAAATGTGAATAAAATTTCAGAAGTACACAACAACTTTCAGTGAGACAGAGAAATGCTGGAAGCAGAACCTGGGCTGCTTTGGAAACATTATTTTAGAGGGATCTTCAGCCAACAGTAAAGCAGAGAAGGGCCTGGGGAAGTGCTCAGGGGAATAACAGCAGTGAAATGAGACAACACCAGAGTGAAAAATGAATGGACAAGAAGGGCCCAGACTGCAGACTGGGAGCAGGGAATGGAGCTATGCAAACACACAAAATGTTATTCCAAACAGGAAGAGAAGGAACAAAGAGGTCTTTCAGTACAGAATGGGAGCAGCTTCCAAGAGTGGAAGCCTTTAGGGTGCCAGGGATGAGCAAACAGCTCTGGGAGGGCAGCTCCACATCCCTGCACTGTCCACATGACACTTCCAGGCTGGTCTTGGTGTTGGACCTTTATTAACCACAGCACCAGAGGATCCCAGAATGCTCTGGCTTGGAAGGACTCCCAAAGCCCATGCAGGTGTGTCATGGCAGCAGGGAGAGCCCAGAGCAGCCCAGAGGCAGGCCAGGAGCTGGGTTATGTAGGAGTGATTGGGTAGGACAGTGGGGACAGACAGAGATGAGAGATCTCTGCAGCCAGGTCAGGAACTTGGGGTTCATTGCAAAGGGCCTGGGGGCAGGGCCCTGCTGGGAGCTGCCAGGCACAGCTGGAGCAGGACTGAGGGAAGTAAAGAGAGGGGTACAGAGAGGGAAGGCAAGAGCATGGTAAAAAGGGTGAGAGAGCAAAACAGAGGATGAGAGAGCGAGGTTTCTGTTCCAATACAATAAATCATCTTCTGTGTTGAATATTCTGGTTCTCACTAACCAATCTAGTACAAGATACAAATCCTACAGCATTTCCATACAGTCTGTGAGAATCATTACATTACCATCCTGTGTTACATTTTAAACCCTAAAAACTCCTCTTTGGGCCCCTTTTGCCAAGCTGTAGGGTCTGCTCTGACCCTTGGAGCTGCCTGCAGGTGTTGTTCCATGAATAGGGGATCACCCTAAGTGGCCATGCCATTGTTTTCCAGTTGTTCAGTAACTGAGGGATCTCAAAGCTTGCTTTCATTTCCATCTCATTTACAGTCCCCATTTTCTCACAATCCTTGGCCAGGCAGTGACATTTACAAGGCTGCCCTGTCTCCCTTGCCCACAGGTTACCTGCCAGCCATGTCCCAGTCCCTGTACACGGGGATGTTGGGGCGCTCGCTGCTGTCGTAGGGCCCGAAGTGGCAGTTTGGGGACCCAAACCACTCATCAAAGCCGTGCCTCAGGGGGTGGAACTGGGGCCTGTGCCCCAAGTGCCTGGCAACAGAAACAGCAGGTCACAGTCAAACTTCTACTGCACAGAAACCACACCTCAGCTCATCAGAACAGCATGCAAGAACACAGTCTCTGCCTAAGAAATCAAAACTCAAAGCATTTCAATCACATAAATGACTCCAGAGCAGTGTCTTGAGCTCTCTCACACTTGTTGCAAGCACAGCCATGCAGACTCACCCCAGTGCTCACTTATATTCCATTTTATTTACTCTCCAATCACTGTTTTCCATTTTTTCCTTCCACTGGTGTCTTCTCCCATGCTGTCTGATGATCAGCACTGATGGACTACACTGCCCCAAACCACTGCAGAGATGCACATAATGTTTCACTTAAGGATTCTGATCTATGACAAGTCCCTTTTATCCCACTGAGCTGTAAAAACACAAGGCAGGGCTCATGAAATGCACCATTCCATCCTCATCCCCTTTATGGAGCATTCACGCTGCCAAAACGGTACAAAGAGACCTGAATGGAAATGAAATGAGGTTTTTGTGTGCACATGTGGACATAAAACACATTTAGCTACTCCTGATGACTGCTCCTCTCTACTGTGCAGCTTGAAAATCTTCCATCCTTAACTTCCAGATGAAGCTCCTCTCTAATCTCCAGGTTTTGTACTGCAAATTCTACATTTCCTGCATTTATAGCACCTTGAAGACAGAATCCCCGTGCTCTCTGTCTCTAATGGGGATCTTGGTGGCTCAATGTTTATTTAACCATTCCATCTTCCCCTCATGAGCCTGGATCTGCCCCTGTGCACTTTGTGTCACCCTCCTCTGCACCTTCTGAGCATAAAGGGCATAAAATGCATTCCCTGGGGTAAAACGATCCTTGGAGTTACTCTGAGCTGTTCCAAATGAGTTATTACAGAAAGAATCCTCATTTCAGCTCTGGTTACAGCTTGGTGATGTAACTGCCACTGCAGGTCTGACCTGCAGGATTCCATCCCTTCCCCTTTGGTAGATGTGGGAACACAAAGTTATTCCTGGCTGTTCCTACAACAGGGCAGATGGAAAAAACATCTCATTCTACAAAAGCCCTAAAAGAACTTACAGAGACATTAAACAGTGACTGAGATCCAGATCAGTCTCTGCATCTTACAGCACAAAAAACTGAGATTTAATGAAACACAACAAATTCCTCACTGGTCATGGAAAATACTTGACTTGCAAACTTATAATTAAACCATGGAATTTACTGTCACAGGACACCCTGAAGAGATTATAGAAGGGATGATGAAACAATAAGAAAATTTTCTGCTGGAAAACCTCTGTGAGGCCAGGATGAGACCCCAGTTTTACCCTGCATTTCTTCACACCTCTCCAGGGTATCACTCCCAGCCCTGACCAGGAGAAGTTTTTGGATGCACAATAATGCCCTGCACATTCCTACTTAGTCCTATTCCTGCTAACAGCTGCAGGTCCTTCCAGATTTGCCTTTTTTTTTCCAAGGAACTGGCACCAATCTGCATTTGCCTTGTTTATTCCTTTTCCCTGGGTGTATGAATTTCCATTTATTAGCACTGAACTGCAGCTGATTGCACCCAGCCCACTGAGCTGATCCCTCAAGGCCATTCTCCTGCCTGGATTTGTGCTGATAAATAATTCACTGTCTTAGGGTGCTTTGCTTTTCTCCCAATTCCAGCAGGTGAATCCAAGCACAATTCAAACTCAGTCTTCTCTAACTTATTAATGAAACTGATAAAGAAATTCCTGTTACTTTCCACAGGAATTCAGTTCACTAATAAAGTCCCAAAATATAGCAAGAGTCAAAGATGAAAACCACGTAGATGCTCAAGGCAAATTCCAACAGAATATCCTGGTGTTTTCTGATCAAATAAGTGGTGTGAGGTGTGGATAAAAGCCCAGAGTTGAGGAGTTTATAAATACAAATACACACATAAAACCTCATCAACTCTTTGTATGAAGACATGTGTAAGCACTTGTAATGGGAACACTCAGGAATTGATCCCAGCAGGGGGAAGATCCATCACACTTTCCAAAGTTGGACATTTCAGCTTCAAAACAGTTTTTTTTTTCCCTGTAATTCTGTTTTTATTGCTGCTCCTTCCCAACACACACAGAGTGAAATCTCAAAGCAAGAGACCTCCAAATAAATTTACCATTTGCCAATGATCTTATTGGTGTAACCAGCTTTCTTCAGGAGCTCTGGAAGCAGTAATTCAGAATCTGGGATTCCTCCTACTATGTCCTGTGGTGTGTATGCTGTGGAAAACAAATCAAAACCACCTTTCTGACTCTTCAAAATATTACAGCACACAGCTCATGTACTGGATCAGAAGTAGCAACTCATTTGGAGTCCCAGCAATGGCATTCCTTGGAAGTCCTCCCATGGGATAGAGAGAATAAACTGATCCAGGGAGACCAAAGGGACATTTCCACCCACTTATGCATGAGGGCAAATGAAATAGGGAGCAGCCACCCCAGACTGGAGGTGAGACCCTTGAAAGGGAGATGTCATAGAAAATCAGGTGCTTTAGGAGTGGTCTTTATGCTGCAAATTTCCTTTGTGTTTTCTAAAACGAAGGCAGCTTTTTCCTAACCCAAATAATCAATAAAGGTGCTCAGACTGCAAGGGCTGATCTGCTATTATGGGTTGGACTTGATGATCCCAAAGGTCTTTTCCAACCTCATTCACTCTGTGATTCTGAGGGAAATGAAGAGTGTCCCTCAGCCCCTGAGGCTCTCAGGTGTGACTGTGCTCAGGGAATCAACCCCAGGCTGCTGCTTCCTGCCCAGCCACGTCCCAGCACGTGGCATTTGTCACTCTGGGACCCAAACCAACCCAGGGACCTTCCCTGGAAGCACCAGGGGCACGAGGGATGGAAACCTGCTCTGCAACTGGGTGGAAATCTGCCTGCTGAATAAACCTGTGAGCAGCCAGCTCTCCCCTGTGGGTTTTACACCCCCACCTGATTGTCCTTCACCAGACCCCAGCTCCCCTGCCCAGAGGAAACATTTCTCAGCCAGCAGAAACAAATGGATCAAGCAGCCTGGTTTATCCTCTTCATTTGAGGAGGAGGAAGCAATAAAATTCACACTTATTACAGCACTTAACAGGGTTTGGTGGCATTCTGGAACATCCATGGGGAAGATCCCCTTTGTCCAAAGAGAAACTTCCTGCAAGGCCCAGAGGGAAATCAGGAGAGGAAGGGAGGTGAGGGATGAGGCTCCTACCGTTCCTGGCGTGTCCATTGGTGGTGTAAAAGCCGTTCCTGACCGGGAGCCGGCCCGTCAGCAGGGCTGCCCTTGCTGCAAACAACACAAGCACTTCTTTACAGCCATTCTCTGCTTCATACCCAGGAATTGAAACCTGAATATAGCTATTATATTGTTATATAATATCATTGTAGGAGGATGAGGGCTGCACACCGACTGGAGTGTGTCAGTGTCCCCTTGTCACAGCCAGCCACTAAATCACTCACACTCTCCCATGAGCCATGGGGAGAATCACTTCTGATGCATCATTTGAGTTATTCCAGCTGAAATTTGGCCCCTTTATTAAATTAGCCACACTGAAGAGTCATTGCTTTGAATAGTCAAAGGAGGAACCCTTACAGCTCAGTTATATATATATTTATAATGTATTTAAGAGGAAATCCTAGCACAAACTGATTAGATGCTCAAGGCTAAGCTTTCGAGCTTGACTGAACAAAAATCATGAAATATAAAGAAAGAGCTGTCCAGCTTTGACAATAAAAGTCAAGTCCTGACTGCAGGGAATATTTAAACAGATGTTTAACTTCAAGCATATGCAGTGCCACCACTGGCTTAGCAGGATTTCAGCATATTTTAAATGCCTTTTCTGAGCAAGGACATCATCTACACACTGGCAAGTGCTATCCTAAATGAGAGCCCAAATAAAAAGCCCCTGTTCTTCATTTTTGCTTCATTTTAGTTCTTGGCAGCTAATCAGGGAAAAAAGAAAAAAAGAAAGAAACCACCTCACAGAAAAAAAAAACAACAAGGAGAAAAATATCTGCCTCTCCCAGACCCAAACGTTCCTTTTATCTCTTGTCCCTGTCCCAGGAGTCTTGTAAGACACCAGGGTCAAAAGCAGGACACAAACTGCTGCCTTTCCTTGCATGAAAGTCTCACCAGAGCCAACAGAATCAGACCAAATATGTCCAGCAACAGATCAGATCCTGCTTTGTTTAACCCAAAATGAGAAAGATTAAAAAAATGTAAAGACTGGGGCTGGAGCACTGAACTGAAATGGTACAAAAATCCTTCAGCTGCACTGATCACTGAAGCAGTGCTTTGTACAAACTGAGGGCTGTCGGGTTTCCAATCCAAACAGAAATAAGAAGGGAGCAAAATGCGAGATCAAAGCAGCAAATCTGATCTCTGGCCTGAGGGCAGGCACTGGTTTGGTTGTTAGCCCACGTCAGAGGCTGGCAAACACCCCAAACCCCTCAGAGGGAGGAGATGTTCCTCATGCTGACTCGGTTCCAAGTGCAGTGTACTTACAGGGAGAGCAGAGGGGGCTGGCAGTGTAAAAATCCAGGAACAGCATCCCTTCTGCAGCCATCTGGTCTAGGTTAGGGGTTTCCTTAGAAGGCTCTCCCAAAGCTCCCAAATCCCCCCAGCCCATCTGTAAAAGGAACACACCAGAAGATGTCAAAGTCCTTTCCACAAGCACATTTTTGGGCCCACGTAACACTTTCATTGTACCCTTTAATTTATAAATGTTTACAGTGCTCATCTCCCTACTCATCACCTCACAAATGTGACACAAATGTGACACAAATGATCTCTGCCAGCCCTGTGGAGCAGGGAACTCTCACACTTTCTCCTGGTGGGTGGAAAATTGAGGATTAAATGATTTATTAACAGGGATTAAAGCACTTGCAAGAAGCCCAGTGCCTTCACTGTTACTCAGAGGCCTGAGGCACACCCGGAGCAAGGAGGAAGAGGAAGTTACACGTGGTTTACTCAGGGCTGTGCAGCTGCCATGTCTGAGCCCTCAGTGCCTGCCCTGCTGTCTGTGCTGGAGGCCAGGATTCCACCTCAGCCTCTGGGCCTGTCCCTCTGCAGGACTGAAAACACAAGGACAAGGCCTGAACTCCAAGGCAGCACTGCAGGAAAAGCCAGAGGAACCTGCCAGAGGCAGCACCAGTCCCTGTGCTTATCTGCAGGGCTGTGCCTCCACCCTGCTCTTCCTCCTGATCCCCAGGGTCACACACACCAGGAGAACCACAGCATTCCCATCAGGGCTCTGTGCTCCCTGCTGGAAACCATTCCTGGCAAAAGCTCAGCTCCAGGCAGAAGGTTCTGGAAGGGAGCAGCTGAACGAGCACCACAGGTGCTGGGAGTTCTGCTGTGCTTTGGGAAAGGCAAGGTGTGTGTCAGGTGAGCCATGGATGCATCCAGATCCTCAGGGAACCACCTGGTGCCATCCCCTTGGACAAGGAAATCATTGCAGAGATGGCTTCTGAGTTAAGGAGCAATTAAATGGTTCCCTCTGGGATAAGGGATTAAAATGGATCCAATGGATTCACCCCCAAGTTCTTGATTTTGCTTTATCATCAAGGAAGAAAGACGAAAAGAACCTCACATTGCTCTAATTCCAGAGTCACAGAGGGTGAAGGGAAAAAACCCAGGGAGAGGTGTTTGTAATGAACATATTAAATAAATCAATAGTTCACAGAAGCTGCAGACAGGAAGGAGCCTTGTGCTGTACCAACACTTCCAGAGTGGGAGAACCCCTGTCCCAGAGAGCTTTCCTCTGGAAAATTACAAATGCCAGCCTGGGAGGGGGAAACACTCCTGAATGGAAAACTGAAATCACTGAGCTTGGGAAATACTCTGAGAGTCCAAGCTGTGCCCAGTCCCCACCCTGTCCCCAGCCCAGAGCACTGAGTGCCACCTCCAGTCCTTCCCTGGACACCTCCTGGGCTGGAGACTCCAAACCTGCCTGGGCAGCCCCTGCCAGAGGCTCAGCTGGCTGGAAAAGCAGGGGATTGTCCTGCTCAGGGATGTGGGAACACCATGGAACAATGGGCAGGATAAACTGGCAAAAAGGGAAGGTTTGCCCACCCTCGTGAGCTCCTTGGGTAACTTCAAACAGCAACAAACACATTTCCACCACAAACACACCTGGAAGGGGACAGGAAATTATTAGGAGAGAAGCAAACTGGGTAGATGGCAGCGACCTGAATGTGTTGGAAATGAATATAATTCCTTATCAATGTGGCCAAGGGTGAAAAATTGAAAAGATTTTGAGTTAGAAATAAATCTGTGATAATTTCAGCTCTTTAATCATCTACTGTCATTTTTTCTCTTCCCAGTTCAGAGAGCCATAATGAGTAGAATTACTTTCCTTGTTTAGTTTTTCAGGAGGTCACCAAGCCCCTCCTTGTGATCAACAATCATCTGGGTAGGAAGGGAGCTCTGGAGATCACCCAGCCCAAGGCAGGGACACGTGGGGCAGGTGACACAGGGACACGTCCAGGTGGGTTTGGGATGGCTCCAGACAGGTGACCTCACATCCCTGGGCAGCTGTGCCAGGGCTCTGCCACACTCCATGCGCACAGGCTCTCCCTCGTGTTCAGAGGGAACTTCTCGGGTTTGGTTCGTGGTCGCTGCTGCTCCTCCTGTCCCTGGACACCCCTGGGAACAGCCTGGCACCGTCCTGTGACACCCAGGGGAACGTTTGTACGGATTGATGGCACCCCTGTCAGCCTGCCCTTCCCCGGCCGGACCTGCCCGGCTCCCGGTCCCTTCTCAGCCGGACCCGCCCGGCTCCCGGTCCCCTCTCAGCCGCACAGCGCTCCGGGCCCCGCACACCCGTCCCTCCATGTCACCCCCCCGCGGGACGACACCACCCCGGGCCCCGCGGTGCCGCACTCACGTCGTCCATGAGCAGCAGGACGATGTTGGGGGCGGTGGCGGTGGCGGGGCCCAGCAGGGCCCAGCAGAGCCCCAGCGGGCCCAGGGCCCAGCGCAGGCCCCGCGGCCCCGGCGCCGCGCTCGCCATGGCAACCGGGCCGCGCGCGCCACGTGACCGCGCCGCGCCACGTGACCGCGACACCGCGCGCGCCCCACGTGACCCGGAGGGGCCGGGAAGGGGCGGGGCCAAGATGGCGGTGTGCATCGCCGTGATCGCCAAGGAGGTGCGGACAGCGGGACACGGGGATATGGGACAGCGGGACACGGTGTGCGGGCCGGGGGGACACCGGGACAGAGGGCCCAGATGGCGTCATGAGGCCTGAGTGGGGCCGGGTGGAGCAGCGAGGTTGAACGGGGAGCAGAGGCCTCAGGTTGTGGGGCTGAGGGGAACAGGGGTCAGTGGGGTCTGGGGAGGAGTGAGGGGAAAGAGGCCGGGGCTGTGATTTCGGGGTCTCAGCAGGGCCGGGGCTCCCCAGGGCCGAGGAGGTTGTGGGGTATGGGAGAGGGGAAGGGCAGGATTTCAGGTTGTGGGGTTGAGGGGAACAGGGAGTCAGTGGGGTCTGGGGAATGCTGAGAGGAAAGAGGCCGGGACTGTGGTTTTGGGGTCTGAACAGGGCTGGGGCAGGTTGTGGGGTTGAGGAAAACAGGGGATTAGTGGGGTCTGGGGAAGGGTGAGGGCAGAGGGGCTGGGCCTCAGGTTGTGGAAGAGATCAGTGGGGTGTGGGAAAAGGTGAGGGACTCTGGTTTTAGGGTCTTAGCAGGACTGGGGCTGTGGGGTAGGGGAGAGGGGAATGGGCAGGATCTCGGGTTGTGGGGTCTGGATGGGGGTGAGGGAAGCAGAACAGAGCAGGGGGCAGCCACTGGGGGAAATGGGCTGGGCAGGAGCAGGGCTGGGGCAGCCAGCACAGGCACAGTGCAAGGGTGCTCTGGGCTGCCCTGCTGCATGGACAGAGGGGTTTTCCTTGGGACAGACAGGCACAGGCTCTGCTGGGACAGGAGAGCGCAGAGACCTGAGCCTTGTGTGCTGCCTGTGCAAGTGGTTCTCCTGCCATGGGGACAGCTGTGCTCCAGAGGTGCTGTGCTGGGAACATAAAGGGTTAACCAGCTCTGGCAGCAGCAGTTCCAGGCAGTGTGGCTTGCTCTGCTCCCAGAATTACCCCCTGTACATCCGGAGTGTCCCCACAGAGAACGAGCTGAAGTTCCACTACACCGTGCACACCTCCCTGGACGTGGTGGATGAGAAGATCTCAGCCATGGGCAAAGCCCTGGTGGACCAGAGGGAGCTCTACCTGGGGCTCCTCTACCCCACTGAAGACTACAAGGTGTATCTTTGTCAAGCCTTGGGCCAGGCCATTGTGGGTTTAATTTAATCTCAGAATATCCTGAGCTGGAAGGGATCATCCAGTCCAACCCCACCCTGGGCATCCCTGAGAGCATTGTCCAGAGGTTCCTGGAGCTCTGGCAGCCTCGGGGCCATGCCCATTCCCTGGGGAGCCTGGGCAGTGCCCAGCACCCTTTGAGGGAAGAACCTTTCCCTGATCTCCACCCTAAACCTGCCCTGGCCCAGCTGCAGCCATTCCCTGGGTGCTGTCCCTGTCACAGAGAGAACAGCTCTGTGCCTGCCCCTCATGAGGAGGTTCCCCCATGTTTCCTGTCAGTTTGTCCCTCTGGGCACAGTCCAGCTGCTTTCTGGCTGTGTGGGAGCAGCTCCTTGACCCCTGCCCAGCTATGGCTACGTGACCAACTCCAAGGTGAAGTTTGTCATGGTGGTGGATTCCTCCAACACAGCCCTGAGGGACAACGAGATCCGCAGCGTGAGTGCCCCACAGCACAGCCCCCCTGGCCCTCCCAGCTCCCCAGGACTGCTGAGGAGCCAACAATTGATGGGTTCACCTCTCCTCCCTTTGCAGATGTTCCGGAAGCTGCACAATTCCTACACAGACATCATGTGTAACCCCTTCTACAACCCTGGGGACAGGATCCATTCCAGGTGAGTGGCTTGCCCACAGGGATCTCTGACACCTTCCTGGCATTTTCAGGGCTCCTCTGATGCCACAGGACCAACCTGTGGTTGGCCAGCTCAGGTGTGTGTTCTAGGAGCCTTAATGAGAACGGTGGTGTTGGTTTGGGGCCATTCCTACTCATGAAAAACTGATGGTGTCATAAAAAGTTCTACTGAATTCTCACAGCCTCAGAACTGGGGTTACAAACATTGAGCCAAGAAAATGTATTTTTGGGGGGAGAAAAAACTACCTGAAAATAGAGGTAACAATAGTTGGACTTGATGGTCCTAGAGGTCTTCTGCAAATTTAATAATTGTGAATATTAAAGTGTAGTAAGTAGAACAGGTTAAAGAGTGAACAAGTGCCCTTGTCCAGGGTTTGTCCTTGGGGAGGGACAAACATTCAGCACATGGAATTCCTCACCTGTGAGGGTCAGTGTCCCCCATTCCCATTGTAACCTCACAGGGAATTTCAATAAATTGGGACTTTCTGTGGCCTTGGCAAGAACAACTTTGCAGCCACAGAGCAGCAGCCAGGATAAGACCTGTCCTTACCTCAGCTTAATTAAAAGTCATTAATCCCTCAACAGCTTGTGCTGTAAAGAGGAAAACCTCATGTCCAGCTTACAGAAAGCCAGGCAGAGGCAGGGTGAGAAAGTGGTTTTGTTACAAAAGCTGTGCAGAATGAGCTGCTTCCTTTAATAATCTCTGTTTATTTCCCTCTCCAGGGCTTTTGATACCATGGTGAACTCCATGATGATGCAGGTGTGCTGAAGCCCTTCCCACCCCCCTGGGAAACATTCCCTGTGTGCAGGAGCATGCCTGCAGTGCTGTAAATATTCCATTCTATGTAATAATTTAAATTTGTTCTGTGTAAAATAAACCTGACACCTGCAAGGTTTGCCTGGATTTGTACTCAAGCAAACACAAACCAGTGCTCACAGCCTCATGGCGTGGTTTGGGTGGGAAGGGACATTAAAGCCACCTCATAGGGACATCTTGCACTGTCCCAGGCTGCTCCAAGCCCCCCTGACACAAGAGGAGCTCCAAGGTCCCTTCCAACCCAAACCTTTCCAGGAGTTTCCCTGCCTGGGCGCCTCAGGTTGCTGTTCCCACTTTGCACCTCATCCAGACACACTGCACAGTGGCTCCCAGCCCAGGTAGAGCAGCTGGAATAAACCCACCCAATCCAGGCATGGATTGAGCCATCGGGATTGCACAGCTGCCTGGCTCATCCCATATTCATCTCCATTAACATCTCCTCCCCTGCAGCTCCCTGCTGCTCTAATTACAGACTCCCAAATCAGCAGCAGGTATTTATCTGGAATCAAGCACAAATTGCACTGAAAAGCACCCCAGCTCCATCACTCCTGCTTCAGCAGAGGAGATGCAGGCACACACAGCTCTACTGCAGGCACCTCCTGAGTTCAAAACCACAGAAACCAGCTAAAAATAACAGATCTGCCCAGCCCCAGGGGATCCCAGGAGCCTGGACAAAGCCAGAACTGCACATGAACTTCACACAGCAGGATCATTTATTTTAAAAATAAGTAACAGTTACAAATACTTTCTCAAACAGAACTAAAGTACATTTTATCAGCAACCACCTGGAATATCATGGGAGGTTCAAGCCTCTCCCACCATCTCCACAAGGCACAGCTGTGCACTGTTATCCACAAACATTTTCATTTAAAAAATTTGGCTGTTTTCACTCACAGAGATGGCAGCTCAGTGTTGCCTCTTCCACAAGAGAGTCCAAGCATCCCAAAGTAGTTTTTTATTAAAAAATAACTCTCAAAAATGTATAATCCTATCAAACAGAAGCCCTAGAAAAAGCTGGTTTATAGTCTAAGCCTAAGGGTAGCTCAAACCAAGGTCAGTCTCAGCAGCTCTGAGGACAATATCAACACAACATGAAGAGTTAAGGCCCCAAGCTTTAAAAAAATCTAGAGATCTTAAAGGGGAAAAAAAATCAGTGGGATTTTTAGCCTGGCAATGCCCCTGAGCTGTGAAAAGCTGCTTTAGGAGTCAGGTTGCATCTGCTGCATCTGGGTTAGAGGAATCCTAACCAAGGATCCTGAAAGATTAGAGGGAGAATTACATAATAAAACCCATTTCCATGCAGAACTTCTCCCAGGAATGCTGTCTGCCCGGGTTCCCAGCCTGCCCGTTCTAACACAAAGCTTTTCCTTTAAAAACATGGGGCTGCATAAACACAAATCCAGCAGGAAAGGGAAGAGCCAGGACCCTCAACTTCCCTGGTGCCCAGCTCCTGTGGTGCTCTTTGGTCCTGAGCCTCCAGGAGGGCTCCCACCATCTCCAAATGTGACTCCAGAGCAGGAATGGTGATGGGAATGAAGAGACCAGACCAAACTGCACCAGTGAAGGTGGTTTTGTAATGCTGCTATGCAAGAAATAAAGTCAAGTAAGGAGTTGCCAGCACCCTTTGACCCCTGGAGCTTGGAATAAAAGCAGGAGGGAGGGAAGAGGGGTTTGCTGACAGCTAAAATAAAAAAGAGGAAGGATTTTGTGACACCCAGGTCTTGTTTAACCACCACAGAGATACAGAGGCTCCCAGAGAAACAAGAGATGCTTTTCCCCTGTCCTGGATGTACAAACACAGCGAGCTAAAAACCAGACCCAAAGCACATCAGGCTTCCCAAGAGGAAGGTCACACCCAGGGCTGATGAAGGAAAAGCTCCCCAGCAATCAGATCTGGAGCTGCAACCCAAAACCTGCTCCATGGATTTGGGAAAGGAAACAGTCTTTAGGTTCTTAGAGGAAGAGAAGGAGGAGCATCCAGCTGCTGTAGGAAGAGCTGAGAAGCTTCATGGCCAAGCAGTGGCATGGCAGGCATGCAGTCAGGTAGGAGCCAAACCAAAGCCTCCAGGACAGCCCTTTTCCATGGGATAAGGAGGAGTCTTGATGGTCTGGGAGAGCTCTTCCCTTCCCAGGACAGTGCTCTCTGGAATGAGCCTGTTCTCTGTGCAAACACAGCCCTCTGGGCAGAGCTGAGGTGGGATGAGCTCTCCTGGGTGCTGGCAGCATGGAGCAGATCCCATCTTCCCTCCTGCAGCCCAGCACGGGGCTCACCAGTAATCCTCACGGCCAGGCAGATGGCATTTTTAAAATTAATCTGTTTTTTGGCTTGGGCAGGCATATTTTTAAATCTCTCCAATCCCATCTCCTCATTTTAGTCCCATTGGCATCACCAGGCAGTCCAGCCTCTTCTAGTATGGAAAATACCAAGGCAGCAGCCTTGCCCGACCCCTAGACAGGAACAAAACCAACACCCTGAAGCACAAGGGCAGCACTCCGTGCTCCTTCCCTCACCCTTCCAAGGCCTGGGATCCCCCTTGGCTACACCCCCTAAACTAGGGGAACCTCACAGCCAGGCCCAGCTCTGGGACTGGTCAGGCTGGCAGTGCAATGCCCACCCACCACTCCCCAAATCCTGCAGGGACAGGGTGACAACTCCAACATTGCAGATATTCCTTCCCTCCAGAGCCCTCCTCCATCCTCCCAGCCACACCGGGGTGGGAGGGGCACAGCAAAGCCCCTCCTGCTGCACACCTGAGGAGCCCCCACAGCCAGACTCACCTGTAGGTCCTTCCCCTCACCCGGGGCTGCTGCCCATAGGGGCCCCCCCAGCGGCCCAGCCCGCCCCGGGCGTGGAAGCAGCCCCGGTAGCCACCGCGGTCCGTGCTGCTGATGCCGGGCATGTTGGTCCTCTTGGGCAGCACCTGCAGGGTGGGGAGGGGCTGCTGGAGCTGGGCTTTGGCCCAGCCCCAGGCAGGCAGGGCTGGGAAAGGTGGGAAGAACCCCCCAGGGCCCTCCCAGCTCTCACCTTGATGACACGGCCCCTGAAGATGCTCTCGTCCAGCTCCACCGCAGCCTTCACGGAGCTCTGCTCCTCGAACTCGATGTAGGCATAGCTGTGGGCAACGGTGTGAGCAGAGCCCCAGGGACACCCTGCAGACCCCCAGCCCCCCCTGCACACTGCACTGACCCTTTGGGGTGGCCCGAGAACTTGTCACAGAGGATGGTGACGCGGTTGATCTGCCCACAGCTGTTGAAGTGAGACTCCAGCTCTTCTGCTGTGCCCCCGTAATCCACCTGCAATGACAGCCCCAGCCCTCAACTCTCTGGTCTCTGATGCCTTGGAGTTTAGGTTTTCTATTTTTCAGGTTCTCTGCTGCCTGGTGCGTAACTCTGAAACTTCCTATGAGGTGTTAGTAGGGTCCCCTCACAGGGTGGTTGGACAAAACAATCCCTTCCCAGCTGGAGAATCAAGGACAACCTTTCCCATAATGCACAAACAGCTGTGAAGGGAAGGGAGCAAGGCAGGGGCTTGAGACTTCATGATCTGGAGCTGTAATTGGGCAACTGAACCCAATGTGTAGATGAACCAAAACTTATAAAAGTGTAAAAACTTGTGAGTGGGATCCATCTTGGATTCAGCCTGGGTGTAGCCTTGGCCAGGCTCTTGTGCTGCCCAAGGTGTGTCCTTTAAAGGCCTTTCAGTAAATACCTCTATTGTCCATTTAGCTCTGTCTGGTCTCTGTTCCAGACCAGCCTCTCAAGGCAGTAGATCCAGCAGGGGAGGCAAAGGGCCCAGCTGGCCCCACTCACCCCCCCAGCACAGCTCAGCCCCTGCTGAGGGTCAGGGGACCCTCCCAGCTCTGAGTGCTCCCACCTGGAACACAAACCCAACAGACAACCTGCCCTGTATTGAAGGAACAAGCAACACCACACAACCCACAGCTTCCAGGGGGCTTTTTGGGGAGCTGACACCTGCAACAGATGAGCTACAAGTGGCAGATAATGAGCCACGTTCCCAGGCTGGGCTGGGCAGAGGAGAAACACCTGGGATGGGAACAGCCAGGCTTTGGGGAGGGGCAGATCCACACCAGGGATTTGGGACACACCCAGCTGGGCACTGAGCAGGGCTCCCACTTACATTGCCCACGTAGATGGAACGCTGGTCAGCCTCCATCTTCTCCTTGGTTGTCAGTGGGAAGAGAGCTGTGGAGAGGAGGGATTTGTCATGGACAGAGGGACATCTGTCTGTTCCCAGCACAGCCAGCCCTGAGCTCCTCAGATCCCTGGTCACAGCCAGGTGTATCCAAACCCTCACATTGCTGCCTCCTCCTCCACCCCATTGCCCCTTTTCTTTTCACTGTGACTCCTCTACTGGGGCTGTTGGTACTAAACTCAATTACTTGATTGAATTAAATGCAATTAAATTAATTTACTACATCTGGGCTCACACAGGTAGGAGGTTAGAGCTGATAGAAGGTGCATTAGCAGGCTTGAACTCCCCTCACCCACCTTATGTGTCCAGTCCCAGCTGCCCAGAGAGGCACAGCCAAATACTCTGGCTCCAATTGTCACCCTGTGCCCCAGAGGTGTCCCTGGGGAGGGACAAAAGCACCCTGTGACAACCCATACCTGCTTCTGAGCTCATGAACAGGTGATTCTCAGCTTCCAGCTGCAGCTCCTTCAGCCTCTCATCCTCCTTCTCGATTTCCCGCAGTTTGGCTTTGATGGCCTCCAGCTCCTGAATCCCAAACCAAGAATTTCAGAGGCAGCACTCGGAGCAGGGACACCCCAGGTGTAAAAAGGTGCCCCTTTCCTTTGGAAAGCTGGTTTCCCATCCAGGCAGGCACTCACCGGGTCCTGAACATCCTGCTCCTCCGTGCTGTTCCCCTCCTGGGGGCTCGGCTCTGAGCCATCATCTGCCGCCTTGCACACGGCTGCCACCTCGGCCACATCCCAGGGCGCCGCCTCCGCTTGCAGGGACGGTGGGTCCTGCCACCAGATCTCCGAAGTGTCCAGGAAGAGACGACTGGGCAGGAGAGGGGGCAAAAGGGCATTGAACCAACAGCCATTTAACGTCTCAGCCAAAGCACGGCCTCCATCAGGCAGAGGCACGCAGGGAGGGCGTTTCCAGCAGGCGGATGGAGAGGTGACATTAATGCAGCTGCTTCTCTGTGCAGCAAAGCCCCAGGACTGCAAAGCGCAGCCAAAAGGTCCCCGGTGCACACTGAGCCGATTCCCAGCTCACGAGGGCTGCACAGGGAACAGGGAAGCAGCTGCCCCAAAGCGGAAAAGCGGCCAGCGGCACACGGCCGGCGGGTAGGGAAGGGAACGGGCAGGCAGCACACGGCCACCGGCAGCGCTGCAGAGAGCGAGCAGCCGAGGAGGAGCCGCACCCTCCCAACCCCCGAGGGGCGCACGGAGGGACACGCCCTCCCAGCCAGGGGAGCGGAGAGCCGCCCGGGCTGCAGCCCGCGGAGCGGTGCCCGGGCATTGCCCGGCAGTGCCCAGCCGTGCCCCGGAGCGCTGCCCGGAGCGGTGCCCGTCCGGAGGCCCCGCGGCCCCGAGCCCCGCACGCACCGAGCCCGGCCCCCGAACATTGCTGCGCGCGGCCCGCGCGAGCGGCGACCACGTGCGGCTCTCCCGCCACCACGAGCGGGGCTCGCGCCCGCGCGCCACTTTTCACACATCAGCGGCCAATCAGGGCGGGGCGCGCGCCCAGGCCACGCCCCCAATCCCCCCCCCTCCCAGCCGGCGAGGGACGGTCCCGGGTGCGCGGGTTCGAGACCCGGCAGCGCCGTTCAGCTGGGGCGGATCGAGGTGAGAAAGGGCCCCTCTGCCCCTCCCAGCGCCGTTCAGCTGGGGCGGATCGGGGTGGGCAGGGCCCCTCTGCCCCTCCCAGCGCCGTTCAGCTGGGGCGGATCGGGGTGAGAAAGGGCCCCTCTGTCCCTCCCAGCTCAAGGAGCCCGCTGGTGCGGCCAGCTGGCAGCGCAGGGGAAGCTGGGGGGCTCCCCAAGGGTGGAGCTGCAGCCACAGGTGGGACACATCCCTCTGAGTGCCCCGAGGACACAGCTGAGTTACCCCGCCATGGACTCCTCTCCTTTGCAGTGAGCGGCCCCAGGGCTGTAATGAACCCCCCGAGGCAGGAGTGGGGGCACAGAGTGCAAAGCAATGCCAGGAGTGGGGGATGAGGGCACCCAGCACAAGTCCAAGCTATGGAGCCTCTGGTTGATATTAAATTGTCTTTATTACACAGATACAGAGTTAAGAACAGACATAACCTGAATCATAAAGTTTACATCTTTCACAGGTCAAACATACAGTACACTTAGAGAAAGCGGGGAACAGCAGGGGGGGACAGCATGCCGAAGGAAAGTCCTACCACGTCATCTCTCATCGTGGGCTGGCCCCACGCCTGGCCCGGGCGGGGGGCTCTGCTTTGCAGCCCCCCCGTGCCCCGGTGTCCCCATGCCGGGGCTGCCAGGACAGGGCTCAGCCCCGCACGGGCTCGGGGAAGCGGCCGCCAGGGACGGGGGACACCGGCACCCCCTCCCTGCCGGGCCCTGGCGTTCGGTGACATCGGAGGAGCCCCCGGGGCTGCCACCGCACGGGGGACACCCCATCACAGTGCCTGGGACCGGGGCACACAGTGGCACCTTGTCCCCAGCCTCAGAGCCGCTGGGATGCGGAGGGGGACCCCAGCAGCCCCCGGAGGAGGAGGAGGAGGAGGAGGAAGAGGAGGAGATGCTGCAGGGGGAGTTCGGGGGGCTCTGGCAGTGATGGAGCAAAAGCCAGGCAGGCGTGGGACCCCTGCTCCAGCCTCGCCGGGACGCGGCACTTTGGTTTCAGCTGGGATTTTGGGTTGGGAACGAGAGGACGGGGCTGGAGAGGGGACCCCGAGAGAGCCACGTCCCTCCTGCCACCTCCCAGCCTGGTGCCCCAGCAGCGCCCTGGGCTCTGCCTCCCCGCGGGCACGGGCACCTGGACACGCTGTCCCCGTGTCCCCAACGCCGTCCCCTGCCCCAGCCGCGACCGGAGCAGGACACCGGGAGCTGTGAGCAGCCACGGGGACCTGCCGTGGCACCGCGTGTCCCCAGGCTGCCCCACAGCCCCCGCCCCGGCCAGGCTGTGCCAGCGCCACGCTGCCACCTCCGAGGTGCCACCAAGGGAGGGGCACACAGCACGTGGCACACGTCCCTTGGTCCCCACCGCCACCATTTCGGAGCAAACCCCCAGGGAAGCCCCCACAGCATCACCGCAGCCCCGCGGCCGCTCCATCCTCCCCGCAGCACAATTTTTTTTTAAATTTTTTTTTAATTTTTTTTTTTTTTTTTTTTTTTGGGAAATCTGACATTTAAAGCTGTCGTTCTGGTTTGGCCGCCCGTCACCGCCGTGCCCTCCCTCCCCTCCCCTCGGCTTTTGGTTTCAATGCAAGGTTCTGTAGGGTAGTTTTATTCTTAATTAAAATTTTAAAAAAAAATCATAATAATTAAAAAAAAAAAAAAAAAAAAAAAAAAAAAAAAAAAAAGCAAACCAGCAGGGAGTGGAGTGGAAAGGAGAGCAGACCCTGGGGAAGGGATCTCGCCCCCGGTTTCCCGGCGAGGTGGAGGTAGAGAGGCAGAGCCCCGGCAGGAGCGGGGCCGGGGGCGGGCGGGGACAGGCGGGGACGCGGCGGGGACGGGCCGGACACCCGGGCGAGCAGGGGCATCTGCAATACTCTTATATATTACCTCTTCTCAGGAAACGTAAGAAAAATAGACAATATTACATATGTCACACCATAAATAAAGTGAACAGTCACGGGAGGGGCACCCGGTGAAGCTCCCAGGGCTGGGGAGGGGCATAGAAACACCCAGGGGGTGCACCGAGGTCTTGGGGGGCACAGAAACGTCCCCGAGCTTGGGCCAAGACCTTGGGGTGCACAGGAAACCCCTGGGGGGATGCACCAAGACCTTGGGGTGCACAGAACCTTCCCAGGAGGATGCACCAAGACCTTGGGGTGCAGAGAAACCTCCTGGGGGGATGCACCGAGACCTCAGAACAACAACCCTGGGAGGATTCAGAGAGATCTCGGGGTGCACAGAAACCCCCCAGGGTCTCAGGGTGCACAGAACTCATCCAAGGTGATGCACCAAGATTTTGGGGTGCACAGAGCCCTCCCAGGGATGCACCAAGGCCTTGCGGTGCACAGAACGCCCAGCAGGGCTGGGTGACAGAGGCACAGGGCCAGCGACATCGCCCTTGGCGTGTCCCAAGCTCTGCTGTGGCCCAGCCCAGCCCCGTGACCGGCAGCACAACCCCGAGCCCGGCCCCGAGCCCTTCCCTCCTCCTCCTCCCCTACGGAAAACACACAGGATGGGTTTTGCAAATGCAGAAAAACTACAGCTCCTCTCGATGCCAGGCCTGCTCCGGCCAGCGCCACGGCTCCACGCTTCCTCCTCATCCTTTATTTGGCAAATGTCTCTCATTATTATCACTAGCATTATTATTATTATTATTATGGTTCATTTTTGGACCTCTGCAGACACTATTTACATTCACATTAGCGCACAGCACTGCTGCCTCCGCTCGGAGCCCGGGCTTCCCCTATTGCACTTCCTCCTCCGTGCCGCTCCAGCGAGGCGAGAATCCCAATGATCCACATTGTCCTTGGCCAGGAAGGCGGCAGCGTTCCTTTTCCTTTCCTTTTCCTTTCCTTTTCCTCTTAAAAATCCTTGTGAAACAAATCCAGCGCGGGGTGTGGGAGCAGCCTGGCAGTGAAGGGATGGGGAGTCCCCCAACGGCTTCGGGGAGGGAGAAACCCAAAATCCATCTTTTAAATTCCTTTTTTTTTTAATTTTTTTTTTTATTATTCTCTTTTTTTGTTTTAAATCTCCTTTTTGTTCTCCTTTTGCAGGGCGGTGGCGGGCAGAGGTAGAGATGTGCCAGCTCCGGCTGCGGTTCTCAGCCCCATCTCCCCCTCCCACGCCTTGGGGGTTGGGGTTTTAGTAAAAAAACACTTTTTTTTTTTTTTTTTTGCTTTATTTTAATAGAAATTCTTTAAAGCCCCGGGGGCATGTCCATCCATCCTTGTGGGGAGGGGAAGGAAGCGACAACAGAACGAAACGAACTTTGGCAGTGGAGAGACGTTTGGATCTTCCTTGGTTTTGGATTTCCTTTGGAGCAGAGGTGAGTCTGGTCTGTTCTTGGCTAGCTAGCAAGGTAGTTACAGGTGAGCGTCCGTCACGCGTCGTCTGGTTTTTGGATTTTTCCTTTTTTTTTTTCTTTTTTTTTTTTTCTTTTTTACAATTTCTTACTTAAAGCCAAAGAGTCCGACGTTTTCTTTTTTATTTTCTTTATTTTTTTTACAAAAAAAAAAAAAAAAAGGTAAAAAGAAAAAAAAAATAGGAAGAGAGAGATGAAGAAAAGAAGATTCTTTCCTCCTCCAAGTGAGCCCCTCGGCAGCGCTGATGGGGGATTGGATCGGGCTGGTCTCTCCCCACAGCACTGCTTGGTGATGCTGGAGCCAAATCCCTCATCCAAAGAGCAAAAAAAGAAAAACAAAAACAGCCAAAAAACCCAAAAAATCCCAAACCACAATCCCCCAACCGATAGAAAACCAACCGAAAAAAAGCCAAAACAAAGACTGAAGAAAGAACAGAGACCGGTATTTGCCTTAACTCCACTTAAAGCCCAGTTTGAGGATCCGTGAGGATAAGTTGTGAGAGCTAGAGAGGTCGTTTCGGAGGTCACACGAGTCAGGTAGCTGAGGAAATTGCACGGGGTGCAGTCAGTCCGTGGCTCTGGCAGCCCGAGGGTGCTCAGCGGGACGCGCTGTCCAGCGGCGCCGGCGTGGCCGGAGTGCCGGCGCGGGACGCGGCCACCGAGCCCGCCTCGCTGGGGCTGCTGGCCACGGCGGGCACCCCGTCGGGCTGGCCCGGCCCGGGGGCGGCGGGGCCCGGCAGCCCCTGCAGAGTCTGCCCGCAGACGTGGTGGTGCTTCTCCCAATCCTTGTGCTGGCAGAAGGAGCCGCAGTAGCGCGCGGTGTTGCAGCCGCTGCACGTCTCGCTCGCCTTGCGCCCGCAGTTCCAGCAGCTCTGCGGGAATGGCAACGTGGCCTCAGCTCTGGAGCGTACACCCCAGGCTGGGCTGTGCACCCTCACCTGGGACTGGGCACTCCATCATCCCAGAGTGTGTACAGCCATCCCAGACTGTGCACATCCATCCCAGAATGTGCACATCCACCCCAGAGTGTGCACATCCACCCCAGACTGTGTATTTCCAGATTAGACCAGGCACATCCATTCTCCCCTATCCTGAACCAGGTCCCCCTAATCCCAGACCATACAACCCTACCCTGGACCATGCACAACATCCCAGAGCATGCCCATCATCCTAGACTGCATCCACACCCATGCACCCCATCATTGCCCACACCGTGCATCCCCATCTCGGTGCAGGAATTCCCCTCTCCTCCCATCCCACAGTGCTGCTGCATGCTCCCATTCCCACCCTCGCACGCAGATGCTGTGACATCTGTGGCATGACAAGCAGGTCCCACACACCAGCACTGCCACCGAGCTGTCCCCAGGGTCCCCACCTCGCTCGAGTCCTCCTGCTGATTGATGACGGTCAGGGCATCCTCGGACGCCTGGCGCTTGGCCTCGGCCAGGGCCCGCTCCATCTTGGCGCGCTCGGTGGTGATCAGCTCGTGGGCTTTGCGCTCAGCGTCCGACACGGCCTTCTGCAGCTCGGACATGGCCTGGCGCTTCACCTCGTTCACGGCTTCTTCTGGAAGGCAGCAGCCGAGCGTGGCCATGGTGGGCCACTGCCCCAGCATCCCCCTTCCCGCTACACCACCCCAAATTGCTCTTGTAGCACAGGAATCCCCGTGAGGGGAGCTGGGGCAGAGCCCTGCTGGCTCAGCACCCTGCCGGGGGCTGTGCCCACCCCACACCCCACACTCACCGGCCTTCCTCCAGATCTCCTCGGGCATGTACCCGGAGAGCGGCCGCGGCGCGAAGTCCCGGTGAGCGTCTGCCAAGGAGAGAGGGGACGCCCTTAGGAGATGCCATCCCCTCGGAACGCCCCTGCCAGCAGCGCCAGACCCCCGGGAGAGCGGCGCGGGCACCGGGAGCGGGCGCAGCCCCCGCACGCAGCCCGCGGCCCCGGGGGTCAGTACCTAACTGGGGAGCCTCGGCGGCGGCCGAGGAGGAGTTGTGGGGGCGTGCCGAGGGGGGGCTGCCTTTCTTCATGTCCTCGGCGTCGCTGTAGCGCCGGATCCAGTGGTTGAGCTCCTCGCGATCGGCCTCCTGGCACCGCCGCAGCACCGTCAGCGATCGCCGCGTCTTCTCCACCATGTCCATGATGCAGTTCAGCAGCTGCGGGGGCAACAGCAGGCATGGGGAGGGGGCTCTGCTGCAGGCAGCCGGGGGGCTCAGTGCCCAGCGCTGGGCAGGGGGATTTGGGCTATGCCAGGCTGTGCCAGCTCCGAGGCGCTGTGCTGGCTGGGGAAGCAGAGGATGCTCAGGAGGAAACCCCCATAAGGGATTGAGGGCAGAGTGGAAGGACACACAGACACAGGATGGGACAAGGACGCTACGTACGTTGTTGAGGTGCTTCCACTCCTCCGCCCACTCCCGGTCCGTGAGCCGGTGGTCGATCACCTCCTCCTGCCGCGTCCCGTGCACGGCTGCGGGGCGAGAGCAGAGCAGGGTCAGCCCCTGCAGGACCCCCTCCCTTTGGGGGTCCCAGCCCCGTTCCCCACGTGCCCGGGGACAGCAGGGCTCACCGGCGGGCCGCGGGCGCTCCCGGGGGTCGGGGTGCCGGTAGGTGTCCCGGTAGTGGTGTGCCATGGCCATGTCCTCCAGGCGGTAGTGCTGGGGCAGGGGGGGGCCGGCGGGGGGGTGCCCCAGCCCGTTTGGGGGGTGGCTCAGCCCGTTGCTGGGGCTGTAGCGCTGCGCTGGGCTCATGGTGCACGGCCGCTTGCTGAGGTGCTCGGGGTGCAGGGGGTCTCGGTCCAAACCGTTCTCTTTGGTCCTGGCCGGAGGAGAGGAGGTTGGTCCCCGCTGGGCCCCCCGGAACAACCTCCCCTTTTCAGGGGTGTGCCCCTGAAGAACCCCGCACGCCCCTCCCCAGGCTGGCACCTGTCTGGCGTCCTCCTCTTGCCGCTCTCGCCCACCTCCAGGAGCAGCTCGGAGGAGTCGATGGGAGAGGAGGCGTTGGCGTCCAGCAGCAGCTGCTCGTGCTGGGCCAGGTACTGGGCCGGGGTCTGCTTGGCCATGCGGGCGCAGTGCAGCAGCTCCCGCTGCAGCAGAGGCAGGTTGGCCTGCAGAGGGGGGGTGACAGTCCAGTCCATGACCCTGCAGCCCCCCCAGAGCAGCCTGGCTGTGCCCCCAGCTCGCCACAGGCAGGGCGTGAGAGGGGGCGCCTTCCCTTTGGGGTCCTGCTCCCTTTCCCCAGGGATGCCAGCAGTGTGCCCAGGGGCCAGATGGGCTTTTGGGGGACGTGTGTGGCAGCCCACAGGGTTAAGACACAGCTTCAACAGAGCCCTCCTCCATCCTGGCAGGGGCTGCAGAGCATCATCCTTGGGCCAGATCGGCCACCTTGGCCACCCTGTCCCCATGACTGCTCCGGGGGGACTGCACCTGTGGGACCCCCAGCCCCTGTGGCACCCACAGCCTTAAGGATCAGCTGTGAACTCCCCTCTCACCCACCCACCGTGTCCCCCCACGGTGCTGCAGCCCCAGGAGCAGCAGAATTAAGCAGCAGAACCCCCTTTTGCCCAGCACTCTGGCTGCCAGCCCTGGATTTTGCCTTAGGCAGCTGAGCCGCAGCCAAATCCCATCTGTGGGACACGTTAGCGCCACAGCCCGAGCTGCAGTTGCGGTGAGCAGGGCCAGACCCTCCCTCCCCTTCCCTTGCCTGGCCGGGGGGGAGCAATCCCACAAAAACAGCAAGTCCCCAGTCTGGGAAGCACGCCGAGCCCGGCTGGTTGCAGTTAGGATAATGAGAAACATCTGGGCCGGGTGGTGGGAACAGCTGGGAGCGGGGTGCCAGGGCGGCCGGCGCGGCCGCTGCGCTCTTGGCACGGGGACAGCGGGGATGGATCCCAGCCTGCCTGGAGCCACAGGGCCACCAGTGCCTGCCAGGGCCTGCCAGTTCACCTTCCCCTGCTCCCACGGAGCCCAAAATCCCTGCAAACTGACAGGAGGGGAGGGGGCTCTGCTGTCCCCCTCCAGCTCAGCCTGGAGCAAACCACACCAGCAGATTCCTGTGATGAGCACAGACCTCCACTCATGGACCCCTGCTCTGGGGGGGCTGGGAAGCAGAGGTGGAAAAGGAGCTATTTTTGCACTTTTTAATTATTCCTTTGCTAGCAATGGACAGGGGACAGCGGGCTCAAGCATCTGCTGGCAGTGCCCATGCTGCCAGGCATGCCAGCACCAGGCAAATCCCTCTGGAGCAGGGTGACACTGCAGAGTCAGCACAAAATTAAAAGGCAAATAAAAAAAAAGGGGATTTTTTTAATGAATTTGCAATTGCAAGTGGCAACCAGCTGGGCTGACCCCTTGCTTTATTGCAACCAGCCCTGGCCCTGCATGACTCCACACGTGTGAGGGCATCCCCAAAGGCACCCCCAAATGCCCTGTGCTGAAATGCTGCCATGAATCCCGCCCTGCCCAGGCTGGAGACCCACCTTGAGGAAGGGGATGACGAAGGGTCGCAGTGGGAAGTTGGTGGCCTCTTGGAGCTTGGCGTGAAACTCCTCGATGGTGAGGGTGGAGTTCTGTGGGGACAGCCTGGGCTCAGTACCCCTGGCACAGCACCCCGCACCCCTGGGGCACACCTGGCTGTTCCTCCCCCATTCCTGCTGCTCTGCCAGGCTCACAGGGAAACCACACTCAAGGGAAAACCACGCTCAAGGCTTCACTGGCCATGCCAGCAGCCAGGACCAACCCTGTGCTGGCTGTGTAGATCCCAGGAGACGCTGGGAAAACAACCCCCTTTCCTCCAGGATTTAGATCAATCTAGGCCACTCTTTCCCTTTTAGCTGCATCTCCATCCCCAAAAGAAAACCCAGGATCCCCAGACGTGGGGTCCCTGTGGCTGAGCCCAGGACGTACCACGAGCCCCAGGACGAGGGTGCGCACCCGCTCCCCGATCTCGGGGGAGATGTCGTTCCCAAACTGCTGCAGGGTGGTGAGGAAGCGCTTCAGCTTGGAGAGCTGGCGGGCACCACAGGCTGGAGGGAGCTGGTGGGTGGACAGGGAGGCGCTGGAGGAGGTGGCTGGCCCGTTGCTGAACCCGTTGGGGGTGGACGGAGCCCCATTGATGGCGGTTGGCGAGTGGCTGCTCCCGTTCATCACTGGGGAGACAGGGAATGGGGGGTCAGAGCAGGTGGCTGTGCCACGGCACCGTGGGGATAAGGCTGGGATGGTAGGACCAGAGTGTCCTGCTGGGTCATGTGGGGCTGGCACCCCCTGGAGGGATTCAGGATGCTGGTGAATCCCTGGGGCTGCATCCTGGACTGGTGGGAGGGGAAGGAGGGGATGCAGAGCATCCCCCAGCATGGCGAGGGCCTGATCCAGCTCCTCAACAGCCGAGGCAGCCAAGGGAAGGAGCTCCATCCTGCCCCTGGGGGAGCTGCTCAGCATTCCCAGAGAGAACCCGTGAGCCATTGCCCATGGAGCCCAGCCTGGCTTGCAGAACAGCACTGCCACCTCTGTCCCCACTGCCCGCTCAGCAAGGACAGGAGCTGCCTTCACACCGCACACCGGCAGACCCAGGGGGGATATTCTGGGGTACCAACCACCAGAGTGGCAGACCCTGCTCTCCTGCACCAGCCCCACGTGAGCACAGGGACTTATCCCGGCTAGCACAGGTGACAACAGATGTCACCCCTGACCTGAGGGCGCAGATGACAGCACACGGCACCCATGTCCTGATGGCGCAGGTGACAACACGCGTCACGCATGTCCTGATGGCGCAGGTGACAACACACAGCACACATGTCCCGACGTCATGGGTGACAACACATGTCACACAGGTCCCAACATCGTGGGTGACAACACACATTGCCCATGTCCTGACGGTGCAGGTGACAACACGTGTCACCCGCGTCCCAACGTCGTGGGTGACAACAGGCATCGCCCATGTCCCAGTGACATGACAAGACATGTCACCCACATCCCAATGGCAGGGGTGACAAGATGCGTCACCCATGTCCCGATGCCCCAGGTGACAGCACGTGTCACCCACGTCCTGATGGTGCGACACCCCCGTACCCCAGCACACACGCGCCTGTCCCCGCTGGGACCCCCTGCACTGACCTGAGGGTGCTGCCCTGCCCTGCCCTGCCAGCCCTGCCTGCTTGGGGGGTCCCACTCCGCTCTCTGGCTGGGCAGCACCCGCTGAAGAGGTGCCAAAAATAACCGGGCAGCCAGCAGGGCTTTATTCCCGCGACAGGTGCGTGCCCAAGTTGGACAGCACAGCACAGCACATGTGTCCCCGGGCCGGGCTGGGGCTCCCATCCCCGTGACCCGGCGGGGCAGGGCCGGGGGCTGTGCTCGGGTCTCTCATGAGAGCGGGTGTTTCATTTTACTTACAAAGACAGACCATCGACCATTTCAAGCAACCATGAAAACGGCCGCGAGGCAGAAACGTCGGAGGGCCAGCGTCTCGATCTGCAAGCAAAATAAAACACGCTATGATGAGAGAGCAGAGGGGGCAGCTCTCGGCCCGGGGCCCTGCACGGGATGCTCCTCACCATGGGCAAAGCCACCAGACCCACCAGGGAGCCGGTCCCTGCGTGCCACTGCAGCCACAGGGAGGGTTCAGGGGATGGATGCTCAGCTGCCTGATAAAGTCCTGACAGTTTAGGGACCAAATGAGGTCCCTCAAGGCCAAGAATAACTGAAATGTCGTGGTGTCCATGCCAAGCTGCTCCATGCCCCCAGCCTCGTGTCTCAAACCCTGCTCCAAGCTGAGCTGGGATGGAGAGGCCGCCGGCACCCCTGGCCCTGCATATTGAATCCTGCTCCGTGCTGAGCCATGGCAGAGAGGCTGCCTGCACCCCCAGCCCCGTGTCCTGAGCCCCTCTCTGTGCTGAGCCATGGTGCAGAGGCCATTTGCAGCCCTGGTCCCTCATCCCAGAGCCAGCCACACCTGGGCTGCCACATCAGCACCGGGCTGGGATTGACACCCAAACCAACCAAGCATGGCCAAGCACAAACTGATTTCTAGAGTCCAGAAGCACTGCTGGGGGGCTACAGGTGTCAGGGGATGGATCTTGGGGATTGTTTGGGGTTTTTTTCTTCCCCGCTGGGTTTTTTCTGAGCAAGAAACAGCTATGAGCAAAACCTTGCACACGTGTGTGTCCAGGAAAAGCCTCAGCAGAACTGAAGCAGCCACTGGCGGTGGCCACTGGCACTCCTGCCAGGGCCCAGCCTTGTCCCCTGCCTGTCTGGATCCTGCACTGCCTGTGCCTTGTCCCTCCAGGTGCCAGGACAGTGACACCAGCACAGTGACAGATCCCTGGTGCAAACCCTGCGGGTGTGCAATGAGCCCACGTGCCTCTGGTGTCAGCACCACACTGGGTGGCTGTCCCCAGCCCAACTACAGACACTGAAACTCCCCCCTGGCATCCCCTGATGCCACCATGCCATAGCCTGGGCAGGACAAGGAGCTCCCAGCCACTGTGGCTGGCCACGACACCGCCCTGCCACCACTGGGTGCCACACGCAGAGGGACAGATGTGTCCCCACATGCACGGGACCCACCACGGGGCCATCTCCAATCCACAGGAACTCCCACAACCGCCACCACCCTCCAACCACGCGCTGCCCTGTGCCAGCACTTGGTGAGTGGCTGGCAGGATGCCCCTGTCCCCTCACAGGAACATTCTCCAGCCATGGCTTGGCAATATGCACCTGAGGCCAGGCGCTGTCACCCGTGTCACCGCCAGCGCCGCGCTCCGAGCCGCGGGTGCCACGCGTCGGGAGGAGCTGGGGGCAGCCCCGGGCTGGCAGCCCGTGCCCAGGGTACTCACTGGTGCTGGGAGCGAAGGAGGGGTGGCGTGAGGCTCCCTGGGCGGCGGGCGGGGGCATGCTGGGTGGCGAGGAGCGCGCCTGCGTCTTCACGTCGGCCGGCGAGTCGGGCATGGCTGCGGTCTCCGCGTTATCTGCGGGAAGAGGGCACGGGGAGGTGAGCGGGGTGTGCCAGGCAGGGCTGGGATTCCCTGGCAAACAGGGGTCAGGGGCACAGGGGGCACTTGGGGACATCAGGCTGGCTTGGGCATCACCGGTGCCGCTGTAGAACTCGGGTAACGGGGACGGTGCCCGGTGTCCCGTGTGCCACAGGGCGGTGGGGAGGGTATGGAGCTGCTGCTCATCTGCACAGTGCCCTGTGTGGGGACACAGTGCTGGCACCACTCTGCCCCTGCAGTGCCAAGCCTGCCCCAGCCTGTGTCACATCACTGCTGTCACAGCACAGCACCGTCCTGACACATCCTGGGAATTCCTGCTGCCTGCTGACCCCTCACCATCCCTGGCAGCATCACCCAGGGCTGGCACAGCCCCTGGCAGGGACTGTGGGGTCATTACAACCACTCTTTAGTGGCAATGACAACAGCAGGACCCACACATCCATGTGGACTGTCCTCCCCACACCTGAGTGGCCCTGCAAGGGCAGGTCCTGCAATCCAGGGACTCTGGAGCTCCATCACCACCACCATCACCATCATCACCATCACCATCACCCCAGTGGGCATTGCCGCCTCCCTCCCAGCCCCAAATGACTCCCAGCAGTGCATTCCCTGCCAAGGGGGGAGTGTGCCAGCACCATCCCCTGCAGACACAGCCCCGGGGCAGGCTCTGGGCCCCCTGGCTGCCACGCTGGCCCTGACGGGTGGCCACAAGTGCTGGCAGCTGTGGGGATCTGTCACCGTCACCGTGCCCGCGCCGCCGCCAGCTCCGGCCAAAGATGGAAGAGGCCACCACGGCCACCCCCGGCCATGGGGACCCCCTGTGCCTGGCTGATAACCACTAATCCAATATTCATCCTAAATCCAGGGCAACTGTGGGGACATGAATTGAACCTGGCCACAGCACTTTGGCTGGGCTAAGTAAAAGCAGGGCCTGATCCCCACCGAGATGCCATCGGGGTTGGGCTGCAGGCAGTGGCACACAGAGCACCAGGAGATGGTGGCAGGAGCCAAAATCTCAGCTGGTCACCCACAGAATCCTTCTGGAAGGCTCCAGCATCATGGTATCCCTCTCTGTCCACAGCAGACTAGAATGCTGCAGTTCCCTGTTCCTTGCTCCCTCCTCCCTGCCCAGCCACAGGAGAAACCCCAAGACCTTGCAGCTTCCCTCCCCCCAAAACCTCAGCTTCCTTACAGGGCCTGCCAGAAGAAATGATTTGTTTAGAAAAACTTTTATTTTCCTTTTTGTGAAATGTCCATCTCTGGGCAAAACTCCTCCAGCCTTCCAGGCTTCCCCTGTCACTCAGCAGAGCAGGATCCAGCTCTGACAGCAGAGGATGAGCCCTGAGTGTGCACAGGGGTCACAGCTGCAGCACCTGGATCCCACATGATCCTTGCCTGCATCCCTGGCACCATCCCTGTCCCTGTCACACCCCTGGCAGCATCCTGGCCTGCATCCCTGGCCAGGTCCCTGCCTGCATCCCCATCCCAGCCCCGACTCCCTGCACATTCCCACACCAAGGAGAAAGCATGGACTCATTCATCCTGGCACTGACATGGCCTTTTCACAGCTTCCCATCAGCAGGAAAGTTTCCACCAAGCTGAGCAAGCACTCAGGGAAATGGGGCCTGGTTCTGGTTTTTCTTGTGTTTTCTTTTTTGCCTAAATTTTCCCTGAGGTGTTTGCAACCCAAACACAGCCAGGCAGGCACAAGAATGGTCCCAAATCCAATGGGATACAGAGCTTGGAATGCCCAGAGGAGCCAACCACAGCTGTGCCAGCAACCCAGGTCCTCTGCAGGATGGGATGAGCTCCAGGGGAGCAAAGGAGGTTCTGGGGAGCAAAGTGCAGCCTCCCCTCAGCACCTTCAACCAGCGATTCCCCAGCACAGCTCCAACTCCAACTCCACCTCCACTGGAATGATTTTTCCCTCTATTTTTTTCTCTCTTTGGGGTAATTTGTCCCAGCCGCTCAGGCCGTGTCTGTTTTCCTCCATCTGGTTTCCATTAGGTCTGTGCAGCCCAGATGAATAAGTAATAATATAAAAATAAAAGGATTAGTATTTTCTGCTGGGCCGGCGGGAGCGGCCGCTCCCCACCCAGCCCCCGGGGCCGGCGGATGCGGGACCCCCACACCCCCCGTGTGACCCCGAGCCCCCCATTTGTCACACGGCAGGGAGGGTTCAACCCCCGGGGCAGGGTCCCTGCCGGGTGACACTGTCACACATTCCAATGGGCACAAGGAGGAGCAGGAGCAGCGCCACGGGGCTGGCAGCCGTCCCGTCCCATCCCATCCCATCCCATCCCAGCCCATCCCATCCCAGGCCAGCCTGTGCTGTTTCCCACAGCCCCAGGGAGCCCATCCAGCCACCACGAGCCTTGTTCTGCCTCTTCCCGGGCAACAAGTGGGATGTGCCAGCTCCAGGGTGAGAGCAGAGCGCCCGGGCCGGCTGCCCTGCCCTCCTTTCCCCAGGGATGGGGCTGAGGCAGGCACGGAGCTGCTCTGGATGTGGCCGCTGGAAAGCCCCGGCTCCCTGCAGGCAAAGCTGCCCGGGCGAGGAAGGGGTTAAAGGGAATTCAGCGCCCAGCATCCTTCATGCTCACCAAATGGCCACAAATGAAATCCAGATGCTGGAGGCGACGTCTCCCCAAGCCAGGCTGCCTGCGAAACAAAGGCAGGGAAGCATTCCTGCTCCTCAGCTGCCGCAGCCAGCGCGGCCAAGAACAACTCCCCGATAAGATGGCAGGGCAGGAGCTGTCCCAGCTGGAGCAGGTTTGGAATTGGAAGCGTGCAGTGCCTGAGGCCGGGCAGCAGCGCCAGCCACGTGCACCAGCCCGGCAGAGCTGCTGGGACCTCAGGGCACCATCAGCTCCCTCCTGCCTGCACCCATCCTGTTCTGACCTCTGGGATCAGCTCCCTCCTGCCCTGCACCCATCCTGTTCTGATCTCTGGGATCAGCTCCCTCCTGCCCTGCACCCATCCTGATCTCTGGGATCTGTTCCCTCCTGCCCTGCACCCATCCTGATCTCTCTGGGATCAGCTCCCTCCTGCCCTGCACCCATCCTGACCTCTGGGATCAGCTCCCTCCTGCCCTGCACCCATCCTGATCTCTGGGACCTGTTCCCTCCTGCCTGCACCCATCCTGATCTCTGGGATCAGCTCCCTCCTGCCCTGCACCCATCCTGATCTCCTCTCTGGGATCAGCTCCCTCCTGCCCTGCACCCATCCTGACCTCTGGGATCAGCTCCCTCCTGCCCTGCACCCATCCTGATCTCTGGGATCTGTTCCCTCCTGCCCTGCACCCATCCTGATCTCTCTGGGATCTGTTCCCTCCTGCCCTGCACCCATCCTGATCTCCTCTCTGGGATCTGTTCACTCCTGCTCTGCACCCATCCTGATCTCCTCTCTGGGATCTGTTCCCTCCTGCCTGCACCCATCCTGATCTCTGGGACCTGTTCCCTCCTGCCCTGCACCCATCCTGATCTCCTCCCTATGGCCACAGTGACACAGGTGACACAGGTGACACAGGTGACACAGGCAGCTTGGAGTTCATCCCCAGTTGCACTTGGAGCAGCACAAGGCAGGAGTGCAGCTGTGGGATGGGTTTAGATTGGAGATTGGGAAGGAATCCTACCCTGGGAGGCTGGGGAGGCCCTGGATCCCTGGCAGTGCCCAAGGCCAGGCTGGACAGGGCTTGGAGCACCCTGGGATGGTGGAAGGTGTCCCTGCCATGGCAGGGCAATGAGGTGAGCTTTAAGGCCCCTCTCAATCCAAACCATTCCATGATGATGCTGCAGGGATGCTGCCCACCCATCACTGGGGTGTTCCAGGTGCTCATTTTGGGGAGCCAGCCCAGCAGGGAGCAATCCACATCCAGCACTCACCAGCACAAATGAAGCCCTTCAAAAGGAAATCCAATTAATCAAACTCTGCACAATCTGTAAAGGAACCCAGATCCAGGCAGCTCCAGTCCTGGGCAGCCCCTGCAGGTCACCCCCAGGGGCATCCTGAGACAGCTCCTGTGCCACTGGCCCAGCTGGGACATCTCCCAGCAGCACAATCCCAGGGTAAAGCACATTTCCCCAGCTCAGATACAGCCCAGTTTCCTAGGATAAAGCACATTTCCCCAGCTCAAGTACACCCCAATTTCCTAGGATAAAGCACATTTCCTCAGCTCAGGTACACCCCAATTTCCCAGGGTAAAGCACATTTCCCCAGCTCAAGTACACCCCAATTTCCCAGGGTAAAGCACATTTTCCTAGCTCAGGTACACCCCAATTTCCCAGGATAAAGCACATTTCCCCAGCTCAGGTACACCCCAATTTCCCAAGGTAAAGCACATTTCCCCAGCTCAGATACACCCCAATTTCCTAGGATAAAGCACATTTCCCCAGCTCAGGTACACCCCAATTTCCCAAGGTAAAGCACATTTCCCCAGCTCAGGTACACCCCAATTTCCCAGGGTAAAGCACATTTCCCCAGCTCAGGTACACCCCAATTTCCCAGGGTAAAGCACCTTTCCCCAGCTCAGGTACACCCCAATTTCCCAGGCTAAAGCACATTTCCCCAGCTCAGGTACACCCCAATTTCCCAAGGTAAAGCACATTTCCCCAGCTCAGGTACACCCCAATTTCCCAGGGTAAAGCACATTTCCCCAGCTCAGATACACCTCAATTTCCCAGGGTAAAGCACATTTCCCCAGCTCAGGTACACCCCAGCTGGCTTTGCTTTCCGAGCACCCACATCCTGCAGTGCCAGCCCTGCTGGCAGATGCCCCACGGGCACCAGCTCCCAGCAGGTCCCAAGCCCTGCAGTGTGGCAGGGACAGCACAGCTCCACACGGGACAGCAGCACCCACAGCCAGGCTCTCCACTCACCCCAAGCCCCAAAATCCCAGTTTTTAATCCAAAACCACCCAGCCGGGGACCCAAAGCAGCTGGCTCGGTGCCACCAAGGCAGTGCCAGCAGCTCCCGCTCGCCCCGAGCTGGCGTGGCCGGGGCTGGGGATGGGTTTGATTTTTCCTCGAAACAACAACAAAAAAGCCAAAAGAAAAAAAAAAAGAAAAAAAAAAAAAAGTGCCCTCTCTGTTTTACAAGCCTTCATTTGCTATTGTTTATGTAAACAGGTAAATTGTTTCGTATCTCAATTAAAAACATCTGCCACATAAATGAATACCAATTAACTCATCCTGTTTTTAATTACTCTGTTAATTACACACAGGCAGCAAAAAGGATGGCAGGGGAATAGGGAAAGCATGCTTACACCCCCCCTTCCCACCTTGCTCTTGGCAAGGATCCGAAATGTGCCCAGATAATGATGGATTAAGGTGAAAACCGTGGCTCCCGGCCAGCTCCGGCGTGGCGGCTCCTCCCGGGGCTCCTCGCACGGGGATTTCCCGGGACCCTCCGGAGAGGTTTTGGAAACCCCAAGCCCCACGGGATGCCCCAAAATCGAGGTGGCCCAGCCCTGCTGGCACTCCCGGTGCCAGCCCCGTGCTCCTTCTCCAAACGTGCCCGCAGAACTTTGGGATGGCGAGAGGAACGAGGAGGCAGCGTCCCCGTGGACCGAGCGCATCCTTGTGCCCTCCTGGCACACGGGGGTGGCACGGGGTGGGTGCCATCCCTGGCGAGGGACCCCGGGCGCCGCCGGCCCCCCCGGCTGCGGGAAGCTTTCCAAGCGAGCAGATGGGGCAGGGAGCGGCGGCAGGAGGAGGAGGAGAGCAGAAAAGGCTATTTTCTCACGCTACATATTTTACAAGTCGAACATTTTGTGCATTTCAGCCCTGCCTGTAAAAGCATCTCGGCCTCAGCCCCGGGACTCGGCGGCGGAGCCTGTGAGTCAACAGCGGCTGGCGACGACGTGGCTGCCGGCGGGGGGACGGGCGGGAGGAGGGGTCCCCCACACACACAGGGGCAGTTCGGGGGGTCCCCCTGACCAGCAGCACCCAGCCAGAGCACAGTATCTGCCGCAGCGCGGTGCCTGCTGCCATCACGGGATTGATCCCACCGGGGTGGCACAGGGATGTGGGCGCGCACACCCACCCACCCTGCTGCTCCCCAGCTGCCTTACACTCCTGGAAATTAAATATCCTGGCTAAACACCAGGAGTAAACAGTGCCGCGGGCAGCCCGAACACCTGGAGAGGAGCAGGGCTGGGGCTGACCCTGCCGGAGCCGCCCCCACCCAGGAAACACCCACGCCTGGGCTGCACCATCCCCCGGAGCACTGCCAGGGGAGCGCCCCAAAACGGGCCCCGCGCCCCAAAACCGGCCCCGTGCCCCCAAAACGGGCCCCGCGCCCCAAAACGGGCCCCGCGCCCCAAAACCATCCCCGCGCCCCAAAACGGCCCCGTGCCCCAAAAACGGCCCCGCGCCCCAAAACCATCCCCGCGCCCCAAACCGGCCCCGTGCCCCAAACCGGCCCCGTGCCCCAAACCGGCCCCGTGCCCCAAACCGGCCGCACACCCCGAGCGGGGATTTCTGCAGCCCCGTGCGGGGGATGCTCGTGCCCCAAGGCGGCCCCGATGGCCGGAGCAGCGACAAGCGGCGCACGCAGGGGGCTCGGGGCATGCTGGAGGCAGAGAGCGGCTGGAGAAGGAAAAGCTCCCCCTGCACCCGCGGCTCCGGTGCCGGCAGCGTGGGAACACCGAGGCAGAGCCGCTCCCCGAGCCGGTACCGGCTCCGGGGGGTGCCGGATCCGGCCGCGCTCTCCCGCAGCCTCGGGCTGCTGCCTCACCGACTCTTTGTCTATTTTTGAACCACGGGCTTCCATTTCGAGCCGGTTTTGCCCGTGTGAAATTGAATCAAAGAAGACGGGGGAAAGAAAAATATTAATGAGGATTTTGCAAAATAAACAGGAAATCCCTTGGATGTTTTCTGGAACCATCGGTCAGCATCTTCCGAAGGAAAGCTGGGGGTTTGTCAAGGTGGGGTTCCCCCTGGGGAGCCTGAGCACAGTGGGAGGGACGGCAGAAAACAGCTTCAGGAAATCCAAAAATAGCCCCAAGCCGGGCAATGGCACTAAGGCCGGGGAGTGCCCTCTGTGGCACCAGCCTGTTCTTGCCCCTGGCAGACAAGGATTGGTCCCAGCTCGGGGACTCCCCATCCTGCTGGGCAGCTGAACCCATGTCCCACGTGAGATCCAGCTTGGGGAGCACAGGGCAGGCTGCAGCCCCCGACCTGCAGCATCCACAGCATCCCCGGCCCCAGCAGCAGCGATTAAGCCCAGCTTAACCCCTGGGCTGTCCCTGGTCCCTCCCAGCCCCGTTCACAGCACCCGGCCCTGCTCTGCCCCGAGCCTTGTGCTCACCGTGACCCTGCTGCTCTGCCCGGGGGCTGCCGAGGGTCAGTGCTGGTGTGGGGGCATCTGTGTGTCCCCCAGGAAGGACCCAGCTCTGCCCCACTGCCAGCACTCCCTGGCAGCCCTGCACTTCCTGCTTGACTCGCTGCCAGCCCACTGACTCCGGCTAAGAGGTAAAATAGAAATTGGTGGGGTGCCTCCCTCCCCGGGGGTCCCACAGCACACAGAGCCCTTCCCGAGGTGGCTGCAGGACAGGGCACCGTGCACAGCCACGGGCAGAGCCGAATGCCCCAGACCTCGTCAGGGACTGATGGCAGTGAGCAGAGCCAGACCCCGTTCCCTGCTGGACACCGCAGGAGCCTCAGCGCCTGATCCTGCCGGGGTTTCCAGCCATGCAAACATCCCTGGCTCCAAAGCAGAATTCCAGGAACATCAGCACAGACCTGCCAGCCCCAGGTACCCCGGGGGACCTGCCAGAGCCCCCTCCTGCCTGCTCAGCCCAGCCCTGAAGGGGGGCTGAGCACCAGAATATTTTTCTGTCCTGCAGCCTGGAAGTTCCCAATGAAAGAGGCAAATCCTGCACCCACATGAGGCCTCCCCACTGCCCAAACCCGGCGCCCACCCCAGGGCAGCACCCAGAGCCACGGGAGAGCAGCCTCTCCCCCGCCATGCCCTGGCTTTTCCCCCTACAAACCAACATCTGCACTCACGTTTGCCAAACAAAACACACCCAACATCTGCCTGCTCCCGGGTAAAGCCTTACCTGCCAGCACGGGAGGCGGCCGGCAGGGAAAACCCCCCTGGCACAGCCAAGTTCACCTCCACTCGCCTCCCCAAGCCCGGAATCTCTCCCTGTGTGGAGAGGAGTCCTGCCTCACAAACCTCCGAGGATCCAAGAGCCCGCCCCAGGCGGCAGCTCCGCTCCATGGGCTCCTCACCCGAGCACCGTGGCTGTCAGCATCCTCCCCGGCGGCTGCTCCGTGTCTGCCGCGGGGTTTCGGGCTGGCTCCCCCGTTCCTCCATGCCCCGCACCGCGGCAGAGCTCACCCACCGCGGCGCCGAGCGGACGGGCGCTTGCAGAGTGTCTTCAAGTCGCTCGACAAAGGAGCGGGGAATTAATATTCCTTTTAATTAAAGGCAGAAAAATCTCTTTGTTCCTGAACAGAGAGAAAACAACAGAGGGAAGAGCTCAAAAGCTCTTCCTAAGCTGGAGACGAGACCATCGCTTGGAATCAAAGACACTGTCAACGCACACGTGACCTCGAATTAAAAAAACAAAATGAAACGCAGCAGCGGCAGCGGCTCCTCTCCGACAGCGAAGGAAAGTTGCAAAGTTTTTCTTGGCTAATAGAGGGAAAAAAAAGAATTCCAAGAAAAGGTGTGTTTAACTAGAGGAACGCTCTGCGGTATCCCAAGGCACCATCCAGCGGCGAGGGGATGACGGGAAGAGCTGCTCGTGCTCCGGCTCGGTGTCGCGCAGGGGAAGCGGGGCCAGGCTCGCTCCATCGCTCCGCCGGCAGCATTCCCTTGGCACAGCCGGGCTGCCCAGCTCAGCGCGATTCCAAAGGGAAGGCAAGAGCGGGCGGTGATGAACGGCAGCGCTGGAGACTCCCGAGCCAGCCTTCCTTCCCAAATCCGCATCCAAACAAACAAACATCCCCCGGCACACGCCGGGACTCTGCGAGCGTTCCCAGCACAGCCCCGCGTCCCCAGCACGGAGCCGTGTCCTCGCACCAAAACGCACAACGGAGGGGCTGGAACTTGCCGGAGCAGCCCCGGCATTCCTCCCGCAAACTCTCCCGAGTGGGGCAGCTCCTCCTCGCCCCCAGCACGGCTCCGGCTCCCCGCCCACAGCAGCCGGAGAGGGATGCGGGGATGACAAAGAGTTGGATTGCAGGGTACGAGTCGGGAGCCACAACCGGGGGGGTCCGCTGGGGGTGGGCACAAACTCGCGTGGGTTCCCGGGGAGGCTGTGCCGCCCCACGCCGCCCCGGCGCTCGGGGGGACACGGAGGGGAGAGCAGGAATTGCCCCGGCAGCGCAGGGACTAGGGGTCCGCGCCCCGCCGGCCCCGGGCAGCGCCGTGCGTGGGAGCGGGGCCCGCGGGCACGGTGATCCCGCTCCGGGGCTGCCTCCGCCGCGGAGCCGCTCCGAGCGCTCGTCCCGGCCGTGCCCCCGCTGGCCCTGCCCGTGCGCTGGCTCGGGCGCACGGAGCATCCCCGTGCCCTGCGCACCGGCAGCTTCCCCGACACCGGGAGCCTCGCCCGGGTACCGAGAGCATCTCGGGCTCCCGCACAACAGGAGCGGGCACCGGGAGCCTCCCCGGCTCCTTCTCGCCGGGAGCACCCCCCGAGCATCGGGAGCATTCCCAGCCCCTTTCCACGGGAGCCTCCCCGGGCACCGGGAGCCTCCGATTCCCCGACGCACCGGGAGCATCCTCCGACCACGGGTAGTACCCACAGCCCCCCTGCCCCACGAGCCTTCCCGGGCGCCGGGAGCTTCCGATTCCCCCGTGCACCGAGAGCATCCCCCGAACACAGGGAGAATTCCAAGCTCCGCTTTCACGGGAGCCTCTGCGGGCACCGGCAGCGTCCCCGTCCCCGTCCCGGTGGGCGGACGGCACTTACCGTCCTGAGGTGTGGCGGAGGCGTGAGGTAAGTCCCAAGGCAGAGGCCGGCGGGGCCGGCCGGAGCGGGCAGAGCCGGCAGCGGCCCCCGGCGGCGGCGGCCCCGGTCCGCTTAAGGCCGGCGCTGGCGGAGCGCGGCCCCGCGGCGGCGGCTGCCCCCGGCACCTGCCCGCCGCCGCTCGCCGCGCCCGGGGCCGCCGCTCGCCGCCAGCTCCGGGGCTCGGGGCGCTTCCCCTCCCCCCGGAGGGGGGGCACCGGAGAAGCGGGGGAGGGCGGAGAAGCCGCGGTAAATCCGCGGGGCCGCTTCACCCCCGGCGGCGCATCCTCCCGGCGCCGCGGCCGTGGGGCGCCCGCGGCCGCGCTCCGTGCCCGGCCGGGCCCCGCCGCGCCGCCGCTGCCGCCGCGCCGCCCGCCCGGCCCGGAGTGAGCGGGGCCCGCCCGCGCCGCTGCCTTAGAGCGGGGCCGCCGCGCCCGCCAGGGGGCGCCCCCCGCCGCCGCCGCCACCGGAGCGGGACCCCCGGGATGAGAGACCGGGAGGGGAACGGGAGGGGATGGACCGGGACAGGGAATGGGAATGGGAATGGGAATGGGAATGGGAATGGGAATGGGAATGGGAATGGGAATGGGAATGGGCGGCATCGGGACGGGAACGGGAGGGGATGGACCAGGACAGGGAATGGGAATGGGATGCATGGGGACAGGGACAAGGAATGGGCGGCATCGGAACGGGATGGGATGGACGGGGTTACGGGGCCGGGCAGCAGCGGGGATTCTGCTCGGCACCGGGGGACTGAGTGGGACACAGGGCTGCGTGACACCGGCGGTCTGCACAGGGACATGGGGCTGCCCAGGGCCTCAGGGGGTGCGTGGGACCTGGTGACACTCTGGGGACTGGGAGGCCGTGCACGGCAGTGTACGAGGCTTGGAGGCTGCAGGGATCTGGGTTTGCAAAATCGTCAGAGCTGGGGATGCTAAAGATCGGGGGTTGCAAAGCTGAGAGCGGGGGGCTGCATGGGGGGCGGGGTTACATGTTTTGGGGAGCTGCAAGGAGCTGGGAGTTGTTTTGGGGGAGGTGGAGGGACTGCAAGGGAACGGGCCAGGACTGCTCTGGGGCCATGGGAAGAGTCAAGGGGGTGGAGCAGGGTGGGGGTGTCCGCAAGGGGCTGGGGGATGGAGCTGTGCTTGCTCAGCTTCCCTCTCCAGGGGCCCAAGGGCTGGGGTTGCACTGGAGCGGCCACAAGGGCACGGGCACAGCTCTCAGAGTCCCACATGCCCATCCCAGCCTGGCCTTGGAGTGCCCCCCACCCTGCTGGGCCTCGGTGGGGCTCCAAGGGCAGCTGCGTGCTGGGAATGCCGCTGGGACCCTCCCCAACAGCAGGGCACATCTGGCTGCCTGGCACAGCCTTCCTGCGTGCCCCGTGCCAGCTGGGGGACTGCATTCAAATTTTCCCTCCCCGAGTCCTCCTACAACGCTGCTGCTCCCGTGCAGCGGGAACACAATCCCTGTGAATTTCCCTGCGAATTTCCCTGCGAGCCCAGCCCTGCCTCTGTGTGTAATTACTGTGCCTGGCAGCTGCTTCCCTCTGCGACTGCCCTGTGCCGGTGCATTACTCATCCTCCCCGCTTCCCGGGGATTGGGAGAGCGGCGGCTCTGCCGGGCGGAGTCACCCGGCTCGGCTCGGCCGGGGTTGGGTGGCACAGGACAGCGGCGGGGCCACGGGGCAGCCAGAGAGGCACAGACACTGTGTGGGCACTGCGAGAGCACTGCACGGCCCTGGCATGGCCCTGGCACGGCCACTGCACCAGGGCTGCATGGCCTCTGAGTGACCATTGCATGGCCAGAAAATGGTCACTGCCTGGCCAGTAAATGGTCACTGCATGGCCTCTGAGTGACCATTGCATGGCCAGTAAAGGGTCACTGCATGGCCTCTGTGTGACCACTGCATGGCCTCTGAGTGACCATTGCATGGCCAGCAAATGCCAACCACAAGGCCACTGAATGACCTTTCTATAGGTAATAAATGATCAATACCAGGCCACTGAGTGACCATTCTCTGGCCACTAAATGGCCATCCCTTGGCCACTCTGGGGCCACCACAGGGTCCCCAAATGGCCACTGCATGGTCACTGCTCAGCCCAGCTCCTGCCACTGTTGGGGTCACAGCAGGAGGTGCTGCAGAGCCCTGACCCAGCCCTTCCAGCCCCAGCTCCAGTTTTCCATCCCTTGCTCCCCGAGGGCTCCCAGAAGGGTCCCAGGGGGCTCCTTGGGGTCTGTGGTTCTCCAGGCTGTGCTGTCCCTGTTCCCACGGGGCACAGGAGGGAATTCCACCCCCACAGCTGCACTCCCACCTCACCGCACCCAGCCTTGCATGGCTGGCACATGCAAATGCCAGCACCACGTGTGCTTGGGGACACAGGCACTTGGACACATGGCTCCCAGCACAGGTCAAGGCCTTGTGGACCCCCAGCACCAGGGGGGCAGCCCAAGAGTGTTCCCAGAGCTCTGGGCTGCCAGCACAGGGCTTCTTTGGGATCAGGGATGTGCCCATGGGGGTGACCACGCTCTCAGCCCAGCCACCTGTGTCACACAGCCAAGTGCAGCCCTGGAACACACCAAAACCCTCTGTGAGTGCCCAGCTGGTGCTGTGCCACCAGCCTGGCCATGACCAAACCCATCCCCTCTGACCTGCCAGCCCCCTGCCACCCCCACGTCACAGGGACCTGCTGGGAACTGTCACCACCTCTCCTTCATTTGGGGTGCAGCTGAAGGACATCATCAAACACCCCCTGCCCTGGCACCTCGTGCCCAAGGAGCCACTCAAGCACTGTGGGGACGGGCAGGTGGCACTGTGACCCTGCAGGACAGCAGGGGCACAGAGCCACCAACCCCACGGGACAGCAGGGGGACAGAGCCACCACATCCCCCGTCCCCCCCCCCAGTGGCGTTTGGGTGGCAGGGGCTGCTGCGTTCCTATTCCACGCACGCAGCCTGTAATTTTGGTCTATTGAAGTCATAATTCACTACTGTGAAAATAAACATTTGTGTTAGCTGGCTTTATTCGGCGGGGTTCGGCTGAATGTTGATCGTTCCCCGCCGGCGCCTTCGCACGCGGCCCGGGATGCCGGGACAAAGCCGGGGCACCTTGGTCATGGCTGTGGCCACCTCCGCCCAGGCTTTGGGCGAGTTCCCACCCTCCTTTGTGCCCCATCCCTGGGATCCCGAAGGAAACGGGAAAGGAGAGGCGCTTTGTACTGATCAGGGATAATGAGGAAGATAAAAGGAATTTTTAGGCAATATTTGGAGTGCAGCACCTACTCAGACCCTTCCCTACCCATCCCTGTCCCTGGATTTGCACCCTCGTGCTGTTTTGTGGATGCTCCCATCACACCAAGGACGCTCCATCATCCGTTCGGTTCCATCACCGCCCAGGAGGAGCCTGGGCCCCCCCAGCCCCGGCTGTCCCCAGGGCTGTCCCCAGCTCTGTCCCCGCCGGGTGCGAGGGGCTGGAGCTTCCCTCGGCATTTGCATCTTCCCAGCCTTTATCTTCCTCCCGGTCTCTGTATTGCTGCAATTACAGACACTTTAAAACACAATGATCTGGCTGTTAGCGTGATGGATGACAGAACCTTTCTGTCTGGTTTAAATCATTGCTGAGAGTGAGCAAACTTCCCCGGCTTAACCCTTTCCTGCCCCGAACCCGCTCCCAGCCCGGGGCTGCTGCGATCTCCGTGGCCACCCATCCACCACACGCCGGGGTGCCGCGGGTGGGATGAAGGGGGGGTCTGGCATTCCTACAGAAAACATTCCCGCGTCCCTCAGCCGCTGGGCTCTGTGCTGCTGGGGCTCCCCGGGTGCCTGGGGACAGGCGATGGGACCAGCCCCGCCCGGCAGAGCCGGTGGCCCCGCTCCGCTGGGCTGCGGTGGGAATCAACGGCTGGAGCGGAGATAAGCGCCTGCCAGAGCCCGATAGCCGCTGGATCCAGCCCAGCCCCGGGCTGGCAATCCTTCCTTACCCGGCAAATCTGGAACCGGGGCAGGACGGGGCCCCAGCGCGTTCCCACCCGTGGGAGAGGGTGGAAACTCCCGTCCCGACTCGCTGTGGGTCTCGGTGTGCGATTGATGGCGCGGCGAGCCCGGGGCGGGGATGAGCCACACGCGGTGCGGTGATCCCTGCTCCCTGTGTTGTGGGGAGGTGGCATCTCCCAGTGCCGAGCATCCTGCCCCGTGCCCATGCACGGGTGTCCCAGCCCCACGGGTGTCCCAGCCCCACGGGAGGCTGTCACCGTCACCCACCACCTGTGCTCGTGGGTCACATCCTCCATCGCTGCTGGGTGTGCACATGGAGAGGCTGCGTGGGGCGCCCTGGATGGAGCCAAGGACCTGCCCCGGGGGAAGGGACACCCCAAGGCACAGCCTGGGGGCGAAGGGGAGCTCTGAGGCCTTGGCCTGGTGTGTGTCAGAGATAAGGTGCTCGCTGCGGGCAGATGAAGGCAACTGGTACCAAAAACCTCACAGGAAATGGTCACCACCGTGTGCCATCCGTATCTGCCCTGCACAGGACCCCTGCCCGCTATCGGGGCCGTGCACACGGGCGGGGGCTGGGCTCACGGTGCCACCAGGGCACCCTCAGATGCCCCCTCTTGCCACCGTGGTGGTGGGGACGCTTCTCACACCTTGTGGGTGCCCGGCCATCGGTGCTGACCCAGTGCTGTCCCCGTGCGCTCCCCGTGTCCCGCCTCTCCCGGCGCTCCCCATTCATTGCTGATTGCTATTCCTGCTGCATCCCCCCTTCACAAGCCTCAGGCATTTAAAGCGGCGCACGGTGCTGGTTTATCCCACTTCCCCCTGGCCAGGCTGGTGGCCCAGCCCGGTCCCTCCCCGTGCCGTGCCGTGCCGGTCCTGCCCCCGCCCGCTCTCATGGGACCGATGGTGTCTGCAGGCGAGGGCACCGAGCCGTGCCGCGCTCAGCCCTGGCGTGCCTCAGGTTTCCTGTGTCACCCCCAGCGGGTCTGTCTGTCTGTCCGTCTGGGTTTCTCAGTCTCTATCCGTTCCCTCTCGGGGAGCAGAGCATCCCTGGGTGCCTCTCTGAGTCCCTGCCGGATGTGGCACTGCCAGCGGTGCCCTACAAGCAGAGCTTGGTGACAACGTGTGGCCGAGTGCCCACGAGCTGCAGCGGTGCAGAGCCCTGGGATCTCCAGTCCCCGTTTGCTTGGAGCATCCCTGCAGGGACAGGGAGCTGCTGGGCTGGGAAGGGTCGGTGTGACCTTGGATGGTCCCATCGCCCCGGCTGCAAAATCTCAGTGCCCAAATCTCAGTGCCAAAATCTCAGCGCCCAAATCCATCCCTGCTCCAGCACCGAGCACCGGGAGCCAGGCTGCAGCCCCCGGCGCTCTCCCCTTGGCATTTGCCTTGCAGCAGGAGCCCTGGCGCTGGATTTTCCTGCCCGTTAATCCATCGGGGAATGCAGCAGGGCGATAAGGGGCTGCTGGGGAGCCAGGGCCGGGGAAGACGCTCTCCTGCCCGCCGGCTATCGCCCTCCGCAGCTGCATCCGCCCGGGGACATCTGCTGGGCAGGAAGCGCCGTGCGCCAGCCTTTCCCAGGAAAGGGGCTTCGTTTGCGTCTGGCTTCCCCCCGTGACCACTCCTGGTCACCCACCCTGCAGCCATCGGGCTGCAAGGAGCAGCCCCAGCGGCTGCTGAAGCAGATCCAGTGGCTTTGTGGCTTTCCCACAACTTCCACATAGAAAAGAAAAAAAGCGCATCTCCCATTAAAAGAAAAAAAATAATAATTAAAATCCTGTTTTCCTTGCTAACAGATTCGTTCCTGCTTCGTGGCATTCAAAGGGAAACCACCCCCTGCTGCTTATCATCCTGCTCACCCTGTGCCTGCAGCTCCGTAACATCACCAGTTTGCCTTAGAAACTGGGAGACTTTAGGGCACAGCACCGCTCCTCTGGGTGCTTCCAGGTTTGGGGGCTGCCAGGGGCCAAGTTTCCAGCTTTTCTTTGCCATGAAGAGCCTGGGAAGTGTTTTAATTGCAAAGCAGAGATGGCCACGTGCTGCCCTGACTGCAGATGCTGGTGTTTCGGGGTGCATGGACAGCACCTCCATGGGAGCAGCACCCAGGGGCAAGTCCTGCCAGCCTCATCCTTGGCCAGCAGGAATTCACTGATAGATATTGAGTAAAACACCCTGAGATGCCTTTGGGTTCCCAACAGGTTCACATTCCCCTTCTCCCCCCCTAACCTTGGGGACCAGCTCCTTCCTGGCCCTCCCCATCCCACAGGCTGCACTGCCTGCATCGTTCCCAATAACAATGGGGATTTAATTAGCAGGCATTGCACTTCCAACGCCTCACATCCCTGCAAAAATCAATGGGAGCTGGCAGGAGGTGGTGTGAGCCTGCCTTCACTCTGGCATGCAGCTTGGGTGGACATCCAGGCCCTGGGGTGCTTTCAGAACCTTCTCAGGGCCAAAATCCTCCATCCTGGGACTCTGACTGTGTGGAGGCCAGTGCTGCTCTGTGCTGTGCCAGGCCATGCCTCGGAGAGCCACGGGCTCGTGCCAGGTGAGGTCTGGGATTTGTTCCGAGCTCCAGATGCGCCCCAGCAGCAGAGGACGTTGCGGCTGTCTCTGGCCACCTGCATCGTTTCCAAGTTCCCAGGCTAAAAGCAGGGCTTGTTATCAAGAGCAAAAAATGTGCCACCTCTGTTGTATTTCATTTCCCTTTCCCCACCTCTTCCCTGCCCGCTGTGCATCAGAGATAACAGCGCTCGGTGCCGGAGCGGGAGAGCGGGGCCGGCAACGGCCTCACCAGCCCTATCGCTGCCTCGCCGGCCGCAAGGAAATCAGGAAGTTTGCAGAGATATTTGGCCAGCAAAACAAACATTTCTCCTGCCAAAAGCCTAACGGGCAGGCAGGGGAGCCCAGAGCAATCTGCACGGCTCCCTGGCTGCAGCCTTCCGGAGCGCCCTGCCCGCCGAGCCCCGCGCCGCATCCCTTAGCGGAGCGTGCCCCTGCTGGCAGTGCCAGCTCTGGGGACAGGGACCCCAGCACGGGGGGGACCAGCACAACAGGTGCAGCACCCAGGGTGCACCCAGACCCTGCCCGTGGGCTGTCCCAGCTGTGTCCCTGACCCACGGGAGGGTGCCAGGGTGGGCAGGGGGCCGCGGCCGGAGCGCGGTGCCTGGGCAGCGGGGTGGGGAGTGAGGGGAAGCGAGGCTCAGGGCCAGCATTGTTCACACCGGTGACTCAGCCGGCTCTGCTTTCCTGCCCGTGCTGGGCACAGGCCCAGCAGGGCCCCCGAGCCCCCCAGAGCTGCCACAGCCCCTTGGCCTCGGTGCCTGGGGATGCTCCAGCACAGGGATGAGGGATGCTCCATCCCCACGGAGCCTCCGCACTGCAAACCATCAGCAGCAGCACCTGGAGAGCCCGTGGGGTCGGGTGTGAGCTGCTGATCCCAGAATGAGCACAAACACTCAGCAAACACAGGGCTAAAATGCTGGAAATAAAACATCCTCGGGGCTGATTACTCGTTATGGAAAGGTTTAATCACAGAGCAGGCTCCGAATGGGTCCCCATGACAGTGAGCCCATGGTGCCTTGGCCACGGGCTTGGCCATGTCCCAGCTCCCCATTCCCACTGGCTGGTCCCCAAGGAGATGCACTGACTAGTGCCAGCCACGTGCCACCCTCAGGGTGCACCTGCCTCCCAAGGCTTCATTTGGCACTGGGGTGACTCGCCCGTGCCACAGCACATGGCACTGCCACGGCCACCGCCACCTTCCCTCCGCCACCGCCTCTCACCTTGGCTGCTCCTGCGTGGTGCCCTGGCCCAGGAGGGGTCCCTGTCCGCTCTGGAGGATCCCGAGGAGATGATGGCAGCACCCCAAGTCTGTGAGCCCCGCCGAGGCTGGTGCCACCAGCCTTGTCCCAGGTGTGGGCAGGAGCTGTGCTGGGGCTGGGGATGCCAAGCTGCAGAGGGGAGCAGGGTGTCCTGTCCAGAGGGATGCGGGGTGTCCTGCCCAGAGGGATGCGGGGTGTCCTGCCTGGAGGGATGCGGGGTGTCCTGTCCGGAGGGATGCGGGGTGTCCTGTCCAGAGGGGCTCGGGGTGTCCTGCCCGGAGGGGCTCGGGGTGTCCTGCCCGGAGGGGCTCGGGGTGTCCTGCCCGGAGGGGCTCGGGGTGTCCTGCCCGCCTGGCGCCTGCCCGGCCGCCGGGGCCGCTCATGTGACGGCCGGGGCCGCGGTGGCAGCGCAGCCGTGTCCCATGGAGGGGAAGGTGAACAGCTGCCGGGCAGTGATAATGCGGCGGGTGGGGGTGGCCGGGCAGCTGCGCCCGTGTCCTTCCCCAACAGGAACCATCTGTGACCAAGCCCAGCTCTGCCTTCCCTATCAGCCATTCCGGTCTGACTTTCCAACAACTTCCCCTTCGCGCCGGCCTCACTTCCTCACTGCGAGGAGCCAGAGCAGTGCAGCGTGGCACGGCAGGACAGGCACAGCAGGACTGGCATGGCAGGACTGGCACAGCACGGCTGACCTGGTGCACCTTGGCACAGCCAGCCCCGTGCTCAGGGGCACGGCACAACCAGCATGGCAGGGCATGGCATGGTTGTCCATTTGCAGCCTGGCACAAACACGGGGCTCATCCCCCTTGCTGCAGCCCCTCTGCCTGGGATCATCCACGGGATGAGGTTTTCCCACGGCTGCTCCTGCTGCTGCTGCTCTGATCTGCAGTTGCAGCATCGCCCCGACCTCCTCAGCACTTGGGGGGACCCCCCTGTGCAGCCCATCCCTGCACCCCTGGCCAGGCCCCTCAGCAGTGGTGTTTGGGCTCCCCAAGAGCTGTCAGAGAGAGAGAAACAACTTGTTAGAAACCCGAAAGGCGGCTCTGGGCTGCAGGTGGGAGGGAGGAAACGTGTCCTAAAAATACAGCAGCGCCTGCACAGTCCCCGAAGGTGGCTGAGCAGATGGCGTGTCTCGGCGGCCACCTGGGCTCCTGCAGATGGTACCCGGGGCTCCCCGCCTTGTGCCCCCCGCCCCGGCCTCGGGGGGGCCAGGAAGGGACGGGGGGAAGTGGGGAGGAAGGTACCGGGGTGTGGGGGTGCTGTGGGGGCAAAGCAGGGTGTCACCAGCAGGGTCTCTGCCCTCTGGGTGCAGCCCCGAGCCCCAGGGGACATCAAGCACGGTCTGAGTGCTGCAGGGACATGAGGGGAAGCCCCAGCACGGGGCTGATGTGCTGGGGAAAGGGCCACAAGCTACAAAGCGCAGCCTGACCCTTCCAGGACTGTGTGTTTGGGGGGAGATGTCACAGCTGTCCCCAGCACAGTCCCACCCCGGCCCCACATCCTGCATCCCACCCTGGAGGTGCCCATGCCTCACCAGCACAGGCACAGCAGCCTGAGTGTGGGCTGAAGGCTGGCAGAGGCTTTGCCAGGGTTTCCAGCTGTGTTTCAGGCTCTGCCTTCTTCCCCTTTTCTGTCTGTTTGGCCCGGGTGGGCGCTGTGTCATCGCCCGGGGTTTGGCCAAGCTGCCCCTGGGCCAGGGCCAGCCTCACCATGGGACAGAGAGTGGCAGCTCCTGGGGAGTGTCCCAGGGCAGGAGTCAAAACGAGAGGGTTTCAGGGCCGGCCAGGAAAATCCCTCCCAGCTGCGGCCCCGTGTCCCCGTGTCACCCCCGCGGGAGGGGTTTCTGCGCCGGGAAGCAGAGAGCACCTGCCCGGGCAGCTGCGGGCACCGGGGAATGCCCGGCAGGGGAGACCCCCGAGCTCTGCCCCGGGGCGCAGGGAACCCCCGGGTCTGGCTGGGTGGAGGGGGAAGCCCTGGGGTCCAGAGCTGTGATTCACCGAGGGAGGGGAACCCCGGGCTCTGAGGGCTCTGAGGGGAAACATCTGAGCTCTCCCAACACCCAGAGGCACCGCTGGGGATGGAGGGCCCGCCCTGGCACGGGGGAACCCCGGGCTCCGGGGTCTGCCCCGTCACGGGTGACCCCTCCCGCCCACGCTCCCGGTGCTCCCGGCCGGTTTCTCTCTGAGTCACAGCGGCTCTTGCTGCCGAGCAGGAACTTCCCCCGGCTCGAAGAGAAGCAGGACGGGCTCCCACCGCCCCCACGCTCACTGCGAGCTGCGGGAGCGAGGGGTGAAAGCCCCGGGGGGCAATCGAGGTGTTGCCACCTTCACAGGTAGCGGGGCTGTGCCAGCCCTGTGCCCGGCGGGACACGCCACAGCACGGCACAGGATGGCACGGCACGGCACAGGATGGCATGGCACGGCACAGGATGGCATGGCACGGCACAGGATGGCATGGCACGGAACAGGATGGCATGGCACGCTTCCCCAGTGCTGGAAATGCCCCGTGCTCATGTGCCCCACTGCCTGCAGTGCCCCACTGCCTTCCCCTCTCCATTTGGAAGCGATGGGTGGAGGAACAAGGGGGAAAAGGAAGCGGCAGCAAAAACCGGTGAGCAAAACACCAGCGGCAGCTGCCGGAGCCAAACCGAGAGCATCACCTCCCAAAAGGGGCTGGGACCGGGGCACGGCCCAGCCTGGGCTTGGGATGGGGCTTAAATCTGCCTCCTCCAGCCCAGGGAAACGGGGATTTGCAGGAGCCAAGGCAGGAGCTGGGAATGGGAAGGAGAGCGGTGGCCAAGCCGGGGAGATGGGAGCTGCCGAGAGTTCACAGGGAACACAAAGACAAATTCTTTAAGGAAAAAAAAAAAAAAAAAAGGGAAAAAAAAAAAGAAATCAAAGGGATGTGGAGAGGGAGATAAGAGGGAAGACAGAGCAGGGAGACGGAGGGAGCGGAGAGGACGCGGGCAGAGGGAGGCAGCGGCGCGGGGAGGCGAAGCGGGGCCGGGGGAGCTGTCTGGCGCGGCCCTATCGCCTCTCCCATCGCGGGAGCCCAACCTCAAGTAGTTTTTCACTGAGATTGGAGTGATCAGGTAGGGCTGCCCTCGGCGGCAGCTGCGGGGCTGTGAATAAGCACCTGCTTATCTCTGCCCAGCGGCTGTGCGCGGCTGCAGATTGCGGGGGGACGGGAGCTGGCTGCCGGCTGCGATTTCCATATCAGCGCCCTGCAGCCGCCTGCGCCAAATAAACACAACAGCCCCACGGACAAAAGGTTAATTATCAATTTTCAGAAAGGGAGAGAGAGGGGAGGGGGAGAGGGGAGAGCAGCGGCCGCCGGCAGCCGCGGGGACGCGCAGCCGGGCCCTGATGGGTGCCGGGCTCTGTGCCCCGGGCACAGCGACCCGAAAACCCCGGGCACAGCATCCCCGAGCACCCCCGGGCACAGCATCCCCAAAAACCCCGGGCACAGCATCCCCGAGCACCCCCGGGCACAGCATCCCCAAAACCCCCCGGGTACAGCATCCCCGAGCACCCCCGGGCACAGCATCACCAAAAAACCCCCGGGCACAGCATCCCCTAAAAACCCGGGACACAGCATCCCCAAAAACCCCCGGGCACAGCATCCCCGAGAGCCCCCGGGCACAGCATCCCCAAAAACCCCCGGGCACAGCATCTCCAAAAACCCTCGGGCACAGCATCTCCAAAAACCCTCGGGCACAGCATCACCAATAAACCCCCGGGCACAGCATCACCAATAAACCCCCGTGCACAGCAGCCCTGAGCAGCCCCGGGGCTCTGCCAGGACTCACCGGACTGTGGGGAGGGGCGGGGATGGGATGGGATGGGATGGGAATAGGGATGGGGAAAGGGATGGGAATAGGGATGGGAATAGGGATGGGAAAGGGATAATGGGATGGGATAATGGGATGGGACAGAGATGAGAATGAGGGCAGGTATCAAGATGGGGCAGTGACAGAGAGATAGGATAGAGATGGGGATGGGGACAGGGATAGGAATGGAGGTAGAGGATGGGGACAGGTACTGAGATGAGGAAGGGGACAGGGATGGGGCTGTACCCACACAGGAGCAGTGGGACTGGGGGGAAGACATAGGGGAAAGAAAAAGGACCCCTCCCAATACTCTCATGGCCCTGGCTGGGCAGAGGCCAGACTGGAAGAAGGCACATCCTCCTCCTCCTCCTCCTCCTCCTCCCCTGGGCATGCAAGGCCCTGCTGGCTCCATTTCCCTCAGCCACATTTCAGTATTCAACAGCTTTCTCCTCTTATCAAAGCGACCACGAGCTCCCAGCCCGGCTGGGCCTCGGGGCCAGGGAGACACAGGGAGGGAAGAGGTGCCCTGATGGCCCCAGCCCCGCGGGAGGAAGGGCTGGGTGGTGGCATCAGGGATCCTCATGGGCTGTTGATCACCGTGCTTGGGGTCGGGGCTTGTGCCCCTCTCCTGACACTCAGGAGCTGTTCAATGTGGCAGGGGATGCTGGTGTTTCCCTGGTGTCACCCACCCTGTCCCCCACGTTCACTCGGGGCTGCAGAACTGCTCTCCTGTTGCTGCCACCCCTGCTCTGGGATGGTTTTCCCACCCTGTCTCACCCTCAGCACACCCTGGCCAGGGAGCACTGCCCATGAGGACACACAGAACCCAAAGGAGCCTCGCAGGGCAGCAGCAGCGTGGCCGGGAAGCCTCGAGCCCACACGGCACCAGATTTAGCCACAGACAAGCTCCTAAAAATAGCCAGGAGCTGGGAGGCTGCAGAGCTGCATCTGCTGCCACAGGGAGCAGCCCAGAGCTCCAGCCCTCATCCCCCGGGGCTGGCAGGGGTGGAGATGGGAGGGATGGGGTGAACAGAGCTGGGGTGAACAGAGCTGGGGTGAACAGGACTGGGGTGAACAGGACTGGGGTGAACAGGACTGGCCCCAGCACAATTTGGCTTGAGGAGAGTTTGGAGCCACCGGCCTGGAAAGATGCAGCCACCCCTGTGCCAGCCTGGTGCCAGGGACAGGACACCAGGGTGGAGATGAGATGCTCTTGGTGCTGGGATGGTCCCAATGCACTGGGGAATCAGATGTGCAGCTGTGGATAAGAATAATGAGCACTGATAATATTCAGCACCTTTAGGGCAGGCAGGGCTCTGCTGCTCCCACCCAACGGGTGCCAGGAGATGGGTGTCCCTGGGGCTTTGGGGGAGAAGCTGGGGGCACAGCCAGGACTCAGGAAGCTGTGGGGCCTGGCTGTGAGCTCTGTGAGCTCTGCTGTGGCCCCAGCCTGCCCCTGATCCCAAGAGGGGCCCGACCTGCAGCTGATAAAACACACTAAAAATAGCAGGATAAATATGAGGGAATGCAGGCGGGGTGTGAGCATCCCGGGCTGGAGCTGCCAGCCCCCCCTGCAGCCCTGCCCAACCCCCCCACATAACCCCAGCCCAAAATACAAACCCAGGGCCCATCTGGTGTCCAACTGATGAGCACAGATGTGGCTGGGATTTCCGAGCCGGCTGGCAGCCGTTCAGACCTGGCGCAGGCTGCACCTGCTGCAGGATATTTTCCCTTCTGGATTTAATCCCCATCCCCCCAGCAGCCCCAGGCACCCCCCAGGGCTGGGCAGGCAGAAGGAGACCCCCCCCCAAGGGATGACCTTCCTGACCCGTGCCCATCCCTGCCATAAATATGGATGTGGGAGCTGGAGAAGGGGGAACTGAATGCCCAAGAAAGGTCTGTGCTGCCCAAATCTCAGCCCCCCACCGAGGCAATGCCTGGGGGAGGGCTTGGTGTCACAGCCAGCCTCCCCCAGGGTGGATTCCACCACCTCTGGGTGTTTTGGGGAGGGCAAAGGATTTCTGGGAGCATCCCCGTTCACAGAGACCCCGAGCCTTTCATGGCAGGCTGAGCCCAAGGGATGCTGTGGGGTTTGGAAAGCATCCAGCGCATTTCCCAGCCCATTAGCACTGCCCCCCAATTAACGCACCACTCTCACGTTTTAACAAGGCTCTCCCAGCTCAGATGTTGACCCCTGTGATGATCGTGGAGCCTGCGGAGGGAATAAACAGCAAATCCCCTTTTAAATGAAGGGCTCGCCGAGGGATTAGGAGCGAAGGGGTGGCCTGTCCCCCGCCGTGTCCCCCCCGGGGCTGCCTGTGCAGATATTCCGGGCAGGAGAGGCCTCGTCTGTCCGTCTGGCCCGTCTGAAGTGCTCCTGGCCGATAGGGAGTGATTAGGATTAGACACATCCAGGATGAGAGTTTTTTCACCAGCTAGGGATGATAATGGGACCCATGGGGAGGATTAGGGTCCCATCTGTGTGTCCATCTCCTGCTGCCTCTGCTGCCCCAGCGCGTCCAGCCGGGCTCTGGGAGGGCAGCACTGAACCCCCTGCACCTTCCAGGCTGCACCTCCCACCCCATCCCCACCAGGATCAGGTGGCAACGAGGGCTCGTGGCCATCTGGGGTGGCCAAAGCGCAGTCCTGCCATGGGCACAGCATCCCTGGTACCATCCCTGGGAGCTCAGCATCCCTGTGGTACCCAGCATCCCTGCACATCCCTGGGTACCCAGCATCCCTGGTACCATCCCTGGGTACCCAGCATCCCTGCACATCCCTGGGGGATTCAGGCATCCTCCTGACACGTCCTGCTTGGGACCACCTCCACACCCTGGGGACGCTGCCGAGGGGACACAGGGGTGACACATCCCTGTGAGCACCACCGGAGCCTTTGCCATCCCTGACCTCCCCACCCCTGGTGTGGGAGCAGCTCTGTCGGCCTGGCCCCGCAGGGAGGAGCGCGGTGAGACCCGGCCAGTTCCCATTCCCATTCCCATTCCCAGCATGGTGAGACCCGGCGCATTCCCATTCCCATTCCCATTCCTATTCCCGTTCCCATTCCCATTCTCAGTGCAGTGAGACCTGGCCCGTTCCCATTCCCAGCAGTGAGAACCGGCCTGTTCCCATTCCCATTCCCATTCCCATTCCCATTCCCATTCCCATTCCTGTTCCCATTCCCATTCCCATTCCTGTTCCTGTTCCCATTCCCGTTCCCATTCCCATTCCCATTCCCGTTCCTGTTCCCATTCCCATTCCCATTCCCGTTCCCATTCCCATTCCCATTCCCATTCCCATTCCTGTTCCCGTTCCCATTCCCATTCCCATTCCCATTCCCGTTCCTGTTCCCATTCCCATTCCCATTCCCATTCCTGTTCCCATTCCTGTTCCCATTCCCATTTCCGTTCCCATTCCCATTCCCGTTCCCAGCGCCCGCAGCCGCTCCCTGCCAGCAGCATTCCTCCATTCCTCCCTGCTGAGCTCACAGGCACCCAGCTGAGCCCCTGGCTCCTGCCAAGCACAAACATTTCCTATTTGGGATATTTGTCCCAGCCTGTACACAGCCAGAGCATCCCAGGGCAGGCTGGAGCATCCCAGGGAACACTGGAGGATCCCAGGGAAGGCTGAAGCATCCCAGGGCAGGCTGGAGCATCCCAGGGAACACTGGGGGATCCCAGGGAAAGCTGGAGGATCCCAGGATCCTTCCCAAGCTGAAGCTGCTGTGCCCACTGTAATTATGGGGGGAGAGAGGGGGAGAGAGAGAGAGAGAGAGAGAGAGAGAGAGAGAGAGTGGCATTTTGAAGTTTGGATAAAACCTTAATTGAAGTCTTGGCTGGTGTTAATTATATTAAAGGCAGAGTGAGCGATGGGCTTTTTATTAGTTAATGAGGATTTTCATTTTCTGGCAGAGAAGCCCTTTGATGTTTCCAGGACTAATGGCTGTTAAATTCGACTTATTCGCTTTGCCAGTGCTGGAGGGTGATGGGGAGCCGGGGGTGCTCCAGTCACGGTGCCCTGGGAGCCACCAGCCACCGTGGAGGGAGGACAGGGACTGTCCCACCACATCCCCACCATGTGGGACATGTGGCAATTTGGGATTTGTGCCCATCCAGGGCGGGAATGGGCTGTCCTGCACATGAGCACAGCCCCCAGCAGTCCTGTGTGTCCCTGTGGTGTTCAGGCACCCCTGCATCCCATGGATCCTCAGCATCCCTGGGCACCCCTGGGGCCCCCAGCACCCCCAGGCTGTCCCATGTCCCTCCAGCCTGTCCCGCTCTCCTCGTGGATTTTTCCAGACTCTCTCCAAGCTCTGTGCCAGGCCGCCTCCCTCCTGCCACAATTAGCATTTATTACGATTATTTTGCATTCATTACCCGCTCTCCCCCGTCTGAAATCATGTGCAAATTCCCTGAGCATCACTTTTCCCACCCTTGCAGGGGAAGGGCTGCACAGTTTGAATATTCCAGGCTCGGGGAGCGCCCCAGCCACGTGGCCAGGCGGCTGCTCCCCAGCTGGATGGTTTGGAGCATTAATCAGGACCCAGAGCACTTTGCATTTCAAATGCTGGCAGGCAAGAGCCAGGCAGGAATCTGGGCTTTGGGGAATATTCAGGAAGAAAATGGGTTTGGGTTTGTCCTCAGGGTTTGGGTTTGTTCTCGGGGTTTGGGTTTGTCCTCAGGGTTTGGGTTTGTCCTCGGCCCACATCAGGTTCTGGGGTGGGAACTTGTGGCCCTCCAGTGGGTTCTCCCCACATAGCAGAACACCAGGGAACCCAGCAGCTGTTTCAGGAGTTTTTGGGGTGCCCAGTGGGGCAGGATGGGGTGGGATGAGGGGTTGAGATGAGGGATTGGGATGAGGGGTTGGGATGAGGGATGGGATGAAGGGTTGGGATGAAGGCTTGGGATGAAGGGTTGGGATGAAGGGTTGGGATGAGGGATTGGGATGAGGGATTGGGATGAGGGGTTGGGATGAAGGGTTCAGATGAGGGGTTGGGATGAGGGGTGGCATGAAGTGTTGGGATGAGGGGTGGCATGAAGGGTTGGGATGAGGGGTGGCATGAAGGGTTGGGATGAAGGGTTGGGATGAAGGGTTGGGATGAGGGGTGGCATGAAGGGTTGGGATGAAGGGTTGGGATGAAGGGTTGGGATGAGGGATTGGGATGAGGGGTTGAGATGAGGGGTTGGGATAAGGGGTTGGGATGAGGGGTGGGATGAAGGGTTGGGATGAAGGGTTGGGATGAAAGGTTGGGATGAAGGGTTGGGATGAAGGGTTCAGATGAGGGGTTGGGATGAGGGGTGGCATGAAGGGTTGGGATGAGGGGTGGCATGAAGGGTTGGTGGCAGTGGGCACAGGAGGCTCTGCAGCAGCACTGGCAGCAGTAAGAGGGGCTGGGGGGCAGGGGGGTCCCCCGAGGCTGGCTCAGGAGGGGTTGCTCCCCCCAGACCCCCCAAATGGCAGCTCAGCCCCTCCTGGGGGCCACTCTGCGTGTGGCTGCCATGGGGCAGGAGGGGAGGGCAGGGGGGGCTCTTTCCTGGTAATTACCCCTCGTCCTTCCCAGGCAGGCTCACCGAGGGAGCCAGGGGGGACACAGCTTAAGCTATCAATGGTCCTGCCTTGATGGGAATAAAATATGCACTGAAAGACATGAAAATGGAGTAAATAAAAGAGATAAAAATGGAACGATCAAGCCAGCAACTTCTCCTCCTCTGATTAAAAAGAGGGAGTGGGGGGGGGAGAGGGGATGCGCTGAGCCCTTGAAGAGGCAGCTGCTGCTGCAGCCTCAGCCCTGATAAAGGGGCTGAGCAGCCTGCTTGGGAGAGATAAAGTGAAGTCCCAGTGTTTCCTGTCCTCAATCCAAGCCTTACCATCAATATTAATACAGCCTGACAAACTGGCGTTTAAGATAGAATAAATATAGACTGGTGCTGCTATTACCTAGACCTTATTAATCTGCTTGGAGGCATTTAAATGCCGTTAAAAATATGGAGTTTACTCGCTGGCACTTCAATAGCTTTACAATCCATCAGCGTTTTGTTTTCCACCCTCCTCCTCCCCTTCCCCAGCTGGTGGCTCTGGCTGCCCACTGACCTGGGCTGGGAGAGAGGAGCCAGGGGGGAACTGAACTGGGAGCTTGGCTGGAGGATGATGATGATGATGATGATGATGATGATGATGATGATGATGATGGGTGGGAGCTCAGCCCAGGGTATGGAGCACAAACCCCTTGGAGATGGTGAGTGGAGCATCCCAGGAGTGGAGGGCCAGAACCCTCCTGTCCAGCTGATGGAAACTCCACCTGTGTGCTCCTCACTGGGAGAGACTCGGGGCTGCCAGGTGCAGCAGGCAGAGAGCCCCAGGCAGAGAAGCAGCCCCTGCAGATCCAGCAGCCTGAGGGATGGACAGAATCCAGCTGGGGAAGCTGCTCCCCATCCTGACTGCTCTGCCCCTGGCAGCGTGGACCTGGGCTGTGGCACCCACGTGCTCCTCCCTGCCAGCCCTGGGTCCCCAGCACTGCCCTGCCTCAGCATCCACAGGGGGAGCAGCAGCTCTGGGTTCATGAGTGCCAGGGACATGGCAGGGTGTGGGGCAGGGTTAATGGGTGCCAGGGATACAGCAGAGTGTGGGGCAGAGATGATGGGTGCCAGGAGCATAGCAGGATGTGGGGCAGAGTTAATCGGTGCCAGGGGCACACAGCAGAGTGTGGGGCAGGGTTAATGGGTGCCAGGCACACGGCCGGGTGTGGGGCAGGACCCCGGGGTCCCAGGCGTGTGGCAGGGTGTGGGGCAGGGTTAATGGGTGCCAGGGGCACAGCAGGGTGTGGGGCAGGACCCCGGGGTGCCAGGCGTGTGCCAGGGCCATCACCCCGGGGTGCGGGGCGCAGATGGGGCGTGCGGGGCAGCGGCGCGGGCGGGCACGGCGCTCATTAGCCGTGTATTATTCATCGGCAGCTTCTGTCGCCTGCCATCTGCTCCGGCTGCGCCGGGCGGCAGCAGCAGCAGAACGGGGCTGCGCGGCCCCGCTGCTCCTGCTGGCACACCTGGGCTGCCACCCGAGCCGGGCCCGCGGCGCTGCCACCCCGGGCAGGGGCGGGATGGCCCCACTGCCCCCGGGATGCTCCACGGGCTGGGGGCCGCGAGCCGGGAACAGGGAAAAGGATGGAAAAGAGACGGCACGGCCTGGGTCAGGCCATGGGTGCCCTGGGCTGGGGCACAGCCCCGGGCAGGATCGGGCCCTTCCCAGCCCAGAGGCAGCTCCGAGCTGCTGCCAGGTCTGAGCTCAATTCAGCTCCGAGCTGCTGCCCAGGTTTGAGCTCAGATCAGCTCTGAGCTGAGCCCAGGTTTGAGCTCCTGCCCAGGTTTGAGCTCAGCTCAGCTCTGAGCTGCTGCCCAGGTTTGAGCTCCTGCCCAGGTTTGAGCTCAGATCAGCTCTGAGCTGAGCCCAGGTTTGAGCTCCTGCACAGGTCTCAGCTCCTGCCCAGGTCTGAGCAATCCACGCCCAGGGCAGGATGTTCCTCCTCGGAGTACAGCAGCTGAGCTCATCCTGTATCCAAGCAACACCTTCATGCCCTCACCTTTTAATTAAAACCCTTGATGAACTTTCTAATGAGAGTGTGGCAGCCCCGTGGGCTCTCCGGAGGTGCTGCCTGTGCCAGGGGTGAGGTCCCAGCTCAGGGATGGGCACTGTCCCACTGCCCCATTTCTGTCCCTCCCCTGAGCACCCGCCGAGCCAGGAGCTCGCTGCTCCTCACTGATAATTGCCAGGTTTAATTACTTGGCAGCCAAATGACCTTTTGCATCTTCCAGCCAGGCCATGAAACGCCTCCCTGAGTGGGAGCAGCCGTGCAGTGGGAATGTGACAGGGCTGACACGCCACCAACATCACCCCGGCAGGTGCCAAGGCGTCCCCCAACAGGGGACAAGGCCAGGGTGACAGCAGCACCAAGGTGCCCAGGGCAGGAACCTTCAGTGTCCCTGGGCAGAGCTGGGGACCGTTCCCCATGGCCTGGGAGGGACATCCCTGGGCAGAGCTGTCCTGGGAGCCCCATCCTGGCACAGGGTGCAGCTCCCTGCACATGGAGGGTCCCTGCTGCCCCTTTGCCCTCATCCCTTCTCCTTCCCTTTTCTCCTGGAAATGAGGCCCCACAGCTCGGCAGAGGCTGATGCCAGCCCCAGGCTGGGCACAGCCCCTGCCTGCACCTCCCTGCATGTGCTCTGGCAGCCTTGGGCTCCCCTCCCAGGGAAAGGAGCCCTTCTCCTGGTGATAATTACGGCAAAGTTCAGTGCTGGGAGAGGCGGGGGGAGGGCTGGATTAAAATGCATGCGCACAGCTTGGGCCTCGCAGCAGATGTTGGCATAATTAGAGAGGAAAAAATTATGAAATTAATTTGTGGTTCAATGTAAATTTTGGCATTGGGGGGAAGCTGGCGCGTGCTCCCTGGCTGCCAGAGGGACCTGCCGGGGTCTGGGGGGGCACTGAGCCCAAAGAGGGGCACAGGGCTGGGAAATGCCTGCCCCAGCGAGGAGGGGCTGGGCAGTGCTGCATCCCTGCTCTGAGCCAGGGCACAGCAGCCTGGGGAGGGGTGACCAGCCCAAGGAGAGGCATTGTACATGAGGAGATGGAGCACAGCCCAAGGAGAGGGACCAGCAGCCCGGGAAGCTGGGCCACCACCCCGGAGAGATGAGCTGCCCTTCCCTCCACATGGGCGTGCAAACACAGGAGCGATGGGGAGGAGAGATACAAAGCAGGGCCAGCAATGGAGCTTGTGTTGATCCCCACAAATGCATGTTTGTTAACACACTCAGTGTCACAAACAGCCTGGGGGGGACAGGGTTGGCTCCTCCTTTAGGGGGACACACCTTGAGGTGTGTGAGGACCATCCTCGTGCACAGTGCTGACACTCCCCGACCACGCTGGAGCCACACAAAGCTTTGCTTTCCCTCCTCAGCTTTTCCCATCTCCTTTTCCTTCAGGAGGTGAAGAGGAATTAATATCTGTCACCTCCCCCTGGCCCCCCAGCCCCCTGCCCCAGGGAGGAGGTGCAGGCCCAGCTTTCAGCACCCACTGGTGGGCACATCCTCCAGCCATGGCTCTGCGCCCTGTGCCAGGGCTGGCTTTGCCAGGGATGGATGTCCTGTCTCAGGTGGGCACAACCTGGCACCACCTCCTGGGAAATGGGGGTCAGCCCCAGGCCCCACAGCTGTGCTTGGCCAGACAGAGTGAGGAGAGGGGGCTCTGTGCTGGACCTCGCATCCCCACCTCTTGCAGGTGATGTTTGTTTGGGGAGACCCTGAATCTGTGCTGCTGGAGGAGCTGCAGGAGGCAGGTGGGGATGGGTCAGACCTGAGGCCAAGGAGGACGTGCCCAACTCAGAACCTCCAAAACTCAGGGTGCCCCCAAACCACGGCAGAACCCCCAGCATGGCCCTGAGCACCCCTAGAAATTCGGGGCTTGCAGCCTCCTGCTGTTCCCAGCTCCCCTGTCCCAGCTCCAGGGAGGGGCACGAGCAGGGAACCCGAGGGTGCCAGGCCCTGCCTGTCCCTTCCTCATCCTCCTCAGCAGCTTGGCCAGGGCTGGCCCTGCAGCCTGGGGGTCATTCCCACATCCCAGTTAATCCCTGGGATAAGTGGAGGTGCATCCCTAGGACAGCTGTGGTGGGGTGAGAGGAGAGGGGCTCTCCCTGCCCCCACACTGGCAGTGCTGGGCACCACTGGGATGCTCTGGGCATCATTTACAGAGAGAGGTGAGACAGGGAGGGCCTGGGATGCTCTGGGCATCACTTATACGGAGAAATGAGATGGGGAGGGCCCGGCAGAGCCCCCTGTCCCCCTCACCCTCCTCCCGCGGCGCCAGCCAGGCACAGTGGGCACGGTGGGCATGGAGGACATGGTGGGCACGGTGGGCATGGTGGGCACCCTGGGCACGGTGGGCACGGGCGGGTCCCGGTGCCCGGTGCTCCCGGTGTGGTTCCATCTGGCTCCATCTGCTCCCCCCGGGCTCGGCGGCACCGAATGTGGGTCGTGGGGGCTCGGGTGGCGCAGCACGGAGCCGGCAGCAGCAGCTGAGCCCCCGGGCCGGGGCCGTGCCGGGATTACCCAGCTGCTGCCGCCGGGCTGGCACCGGCACCGGCTCCTCCCAAAGGTTCCTTTCCAGGGGATTACGGATAATGCATCTGCAGCAGCGATCGCTCGCTCATCCAGGTTTGTGATTTATCTGAAAATCAAATTCCAGTAATCTCGGCTGCCATCTGGCCCCCGCGGACACGAGGGGCGAGCGGGGGGCTGCGGGTCCCTCCCGAGCATCCCCCGAGGGAAGGGAAGGGAAGGGAAGGGAAGGGAAGGGAAGGGAAGGGAAGGGAAGGGAAGGGAAGGGAAGGGAAGGGAAGGGAAGGGAAGGGAAGGGAAGGGAAGGGAAGGGAAGGGAAGGGAAGGGAAGGGAAGGGAAGGGAAGGGAAGGGAAGGGAAGGGAAGGGAAGGGAAGGGAAGGGAAGGGAAGGGAAGGGAAGGGAAGGGAAGGGAAGGACGGAGCGGCCGCGGCTCCCCGGGACGGGGTGGGGCCGCCTGGGGAGGACGTGGCCCGGGAAGCATTTCTGGGAGGGTGCCGAGTGCCAGGATGCAGGACCTGGAGAACTCAGCTCCTCGCAGGGACATCCCTGTGTCCCCGTGTCCCCACACATCCCTGGATGTCACCATGGGGGCAGTGCCCGGAGAGCTCAGGCCAGCACAGGGACATTTCTGTGTCCCCACACATCCCTGGGATGCGGGCAGCACACAGAGAGCTCAGACTCACACAGGGACGTTCCTGTGTCCCCACACATCCCCGGGATGCAGGCACTGACTCGAGAGCTCAGACTCACACAGGGACATTTCTGTGTCCCCACGCATCCCTGGGATGCGGGCACTGCCTCGAGAGCTCAGCTCCTCGCAGGGACACGGGCAGGAGGAGGTGATGGGGAGGAGGTGACGACCCCGGCCCTGCCCAGGGGACACGCTGGCAGCAGGGACGTCCCGCGGCGCAGCAGGGAAGGCAGAAGGGAGCAGGATCCATCCTCTCCCGCGGCAGGAGTGGCCCAGAGGGGAGCCGGAGCCCCCAGCATTCCCCTCCCTGCCCCTCATTCCCAGCTCATTAAGGCTCTCCCATTATTCTGACATTTTGTGCGCGTCACGTAGCGGGAAGAAGTAATTTACTTAGAAGAAATTAAAAGTTCATTTTAATTGAGCGCACACTGCAGTATGCAAATGCGGGCGCATTATGTACACTGATGCGGAGACAAAGGCTGTAATCAACTGTTAACCCTTTCCGAGCCATCCCCGCGCTCCTCCGCAGCGCCGGCACCGCTCCGGCCACTCCGGAGACCCCTGAGATGGGGCTGTGCCCCTTGCCCGGAGCAGGGGCAGCACAGAGCCCCGGGCATCGCTGCGTGCGGCTGGGAGGCGGCAGCCAGGCAGGGATGCCCAGGATGGAGTGTCCCCAAATGGCTGTGACGCGCTGGGATGGCTCCGAGCCAGCCAGACTGGGTGGATGGTGGGGCAGGGGCTCTCCAGGGCTGGGGAAGGCGTTTGGGGGAGCTGCGATGGAGGTGCCGAGGGATATCCCTGGGGATACATGTCCAAAGGCCAAAACAGGGCTCGTGGCTGCTGCCAGCACCTTCAAATCCAAATACCTGGCTAGTGAGAGCTGGATGGGAGGGTGGTCCAGCTGCGATGAGCCCGTGATATTCCCAACATCCTGTTGCTATTTTTTTAATTTTTTTTTTTTTTTTTTACTACCTGTCAGACCTGAGAGTTTTTTAATGGCAGTGCAAATGGAACCGGCTCACAGATGCGAGATGACAGCCCGCTGCAGGGAGCAGACAAATTACCTCCAACCTCGGCTCAGGACGCCCACAGACTCCCAAACAAAGGGAGCTGGTGTTTGGGGGCTGCTGTGAGCTGCCAGTGCTCAGCCAGGCTCCCACCCCGCTCCTTGGGTGCTCCTTGGGTGCTCCTTGGGTGCAGCATCTGGGGGGACCCCGTGGATTCCAAGGGATGCTCCTGCTGCAAAGGGCTTTCGGGAAGGCACAGGCTCATCCAACCCCATACCATGGGTGGGTGATGCTAAATATCAGAGAGCCCCGAGGGCAAAGGTGTCCCTTTGAAGGGTACACAGCAGGGATGACAGAATGGACCCCAGCCACTCTTTGCAGGAGGAGTGACACCGTTGGGAATCCCTTCTCCTGGCTTTGCCAAGGATGATCAGGGACAGATCTGGGATCTGTCACCCTGAGGGGGTGACAACGGGTGGCTTTTCAGCCTGGAACCACACGGGGAGGAGGGCTGGGGACACCCCGGAGCTGCCGCCTCCACCTCAGGCGCCCTTCAGCCGCCCTGTGCTGCCAGGGGCGCGGCCCGGCGCTCGCAGGAGCTCCCCAGGGCAGCCCGGGTGGTCGGCAGGGTTTAATTGCTGTGTGTAACCTTTGCAGCCCGTCCCACGTGCCGGCTGGGCGCCGGCTCCGCGGCTCCAGATGGCACCCGGGAAAGAGTTAAGTCCGCTGTGATCAACAGCAAGAAGCAAGTGGTAAACAGTTTTTCTCTCCCTCTGCTAAATTAATATGCAAATTCCCCCCCTTCTCTCCCCCCCCCCCTCGCTTCGAAATTAGCGAGGTAGAATGCTTGGGCTAATTATGCATTCAAACGAGCAGGCTTCGTTAATGTGGCACTAAGAGGAGCCTGAAAATGATTGTGAGACGATGAAATTGAAATTGGAGCACGGCACTTCTAATGCATCTGGAGTCACTCTTGCGTGCCCCGGCAGATGTAACCTGGCAGTGACCGGCAGCCCCCGCCCGTGCCCGGGCACCCGCAGCTCCCAGCGCCCCAGAACCTCTGCAGCTCCCCCATTCCACTCCAAAACCAGCCCCTTTAAAGATTGCCCAGCCCAGCTCCTTGGGGACAGAAGGGTGGGATGGCCCTGTGCACACAGAGCTCCTGGTGTGGGGTGGGGATGGGGCAGAAAACCCAGGGCATCCCCAGGACACGGAGAAGGGCTGGGATCAGGAGTGGTGGGGCTCCAGGAGAGCAAAGCAGGGGCTGGCACAGCCCTTGGAGAGTCCATGCAGGCCCCCTGGGGGATGCTCCCAGTCTGGAGCAGGGCAGGGAGCACATTCCTCCTTCCCAGGCAGAATCCTGGTCCCCAGGGCAGCCAGCAGGGCCTGGGCATGTTTGGTAAAGCTCCACCTGTGCTTGCATGGATAAAGCTCTGGATGCATGAACCTTCTTCACTCCTGGCATGCTGAGTGCTGGTGGCTGCAGGAGGGTCACAGGGAAATCCCATTCCCGTTGCCACATCCCAGGGGATTCGGTGCTCAGCAGTTGTTGGCACATCCCAGCAAGGACCAGGCTGGTGGCACATCCACATCCATCACATCCTGTGAGCCCCAGGACTGTCCCACAGCAGGGAGGGGTGGCACAGTGACACCCAGGGCCGGGCTGGGGTGGCTCCTATAGGCCTGAAACCTGCAGAGGAAAAGCAGGAGAAAAAGTTGAGGGTGACAAGACAAACAGGGAGATGTTTTATTTTTGGGGCTGTGTTAAGCTGAGGATGAGCAGCCACCAGCTGTGATGGGCACAGGGGATGATGAGGGATTCACAGGAATGCTGGCTCAGGATGTCACCAGTGCCATCTCCGCTGGGATAACTGCTCCCTGCCATCTGCACAGCCCGGCATGCAGCCACCCAAGGGCCAAACCCAACTTCCCATGAGACACAGCAGCACCTTGGGACCAGCAGAGACTGGATGTCGGTGTTAAATATTCATCAGAGGTGTGGAATTTACTGGAAGCATCCATTAGGAGGTAATGCCCCATCCACAGGGGCCGAGGGGGGCAGAGGCTGCAGAGCTGTGGAGCAGAGGCGCTGTGAGGAATCAGTGAGCAGCTCCGGGCCTCAGGCACTCAACCACCGGGAATGAAGGGAAGGAGTAAACAGACAAGGAGATGAATAACACCCTGAAAAGGAGGGGAAGGAATGGGGGAGCAGCAGGGACACATATCCTGGAGGGGATGATCCCTGGGAGCAGGCTGGGTTGGAGTGGCATGGTTTGGTCCAGGGGGATGTGGAGCTCCAGGAGCAATGTCGAGTATCCCAGAGGGATGTTGAGCAGTCCTGAGGACACACACCTTGGCAGGGGAGGCTGCTGGGCTTGGAGTGAGCTGTAGTGTGCCTGGGCAGGGCCAGGGCATCCCAGGGGCATCCCAGGGGCATCCCAGGAGCATCCCAGGGGCATCCCACAGGCACCTGGAGCCGCTCAGCAGCGTGGCCCGGGCTGGGGGCTGGCACATGGAGGGTGTGTGGAGGGGGTTGTGCAGGGGATGTGGAGGGGGTTGTGGAGGGGGGCATAGAGGGGGTGTGGAGGGGTTGTGGAGGGGATTTGGAGGGGTTGTGCAGAGGGTTGTGGAGGGGGGCATGGAGGGGTTGTGGAAGGGGGCATGGAGAGGATTTGGAGGGGTTGTGGAGGGGGTTGTGGAGGGGGTTGTGGAGGGGTTGTGGTGGGGTTGTGCAGGGGTTGTGGAAGGGGGCATAGAGGGGTTTTGGAGGGGTTGTGGAGGGGGTTGTGGAGGGGTTGTGGTGGGGTTGTGCAGGGGTTGTGGAAGGGGGCATAGAGGGGTTTTGGAGGGGTTGTGGAGGGGGTGTGGAGGGGGTTGTGGAGGGGTTGTGGTGGGGTTGTGCAGGGGTTGTGGAAGGGGGCATAGAGGGGTTTTGGAGGGGTTGTGGAGGGGGTGTGGAGGGGGTTGTTTTCCTCCTCTCTCCGGTAATTTTTCCCTCTGACTATGATGCATAGCGGTGCTAATTCGGCACGTTGCCATTAATTCCAGCACAGCTGCCGCTCTCTCCCTCAAGGCATTTCGCTAATACTCGGCTTCAGAGCCTCTCAGCAAATTAACATCATTTGTTCTGCAGAACATGTTTTATTTCTACACTACATGCATAGCTTATTACTCCTCCAGAAACTCGGGGTGTGCAGGAGGCAGTGCCACGGGCACGGCCCTCCAGAGCCAGCCCTGCTCCCCAGCTCGCTGTGCCCACCCCTGGACGGGCACAGGGGCACAGCCCAGTCCCTTGTGCCACCTCGCTGGCCCCAGCTGCAGCTGCAGGGATTTTCTCCCAGTTCCAGGACGCTGTGGTGCTGTTGGAACACCCAGGGCTGGTGATGTGAGGGGGGATGGTGGCAATGCTGGGTCAGTCACTGGCTGGCATCTCCCGCATCCCCCTGGGTGATGCCACCTCTCAGTGCTCCTACATTTAGGAACAGAGCTGACAAGATGTCCCAGGATGTCGGGGCCAGGCTGGGTGTGACACTGAAGGGAACCAGGAGCCCCCAGCACCAGCAGAACAGCTCAGACCCTCTGGCAGCACCTCTGGGATGGAGGAGAGCACTTCCCACGAGGCCGTCGGGGCTGTCGGTGGGGCAGTGAGCTGGGCAGGGTGTCACCAGCCAGGCACGGGGTCCTGCCACCACCCAGCAGCCCGCAGCCCCTGCCAGCGATAGTTTCAGGTCTTTCGCTTTGATTAAGGTTATTTAAGCTTTTTACCAAAACATAAAACCTGATTGTTTGCATAAACAACCTAATTGGATTATAGTGCACAGCATCGCTAATGCCGCGGGCTGGCTGGGAGCCGGCGGGAGCGGGGAGCACCGGCAGCACCGGGAGCACCGGGAGCACCGGGAGCCGGGATGGGCCGAGGATTGGTGACACCCCCTGTGTCCCACGCCGGGGTCTGCATCCACCTGTCCCCTTCTCCCAGGCACCTCGGGGTGGGCGACAGCCGTGCGGGGACAGTGCTGTCCCCAGCCGTGGCTCTGTCTGTGCCCTTGGTGTTGCCTCACCTGCAGGGCGAGAGGGGACAAAGCCCCCGCTCCGGCACGGCTGGTGGGAGGAGGAAGAGGAAGGTGGAGGAGCCGAGCGGGAAGCAGGGGGCCGGGAGCTTTGCAGGAATGCTGCCTGCGCAGCGTTTCCATGGCTGGGAGCTGCAGAAGGCTTTCATGGCAAGAGGCGGAGAGGCTCCATGAATATTTCATTAGGAAAGCAATGTGGTGTGCTGCAGAGAACATCTGGCTGGAGTCCCTGGAGACCCCTGCCTTGTGCAGGAAGCAGGAACTGTGAAATACGGAGGAAAACGAGGGAGAGGGGGAGATGGGGGGATCATCCCGTGACACGGGAGCGTTCCTGCCCTCTTGGCCCCGCACTGAGCAGCGCGGGGCGGGCGTGGGGCTCTGTCCTCGGGGAATGACGGGAGCTGGAAAGGCTGTGGTGGTGCCATCCAGGTGGAGGATCTTTCCCTGGACATTCTGGGGACCAGGCTGCAGCAGGATGCGATATTTCATCCCAATATCCAGTGCAGGAATGGGCAGAGCTGCTCCTCCAGCTCAGAGCTGAGTGGCTGGGTGATCAGCCCAGCCTTGGGATGGGATGGGATGGGATGGGATGGGATGGGATGAGAGGGGATGGGATGGGATGGGCATCTCTTGCCACATCACTCCCAGGGAGAAGCTGGTGCCCTCAAAGCTGGAATCCCTGAGATCCCTGCCATGGCTCCTGCAGGTGATGGGTGCTGAGGGAGGTCTGTCCTGCTGGGACTGGTGCAGAGTGGACATCCCCGGGCACAGGGATGTGGTGGGCACAGGCAGGGTGCAGAGCAGCAGGAATCGGGGTGCTGTGACATTTGGGATTGCCAGCATCCCTGTTTCCCTTCAGTGCCAGCTCCTTCCCCCAGCACGGGCCAGGTTTGGTGCCTGGGGACCCTTTTGCAGCCTCTTCACACAGTGCCAGTGGATTGGTGATGCCATGCTGCTCCTGGCTTGGGAATGGCTCCAGCATTGCTCCTGCACCCTGGGCAGGCAGGAGGGCACACAGCAGCACCAGCTCTCTACCCTGCACCCACCACCCCCTCCGCCCCACACCCCCAGCCCCACACAAACCCCTACTCACACCGTGTCTTCTTCACCCAGCACCCCATGGCCACGACCCCAGCACTGAGCGAGTCATGGCCACGGCACCACGAGCTTCCTGGCAATCCTGTCCTTCCCTCCTCCTCCTCCTCCCCAGCACGGTGATGGATGCGGGGACTCTCTGGCCACCCTCCCTCTGTCCTTCTCACCCAGCCACCAGGCTGTGCTCTGGGGCAGCTCCGGGCTGGGAGCAGGGCACGTTTCCCACGTGCCAGCACTGCTGGTGGCAGGACTTTGGCTCGGCAGGGCTCGGTATCAGCAGGACTTTGGCTCAGCAGACTTTGGCTCGCACCTCCCTTCCCGCAGCCCCTCTGGCCCCGGCCCCTCCGCCGCCGGCAGACAAAGCCCAAGCAGACAAAGCCACAGCCTCGCTCACCGGCCCCGCGTGCGGCAGAGCCTCTGTGCAGCCCCACGGCGAGCCCGGCCGGCACCTGGAGCCTGTGAGTGCCCGTGCCAGGCAGCGCTGCAGGCAGGGGAGGCTGTGGGACAGGCTGGGCAGGGAAGGGCTGTGGGACAGGCCGGGCAGGGAAGGGCTGTGGGACAGGCCAGGCGGGAGCTGGTGGGCCAGGCCATGCAGGAGATGGAGGGGTGGCAGGGAGGCCGCGGGCAGGCTGCGCGGAGCCTGGCACAGACACATGCACGCACACGCACACGCACACGCTGCACAACGAGGGCACATACCTCTGTCCTCTCTGGCTCCCCATGCCGTGCCTCCTCCATGTGCTGCCCGTCCTGCCTCAGCCATGCTGTGCCTCCTCCTCACTGCCCGTCCTGCCTCAGCCACGCCGTGCCTCCTCCTCGCTGCCCGTCCTCCATGTGCTGCCCATCTTGCCTCAGCCACGCCGTGCCTCCTCCTCGCTGCCCGTCCTCCATGTGCCCGCGCCGGGATGCGCTGCCAGAGCCTCCTCTCCGCCGCCGCTGGGTTTTGGCCCCCGCTGCCTGCTGGCGTTTTGGCAGCCTCGCCGCTCCAGCGATGGCATGTGTCCATTATTTTTTTTTTTCTCTTTTCTCTCCCTTTCACAATCCGTCCTCCCCAGCCTTCTCTGCCGGTGCCTCCGGAGCCGCCTGCGGTGCCAGCTCGCAGGGAAATTGGCAGCGAGCGCGGCACAGGGATCCTCCCGCAGCTGACGGAGCCCTGCCAGGCGCAGGCAGCCCTTCTGCCAGCCACCAGCCTTGGCACGGGGGGCCGGGGGGCCGTGGGGGGCTGCCCAGGCTTGGCAGCCCTTCCCCGGCACCGCGCGCCCCGGCCGCCGCCACGGCTCCGCTGCCAAGCGCCAAACGGGGGGAGGAAAAGGGGAGAGGGCAGAGAAAGGAGTTGGCTTCACCGTGCCCGGTGGCGGGGACCCACCGGGGACCCCTTCCCTTTGCCAAGGCCAGCTGGGCGACGTCCTGGACCTCCAGAGCCCGTCCGTGGTGCCAACGTCGCGGGCAGGGGCTCAGCCCCGTGTGCCCCACGTTGTGTCCCCAGCCCGGTGGGGAAGCCATGGCAGGGATGGCAGGGATGGCAGGGATGGCAGGGATGGCAGGAGCCGGCGCAGACCGGCGACGCTGCGTGGCGAGCACGGCTCCCACAGACACACCTCTTACCCAGCATCCGTCTGCTGCACAGGGGGGCCCGGGAAATTGGGAAGGGGAGAGTGGAGGAGGGACTTGTGGTGATGGGTGGGGGTTTTGGGGTGCCCTCTGGCCATGTGTCGCCTGGCACGGCCATCTCAGCCTCGTGCAATGGAGCATCCCCAGCTCGTGCCAAAATCCTGGCCCCGGTGGTTCAGTCGTGCCATGGCTCCATCCTGGCCAGCCATCGGCGTGGCAGCCAGCCCTGCTTTCCCAGCTTTTCCTCCCCAGGCTCCTGCTTTGGGTGTCCTTTTGGAGGTAGAAGTGGGTATGTGGCTTGTGCCTCCACTGCACCGTGGATGCTCCTGGTGCCAATGCCTTTAGAGGGCCCCTAAGGCCAAGGGAATGGGATGGGAATCACCAGGCAGGAGACAGGGAACAGTTCCTGCTCAGTTTCTCCCAAAATAAGCCATTTACTGGGAGCCACTGGGAGGCACGGGGGTGCTGGGGCAGGCACCAGGAGCACGCAGAGAGCAGCGGCCATCCCTGGCTAACAGCTTTGCCCCTAATCAGGGATGTCTCCATGGAGCTGGCAGGAGGAGCCAGGAGCCCTCCACGGGCAGGGTGGGGTGTGAGCGGGTCCCACTGGCCAATCCCATCCTCCTGCCACGCTTTCCCGGTGTCCCTGGGTGGTGGCACGTCCCAGCCCGGGGATGTGGCAGCTCCTGGGATGGCATTGACAGTTCGTGTCATCCTGACATGCCCCGTGCCCCCGTGGCCCGGTGGCTGTCCCCGGCCTGCCCGTGTCACACGTGCGCCTGCCATTTCCTCAGATAAGCAGCTAATCTCCATCAATCATCATTCCGGGCAATTATCATAATAGGGCCATTTTGCACTTATCCTCGCCACGTGACGCAGGAGCCACTTACGGCTCCACTTCACTGCGAGCTGCTCCTGTCCCCGGGGAGTCCCCATGGCAATCGTGTCCCCTGCAGGGCCCTGGGGACAGAGCGGCCCCGCCGGGCGCGGGCAGTGCCTGCAGCAGCTCGGGGATGCTCCTGCCCGGAGGGATGCAGGCAAGGAGGGACCTCTGAAATGTGGGGGAAAACACAGGGAGAGCCTGACCCTGCCACGGGAGCAGCAGCACAGGGTTAAACCCGAATTGGGGACACGATCTGCTTTGTGCCACCACTGGGGACACTCAATCTGCTTTCTGCCACCATTGGGGACACTCGATCTGCTTTCTGCCACCATAGGACCCTGGTAGCCTCGGGTGGTGCCGATGCCATGTGCCTGTGGCAGGGGACAGGGCCAGCAGCCCCTGGTGACCTTCACTGCCTGGCAGGGAGCAGCTTAGGGAGGCTGGAAAGGGACCAGGGCCTCGGTGGGGATTAGGGGCCAGCAGATGGATGGAGATCAAACGTTTCACTGCCCCTTGTTTACAACATCCTCCTGGGCAGCCACGGGGATCCTGGCACTGCTCTGGCTCTGTCCCTCCTTGGGCTGGGGCAGAATGGGGATAGGGACACCCTTCCATGGTTTTGGGGTGTCCCAGTGGGATGAACGGGCTCCCACCTTGCTGTGCTGCATCCTCATTCCAAGCAGCACCACGGAGGAAGCTGCCAGTGCCCCAAATCCCATCCCATTATCCCATCCCATCCCATCCCATCCCATCCCATCCCATCCCATCCCATCCCATCCCATTATTCCATCCCATCCCACAGCACTGGGATGAACTCACTGTCACCCTGAGCATTCCCTCAGCCCCACAGTGTTTGTGCTGTTTACATCACCCCAGTAATTACTTCCCTTTTTTTTTCCTTTAATAAATACGGATGTGCCACAAGTAAACTCCAGTGCAATAAAAGCTCTCTGCTGGCTCCATAATTAACCACCGAGCTGAGCAGGGCGGGGAGGGCAGGCACAAACCCCTCCCGCCCCCCAGGGCTGCGGGCTCACAGCCGGCTGGGAGGGACCTGGGAAGGCGCTGTGGCAGCCTGGGGACAGCCCTGGGGACCGGGTCCATGGGTGAGCAGGGCTGTGCTGCACGCGGGTCTCGGCTTCCACTGCCAGCTGTGAGGGCACATCTGGACTGAACCCTCTCCAGGAGGTTGGGGAGCAGCCCCTTCCCTTCCCTTCCCTTCCCTTCCCTTCCCTTCCCTTCCCTTCCCTTCCCTTCCCTTCCCTTCCCTTCCCTTCCCTTCCCTTCCCTTCCCTTCCCTTCCCTTCCCTTCCCTTCCCTTCCCTTCCCTTCCCTTCCCTTCCCTTCCCTTCCCTTCCCTCCCCTCAGCACTGTCCCTGGGGACATGGCTGGCTCCAGATGGCCAGCGGCACCAGGTGCCAGGGCCAGGGTGGCACAGGGTGTCAGGGGGTGACATCTGCTGTGTGTGACATCCCGGCCAGCTGGCCCTGCCGCCTGCTGCCCTCGGGGGGAGCATGGCCCTGTCACCCCCACGGAGAGGGGTCCCAGCTGGAGGGGCCACTCCTGGCTCATCCTTGTGTGTCCCAGCGCTGTCCCCACCTCTGTTCCTGCTGTCCCTGCCAGTCCCTGCAGCACCACAAGGGGGTTGGCAGCAGAGACTCCCCCATGGGCACGCACCCCGGGGAGGGGCTCATCCCTGTGTGGAGAGATGTGCCATGGGGAGGTGTGCCATGGGGAGATGGGCCACGGGGAGATGGGCCATGGGGAGATGGGCCATGGGGAGATGGGCCATGGGGAGATGGGCCACAGGGAGATGGGCCACGGGGAGATGGGCCACGGGGAGATGGGCCACAGGGAGATGGGCCATGGGGAGATGGGCCATGGGGAGATGGGCCATGGGGAGATGGGCCACAGGGAGATGGGCCATGGGGAGATGGGCCATGGGGAGATGAGCCATGGGGAGGTGTGCCATGGGGAGACGTGCCATGTAAAGCCATGCCATGAGGAGGGAGCCATGCCATGAGCAGGGAGCCATGCCATGGAGAGCCCTGCCATGAGCAGGGATCTGTGCAGGAGTGTTGGGTGCAGGACTGTTGGGTACAGGCATTGGGTGCAGGAGTGTTGGGTGCAGGAGTGTTGGGTACAGGTGTTGGGTGCAGGAGCGTTGGGTGCAGGATTGTTGGGTACAGGCGTTGGGTGCAGGATTGTTGGGTGCAGGAGTGTTGGGTACAGGTGTTGGGTGCAGGATTGTTGGGTGCGGGATTGTTGGGTGCAGGAGTGTTGGGTACAGGCGTTGGGTGCAGGATTGTTGGGTGCGGGATTGTTGGGTGCAGGAGTGTTGGGTACAGGCGTTGGGTGCAGGATTGTTGGGTGCGGGATTGTTGGGTGCAGGAGTGTTGGGTACAGGCGTTGGGTGCAGGAGTGTTGGGTACAGGTGTTGGGTGCAGGAGCGTTGGGTGCCTCCCCCAGCGCTGGGATCCCAGCCCTGTTTCCGCTCCCAGCCCCGGTGGAAACACACCTGGGGGGTGGGTGGGGGTCACCGCGGCCGTGCCGCTTCACAGCCCGCTGGGCACAGCCGGGGCAGCTCGGCTTGGTGGGGCATGGGCAATGTGCCACCATGGGAGCTCTGTGCGGCCCTGCATTGCTGTGTGTCCCCAGGGTGGCTGTGTGTCCCCACAGTGTCTGTGTGTCCCCTGGGTGCCTCTACATCTCTGGGATCTCTGTGCGCCCCTGGGATGCCCGTGTGTGAATGTTCCCCGAGCCCAGCCCATGCCTGCCCCCTGCCCATACCCCCAAGTCCCTACATCCCCAAATCCCCCAGACCAGGCCCATGGCCCCAGGATCCACGAGGCAGAGCAGGAGCTCCACACCCGCCCGCCATGCCATCCGAGGGTGACACTCCGGGGGCTGCAGGCACAGTCAGCCCCGCGGAGTCCCGGCCTCACCCCCCGTGGGCGTTTTGGGGCAAAATCGCCACAAATCAGGCGCGGTCTGGCGGAACGTTCGTGCGCGGAACGTTCGGGTCGCGGCGCCGCGTGCCCGCCGGAGCTGTTCGCAGCCGGACCGGTCCCCCGGCGGCAGGTGAGGCCCCGCGGGGCTGCGGGAGGCGGCGGGGCCGGGGTGGCTCCGGGACGGTCCTGGGATGTTCCAAAGCCGGGACGAGCCGGGGCGCGCTGCCCTCGGCCCGCTGTGCTCGGACCCGGCCCTCGTTCCCCGCGGGAGCCGCTGGGTGCGGGGCCTGCGGCGGGGCGGCCCCGGTTCCTCGGAAGCTCCGTGCGGTTTGTGCCCGTTCCTACTCCGGGATGTGCCGTGAGTTGGCTGCGGGCAGGGACCTGCAGGGGGGGAATCTGCTCCGGAGTGAGAGAAGAATAAAGCCCTGTGAGGGTGTGAGGCCCTGGCACAGGTGCCCAGAGCAGCCGTGGCTGCCCCTGGATCCCTGGCAGTGCCCAAGGCCAGGCTGGACGGGGCTGGGAGCAGCCTGGGACAGTGGAAGGTGGGACTGGATGGGCTTTAAAGTCCCTTCCAATCCAAACCATTCCCTGTTTTTTGTTTTGTGAGAAGGGAAGAACAGTCAGCATCTCAGGTATTATTTGATGCCTTTTCCAAGTCCCTTAGTTACTTTATGATTTTCTAATAAAGTACTTTTTATGATTTTCTAAGAATGCAGTATTTTTATCTCTGTTGTAGAAACAGCCAGGAATACCTTTGTGTTCCCATGCTTGTAAATGAGGAAAGGGTGGAGTCCTGCAGGACACGCTCACCCTGGCAGCTACCCAGTCACAGCTGGAGCCATGATTATTCCTGTAATAACTCACTTTGGAACAGCTCAGAGTAACTCCAAGGATCATTTTCCTCCAGGGAATGCATTTTATGCCCTTTATGATTAGAAAATGCAGAGGGGGCTGGCACAAAGTGCCCAGGGCTGTGCAGTGGGTCAGCTCCCAGTTTGCACTGGTTTTGTTGTGCTGGGAGCTGGGGAGAGCCCCCCAGCTGCTTTGAGATCTTCAGCCTTAGGAGGAGGAGGAGGAGGAGGGTTTGGATTTTCCCTTCCAGGAGATTTGAACCTTCCCTTCCAAGGCAGCAGAGCCACATCTCTGCCCTGCCCTCAGCCTCCTGTGGGATCCAGGGACAAATCTTGTTTCCAGATGTGCTGTGCTGGAGTTTGTGGCACCAGTGATCCCTGAGCAGCAGGAGGGGATGGCAAACAGCCCCTGGATTTACCCCACGTGTCTGCAGCCCAGCTCTGGAACACCCAGCATTCCCAGGCCTGGTTGGAGGTGCTGCTGTGAATTGCTCCATTAAACACAGACTGCTGGGAACGGGGTAATTTGATTTTTGGAAGGAGCTGGAGGAGCAGTGAGAGCACTGAGAGCATTGGCCACGCTGGTCCTGGGCAAAAGCAGCTTCCAGCTGCTGCCCCTCATCATGCTCAGGGCATTGACACCTTGCCATGGCCACAGGTTCACTTTAGGGTGAGAGTTAGGTGGGGTTTTTGCATTTCAGGCTCTCCAGAGCAATGCAGAGATGTCACACGAGCTCTGCCTTGAGCTGCTTTGTTTTTTTCCATGCCGGTGGCAAATGTCGGGAGTTCCCACGCTCACCCCGCTCTGGGGCTGCAGCCTCTCTGCTCCCCCAGATGTTTCCACCCTAAATCACCAGCTTGTTTTGCAGAAGCAGAAATTGAGGTTGATTTGCAAAAGAAGATGTGAGCAGGGCCAGTGTCTGGGTGGGGAAATGCTCCGAAGGTGCAGGGGAGCGACCGCAGCGCTCACGGAAAATAAACTTGTGCAGCCTGAGCTAGGGGAGCTCAGCTCTGATCAGCTCTGCCCTGGGGAGCTGCTGGGCTGGATCCCCTCTATTCCAGCTCCTCCCCACACTGGGGAGCTGGGCTGGGAGGCTCTTGGAGCTGAGCTGCTCCACTAATAGGCATTTATCAAAAAGAAAAGGGAAAATCAGGTTGTTATTGCCAGCGTCAGGGAAGTGTCACGGACGCTCTCGGAGAGTGAGAGCTTGTCAGCCTTTGGCTGCTTCCTCTCGTCATGGAACCTCTCTGGGGATGTTTTGGTGCTGATTGGATTCTGTGCAGCAAATCCCTCTCTCTCCTGCCACGGCCCTGTCCTCTCCTCTCCTCTCTGCTCTCTGTTGCTGTATGGAGAGGGTGTGTACCACAGGCTGTACCAAGGGGTTTAGGATTCTTCACAGAATCGTGGAATGGCTCGGCTTGGAAAGGACCTTAAAGCCCCTCTCATTTCACCCCTGCCTGCCAGCAGCCTGGGACACTAAAAGGTGTCAGGGGGTGGAACTGGGTGGGCTTTGAGGTCCCTTCCAACCCAAACCATTCTGGGATTCTGTGAAAGCTGGTTCATCATTTAAATGAGCTGGGTTTTAGGGGTTGGGAGCTGTGCAGGGAAGGATCTCTGCTCCTGTTCCATTGTGGCAGGACCCAGGGATGCTCAGGCTGCCCAGGATGTGGCACTCTGAGGCAGGGACATAAATAATACAGTGGATATTATTCAAATGAGGGCTGCCACTTTGCCTGGGTGGGAATAACCCCCTGGGTAATCCCTGCCCTGCTGATGTGCCATCATTGCTTCCTGCAGAGTCGCTCCAGCCCGGCCGTGCTGGCAGGATGCTGCTCCCCCTGCTCTTCCCCCAGCGCTGCCGGCCCCTCTGCCGCCTCCTGCGGGACCTGTCCCGCTGCACACGCGATGGGAGCAGGGCTGGCCGTCCCCACAGGGCTCTGCACACAGCCTGGGCCACCTGCAGCAGTGACATCACCCCTGTGTTCACCAGGGCCCCGGCTTTTGGGGACAAAGTGGCCATCGTTGACCAGAACGGGGAGCACACGTACAGGGACCTGCTGAGCCGGAGCCTCCGCTTGTCGCAGGAGATCTGCAGGGTCCTGCAGTGCCCCAGCAGGGACCTGAAGGAGGAGAGGATCTCCTTCCTGTGCCCCAACGATGCCTCCTACGTGGTGGCCCAGTGGGCTGCGTGGATGAGCGGGGCCATAGCAGTGCCCCTGTACAGGAAGCACCCGGTGCCTGAGTTGGAGTACGTGATCCAGGACTCCCAGAGCGCCCTGCTCATCGCAGCTGAGGAGTTCCTGGGGAAAATAACCCCCAGTGCCCAGAAACTGGGAGTCCCTGTGCTGCCACTTCCCCGCTCTGGAGGTGGTGGATCCACGAGCCCTGCAGCCACGGAGGAGGGGCCCTTGCCAAGCTGTTCCTCGTGGAAGGACAGAGGAGCCATGATCATCTACACCAGCGGGACCACGGGGAGGCCCAAGGGTGTCCTCAGCACCCACGAGAACGTGCAGGCTGTGGTGAGTGCTGCTGCCCCCTTGCCAGGCTCCTGCCAAGGTACAAAGTCTTGGAATCTGGAGGGGATTTGGGATTGCAAACACCTTTCCATTGCCAAATTCCTGCTGAGAGCTGTGGGGCTGCAGCTCTGGAATCCTCCACGCTTGGAAGGTGAGCACACAGCAGCGTGTGAGGCTCTCAGCCTTGGCCTGTTCATGCTGCAGCTGCATCCCAAGGCAGGTGGATTCTCCTCCCTGCTTTCCTGAAAAGCAGAATGGATGAAACCTGTTGTAAAAAAACCTGATTTCTTTGCAGTTTGCTTTTCTGCCCTCTGACTAGGGGAGAATCTTTGCTCCTAATTGGAAATTACCTTAGCCCAGCCCAGTGCTGTGTGAAGCCCGTGCATTATTCAGCTCTGTATCCCTAAGGCAAAAAAATCCATTAGCTCTCGGAGCCAAAAGGAATTAAAAGTTTGAATAAGCCTGCTGACTGCCTCACCACTTGGTTATCAGTGCCTGCAACTGCCAGACTGCTGCCATTAGGGAAGGAGGGCAGGGAATGCAGGGGTGCCCTGAGAGCTGCTCGGGGTGCTCAGATCCTGCAGGGTCCCGACAGGAATGAAAGCCTTGACGGATGGAGCCAGGGCTTGGCTATATTGGGCAAAGAATCTGTTCCCTCACAAGCATGCTGATTATTTGGGGGGTGGCCTGAGCAGTCCCCATCCTTTGTGCTGCCCTGCAGGAAGCCTGAAAGCTGTGGAAGAGGGTTCCTGTGAGAGACACGACCAAATTCCACTGCTCAGATGCTTTTCTTATTTTTAGGTGGCTGGAAATAAGCTTTGCAGTTGCCAGCACTGGGCTCTGAAGGGCATTGTTGACCCAGAAACCTGATAATTATCCCTTCAGATAATTATCCCTTCAGAGCAGAGTGTTTTGGAAGCTTGATGCTCTCATAATTTTTTACTAACATGAAACCTACTTTCTGTTTATCAGCAATTTCCTGCTCCTACTGATTATCCCTTACAGGTGCTAAAAGCCTGATGTCATCAGTGTCCTAACTATGGCAACAGAATTCTGGGAAAATTAGCTTTTTGATTACTATTTCTGCTAAATCTGCATGTGCAGCAGTAGATTAATATTTTTGTATGTCCTACTTAAAATCATTGTTGATACTTCTCAGTAACAAGGAAAGGCTTTGCTGATTTAATGACCCATTTTGACAACATGCTGAAGGTGTTCCTCTTGTGTTCTGCTGTTGTGGTGGGAATTTTTCTCCTGCTGATCCTGAAGGAAAGATTTTGTGCCCAGGCTTGGCATTCCTGCCAGGGAATTTGGGGGTTGAGTAACTTGGGAATACCTTGGGAAAATCTTTCCTCCTGCCCTAAGGCCGCGCTGTTTGTTTTCCCCTGCAGACCACGGGGCTGGTTGAGAAGTGGGAGTGGAAGAAGGAGGATGTGATCCTGCACGTGCTGCCTCTGCACCACGTCCACGGGGTGATCAACAAGCTGCAGTGCCCGCTGTGGGTGGGAGCCACGTGCGTCATGTTCCCGGAATTCAGCGCGCACACGGTGAGCCCAGGGGAGCCCAGCAGCAGCAGCACCCGGGCAGTGCACTCACAGCAGCTCTGGGAATGAGCTCCTAAGGAGTTCCAGCCCTTTAGCTACTGCCTGTGGGTGGTTCACAGCAAAGGGAATTGCTTGGGTGCTCAGCCTGGGGTATATGTGCTCTTCCAGAGGGTGCAGCTGGTGTGAGTGTGATGTTGGAATGGGAATGCTGCTCTGCCCCTCCCAGCCCTGAGGTCTGGCTGGGGGTGGGTGGACCCTTCTGTGCCCACTGAGAGTGTTTCCATCCAGACTTGGAGTTGTGAATTTTATTTTACTGCCAGGAATGGTGGAATTACTGGTTATCTCTTGTGTTAGTGGTATGCTGCTTGATGAATTCTTTAGTGACTTGCATTTCCCAGAATCCCCAAAACATTGAGGCTGGAAAAGACCTCCAAGGTCACCAAGTCCACCCTGTGACCAATCGCCACTTTTGTAACCCAGCTGAGAGCACTGAGTGCCATGTCCAGTCATTCCTTGGACATCCCCAGGGGTAGGGCTTCCACCACCTCTCTGGACAGCCCCTTCCAAATGTTCCCCTTCCAGTCCTACATCCTTAGTGTTTTACAGAACACAGCCTTCTGAGTTTCTTGCAGCCCAGGTAAGGGAAATCCTGGTTTTTGTCACTTACGTGGAGAGGTGGCTCTTGTCTGTGGAGAAACAAGAGTTAACAGAGCTGTCAGGTTGGACTCAGTGATGTGAGAGTGAGTTTCCAGATCCAGACCTTCTTGCAGCTTTTAGGAAAAGTGTCAGGAGGGAAACCTTACTGGAATGATGCTGTTAAAATGTTGTTTTCTATCTGAGCCAGGAAACACCAGTGCCAGTGTTCTGCTGCTCCTTTGTTCCCTGCAGCAGCGGCACACCGTGGGGAGAGGGGAAGGGACAGGCAGCAGTGAAGGTGGAACAGGTTCTACGTTTCCCAGCCCTACTGTCCATCTACATTTCCCAGTGTCCTGGGTGGTGTCTGCAGTGTCACTGTTAAGGGACAGTTGGGTTTTCGGGTGCTGCTGCTGCTCAGAGCAGAAAGGAAACAGACGTGTTGTTGTCACTGCAGAGCTCCCTGGGAAAGCCAAAGGAGCCCGTGCTGGGTACCTGCCCGGGCTGCTCTCCCTGTCTGTGCTTATCCACGTGCTGGGAAGGCTTGTCCCATGGGAAGGACAAAGTGCACAGGTGTGGGATACACGTGGGAGCCTCTGGCTGTGCTGCTGCCAGGTGAAGGCAGGCCCAGCTCCGACCAGAGCCACCGCAGGGCCGGGTGATTCTTCACGGCTCATTTCTGCTTCTCAGAGCAGCAGCCACAGAAAATGCACACTTCTCTTTTCTGTCAGGGGGCTCTGACACCTGAGCACTGATCCTTTTTGGGGGGACAGCCCCTGAATCTCAGTGGGGCAGCTCTGCGCTCTCAGAGTAAATTGGCAGGATGCTGTGGTAGAGGGCAGGACGGTCCCTGGCTGCCATCGCCCGTGCTTTCACCCCAGTGATTGCTGCCAAACTGTCCTCCCCGCCGTTAGGGTGACCCCAGAGGCTGGGGGTGCAGCAGGGCTGTGCCGGAGGTGCCGCTGAGAGGCGGGGCGGGCGCGGAGAGGCTGGAGCGGAGCCTCTGGAGGGCGCGGTGCTCCACATCCTGTGCCACCGGTGATTGATGCTCCCTCGCACCCCTGCGTGCTCCTCCGCTCCCTCCCGACGTCTGCGGATCAATGAGCCGACGTTGAGGGATGGGATCGGGGTGGGGGAGCGGGACCCCCCTCCTGCCTGCTCTGATCCAAGCGCTCCCCAGATGTGGCACCAGGGACACGCGGGGACAGCGCCGGGGGCGGCCGCTTGACCCTGGAGCTGAACCTGGGCGCGGAGGGCGGCAGGCGCCGGGCGGGGCTCCCGGGGGCTCTGCAGGACGGCATTTGCTTCTCTGGTTTCTTTTATTCCCGTTATTTTTCCGAGGGCCTCCCGTGGGAGCCGCAAGTGGTTTGATCGACACTCCAAAGCGAGCACGGGAGGGTAAATAAGGCTTTCTCCTGGAGTTTATTGCAAGCTGCCTTTCAGTTCCACTCTATTTTCACCAGCTGTTTACAAAGTGCCCTTTGCTACTGCAATCAGCTTGCAGCAAAGCAGCAGTGGAGGATTTTGCCAAAGGAGCCCGAGTTTTGCCGTGTGCTTTTTTCCTTGGCTGCACCTTGAGAAAGCAGCCAATTATAGTGTGATATAAAGAAACTCGACTGGCAGCTAAAACACTTGACAGGCTGATCAAAACAAGGCGAGGAACTTACTCTCAACCTGCTGCAGACATATTTAGCCTTGAGTGATACTGGCAAAGGTTCAAGAGAAACCGCAGCAGCACGCCCGATGTGTGTTTGGTTTCTAATCACTAACACTTCATTATACAAAATAAATACTTTATTATTACAGTGTTTATTAAATTACATAATTTGCGGCGTGCCTTATAGTCGTGGATACAGATGGCAGTCTGGTTTTGGTGGTGGGAATAATGCTCTTTTTTTTTTTTTTTTTTTTCCTGAGAAGACATTCCCAGCCCCAGACCACAGCTTGCTTGTTGTTCCCCGCCGTGCAGGGGTAGGAGGTGGCAGCTTTCAGACCTTTATGTCTGTTTTTGGGAGCTGTCCAAGGAAAGGTTAAAAATCAGGACTTCGGAGTAGCACAGTGTCCTGACCAACATCCTTTCCCTCACTGAAACAGCATCTGATGTCTGTGGCTACTGCTGAGGCCATGACAACTCATTAAAGTGTGCTGAGGTGCCTCAAGCGTGAAAGTTGCTGCATAAAATCAGATTCTTTTTATTAAATGAGGACATCCATTACGCTGCACTAGCTACTGTACATGTTATAATTCACTTTATAACACCATCTGTTAAGACTGTCTTGCTTAAGCTTTTTGTAGCATTTTTTATTGCAAGTTATTAAAAAATATGGCTGCATCTATTAATCATTTATTAATAAAGGGTTTATAAATGGACCCTCAGTTTCCAGAATTAGTCAACTCGTACGTGATGTACTGAGTCCCCTGCTGCTCGTGCTCCTTGGGGTGCAGTGTCTTCACAGGGAGCCCCTGGGAGCACATCCAGTGCTCCTGTCTGTGCTTCTGGGGTTGGGAATGGCAGGGATGGCTGTGGGGGGACACTTCAGCACAGGGGAGTGTGGAGCAGGCAGGAGAACAGCAATGAGCCTGAGGGCTGTGCTGCCAGCAGCTGTGTGGGGCATGGCTGGCCGTGGTGTTACTGGTTTGTTGTTTCATTGGTTTTCAAGGGTGAGAAGTGTGAGGGCAGAAACCTCCTCTGGAGCCAGAGCAAGCTGCAGCCTCAGCATCCCTGTGTGATCCTCCCTCCATAACCTGCTCCCAGGCTGAGTTTGCTCTTCCAGCTGCACTGTTCCTGTTTGCATTTCTCAGCTGCTGCTGACCTGTCCCAGATGCTGGAGTAGGAATTTCTTGTCCAGGAGCTGAGATTTTAAAGGTGCTGTGTTGTACAAATTTTGTGCACTTTGGTGACAGAGGTGAAGAGGTGAATGTCTCTGTTAAGGAAAGAGTGCAGGGTGAGCCTTCTCCTCCTGGCCAAGTGCTTTTGGAAGGCTCTGAGCATCACCAAGCACCCTCTGGAGCATCCATTCCCTGTGGCTGCCTCCCTCCATCTCCCTCCCTGCATCAGTTGAGGCACAGCCTGTGGTGGGACTGTTGCTCTGTGGAAATGTCAGTGAGTCTAGAGAGACAGACTTGGGGAAGCCAAGTGTCCCCTGTGCTTGCTGTGACAGTCACACCCTGGTGTCCCCATTCCAGACCAGGCACTCCTTGGACAGGAGCATTTTGGAGTAAATGGTGAGGTCAGTGCCTGTTTTAAAGAATCCTCTGCTGAGGTTTTTGGACAGAGAGGATCCATTTTGGGCTTGAACAACAGGAAGAGCTTCTCTCTGCCTTGGACACCCCTGATCTTGCCTTGAGGGGAAGGTATTCTAATGGCACAAGGTTCCCTGTCAGCTCTCTGCATTGATAAACACAAGAACAGACCCTGGGAGGTCCTCCAGCCTCTTGTGCAGAGTGGGAAATAAGAGTACTGAGGAACCTGAAGGAAGAAACTTGCAGTGCTGAGTGATGGGAGAAGCTGATGGAAATCTCCACTCCGGGTGACCCAGCTGTGGCGTGTGCTGCCCGCTCAGCTCTGCTGGGCTGCTTGGAGCTGTGATGTGCTGCCTGTGCAGTGACAGCCCTGGCTGTGCCCTGCAACCCCTTCCATGATGAATATGCCAAGATGCAGATTTCCTGCCCTGCAGTTCCAGGAGCTGCTGTTTCAGTGCCAGCCTTGCTGCATGTCTGACTTAAGGTGCTCCAAGGATCAAGCCCTCTAAAAACCATGCCCTGTTTTACAATGTCACACTCAAAGCCATCAAAATAATCTTGTTTGGATCCTTCTTTCTAGGGAAATAGGAATGCTGTGTGCCCAGAGGTGGTGTGTGATTCAGGACAAGCTTTCCCTGGTGTCCTGTCCCCCGTGGCACCTTGTCCCCATGGTAGGAGGGAGCTGCAGGCCTGGCACAGGATGAGTGGGAGGTGTTGCTCCAGGGTGCTGCTGCATCATGTGCTCACAGCCTTGAATTCCTGAAGGCCAGGGCTGTGTCTGGGAGCAAACTTTGTCCTTGTCACTGGTGTGGTGTGTGTGAGCCAGGCTGGGCTGGGTGCTGGGGCTGTCTACCTTGGCTGGGCTGCACAGGGACATTCAGGGCTCGGCAGTCGCTGCTGCCTCCGGGAAGGAGAAGCGTGCACTGCACCGAGCCTCTCCCCTGGATCTGTCACTTCTGCAAACATCACTCTGGGCAGCTCTTTTGGTTTATTTTTAAAAGAAACGCAAATCCAAGTAGAGGAGCCTGAGCTCCAGTACCCAGGCACGCTGGGGATCGCGGCCCCCATCCAGTTTCAGCTGGAGAGAGGCTGAAAGTCTTTTCATCTGTTAATGGGAGGCTTCAGAGGAGTAATTTTATTTCAGACTCAAAGAGGAGTCGGTGGAGGGAGGAGCAGGTCACTAGTGAATGGATTATGTTTGATCACTTCTCACAGACCTGGCTTTAAAAAGTTAGAGGTTTTCTTTCCCATCTCCCCAGATCTGCCGTCTGTCCTCAGCATCTGTTCCCAAGTAATGGCTTTTGATGTGTGTGGGGAAATATAAAAAATGGAACCAGAGCCTGTCATATTTACTTATATTTCCAGGTCCCAGGGAAAGCACTTGCTCCTTTCAGTATGCCTCCAGCATAGGAAGGGTTTAAAAGCTTCAGCCTGGAATGCAGAGGGGCCATCAAACTGTGCTGATGAATAAATGATTAAAACCAGAGTCGCACAGAGCACAAACAGTTTGGGGTTATAACAAACATGAGACGAAGCCACCGAGGGCCTGATTTCTCTTTGAAGAGAAGAATGTTTCTCCCTCTCTGCATATTGGTCATGAAGTGTTGGAGCCTCAGTCCCTGGGAGAGAGCAGAGCTCCCCTTGGTGCTCTCCTACCTCGTGTGCCCATCTGCTTTTCTGGGATAATTTGGTGTTGGATGTGTGTGCGTGGTCCTGCAGTCCCTTGGCTGCTGCTGTTGAGTTACAGGAGCTTCCCACCCTTGTGTTTGGCACAGGATCTCACCAAAGAAGCAGCTGCTTTGGCCACAGCCCTGTTGCTCCCACAGACATTCCAAAAATCACCGGCATCCCTTTTCCTCGATGGTGCTTCCCACATGGCAGCAGTCAGTGCTAAACACAGACCCATCTCCCCGAGCAAGAGGGAAGTAAAGGGCTGAGTTAACCTTGCATTAGAGGCATTGTTATTGTTGAAAAGGTTTGAAAAGATTCAATTACAACTGAAAATGGCACAATAATTTTGTAGAAGAGAGGAGCTGTTGTGTCTGTCAATAGAGGCTGCACCACAGGCTGGCTGTGATCCATTTGTGGGCTGATGGAAAAATCCATGCATCCATGCTGATATTTGCTTCCTTTACAGCTTGTAGTTCTTCTGGCTGGTTTTGGGAATCTTCTATCAGCCAAAATCTTACATGGTTTAGCACATAACTGGTTTTGCCACTGTTTCTTCTCCTTTTGTATGAGAAGAAACCCAGGTATTGGGTTTGGTGTTTCTGGCTGATTTGGGGCATTGTACATCTCCCCGTTTAAAGGGAAATGTTGCCTTTTCTCCTCTGTGCTCACATCTCTTCCTTCAGGTGATCTTAGCAGGTCTGGAGGCTGGTTGGGAAGGTTGCTGTATGGACTGACCATCCTCACTCACCAACTGTGTGCTGGGAAAAATATGTGGGAAAAATCTCCCAGCTGTGCCTTGCTGTGCTTGTTTTGTACCCACTGGTGTCATTTTCTCCTTTTTTTTTTCCTTTAATGATGGCAAAATCCCACTGGCCAGCTCATGATATGCTTTTGAGCAGTGGGAGGGGAGGAAAATCAGGAATGTCATGCTGACAGGAAGGCTCTTGGGAACATTAGGTCTCCCACTTCTCTGCTGGCACAGGCAGCCCTGACCTGAAGCATTCTCTGCTGTTATTGCTGGTGGGAAGCTCTATCCACTCTTGCTTTCTTGCAGTGAGAAACTTTTTGTTTCTAACCCTTGGTTATCTTAAAAGGAATCTTGATCCATCTCCTGAGCATATTCCATGGGAAGGCTGCAGCTCCCCTTCTTTGCAGAGCCTGGCAGCCCTGGCACGTGGTGCCATGTTTGCTTCCCAAATCCATGGCTCTTTAAAAGCACTTGGAGGCATCAGGTGAGCACAACAAAAGGGGGCATTGGGCTGCCAGTGCCCTGTGCACAGGGAATGAACATAGTGACAGTGACAGGGGGATAACCCAGGGGGCAGGGACGGTGCTGCTCCAAGGCTGGAGCTGTCAGAGGGTGCCAGGTGCTGCAAGGACAAAGCTGGGGCCTTGCACGGGGTTGATTGATTAGTGCCAGGTAACAAGGCTTTCCCAGATCCTTCTCTCAAAGCCTGCAGTTACAGTTGGAAGCCAGGAATAGCTGCTCCAGCTGGCTGGGCAGTGCCAAGCCCTCTGGCCAGCTTGGAGCACTCGGAGCTGCCAGCTTTGTACCACGGCTCAGTCCTGCTAAAACACATGGGAAGGATCCAGATTTGGCTGAGCAGGAGCAGAGCAGGTGGAGAGGTTTGGCTGTCAGCAGATCACCCCAGCAGCTGGTGGCACAAATCCAAAGGCAACTGCTTATCCTCAGGAAGGGGCTGTTGCTGGGTGAGCTGGACTGACATGGAAAAGCTGCTCCTGTGGCTGCAGTACAGGATTTTATCTAAGGCGGGAGTTGAGCTGGCATGTGGGGACAGGGAACTCTGGGGTGCAAGGGAGACTTGCTCTGTTTGGATGGGTTTGGGGTTTTTCAGATCCAAAGTCTGGCTGCGTGGCCAGACTGGAAGTCTGCCTACGCTCCCACAGCTGCTCAGGACTCGGGAAGGCAAAACAAAATCACACAGCAAGGACTGAACAACCCCTGAGCATCTGTTTCCCTTCAATCCCCTCAGCACAGTCCTGTCCCTGCTTGCCATCCTTCCCTGCCCACAGCAATGGCTCTGGGGAGCGCCAGGCTGAGGAGGGCAGATCATCCAACCCTGGCTTTGGAGAGATCCCTCTCCACTCTGCTGCCTAGAATGGGAAAGATACTGGGGGAAAAGGGGCTGGGAAATGATGCCGTGGGTTTTAGCTTTTCTATTTTTCAGGTTCTCTGCTGCCTGGTGTGTAACTCTGAAACTTCCTATGAGGTGTTAGTAGGGTCTCTTCACAGGGTGGTTGGACAAAACAATCCCTTCCCAGCTGGAGAATCAAGGACAACCTTTCCCATAATGCACAAACAGCTGTGAAGGGAAGGGAGCAAGGCAGGGGGTTGAGACTTCATGACCTGGAGCTGTAATTGGGCAACTGAACCCAATGTGTAGATGAACCAAAACTTATAAAAGTGTAAAAACTTGTGAGTGGGATCCATCTTGGATTCAGCCTGGGTGTAGCCCTGGCCAGGCTCTTGTGCTGCCCAAAGTGTGTCCTTTAAAGGCCTTTCAGTAAATACCTCTATTGTCCATTTAGCTCTGTCTGGTCTCTGTTCCAGACCAGCCTCTCAAGGCATCAGTTCAAACACAGGGGAGGTTAGACCCTGTAAATGCAATTTTACCTAATCTGGCTGGTAGGGGGGTTTCTGCAGGGACTGAAATGTTCCCTCTCTGGATGTATCACCCATCAGTGCAGGAAGTCACATCCCAGTTCTGCTTTCCTTTCCTGCCCCACCTGCCGGGGTGTGCAGTGCCTTTAGACCTTGTGCATTCATCTCTCCCCACCGAGGGCCAGCCCTGGGCTGGGGGCAGCGTGAGCTCCCTGCTGTAGGGTGGGACAGTGCTTCTGTGGACGTGTCCTGCTCTGTTAACCACAACCCCCCGGTGCTGGAAGGGTTTTTTAGGAGCTGATTGTTCTGGAGCAGCGGAGTGTGAGCTGCGGGGGGAGGAGAAAGGGATGAAAGGGAGCAGAGCGAGCAGAACGGAGGGAAGGGGCAGAGTGACAGCATGAAGGAGAATCCCTGGCTCACCTTCAATCAAGGCCTGGCTCGTGTGCAGCTGAGCGTGCCGGGCAGCGCTCGGTGTCAGGAGCTGTTAGGGAACGCGTTTGTCACCGGGGGCAGGGACAGACCAGGGGACAGAGGGCTCTGATTTATTGATGGCTTTGCTTCCCTCCTGCCTTGGGAAGAGCTTACCTGGCAGGGACAGTGCTGAGGTGTGGAGCAGTGGGCTCAGGTGTGACTGTGTGCCTCTGAGCCGTGGCTCACTGAGGTGAATGGGGGTGAACTCCCCTGTGAATGGGGGCTGCTGGAATTTGCCCCCATTCATGGTTCCCACAGGTCAGCAGGAGTTGCAGCTGAAGAACATTATTCCCACAGGGAACATTCCTCTCAGGAAGAGTGTGGTTGGGGTGGTGGCCCTCCTGAAAAGCTGCTGCTGTCTCCTGCTGCCCCTGCTTTACCTGTGCATTCTGATGGCTCCTCTGAGCTTGCCAGGGACACGGCTCTCTCACAGCACCTCACCATTTTCATGAAGTCTCACTCCCAGTGCCTGATCTCCCTCTTCCCAGCTTTGCCTCAGAGGCTGAAGTCCATGGGCTCCAAGCTGTGTATTGTGTATCAGGTGTGAGCTGTGTCTTTCCAAAGAAGAGCTCCCATACTTTGGAAAACTGGTGGCTGTGTGCAGCCTTTGAAGAACTGTGCATGATAGGGGAATGAGCTGATTCTGCCACAAGCTTCCATCTCTGTGAGCAAATTCTTGGCTGCAACATGACAGGACTGACAAATGCCATTTCCATCATCTCAAGAGTGATGGTGGGTGGGGGATCCACTGGTGGGATGAGAGATGAACGTTGTGCCTTGGGAAATAAGGGCATGATGAAAGTTGGGATCTTGTTTTGGGCAGGGATTGGGGCACACAACAGCTTCCAGCTGTACTCCCAAGAAATCTTGGATAGCAAAGGTGTATTTTCATCCCTGTGTGTTCCCTTCCTTCCTAGGTGTGGAAGAAGCTCCTGAGCTCCCAAGCTCCCCGTGTCAATGTGTTCATGGCAGTGCCCACCATCTATGCCAAGCTGATGGAATATTATGATGAGCATTTCACCCAGCCCCAGGTGCAGGATTTTGTGCGTGCCTATTGCCAGGAGAACATCAGGTGGGTGAGCTGCTGGCTCGCTGGGTGCTCCGGGTTTTCCTTTCAGCATCACCTCTTTCAGTGCTGGCTGCTGTGCTTTGGTGGCTCTGTGACAGGAACAAGGGTGACATTATTTAATTATGAGCCACTCTTGCACGGGAGAGCCAGAAGGGGCTCGTTGTGTGTCACCCTGTGTAACACATGGCTGAGGGCTTTGTCCTGCAGCCCAGGCTTGTACTCCAGGATCTCTTGTAAGAGGCTGTCCTGGTTAACTTAAGCCCCATATCAGGCTGAGAATGTAAGGAACATCTTTGGTGCTGGTTAAAAGGATTTGGGGGCTGCAGGTTTTACACAGAGCTGTTTGTGCCCCTGTGTCAGGCTGCAAATTCCCTGGAGCAAAGGTGCTCTCAGATACTGTCTTACCTGGCCTTTCCCTGTGCAGGTTAATGGTGTCAGGCTCAGCAGCCCTGCCTGTGCCTGTCCTGGAGAAGTGGAAGAGCATCACGGGGCACACCTTGCTGGAGAGGTATGGGATGACTGAGATTGGGATGGCGCTTTCTAACCCTTTGCACGGAGTCCGTGTCCCAGGTAGGAGTCCCAGGGTGCCCCTGTGTGGAGGCCTTTGCTGGGAGTGCTCTGGGGTGTTCTGTGCACAGGGGTGAGGAGAGGCCATGCTAGGAGCAAGGCTGCTGGGAATTGGCACTGGGGATTCAGACGTGGATGTGTGGGGAGGGGCTGCTGGGTTGCCCAGGGATCAAAGCTGTGTGTGCAGAGCTGGCAGTGGTGCCCACTGCCCTGACCAGGCTGGCACACTCCAGACTGATGCTCTGTCACTTCCAAAATCTTAGTGAACTGAGGGAGTGTTTCTTCAGCTCCTGCTGCCTGGAGTTGTATTTCTGGGTGGTGTCACACAGGATTCTCCACACAGCAGTGCTTGTCCAACCCATCAGTGCTGAACACTCAAAATAGGACGTCTGCTCACTCTTATTTTAGTGCCTGTTTCTTGCCTCTTCAGGAATTCAAAATTGTCACACCTCGCTGTACACTCTGGGCCTGTTCTCTCCTTGTCTTTCCCCCCCTTCTCTGAGCTACACTTTGTGATTCCTCTCCATAGCTGTACTTTCTGGAACCTAGAAATAAATTGATCTGAGACATTGCAAATGTGAAATGCCCCCACTCTCCCTGTGGTTGGAGTGTGGCCATCTGTGTGCCTACCCTGTGCCACCTGCCTCCCCACAGGCTGTCTGTGCAGGCATGGCACCATATGCAGCCTCCTGGGGAACTGGTGTTACCCCAGAGGGGGTCCTGGGTGTCACAGCTTCCCACAGCACCCCAATCCCATGGGATGCAGGAGCTGGGTCCTGCAGGGGTGGCACAGGGAGAGGAGAAGCCAAAACTCCCCCTCATTGACTCCTCAGGCTGAGAACAGCTTGAAACACAAACTCTGTTTTACTTTTGCAGGGTAACTGTCATTCCCTCACCCCACCTCAGCCAGATTTATCTCCCTCCAGCAGGCAGGAGAGGGAGGCAGGCAGGAAAAACAAGGCTCCCATCTGCAGGAGCTCGAGCTGTGTGTGAGCCCCACACCCCAGGGTGACAGGGCAGGGATCATTGCACTGTCCCTGGGTTATATTTGCTTTTTACTGATTTTCATGAGGGAAAAGGAGTGGAGACTTCAGAAATTTCCCAGAGGACTAAAAGAGAAGAGGAATAAGACTGAAAGTAGCATGGCAGTGCACAAGCTGGCACCCAGAAGGGCAGCTCCTGCCCCAGAGCTGGTGGCTGTGCTCCTGAGGGCTCCTGAGGCATCATCCCTGTGGATCCTGGGGTCTGCAGGGGACGTGGGCACAAACCCTCTTGTGCAGCCAGAGCAGAGGGGCTGGGCACTGTCACTCCAGCCCCATCCAGGGGCTCCTGCAGCCCCCAGAGGGGAGACAAGTGTCTCACAAAGGTGGGGATCAGCAAGAAGCCGTTCAGAAATGAGGCTATAATTGAATAGGCTTGATTAATTTATTTCAGGAAGTGTCAGCTGGGAAGCAGATGGGTGAAGCTGAGGCATAATTTACTGGAGCTGTGAAAAAGCTTTTGATCTAGTGCCCTGTTAGAGGCTGGGTAGGAGGTCACCAGGTACCACAGAGATCCCAGAGGCAGCTGATGGTGGGCTGGGAACAGGGGACATCTGCCAGAGGATCTCTCCTGGACGGGGAGCAGCACATGCTCTGACCTGTTGGAGTGAGCCCAGAGGAGGCACCAGGAGGGTCAGAGGGATGGAGCAGCTCTGCTGAGAGAATTGGCATTGTTCAGCCCAGAGAAGAGAAGGCTTTGGGGTGACTTAATTGTGGCCTTCCAGTTCCTGAAAGGACCTACAAGGAAGATGGAGAGGGACTTTGGACAAGGGCCTGGAGTGACAAGACAAGGGGGAATGGCTTCACAATTAACTTTAGGTTTAGATTAGATATTAGTAAGAAATTCTTGGATGTGAGGGTGCTGAGGCCCTTCTCTGGGTGCCCAGAGCAGCTGTGGCTGCCCCTGGATCCCTGGCAGTGCCCAAGGCCAGGCTGGACAGGGCTTGGAGCAGCCTGGGATAGTAGAAGGTGTCCCTGCCCATGGCGGGGGGTGTAATGAAATGAGCTTTAAGGTCCTTCCAAACCATTCTGTGATTCATGAGCCTCTGAGGAGAGACCCTGGGGCTCCCCTTGCCCTCTTGCAGGCACTTGGTGTGGCAGGAGAAAGGTGGAGTCCTTGGACCCTGCCCATCCTGCCCGTGTCCCCAGCAGTGTCCTCAGCAGTGTGTCCCCACTCTCCACCCACAGCACAGGGGCAGGCATGGGGTGTGGGAGCTTTAATTTCCAGAAGCAGCAAAGATGAAAGATTTGAAAGATAAATGTTTGCTTGTATATGGTTAAAACCCTGCTTAAAATGCCTCTGTTTTCACCAGCTCTCATTCTAATCCCCCCTGGTGCTGTTACTGTGAAGGGAGATGAATAATTCATGGCCGGAGAATGCCTCACTGGGCCTAATCACCACTTTAATTGGAGGTTTAGATCAGAGGCAGCTAATAGCTGCTACAGCGGGGACTCCGTGTATTGTTGACAGTGAGATCCTTGAGTGCCTTATCGTTGGCCTGCTCCAATCCTCCCGGGACACAGCAGCTCCAGCTACCCAGATACCGAAGGACACAGAGCACGGGGCCAATTAAATTTATCTGGGAAGAGCTGACAACTTTTTTAAACAGAGGCGAGGGGGTGAAAGCAGAGCGGTGTCACCCCCTCCTGCCTGCAGCGCGGTGACACCGCGGGCCAGGCGCCAGCATCGCTGAGCATCCGGGAGTCTGCACAGTGCAGGGCTGCAGAGGGGAAGGAGCAGAGATTTCTCCCCAGTTTCCCCTCAGGATTATGGCTGGGGGGAAAAAGGAAGCCAGTGCAGAGTGTTGGCCCCTTCTGATCACGCCAACTGTGGCTTGATGAAGGCAGGGCCTCCAGGGCTGCTCCTTGGGGAATGAGCCCAAATTTCTGCTGACCTGTTGGAGTTGGCACAGGGTGTGTTTGACAGGGTGGATGGGCCTGGGAAGCTCTAGTCATTGTTTTTGCACAAATTCTATTAGTCCTGGCAGGTTTGTGGAGCTTTAATCAATGGTAGGGGCTTTTTCAGCCTTTACAGATGTTGATTTCAAAGTTTGTCACTTTTCCTAAGCACCAGAAAAGCTTCTCCAGACAGAAACATAAGGAAGCAGCTCTCCACCAGGGACCTGTTTTACATGCTGGTTTTATTTTAGCCAAGCAGAAGAGGAACTGGTGGGGCTGTGTTAGTAACTGTGATCTGAAACACTGTGTGGGGAACATGTCACCTCCTCTGTGCCAGCCCTGTGCTGATCTTTGGTGTCTCATTCCCAAGGGCTGGGACCAGCAGTGGGCACTAATCCTGCAGTCCTGCTGCCCATGAATCACTGCCCATTTCCATGTTGAGGTCAGCAGCTTGCATCCAGGGAAGGAGCATCTTCCAGGAAGGCATCTGGCTTATCTTGATTTGAAAAATTCCAAGTCTGTGAGAGCCCCTGGCAGTTCCTTGCATTGGTTTCTGCTCCCTCCATGAGCTTTCCAGGACTGGTGCCTGCCCACAGACGTGCCATGTTTTGTGGGCAGATTGGAGTCTGTTCACACACAGTTTTTCACCCTGGAGAAACTGTTCCCACAGAAGTCTAGAAGGTGGCTCCAGCAACCTTCCATGCAACACTGAGGGTGTTTTCTGTGACTTGTTACTTGCTATGAGGCCTCTTGGAGCCTCCCATAGCAGGTGCAAGATTGTTTATAACACATATGGTGTGATTTTTAGGGTTGTCCTGTGCAGAGCCAGGAGCTGGACTTGATGATCCTTGTGGGATCCAACTTCTGTGATTCTCTGATTCCATAAATACCTCGACACCATACCTCAGGGCACTTCTGGCTCGTGGCTGCCTCCTTGCCCTGCTGCAGCCCTGTGTCTCTGATTGCTGGCAGTGTCTGGCCTGGAGGTGGGAGCAGCCCAGGGGTGCTGGTGCTGAGGGGAGGACGTGGCTGTGCTGTCTGAGCAGAGCACACAGGGATCACGGGGCTGCCACGTCGCTTTGTGTTTATTTCCAGCCAGATTTGCTAATTGTTCGGGTAGTTTTGCTGCAATAAAATCTCACTCCCTCATAGCCCATCTGCTCCTGGCTGATCCTGCAGGGATGCCATAAATCTGGGCTACAACGACATATCCATTTCCATGGCAACTGACCAGTGTAGCAGACAAAATCGTGATGTCATGGATAGCAGATCTCCAGGGCTTCAACAGGAGAGTGAGACCAGGACAGGGAAAATGCCACTCCAACCCAAATGCCTGAAATATGAGGAAGACAGGTCCTGCACTCCCTGCTCTAGGCAATTCCCAGTGTCAAGGTGATCCTGGCAGACCTGGAAAGCATCAGCTGGAGGCGCTTCAGGGGAAAAAATTGATCATCCTTTAAAGAGCACAGTTGCCAATTTATAGAATCACAGAATGGTTTGGTTTGGAAGGGATCCTTCAGCTCATCTTGTTCCATCCCCCCTGTCCTGGGCAGGGTCACCTTCCACTAACCCAGGGTGCTCCAGCCCCATCCAGCCTGGCCTTGGGCACTGCCAGGGATCCAGGGGCAGCCACAGCTGTTCTGGGCACCTGTGCCAGGGTCTCAGCACCCTCACAGAGAAGGATTTCTCCCTGATGTCCCATCTAACCCTGCCCTCTGGCAGTGGGAAGCCATTCCCCTGTGTCCTGCTACTCCAGGCCCTTGTGAAAAATCCTTCTCCAACTGAAACTCAGTCCTGTCCAGTCCTGCTGAGCCACAGGTTGCTGTGAGCTGCTGTCCCTCTCCCTGCTCACAGGGGATGAAGGTCACAGGCCCCGTTCTGTCACAGGAATGAGAGGCCATCGAGAGGCCAAGTGAGACCTGCTGAGATCTGCTGCCCATCCCACAGGTGACAGGGACACTGCTGCCCTCTCTGCTGAGCTCCCAGGTGCTCCCCAGCAAGAACAGGCCCTGAACTTTCCCAGGGGGTGGGAAAGCTGCAGGTTGGGGAGCTCTGGGTCCCAGATGCAGCTTGGAGCTCAGTAGTGGTGGTTGTGACACTGTGTCAGCTCCTTGGCTTTGAAATTGAAACCTGTGGAAGAACGGGGTGGTTTTGATCCCTGCTTTTCTCCTGTGATGTTTTCTATCCAGTCTATTGATGTCTCCTAAAACTGAGATAATCCCTGGCAATTCTCAGCTGTTAAGCCTTTGCCTCCCCTGTCAGGTGCAGGCTGTAGAGGAGCAGAGTGATTGCTGTGCTCTCTCTTTTCACAGCTTTGTGTAGCTTTTGTGGTGCCTTTCTTTTTGTTCTTAAAAAAAAACAAAACAAAACAAAACAAAAAAAAAAAAAAAAACCAAAAAAAACAAAAAAGAAAGAGCTTCATTCCTGAGCTCTGAAGAGGTGCAGATGTCTTCAAAGAGTGGCCAAGAGAGTGTGTTCAGGGCTGGAGACACGTTCAGAGGCATTCCCACACTGCCTGCTCCTGACACACGGTGGGATCACCCTTCCTGAAGGGACACCCTGCATTAGGAAGTCCTTTAGGCCAGCACAGCCTGCAGATGCCATTGCTAGAGAGCAGCTGCTGTTTGCATCCCTGACTCTGTTCTTTCCCTGCTGTGCCCCTCTCAGGACTCTAGCTGGTCACAGTGACCCTGAGATGTGTTAGAAAGTCTCTTTTCCCAGCCCGATGCTCAAAGGAGCCAGAACTCTTCAGTTTTTGTTCTCAAGGTTGTTTATTGCTCCTTATCTATAAAATTTTTTCTCCTGTCCAGCTGAGACAGTCAGAGGCACTCTGCCTGCCCCCAGGGCAGTGTTATCTTTTTATACTAAAAACTACATGTACAATATTTACAATTACTTCCCAATACCTATCACCTATGTTAGACACTGAGCTTCTACTCTAAACCAACCCAAAAGTGCCAACATCACAGCAGAAGATGGAGGCCAAGAAGAAGGCTGGACACGCCCAGATTCCTCCATCTTGCCCCCTGAACCCCCATTCTAAAAACCCCAAAAATCTATTTTTCACCCCGTGGTACATTCACTATCATTCTACTTAAACTGTTGTGGCTTGCAGATCTTCATCCAAGGTTGCTAATTTGCTCCATGGGTCATAAGTGTCTTGGGGCTCCGTGCCAGGGTCTCTGAGCCCCCTGGCAAGGGTTTGGCAGTCCAGGGCAGCCAGAGGGACGTGCTGGATTCCGAGATGCCCCATTTGCATGCTGCTGTCCCCCCAGGTTCCGTGGGCACCCCGCTGCCCGGCGTGGCCGTGCGCATCGCCAGCGAGACCCTGAGTGGCGGCACCCGCTCCTACGCCATCCACGCGCAGGGCGATGAGAACAGCACACAGGTACTGCGTCCTCCTCCTTCACTTTGGAAAGGTCTCCTCTCGGGGAAAGGCCTCTCCTTCCCAGCCTCTGAAAGGCTGAGGTTTGTGCTGCCCCTGCTCCCAGAGTTTGTTGTACTTTGTTGGTGGGTCCCTGTAGCTGTGGTGCTTTATGGACTGGACAAGTGCTGTCCGTGCAGTCATGGAATGAACAGGGTTGGAAGGGACCTCAAAGCCCATCCAGTGCCACCCCTGCCATGGCAGGGACACCTCCCACTGCCCCAGGGTGCTCCAAGCCCCAGTGTCCAACCTGGCCTTGGGCACTGCCAGGGATCCAGGGACAGCCACAGCTTCCCTGGGCACCTGTGCCAGGGTCTCACCATCCTCACAGGCAAGAATTCCTTCCCAATATCCAATCTAAACCTATTCTATTCCACTCTGAAGACCAGGTCTAGTGGAATATCCCTGCCCATAGAACAAGATGAGCTTTAAGGTCCCTCCCAACCCAAACCATTCCATGTTTCTGTGCGTAGAAGGGCAGGACTGGTGGCCTTGGGGGCTGCACTCATTTTGAAACAGCAGTGGGGGAAACCCATCAGGTTTCCATGGAAGTCAAGCTCTGTGCTGAGCTCCACATGACGCTTGCACACAGTTCTGGTGTGCCAGAGGTCAGGCATCTGGGATGGGAACCATAATCTGCCCCAGTGCTGGGTGCTGAGTGTTCCCATTTGCTGCAGCAGCCCCAGCCCAAGGTCCAGGCTGTCTCTTGCCACAGAAGTGGCTGAGCAGGGTCTGCATTCCTGCCCCCTCCCCTCCACACCCTGACTGTGGGTGTTGTGCTGCTCTGGCACATCCATCCCTGCTGATGTCTGGGCTTGGCTGAGCAGATAAATGCTGTGTGTGACAGGAGTGACCCCAGCAGTGACACCGCGTGGGTGGGACACAGGCAGGCGTGAGATTCAACCTGAAACAGGTTCCTTTGCTCATTCCCCTGGGAAATGGCTTCTCATCCAGCCACCTACAGACTGAGGGTTTGAAAGGGCTGTGGCAGAGACACTGCTGGTGTAAGCACTGCTGAGAGGCTCAAGAAAATCTTTTTTTGTCTGAATTATGTGGTGGCAGGTGGAGGAGCCAGCAGGACCACAGGCAGCCCCGTGGGTGGGCTGTGCTCAGGTTGTGTTTTGTGTTCTGATGCTGTAAGAGCTGGATCCACCCCAGACTTGTAAAGCAGCCCAAGGGACAGCTGAGAGGGACCACAGATTGTGGCTTTTATTAAAAAAAAACCCCTCTTTGCTGCTCTTTACTCTGTGTCACTGCTGCGGCGTGGCCGAGCAGCGGGCAAAGCAGGAGGGTCCCCATGTCCTGTCTTTGTCACTTCCTGGATGTGTGTTATATTTTACAGGTTTGTCCTCTGATCCCAGTTTGCTCTTGGCCTTTTTTTTCCACTTGTGTGGAACTGAGACATGAAATATAACGTGTCCCTTTTAATAATGATCCTCTAATGCTTTTTTCCCCTCAGGGATCCCTGGGCGCTTTACAAATTAGGTCTCAGACACGAGAATCCCCAAAGTGCAGCTCCTTCCAGGATGAAATGTGGATGTTGTTCTACTGAATTATGAGAGGAAAAAATATGGAATGTTATTTTTTCTGCTCAGTACTCTTTCCCCTTCCTTCTCATTGCACTGAGTGACCAGAGAAGGGGAGCCCAGATGATCTGTGTCTGGTGCTGGAAGCCCACCACCTCCCCAGGGCTTCACAGAGCTGGGGTTCGCACAACTCTCCTCTTTCCTCTGGCTTCAGGCTGCTTGGGTTTATACTGGGGGCAGAGGAATTGCCCTTTTTCCTGGTGGTTTCTCACCTGCAGCCCCCAGTGTGGTCCATACCCAGAGCTCACAGTTCTTCCAGGAGCTCCCACCAGTGCTGGCCTTGGCTCCCTGCCCCTTGCTGATGGTTCACTTTCCGTCAGGCTCTCCCCTGGGGACCTTTTGAAAGTTCTGGTGAATTCTCAAGTCATCAGCAGGGGAGGGTGTGGGGCGGTGGTAATTTGCCTCTGGGCGTTGGCTCATGGGTTGGTTCCTCTCTGAAAAGCTGTCCCCATCTCACCCACCATTCCTCTTGTCCCAGTTTAACTGGGAGCTGAAGGGAGAGCAATGGTCCCATCTGTTCAGGCCACCCGAGGAGACAGTGGCTGGCTGGGTACCTCCAGGACATCCACAACATTTCCAGGAGCAGAGCAGAGCCAGCTGCCTCTGTCCCTGGGACTGTCACAAGGTGGGAAAAACAGTCCCCGCTCCCAGCATGTGTTGGCACAGATGGATGCGTGGAGATGCCAGGAGTTTGGGCTTTGTGTGCCCTGGGCACGGAGTGTGACTCTCCCTGGCGTGACCAGGTGGCAGCCGTGGTGACAACACCTCAGCTCCCAGGGATGCTGGAATTCCTGTGCCTCACACCTGCGGTCCCAGGCAGAGCCTCACCTGCTCAGTGCCCGCCCCAGCCGTTGCTGCTGCCACTGTGTGCATCATGCTTGGTTAATAATTCATGTCAGGGGAGACAACGTCAGTGGAATTTATTTAAAACCAGGCGGATCTGACAGTCCGAGCGCTCCTCACGCTCCAGCAGTCCGGGAAAGGCCCGGCTTTGTTAAAACCAGCTCCTCCACGGCACAGGGGCTGGCCCAGGCATGGGGTGAGCTGGCTGGTGTCACCCTGCCTGTGCCACCAGATAACCCCCTGGCCTTTCCCTTGCCTCCTGTGAGAAGGATGAACAAATCCTTCCTTGCCTTCCTCACAGGAGGGCTCTGAGCTTTATAGTGGTTAAAGGCTGGAAGAGACTGAGGGGAGACCTCAGGGGTCTTCAATGTCCTCAGGAGGGGCAGCAGAGGGGCAGGTACTGATCTCTTCCTTCTGGTGAGCAGGGACAGGACCCAGGGAATGGCTGGAGCTGTGTCAGGAGAGGTTTAGGTTGGATATCAGGAAAGTTTCTTCCCCCAGAGGGTGCTGGGCACTGCCCAGGCTCCCCAGGGAATGGGCACGGCCCCAAAGCTGCCAGAGCTCCAGGAGAGTTTGGACAATGCTCTCAGTGAGGCCCAGGGTGGGATTGTTGGGGGTCTGTGCAGGATTGGTTGGATTGATGACCCTTGTGGGTCCCTCCCAGCTCAGGATTTCTGTGATTCCATGATTCAAGCACCCCATGGGGATGATCCAGGGGGATGCTGAGCACCCCAGCAGGAGCTGGGCTCTGAGCCATCTCTCCTCCCCAGGCTCCTGCGAGCAGGTGATGTCTGTGCCGGGGCTGAGGCACCGTCAGGGCCATCTGCGAGGCGTTCCCAGCTGGGCTGTGCGTGCAGAGCCCTCCCGACAGCGAGCAGGGAGCGCTGCCCTTGCCAGGGGAGTGTGTGCGGAGCCCCGCGGGGTCAGCGCCTTCCCCGCCCGCCTTGGGCTGGGCTCCTGCTCCTGCCCCACCTCTGCCGGCGCTCCCAGAGCTGTTCCTTCCCCACCGACACCGTCTGCCCCTTTCCTCTGTGCCGGCGCCCTTTGGACATGTGCGATCCAAACAGGAGCAGGAGGAGGAGGAGGAGGAGGAGGCAGCCTGTGGGTGGCAGGAGCAGGGAGCTGGGGAGCGTTCCTGCTCTGCCATCCGGTAACTGCCTGAGCTTGCAGCAGGGGACCGCTGCAATTTGCAAAGCTGGTTCCTGGCACACCCTGAAGATCAATAATCTACTTAGCTGAAAGTTTGCTGGATCTCTGTTCTGCCCTGCATTTTCTCCCGTCCCTTGATTGGAGATTTCTTTTGGATTCCTTTCCTTCAAGTCCTTCAGTCTCCTCTCAGGAACCCTGTGCTCTGTTCATCCCATTTTCTCAGGGTTTCAATCTCTGAAATCTCTTCAGAGATATCTTTTGGATTCCTTTCCTTCAGTCTCCTCTCAGGAACCCTGTGCTCTGTTCATCCCATTTTCTCAGGGTTTCAGCCTGTCCTGTGCTGCTTCCTTCGGGTGTTGTGCACCTGGGGCTGCCCACAGCCACACGAGATGCTTCAGCCTGAGATATCCTCTCTGCTCCAACCTGCCACATCCCCTCACTGCCACATCCCCTCACTGCCACATCCCCTCACTGCCACATCCCCTCACTGCTCTGGCCGGGGTGTGCAGCAGCCTGGGGACCCGTGTGACAGGCCAGTGAGGGCAGGAGGTGACAGTGCCATCGGAGTCACAGCCCTGACTGTGTCCCCACCTCCAGCCTGTGCAGGAGTGGGGGATGCAGAGCTGTCCCCTGGAGAGATGCTGCTCTGGGAGCCCTGGGAGAAGAAAGGCTTCTCCTCCAGCATCACTGGGAGAGCAGAACTGTGGAAGTGGGTGTGAGGGACAGCACAGCTTTGCCTGCCCTGAGTCATCCCACATCCTGGAGCCACTGGCATCCAGAGCAGTTCTCAGCTTCCTTCCCACCTTCCTTAGGCAGCCGCCTGCTGGGCCCATCTGACCCTTCAGGCTCAGTAATCCTTACCCACAGCCCGGGGTGCTTCTCCCCGTGGGGTGCTTTCCCCTGGATTTTTGGCAGCTCTCCCTGTGGCTGTGGCGCCCAGGAAAGGGTTACAGCTCTCCAGCTCTGAACGTTTCAGTTTGCTTTGTTCAGTGCAATGCATATTTCATACGCTCAGCTTCCCAGCTGGCAGAGGCCTGGAAACCCTGCAAGCTGTCGGGTATTGTCTCTCTCCTTCTCCCCTTGTTTGTTTGTTGGCTTTTTCGGGTTGTCATTTTTGTTGGATTTCTCTTTTTTTTTTTTTTTTTTCTTTTTCATCTTTCCCAAATTGCTCTCTCTCACCAAAGCCCAGCCCTGGTGCTGACAATGGGGGGCTATCAATAGCTAAATGGCTTCCCAGCTGTAGCCGAGGCAGGGCTGCAGCCAGGGCTTTCATGGCCAGCAATTTCCTCGCCGAGGCTGCAGAGGGAGCGTGGGGCCGGGCGGCTGGCAGGAGCTGGCAGCAGGAGGACGCTGTGCCACGGGCTTGCCCCCCTTCCAAGGGCTGTCATTATCTCGTTTATCCATATGCAAGCTGTCGTGCTGGACGGGAGCGGGCTCGGCTGCGGCCGTCCCTCCCTCCCGACGGCCACCAGCATCTCTGTCCCCTCCTCCCCGTGCCCCCCGTGGCTGTGCCATCTGCTCCCAGCTCTCTGCTGCTTGCCAGCACCTCGGCGGGGCTGGGGGCAGCTGCCTCTGTCCCCCGTGGCTGTGAGCGCAGCTCTTGGCTGTTGATGTCCCTGTGGAGGGGACCAGGAGGGCTCCACCTCGCTCTGTTCATCCCAGATCTCTTCAGAGCCCCTGGGGTGGTGCCCACTGAGCTGCCAGGGTTGTCCTGGAGGACCGGGCACCCCATGGATGGTGTGGGTCAGGGTTCTTGGGTGTTCCTGTGGGATTCTCCTCACCCATCCGGGTATCCCAGAGCAGCTGGTGAGGCTGGAGCTGCTCTTCTGCAGAGGCCAGAGATGGGCACGTGCCCCCTGTGCCTGGCACTGCTGGCAATGGCCAGGTAAGGACAGGGTGTGACACCTGCCTGGGCAGTCCTGTCTCTGCCTGTCCCAGAGGAACAACTGAAGGAACACTTGGATTGTTCCTGTCTCTCCCATTCAGACCTCAGCCTAGAGCTGTTCATTCCTTGTGCTCAGTGCTCCTGCGCTTCCAGAGCAGCTCTCCTCCAGTTTTTCACTGCTTTTCCTGTCCCTGCTCCATCCCATCCTCATGTATTGGTACCTGGATGGTGAGCTTTACCTCCAGCATCCCCCTTCCATCTCCCATGAGGAGCTTTCCCTCAGCTCCATCACCCCTTCCATCAGGCAGTGTGGGGAATGTGTTATTGAAGGCAGTCTGGATTAGATCTGCAGCTTTTCTTCTCTCTTCAACCCCAACCCTCAGGATTTCTGGCACAATCCACCTTTGATAAAAACACTCTGCATTTATTCCCATTTTCCATTTGCCTCAGCTCCTTCCAAAGCCCTCTCAGTGCTGGACACTGCACTTGTGTGTGTTCCAGTTATCTTTTTTTTTTTTTTTTTTTTTTTTTTTTTTTTTTTTGCCATATTTCTCTCATCTCCTCAGGATCCTATTTTGTGTCCTGACCAAGTAATTCAAGAGTCTCCACTTTGTTGCCCAGGCTGCTTTTGTTCCTGTATAAACATTTTAGCTGCTTCTCATTGATCACATGCTGTTCCTTACTCAACTCAGGCATTGATTCCATTCTCAGATGTATTTATATCTCCTTCCTTCTTTCTGTCTGCCCTCTGGTTTGGGTTTTATTTTTAATTTGTGGCCATAGCTCTGTTTTATTTCTTCCTGGTAGTAAAATAGAGGCAGAGGTTGCAGTAGCATCATGTCCCCTCGTTTCTCAGCTGAAAACTCCTCCCATCCCAGGGACAGCCTCAATTCCAGGAGAGTATTTCCTTGCACATGGAAGTTGAATCCATCTGTCAAGAGGAACCCTTTTTCCACAGGAATTTCCTTTGAGCTCACCTTTGCCACAGCACCCTCAGGACCTCTGTGAATCTCTTTGCTGTTGTTTTGTTCTTCCATAGCATCCCAGACTGATTTGGGTGGGAAGGATGAAGCTCGTCTTGTTCATGGGACACCCTCCACTAGAACATTGCTGTTTGCAGCTGAGGGAGGGTTTGGGGTGTTTGTGGAAGAGCCCTGGGCGTGCTGGGGAGGTGCTGAAGGAGGAGGAGCTGTCTCAGTGCCAGGGCTCTTGCAGGGGGTGGCTCAGCACAGGGAGAAGCCAGAGGCTGTGGGCAGTGTTTGTGCAGTCACAGCTCATCACAGCCCCCAGACTGCACTTTTAGGGAAGGCTGAAGGAAACCAAGCCAAAGATGGGGGGCCATTAATGGAGTCCTTGCCTGCCCCAGACTCAGCTGAGGGCACATCAGGAGCCTTCCCCAAGGGGGAGAGCAGGGGCAGTGGGAAGATGTGCTGACATCTCACCTCGTTCTTTATCCCAGGGAGCCTGCAAACCACAGGGATGAGAACAGCAGCATGGAGAGCTGCTGGCATCTCTGCAACAGCGTTACACATTTAATTTATGGTGTTAATATAGATCAAGAACTTCTGTGTCCATGCAACAACTGTGGGGAGGGCTGACCTTTCCCAAACTTGGCTTGTTTTCTGTCGTGCTTTTGGGATCATCTGGAGCTGATCAGGCTGGTAACCTAAAAAATCAGTATTGCCTAAAAATATAGACAATCACTTTTGTTTTCAGTGGAGCAACATTTGCTGTAAGTAGAGGGTTGGGTTGTTTGAAAATAAGTTTCAGTGTTCCAGCTCCACTGTGCACCAGCCTTGCTTTTAAATTTATAACTCTCCAAAATGAAAAGTAAATGGATTGTGTTATTCCCAGCCCTTTTATAAAAGTTAACATTGCAAAAACAGATGTGAAATGTGGCCTCGCAGATTACAGCCTGAGCTTGGGGTTTTTAGGTTGGGGTTTTATTTTTTCCTGACTCTCTCTGTGCTGTGTCCCTGAGGAGCAGAAATCTGCCTTTTTCCAGCAGGAGGAAAATTGTTCTGTGTCTAAATTGCCTCCTGCCAGGCTTGTGTGGATGCTGCAGGACACGGAGCTCCAAGGAACCATAATGCCTTTACAAAACCAGGCAACTTAGCAGGGAATTTTTAATTAGGAATGTGCAGGAAAGTTCAGATTGCCTGGGAATTTGGTAATGCTCTAACACACCTCCCAGTCCTAGGACATCCATTGCAGTGTGGCCCTGGGAGATGGTGATTATGGGCACTGGCAAGCAGGTTTTATCTGCAGCTTCCTGCAGGAGGCAGGTGAGCACATCCTCACCTCCCACACCAGGCCTGGCTGTGCTGGCATCTCCAAAAGCAGAGTCTGGGCCAGGCCTGGGGCTGCCCTGCTCTCTGCAGGTCAGCAGGGGCTGAGCTGTTGGATGCTGTGTTCAGCCTGGAGCAAAGGAGGCTCAGGGGGCCCTTGTGGCTCTGCACAGCTCCTGCCAGGAGGGGACAGCCACAGGGGCTGGGCTCTGCTCCAGGGAGCAGGGACAGGAGGAAAGGGAACAACCTCAGGGTGGACATCAGGAAGAATTTTGTCATGGAAAGGGTGTCAGGTATTGGCAGGGGCTGCCAGGGAGGTTTGGAGTCCCCATCCCTGGAGGTGTCCAAGGAACACCTGGAGGTGGCACTGAGTGCTGGGGACAAAGTGGGCACTGGGCACAGATTGGACTCTGTGATCCTGAGGCTCTTTTCCAGCCTCAGTGATCCTGGGATTCTGGGACAAGGCTCTGGGCCACCAAAGCCTTGCAGGGGTGATGGAGGGGACAGGGAGGTGTCTGGAGGGGCTGGTGCAGTTAAGGTCCAGCAGAGGAGTGGAGAGCCTGACTTGTGGTGCAGGACAGGGCTGGAGCAGTCCTTCAGGCTTTGTTGTATCATTTCCTGTGCTCTGATATGTTAAAAAAGCCCAACAAACACCAGGAAGAAGTGACTTCTCTGGCAGAAGAGGTAAAAGGGCTCCGTCACTTCCATAAACCTCACATACATAAATTATTGTCTTCTATTAGTCACTTTAGGGCTCAGTTGCTTAATTATTTTGATCACAGTAATCATTTATTTACAAGGTGGGGAAAAATGCCAAGCACTTCCAAGCTGAGCAGCACAGCAGGGAGGAGGCAGGGCTGCAGAAGCATTTATTTCCTCCCCACAAGTCAAAATGCTTTTGCCTCATGGAGTTATAAGCTCCTTTTTGAGGTCCCTGCTGATCCACAGCCTTTGGTTCTCCCCCAGGAAAGAGGTTCTGCAAAACCAGCTTCAGGTCCCTGTGCAGGAGAAGGCTCCAGGGAGAGCTCAGAGCCCCTTCCAGGGCCTAAAGGGGCTCCAGGAGAGCTGGAGAGGGACTGGGGACAAGGGATGGAGGGACAGGACACAGGGAATGGCTTTAAACTGAAATTGGGAGAGCTTAGATGGGATACCAGGGAGAAATCCTTCCCTGTGAGGGTGGGGAGGCCCTGGCACAGGTGCCCAGAGCAGCTGTGGCTGCCCCTGGATCCCTGGCAGTGTCCAAGGCCAGGCTGGATGGGGCTTGGAGCAACCTGGGATAGGGAAAGGTGTCCCTGCCCATGGTGGGACTGGATAAACTTTGAAGTCTCTTTAACCCAGACACTTCCATGACTGTGAGTATTTGGGAGGTGAAGGGGAAAGGAGGCATCTGGTAGAGTTTAAGTGGATCTCTCAGAAACCTGTTTGCAGCCTGAAGGTGTTTGGGTTTTCTCCTAAAAGTCCCTAGCCCAAGAACATGCTCTCACCTCCTCAAACCTCACCTTCAAACAAACCTCCCCTTCCAGCTTCCCCTCTGTGTCTCCCACATGTTCCTGCTTAGGAATCCACCATGCCTCCCCTGCTTCCCAGAGAAGGACAGGCAGCTCTGAGCCTCCCCTAATTCCATGAGATCCATTAGAGCTGCGAGCTGCAGCTCCCGGCGGGGCAGAGACCGCAGGAAACAAACCAACAAACGGCCCCTTTGAACAGACCCAGGGCCCTGTGCCAGCCAGGGATTCCCAGCTCTTTACAAACCACCCTCCTAATAAAGAGGGAAAAGGGGAACGGGGAGAGGGGGAAATATGCATTTTCTAATCACCCAGATTTAGGCCTTCAAAGGATTTATTACAACCTTTTTATTTCCATGCGTGGAAAATGGAATCTTATCTCGTCAGCTGGCTGGTCCAGCTCGACTGGCTTTAGAGGAGGGAGCTCTCTAACAACCTTCAGGGCCACGCTGTGCCTGGCTGTTAAACTTGCTGGAATGCATTAAAATATGGCCCTGGGAGAGGGGGAGATCCATGCACTCAGCAATGTGATGCCTTCAGCAGCTGCTCGTGCCATGGAGCCTTGCTGGAACAACAGGAGCCACCAGGACTGGAGTGAGAGAGGAAACAGCCACCCCAGCTGTGTGCTGCCATCCCTGCTCCCAGAGCCAGCCAGCATGGTGTACCTGGGACTGCAGGGGGATCAGCTTGGAGGAGATGAATGCCATGAGCCTGGAATTGGAGTTGCTGCTGTGGGGGAGCAGTGCTGGGGCTGTTGTCTGTGCCCCTGTGCCACACTGGGAGCAGAGCTGGGTCTGTCTGTGCCACACTGGGAGCAGAGCTGGGGCTCTCTGTGCCCCTGTGCCACGCTGGGAGCAGAGCTGGGGCTGTCTGTGCCACACTGGGAGCAGAGCTGGGGCTGTCTGTGCCCCTGTGCCATGCTGGGAGCAGAGCTGGGGCTCTCTGTGCCCCTGTGCCACACTGGGAGCAGTGCTGGGGCTGTCTGACCCATGCTGGGAGCAGAGCTGGGGCTCTCTGTGCCCCTGTGCCACACTGGGAGCAGAGCTGGGGCTGTTTGTGCCTCACTGGGAGCAGTGCTGGGGCTGTCTGTGCCCCTGTGCCATGCTGGGAGCAGAGCTGGGGCTGTCTGTGCCACACTGGGAGCAGAGCTGGGGCTGTCTGTGCCCCTGTGCCACACTGGGAGCAGAGCTGGGGCTGTCTGTGCCCCTGTGCCTTGCTGGGAGCAGAGCTGGGGCTGTCTGTGCCCCTGTGCCATGCTGGGAGCAGAGCTGGGGCTGTTTGTGCCTCACTGGGAGCAGAGCTGGGGCTGTCTGTGCCCCTGTGCCACACTGGGAGCAGAGCTGGTGACACTCTGAGGGCAGCAAGCAAAATCCTATTAAGATAACGTCACGGCCTCTCTGTTTTACTGTGTGCAAGCCAGCCATAACATCATTAAATTACACAACAGGGAGGTGCCTGCTGCCAAGGGGCTCTGCTCGAGATAAGATGTGGGTTGAGCCGCTGCCAAAATTTGAGTTGATATGACAGGAAATTTGGAGCGGGTTCAAGGCTTGATTCACACCAGACATGGCACTGGGCAGGTAAATCAGGGCAGGATTGATCCCTGGGGCTGTGCAGGTACCTGGCACCGTGGAATCCTGGGCAGGATGGGGCTGGAGGGGTTTGTAGCAGACAGATTTACAGCTCTCCTTGTGTTCAGGGCTGACAAGAAGAAGCCAGAGCCTGGCAGGGTGTGTAGGTGAAGTTCAGGGAACTGTTTGCAGGTTCTCAGCTCTGCCATCCCCTCCCCAGCCCTTCTGGGGAGTGGGAAGGAGCCTGAACACCAGGACACTGCTCAGGAAGCTGCTTGTTCTGTGATGCCACAGCTGGAACATCAGGAAAAGGAGCAAGAAGAAAGAGCTGCATCATAAAACTCCACACAGCCTGTAAGGGCCCTGAAAGCAGCCTTGCTGGTCCTTCTGTGTCACCCACCACATCCCTGCCACTCTTGTCCATGGGGGCTTTGTGTCCCTTGTGCCCTTTGTGCCTGTTGTGCCCTTTTTTGTGCCTCTTCGTGCCCTTTTTTGTCTCCTTTGTGCCCTTTGCTGATGCAAGTGTGGAATTTTGCTCCAGGCCCTCCAGACCTCATGGACAGTCTGGACTTCAGCTCCATCTTTCAGATCCATGGGGAGAACTCACCCAGCACCATCCCCACCTTGCCATCACTCAGCAAAATCCCTCCCTGGCATCAAGGACTTTTCTTCCCTGCAGCATCTTCCAGGCAGGGAATTGATCCCCAACCAGGGCTCAGGAAGCCTGGGCTGTGTGTGCAGAGATCCCCTCGTCACCCCATCCTCCAGGGCAGGACATCAGGAAGGAAACACTTTAAAATGATGCCTTGGAAGCAGTTTTCTAAGGGTTTTCCATTAGGGAGGCTTTGTTTCCATCAGAGGCTGCAGAGAGCCCGCCCTGCCCTGGGACTGCCTGGCGCTCCAGCACTGCTATTACAGCTTTCCCTCGTGGCCCTGCTTCTGGCACTGCTGATTTTTGGGGTCCCAGATGGATCCTGGCCATTGCAGCAGCTCAAGTACAAAGTGGCTGGGAAAGGGGCTTGAAATTCCTGTTCCTGAGCTGTTCTCCATTGAGCAGTGTGTCCAGGCACATCCCACAGCACCCTTCCATCCCAGCACTGCCTTTGCACACCTCGGTTGTGGATTTCAACTGACAGAGAATGGGTTTAGATGGGATATTGGGAAGGATTTCCTGGCTGTGAGGGTGAGCAGGCCCTGGCACAGGGTGCCCAGAGCAGCTGTGGCTGCCCCTGGATCCCTGGAAGGGCTCAGAAAGGACCATCCCATTCCCAAGATCATTTCCTGCACATCTGCATGTGTGACCTGTCTCCCAGGAGCTGGAAGTTCCAGGATGGCAATCCTTGTTTTCATGTAACACAGGTGCTCATTCCCAGTGCTTTGGAACATCAAAAGCACCTGGATGAGCCCTTCCACCTGAGCAGAGAGGTCCTGCAGGTGGGCAGGGTGTGGTGGAGCTTGGCCAGGGCTGGAAGAGCCCGTGCTGTGGCTCCTGTGTGTCACCCTGCCTACTGTGCTGCTGGGCTCTTGGGTTTCTGTGCTGAAATGACCCCCAAGGTATCAGAAAGTCTCTTTTTCCCAGCCCCAGAAAGTCTCTTTTTCCCAGTTGAGATTTGTTGGCTCTGCTTTTCAAGGTTGTTTATTTTCTCTTACCTGTTCCATTCTTTCTCTGACCTGCTGAGATCTGTCCTGCAGGTCGGGTTGTGGCACAGTCCCTGCCCTTGGGGTGGTGTTGGCTTTTTATACTAAAAACTACCTGTGCTTTATTTACAATAATTTTCCATACCTATCCCCTATGTTAGACAGTCTGTCTCTCCTCTAAACCAATCCAAAAGTGTCACCATCACAGCAGAAGGTGGAGGACAAGAAGAAGAAGGACAGGACACGCCCAGATTCCTCCATTTTGCCTCTTGAACCCCCATTCTAAAACCCCAAAATTCTACTTTTTCACCCTGTGACAAATTAACTATCATTCTACTCAAACTCTTGTGGCTTGTAACTTCTCACACAAAGTTGGGAATTGTTTCCATGGGCTACAATGGAAGGCACAGGTGTCTGTGCCTCCGTGCCAAGGTCTCTGAGCCCCCTGCCAGGGTCTCGGGTCACCCAGGGCAGCCAGAGCAATGTGACACTGGGGGCCAGGTGCCAGGGAGCTGCACTGACTGTGTGCCTGTCCTAGGTGACCCCGGGCCTGGAGGGACAGGAGGGGGAGCTGCAGGTGAAGGGCCCCTCGGTGTTCCGCGAGTACTGGAACAGGGCCAAGGAGAGCGCGGACGCCTTCACGCCCGACGGATGGTTCCGGACAGGTATGGGAACAGTGCCCCTGGCACAGGGACAGGACGGCAGCTCTGCCTGCCTGTGAGGGCTGGGAGCTGGGAGTGCAGGCTGATGTGCTTCCATGCTGCCTCAGGAAGGGGCTTTGCCTGTCTTGGCCATGGTGAGTCACTGAGTGATGGGGGGTGTTTGGGGTCCTTTGCCCCTAAGCGTGAAATACCACTGCTTAATGTTTTCCTGGGAATTCAGCTTTGCAGACAGGTGGGATTTGTCTCAATTTACACAGGGATTGTGTCACAGAATCATTAACTACCAACTAGAGCCCCCTGAGAGGAGGGTGCACGCAGGTGGGGGTTGGGCTCCACTTCCAGGCTACCAGTGATTAGAGGAAATGGCCTCAAGCTGTGCCAGGGGAGGCTCAGGTTGGATATCAGCAGGAATTTCATAATGGAAAGGGTTGTTCCTCCCTGGCAGGGGCTGCCCAGGGAGGTGCTGGAGTCCCCATCCCTGGAGATGTCCAAGGAACAGCTGGATGTGGCACTCAGTGCTCTGGGCTGGGTGACACAGTGGGAATCAGTCACAGGTTGGACTTGATGACCTTGGAGGTCTTTTCCAACCTCAGTGATTCTGGGATTCTCTGATTTCCCCATTCCACAGCATTCCACAGCTCTGATTTCCCCGTTCCCCTCTTTACTGTGTGTTAGCAGTGCTGTGGTGGCAGGAGTCGGGCTGGATTTCTGATGCCTTCTGTGTAACCTGATTTATTGCTGGTTCCTGAAGAAGCTGTGATTTATTCTAATTGTTCTCCCGGAGCAGAGCTCACTCTGCCAGCAGTGTCACCGCGAGTCCCCAGGCCAGGCGGGCGCCGCGGGCTGGGACCGGAGCATCACCAGCCCTCACGTGGGGTGCAGGGCAATCAGCTTCAAAAATTTTTTTAGTCAACACTCCTGATGAATATTTCAGCTGCAAAGGAATAGCGTGCATTAATTATTGCAAAGAGATGTCTTTAGGAGAAAATGATTTTGAAATTCAGTTTAATTTCATTGTAATGCGCCGCAAACAGGAAGGGAGTATGTGTGTTTAATTGGCTCTCGGGGGTAAGGCCGGGAAGATGGCATGCCTTTGTCACAGGCCATTAGTGATACAGACTGCATAATGAGGGACTACAATCAGCTCACAGCTGCCGGCTCCTACGGGGAGAGAATGATATTAAATAGAAATCAGTATAAATTAAACTTAACCCTTTCGCCAACCGAGCAAAGCTCAGAGCTGGAAACAAGGGAGGGGAGCAGTGGCAGGAGTGGGGGGTTCAGGGTGAGTCAAGGGGAGCTTGGACAATCCCCCAAGCAGCCAGGTGACCTCCCTGATGTGCCCCTTCCCTCGGGTGGGAGGTTTGAACTCCCTTCCCTATCCCTACCCCCACTCTGCCTTCCTTACCTTCCTTCCCTCTCCTGCTCCATCTCTCATGGATATCAGGTCAGTGGGACTGGGTTTTTCCCAAGCCTCATTTATCCAGCAGTGCCAGGAGCAATGCCATGGCCCCATCCTCACCCTGCCTGCCCCAGCCTCATCAGCAGCCTCTGGAGATCACTCAGAGGTGGCAAATGTCCTGTGGTGGTAAAAAACCCTTGAGGGAATGAAAGGGATTGTGTCCTGTCATAGGGATTGGATCTGGAGGGTGAATTATCCCCATTAAGCACAAACTGGTTACCCTGGAGCCAAAACCATACTGACAGGATCCAACAGAGGTGAATCCAGGCTGTAATTCCCTGTACCTGACACTTCCAGGTCATCCAGGTGAGTGTTTTACAGGTGAGGCTGAATGGCAGCACAAGGTGATCCCAAAACCCCAGCCATGGCTTTCCTGACTCTGTGCCAGCCTTCTGCTCACTGCTGACCCTTGTGGTGTCCCCACCAGTGACCTGCAGGCTGAAGGTGGTGGCCAGGTCCCTCAGGGCTGGAGTTTCACAGAATTATGGAGTGAATTGGATGGGAAGAGACCTTTAAGCTCAGCCTGTCCCATGAACAAGGACGCTTTCCACCAGACCAGGTTGCTCCGAGTCCTGCCCAAAAAAAAATGGGGAAAGAAACCAGTGACTTTGATGAATTCAAGATCATGGCTCTTCTGAGAAGCCTCTGAACTCCTGGTGGTGCAGAGGGGATGTGCTGTTGCTCCCATCCTCTTTATTCCCTGGGATTTGTGCTGCTGTTCTGCTGATCCCTCCATCTCTCATTTCCATCCGAGTGAATTTGATTATTTTTATTGTATTAACGCTGTTGACAGCTGCTTAGATCAAAGTCCCCTCCAGCCATTTCCAGGGAGACTGCTGGGTTTCCACCTGCTGTCATACATCCAAGTGGCACTGAGCCCTCAGAGGCCGAGCTGAGCCCAGAGGAAAAATGCCTGTGGGCATCTGGCTGCTGTCCCTGCTGAGCCTGCCCAGCTCCTGCCCAGCTGTGCCAGGCCCTGCCAGGTGAGAGGCAGCCTCCAAACCCTCACCTGCTCCTGAGAGGGGACGAGAGGAGAAAAGAGGGAAGGAAGAGGTTTTTTAGGATGAGGCCCTGGCACAGGGTGCCCAGAGAAGCTGTGGCTGCCCCTGGATCCCTGGAAGTGTCCAAGGCCAGGTTTTGGAGCAACCTGGGACAGTGTAAGGTGTCCCTGCCCATGGCAGGGGGTGGCACTGGGTGGTCTTTAGGGTCCCTTCCAGCCCAAACCATTCCATGATCCTGTGAGCAAAATCAAACCTTGGGAACTGGAGGAAAGCAGCAAAGAAACAGCAGCTTCTGTGGTCATCCTGATATCCATCCACCATCCATCCATCCATCCATCCATCCATCATACATCCGTCCATCCATCCATCCATCCCTCCATCCATCCACCATCCATCCATCCATCCATCCGTCCGTCCATCCATCCATCCATCCATCCATCCATCCATCATCCATCCATCATCCATCCATCCATCCATCCATCCATCCCTCCATCCATCCGTCCATCCCTCCATCCATCATCCATCCATCCATCCATCCCTCCATCCATCATCCATCCATCCATCCATCCATCCATCCATCCATCCATCCATCATCCATCCATCCATCATCCATCCATCCATCCATCCATCATCCATCCATCCATCCATCCATCCATCCATCATCCATCATCCATCCATCCATCCATCCATCATCCATCCATCCATCCATCCATCATCCATCCATCCATCCATCATCCATCCATCCATCCATCATCCATCCATCCATCAATCATCCATCCATCCATCCATTCATCCATCCATCCATCCCTCATCCATCCATCCCTCCATCCATCATCCATCCATCCATCCATCCATCCATCCATCCATCATCCATCCATCCATCATCCATCCATCCATCCATCCATCATCCATCCATCCATCATCCATCATCCATCCATCCATCCATCCATCATCCATCCATCCATCCATCATCCATCCATCCATCCATCATCCATCCATCCATCAATCATCCATCCATCCATCCATTCATCCATCCATCCATCCCTCATCCATCCATCCATCCATCCATCATCCATCCATCCATTCATTCCTCCATTATCTTCCATCCGTTCATCCATCCATCCCTCCATCCATCCATCCATCCATCCATCATCCATCCATCCATCCATCCATCCATCATCCATCCATCCATCAATCATCCATCCATCCATCCATCCATTCATCCATCCATCCATCCATCCATCTCTCCATCCATCCATCCATCATCCATCCATCCATCCATCCCTCATCCATCCATCCATCCCTCATCCATCCATCCATCCATCCATCCATCCATCCATCCATCCATCCATCCCTCCCAGCCTTGCCATGCCCACCTTGGCCAGGCCTGGCACTGTCAGGCTGTGTTGTCCCTGCCCAGGAGGCAGCAGGTGGCTTTGGAAGCACCAGGAGGGTTTGGGAGCATGGTGGGTGCCCAGCATGGTGCCCACCATAGTGCCCAGCACTGCCCCTCTCCCCACATCCCCCTGCCCACCCAGGTTTCTCCAGAGGAATCTGCCAATCCAGCCGTGATCCCCGGGCAGCCACACGGCCTGAGAGCAGCCTGCTCCCCCAGGGAAGGGCAGCTTCCATTCACATTTGCCCAGAGATCCAGAAAATTAGAATCTGGTGTATTCAGGGAGATTTATTTTCAATTACAGGTTAAGGCTGAGACATGAAATAGCACCGGGTTTGAAAGTAGTGCATAAATCCTGCAACAAATCCATGTATCCCTGCTCCATATAATAAGATTTTATTGATTGCTATATTGTATCTGTCAGAATAAAACTCTCTTAATGCATGCATCAGGATGGAGAAGATAGAGAGCTTGTTGGGAGTAGAATCTGATTCAAGAATCAATGCACTTTGATTAATATGTCGTTAAGAAAGTAAGAGTTATTTAACTTGTTTGATGCACATTGCAGAATGATGACTCATATCTTTTAAATTTCTTTCTTTGAGCTGCATTTAAAAAACCCCCACAACCTTGGAGCTGTTTTTCACATTGTTACATCTAGGTTTATCAGTGATTTTTGCTGGATCCTTCTGCCCAGGTCACAAATGCCCCTGAACCCTATCAGTAATAAATCCTATGGCCCAAACCACTTCTCATATCTGTTGTTAAGGCTTTATAGGGAGAACAGAGTGGACCTGGTGTTTCTTTATTCCTTCTGGATGTTCTGCAGTGAAGGAGGAACTCCAGGGAAAACAAAACAAACAAACAAAAACCCCAACAACAAAAAGAAGTTGTTTTTCCACTGTGATTACAAATCCAAGCACCAAGGACAAGCCCTGGCTTAGCTGGGAACATCCCACTCAGCACTGAATTCCCAGCTGGCTCCAAAAAGGGAACATACTCTTGCTGCAGCCATGAGTCCCAGGCCAGGGGATGATCCCAGTGACTCTGACTGGTTTCTGTGACCTCCTGCTGTCTCTGTGGCATTTTTAGACTGAGCTCTCCAGTCTCATTTTCAGACTGAGCTGACACCAGCTGCAGATCCTTGCTGTTCCCAGCCCTGGCCCCTGCAGATTCCACAGAATCATGGAATAGTTTGGGTGAGGGAGGACCTTTCAAGGCCATCAAGCCCAACCCTCCCAGTCATGACTGAGCAGCAGGAGGGGCTGAGGGAGCTGGGAAGGGGCTCAGCCTGGAGAAAAGGGGGATTAGGGGGGACCTTGTGGCTCTGCACAGCTCCTGCCAGGAGGGAACAGCCAGGGGGGGAAACAAGGGACAGGATGAGACAAAATGGCCTTAGAGAAGGTTTAGGGTGGAGATAGGGGAAAATTTCTTCATGGAAAGGGCAGTGGTGGAGTCCCCATCCCTGAAAGCGTTGAAAAAACATGGATGTGACACTTGGGGACATGGTCAGGGGTGACCATGGTGGTGCTGCAGGGCTGATGGTTGGACTTGATGATCTTAAAGATCTTTCCCAGCTAATTCCATGATTCTGTGATTTCCACCCCTTCTGGTGGGAAAGGCAAAGCCTCCTGCAGTTCCCAGCCCAGAGGAATGTGCTGTTTGTAGGAAAGGCCCTGGGCAGGTCACCGTTGGCCAGGCACAGCTCCTGCCTGCTCTGGGGCCGTGCCCTAAGGAGAAGGAGCAGGGTGCAGCCCCATCCCTCTGGCACAGGCTTTTCCCCATGCTTGGCTGTCCCCAGGGAGCAGCAGGTGTTTCCCTGCCAGGGCAATTGCTCACATCCGTGGGTGGAGCACAGACACCTGAAAGAGAAAATACTTGAGGCTGATCAAGGCAGATTATAAATAGAAATGCATCTAATTAGCATCTTAATCTGCAGGTTTTCTGTTTGTTTGCAGTGGCTTTCCTACTCACAAATCCAGCTAATGCAAATTCTATTTTTACAGAAATGATTCCTTAATTGCAATGTGCTGGAATGATGTGAGATCCCAGCGGATGGAGCAGGGGCTCCTGCCTGGAGCAGCTCCTTGTGGGGCCTGGCAGGGATCAGCTCTGGGGTGGGGCAGGATGGCAGCACTCAGCTGCTGCCTTTGGGACCCTCCTTCCCATAGATGCCATGGAAGGACACCCCCAAAAATTCCAGGTGGACCCCAAACACACTGCTGTAGGAAGGAGCAGGAGCCAGAGCAGGCATGTGCTGGGCTCCCTTTTCCACCCAGCCCCAATTTAAGAAGTGTTTCTAAAATTAAAAACATAAAGATGGAATATTTTCTGGTATATCAGCCTTTATCATCCCCAGAGGTTCCTTACACACACACTCAGAGCACTTTGGAGAGAGAATTCCCTTTTTTGCTTCCTGCCTGAGTATTTATTCCTTCTCCTTGAGGATTCAATATTTCCAGGGTATTTCCATTATAGTATTTCCATTTCATTTGCCTGGCTACTGGAAGCCTTGGGGTCACCAGGACATGGGTAGGATGGAACGAGATGAGCTTTAAGGTCCCTTCCAACCCAAAGCATTCTGTGATTCCCTGATTCTGTGATTCTGTTTCCCTGACTGCTGGTGAAACTGATGTTTTCAGCAGTTCAGAGTGACTTGGGATTTTTGTAGCTGTAAATGAGAGCAGCTTTTGGCACAGGATTTGTTTACTCTCTAAAGCTCTGCTCTCGTCGTATCAAACATCTTGGATGCCAACCCTTCCCTTCTTTGAGAACCTCTGCTGCACTGAGGCTCCTTTCCAGAGGCATGGAGCAATTGCTCCCCAGCTGAGAGTCAGTGGGAACAGCAGGCACCTGCAGCTCCAAAATCCAGGCTCTTCCCTTTTGTTCTCTGGCTGCTTTTACCCCTCGAGCTCTGCTGCAGCAGTGCTGCTCTCACAGCCTGGAGGGAGAGCCTGGAACCAGCCCCTCACTGCTGGCAATCATTCCTCCCATCCCATCTTATTCAATTCCATCCCATTTCAGGGATTAAGGAAGGAATTGTTCCCTGGCAGGGTGGGCAGGCCCTGGCACTGGTGCCCAGAGCAGCTGTGGCTGCCCCTGGATCCCTGGCAGTGCCCAAGGCCAGGCCCCAGGACACTGCATGGAAAAGAAGAGGTGATTCTGCCTTTTGCTAAGGTTTGATTGTCCCTCAGGGGCTGCAGGGAGCACAGGGATCTGCTCTAATGGTTTTATTATTACCATTATTATTTTTTGTTACCACACTCTCCAAAGCTCCACCAGCCACATGCAGCCACACCTTGGAGCATTGACTTATTTATTACTCTTTGAGTTTTCTTTTTCTTCTCCTTGTCTGCAGGGATTTCCATAAATATTTAAATGCTAATGTGAAAAAAAAAAAGAAGTGTTTTTCATTTCTACTTACCCATTTTCTTTTCTGGCTGGTCCTCTGGGCAAACCCATCTGCAGCAATTCAGGCTGGAGGAGCAGGGGGGTCCCTGCTCAGCCTGCTTGTGTCATATCAGTCACCCCTGAGTTCCTGCTAGTGAGAACTGAACCTCCAAACTCTTGGCTGCCTGCTTTGCAAAACCTTCCAGGTCTGCCTGCTTTATCCACTGCTTTCCATTGGAGCAGGACATGCAGCCTGGGGAGTGTTCATCTGCTCCTGCCCTCCACTTCTGAGGCCTTGGAGAGGCTCCTGGGCATGCTGAGCTGAAGAAATGACATAAAAATGAGGAGCAGCACCTCTGCCAGGGCAGGCAGGATCTGAGGCTCTGCCAGGCTTTGCCAAGGCTGAGTTTCCATTTGGTGCTGTCCTGTCCTGGCTGGATGCCCAGGACTGGGCTGGCACAGGCTGTGTGAGGGTGTCAGTGCCAGCCCAGGCCAAGGCTGGAGCAGGGACCATCTGCAGCAAGCCCTGAGGCCCCAGAACAGGACAGACACAGCTCTTTGTACTTGGTAGGCAAACCTGCTGCCCAGTGGGATGTGTTGGGAAGTCTGGCTTGCAGGGGATGGGAGAGGGATGGGCTGGAGAAGGGATGGGCAGGAGAAGGGATGGGCTGGAGAAGGGATGGGCTGGAGAAGGGATGGGCTGGAGAAGGGATGGATTGGAGAAGGGGTGCAGTGGATGCTGCTTTCCCTGCCCCAGGGGGATCCTGAGTGCAGACACAGTGCAGTGGGACAGTGACACCAGAGGGTGATGCCCAAACACTGCCCTGCCTTCTTCCCTGCGCTCAGAGAAGGAGAAGAATCCTCTTGGGAGCAGGGAGAGCTCTGTGTGGTGGAATGAGCCCACTCACAGGAGCCAGGATGGGGTTGTGGAGGGGGAACGTGGGTGGTGAAGGAATAGGAGGTGCAGACAAGCCAGGAGGGTCAGTGGGCATCAGCCTGACTTCTCACCCTGCTGAGGGGTGCAGTAAATGTGAGGAGCCTTTGGAAAATACCCGTGTGAGGGGAAGGAATCTCTGACAGATCAGCCAAGACAAGGGGCAGCTGCACTCAGGGCAGGGCCCCAAGTCCCTGTGTCCCCTGGCTGGAGGCAGGGGGGGCAGAGCTCAGCTCAGGCTTGACTCAGGCTTGTCTTACCTGCTCCTTTCCCCTGCAGGTACCTGAGCTGCTGCCAGCTCTCCTGGCACTGCTCCATGTCCCATGCAGCCACACAGCGTGGGGAGGAGAGCCTTATTAGCACAGCTCTTTGTGACATGCCCTTGAGTGATTTATTTTTTTTCCAGGTGTAAATGCCAGGGGAGGCTGTTCCAGTGCTTCCCATTCTTTCATCTCAGCAGGGTTTTGCCCTTTCTCCCAGCGTGGCTCTGACAGCAGGCTCAGAGCTGCTGCCTGTGGAATACAAAGTTCCCTGGTAGAGAGCATGACAGGAATTCATTCCAGCCTGGGCCTTGCTTTTTTTTTTTTTGCCTTTTTTTTTTTTAATTTATTTCTGATTTTCTTTTTTCCTCATGCTGGCTGCTCCAGGAGTCTCTGGAGAAGTTTTGAGAGTGGGGAGTCCATTGCTTAACCCCTTTTTCCTGGGAGCAGGCAGCTTGAAGATGACCCAGTGCCTCTCCCAGATCAATCATGGAATATCCTCAGCTGGAAGGGATGCATTAAGATCATCAAAGTACAAATCCTGGCCTTGCACAGACACTCCAACCATCCCAGCCTGTGTCTGAGAATTGTCCAAACTCTCCTGGAGCTCTGGCAGCTTTGGGGTGGAACCATTCCCTGGGGAGCCTGGGCAGTGCAGGGACCCCTTCCACTGTCCCAGGTGCTCCAAGCCCTGTCCAGCCTGGCCTTGGACACTCCCAGGGATCCAGGGGCAGCCACAGCTGCTCTGGGCACCTGTGCCAGGACCTCACACCCTCACAGGGAAGGATTTCTCTTGACATCCCATCTAACCATGCCCCCTTTCAGTTTAAAGCCATTCCCTGTGTCCTGTCCCTCCATCCCTTGTCCCCAGTCCCCCTCCAGCTCTCCTGGAGCCCCTTTAGGGGCTCTGAGCTCTCCCTGGAGCTTCTCCTGTCCAGGTGAGCACCCCCAGCTCTGCCAGGCTGGCTCCAGAGGGGCTCCAGCCCTGGAGCAGCTCCCTGGCTCCAGCATCTCCTGATCCTGGCACTGTGGAGTGCAGCTGGGACCTGCCTGGAGAGCAGCAGCTCCAGGCTGAGCTCACCTGCCTGTTCCCAGCTCAGGGACAGAGCTGGGGCTGCAGCTGCTGAGCCTCTCCCCTCCCTGGCCGTGGAGGATCTTGGCACACGTTGGGGTTGTGCTGCCAGCCAGGGCTGCCCGTGCCAGGGGAGCAGCTGGATCCAGAGGCAGTGCCAGCCCTTCCCAGTGCCCTGGCTCTGCTGGCAGGGCAGGGACACCAGGAAAGGCTTTGTCCTGCACCCAGGGAGCTGCTGGGGAGGGGATTTCCTCAGGAAGAATTGCTGTGCAATTAATATACATGTGGTTTTTTGTGGAAGTTTCAAACTCTCCCCCCTCAGGAGCCTTTGATGCTTTATTAATGATCATGGGCTGTCCAAAGCCACCGTGCTCTGCAGAGGGAGCTCAGAGCAGCCCCAGTGCCTTTGGACAGGGCCTCCTGTGAGCCCAAGGAAGGCATTGCTGGCCCAGGTGACCTGGTGAGGGTGGGTGGACTCAGGTGTCCCCAGGAGTCACTCCAGGGTTGTGACACACTCCAGAGGGAGCAGTGAGCTGGACCCTGGGGCCTGGCAGCTCTCACCCTCCTGGTCTGAGCAGGGTGGCAAAGGTGGGGAGAGGCAGGAGCTGATGATTTCAGCTGGGTTGGGATTCACAGGAGCTGCTGGGAATGCAGCCTGCTTCCAGGGAATGCCAGTGCTGAAGGGCTGGGGTGGATGGGGATCACTGGGGAGAGGAGACCCAGCCTTTCCCAAGTCTAATTAATGTTAATTAGCTACAATTAGTGCTCGTGACCTCTGTTGGCAGCCAAGATGGCTGACAGCAGGGACAGGCATTCCTCACTTCCACGCAATAAATCAAGCTGAAGGTGCTCAGTTATTCAGCCTATCATTTAACATTTCATTAAAGAGATCTGTGCACATGCATCAGTGCTGCTGGGGCAGCCTCAGCCCCTGCAGGAGCAGGGATGGCTCCCATCAATCCCAGCAGTGCCAGGGAGGCTCTGGATCACTGAGCTGCACCTTCCCCAGCGTCTCTCAGGTGCTGGAAACTCACCCAAGCCCAGGATTCCTCCAGAGAGTGACCCACAGTGAGATGTGGCTTGGAGAGAGGTCCCACTTGGAGGATGAGGGGCAATTCCTGAGCTGGGGACAGTCTGGAAGGTCCCTGTCGGAGGCAGGATGTTGCTTCAGCTGGGCCCTGCTTTGCCACAGTGTCTTCTCCCATCTCTTCTCCTAGGGAACAAAAGTCAACATCTTCCTCTGGTCTCTAACAGCCTTAGAAATTAGGGGAAATCACCCTTTCCTCATGGGAAGGGCTGTCCAGGGCAACATCCCTGCAGGGATTGAAAACCATGAGGATGTGGCACTTGGGGACACGGGCTAGTGCTGGGCAATGGGTGGAATAAACAGTCTGAGGGGCCTTTTTTAAGCTAAATGATTCCATGGTTCTCCTCAAGCCAGCATCATTCCCATGGCACCCTTGGGGCAGGGCTCTGCCTCTCGCTGCTGCAGGGTTTGTGCTTGGGCTGCCCATGCATCCTGTGCCCTCCCTGTGCCAGTGCTGCATGGATGAATGCCCCAGCCAGGCTGGCACACTGTATCAATCTTGTTTAATAGACTGGAAAGCTGCAGGTCGGGGGAGCAGGGTGATGGATTGCACCTTCCCCGAGCCCAGCGCCGCTGACATATAATGAAATATTTATGATTTATTCCAGCTAATAAACTGGAGTGAAGTGTGTGATGGATGTGAGCAGATGGGGGATCTGTGCATGCAGTTTTCCTGGCGTGGGGGCAGGGAAAGGTGGATGTCTGTGACGGAGAGGCAGCGCTCGGCCACCCATCCCACAGAGGGGATGGATTATCTAATTCCTATAAAAAGCCTTTAACACTTGCCTTATAATCATTTATCCACCCCACGTGGCCTTTCTCCAGCACAGGAGCCTCTGGGAATGGGAACAAACCATTTCTTTTTGCACTGGGCTTGGGAGCTTGTGCCCAGAGGGATGGGAAGAGAGGCAGAGTGACCACAGGGATGTCACTGCTGTGCCACACTCAGCAGCTTCCCAGCCCCACTGTGGCTGTGCTACCTGCAAAAAAATCCTTCCCAGGGGCTTAGGAGAGTGGTGAGACACTAAACTGCCCTGGAAAGAGCAGGAAAACTTGAAAGCACCTGAGAAATGTGACAGGCACATGGAGCTTGTGGCTGCAGGGGGATCCCGAAGCCTGTGAAGGAGCATTCCCATGGTCTGATCTGCAGGCAGGAAAACTCTGCTGAAAGGGATGGAGGAGGATGGAGGAGAACCTTCCTGCCAGCTGCCTCTGAGTGGCCACAGGGACCATCACCAGCCCTGGCTGAGCTCCTGCATGTCCCCATCCAGCTGTGGGTGCTGGGGTTGGAGACCTGCTCCTGCCAAATCCTCACCTGGCAAAGGGGGTTTGAGCTCCCACATTTTGGCTCTGCTCTCCCAGAGGTGTGGATCAGCATCAGGGTTCAGGCTCTTCATCACCTGCCTGGGCTGTTGGGCCAATCCTACCTGGAAAAGAAATCATAATTCTAATCAGTGAGGTGTGGCTGAGCTCTGCCTCAGCCTGATGGACCAGCAGCATCAGCAATGATTCCAGGGAAGTGGGAGGCAGGTAGGAGTTGATGCCAGGCTACAGCAAAGATCCAGAACCTCCTGCCCACTGCTCCTGGTGTGTGAGGCCACTCCTCATCCCACGGGGGCTCCTCCTCATCCCCAGCTGTTCCCTTTCTGCCTGAGTGGCCTCTGGATCAGTGTGCTTGGAGATCCTCTGCTGAAAGGCACCAGAGAAGGGCAAAGACTGATTATTCTGATTATTCCCACTGCCTTCCTGCAAGCTTCCTGGGGTTCTCCAGCTGGGAACTTGCTGGGTCCCCCTCCCCACATGCTGACTTGGTGAGAGCAACAATTCCAGAGGAATGCAGGAGGGTGAGTGCTCTGCTCTGCTCTTCCCTCTGGAAATGAGGGATCCTCGTGGCAGGAGAGAAGCTGACAGCAGGGAATTCCTCCTGGAATTTGGGAAAAAAACCCAAAAAAACCAACATGAAGGCTCCCAAAGGAGCAAGGTGCACTGTGTGGTCTGAAGGAGCTCTGCTGGCTGCCCATGGGTGGCACGTGGTGACTGTCCCCAGAGGAGCTGTCCTGTGTCACCTGGAGGAGTGGCTGTGAGACATTCCTGCTCCCTGTCCCCACTCTGAGGAGCACTGGGCTGGGCTCTGCATGGAGCCAAGAGTTTGCAAAAATCAGGAGTGATTCATTAACAGCAAAGAGGTCTAATAGTTGAAAGTGCTCCAAGCACATCCTCTGCTGGCATGGAGGAGCCCCCAGCATCCCTGGCCCTCCAGGCTGGAGCATTCACTGCTCAGAGCAGAAGGCTGAAATAATCAGCAAAATCATTTGCCTTTCTAAGGGGACATTTGCTGTTTCTTGGTATTTTCTGCTGTGCAGCACTTGGTCTGCTGGAGCTGTGGCAGGCATGGGGGGACATCACAGCTGCAAAGAGCCACATCCCTGGGAAGGATGCTCATGGAGCAGGCTCTGCTGGTGGCACTGGGCTGTGGGGCTCTGCTTCCAACCTGGCAGGGCTCATCCTCAGATGGGAGGAGCACCCAGGACACAGCCAAGTCAGAAACATCCCTGCTCTCAGATCAGCTGTGTCAGGACAAAAGGATTTCACTCATCTTCCCCTTCCAAGTGGATTCTCTTCTTTGCACCCCACTCAAAGGGCAACACCGACTGCCCTAACAGACCTTTGCAGTCTCCTAGAGCCCAGTACCACACCTGAAATCACCTGGGAGGCACCTGCCCGGTGCCTCTGGAGCGCTGAGCAGGAAGGAGGAGGTCCCATGGGGTAGGGAGGCAGTCCCAGGAGCCGGGGGAGCTGGTGACAGTTCTGTGACAGTTCTGTGACAGTTTGTAAATCACAGTGGCACCGCCTGCTCCGGGCCGGCTCGCACGTCTGCGCTGTCACTGCCACCAAGCTGGTGACACCTGTTAGCAAACACCTCCCGTGCTCCTGAGTGACATCTGTGCCCCAGGGCAGGATGGTGAGCCTGGCGTGGGCTCCTCCTGGGTGCTGGCCTCTCCTCATCACCCCTGTGCAAGGTTGAAGTCCTGGGCTCACAGAGCCCCAGTGCGAGGCCAGCACTGCCCCTGTTTGTCCAGCACATCCTAGAACATTCCTGACCCTCTGTCTAGACCAGGCTGAAGTCACCTGATTTACCTAAAAAGTCACTTTTTGTGCATACTTCAGCTATCTTAGAGCTCCCTGAAGCCACCCAGTGTTTCCTCTCTCCAGCCAAGGTGTTCCCTAGGTCAATAGCTGCTTGTGCCTTTGATGTGGGAATTGTGCTCTGTTTGCCAGGAACAAACCACCCTGTGGGTGAGGGTGTTGACACAGGTGAGGGTTTGATTCTGCAGCTCGGCTTGAGGAGCAAAGGGGCTCTTGTTCTCCACATCCTGAGAAGCAGCTCCAGCAGCCTCTTGGTGCCCACAAGGCCTCAGCACTCAGTGAAGGAGGTGCTCAAACTGCAGCAGAGTCCCAAGGGCCCTTTTGTGTTTGCAGTGAGGATTTTGCAACTTGAGGAACCTCCTGGCAGAAATCTCTGCAGTTTGAGTTGGGAAATGTTGGTCTCCATTGCCTGTGTCTCCTTCTGCATCTCCCTGTGAGGGTACTGAGGGCTGGGAGCAGCTTGGCCAGAGCAGCTGTGGCTGCCCCTGGATCTCTGGAGGTGTCCAAGGCCAGGCTGGGCAGGGCTTGGAGCACCCTGGGATAGTGGAAGGTGTTCTGCCCATGGAAGGGGTGGAACAAGATGAGTTTTAAAGCCCTTCCAGCCCAAACCTTCCCCTAATTCTACGTTTTTAACTGGATAAATATATCCAGAGCTGCCTGTAACTCCAGCAAAGGGCAGCCCCCACCAGCACAGAGCCTGCTCAGTATGCAGCTCAGCAGAGCCTTTAACATTTCACAGAACAGATGCCCACTGAGCATCTTGAAACAAATCCAAAGGTAGCAGTGACGGCTGCTGTCAGGGAGCAGCAATCCCACGGCCCCACGTGCCACGAGGTGCTGCTGCCACGGCTCTGTGTGCTGACAGGAGCTGGGTGCAGTGCCCCAGGCAGGCAGAGCAGGACAGGGGCTGTCAGAGACCCTCCTCTCATCAGCCAAAATTCCCTTTCTGCTGCAGCTGGCCCAGGGCAGGGAATGCTGGTTGTGGTTCTGAGCTGCATCCCGCTGGATGGAGCAGCTGGGATGGATGGGACACAGCACCATCAGCTGCCCACCAGGGATGGGGGGCTCATGGGGCAGGACTCACCTGTGACCCCAGGAGGACAGGCACTGCTGGGTTTGTGGGGCAGGGACTCACTTGTGACCCCAGGAGGACAGGCACTGCTGGGTTTGTGGGGCAGGGACTCACCTGTGACCCCAGGAGGACAGGCACTGGTGGCTCATGGAGCAGGGACTCACCTGTGACCCCAGGAGGACAGGCACTGCTGGGTTTGTGGGGCAGGGACTCACTTGTGACCCCAGGAGGACAGGCACTGCTGGGCTCATGGGGCAGGACTCACCTGTGACCCCAGGAGGACAGGCACTGGTGGCTCATGGAGCAGGGACTCACCTGTGACCCCAGGAGGACAGGCACTGCTGGGTTTGTGGGGCCAGGACTCACCTGTGACCCCAGGAGGACAGGCACTGCTGGGTTCATGGGGCAGGACTCACCTGTGACCCCAGGAAGGACAGGCACAGTCCTTGCTGTGGCTCTCAGGGCAGCGCCACTTTGGAGGTGACACTCAGCACTGCTGGGGACAGTCACTGAGTAAATTCAGCATCCTTTTGAGTGCTCTGGAGTTCCCCACTGCTGGGGAGGCAGGGAGTGCTGGATGTGCCAGTGCTCAGGCTGCCTGGGGGGCTGGGCTGGAAGCAGATGGTGCAGGGCAGAGGGGACCAGGGCTGTCCTCAGTGGATGGCATCCCCAGGGCACCCCGGGCTGTCAGCGTGGGCAGTGACAGCCAGGGCCTGCTGCTGGAGAGGAGATGGAAAGGAGGAGATGGGGGGAATTGCAGAGCTGCTCCCAGGAGCTCCCAGCAGTCACAACTATAATGTGACAGGTCCCCTGCCTGTGCTGTGCTGCCAGTGGGATGCAGGGCTCTGTGTGGGGAGCAGAACTGTCAGGGATCACTCACCCCATCAGGGCAGAGGGAAAGCAAACGTGGCTGGTTTTCCTGTGCTGACATCCCAAAGAATGACATGGGATGGGACTGTGTGCCACTGAAGCAGGGCTGAATTCCCTCTCCTCTCCCCATCTTCCCTGGGTGAATAAGCAGCTCCTGCTCCTGGCTCTCCCAGTGCCACCGTTTCATTACTGTCCCCTGTCCCACCCCACGGGATCAGGGTGCAGGAGGCAGTTCACCACAGCAGCCACAACTGCCTCCCCACCCCAAGCAACCAAACACCCAGAGAGCCCCAGTTTCAAACTTTCCCCAACTTCAGAATATTCCAGACAGCCTTCAGCATCCACGGAGTGCCAAGGGGCAGGCAAATACAGGAACAATTAATCATCCCCTGGCTGAGCTGAGCTGCTCAGGATTTTGGCAGGTGCCAGCTGAACAGGGACACAGCTCTTCTGGGGAGCAGCCTGGATTTTCAGCACTGATTCTGATGTTTCCTTGCCCTGACAGTTTAAATCTCTGGGCCTTTGCTGCACCACAGTGCCAGAGGTGAGCTGGAAATGGGGTGTGAAAACTGCATCACTGCTGGTGCCTCCTGTGGTACCTGGGCTGGGCTGATTATGGGATCACACCTGTGGGAAGGACAGGTTGGACCAAACATCTTGCTCAGGACAGGCTCATTTTCCCAATGTCATTCCCCTTTTTTTTTTTTTTTTTTTTTTTGGTGAAATCACAGAATGGTTTAGTTTGGAAGGACCTTAAAGCTCCTCTCACTCCATTTTCCACTATCCCAGGTGGCTCCAAGCCCTGTCCAAGCTGGCCTTGGACCCTTCCAGGGATCCAGGGGCAGCCACAGCTTCTCTGGGAATCCTGGCAGGGCAGGATTCCTTCCCAATATCCATCCAGCCCTGCCTTGTCGCAGTGGGAGCCCATTCCCCCTTGCAGCACCAGCAGAGTGCCAGGAGAGGCAGAGGGGGTGGAGGGAGCAGCCTCTGATGGCGCTGTCTGTTTTGCAGGAGACACAGCAGCCTACAAGGATGGAGTGTACTGGATCAAGGGCCGCACCTCCGTGGACATCATCAAGAACGGGGGCTTCAAGGTCAGCGCGCTGGAGGTGGAGCGGCAGCTCCTGGCACACCCCCACATCACAGGTGTGTGCTCCCTCCTGCTCCCTGCCCGTGCCTGGGGCCCCTCCCACACGGGGATGTTTGAACCCCTTGAACAGTTCTGCTCTCCCAGGGCCAGAGCTGAGTTAGCAGCGGCTCCTGTCTGATTTTGGGAATGAGGCTGCAATTAAATCTGCCCTGCCCTTGTGCATGACCCTGTGTAAGGGGTCAGAAGTGGTGCCCCCAGCTCCACACTGCTCTGTACGTCATCTTCCTCCCCCTTGACTCCAAATTCTCAAACCATGGAGCTTCGAGCCTTTCCCACAGTGAAAAGCTCTGTCCTTGTGTCAGCACAGCAGCCCACAGTGTTTTCCAGTGCTGACATCCCTTGGCATTTCCCTCCCACTCACACCTGAGCCCCTGCTGTGCCCCAGGAGCCGCTCAGGTCCCTGAGGGGTCCCTGCTGTCCCTGCAGACGTGGCAGTGATTGGGCCCCCGGACGTGGTGTGGGGACAGCGCGTCAGCGCCGTGGTGAAGCTGCGCCAGGGCCGGATGCTCTCCGTGAGGGACCTCAAGGACTGGGCCAGGTAAAGCCCCAGGGCAGGGGACAGGGAGAGCAGGCTCAAAGCCAGCAGTGTCCTCATGGATAGGATCACAGGGAAGGGATCTTAAAGCTCAGCCAGTGCCACCCCTGCCATGGCAGGGACACCTTCCACTGTCCCAGGCTGCTCCAAGCCCCATCCAACCTGGCCTTGGACACTTCCAGGGGATCCAAGGGCAGCCACAGCTGCTCTGGGCACCTGTGCCAGGGCCTCTTCACCCTTACTGGGAAGAATTACTTCCCAATATCTCATTATCCATCCCTGCCCTTTGGCAGTTTGAAGCCATCCCACCTTGTCCAAGCACTCCAGACAAGACCCTATAAAAAAGTTCTCATAAAAAGTCTCCTCTTTTCCCATCTGAACAAGCCCAGCTCTCTCAGCTTTTCCTCATAGGAGAGATGCTCACTATGCCTTAGGTGGCTTGCTCATCCCTGAATCTGGTGCCAGGAACATTGGTGACCCAGCCAGGGGATCCCTCCATCCCCCACCTGCAGCCCTGGGGATCCCCCAGGCTGTTCTGGGGGTCCCTGGTGCCGGGCAGGGGGCTTTGCCCAGGCCCCCCTCCCAGCGCGTTCCCTGCACGGCTCTTCCGTGGCTGTCCCCAGCCCTGTGACAGGGACGTGGCTGTCCCCAGCCCCGTGACAGGGACGTGGCTGTCCCCAGCCCCGTGACAGGGACGTGGCTCCGGTGCCCTTGAACGCGAATCCCCCGCAGGGTCCGGCTGCGCTCCCTGCCCAGCCCGCCCCCCCCTCTCGCCCTGTCTCTCCCCTTTATTTTTTATGTCACTTAGGCTGGCTGGGCCCCTGTTCTCGCACTCCCTGGCAGGAGACACATGTCCCTCTTCAGAGTGATTCATTTTGCGGCTTTCTCCTTCCCCGGTGCTCCGCGGCGACAGGCGCCATCCCGAGTTAGCGGCTCCATATGGCCGGGCGCTGGTGGCGGTGGCGGGGGGAGGCGGCCGGCCGGGGCTCCGGGGGCTCGGCAGCCTTGGCACCTCGCCTTGGAGCCAGTGCCAGGCACGGCCGCGGGTTGGTGGCACACGGGCAGCAGAAGGCAGGAGAGCCCCCCCTGCGCTCGGGATGGGGCTGTGATCAATGATCAGTCACCCATCCCCCGGGGGGGACTCACCTGCGGCCCCTCGGGGCTGGCACCAGGGGCACGTGGGGCCCTGCACTGCCGAGTGATGTCCCTGCCCTGGGGACAGTCACTGCTGCAGCCGAGGGGTCCCCAGGGATGAGCTGGGAACAAACATCAAACATCCCAGCACATCTCCGGGGAACTGAGCCTAAATGGGCTCCTGGGGCGTGGGTGGGGGTCCCAGGTGGGGCTGGTTGGGCTGTGGGTGCTCCTGGGAAGGCTCAGCTGGTGCTGCCCAGCTGTGACAGCCCAGTTTGGTGTTCCAGGGACACCATGGCTCCCTACGCCATCCCGACGGAGCTGATCGTGGTGGACGAGATCCCGCGCAACCAGATGGGCAAAGTCAACAAGAAGGAGCTGCTGAAACGCTTTTACCCAGCCTAGGGCCCACCTGGGAGGGTTTGGCCCTGATCCAGGGCATTCTGCCCCCGAGGAGGAGCCAGGGGATCATCCCTGGCAGCTCTGGCTCAATCAGGCCCTTGATTCATGTCCAATAAAAGTAGGATTTGTCCCTCCCGGCTGAGCTGAGCCAGAGCTGCAGAGTTGGGGTTTCCTTGTGGGGAGCCCTTTGCAGGAATCACAGAATCACAGAATGGTTTGGGTTGGAAGGGACATTAAAGCCCATCCAGTGCCACCCCCTGCCATGGGCAGGGACACCTCCCACTGTCCCAGGGTGCTCCAAGCCCTGTCCAACCTTGGACACTTCCAGGGATGGGGCAGCCACAGCTGCTCTGGGCACCCTGTACCAGGACCTCCCCACCCGCACAGGGAATGATTTCCCAGCAGAAATAAAGAATAAATCTAAAATCACACATTAATACTGACTGTGTTATCCAGTGCATCTGCCACCACCAAGTGCCCCCAGTGCACTATTGATGAATCCCACCTTTCAACGTGGGAGTTTGTCCTGTTTGACTCCACACATGAGCTGCCAGCCCCAGGGGGTCCAGTGGGGCCCCGGTTGGGTCCATCTGCTCTGGTCCTGTCCAGTGCTGAGAGGGTGACAGGCAGCTCCAGCTTTCCCAGCAGCTGATGGGGCTCTGGAAGCACCAAGGAGGGCAGGAGGAACAAGGAGCATGAGTAATTACAGGGATTCCTTTGTTAGGGTCACGAGAGCCCCAAAAATCTGGGAGGAGATGAGAGGGGACCATGGCAGGCACATGGTGCTGAGCAGAGCAGGCAGGGAGGGGCTGGGATGAGAGTGGGGCTGGGGAAAAGGGGAAGGGGATGTGGATTGGGGATTGGGACAGGATTTCTCCAGCCCACTGCACAGGGCTCTGGCCATGGGCCTGCTCTGTCCATCCCTACACCCTGCCCACAGTGATCTCCTGGATTTCCATACTTCAGGCTCAAAAGGACTTGAGACGGGGACACGAGGGACACCCAGAGCTCCTGAGGCACCTCTCAGTGTCTGTCCCACGTGGCAGGCACAGGGACACACACGTGTGCAGCCCAGCAGCAGCGGGAGGGCCCGAGCCCATCCTTTGTTAAAACATCAACGATGCAGTAAATTTTTTAACTTACCAAATAGATCAATATCAAATTATCATGTCTCGCATTCATAACTCTTAAGCAAGCAACAATGGAGAGAGACAAGGTCACTGGAGAATAAATAGCAGCAAAAGCTCTTAATGATCTATCATTCTCGACAACCCCGGGCACCCCGCACCAGCCCGGTGACAAGATCATTAATAAAACTCTGCAGGAACGCTATCGATTGCCGTGATGGATGATCACAGGTAGCAAATACTGTAAAACACCTGGCTGTCACACACAGAATGAGGAGTTTGACTCACACCTCGGCAGGGACCTGCCTGGGGCTCTGCCAGGTTTGCTCCTCGGGGATTTCCACAGGGAGGGGGTCAGGGGTGACCCCGGTTTGGGGCTGCCATCCCTGCTGGACCCTCCTGCTCCCAGCTCCACTCCCACACTGCTGTTCCTCTCTGTAGGTGGGGCCTGTTAATTGAAAGCCTCATTGAAACTCCCGGTCACAGTGGCTGTGCGGGAGCTGAGCTGGATGAGAAGGGGTGACCTGGTGGCACTGGATGAACCTGGGGACCTCCAGGAACACCAACACGTCCAGCACCGTGGGGATGGATGGGATCCCAGGGCCGTGGGCTCTGCTCCCCCCATGCTGCATCCCTCGGGGTGCAGGGGGGGCTCTGCGTGTCCCCCCAGCTCCAGGCGCTTCTCTTGCCAGCCACATCGCCATTGACGGCGGGATCATATGTACACAACCATTCAATTACCCCGTAATGGCTGCAGGCGATTAAGCCATCAATCTCCTTCATTAGGGCCTGCCAGGCCCGGCCCAGCATCACCCAATAAAACCATTAAAACAACAACAACAACCACCCAAAGCAGCAGCTTTAATGCATTGACCGTAACCTCAGCCCGTGACAGCGCTGGGGGTGTCCCCCAGCTGGGGACCCCCTCACCCCGAGGAGGCTTTGCCCTGCTGGGGGTCCCCAGGGAGCTGGGGGCTGCCCACCCCTCTGTGCCCCCCCAGCTCAGCACGCCAGGACCTGCTCTAGCACTTTATAGCTGACATTATCTTTTATTGCCATATAAAATCCAAGCTCCGGTGGCTTTATGGGGCTGTGCTGGCGTGTGGCACCTCTGCACTCCCAACTGCTCCCTCTGCCCCCCCTGGGCACTGCCCTGACTCCCCCCGGGCGCTGGGGTCACAGCTGGTCCCACAGCACCACACCACACCTGAGGGACACGACTGGTGCCACACTGGGGTCACGGCAGCTCCAGCTGCACCTCACCCTGGGGATGCCATTGTCCCAGCACACAGTGGGGAACGACTGGCCCCAACACCCGTGAGTGACGCTTGCACTGCTGGGCAGGTCAGGGGAGGGGGAGCCCTCCAAAACCGGGTGACCCAGCACCCAGAGCAGCACGGCAAGTCGCAGTCCCCGGCTGGCCAACATTTGTGAGACCCCAAATCCCGGGAGCCGCGGTTTGCAGGGGCAGGGGGCGTCAGTGCAGGGCCAGCAGGGCCGGGTGTCGCTGCCGTGCCCCAGCCGTGGCCGTGCCACCGGCAGCCCCGTCCCCAGGAGCGGGGCTGAGCCCTGTCAGAGCCATCACGTCCGCCAGCCCCGCGCGGTGCCGGTGCCAGGGAACATCTGCTCGGCTGCCGCGGCTGGCAGGGGCGGGGGCGGCCGCCAGGACCCCCGGCCAGCGCCGCCGGGGCCGCTCCTCGCCCTGACACTGATGTGGGGTGACGGGGCGGCGGGGGGACGGACGGCACCGGACAGACAGACGGGCAAGTGAGCGCCGCTGCCCCCGCCACGGCCCAGCCCCGCCGCGGGTCACCCGTGCCCGAGGCTCACCCGCTCACGACGCGTCCTTGGGGACAGCGACAGCCCTGCCACCACCTCAGCTCCTGGCCATGGACGGGACATGTCCCGCAGCCCTCCTCCCCTATCCCTTTTCCCACGCCTCGTTCCCCATCCAGTGCTGGTGACCCGCACCGAGGGCACCCAGGACATTTATCCCCGAGGAAGGGACAATGCCGGGCAGGGTCGAGGTGGTGCCACCAGTGTCACCGACACATTTGCACTTCCTTACCCAGCCCGGGACGCGGTTTCCCGGGAGGGCAGGAACTCCTCGACCCCTTCGCCCTGCCCGGGGGTCGTGGGTCTCCATCCCGGCTGCACCGGGACCCCCGGCACCCCGCGCCGGCGGGCGGGGGACGCTCCCGGTGCGGCAGCGCGGGTTGCGAGGACGGCCGGGAGCGGGGCCGGTGGCCGGGACGATGCTGCCACCTGGTGCCACGGCACGGCGGCGGCGCCGGGACAGACACCGGGGGTCGAGGGAGACACCGGGACCGGGGTCGGGGGAAACACCGGGACCGGCCGCGGAGTCGGGGGAGACACCGGGACCGGCTGCGGGATCGCGGGCAGCACTGGGACTGCCCGAGGGGGTCGGAGAAAGCACCGGGACCGGGGGGTCGGGGGGCAGCGCCGGGACAGGCAGCGGGGGCCGAGAGCCTTGTCGGGACTCCCGGAGCAGCCCCCGCCCGGTCGGGACCCGCCAGGCCCGGGAGACGCGGGACGCTGCCGGTCCCTCTCCCGACTCCGCACTGGGACGGGCCCCGACGACAGCACAGATGGCACCGGCACCGGGAACGGCCGGGGACGGACGGGCGGGCTCGCCCCGACGGGAGGTGCGGCCGAGCGGGGCGGGAAGAACCGATCCCGATCCCGATCCCGATCGCTGTCCTGATCGTGGTCCCGGTCCGGGTCCAGGCTCCTGTCCCACTGTCGGTGTCGGAGCCTGTCACGGTCCCTGTCCCTGTCCCTGTCCCTGTCCCTGTCCCTGTCCCGGTGCCGTTGCCGGTCCTTGTCCCGGTGCCGGAGCAGCGCGGGGACAGCGGGCCCGGTTCTCCCCTTCCCGCCCCGTCGCGGCATCCCCGGAGCGCGCCCGGCGGCAGCTGCCGCGTTCCGCCCGCCCTGCCCGGGGCTCCGCACCCCCGACCCGGCCCCCATTCCCCCGGCCCGGCCAGCGGGGACCCCCCCGCGCCCCTGCATCCCCCCACGGCCCCCCCACGGCCCCCGTCGGGCCCCCCGGGCCGGGCAGGGCAGGGGCTGCGGGCCGCGGGCCGGGGGCGGCGGGGCCAGCTGCCCGCGGGGGGGTCCGGTGCCCGCAGCACTTGTGCTGTCACTCAGCCAGGGCCGCCGCTATTTTAGCTCGGGGCCGGCGGCCGGGCTGTGCCCCGCTCCGCCATGGGCCCCCCGCTCCTCCTCGCCTGCCTGCTCGCCCCGCTCTGCGCTCAGGTAAGGGCTGGGGGACACCGGGACTGCGGGGGGACGGGGGGCACCGGGCGGGACGGGGACCCCCGAGCCCCAGGAGGGCTGGCCGGGATGGGGAGCCTGCCCGCGGAGCCGGGGGTCGGCCGGAGCCCAGACCTCGTGGAAACTCATCCCTGGGGGCAGCGGGGATGGGGCTGGGGGCGATGTGGGCTCGGAGCCCCTCTTGAGGCGCTTCCCACCCCACAGATGGCGGCGGCAGGGGGGGGCCTGCGGCTCCGGCACATTGCCTGCGCCTGGACCGGGATGGGCTGGGATGGGATCGGGGGCAGGGTTGGCCGCTTAAAGACACCCTGCTCCTCTTCTTCCCACCCCAGCTGTGGTCCCAGGGCTCCCTGCACCCCCCGGTCCACTCAGCCCCCCCCAGAGCCCCTCATCCTCATCTCAGGCCTGAGCCACGCGGGGCCGTTGGGGTTCTGGCCTGGAGCCTGTGCTCGGCTGCTTCAGGGCAGGGGAAGGAAAGGGGATCAGCCCCACAGGAATGGGGCCCCCAGCGTCCCCCCCTCACATCCCGATCCCCTCCAGCTCCAGCGGCCCCCAGGGACGGGCGGGGGGCTTCTCCTGCTGGAGGAGGGAGCAGAGAAAGGCCTGGAGGCCACAGCGCAGCCCCCGAGCCTCAGAACCAGCCCCTTGTCCTGCCCGCCCCGTGGGGCTGGGACAGAGCCCCCCTCCCCACACCGCCCTCCCGGGGACCCCCGGCACAGTCAGCCCCACTGCCCCCTTCCCCTGTCCCCCATCGGGGCACACGCGGCCCCTGGGGCTCCAGGGACCCCCCGGCAGCCCGCGGTGCAGGCACAGCTGGGCACAGATGTGGGTGTGAGGCCGGCACTGCCCAGAGGCGCTCCCTCCTCGGGGCGGGGACAGCGCCTGTGCCCGGGCCCAGGACGGGGCTGACGCAGAGCTGGGGGTCGGTGGCTGCATGCACACCTCTCTGTCCCCTCCCCACCCCAGCTCCCACAGCCCCATGGCTCCAGGGCCCCCACAATCACCCCAAATCCCTGACCTCAGTCCTGCACAGCCCCATAACCCATCTTTGCCCCTACACCTCCCTGACCCCACTGCAGCCCACCAGAACTCCTGTTCCCCTTGTTTCCATCCTGAACCTCCCCTCACTGCCCCCAGCTCCACCCCAAGCCCCCAGCTCCCTCTGCCTCCCCCAGCACCCCAGCCCTGTCCCACAGGGTCACACTGACAGCCCAGATTCGTCCCTGACCCCCCAACCCTCTCTGCCACATCCATGTGGTGACAGTGACATGGGGGGCAGGCCATGGTGGGTGCTGCCTGCCCGAGGTACCCCCCCTTCCCCAGGGTCCTGTGGGGCACAGCCCATGCCCAGGGCACCACCAGGGCCATTTGTGGGGCAGCCTTTCCTGGTGAGCCCAGCAGGACACCCATCACCCCCACACCAGGGTGCCAGGGGACACTGACACAGAGCTCCTGGGGAAGCTGGGTGGTCTCTGCGTTACCCCAGACCCAACCCCAGCCCCATCAGGGGCACCCAGCACCGTGTACCCCACTGTGCACACCCAGCCCAGGTGCAGCTCCCTGCCCACTGCCCGGGGTCTGGGGGTCTCTGGCAGCACCGTGTCCCCCCAGGGTGCCAGCCCAGCCCAGGCAGGAGCTGCAGCCCCCCAGGCCTGGGGGCAGCACGAGGCCCCTCGGAGGGTGAAGAGGGCCTGGGTGATCCCCCCCATCAGTGTCTCCGAGAACCACAAGCGCATCCCCCACCTCCTGGTGCAGGTAGGTGAGAGCCCCCCAGCCTCTCTCGCAGAGTGGGGGCACCCTGGGCAGGGGGATTGCACAGGGGCACCCCAGAGGGGCACAGACCCCAGCCTGGGACCCCCAGCCCTGATTTTCCTGGGGCAGATCAAGTCAGACAAGCAGCAGCCCGGAGGGGTGATCTACAGCATCAAAGGGCCGGGGGTGGATGAGGAGCCCCTGGGCATCTTCTCCATCGACAAGTTCAGCGGGAAGGTTTTCCTCAACGCCATGCTGGACCGGGAAGAGCACGACCGCTACCGGGTAAGGACGGCCCTGGGTGCCCACAGCCCCTCCCTGGGTCCCCAGGCAGACCCCGACCCCCCACTCTGCACCCACAGCTCAGAGCCTTCGCTCTGGACCTGGGCGGGGTCACCCTGGAGGAGCCCACGGACCTGGAGATCATCGTGGTGGACCAGAACGACAACCGGCCCCTGTTCCGGCAGGACGTGTTCACCGGGCGGGTGGTGGAGGGGGCTGAGCCAGGTGGGTCCGCCCGGGGGGCTGGGCTGGGCCGGGCCGGGCCGGACTGGGCCGGGCTGGGCTGAGGGGACCGAGCAGCCCCGAGGCAGCACCCACCGGGCGCTCCTGGCCCACAGGGACCTGCGTGATGACGGTGGATGCCACCGACGCCGACGACCCCGACACGGACAACGCGGCCCTGCGCTATTCCATCCTGGAGCAGGGCGCTGCGGGAATGTTCAGCATCAACGCCACCACGGGGGAGATCTGCACGGCACGGCCCGGCCTCGACCGGGAGGTACCGGGGTGGGGACACCGCGATGGGACTGGGCGGGCACCGGCACTCGGGGCAGCCACGGGCACCCCACATGGGGAAACCACAGCTCGGTCCATGAGCGTGGAGACAGGGTGGGTGAGCAGAGCTGGGGGATCTCGGTGCTCCCTGGGGCCTGGGGGGCTCAGCTCTGGCCCCCCGTTCCCCACAGACCATGGGGGTGTACAACCTGACGGTGCAGGCGGCCGACATGTCCGGGGACGGGCTGACCACCACGGCCATGGCCGTCATCTACCTGGAGGACATCAACGACAACGCTCCCGAGTTCACCAAGGAGGAGGTACCAGCTGGGACGTGCCGGGGTCAGCGGGGCGGGAGCTGCCCCGCCGGGGATCTGCAGCATCCCAAAGGGGCACAGTCCAGCCCTGCTCCGCTCTCCCCCAGTTCTCCATGGAGGTGGAGGAGCAGGCGGCCGGCGTGGACGTGGGCAAGGTTTTTGTGCACGACAAGGACCTGGCGGGCTCGCCCAGCTGGTTGGCCAAATTCACCATCCTGGAGGGCGACCCCGAGGGCGCCTTCGCCATCCGGACCGACCCGCACACCAACGACGGCGTGCTCTCCGTGCTCAAGGTGGGCAGGGGCAGCCGGGGGTCCCCGGGGCTCTCAGGGCTCGGCTGACCCCCGGCCCCTCCCACAGCCGCTGGACCACGAGGTGCGGGACCGCTTCGAGCTGACGGTGTCGGTGCAGAACGAGCGGCCTCTGGAGCCCTCGGCCCCCGGCAGCCCCCGGGCTCTGGCCACGGTGCGGGTGCGGGTGCGGGACGTCAACGAGGCGCCCGCGTTCCGCGAGAACCCGCGGCGGATCAGCGTCCTGGAGGGGACACCCCCAGGCACCGCCATCACCACCTACACCGCCAGCGACCCCGACACCCACCAGCTCCAGAGCCTCTCGTGAGTCCCGCTCCCCTCGCACGGCCCCGGCAGCCCGGGGGCGATGTCTCACGCAGCCCCTCGCCCACAGCTACGCGCTGCTCTACGACCCCGCGGACTGGCTGCAGATGGACCCTCACGCCGGCACCGTCCGCACCAAGCGGGAGCTGCTGCACCCGTCCGCCTTCCTGCAGGGCGGCTGGTACATCGCCCTGGTGCTCGCCCGCGACGATGGTGAGCCCCACGGTGCCCCCGCCGGCCCCGCTGCCCCCGCTGCCCCCGCTGACCCCCGTGCTCTGTCCGCAGCCGAGCCCCCGCTCTCGGCCACCGGCACCCTCTCCATCGAGATCCTGGAGGTGAACGACCACGCTCCGCAGCTGCAGCCGCCGGCCGGGGTGCTGTGCGGGCGGCCGGGCCGTGGGGGGACCCTGCTCCTGGGGGCCACCGACGATGACCGCCCCCCCCATGGAGCCCCCTTCCACTTCCAGCTCAGCCCCCAGCACCCGCAGCTCGCCCGCAACTGGAGCCTCGCCCGCTTCAATGGTGAGGGTCAGCCTCAGGGAGGGGGGGACGCTGCACAGAGGGTCCCGCTGACCCCCTGCCCACCCCGCAGTGACCCACGCCGTGCTGGCCGTGCTGGCCGAGCTGCCCGAGGGGCCCTACTCGCTGCCGCTGCTGCTCCGGGACTCGGGGACGCCCCCGCGGGAGCAGCAGCAGCTGCTGAACGTCTCCGTGTGCCACTGCGGCCGCGACGGCACCTGCCTGGACGGGGCTCTGGCCGCGGCCAGCGCCGGGGCCGGCATCACCCTCGGGGCGCTCATGATCATCGTGGGCAGCACCATCCTCCTCCTCGGTGAGTGGGGCCCCCAGCGTCCTTCCCCCATCCCTCCGCCCCAGCCCCGTGCTGGTCCTGGCCACCCCTCCCGAGCCCCACCAGCCCATTCTGTCACCTTGACCCCCACCCAGCAGCCCCTCCTGGGCCTGGCCTCCCACCCAACCGCACCCACGACCCTCAACACCTCCCCCTACCCAGCAGCCCCTCCTGACCGCAATCCCGACCCCGTCATTTCCCTCACTGTCCATCCCACCCCAGTCCCACCCCAATCCCTGCGTCCACCCCTTCCCTCCTCCCAGCCCGACTGCATCCCACCCCGGCCATCACCCCGTGCCTGCCGTGCCTCCCGATGCTCACACGCGTGTCCCGTGTCCCCGCGGTGTCCCCGCGGTGTCCCCGCAGTGCTGGCGGCTCTGGGCGCTGCGCGGGTGCGCGGCCGCCGCCGGGCCCTGCGCAAGGGGCTCCTGCAGCGCTCTCGGGACGACATGCGCGACAACATCCTCAACTACGATGAGCAGGGCGGGGGCGAGGAGGACCAGGTGAGCAGGGCCCGTGGCAGGGCGGTCCCGGGGGGCTCAGCCCTGCACCTCTAAACCCCTCCCGGCCCCGCAGGACGCCTACGACATCAACCAGCTCCGGCACCCCGAGCTCTTCTCGCCCCGGGCCAAGCCCCCCCTGCGCAGGGATGCCCCGCTCAGCTCCGGGACCCCCATGGCCCCCCGCAAGCTGCCCAGCAGCCCCTCGGACATCGAGGATTTCATCAATGAGGTGGGTCCAGGCCCGGCAGCCCCCACCAGTCCCCGGTCACCGGGGGGCTGACGGTGACCCCCTGTCCCCGCAGGGGCTGGAGGCAGCTGACAGCGACCCCAGCGTGCCCCCCTATGACACCGCCCTCATCTACGACTACGAGGGCTCGGGCTCGGTGGCCAGCCCGCTGAGCTCCATCGTGTCCAGCCTGACGGACGAGGACCAGGACTACGACTACCTGAGCGAGTGGGGGCCCCGCTTCCGCCGCCTGGCCGACCTGTACGGGCACTAGCGGGGAGGGGGCAGGAGGGGACACCCCAGTGCCCGGGGACGGGCTGGGGCAGGGAGGGGCAGCGGGCAGCTCACACACACACGCAGGAGATGCCCAGAGCTGCGGCTTCACGAATGGACCCGCACAGGATGCCCGGCTGGAGCGGCTTTGCACACGCGTGTGCAACGAGAGGCCGCCGTGCAGGGGGTGCGCGCCCACGCACCCCGCAGAGCCCAGCTCAGCAAACCTGGGGGGGGCGCCCGAGTGAGCCCCACACAGCTGGGGAGGGGGCGAGGAGACCCCTGGGCACCCCCATAATAAAGAGCGGGGGTCGGTGGCGGGGGTGCGCGACCCCCCCCCACACCAGTAGAAACAAGGCACTTTTATTGGGAGCCGGCAGCACCCCCGGGGGCTTCACCTCCGCCCCAGGGCCCCCAGCACCGCCGCTCCCGGGGCGGGGGTCCCTGCTCAGCCCCCCCGCAGCACGGGGAGCCCCAGGGCCACGGCTACAGCTCGCGGGGGGGGTCCGGGGAGCGCAGCGTCCTCTTGGTGGAGGCGGCCAGGCGGGAATAGTCGTGGGGGAGGGCGTGGGGGGCCAGCAGGGGCAGGTGGTCCTCGCGGGGGGGGCGGCGGAACAGGGGCGGGCGGCGCTGGCTCTCGCCGTCCTGCAGGGACTGGGGCAGCGCCCGGCCCTGGCTCTCGGGCAGCAGCATGATGCTGAGCACGGCCAGGATGGCGAAGGAGGCGAACACGACGTGGTGCAGGAAGAAGCCGCGGCTGTTGGGGATGGCGGTGATGGGCGCCGCGGCTTTGCCCACGAAATTGGCGCCCACGACCAGGCCCAGGCCGGCGCCCCTGCGGGGGGAACGCGCTCAGGGGGGCTCTGCCCGGGCCCCCCGCTCGGGGGGAGCACAGGAGGGGGGCAGCTCCCCCTTACCTGACCACGGTGGGGAGAACCTCGCTGGCAAAGAAGATGCTGAGCATGGTGACGGCGTGGGAGGCGGCCGTGCCCACCACGGACAGCGTGAGGACGATGAGCTCCAGCAGGTCTGCGGGGGGGTGAAGCACATCAGGGGCAAACCCCGCATCCACCCCTCCTCCCCGGGCTGGGGCGGGGTCCCGGGGGTCCCGCGGGGGTCCTACACTGGGTGAGGGCCAGCAGCAGGAGGGAGGAGATGCCGGTGAGCACGGTGCAGAGCAGGAGGATGGCGCGGCGCCCGAAGCGCTCGGCCGTCAGGCACACGAAGAGGCAGGCGGCCGCCTCGGTGCCCAGCAGCGCCAGGTGCGAGGAGAAGAAGTGCGGCAGGTGCGGGACCAGGTTGCGGGTGAAGCAGTGGCGGATGCCGGAGCCGATGAACCTAAGGGACAGCGGGGTCAGGGTCGGCGAGCGGCACCCCCTGGTCCAGGCTCACCCCGCCGGCACCCCCGGCGCTCACGCCGCGAAGCCGAGGATGACGCCGTTCTTCCAGATGACCCTGGTGCCGCAGATCTCGCACACTGAGTGGAACCGGGGCCGCGGGGGCCCCTCGGACAGCGCCTCCAGCTCTGCCGGGAGAGGGGAAACCGGGATAGAGCCGGCTCTGCTCCAGCACCCCGCAGCCACGGCTCGGGGATGGGGCCGGCGGCGCTCGCAGCGCCCCACGCACCCGCCAGGAGGCTGTCCTGGGGACAGTTGTCTTCGGCCAGCGCCTGCAGGGTCTTCCTGGCCCTCTCCAGCTGCCGTGTGGCCAGCAGCCAGCGCGGCGACTCCAGCAGCAGGGCCGGGCACCTGCGGCACGGGTGTCAGGTCACGGGGCTCCCCACGGGCCTGGCCACCCTCCAGCACCGACCTTCCCACCTGGCTTCAAAGCAACGCTGCCCAGAAACCCTCAGCTTCAAACCTGAGCAAACATTTACCCAGGGTGGGGGGGTTCCCCTCCTCTGGAGAGCCCCGGGGGGGCTTTGATCCCCACCGCGGCCCCGGGCGGGGTGTCCTGGGCTGGGAACAGCTTGGCACCAGCCCCGGGGCACAGCCCAGCCCCACGCAGCCCCCTGCCCGGGGGTCCTTACCACCAGCTGGCGGCCAGCAGGGCCAGGATCATGGTGACAGCGCCCTGCAGCACCCGCCAGTCCCGGCAGAGCAGGGCCAGCCCCGGCAGCAGCAGCTCCCCGGCCATCCAGAAGAACCCGGCCACCATCGTCACCCCCAGGCGGTGGGGGGGGTCACACAGCTCCAGCCCTGGCAGGGGGCGAGGGGGCCACAGTGGGTGCCAAGGACACGGGGCATCCTGCACCCTGGAACACCCTGGATTCCAGCCCATCCCACACCCCAGGGCATCCTGGAGCATCCCCAGCCCCCAGACCCCTCGGGATGCCCCCTCACGCTCACGTGCCACGTAGAGGCTGAGGAAGGCTCCGGCCAGCGCGGCCCCAAAGAGCAGCCGCGCCACCAGGACCGTGAGGAAATCCACGGCCAGTGCCACGCCGAGGCCCACGGGCACGGCCAGCGCCAGGGACAGCAGGAAGGTGGGACGGCGGCCGAACCTGCCAGGGACGGGCTGTGAGGGGCTGGGCACGGTGCCCCCTGCCCGCGGGGGCTGCCCAGGGACCCCCTTTACCTGTCACAGGCCAGGCCAGCGGTGACACTGCCCAGGGTCCAGCCCAGCAGGTGCGTGGTCTGTTCCAGGGGCACCTTCCAGCGCGAGGCACACACCAGGTCCCACTGCGGGGACACGGCGGGGAGGTGTCAGCTGGGGGGCTTGGCAGACCCCCTGGCACTGCCCACAGGGCTGGGATGGATGGGGCTGCAGGGCTCCTGGAGAGCCCCCACCCCACAAACAGAAATGTGGGGACAGATGTGAGGGGACAGTACTGACGATTCCACCCTCAGCACCCTTCCCCAGGCACCCCCAGCCAGCCCCAACCCCTCCAGGGATTCACTGCTGTCCCTGCACACCCAGGGCTTTCCCGTGGGATCCTTTCCGGACCCCCCAGTTTGTTCCCCCCGACTCCTCTCAGGTATCCCCCCCAGAAGGTTCCCAGCCCCTCCCTCAACCCCTCCTTTACCCACGGACCCCTCCAGCGCCGCAGACCGCCCCAGGCCGAGGGTCCCGCACTGTCCCCAGCCCCGGCAGGCCCCGGTCCGGCACCCCCGTGCCCACCTGCGTGACGAGGTTGGCGCGGAGGCCGGCGGCGGGCAGCGCGTAGTGCCAGCCGCGGGTGCAGGGCCCGGTGCCGTTGGGCCGGGCGCTGCCGGGGGGGTACCGGTACAGCTGGCAGGGGCTCCAGCCGCCGCGGAGGCGCGGCACGGCGGCGCGGAGCAGCGCGGGGCCGCCCAGGCGGCGGAGCGGCGGCGGCAGCAGCGCGGGGTCGGGGCGGCAGCGGTGCGGGGGCTCCGCGCCCAGCGCCCAGCCCAGCGCCCAGCCCAGCGCCAGCGCCGCGCACGGCGCCCACCCCCCCGCCGCCCGCCGGCCCCGTGGCCGCGACCCCCCGAGCGCCATCGCCACCGCCACCGCCACCGCCACCGGCACCGCCACCGGCACCCGCACAGCGCGGCCAGGCGGGGCGGCACCGGCCGGACCCGCCCCGCGGCACCGCCCCGACGGCTCCCTCCGGATCTGACCCCCAGCCCCGGCTCGGACCCCCCTAGCCCCGGTTCTGACACCCCCAGCCCCGGTTCGGACACCCAGCCCCGGTTCTGATCCCCCCAGCCCCGGTTCGCTACCCCACAACACGAGGCTCAGTCCTGCCCGGTCTGATCGCTTCTCAAGGCTCGTTTGTCTCCCCAGCCCGGTTCCCAAACCCCAGCCCCGGTCCCGGTCCCTGTCCCGGTTCACTCCCCCCAACCCTGGCCCCAGGTCCCGCTGCACCCCCAGCCTGGTTTGCCCCCCCCAAGCCCCCCAGTTTGGCTCTCCAAGCCCCACTCCCCCAGCTCAGCCCCAGTTTTCCCTCCCCCAGCCCCGGTTCACTGCCCCCACCCCAGCTCAGCCCCCCCTCTCCATGGTGCTCCTGACCCCTCTCAGTGTTGGGGGTGTTGGGGGTCCTGGGGTGCAGCCGGGGGTTCCAGGACCCATCTGGGAACAGCCACAAATGCACCCAGGTCCCCCCAAACCTCAGAGGGGGCCAGTGGAATCTGTGACACCCCCTCTAGGAAGGGAACGTGTTGGCACCCAGCACCATGTGAGCCCGTGGGAAGAGCCAACAGAGCAGCCAAACTGCAAACAGGCTTTACTTCCCTCTTCCTTCTAAAATTTACTCACAAATGTGATTTCTGGGGGCAGCAGCATCACTCGGTGCTCAGCTTCAGACCTGCAATGGTGGAAAAACTCCCATCTGCAAAATCACATTGAAAGCCACATTGAAAAATCACACTAAAAAAATCCTATCTGCATTGTTTTACCTCCCTCTGAGGGATCCACACCCCCACACACATCTGGGAGTTGCACCATGAGGAAAACTGACCCTGGAGACTCCCAAGGTCACCAGCACCCTGGTCAGATGAGCCTGTGGGACTTTCCAGCTTTACAATGCTCATGAAAGGCCTCTCTGTGACTACAGAGACAAATGTATGGCTGTTTAGCAAAATAAAGACCAGGGATGGAAATTAATCCAAGAACAATTGTTACCTGTGGCTGCTTTCTTGAAACCTCTGACACAGGAGCAGCCCCTGGTCCCAGCATTGGTTCCACAGCCCAGGAAAAGGGTGGAGGGAAAAATCCCTCTGGCTGCAGCTGGGACATGGCACTGCCCGTCCTGCTGTGGCTGTGTGAGCCCCAGTCCTGGTGCCAGCAGTGCCAAGGCAGGGGCTGAGGGCTGGGCAGGGGACAGTGGGACCCCCTGGCTCTTCTGAAGCTGCTGTGATGCGTTGGAGTGAAATCCTCCAGGATCCCCCTGCCCCCACTGTGGAAAATTCCTCAAGTGGCTGCAAAGCCGGCAGCAGTGAGGGGAGCTGGGGGCTGAATCCAGGGGTGCCCTCTGGTCCCCAACAGAGGGAGCTGGAGAAGCCAGAGCTGGCAGTGGGGTCTGTGGGGGCACCTCTCGCTGCTGGCCGGGGCTGGCAGCTGCAGCCACCAGGAAAGGCTGGGCAGCAGCAGGAGGGAAGGCACTGAGGTCCTGGAAAGGCACCGGGATCTGCCTCCAGCTGCATCCCTGAGCTGCTGAGTGAGGACTGAGTTTGCCTGGATCCACCCATCCCTGTCCAGACTCTGCAACCCCAAAACACCATCTCTTGCTCAGTGAATTCACCAACACAGGGGGGTGCCCTCTCCCCATGACCCACCCCTGGAGGGTTCCAATCCCACTGCACACAGAGAGACACAGAAAAGAAAGAATGAAAATCATAGAACAGTTTGGATTGGATGGGACCTTAAAGCTCATCTTGTTCCATCCCCTGCCATGGGCAGCTGATCTGAGCAACCTTTTCCTTGACAGGGAAACTGCTGCCCAGGGTGAACTATAAATACAAAGATAATTTTAATTAATTTATTTATTTCTTTACACATAACTGAAAGTGATGTTACAGTACATAAGTTATTTACAACTGTGCAGTAATGTGTTGCAAAATAAATTATCTAGAAGGCAGCAAAAGTACATTGTTAATGTATATAAAAACTGTACAGCATTTATGGGATACAATTTTTCTTTATATGAGTATTGGCTCTGTAGTGTTTTCAAGTTATGTTCTCAGAAAGAGAAACGAAATGCCCAAGATTAAAGGAAAAAATATATAAACCACGTGGATTTTACTCCATTAAAAACACAGTTGGCAAAGTCCTTTCTCTGCGTCGCCGTCTCCCCGGCCGTGCCGCCCCGGCGGCTCCTCTGCCCGTCCCCAGCGGCTGCTGCGGGGCCACCGGCACATCCCGGAGCTGTCCCTGCTCCGGAGCCGCCGCTGCCCAACTTGGACACTGTCCTTTTGTTTCTAATTGTTGGTTGGTTTATTTTTTTTTTTTGTGATTTTTTTTTTGTAGCATTTTTTTTGTTTTGTTTTTTTTTTTTTTTAGACATACCCATGATGGAACGAGAAACTCAAACACCCCCCCCCTCCCCCCATGGTTTCCTACTGCAGCTTCTCCGAGAGGAGATCCGCGCCCGGTGGAAAACAGAGAGCTGGAAATCACGGTGTTCACAAGTACATGGTTCACGTGGTTGCTGGCCCCGCTCAGCAGCTTCTGCAACACACACACGGTGTCCTTGGCCTCGTCCCTCCGCGCCTCGGCCAGTCCCGGGGCCGCTGAGCGCCCGCTGCCCGCGCTGCCCGGAGCCTCCCCGCCGCGGGAAGGAGCTGCGCCCGGCCCGCTGCCCCAGGGGCCGCGTCAGTCCGGAAGCGAGGGACACGTCGTGAAGAAAGTGCAATTATTTTTCTTATTGTTTTGTTTTCTGCCGATAGCTGCTTCCTCCTCCTCTGACCAGGGATTCATCAGCAAGCGGTTAAGGGTGAATGTGAGCTCGACCGCCCGACCTCGGAGCGCTCCCGTCCTTGCCAGTGTTCAGAGATGTCTCCTGGGGTGGAACTGTCATGCCGGCAAGAGCACAAAGTCATCGTTCACGTCGACCATTGGCACATAGAACGAGGGCACCTCGTTGACACAGAGGGATTTGTGCCCCGCGGGGTCCAGCTCCTGCACCTTCAGCTGCCACTCCATCCTCTGCACCGCGTTCAGGGCAGCTGCTTCGTGTTGCTGTCGCATGAGCAGGCACGTCTGGATTGGGAAACAACAACGGGACGTGAGGGCTGAGTGGCAGGCACAGGCAGGACCATGCAGCCACAGTGGGCGCAGTGTTAAATGCATCAAGGGGTGCCACACACAGGACACCTGGATGTGGAATCTCTGCTCAGCCCAGCTCCAGCAGGAGCCGAGACAAACCCCAAAGTTTGGGTTTGAAAGGCTTGTCAGCACTTCAGAGCATCCACTCCCATGCAACACTGCCCTGACAATCTCTGGACACCCACTCTGCGCTGGAAACCATTAAGGCAGCTCCCAGGCTCCAGCCACAGGCAGAACCCTCCTGGAATGCCCCTGCCTGGAGCACGGGGCTCCCACAGCTCTCACCTTCATCCGGTCGTACTTGTCATCCACGTCCTGCAGCCAGGAAATGAACTGTCGCGCATTGAAACGGTCTCTGACCGATTTGTTTTCGTCTCCCTAAGGACGGGACAGCAAAAGCAGGGACATGGGATTAGTTTTGTGCTTTAAGCAGTTACAGGTCTCACAGGCCACATTCATAAGCCCCTCCGGGGCACACACCCCTCAGAACTGCAGAGCCTGCAGGGAGGGAGGATGGACATCACTGCTGCCAGCTGCTCCTGCAGCCCTTTCCAGGGGTTCAGCCTCAGGTGGGGATGCACCCATGTGCACATACTCCCTGTTTCTCCTTGCTTTGCAGGGAGTCTGTCCATGTCAGCCCAACACAGCACCTGCACCTCTCTGACTCCTTCAGCTGATGCCAGGATAGCAGCAGCACAGACACTTGGCTGGGAAATGCCAACGGATAAATGAGAGCTCCTGGATCAACACACAGCTCACTAATAAATCCCAGGATGCTGTCCCTGCCCAGGATCCCTCCTGCAATGCAGCAGTGTAATGTTTCTACTCCCTCCCTTCCACAGGGAGAAGCACCTCAGAGTGTAGTAAAGGAAACCTTTCCAGCATGCAGATGATCCTGACCAAGAAGGATGGAGGGTCCCAAGACTCACTGAAAAAGCTGAGCCATCTCTGCTCCTAACAGACATGAACTCCCTGTACCCCACATTCAGTTAGACAATTAGGCAAATGATGGTCCAAGTCACAGAATAATTTGGATTGAAAGGGACCTTAAAGCCCATCTCATTCCACCCCCTGTCATGGGACACCTTCCACTATTCCAGGTTGCTCCAACCGCCTCCAACCTGGTTTTGGACACTTCCAGGGATAGAGCAGCCACAGCATCCCTGGGCACCCTGTGCCAGGGCCTCTCCACCCTCACAGAGAACAATTCCTTCCCAATATCCCATCTAACTCTGCCCTCAGGGGGAGGTGACATCCTGCACCTGTGTGCAGTAGTGGGTGACCTGAGCAAGGAGAGCACTAGTAACTCCTGCCTCCAGAAAAGCCCATCTCCTTCAGGGTCTTGCAGAGCCCCTGAGGCCCTTCCTCACGGCTGAGGCAGGCACTGACCTGATTTTCCAGAGGCATGTTGTACACCTCGGAGTCCAGCAGCATGGTGCAGGCACTGAAGGGCACGGCCTGGTTGGCGATGGTCCTGGCTGCCCGGCAGTGCACCCGCAGGATCTCCTGCTCGCAGGACACGATCAGCTTCTCCTGAGGAAGAGCAGAGCAGTCAGTATGGCAGCCTCAGCCTCGCCAGCGGGGGAAACTGGGGCCCTGCTCCCCATCTGGAGTGTCTCCTTACCCGCTCTATGCTGTGCTGCAGGCGCAGCTTGCCCCGCACAGCCTCCTGCTGCTTGAAGAGCTCCTTGAGCGGCTCCGCGAGCGACGGCGGCGGCGCGATCTGCGAGCACAGGCAGGGGTGAGAGCAGGACCTCTGTGGGGCACAGCCAGGGCAGGCTGCACCCTCAAATGTGTGCTGGCCACAGAGGGAGCAGGGACATCCCCGGGGTGCCTGGGGAGAGGCTCTGCCAAGGACAAGGTCCTGCCAGTGCTCAGACTCCGTGAGGGTGAGGACTTGGCAAGAACAACCAGAGCCTGACACAGCCTCGTGCTGCAGGGCAGGGTGTGCAGCAAGGAATGGAGCCTGGTCACACTGACCCTTCTCCTCCAGCCTGGAGCCCAGATTTACCACCTGCAGCACCATGTTTATTGATGCTTTTGTATTAGTGAGGCTGCTCCTGCAGCACAGCAGCAAAATGCTGATTCTGGTGCCAAGTCAAAGAGCAGAGCTTGGGAAAATTATGGCAGGAGTTAAGAGCCATCTTTTTCCCATGTTCCAGGGTCATTAACCTGTGACTACACTGCTGCAAGAGCAGTTTTACCTCCCAGACTCAGATCTAGTGGATTCTTACAAACTTTGCTCTAAAGCCCAACTAAATCTCAGGTCCCTCAGCACAGCTCAACGTCTTCTCTGCAAAAATGCAGCAACTCAGGGGCTGCATTTACCACAGAGCCAGGCACTTACCCAGGCTCAGGTTTGGTGTCATATTCCAAAGGCAGATTGGGGCACATTGGCATTGCAAGGTGGTGACAGGGCATGGGGGACAGCTTGGATGTGTGTGTAACAGTGAGGGGGGACAGTTCCCGAGGCTAAAGAGAGAAGGTGACTCACCACTGGAATATGGAGCTTGCTTAGGGGTTTGCCATCCAACAGGTAGGAGCCTGTGTAGGTGACATACTCAGCGTAGCACTGCGGAGCTTGGGGAGTAATGTAGCACAGAATTTTCCGCTTCTCCTCAATCTTCTTCCTGATCTGGAGGTACTCGAAGTAGGGGTTGGACCTGTCGCTGTGGTAAGGTTCAATGTCGTCCAGTTTGATGGCATCGACGATAGCTGCCAGGGTCTGCTGGATCATCTCCCTCGTCTGCTGGGTGGACGTGTTGATCTGCTGCTGCAGCTGCTGGTTGGAGCGCTGGAAGCGGCGCTTCCGCGGGTGCTGAGCCTGGGAATCGTCCTCCTCCGTGATGCGGCCCTTGGCACGCGTGACGGGCGCGGAGACGGGAGGAAATTCCTTCTCGGACGCGGCGGCGTTCTGCTTGTTTTGGTTGGCGAGCATCTGAGCCCGGTTCCTGGTAATCCGCTGAGGAATCTCTTCTATTTTGGGTGGTTTGGGAGCTTCTGCTACTGGTTTTTGTACTGGTTCCACAATTTCTGCTTGAGCGTTGCCAGGAGGAGCGTCCGCCTGGGGTGGCGGGGCCTGGCTCCCGCCACGGGCCGTGGCACCGTCCTGTGGAGCGCCGGCCTCGGAGCTGGCCACGGGCACGGGACAGGGCTGGGAGCTGCCCTCTGCCACCCCACCGGACGATGGCAGCTCCTCGTGCACGGCCTCCACCTCTTTGCTCTCGGCCTGCGCGGGCTCGGACGGGGTCTGCTGGAAGACCTGCGCTTCCGAGTCCTCCGCTGCCTTCTCCTCAGCTGCGTTCAGCGCTTCCGAGGTGGATTCTTGTGCAGCCACTTCTGGTTTCTGCTCCTCTGCTGGTGGTTCTGTGTCCGGGGGCAGGGTGGCCGCTGCCTGGCTGGCCGGCGCCTCCTCCGGCTCACCGGACGCTATCACGGACGTGCTGGCTTTGATGATGCCAGCGCTCGGTTCTGGAGCTGCTGCTGGGCTTTCCTCCACCGCTTCTGCCTCGGCCATCTCTGTCTCCGCGACGTCCTTAGGCTGGAGTGGCAGCTCTGGGAGCGAGAAGGGGCCAAGGTCCAATTCATCCTCGGTGTTGGTGAAGGGGTCTGGCCACGTCACCGCCTCCTCTGCATTCGCAGGTGCTGCGTTGTTGTTCTCCAAATAGTTGTTTTCTGGTGCAGCAACGACTTCGGCCTGAGGTTCTGCTGGCACACACGGGGGCTCTGGAGGGATCTCTGGTGCTTCTTCTGGAAGAGGCTTGCAGTTGTTGAAGAAGGTGTCTAACCTAGTAGGGGACATGTACGGAGCTTGCTCTTCAGCGTTTGCAATTTCTCCTGGAACTGCTTCCTCAGCATCCTCCTTGACTTCCTCCAGCCTCGGTTCAGACACTGACAGAGGGTACGAGATGGGAGAAACAGGGTAGGAAGTCTCTGTGGGAATGAAGGCTACTGGCGCAGGATGAATTGGCTCTAGGGAACAGAGTGGAGGTTTAGGGGACTCAGAAAACCTCTGGGGAGATTTCATCAGAAGCTCCGAGCCCATGGACCAGGTGACAGAGTGCTCTGCGGGGTTGCCCATGAGGCTGGGAGGAATGGCGGTGTCTGGGTTTCGGGAAGGAGGGTTATCCCAGTCTATGTTGTTTTGTTCGGGCATTGCTGAACTAAAATGGTTTTCTTCGATGGGTGGTAGGTAGGTGGATTCTGGTGGCATGATGGAGGCAGTGGCTTGCTGCTCCTCTGTGGTATCCAAGGGCATGCCGATGTCGGGGGGAAGAGCACTTTCCACTGAAGGAGCCAGCAACTCATCCCTGTGCGAAGGGGAGGATTTTGCTTGTAAACCAGAGAAGACACTTTCGGGAGACTGGGCGACCCCACTGACGGCTCCCGGAGCACAGTGCAAAGCTTCCACTTTGGGTGAGGAAACTCCATAATCCGGGGAGTAATACCCAGGAGACAAACACTGGAACTTCTCAGCAGGAACAGAGGGAAGGGGAACTTTCTCCTCCATTAAATGCTGCACAGGAGAGTCATAATTAGATGTTGCTGGGACACTTTGCTGTCTGAAAAACTTATCTCCAACGCTGAATTCCTCTTCGGGCGCCCTCCTGATATCCACTGAGATGGAGCGGTAGAGGTTTGAGGAGGGAATGGTGCGAGTCGGGGTCTGACTGGGGTTCTCGGGGAGCCCGCTGGAAACGTTGGTGTATCTGTCGAAGAAGGAAGGAGAGCAGGCGTTCATGGACATGGTGGAGATGGGCAGCGAGTGCTGGGAGTCCGCACACTCGAACATCAGATCTGTGTAGTCCTCGTTGCTGCACGATGGAGTCCTGGGAGTCTGCATCACCTCCTCGTAGCTCGGGCAGGACACGACGGATGCCGGGGTCGGGACGCCCGTGGGCCGGTTCTGATCTGGCCTGGGAGATGCTGGGAGGATCTCCTTCAGCTGGGGACCCGTGATCCAGTCCTTGGAGTCTGTCCCCACAGCAGGCTGTGCCTTGTTTTCTGGTGACAGGATAGGAGTCAGGGGACCCAACTCTTTGAGTTTCTTGTCCTTGAGCTGCGTGTCCAGCGTTAGCGGCTTCTTGGTCGGCAGATCCAGGCTCCTCTTGCGCACATCCTCCGAGCTTTTAAGTTTGTCCTTCAGCTTGGGGTCTCCGGACCTGTGCCGCATTTTCTCCATTTGCTTCATTCTCTCCTTGTGCCTTTTGTGGCGTTCCTCAATCTCCAGGTCTTTCTGGCTCAGCATCCTCTCAAAGCTGGTCATCATCAAATCACCATCTCCCAGAAGTTTCTCCCTTGGCCTGGCATCCTTCTTGCCGCTGTCTTTGGAAAGGCTTATTTTTTCATTCCCATTGCTTATTTTTATGGACTCTGATTTGTCTTTGTCTTGATTCTCCTTAAGCTTCTCCTTCAGTTTGGTTTCACCGAATTTGAGGTTGTCCTCCTTGGATTTATCTTTAAAGGTGGTAACTTGAGGCCCGTCCTTATCTTTGAGTGTTGACTTTGGCTCATCTTTGTGATGTTTAAAGAAACCATCTGTGTGTTTGTCCCTATGCTTTTCCTTTTCCTCCTTCCATTTTTCCTTGTGTTTATCCCGCTTCTTTTTCTCTTTAGCTGTGCTGATGGTGCTGGAACCGTAAGTCTTTTCTTTCTCCGCCTTCTTTGACAGCTCTCTTTCAGAATCATTTTTATCCTTCTTTTCAGAAAATAAGTAATCAATGCTCTTCTCCGGTTCCTCATCAGCGTCTGCCTTCATGTTGTAGGAAGAGCCAAAAGCCTCCCCATCCACAGAGAAATCCTTTTCATAATGAGTGGAATCCTTTCTGCTGCTGGAGTCCTTGAATTCTTCTGATTTTTCCTTTTTCTCTGTCTTCTCTTTCTTTGCTTTTTCCTTCTCATGACTTTTCTTTGAGGAAGATGAGGAATGTCGGTGCCTCTCCTTCTCCTTGAGCTTGTCCTGAAGGCAGGGTAAAGGGAGAGAGTCCTTAAACTTTTCTTCAGCAGCGTCGGTCAGAGAGAGGTTAGAAGACTCGAAGAGGCTGGTGAGCCCTGGCTCTTGCCCTCTGTCTGTGAAGCTGTCAGAGGAGATCTCACTGATTTTGTCATTGGAGTCATCCCTGTAGTCATTCAGAGCCTCCTCCTCCAGTTTCTCCAGCAGGCTCTTCTCCGACTCCCCTCCTTTTGAAGACTTCTTCTCTTTGGAATGCTCCTTGTCTGGCTTCTCCTTGTGTTTGCTTTTCACCTTGTCCTCATTGGTGTGTTTCTTCTCAACCTTTTCTGGGAGCTTTTGCTTGTTTTTCTTCTCCTGAGTGGAATCTATGGACATCCTTTCCTTCCTGTCCTTATACTTCTCACTGGAGTCCTTATCTTTCTTCTCTTTGTGTTTCTCAAAGGAACTCTTCTCCTTCTTCTCCTTTCCCCCTTCCGATGTTCCTTTGTCCTTTTTCTTCTCCTTGGACTCCTTGTCCTTCTGCTTCTCCGAGTGCTGCCGGTCGGAGGAGTACTTGCGGTGCTTGTCGGGGTACAGCTCCTTCTCGGCCGTGGCACCGTCGTCCTTGTCCTGCAGGCTGTCCAGGCGATGCCCCTCGCCGCCAGCTGAATCGCCCACCTTGAACCCGCTCAGGCTGTAATCGTCCCTCTCGTCCTCGCTCTCATCCGTGAAGATGTCAGCGATGCTGTACCAGCTCTTCTCCTTGCCTTTCTTCTCATCCTTCTTCTCGGAGAAATCGTCTCTGTCTGTGGAAAAGGTTTTCTCTTTCTTCTCCTTCACCTGGTCGAAGGAGCTCTTCCTCTCCTTGTCTTTGCTGTGAAGATCCTTGTATTTCTCCTTAGTTTCTTTCTTCTCTTTGAAACTCTTCTCTAGTTCTTTGTCCTTCAGGATTTTCTCTGGAGCAGCCTTTTCATTTTTCTCCTTGTCGCCTTCTTTGGATTTTTCCTTGTATTTTTCTGGCTTCACCTTTTCTTTTTTTTCTTTATCAGGAGCATCTTTCTTCTCCTTTTCCTTCCCAGAATGGTGCCTCTCCCAGCTCTCCAGGGTTTTGCCACTGAACTCAGGGTCAGACTTATCCTTGAAGAATGTTTCACAGCCATACTCCTTGAAGTCATCTCGATAGGGCTCCTCCTGCTTCGTCTTGGGATCTTTTCGCTCTTTAGAGCTGTCAGAGGAATCTTTTCTGTCTTTGTTGGTTTCACCTGTGTCTTTTTCTTTCCTTTCCTTGCCAGTCTCCACAGAATCCTTCCTTTTCTTATCCTTTTCAGGCAAATAACTGGGAGTAACTTTGTGCCTGTCTGTTTGGTCCTTTTTCTTCTCAGAGCTTTTCTCCACATAATCCCTCTCCTTTTTCTTTAAGAAAGTGTCCTTTTCATTCCGCTTCTCGTTGTATTCCTTCTTCTCTTTTATTTTATTTTCCTTTTTCTTGTCTTTAATTTCCTCTTTCACAGGTTCTATGATTAGCTTTGCCACGGTGTCATTTTTAATCTCCCTGAAATCTGTTATTGGAGAATCCCAGCTGTCCTCACCCTTGAAATCAAAGGATGAATCAGAGGACAGGTCTGAAAACCACCTCTCCTGCTGATCGTCCGAAAGGCTGAACTTCGTGTCCTCGCTTTCGGCAAATTGAGTTTTGTTATTAAACTCATCAAACCCGGACTCGTCCCTGTAAAGTTTTTCTTTTTTGCATTTTTCCTTCTCCTCCTTGAAGGATTTTTCTTTCTCTAGTTTAGAAACCTTCTCCTCCTTCAGCTCATTCTTCTTCTCAGATTTGGACTGCTTGTCCTTTGACTTCTTCTTTCTCTCCTCCTTGTGTATTCTCGGCTTCTCCTCCTTGGGAGATTTCTCCTTGACAGGTTTCTCTTTTTCTGATTTACTCAATCCTTCTCTGAAGGATTTGCTCAGGTCTTTACTACCATCTTTGATTTTTCTTAATGATTTCTCCTCTTTTGAGGATTTTCCAGTCTCATCTTTAAACAACCACTCCTTCTCCTCTGCTTTACCTTTGGGGAGCTTTTCCTCCTTCTTACCATGTTCCCTATCGTGCTTTAACACTTTCAACTTGTTTTCGACTGGATTTTCTGTCTCTACTATCAAGCCTTTCTCAGGCTTTTGTTTAGAGTCCTCAAACTCAAAAGAAAATGTTTTGATTATTTTAATGTCTTGGCTGATGGGACACTGTCCCTTCTCCTTGTTTTTATGTTTGTGTTTTGTTTTATGCTTTTTAACAACCTTCCCCTCTTTGTCCAGCTTTGGAATTGCTCCATCCACATTGCTATGGAATGAATTCTTTTTCTCAGAAACAGTGTTGTGGGGGGTGTTTTTCTTTTTGTGCTCTGGTTTCTTCCTGACTGGCTTTAGTGACTCTAAGCTCGAGTCCTCTGACGAGTAGTCTGACTCGCTCGTCAGCCTCGTCCTGGTGGAGTCCGATAGGGAACTGACGTCTGACCAAGCTGGAGAAGATATGGTTTTCCAATTGTCCGTCCTCCAGTGCTTGGAGTGCTGTTCTGTAAGACTGGGATTATGTTTCTGGGATGCTAAACTCCCATGTGAAGAGGTCGATGAGGCAGACAGAGAGTTAAACAAGGAGGATTCCTTTAGCACTAGCCTTGAGTCCTTTACACAGCTAGAGCTCTGTAGAGAGTCTCTATCATCCTCCTCACTCTCCACATTTTCACTCTCTGATTCAGAGGAACAAAACTTGTCATTTTTTTTGCCAAACCGAACCTCTTTGTTTTTTGTCTCCTTCTTCCGCTTCTTTTTTACTTTGCTTTTCTCCTTGGGTGCCTTGGTGCTGGCGGGCTCCCGAATTTTGCTGCTGGGCAGTATGGAGTGGGTGGAGAGGCGCAGCTTCTCCCCCGTGCCCACGGCCACGCTGGTCTCCTCCTCGTCCGAGCTGTCCGACAGGATGCGGTGGGCAGCTTTCTTTGGTGTAATTGTGTTATTTTTAGTATAAGTTTTCACTTCCATTTTGGGTATGGAAATGAAACTGTTTGCTTTAGTCTCTTTCCTGTAATCCTTTTTCAGCAAATGTTTGTCATCGACCGGTGGGACCCGGTCCTGCTCATCGTCCTCATCGAATTCATACTCATCCTTCACCGGGGTGATGGTTTTGGGGGGCTCCTGGGCCTTGGGCTTGTGCTTCAAACCCTTCTCAAACTCTGAGTCTGTGTTATTGCCATCAACGGAGCTGGAGGGAGCGAAGGAAGGGGCGTCCTCCTCTTCTGAGGTCTCTGCAGAGAGAGAAGAACAGTGTGTGAAGGACTGCCAAGGGTTCTGGGGAGGGAACATCACTGGTCTCCTGCACACACCAACCCCTGCAAACATCCTCACACCCTTTGGCCTCACCCAGCCTTTGCAAGCTGGCACCCAACAGCTTGGGGGGTCTTTTTGGAAGGAAGCTCCTCCAGCTCCAACTTGCATGGGGTGTTCCTCAAAATAACATCCTGGGTGTACCATGAGAACTTTGGAGCAGGGTTATGACTGCACACAGTGTAGGTAAAGGCTCCCCAAAAGACTGAGAACTCTAATCTGCACTAATTAAAACCTGCAGAGTGTCCCACAGTGGTGGCAGTGGTGGAAGAGGCTCTAGCAGGGACAGCCTGGAAGCAGAAACTGAAACACCAGTGCTGGGACAGCTGAACAACAGGAAAACAGTGCTGGCACTCAAACCCCCTCCTCTCCACTGGAATTACCCAGCTTCTAAAGGTAAGACATCCATTTACCTGCAACTGGCTTCCAATCCTACATCCCAACTGCACCAGGGAAACAATCTCAATGCTGCTTCCAGGGCACACAGCCCCCCAAGCTAAAGCTGGTGGTTATGTTGTCTGAATTTGGGTTACAGCTACACGTGGGCTCCTGACTTCCCTGTCCTCCTAAGGTCTCTGTGTTAGCTGCAGGCCACAGCTGTCACTGCCACGGCCACACAAAGGCCAATCTCACCTGTGGAGCTCTCCTCGCTGGAGGGGTACGTGGTCTTCCCCAGGAGCAGGTTCACCATGGTGGGAGAATTCGCTACTTTCAAAGGTGTCTCGCCCTTCCTGTTGCTTTGATGAGGATTCCCTCCATAATGCAACAACAATTTCACCACCTAAAAAGAGAAAACGAGGCTTAAGGATGCTCACCATGTTTTGATTCCAGTTTTTTTTTTTTTTTTTGCATGATTTTCTTACATAACTAAAAAATTGGTGTCTTCAGGACATGCCTTGTGGTACTAACATAAGAGAGAAGCCCCAGCAACATTCCCAGGGAAGTGGTGGAATCACCATCCTTGGAAGTGTTCAAAAAACATTTAGGGACAAGGTTTAGTCGTGCACTGGCAGCAGTAGGTTAATGGTTGGGCTTGATGACTGGGGAGGTCTTTTCCAACCTTAATGATCCTGTGATTCTAAGAACCAACCTGGGCAGGAAAGAAGGGGGAAAAACAAGGCACAAAATCATGTTCCTGTCCCAATTCCAGAAGAATGAACTATCCCCCTGTGCAGGGAGCACCAGCTAAAACACTCAACAGCTCTGAAACAGTGAAAATTACACAATCAGAGAATAATTTAGATTGGAAGGGACCTTCAAGCCCATCCCATGCCACCCCCTGCCATGGGCAGGGACATCTTCCACCAACCCAGGCTGCTCCAAGCCCTGTCCAGCCTGGCCTTGAACACAACCTCCTGTCCACTCCATGGGAAAGGAGACAAAACCACGCAGAATCTCTGTGTTTTCACAGCGGGCTGCTCGAAGCCCACATTTCCAGGGGAGTGGTTTAAAGCAGGGCAGGGAGTGCCAGCACCCTGACCTTGAAGTGGCCGTTGTTGGCCGCGTCGTGCAGGGGGGTGTCATCGTCCAGCCCCTTGGTGTTGACCTCGGCGCCCGCCGCCAGCAGCTGCTTGGCCACGTCGTAGTAGCCCCGGTTGCAGGCCTCGTGCAGCGCCGTCCAGCCTGCAAGGACAGGGACACTCACAGTGACACTGAGACGTGGGGAAAGCCTGCAGGGGCAGCCTGGGCAGGGCTGTGCTGCTCTGATGGCCAAGTGTCTGCATGGATCCCTGTGGTGCAGCAGGAAGGAACCTGCAGCTCTGCCCTGCTACTCCTGCCAGGCAGTCACAGCATCAATGCCCCTTCTCCCTCTGGTCATAGCATGTGCTACAGTCAGAGCATCTGCCAGACCTGACACAGCCCCTGGAAATGGAAAGTTTTATATGGGAGATAAGGAGAATTGCTGATGTCATGTGAAAGCAGGTCTTAAATCTGTTCCCCTTTATATCATCATGAAATGGTTTCGGTTGGAAGGGACCTCAAAGCTCATCCATTCCCACCCCCAGCCATGGGCAGGGACTCCTTCCACTGTCCCAGGCTGCTCCAAGTCCCCTCCAATCTGGCGTTCAATGCTTCCAGCAATGGGGCAGCCAAAGCTTCTCTGAGCAACCTATGGCAGGGCCTCACCACCCTCACAGGGAAGAATTTCTTCCTAACATCCCATCTAACCCTGCCCTATGTCAGCTTAAGGCCATTGCCTCTTGTTCTGCCACTCCATGGTCCTGTGGAATGCCTCTCTCCAGCCTTCTCTTAAGCTGCTTTAGGTTTGGCTTTAGGTTCCAAGCCCTCTGTAAGGGAAACCCTGGTGCCCAGACCAGGCCTGAGCTCAGAACTGCAGACAGATTTTCCGTGTGCTCTCCAAACACAGGAACACCGGCCTGGGCTGGGGGGGAAACCAAGCAGCAGCCTCTCCACAGCAATGGCAGCTCCAGCTCTTAAACAAATCTCTGAAGAGCACAGAACAAACTATTTTATCGTGTTCCACAGCCTATTTTTAAGCAGAGCCTGTTTTGAAGTTTGGCAGCGCGGCTGCTCCGGTGTTTTGCTGATAGCGCCGTGGGAGCGCGTTCCGTTACCTTCACTGGGAGCCTTTGGAGGGGGCACCTGTGCCTGGAATTAATCACAACTGATACTTCAGTCTGGCACTGGGATTAATCATACGGGTGGAGGAACAGCCATGCCTATTTATAGCCCCGAAATCATGCGAAGAGAACAGCAAAGAGCAAAGTCAAGCTCTGGGATGTGCTGGAGAAAGGCTGATCCAGCCCCACTGAATGGCACCTTCATCACCCCTTCACCAGCATCCCATGGCTGCCTTTCCCTGCAGGACTCAGGGCTGCTCCCATCTCATCCCACCACCCTAAGCAGGAGCCTGGCAGCACTGCTGAGGAGGAGGAGGAGAAGGAGGAGGAGGAGGCAATACTCCTGAGCTGAGGGTCAGGATGGTTAATAACTCCTCCAGCTTGGGTGTTTGGTGGAAGCCTAACCTTGCCCTTCACATTCCCTCTCCATCAGCAGCACCCCCACATTCAGTCCTTAAAAACAACTCCCAAAAATTCACAGGCATCAGCCCCCCAATTCCAGAGAGCTGACTTCACAAACCCACTCTCAGCAGTATTTCTGTGCATGTAATTCCTTCTATTTTAAGTAAAAATAGAGCTAAACCTGCCCACCTCCCTTTGCAAATCATCCTCCACACTTCCAACATGGCCCCCCGCCATGGAAGAGCAGAAGGAAACAGTCCAGAGTGGCCTGGTCAGTTTTGGGGTGTGGAGCCACAACAGCTCCAGGGATTCTCTGGATCCTGCCCAGCCCAGCTTCACCTCAACTGACCTCAAGCAGACTGCACAGCCTGGGAATTCTGCTCCCAAGCTCCAACAAGAAAATTGATGCTTTGAGGGATTTTTTATGTGGCTTTTTGTTGTTATTTGTTTTGTTTTTTAAGGGGCAAAAAGACTTCTTTCTCTTCAAAGAGCAAAATCACAATTTTTGGCAAATCCCCTCTTTCCAAGGCGCAACCCCACGTTAGAAACAAACTACTTTTTCTGCTGGGAGTCATTCTCGGAGGTGGAACATGCAACCAGGTGGGAAGAAAGCTGGGATTCCTGGGCAGTTACCTGCAAAGTCCTTCACATTGACATCTGCACCCTCGATGATGAGCTCCTTGATGCGCCGGGCGTCCCCGCGGATGGCAGCGCGGTGCAGCCGAGTCTCTCCTCGCTCGTTTCTCTTATTTACTTTATCTTTGGTTTTGGAGGCAGAGTTGGGAGTTCCCTTCTGACAAACTGTAGACTGAGAGGGATGCTTTGGTGTTGTGTCAACTGCAGGGAGGAGAGAAACAGCGTCAGGGGCTGCCATTCCGTGGAGTTCCTACGCCCTTAGAGGGAGCTCGTGCATCACGTTTGGTCTCGGCTCTTCCCGAAATATTCACCACAAGGCAGCAAGAGGCAACCCAGGCTCTGGAGTGGATGTGAACAGGGCAGCCTGTGTGTCCCACAGAGATGGGAATCTCGGCCTGCCAGACCCACTGGAGAGCTGCAGTCCTGGCAAACACTGTGGGCAATCCCGTGATCTGGGAGCACACAATGCAGCTCCTTACCCTCAAACCTCAGCTCCCGAGAGAAGTGGCCTTTTACCAAGCACATGTGAGGCCTGATGGCCTTGGGAGGAGACTGCATTTCCTGGGAGAACACTGGAATGCTCTGCAGCTTTTTCCCTTTTTGTTTTCCCAAATAACAGCAACGTAAGCAGTGAAATTGGTGTTTTTTTGGCTAAAAGCAGCAGTGTTGTGTGTAGGATGTGGATGTGAGTACATGGATAGCACAGAGCCTCCAAAAATGGGGGGACACACGTTTGCAACAGATAAAAATTACTAGAACACAAAATCCATGGTAAACACATTCTGCTGCTCCACACCTCAAGTTACAGCTGTGGCGGTTACACATCTTATCCCCTTCCAAGAGAAGAAACATTAAAAACCTACAGAGGATGATATTTTGTCTTCATTCACAATCTTCCTTTACTGATATAGCTTGAGAGGTCAGTGGGAAACAGAGAGCTGAGGTGGAGGAGGCTCCCATGGAAGCAAAGCTCCAGCTGAGCAGCCAGGGCGGGCTGGGGGTGCCTGGATTGGGCCCGAGGGACCCTGGAAAAAGGAAGGGCAGCCAGAGCCACGAGCAGATCCCAGTGACAGCACACCTGCAGAGCCCTGGGGGAGGAGTGAGACCCCAGAGAGCAGCAAAGCAGCCCCCCTGCACCATGCCAGGGGTGGCAGCTCAGTCCTGCTGAACCTCTGGAGAGCCCGGGAACTGGGAATTCCGGACATTAGGGCGCCTCTGGCTGCAGCTCCCACCTGCCTGCCCACCCTTCAGAACAACCCCCCGGTCTCACCTGGGCTGTTTGCAGACTCTTCTGCTGTCATCTGCATGAGGAGAGCGACCTGCTGGCGCTCGGAGAGCGGGTACCCAGCCCGGATCCCCGACAGGCCCATGCCGAAGAGCAGGCCCGGCTTCCTGGTGGCGGGCTCCTTTTTAATCCTCTTCCGCTCGGGACCCTGTTTCTCTGTGGGACAAGGACACAGGACACAAGCACTCAGTGCCACTGGAGCCCAAAGCCACGCTCCTGTCTGAGCGTGGGACTGACAGATCTGAAAAGCTTGTGCTGAGGGATGGATGGATCCCTGTGCTGAGGGATGGATCCCTGTGCTGAGGGATGGATCCCTGTGCTGAGGGATGGATGGATCCCTGTGGTGATGGATCCCTGTGGTGAGGGATGGATGGATCCCTGTGGTGATGGATGGATGGATCCCTGTGGTGATGGATGGATCCCTGTGGTGAGGGAGGGATGGATCCCTGTGGTGAGGGATGGATGGATCCCTGTGGTGATGGATGGATCCCTGTGGTGAGGGAGGGATGGATCCCTGTGGTGAGGGATGGATCCCTGTGGTGAGGGATGGATGGATCCCTGTGGTGATGGATGGATGGATCCCTGTGGTGATGGATGGATCCCTGTGCTGAGGGAGGGATGGATCCCTGTGCTGAGGGATGGATCCCTGTGCTGAGGGATGGATCCCTGTGCTGAGGGATGGATGGATCCCTGTGCTGAGGGATGGATGGATCTCTGTGCTGAGGGAGGGATCCCTGTGCTGAGAAAGGGATCCCTGTGGATGATCCCTGTTGGATCCCTGCAGTGGGAGCACTGGCACCTGGAGCAGCCACCCAGGCCCACAGCAGTGAAGGTACAGCCAGGACATGCCCCACTCCTGCTCCTCCAACAGCCTCCCATTCTCCTCCACCACCAAAGAGCAGCAGAGGAAAGAGGGAACAGAGCCTTTGAGGGGCCACAGCCAGAGCTGCACCTCCCATCCTGCTTCAGGAGCCTCCATCCCACGCCAGGGTGCCTGGAGGAGCCTACTCAGACTGACACCAGCACAGCATGGACCCAGCTGGAGGCACTGAACAGCATCAACAAGGAGAGCTGAAAGATACAGGCTGGCAGCTCAGAAATGTGGCCATCACACCCATCTCATCATCATCATCATCATCATAGCTAGGAGGCTGCAGTCAAACAGGTGTGGGCAGCACCAGGCTGGTCCTCTCCTCCCAAAGTGGCTGCTCCCGCCTGGCCCAGAACACCCACCTGCCCTCAGGTCTTCTGCAACCTTCTAAAAAAATCCCAAACAAACACAAGGGAGGGGAGGAAGAAATCCCAGAAGTGCCTGGCTTGTCATCCCAAATCCAGCCTGATACTTGGTCTCCTAAATCATCCAGCTGCAAAGGCAGCTTCTACTGAGAGACCAAGAGCAAGCACCCCCAAACCACAGTCACACAGCCATGGAATGGTTGGGTGGGAAGGAACCTTGAAGCCCATCCAGTCCCACTCCCATGGGCAGGGACACCTTCCACTGTCCCAGGGTGCTCCAAACTCTGTCCAGCCTGGCCTTGGGCACTGCCAGGAATGAGGCAGCCATAGCTGCTCTGGACAATGTGAAGGTGCCTCAGTACCTTCACCTTAATAAAAACCAGCAATGCTGCAGCCTCTCCTCAGCTCTGCTCAGCCCCTGTGTCACACTAGATGTGGGTCACGGGCACATGGCCAGCAGGGTGGAGCCTCTGGTGCCTCCACACAAAGTCCAGCAGGTCAGCTGGAACCACCAAGGGACAGGGTCACACACGGCCACCAGACTGTGCCCCACAGCACAGGGTTCTTCCTACACCCCCAAAGTGCAGCTGAGGAAAGGTCTCTGGCAGAGGAGGGCAGCAGTGGGTGGGGATGTTCTGCTCCTGCTGCTCTCAGCTCCACGGCTCAGGCACAGCCAGCTCCACAAACCTCTGGGCACAGTGCACAGAGCTGCCAGCCTCTGCTGCTCAGGGCCACCTGGTGCAGGTGATTTCCATCCACCCCTGCTCCTGGGATCCTGCACATTTAGGAAACAATGACAGTTCCAGGGAACCTCTCAACCAGAGAGCTCAGCCACCCCTCTTCAAAGCCCTCTGCTCATTGCCCAGAGAAGCTGTGTCTGCCCCTGGATCTCTGGAAGCATCCAAGGCCAGGCTGGACAGGGCTTGGAGGCTGCAGAAGGTGTTCCTGCCTATGGCAGGGGTGGGATGAGATCAGTCTTAAGGTCCTTCCCAACCCAAACCATTCCATAATTCTATGAAATGCAAGCCCTGGAAACATGTCTGCATTGAAGGCGAATCCCAGTCTATTCTGAAACCACATTTTGGTCATCCTGGCAGCTGTAACAGAGCTGGAAGATGAAATCAGATCCTAGGACAGTTTTTTAATGGCTTAAAATAAAATTAAAATCCAGCATGCTTACGGGAAGACAACTTTGCCGGGGTGGCTCCAGGAGCCACGCTGCTGTGCTGTGTGTCCTGCCAGGGGACACAGGGACACCTGACCCGTGTGTGCAGCACCTCTCCAAGCTGCTTATACCCTGCTCAGCCAGGCCTGGCTTCCTCCAGCCTTGGTCACATCCAGCCATGCCCCAAAGCCAGGCATGAAGAAGCTTGAGGGGTCATATCTTGGCTGGTGCCACCAAGCAGAGTCCCTGGAGCACACGATGCCCAGGGCTGCTCCGCACGTACGGAGCCACAATTAGAATGGGAACATTTTCATTAATATCCCTTGGCTGCTGCAGGTTGTCAGCACGAGCCTGGGATTTGCAAAAATTGATTATCAAGTTCAACCGAAACCCCCCTAAACTCCTATTCATTCTGCAGTTGCAGAAATTTCCTCCTCCACAGAACATTTAACATTACAAAGCATGTGATCAACAAGATAAAAATAAATTGGAAAGCGGCTGCCGCGCTCTCGCTCGCTATGGGGAGGCAGCCGAGGACTCGGGCCTGCGCTTCCTGGTGGGAAGGGCTCAGGGCCAGCTGGATGGGACCTGGAGCAACCTGGTGTGACACCCTACCCTAAGGGTCCAGTGGAGGGTGTACCTGCCCAAGGCAGGGCGTGGAGATGAGCTTTAAGCTCCCTTCCAACCCAAACCGTGCCATGATTCTATGGCTCCATGGCACGGGCAGCGTGGCAGCCCCCGGCTCCCTGCCTGGCACAATCCTCAGGCAATTGGAGGGACCCCATAAGCAAGATCCTTAATTGGGTCTGAAATGCAAGCAGAGGACGGAGACAGAGCTGCTCCCATCATCCACTTCCCATCCTGAGCCTCGGCAGGGTGAGAGCCCTGGCTGATTCCAGGCTCACAGAGCTGCACGTGTGTTATTTCAGCCCAGAGGATTTTACTCAGAATCAGATTTGCAGCAGATTTAAAGGTGTCCCTGCACAGAGACCTCAGCTTGCTGGCTCCTGCAGGCTGCTCCTGTGCCTCCAAATAACTGCACCTCTGGAACACCTTGCAGCAACACAGAGTGACTGGAGAGAAACTCTCCCAGTGTTACCCACCTCGGCTGACAGAAAAAAAGCTTATTTGACACTAAAACCCCTTCAGCAAGCACAAACCCCAGCGACACGGGGGGTGTGCAGGCAGGCAGCCCTCAGTGCTGGCAGTGGCTGGACCGTGCACACAGATCCCAGTGGGAGAAGACCACGGCAGCCCACGGATGCTCTGTGAGCCCAGGATGATGAGCCACACCTCCATGCAGTTATTTTTAAAGCAGCTTGTTTGCTGCTTGCTCCAGCCCTTCTGCAAACCTCCCGAGCACCAGCCCTGGTTTAATTCGGGGATCCTGCTCGGCTCTTCCCTCGCGCTGACGCCAGCAGGAACCGCGTGCACAGCTTAAAGGGGAAAGCAGGAGCTGAGCTGGGAACTGCTCCTGCCTTTCACCACACCGAGCCCGAGAGGCTGCGAAGGCTGAGCAGGAGCAGACTCCCAGGACAAAGGGTTTGAGCATCACCCAGAGGGTGGTTCTGGTGCCCACACGAGATTACAGGCAGTGCTGCAGTGGGGAGCACAAATCCAGGGCTGCTGGAAGCACCTCAGCAGCTCCATAAGGATCCCAGGGCAGATGGAGAGGGATTCAGTGCTGCTGGGCTGGCTCTGTGTGCAGACACAGGCTGAACCCAGCCCCAGCTGAAACGGAGAGGAGCGGGAGGAGAGCAGGGCGGTGATGGAAAACCTCTCAGAGGTTTCTCCACACACGATGTGACTGTGGCAGGTCGTGGGGACGCCGGAGCCGCGCGGGCCCTCGCTCCCCACGCACGCAGCACACCCTGTAATGCAGAAAGCATCTGCTCCTGCTGCTCGGCATGACAACACACGCACGGGAGGTGGAACCCTGAGGAAAAATACCGGCTCCGAAGCAGCAGCAGCAGCAGCAGCTCGTGCCGAGCGTCTGGGCCACGCCGAGTGCCGCCCCAGCGGCGAGAGGGGCTCTGCAGGCGCTGCTGAGCCCAGCCAGCACCACCAGAGATCAATAGGAATAAATTAGAGCGGCTCAGACAGCAACAGAGACTGCACTGCACCCCTGGGAGAGCAGGCGGGCTGCGCTCCCCCCAGCCCGGCCGGCCTGCGTAAGAGTGACTCATTCCTGCTGCACAACTTGGAGGGCATGAAACCTTCTGGAGCATGTCGGCTCAGAGCAGGGCAGAGCAGGTCCAGCCCTGAGGATGCACTCCCAGGCTCACAGGGCACCTGCAATGTGGGCCCCTGGCTCAGGAGTGAGAGCAGCATGGTCCCACCACACGCCAAGGCTCTGGGGCGCTCCAGAACTGAAGGACGAGCAGGCTGAGGGAAGGCTGGAGGTGGCAGAAGCAGCACCATGGCACAGGTGGACAAACAAGAGAGGGCAGCAGGACACACCAGAGCACTTGGTGGTGAAGTGCCCAGTGAGGAGGGTGAGCAGGAGACCCCTGGAATGCAGAGGAACGCGGCTCGGGCTGGGGGGACACTCTGGCACCAGGAGACAACGGGCACACTGCACACAGCAGACCAGGGACACAGCCAGGAGCTGATCTGGTTTATCAACCTAGTGCCACAAAGGAAAACAAGAGGAAAAGCAGGTCTGCCTTGACAGAAGGCACCCTGAGCTGCTCCCATAGAGTGGGGAGCTTGTTCCCACCTGAAGGATGGAGGACCAGAGCCAGAGCTTCATCCCACACTGCTGGAAAGGATAGTGGAGACCTTGGCTGTGAGTCAGGAGCAGAGAAAAGGTGCCAGCAGGAGGAACAAGCCCCTTTATAACCATGTCAGTGTGCAGCTGAGCCCATCATCCCCAGTGCTCAGCTGGGCTCCCTGGGGATGAGGATCTGCAGGGCCCAACCCCACTAGCTGCAGTATTTTAAAATACAATTTGACTAGAGGGGTTTAATGCTGTGTGACAGCCTGGGGTCCAAATCCAGGTGCTCTCCCTACACTTGTGGGCCAGACCCCACAGCTGTGCCCTGATGTGTAAAAGCAGCTCCTTCACAGAGCGGCCACTGCCTCCCAACATGCTGTAAGAGGAACCCAGAGGCTTCATCACAAACAACAATCTCCATGTTAAAAGTGAGTTATTCAGAGCAAGATCAATTTTCAAGTCCAGACCGTTCATTTCCCACGAAATAGAAAGAGCTGGAGGAGGGAGGACGGGGGAGGAAGGCTCTGGCCAGCCCTCTCCTCCCGGAGCTGGGGCCAGGACACTCTGCAGACAGCGCTGATAAAAGCTCTTGTATTAAGGAAAAAGCCATCATTGATAGATTTTTGGTTCACAGAGACACAGCACACTGCAACCTCTCCCTCTGCATGTTAAGGAGGTGATGAGGGGGGAGGAGGGAGATTTATGGCAGCTCCCGTCATAAAACGACCTGGTTTTCTGCGCAGCCCTTCCCAGATGGCTGCTGCACACGGGGAGTTTCTCAGGGTGATCTGAAGGCTGGTGTGTGCCAGGCTCTGCACACTGTACCGGCATTATGGAGCCCAGCTAGCAAGGGAGAAGCTCTGACATTCACTCTCTCCCTGGTTGCTAGGTGAGAACAGTTTCTTACTATTTTAGTAAAAGGACTGAAATGACACAGGCAAAGAGAGCCCCGCTGCAGCGCACCCCCAGCTGCACACACCGGAGCGCAGCCAGGCCAGGGGACGGCACAAACACCACTGTGGGGTGCAGATGCCCTTTTTAATAAGCCAGCAATTTGCTTCTCACGGATTCCCTGGCCAGCCTCGCCGAGCTGGGACTAACGAGCCCGTTCCCATGCCGTGTCACTCCAAACACTCCAGCATTAGGCAAGCAGCAGCCGGCTCCAGGAGAGGATGGTTTGAGTCAGCTGATTCATCAAGCATTTTCTAACCTACTAATTAGCGTCACGTAACAACCTCGGGGGATTAGGGAGAAGAAGTTTGAAGCCCCAAGGCCAGCTCCTGCCAACCATATTCACCCTGGCCCCCATCCACAACAGCACCTCCCTGGCCGGCCACAAGCCCCTGGAATCAGCCCTGGGCACCAGGAGAGCCCTCTGAGCCCAGAAAGGTTGATATGCACAGACCAGCTTGGAGAGCTGGTGGGGTTTCTCCCTCCCTTATTCCTCCAAGAGCACTCAGGGGAGGAGATGGACACACAGGGAGAGAACTGGACAAAGAGGGAGAGACTGGAACACACAGGGAGGGAGCTGGGCACCCAGGGAGGCAGTGGGACCCCGAGGAGAGCAGAGCCCCCAGCACTACTGGGGACCACCAGCTTTGACCCAGCCTCACTCAGGCCTTCCCAGCTCCCAGGGAGAGCTGTCAGAGGCCAAAATTATCTCAGCGTGCTCTGAGATTTGTATTGAGCCCCAAGTCTCTCTGCTGATGACTAAAGGCCTGGAATCCACAGCTGCACCTCAAGCCAAGGACTCAAGCAATAGCGTGACATCCAGCTAAGGAACCCCTCCTGAGGAGCAGCGGGCACGGGGACCTGTGCTCTCCGTGCACAGCAGCGCTGCCTGTCCCGCTGCGCAGCAGGGACCTGTTGGTGCGCATCCACGGTGGCAGAGCCCGAGGCAGGTGGGGAGTGCCCGGCCCCACGCCGGCAGTCTGGTGCCGTTGAGTCAGCCGTGACTCAGCCGTGGCTCAGCGCCGCAGCCGCGGCACCGCTGCGCCAGCCGCCCGTGCCCACCTCTGCTGCCAGGTGCCTGCCCGGCAGGAGCGCTCCCTTCTCCCTGCTGCTGCTCCTCTCTGGGTGTTTGTTAATGCCACAATTACCCGGGGCTGCTGGTTTGAAGCCCCCTCCCGGCGCGGGGAGCTGCAGGCAGCCTGGCATGCTGCTGGAGGGAGCAGAGCTGGCTGCGCTCGTTCGGCGGCTGCCAGGCTGCACGTAGGCTCTGGGCAGCGCCTGTGCATGTGGGGAGATGCCACACCAGGGAAGGAGAGGGAAGGAGGAGAAGTCTGAGGCACAGAGATGCTGCTCCCACAGTGCTGGAGCTGTAACATGCACAGTCTGGAGGCTCACGGCTCGATGCCATTTTTTTTTTTTCCTAAAGACAGTTTATTTAGTTAACTCTGAGGAACCTGAGAGCCAGAATTGTTGCTCTAGAAACCATTTTGAGGAAGATTATTTTAAAAGATTTAGCTCTGAACCAACTGTACCCAAACCATGGGCTCAGCACAGTGCTGGCCAGTAGTGCCTCTGGGAGCCCACAGAATCCTGGAATGGTTTGGGTGGGAAGGGGCCCCAAAGCTCATCTCGTCCCACCCCTGCCATGGGGGGACACCTTCCCCTATCCCAGGATGCTCCCAGCCCTGTCCAGCCCGGCCTTGGGCACCACCAGGGATTCAGGGGCAGTCACAGCTGCTCTGGGCACCTGTGCCAGTGCCTCAGCACCCTCACAGGGAACAATTCCTTCCCAATATCCCATCTACCCCACAACCATCCTGCAGCAGCAGCTGCTGCCCCACACCTGGTCTGGGCAGGTTGTGCTGCCCTTGCATGGGAGACAAACCCACCTCTGATGTTTCTCACCCCAGATATGGAGCACCTACGTCAAGGCTGAGCCAGAGCCACCCGGGAAAAAAGCAACACACACCGTGCTAAGGAAAATGAGTCACTGCAACACATCAGGATGAGGATCCACGCTATTGTTTAAACACTTGAAGAGGAGAAAAATACCCCACTAGAGGCAAGGAGAGAGCTCTGCTAGCTCCCAACTCCCACGTCCTTACAGCTGAATTCCACATGGCTGTGGAACATCCTGGCAGACCCCCTCACGCACACACAGCAGCCCATGGACACAGCCTGGGAAGCAGGAGCAGGTTACATAAACCAGCCGGGGTCAGCCAGCAGCGATGGTGCAATCCCACTTCTCTGAGGGCTGGGAGCAGAGCTGAGGAGCACAACAAGCAGCAGCAGCCTCCCCCTCCTGCAGGAACACGGGGTGGGTGCACAGCAGCCTCTGTTCCAGACAAAAGCCTGTCCTGTGTGTCACACCTGTGTCCCCAGCCAGGTGTCACTGATGGCACCAGAACAGAGCTGGGGGCACCCCTCCACCCCAGAACGTGCAGCTTCTGAGCACCACAAACACGTCTGTACCTGCCTCTACCTCGAGCAGGCCAAAGACCACACAGGCTTGAAACACCCCACAGTTGCAATGGGGTGGTGCAAGAGCAGAGCAAGGTGCCAGGAAGTCTTCTCCTATCTCCACTAAGTCTTTTCCCATCTCCAGCATCGGATTCCTGCTGGAGTGAACGATGACAGGGAAGAGGAACAGGCTCCTGCTAAGCACCAGTCTGACTGTGCACACTGATTGCTGCTGGGATCTCCAATCCAGTGGCTGAGTCACTTCCTCCCCAGTTCCCACCAAACAGGTTACCTGCACCTCCCATACACCTTCCCAGAGGTTGTGAGAGCCCAGTTTGTCTTTAAATGGGTGTCATGAACCCCTCTGGGTCTCCTCTGGGAGCTGGGCTGCTGCCACCCCTCAGCTCACCCACTTCCCCAGAAGGATGAGCTCTGCAGAGGAAGGAGAGGATGTGTCTGAGATAAGAATCACATGGCTGCAAAAGCACAGGGGTACCAGGGGAGCCCTGAGCAGGGGGGGTCTCATGGGCTGCTGCTCCCACCCAGCAGCCACAGCCTCTCCCAGCAGCTCTCTCTGCTCTCTTCTGCATTTGGTTTCCTTCTTGCTGCTGCCAGTGCAAACATTTCCAACATCTCTGCAGCCAGAGAGAGCCTGGAGCCCTGGGAAAAGCAGATCCCTGTCATGACATTCCAGCTGTCACGAGGGTCAGACAGCCCTGCAGCGAGTTTGGGCTTCAACTCTCAACCCAGTATTGAAGGTGGCACAAACACCCTTGACAAAGAGCAGCTCCAGCTCTGTTTCATCAGCTCTGCCTGGCCCCAGCCACCCCTGCAAAGGTGACACCCCAAGGGAGACACCACAGCAACCCAAAACCTTGCAAATGGCCAACAGGTTTAGGAGAATTAATGAACGTTTGGAAAGTCTCTCCCCAGACAGGGAGTTCAGGAACACAAACCCGTGGAGACACTGGGCCACTCTCAGGACACGTCACCACCACGTGTCCTGCCCCTGAACAGTCCTCACTGCTGCAGGGGCACTCCTGGCCCTCCCACATCTGCCCTCCTGACTCCTGAAGCAGAGGAGACACGTCCCACATCAGGCCACCTGCCAGGCTCACCACACAGCACCACCAAACACAGCCCTTGGGCCAGTTTCAAGCACATTCACAACTTTTAGCCCCTTTTATCTCTTTACACAACCACTTAGCTTTATCACAACTATTTCCAAATGCACATTTCTTAGGGATGGACAATAAGGACCCACACAAACCTCTGCCCAGAAATCCACAGCTCAGCCCCTAACAACCAAACAACACCATTTTCTCCATGCTCAAAGCCTTGTGGCAGCTCTTCCCAACTGCTACCAAATCCAACAGCCCATCCAGGAGCCTCATGCACCAGCCATTCTTCTGCTACAAGACTGACCTGCTTGACCAGATTCTACTTGGTGATTTTCTTTTGAAGACTACTCAGCTTTACTCCCTTGTTTTCCAAGTTCTCACAAGCAGGCCCTGCTCCATGGCTTGTCCCAGCCACAGAACTGGGATAATCAGAAACAAGGAAAACAGACAAGAGCTGAAAGAAGGGGGGTCTCCTCACACAGCCATGGCTTTGTCACCTACAAAGATCACTAAGAACAGATGTGCACATGTGGAGCAGAGCAGTTCTCCAGCCCCTTGTCCACGTGCCTCTTCCTTCAAACAAAAAACACGGGGAATTTGGTACAACACTTCCCTATGGAGTGGCTGCACTCTGGACCCTGTGTGCTCCCCAGCAGCCAGGGTGTGAGGGTGGGGTGTGGCATTGCTGTACCTGTATCCGAGTCCTTTTGATCTCCATTTGTTCCGACAGTGAAAGGCAGCTTGCGTTTGGTCGCTCGCTCTTTCACCTCTTTGCCGCCATCGCTCCGGTCCAACTTTGGAGTCTTGGTTAGAGAAACTTTATCTTTATCCTGGAAAGAAAAGAGACCCAGGTCAACGAGAGCCTTCTCCACACTGTGCTCACCTGATTCCCCAAATCCTGCACAGGCCTCATAGAACATCCCTTCCCTTTCTAATGTGGGTTTGCCAATGCAGCCTCCACCATGACACAAAGCTCTGCGAGCACCAGAGAAGAGCCAGGCCAATCAAGGCTGCTGTGTGGTGCCAAATTCCAACCAATTCTTGTGAAAAATGATGCCAACCCTTTGTGTGAGGCTAAGGATGCACACAGCTGTGGGCATGGAGGGAAGGCAGACTGGGATGGGGGAATCTGAGGATTTCCAAATGAAACCACACCACAAGAAAGACCCATTCCTGCTTTGTATCAGTCCTGCTTGTTTGGGCTGGTTTGGATTTTAATGTGAAGCAGAAATGCTGTGAACTGCTCAAAAGCAAGGAGAGATTTTGAATGAACATGCCAAACAGAAGTTACAGATACTGAGACAGGTGAGATTTTTCACCTGACCAGGGAGAGCTGGTTCCCAGCTCAAACTCCAGGAGTCCAGTGTGCCAGGAATGCACAGCCCCAGGTCATGCACTGTGGTTTTTGTATGTGAGGAACAGGATTATTTTAAGTGAGCAGTTCTGGACTGACCACTGTGCCCCTGCCTGAACAACACGAGCAGCACAAGCAGCTTTGTCACAGATCTGATTTCAAAAACCCAGCAAACCCCAGACTCTGTGCTTGAGAGGCAGAGTGAGATTAAACACAAGAACCTCAGCACACAAAATCATGCCCGAGCTGGCTGGAAGCTCAGAGGAGCCAACCTAGGAGCATTCCCTTGTTTAGAGAGGCACAGTCCCTGTGCCTGGCCCTGGCAGCTCCTGGCAGGTGGCCTCAGTGCCAGCAGTCACAGGACTGCGGTGTCACTGTCACCGTGCGCGTCGCTCCTTCTCCTTTCCGTGTCTGTCTGGAGCCCAGAGCTCACCCACAGAGGAGAGAGGAGCCCCTGAGCTGCCCCAGGGGATGTGTTTGCAGCCCCGGAGCGAGGATGAAGGAAATGGGCTGGGGAATCCCTTTTTTGGTAAAGCAAGAGAAACAAACCTGCCTGACAGGGCTGTGTGGTGGGAGGCAGCCAAGGCACGCTCGGAGCCCCAGCAAGGGCAGCCCTGCTGGAGAGCACCGGCCCTGCAGCGACGGGACAGAGCCCCCACAGCCAAAATAAACACTCCAGCATTTCCTCTCAGCCCTCCAGATTGAAAAGCTTTTGCTTTTTATGCTTTCTGAGGTGAACAAAAATAGTTCAAACTAAAAAATGATGCCACTTCCACTGCTCTGAGGTGGCAGTAAGGGCAGAGGGCTTCCATCACCTGCCAGGAATGTCATGTTGTGAGCAGGTACCCTGGTCTGTCCTAGTTCTACAATTCTATGAAATATTTTATCAAAGGAATAAAATAAAATGTGTATATTGCCTGAAAAAAAAAAGCCACCAAATAAATAATGCACTTTTTCCCAGAGTGGCCATTCACAGTCTGAACTTTTCCTTCTATCGACCTGAATAAAAGGCATCTCTGAACACTTCAGACAGGAGTCTGTGAGGTTCCTCCAGGGTGAAGCAGTCAGGGCACCAAGGCTGTCAGAGTTCAAGAAGCATCTCAATGATGCTCTCAGACATACAGGTAGGTTTTCTGCTGGATTAATGCTGCCTGGGATCTCTGTGCACTCACTCAGGAGTGAGAAAAAGGGTAGGACAGGTAAAAATACATCTCATTCTAAAGTTTGAATCATGGAATTGTTTGGGTTGGAAGGCACCTCAAAGCTCATCATGTTCCAAGCCCTGCCCTGGGCAGGGACACCTTCCACCATCCCAGGGTGCTCCCAGCCCTGCCCAGCCTGGCCTTGGGCACTGCCAGGGATCCAGGGGCAGCCCCAGCTGCTCTGGGCACCTCTGCCAGGGCCTGCCCACCCTCCCAGGGAACGATTTCTTCCCAATATCCCATCTAACCTTGCTCTCTGTCAGTTTAAAGCCACGTTGCTAAAATCCCCCTGTGGGAGGAGAGACAGAGCAGAGAACAAACCCACGAGCAAACCCTCCTGAGAGCAGAGGTGAGCCCAGCGTGGCCCTGGCAGTGTCCATGTGAATCCTGGCAGCAGGCAAGCTCGGGCAGAGCTCCCTGTGCATCCACCCCAAGGCTGGGAGCTGCTGCTGCAGCCAGCTCAGCACAATCCGGCAGCGGCGGCAGCACCGGCACCGCTTTGAAGCTTCATTCCCACAGCAGCACCACGATAACCTTTCCTACTAATTGGAGCGGGGAAGATCCAGACTTTGCTTCCCCCTGGAAAGCAGAGACCTGCTGGGGATGCCTGCAGCACTGGGTGGAACATCAAGGCAGCTGGAGAGTCCAATTCCTGAAAGTTTTCGTTTTCTTGTTTTAAGCTTTACTTCCCTAATTATTTCCAATTCTGTAATGAAGAATGTTGTCCTTCACTCGAGTAAAACCTGGTTTCATTTTTAGGCCTTCTCATGTTTAAAGTAAGCTCAGACTCATAGGAATCAGGTTTCACAAATGGAACAAATCCAAATGAGAATCACGAAATCCTGGAATGGTTTGGCTTGGAAGGGACCTCAAAGCTTATCTCATCCCAACCCTTTTTGCCATGGGCAGAGACACCTTCCAACAGATCAGGCTCTCAGAGCCCCATCCAGCCTGGCCTTGACACTGCAGAGAAACCTGTATGAACAGCCCTGTGTAAGAGCTGGGGCTCTCCAAGGCAGGGACAGGAGTTTGGGGATGGGGAAGAGTCAAGAGCTCAGCAGCAGCAGCAGCAGCAAATTCCCCTTTGCAGGTGTTAATAAAAGCTGCTTTGGCAAAGGGCAGTCAGCAGCTGTGAGTGCAGAAAAAATCCCCTCCTGCCACATTACACTTGCAGGAGAGTTACTGTATGAGTAACAACCCACCTTGAGCTCCTCTTGCAAAAGTGAAAAGATGCACCACAAGCTGCTCTCAGCTGCTGCGGTCGGAGCACAAACCCACCAGGAACTGGCCCCAGCAGCCACCCAGAGTGAGATGCTGCAGGGTGGGGATGGAAGGGCTTCTCCCATCAGCACCACAGACCCTGATACCAATCTGCTGAGGGCACTTGTGACACACAAACTGGCCAGAGGCCAGTCCTCAGAGCAAAAACAATCCTCTGGGGTTTTCTGATGCAGATTTCTGCAAGACAGAGCCATTTAGATGGGGCTCTGAGCAACCTCAAAGATGAGCTTTAAGGTCCTTTCCAACCCAAACCAGCCCATGATTGTATGATTTACAAAGCCATGCAAAGAAATCTGTATTTCCAGCCCCGTCACCCTGCTCAGACAGAGCCTGACTCGCAGCCCAGTGCTTATGCAGAGACTTGCACTGCCAGCCATGGAAATCCCCAAAGCCCTTTGTTCTCCAAAATGAGCTCCAAGCATTTCAGGTTGTGATGTCAGTAAAAATTAGGCAGCAATGAACAAAACCAGCCCGGGCAGCCTGGGAAGAGAAGCCCAGGAGGGCTCCAAGGCCGGTGCCCCAGGCCATGGCCCACGTCAGACTCCTGCTGTGGGCAATCAGCCCACGCTGCAAAAAGCAAATGCTGCCACAGAGGGACTTTCCCTGCACCAGTGGGTCTGTCCTGGCTCTGCCAGCAGGGAGGGAGAGGGGGCAGAAGGTTCCCACCCTGTACCACAAAAAGGAATGGACTCAGTTTTACCCAGAAAGCAACTGGATGTGGTGAAAACCAAACAATTCCCTAAATCTGGGCCCCTCGTAGCCTTCCCAAAGCCAGAGTACAGCACAAGCACACACAAAAAACGCCACAAAGTTTGAATTTGTGTTGTTATCAATGCTGCAATAAAACATGTGGAACATGGAGGTGACTGGAGCTGAAGCCCCATTCCTGTGAGCCTCAGGCACCAAAGTTTGTAAGAAATATGGCCCAGTGATGAGCATGGGCTGATTAACTCCACTGAAATGTCATCTCTTCAGTCACCCAGACACCCCTGCAGGGTTCACACCCCAGTGGGTGACTCTGTGCTGGACATGGAGCCCAGCACTCACTCATCCAGTCTGGAAAGCCCTGACAGCACAACAGCTTCATGAAGATTCATGAAGAACCAAAAAATAAGGACAATGTTCCCTTTTCTGGAAAGGGGAGAAGGTGAAGGAGAAAAACCTCATTTTTTTAACCTCTGCCAGCTCCTACAAGCAAAAACCGGGGTAAGTGCTGTTCTGCTTGGTGCTCACTGCAGCAAAAATGCACTTTTGACTGTGCAAGAGGGAGCATTTCCCCATAAAGAGGCAAAGGCTGTGCTGAGCACACGGTGTAACCACGCAGCCAGGCCAGGCCCTTCAGGAAATGCTTCTGACAACTGATATAACCCTTGCTGTGGTGCTCTGCTCTGCCTCAGCCATGAGTAATCTCCTCCTGCTAGGGGGATCTGTGGATCTAGACCAGAAAGGAGAATTATTCATATATGGCATGCAGATTTTTACAAAAGCCTCCAGGCTGAAGGGAGCAGGAGGAGCTCGGGGGCTGCCAGCGCCCGCCCCGGGCAGGCTTGTGCAGCCTTATAAGGGCTCCAGTAACCCTGGGAGAAACAGCTCCTCACCCAACAGCTCCTCACCCAACAGCACGGAGCACCCAACCCCTCAGACGGGCTCTTTAATCCACCTCCCTCTCAGGGCTGCATCCCATTAGTCCCAAGTCCCTCCATGGAGGGGCAGGGAGCAGAGCCAGGAGTGCCCTCCTGTAAGGAGCTCTGCTGCTGACAGGCAGCAGCTCATAGCCTCTCCTCCAAGCAGGAGCCCTTGGAGCAGGGCAGCTGCCCTGGGAGCCTGCTATGTGATGGAGTATGGAACTCAGGAGCAAAAGCTGGTGATCACAGAATAAGCTGGTGATCACAGAATCCTGAATGGTCTGGGGGGGAAGGAACCTCAAAACTCATCTTGTTCCACCCCCTGCCATGGGCAAGGACACCTTCCACTAGCCCAGGTTGCTCCAAACCCCATTCAGCCTGGCCTTGGACAATTGCAGGGATCCAGGGGCAGCGACAGCTTCTCTGGGCACCCTGTGCCAAGGCCTCAGCACCCTCACAGGGAAGAATTCCTTGCCAACATTCCATCTAAACCTCCTGTTGTTCAGCTCAAGGCCAGCCCCTTGTCCCCTGTGGTACTCAGCCCAGTGCAGCACCAGGACCCCCCTCCATCTGCCAGAGCTGCAGAGCCCAGGCATGTAAAGCCTGTTTAATGCTAAATCAACCATTGATCCTAAGGTCCCATTAAGAGGAGAACGCTTGGTTGGCATCACTTTGCCACGCTCTCCCCGTGCCCACGGTGGGTCCCTGTGCCTGACCTGGGCTCTGCCCTCCCTCTCCAGCCTGCCAGGGAAGCTGTGCCAAGTCCCAGCTCGGGCCTTTGAACGTGTTGACAAAGGCAAGATAAATGCAAGGCAGCGCTTGCTGACAGGCAGGTACAACAGCGTCTGCAGGGAGGAGGTCGAAGTGCTTTTCCCCTGAGTCACTGCTCCAGCTCAGCTTCAGAATTAACCAGAAACAGGGCAAAAGCCACTCAGGCTGAGCTCAGCTCAGGCCCTGGAAGACACGAGCCAGTGAAGAAGCCAGAACTGAAGCAGCAGCAGGCCTGCCCTGTCCCCTCTCAGTGGCAGGAATTGTGTCCTAGTTACTTAGCCAGCAGGAGATAACTCCGCTTCCCGGCGTGCCCCGCGCCGCTCGCCAAACCTGCTCTGTAAATAACACACAGCCTTTGAGCTGCCGGGAGTGCATGGAATAAAATGGGAGCTGATTCATATTCCAACTGATCCTCTCCCTCCCCAAGCACCTGCGCCAGCATTAAGCCTCTTACCCGGCGCAGAGCGAGCCTGTATTTACATATCCTGCACTGCTGGGCACTGCTCCTCTGCCAGGGCAAAGGCTGGCATCTCCCCGAGGCTGCCAGGCAGCTGTTCCCCCTCCAGCATCCCTGATCCCACATCTGCCCCTCCCAGCAGCCCCACAGCACTCCTGCGCTGACCTGCACCTGCAGTGACACAGAGAGGATGTGGCAGATGCCACCAAGGTGCTCCATGACCAAACCCCGCTGGATTTTCCTGGTGGTTCTTTTGTATTTTTCTCATTTTGTCAGTAACATGAGCTCAGTCAGACAAGGAGTTACTGCCCTCACTGGGGAGGGATTGCAGGGGAAGTGACGGAGCTGGGGCTCACCATGCTCAGCTTCAGCTCCCGGGCCTGGCAGAAACTCCCAGGGGAATGCTGAGAAACTGGAGCAAGGAGATGAAAGGGAAGTGGATGGGATTTGTTCCTTAGCAGAATTCAGTAGATGTAGGTTTTCATGTTTATTTAAAGGTAACATTTGCACAGTTTTCTGCACAGCTATTGACTGGAAATGACTGATACTGACAAGGGGGGAAAAGGCTGAACGAGAGCAGACTGGGCTCATGCCTGGAGCAAAATGGGATGAAGAGGAGAAGTGTGAAGGTATTTATCCTTAAACTCAGATTTCATCTCAGTAGTTTCACCTAAGCCACGCCAAAAACCAGACAGCACCTCAGATCAACTTTCAGAAGGAGCAATTTCAGCAGAGCAACTCCCAGGCTGAGCCTGGTCCAGCAGTGCTGCTGGGGAAAGCCAGAGCAGCCGTGCTGACAAGGACCTGGATTTGCACCCAGAGGAGGAGAAGCTCCTCCCTCACCCAGTACACACCTGCACCATCCCCACATAACTCAGGTCTCCACAGCTGAGTGCAGAAACCCCTAGAAACACACAGAACTTGCAAAAGAGAATCTTCCAAAGGAGCCCCTGCTGCTCAGCTGACTCAGGTCCAGGAGAGCACAGCAATTCCTGGGAAGGACTGCAGCCACAGGGACAGAGAAACAAACCCAGCCCCATCAGCTGGCAAGCACCAGCACACCAATGTAAATGCCCAGGTAAGATCCCAGGACAACTCCTGCCATGTCAAACAATGCCATGGCTTCACAACTCCAGGCTCAAAGAGCAGCACCCCAAAGGAGGGCGGGTGGCCCAAAGATGTTACCTTTTTCCCCGTTTGTTTCTCCACCATGTCGTTGCTGAGAGAGAAATCTTCTGACTGTGGTGTTTTAGAACACCCACCCTTGGGCATCGTTCTGCCTTCCTTACTTGATCTTCATTTATGCTGCCATCGCCTCATCATCAACCGTCTGCAGGAGAGAGGAGAAGGGAGGTCAGACATCTCAGAGGGCCTCTCCATTGTGGGGGGAAAAGCAAGGATAAACCCCCTCCCAACCCCTGCATGGCAACACAGGATGGCAGAGCACCCTCAAATGTGGAAAAAGCTGCAGCAGGGTCCTGCCACCTTCCCAGAGAGTAACAGAGGTGCTGCAAGGACTCACACGTGGAATCACACAGAATCACTGAGCCTGAAAAGACCTCCCAGAACACTGAGTCCAACCTGTGCCCAACCCCAGCCCTGTCACCAGCCCAGAGCACTCAGGGCCACGTCCAGGCCTTCCCTGGACAACACCTCCAGGCATGAGAACTCTGCCATCTCCCCAGGCAGACCCTTCCAATGCCTGACAACCCCTTCCATGAAGAAATCCCTCCTGATGTCCAGCCTGAACCTCCCCTGGCACAGCCTGAGGCTGGTTCCTCTCATCCTATCCCTTGTTTCCTGGGAGAAGAGGCCAACTCCAAAGTGGATCCTGCAGCTGCAGACACAGCTTGTTTCCTATGCAAGGAATAGCCCAGAAGGGATCAAATCCCACCAAAGAGCAACAGCCCTGCTGCTCCTCATGCACAGCATCCCCCCAAGCCCATATAGAGCCTCCTACAGTGTGTCCTGAACATGGGGACACACAGACACAGCCCAGGCTGCACCCCAGTTTGCCACACTGAATTCCCAGACACGCTTGCAGAACCAAACAAATTACAAAACCTCTGTTAAAGATGCACTTTCTGAACGTGTTGCCATTGTGAGGTGGGAGCAGGGAGCTCGGAGGGCTCGGTGTTCCAGGACTGTTTCTCACAGCTCCTCACCCTGCCCTGCACCTTGGCCTGGGAAAGCCAACCTGGAGAGGACAAAGCTCCTGCTCCTCCTGTGTTGCCTGGTTACAGGGCTGGAAAGACAAGTGCCATGTGAAATACAGCAAGGCAGGGCTCAGAACACCAGCTGCAGCCAAAGCCCTCTCAGGTGAAAGAGAATATCCCCTCTCCCCAGACCAAGGCTGGAAAGCATCAGTGGAATGGGATATCTGTGACGAGTGACACCCCAACAGCAACTGGGCTCCTGGCCTGAGGCTGGAGTGGCACAGACAGGAACTTCTCCCAACATAATTGTCACCTGCCAGCTCTAAATTGAACCATTTACATCTTACAGCAGCAGCTCTGCAGAGCTACAACTGCAGGAAATTGTCCAGGGAGATGGGAATTCTCAGAGAGGAGAGAGAGAGAAGTCTTGTATTTAGAAGTTCTCTGGAAATCCCTTCAAAATTTTTGTTCCATTTACACCTCAGAGGCCTTGGGACACTTTGGGTTGGTTTTTTTTGTTTTGTTTTAAAGGTGGTTCAGAGGCTCCAGCCCAGCCCTGAAACAGCACAAACTCCCAAAGCACCAGGCACAGACAGTGCTGGTGTTTCCAGCAGGAGACTGCTTCCCAAGGCAGCTGATTCTCCAGCCCAGCTCCTCAGCCTGGCTGTGGAAAGGTTGTTATCCCATATTTCATATCCTGTATTTAGGAACAAAACTTTGGGAACTGAGAAAACAGCTCCTCATGTCCCCCCTGCTTGACACGGGGACAGCTGAGAGCCCCCAGGGTCCCCTCCATGCTGCACATCCACTGGGTCCCTGCAGCCATGCCCAGCCCCAGGAATCTCCCTCTGCCAGGCATCATTAGCCAGCTGGGAACACAGAAGAATTATTTCCCCTCAGTTTCTCTTACAGGGGCTCATTAAGGAGACAGGAGCATGTGCCTGGGAGGAGGTAGGAGCAGAGGACAATATTCCCTTCAATATTCACTGCAAATCCAAGAGGTGGAAATTCAGATTAAATGCTGGGTGAGGGACATTTATTTACTCCTTGTAACAGATATTAAACCCAAGCAGCTTCACCTCTGCTGACGGTGGGACCAACCACGCTCTGCTCCCAAACCCAGCCCCACGTCACCGCTCAAAGCGCTCCAGGATCCTCACACTGCCAATGTATTCCCAAAAAAACGTGCCCACTCCCAAGTCTTTGTGGCTGCTTGTACCAGGGTAGGCACCTATTCACGTGGAGCTTCCAAAACCTGTTTAACTGAGAAAAGGCCAGACGGATGCCAGATTAATTCTGCGCCCCTTCTGTTCGCGGAGCTGACTCATTACACTTGGAAAGCCGGCTGCCTCTCCGGGTAAACACAGCCCTGGCCTGTTCCACAGCTTGCAGGGAGTATCACATTTGCACAACAATTACCGACAACGACGCTGCCTTCCTTTCATTTTTAAGCACGTTTAATAAGTTCGTTTCATTTTTAAGCACGTTTAATAAGAGTCAGAGGGGAGGCACAGATTCCTGGCTGGAAGAGCCTTCCCCAGCTCGAGACAGCATTTGCAGAGTGGCAAATCTAGGGCTGCAGAACGACAAATTGGCTTCAATCCCTCCTAATTTAGGAGCTGGATGAGCCACCCCTTTCCACAATGCCCCTCTCAAGCTCACCTCCCTACAGGAGACAAGCAGCACCCTTCCTATTTCACAAACAATTAACTCAGCTCCTCGCAGGAGCCGATTACATGTGGCTGCACAATACCAAGTGGGAGACCGAGTGAGCTCAACAGAATATAATCCCTCGTACTTCTCCAGGAAAACAAAGGAGCTGTTTACCCCTGGCCAGGGGCCAGCCCGGTGCACACCAGGCCCCCAGACCCTGCTGCTGGAGAGGCTGGATCCCACACAGCCCCCTGGGAAAGCGGTGAGCAGAGAGGGGGAGCCTGCCCGGGCATGGACTGGCCTGGGTATGGCAGCTCCTGCTGTTCCAGGATGGCTGCATCCAGCAGGGAAGGCTGTGGTGGCCCCAGCCCATGGAGTACTGACAGCTGGGAGAGCAGGGCTGACACCCAGCCCAGTCACCCTGCTCTGGACTGGGGCCCTCCTGCTCCACCCTGCCCTGGGTGCGGGTCAGAGCCCCCACAGCACCCCGAGCAGCCTCCCACAGGATGGAGGAGCAGGACTCTGGAACACAATCAGGAGCAGGGCTGGAGCCATGAGGAATGAGTCTGGGAATGGCAGGGCTCAGCCCCGGGCACACCCACCCACAATCGTCCCCTGTCCCCTCACTGGGCCAAGGAAACAGTTGAAAATGGTTTTTATTTTGCCCAGGGCATAACAAGTCCAAGCCACACACTGAGACCAAATATGTCTGTGAAGGACCTCAGAAGGCCTGAAAGGGATTGAAAGGGATTGGAAGGGAAGGAGGTGTCATCTGCCCCTTGGAGGGAGGAGGAAGAGGATGAAAGCACTGCTGGCTTCAACCCCAGGCCGTGTGGGCAGCCGGGAGGCAGCGTGGGAGCAGTGGCACCCATCAGCCAGGACAGGCTCCCAGCGAAGGCAACGGGCAAACTGGGACAGGGACAAAGAACAAGGACAAAGCCCACAGACTCCAGCCCTGCCAGACAGCACCAACTCTGGGCCCAACAGGAGAGCAGTTCCTCATTAACCAACCCTATGGACATTCAAACTCCCCATCCCGACCCCTCCTGCTTCATGGAACCTGTGAGCAACACCCCAACATCCTCATCTGTGCCATGGGCAGGGACACCTTCCACTGGACCAGGCTGCTCCAAGCCCTTCCAAGCTGGCCTTGGACACTTCCAGGGATGGGGCAGCTTCTCTGGGCAGCCTCCCCACCCTCAGAGGAAAGAATAAAGAACATTTCCAGATGCATCTGCAAGGGGAATGACAGCCTTTCCTGGACCCAGCCCTCTTTCCCTGCCCTCCCGCAGAGCAGCCAAACTCCTGCCATTCAATCTGAAGCCACAACAAATGATCTCATGCCCACGATCTGTGCACTGCAGCCTGCCTGTACCCCGCCAGCTTGGAGTAAAAAAGATTGTGGAGCCTTCTTTAAATGCCAGAATAGGAGGGAGCTGGCTGGAGGCTCCTGCCCATGCAAACCCCCCAATGCAATTAGAGCCCCAGACATTATTTGCACAGATCCAACACATTTGTTTGGTCTGAAAAGGTTGGAATAGGAACAAGCCTGTGAAAAATGAAAATTTTAATACTTTAGTCTCCTTTAAAGGATGCTGTCTTAAATCTTTGAAAATTGCCTTTGATTAATAACTCACACCCACAATTTGACACTTGTCCCCCAGCTCTGGAAAGCAAAGGCAAAAAACCAAGAGCTGAAGTCTTTCAACACACAGAACCACTGAATCCCAGAATGGTTTGGGTTGGAAGTGACCTCAAAGCTCATCCCTTTCTACCCCCTGCCACGGGAAGGGACACCTTCCACTAGAGCAGGTTGCTCCAATCCCTGTCCAACACTTCCAGGGGTGAGGCACCACAGCTTCTCAACACCACCAGTGTCCCAGCCTCAGCCCAGCCCTGCTGTGTGCCCAGGCTGCTCCACCATTGCCTCCCCAGCACCTGCCCTGCACCAGGTAATCCTCCACCTGTCTGGCCAACACGAGCCACAGTCAGTCCCTAGAAGTGCCTGTGAGCAGCAGCAGGAGTGCAGTTTGGGGAACAAGGAACAATTGCTCTTTGTGCTCCAGATCAGCTCCGGAAGAGCAAAGTCCGTGGCTTTCCACGGTGAGTACACACGGCCGGGAGCAGCAGGAGCCCTGCAAACCTGCACAGCAAACACAGGTGGTTTCCCCAGCACCTGACAATGGGTAATCACAAAGATTAGCCATTACTGAGATAGAGCAGTGTGAGGTGCTAATTCCTAGAGCCAGAACTCAAAGCAAGGAGGACGGGGAGCCCGCGTTTCCTGGAGCGCAGTCGGTGGGGCAGCGCTGTCACCTGGTGTCACAGCTGGGCTCACCCTGGTCTCACAGCTCCATCATGTCCACCTTCAACCCCACATCCTTCCTTACCCTGGGGACCTGTTACCTGTTTGTTCCTGGCTTTTGAAAGGGAATGTCACTCCTAATCAGGAGTTCTTAGAAATGACATATCTTTCTTCACCTCTTTGCTTAGCTTCTCCTTCCCTGTTCTCAGTCACTGCCTGGTCCCAAGTAACTGTCCTTTCTTCCACCTTTCCAAAAATATTTATTCCTGACCCCATATATGCTGACCTCCTGATATCCTGCAAGGACTGGCTTGGACAAGATTTGCTGCTCTCTCAAACACACACCAGAGCCAAGTAAACTCACTAAGCTGGAACCACGGAATGCCAGACTGGGACAGAAGGGACCCTAAAGCCCATCTCATTCCAGCCCTGCCACAGGCAGGGACACCTTCTGTACATCAGGGTGCTCCAAACCCTGGCCTTGGACACTTCCAGGGATGGGGCAGCCACAGCTGCTCTGGGCTACCTGTGCCAGGGCCTCACCACCCTCACCGTAACAAAATATACTGATCCTGCAGTCTAAGTTACTTAAACTAAACTGAATTGAATAATATTACTGAATTACAACAGCTGTTAGTATTTCAATCTTTTGTGGGACAGATGTCCCTTCCCAGAGTTCTCAGCGCCTGCAGAAAACAACACAGTGGAGCAGCTGAGGCTGCACATGGATGTGCACTCAGGTCTCCAAGGATCACCATGAAGATGATGCTCATGCCCTTGCTGGGCACCATGAACGTCCAGCTCCTCCATGGTTCTCCAGTATGGCTCCACCACACGAGCCCATCCTGGCTAAGGGGTTCAATTCAAGCCACAACCCCACACCTGTGACCTCCCAGTGTCCCCTCCTGTCCCAGCAAGAGATCAGTGGTCTCCAATTCTGACAACTCAACATATTTCTACTGCACCAAGTGTTGCTATTTAACAGGATTATATTTGGAAATTTCTGCTCAACCACACTGTGATTCAGAATCTTCCAGCTGGGACCATTCTCAGGAGACACAAAATCCAAACTAGAAGAGCTCTGACAGAGCCCTGCACCCACAAGCAGCCACTCGCCCGTGTGGTTTCTCCAGGAGCAATTTTTCCCACAAACCCTTCCCTCAATTATCCGTCCACAGCTGCCTCTGGTATTGCTCCATTTCGGGATGCTGCCGATGATCTGGGTCCTGGCCAAGTTACAAAACTGTACTTTGAGTCAGTGCTCGGGGCTGTGGTCTGGGAGCAGGATTAGCTGTGATGTGGAAACCTCTGGAGCAGCCACAGGGCTACAGGAAGGCAGCTGCACCACTGCTAGCCAGGGTGGGAAAGCTGATTATGACACTGCTGTCCTCTCTGGGATGGCTCTGGATCACCAGCCCAGATCAAAACCTGATGGAGAGGGAGGGAGGACTCTGCGCTTCTCCCATCTCCTCTCGGCTTCTGCTGGACACCCATCAGGCTTCAGCCAGGGAAGAGCTGTAGCCACACCTGCCAACACAGTCACTACCAGAGTTTCTGCATATCCACCTCCTTAAAACAGTGACCAACTCCACACGACCATTCCCAGTGCTGCTGCACATGGGAGGAAAGATGCAGCCCAAACTACCCAGCATAGAGAGAACAAGGGAGAAATGTGAGGCTGCTGAGCTGAGGTGTTTAAGGAGCTTCACCTGCAGCTCACCCGGATGCGAGTGGGATCTTGAAGGTCCCACCAGCTGGGAAAGACAGGGATCCCCCCAGGGCTGCTTTATCCTGGCAGAATTTGACCACCACAGATCTGCAGAACCAGCTCCATTCCCAGGACAGTTTGGGAAGCTGGGCTCTGCCCCCTGTGCCCAGCACAGAGTCATGGCTGTGGCTTCCAAGCACAGCTCGAGGGGTTTGGGAGCATCAGCCAAGCCCCAGAAACGAGCCAGACCCGGCTTTCAAGACAGAGAAACAAGCGAGCACAGACAATTCCTGACCATCAGGGACCAAAGGGTGACAGATGCAGCAGCAGTGGCTGTCGGTGCCCTGGCAGTGTCACCCATGCTGGGGTGGCACCGGGGCTGCAGGGCTGGCAGGGGCTGCTGGCTCGCTCTGCTCCCTCCTCGGCCAGGCTGAGCATCCCCTGTGCTCCCACCTGTGCATGGTCCATCCTCCCACTGCTGCCACAGGGCCCTGTCCCAGGGGAGGCTGCAGGACCAGCACTGCTCCTATGGAAAGCTGCTGGTGGCTCCAGCAAGTCCCATCTGCTGCTCAGCTGCACAACAGGAGGGCTGGGGAAGGGAGAAGGACCAAGGGTGTGTTTGGGCTCATTTTTGGCTGTTTGAACGAGCACAGGCATCACCATCCTGTGGCCTCATCACCAACAACTCTGTGCCTTGTTCACCCCTGGGCACTCAGAATTGGTTCTGAGATAATAGAGCTGAACAGGGACCTGGCCCTGGGAGCCTGGGCTGCCTGAATTCCATAAATACTCCATATTCCCAGTGTCCACCTCTGTACATACGTGTGCACATGGACACACACACATTTAATGGACACACAGCCCCCAGTAAAACCCCACTGAGACTCACTCCTGCCCAGTTTTTGGTATCAGTGTGTCCACATCTAGGACAAGAAACAGCCTTAACTACAAATAAACCACATGACTTAAGCTCTTAAACCCGAGAGGAGATCACAAACAAGCACATTCATTACATAAGAGAGAAACCAAAAATATTTTGCAGAAGGTGCCATGACCCAACAGGGTACTTCAAGTAGACAGATCCTCAACTGAGGGCTCTGCAACACCAGCTACACCCCCCAGTGAAATCCCTGCTTGAGCCTTGGGGGATTTGGACAAAAGTTTTGGGATGAATGTGTTTATATCTGGTTTCAGTCCGTGATGTCGCAACAGCCATGTAACATCTTCTCCCAGCTGTGAGCAGGAAAATCCATGGCAATGGCAGCAAAACATTCCTCATTCTCCCATTCTTGCACAATTCTTCCCAAGACCCTTCTTTCCATCTCAGCATCCTTGTGCTTCCTCCCAGTGTGGGAACCTCAGAAATATTTTTGGTGGATTCAGGAACAAGGTCCAGACAGAACAAATCTTACACAGGGGCCCTGAAGGCATCAGGCTTTGGGGAAAACCCAGCACAGAACTTCAGAGATTTCCTCTTATTTGGGGTCTGCAAACCCAGGAGTTTTGTTTTCCTGTTTCTTCTTTCTCACTGAGGCCAGTGGCTTCCAGATCAAGACTCACATTTGACCCACATACAAAACACTTTGCAGCAGCACTGGGATTTGTTTGCCAAGTTACTGTCAGCTTTTAAATGACAGGGCAACAACTGAATAGACATGGACAGAAGGCCAGGTGGAAATGGGCTTGGAGCAACCTGGCCTAGTAGGAGATGTCCCTGACCATGGCAGGGGGTGGGATGAGAGGAGCTTTAAGGTCCCTTCCCACCCAAACCATTCCATGTTTCTATCAAAAGACTGATTCATAGCTCACATTAAAGTGCAGTTCTGTAAGCATGGAAGGCACCTGGGGAGATGAGGAAAAGCCTGGGCCATGAGGAACTCCAGCCCAGTGGCAGGGCAGCCCTGGGCAGGGAAGCCCTTCTCCCAAGCACAGCAGGAGCAGCTGGGCACAGTGCCAGGGCTGGGCCAGCACCGGCTCCAGCCGATCCACAGCTCCGGGCAGCCAGGAGGGAAGGGCAGGGAGGCAGAGAGGGGGCATGGAAGGGATTCCATGCACATTTCCAGGCTCATTCAGAGCTGGCTCCCCTTGTCCTCAGCTGCAGGTGCTCCTTCCCAGCAGCAGAACCATCCCCACACTTTCTGTACCACTCCAGAAGCCATGGCTCCCTGAGCCCTGACACACTGATACCAACAGTGGATTCCTGACTGGTTCAGCTCGAGCTGGAAGCTGAGCTCCAGCTGGAGCTGTGCTGCTGATGACAGCCCATCACTACTGACCGAGCTGTGTGACAGGAAAGGGCCTGCTGTGCTTCCGTGGGGCTCTGTGTGCCACAGCCAGCACAGCACACACCAATCCTGAGCTCCTCCAACCAAGCACACGCCCTCAGCTGCCAGGTGTATGGGGAGAAGCACCGAGCCCCTTACCTTCCCCACTTCTGCTCTTCTTGTTCCACAAGCCAAACCTCCTGTCTGATTTTCCCATTCCTGGTCCAGCACACAGTGACTCGGCTGTGGTGGTGCCATGAGGCTAAGGCCAGGCTTAAGCCAGGCTCAGCTCTGTGCCAGGAGGCTCAGGCCAGGCTTAGGCCGGGCTCAGCTCTGTGCCAGGAGGCTCAGGCCAGGCTCAGCTCCGTGCCAGGAGGCTCAGGCCAGGCTTAGGCCAGGCTCAGCTCCATGCCAGGAGGCTCAGGCCAGGCTCAGCTCCATGACAGGAGGCTCAGGCCAGGCTCAGCTCCGTGCCATGAGGCTCAGGCCAGGCTTAGGCCAGGCTCAGCTCCATGACAGGAGGCTCAGGCCAGGCTCAGCTCCGTGCCAGGAGGCTCAGGCCAGGCTTAGGCCGGGCTCAGCTCTGTGCCAGGAGGCTCAGGCCGGGCTCAGCTCCGTGCCAGGAGGCTCAGGCTGGGCTCAGCTCTGTGCCAGGAGGCTCAGGCCGGGCTCAGGCCGGGCTCAGGCTAGGCTCAGCTCTGTGCCAGGACCCTGGCCAGCCACACGTCACAGCCCAGGGGAAGGGGCCATCCTGAGCCAGGGGCTGGCAGGGAGGTTTGGGCACGGCACAACCCTGCTGCTCAGTTGTAAATACTCAAAGCAAGGTGAGTTCTCCACAAACCTGCAGCTTTCCATCTCCCAAATCACACAGCTTTTGAAGGAGCTCTATTGTATATAAACACACAGGAATGCATTTATCAAAAAGGGTATGTTCTTGTATGGAGGAAACTCCATTTTCTCTGCAGAGCTCTTGTTGAAGGTGCCATGGGGAGCTTTAAGAACAGACTTGCTTTAACAGATTTTTCTCTAAGGACATGAGTCCCCAAAAACAAAAACCTGAGAGCTTCTCCTGATTTTGAGCCCAGTGAAGTGACACAAGGCCTCTGGTAAAACAGTTTGTTATAAAGCTGTTGCTTCAACACTGGCCAAAACCTGAGAATACCCAGAGAGGTTGTGGATTCTCCATCCCTAGAAGTGCTCAAGGCCAAGCTGGACAGGGCTTGGATCAACCTGCTCTAGTGGAAGGTGTCCCTGCCCATGGCACAGGGTGGGACAAGATGAGCTTTAAAGTCCCTTCCAAACCAAACTACTCCATGACTCTGTAATTCTAGGAATACCTGGAGCACCTGACCAGACACATGCTGTGGTGGGATGTATGGCCCTGCTGATGTCCCCAGCACAGCCCCAGCACAGCTCACCCAGGAGCCCCAGCATCTCCCAAAAGGCAAAGCTCAGACAACACATACGTGTGGCAAACTGGGGGAAAAAAACCCAACAGATTCTCTGCCGCCTCCTTGTCTTCCTTAAAAAGCAAGGTCTGTCTCCCAGCTGCCTGCTGGATCCGCCTGCCTCCCCCAGGCTGAGGAGCCCAGGGTGAACGAACACGTGGCACTCGGCAGCAGAGTTTGGAGAAGGGAGGGATCAAAGCCAGGCTTTGTGACCCTGGCAGGGGGGAAATAAGCTGGGAGTGTCAAGAACCTCTACCCCAAAGGCAACCCAAAGCCAGACTGCAGCCACACCACAATAACACCTCAGGGGAGCATGGAGCCAAGCCTTGGAGCAGGATGATGAGGATCCAGGTGGGAATGGAACAATGGGAGCAGTACTATTTACTGCTGGTCCCCCAGGTCTGTGCCAGGCCAACGTGGCACACCTGGCACACAGCACAGGCAGTCCCAGCAGGATCACAGCAAGCAAAAGGGAACCACAGCCTCGAGAGCTGAGCACAGCCAGCTCTCCTTGTGATCTGAGGGCTGAACCTTCTCAAAAACCAGAGTGGAACCCCAGTAGAACCAGGCTCAGGAGCACACAGCCATGCTGAGCTCCCCCTGCACCTGAGGGCAGATGCTGCTGGTGCCCACGGAGGGCTCAGCCCCAGGGGTCTCAGGAGCAGAACAGGAGTGCCAACCTTGGCAGAGTTTTGTGCTCTTGGCTCAGTCCTTCACCTGTGTGGTGAATTAGGGCACAGAAAACAATCCAACCACGTCTTGTCCCAAACTGATTTTGCCCCCCAGCCAAGGTGAGGGAGATGGGAATGTCAGAGCTGTGGTTCCCAAGCACTCATAGTGAAGCTCATCCACCTCTCCAGAGAATCCCACAGACTGGGCAGCTCCACCAGACACCTCCTGACTGAAACCTGCCCAGCAGAGCCTGGCCAGCTCCAGGGAACACTGCCCTGTGCTCCCAGAAAACACCGAGGTTCACGTACCCCACCCCTGGGCTGGGGGATACAGGACTCAAGCCACAACAAAACATCTGAATTCACCAATGGGCTCCACGTGATCCCACCACGAGCTCCACAACCTGCAGGAGCAACACAGGAATTTCCTCCTTGGGCTGCTGACCTACTAAACTGGTTGGAATCAGCAGCATCAAACACTGCACGTCGGAAAGGGGTTTAACGGGCTGGAAAGGGGTTTTACAGCCTGGAAGGGCTTTCGCTGCCCGCACGCTCCGTGCTGGCTCTGCAGGGAGCTGCTCTCGTGGCTGGGCAGAGCCCAGCTCCCTCGGGGCCGTGTTTGCCCAGGCCAGCAGCCGCCTGCCCCGGCTGTGCAAACAGCGGCCCCGGGAGCCGCCGGCCCCGCGCAGTATCGTGGCAACGTGGCTGAAGCCGGCTTTGCAAACTCACCAAGTGTGCAAATTAATTTCATTATCCGCTCTCGCACATCATGAGGAGGGAAAACAAATAACCTGCCCGAAAGTACATTCTAGTAATTATTAACAGGGCGTCAGCAGAGCCCGGGGGAGCGGAGAGGATGGGCCGGGAGCAGAGCCTGGCACTGCCTGGCCAGAGCGCTCCGCACGTCGGGACTCCGGAAATCTAAAACCCAGCCTCGTGTGCCTCTGCTCCCTGCTCAGCCCCAGCATTCTCCGCACGCCTGGCTGCACTTACACCCTCTCCCAGCAGCAAAACCATCCCAGTAACTCACCAGCAAAGCTCTTGGCTTCCATTTGCTTTTGCTTTCACGGAATCATTGAGATTAGAAAAGGCCTCCAAGACCAGCAAGTCCAACCTGTGACCAATCCCTACCCTATCACCAGACCAGAGCACCGAGTGCCACGTCCAGGCACCCCCTGAACACCCCAGGGATGGGGACTCCACTACCCCCCTGGGCAGCCCCTGCCAATGACTGACAACCTTTTCCATGAAGAAATTCTTCCCAATGTCGATCCTGAGCCTCCCTTGCACAAAGTCCCTCTTCCCCCCATAAACACTCTGGAGCACCCTGAGCTATCAGGGCTGTACACAAACCTCCTCTGGCAATGACTAAAACCCAGGTGTGCACTGAGTGTTCTGATTCCTATTTTATTTTACAATAAAAGCCTCCTTCAGCTTGGCAGCGATGCTGCTCTGTCCCAGAAATCCCCCTCTCCTCCAAAAATGAGAGCAAACTCTGAGATTTAATACCCTGTAGCACATGATAATTTAATCCAGTGCTGCATGCCTGGATTACATGACCCCTTCCCCATCCTGACAGGCACAAACCCTGTTCTCTGGCAAAATATGTTTAGGGAGCTGGAATTTCTGCCTTAGGGTTCACACAATAATCTTAACTCTTAGAAATCCATGCCACTCCCTTGTCCCCATGACGATGTGGCTGTAGATGACAATAAACACCAAGGGCTTGACCCCCACCACAAAGCACTCCTGAATGCTCTATCTGTGCCAGGAATTGAGGAGATTCCTCCCTGGCTGCCTCCTGGAGGGCACTTGGAAAGCACTTTCTGAGGCTCCCAGTTAGGGGGATTTAGTTTAATCACGGAAAACGGAGGGGTTCTCAGTTTGGAGGAGAGCAGAGCACTCTGAACCTACCAAAACCAGGCTGGACAAGGCTGGGAGGAGGGTGTCCCTGCCCATGGCAGGGGGTGGAACAGGATGAGCTGCAAGATCCCACCCAAACCAGCCCATGATTCTGTGATTCTACAGCAGGGCTGTGGCAGAGCTCCAGCAGATCTTCAGGCATTATTAGTAAGCCATTAAGAGACACTGTCAAGACAGATAGGCTTTGAGATTGCTTTCCAAGGCAGTTGTCAGGGACTTTGGGATGCACCAGGTGCTGCAGCAGCAGCTCAATTTTCCCTGCAAGCAGCCTGTCATGTGAGCACTGCTTTAACAGGGACCTCACAGCAAGAACTCAAGATTTTTCCAAGGTGCAGCCACATCCTAAAGCCTGGCATTGCACCATGGCCATGGGACTTAGTCAGAGCCTGGTTTGGATGGGATTCCTGTACAAACCTGCTCCCATGGGAGCACTCAGCTCCCTGCAGGCACAGCCTGGGGACAGAGCACCCCGACCCAGGGGTGCTGATTCACCAGACAGGCTCATCCACCCCCTGTCCCAGCGCCAGAGGGGCACCAGAGCCCGTGGACGCATCTGTGCCCTCCTCACTCCCTGTGCCTTGTTTTTGGTAGGGAAGATCCAGCTGCATGTCCACAAGCCCTTAAAACAAACTCCCCAGTGGTTCCTGGAGCTTTTTATCCCCCATGTTCTTGAGAACATCAATATAAACAGATCTGCACAGAAATTCTTTCATCTTCTTCTACTGGCCAAGGGCTCCTTGTGCTGCTCTGCAAGGCTGGAGAGTGTGATGGATGACCTTCAAGGGCTGCCCCAGCCTTCCTCCTCCTCCCATTCCACCAAGAGATCACAAACCAAGCCACGGCTCCTCATGGAACCTACATGCTCCACGCACACAGAATCCCAGAGTCACTGAGTTTGGAAAGGACCTCCAAGATCCCCACGTTACTGCAACTCCATGGGATCTTCATGCTCCATTCCCAGCCACTGCCCGTCTGAGAAGGTGCAGGTCCCCACTGGCCAAATCCAAAGGTATTTTCACATTCCCCTCTATTTCCAAGCAGTTTCTGTATGACTCACACTCTGTCACAATCTATTTTCCCTGAGTTAAGTCAAAGTGCAGGGATTTGAAGTCAAGTCATCCATTCATGTTGTATTTTCTCCTCTTTCCCTCTCTCCTCAAGACCTCCCCCAGTACATTTTCCAAAAGTGCTCTGTATATCCCTATTCTGCTGGACCTGGCCACATGGTTTTACAGGAACAGCATTAACCAACACGTTTAATCCAGATTGCTTTTTGGTTATATGGGTTTTTCTCCTTTTTTTAAAATCAGCAGTACAGTTTTCCATACTCTAAGTGGATTCGAAGATCATCCACAACACCATTGCCACTCTTCCATTTAAAGACACACTTAGCATTTCTCAGAGAGCACAGGCAAGACCTTCACACCATGAGAGGGGCAATTTTCTGCCTTTCTAATGTTACAAAGCACCTGTTTCTAGTTCTAGGCCGTAACACACTGTCCATAAGTGTGTGTGAGCAGGGAACACTGCAGGTCCAGAGCTGGAAGTAGCTCTCCAATCCCTCATTACTCTGGATGGATGGATGGATGGATGGATGGATGGATGGATGGATGGATGGATGGATGGATGGATGGAAATTGCTGGATCAGGACACTTCCACCCGCTGGTTTTCTCTCCCATCCTTATTTTTTTGCATCTTTACATCCTTTTGCATCTTTAACACGTGACCAGCCTTAAGAAGCTGAGTTCTGTCCTCATTTTAGTGCGAGCTTACCACGCTGCTGCTGCCATCAGCCCAAGGGTGTGAGTCACAACCCAGCCTGCACATGAAGAGATTTATTTAAAATTCCAGGGAAAATGTTAACGCCTCGGTGCCGTACGGGGAAAGTCTATCCCACCCATCCCACCCACTGTGCTGCTCCAGCCCCAGCACCTGGGCTGGGTGTGCTGAGGCACCAGAGAGCCAGGCTGGAGCTGGAAACATCTCCAGCAGCTGCCCCAGCACACGGGGGCTTCACTGTTCCCATTCAATCCCACCTTCCATGCAAAAGGGAACAACTGCACCAAGTCCAAGGAAAACTCCTCATATAATTATTCCCAATGTGCTCTGAGCACAAGTTCCTCCCCTGGCAGCCATGGCAGGCTGAGGTTTAAAGGACACCTGAATGTAGCCCCCGTGTAGGAATTATAGCTGCCAACAATCTAGAAATAATTATTTAGTCATTTTAGCAAATCCTTACATGGCCTCTCAATACTTAATAGGGCCCATGAGAAACATGGGGACAAACCTTCCTGGTGCAACAGGACAAAGGGTGATGGTTTTAAATTAAAAGAGGAGAAATTCAAATCAGATATAAGGAAGAAATTCTTCCCTGTGAGGGTGGGGAGGCCCTGGCACAGGGTGCCCAGAGAAGCTGTGGGACCCACCTGGGTCCCTGGAAATGTCCAAGGCCAGGCTAGAGGAGGCTTGTAGCAACCTGGGCTAGTGGAAGGTGTCCCTGGCATGGCAGGGGGTGGAACAGGATGGACTTTAAGGTCCTTCCAACCCAAACCACTCCATGATTCTGCGAGGATTCCATACTGATGCTCCCAAGAGTGGCAGCTCAGCGTGGTTGGACTTGAGGGCCAAGTCTCCAGCTCCCACTTCCAGGCTAATCCATCACCTGTCAGAGGTCAAACAGCCCTTCCCACAACACAGCACAAGTGACAAACTCCTTAAGGCCACACATCAGCCATGACTGGTTCAAACACCACTGGCCAACAGACCCCACAGGTGCCATCAGAGATGGTTCTCCTGAGCCCCCTGCTCCTGCCACGGGACCTGCTGCATTGCAGCCCATTCCCAAGGCCAGCAGAGCAGCCTCCTGCAGCTCCTGGCACAGGGGATCACACAGTTTGGCCACTCCAGACCTGCATCCCCGGCAGGCACCTCCCGGGGCCGATGGGGATGGGCACATGGACTCATGTCGGTCTCTCTAAGCCCTTTCACCTCAGAGCCTCGTGACTGGGACTGAGCCAAGAGATTAAAAACAGCTTGTGAAACACAAAGTGTGATTGTTTCCTTCAGCTCTGAGCAGCAGGGCATGGACAGACTGGGATATGGACAAACCAGGGGGTTTCCTGTGAAATGCAGGATGTCACAGGTGCCACACTGTGCCAGGACACACTGGAGCTGTCTGTGCAGGACAGGCGTCCCTGCCACACTCAGCCTGTGCACACAGCATGTCCCACAATACTGGGATATACTGGAAATTCTGGCACTGGAGTTACAGCAAAACATGGCTTGTTCAGTCCTCTGCACAACAGCAAATTAAACCACAGAACCCTGGAGTGCTCTGGGTTGAAGGGACATTAATCTCATTCCACCCCCTACCATGGTCAGGGGCACCTTCCACTATCCCAGGGTGCTCCAAGCCCCATCCGATCCAGCCTTGGACACTTCCAGGGATCCAGGGGCAGCCACAGCTGCTCTGCACAACTTGTGGCCCCTTCACCACCCCCTGGTCCTGTGGGAGCACCTTTTGCTGTCCCACTACAGCCAGTCCCTCCGCCCCACAGATGAAGGATGTGAGGACCAAGCACTATTTGCAGCAGGTTTTACTTCCAAAAAGCCTGGTCCAAACCAGCTGTGGCCACTCTTTCCCACCACGATTCTTGTAGATGCTCTGCTCTTGCTGAAATGTGAACTGGGGAATTTTCCTTACTTTCTAAAAAGTGCCCGAGGAACAGGTTTAGTTTAGTGCAGGAACGTGCAGCAGGGAAGGACCAGCTCAGCGCTTTGGACACCCAGGCAAGGCATCGATTAGGACCAGCTTTGCACACTAATTGCCATCAGAAGTGCCCCTCCCCTCCCCTCGAGTGCAGCCCTGAATGGGGGCATTGTCTCAGGGCAGAGCAGCTCTCCAGCCCCAGCCCCTGCACATGGGACCCTGGTGCTTTGCAGGAACAACAAAATCCCAGCAGAAGTCCATTAGCATCCAAAGGGAGGAGCCTGAATGGATCACAAGGATTCTTTGGAAAGTAAGAGTGAAACGAATGCAGTAAAATGCCACTTTTAAGTGATGCTCATTGTCCAAATTAAACCATCAGCAGCAAAGACCTTGACTCTCCTAAGCCTTCAGTGCAGGACATGCTGTGAGCCGGGAAAGAGGCTGGTAGGAATTTTAAGCCCTGGACTGGTCCCAAGTATGGATTACTCCATTTCTTTGCGAGCACTTGATCACACTGAGCTATATTTGGATTCCCAGAGCGAAAGCTCAAATCTCCAGCAGGGTGTACATGGCTGCACCCCCTGCCACACACAGGTCCCCGTGTCACCCAGCCGTGGGACAGGCTCTGGGGGAGCTGGTGAATGTCCCAGCGTGGAGGGGATGGCAGAGAGAGCAGTGCAAGCCCTGTCCTGTCCCCCCAGGCCCCTGCCCCAAGCCCCTCTCCCTCCTCCTCTTTTGCAGCCCCCTTAGAGATTCCCATCCCACTGATCAGGTTCAGTGTCTGCCTGCTCCTGAGAGATCCCTGATGCCAAAGCACCTTCCCAGCCCTGCTCCTTGCAATCCCTGTGCTGCTGCTCACCCCCAGCTGTTGGCTGTGCGTGGCTATTTTTGCACAGCCTACAGAACAAAAATATAGGGAGCTATGTTAGGTGAAGGCTTGCACTGTTCACGGTGTGATGACAGCCAAACTAGGTCAAGCCTTAGCCAGATTCCTTTAAAAAAGGAAAGGAAAAAATAATCAGTGGGGGAGCAGCAAACTCCCAGGGAAAAAAATGCTTGTGAACATCTACAATACATACTGTGCACTAGATGACTGGGGCAAAAATGCATCTATATCTACATCTTTCTGTAGTTTAAATGGTAGATTTTTAATTTTTGATTTTTTTAAGGACATTAACATGCCGTGAACTGCAAAGGAGATATTCCACATGCATTTAAACCAAAATAGAGTTTTCACCTATGAAATGTAACCAGGTAGCCCACTTTTGGTGTAGGCTGTGGGCAACTTGATTGTATTCCATGGCTTCTCCACCATGAATAAAGGTATTCTCCTGCTGCTCTGGGAGAAGGAGCTGGGCAGGTAAGAGGATCCCAGTTCTGGTGAGAAAGCTAATGTGATATCATTGTCTACAAGGGGAGAGGAAGGTAAATGAGGTAAATTTCATTTCTATTCCAGAGGACAGACTCCCACTAGAGACTGGGTCCTGCTGGGTCTGAGAGAGCTGAGGGTGTCCAGCCTGGAGAGGAGAAGAATCTGGGGAGAGCTCAGAGCCCCTTCCAGTGCCTAAAGGGGCTCCAGGAGAGCTGGAGAGGGACTTTGGACAATGGCCTGGAGGGACAGGACACAGGGAATGGCTTCCACTGCCAGAGGGCAGGAATGGATGGGATATTGGGAAGGAATTCTACCCTGTGAGGGTAGTGACAGGTGGACAGAGCTTAGAGCAACCTGGGACAGTGGATGGTGTCCCCACCCATGGGACACATAAAAGACATGTGGCCTGGGCCTGGGTTGTCACCTCCTGGCAGAGGAAACCCTGAACTCACAACCCTGCAGAGGCTCATGGAAATGAGGAACTGGGTGATTTTAAAACACCTTCCTAGTGAAAAATGTTCCCAGGCTTAGTTAAACGTGCCAGATAAAGCCTCTGTTCCTGTAGAACCTGATGCACGATTATCAGTCAAGGCCAACATATTTACCCTAAAATTGGGTAATATTGTTTTATGGTTCTTAATAGTTGAAGCCGACAAAGCTCTGAACAGACGCTGCCGAGCAGTTTCTCAGCCTTTCATCAGCGCTGCGTAGGCGTTGAATTCTGGAGCTAATCACCTTAGCAACGGCTCTAAACATATGTGCAGTGACATCAGCTGATTTCTGAAAGCTGTAAATAGAGGATAATAGCACGAAAAAATTCTGGATCCGAGCCAAGACCTAAAAAACATACTATTAAAACACCGCCTGTAATTCAATGTATGCAAACTTGTTTGCATCCCCGCTCCCCAAAACCTGGGTAATTACACACCTACCAGCACAACTGGTGATTGTCCCACTGCAGGCTGCTCTCAGTTTCAGGAATTTCCCAGAAAATGAGGATTTGATAGAAATCCTTCTTTAAATTTAATTTTACAGAGCCTGGAGAAGAAGCTGCAACATGAGGCTGAAGGGACCAGCCCCAGCCTCCAGCCCTGCGTTTTAAAGTCAATGAGTAACAGCTTCAACTCAGAGAATTATTTGTAAATAAGAAGATCAACAATGTGCTCATGGGCTTCACCAGTGAGTCACGCAGGAACAGGAACCATGGCAAACTGTGCTCCAAGGACGTGCTGAAACACCAAACTGTGCCCTTGGAAAAGAGGAGCTGCAGCAGGAGCAGCAGCGAGGAACCCGCTCCTGGCCGGCCGTGCGCCGAGCAGGCGGCCTGAAAGGGGCACATTCTGAATTACCTCATGTTTGGTACCTCATTAAGACCCCAAACTGTCCGTTCAGGGAGTCCCTCAATCAGCCATCAGCGTAAGACACGAGGACAATATAGTTTTTGTTCCCCTCGTCTCGTTGTGACCCATATTCCCGAGGCCTGTTGTGCAGGACGTGACCCGGCCTCCTAAAGAAACCTTTGCAGAGCCTCCGTGGTGAGCTGGCAGCGGGGAGGGAGCGAGGGGAGACGGAGAAACGGCCTTAATAGGATTTTCAAATGTCAAAAAATATCTTTAGCAGGCCCATTTAGGCAGAGGCTCAGCGCTCGCTGAAGTTGAAAGCGGAATTTGCTGTGCAGAGAACACCGCTCGCATGCTAAGTGAAGCTGCGGGAGAGGCCCAAACCACCCGGCTGCTTCCCCTCTCCTCAGAAAAACAAGGCAAGGAGGGCACACGGGGCCCTCTGCCCAGGGCAGGGAGCTCCCTGTGAGCACCCACCACACAGGGCACATGGGCAGAGCTTCGGGGCAGCTCCTGGATCCCAGCTCTGGTCACTGGCAAAGGGACTGGCACATCCAGCTCCTCCGATTCTGCTGGGGAGTGTCCAGAGAAGGGAACAGAGCTGGGAAGGGGCTGCAGCGCCAGGAGAGGCTGAGGGAACCAGGGGAGCTCAGCCTGGAGAAAAGGAGGCTCAGGAGGAACCTTCTGGCTCTCCACAACTCCCTGACAAGAGGGGACAGGCTCTGCTCCCAGGGAACAGGGACAGGACAAGAGGAAACAGTGTCAAGCTGTGCTAGCGAAGGTTCAGGTTGGACATCAGGAGGAATTTTGTCATGGAAAGGGTGGTCAGGCATTGGCAGGGGCTGAGTCCCCATCCCCATTGGTTGAGTCCCCATCCCTGGAGGAATGACTGGACATGGCACTCAGTGCTCTGGTCTGGTGACAAGGTGGGGAGCAGTCACACTCAATGATCTTGGGGGTCTTCTGCAACCTCAACGACTTTGTGATTCTGTGAAGTGCCTTGCATTAAAAGTAAAAATAGTAAGGCAGGGAAAGGGGAAATGCAAACTTGACAAGTGCACAAGAAGGAGGATCCTGCACAGAGACAGAAGCAAAAATCCCCCCTCCTTTTCCCAGGTAGGGTCGGGGCTTTTTCTCTGTCAATTAGAGCTGCAAGGAAATCCAGTGCCTTGAGATCAGCAGTGTTAATCGTTATTGCATCTCAATTTAATTAGCATTATTTTTAACTGCAGGTAATTTACAGTGCCTCACCTAAACGTGGAAATCAAGTAGTGCCTTCTGCTCACTAGAAAACCACCAGGAAAGATAATCCTGCTATTTGCTTTATGCCTTTTACTGTCTGTAATCCACGGCTCCCCATTCCGGGAGACTGCCATGGTTACTCCTGCTCCCTCCATCAAAGGCTCTTGCCTGCATCTTCTGCTCAGCTGCTAAGAATAGCACAGGCCCTTTCCTGAGCTCAGGAAGGTGAGCTGCAGGGAAGGATGGAGTTCCTGGCAGGCACAGGGGAAGAAGGGGATGGGGCCAGCAGGACTGGTCAGCATGGGAGCCAGCTGATGATGTCCCATGCATGGAGGTGCAGCAGCATCTCCTGCTCTCTGCTGTCCTGCTGAGGCTACCAGAGAGTCCTCAGCTCCCTGGGATGAGAGGGAAGAAGCTCCTCCCTGTGAGGCTGGGAAGACCCTGGCACAGGGTGCCCAGAGAAGCTGTGGCTGCCCCTGGATCCCTGGAAGTGGCCAAGGCCACGCTGGATGGGGCTTGGAGCAACCTGGGACAGTGGAAGGTGTCCCTGCCCAGGGCAGGGGTGGAACTGGCTGAGCTTCAAGGTCCCTTCCAACCCAAACCAGTCTGGGATTCCATGATCATGATCATCTTTCTTTATCACCTATTCCCTAACTTTGGAAACCCCTCTCCACAGCTTGTATCACAGTTTGTGCATCTCCAAGCCTTCAGAGTCAGATCTTCACAGACACCCTAAAATTCCAGATGGGTATTTCAGTTTGAGGAGCACCATGCCCCAGGGACAGCCATCACAAGTCACCTGCCACCATCACCTGGGAAAGGACCAATTACAACAGTACAACAATCCCACTGTTTACAACACCATGCACAGGCTGCACTGGTTTCCTGGAAAAGAATCACTTCTCCCATCAACCAGTTCTCCAAAGCTGGCCAAAATCTTGCAGTGTTTCCAATGTGTTTGCTAAGCTGCACACCTGGGAGAGACGGAGGAGACGCTGCTGATGCAGGGAGGATATGGCAGAGTTCCTGGGATGGGAAAAAAGCAAGCTCTGCACTGCTGGTGCTGGGATTTGTGTCCTCCCAGCACCAAAGGCTGGCAGGGACTGGCTGGAGGCACAGGCAGGTGGATAACCCAGAGCTCAACCATCAGCAAGAACAGTTTCAGTATTTCACACATTATGCCCAGTAAAAGCTTTCCTGTGTCCAGAGTATTTACAGACCGACGTCAGCAACACCCAGCGCTGTGCAGGCCGTTCTCGCCGCGCAGCTGGAGTGAACAGCAGCAGCTGAAGACCACGGGATCCTCTTGGGAGCCTCGGCCAGGCTGAGATACTGCTGCTGCTTGCCAGCACCCCTGGAGAACACCTTCCCCCTCCTGTGGCCTGCCCTGCCTCCTGTGAGGTGCCCCCACAGGGCAGCTCGTGGATGGCAGCAGTAGGACAAGGGATGGGCTCAAGAAGAGCTGGTGCCACCACCCTCAGGGGCTGTGGCCTCAGACCAGGAGCCCAGGACCTCCTGGAAAGCACAAACCAGCCCTGCAGTGTGACTCCAATTCGGTCACACACATCTGGGCTCCTCTGGAAAGAGCTTCACTGCAGGGGAAACCTGATGATCAAGGGTAGCAAAGAAACTCCAGAAAACTGTACGGAAAGCACATCCTCTTTTCCAGACCTACTCCTTTAAAAGCAGATGCTCCACCACCTATGGAAACTGGAGCACATGTGCCCAGAGATAAACAACATCACGGGACAGGTAAGCTGGTTACTCATGATTTATCACACCATCTCCCTCTCTAATTGCAGAGCTAAGCAGGCACTCATCTAATCCACCGTAAGCAGCTTATGCTTCCTTAGGCAGCTCTGGGCCATCGCTCACTTCCTGGTTTGGAAATCATCATTCCCTAAGTCCCTTTCTCTAGAAGGTGAGAAACCACCCTTTTCAGCCACCCAGCACAGATACTGACACTTGCAAGATGCACTCACAGGACAGATAATTCCTGGAAGTCCCAAATATCAGTGGTGGAGTCGCCATCCCTGAAGAGATTTAAGAACCGTGTGGATGTGGCACTTCAGGGACGTGGGTTAGGGGTGGCTTTGGCAGTGCTGGGGGAACAGGTGCTCTAAAGGATCTAAAGGTCTTTCCCAACCTAAAGGATTCTGTGACTCTACCTCATATTCAGTGCTGAGCAAAGCACCTTTCACCTTTGTGTCCTGCTGCTCTGGTCATGCACTGCAGGACCTTGCTCTCAATTTTCCCAGAATTTCACTCATTTTTTCCATACTAACAGCTGACTCCTCTCTGGTTTGATTCTCTATTTATTCTCCACTAATTTACCAGGAACAGGGCACCACAACCTGCCCAATTCCTACTGCTTGTCTAGTCCAGTACTCAAAGAGTTTATTTCTTTTAATTATGTTCTCAAAATCTGTGGAGCCCCACAAAAATGAGCTTAAAAAGCTGCAAAGGTCCACAAAACGTGTCCCTCTGTGGTCAGTCACTGTTCCCAGAGTCTGGAAAGGCCAGGTTGGATGGGCTCAGAGCAACCTGGCCTGGAGTAAGATGTCCCTATCCATGGCAAGGGGTGGGACTGGACGAGCTTTAAGGTCTCTTCTGACCCAAACCATTTCCCGATTCTATGATTAGCCAAAGCACATTACAGCTTTTCTCCACATATCTGTGGGTAAGCAGGAGGTTACAGACGGACTCGAGGGAAAGATCTCAGGGTTTGTGTTACATCAGGCTGTTTTCACTGCTGGGAAGCTCCAGCCATTGGAAGCAGAAGCCGAGGCGGCGCGCGCCACTCGCACGCCCTCGCTCACGGACACGGCCCCAGCCAAGGGGAATTTTCTGACTTACACCACTAGAGAACTTTACCCCCAAAACCACCTATGAACTTACGCCAGTGACTCCAAGTCAAGCTTCAAAGTCACGATCCAACACCACCAAGAGCTACCTTTGATCCCCATAACCCATCGCCGATCAGGGGCGAGTCCTCGGCGCTGAACTCCTCCCATGAGGAATTCTCTTCAGCTTGATACAAAATTTATTTTACCATCTGTAAAATTCATTTGTGTAGTTGCACACCCTGGTAGGCTTGAATGGGGCGAAGGAGTGTTTCAAGTCCCAGTGCAATTTATTATTTAAAAGCAGAGAAATGACATTGCTGGTCGGAGAGCCCGGGTGATGTAATGGGGAGCGCAGTTCCGCTCGCCGCCGGAGCCGCGCGGTACATTAGCGTGCTGGCCAGGGTGGCTGCTCCTATCAATTATTTATAGTCTCCTGGCGTGCAGCCTGGAGAGGGTCACAGCACTGAAAGCCAACTTTATCTGCATTGTTCCCAGCTCCTGCCCAGCTGTCACTCTGCTCCCTAATTTAATACACCCAGCGCAGCGTAAAAGGATGCAGAGCTGCTGCCTGGAATAGGAATGGGGAGGTGGGGTCTACAGTGAGCTGGTGGGGCCTCAGTCATCTTTGTTAAGGTGCTGACTTGGCTCTTTTGAAACTGCCTTTGAGATTCCCCGGTCACTGGACTGAGATGCAGAGGGATCCAGGGCAGGCGGGTTTGGGGGTGAGAGGTGGGACGGCGGCGGAGCCACGGGATCTCCATCTCCATTTCCGTGCCACACGAAGGGCAGAGGCTGCACTGCATGGCTTCCTACACATTCCAGCAAGAGCTACTCAATAACAGATGCAAATAAGAGGGGGGGAGGAGAAAGGGCACTTCAGCTCTCCAGAGAAAAAAGTTAATATGTAGATATATGTTCAGAAAGGAAAATCTCTCATATCTTGTTGTTACAGCTGCAATTTTAAGTGCACAGACATGGCCTGCAATGAGGTGAGCTTTAAGGTCCCTTCCAACCCAAACCATTCTGTGATCCACCTGTATTTCACCACCAAAGAAGGGGCAGTGTCCCACTGTACAGGGGCACCATGCAGGAAAACAGCTCTCCAGGGCTTTGTCCCTACAACTTAACAACACACCTCCTCCACTGTTCACCCAAAATTAAACCTACCACAACAACTCTTCAGACTCTGGAAATACGTCACTCATTTGGCCTGATATCAACATCAATGCAATTAAATTTCAACTGTAGCTGCTTAAGCCAGGTTGGACAGGGCCTGGAGCGCTCTGGGATAATGGAAAGTGTCACTGCCCGTGGCAGGGTTGGAACAGATGAGCTTTAAGGTCTCTTCCAACCCAAACCAGTCTGGGATTCTGTGACTCAGGGTCTCCATCAGTGCAGGAGATGCTTCTCGTGGGTATTACTCTCACAGAAATCTGGTACAAGAAGATGAGCTGCTACTTTGGCAGTTCCTGTGCTTGGTCCTGCCCCATAGATCAAGAGGATCCAAGCAGCCCAAATATCTGCCTCGTGCCATAAACTACAGTCAATTCCAGCTTAAATAATATGGCATTTTTCTCAAGTCTTGTGAAGCCAGGAAAATAATCTGAATGTTCCTGCAATTAGGATTGGCAAGCCAGAAGTGCCCAGGTTTGGTTTAAGCCACACAAAACACATTCTGATGACAGTGCCTGGAAACCACACACATAGATTTCACCAAAAACACATCTGCACAACAAGGAAGTTGTGGAAAAAGAAAACTCAGGCCCAGAGGAAGCAGATTTGTTCTTCTGTGGCACAAACAGGGGCCCAGAGGAGGCTCCTGCTGAGGCCCCATCCAGCACCACTCCCAGTGCTCCAGGAGTGGAGCAAGGGGAATCTCCCCAAATTTGGCACAGACCCCCAGCAGCCAGAGAGGCCCAGGTGAGGCAAAAGCAACCTCCAAACCTTTTCATATTAGTGTGATTCAGGCAAAGGCAGAAAAACAACTAGCCTTGAAACCAGCACTGGGCCTTTTCTTCAACTTTTCTGTGCTATGAAAATCAGGAAGATTCTGCCCAAAAAGCCAAAAGGGGGAACTGGGACAGCCATGGGAGGAACAAGCTGGTTCCCACCCCAGAGCCAGTCACAACACTGGGCTGTGTCATTGAGCCAAGCCCAGAACGTGCAGACCACACGCGGCTGCCGCATCTTCGGGGCCTTCACATCCTCCCTGAATCAGGATTATTTCCATGGCAACTATCTGGAGAACTTATTAAGTAAAAAAAAACCAAGAACAGTTTGAACACACAGACTCTACGTTCGTAACGTACCAACTGACTAAATTAGCAGCGCTAAGATTTTTAGTAATCAAAATAGATCATGTTCCAGCAACTCAGTCTTCTCTGTGCCACAGCTAAAGAGAAAAATCTGATTGTAATAACCAGGGGGGGAAGGAATTACAGGTATTCCCAGACCACAGCCCTACATCAAGCCAAGTCTTACCCCATTCAAGACATTATTTCAGTACCTGGCAATGCTGTTAAATAAGGCTGAGTTATGCTGTTCAAATGTTCAAATGCTGTTAAATAAGGCTGAGTTTCCATCAGATGATAAACTTGGTTGCAAGGCTCCTAGAGAATCAAAAAGATGACTATCATGACAAAGTACTACAAAAATTCATTGAATAGCCTCAAATCTGTACCAAAAAAGCATCATTTATAACGCTCACATTTAGCTTGGAAGGTTCACAAGTTTGGAGTATTTGCTCTGAGAAAGGACAAGTCACTTATTAAAGCTTACATTAAAAATCAGCAAGACCCATTAGTGCAACACTGAGAAAGAAGCTGTCTTTCTCCAGAGCAGCACCACTCCCAAACTTGCAGGGATTTTGTGGCTCCCTCGGAGCCAGTGCAGGCTCAGCCCTGCAGTGACTCCAGTTCCCAAGCACGGGGCTGAGGGAATTACCAAGGTTTTGGCAGCACTCAGAACCAAATGCTGCCCGAGAATTTCATAACAGCAATTCAGAGTGAGAAGTCAGAATCAACAGGGATGATTTTGAAAGTGCTTTAAAAAAATAAAATGTGGTTAAATGAACTGTTGGCTCGGTCACTCAGTCCAGCCAGGGAGATTACAGGCATTATTGATTTACCTTAGAACAACCTGGGAACTCATTTCCAATGGTTTTTAATGGAACCTGGATTTTCTGTCCTAAGCTGCCTCATGAGGTTGAGCCTCCTGCAAGGAAATGCAACTGCAGAGCATTAAACTGGCAGCTGTCAGAGGTACAACAGCCCTGTTTGTCTACAGAGAGCGTGTGACAGGATGGGGGCTTTTCAGGCAACTCCACAATCACAGGATCATTCAGGTTGGAAAAGAAGAGACCCCAAGACTGAGTTCAACCTGTGACCAACCCCACCTGGTCACCCAGCCCAGAGCACCGAGTGCCATGTCCACATCAGTCCTTGAACACCTCCAGGGACGGGGGCAACACCTCCCTGTCAGCCCCTTCCAATGCCTGACAGCCCCTTCCTTAAGAAAGGGATGGAAGCTGGGAGCAGAGGAATCCTCACCCCAAGAGCCAGGGGAGAGGATTTTGACCCAGACAACACACCATCAACCCTAAAGCTCTGCTTCAGCAGCAAAAGTTTCTCCACTTGGGGCAATGTTTTCCCTCACCAGAACACACCACAGCAGGCTTGGCCTCTTGAAACCTTGGGCTGGTTTTAGCAGGTGAACAGAGTATTACTCCTTTATGTACCTAAAGCAAAAAAAAAAAAAAATTCTCAACTCTTCCAGAAAAAGACTCGTGTAATACAAAACCAAGTGGGGAATACTGTAGTCTGAAAGGCTTCCAGAAAGGTGTGAGCAGAGAAAACAGCAGCTCGTAGCAGGAAGGAAATTGTAACATTAACCACGGCCTTTGAAGGCACAGGCAGCTCCGCGTCACCGAGCACCGACAGTGAGCAAAACCAAAGAACAAAACACATCTGATCCCCAGCTACTTCCAAAATCCATCTGCAAACGCATCCTGCCCCGAGACAAACACAGAGCAAGGCGTGATGGAGAGATGGCAATTAACTGCCCCACTTGTTGTTGTTGTTATCTGCAGTGCCTCGCTGCAAACAAGCTGCCCTTAGCCCCGAGCCAGCCCTCGGCCGCTCGCAAAAATCACTGAGCATTAGATCCTGCCCCTTCTCCTGCTTAATGTCTCACCCTGGAGCTTCAGGAGCTCCCAGCTCTGTCCTTCCCCCCTTCCCTTCCCCTCCTCCTCCAGCTCCTTCCCTTGCAGGCAGCATTCCCCCTCCCTCCCCTGCTGGCCCTGGTGCCAGATGTCAGCCTGACCCCGGAGCTGCTGTTTCGGGTCAGTTATGGGGGTTATGGTGAGAGGGGAGCAGCAGCTTCCCCCTCACCAACCAGGCTGAGCCAGCACAGCCCCACCATGCCAGCGAGGGGTTCTGGGCACTGCTGGCAAACTGAGCTCCAGGGATTTTCCCCTGCTAACAAAGCGCCGGCGGGAAGTTTGGGAGCCTGTTCATGTGCACTGCAACAGCAGCCCCGGGCACCGAGCGCCGGGTAAGGTGACCCCGGACTACGCTCAGCATCAGTCATGGGTAGAAGCGTCACTTACTGCACGAGGAGAACGGATGACCTGAATGACTCCTGCAAGAATAATTGCATGCTGAAGGCAAGGGCTGAAGTTTCTGGAGGAGGGATGCTGGGAATGCGTGGCAATCCAAGGAGGATCATTCACAAGACATTGGGCTAACAAAGAGAGCCATGGGGGAATTCAAGATGTATTTAAAATGAACCCAGGCCCCTATTCTTGACCACACTCCTTGAAGGATGTGCCCCCGATGAAGGAGCGGCTCCAAGGCAACGGAATGCAGTTTGCTGGAAGGGAAGGGCAGAGCTCCCAGCCTGACATAAGCCAGGGCTCGGATTCCTCTATCGCAGAGGCTGCGCCGCAGATAAGGCTGCGTCAACTTTTCCATTGGAGCTCTCTCCCCTCTAAGGTTCACAGTCAGAGCACAATGTTTTGACCAGGTGGAAAGTGAACGGAGGCTCCCAAAGCTGGGAGCTGCTGTGTGTATGAAACATCACCGTGTCACCTGCCCAGGCTTGGTTTCCCTCCACTGGGAACTGGAAAACTCATCTTCCTCCCCACGAATTCTTCACATTCCTGCGCAGCCATAAGCCCAGCCTCTCCAAGGAGCTGCTTAGAGCCACACAAAGTGCCCTGAAACACCCAACAACCCCAGGGACTGAAACCCAGACAGGTTAAACGTTAACCTGGAAGCTGAGTGGAGGGGACACAACCACGGTGCTGTGATCCTGCTCCAGCCCCTCAGGCCAGCTGCAGCTCCACAGCTCAGATCCAGCCCCACACCACCAAACCATGCCCAGACTCCCCACAAGCAGCAGGCACTGACAGGAAGGGAGGTTTTGGATAAAGGATCCTGGGATGGTCGTGGTTGGCAAGGTCCTTAAAGCTCATTTTGGTCCACCTGCTGCCATGGGCAGGGACACCTTCCACTATCCCAGTCTGCTCCCAGCCCTGTCCAACCTGTCCTGGGACACCTCCAGGGATGGGGCATTTCTCTGCTGCAGAGTCCATTTGCCTGTGGGAAGAACAGCAAGGAAAGGGGGTGAAATCTGGCACCTGGTTCCCATCACCACACCAAAAGCAGCGTGAGTGCAGGCAGGACTCTGCTCCTCCCAGACTCATCCTCCTGTAAGGCAGAGCAGGAGCAGCACACCAGCCTCACTGGCTGCCCACTCACTCTGTGTGGCCTCTTGGGTTAGTGTGTGGCACACCAGGAAGATGCTCCATTTCCAACAAAGCGCCAGAGGAGCCTGGCTCCCCCATGGGCCCCTCAGGCCAGCGCTGTCCCCACGTGCAGGGAGAGTTCTGGGGCCTGGTGCTGTGCAGGGGAGGGAAGGTTTTCCAGGGAGGTGTTCCAGTCCTGGCACAGCCCTCCCCCACGGGCTTCACTGCAGTTATCCCTGAAGACAGAAAAATTTGTGCTTGTTTTTCTGCTGCTGCTGAGCAGCTATGAAATGTCTCCCACCATGGAGAGCCTGAATAAATTCTGGCTCCTGAAGCAGCATCTGATTCAGCTTCTCTCCAACCTCCATCACAATTTCAAACCTTTAATTTCCTAAGGTAAAAGCAATGTCTGTGTCTGATTGCCAGAGGTCAGAGCATTTGTGGTTTATCTGTTTTACCCAATACAAACCCAATATTCCAATTTATTTCATTTATGCTAATATTCTGGGGAGATTCTTGGACTGGCCACAACTTATCACAAATTACTGGTCACAAACTTTTCCTCCCTGTCCCCATGGGAGCCCAGGAACCATCCCTGGATGGCCAGGAGAGCCAACTGTACACACAGTGTGTGCTTCCAGCAGCCTTTTGGGAATGCCTGGATTTCTCAGGTTCCAGGTCCATATGAAAAATAACACCAAAAAAGGCAGAAAGGAGGGAAACAGCCTGGTTTTTTATCCTTTCTCTGTTATATCTGGAGTGCTGGACCAAAACATGGCAGTTTTCATCCAGGGAAGCACCCTTTGAAGCTCCATGGATGGGTTTGAGGCCACGTGGAACCTGGAAAGCTCCCCCCAGTACCTCCAGTGAATTCAAGATTTGCTGCTGTGTGTCAGGGAAGCAACTCTGCTCTTTCTGGAGGGAATGGACAGATTGCAGGAGAAAACTGTATCCCAGTTGCTGCCAAATTCCACAGATTCAGTTATTAGTAGGCAATTAGGAATATTATTAACACTTCCTACTACGTTAAGCTCCATTTGCAGGGCATCTCAGCGCCAGCCCGGACGTTTCCGACGGCGCCCCAGCTCCGAGGCGCACGTGGCATCACGTACCCAAAACTGCGCCTTCCTGCCCGCTGCCTCCCGGCCCCTTCCCCGCAGCCGGATTTCATGCGGCTGTCTCACAAAATAAAACTGCAAGTAAAAAAAATTACAGAGATTAAAAATGAGGGGGGGGGGGGAAGGTAAATAAAAGCGCGGCGGCACAAAGGGAAAACAATTTTGCTCTTGTTTTTTAACTCACAATCAACATCTGAGCTATTCAGGAAGCTGGTGCACTGCCCTCCAACCAACTTCAATTAGGGAATTCAAAAGCAGTCAGACAAAAGAATGCCTGGGAGTTACTGCACCGCACCGAGATATTTTTAGCAAGAGCTGGGAGGCTGTTTGTGGGACACTGCTTTGCTTCTCTAGCGCTTCAGCTTTTGTATTTACATTCACAGGACAGCGAGATTTACTGGGTCAGAGAGAAAGAGAGGAGAAGCGGCACAACTGACGCGAATCCTTTTGCCTCTGATACTCTTGGAAGGTTTTCCAGCAAAGGCTGATGGAGGCCAGAGTGAAGCAGAACAAGATTTGCCTCCATCTGCTTCAGAAATCGCCTTTCAGCTGCAATCCCCAGTCGCTCCTTTGGAAGGGTGATGCAAAGCCCCCGGAAAGGCCGGCTCGCCCCCACAGCAGGCAGGACACGGCCCCTTCACCCGCACAAAGCTGCGGCCGCTGCCCTCGGCCACCCCCGGCTCAGCAGATGGAGCCACAAACCGGCCGGGGCGAGGCACCGGCACCCCCATCCCAAACCCCCCAGCCCAGCCCCGCTCCCAGCCGCTCGGCCGAGCCCCACCGAGCCGCTGCTGGTTTTTCAGAAGCCATTTCCTAACACGGCCACGCCGCAGCCGCCTTCCCCTCCGGGGCTCGGGAAGTGCCTGCGGCGGGGCGGAGGTGAAGGCCCCGGGCCGGAGCCCCCGGCAGGGCCGCTCTGGGGCCGCTCTGGGGGCGGCGGCCCCCCATGCCTGCGCTATCGGCACCGCTCCTCCAGCGCATCCCCCTCTTCCGCTCCCTCCCACCACTGCGGCAGCGCAGATGGCAGCAGTGTGACCTCGCTGTTCCTGCCTCCTTGTTTTGATCCTGCAGTCTTGATTGTTCAGGCTAATCCCACACTCCCAGCCTTGGCTGCCTGCCAGGACTGTTATTAATGGCACAAAAGCTTCTCATTCCAGCTACTTCTACATCCGCTAATGCTGTTGTTCCCTTCTCTCGCTCCCCCTCTCGCCACATTACAAACTGGAGCTGGAATATATTTTACAAGGGGAAAAAAACCCTTCTCTGATCATCCTCACGCGCTGAGGGCTCCACCAGAACCGTACGGAAAAGGCTCCTCAGCTCCAGCAATAAACACGGATGGAAAAGCAGTGAGACCACCCTGCTCAGCCTGTGATAAACAGCACATGGACGTGGGGACTTTCCAGCAATCCCTGAGGGAAAGCCAGGATCCCAGGCAGAGGCAGGCACAGCTCTGCAAGGCCTCGGGAGAGGGCTCTGCTGCCCGGGGCAGGGCTGCCACCACTGCCAGAGACCAGGACGGGTGGCACACCTGGCATGGCCCCCCTGGCACGGCACCCCCGGCTGCTCTTCAGTGGCCCTGGGGTCTCGGCTGCCCCTCCAGGGCCCCCCTGCCCTCCTGGCCCTGCTCTACACAGCAAACACCGAATTCCTACAACTGTAGCTCATTAAATCATACACTGAGAAGCAGCTTCATCTGAGCCCCTCATGTATCACGCTCACAGCCAGGCCCAAAATGCCCACGGCAAGGCCCAAAGCACCCTCGGCAAGGCCCAAAACTGTTTTTGGGTACATCCAGGGACGGGCTGTGGGGTGAAGCCCCCGGCAGGGAGCTTGGACCCAGTGACACAACACTGGGGTGCAGGTCCCACATCAGCTTGGACACAACACTGGGGTGCAGGTCCCACATCAGCCTGGACACAACACTGGGGTGCAGGTCCCACATCAGCCTGGACACAACACTGGAGTGCAGGTCCCACATCAGCCTGGACACAACACTGGGGTGCAGGTCCCACATCAGCCTGGACACAACACTGGGGTGCAGGTCCCACATCAGCTTGGACACAACACCGGGGTGCAGGTCCCACATCAGCCTGGACACAACACCGGGGTGCAGGTCCCACATCAGCCTGGACACAACACTGGGGTGCAGGTCCCACATCAGCTTGGACACAACACCGGGGTGCAGGTCCCACATCAGCTCCACCTGCTCGGGCATGGGGCTGCTGTGAGAGGGGAAGGATGAGGATATCCACTGCACCCTCCTGATCCAGCCAGACACCAGGCACAGATTGCTTGGCACTGCTGCCATACACACAAAAAAGTCTGGGGATGTCAGCCCAGCAGGCACCAGCACCACCCTCACCACACTGAGGGCCAGCTCACAGATTAGTACGGTTTGGAGATGTTTAAATTGCAAACACAGCCAGAGCTCGTGTCCCTGGGACCCTCCCATGGAGCAAGCCCACCTCCCCATGCAGGTCGTGCCACACTGGGAGCATCACTCAGCTCGTGTGTGAAGAACCTGCCCAGCTCGCAGCCCGAGCTGTCGCCCCGTCAGATGATTCACCACCCTGCCCTCGCTACTTGTGGAAACACAGCAGAGAGAAAAGCAGCTACGGGCACATTTCTCCTGATTAGGACAGTCAGTACATTTTTAATAAAGGGCTCTTTAAAGTTAATCTCATTTCAGTATTTACACATGTTAAACAGGTTACAGAGATCAAGACATAATGAAGTCAAGAAGGAGAGGACAATAAAGCATGGTGGGATATTGCAGAGGGAAGGATATCTCCAGCCTGTTGGTTTGGAGCACAGGGGGGCTGAAACACAGAATCCCAGAAAGATTTGTGTTGGAAGAGAACTTAAAGCTCATCCAGTTCCACCCCACGGGCAGGGACACCTTTCACTAGAGCAGATTGCTCCAAACCCCATCCAACCTGGCCTTGGACACTTCCAGGGAAGAGTAGTGAGAGAGAGGGGCACAAACCACAGATCCCAGCAGAGGAAGGGGCTCAGACACTGGGGATAACTGGCTGTTGCTCGTTCACAACAGATCAGCAGCACGTTTCTGATGCAATCTCTACCTCCAGTTTCTCTTCCCTGAACACAGCCCCTGCCTGTTCCTTCCCAGCTCAGCCAGTGAGCACAGCCATGTCCCACCCCAGCCCCACACCAGCAGAGCCCTTGTGAACAGCACACAGGCCTGGATTCCCCCTCAGACACATCCTCAGACCCTCCCTAGAGCAGTCCCAGCCCATCTCCTGCTGCAGCAGCTCTGCCCCTGCTGAGCTTACACCTGACAGCAGCAAAACCTGAAATATCCACTACTGGCTCCAGTGGCAGCAGTGGAACTTCATGAAACTCTGCTCTGAGGCTCTTCACGTGCCATGGATTAACCCTGAGGAATTCAAAAATCTTCCTGAAATGCACAATATTCCATTTGCTTTATCACAGTGCAATGGCTTGGGGATGGGGGATGCACAAGGGCCACCAGGGAGGAAAAACCTAGTTGTTAGGGATTATTTCTCTGCTGTGCAAGAGAAAATGTTGGTTTCTGTTCAGAGCTCCCATCTTTCATTGCTGAGGGTGCAGGAGACAAAAAAAAGAGCTTTATTTAAACTACTTGATAGTCACGAGATCAAGCAGAACAAAAGGAAAAATGTATTTGGAGGGAAATGTTAGTTCTAGAGCTCAAACAGTGCTTCAAGTTCCCATTAAATAACTTTGAGCTGAGACAGGAAGCCGGGAAGGCAGCACCAAGTGCTGGATCACGGAGTGCTGGTCACAGGGAGTAAAGCAAAGGCACCTGGAACTGCAGGCACTAAGCTCAGCTGCACAGGAACAGGGGAGCTGGAGTGTGAAGCAAATGGATTTTAAGGAGAAGTAGTGGATGAGGCAAGAGGGGAACACCAAAAATAGGAGAACAGTTCAAATTAATAAACTTTTTCCAAGCCAGAAGGACTTGGTGCAGAATATCAGCAAACAGATGACAGAACTTCCCCAAGTAAATTCTTGCATTTCTACAGATTCAAACCAACTACAGCAGGTATTTTCAAACCAAGAGATAACTAAGGAGAGTCTAGTTACATATTTGCAGATGCAAGGGCTACTAAAGCCACACCTGAGCTCCTCTCCCACTATTAACCTTCCTAAGGAATCTGGTACTTTGGATTTTAATTCCTTTAGCTGCCACTTCCAGCAGGGAGAGACATCTCTATTTGTAACCCCCCCAGAACAAGGGGAGCAGGGTGGGTGTTAGCTGAGGTCACCCCAAACCTGAGGGCAGCAGATGTTTTGTATGCAAACCCCCAGACCCTGCCCTGGTGCTGGCAGTGGGCACAGCCAGGCTTCCAACCCACCAGATGCTCCCAACTTTCTCCTTGCTAAGCTCAATAGTCTGTGTTTCCCACTCCCACTGCCTGAAACGAGGCTTCTGAGCCCCGTTGAAGCCCCCAGCCTCTTCTCTTCTTCTCCCAGTGAATACTCCTTTAACCTCATTAGCAAAGGCACGCGGGGAGCCCGTCCCACCCACTCCCCACAGAATCCCTAACTCAGAGTGCTCTGATCCCAGGGGACTGGGAACAACAAATATTGCTGGGTTTAGGACAAACCCACCCTGATGGTGCCAAGACATAACACCAGCAGTGTCCCAGAACCCAGAGCATCCCTTCTGTCATGTCCCAGTGCCACCAAGCGCTGTTCCCAGCAGGGCCTGGTGCTGCCCATTCCCAGCCCTTGGCACTGGTAGCTCATCCACCCTCGCCCCAGCACACCCACAGCTCAGGAATTTTCCTGCACCACACCTACACCTGCCTGCCAGCACTGGCTCAGGCACCTCCAGCCCCATGGGAGCCTCCCCTGCACACAGCTGTACCACCAGCACCAGCTGAGGGGCTGCTCCTGCCAAGCTCTCCTCTCCTGTAGGTCCTGTACGATTGTAGAGCTTCAGCAACAGAATCCTGAGGGTCTCAGCTGTGCTCTGACATCATCTGGAAACCACTGCCTTGATGCTTGTAACCTCACAAGGATTTAGGACATCTCTTGGTGAGCTCCCAAACCAGAAATCCCAATGGAGACCTGTCCTACAGTGGGCTATGACTCCTGTCCTGTGACCCCAAACAAGTTCACACGGGAAAACACCGAGTGTAAGATGTGAAGGGTCACATGATGGCAACACACCTACACAGAACGCTCCAGCCTGCACCTGGGGAAAGAATTTAATCACCAGTTTCTGCTTCCCCACAGGAGCCAAGGCACCACCTGTGCTCAAAGCACCGTGTCACCTCTTCCCTGGCTTGTCACATGTGGCACACGAGGCTCTGGAGATGTGGCACCTGCCCTGAGGGACAGCAGCAGTGCTCACCATCCTAGACCTGGTTTTAAAAATCCCCCCCTTGTCCAGATCACCAACATTAATTCTTATGAGCTTAGTTGGTGTTAAGAGCTGACAAAAGGGACAGGGTGAGGACAGGTGAGGTTCCTGCCTCCCCATCAGAGGGAACAGACACAGCAAGAGAAAAGCTGCCCTGCCCTTCCTGAGGCAGCAGCACAGACCAGATGGGTCTTTAAGTGGCATTAAGAGGGAGACAGCTCTACTACATCCAGCCCTTTCCTCCAGGGCTAGAAACTCACTGTCCTTGCAGCCAGGTCTCCAGCACAGAGAACCAGCCTTTGGCTTTTTCCCTCTTTGTTCTTCCCTGCCACTTCCTGCCTCGTGTTTACCTTCCGGACCTGCAATCTCCATCCGGCTCACAGCTCCTCCTGCCTTGGAAAGTCTTTGAGATGCATATTATACAAGACACACAAAAATAAATTGGTTTTAATCCTCCAGATTCCAGCACTCCCAAACAAGGATCTTAAGGAGCTTTACAAACAATGGATTAAGCCTTAAGACTCCCTTAAGAAGAGGTAAGGAAATGCCTCTGGCCGAGGCAGAGGGAGGTGAGTGAGGCTGAAGGCTGCACAGAACCACTTCAGAGTGCAGAGCTCACCAGGTTCCATGCACACAAACATGAGAGAGTCCATCCCTGATCCATCACCAGCCTAGAGGCACCTTTGCCATTTCGCTCCAGACTCTGAAACAGCTCCAAAACCTTAATCTTTTCAATGCCAAATGCCCTTTCCTACCTTTGGGCATCAGTGCTACACAAAACACTCATCCCAAGGAAAATGACCCCATGGATTGCAGCCCCACTGGGTCCTGACATTCACCTGGAGCACTATGAAGATTTCCTGACAGCCAGTGCTTGTTAGCAGAGGTGCAGGATGCTCCCAGTGGGCATTCCAAGCAGCCCACTGGATGTAACCCACAGACAGGCACCTCTTCTTGCTTTGCACAATGTGACCATGACTTGACAGGCACCGATCTCTGCTCTGCTGATCAGTGACAGCACCCAGGGAATGGCTGGAGCTGTGTCAGGAGAGGTTTAGGTTGGAGATCAGGAAAGGTTTTTCCCCCAGAGGGTGCTGGGGAATGGTCCTGGCCCCAAGGCTGCCAGAGCTCCAGGAGAGTTTGGACAATGCTCTCAGGGAGGCCCAGGGTGGGAGTGCTGGGGTGTCTGTGCAGGGACAGGAGCTGGACTCAGTGATCCCTGTGGGGCCCTTCCAGCTGAGGATGCTCCACAATTCTCCGACTTTGGGTCACAAGCTCTGCAGGCTTAACCTACATTAACACATCACTCATTCCTAGTGCACCCCAGTCTGCAAAGCCCTCAGACTTCTTCCCAACTAGATTTTGCATACATGTTGTAAACAAGCTTTACATCCTTTTGATCAGCACTACCCGGGGAGGGGGAGGAGACTTCCTGTCCCACTCTGCCACCGCTCGCTGCGCTCGGCTCTCGCCGCCCCGTGAGCGATGATGACATTTTCTATTTTGGTGGCTTTTTCTTCATATATTTGTAGCGAGCGGCTGCGCTCGGGCCCAGCAGCGCTGTGGATCTCAGTGTGGGTTTTAACTCAGCTTAAAGCGGCAGAGCCATTTGTTGCAGCGTCTCCTTGCCGCGGCCAGCCGGACGCTCCCCGTTCCCCAGCCAGACGCTGGCACGCTCCCGGCTCCTCACTTTCCCTGCCAGTCATCCCAGGCAGACATTTTTGCGAAAGAACTTGTTTACAGACAAACCAGGCTGCCGTGTTTTCCTGCCGGTGCTTATCTGCTGGAGATAACTCGGGTTTCTGCTTGCCCACGGGCAACCGGCCAAGCGCTCACCACCAACACCTCCCTGCACCTCGTGGCCACTTCACGTGGCCAAACCCTCGCCCTGCTCCGGGAAGCGCGGCCGAGCCCCGCCAACACCGGCACGGGAACGTCCCAGCCCGGCTCTGGCGACACCACGCTGGTGGAAGGGGCAGAAGGCTGGGATCTCCCTCCCTCTGGGTCCGGCAGGCACTGTGGGAATGGTTCGTGCTCTCCTGTGACTCCAGCTCACCGCTTCCACGTCCTCCCCGTGCCAGCTCAGAGGAGCTGATGAAATCCGCAGGCTGTGGGCAGCCTCGCTGCAGAGCAGGAATGTTCTGGAGTCGGTTACTAACACTGTGCTTTGCATATTGTGTTTCAAACACTACATGCTTCTACACGCTCCGTGTCAACAAGGGGAAAGGATTGTCAGCCCAGAATGAAGTCCTAATCGGAGCTGTTCGCAATCCAGCAGCTCCCAGGTGCGCTGCGAGGACCCCGCGGGGCTATTCCTGCATTACTCCTGCATTCAGCTCAGCCCTTCCCTCCTGAGAACCATCCCAGCTCCTTCCCTAATCATCATCTCCTGGCTGAGCCCCGTGTGCTCCTCAGCTCTGCCCAGCGTGGCTTCCACAGGATGCACAGCCAGGACACGTATCCTTAGGATGTTCATCCATGAGCCTATGAACATCCTTAGGATGTTCATCCATTAGGTGCTGGCAGATGTGGGATACTAAACAGGGAGGAAAACCAAACCCAGCATAGACTCCTCTGGGTGAAACCACTTTCAGATTTACAGAATCCTGGAATGGTTTAGGTTGGAAGGAAACTTAAAGCTCATTCTATTCCATGCCTGCCATGGGCAGGGACACTTTCCACTATCCCAGGTTGCTCCAAGTCCCCTCCAACCTGGCCTTGGACACTGACAGGGATCCAGGGGCAGCCACAGCTGCTCTGGGCACCCTGTGCCAGGGCCTCACCTCCCTCACAGGGAAGAATTTCTTCCCAATATCTCACCTAACCCGGTCCTCTGTCAGCTTAAAGCCATTAAACTCAAGGGAAAGCAATTTTTTTCCCCACAAAGAACACACTCCATGAAGCTGGGGGTGTGCTGCTCTTACAGATGCTCTATGTGAACCAAAATTTGCTGAAATTATTACAGAAACATTCCACCACCTCCCAAAATAAGCAGCTTTGTGTATCTTTGCCTGGCTAAAGGATGAAAAAAGCCCTGCAGAGTGGAGCACAGTTTCCATTTCCTCGCACACTCCTACCAGGGCTGTGCTCACAACAAACGCTCCGACCTTTCCTCAAAGAAATCTCTGTTTGCTGCTCCTTATAAATTTGCAGAATTTTGGCTCATTTCCATTTCACCCACTTTTGAATACGACACTCCCCACCCCCACACAACTGTTCCTTTCTCAGGGATGACAGGCTATCCAAAAAAATCCCAGGAGCACTTGAGCTCCTTGTTCCCTCCCCGGCCGGCATCGCTCTGCCGGCAGACAAAGGAGCACTGGGAATTGCAGACCAACCTGTTGCAGGAAGCATTTCACCTCAGAGTTCAGTGCTCCAGTTTCTCCTGATCCCCGATAACGACATTTTTCCATCCCTCCCCTCACCCACGATTTTCTATGCAATCATTTGTGACACATTTAAATTATTTCATTATTTTCCTATCAAAGCCAGAACCTCAAATCCCTTTGGAAAGAGGCAGTGGCTATCAGCAGGATCACCCCACAACCTTGCTCTGTTTTTCCATCACTGCTGATGTGGTGACAAAGAAGGAGATTTTTCAATTTGTTTTGTCCACGAGCCAAAAATTCCTTTTAATGGCCTGAATATGGTGCCTGTGCTGGTCTCTCCCCGCTCCAGCTCAACCCTCGCTTACAACAGCCCCTGCCTACAACACGGAGTTGGCCTCCTTTTGCAGGAAAATAAGGCCAAACCAGCTTGAAAGCATGTTTGGAATCTGGAGATTAATTCCATGTAAACTAATGCATTCAAACCTCTTTGTAGGGCTGCAGCAAGAGCTGGCTGAGCCTGGCGAGAAGTAGGGCAGCGTGTAGGGACGGTGGGGAGGGAGGCAGCCCTGCCCCCAGTGTGCAACCCTTTAGGAAAGCTCACAACCCGTAGTAAAGCCCTATCCTGCTCCGCCGAACCGGCCACGCCACAGACCGTCACGCCCGGGCTCACCCGGGGTGACAAAGAGGTGCTGGAGGTGGCAGGAGGGCAGGTCAGGGGTCAGGAGGGCTCCCACGGGAGCCTCCAGCCGGGATCCAGAGCTTTTGTTCAGCAGAAAATGCCGGGAGCAACAAAGCCCAGCAGTGCACGGAGCTGCTCGGGGTGAGCCCCCCGTCCCTGCTCAGCCCTCCCCTCCCCGCTTCCCTCCACTGTGTCTCTCTCTCTTCTCTCTCTCTGGGAGATAAATTATTCAGGATGAAACCATTTTAAACTCCATTGGGATGCTGAGCAAAGCTAAGATGGGTGGTGCTGCAGAGGAAGCTGCCAGGGCCATGATCAGAATCCCAGGCTTCCTCATGCAGAGGCTCCAAGTGCAGCTACAGCCCATCCTGGGACCCTGTGCCAGGAAACACCCCAAAATCTCTGAGCACCCAGATCCCAGTGCACCCATCACAGCCAGGGACACCCCAACCACAGCACTGTTAGGCCCAGGGACCTCCCACACCTGAGTCCATCCATGGCAGGCTCCCCAGAGCCACCCCATCAGCCACGTCTGAGCACTAAATGCCCTCCTTCCCGAATTTTCCTCCTGTGGCAGAGTATAAAGTGGCACAGACACTTCACAGACACTCCCAAGCACAGACCCAGGCATGGAAGATGAAAGCAGGGCTGGCCCACTCCTGGGTGCCACGTTCCTGCTGGGTGACCCAGCACACCCAGGCTCCCCACACTGCTGCCACAGCTGGGTAGGATGAGATGGCTCCCATGAGAGGAACGGGGTGCTGAGGCCATGGAGGTGTCCCCACCACCCCCTCCACCACCAGGAGCACTGGGCCACCCTGCCAAAGGAATGGGGCAGGAGGACAGCAGCCATCCCACTGCCCTCCTGCCATGGGATGGGTTCCCAGGGAGGTCCCCCAACCACCTGCTGGGCTTGAGACCACCACGAGATTGTTTCTACAAGGACTGGAGAGTGTTGGAGAGACTACAAGAGCATGGAGAGACAGGGTAAGGGGAAATGGCTTCCCACTGCCAGAGGGCAGGGTTAGGTGGGATATTGGGAAGGAATCCTTTCCTGGGAGGGTGGGGACACCCTGGCACAGGTACCCAGAGAAGCTGTGGCTGCCCCTGGATCCCTGGAAGTGTCCAAGGCCAGCCTGGATGGAGCTCAAAGCAACCTGGGATAGAGGAAAGCGTCCCTGCCCATGGCAGGGGTGGCACTGGATGGGTTTTAATGTCCCTTCCAAACCAAGCTGTGCCATGATTCCCTGATTCCATGGCTACACAAGCAGCAGCACACACAGTCCTTGCACACAAACACCAGCACAGTGCTTGACTCATGGCCCCACAGCTCAGATGAATTCAGGTCAAAGAGGAGAACATCAATGAGAAGGTAGTTCAGAGAAGAGGTTTTGTGTTGTTTTGTTATTAAATGAGGACTCCAAATAATTAAATGGCCTGGAAAGGATTGTACATTAAAAGTCACTCCAGCACTAAAAATCCAGCTCTGACAGCTCTGGGTGAAGCCCTTTAGGAGTTACCATGGCAGTTGATGCAGTGATTCGCCCACTCGCTCCTCAATAATGCTGGATTTTTTTTTTAATGCGTTTCCACCACAAACAAGCAAATGTTGCTGAAGGAAAAAGTCCTTTCTCCCACCATAAACCTCCATCCTTTATCCCTGCCACAAGCGCCGCGCTCGGGAGGAGACAGCAGGTAACAGGGAGCCAAGCCAAACACGCCGCGCTGAACTTCGCTCCCTCCCTCTCCAGGGAGAGAGGAAATTTAACAAGCAGATTCAGGATTTCAGCATCCATTTCACTCTCCCTCCCCCTCCTGAACTCCCGGGCCCCAACCAGCGATTCAGATGCTCTGTCAGCTGAATGCTGCACTCGCTTCCTCTCCCCGCCACCAGCTCAGCAACGCGCTCCACGCAGAGCAGGAAGCCGGGGATTTTTGGAATACATCTTCCCTCCTTTTAATTAAGTGCCCAGGTAGAGCGTTCGCCCCACAGAGCCGCAGCCAGCGCAGTGAGGGAGACAAGTCAGAGCAAGAAGGGACCCAAACAAAGGAAAGCAAACACGGGCTGCAAGGGAGGAGCAGGATACAGCAGCATTGACCTGCCCAGCCATTCTTTTCGCAATCAAACCCAGCTCCAGAAACTCCTCTGGCCAAGGGGAAGGTTCCCAACACCCACAGCCACCTCCCTGGCACGGCCCTCACCCCGGAATCAGGCCAGGAATGAAAACCTCCCAAAGGCCAGCTCCAAGGTTGAGGAATGGCCTCCCCATCTGCTGGATAAACCCCGCTCCTTCCCTGGGGACCTCGCGGCTCCGGGGGCACCCCAGGGCCAGGGGCTGCCATAGGTCAGCCCCCACAGCTCCAGGAGGAGCGAGGCAGATGGGCAGAGGGAATAAGCAGCTTCCAGCACTAAGCCGGAGAAGGCAGGACTGAGCCTGAGTGCCCACATGCCGGGGGCACGGAATTCCCAGGACAGGGGTGCAGGAGTGCAGCCGGAGCGGGACCACGCCAACGGCCAGGCTCCTCGCCTCAGCAACGCGCACTGCCGGCTCCACAGAAATAATATTCCTCATTCCTCAGCCAGCAGAAATTATTTGTTACAATAAATACTTGCCCCGAAAGCCTGGAGGCTTTACTAACAAAGCTGGGTTTGCTCACAGGCTGCCAGGTTTGGGAACTGGTTTAATCAGCTGGGGAAGCTCAGGGAGCACGTTCCGGCTGTGCGAGCATTCCCAGCGCCAAGAGCCGCTGTGGGCTGGTTCCCACAGTCCCCCCACTCCAACTCTCAGCAACCAAAAATTCTTTACTAATAAGGGTGGGAAGGCCCTGGCACAGCTCAGAGAGGTTGTGAACTCCCAATCCCTGGAAGTGTCCATGGCCAGGTTGGAGGAGGCTTGGAGCAACCTGGGCTAGGGGAAGGAGTCTCTGCCCATGGCAGGTCCTTTCCAACCCAAACCATTCTGGGATTCAGTGATTCTATATCCCAAAAACACTCTAACTGAGACATGTTTTGCCACAGTATAAGCTGGGAAAAAAACCCCATCCCTGTGGCCCTCCAAAGGGCCCATCCACGGAGAGATCCGTGCATCCAGCGAGGGACAGCCAGCAGGGCAGAGCGCCCCTCCAGCCCGCGCCCCGGCGAGCAGCACGCCAGCAACTTTCAAGATGAATTAAGGGCACAGCATCCGTGGAGCTCTGCTGGTGGATCAGCTTTGTTAAACTGAAATGAAAGCTAAACCCGGGCCCTGCTCAGCCCATTGTTCCCGGCCTCCTCTAATAGCTGTTGTCTCTCCTCCATCCCTCCCAGGCTCCGCACGCTCAGCTGTGACTCTTTGTGCCTCCCTTTCCCTGCCTTCTGCTTCTGTTTGTCCTTTTGATCTCCAGTTCTCAGCTTGTGTTTTCTGCTGCGTCCCCATCCCCCCACTCCTGATTTCCACTTTTATTAGGGTGCGAGGCAGCGCGGCTCCAAGGAGGAACAATGCGCCGGGGCTGAAAAGGCTTTGAAGCTGAATTGGGTTGTTTACCCAGAGATTCCCCAATCTCCTCCTGAAATAAAATAGCATTTTACCTCCACCACAGTGCTCACTGCTTGGTTTCAGTTGGAAGCAATTACAAGCAGCTGATGGCGTGGTAAATGTGGTACAGGAGCACAAGAATGTGATCCTTAAAAAATAAATAAAAATTAAAATCAGACAACTGCAACTCCCAAAGCCCACGGTTTCTAGGAGAAATTATTCTGGAGTCCAATTGTAAGGATTCTGCTGCTGCAAGGGTAGGTTAAAGCCTCAATCAGCTCCTAAAGCCCCTATGAGCCAGTAGAGCAGCCTGGGTTTGATACAATTGTGCCTTCCTCCAACACTGAGCAGGAACACCAACCAGCTGCTTTTCCATCTGAGTTCCTCTAACTCCAAAGCATCACTTCAATAACACACACTCCTTTGAGTTTAAATACTCAAATTCTTCACAGAATCACTGAGACTGGAAAAAACCTCCAAGGTCATCAGGTCTAACCTGTGACCAGTCCCCACCTTGTCACCCACACCAGAGCACACTGAGTGCCACATCCAGGCTTTCCTTGGACAACTCCAGGGATGGGGATCCCACCACCCCCTTTAAAGCTAGGACACCTGGAGCAAATGCCAAGGTCCCTCCAGGCAGCTCCTGTCACATCCTGGTGTGGGCAGAGCAGGCAGGACCCTGAGCCCCACTGACACCCCACAAGTCCCTCACAGGCTGCAGCAGCTCCCAAAGCCAATCCCAGGGTTGGGTAATACTGTCTGTAAATGAAGAGGCAGGAGGGGAGATAAAAACCAAAATACTGTGAGCTATGGAGATAAGGTTCGTTCGTTGGTTTGTTACCACCCAGCCTCACACCCATGGCGAGGGGCCCTGGGGTGTCTAATGCCATGGGCAGGGCTGAGACTCTGCCTCTGCCCAGGGTAAAGAGCCAGCAAGGAGCAAAACACCCCAAAAACGCTGTGGATTTCTGAGCTGGGTTAGTCACCAGCAGCCAGCTCCATCCCCAGAGCAGCCAACAGGACCTGGGCAGGAAACACGCTGAGGGGAAGGGGAGAGGCTGGGGCAGCCTGGAGGGTTTGCACCTCAAAGCAGCCACAACCATCAGACCTGAGCAGAAATAAGTGGAATATTTCTGGGAGAAGGGCCCACAAGCACCCCAGGAAGCCAAGTGAGGAGGAACAGGCCAGCAGGAGCTGTGCCCACTCCCAGCACAGACTGCCTCAGGCCCAAGTCTAAGCTAAAACAAATTAAACCTCAGCAAAACCTCATGACAAGGGTACAGTTGTGTTTTTTCATTACAGACAGGTAAATTTTCAAGCTGACTGACCAGACAAAGCAAAAAAACAGCTGAGACTGAATTACACTGCTCCAACAACAAGCTATGAACTCTGTTGTTGAGAATTCAGGATTTGCAGGCTATGGAGCAGGTTTTGAAGCTGATAATCAATGACTGAAATGAAAGAGGATGCTTTCCATGATGCACATAGGGAACACAGACTAACTTTCTATTTCCTTACCATCATAACATTCTAAAAAATTTAAGGCAATACTAAAGAGAATGTAATTTTACACAAAGAGCTTTTATTTTTATGGAAAAATATTTCGTTTTTAAAATTATTTTGAAATAAATCTACTTGCAAACTCCACAGCTGGACAAAGCCTCCACTAAAGAACACAAGAAAGGAGATGCCCAGAAGTTTCCAGGCAGTCCAGCCCAGGCTTGGCTACTCTGGACTCATTTAGTTAAGGGGCAGAGAGAAATTCAAGCAAAATTCATACAATTGAAGTGCTTAAGAAAAAAAAAATAAAATCTCACAGCCTACCATGAAATAATTGTGGCGATTCGATATTTACCAAATTTTCCCAAAAAGCAGTCCTAAAAATCCTGCCAACACAGGGGTGGTTCTCACCCCAGCTCACCCCCAGGAGCTCAGGGCTGAAGGCCCAGTGATGACCCAACATCACACTCATGACCTGCTTGGACTTTGCTCATGCAACTGCAGTATTTGACCTAAATTCTTTCTAAAAAGGTGCAAAGTGGCCCTGTGGCTCCTCCAGCACACACTGGGCTGGTAACAGAAAAGCGTGGAACCCCCCATACCAAACAGGTCTCAGACCCTCAGCCTCCCCAGCAATGCCAGCTCCACCGCACAGGACACAGAGCACTCAGGTTTGTGCCTTGAAAAGGACAAAAGGATGAAATTCAGAACCTGTGGGTGTCCAGGGCACATTCCTTACTCCCCCCTACTCCTCCTTCAGCCTGGCTGTGCCTCTGACTACTCCTGAGTTACACACTCCCTAGACATTCTCATTTCTCCTCTGCTTTAAACAGGTTTTTATGATAAAAATACAATGCTGGCCGTAGAACAGGCAGTTTGGAGGAAGAACAAGCGAGCATTCCCAAATTCAGGCACACGAACACACACCATGCAAGTATGTTAAAAACAGGGAATTTGCCATCAGAGTAGTAACTCCACAAGGTATGTCACCAATTGCTTTGAATTCCCCAAAAAGAAAACTAGGAGCTTCTCGTGAGTTGTTTGAAAACAAAACTAATTGTTGTTAATTTGAAAACATTTGTCCAGTTACTACAACAAAAATACTTCTGGCTTAAGCAGCAGCAAGGGAAGCTCCCAGTGAGGTTCAATGCCAGGATTCCAGGTCTGCTGATGGCCTGGTGCTCCAGAGGTAGGGGACAGCACAAGGAAGAGCTCAGCAGATCCTGAAGCTCCATTCAAGATGTTTCTCATGAGAAAGATTAGGAATTATGGGCTGCAAACAGAAGGAACATCTGCTGGGTAGCAGCAGCCATCCAGGCTCACCCGCGTTGCTGGAAGGGAAATCCTCTGTGGACCTTGCACAGTGAGCAGAGCGAGCCCCACTAACGAGGTACTGCTGGTCACAGACTGACATCAGAGCAGAAAACACCCACAGCAGGTTTTTTGGGTAAATTATTCCGCCTGGCACGTGTGTGATGGCAGCTGAAACCCTGATCAGCAGGCAAGGGGGTGAGTCAGGGTTTGGGGCAGGCTGGGAACAGAGCTCAGCCCATGTGGCCACACTGAGCTTGACTATGGAACAGTTTTTCAACACCCGTTGGAGCTCAAATAATTTAATTTTTTTAACAATGATGTAAGACATTCACCATTCACTATCAGTCATGCAGGTGAGCAGTTGCAAGCACACCACCAAATTTTCAAGGCAATCTGCAAGGCTGCTTTGGTCTCTTTCTGTGTCTACAAAGAGAGCATTCCTGCCTGCACTTGGTATCTCCCTGTTTTCCAGAGCTTAAACGCTGAAAAAAGCAAGACTAAAAAAAGAAATCACGACACTGAACCAGCCGACTTCGTAAAGCTGTTTCTAAACACCTACTCAGGCAAACCTGCGCAAGAGGGGAGCAAAACACGATCTGCACGCTCAGCCGGGCGTTCACCTTTCCCCCACGGCCCAAAAGGCTCCCGACAACCCCTCGGGCTGCAGGAGATGATTTTTGGTTTCCCTCACGGATTGATTAAGGTGGGGCAGCCCGCGACTCCAGGCCAGGGCCGGGTTTGCAGGGAGCCTCGGGCACAAAGGCCCTTCCCAAAGGCCGGCGAGGGCAGGGCAGCGGCCGGCGCAGCTGCCACAGCCATGTGTCCTCCAGCAGACCCTGTCTGGAGGGAGGGAGGGAGGGGGCTGGAGCCGCTCGATCCTCGCTCGCTAGCTCGGGGAAGCCAGATGCAAGGCCTGGCACTGACGCCAGCAGCAGAGCTATTTTTACCAACCAATGGATGCGGCGCCGGAGCAGGAGCTGGAACTGGAGCTGCTGCTCCTCGCCCAGCTCGCTGTGCTCAGCCGGGCTGGAGGGATCCGGGCGGCTCTGGGGGCCCAGCACAGAACTCAGGCACCGTTCACACAGCAGGAGCTTTTCTGCCCACACCATCTCAAAGAGTGGGTTCCCCATCAGAATCCACAGAAAAATCCATTAAATCACTTAGCACAGAAAAGCCTGAATCTTCTGATGGGAATGATCAATCCTTCCTGCCATGGTGACACCCACCTGCACCCCAAGCCCTTCCCAAGGTCAGCTCCCTCCTTCTTGGACAAGTCAACAGCACACACCAAATCCCATGTGGAAAACACAGCAAGATAAAAGTTTAACTCTCGTATATTCAAATTATTCCATGCCTATCACTGGCTTTGACCAGACTTTCAAAGGCTTCTCTCGTTTCTGGAAGCTGAATGCCAGGAATACCTGCTGGAATTATCAGAGCAACACCAGCCTTCCTACTGCTCTCTCCATTTTCTCAGGCTTCCTTCCTGGCTTCCTTCCAGTATTCCCATCTCTTACAGAAGATCCTGTTTTCCTTCATCGTCTGGGTTGTCTCCTCCTCTTCCTTCTCATTGCCACCCACTCGTTTTTTCATCTTTCCCAATATTGTATTTGCTACATCCTCCCTCCCCGTGCCACCCTGCAGAGCCAGGTATGAGATGTGCTGCACATCCTCGTGTCCGGGATAGCACCCGGGTCAGGAACTGTTTTCCCTTGCCCCACACCCTGACAGAGCACGTGGCTTCTCCCTGGAGCTTCTCCACGTCTGGGAAACTCCCCAGCCCAGCCCCACAACCACCCCACAGATCCACCACTGCCTAGACTTGGGAAACTGAGTTTGCAGAGAGAAGCAACACAAGCTTTTCCTCCTTCCCTTTCTCTAGCCTGGACTGAGAAAACCACACACAGCACAGAGGTCCTGACAGCCTCCTCCACACTCCTCCCACTGCAAGAACTCCAAGATCTCCAAGCCCAACATTTGACCAAATCCCACTATGCCCACTAAACCATATCCAAATGTACCACACTGACTCCTGTTTTTAGAATTCTTCCAGGGATGAGAGTGTGTTAAAGATACAAGAGCAAACACAAAGAACAACAAGTAACAGTCTGGTAACTCCCTGAGCCCTCGCTGGTCTGGGCTTCCAAGGCCAGATTCACCGGTGGGAATGGAGCAGGAGCACAGTGTTGGTTCACCACAGAACCATGGAATAGTTAGGGTTGGAAGGTACCTTAAAATTCCAACCCCTGCCATGGGCAGGGACACCTTCCACCAGAGCAGGTTGCTCCAAGATTCATCCAACCCGGCCCTGAACAACTCCATCTGGAAATTCTCTATGGAAACTCCTTCCCTACACTCTTGCAAGCCTCCCCACAATCCCTCCCTTTGCTGCCCATTCCCCTGGCAGCTCCATTCTCCTGGGCACAGCAGCCAGCAGGGAATGTGGCGTGCCCTCACTCACCTCCTGCCACCAGCAGGGCTGGGCCACAGGATGGGAATGGAGCATCCCAGAGGACAGGAAGGGAGCATCCTGGCCATGGAGCTCCTGTGCTGCGTTCCAGGGGTTGTCAGCAGGGAACGGGGCCGGCTGCTGTGCTGATGCTGCACTTGCCACTAATGAAATATTGTAATGCAGCCCTTAAAGTGACACCGTGCTGAGCACAGTAGGATTCACTCCCATGGCCAGCATTCACTCCCAGGGCCAGCAAAGAGCTTGGAAATTCTCCTCTCTCCCCTCTTTCCTTACTGAACTCTGTTCCTGCCTCTAGCTGGGACAAGTTAGAAATGTCAAGATCTCCCAAGTCATGAAAAGTGTTAAGCTTTACTGAAGTCCCGGCTATCAGGAAACAATTTATGAGAATCCTTGTACTTTCCAAAGATACAGATGATTCAGAGCCTGGACTTTACCTTTTCTGTCACCTCCACTGAACTTTAATCACACATTTATTTAAAGTTCTGAGCATGTCTGTTTATTTATCAGAATAAGAAAATTAGTGACATACTGTTGTGTCTTCTTTGAGATACAGGTACTCAATACGGAAAAACCACTGGCTTCTCCTACAGTAAAGCCTAAAGACCAACATAAAGACCAGCCACACACAAGGTTTTGTGATATTCTCAAGCAGAAGAGAAGAACCCTACAGAAAAGGTTCACCAGAAAAGAAACATGGAAAAAGAACCAAGTTATTCCTGCAAAAGTGACCTGGCTCCACCAGGGATGTTGGTGCACCATCTGTATGGGATCAGCTCCAGCCCATCCCAACCTGCAGCTGATCCCAGGGCGGCAGCTCGCCAACAGAGCCTTTGGAGACCTCGAAAAGCTCTTTTCTTCCCCTGTGTTCTCTTCACCCCCATTTGCCCCCTTTCACATTTAACCCAGATAAGGGAAATGTGAGTGACAAGCGGGCGCTGCCGCCGCTGGAGCGGGATCGCGCTCCCGCCTGTGTGAGACGCCGCTCTGGAAGCAATTTGTCTTCCCGTCTCATTTCACATGGGAAGCCCATCCGCCACTGGGGCCGTGCCCCCGCCCGGCCCCTCCCTCCAGGAGCCCGGCACACAAGGGGACATTGTCCCCCCTGAATAACAAACAGTTTTGTGACGCCGAGGCTGGAAAGCGCATCAGACAGGTGCAGGGAAGCTTGGAAAATCGGTGCGTACGCGGCGCCGCGATTTGGGGACGAGTTAATTCCTGGGGAGAACACACACGGAATGCCAACAATAGGCTGGGAGGAAGCGAGCGGGCTGGGGGCCAAGGGGATGCTCCAGGCTCTGCCCCTCTTCCCAGCTCTCCCACCACACACACGGAGCTCCAGCTCCATCAGGACAGATCGCTCCTCCCAGCAAACCTGGGTTTATGGAGCTGTACCCATGGCTCAGCTGAGGAACAAGGACACGCAGGCACAGCTTCCAAACTCTAAGCTCGTCTCAAAGAAGCAACTTCACTGCCCAACCAGGATAAAGTACAGAAAGCATTTGTAGGGAAGGTGGGAGAAAAACCCCTTCACCCCGAAGGCAGAGCAGCCTTGCACTGCTGGTACGTTCACAACACAACACTGGCTGGTTTTGGTGGAGCCCAGTGACAGGACAAGGAGCAAGCCATGAACTACACCACAAGAAGTTCCACCTCAACACAAGGATGAACTTCTTCCCATGGAGGGGGGCAGAGCACTGGAACAGCTTCCCAGGGATGTGGGGTCTCCCTCTCCGGAGACATTCCAAACCCACCTGGACACGTTCCTGTGCCACCTGCTCCAAGTGCCCCTGCCTCAGGCTGGATGATCTGCAGAAGCCCCTTCCAACCCTAAATATTTGGTGATCCCAGTCATGGCATCTCCCAGAGCTCCAACTCCATTTGATCCATTTTCCCTATATAAGAGATTTTTAAGCATAGAAAAGAAAGCCCAGGTAACTGCCAGGACATGTCCCTGCAGGAACCATTCCAGGCCAGTTACAGACAAGGGATCCTACAAAGACACACCAAAAACCAGGAAGGCCAGGTGAGCTCCACTGCCACCACACCACCAACTTATTCAATTATCTTAAGGTTTTTTGTTGTATTTTTAAATATGCGCCAAGTGCTTCACACAACAGAAAACACAGAGCCAAGACCTTGAAAACCACAGCTGGTGTATAAAAACTGCACCTCTAAAGACCACTTTTAAGTCCTCATCACACCCAAGGTTTCATCCAAAAGCACCACCACATCCAATGATTCCACCCTCTTCAGTGACCTCCCACACTTGCACATCAGAGCAGGGAACTAATTCTGGAAACAAATATAGCCAGACAAAAAAAAAAAAATCATCTTTTTTAAAAATAAAATATCCTGTCTCTAATCCAGTTCTACAGGCCCCAAGCAGCTCAGCCAGCACAACGGATGGGAAGCATTTAAGCCTGGACTGCAGCAGAATGAGCTGACATGAAATATCCTTTTTAATAGGTTTACAGAAAACCAAGACTAGTAACAGAAATCACAACATGTAGAAAAGGTCTTAATTCCCTCCACCCCAATAAATATATTTCTGTATTCAACATTTAAGCAGGAAGCAGATCAAAAACCAGACTCAAATGAGGTGTTTCTCATGAAAGCCATATGGGAACGCCGCTGCTGGATCCCTGCAGCCACCCCCACCAGCCTCCTGCTGCCCAGGACCACAACTTGTTGCAGCAGCTGCACTGACTCAGGCAGCAGAGCCACGGCGGGCTGTGCCAGGAGGAGGGAGATCCGCCCGACTGGGAAGGACTGGGATGGACTGGGATCCACCCAGGCTGTTAGTCAGCCCTCAGCACTGCACGCAACGCTCCGGCGGGTACAGCTGACATTCAGGCCGCCGTAAAGCTGCTCTGCCTTGACAAAAAATAATTTAACAATGCATCACTACTGCCAGATGTGAAAAATTCCTCCTGTCTGGTTTCCTGGAGAGAGCAGGAAGGGAGGCTGTGACCACCTCACCCCACGTGTGTCTGGGTCACTCCTGCTCTGCTTTAAGCGGTACCTCTGGGCAGGGAATGCACCTCTGGGCAGGGATGCACCTCTCTGTCCCTCCCAGACAAGGTGCCCCAAACCCGTGCAGTGAACCAGCACCACATCCTCATGAGGAAGGGCCCCTGGCAGGACCCTGGGATTGGGAGCGGTTCTTGCCGTGCCGGTACGGCCGACGTGCGCCGGCACCGTGCTGAGCTGGCAGCCAGCCCCACTCATGTGCCTTTCCTGGAGCCTCTTCCAGCTCCTCCTCAGGGGAGCCTGCTGGGACAGAGCCTTCCAGCCAGGAGAGCTCTGACAGCCTCCTCCTCACCAGCGCTTCCCGCAGAGCAGCCCCGAGTCTGGGGATCCGGTGACCGCACCGTACCTGGAGCGCTCTGGTGGCACAGAGGTGCTTCAGAGGCCACCAGGGCTCCCACTCCACCTGGAACTGAGGACTTGACCCAAATCCCATCCACACAATGCTGCCTGAAGGATCCCACCATGACAGACACACCTGCCCCACTGTGCCTCAGCTCCCTGAAGCCAGAGGTGCCCCACTACACTCCCCAAGGAATTTTTCCACAACACAGGATGCTATTCCCCAAGCAGCTTTTCTAAAATCCATATCTGTATTCCCTGAGCAGTTTTTTGATGTCACCTCTGCAACGTCTGGTGACCAGTTTGGATTTCTACACGATTTTCACAGCTATAATTATCTGTCATTTACAGATAACTCCACAGAAAGTTGTCTTTACATGTTGTTTCCTTTGGAGTTGATGGTTCCTTGTCCCTCCCAGCACTCGGGGTCTGAGGAACCAAGTAGTTTGGGGAAGTTTCTTTAATAGAATCCTGGAATGGTTTGGGTCAGAAGGGACCTGAAAAGCTCATCCAGTGTCACCCCTGCCATGGGCAGAGACACCTTCCACCAGCCCAGGCTGCTCCAAGTCCTGTTCAACCTGGCCTTGGACTCTTCCAGAGATCCAGCGACAGCCACAGCTGCTCTGGGCACCTCTGCCAGGGCCTCTGCACCCTCACAGGGAGGAATTCCTTCCCAACATTCAGCTCCTAATTTTGGCCCTGTTACTAAGTGAAGATGATGCCCATCAAGCTGAGCTGCTGTGGATGAGTGACCTGCACTCAGGGTTGGAAGATGCACCACAACAAGGTGAGGAAACAGAGCAGGTAAAAAAATAATAAAGGTAGAAGTCAAAACTCATTTTCACAAATTTTCCCCATCCCTCCCTCTCAACAGCTGGAATTTACCCCCCACAGCTGCCTGGGGGCTTTAAGAAGGACTGATCTGGAACCCACCACCCAGTTTTTATGTTTTAGAGTCCTTCATCATCCCCTGAGAAGACACAGAAGCTGCCCCTCAGAATAAAAGCACTTTCTGTTAAGCCACAAGCACATAACACTCTCCATCCATAAGAAAACACAGCAACTTTTCCCTAGCATTACTCCCAAAGCCCAGACAGGTCAGAAGAGCCATGAGCAGAATTCACTCTTCTCAAAGAACAGTGGGTTGTGAGCTCTGCCCAGCCCTGCTGCAGAGGGTGTGTGCAGAGTATCTTTGGGCTAAAACGCTGCTTTCATGTGTAAAATGTAACCACATTTACACCTTAAATACCGTCCTTAGAAGCATCCAGACCAACCAGCTCCTTACACTTCCTCCCAGGGAGGTGGGACACCAGAACTGGTCAGGCTGGTTGCTATATAAAGTCTCAAGCACCTGGTTCTAGTTTTCATTAAAGATTAAGTCAGGTTCTGCTGAGGCTTAGGAAAAATACTGGAAGTCACCAGTCCTAATGATTCCTCAGGCTGTCAGTAGGAACTGAGTATTTTTCCTAGCGTGGGACTAATGGCCACAGCAATTCCCAGTCTGGTGACTCCCATGGGACACAGTAACAGCAGCATTTTGCACAGGGAACACACCTCCAGCTGCTTTCCCAAAGATGCTCCTGCAGGCAGGAGCTTTGCAAAGTGCCAATGACACTTCCCAAGGCAGCTCCCCATCCTGCCTGCAATTTCTGGAGAATTCAACAAGGAGGCTGGACGCAGGGGGAGCCTGGGGAGTCACCCAAAGTCTTGGATCAAGCATCAATAAATGCCAGATTTGGGAGGAGCAGGGAAAGGATGGAACTGAATGGTTTGGGTGGCAAGGGATGTTAAAGCTCACCCAGTCCCATCTGGGATGGACACTTCCACCAGCCCAGGCTGCTCCAAGCCCTGAGTGACGTGGCCCTGGAGTTCTGGGGTTTGGGGCTCGGCTCAAGGCACTCCACACAGAGGGAGGAACCCCCAACATCCACCCTCCAGAGCTCCTTTCCACCCCTCAACTACATCCTCTCCCACAGGACTCTGCTCTGAGATGGAACAACTTCCTTGTTTTTCAGCTCCCAGGAGGTTTCCCGGTGACACGCAGCTCCTGGTGAGACTGAAGATTATTTTCTGCCGAACCAGCTGACATTTGGAAAAGTTTAAATATCAAAATTTCCTCCTCTGTAAAAACTGAAAATAATACATACAGAACACATGACATATCACTGGCATTTCACAGCTTGACTCAATCTCCAGTTTGCAGGCACACTCTTCAAACCCTCTTTAATTTAAAAAGATGCATCTAGACTCAAAAATATGGGAAGTGCCCATTGCTTCCTCATTGGAGTTGTATTAATACCTTCTGTGCTGAGATCTGAAGTCTGTCCTCCTTGGCAAATAATGCTGAGCTTAAATGTGCTTTTAAAATCATTTTACATCAATTAAAATACATTAAGTATATCCTTTCTAGACATCACTAACACTGCTTTTCCTGCCTGTACAAAAATACAATGGTGTTTAATTCATAAACTCATCTCACCAAGTACTGAAATTCTCTGACCAGATTAGGAGTTGAAGACCCTAAAACAACATGGTCTCTGCACAGTCCAGTTATTCACAGATTTTAAATCCCACAATCATTTATTTTTTAAATTCTGGTTTAGTACATATTGTATAGTAACTACTGAAAAAAAACCCCCAAAAGTGAAATCAAGACATTTGCCTTTGAAAGGAACATCCCTAATTACAATCACTGGTTTATATAGTCCAAATTTTACTATATTTCATTTATTAGTTGTTGCTGTATCACTTTCTTAATACGCATCTGCTAAGGAAGAAACATTCTGCTTCTAATGCTTCTAATTACCAATATATATATATTTTTTAAGATTATTTCTTAAGTTAAATACTTAATTTATTTGAAAATGCATGCTGCTAGAGGTGCCTCAAGTAAAAAATTGTTTAACATGTGTTTTACAGCCTTTCCAAACTCTTTTTATGGTCCTGGAGCCTGGCCACATTTGTGGAAAAATGCAATGTTTCGGCTTCAATTTGTCTGTAATTTCAGTGGGATGTTGCAAAAAGCTTTAGGAGAGAACACAGCCAGCGTTTCAGCCAGTTTTTCAATTAATATTTGAAAAAAAAAAAAAAATCACTTTTTTAACAGCCATGGAACTTAACTTCCTTCATGCAGATCCCCTGCCTGAGGTCACTTCCCACTGACAAGGTTTCTTTCTGCACTTTCCGGGATCCCACTCGGGGTTCTGGTGATGGAGCTGCAGATCCACGGCATGGGAGAACCCAAAGGGATGGGGACAGGGACCAGCAGGTGGTGGCACCCAAGGTGCCCCAAGTTCAGACCCTGACTCCTTCCTTGCCTGCACAAAGCACTCCTGCTGTTAGTTTAACACAGCCCACATTGACTCCAGGCAGATCCCACCATCATCCATGACAAAAACCCATCATTCCCATCAAAACAGCTCTCCCTGGCCTGTGTGCCCGCCCTCCTGACTGCAGCTGCAGCTTCCCGCTCTCCCACCACCGAAGAGGACGCCGATATTTGGAGTAAGGCTTTGGGAGGGCTGTTTGCAGAGACAGGGTTGGAGGGCACACGGACAGCAGCAGGAACGGCGGCCATGGAAGGGCCGCGTTTAACGGGAGAAGGGCGGATGTGAGGAGCTCCAGGCCAGGCTGAGCAGAGCTGCTCAGGACCCACGAGTGCAGCACTTCCCCAGCCCTGCCCCGGTATTTTTAGCCTGGTTTCCTGAGGAAGTGAGGCCCGGGCTGCAGCGAGCCCCCCGCTCGCTCCCGGCAGGGCCCGAGGAAGAGGAGGCCCAGCCCCCGGGCAGGCAGCGATCCCTGAGGGAAGGGGAGCGCCCGGCCACTGCCCGGCCTGGGCTGAGCCTGTCTGCCAAGGCCAGGAGGGGTTTGGGGACCGGGAAGGAGAAGCACTGCAAGGGGGACTCCATTGTACACAACCAGCCCTGTGCCTGTGCTGGAACCGAGGCACCCAAATTCCTGTGGGATGAAGTGACAGAAGGCTGGACAGGGCTTGGATAACCTGGTCTAGTGCAAGGAGCCCTGCCCACGGCAGGGGATGGAACTGGAATATCTTTAAAGTCTCTTCCCAACAAAACCATTTCATGAATCTATAAAGGCTCAACCAGACACATTCCCTATGCTGAGAGCATCGCTCCAGCTTCTCCCTCTCCCCCACTGATAAGCCTCTGTGTCCCCACACCCTGGGGACACCAGTACAGGCTCTGGCTGACAAGCCACCTGCCCTGAGGCCACGTTTGCTCAGGTGTGGTGTCACCAGACCTGCAGCAGTGGGTGGCCCTGGGCTCTTCTGCCCCACCACCATCATCATCCCCGGGGCCACCGCAGCTGCAGACGGTCACAAGTGATTTACTGTCACTTTAAAGCTCACTGCAATCCCAAGTCAGCAGGCCAGGCCTAAAATGTGCTATGTCAGTGGTTTCTGTAGAATAACAGCACATCACTTCCTTGGGGAACTGTAAAAACTGACTCGCTCTCTACACAGAACCCTAAAAGCAAGAAATCACCACACACAGCAAGATCTCAGATAACTTGTCACTATGGAAGAGTAAATGGGAGAAAGTCAGAAAAATTCAAGGGAAAAAACAGACCAAGAAATGGATGAGGAGAGTCTCTGAGCCAGAGACCCAAAGGGTCACCTTTGCCAGAGCTCAGATGTGGTACTTGAGACAAAACATTCTGTAATGTGGTTATGCTCTGAAGCATTGAAATGCTATTTAAAAACAATAAAATACTGACTAGGAAGAAAATGTAAGGTGAGACTGAAAGTTTTGGAAATGGAGAGCATTCTCTGCAGTCCCTGGCGGGTGAGCAGGCAGGGAGGGACAGGAACACCCACAGCCCAGCCAGCTCCTCTCCAACCACTGCTCAGCTACAATCAGCTGAAGAGAACAGCAGCAAAAATCCTCCTACCAGACCTGAAAATATAAGTCCTTTTGAGAAGGTGTTCCTACCTCCAGATCCACCCTGCAATATCTGCATGAATTAAATATACAGATATGCACTCAGGTCCTGCCAGGAAGGAGCTGGGACACCCCAGGTGCACATCAGCCCCTGCTGGGGTAACCTCATCTACTGGCTCAGAGGAAAACCCTCCCAGTCTTAGAAAATGCCCAAATTTTGGTTCTTCACCCTGAAAACTGGTTACAAACAAGTACTTTAATTATTAGATAAATGATTTCCCATTCCCAGCACTGGCTGGTTGGTCCTGTCAGATGAGCTTCATCTCAAACTGACTGTCAGTGACATTTTCCATCTTCCCCCTTGGCCTCCCTTTCCCACCATCCCCCTGAATGCCCAACCAACCCTTTCCCAGGTTTTCAAGCCCTACCACAGCTTGCTTGCCCAAACTGAGATACAAATAGGACTTCACTACACCTTGCAGTTCTGCAGCTCACAGAGAACTACAATTAAAATAGTAAGTTTTTAAACACCAAATCAGATGCAAAATTAAGTGGACAAAGCCATGAAGAACAAACCAACCATCTAACATAGCACACCCTGGAGAACAGTATGGAACAATACTGTACTACTTAAAAAAACCTTCCAGAACTTTCTGTGGGAAGGAGGAATCACCATTATCAGCCCAAGGAAGAAATGAGAAACTCGTTGTCCCCAGCTTGGGAGGGGAAGGGGGACAGTATCTGGATGTGACCTCAGAGTGCTCCTGGCTGGGAGCTGATAGAGAACTGCCCTTGGCAAAGGGAAATTCAGTTACCCAGCACAAGGGAAGGGCCAGGGAGCCCCGCTGGTATCTGTGCTCGAATAGAACCAGTCGTTACCCCAACATAAAATCACTCAGTGAAGGGACACCACTGTCACTATCACCACACCAGCACCAAACCGACGGGCACAGCCCCAACGCCCCAAAACAGGGATGGGCCCTCAGCAACCCCCAAAAGTACTTGGAAAGCGAATCCATAATATAAGGCAGGGCACACATCCTGTTTTTCTGGAGCTATACAGTTTCTTAAGTGTTATAAAAATGATTTGCCACTGAACGAGCCAAATGTATTGGAAAGATAGAAGCAGCGCCTGGGGTGGAAAGAAGGTGTTTTTAGCACACTCAGGCCAATTAAGATCTCGAAGGTTTCCAAGTACTCCCCTCCTCTTAACCCAACAGAAGGAAACTGAGTTTAGCAACTTATTTAGGGTTTCATTTGCTAATTTGCAAAAACAAGGAGAAATCTTCCCCTGCTCTCCAGCATCTTGTTGGGGAAGCTCCTGCCAACACGCGAGCGTCGCTGCCAACAGCTCAACCCGGCGTGACCCAAAGTTCTCCCGGCGGTGCCGGCGCGCGGCTGCGGGAACGCGGGAGGGAGCAGGGCTGCAGAGACAGCCCGGGGGGGTTATCAGAACCCTGACATCACAGCTGCTGCAAAATGAACCCTGCGAAAAAACACCACGCTCTGAGCCAAGTTTAAACCAATAAGCCGAGTTTAAACCAGTCAGGGCTCAGGTAACGGAAGAGTCACCCCGTGGTTCACGCTCGAAAGAAGAGAGCTGCTCATGTGCTGCAGGGCTACAGCCAATGAAGCCTTTGGGAAAGCAAAGTTTTCATCTTTCCCCTCCACACAACTCAAAATGCTACTTTGAGATGACTGTTCTCGGTTTTACACTGATGAGAGCTAGGTCAGAGCCAGCCTTGGAAAGTTTTACTCAGCAGCAGCTTTAGAAACCATAAATTATCTTTAGACTAAGTTTACACGCTCCCCCCACAGTGTGACTGCCAGCTCCAGTTCTCAAGGCTCCTCTTTAGACACCACAAAAACTCTCCAAAGACCAGCACAACCTTCACCCAGGCACGGCAGGGCTGAGAGATAATCCAAAACCACTCTTGCTAAGACAAGCACCAGACTAAGGCTGAATTCAAGACTAAGCTTTAGCACTTTCAACCCCAGGCAGGGCCAAAGCTACAAAACCTGGAGGGGAGCACAAACACCTTGAGTTGCATCACCAGGAGATTCACTTTCATTGGGATGAGGAAAAAAATCAAGCACAAATCAAGCAAAGCTGTGGGCTATTTGTGGGCTAAGCCTTAAAAGTTAAAATTAAGATGACTTATTAAAAAAACTTCATTTTTAACTGTTTTTGAACAAACCTGAAGCCAAAAAAGGTAATCAAAAGTGTTTTACTAGCTAAGGGGTTTCTTCCCTCTCCTCAGGTCCATCACAGAGACTTGGCAGAAACTTCAGTTCCCAAGAATTTTAGATACAAAACTTGGGAAGAAAACCAGCAAACCCATTTCCCTGGAACGACCATGTTCATGCTGGGATGTTTGTGGAACACAGAGCCCTAATCCATGCCTGCAGCTTCACACCCTCAGTGACAGAACAGAGCAGGATGCTGGTCAAAAAGGAAAGCAACATGGGACACACAACCATTCAAAAGGATAAAGTCTGAGGATAAAGGAAGAACCCCAGTATTTTCAGGGACTGGGACACTGCTTTGGGCAACCCTCTCCAGCACCTATTGACAGCAATTCTTTGTGCCATGGGGGCAGATTTCCCAAACCCCAGACATTCTGGGACAGGCAGTCCTGGCTCTGCCTGATGGGGTCTGACACCAAGGTACCCACGCTGCGGCACCAAGGATGAGCCTGCACGGGGAGCAGGGCTGGCCCTTCCCGCGGCCATTCCTGAGCTCCAGGCTGGAGCAGGAGCCACAGCTGCCTCTGCCCAGCAGCCACAGCAGCTGCCTCTGCCTCCAGCAGCACAGAACACGGGAGGGAACACGAGCAGGGCCGGCTCCAGCGAGTTTCAGGCAGCCTCTTGAGCATGGCAGCGTTTGGGGACAATTCCAGCAGCATGACAGATGTTGACTCAGGAGCTGTCACTCATGGGCTAAAGTGAGAACATCTGCCACTCTCCTCTCCAAGCAAGCTACTCACAGCAAGAAAATTCTGCACAGAAACCAAGATTCTCAAATAATCTCTCCAGGGCCATGGGGACAACACTGACACAGTCCAGGGCATGGAGGTTTTGGGGGTGACTGGAGAGGTGAGTGGCACCCATGAGGGCTCCAGCAACACAGGTACCTCCACTGCCCTGATGTTCAACCCTGAGTTGACAGGACAGCCTGGAGTGAATTTATTTAAGCTGAACACAAACCCTCAAACGATGTCGGGATCAGAAATTAATGTAAGGTAAGGGAAAATCTTCCAGACAGGGATTAGCTGAGAAACCCCTGCTGGGAACTGGAGTGAGTGCCAAATTGTGACAGGAAAGATTAATACTTCCAGAGGCATTACCACTACAAAACATCTGAGGGAAGAACATTTTCTAGAATGTTTCCTCCTTCAGAGCAAGGGCTGTTACCTGCCACTGCCTGGAAAAACTCCTGCCCAGGTATCTTTAATGCACATTCCAGCACAGGGCAATGGATTTCTCCTATGCCATATATCACTGCTAGGCAAAAATTAAGATATCCTAGAGATAAAGTCCAGAATGTTCCAGAAGTTTCTCCAGCTGTTCTCTGCACACTGATGACACCTTCATTGCTCAACTTCCAAACTCTGACAAATCCCCTTCAGGCAGGAGTTTCAGCAAACACCAAGTAGGATCTGTAAACTTTATTATCTAAGGAAAATGGCTGAGAAAAAGCCCTCAGAACATTCTTTCTGCCCATTGTCAGAAAATTCAAGCCCTCGGCCACATCCCGTTTTCTCATTTACTTGCACACTCTTTCATATCTGGTTTTGGCACTGCCCCTACAAGGGCTTTGACTGTGGATCTGTCCACACATTCCAGCAATAAATGACACTAACTGGAGTCATTCTTTAAAATATCTGTCAAATATAATTCTTTCAGTGTTTCGATTCTCACTGACTTGCCCCCACAGAGCTCGGATGAAGTCATAAATTATATGTTCTGCCACTCAATTTTCCCTGATTGTTTGGTAGAACCTCTCCACTAATACCCAGTGATCACCAGCTACCTCGTGGCTTAAGTGGTTTCCAATCATGAAAGATTTATCCAGTGTGACTTCCAGTCAATCATGGAGACACTGAAATGGCTCTCAGGCTCTCTCCTCGAGACCACAGCCCAGCAGACAGACTCCAGAGAGGAGGGAAGGCCAATCAAAGTGCTGACTCCAGACACCCAAAACTCACAGAGAACCTCCAGCAGCTGCATATGAAAAACATCCCTGTGAGGAAGGCAAAAGCCCTGTCCCAGAAGGGCCCTGGGTCACAGCACGTGCAGGGAGCCCTCCCAAGCACCCAGCAATTCAGGGAAGAGCTGTTTGCTGGGAGGACACAGAATTCACAGATCACTGAGGCTGGAAAAGACCTCCAATCCCATCGAGTCCAATCTGTGACTGATCCTCACCCTGACACCAGCCCAGAGCTCTGAGTGTCACATCCAGTCACTCCTTAGACACTGCCAGGGATCCAGGGGCAGTCATAGCTGCTCTGGGCACCTGTGCCAGGGCCACCCTCACAGGGAAGGATTTCTTCCCAATATCCCACCTAAATCAATCCTCCTTCAGCATAAAACCGTTCCCCCTTCTCCTGTCAGTGTCTGCTCTCTCTGTCCCTTGCTCAGATGTATCACCCAGCTTAGAATTCCCCAAAACTCAGCAGCCAGCCCTCCAAGAGATGACAGGGATGGAACAGCAAACACCACCTGCAATAGGAGCACACAGGAGGTGACACAGCAGGTGACACCAGTGCCAGGTGACGAGCCAGGACAGTGCCCACACACAGAGCTCTGCTGCCCAGGGCTGCTCAGCTGCAGGGTAACACAGCAGCTTCCCAGAGCCTGCCAGTGCAGAGAGCTACAGGGAATTAATTGCTCCAGAACGAGAACTAGAAGAGTAAGCACAATTTATTTTGCCACATTCTTAAAATGAAATAAGAAAACATTTAAACACTACAGCTTATTTAGATAATACACACTGGAAGACATCTTTTACCCCTGGCAGCTTGAAAGAAAAGAACATAATTACAATTCCAAGCATGAAATGAGCTCTCTTCCACACATGCCTGAACCAAGCCTGACTGTTTCACCAGCTGTAGTGAATCAAAGCCGGCAGGATTCAACAGAAAGGCTCGAGCAGCAGCAGCTCTCTGTGCCTGTAACCTGGAATTGAATGGCACCTGGATCCGGCAGGGCTGCTGAGGTTTTAGCAGTTGCAGATGTGCAGCTGATGTGGAGCAGGAGCATTTGATCTCCCTGGAATGTGGGACCCTGAACAATGCATCTGTGTGCTGGCCCACCACAGGGCCGGGTGTGGGCCCAGGGGACACATAAAAGCCAACATTATACTGCAAGGGAAAAGAAAAAAGCCCCAGCGTGAGCTTGACTGTTGTTTAACTAAGAGAAAAACAATAGCAGCTTTGGTGGAAGTGTGTGCCAGAATGACCAGTGGCCACTTCCAGAGACATTCTTTGTTCAAGTGCTTCCACACTCCCTCGTTCATTGGCACCCAAAATCACAAAGGTACCGAAGGGGCTGCGAAACCCAAACCCTCAGTGGAATCTGCACCTCCTGCTCCTCACATAAACGGCTCAAACAGCTCCAAACTGCAGCTCTGGGCATTATGTCCACACTGAATCAAGCCTGGAGCCTGCCCATTGGGAAGCAGCAGTGTGACACAATGGCCACTCGCCACCAACACCATCACTTCCCCCACAGGCTGCAAATCCTCATCCTGCACCAGCACAAACAACCTCAGCTACAGCCCCTCCTGCAAACCCAGGCTGAACTTCACTCCCAGCCCTGGGAAAGTCCCCAGGCTGGGGTGCTGTGTCCCCCAGAGGGGCTGAGCTCCAGGGACAACCAGAATCCCTGGCTTGGCCACCAGCAGTACAGGTACACAGTGCCACAGGCGCCCCTGCAGCCAGGGCAGGGACAGCTCATAGAGCTGAGCAGCACAACAACAAACACCAAACACCATGGAGTTAACATTGTTAAACTGAGAACTCCAACTTGAGCCTGCCCTGCAACACAGCTTTCCACAAGAACTGGATTCTTCAGAGAGGAGGAGCTGGGAGAGCTCTGCCAGGGATTCTGCTGGGAACATCCTGGGAGGTTTGTCAGGTTATCTGTGAAGTTATCCTGACCTCCAGAATCACCCCTTGCACATACAAAACCATGAGCACTGCTCTCAGAGAACTGCTCCTAACATGACCAAGAAAAGGACAAACTCTCACTCTCAGCTGAAAGCAGTGGACATTTCCCTCTCCCCTCTACACAGACAGGACACTGGCAGCACCACAGGGAGAGGCACAGCCCTTAGCTGGCTGCTTACAAGGTAAAAGAGAAGCAATTCAAATAAAGAAAGAGGTTTAGGTCACTTTTTTATCACCTCAGCTGAATTAAAATGCAATATTGAAATTGCAGTAATTTCCATGTGCAACTTTAGCTACTCCATTAAGCTTCATATAGAAAGTTTAAAAATAGCAATGGCTACAATAAACTAAAAATCAGCAAATCTGACATAAAACCACCAAAATTATGAACATCTATATAAAATCACACAAATATTAGTGCATGTTATATATATATGTGTGTGTGTGTGCAAAATTACTTATTCTGCCTGCAATCATCCCTGCTACAGTGATCTTTCCTTCCCCATTTTTCAACCCCAAAAGGATTACCATTTCTTTCCAGACAAGAACTTCTGCCAACATTCTGGAGGGCTGAAGTCCAAACCACACATAGTTCAACAACAGCAGAGTTGAACAAAAAGGAAAACTGGAGCTTTTTTTATTTTAATTATACCTTGTGAAAGTATGGCTGAGCAGGGGGAAAAAGCAGTCCAAGTCATTGATTAATTCCAGAGTAATGAAGAAAGTTCATGGCACACTGCAATATATATTTTACTAAGTTCATTGGATTTATCACCAGCTTTTAATGGCTAAACTGGAGGTGGCTCTCCAGGAAAACTCCCACTGCTTGAATTCTCACACTGGAATGGCTGGGAGTCCCCAGATTAATAATTTTACAGGCAAGGGTTTCATAACTGGGTCAAAGCAGGGGGATGATGGTAAAAATTCTTCCTCACCCAGCAGAAAAAAAGCCAGGATCAAGCTCCTTTCCCAGGGATCCCCAAGGTTTTAACAGGGACAAAAATTCCAACTTTGCAAAATTGCAAAATCCAGCCTCTTTCAACACCTTTTAATTGAAGCCGTGCCAGGAGCGTGTCTGGAATTCTGAACCCACTTTCTCCTGAGCTGGAGCTCTGAGCTGGCAGCATCAGGAACAGGAGCTTTTCAGAACAAAAACATCTAAATCTGCATCAAGGGCTAAAGCCACGAAGAATCCCAGGAGAAAAAAAGACTGAAAAAGAGCAACTGGGAACTAGGGCTACTCCAAGGTACCTGATGGATCCTTAATGCTGAACATTCCAGTGTTAAAGCCACGAACACTTATGGTTTTAACACAAACTGTCTCACTCCTCTGCCCAGGACACTCTGTCCTCCTTGTTTATATCCAAGAGCTGTTCCAAAGAAATGTATTAAGGACTAGAAAAAAAAAAAATAGAGTCCAGGACTTTCTTCATTCCTCAGAGCTACTGTAAATTAAATATTAATACAGAAACTATTTCTGTGAGCAAAGGAAGCTCAGCACAGGGAGGTTTTTTTATTACCTCGTGAAAATATTCACTTTAAAGTGACACCTGACCTTAAAGGCACCACAGCCTACAGGGCAGAAGCATTAGTGGTGGCACAGGATTCCTAAATAAGCTGTCCCCGCTCAAAACCATACAATTTGTATGGTAACAGCACAGAAAATCACTACATTAGAGGGTAATTTTAATTCCTTAATATAATTATTTAATTCAGCCTTACAAAGGGGTCAGTTTCAGCCTGGGGCAGTGTCCTGGAGGAACCCAAATTACAGACAGAAGCACCAGAAGACACCAAGAGGTGATCAAACCCACAGCTCATCACTTCCCTGGCAGCTTTTAGTGTGCAAACCACCAAAGCTGAGCTTCTTTGTTCACATCCTTTTGCTCCAGAGCCCAGGGGCCTTGGGAATGAGACACTGAGGAACAGCCCTGGCTGGGCCAAGCAAGAACACATCCCTGGAATTCCATGCTGTGGTTATGCCCAGCTCACTGCTGCTGTTATCCCTTCTCAAGGTCTCATTACTGCTCTGTCTCATCATGGCCTGGGCTCACACAGCCCAGCTCTGAGCCCAGAGCCATTTCACAGTGATGGAAACAAGAGATGCAGCAGCTCTGAAGGCTCCTGCAGGCACAGAGATGTTCATCCACATTCCTCTGATGGAGTCACAAATGGTTTGGGTTGGGAGAACCTCAAAGTTCATCCCATCCCACCCTGCCATGGCAGGGACACCTCCCACTGTCCCAGGCTGCTCCAAACCCCAGTGTCCAGCCTGGCCCTGGGCACTGCAGGGATCCAGGGGCAGCCACAGCTGCTCTGGGAAATCCATGCCAGCCTCTCCCCACCCTCCCAGGGAACAATTCCTAATTCCCAACATCCCATCCATCCCTGATCTGTGGCAGTGGGAGCCATTCCCTGTGTCCTGTCCCTCCATCCCCGTCCCCAGTCCCTCCCCAGCTCTCCTGGAGCCCTTTAGGGGCTCTGAGCTCTCCCTGGAGCCTCTCCTGTCCAGGGGAGCACCCCCAGGTGTCCCAGGCTGGCTCCAGCCCTGGAGCAGCCCCGTGCTCCCCCTGGGCAGACCCAGAGCACCCCTGGATGAAATCCCCCTGGGGTCCCACACTCCCTGCAGAGCAGGGATCAGCCCCAAGGACGGTCTCCAGCTACAGGAAACCCAAACTGCACTTCAGCTGGAATTGTGGATGACCTTCAAGTAGGGGACACTTAAAAATACATCTGCATGTGCACATAGAGCTGTGGGTGTTTTAAATGCTTTCCTACTTCAGCAAGCTTGAGGTCAAGGGAATGAGGGAAGTTTCTCTACTTTATATACTCGAGGGTTTGGCTAAATTCATATATTCAGGCTCCCCTTATAGCACTAAATAACCAAACACTGCAAGGAGAAAGAGAGGAGAATTCAGCAAAGGAAGGAGAATTCAGCTGTGTGACACCTTGCCAAAGGCAAAGCCCAGAGGAGCTGCTACCAGTTGGTTTAGACAGAGATTTCCTTCAGACTCTTGTAAAAGCAGCATTAAAAATGAGAGGAAGAAAGGATTCAGGACTGGGCAGCTGCTACATCCAGCTGCAGCCCTGACTGGTGACAGGAAAAGAATACATGATTATTTTTCTTCATTATTTGTTTCCATGTTTTTATTTTGTCCAATTATTTACTACCTGTTGCCATTTGATTTTGACTCCATATAACTTCCATGTAGCATTAAAACTCTGTAATTATGTTAATGAACATAATTTACTAGACAGTAACGAGTAGATGCCCTACCAGTCTCTAAGGTTACTCAAAATAATCAGAGAATCAGAGAACCATGGAATACCCTGAGTGGGAAGGGACCCACAAGAATCACCCAGTCCAGGACACCCCTGGTTACCAGAGCAGAGATCAGAGCTGCCCTTCCACAGGAATTCAGAGACAGGAGCAGGGTTGGTTTATTCCTCTATTATTGCCCTAAACCTCTCCAAAGTTACAGTTCCAAAGCAAAGCTCTCCAATGAATTTCTTTACACTAACTTAAAATAAATTTCCCTGAATGTTTATTTCCTACATTATCTTCAACCCAAACGTGCATTTCTCTTACAAAAGTTAATCCCAATTAAGAGAATGCTGAAAGGCTTCCTGCAAAAAACAACTACAGGATATTGGCAAGACTACAAGAATGAGGTAAAAACTACTGAAGACAACAAAATAATTTTCTTCTGACTGTGCAACATAAAAAGAAAGTATATTTCTCATATGACACCAGCAATAAGTTTAGGACCAGCAGAGAATAACCAGAGCTATTCAGCTCTGACCTTTGAATCCTTGTACTGTTCAACAGCTGAAAAATTACAAAATAGGATAAAAATAATCAAAATCATTGAACTCCTCCCATCATACCCACTCACATCCATCAAGTTGACCAGCTCCTCTCACTTTTCCAATTCCTTCAAGTATTTGTCACCTCCAAGCTGGACGTGTCACATGCACGTGACCACATCCAGCTCTTCCATCTTTCACCAAACTGGGTGTCAAGACCTCCAGGAAATTCGGAATTTAAGTTAAATGTTCAGCAAGAAAACCAAGGACACTCACAGGGAATGTGCTCTGAAAACTCCTGGCTCTGCCTCACGGAGTCTGGGCCTCCCTGCAAGGCACACAACAATTTCTGAACTACAGCTTTTCCTCAAATCCTCTGGGGCCTGAAAGCATTAACATTTTCTAAGGGTACCCAAGGAATTGATGGCTGTATTTTCACATTATTGCACGCTAGGGTGAGTCCAGAAACACCAACTCCATCAAAATCCAACCTTTCAGATCAGACAAAAACCAACTTCTGCCACTGGGAGAACTGGACATCAGCTCGACAGAACCCTCAGCATTCGCTCTGGAGCTTAGATAACCACCAAAATAAACACCTGGAAAACTCTGCTCTGGTGACACAGTGAGGAAGAGTGCAAAATCTCCAACAAACACCAGGCCTCAGGCAGGAGAGCCAAGGAATTATGGAGTGCTTTGCATTGGGAGGGACCTTGAAGGTCATCTCCACCCCTGCCATGGGCAAGAACACCAAAACCAGGTTCCTCTGCTGGAACCACCTGCACTGAAAACAACACCAGTCCCTGGGACCTCCTGCCCCAAACACTAACACAGTTATGTGATATCAATCCATCCTGAATTTGTAGTTTAAGCCCAGGAGTGCAGTCTCACTGGGATAACACAGGGTACCTGCCCTACAATCAGTGCTGGCTTTGGTGCTCCTGTGACTGCCCAGGAGAACCACAACCACCACCAGGGCCAGCCCACTGGGACTGTTAACTCACTGGGGCAAAAATAAATGAAAAATAGGACTGCATGACCGATTTTACTTGCAAAAGCAAACACAGCATCCATTTACAGTGGCAATTTCCCAAAATAACCCGTACACATGGCTGCTGTCCCTGCTCCTCTGCGAGAGGCTCATCCAGAAAGGTGACAAGCACATTCCTGGCTGATAAGGGAGCCCCATGCACCCAGCTCCCCAGAAATAGCTGCTGTGCTCCAAAGTAACCTCTAATATCGATAATGACACGGATTTAAATTTCAAATAAATTTAGATGAAAGATTAAAGTCAGCTCCAGCACCGTGGAGATGCTTGTCTGCTTGTCTTCCATAATGAAGGAGCCCATAAAAATAACAAGGGAGAAGATTTACACCCGAGCTCCTCAAAAAAAAAAAAAAAAAAAAAGGAATGAATTACTGATTTTTGCAGCTACTTAGTGGTAGGAACAGATGGTTCCAGGCAATAGTATTGACAACCTCCCAAGCTCCCACCCCCAAAGGTGAGCTGCTAAGTCTGTTCCAAATTCAAGAGTTAAAAGCGTCGCAGCTGAGGCTGCTCTGGGGGAAGCTCAGGCAGTCCCAGAGCCCCAGTGCTGCCCTTTGCCCACTGCTGCTCTGCCTGGCCCTCTCCCAAGGGCTGTGCCTGCCCAAAGCACCCAAGGCAGCTCCTGCAGCCATCTGCCCGCCCCAGGAGCAGCCAGGGCTGCGGGAAGGGAGGGCAGGCCAGGCATGAAACAGCTCTGAGGCAACGCAGAGCTCTCAGTGTTTGTCCACCAACCCAAAGCCACTTCTGAGGCCAAAGCCAGGCGTGTCAGCTTCCCAAAACAGCCAGGCACAGGGAACAGTTCTGGGAATTCCAGCCCCAAGGAGCCTCTGCCATGGTGGGCACAGCCCACGGCCCCTCACTCCCTTCACGTCCTCGAGTTCCTGCAAAACACCCAAAACCTCCCCTCTCCCAGCTCCTGCACGTCTCCAGCAACTGGAAACAACCAGCCTGTCCAGTCACAGCCCAGGATCCAAACACTCCTTAAAGCAGGAACTTGCTGAACACAATTCAGCTTTGGATTTCTGGAGAAGTCCAGCGAGCTACCATAAAACAGGGATAACACCCAGCAGCAAAGAAAACTGCTGGAACACCTGAGTGAGTCCTCACACCAGGGAGGAATGAGGCTGAGCCAGCAAAGCTCAGCCCTTGCTTTCCCATTGTTCCAAAATCAAAGCTGTGCCAAGAACTTAACCAAGGAAACAAACACTGCTAAGGGTGCTGCCCATCTCCACACTCAGCATGGAGCTACAGGATGCTTTGGGATGGAAGGGACCTTAAAGCTCATCCCATCCCAGCCCTGCCACAGGCAGGGACACCTTCCACAAGACCAGGCTGCTGCAGGCTCCATCCAGTCTCTCTTTGAACACTTCCAGGGATGGGGCAATCCAACATTTCAGAATTATTTCTGGAATTGTTTTCTGGTTTTGTCCCCTTCCAAGAGCTATCAGTGAGGCAGATCCATCACTTTTGCCTTTGCTTGCAACACCCATTTCCCACTTTTCCAGGCACGTATGACAGAACCAGGAGCAGGCTGCACCTCCCTGTTTGTGTCAGGCACTTGGGTGGCTCAGCCAAATCACCTTCCATAGAGGGTTTCCATAAATTCCCGCTGGGAACACCTCTGAGCCACAATTCCCACCTCACAGGGTGTCCAGCAGCTGAGCTGCTCCTTGAACAGTGACTGTCCCACCTGCAGCCCCAAGGCACTGAGGCATCTCCCTCAGCCATGCCCATGGCAGGCATGAATTCCCTGCACTCAAAACCACTCCCCTCACTTAAAAAGAACTAAAATAACTAAATCCCAAAGAACTCAAGATCTGAACATCAAAACCTCAGGATCACCGCTACCTGCACAAAAGGGGAGGGAACAAGAACACCCCAAGCTTCATTCCAGAAGTGCAGCAGGAGAGCCTGGTCCTCCCTGTGGGCCTTTGGCCCGTGAGCTCCCAAGGTGGGAACATCTTGCACACCTCCTGCTGCCAAGAGCATCATCTGCACTTAATCACAGCCCATGGATACCTCTGGAAAACAAGGGATTGCAGCCACACCATGTGTCACGCTGCCACTTCACTCCCAGCCAGTGTCACTTCCTCAGGGCGGAGGCCACAACTTTCAAGAGCACGCTTGGGTGCTCTGTGAACACCCATAAATAAATAAAACCCTGCTCACCACCCCACAACCTGGCCCCCAGCACTTTTACTTTCCCAAGAGGTCACACCCAGGAGAACAGTGCTGTTGCACAACAATGGAAGCAGGAACTGGTCAAGAAACCCAAGAAACCTACAGATCCCTTCCCCAAAAACCTGTGTCACCCAGGCTGGGGGGCTCTGGAGCCTTCTCTGTGAAATGACAGCCTGGCAGTTCCTGGAAATGATGATCCCGTGCACTGTCTGCTTAATAAACTCATTCCTACATGCAAACGGGATTTTTAAGTGTACATTACATATTAGTTGATCTTAATCTACAAATTTCATAACCCAGAAGTGTGCATTTTTCAGTGCACATTACATGAGCTGATATAAATCTACAAAACCCTAACTCAAAAGCATTTTTCTTCTAAAAATGAGATTTTTCTGATCACAGTATAGCCCCCCAGAGAATAAAATTATTCAAAACCAAGTAGATTCAGAGAAAAAGCCCAACCAACCATCTTGCTCTTTTCAAGCAGTTATTGACATGGTTTTCTCTAGTTCTAAACACTAGAGGAAGGAGAAAAAGGGTTGTATTTGGTTGTGGGTTGCTCTCACCAAGAACTCCCTGTGTCTGTGCCATGGTGAATAAATGGACCAAAATTACACCCAACGAACAAGTCAAGCAAGACATTTTTCAAAGCAGCCCCTGCTCAGCTCAGGTCTGTTCATTAAGGTGCTGCATTGTGCTCCAGCTTGGCTTATTAGCAGTGGAAAGGTCAGGGAAAGTGAATTAATGGAAGTGCTGCGCTCTCCAACATCTGACATGCAGGAGAGGAGCCTCCCTACCTACACTGCTCCTGAAAGGTACCTTCAAATTGAGGGCATGTAGGTGGCACCTGCCAAAAGTGCCATGTGAATAACGTTGGCAATTTAACAAATTCTAGGAAAATACAGAGAACTGTAAAAGCAGCAATTCAACCACTCAAAGCAAATGCTTGTGCTGAGATTACGGTTGAAAAAGCAGCTTTTTCATGGGGACAGGGGAAAGGATTTAAAGCTCTTTCCTGTAGGTCTCAGCAGGGTTTTGTGTCCAAAAATTCAAGGCTTGTTTGACCCACAAAGAACTCCAGGCTCACAGTTAAGCCACCTCTGCTTAACCTCTGCTGGCAGTGAAGACAGGGGTTTAAAAGTTAAATTTAGCCTGTGTCCCTTCAGAACACAGCCACACAAACATTCAGTGCTCCCAAGGGCTGTGCAGACCCACCTCACACACAGGGGGACAGGGCAGGAGCTGGGGTGCTCCCCACCAGCCCTGCCTCCCCTTCCCAGCCCGGGCCACACAGCAGAACAAACCCAAACTGGCTCTGCTGAAATGCTCTGGGCAAACCTGCACCTGGAGAGCCTCCCAGCTGCTTCATGGAGCCTCCAAAATCCCTGTTTTAACAAGAGAAAGGCTCCAGCACAAGTCAGCAAACCCACAAGCCACACAGCTCTGCTTCTTTAATGCAGCATTGAGCCATGGAATTGTTTGGGTTGGAAGGGACCTCAAAGCTCATCTCATTCCCAGCCCTGCCATGGCAGGGACACCTTCCACCATCCCAGGGAGCTCCCAGCCCTGTCCAGCCTGGCCTTGGGCACTGCCAGGGATCCAGGGGCAGCCCCAGCTGCTCTGGGCACCTCTGCCAGGGCCTGCCCACCCTACAGGGAAGGATTCCTGCCCAAAATCCATCCATCCCTGATCTGTGGCAGTGGGAAGCCATTCCCCTTGTCCTGGCACTCCATCCCTTGCCCAAACTCCCTCTCCAGGTCTCTTGGAGGCCCTCAAGGCCTGGGAAGAAGCTCTGAAGGGTCTCTCCAGTGTCTCCTTTCCAAGACCATGAATCCCCCTTGCTCATGGCTTCCCCTCCCCAGGCCCTGCTTCATAACACACCAGCCTTTCAACCCAAAAGCCAACACTTCCATACCCAGGACCCCATGGAAAGCTCTCCCTGGCCCCACAATGAGCAACACCCTAAAGACTCAATGTACACTGCACTGCCATAGGGTTATCCTCCAGCCCCTCTCATCTGCAAGGGCTGAGAACTGAAACACACAGGAAAAAAGGCAGCAAGCTCAGAAGAACAGTTCCTGCAGAGAAATACCTTCCTGGTGGAACAGTGAGCTCCATTTCCCCAGAGCAGCAAGACCTGAGAGCTGTTTGTGAACACGTTTCAGAGCATTAATAGAAAAACAGCGAGCAGTTAAGTGAAGTCACGTTCCAGCTAAACAACGCTGCCATTATTGCAGCATCTGACTTTGTGAGGACAATTCAATGCTGGCAGTGTATTGTAATTGCTTTTCCACTCCAGGCCCCAGCTTTACAATCTGCCCTTCTCAGGAGGTCAGAGCAGGGCTGCAGCTCGGAAAGCAATTCTGCTCCTCATTCATCCCTTTAATCCCACACCTGCATATTCATCAGGACTCCCTCAAACAGCACTGCCAAAGCCACCAGCACAGCTTGGAGGAAGCCTTGACCCCTCTGCTTCCCCAGGAAGGTGTTGGGAACACGGGGTGGCCCCAGCTGCCTGTGACAGGGCTGGGGTGCAGTGGGGTCACCCCAGGCCAGGACAAGCCCAGAGCGGTGCAGCCACTCCTGCTGCCAGCAGCAAAAGCAGCAGCAAGCACCCCTGCCCAGACAAGCTGTGCCTGCCCCACCCCTGCCAGTGTCCAGGCCTTGGAGCAGCCTGGGCTAGGGGAAGCTGTCCCTGCCCATGGCCCAGATGTGCTTTAAGGTCCTTCCAAACAAAACCATTCCATACTCTCATGACCTGGCTTGCTTCAAGCAAACCCTTCCAAACAGGGCTGTGCAAACACACCTGAATTCTGGGTAAGTTTTTGTTATCCTGGTTTTAAAAGGACAGTTTGCATTCAAAAAGCCCAACGCCACTTACTCCAAAACTCAGAAGGAAAAACCTTTGTCCCCAGCTATGAAATAAAACAGGCAGCAAACAGCAACCAGCCTGATTTATAATTGATGTCAGGGCTGAGCTGGGCTTTTCAGGGCCCTGCAGAGCTCCCAGGAAGGAGGGCAGAGCTCCTGCACACACCAGGAAAAGGGCTCACACCTGATACACCTTAATTACCCAACAACACTGCCAGAGTCACCGCTGCCTGCTCTGCTTTGTCTTACTGTGAAAGGCTTCTCCTGCTATTAATATTCACCAGGGGAAGCTGAAATAACATCTTGTCTGCATCTGAATACTTCCAAATTATCATGGCCACACTAAACACAATGATTTTTAATTTTTTTTTCCCTCAAAAATCCAGGACAGAAGTCACCTTTCAGCCTGCAGAGGCAGGGCTGCACACACTGAGCAGCTCTCCAGCAGCAGCCTTCCTCATGCTGACAACCCCATCACAAACAATCCTCTGAACCCAGAGGTCAGCCAAGGACCCAAGGCAGGAGCCACACTCGGTATGATCCCCTGGGAGCCTTCTCCATAGGATTTCTGGCCATGGAGAGGGCGACCCTGAGCCCCACACGGCCCCCTTGACAGGCACTGCTCATCACCCAGCTTCTGCTCAGCTCCAACCACACCAAACCAGCAAAACAGCAAAGAAACCCAGCCAGAACAGCCCCTGCCCATCTCCCACCACACCAAAACAGCAAAAACACCCAGCCAGAACAGCCCCTGCCCATCTCCCACCACCAAACCAGCAAAACAGCAAAAACACCCAGCCAGAACAGCCCCTGCCCATCTCCCACCACACCAAACCAGCAAAAATACCCAGCCAGAACAGTCCCTGCCCATCTCCCACCACACCAAACCAGCAAAAACACCCAGCCAGAACAGCCCCTGCCCATCTCCCACCAAACAGCAAAAACACCCAGCCAGAACAGGCCCCTGCCCATCTCCCACCACACCAAACCAGCAAAAACACCCAGCCAGAACAGCCCCTGCCCATCTCCCACCACACCAAACCAGCAAAAACACCCAGCCAGAACAGCCCCTGCCCATCTCCCACCACACCAAACCATCAGCACAGCAAAAACACCCAGCCAGAACAGCCCCTGCCCATCTCCCACCACACCAAACCACCAAAACAGCAAAAACACCCAGCCAGAACAATCCCGTCTCCAGCTCCAGCCACACCACTGGGATTTACAGCACCAGCCTCTCCCACCCGGTCGCACAAAACAGAGGCAAAAATCTCATTTTTCCCCTAAATTCCACTCTGAGACAGCCTGTTATTTCTGCATCTGTTAATGCTCCCAAAAAGTTGAATCCTAACATTGCATCCAACTGTAGTCTCAGCAGATTGGGAGGTTTCTCTGCCCAAAATGAAACATAGGTGCCATCTGTTTCAATTAGGCTAATCACAAGGAGACATAACACTGGGAAACTTAGAGACTTTGGGTTTTTTTCAAGACATTTTGAAAGCAAAGAGAAAGAAAGAGGTATTATTTAATACTCAGCAGTCAGCAGCACCAACAAGCTGCACAGTCTGCTGGGCAAACCTGTGCTGGAACTGCCCACGCAGGAAAGTTCACTTTTATTTCACTGAGGTCAGAGAAAAACTTGCTATATTCAAAATTTTCTAAAATTAAAAAGACATCTCAGGACTACAGACAACTCCCAAAATATTCTCGGTTAGTACCTTTTATATATGCCATTGAACTTGCAATTTTTTTGCTTTCAAATTTCAGAAAATAAAGAAAAACATTTGAAAAAGGCAAAACCAAACAATCCAACAGAGACACGAGCACTTGTGAGGGAATAAACCAGAAATTTTGGACAGAAGCAAAGTCAATATTTACCGATTCCATAGCTGAAAGCTGTTCTTCACAGGACATATATTAAAATCCAACAGAGGTGTGTCCCAAAAACGCTGTGTAATCTGAAAAACACGGGAATTTGTTCATTAGAAAATTAAAACAAGTGAATTTTATTCACAACACGCACACGGGATTTGAGTACATGAAGGTGACCAAGTACAAACCCTGCCCTAATCCACAAATAAACTTTCTGATAACAACTCTGCACAAACAGAGGAATAAAGGAAAGAGTGGAAGCTCGGCCAAGCATCCACCTTCTTCCATAACTTTTTGATAATTGCTTTTTTAAAAAATCACCTGCTTCAAGGTTCCTGGAACCAGCTGGGTGGGCTTAGAGGCATTTTATTTACAAATGAGGACCCCCAAACCCTGAGCAGCTCGCAAACCCAGAGACAGGCAGGGCCAGAAGGAGCTCCTGTGCCAGGAACTCACCTTCCCAAACAGCCCCCATGGAATTATCCATGGCACAAGTGCTCCCTTTCCAAGCACACCTTTGCTCTCAATAGCAGTGGATCTATTACAAAGCTCTAAGTTGATTTATTTTTTCTGACCAGCTCTTGCTGTACTTTCAAGGATGTTTTTCCAGCTCCAGATTCCCAAAGTGAAGTTTCTGATGCAGGGCAGGAACCAGCAGGAGCTCTCAGCACCCAAGGCAAAGGGGAATTACACTCATTAACTGGCACACATGAAAGGCCTGGCAGGTTTCTAGCCCAAAACCTGCACTCCTCACCATTTCCAAGCTGGAGGAGCTCAGTGGGATGGTGAGGGACCCACAGGGATGGAAATGAGCACCCTGAGGCCCTGGGAACACTGGGCCTCCCCCAGTCCCAGTGATGTTATTCTGCTCTGCTTAAGCAGGTGAAAGGGTGAACTGCCAGCTCACATCCTGCTCATGCCAAATCCCCCAAAACCCCCATTCCATCCAATCTCTGAGCACTGCAGCCCACACTGAGGGGCACAGTGACCAACTCCTGCTCCAGTTACACTGAGAAAATCTGAATTTCTTCCCTCACAGAGCTTGTGACAGTTTTATGCTTTACCACCACTCGCCACCTTACAAACAACTTCCCTGATGTACTGGATTTGGACAGCTGCTTGCCAAGGGGATGGTTCCTCCCAAAAACCATCCAGGAGAGACTCTGAGGCCAGCTGGGACTGACACACAGTGGAGGAGATCAGGAACCCTGGGAAAGCCTTGTTTGTTTTGGGAAACTTTCACTCCCCAGTGAAAAGCCAAAGGGAAGATGTCCAGATGAGCAACGCAGCTGCATCCAGGGCAGAGCTGCTTCCAGCTGGGCTGAGGGAACTCTTGGGAACCTCAGTGGAAAGAACAGGCCAAAATAAACCCCAAAACCCAGAGGAAGATGTGAAAGCCCAGGGTCCTGACTCAAAGAAAGGAATCCTACAGCAGGTAAACTTCTCCAGATGAGCAAAATGGAAGTTTTCTGGCATTTTTCTTCGAGAAGAGTCAAGGAGATGCAGACACATGGTGACCTCATGGATTCTTCCAAGGCCAAGGAGCCCTGGGGCACTGAGGAATCCCCTGATGGGAATGCAGCCTCATGGAGCACATGGCAGTGCTTGCACAGCACCTTTTCCAGCAGGATTCCCCTGCTCCTTCATCCTCCTCTCCATAGTAACAGTCACATCACTAATTAGCATTTCAACAGCAATAAGAGATAAAGTGGGGGGAAAACAGCTGAACTTCCAACTGCATTGTCTGGGGCTGCAGCAGTGCTGCTTGCTGACAGCAGTGACTGACTGCCAGGGAACCATGGAATGCTCTGGGTTGGAAGGACCCCAAAGCTCATCCCATTCCATCCCCTCATGGGCAGGGACACCTTCCACTGGCCCAGGCTGCTCCAACCTGGCCTTGGCCACTTCCAGGGATCCAGGGGCAGCCACAGCTGCTCTGGGCAACAACTGTGATCAAAATTACCAAAAAGTCTACGGAGATCAGTCCCAGGACACTGACAGACCATTTTCAAGGTCTATTTACAGCTGCTTGCTGGCCCACATACAGCAGATTTATTCATTCCTTGGCTCACACATAAACATACATAAAGCATCGTAACGCTGAAACAGCGACCACACGTGAGCCAAGTAATTTTCACAAGGAACATGGCACCATTTTTTAATGAAATTGTTATCAAATCACTTAGGAATGCAGCAAATCCTCCAGTGGGAGATGCCCAGCACAGCCTCTCTGGCTGTACGTGGTCGGGTCACTCACACAACGTTCCTGCTGCACGGAATCCAACACTGCAATTTAAACCCAACTCCACTTCCAAAACCCACATTATAATTAATAAACACATCTAGCCATCCCATTTCCTTAGCTTTAGCTGATGAAAATGTATCACTTCACAAAGTATCACTGCCCTTGTCCCTCCTGGGAACCTGCAGGGCTGACCATGGACAAGGCTCCAACCCTGCTGAGCTCATGGTCCTGCACAGGAGCCCCTGCAGTGCCCCACAGCACACACTGCTCTGCCTGTGCCTTGAAATGGTCATGCAAACACCAAATTACCAAGGGCTCAAGGTGGCCAGGTTCTGGTTTAAAACAGGTTCAGTCTTGCGAGACTTGGGACGCTTTATTTTCTGTTAACACAAAGCAACTTGGAAACTCTGGGAAAGCAGACGGCTCCACCAAAATAAATACATAAATGTTTAAATTTCTACATTTTCCTACCAACTCATGATCTTAACACTGACCACAGGGTCCTTCAGCACCTCCCTGAATCAGTGATTCCTGCTGCACCCACACACAGATCAGGACTTCACATTCAGAGCACAGCATGCAACTCCTGCCAGCATTCCATCAAAAACATTGAGAATTACATAATTCAAACCTCCTTAATAAAAGGGTATCTTGTAACTCCACAGAAATTAGCATGTGAAGATGGAAAATGCTTTACAATCCCAAGCTGTGACCTGAAAAATACTGACATTAGCTGCAGACTCTTCACACCAGAGCAGCTGGGATGCGGCAGCAACACCGAGCAGTCCCAGCAGCAAGGTGGGAATTGGCTTCCTTGAAGGAACAAACCAGTTCTCTGGTTTATTCAGAGTGCCCTACAAGGGTCCCCATGAAAAATGTGTTTGAGATTCCATGCTTCTCAATTTGATCAATAATGCAGAAAGGTTCTGCTTACATCTCCATTTTACAGGGAGCAGGAAAGAAGCCACTGCTGCTGTTTCATCCCAGGAAATCCAGAGGCCAATGTCCCCACAAAAGTGTGCCTCACCATTAGTGTTTCTTTGAGGGAAGGAGATGCATTTGGACCCCAAGTGAGACCTGCATCAATTCAGATTTTACAGAGACCCAGAACTAAGCAGCATAAGAGGATATCAGAGATTTAGAGTCTGGTTTAGACTAACTTTTGAATGGATAAAATCTCTGGGGAATAAGAGAACCTTTTTCCACAGCACTCATCTGCTTCCCTCAGAATAATTCCAGGAAGAGACAGAATTTCAATAAGGCATCTCTCTGAGGGCTGCAGTGAAAAGACACCCAGGGGAGCACCCAGACCCACGGAGCTCCTGCTCTCAGATAAGCCCCATTACCTCCCATACAGAATCAAGGGGGAACAAGTACAGCAAATTTGGAGGGAGGGGAAATTTGGAAGTGTTTTCCAATGCACTCCACAGGCACAGCCTGACAGAGCACAGCCAGAGCTTTCACCTGCTGAAATGGGGAAAAATGCTGAAATCCCACTGTAATTCTAGAACCTAAGAAAATTTTGAGGCTGGGTGTTGTCATCTTATCGCAGGGGTTCCATGCTGTTGTCTCCTTAGCACAAGAGTTTCACACCTTCCTGGGGTTCCTCCTGGGCAGCTCTCAGAGCACTGACTCTTTCCTCTTCACAAAGCAGCCACTGACCCCAGCTCCCTTCCCACCACCACCCCACTCTTTCATAGCCCTCTCCTTCTCACTGGGTACAGCTGTGGCCTCTTAAAGCCGGGCCTGCTCCTAATCTTTGATAACTGGCCCAGCTGCAGCTCCTTAGGGGTAAGATTACTCTCTACATTAACTTTATTTTCTTATATCCTATCCTCCTACAACTGGGGACTGGGGGAAGAACCCATAAGCAGCAGCACTACAAACCCCACAGATATCTTCCATAAATACCCAAGGGTTCCTTCTGTTGGAGTTTGGGGAAGAAAATGTGCCACCTATGGAGAAACAGAGCAGAAATCCCTGTCCCTGGATCTCAATGTCCCACCCCAGGAGAGCCAGAACAGCCATGCCCAGCACAGCAGGAAAGCTCTCCTGGCCCCTCAAGGGCTGGACACTGAACACAGATCACCAGATTTATGGCAAGTTCCCTCAGGAGCCTGGAAAAGCACCCTCAGCCCACTCCATGCAGCTCAGGACTCTCTAGAAAGAGGAGGAAAAGAAGAGGTGTGCGCTCTGTAGATCTGAAGGGGGATAAAGAGTTGTTTCCAAGAAATCCACATAAATTTGAGATAAATACCCCTGCAGCCTATCAGGGGCTGCCAGCACAGCCACCTCCAGGCACACACAGAGCAAACCCTCACATCCCCACCCTTCTCAAAGAGATTCCAGCACTGGGGTGAGCTCCAGGACCTGCCTTTCACTGCAATGTATGAATATTCCCACAGCAATCACCACCCAGCTATGCTCAAACAGCAGCAGCTACCCAAGTGAAAAGCCAAAGCACACAGAGAATTCCACTAGTCCTAAAAAAAAAAAAAAAATTCCAAAAAACCCACCTTTCAGCATGTTTGATTGTGACAAAATTGTAGCATCAAGTAAAATTTAATTAGATGGCTTTCAGAAGGAAAGTAGGTGATATATTCTTGAAGTTCCTTTATTTTGCCCTGCAGATAAGATGTATGCTGAGATCTACAGTTTTTAAAGCTTGTGTTGTCTGTGCTACTTGATAAAAAATACAAAATAAGCTGATACTGTACTCAAAAACACAGACACTTGTGTGGGCTGAAGATTTTTAATTTGTGCCACTGCAATAAGCACAAAGGGCAGGAAAGATGTGATTCCTGGGAAAACAAATTGTCCTTTAAGAATTTTAACTGGAAATCTGACATGGACAAGGCTGTCCCCAGGAATGGGGGTTGACAGAAGCCTAAATTCAGCAATGACCAAGCTGTTTGGAGATCTGCAGTGAATTAGGGGAGACCAGAATCTGTGGTGATATCACAGAATGGTTTCAGTTGGAAGGGATCTCAAATTTAGTCTTGTTCTGTCCCTCCCTTGGGCAGGGACACCTTCCCCTATCCCAGGTTGTTCCAAGCCCCTTCCAACCCGGCCTTGGACACTGCCAGGAATGGGGATGAAGCTCTAAGAGGTTGAACTTCACTGGCCCAGTGAAGGCAAGGAGGGTGGATGTGCTCTAGAATGGAAGCCATAATTTAAGGTGAGCTCACAGCTGCTGTACAGCTCAGGCTCCTCCTCCCTTCCACTGCTCCTAAACACAGGTGAGGTGGGACAAGCACATCCCTGCCCTCCCCAGAGTGAATCCCCCCTGTGCCCTCACCGAGCCCCACTCAGCTCCCCCAGCACCTCCTCCCCAGGGAAGCAGGAGGGTGAATGATGCCCCTGGGCCACAACAAGCTCCATTTCATTTAAAAATGAATCTGCATTTCTTACTCTGTGCCCAGTTTTAACACATGGAGAAAATACCATTTTTCAAGAGAAAAGAGTGACAGACAGACACATTTGTCACCTCTGCAGTCCCAGACATTTGCATCCGTGTAATTCCATGGCAAATTGGATACGGGTTACTATTAATATCTGAACTATTTCCTTTCCTTTCTGAATGCTGATTGGTGAAAAAGATGCAAGCATCCCATTTTAAAGCACACTAATTAGCCAAGAAGGAGTCAAGGAAGTCACTGTTCAGCCTTCAGGAACAGACAGGCTCCCTCACAGAGGGAAAACACAGCAAATATCCATGGAGTGGCTTCTGGTTGGATTCTGAACGGGCTGAAGATCACCTCCCCAGCCAAGGAAACTCCCTGTGGTGACAGGAATGTTACAACCAGACACTTCAACAACTCAGCTACAGGTTTTTTAGGAATATGCAGGTGGCAGCCCCACACCCAGGTATGTAGGATCAGACACTGTTACCTGGCTGGACAATCCTGGAGGTCCCCAGAAAGCAACATGAAAAATGTAATTGTAGAATGTGCTCAAGTCTACAATTCCTGAGTTACAAGTGCCTTACAACCACCTCAAATTACACAGCAAAGAAAGAGCTGAAAGGAAGCACCTCCCTGATTTCCACACAGCATCCCTCCCCTATTGTCTGGGGCCTGGCAAGTTAAGGTCAGAATAAAAAGATTCCTTAAAAATCCCACATACATTGAAAGCACCTACAGCTTCCACTGATCTTTTTTCCTTTCTATTCTAAGCCCTGAACAGGTTTAAGTAGCAGTTGTCATCATTAAAGAAGCTGCTCCCCTCCCACTTTCCATTCTCCTGAGACAGGAGCATCCTGGCAGCACCAGGCACAGGTGAGGAGCAGCTGTCTCACTCAGGATACAGAAATCCAGGCTGGAAAAGGGTGTGAGGAGGGCACAGGCCGCCTCAGCCACAGGGATCAGAAAGCACTGCTGAATAACGAAATAAGGAACTACAGCAATAAGTAATAATGCTAAAATAAGGAAGTCAAATGTCTGTCTGTGCTCACTGAGGTGCCCCGACTGCTCAGAGGGGATTGAGGGAGGCAGGGTCTGTCCCTGCCCAGCTGCTGGTGCCCAGCTGCTCTCCTGGGCACTCCAGAGCTGTCCATGAGTGCAGCAGGAACCTGCTGATGCTCCCGGGCCAGCCCTCCCTGCTCCGAGGGGCCAGGCCAGAGCGTGGGGGAGCCTCAGCCCCAGCAGCACAGCCCTGCACCCCAGGAAGGGCCAGCAGCACCCCAGGCAGGGCACAGCCCATCCAAACAAACAGCACAGAGGGAGGCAAGGAAAACGCTCAGAGGACAAAAGGACGGAGTCAGGATTAAACCCAGGCCTTGATCCCCGGCCAAATGGCCGACCCATAAAGCCACGCAACTTCCAGAGCCAATTTAAAATCCCGAGTGTGGTACACTTTAGGTTATAAAATCATATTTAGACACACATTTTGAAGTGTTCTTTGCTCTGCTGGTGGCTAAAAACAATTCCTTTGTCATCAAATCTTGCTTCAGCAAGCTGACGTGACGTTTTTAACTCAGGAAATAAGACAATTATGGTTCAAGGTAAACAACTACAACTGTGCATCATAAACAGTTTCTAATTTTAAGCCTGAGTCCCTCTAATGCCATCCATATTTTAAAGACAGTTTCCTTACAAATGGTTTAGGCTGTCTGAGCAGCTTGTGACTGAGCCTGTGCTAATGAGCAGCAGCAAGGCAGCACATCCAGGGAAAACAGAGCCTGGTGGAGCAGGTGAGCTCCTGTGTCAACATCACAGGATGGTTTGGGTTGGAAGGGACCTCAAAGCCCATCCAGTGCCACCCCTGCCATGCCAGGGGCACCTTCCACTGTCCCAGGATGCTCCAAGCCCCAGTGTCCAACCTGGCCTTGGATCCAGGGCAGCCACAGCTGCTCCGGGCATCTGTGCCAGGGCTTCACCACCCTCTAAGCCAAAAACTTACTCCTGATATCCAAGCTAAATCTTGCCTTCTTTCAGTCTGAAGCCAGTCCTCCTTGTTCTGCCACTCCAGGCCCTGGTCCAAACTCCCTCTCCAGCTCTCCTGGAGCCCCTTCATCCCTGGAAGGGGTTCCAAGGTCTGCCCAGAACCTTCTCTTCTCCAGGCTGAACAAGCCCAGCCCTCCCAGCCCGTCAAGGTAAGCCAAACATCAAAGGAGGAAAATACACTCTGAATGTAAAATAGTGGAGAGGCAAAAGCTCCTCGTGGAGCAGGGAGAAAACAAAGCTGCTGGTGCTTACGCAAGCCCCGCTGCAGTCATCCCAGACCTCAAACGCCCCATGGCACCAACAGCAGCAGCTCCAGTTGGAACTCGTGAAGAGAATCAGCACTGAGCTGTTCAACAGCAGGCAGAGAACACAGCTCCAGCCCCTCAGAGCTGGGTCTGAATCAGCTCTTGTGCTGCTGCTGCCCTAAAACGTTCCCAAAGTCACCTGGGAACAAAGGCTGGCAGGAAAGGGCAGCATCCCTGCCCCAGGAAGGCTGGAGCACATGGGCTGAGCAGGGCTGGAGCTCCAGGAGGTGTGGAGGGCACCAGCTGTGCCTGCCTTGGGGATGAACCCCTGCTCAGAGGGAGCAGCAACTCCAGGAGCGCTCTGAGGTGTCAGCCTGGCAGGCTCCCGTTCCTCCTCATCCCAGGAAACCCAGGATGTGCTCAGCTACAGCCAGAGGAGCCCAGCTGAGTGGGGAAGGTGGCAGAGGAACCCAGCTCCCATAGAGCTGCTCTGGAAGAGCCAGGAGTGCTCACAAGTACCCCAAAATCCGCCGGTGGGAACCCTCCTGAACAGCACAGAGGGAGCAGCCAGGGCAGCCTGGGAGAGCTCACTCCTCCAAAACTTCTCCTCACTAAACAATTCCAAAGCACCCCACCCCACTGCTGCTATTGTTGTCAGAGAGGGAATTCCAACCAGAACAATGATTTCCACGACATTTTTCCGTTGGAAGAAGAAAACTGGTAACGCTGCACAGCAAAAATAAAATTTCCACAGCAGTTCATCCAGTACCACGAGCCTCCTTCCTGAAGGGAGCAGATTAACGTGCCTGCAGTCTGCTGTGCAGCAGGGATGTATTTTTAGCTCCAAGGATCCGAAGGCAGCGATGTGGTGGAAGCCTCCCAGGCTGGAGATAGCCATGGGAGGTTCATCCCTCTGCACCCTGGAGAGGGCAGCTCATTAAAAGGCTGCTCAGAGCAGAAGGAAACAATTCACCCATTCCCTGAAGAATTCCCTCTTCCCACGACTGCACACAAGGCAGCTCCTCTAACCTCCCCACCCCCCCAGCTCATCCTGATTTGCACCATTTTTGGGGAACAGCAATGCATTAAAAGTGCTCTTTACTCCCAGATCTCTGGCACAATTAATGGAGATAAATCCAAAGCCATGCTCATGGCACAACATGGGATGAGGGGCTCAAAGCCAACCTGAGTGTCCAGGGGACTGAAAGGAGCAGAAGAACAGTTTGGCTTTATGCTTTACCTGCAGCTAACCCTTTCCTGTGAGTACTGGCAAAGCAGCATTAGCTGCTGTCCAAACCAAGTGAGTGAACCTGAAAAATATCATGGAATGGGTTGGGTTGGAAGGGATCCTAAGGCTCATCCAGTGCCACCCCTTCCACTGTCCCAGGCTGCTCCCAGCCCTGTCCAGCCTGGCCTTGGGCACTGCCAGGGATCCAGGGGCAGCCCCGGCTGCTCTGGGCACCTGTGCCAGGGAAGGATTTCTCCCTGATATCCCATCTAACCCTTTCCTCTAGCAGTGGGAAGCCATTCCCTTGTCCTGGCACTCCAGTTCCTGATGAAGAATACCCTCAAAGTGAAGCTTCCGAGGCAGCCAAAGACCTCAATGGTCACCAAGGCCTCTCTGCTCTCCTGGTTACCAGGAGCCAATGTTTAACCCAATTCTCAGGTGAAGGAGTCCATTCCCAGGCCACAAAAGGTGACTTAGCCACATCAGCTTCTACCTACAACAGTGCCATTCATCACCAACCCTTCAGGGACACACCTTTGGGAAAAACACCTGGCAGGTGTGCAGGCATCCCTGCCTCAGATCCAGGAGTCCGAAAAATGGAATAAAACACAAGCAAAACTATGAATTAGAGAGTAATCAATAATCAGAGAGTTTATTATTTCATAAATTGCCAGGTATTCTGGCTGTGCCATCCAAGAGCTCAGAGATGGCAGTGCCTGGATGCAGACTGTCTCACCTATCTACCTGCAGGGGTGCATTTGGGGTTCCCAAATGTGCCACTGGGGAACTCAAATGCTCAATTCTGAGTATTCACAGGACAACAGGCAGAAAAGGAGAAGAAAAATAAAAATAAAGGAAAAATGCAAAAAGTCTACACAAGACCCAAAAGTCCTGAGTAGAGCCAAGATATTTTTCAGACTTTTATTAAAATTAGATTGGGCTTAGACTGTGAATCACATTCACCCTTCATGAGCAGCAAAAGAGCACCAACATCAGCCAGTGAGAGACACAGAAATGCAGAGGGGACCAGAGGGGACCTGTATAACCAAGGCTGTATAACCCCCAGCACCCACTGGACTGAGCTCACACACCTCAAAAACCAGTTTGTAACACTCCCAGCATCCACCAAAGGCACAGATACTAAAATCTGGTGTGTAGGTCTAGAAAAACAAAGCTTTGCTTCAGCCCTGCCTCCCCCCCTGAGCCCTTCCTCCTCCCAACGCCTGAAATAGGATGTTACACTACTTGTTTATACACCATTACAGAAAAACATGCTGGGTTTCTTCATCCTGCATTACAGAACAAAGTGTTACCCAATTCCCCTGTAAAGCACCAAGAAATAACTGTGAGCCCATCTGCATGGGGAAGCATCCACGTGCTGGAGGAACCCAGCCTTATGTAAGCAGCCATGGGTGTCTGACCACAGCCAGGGAAGGGCCAAGGCAGCTTCCTCTTAAAACCCACCCCAAAATTCACTTGGAGGGCTCTGATTCAGGAGACAAATGAAATTCATGTCTCTAAGTTGCAATTTGAGGTTTCTGCCATCAAAGTACCCAGAGCAAAGAATGCTGGGTGGTTGATTTTCTCTCCTGGAGCTCATCCCCATTAACCAAAAATGAATCATTTGGTGATTGGTGAGTTCAGTTTGAACCCATGCCACCACCATTCTTATCTCAGGAGTTAGAGGCAGCTCCTTCCAAGGATCCAACAAAGGCAGAGATCAGCATCCCAGAACAGGAACCTGAGCACTGATAATCCTGGAGATCACAGAGCAGTTTAGTTTGGAAAAGCCTCTGAGATCATCAAGCCCAGTAGTGCCAGCACCACCACTAAACCACGGGTCACATCTACACGGTTTTAACATCTCCAGAGCCACAGGGTCCCCCCAGCCTCCTCTTCTCCAGGCTGAGCCCCCTGGGCTCCCTCAGCCCCTGCCCCACATCCCTTCCCCTCCCTGGAAATGCTGTGTGGGCTCAGCTCAGAACAGCAGCCGTGCTGTGGGCAAGGCAGCCAACAACAAGAGGTGCAAGACAGACCCCAAATCCACAGGTAATACATTTAATAACATCCATCTTTGCCCCCTTCCTCCCTGCTGGCAGCCAAAAGGAAACACAAAAACACAGACAAATTATTATGAAAAGCAAGTCAACTTCTTGCACAGGGATAGGGATAACAAATGTTTCACTGCTCTGTTTCAAGCATTTCAGATCTTAAACTGAACCCAGAAAAGAACATTACCAGTTAAGCTATTACAGCAAATGAAATGAAAATTGAAAATCAAGTCTAACCGACATTAAATTTAAATAAATATATCTCAATTCCAGGATCATAATACATAGTTCTTATGACAAAAAACTTCTGGAGAAGGGAAAAACACCCTTGGTAACTCTGAATATTAAGCTACAGTACCACAGGCATCTCACAGTTTATCTAAATAAAGTGTCTCCTGCAAAGAGCCCTGGTTCCTCCAGTGCAGGCTGCAGTGTGATTAACAGAGGTCCATTAGAGAGGCAATCCATAACCTGGCTCCTGTGAGGAGTCCCTGCCACATCCGTCTGTGTTTCCATGGCAACCAGGCAGGAAAATATAAAGCAAATTACAGTTAAATGAAAATTATTCTCCATGACAATATATGTTAATGCAGGAACATTTGCAAGGCCATTCCAGATAAAATGTTTACATTCACACATGTGTCTACAAAAATAAATAAAAGGCAGCTGGAGCAGCTAATGGATCACCCAAAGAGAAGGATCACAGTCTTTTTTTGCTCCCCCTAAGTTTTAGTATGTTCATTAGAATAAAATTCTCCAAGCTGAAGAATACCCAAACTATTTGCCCATTGCCAAGCAGAAACATTCTTTAAGGAACAGGTTGTCAGAAGATCTGAAACGCACATTTCTGAATGTTGTGAACCTTTAATTTTCCTGGCTGCAAACAAAGACCACATTTATGCCTCCCCATCCCAGCAGAAAATGGTTTCAATGAGAGGTTAAGTTTATATTTAGAGAGATCTGACTGAAACTGGAATAGTGACTTATTTTAATCAGCTATAACTTACTGAGAACTGGAAGGTGCTTTATACCTCAGAATTTGGGGTGCTGACTCCACAGCTGGGAGAATCTTATACCCCACCAGGGTTTAAAGACAGCACAGGCCACTGAAATACTTTTAGAAAAGGCCACAATTAATACTGAAAAGCTGATCATACTCTCCCACCATCACCACTTAGCCTGAATAGTCCTTTTTTTGGGAATGTATCTCAGTTTGGGGAATCTGTCTTCTGGAGCATGAGGGAAGTTAATTGGAATGAGGCTCGTCAAGATGCAGCCACTTGGTTATTTTTTTAACTCCCTTGGCTCGTACCCCAAAGAACAGCCCAGAGAAAGGAAGGAGGTTATAAACTGACTCACAGCCTGTGCCACTGAAACGCCACGTTTTCAGAAGGGGCTGAAATACTGCCCTGGAAAACAGCCCCCCTTCACTGCCCTGCCAAGTTCCTTTCCCATGGAAATGCTGGGCCTGTTCTGCGAGCAGCACAGGTGCAGGTTTCTGAGGCAGCCCCAGAAAGAGCACAAGGCACTTTTTGAAGGCGTTTGGGAGAGCTGGGAGCACAGAGCAGGGCATTGAGCGCGCTGGCACAGCCGAGCCCGCTGACCTCTCTGCATCTGCTCCTGCCTCCGCCTACGGAACAATGCCGGCATCATCAGCATCGTAACTTTTTATGGCACTGGGAAAACTGCAATCTTCTCCACGAGTTCACTCCACCCTGCACATAAAACTGCTCATAGGTTCAGCCATAAAGCAAACGCCCTCCTTTGAAGTTGCCCCCGGAGCCCCGCGCACGTTGGAAAGCCGAGCTGGAGAGCACAGAGCATTAAGGCTTTACATAACCACCCTGGTGGAAAGCATCCCTCCCCAGCAGCCAGAGCCTCTGCTGGCAAAAGCAAGCCAGGTCAGGGAGCATCTGGGTAACAGAGCTCCTCACAGGTGAGCTCAGGTTACCCACACACACCGAAGTCACACAGCACCCAATATATTCCAGCCATGCTCCACTTTCCCCGAGGATCACCTTCCCAAGCAGTGTTCCCATCATCACTTCAGCTCAGCACTGCCCCACAGCCCCTTCCTCCCTTCCCTCCGTGGGATGTGCAGGCAGAGCAGGGCTGGAAGGGAGCTCTGGACACCATCCAGGCCCACCCCTGCCAAGGCAGGGACACCTGGGGCAGGTGACACAGGAACACGTCCAGGTGGCTTTGGGATGGCTCCAGAGGGGGAGACCCCACACCCTCCCTGGGCAGCTGTGCCAGGGCTCTGCCACCCTCCAGGGAAAGCTCTCCCCCATGCCGAGGTGGAACTCCTTGTGCTCTAGTTTATGTATCTCCATACAATGCACAGAATGCAACTATAAACAGTCTAAAAAAACAAAACCTCACCCCTGCCAATGGAACCCCAGCAGCAGTTGCTAGGATCCTCTGCAAACCTCACTAATTGCTGGGATTGGGTTTCCAGGGAAGCTCCTTGCTGCAGCAGTGGAGGAGCTGAATGCTGTTTTCACAAAAGAACTTGTAAAACCCCAGGCTGCATGCCTGCAACAGCCAGGATTTATATTCCAGGCACAAATCAGATTATGCTGCACACACCACGCTCCCAGGGCTCGAGCAGGTGGATCCCACCAGGATGAGCAGCCTTGCTGGATAGCCAGGCTCCAGGGCCAGCTTCCCTGCTCTCCCTGATGGGCTCCACCTCCCTTTGAGGAGATCTGACTGTGTCTGATACCTCCCTGTCAGAAAAGTCATTTTCTCTGTAACCATAAGCAAATGCCTGCTAAGGTGGAGTGAGATTCCAGAAAAGCAGGCAGCCTGTAGCTTTCCTGCAGGGAAAAGGGCAGGAGATTCAGGGCTGCTGGGCAGCACTGCAGCTACGAGCAACCTCATGGTAGAGAGCCCCATTGCACAAATACAGGGTAAATCCACAAAAGAGAGATTCCAAGAGCAGATCCGAGCAAGGACAGTGAGGGAGATGCAGGAGAGGGAAGGAGCTGCTCCCTGTGAGCACAGAGCAGCCCAAAGATCCCTGCCAGCATTCCCCACACCCCAGGAGCCTTCACCTCAGCACACCCACAGCCTCACTCCCCTCCCAAGCACTTTCCTCCCACCATGCAAAAACAAGGTCCAGCTCTCCAGAGGGAGAGGAAGATGCAGGAACAACTCAGAGAGAAGGAGAAAGGCAGGAACAGACGGGAGGGGACCTCGAAAGGCAGACAGGCTAAAATTAGAGACAAGAATCTTGGATGAGGAGGACCAAGGCAAGAGCAGAACCTCCATCAGATGGGGCTCCTGGGAAAGGGGAGGGACGGACAGGAGGGAGAAGAAACATGCTGGTGGGTGAAGCAGGGGAGGTTTGCAGACAGAACACACTGCAGGAGGAAATTAAATTCAGCATTTTAAGACTACAGCCTCCAGCTCCCCAGCCAAGAGCTCTACTCAGCACACCAGGAAAGAGCCACCAAGTTGACTGCTTGTCTGATCCCTTCCCCCCTGGACTAACTCAGAGGAATTCGTCTCTCACCACAGAACCAGTTTAACACCCCAGTGCCAGTGCTGATCACAGGGGAAGGGAGCTGAATTCACTGCAGAGCAGCTGAGTAACACAGGGCACCTCTGATCTCCTGGGAGAGCCAGGAACCTTCCAGGGAAAATGAGGAACAGAGAGCCCAGAGCCAGGGGAGCCAACAGGCAGGACCCCAGCACGTGCCAGGACAGGCCACGGCAAGGAGGGAAACCAGAGCAGCCAGCCCAATTCCCAAACCCAGCACATTCCCCCATACGTGGGGACGAGAAACCACACCAACAAAAAAGGTCAACATTCAAGGAGAACAGGTTTCCATCTTCAAACCCGTGCACTCGACCCTTGGGCTGCTGAGAAGGTGAAGTTTCACACACTAAATCCCTAAACTGGCTCGTTACAGTCCAGCTTGGATAAATGGATCTGCCTGTGCCGAGCTGCAAGATGAAACCACGGAGACAGCCCGGGGTGGGCAGCGGCCAAGCGCAGTAACCCGAGCGCCCGGCGGCATCCAAACCCCCCAGCACGGCAGGAGCAGGATGTTTGTGTCCCCCCACACACACCCCTTCCCTGCATTACCTACATCTCTTCCCAGCATGGCCACGGCTAATCTCATCCATCCCAAGATATATGGATATATTTATAGACAGGCTTACAGCTCCAGCACAGCCCAGGCCTGACGCAACCGCGGAGCGCCGGTCGGTGTTGTTACCACAACGCTGACATTTCACAATCTGCCACAGCCACCCTCCTGCAGAACGTGGAAAACACCAGCCCCGGAGTGTAAAGTCTATCCCAAAGTGCTTTCCATGGGATACAGTCACTGCCACAGTCAGCAGGATCTCAGCCCTGCCACCTCCTCCCTCCAGCAGCTATCAGGAGACCATTCCCAAAGGGGAACTTCTTGGAACTTTATCTTGGCTCCTCCTGGACCCAACCAGCCTGCAGAAACCCAGCCACTTACCAGTCATGGGGAGCTCCTGGTACAACTTGTTTACACAGCGCAGGTCACAGGACCGGCTGGAAGGTGTAAGCAGGATACAGTTTTTATGGCTCTGAACTCCTGCCCAGATAAGCCGATAAGGCCCCGCTGGGGGCGGGGAGCACTTTCATGTGTGCGTGATTTGAAAGGAAGAGGCACCACCAACTGCAGCTAAGCACTTGGTGCTTAATAATGAAGCTTCCATTCACCTCTAAAGCTATTTAATGCCTTTTTTTTTTCCTGGAGTTCCTAATTACGCATCCTTTCATTTCACATCCCGATATTGAGGGCAGCACCGTGTTTCCAAGCCTCTGGCTGCCGAGCCCTCGGGGACACGCTGCCTCCGGATCCTGGTGAATTTTTTAGAGGGTAACATCTCCCTTCTTGACTCTGATTCTTCCCCATGCCTGTGACACAGTTTTAGCAGCTTTATGCTGCTCTAAAGGTAAATTATTCGAGACTGTTTCTATCCTGCAAAGCTGTCAGTCTCTCAAAAATAATTACAGACCCAGCTGCCTCCAGCCTGTGCTTCCCTGAGCCTGAACCACCCTTCCGTGACACCCTGCAAACACCCACACCCAAACCAGGACCACCTTGATGCTCCTCTCACAGCAAATCCAACACAGCACAAGAGCAAAGGAGATGCCTTCTCCCTGGAAAAGCATCCATCCCCTCACACACAGCTGAGACAAAGCTGCTTTTACACATACTGCAAAGTTTTCCGGCCTTTCCATTCTCCGAGTCCGGAAATTTCAGTACATGGCATTTCAGCCACATACAAACCCAGCACCAGCACCGACACGCTTGCACCTAACAGCAAAATAAATATTTCAGTGTTTCCACAAGATATCCAGTGTTGTAACCTTTGGTTTCCGACTCCAAACGCAACATACAATCAATACCCTGCTCCTGCCACTGCAGTAATTCACAGCAGAAGGTTTATTTTAAAAACACTCATCGGGTAAGTTTGGTTTTCTTGGAGACAGGGGAAGAAAGGCTGCCTCCAGATTTGGAGAGGATAAATAATTCAATGCCTGAATGCCAAGGGCAGTGTGCACACATCCATATGGCAGGGACAATGCAGACAGTAAGATATGCTGCACATCACCACCCTGACAGTGCCTTCAACCCTGACCTAGAAAAAAACATCACTTTCTTCTGGCTCCAGCAGCCAGCTCCCTCCCTGGTGCTGGAAGTGCCTCCCAATCCCTGGCTGCACTTCCAGCCTCTGCTCACTACAGCTGCACAGCAACGCACACCTTACCCACGTGCTGAGCTCCAGAAAACGGGAACAAACCCGGAGATGGGGGTTCCAGACGTCCTCTTTGGGAGCTCACGGTGTCCCAGCCAACGCTGAGAGGGGCAGGAAAAGCCAGGATGGTTTCTCAGACGGGAGGTCTGGCCAGACGCCGGCGGGGCCCCAAGGGAGGAGGAGCAGAGGGAGCAGGGAGGCTGCTCCTGCTGCTGAGAGCCAGCACCCACCCCAGCCCTGCAGGGGCTGCTGAGCCACGGGGCTCCCACGGAGCCACCCTCGAGGGACAGGGACCACGTGGGGCATGATGGAGAGACACACGACCATGGAGATCCCACTGGACGTACACACAACCAGCAGGACTGTGCTGGATGGACACGGGACCAAACAGACCATGCTGGATGGACACGGGAGCAAACAGACCATGTTGGATGGACACAGGAGCAAAGAGACCATGCTGGATGGACACAGGAGCAAACAGACCATGCTGGATGGACACAGGACCAAACAGAGCATGTTGGATGGACACAGGACCAAACAGAGCATGTTGGAGGGACACAGGAGCAAACAGACCATGCTGGATGGACACAGGAGCAAACCCATCATGTTGGATGGACACAGGAGCAAACCCATCATGTTGGATGGACACAGGAGCAAACCCATCATGTCGGATGGACATAAAGATCCCACTGGATGGACACAAGACCACGTAGATGACATAGGATGGACACAACATCATTTAAATCATGTTGGATGGACACAGGACCGTGTAGATGCCATTGGATGAACACTGGACCACACAGAAGACCATTTCTTCCCCCAGAGAAGAGGGCAAAGAGCTGCCCACCAGAGAAACCATCCCTCCTATCCTCCACCATCCCCATGGACATCAAGCCTGCAGCCACAGTCATTTCACACTCCCAAAATTAACCACCACACATCACCCTGCCTCACTGTCCCAGTTTGATGATGTGATCATTTCACCACATCCCACAACTTGAAGAAAACATTAGAATCAAGACAAAGAATTCTGGAGCCCAAAATACCTGATATAATTAACTGCACTTTCTAACATTATTATTTCCTTTCCTGACCCCAATTATTCCTTCAGTTTATTAAAGAAAACTCAGATACAGAGCAATGTTAACACCCAAAGAGTCACATAAACAGAAAAAAAGTCTGAGGGCACCATTACAAACAGACTTAATGGAACTTCAAGATTGGAAATGGATCTTGAAAGCTGTCAGATCAAAGCAAGATCTTTCTTGTGTAAGGACTGCATTACCCTCGGAGCCACAGAGCTAATACCATCTATAAAAATATTTTGCTCAAATAAGTGAAGAACAGCAGCGTTTCATCTGTCAAAAGGTGCGAGGCTTTTACGGGATTAGCCATTCCACATGCAGCATAAAAATTAGAGCAGATTTTTAAAAGCCCCCAGCTCAGCTGACGGAGACTCCACAGCCCAACGTGCACCCGCTCTCTTCACATGCTCTCCACACCGAGCAGATTTTTCACTGTTATTAGCATTTAAGCTTCTTTTTACTTTTTTTTTCCCCCCTTACTCTCGTAAAAGATTACAAATTGGCATCACCCATCAGCAGCCTCAGCTGAAGCACCACCACCCAGACTCAGAGAAATTAAGATTTTTAAATACCCAACAGTTGCCTGAGAAAATAGACCAGAAAACACCAGTTCTCACACAGGAAAGCTTAAAAAGTGGAGTAGAATGTGCTCAAAACCAGCCTCCAGACCACGGGCGCTGACAGCTTCCCACCCCCCTTCCCAGCAGGATTCCAAAGGCAGCGTTTTGCCCAGATTTTAAGGCTGCACAAACCTGCTTAGGACGCTTGTGATTTGAAATAATTGCCTACACAAGCTTTCCCCTAACATTGATGGGAGTATTTTTTATGGCCGTGCATCGGTGGCACACAAATTACGTAACACTTGGCTGAGAACCCTCCGAAAAAGCAGCTCTGTGCCGCTAATCCCTCACGCAGGAAGGAGGAAAATATTTAAAAGCTGCATACAAATCATTCCTGTGAGTGTCGTGCAGACTGGTTTAAATTAGATGGGGTAAAAATATATGTGAGCTGATCACGAAACACTAGAATCTTTGCTATGGAGACACCGGTTCCTCTCCGCAGCCTTTTACAACTGAAATACAGGGAATTCTCCCCGGCAATGGAAGGAGCACACAGGCACCTTTACTAGAGCTCATCAAGGAAATACGAGGAGAATAACAACGCCCATGTAAATATTTTCCAGTATTATTTGCTTTGCTGTACTGAAAAGCAGCAGTACCTGCCACTACTTGCTCTGGGTCTACCACCATTAAATCTTAATACCCAGGAGGAATTTCAATCCGTAAGGCAACTGCTGAGCCTGAAATTCAGGTACAGGGCAGGAAGAGGGGCAGACCTCCTCAGAAAGCCGTCACTCCATAATTTTACAAAATGTAATTAACCAGCTCCAGCCCTGTGCCTTTCCTTCCCTAGGAGAAGGATTTCTTCACCGAGTAATTAGCCTGTCCCAGTTAAGACTCAAGTCACCATACAACATATTTTCCCCAAAACAAAGCCACATGCACTATTTAAAAAAAAATATTGCCATTTCCTCACAGCCACTTAAATCTCTTCCCAGCTTTTGGCTTAGTCACTGCCTGGATCTAAAACTCAGTGAAACCAACCCACCACTGAGGGAGCCGCTAAAACCCTGGGTTTATTCCCACACTGGAGACACTTCATCATTCCAGAGCACTGCCTCCTTTTAATGTATAGAAAAGCTGGAGGTAAGGGAAAAAAAACCTCTTAGTACTTCAAACACATGTCCAAAAGCCACAACATAAAGACAAAGAGGACAGATTAAACGCTGTAAAGACACACTCGTCGGGAACCTTCCTTTGAAGTGTCTGCAGGAAACACTGTCATCACGCAGCCATGTTACAATTACACAGTTAAAATAATCAGCACCAGTTGTAAGTAGCCCATCTGGTTCCCTGGAAAGGGAACACTGCTGGTACAGTATTGATTAACACGACGAGTCTCACTGACCCCAGAGAAATGCATTTGTCTGCTCTGCTGAGCAGCGGAAGAACGCGGCACGACGCCGTGCTACGCTTGGCTTTGTTCACGAGCATTTGGGGGGACTCAGTCCATTAAAACACGAGTGGAAAATAAAATAATCTTATCAGGTTGCCTACCACACACGAAGGAAGAAATTAAGCCAAAAGGTTTTTGTTCTGGGGCTTTTTTTTAACATTTCTTCCCCCATCCAAACCCAGCCCTCAAAGTGGACAATCTGCAGGTTTAAGTCTGCGAAAATGCTGTTGCAACATCATAAAAACAAAAAACTGACCATGGCGGGGGAAAAAAAATCAGCTCGCTCTGAACCATGCTTTTTTATGAAATGGAGAAACAGACAAGAGTTCATTTCTAAAAGCAGAAGCAGAACTGAGCAGCAGAACCAAGTGTGGAACACGAAACACAACATCTCCAGTTTCCAGCCAGCGCCGATATGGCCGGGGCTCTTCGGTCACTATTTACACCCGGAACGAGGCGATACCAGCCTCGGGAACCGAGGGCTCGCCGTGCTTTCCGAGCCCTGCGTGTTGTTTGCTGCACGGGCAACTCGGTTTGCAGCGAGTTTGGCAAAGCGAGCCCTCGCACTGACTCACACAGCCCGGGGTGACACAAGCCCCGGCTCGCCGGACGGGTTCACAGCAAAGCCCTTCTGCAGGCTGGATGTGCCCCGGCAGGTCCGAGAGCTCCCGGAGCACGGGGGAGCCCTCGCGGAGCCAGCGGGACCCGGAGCTGCTGCGGGCCGAGGCTGAGCCCCGCCGAGCCCGGCACAACCCGGGGCCGAGCAGACTGCGAGCCTCGGACGGGCTCGCACGGAGCCCCGGACGGGCTCGCACGGAGCCCCGGACGGGCTCGCACGGAGCCCCGGACGGGCTCGCCCAGCCCTCCCGGGCAGCCCCTGCCCTGCCGAGCGCTTCCCACGGACACAAAACAGGCACGGAGCTCTGGAAGCAAACGCCAGAGTTTCCCTGCCACAGCGCGGTCCAAACCCCTCCACAGCCATCTCGGACTACTCCAACCTGGAATCTACCAGAAAATCCAGGCTGAAAACGCCAACTTTTCCCGTTTTTAAGTTAATCAAGTTAAATATTGAGCTCTTGGTAGGGCACACACAAAGAATGTATCGATGCTGCTGGGAAACATGTGAGAGTTAATCTCCTTTTCCCTCTCCATGACTCCGTGGAGTGGTTCCCCCCCCCCCCACAGAAAAAGGAAATAATTGGAGTCATTACATAAAAATGTTCCATTTTATGAACAAAACAAAGAAAGGAGAAATACACTGAGCTCCAAGTTCCTTAAAATTATATAAATCTCAGGAAAGCACACAGCCACTACAAGGCAGCACAGATGTTTTCACCTAAAAATCTTTGCCTACAGAGAGGGTAAAAATAATGTGTGTGCCCAATTTCAGAAGCCATCTCAGGAGGGAATTTTGCTTCAAGAGCTGCCTGGAATTCGCTCTCTGCCTATAGAGCCGTGTCCCCAGTGGTGAGAGAGCACTTTGTGTACAAAACCAGGAGGGGGGAGGAACCCTTTCCTGCAACTGGATATCAAAACACATCCCCAAGCCCGGAGGAGAAGCCAAGCCGTAAACACACGGCCCCTGTGCCTCAATGAAGGGCCCGTTCTGAGCCGCACAGCCCGGACAGCTGCTCCCTCTGGGAAAGGGCAGAGGGCACCGAGGGCCCGGCTCATCCCCGCTCCCTCCGAGGTCATTTGCCTTTCTAAACACGAATCCATCCCCGGCCTGGGGGAGGCTCGTCCTGAGCTGCAGCTGTTTGGGTTTTTTGTTGGTTTTTTTTTTTTCCCCCTCTCTTCCTTTCTGCTAAGGGGCAAAGGTGTCGAGCAGCCCCTCCCCGGCACACAAAGGCTCCTCGGAGGACAGAAACACGGAGCGATTTAAAGATTAAACTGGGAAATAAATGAAAGCGGCGGGGCTGGGGCCGGCTGGGCTCGGTGCGGCCCCGGCCCTGCGCACACACAGGCAGGGCTAACGCCTACCCGGGGATGATGAAATGGGAAACGGAAATTACCATTTCAGACAACTTTTGGTATTGTTCCTCCCAGCGCAACGCTCACCCCAAAACGCATTTCCCCCCCACCCCGCACCCCTGCGAAAAAAACATCCCCACCCCAAAAACCGGGGTCCGGAGGGCGGGGGGGTGCCCGCGCTGCGGGCCCGGCACGGAGCTCCGAGTTCCTCCCACGGCTCCCCACGAGCCTGCGCACCCCGAAACACCGACCGGCCCCGGGGCTCCCCCCGCGGCCCCTCCGAGCCGCCATGCCCCCACCCCCGGCAGCCCCCAACAGCCCCTCACCTCCTCCGCCGCCCCCCCAAAATCCCAACGTCCTCTTCCCACCCGCGCTGCGGCGCTTCCTCCCCTCGAGCCGACCCCGCGCCGCCCCCAGCCCGCACCGGGTCCCACCTCCTGCCGCTACCGGTGCCCCCCCGTCCATCCCCCACCCCGTCCCGCTGCCCCCCCTTCGACCTCGGCCCCCCCACTCCAGGTGCCGCTCCCGGTGCTCCCCGAGGCCGCACAGCCCCTCTCTCCGGGACCCCCCGGCCCCTCTGCCCTCCGCCCCTTGTCTGCAGTACCCGGGTGCCCCCCCCGCGCCATTCGCCCGGCGCTTACCAGTGCTCGGCGCTCAGCGGGCCAAGGGCAGCCCCGCGGCGGAGCGAGGCCTGCGGCTCGGCCGGCCCCGCCGCATAGAGCAGGGGCTGGGGGGGGTTTGGGGGCGCCTCTGGGGGCTCCGGGGGTCCCGGGGTCCGGCCCTAGCGCGGGGGGCGCGCGCCGTGGCGGCTCCGGGCCGCGCGCTCCATCCCCCGCGCGCCGCTGAGACAGCGCCGCTCATTGGCCCGATGAGACGGCGCCGCTGATTGGCGGGCGCGGCGGTCCGGGGTGGGGGGAGGAGCCGCGGCATCCCTCCCCCCCTCCCAGCCCGGCGGCGCGCGGGGGGTGACGGGAGCGCGGCCGCGCGCGACGTGTCCCGGCGGCGCCACCGCCCATTGGCTGCGCGAGCCGGGCGGCGCTTCCGGGGCGGGGCCTGCGGGGGGAGGAAGAGGCCGGGGACCCCCCCGCGAGCAGGACCGGCACCGGCCTGTAGGAACGTGCTGAGCTCCGGGACCGGCCCCACCGGGACCTGCGGGCTGAGCTGAGCCCCGGGACCGAGCCCGCCGCGCTGCCCCGGCATTGCGGGATCACCGGAACGGGCACTCCCCGGTTGGCAGTGGCACCGGGCACCGGGCGGTGGGCGGTGCTGCCGGTGTTGGTACTTGGAGCACCGGTGTACCCGGAAATCGGTGTTGGAACAAGGCGCCGGTTTGGGAGGCGCGTCGGTGCTGGGGCACCCCCGGCTCCTGCGGCACTCGGACACAGTGCTCGGGTCCGCTCCGGGCCCCGTTCCTCCGTCACATCCCCATGGAAGCTCCCGGTGCCGTGTGTGCTGTGTCCCAGCAGGACAGTGAGGGGTGACACAGCTGCCATGGTGGGGGACAGCCGGGGGATCCCCCTGGACAGCACAGAGACAGGCTGGCACAGCTGCTCGCTCCTGCCCACGCCAGGTTTTGGGTTTCTTTTCACACAACACCAAAATGCTTCGTGCAGCTTTTACGTGCAGGGTGGTGCCTCCTAAAAAAGCGTTCTAAGCATCTCCTAAACAGGTCATTCCTGCTGGATAATGTCCGTCATTCCTTCGCGCTCCTGGAGCGTTCCAGGAATGACTGGGTGACAAGGTGCTGGTTGATGACAGGCTGGGATCCATTAGTCACAGGTGGAGTTTGGGCAGGAATTGTTCCCTGTGAGGTGGGCAGGCCCTGGCACAGGTGCCCAGAGCAGCTGTGGCTGTCCCTGGGTCCCTGGCAGTGCCCAAGGCCAGGCTGGACAGGGCTGGGAGCCCCCTGGAACAGTGGAAGGTGAGATGCGATAACTTTGGGGTTCATCCAGCCCAAACCATGGCCCTGTTCTGCTGTGTGTCTGCACTTTGTACCACACCCACTGCCCCAGCCCCTCTGTGTCACCCAGGCAGCCAAATTCCAGGCAGGAATCCTGTCCAGGAGCAGGTCCCAACCCTGGTGTGGGTGGCAGAGCTGTCACCAGGTGTTGTTTTGGTTGCCAGGATGGGGAAGCCTGCAGGCAGCAGCTCTGCCATGACCTCATCTAGAACATTGCTGGTTTTTAACCCGCCTGTGCCAGGAGCAGGGTGCAACTGGGATCTCCCCTTTGGCACATGCGGGGCCACTGGGGGTCACACACTTGGCAGCCCAAGGGACAGCTCTGGTGTGCTGGGGGTGCCTCAGGGCCCCAGGAACAGAAACCCCTGTGTGTGCTGGGCTCAGCAGGAAGCACTGCCTCAGGAGCACGTGGCCAGCTCTGCTGTTAAATAACAGCAGGAGAGAGGTTTATTCTGAGCCTGTTAAGCTGGTCCTGTGTTCCACTTAGGCTTAGTCTTTTTATCTCTACCCATCTTCCTGCTCTGTAAGACCTACTAAACCAGTGAAAAGAAAGGGGTTGGGGTTTTTTTTTGGCTTCCTTTCCATTAAGCTTCTTGTCACAGCTCCCTGCAAACGCTGCAGGTGAGTGTTGGCCTCTGAGCACAGGAGAGGGGAAATACATGTTTTCATTTCCTAAATATAGCTTTCTGTAACTGCTTCCTTGACAACCTTGAATGTCATCCAGGTCAGAGATCCAGTGCTGGGGAGGAAGTTAAACCCTTTCTGTGTCACCCTGACCTTTTTCTATTTGAACACAACAGCCTGGTTCAGGGAGGAACTTTCAAGTACTTAGAGAAGGAAAGCTGACAGCAGGAATGGGAGGATTATTTCCTTGGGGGCTGTTCTGCTGATTTTCTGGGTGAGACTTGTGTGATGGGGATGTTTAACCTGCCTGGCTTTGTTACCCTGGGCTGGCTTTTGCTCCTTAATTGCAAAACTTAAGACAAAAAAAAAAATCAAGTCAATTGTTGAGCACCTTTGTCCTTTGATAAAGGTTGTAAGCTCTTAAATCCTAAAATAAAACAAATACCCTGGTGCTGAGGAGGAAAGAGAACATTGTGTGAGGGCAGGGAAATTAGGCCACTTGGGGAATGTGCTGTCAGGCCTATTTCTGTCTGTCCCAGCGAGCTAAAAGGACTCTGACTTTGGGGACAGAGCTCCTGACCCTCCACTCCTTGCTCTGGCACTGCTCCCTGGCTCGCTCTGGGGATGGCACCTGTGCCAGCAACCTGTGGGTGACCAAACTCACCTCAGTCCTTCAGCAGCTGTGTTGTGAGGGAGGGAACCATCATGCCAATCCTGAAGTGAAAAATTCCTGGGCTGTGCCTCTGTGGGTGCAGTTCCCTGCTGATTCAGCTCCTCACAGGATGGAGGGGTGGCAATCTATCTTTAACAGATGAAACAAGGTGTGATTGATGGCTGGTACAGGGTAAACCCTGAGTGACCAGTCAGTGCCAGCATGGCAGAGGCCAAGAGAATAAAACCTGAGAAGAGCTTTGATGAGGAAAACCTTTCCTTTAAGCTTGGCTCATGTTTTAATTAACGTCATCTATTAACATTTTGAAGAGAAATGGGTTTGGCAAACCAAGCAGCCATTTGGGAAGGCAGTGAGGAGTACAGCTGCTGTACTGCAGCAGGAACCTCCCTGGCTCTGTACAGACTGTTTTACTGAATAAAGCTACTTTCAACCATCCTTGTATTTCTCTGCTGTTGTTATTGTTGTTAAGGACACTCCAACTTAAGCTGTTCCACCTGTGATACCATAAAGAAATAAAAGTGGGGGTTTTCACCTGCCTTATAGTGTGGTGACTGCTCAGAGCTCTACAAGATGTAATTAAGGCTAGGTTCATGGAACAGCTCTCTCATATTCCAATCTGCATTGTTTTGAAGGTGTAACTCCTTGGCACAGCTTGCTTGCCCCCAGATCTGTGTGTTTTGAAGGTTTAATTCTTTGGTGCAGCCCACTGAGCACCCAGCTGAGTCCCAGTGAAGCACCAGGGCTGGGATCAGGATAGGCAGAGCCACGGCCCAGGAGCTGATGTAGCTCCTGTAGCAGCAGCATTTTTGGATCCCTCAAAGCTGGGAGCTGCTGCTGTGGTGGATAAAGTCTGTTTGCAAGGCTCCCAGCAGGATTTACTTACGCCTGTGTGAAGAGTGGTCCGTGGAGCTTTGTCCCTGGTGCATCCTCAGAGGATGGATTTGGGGGGAAGCGCTCTCCTGCTGCTGGGTAAACGCCTCTATTGATGTTCCAGGTGTGAACTCATGACAGCCCGGCTCTAATTACTGTTTGTATCGTTACTAATGACAGGCTTTAGGTTTCCAGGCTGCTTATGGATTTCAGGGGTGTGGAGTGACAGTTGCTCACTCGGAGCTTAGTGACCTCCTCTGGTCTGAGGGCTCTGGAGATGGCTTCAGCCACCTCCCGCACACAGATGGGCTCGCTGAGCCCCGCTCACTCCAGCAGCTCTCCCGGGAGGGAACCCCTGCAGAGTCATCTGCTCTGAGTCACCTCAGACAGCCACCTCCCTCCCCCTGCTCTGCCCCTCTGCCCTGCCCTGCCCCTCTGCCCTGCTCTGCCCCTCACCCTGCTCTGCCCCTCACCCTGCCCACTCTCCCCTGCTCTGCCCCTCTCCCCTGCTCTGCCCCTCACCCTGCCCCTCTCCCCTGCTCTGCCCCTCTCCCCTGCTCTGCCCCTCTGCCCTGCCCTGCCCCTCACCCTGCTCTGCCCCTCTCCCCTGCCCCTCTCGGAGTGCTGCTCCCTCTCCCCGTGTTGGCTTTCCCGGAGGTTCCTAAGCCCCGGCTGGCAGACGGAGCGGTGGCTGCTGTGGGGTGGCCGAGTCCCCATGATCCCCTGCCTCCAGCCATCTGTCACCTGCCTGTCTTACACTGCCAGGGCTTTAGAGGTGACCCCAAGATGGATTTGTACCCCAGTGCCGTGTCCCAGGCTCGCCCTGGGGCTGGGGAGGCTCTGTGCCCCAGGGAGGAGCAGTGTCAGTGCCCATGGAACTGGAACTCGCTGTGATCCCAAGCTGTTCCTGGAGGAGTGAAAAGGTGTGATGGGTTTGGACTGGCTCATGGAAAAAGGCTGAGCAGCTCTTTCCTGGTGAGGAGTTTTACTGTGCTCGAGGGAAAACCATGTGGTCTTTTAAGCACATCCTTTGTTGCTGAAAACCCTAAGGTTTTCCCGAGCTCTTGGCCTTGCTGTGCTGAAGGGGAGCATCTATCCCTTGACCTTGATTTGTCATCTGCCAACAAGTAATCAAAAAAATCCCATCTGGTGCATGACAGAGATACACAGTGCTGGGGGATGCCAGAAGCTCCGGGCCCTCGGAGCTGGGTGCTTTGTCCTGCCAGAGCAAAACCCTGGCTCAGCTGCTGGAGGGAAATTTCATCCTGTGAAAGGTCTGAATTTACCTTCCAGCACCTTCAGCTCCGCATGGAATCCTTTGATTCATTGATGAGAAGCCTGTGGATGGCGCAGTGGCCACCTGATTGCAGGTATCCATTTACCCCCCTGGCAAGGTGCTGTGTGGAAATGAGTCAGGGATAGGCTGGGGGGGCTGAGGAACTTCCTGAGCCCCAGAGGGCAGGAGTGTCTTACAGGGAGCTTGGAAACAGGAGAGGGGAATTCTCAGACAAAGCAGAGCTGTGTTTCCCATGGAAACTGGCTTCTCTTGGCCTGAAAAGAACAAGATGTGGCTGCTAATGCTGCTTCCTGCTCCTAACCTGCTCAGGAGATAAAGCAGGGATTTCAGCCTCCAATCCAGCACCTTTCCCCGGTGGTAAACAGACGTGGCATTACTGGGTGATGTCATGGCTGGAGCACATCCCAGCAAGGCCAAGCCTGGGTCAGGTTATATCTGGCCTCTCAGAATAATGGCTTACTCCCAAAGGAGCATATTGCCAGTCCAAGGACAGTGACTGAAGCCACCTTTCCCAAGGTCACCTCTGGCATGCATGGAGGGGACAGCCTGGGCTGCCCACACAGGGCAGAACCTCCTGACTCTCCTTCCTGGCACCACTCTGTGTTGGCACCTGTGAGGCAAAGACCCAGCCCTCCTTCGTGGAGTCATGGAATGGTTTGGGTGGAAAGGGACCTCAAAGCCCATCCTGTTCCACCCCTGCCATGGCAGGGACACCTTCCACTGTCCCAGGGTGCTCCAAGCCCCATCCAGCCTGGCCTTGGGCACTTCCAAGGGAAGCCACAGCCTCTATGTCCAGCTTTCCTGGTGCTCTGTCATCTGGTTGCCTTTGAAGCACAGTGTGAAAAAAGGGAGAGAAATTGTGTCAACTCCAGCTCTGTGATGTGTCTGTAAATAACCAGTACTCCCAGTTCAGCACAGCTTGGTCACATCCAGGCCTGGATCTTCCAGCTGGGAGTCAGTGCAGCCTCCCGGGGTGTTCCATGTGGGATCCGTGGGTGGAGGTGCCCCCAGCTGCCACATCCCCTCTGAACAGCCCTCATGTTCTAATTGGCACCGATCTGTGTGTGTGTAAATTTAACTATTTGATCCAATCAGTGACACAAAGAGATTTCCAGGCGTGAGGGGACATTAACATGCCAGGGATGGGGCAGCCACAGCTTCTCTGGGCAACCTGTGCCAGGACCTCACCACCCTCAAAGTAAACATAAATTTCTACATATTTGTTCACTCCCTTTCCCTCAGAGCACAGTTCAGTCCCTCACTCCCATCACAGACACCCAGGCTGTTTTCTACCAGAGCTCACTCCTACCTCGGGCTGTCAGAAGGGGAACCTTCCTCAGCAACAGCTGCACAGGGAGAGAGCTGGTCCCTTTCCTCGCTGCTGAACCTAAGACTGCAGAGGTTGTTCCTTCTTTTCCCAGGCATTACAATTACATGGGATTAGGGGGGATAAAATCTCGGAGCCGGGCTGGTTGTGTGCTCACACCACCAGACTCCAGTATCAGGCCCCCCCAGCGGTGGCTGCAGCCTCTCTGCTAACCTTACAGGGACCCTCTCGCCCCTCCCAGCCGTTTGTTCTCCTGCCTAAATAACTTGGGCCCAGGCCAAGGCCGGGCCGCTGGAGAGCCCGGAGAAAGCCGGGGCTGGCGGGGAACCGTCTGTTCTATGAGACGTGAGCGGGCCGGCCCTAGTTTGGGGCTGGCCTGCAGCGCAGAGCCCGCCGGAGGAGCGGCGGGAGGGGCCGGGCCCTCAGGCCGTTCGCGGCCCCTCAGACCGTGCCCCCCCCCGTCCCCCGTTACCGCGGGAACGGCGCGACCCTTCCCGGCAGCCCCCGCGCGCCGCCGCCGCCATCTTGAGGCCTGGCAGCGCGGAGCGCGCCCCCGTTTCCAAGATGGCCGCCCGGCCCTCAGCGGCCGCTTCCGGCCGTGCCGAGGCCGCGGTTCTGGTAACGGCGGAGCCGCTGCGGCCCGGCCCGGGCTCGTCCCGCCGCCGCGGCCTCTGAGGCCTGCAGGGAGCGGGAGCGGCGGACATGGCGCTGCTGCTGCGGATGGGGCTGCTCCGCGGCCGCTGCGCCTTCTGGCGGCCGCCCGCCGCCGCCTGGGCCCGGCCCCGCGGCTGTGCCCTCGGCGGGGTTCGCGGCCTGCAGGTAACGGGGCGGTGGCAGGGCCTCATCGAGCACCGGGGGCACCGGGAGAGGAGAAGAAGGGGGTAGAGGGGCGTTCGGGCTGCTCGGGAGGGACCTGCGGTTGTGCCGTCCCGAAGGTCCGTCCTGTCAGCGCTGTTGGGCGCTGACTTGGGAAACAGCGTGGAAATAATGGAATGATTTGTGTGGGAAGGGATTTTATTCTTATCCCTTGTTACGGGCAGGGACACCTTCCAACTATCCCAGGTTGCTCCAAACCCTGTTCATCCTAGCCTTGGACACTTCCAGGGATCCAGGGGCTTTACATTCTAAGAACTGCTTTCCAACGTGCCTTAGAACAAAAAAACAGTCACAGAGAGGAAAGAGATGAACTCTTAAGTGTTTTGAGCATGGGTTGTCTATTTCTACTTGTGCTTTCTTTGCTCCGGGTTATAAACATTTCCCAAGTCAAGTGGGAAGTGCCCAACCAGGAATCCCATCCAGGGCTCCCAGCTGCTGTCCTGACACTCACCCACAGCATTTCCCTGCTCAGGAATCCGAGTCTCAGGGAGGCACACAAAGCTTCAGCAGCCACATCACTGTTCCAATTTTTGTCTCGTTTTTCTTTCTCTCCTTCCTCAGAGCCTCCTGGCACCAACGCTTTCCCTACCACGTCAAGGTCTCGGCGGAGTCCTGACAAAAAAACAATTCATAATCCGGGATCCAGTCAGACTTTGGAATCTCCTGGGTGAGTCCTGAGGAGCAGGAAGGGAAAAGGTCTGATTTCATAAGAGAATTGACCTTTCTTGTCCTTCCCCCTGCATTCCTGAAGGTGCAGCAAAGGTGTTCTGTTCCTGGATGTGGAAGCTGGGGGTGTTTGCAGGGATCCAGGGTTGTGTTTGGTGCCAGGAATGAACAGTGGCACCTTCCCATGAGGAGCTCAGGGAATTAGAGAAGTACTGGGGTCGTTAGACTTTGTGTTTGTAGCCTTTTTGGGCTTTTATTGGAGTATTCCTCAGCATGATTTAATTCCATTACCTATATTTCCTTGAGTAAGCATTTCCAATCCCAAGTGTGAGGCTGTTTCTAACTGCCCACACCAGTGTTAGCAATGGCTGTGCCTTGGGAATTGTGTCCACAGTTCAGTACTAAAGAAATTCCTCCAAATTATTTCCCTTGTGCCATCAAAACAATCTCTGACCTCTGCTTGCCTGCAGGCAGCACCTCCTGGTTTGCTACATCCAGCTCTCGGGGGAGCAGCCAGAAGAATGGAGGATTCAAGAAGAAATCTCCACAGGAGGAGGATGGTACGTGAGTGCCAGGAATCCTGGGGTTTACTGAAACACAGGGAGCAAGATCCTCCTTCCTGCTTCCCTGTACCTGCACCTTCCCCCTGTACATACCTGGGGCTAAGAGCAAGCTGGAAGGAGTATTTTGGTTTAGGTGATGGACTGGAAGATAACAGATGATAGAAATCCTGGAGTGGTTTGGGTTGGAAGGACCTTAAAGCCCATCCAGTGCCACCCTGCCATGGCAGGGACACCTCCCACTGTCCCAGGGTGCTCCAAACCCTGTCCAGCCTGGCCTTGGGCACTGCCAGGGATCCAGGGGCAGCCACAGCTGCTCTGGGCACCTGTGCCAGGGCCTGCCCCCCCTGCCAGGAAGGAATTTCTCCTAATATCTAATCAGGGGGTGAAAGATCATGAAAGTGACTCTCTGTGGGCCACTTTGCTTCCTGTGCAAATCTCCCATTGCTGTTTGCCTTGGCATTGCCCCTTTATGAAGGGAGACAGTAATATTACCTGGGGTTTTTTGGGAGGTTTTGTTGTACAGCATTTTGACTTAATAAATTTGTATTAACTAAACCCAGTCATTTAAGCTGGGTTTGGTTTTATTTGCTTATATTTCACTTACCTTCAATATGGAAATACCCCTACTTTTAGTGAATCACAGAATTTAGATATAAATGCCTTCAAGAGCTCTTAGCAGTGTTACTAATTTTTTTTTTGTTTTTCTTTTTTAAATCAGTCTTTTTAGATACTGGTTTTTTCCATGTCTTACTCTCCTAAGCCCCAGGCATGTAAAGAATTTTTTGAAAATTAGTTTTAACCTGTCAATCACAGGCTTGGGTTGGAAGGCCCCATAAAATCATCCAACCCCCTGCCATGCCTCCAGAACTTTGTACTGCAAGTTGTGAGGCACTTAATGTCATTACAGGCTGTAATATAACTTCATAATTTATTTTCTAAACCTTTACCTGGGTATCATCAATTGGATTTTGCTTTGTTGTGCTTAATAGTTGAACTCTTTTGGATTTGTTGCTTTTGAAGTCAGAGGTCAGCTGCTGCTGACAGCCTGGCTGATGTCACTGCAGTGTCCTTACGGCCAGCGCAGTGGTTTTTCCTTGATGATAACTGGGATGAAGGGTTCAGTGGGGGTTGAGTGCAGGTCTCAGAGTTCTGGGAAGGACTGGAGTGTGGAACTGGTGAGTGAGGCCAGGGGATGACTGAGCAGGCACCTGGAAGTGCTGTAGCTGTTCACATCAGTATCCAGCAGCACGCTGTGCTCCGTGCCTCTCCTCCTGTGATTAATGGACAGCCTGGCTTTGGGAGGGGAGTGCTGCCCCGTGTCTCCAGGGGAACACTTGTCTCTGCTGTAATTATTGCACAGAACTCTTCAAACTGTCACCGCAGCCCTTGCAAAGATTTTAATCAGAGAGTTCACATTTGGGGTTAATGGCAAATCATTGCTTGGTGGAGACTCAGAAGCTGGAAGTATTCCCACAGCTGCTGCTTGCAAGTGTCACATCAGTCCCTGGGACTGCTTTCTGAGTGCTGTGGGGTGGCTTGTGGTGCAGGGTGGATGTTGTGCTGTACAGACGGTCACGCCTCACCGCAGCTGAGAAATAGATGGCTTTGTACTTGATTAAATGAGACTAGAGGAAAGCTTGCTGTTGCCTTGCAACTTTCTAGAAATGGGGTTCTCTCCTGAAATTACTCAGCTGCAGGTTAAAGGCCCTAGAAAAATCTAATTCATAGAAATGGGAGAAGTTGTGTCAGGATGTTTCATGGGCAGCTTTCCCCTGGGTGATGTTTTTGTGATCACACCCGACTGTGTGTGTTTAGAGCAGGTTAATGGCCTCCACTTGGTCTGAAATGAAATAGAGGAAAGTGCTCTAGCAGGAGCTGACTCTGACACCCCCAAGGAACTTGCACAACCATAGATGGGCTTTTCCTGTCAGGATTCACTTTCCTTAAGTAGTTTCTTTTCTCTGTAAAATCTTTTTATTTAGAACCTGCTCAGCTTTCCAGGTTGTTGTGCAGACTTAAGTCTTATAATATATTTTAATCTTCCTTAATAAGACAGTAGTGGATGTCATCCTGCAGCCTTGGGATGAATTCCTGAGTGCTAACAAGGCTGGATGCAGCAGATAACACTTGGTGAGGGGATGGCAGGAGAGAACAAAGCGGATGGGCTGGACACGGAGCCTGAGCTTGTCACGGCCCTCTGAAATGATGACTTCTCTGCCAAGCTGCATTGTTTCTATTTAGGAACAAGCCTTTCCTGTTCAGAGTGGAGCAGGGCTGGGAAGCAGTGAAAAATGAGGCTGTGCCTCTGAAGGACAGAGGACTTTTTTTAGCAGCTGCCTGGGTCATATGTTTGTCCCTGGGTTTTGTTGCAGCATGCATAGGGCCTAATTGGTGGCCGGTGATAAATGCTGGTGTCAGGACATTTGTTATGAATTTGCAAATAAATCAAATCTGAGCTGCAGCACTGGTGCATTAGAGCCCAGTGGCACAGAATGAATTTATTTCTGGGTGCAGAAGGGTATTTATGTGTGCCATGGTGCTGTTGCTGTTAAATTTTATATCAAGAGCAAGTGCTAAATTATATATTGGGAACACTCACATGTGACTGGAAAGAGGAGGAGATATTTGTTGTCATTTGAACAACTCAAACACTGACCAGCAGCTGACATTGAACTGTGCTGTGACAGCCCTTTACAGCCCACAGAATTGTAAATTTGCCTGAGCAGTGCAAAAAAAGTGTTGTGAGACTGGAAAAAATATTTGGTGGCAGATAGTTGAAGTAAAACATCCCTTTTCCATGTGTCATTGCTTCAGTGTGGCCGTAGTACAATAAAAGTGTGGGAAAGCACATCCAGCATAGGAATCCCTCTTGGATACAGATCCTTACTGTGGGCAAGTTATCAAACCCTCTGAAACATGAGGTGAGTTGTATGGGAGAAAATCCAGGGAATTTGGTTAAGGCAGACGGATTTGCAGTGTATTTGCGTTCTTGCTATCTCCCATTCTCTGCAAATGCAGGTATTTACTGAGGTGGTGGAAGCATTGCTGGAGTTGTGGTGCAGGTGCCAGGAGATCAGAGCTCACCTGGAGACAATAATGTGCTGTGGGATTTACCAGGGACTCTGGGATTACTCCCAGTATTTTCCACTGTGGAGCCATGTTGTATATAAAGTGAGTTGTTGTCATTCTGCAGTTTGATTTTTAGCAACAAGGATCCTGTGGCTTTATTTGACTCTGTCCCAATGGGGCCAGGCAGGAGAGTGTCTCATTTTAGCCTAGAGTGATATTTGGTGGGATTTTAGTGGGTTTGGTGCACTAGGACCATGGGAGCCCAGTCCTTCAGGGGAAACCAAACATGCAGCACGAAATCCCCCTCAGAAGTACCATTGTGTTAATCTTTGCCATTTAGTTATCCCTTTGGATCAGAAAACCCCACAATTACACACTAATCATTTTTCCTCTGGTATCTTTTTTTCTGAAGAGGAGGAGAAACGCAGGAGGAGGGAAAACCAGATGCACCTGGAGCGTTTGCGGGCGCTGCTGATCCTCACCTTCGTGGTGCTGATGCTTCGCTTCATGATCGGCGAGAACAGGGAGGGGACCAACATCTCCTGGAACTACTTTGTGAATGAGATGCTGGCCAAGGGGGAGGTGCAGAGGATCGAGGTGGTGCCTGAGAGTGACATCGTGGAGATTTATCTGCACCCGGGCGGAACTCCACACGGACAAGTTGTGAGTGACTCCCTGCAGCTGGCAATGGGCTTAGATAATACTGCTGAAGGTGACTGAATTAGTGGTCAGTGAAACTCCAGCTGGTAAACTTGCTTTAGTTCTTTTCTTTCTTGTATTTGAAGTTCGGGGGGCTTCGAGCAACTGGAAACGAAGACTTCCAGCTTGAATTGTAAAAATAATTACTAATGGCCTTGGGGAAAAAAAATCTTGTGTAGGTCTAAAAAGCTGGAGAAACTCAGTTTTCTTCTACCAGCTCAGTCTGATATGGGAGAAGGTATCCAGGAGATTGTAAACTCTTATGACTGGATTTTGTTTCAGAAGTTTTCTGCTGTTTGGGTTTCAGGCATGAGTGTTCTGCCAAACTCCCATCAGCCTTTTTTCCTAAGACCAGAGGGTTCCTAAATTCACTCGGAGCCCTGGTGTCAGTCATTGCTCCCGAATCCATTGATGCAGGAGCAAAGGGTGTAGCATGAGGCTAATTTTTTCCTGACCTGTCCATGCCGTGCCCCTCTGCTCCTTGCAGATATTGATATGTAATAAATAACATTTCCCTGCTGCTGTGGCTTGCCTGTCCACAGAACGTGACCCTGCTCTACACCATGCGCGTGGCAAACATCGACAAATTCGAAGAGAAGCTCAGAGCTGTGGAGGATGAGCTGAATATTGATGAGAAAGACAGAATCCCCATTTCCTACAAACACCCTGGCTTTTATGGAAAGTATGATATAAATTTGTTCTTACTGTTGCTCTTGTATTGGTGACAGCATCCTTTGCTTGGAAAAAAGTGACTTTCGGCTAAATGTTATCTAAATACAGAACAGAAAAGTGAGCTTGGATTTGGAGCATTGAATGAATGTTTCTGAAAGATAAGGTGCTTTAGATGTACATTAATGTTTGAGAAGTGAGGGTCTTAAGAATTCTGTAATTGCAACATGCAACAGGTCAAAATGTTTCAGGTCAGGGTCATTGAGTTCTTGCTCAGCTGAGGACTTTTTGTTCTCATAATCAACTATCCTAGTCTGGAGTGTGATAGAAATCTTGGCAGCAAATGATGTTACAGCCTGGGCTGTGGAGAAGGCTGGGGATGCACTAAGCCTTCCTTCCTCATTATAATGCTTTGGTTTTCCCACTGGAGATGGCCAGTGTGTGTAATTCCTCCTCCCAGACACCTTGTAAAAATGTGAAGTTTGTGTCTGAATGGATACCTGGGCTGGATTTTGTCCTCTCACCAACATTTGGATCTTTTTAATACATAGTTGAATAGATGAAGATAAGCTTTTTTAACTAATCATGCAGTATGAGACCTTCAGTTCAAATTCAGAACTTGCCAATTTTTTCAGACTTACATGTAACAGGAAGAGAGGACTGAACAGACAATCAGCCCCCAATGCAAGCTGTTTCCCCTGCTCCTCAAAAGAGATTTTAAACCATTTTTTAAGAGCTGTGATGGGCTGTTAAGTCTCCCAGAAGACCTGATGAATGTCTGGAGGATTTGCTCTCAGTGTGGAGTTGGAGCCTGTGAGGTGCAGAGCCTTTGCAGGGCTCAGCTTGCTCCACGTTGTGGGCACTCGGGGTGTTTCAGAATTAATCCTGTTTGCAGAGCAGACAAACTGAAGGTGACTTTCAGGTTTCAGTGTTGCCATTGCATCTCTCACTGCGCAGAAACAAATGCAGCTGGGTATAGAGCTTCTGCTGGTCCCTTGCTTCAGTAAATCATCCCTCTGTGAGAGGTGGAGCACACATTCCTGGTGTAAAGATAAGCACAAAAGTGTGGTGAGGCCGGATGGTTCCTCAGGCATGTGGAGCAGAACAGGGGCCCACCAATCTCAGCCTGTCATCTGGCACAGGATCATTTTTCCTGCTCTTGGGGACATCCTTTGTTTAGAGCTCACAGGGTATTTGTCCTCAGCATGTTTGTCCTGAAGCTGTGTTAGACCTGGGGTGTCATGGCAGCTCCCCATCTCCCTTCTAATGCAATGGGTGTTCCAAAGGATTCAGAAGACTGACAGTGTTGGTGCTGGAGCACTTTTTTTCCTGGCATAAAGGACTCCTGAGAAATTTGACTGAGTAGGATCAAGCAGTCTCTTAATGGGAGACCCACACTGTGATTTCTGCCAGGATTAGGAGGGTTGGAATCCCTATTGTTACCAGGCACTGTCCTCTGCAGTGAGCTCCCTTTGGAGGCACTGCCAGCCCCCGTGGATTCTGCTCCGCATGTGATCTGAGTGCCTGGAAGTCCTGCTTGTTTTAGAAGCAGAAATGCCTCTGAAGTGGATGGTGAGGTCGAATTTCCTCCACAGCTGTAGGCAATGTTTGCCAGTGTCCTCTGCTTAACTTCTTAGGTTATGTAATGGTTGGGGTTAGGGGTTTTATATATCTGTGTAAAAACCTGCGAAAGTTCCATGTTCTTAATCACGTCTGCTCGTTTGCACTGTAGCCTGAATGTCCTTTACAAGTAGTCATGTCTGGTAATGTTGACCAGGTGAAGCTGCATGCTTCAGTTTGTTCTTGTCTTTGTCCTTTCAGTGATGTCCTTTCCCTGATAGTGACACTGGTGGCCGTGTCCATGCTGTGGAGCATCTTCCGCCTCTTCAGGGTGGCGAGCAGGGCCGGAGGCTTCAACGCCTTTGTGAGTAGCCTGGGCTTTGAGCATGGTTTGCAGCCTGTGGGGAGTCTTGGCTTCTGCTGGGTTATCTCCTCCCCTTTTCCTGGCAAAGTCAGTGCAGGATGAGGATGAACTGGTGCCAAGGACTCTCCAGCCGTGCCACACCTTGCATCCTGTGCTGATCATCTCCCTGGCTGGTACCTTAACTGGCCTTAGCTGAGGTCCCTTCCCTTCCCAATGGCAGGAAGGGCTGAGCTCAGGGAATTTCAGTCCAGTTTGCTGTTTTCAAAGCTTGCTAATGAGCTGCAGCTGCAGATGGTGTTTTTCACTGGGCCCTGCCAACATGCCTCCCATACAGCCAGAAGTAGGAATTGCTGCTTTCTGCAAAATGAGTTCTCAATTTATAAAATATGTTCAGATTCTGGAGTTCATTATGTGTTGGCCTGTTCTGCTCCTGCTGCATGCCTCGCTTGCAACACCAGGCAAACCTCCTCCTCCTCCCCTCTCCCACCCTGGCCTGGATCAGCTGATGAAGCTGTAGGAATCAGCCTGGGGTGCTATGTCCCTGACCACAGGGATTGGGATGAAAACACAGTGAATTCAGTCCCTTGTTGGATTTCCCACTCAGTCTCCTCCGCAGTTCTCTTTTGGCTTTGAGATTCTCTTTGAACAAAAGGATGCAGCTGCTCAGAGAAAAGGAATATTTTAAAGAAGTGTTGAGTAATGAGGCCTTGAGGACTAGATTGTGTCCTTGCTTAAGTGGGGACAGCCAGGCCCTGAGTTTAACTCTTCCTTTGGATGTTTCTGAGGCCTCAGAAGGCATAAACTTTCTTCTGAAAGAAAAAGCCTCCTGAGTAGCTGCTTTGAGTAGAACATACTGAGCAGTTATGAGTGGGATGTTTAACTGAATTCTTGTTTTGACTCTCGTTGTGGCTTCACATGCATCAGGAGATGGAAACATGGTGGCTGTTCAGTTTAAGAACCTGTAGTTTTGGCCTGGGGTGTTTCCAGCAGAAACCAGCAGCAACATCAAAGACTGTGCAAAGTGTCTGTGCTTTCCCAAGTATTGGCAATTATTTACCACTGACAGTTATTTGCTATCAACACATATTCCTTGGAACTCTGACTGTCCCATGTGTATTAAGGATCAGAGCATTTAGAAATCAGGGAGGAGATCCCAAATCAGGTTTTGGACATCTGCATGTTTTTAATAATCATCCCTGCCTGGTCTACATGGAGTTTGAACTGGATTGTTTTGGGACTATGACTGCAAGTTTATTCTGTCTCTTCCCAACATGTGGATAAATAAAGTTTGAGTCAACCATCCATCTGGGAACTTTCTCCAGAGCAAAAAGCCGTTAAACACCAGTGCTTTGGTGGTGACTTTCGTGGAGTTTGGTAGGGACATCTGGGCTGTCTCCCTGGGCTGGGCTGGCTCCCAAAATGTAGCAAACAGCCTCTGCAGGCTGTGGCCTTGTTCAGAGTTGTTTGCTCCTTGTTTTGCCTTCCCCAGAACCAGCTGAAGATGGCTCGTTTCACCATTGTGGATGGGAAATCTGGAAAAGGGATTGGCTTCAAGGATGTAGCAGGAATGCATGAGGCAAAAATGGAAGTTAAGGAATTTGTGGACTATTTAAAGGTATGTAAAAGTAGAACAAAACAAACGTTTGCTGCCCTCCTTCTGGGATAGAGGGGTGACCTGGGGTGGGGATGCTCTCCTCTTCATCCTTCATGGTTCTGGACAGCCTCTGTAGAAACAAGCTCTGTGTCTCCAGTTCCACAATGGGAATGCAGATGGAGCTGCTCCCGTTGGCAGCTCAGAGTTGCCCAGGCTGAAAATGTTTTGGGGAAGCTGTGGGAAGCCCTACTGTGGTGCAGTGCCTGGTATGAGCTGCGGCTCTGACCGAGCTCTGCTGTCCTTGCAGAATCCTGATCGCTACCTCCAGCTCGGGGCCAAAGTGCCCAAGGGTGCCTTGCTGCTGGGCCCACCAGGCTGTGGGAAGACTCTGCTGGCCAAGGCCGTGGCTACAGAGGCCCAGGTGCCGTTTTTGGCCATGGCAGGCTCCGAGTTCGTGGAGGTGATTGGAGGTGAGGTGCTCTCTTTGTCTGTTGTGGAGTTGGAGGGAGCTGGCTGGGCTTCCTGCGAAGGACAGGGCTTGGCAGGGGGAGGATGAGTTGGATACTTAGACTGAAGATATAAAAGGCTTTCAGTGATGCAGTTCCTTAATTATGTACTATCTGAAGTGCATTTCTGGTTGCTGCTTTCTGACAGAGTGCAGCTGTGGTCCTTCACCTGCAAGCATCCTCTCTGGCTTCCCTGTACCTATTATTAAAGCCCTTGACTGAGGCTTCCTTCCTTGTATGGAAATGCAGATGGGGAAAGTAGGGCCTCTCTGTGCCTTGGGATTTCCATCCTTCTCCTTTTCTTCCTTCCTCGCAGATCTCTTGAGACCCGAGGAGGGTCAGTATGCAGGAAAATGTTGACTATTTCTGCTCTGAGCCATGGGAGGAGCAGGAGGCCATGTTGGGAGCTGGGAGCAAAGCTGCTCTTGCAGCAGCTGTAGGAGTCCCTGCAGGTTTAGGAGCCCAGTTAACCCAGCTCCAGGACGCACTGAGCCTGAGGATTAAACACGAGTTCTGGGAGGGTTTGTCTGGTCTCAGGTGCCTCATTGAGGGCCAGCAGTGCTGCTCTCCAGCTTTGCTGCCAGCTTTATCTAGCAGGCTGACAGTGTTTCCCTCGCTGCAGGCCTGGGAGCTGCTCGTGTGCGGAGCCTGTTCCGGGAGGCGCAGGCTCGCGCTCCCTGCATCGTCTACATCGACGAGATCGACGCCGTGGGCAAGAAGCGCTCCACCAATGTCTCTGGCTTTGCCAACGCTGAGGAGGAGCAGACCTTGAACCAGCTGCTGGTGGAAATGGATGGTCAGTGTTTCTCCCTGCCCTTCTCTCCTCAGAGGTCTGGCTGTTGGCCTGGTCATCTTTGTCCTGCTTGAACTTGCCTGGCCTCTGCGGTGTTGTCTTGCTGAAGTCTGAACCAGTCTGAGCCCATGTGCCCCATCACTAGTCCCTAAATCCAGTAAACTTTAACCCCCTGGAGTTTCAGTCCAGCTGGCCATTACATGTTGTTGGATACTTGTTGTATCCAGTCTGAGACGGGTAGTGGTTTAAAGCCTGTCAGAGTTTAGAGTTCAGCTGTCCTAAAGGGACAGAAGTGAAGTAATATATCAATTCTCCTGTTCACTGCCTTATGTTTTGTTGTCTGCCTTGACCACAGGATCTCTGAGATGAGGGAGATAAGCTTTGCAAACAAGTCCTGGTTTGAGGCCACACTTGGGTTTGGTTTCTGGCTGTTGTGCACCTGGAATTGGCCCTTTGCTCAGACACCTTCACACAAAGAATGCTTCTTTGGCAGTTCTGGCTCTCTCTGTCCAAGCCTGCAGCACTGACCCAACTTGCAATATTGCTGTTACTAAATCTTACTATTTCAGGGTGAGGAATAACCAACTACGTGCCCATGAGGAAGAGTTTGTTTCAGTTTTCCCTTCACTGTAACTGTGACTCATAGCTTGACTGTCATGTTGTCTCATCACACTCTTCATATGAAAACCAGAAGCCATCATGCACCAAAAACATCCCCAGACCCAGGTTCCAACTGCTGGCTCAGTACTGAGTGTTTCCAGTGAAGTAGATGATCCTGACAGGAAAGACCAGTGCTAACACAGCCCAGCAGTCCTGGCTTGGGTGGGTCCTTTTCTCCCCTAACAGTTTTAGGGTGAGCTGGCCTCTGAATTGAATGGAAACCTGCATGTCTGCTCAGGAATATGTAGTCTCAGTACATTCCACATCTCTATCCTAAAAATGAAAATGTCTGATTTCCATCAGTCTGTAAAAATTAGGTGTGGTTTCCAGAGTGTTTTCCTGGTGAGTCTCAGTGCAGAAATAAGGGTTCAGCTCAACTGGAAAGTGAGTTTAGAAGGTAAATATTATCCTCAGTGTGTACTTTATAGTCCCTTGTTTGCAGTGTGCTGCCTGGTTTATTTTTAAATCTATATTATCTCATTCTTTATTCGTGTCTCGCACAGATCATGTACAGAGTCCTTCATTTTGCTCAGTGCTTTATCAAACACACACTAAAAAAAACGGTGCAAGGAGTTGAGAGTGTCAAACAGGAGACAGCTGACAAGGATGTCAGCCTGGTGCTGGGAGCATGGCATCAGCAGGGATCCTGGCACGTGTCACTGGAGTGTTACCTAACGGAGTGTGTCACCTAAAACACCACTGGTGTGCCACGTGCAGCACAGCAAAACAGTTCCCAGGTTGATGGAGAATGACCTGTTTAGGAGGGGAGCAGTTCTGCCCCAGGAGTGGTGAGTGTTTGTAAGGAAGCCTTGAGATGAAGGTTGAGAGCTCTCATTGAGCCTAAATTGAGGGCTGAAGGCAAGACAATACCATAGACCCGAGATAGGTGTTAATTGGAGGGAAAAAATGCACAAAAGCAGATCAGTGAGTCATCGCTGATTGTTGGATTTCTGTGATTGAATGAGATTTCTTGGAGGGAAGGGAGAGCAAGGGAAGGAGGATCAGAGCTCTGCAGGGAGCTGAGTGCCCCATGAGCTGCACAGGGTGAATGCAGGTTGGGGCTCAGTCACATTGGTGTGAACATTTGGAGAAATCGGGGGCTGTTCCCTGAGCACCTCAGGTTCCTTCCCTCTGATGGTTTGCTGTGGGCCGGGGAAGCACCGGCCGTGCTGGGAGAAGGGGAGGGGCCGGGAGCCTCTCCACAAAGGCTGATTGTGAGCGCAGGGAGTGACGCACACAGCCCGGCTCTGCCGGAGCAGGTGCCCGCTTTCAATAGTGAATCTTCCCTCTCAAACCACACACAAGGGGAGGAGGAATGTGACCCAAATCTCTCCTCTGTTCTGCATGCTTTGAGAGGAGCTTTGGCAGTCCTGGCCTGAGCTGGGGGTTTGTGAATAGAAATGCAGCATGGCTTTTGGTAGCAGCTCTTCACCTGGAACCTCAGACAAGTCCCGAGCTGTGCCATGTGCAGTCCTGAGGCTTCCTTCAGGAAGAGGCCCCATTTCAGTGCCACTGCTCCCAGGAGATGTCCAAAGGCTTTTGGAGGCTGACACAGTGCCCACCAAGCAGTGTATTGCTCAGTGGGGAGCAGGGCACTTGGAGTTTGAGTAGACCCTTTTTCCCTTTCCTTTCTGGAGTGGTTCCTTTGTGACCCTTGCAGGAACTCTTTTTTTCAGGCTGCATTTTCAGAGCTGTCTCTCATTTGTTGATGTGATGAGCTGTTGTTTTTGTAGCCTGTTCCTTTGGCTGATCTTTGCCTGTGACATGCCAGGTGGTGTTGCATTAAGCAAGTGGGGCAGAAGCTGATGTGAGGAGGATGCTCTCAGTGCTTCTGGTTTTTTATTTGTTCTAATAGTCAGACCTATTTTAAGAGAGTCTTCCCAGCTGCAAGGCAGATAATGCACTGTGCCATCTAATCCTGCCATTCCTGGAGTGCCTGCCAGTCTCTGCTTGTTTATCCCACTCCAGAGTGCAGTGTGATACACGCCTGAAGGATGCTGGGCTTCATCCTCTCCGGCAGCTTATTTAGGCAGGAGCCTGCAGAGAGGGAGCACCAGGTCTGCTGCAGCACAGGCTGGCACAGCCAGTCCCCTGCCTCACCTGGAGTCTTGATCTGTGCTGAGCTCTCGCACGCTGACACATTTGGCAGCTCTTCTGCGGGAGCTGAGAGCTGAAACTGGCCCAGCTTACGTGCATGGAGCCGCCTCTCCACAGCGTGGGACTTGGCAGAGGGAAGCACATGGGACTGGGGTGTCCTTTCCCTGGGAAGGCTGCTGTGTGCCAGGGCTGGGGAATGTGCTGGAAGCAGGTGACTCATGCCCAGGGGCCTGCAGGCACCTGGGGGATTGCAATAAATAACTGTGTGGGGCAGTGGTTCAATGGGAGCTCTGGCTCCTCACCCAGGCAGCACAAAGTCTGCTCCTCTTTGCCCTCCTGCAGCTGCCAATGCCCTGCCTTCCCTTCCCCAGGAAGTCCGGTCTGTCTTTGATGCTTCTTGACGCTGCTCCTACTGGCTTGGCCAAATTCTGTGCTGATAATCAGTGCAAAGCTCTTGGGTTGTGTTTTGTGTCTGGTGTGGGTTCTGCAGGGCTGGTCTGTTCAGGGCCCTGCACAGTGCCTGAAAGAGGTGAGGAGGCAAAGAACAACTCGTGCTGTAACATGGCCCTTGTTGGGTGGCAAAGCTGTCCTCTCTCTGAGCAGCTCAGAGGAAAGCCTGTCCCTCCCCTGGTGGCCTGTCTGTGACTGAAGGCTGAAATAAATAAAAACTGAAAGGGCTTTCCATGGAAACTTGTGGAAAAGGCTGTTTCAGCTAGGAAATGCTGCTTGTACAATCTGGAGCTAAAGGCTCAGGAATTGACTTATCCTGGGGGTGAGAAGGCATCTGTGAACTCATCAAAACAGAGGTTCTGTTCTGGGTTCTAGTTGGAGCAATTTCCAAGCGTGGCAATAGGAAGGAGAAAAAGAAGTCTTAAGCCAAGACTTACTAAGTAAATGAAAAGGAGATTTCAGAGTATCCATGATAACCAGGACTGGCCTGGGTCACCTGGGAGGTTCCTTCCTGACTTTGCTCCAAGCTGCAGGGGGCACTCAGCCTCAGCAGCCCCAAAGGGTGCTGTGCACACCCTCTGGCTTTGTGTAAAGCTGGGTACTCCATCTCCTGCCTCCAGCCCACTGTGTGCCTGCAGTGCAGAGTGAGCTGGGGCAAACCTCCTGCTCTGGTCCTGTTTTTGCAGGAATGGGGACCACGGATCACGTCATAGTGCTGGCGTCCACCAACCGCGCCGATGTCCTGGACAACGCCCTGATGAGACCTGGGAGGCTGGACAGGCACATCTTTATTGATCTCCCCACACTGCAGGTATGTTCCACCAGCTGCCTTGTCCTTCCTGTGACTGAGGTGTCCCAGCCCCTGCTGGTCTCACTGGCCTGGCAAGGCTGAGCTTGGAGGAGACGGAGATGTGGAGCCTCTGTGCTCTGAATCAAGGATTTGTGGTGCTGATGCGGTGGCCCACTCCTCTGAAGTGACAGCTCACTGGTCTGGAGGTCTCTGCTCTGGTAGACCCTTGGCAGTGAATTCTTCTGTGAGGTTCCTTTTGCCATGCAGATGCAGAGTTATGTTTGTGTCTTCTCTTCAGGAAATTGGGAAGCACCTAATTGGCAATTGGCTGGTGTGAGAGCTTAAATTGTCATGTGCCTTGAGCACTATTTGTTCTGTAGGTTTATTGCCCTCCCTATCCTTGTAAGGCTCCTCATTTTCCTTTAGGCAGCCTGTTAAGTGACTTTCTCCTTCTGAATGCTTTTTAAATCCATTTACAAGAGGCTTCCATGTCTGCTGTGTTGACATTTGTAGCAGAGTTCTGGGAATAGGCTCAGCTGCAGTGAGGATCTGTGTGCTGTGCCAGCACAGGCTCTTCCTCTCCCATCTGTGCTTCACTGTCCTCCGCAGAGTTTTCAGTGAAAATACCTTAAATGCCTGATAGAATCTGGCCCCGGAAGCATGAACTGTGCAGCTGCCCTGAAGGAGGAAGGGGAAAAACCCTGGCAACTGAGCCCATTGTTTGAGTCAGGATCTCCTGGACCAGCTGAATGAGTCACTGGTGGCTGCTCGCCAGCAGCATCTCACCCCCACCTCCATCTGGGAAATGGGTGCAGGCTGAAGAGCTGCTGGATGGGCTCTGCAGTTTGTGCTTTGTGCAGGAGCAGGTCGAGGCAGTCAGAGCTCCTTCCTGAGAGGGCCTATGTGGTGAGGGAGAAGTTAAGAGAGATCAGAGTGAGAGTGAGGAGGGGAGAGTGGCCCTGAGAGAGAAAGCTGTGACTCAGGGGAGCCTCGTGTGCATCTGTTGGGAATTTGAGAGCTGGGTGTTTATCAGGGCTGCTGGAGCACTGGAACTCTGCAAGGAGAGCCCTGCCCTCTGCTGGCACTGTCAGCGTCCCCTCTGCTGGCACTGTCAGTGTCCCCTCTGCCGGCAGTGCCACCACCCTGCTCCGTGCCATGAATGCAGGGCCCCGTTGTGACCCCTGGCTGGGCTCAGGTGCTGGGTGTTCTTTACAGGAGAGAAAGGAGATCTTTGAGCACCATCTGAAGGGCCTCAAGCTGATCCAGGACGGCAGTTTCTACTCGCAGCACCTGGCAGAGCTGACCCCAGGATTCAGTGGTATGATGTGTCCTTGGGTGCTCCTGCTCCACTCAGCCTGGAGCTCCTGGGTACTGGGGGTCTAGCAGGGAGTTTTGGTCAAAAAGGGCTTCTTTCTCCATTTCTGTGGAAAACAGAAAAAATACTGGGAACCTGACCAGCTCCCTGGTGAGCTCTGATGAGCAGTAATTCATTACTATTTTCAATCTTCTGAAATATGTAGGACTAGCAGGGTGGGGAGGTAGGAAAAACACCCTTTTACAATGCCCAGGTCCCTATCTCCTAAGGGAAGGAACCAGTCATGCTCCTCTCAAAGCTGTTAAGGAGGTGCTGCACTTCAGAGGAGAGATTGTTAAATTGATTTATGTTACCAGGAAAGTGATGGAAGGAACAAGTAGGAATTATTTTGCTGATCAGAGTAGAAATTGGACAGCTCTGCCTGGCTCCTGCATCGAGCCTGCTTCCAGGGTGGGTCCCTGGGAGCTTGAAACAGTGCTGAGCAAGGGGCTCCAGAGTTCCTGTTTATGTGGAGTTCCTGGAATATCCTTTTGGGTTTCCCCTCTCCCAGGCCCCAGCACGCTGCCTCTCCGTGTCTGCTCTCAGCAGCCCCCCGCCACCATCACCCACCCACACAAACTGGGAACAGATGTTCCTTCTCTGCTCTCCGAGGTCGAGCAGAGCAGCAGCCTGTGCCAGCCCACTGCCCACACCAGCCCTGTCCCTGGGAGCCAGCCTTGGCCTCAGCCTGCTCCTGGATTGCTGAGCTCTGGGTGGTATCAGCATTCCCTGCCAAAGCAGTTGTATTATTCAAATCCAACATCAACACCACAGGCTGGGGTTGCTCTCTGTTCCCAAGGAACAAAGAGCACAGGCTGTTTGGCTTCCTTAGGTCCTTCTCCAGATTTGTTTGTGCCCATTCCTCCTCTGGGTTCTGTGTCCTGTTCAGACCCAGTGTAACTCTTGTGAACTCGTGTCTGCAGGAGCTGACATAGCAAACATCTGCAATGAAGCTGCTCTCCACGCTGCCAGGGAGGGGCACAAATCCATCGACACCTCCAACTTCGAGTACGCCGTGGAGAGAGTCATTGCAGGTGAGAGGTGCAGCCATTCCATGGAACTACAGACTGGTTTGGGTTGGGAGGGTCCTTACAGCACATCCAGTGCCACCCCTGCCATGGCAGGGACACCTCCCCCTGTCCCAGGTGCTCCCAGCCTCATCCAGCCTGGCCTTGGGCACTGCCAGGGATCCAGGAGCTGCTCTGGGCTGCCTGTGCCAGTGCTGCAGCATTTCCTGAGGTTGCCTCAGGGTCTGTTCTGCTCAGGTGAAGGGGTTACATCCCAGAAAGACAGACGGGTCCAGAGTGTGCTCTGGCCTGAAGGTCTCCAATGACAATCACAGAAAGTTCTCTGAAAAAGACCCCAAATGGCTCCATCTTCATGAATCTGCAGGAGTCTGAACCCATAGCTCAGGGGAAATAGCCACTGACAAAATAATAAAGAGGAAAATTTGAATCCCTGTTGCTTTTTCAGTTTAGAAGTTTGAGGGGTTGTGGGTTGTTTGTTGTTTTTTTTAACAAGAAGAGTTACAATATCACTGAATTTTTCTTGCTGCTCTGGACACCTGCTACATAAATATCAATAGCAAATAGTCTCTGCATCCTCACCAGCAAGAAATTAGAGATTTTTCTTTCTGCCCTCCAAGCCTAGGCTTTGATGAATTGGCAGAATAAACTGCAAGACAGTGGAGCACTGTTCTCCCTCTGAGAACATCCTGTGGCCTTTCCCTGCTGCTTGTGCCACTGCCAGGAGAGGAACCTCTGGAGATTTCCCTTTGTGTTGTAGGGAGGGGAAAAGAGTTCCCAGGACTCTAGACTTCACCTGAGGGATTTGGATCTGGTGGGTTTGGGGCTGAACTGCCCTGGAGCCAAGCTGTGGATCTCATAATCAGATACTGAACTGCTTCCAGGCTCCATTCCCAGCAGCAGCCTGGGCACACGGACTGGCACTCTGCCTTTTTAGTGGAACGTGTGGAACAGGATGTTTGTACTGGATCAGTTACTTCCTGATCCTGGAATTGGGTCCTGAGTGTTTGCTTTATCAGAAAACACTCAGAGAAGTCCTCATTTTAAATAAGATGTTTGAGAAAATTCCTCACAGCTTCACCTGTTGCAGAAAAACAAAACCCTTGGAGTGCTTTGGTTAAAAGCACAAATCCCAAACTGTACTCAGGAGCTCCCAAGAGTGGACAGGGGGACAATTGTAGTTGTAACAGGGAAATTCTCACCAGCTGCAGCAAAGATTACAGAATCCAGGACTGGTCTGGGTGGGAAGGGACTTTAAAGTCTATATTCCACCCCCTGCCATGGGCAGGGACACCTTCCACTATCCCAGGTTGCCCCAGGCCCCATCCAGCTTAGCCTTGGGCACTTCCAGGGATGGAGCAGCCACAGCTTCTCTGGGCATCCCTGCCAGGGCCTCCCCACCCTCACAGGGAAGATTTGTTTTTTTCTGATATTCCAACTAAACCTCCTCTTTTTCAGTTTGAAGCCATTCCCCCTTGTCCTGGCACCACATGCTCTTGTAAAGATGTGTTCTACTTTCCCATCTGCAGGAGCACAAGCACCAGACTTGCAGGGACTCACTTGCCTTTTCTTTCTGAGCCTTGCCTTAGGTCCCCAGACTGGGAAGATAAAGCAAAAAGCAGGGAAGGCTGGGAGGGCTGGCAGCAGAAGGGATCTCTGGGATCCATGTGCTGGGGCATGGCAGGACATGAGCTTTGGCAGTTAAAGCTGCCTGGCCTCACTCAGGCTCTGGTGTGTGTAGGAAGCCACGGAGTCTTTTTGTTGCTTAATCAGATTCTCTCATATTAGCAGGACTGGCTATTTTTTGTAGACAGATTCTAAAAGACCCCAAACAACCCCCCAGGCCCCTGTATTAAATGTACCCTTTCCATGTCATAGGAATGCTTCTGGGTTTCACAATCCAGAGGGCATTTCAGTTCCTATAAAAGCTTTTCTTGAAAGAAAGAAGATATTACTGTGCTTTCCATTAGGAGCTTCTGGTTTTAATAAGAGTGGGGTGGAATCAAAAGGGAGCTCTGCAAGTCCAGAGGCCCTGTCAGCCTTAAAGCTTTGTGTTGCTGTAAGGGAGGAGCAAGAACTTTTCTCTGTGGTAGTTCCCATTGTGTTTTTAGTTTGGGAACAGAAAGCAGTCAGTCAGATCTCCTGGGAGTGAGGGTAGAAACCTGCTGAGCACACAGAGGCTTTTAGGGCTTGGCTTTAGAAGATGGAGCCTGTTTTCTTGGTGGGGTTTGTGTAAGGCCAGCAGAGATGCACCAGAGTTGTTTCCTGGGTGGCTTGTGTCAGTCATGAATGTGATAACTGCAGGCTTTCAGGGGACTTACTTCCATGCCTGGAGATTATGTAGGAAAAGAAATAATCTTGGTGGGCACCCTGTGTGCTGTTGTGAAGAGCACAGTCCCTCCCTCAGTGGGCTGGCAGGGATTTTTTAAGTGTCTGTGTATATATATACATGTATATAAAAACTCATATATTTATAGACAATAGATACATCTTTCTGTGGAAATAGCCATACAGGGCCATGCTCACACTCTGCTGGGGGCAGGGTAAGGCTCTGACTGATGAAAATCAAGGCACTTGGAATTAAATCTGCTGTTCCATCGTGCCTGGCGGGGCACAGCAGTTTCCAGGGTCCCTGAGCAGTAATTTTACAAGATCTGCCACGCTAATTTTGTTGTTTCCTTGTTTAATAAAACCCTTGACTTCGTTTAAAAGTTCATGTTAATAGAATGTTGTTTTCCAAGACATGAAGCAAGCTTGGTGCAATATTGGTTCTGACTGGCTGCTCTCCCCTCTGCTGCCCTGGGCTCTGTGTGGGGACTCTGCCCTGCAAACCCTGGGACATTTTTCCATCCAACATTCTGATCTGTAATTAGTGCCTGACACACTGTGTGTTCTGCACTTATTCTTCCTATGTGCTGGAAGTTTTACTTCCATTCATTTTTTTGGTTTTTTTAAACCCTTTTTGAACTTGCTCTGCCAAGTTGGAAAAAAGATACTTTGGAAAATCACCTTCCTGGAGGAAGGGTTAAGTGTGAGTTATGGCTTCATTTGCTGGGTCTCAGGAGCCTGAATAAGCTCATATGGAGCATGCCATGTGTAATCAGAGACATTTCCAGGCTCTGGAGAAGGATTTCTGTATCTACTCCTGGACTTTAGCTGATTTGAACACTCTTAATGCACAGTTTTCTCAACTGGGACCTCGTGTATATGATTCAACATCTTTCTTCTCTCTTGTTCTGCCTAAGGGACTGAAAATAGCAAAATGAGTGTGTGATTCTAGCTAGTCTCATTTTGGGTTTTGTTGTTTGCAATTTTTTGTGTTGTTTTCAGATTTTTTCCACACAAAAAAAAAGTAAGCTGCTTTTTTACAGATCCAACCGTGGGAACAAGGTTCTTGAGCTGTGATCAAATCAAATGTCAAAGTATTTGTCTAATGATTAAGTCTGTTGTAAGGAGAAGTGGGAAAAGTTTCTGCCAGGGTTTTCAAGCAGTCCCAGGCATGGATTGCTTTCCACCCCAGGGCCAGGGAGCACCTTTTCCAAACATTTTAGCTAAAGGGGTTTTGCTGCCTCCCCCTCTCCAGAGTCAGCACAAACGGTTCACCCACGGGCTGTGCCCTGGACTGGACCAGGTTATGCCCCACTGGTTGCACCTGTTGATAACTTATCAAACCCTGGTGTGTGTTCCCACAGGCACTGCCAAAAGAAGTAAGATCTTGTCACCAGAAGAGAGGAAGGTGGTGGCATTCCATGAATCCGGGCACGCGCTGGTTGGGTGGCTGCTGGAGCACACTGAGGCTGTCATGAAGGTACCTCCACCTCCAGGGAGGGCAGTCCCAGGGGCTTCCCTGTCCAAGATTGCTCTGTGGTACTTGGGTACAGCTCTGCTCAGCTCTGTGAGCCTGGGGCTGTGCTACTGCAGAAAAGCAAATGGCAAATACAGAATCATGTTCCTTGGAAAGGACCTCTGAGGGCATCGAGTCCAACTACTCAGCACTGCCCAGCCCACCACTAAACTAGGAGGGGTTCAGGCTGGATATTAGGAATAAATTCTTCACTGAAAGGTTGGTTAAGAATTGGAACAGGTTCTCCAGGGAGATGGTGGAGTCACTGTCCCTGGAAATGTTCAAAAACAAGTGGACGTGGCACTTCACAGTGTGGTTCAGTGGGCTGGTGGGATTTGGTTGAAGGGCTGGGCTTGATGGTCATGGAGGACATTTCCAGCCTTAATGATTCTGTGATTATATAAACCATGTCCCTAATTTATGCTGTAGAGAAATCCATTATTAGGCTCCATTGATGATAGTGCTGGTGCAAAGCTGATTAACAGCTATAGGAGAAGCCTTGCAATTAAAAATTACAAGCAACTGAGTCTCCTGGTGCTGCTGCTCAGTCATGCACTTCCAGGCTGCTCCGTGTGTACACACATCCAAATGTGATCCCTTTCCCAGCACGTTGCAGGCAGTGAAGCCCCTGCAGGAGTTGCTCTGATACTGATGGGGAGATGTGTTTTCCAGACTGGGAGGTTGTCTGCCCGAAGCCCTTCTCTGCAGGGAAAGGCCTCTTCGCCACCCTGGGATGTCATCTGTGCACATCTCCTCCAAAAGCAGGGACGCTGGGGGGAGGTGGGGAGGGAAATGACAAGGGTGACAGCTCCTTGGCCAGTTACCAGTAGCACATTCACTCTGAATGACCCATTGTGTAAGCAGAACTGGTGTTAATTACTCTCATTTAGTGGGTGGGGAAAATGGCTGTTATTTTTTCTGAAGGCTCCTGTTTTTCTGCAGGTAGTCTCAGGGATTCTGGAGCAGAATCAGTGAACTCGGTGTGGCCTATACACTCCAAAGTAGCTCCTAAGTTTCAGGATTTCTGTGACTTGCTGTTAAGGCTGATTTCCTGAGCAGGAAGTGTGTTTGTGTGTGAAGTGCAGGAATGAGGACACGCTGCTGTCCTGAGCCATGGCTCTAGAGGCCAACATGTCCATGGCTATGGACAAACTTCACTGGGAATGCAGAGGCCTCCTGCTGCCCTCCCTGTGGTGCTGGAGGGAGAGCTCTGCAGTTCTCTGAGCTGAGGGAGCTGCTCTGTGTTGCAGGTGTCCATAGCCCCTCGGACAAACGCGGCTCTGGGATTCGCGCAGATCCTGCCCCGGGAGCAGTACCTGTTCACCAAGGAGCAGCTGCTGGAGAGGATGTGCATGGCCCTGGGGGGCAGAGTGGCCGAGGCCATCACCTTTAACAAGGTCACCACAGGTGAGGAGCCAGAGCCTGGCACGGGCAGGTGGAGATCCAGGGGGATCTGAGCAAGGGATGGAGGTTTCCTGTGCTGGCAAGAAGAAATGTCACATGGTGTGTTTTGACACTTGCAAGATGGAGGTCTCAGGCTGGTTTTCACTGTCTTGTCTCAGATTTGTCCCAAAGCCTAAGGCCACAGTTGCAGTTACTGATGAGGCTCTTGAGAAGACCTATAACTTTCTTTGCTCTTTCCAACTAGTTAAATCCAAATAAGATCACAAAATGGTTTGGATTGGAAGGGACCTTAAATCCTATCTCATTTCACCCCTTGCCATGAGTAGAAATACCTTCCACTAGACCAAGTTGCTCTGTGGGCAGTGGGAGGTCTGGACTCAGGTGAGCTGGCCACAGAAGGGTCACTCTGTCACTCCTGGGACCTGCAGGAAGGTCCCTCAGTGGGTTGAGTGTTCTCCCCCATGGGCTGCAGTGGGTCCTCTGCTCTCTCCACTGGTAGGACATGTATTTGTGCAGGATGTGCTCTTCCTGCTCTGAGCTGAGAGCTGGCCAGCAGTGTGTGTGTGTCTTTCCTGGCCAGGAGCACAGGATGACCTGAAGAAGGTGACCAAGATTGCCTATGCCATGGTGAAGCAGTATGGGATGGTGCCCAGCATCGGGCAGATCTCCTTCCCAGACCCCGAGAGTGCCCCTGGCATCGGCCGGCGCCCCTTCAGCCAGGGCCTGCTGCAGATGATGGACCACGTAAGGCCACCCTGGGCTAAGGGTTTCTTTTTGTTCTTTGCTTTCTGCACTTCTCTGAAAAATGGCAAGTGGTTAACACCTGAACAATTTGCATTTTGCTGTTGGCCAGTGAGTGAGCAGTGACCTGTTCCTTGTGTCAGGGCTGTGCAGTGGGGCAGCAGGAACAGGCAGAATCCCACCTGCCTGTGAGTTCAGCCCAGCAGCCTGTGCTGTGCAGGGCTGAGATGGCAAGAAACCTGTGTCTTAAAGTCACAGCTGCACAGTGTAGACGTGTGCACTTCCTAGAGCAGATCTAACCAATGGTTAGATGGTCCAACTGACTGCAGATCAGCCTGTTTTCACAGGAAATTTGGCTTCGTTGCTGAAAAAACACATTGCTTTAGTTCAAAAGTCAAAAAGCTGGAAACAAAAAAGCTCTATTTCAGAAGCACCATGGCTCTGCTTCCTTGGGATTTGTGCTGAGCTGCACCTTTAGCTCCTGGACAGCCTTAATCTGCATTTCCCATCGAGCTGTGCTAGGGCAAGACTTCAGTGCCCCTTATCTCCAGCACTCCTTGGGCCTTTTTCCAGCCAGTTTATCCATAGTTTCTGTTGATGGGAACCACATTCTGCCTGGCTCAGTTTGCAGATTCCACCCCTCAGCGCTCTCCTTGTTTAGCCACACATTGTGTTTGTTGCCACCTACACCCCAACTCCCTCTTCTTCTTTCTTCAAGGAAGCCAAAACCCTGGTGGCTCAGGCTTACAGGCGCACAGAAAAGCTCTTGCTGGAGAACCGGGACAAGCTGCAAACCGTGAGCTGAATTGTGTGGGGGTTTGTTGGGTGGTTTGGGTGTTTTTAACTGGTGGCTTTGCTGTTCTCTGTGCTCTGTAGCTCAGCTGTTGCAGTGTTGTCTCTCTCGTAGAAAGTCTTGTAGTGGGAGTGTTGGGAATGAGTGACTGTTTACTGTGTATCCCTCAGACTGAGAGCAGGCACGGGAGGAATGTGTGTGCCTTTCCCAGCAGTGAGTAGTCTGCCTCCTCACACCAGCTGGTGTTTGCAGGGTAGATGGAGGAGGAGGAGTGCTCTGTGGAAATGATCAAAGCTGGAATTTGTGTCCTTCACCTGCACTTCTCTGCTTGCCTCTTGGCAGTGCAATTTTCCGGAGAGCTGACAGTGACTGTTTTTGGGAAGCCAAGCCAGTGATCAGGTGGACAGTGTCTGGCTTTGGTGCAGGAAAATGGTGCCTTGGCTGACAGGGGCTGGTTCCTGCTTCCTGATGACTCCAGGCAGTTTTCACCTCCTTAATGTCTGATACACCAAAGACTCCTTGTTGCAGAGACAGAGCTTTGCCTTCTCCCCTTTGTGTCCTGACAGTCCCTATCCAGCCAAACGCCCTGGCACATCCCCGCCTGTGCCAGTAGCTCTGTGCCCAGTGCTGCGCCAAGCTTGGGTCACAGCACCCTCTGCATCTCCTTGACTTCCCTTCAGAATTCCAGTCAGTGACTTCCAAAATGACCAGGGGTCAACTGAACGTTGCCTATTTTGCAAATCAAGCAATTCTTTTCCTTAAATCCTCTTTTTAAACAAACAAGAACAACAACAACAACCCCTTCAGCTACTCAGTGTCAGGCCTCCCGTGCGTGGTAAGGAGAGAGCTGGGACACGCTGCTGTCCCCGGGACAGTGCCCTGGCACCTCTGGAGCAGGGATCCTCAGGAGTGTCTCTGCAGGCTCCTCTGTCCTGCTGCTGCCATGTAACAGCAGCCAGATGTTTGCTAGAGGCTCAGCACAGAAAAACTTTAAAGTGCAGCCAAAGTATCTCCAGAGTCAGTGTTTCGTTGCCAGGCCAGCGTGTCACATCTCGTCAGCAGGATCCAGCAGTTCCACTCTGGACAGCCACCTGCTGCTCCAGAGGGGTGGTGCTGCTGCCAGAGGGGCCAGAGAATTCCACTCTTCTGGAGAGGAACTTGTGCTGACCTCCAGCCCCTGCCTCCAGGAACAGGCAGCTCTTTGTTAGTTCTGTGTGTGCAGGGAAGGCTCTGGGTCTGCCAGAGGTCTCCATGCTGCTGCTTTGGCTCTTGGGCAGGGTCACAGGTGCAGGGACAGTGGCAGGAGGGACACTTCTCTCATTGTTCCTGGAGCTCTCATTGCAAATCATTCCCAAGAGCTTGCTTTGTTGCCTGCAGTCTCGTTGTGTATTCCTGGCCAAACCTGCTCTTGGGAATGGTGCTGGAGCCTGGAGAATTTGGGGTCACCCCATCTGTGGTGGCACAGCCAGCTTGCTCCTGGGGGGCTGCAGGTGCTGGGGCCTGAGTTGAGCTGATGGTTCAGACCAGCTCAGAGAAGCAGGGCTCTGCTCTCTCTGGGAGCTCCATCCCTGATTTTGCCTCCCTCCCCTCTGCAGCTGTCCAATGCCCTCCTGGAGAAGGAGGTGATCAATTACGATGACATCGAAGCGCTGATCGGGCCCCCGCCCCACGGGCCCAAGAAGATGATTGCTCCTCAGAGCTGGCTGCAGGCTGAGAGGGACAAGCAGGACACCAGGGAGGAGGAGACACCTCCCCAGCCACCGAGCCACGAGGAGGAGGAGGAACCACGCCTGAGGCCTGTGTGAACCCCCTCCATGTGGAACGGGAGGGCTCTTTTGGACACAGAGCTTTTGCCTTCTCAGCTCCAGAATCAAAGGTGCTGAGCAGGGAATTGCTGTGCTGCTGCTGCTACCCCAGGTTTAAGGGATGGCTACATGAGCTCTTTGAGCTTTATCCTGCAGGAAGGAGAACTCCTCAGGATTTCTGAGTTGATTCCTAGCGGGGTGGTGGTGATTAGGAGCTGGGTGAGTCTGATCTGCTGTGGAAGTTTCTTGTACACAGGAGCAGGGAACGTATTCCAGTGAGTGGAAAGTCCCATGTAAGCCACTTCTGGCTGTGCTCTGTGCCATGGCAGGAGGGCAGGGCTGTGCCCTCAGCATGGGGACACCCCTGTGGGGCTGAGCTGGGCTGCTGCAGCTCTTGTGTAACCTTTGAACACAACACACAAACAGCCCTGGCTGGAATAAACTGCCCACAACGTGCTGCTGTGTGTGTACAATGTGTCAGGCTCCGGGGGTGTTTGGCACACATGAAGCTCATTAGAGCTGTGGAGTGGTACAGGACAAGAGCCTCCTTCTCCCTGGCCAATAATTTATGTCCAGCTTTTACAGCAAGTTTTTCCCAAGCAGAAGTTGAGGCAAAAAGAGCTGAGCAGTGGGACATAGAAACCAACTGTGCAGAGGGTGACTCTGAGCACACATGGGAAGATGTTCTGAGCTGCAGAGGTGCTCTTGGAAATCCAGCAAAAGCAGGTGTGTTTGTTGGGAATGCTCAGGAAAAGCTCTTTCATCCTCGTGGGTGTTGCAAAACAGGCCCTGCTGACAGGGTTGTCTGGTGTTCATCAGGGAAAGCATTAAAGTGGTTGTTGCTGCCTGGAGTGCCCTGGCTGGCTGCATTTTTAGGAAGGATTATTGTCTGGGGTTACTCCATCAGGACTGTCTGTGACCTGAAAGACCCCAGCTCAAGCCTGGGCTGTGATGGCTTCCAGCCCTGGGGCCTTTGTCACAGTCCCAGGCTCCTGTCCTGGGTCAGGCTGGAGCTGGGAGCCCCCTGCTTCCCTGAGAATGTGAAGATGTTCTGCACTGTGTCTTCTCCCCTGTCCCAGCTCAATCCCAGGGGTCTCTCAGTGCCCAGGGAGTGATTTCCCTTGAGTTCAGGGACACAAGTAACTTTCCACATTTTGGACGCTGCTGCCTGGATGTTTTAATTCCAAACTTGTTTGTTTCTTCCCAGTCTCACTCTTTGAATTTCCTTTTCCAGCAGCAAATTAAATTTCAAGTTTTCTTTGATTCTTTTCTTAACTGACAGAACCTTTGTGGGGAGGGGGGTTCAGCTCTGTGGAGCTGAGGGTGACAGTGGGAGCAGCGCACTGGGGGGACAGCGCAGGGTCCTTGGTGGCTTCCGGGCTGCTGCCAGCACTGCTGTGCCACTGCTCCCGGGCAAAGGCTGTGGATCCCACTGCTGTGGGACCTGGGATCTGCCCAGGCGGTGGAGATCCCTCTCCTGCCTCTGCGAGAGAATGCTGCTACCCCAGAAGGGCAGCAGGGAGCGGCATCCTGCTCTGGGGGTGGATGGGGAATCCCTCAGGATTTGGGAGCAGCGGAACCCCTGCCCGGTGTCCGTCCACTCGCCCTGCCCAGGAGGTGCAGGGCACGGGAGAGGGCATCGAGCCGCTGCTGCCGATCGAGCCTGGCTGTAGCCCCGTTCCCCGTGTCCGCGCTCCCCGCGGCGCCGTTCCCCCCGCGGTGCGCGGGCCCTTTAAGTCGCCGCCATCTTTGCTGCGGGCACGGAGCAGCCGCCGCCGCCCCGCGTTAGCCCCGCCCCTCTCCGGGCCGCTCCCGCGCTGCCCATTGGGCGCCGCCGCGGCACTTCCGGCGCCGCCGCGCCAGCGCTTCCTTTCCGGTCGCCATTGTCGTGGCGGGAGGTGAGTGAGGGCCGGGGGCTCCATCCGCCGCCATCCGCTCGCCGGGGCCGCGCCCGCCGCCGCCATAGCCCCGCGCGGGGCCGCGGGGGAGGCCCCGGGGGCGGCGATGGGGCCGCACCGGGCCGGGGACCGCGGGCTCAGGGGCGCCTGGGGTGTCCCCGCGTTAACCGTGCCGGTGTCCGCAGGCCGCAGCCATGGCGCCCAGCCGCAATGGGATGATCCTGAAGCCCCACTTCCACAAGGACTGGCAGCGCCGAGTCGCCACCTGGTTCAACCAGCCCGCCCGCAAGCTCCGCAGGTGAGTCCCGGAGCTCCGGGGTCCGCGGGAGGCGCTGTCCCGGTTTCTGCGGCGCTGTTTACGGGGCCGGGACGCTGTGGATCTGTTCCGCCACCCCCCGCTCGTGCTCTGGGCGAGCCGCAGCCAAGTGATGAGACATCTCCGGAATCGCTGCATCCACTGTGATGAACGCTCTTCCCTGGGTCTCTGATGGCAGCAGCTGACGGCCCGACCCGGCTGTTCGTTCCGGAGCCATCGCAGGGCAGGACGTGCCTCCCTGCAAGGCGGGAGTGGCGCATGTCGTAGAGATGCCGTGGCTGTCACAGGTGGGCAGGAGGCTGGTGACGCTTGGTTTGTGACCAGCAGGACCAGGATAGGGCCTGTCCCCTGTAGTGGTACTGCTGATGTCACACCTGGAACTCCGGTGTTGCATTTGTCCCCTCATTGCACGATAGACATTGAGGAGCTTGTCCAGAGAAGGGGATGGAACTAGGAAGGGTCTGGATCACCAGGAGCCCCTGGGGCGGTCTCAGCCTGGAGAAAAGGAACTCAGGAGGAACCTTCTAGGTCTCCACAACTGCCTGACAGGAGGGGGTCAGGCTCTGGTCCCAGGGAGCAGGGACAGAAGGAGGGGGAACAGCCTGGGTTTGTGCAGGGGAGACTCAGGTTGGACATCACAAGGAATGTCTTCCTGGAAAGGGCGGTCAGGCCTTGGCAGGGGCTGCCCGGGGAGGGGCTGGATGCAGCACTCAGTGCTCCGGGCTGGGTTGGTACGGTGGGGGTCGGGCACAGGTTGGGCTCCATCCCCTGAGATGTCTCCCAAGCTGAAGGATGCTGTGACCCTGCCCTTCCAGGAGGAAGGCTCGCCAGGCCAAGGCTCGCCGCATCGCCCCCCGGCCCGTGGCCGGGCCCATCCGGCCCATCGTCAGGTGCCCCACTATCAGATACCACAAAAAGGTCCGTGCTGGCAGAGGCTTCAGCCTGGAGGAGCTTAAAGTAAGTACAGAGCACTCATTCAAAAAGGCAAATAAAGTCTGAGCTGAGCTCCTTGTCCTGTCCTGCACAAGGTGACTTCCTCAGGTGTTGGTACCTGGCAGGGAAGGCTGTGGATTTCCTGGCTCTGGGAGCAAGGAAAAATGGTCTTACCTGTGATGGTGGAGTGGGAGTGTGAAGAGTGCTTTGAAAAGTAAATGTCTGTTTATCTGCTGAGAGTGTAATTTAAAATTCTGTTAAAATAAAGCCAAAATAAGGGAAATTTAGTTTGGGTATATGAAAGAAATTCTTCCCTGTGAGGGTGGGGAGGCCCTGGCACAAGGTGCCCAGGAAAGCTGTGACTACTTCATGCCTGGAAGTGTCCAAAGCCAGGTTGGACAGGGCTTGGGATAGGAGAAGGTGTCCCTGCTCATGGCAAGGGATGGAACTTAAAGATCTTTATGGTCTTTTCCAACCCAGACTATTCAGAGACTATGAAATTTGAATTCTGAAGGAGCCTTGAGTCTCCTAAACTTTTTTGGGAAAGGGAGAAGACCAAGATCATCTTCATTAAATTATTTGTTTATGAAACATTGTTCTGCTAGTTCTAAGCATTTTAGCCAATGTTCCCAGTTAAGGACCAAGTAAACTCAGCTCAATGTAGTTCTAAGATTAGCAGAGGATGTTGTACCAGGAGGAAGAACCATTCAGCACAGCATCTCAGAGTAGCTGGAGTAATAATAGTTGGATTAAAGCCCAGATAGTTGGATTAAAGTGGGAGGTGTTTCCAGTCTTCTGTTCCTTGTCCCTGTGTCCTGCCCAGGTGAGCTGAGCAGGTAAGGGTGGTCTGCAGAGCCACCCACTGTGTGTCTGATCAGATTCCACATCAGGGCTCACTGGCAGCACCAGCTGCCGCTGCGCCTGGCTCAGTGTCTTAATTAAAGCATTTATAACTGAAATTGGTGCACTGAGGCAGGGAAATTGTTCTTCTGGGTGCCAAATACTTCATTGCTTTTTTTTTTTTTTTTAATTTTTGGGTAGTGGTGGAACACAAAGCAGCATGCAGCTGTTTGTCTTCAAACAGAAAATTAGTTTTTTGTTTAAGGTAGTCTAAAAAAATAGACATAATTTAATGGTTGTTTCAGATGGTTAGAAAAAAAACTCCTGATTTAATGGAGCTCCCAGTATTCAGTGAACCAGAGTTGTCCATAAGCTGACTCATAAACATCTGTGTGAATCCAGGTTTAGATGTGTCCTGCAGGGGTTGCACTTTGCTCCTCCAGGGAAATCCACCTGCAAAAATCGGCCTGAGCAACATTTTAAGCACAAAGATACAGCAGAACACCCTTGGTTGTCCCTGAGCTGATACCCAGCCTTCCCCCAGAGCCTGCACCCCGTGCTGGGGTCCCTGCCTGGCTGGTGGGAGCTGTGGGATGCTGACACTGCTCTCTCCTCCCTCCTCAGCTCGCTGGCATCAACAAGAAGTTTGCGCGGACTATCGGGATCTCCGTGGATCCCCGGAGGCGGAACAAGTCCACCGAGTCCCTGCAGGCCAACGTGCAGAGGCTGAAGGAGTACCACTCCAAGCTCATCCTCTTCCCCAGGAAGCCAGCCATGCCCAAGAAGGGAGACAGCTCTGTGAGTACCTGACTGCTGGAAGTGTGTCCTGGTCTGGGAGGTTTGGTGTCAGGCAGAGCTCTTGAGCCTTCTGCATTGTGTGACCACCATGGTTCTGAGCCCAGCACAAGGCCAGGCCTGGAAGGGTCGAGTCTAACAGGGCACTCTGGGTTGCACTGACTCTTCAACCAGGCATTTGGCTGAGCAGCTGCTGGCTTGTTTAGGTGCTGATTCCTGGAGCTTTGCTCCTTGCTCAGCCGGTTGAGTTTTAGTTTAGAGAGCTAAATTGTCACAGTGGCTGGAAATTCCCCTTGGAGTCAGTCCTGCTGGTGGAAGGCTGAGGGACAGGCTGTGAGTGGCTCCAGAGCTCTGTGCCAGGCAGGCTCCAGAAGGCAATTGTTATTGACATTCAAAAATGGTTTTCATTAAAACCTCTCCAGGATCAGAGCAGAGCTGTGTTCCCTGGCTCTGCTGCCAGTAGATCCAGGGAACACAAGGCTGAGTTCAGACTGTCCTTCCATCTTGTGGAGAATCTGGCAGCTCCAAGCTGCTTAACTCCATCTTCAGAGCAGGGAAGGGAGAGCCTGGAGCTGAAACACTGATTCAGATGTGTTTGCTGGAAGTCAGCTGTATTCAGTAAACGTTCAGTCATTTTTGTCTGATGACATGCTCTTCCAAGAAGCTGGAATCAACTTGAGAAGGAGTTGCTGAGGAATGTGTTGGGTGTATATGAGCTGTGTGGGCTCAGCCTGGAGAAAAGGAGGCTCAGGGAACGGCCTCCGTTTGTGCCAGGGAAGGTGGTTCAGGTTGGACATCAGGAATTTCTTCCTGGAAAGGGGGGTCAGGCACTGGCAGGGGCTGCCCAGGGAGGTTTGGAGTCCCCATCCCTGGAGCTGTCCAAGGAAGGAACAGATGTAGCACTGAGTGCTCTGGGCTGGTGACAGTGTGGGGATCAGGCAGAGGTTGGGCTGGATGGTGCTGGAGGTATTTTCCAGCCTAGATGATGCTGTGTAAATTGAGAGCAGCACAGTTGGTGTCAGAGCTGTCCCAGCTGGCAGAGCTGTGGCCGCTGCTGCTCTGGCCGGATCCGGGCACAGCGTGGGTCGCTGGTGCAGCTCAGCAGTGCCAAGCTGGCTTTGTTCCCATTCAGTGTTACAGCTCCTGGCAGGATCATTAGCACCATGTTTAAGCTGGGTACCTGCTGTGCTTTAGCTGAGGTTTTAGCCAGAGAAGTTTAAATTCTGTTCTTCTAACATTCCCATCTTCTGTTGTGCAGCCAGAGGAACTCAAGATGGCCACTCAGCTCACAGGACCTGTCATGCCCATCAAGAACGTGAGTGTCATTTAATCATGTTCTGTGAGTGACGTGATTGAGGTTGGACTTGTGGAGAGGGAGAGGGTTCTGTCCTTGCTGCCTCACAGCTGAGGGTGACTGTGTCCAGGCATTGCCCATCCTGGATCAAAAGAAAACCAGGAATAAGTCTTGGAGAGAACTGGGAAATTGTGGGTGCTTTGGGTTCAGCTGGGGTGGGAGTGCTCAGGCAGGTTCTGTGGTCACCATTTGTGCCTAAATCCTGTCTGCTTCCCAGAGCTGCTGCCAGTACTGTCACAAACCTCTTGTCATTCCCTACAAGTCCCTGACAGGAGGGTGGAGCTGGGAGGGGGTCAGGCTTTCCCCCCAGGTGACAAGTGACAGGACTAGAGGAAACAGCCTCACGCTGTGCCAGGGGAGGTTTAGGTTGGATATTAGGAAAATTGCTTCACTGGCCAGGCTGTCCATCCCTGCCACAGCTGCCCAGGGCAGTTGGTGGAGTCCCCATCCTTGGAAGTGCTCAAAAAACACGTGGATGTGGCACTTGAGGACAAGGTTGGTGGTAACCATGGTGGTGCTGGGCTAACAGCTCGCTATTAAAGGTCTTTACCAGCCTTAACAAAGCTGTGATTCTGTGAAAGCTGACTCAGGTTTCCCGTGGTGCTTGTTTTCATCCCTGCTCCGGTGAGGAGCCCGCGGGAAGGCAGATCCCAGCTGAGGGCAGGGCCTGTGGATGGCACGAGTGCTCTGTTCCCGCTGCTCTCGCAGAGACCACAGTGGGAAGCCTGGACTCCGAGGGGCAGCCTGACTGTCTGGCGCTCTCCCCGCAGGTTTTCAAGCGGGAGAAGGCGCGTGTCATCTCGGAGGACGAGAAGAACTTCAAGGCCTTTGCCAGCCTTCGCATGGCCCGGGCCAACGCCCGCCTCTTCGGCATCCGCGCCAAGCGCGCCAAGGAAGCGGCGGAGCAGGACGTGGAGAAGAAGAAATGAACTGTTCTCCCCAGAACTGTCAATAAAGAGCCGTAGAGAGCCCGGTGTGCTGTGGTTTTGGGGCACATGTAGCGAGCAGAGCCGCCCCGTGTGCCTGTGGCGGTGCAGGGATGTGTTCCAGCGTGGGAAGCCTCCTTGGCTGTCATTGGAGGCTCCACATTTCCCAACAGCGAGTTAAACACCTGCCTTGTGCCCACTCCTCTGCCTTGTCAGGGCTGCAGCCTGGGCTGCCTTCTGCTCTGATTCTGAGGGGCTTTGAGGTTCCCTCTCTGTGCCAGGCTTTGTCTGCTGCACCTTCCCTGCCTTCCGTGCCTATTCCTGGTTTGATCATTTCCACACTTCTTTGTGAGGCAAAGCTGTACAAGTTGGGTGTCATGGTGGAGGTCACTCAGGCTTGCCCCACTTTTGGGGGTGTATAGGGGGGAGCAAGGTGTGGCCCAGCCCCTCAGTTGGGCTTGGATGGAGCCAAGTCCCAGGGCTGGACTGTGCTGCTGTGCCATTCTTCGCTTCCTGGCCCTTGGCTCAGACCCTGCTTCAGTTCTAAGCCACTTTTAGCCATTTCTTCATTGGTTAAAGACCATCCTGTGGTAGATGTGGCACTTGGGGACATGGTGGTGGCCTCAGCAGTACTGGGGAGAGGGTGAACTGCTCTTGGAGTCTTTCCATCCCAAATGGTTCTGTGGTACTTTAGGTGGCATCACAGGAGCTCAGGAGAAACTGGGGGGTTCTGGCTGATCCTCGTGGCTGTTGGGGGGATCCCAGGCTCTGCCTGTCCCTGGGCAGGGGCTGATGGGTCCCTGGGATGTGTCTGTGGGATCAGAGCTGCTCTGGGAGCACTCACCCAGCCCATTGTTATGATGGGATGGGATCACAGGGATGGGATGGGATGGGACACTCCGTGCTGGAATCCTGGCATTGCTGCATGGTTCTTGGGCAGTTCAAAAAGGTGAGATGTGCCTGGTGAGGTGCTGTCTGTGTCCCATCACCACGGTGTCCCTCCAGCCCCTCTGCCCAGCCCATGTCCTGCTGTGGGTTGGTGCCTCCTGCCCTACCGAGCCGTGCTGGAGCTCTGGGGGGAGTGGGAAGGAGGGTGGCCTATTTCTGCCAGGCAGACGGGGGATTAGCTCCCGAAGCCCGGGCCCTCTGGTGCCCTCGTGCTTGTTAGCCCTATCTGCATTTTAATCCCTCCAAATTTGAGCTAATTACATCATCTCCCATAAAGCTGGATTGACAGCACCGCAGTGCTGGGGGGACAGGGGTGGGTGGGGGATCCCGGGCTGGGGACTCAGCCCATGGGGCTCCATGTGCATGGAATGTGGGTCTGGATGCCCCAGCATGTGAGGAGGGCACCCAGGGGTTTGGGGGGACCCCACCCTTGTGCTTGGGCTGTGGCTCAGAGTGTGGGGGGCCAGGACCAAGGTGGCCCTGGGTTCCCCATGGGGAGCACTGGGGAGGGCGGGGGGCGGTGGCTGTGCCGTGTGGGTCTCACTGGGAGAGGAGCTCCTGCCCTGGCACAGCCTGCAGTGCTGGGGACCCTGCGGACCCCGCTCAGCCCCGCCGCGGGGTGGGCTCCGCTCCGGAGCCGGCAGCGAGGTAGTTAACGGAGCTTGTCATCCATCTCCCTCTTAGGGCTCCGCTCCCGAGCTGCAGCTTGAGTCAGTTGTGTGGAGGTGGCAGCGGCAGCAGCTCCGGCGGGCACACCGGCACGGCGGGCACACCGGCACGGCGGGCACGCCCCGAGCCGGCCCCTGCCGTGCCCAGCCCGGGCCACCGGCACCCAGGTGAGGGGGCGACGGGCAGGGTGGGACCCGCTGTCCCCTCCACTGAGCGGCGGGTGATGCCAAGGGGTGCCCGCGATCCCGGGGAGGGGAAGGGTGCCCACCGGAGCTGGGGCACCGGAGCCATGTGCCGGAGAGGGCCCGGGCACTGCATGACTTCCCCAGGAAACTTCGGCCGGGCTGGGCATGTGAGGGCACAGCTGGGCAAAGGCTGCTCTGCCCCTGCCCCTGCCCCTGCCAGGAGCCCCCAGCACCTGCAGGTGACGGGACAAGCCCCGGACTGGGGCCGGGACTGGCAGAGCCCCTCGCTGCCCCATCAGGCAGCACCGCCCGGCTGAGTGCTGCCAGCCTCGGGGGCAGGATGGACGCTGTCCCCAGCACGGGGGAATCGTCACCTGGTGCCACAGACGCGGAGTTGGTGTCCCCACTCCCCTCCGGAGAGCCCTGCCCGGGCTGGGGGTGCTGCCCGCAGGGGCTGGAGGGGTTCCTACTCCACAGCCCCACACGGCGCACTCCAGGGTGGGAACCCCACCCCACTTAGGTCCCCCCTCCCCTCGGGACTCATCCTGCCGCTGGGGTGGGGCTGGGACAGAGCCGGGCACGGCCCTGCAGGACCCAGTGAGCCCCCACAGCGGTGCCCACCGTGCTGGCTGGGATCTGGGGGTACCCGGGCCGTGCCAGCTCCCACTCACCCCGCCGTGCTTTGATGCCTTGCAGAGCCCCGCGGAGCCATCGGGACTGGAACGGCCCCCCCGGCTCGGAGCTGTCCCGGGACCCCTGTCCTGGCAGCGGGGCCGTGCCGGGCAGCGCGGGGCGCCGTGCCCCGGGCATGACGGGCACCTGCCCCGCTCGCTGACAGCCCGCCATGCCCTTCGCCCACGGGGCCGCCTGTGCCCCGCCGCGCCCCGCCGGCATGGGCGGCGTGCCCGAGCCGTGCCCGCAGGCCCCGCTGGCCGTGCTCTCCAAGGTGGAGCTGCGGGTCAGCTGTAAACACCTCCTGGACCGAGACACCCTCAACAAGTCGGACCCCTGTGTCCTGCTGCTGATGCAGTCCCAGGGCCAGTGGATGGAGGTAGGAGAGAAGGGGGCACTGCTGGCACCCACCGGGCAGGGCAGGGCGGGACCCAGGCTCAGGGTGCAGGATGTAGGGGGCTGCAGGGTGGGCTGCAGGAGATGGTGGGGGGTGAAGTGCAGGGTGCAGAATGGGGGTCAGGGTGCAGGAGTTGGTGGGGAGCAGGGTACAGGGTACAGAGCAGGGTACAGGGTGCAGAAAGGGGTGCAGGGTTCAGAGCAGAGTACAGGGTTCAGAGCAGGGTACAGGAGATAAGGGAGAGAAGGGGGTACAGGGTGCAGAAAGGGGTTCTAGGCGCAGTACGAGGTGCAGGGTTCAGACCAGGGTACAGCGTGCAGAGCAGGGGGGCAGGAGGTGATGCAGAGTAGGGTGCATGGTGCAAGACAGGTTGCAGGGTTCAGAACGAGGTGCAGGGTTCAGACCAGGGTGTAGGAGACAATGAAGAATGGGCTGCTGGGTGCAGACCAGGGTCAGAAAGGGGTACAGGGTTCAGAATGGGGTGCAAGGTGCAGAACAGGGTGCAAGGCTCAGAGCAGGGATGCAGAGTAGGGTGCACAGTGCAGAACAGGTTGCAGGGTGCAGAACGGGGTCCAGGGGGTGAGGCAGGGTGAGGGGGTGAGCATGGCACAGGGCACTGTGGGGCACCCAGCAGCCTGTGAGGATGGATGGGGCTGCAGTGGGGCTGGGGAGTGGGGCGGGCGTGGTGCCCACCGCTCCCGAGTGGCTCCAGTGCCCCCTGGGGTGGCTCAGGGCTGGAGGGCTGGTGCTGACACTGGCACTGGGGCTGATGCTGGCACTGGGGCTGGCAGTGGGGCTGGCACGGCTCCTTCCATCCCTCCCCGTGCTGAGCTCCGGGCTGGCGCCGCGGCCCCGCTCTAATCGCGGCCGCTCAGCCGGCGGATTTAGCGCTAAATCCCTCGGCGTGTCATCGACTCGGCTCGAGCCAGCGCGGAGCCGGGCAGGGAGGGGGGGACAAGGGCACCGTGCCAGCTGCGGTGTGCTGTGCCATGCCAGACACTTGTACCGGCTGTGCCACAGTGCCTTGTGCCGTGCTCTGTGTGCTCTGCCATGCCAGACACTTGTACCCAGCTGTGCCACAGTGACTTGTGCCACGCTCTGTGTGCTCTGCCATGCCAGACACTTGTACCTGGCTGTGCCACAGTGCTCTGTGCCATGCTCTGTGTGCTCTGCCATGCCAGACACCTGTACCTGGCTGTGCCACAGTGCCTTGTGCCGTGCTCTGCCATGCCAGACACTTGTACCCAGCTGTGCCACAGTGCCTTGTGCCACGCTCTGTGTGCTGTGCCATGCCAGACACTTGTACCCAGCTGTGCCACAGTGCCTTGTGCCACGCTCTGTGTGCTGTGCCATGCCAGACACTTGTACCGGCTGTGCCACAGTGCTCTGTGCCACGCTCTGTGTGCTCTGCCATGCCAGACACTTCTACCCAGCTGTGCCACAGTGCTCTGTGCCATGCTCTGTGTGCTGTGCCATGCTGTGCCACGCTCCAGGCTGTGCTGTGCCAGACACCAGCCAGCTCCAGGAGGCAAGAGGGTCCCTCCTGAGCCACCTTGTGGAGTGACTCCTGTCCCAGCCAGCCTGTGTGCCCCAGAGCAGGTGCCTGAACCCGGCTCTGCTGCTGGCTCTAAGGCCCTGGGTCCGGAGGGTCTGAGGACCCAACAGCCACATTCCCACAGCACGAGGGGCTGGCAGTGCCACACAGGAGGGACACGGACGGCCACGGCAGGGTGGCAGCAGTGTGGGCTCGACAGATGATGCTGGACTGAGCAGGCAGTGGGCAGGGGCCAGGGGCTGGCAGGGTGCCCTGGCCAGGATGTGTCCCCTTGAGTCAACCCTGGCAGGGATGAGTGCGGGGGAGGCTCCGGAACTGCTCAGCACCCACTGCCAGCACGGCCAGGAGATGCTGGGCACCCACTGCCCACTGGGGCCACCAGGGCCAGGGGCTGGCAACCCCCAGGATGGGCACAGAGGCTTGTCCTGGCACCAGCCCCTTGCTCCTGCTCCAGCAGAGCTGTGGCAAAGCACAGCCAGAGGCAGAGTATCCCCTTGGACGACCACAGGGAGCCCAGTGGGAGCAGCATCTCACACCCAGGGCTGGAGGCTGTGGGGGTCACAAGGGGCTCCTCCAAATGCCATTCACTCGGGCACAGCTGGTCCTTCCCTGCATTCCCTGTTCCTGCACCCCTATCCCTTCACTGCCCCATCCCTCATCCCTGTACCCCTCAGCCTGGCATGAGCCATCCCTTCACCTCCCCTCAGAACAGCCCCCGTTCCACATCCCCGTGTGAGCCCTGGCACCCCAAGGCCCTGTGCCAACCCCTCGCAGGTGGATCGCAGCGAGGTGATCAAGAGCAACCTGAACCCCGTGTTTGCCAAGATCTTCACGGTCGATTACTACTTCGAGGAGGTGCAGAAGCTGCGCTTCGAGGTGTACGACAGCCACGGCCAGGCCGGCGTGGGCACGCACGACGACGACTTCCTGGGGGGCATGGAGTGCACCGTGGGCCAGGTGAGCCTGGGGACACCCCCCTGCTCGGGGACCCCCGGCCGTGTCCCCTCCCCAACACTGGGCTCCCGCAGATCGTGGCTCAGAAACGGGTGACGAAGCCGCTGTTCCTCAAGTACGGCAAGTTCGCGGGCAAGTCCACGATCACGGTGAGCACCAGGCCCGTGCTGGGGGTGACACTGGGGGGGTGACACCGAGCAGGGGCGCTGGGGTGGCACCGAACTGAGGGTGGCACCGGGATGGGGTGCACAGGTAACATGGGGCTGGAATCCTGGGATGGCACCGGTCAGGACACATGGATGGCACTGGACTGGATCAGTAGGGTGGCACAGACTCTTGGGGTTGGGGAGGGCTCAGGGTGCCCAGTGGCATCTGCTGCCCATCCTGAAGGTCCCTGCTGTGCCAGGGAGGCACGTGGGGCCCTGTCCCCTCCCAGGGCAGCCCAGGGAGGTGGTGGGCAGGGGGGCAAAGCTGTGCCAGGCTCTGAGCACCCACGGCTGCCTCTCAGATCATCTCAGAGGAGATCTCGGGGAACAACGGCTACGTGGAGCTCGCCTTCCGTGCCAAGAAACTGGACGACAAGGTGAGCTGGGTGCTGGGGGGGGAAAGGGCAGGGGGCACTGCTCTCTCTCACCCTCCTCCCCCAGGACCTGTTCAGCAAGTCAGATCCCTTCCTGGAGATCTACCGCATCGACGACGACCGCAGTGAGCAGCTGGTGTACCGCACCGAGGTGGGGCTGTGGCAGCACCGGGCCCCCACGGCCACCCCGGGGGCTCCCCGGCCTTGCTGAGCCCCCACCCCATCCTGCAGGTGGTGAAGAACAACCTCAGCCCCATCTGGGAGCCCTTCAAAGTCTCCTTCAACTCGCTCTGCAGCTGTGAGGAGAAGAGGAAGCTGAGGGTGAGGAAGAATGATGGGGACCTCTATTCCTGCCCTGGGGGCATCTGAACCCCAGCTTCCCTGGCGGTGTGCTGGGGACCCCTCAGTGCTGGGCACGGGGCTGAGCCCCCCTGGTGACCCCTGAGCTGTGCCCATCACAGTGTGTGGTGTGGGACTACGACTCGCGGGGCAAGCACGACTTCATCGGGGAGTTCTTCACCACCTTCGAGGAGATGCAGAAGGCCATGGGGGAGAACAAGGTGGGACATGGGGACATGGGGATGGCCTGGGTCACCCTGTGTGCTGCCAGCAGAGCCTGTCCTAGCAGCCACCTTCCAGCTCCTCCTCTGGGTTTGGCATCGTTTTCTTCTCTCTGCCCTCCTGTTTGGGGAAGGGATGGTGGGTTTGGGATCAGTCATGGGTGGGGTGGCTGGCAGTGGGGCAAGGCAGCTGCACCCTGGGGCTGTGGGGGTGCAGGGTTACTGGGACACAGTGTTCTGGGGCTGTGGGGTCCCCACGGGGCACAGTGAACCGGGGTGGGGGTGCCCGGGTGGGGCTGTGCCCGGGGGGGCCGCAGGCAGCGCGGGTGCCGGTGCCACAGGTGCAGTGGGACTGCATGAACCCCAAGTACAAGATCAAGAAGCGCAACTACAAGAATTCGGGGGTCGTGGTGCTGCTGGACCTGAAGGTGAGTGCCTGGGAGCTGTGCCAGGCCGTGCCAGGCTGTGCTGAGCCATGCCAGGCTCCGTGGGGCACGGCCGCCTGACGCGGGTCCCTCTGGAAGATCCACAGGGTTTACTCCTTCCTGGATTACATCATGGGCGGCTGCCAGATCCATTTCACGGTGAGCAGGGGCCCCTCCCCGCCCAGCAGGGACACCCCAGTGGCCCTGCTCACCCTGGGTGACCCCAATGTCCCCCCACCAGGTGGCCATCGACTTCACGGCCTCCAACGGGGACCCCCGGAACAGCTGCTCCCTGCACTACATCAACCCCTACCAGCCCAACGAGTACCTCAAGGCTCTGGTGGCTGTGGGGGAGATCTGCCAGGACTATGACAGGTGGGTGGCTCTGGCGGGTCCCCCGGGGCCACACACACTGGTGGCACCCACCTCGGGGTGAGATCTGCTGGTGACAGGCACTCAGGGCTGGCACCAGAGCTCCTCACACCCTTCCCTTGCAGCGATAAGAAATTCTCAGCTCTGGGCTTTGGTGCCAGGATCCCCCCCAAGTACGAGGTGAGGGGGTCTGTGGGACCCCAGGGATGTGCTGGTCCCTCTGGGTACCCTCGGCTGTGGCACTGGTGGGGCTTGGCAGACACCAGGGGCTGTGGTAGGGGCTGCACCAGCTGCCCCCTCCCCTCCCTCCCTCCAGGTCTCCCACGACTTCGCCATCAACTTCAACCCCGACAACGACGAGTGTGAAGGTGAGTCCAGCTCCAGAGGGGCGGGACCCATGGCGGGGATGCCCCTCACCCCTCGCACACCCCACAGGCATCCAGGGCGTCGTGGAGTCCTACCAGAGCTGCCTGCCCAAAATCCAGCTCTACGGCCCCACCAACGTGGCTCCCATCATCTCCAAGGTGGCTCGAGTGGCAGCTGATGAGGAACGGACCAAGGAGGCCTCGGTGGGTCCCCCTGCCCCGCCGGGGCCGGGCTCAGACCCTGCACCCGGGGGTCGGGCAGCCCCCGAGCGTCCCTGTCCCCCCAGCAATATTTCATCCTGCTGATCCTGACCGACGGCGTGGTGACGGACATGGCGGACACGCGGGAGGCCATCGTCCGCGCCTCCTACCTGCCCATGTCCATCATCATCGTCGGCGTGGGCAACGCCGACTTCACGGACATGCAGATCCTGGACGGGGATGACGGCGTGCTGCGCTCCCCCAAGGGCGAGCCCGTGCTGCGCGACATCGTCCAGTTCGTGCCCTTCCGCGAGTTCAAGAACGTGAGTGGGGCAGCGGCGAGCTCCTGCCTCCCCCTCCTGGCTCCTCCCTCCCCTCCCGCCCTCCCCTGTCCCCTCCGGTTCTCTCCCGTCCTTTTCCATCCCCTCCCGTCCCCTCTTCCCCCCTCCCATCCATCTCTTCCCTCCTCGTTCCCTCCGCTCCTCTCCGCTCCCCTCGGCCCCTGGCGGCGCAGGGATGCGGTGCCCGCGGCTCAGCCCCGTGTCCCGGTGTCCCGGTGTCCCGCAGGCGTCGCCCACAGCCCTGGCCAAGTGCGTGCTGGCGGAGGTGCCCAAGCAGGTGGTGGAGTACTACAGCTACAAGGCCTTCCCCCCGCGCTGCCCCCGGCCCCCCACCCCCGACCCCAGCCTCGGCTCCCCGCAATGAGGGACCCCCGACCTCGCTTTTCCCCAGTGAGGGTCCCCCGGCCCCGACTCCAGCCTCAGTTTCCCCTGTGAGACACCCCCAGTGCCCCCCAGCTTTGGCTGCCCCAGTGAAGGCCCCCAGCCCCAGCCTAACGTGCCCCAGTGAGACCCCTCCCCTCTCCCACTGTGGCCTGGGGACACACGGGGTCCCTGCCAGGCCCTGCCCTGCCACAAATCCCCGGCTGGGACATGGGGAAGGTCCCGGCCCCCCAGTGCAGGACACTCCCAGCACTGCCCATCCAGTCCTGTGGTCCGGATCCAACCCTGCTGTCCCCTCGGTCCCCTCGGTCCCCGCTTCTCTGTCACTGTGACCTTTGGAGGCTGCATGATCCCCCCAATAAAGCACCACCCTGTGCCCACCCTCTTGCTCTCTGGGTGCTGATCCCACCCTCGGGGGGTCACTCGGGTGGGTGGGAGGCTGGCAGCTCCGGGTGTCCCCTCGCGGTGACGCCGCGCTGCCCCACCCGGTGACCAGAGCCGAGGGCGGCCCCAGCGGCCCCGGTCCCGGTGTCCGTGGCCGGCAGCGAGCCGGGAGCGCCGGAGCAGCCGCGGCTTTGATGTGCCAGGGAGGGAGCTCGGGATCTTCGGGAGCTCGTCCCGCTGCGCCGCGGCCCCGAGTCCAGGGCACGGAGCGGGGAGAGGGGAGAGGGGAGAGGCGGCCACGGAGCGGGGAGAGGGGAGAGGCGGCCACGGAGCGGGGAGAGGGGAGAGGCGGCCATGGAGCGGGCCCTGCTGCCCTGCACACGGCCGCTGCCACGTGCTGTGCACCCTGTGCTGTGTGATGTGTGCCCTGTGCTGTGTGCCCTGTGCCACACCCTGCGTCCCCAGCTGTGTTCCGTGTGCCATGTATGTGCTCTGTGTGTGTATCCTGTGCCACGTGCCATGGGCCATGCACCACAGTCACCTGTGACATGTGCTCTGTCATGTCCCATGTGCTATTTGTCATGTGCCATTTGTCATGTGATGTATTCTGTGTGCCCTGTGCCGCGTGCCAGGTGCCATGCTCTTTGTGCCATGTTCTGTGTGCCCTGTGCCATGTGCCACGTGCTGTGTGCCATGTTCCTTGTGCCATGTTCCATGTGCCATGCATCATGCTGTGCCACGTGCCACGTGCCGGGCACTGTGCCACCCTCCTGCCATGTGCTGTGTGCTGATGCTGCCAGCACGGTGCCAGCAGATGCTCCTGGCAAGGTGACATCCCCAGGGGCAGGGTGTGCCCAAGGCCACCACAGGGACTGAAACTCGAGCCTGGCACAGCCTCATGGGGTAGGGGCCACCTGAGGTGCCACTGAGCCGGGCTCCAGGGTGCTGCCACGTCCCTGGGTGCAGGTGCCAGGCTGGCCCCAGGTGGGTGCCACTCTCTGGGACAGCTCTGCTGGCCCTTGGGCACTGCTGGCAGCACAAGGCAGGGCAGGGGCGCGGTACCTGCACCCCCATCCAGCCCCTATTTATAGCTCCTGATTCATCCCTTTAGGGCGGGATCCCGGCTGTTGCCGTGGAAACCCAAACCTGCCGGAGGATGCAGCAGGGGCCGGTCCTGTGCGGGCAGGAGCCGCCCTGGCACCCCAGCCCTTGGGGACAGAGGGTGGGTGCAGAGGGACCCACGGGGCTGGCAGTGTCCAGAGACGCCTCGCTGGGCTGTCCCCGCCAGCAGGAGGGGCTGGCACAGGGGGCAGGGTTGACAAGGCTGGCACAGGGGGCAGGGTTGACAAGGCTGGCACAGGGGGCAGGAGTGGCAGGACCCTGGTGCCACAGTGCCCAAGGAGGGTCTCACCAGGTCCCCCCTGTTAGCCAGGCCTAGCCAGGGGTCCTGGTGGTGCCAGGCCAAGCCCCCACCCTTCCTGGTAAGGAAGCCAGTTAATTACTGACTGAGCCTCTGCTGCCGGGGGGGCTCCACGGAGCAATTCCTTGGATAGGGACCAGAGAGGGGCTGGGGGCTCGGGCTGCTGCCTGCCCGGGACACCCCAGGGTGCAGGGGGTGGAAGGAGCCCCTCGGTGCGAACACCCCAGCAGGGGAGATGGGCAGGGGGAGCACCCAGCCGGGGCAGGGGGCGCTGGAAGGGGATCGGCTGGGAGGGAGACTCGGGGGTGGAGGGCCCTGGCTCCTGCTGGAGGAGCCAGCTCCGTGCCACGAGCTGTGCTGGCGAGCCCTGTCGCCACGCTGTGACCCCGCCCGGCCCGTGCCGCCCCCCCGGTCATTGCCCCCCGCCGTTAATGAGGTCCCCGGTGATGCGTCCCCACCCCGATGTGCTCCTGATAACAGCAGCTGTTCCTGATAACAGCAGCTCTTCCCTCCTCGCACCCGTGGGAATCGCTGCCTTCCAGGGAACAGCAATAAATATTTATTTCCGCAGGGCGGGATGGGCGGAAAGAGGGGTCACGGCCACAGCCCCGGGTCGGGGGGAGCGAGGCCAGGGGGATGGCCACAATGCACGGCCGGAAAAGCTCCTCGGGCCCAGGGAGGAGGAGGGACGGTGCCTGCCCCCCCAGACGCCCCAGCCCCGGGGGGGTGACACAGGGGGTGTTTGGAGGGCCCCTGCAGGGTCCCCTTGTGGTTGTCAGCAGGTGAGGGCTCGGCGTCCCCCCAAAGCCCGGCTCCTTCAGGCCATGGGCCACTGCGCGGGCAGCTCCGTGTCCCCCATCTCCTCCTGGTAGCGCCGGTTGAAGAGCGCGTTTTGCTCGGGGGAGAAGTGGCTGCGCCAATCCCCCACCACCCCTGAGGGACACAGGGGACAGGCACTCAGGGTCCCTGTCCCCGCGGTGTCCCCGCCGTGCCCCACACCCCCAGCCCCGCTCACCCTTGCGCATGAAGCGGCCCTGGCTGTGGTCCATGATCTCGGAGGGGATCAGGGAGTAGTTGGCCATGGCGTTGTCCCGCATGGCCGAGAAGCTGCAGTGCTGCTCCAGGGCTGCCAGCGTGCCCGGTGCCAGCGGGCACCCCAGGAAGCTGCTGAGGCGCTGCGCCGTGCCCCGCAGGTCCTGCGGCGGGAGCTCGGTCAGCACCGGGCGCCGGGGACAGGGACGGGGACGGGGACACGGCGGGGCTCACCTGGTGCAGCTCCTCGTAGGTGACGAACAGGATGTCCAGGAGGTGCCGCTGGCCCAGCCAGCCCTTGACGTGCTCAAACCAGGAGCCGTAGTGCACTGCGGGGAGGCGGGGGGTGATGGGGCGCCCTGAGGCTCAGTCCCCCCCCAGACTCCCCCGTCCCTACCTGTGCCCTCGAGGAACTGCGTCAGGAAGGCATCGAAGGAGCTGGGATCGGGCAGGAACTTGGCCAGGTGGTGGAAGTGGTAGAAGGAGACAGCGACGTCTTTGGGGTTCCTGGCCACGTAGATCACCTGGAGGGACACAGAGTTACCCCCGCAGCCGGGGGGATTCCCCCGCTCAGAAATCCCCCAGCGTTTCCCCGGTTTTGGGAAGCCCCGAGGGTGTGGGATGTCCCTGGGGACCCCTCCGACCTTGGCCTTGCTGCGCTGCAGGGCGGGGGCCAGCACGGGGGCGGGCAGGTGCGTGGTGAGGAGCCGCGGGCTCCCGGTGTCCCGCAGAGCCTCCCGGCAGTAGATCTGCTCCAGCCACGGCGCCCTCTCCCAGTTGGGAATGGTCTTGGCCGGGCGGGCGTCGCCGAAGCTGAAGAGCAGCGTCAGGATCTCCTGCATCCAGGTGGTGCCTGCAGAGGCGGCCGTCAGGGCAGGGCCACGGCACCATGGCATGGCATGGCACGGCATGGCACTGCACTGGCACGGGTAGCACGGACTGGCACAGCAAGGCACGGCTCAGCCTGTCCCGTCCCATCCCGACCCCTCCTGTACCAGCAGCTGGGCTGGCAGCGCCGTGTGCCCCCTCCCTGAGCCCCCAGGGACACCAGTCTGGGGCCGGGGACAGTGGGGCAGCAGGACAGGGGCTCGGGCAGGACCCTCCTGGCCGGGGGTCCCCGTGCTGTGCCAAAGGGTGGCCGCGGGGACAGCTCCGGGTGCCTCCCAGGCCCCCGGCAGCTCCGGGAGAGCTCCCGCCCCAGCCCCGTCCCGCCGCGTCCCCTCGGTGTCCCCGTGTCCCCCCATGCCCTCACCCGATTTGGGGTAGGTGGCGATCAGCACGTCGCTGGGGCGGAAGGTGAAGGCGGCGGCGAAGCCGAGGGACTCCTGGGTGTGGAGGTGGCCGGGCAGGGCGATGCCCGCAAAGGTCTCGGTCACCTCCATGCGCTCCATGGCCCGGCCGGGCGGGACGCGCCGGGAGCCGCTTAAATAGCGCAGAAAGAGGAAGCGGCCCCGGCGGGCGGGGGGCCGGAACCTCCCGGCACATTCCTGCCAGGGAGTCGGGAATCCGCGCTGGGGCCATCGCCGGGAGAGCGCGGCTGGCAGGGGCTGCACACACCCGGGATGGGTGGGATGGGATGAGTGGGATGGGAGTGCTCCCGTCCCAGACCCAGCCGGGAGAAACGAGGGGGCCGCGTCACCCCGGGCAGGGCCCGGGAAGCCCGAGGGATGCCAGCCCCACACCGGCCCCAGCCCGGGCTCCCCGTGGCTGGCACCGCAGGAGGGGGTTCCCATCCCGGCACACCCCAGCATGAGGTGTCCAGCTGGACCGGCCATCTCCACGTGGCTCCGTGCCATTCCCAGAAGCGCCACCAAGGCCTTGCTGGGAAGGACGGCGCAGCTGGAGCCAGCAGGGATGCGCAGCACGGCGGTGCCTCAGTTTCCCCTCGGGACGCTGCAGCGGGACCGGAGCGCGGGGGACCCAAGCGCACACGGAGGAGCAGCAGCAGCCCCACACTCGGCCGTGCCACCCTGCTGCTTGCCCCCGGGCATGCGGCTGCTCCGGCGCCACGGCGGGGGTGGCTCTGGGGGGGCTGGAGCCCATCCCAGCCCCGTCACCGCACGCAAGCCGGAAAAGTTCATTCACAGCCATCGCAGGCAGGGACTGCCCGAGTGTCCCGGGGCCGGGGTGAGCGGGGCTGGGGGTGCCGGGGAAGCCGGGGATGCCGGGGGTGCCAGCGCCGAACTGGGGGTGCCGGGGGATGCCACTGCCGGGGAGGCTGAGGCGTGGATGGGACTGGCACTTTCCCAACCGAAAAGGATCTGGGCTTCATTAGACGGACTGGGAGCGTCCCGCGGCTCGGAGGAGAGGCCGAGGCACGGCCCGGCCACCGGGGCTGGGCTGGGGGAGGCCGGGAGGGAGCCCTGGCACTGCCAAGCGGGCACAGGGCAGCCAGGGAGGGGAAACGCTGCCCTCCTGGTTATTCATTGACAGCGGGAGGGGACGGAGGAGCGCGGAGCAGCCATCCCAGTGCGTGTGGTCTCACCGGGGTGGCAGGTCCCCCCTTGTCCCCAGCAGCAGCCAGCAGGAGAAGATGCCCGGCGGGAGCCTGTGGGTGCTGGTGCTGGCGCTGGCACTGCCCAGCACCGGACAGCAGCACCTGGAGGAGGCCGAGCGCATCATGAGCACCACGCCGGTCATCGATGGGTGAGCAAAGGTCACCTGGCCCCGCAGCGTGCGCGGCTGCTCCCTCGGTGTGGGAAAACCCCAGCTGGGAAACCCTGCCGGGACAGCCCGCGGGGGCATTCCGGGGCCGGGCACCCCGGGGCTGTGCGGGAACAGGGAGCAACTCTCCCAGGGGATCCCCGTGCGCGGCACCCCAGGGCTGTGTGGGGACAGGGACAGATTTCCCGGGGATGGCGTGGCACCGTCAATCCGTCAATGCTCCGAGGGGATCCCCGGCGCCGCAGCCCGGCGGGAGCGGGCAGGGTACGGGAAGCGGGGTTGGGCTGCCCTGGGGGAAGTTCCTGCTCAGTGCTGAGTGATGTCCCTGGTCCCTTCTCGGGAGCCTCAGGAGGCTCGGGTCCTCTGCAGCACTCCCTTGTGGAACACGGAGCAGGGCAGGGGGAGCGGGGATGTGGGACCGTGACAGGAGCAGGAAGTGGCACCAGCCCAGACCCTGGCACTTCCCCAGTGGCACTGCTGGGTGTGGGATGTGCGTGCCAGGATGTCCCTGCGGTGACATCCCTGTCGAAGGGGTGTTGGGTTGGCTCCCCTGGGTGTGAGGATGATGATGGGCTGGGAAGGTGCATGGGAGGGTCCTCTGGGGGGTCCCACATGGCACTGTCCCCTGGGAGTGACCTGTCTGCAGTTCTGGGCTGGAGCTGCTTGGGGGGCTTGTGGCTGAGGGGACAGGTGGGGGGACAGATGGACTGGGGGGCATGGAGGATGGATGGATGGATGATGGATGGATGGGGGATGGATGGATGGATGATGGATGGATGGATGGATGGATGGATGGATGATGGATGGATGGATGGATGGATGGATGGATGGATGGATGGATGGATGATGGATGGATGGATGGATGGATGATGGATGGATGGATGGATGGATGGATGGATGGATGGATGGATGATGGATGGATGGATGGATGATGGATGGATGGATGATGGATGGATGGATGGATGATGGATGGATGATGGATGGATGGATGATGGATGGATGGATGATGGATGGATGGATGGATGATGGATGGATGGATGGATGGATGGATGGATGGGGGATGGATGGATGGATGGATGATGGATGGATGGATGGATGGATGGATGGATGGATGGATGGATGGATGGATGGATGGATGATGGATGGATGGGGGATGGATGGATGATGGATGGATGGATGGATGGATGGATGGATGGATGGATGGATGGATGGATGGATGGATGGATGATGGATGGATGGGGGATGGATGGATGATGGATGGATGGATGGATGGATGGATGGATGGATGGATGGATGATGGATGGATGGATGGATGGATGGATGGATGGATGGGGGATGGATGGATGGAGGATGATGGATGGATGGATGATGGATGGATGATGGATGGATGGATGATGGATGGATGGATGGGGGATGGATGGAGGATGATGGATGGATGGATGATGGATGGATGATGGATGGACGAATGGAATGACAGCCAGATGAGGGGACTGTGTGTGTGGCCATCCAGCAGGGTGGGCAGCCTGAGGGTGAGTGGGCAGAGGGCCAGGCCACTCCTCAGTGCCCACCCTGTCCCTGCCCAGGCACAACGACCTGCCCTGGCAGCTCCTTAAGAAGTTCAACAACCAGCTGAGGCTGCCAGCAGCCAACCTGACCCTGCTGAACGACACCCACACCAACATCCCCAAACTGCGCCAGGGACACGTGGGCGGGCAGGTGGGAGCACTGGGACGGGCACTGGGGAGGGCAGGGGCACCAGGGAGGGCACCAGGGTGAGCACTGGGGGTCCTGGGGCAGCACCAGGACTGGCAGAGACGTGGGGTTGGGCAGTGGGGTGGGCAGTGCCCGCACTGCTGGGGTGCCTGTGTTGATGGGGTGCCCGTGCTGATGGGGTGTCTGTGCTGATGGGGTGCCCATGTTGATGGGGTGCCCATGCTGATGGGGTGCCCATGTTGATGGGGTGCCCGTGCTGATGGGGTGCCCGTGCTGATGGGGTGTCTGTGCTGACGGGGTGCCCATGTTGATGGGGTGCCCGTGCTGATGGGGTGCCTGTGTTGATGGGGTGCCCGGGCAGTTCTGGTCGGTGTTCGTGCCCTGTGAGACGCAGAACAAGGACGCGGTGAGGCGCACGCTGGAGCAGATGGACGTGGTGCAGCGCATGTGTGACCTGTACCCAGAGACCTTCGTCTGTGTCACCGACAGCAGCGGTGAGCGGGCACGGGGACGGGCACCGCGGGGACAGGCACAGAGGGGACGGGCACAGCGGGGATGGGTGACCATGGGGACGGGCACAGCGGGGACGGGCACCACGAGGGTGCAGAGGGGCCTGCCCGCCCCCGCTGATGTCCCCGCCCTCCCACAGGCATCCGGAAGGCGTTCCAGAGTGGGAAGGTGGCCAGCCTGATCGGGGTAGAGGGTGGCCACTCCATCGACAGCAGCCTGGGCGTCCTGCGCACCCTGTACCGCCTGGGTGCCCGCTACATGACCCTCACCCACAGCTGCAACACCCCCTGGTAGGGCCCCCCGGGGGCACAGAGGGTGGCAGCACTGGCATGGGGGGGTGTGGTCAGAGGTGTGGCCACTCTGATGCTCTCCCTGCTCTGCAGGGCTGACAACTGGCTGGTGGACACCAACGATGAAAAACCTGTGCACCACGGCCTCTCACCCTTTGGGAAGGTGAGGAATAGCATCAGTGGTGTCCAGGAGCAGTGGCATTGGAGGAATGTGGTACTGGCACCCACTGGCCCCATGTTGGGTGCAGTGTTCCATCCATCATCCATCCATCCATCCATCCATCCATCCATCCATCCATCCATCCGTCCGTCCGTCCGTCCGTCCATCCATCATCATCCATCCATCCATCCATCCATCCATCCATCCATCCATCCATCCACCAATCCATCCATCCCTCTGTCCCCCCAGCCAAAAGCCACCCAAGCAGCTCCAGACATGCCCAGGGGGGACCCCTCCCATGCCCTGTCAGCCCCCCAGCCCTGTCCCCTGTCCCTGCAGATGGTGGTGGAGGAGATGAACCGCCTGGGCATGATCGTGGACCTGGCCCACGTCTCAGTGGACACGATGAAGATGGTGCTGAACATCTCCAAGGCCCCTGTCATCTTCAGCCACTCCTCTGCCTACAGCATCTGCCAGCACCGCCGCAACGTGCCCGACGACGTGCTGCAGCTGGTGGTGAGCGTGGGGCACAGCCAGGGACACTGGGGGCTCTGGGGGCACAGCCAGGGACACTGGGGGGCTCTGGGGGGCTCTGGGGGCTCAGGGCTGTTTCCCCCCAGGCCTCCACGGGCAGCTTGGTGATGGTCAACTTCTACAATGCCTACGTGACCTGCAGTGACAAGGCCAAGCTGTCCGACGTGGCAGGTGAGGGGGTGCCCAGGTGGCTGGGAGTGGCAGTGACCCCCCCTGCCCTGCTCACCCCCGTGTCCCCCCACAGACCACATGGACCACGTGAAGAAGGTGGCTGGTGCCCAGGCTGTCGGCTTCGGGGGGGACTACGACGGGGTCACGGGGTAAAGGGGGTGATTGTGTGGGATGGGATGGGATGGGACAGTGTGACCCCTCCATGGGCACTTCCTGAGGGGTGGGGGCACCTGCCCCTGCACCCTGTGTGGGTATCTGGGGGTGCTGGGGGTGGCCCAGCTGTGAGCTGTAGGGTGGCACAGGGTCCCCACTGGCCTGGAGGACGTCTCCAAGTATCCCATGCTGGTGGCCGAGCTGCTGGCGAGGAACTGGACGGAGGAGGAGGTGAGGGGAGCCCTGGCTGAGAACCTGCTCCGGGTCTTCAGCAGAGTGGAGGAGGTGAGCAGGGCATGGGAAGCACAGGGGCACAGGGAGGGACAGGACAAGGGACCTGTGGGGACACGAGTGGCACCGGGAGCATCGGGAATGGGGATGTATGGGACACAGGGACACGTGGCACAGGGACACTTGGGGCTGCAGCCACAGGTGGAACATCAGGACATGTGGCACTCAGGAATTTATGGGGATACAGGGACACATGGGATGTGCATGGGATGGTGTGGGGTGGCACAGGGAAGGGCGGGGTGGCAGGGGCTCCGTGCCCCTCTCAGCGGGAGCCCCCCCTGTCCCCACGGCAGGTGAAGAGGAGCCTGCAGGGCACGGCTGCCCACGAGACCCCCATCGCCTTCGAGGAGCTGGAGGGGTCGTGCAGAACCAGCTACGGGTACTCCAGCGGCGCGGGCACCGCCCGGGCCCCGCCCGCAGCCCTGGCAGCGCCGCTGGCACTGGCCCTGCTCCTGGCCGCGCTCTCCTAGCGCCCGGCTGCCACCGCGGCCCTGGCACCGTGCCCGGGCCCGCCGGGCAGGGCACGATCCTGCGCTCCTTTCTGCCGGACCTGCCGGCAAAATAAAACCGTGGCTCGAGCAGCGCCGGCAGCAGCGAGCGAGCGTCCGTGTGCGGCTCTGCGGCACAGCCGGGTCCTGGCTGGGGATGCTGGGTCACCCCGGCGTGTCACCGGCCATCCCGGTGTGTCACCGGCCATCCCGGTGTGTCACCGGTCCCCCGGTGTGTCACCGGCCATCCCCGCATGTCACCGGCCATCCCGGCGTGTCACCGGCCGGGCAGAGCCGCGGGGTCCCGGCGTTGCCCGCCCCGCACACCGGGAAGCTGTAACGGCACCGGGAGTGACACATCCCGGCAGCACCTGGCCAGGGCGGCTGCGGAGCTGCCTCCGCAGGATGCTTCCATTAATCATTAGCTAATTAATTGGCTACTTAATTATCTCCTTAGCAATTTCCTCTGGCATTCAGGAACAGCCTGTCTTGGGAGCGGAGGCGGGAGAACAGGCAGGAGAAGGGGAGCCATCTTCCTGTGCCATTCGGGATTTGGCTGAGGCACAGAGCGCGCCTGCCAGCCGGGCACGGGGCAGGGAGCGGGGATGGGGATGGAAAGGGGTGGGGAAGGGACGGGAGCAGGGAAGGGTACAAGGAAGGGAAGGGAAGGCTGCACGCTCAGCCCCGTCCCTGCCTTCGAGGCTGCTGTGGGCAGGTGCTGATGGCAGGATGGGTGTGGTGCCACCTCGGTGCGGTGACAAGCCCGGGGTCTCCCCTCGGGGGGCCCAGCTTGTCCCCACGAGGGCCGGGGAACGGTGCAGGGAGCTGGGCTGGCCCAGCCTGAATGGGGAAGGGAGCTGGGCTGCAGCTGCTCCGAGCTCCTGCACGGGCAGAGGCTCTGGGAACAAGAGCAGTCCCTCCCTCCCTCCTCCTCCTCAGCTCCAGGGCAGCCCCTGGCACCAGGTCCTGCCTCAGGGCAGGGGACACAATCAGACAAGGGGGATCACAGACCCCGTGTGCATGCACACCCCCAACACACACTGGGGTGTTCAGAGATTGTTTATTTAAACCCACAGAAGGGCATGGACACGGTTTGGGCAAAAAGAAGGCAAATAAGACAAGCTTAAAAAAAAACCACCAATGAAACCGCAGAGAGAGCCTGGGGAAGGGACAGGGGGCAGGTCTGGAGCCCCAGGGCTGCAGGGACACCGTGCAGGGAGCCAGGCACAAATCTCTGGGGTCCCCCAGCTTCCCACCCAGCCCCTCGAGAGGTGGGACAAGATCCAGTGCTCTGCTGTAGCCCAAAGCTGCCTCCTCCTCCTCCTCGGTGGAGAGGAAGGCTCTGTGTCACCAGCCACACGCTCCAAGGCCACTGAACTCAGGAAAAACAATCAGCACAGCAGGAAGTGTTTGTGCCAGGCAGGTGGCCCCCATGACATCCCCCAGAGGTGACAGTTCCTCCTGGAGACCCAAAGGAAACGGGACTTCCTTCCTGGAGAGCTTCCAGCAATCCAGCAGTGCCGTGGGAGGGGCACAAACAGCTCCAACAACACGGGAAGGTGACAAGGGACAGGGACGAGCAGCGGGAGGGGACACGGAGAGCAGCCCCTGCCCGGTGCCAGCAGCAAGGGGACAGGGGATACCCAGGGACGAGGCACAGGGATGGAGGCAGAGCTGCTCCGGGATGGTTCTGCACTCCCTGTCACACCCACCCAGCAGGGGGACATTTGGGGACGTGTCTGCAGCCACCACAGCCGCTGCAATCTGCTCCCAGTGCTGGCCATGGCTCCTCACTGGTCCACACTGGCAGTCAGGGCCGGGATAACCATTTCCAGCTGGCAGTGCCTGGGGAATGTGTGGATTGACACGCACAGGGCTGGGCAGGGAGGGTGTTCCAAAGGGCACTTCGTGGTACGGGGCTGGGGGTGTGGCTGGGAGGACGCGGAGCAGCACAGGGCACCGGGACGGCGACAGCGAGGGAGGGGACACCCCGCTGGCACCGCCCCTTCCTGCAAGGCACCGACCCGCCCAGCCGGGATTTGGGGACCCCTGCAGGTTCTCCTGCTCCTCCCAGCCAGCCCCTGAGGAACTCAGCCCACAGCTCAGCTCTGGGCAGGGACAGGGAACGACAGGAGGGGTTGGGGAGCAGCATCCCGAGACCAGGGAGATAAATCCCCTTAGTGTTCCCCACAGACAGGATGTGGGGCTCTGCCAGCAGCAGCACCCCCAAACGAAGCCCCCCAGAATCCAGCACAGCATTCCCACCAGGATGGCCGCAGGCTCAGGGAAGGGCTGTCACCCCCCAGGAACAGCCCCGAGGCAGGGGGGGCTGCAGGAGGGGGTCCTGCTCCAGCAGTGCCATCCACAGCCCCAGGGACAGCTCAGTTCCTCAGGGCAGCCAGCCTGCAGGGAGAGCAGCACAGGGAGCCGGGTCAGGGCTGCAGGCAGCGAGGCCAGGGAGCTCCTCTGAGCCCCAGGAAGGGCCAGAGAGCCCCTCTGAGCCCCAGGAAGGGCCAGGGAGCCCCTCTGAGCCCCCAGGAAGGGCCAGCTCCTCCCCTTGGGGCCAGGCAGGGAGCCTGGGAAGCCCAGGAGCAGGGAGAGCACCAACCTCCGGGACAGCTGGTCCTCCTGGGAGCGCACAGAGCTCTCCCCCAGGGCCGAGGCCCCCTCGGGCAGCTGGCTCAGCTGGTCCATGATCTCCAGCCCGTTCTCCTCAGCAATCTGCACAATCAGGCTGTCCACCTGCTCCTGCGGCGTGCTCAGCGTGGTGGCCGAGCTCATGGAGTCCTCCATGACCTGGGACAGACACAGCCCTGTCCCCCTGGCCGCACACAGACCCAGCAAGGACCCCACCCTCTGTCTCCTGCCTGCCCAGCACTCACCGACGTGTGAACGTCCAAATTCTGCACTTGCTGCTCGAATTTATCCATCACTGCCGACACCTTCTGCAGGTCCATGGAGCTCAGGGCCTTGTCCAGAGCCTTGGTCACCTGGGCCATGTTTTTCGTCACCTGCAAGAGGAGATTCCCTCAGGGATGCTCTGAGGGCTGCCGACAAACCCAAGCATTGTCCTGACACCATCCCAGGTAGGATGAACCTGTCTGAGGGGTCTGAGACCACCAGGAGCCCTGCTGGGGTAATTTGATCCATCCAGCTATACTGGTATTTCATTCCAACAGAGTCAGATCCTTGTCTCTCCCCTGTTCCTGAGAGCCCTGTGAACACCCCCCAAGGGCTGGAGCTTACCCCTTTCATGGTGACTGCAGTCTGCACCTTGGAGGCCACGGCGTCCACGCGCGAGGCCATGCGCAGCCAGTTGAGGCCCTCGTTCCTCTTGCGGATGGCATTCTCGGCATAGACACGGGCACACTCCACGTTCTTCTGCTGCAGGGCCTGCCACGCACAGAGAGCCTGCTCAGAGAGAGCCCTGGGACTGCCACGCACAGAGAGCCTGCTCAGAGAGAGCCCTGGGACTGCCACGCACAGAGAGCCCCCTCAGAGAGCCCTCCCTAGGCTGCCATGCTCAGAGAGCCTCCCTGGACTACCATGCTCAGAGAGCCTGTGGGACACAGCCCTGGGTGGGCTCCCTGCAGGACACGGCCCTGCTGTGACCCCAGAGCCAGCCAGACCCCCCTGGTGGGGCTGTGTGAGCCATGTTCCCCTCCCCAGCAGGGTCTGCCCTGCCCTGCTCCCACAGCGGGGCAGGAGGGGATGGCAGCTGCCCCATGGAGCTGAGCGGGGCAGGATGAGCCCCACACGGGGGCAGGGGGGGATGGCAGTGGCAGGATGGGCCCCACACGGGGGCAGGAGGGGATGGCAGTGGCAGGATGGGCCCCACACGGGGGCAGGGGGGGATGGCAGTGGCAGGATGGGCCCCACACACCTTTTTGACTTTGGCTTGCTCAGCCTTGGAGTCCTTCTCAGCTTTCTTGGAGAGCTTCTCTAGCTGCTTGGCCGTGAACTGTGGGGCAGAGCAGGGACAGTCAGGGACTGCTCTGGGCTGGGGGGGACTCAGAGCCCATCCAGCCCCACCCTGCCATGGCAGGGACACTGCTACTGCCCCAGGGTGACCCAAACCCTGTCCAGCCTGGCCTTGGGCAGTGCCACCCTCAGAGCCAGGAATCCCTTCCCCATATCCCATCCCACCCCATCCTCTGGCACTGGGAAGCTGCTCCCCTTTGTGCCACCGTGCCAGTGCCCACCTGTCCCACCCCTGCCACCTCTCACTGGCCACGGCTGCCCGACCCCCTGCCCGCTGCACCTCCGGCCGCCCCCTCAGGCCGGGGCCTGCTCCGGTCACGGTCCCGCCTCAGGACGAGCCCCGGTGAGGCCGGGCCAGCGGGCGGAACAGGGCCCGGGACTCCCCCGGGACCTGCGTTACGGGACGGAAAGGAGGCGGAAGGGCCTCCACTGCTCTCACCTTCAGCTGGAAGAGCGTGTCTGGAAAGGAAGGAGAGCAAAGACTCAGCGACGGGACCGGTACCGGCGTCGGATGACCGGCGACCCCGCCCACGCTTCCCGGCCGCCAGTCCCGGCTCCGACCCTCACCCCCAGCCCCACCCCTAAGGAGCTGCCCCAGCCCCGCCGGGAGGCGCCGGTACCGCCCAACCCCCCGGTACCGTCCATCCTGCCGCCGCCGCTTCCGGGTTCCGCCGCCGCTTCCGGGTGACGCCGCCGCCGCTTCCGGGGTGCGCACGCTGAGTCTCGCGAGAGCGGGGATGCGGGGACCAGGTTACGTGGGCAGCGGGAAAGCACGGGGGAGTCGGACATGAAGGGGCGGAGCCAAAAATCCAACACGGGGCGGGGCGGTGGGCGGGACTGTGAGGAGGCGGGGCTAAATGAGGCGGGGCTATCACAGGCCAGGGTCGCTATTGGTCCCTCTCTAACAACGGTTTCCAGAAGCTTAATGCGTGTGGGCGGGGCTTCAGGGTGGGCGGGGCCTGTGGCAGCATAATTGCGCGCGTGCGCGGACATGGCAGCGGCTGAGGCGGCATCAGAACCGGTATCAGAACCGGCACCGGGACCGGCCGAACCTGAGCTGGAGCCCCTGCGGCTGCGGCGGTTGCGCGGAGACGGCTTCTTCGAGGTCCCGGCGGCCGATCGGGTGAGTGCGGCGGGTCCCGGAGGGTGGGAGGGCTGCGGGCCGGCGGGGGGCTCCGGTGAGGAGCCTTCCGTGAGGAGCCTTCCGTGAGGAGCCTTCCGTGAGGAGCCCTCGGGGCTGAACGCGGCTCTTTGGTTTCAGCTGGGACGATGCCGCAGCGTGAAGGAGTTTGAGAAGCTGAACCGGATCGGAGAGGGCACGTACGGCATCGTGTGTGAGTGCGGGCTGTGCTTCCTGGCGGGGGAGGCCGTGCGGGACCGGGAAGGGCTCTCGGGGTTAATTTCCACTCCCTGCCCTGGGTAGGGATGGCATTTCCACTGGATGCCCTCCACGAGATCACGCTGCTCTGTCCAGCCTGGCCTTGGGCACGGCCAGGGATCCAGGGGCGGCCGAGCTTCTCTGGGCACCCTGTGCCATGGCCTGCTCACCCTCACAAGGAAGATTCCTTATGGATATCCCGTCCATCCCTGCCCTCCCCAGTGGGAGCCATTCCCCGTGTGGAATCCCAGCACGGTTCGGGTCAGGAGGTGCCTGTAGCCCCCACAGTTCCCCCCTGTGGCTGAGTGGGGGGGCCGAGGTGGGGTCGGGACAAAGCCAGGTGTGTGTCCTGGTGCCAAGGTGGCCTGTGCTGTCCCCAGACCGTGCCCGGGACACGCTGACCAACGAGACAGTGGCACTGAAGAAGGTGCGGATGGACAACGAGAAGGATGGTAATGGAGGAGCGGGGGGGGACAGGGGTGGCTCTGTCCTGGCTCTGCCTCCAAGCTGTTCTGCAGCACTGTGTTCCTCCCTCCCTTCCCAGGAATGCCCATCAGCAGCCTGCGGGAGATCACCCTGCTCCTGCAGCTCCAGCACCCCAACATTGTGGAGCTGAAGGACGTGGTTGTGGGAAACCACCTGGAGAGGTGAGAGTCCCCTGTCTGTCCTCCCTGTGCCTCCCAAACCTTCCCTGGAGGCCTGAGCTGCCTCAGCAGCCAAAGCTGTGCTGGGGGAGGCTCTGACCTTGCCTTGTGTCCAACAGCATTTTCCTGGTGATGGGATACTGCGAGCAGGACCTGGCCAGTCTCCTGGAGAACATGCAAACGCCCTTCTCAGAGGCTCAGGTACAGGCTGGGGCAGGATTTGGGTCCAGCACCCATGAGAGGGTGCTGCTATTCCATGTGGGCACTGTGAAGGGCAGCCTAGACCCTGAGCTGGGGGATTCCAGGGATTCTGATGGAGCTGGGCTTTGCTGACTCTCAGGGAAGCCTTCAGGGACTTTGCAGGCTGGGTTTGGAGCTGGAACAAAATGTCAGGGAAACAGAGCTGGGAGAAAATGCCCACCCAGAACCCCCTGGAAGGACACAGGGATGGAGGGACTGCAGGACACCCCAGTGGGTTTGGGCTGTGTCCAGTCAGTGCTGCTCCCATAGAGGTGACAGCTCCTGTCTTCTCTCCCCAGGTGAAGTGCATCATCCTGCAGGTGCTCAAGGGCCTGCAGTACCTCCATGAGAACTACATCATCCACAGGTGGGAGTGGCAGGATGGGGCTGGGGGGGACAAAGGGGGGGTCTGGGGACACCTCCCATGTCCTGGGAACACCGGCAGGACAGGGAGGCCATGGAACAATGGGATTGGATTTTCTGTGTGGTCTCTCAGCTCCAGCTGCTGTTTCCCACAGGGACCTGAAGGTCTCCAACCTGCTGATGACCGACAAGGGCTGTGTGAAGATAGGTGAGTCCTGGCACCTGCATTGCGCCCTGGCTGCTCTGTGCCATGAGCACAGCTCAGAGTTGGGCTTCCTCCTGTCTCTCTCTCTCTCTCTTGCAGCTGATTTCGGCCTGGCACGCACCTACGGGATGCCCCCTAAGCCCATGACCCCCAAAGTGGTGACCCTGTGGTGAGTGGCAGTGCCAGGGTGGGTCCCCCAGCGGGATGGGCTGGTGCCAGCTCTGACACCAAGTGTCCTCTGCACAGGTACCGCGCACCAGAGCTGCTGCTGGGCATGACCACCCAGACCACCAGCATCGACATGTGGTAAGGGAGGGGCTGAGGCTGCCTGGGGGGCTGCACGCTGCAGGGGGGTCACTGGAGAGGCTCCTGTGCTCTGCAGGGCTGCTGGCTGCATCCTGGCCGAGCTGCTGGCACACAAACCACTGCTGCCAGGCACCTCTGAGATCCACCAAATCGACCTCATCGTGCAGCTCCTGGGGACACCCAACGAGAACATCTGGCCCGTGAGAGCTCCCTGCCCGTTTTCCCCTGTCCCTTCTCCCTGATGCTCCCCTGGCTCCTCCTCACACTCAGTTTCCCCCAGGGGTTCTCCAAGCTGCCCCTGGCCACGCAGTACACCCTGCGCAAGCAGCCCTACAACAACCTCAAGCACAGGTTTCCCTGGCTCTCGGAGGCTGGGCTGCGACTGCTCAACTTCCTCTTCATGTATGACCCCAAGAAAAGGTAAGAGCCAGGCAGGATCTGGGGTGGGCAGGGGAGGGACCTGCCCCATGCTGTCCCCCAGCCTGGGGTGGTCCCTGCCACTTGTCCTTGTCCCCACAGGGCCACGGCCAAGGACTGCCTGGAGAGTTCCTACTTCAAGGAGAAGCCCTTGCGTAAGTACTCCCCGTGCTGGGGCAGGGCAGGGCAGGGCTGGGAGGCTTTGGGCCCTGCTGACCCCTGTCTGTGCCCCACAGCCTGTGAGCCGGAGCTGATGCCCACCTTCCCACACCACCGGAACAAGCGGGCAGCCAGCACGGCCGGGGAGAGCCAGGCCAAGCGCAGCAAGCCCTGAGCTGTGCCCTGGAATGGGCCTGATGTGTCCTGGCTGAGGGGGATTCTCTCAGCCCAACAGTCCCAGCGCCATGGGGACGGCTCCTCCATCCATCTGCCCCTGCAGGACAGGGCAGGCTCCAGTCTGCAGCTGGGCATGCAGGGCCCCAGAGAGAGGAGAGATGGGGCCCAGGGCTGCCCAGGCTTGGCAGGGTCAGGCTTGTCCCAGGCGGGTCCTGGTTTGTGCTGTCTGTGGGGGAAATCCTGACTCTGCTATTAATAAAAGCATCTGGCAGTGGCAACATTGTGCAGAGTGACTTGATTCTTTGGTGCCAGCAGGAGTGGGAGAAGCTGTGGCTCTGCTCTCTTTCCTCTGTGTCACCCTGGGCACAAGGATACTTCCATGACAGCCCAGGTTCTGCCCTCCTTTAAGTGGATCCTGGTCCCCACTCTCAGGGAGCCAGGAGCTGCTCCTGCAGGGTCACGTGCTGTCAGGTATCACTGCACCCCTTCCCCTGGCCCAGGAATCTTGCTCCCCCTCACCAGGACAGAACACCCCATGCTGAGGCAGCCACTTTACTGATGCACAGAATAATTTACAGCAGCAGTGCCTGGGCTGGAGCAGGGCCTGGCACCGCTGTCTTGGAGGCTGACGAGTCCGGGTCCTTGTGCCAAGCAGCAGGGCCGTGTCAGGAGCTGGCTGCAGAGCCCTGGGCCAGCAGCATGTCCAGCTCAGTGCGCTGCAGCCAGAGGCGCTGCTGCCGCTCCCCATGCAGCTCCTGCCCGCGGTGCCGGCTGCGGCAGGCGCGGCCCAGGGCGCAGCCGCCCCCGTGCAGCTGCCGGCACGTGCTGCAGCAGTACGAGGGCAGCATGCCCCGCTGCAGGCATGAGTGCAGCTGGTAGCAGGGCAGCTCTGCTGTGGGCTGGGGGGAATCCTGGGGCTCCCCCAGCACCTGGGGACTTCTGCCAGTCCCCACCAGCTCCGGCTCTGGGAAGAGGTGAGAGGAGGTGTCCGGATCAGTGCTGCCCACAGGCTCTGGCCCAAGTGTGCTGTCGCAGCGGCCCCAGCCCCTCGTGGGCACGTCCTGAGGGTCCCTCCACAGCGCTGGGGGGGCTGTGTCCCTGCTGCCCATGTCCTCAGGGCTGTCTGGCCTCTCCTGATAGAGATCCACGCTGTCGCTGCAGTCAGGAGCCACCCTGGGCCACGTCCCCGAGTCCTGCAGCATCTCCAGGTGCCCCTTGGCACCCCCGGGCCAGTGCCGCGCCTCCAGCAGCTCCTCGGCGCGGGGCTGTCTCAGCTGCAGTGCCAGCTCTGCCAGGATCTCGCACTCCACGCGGCAGGCCAGGAAGCCGACAGCGGCGGCGATCAGCGCGGGCCCCGGGGGCAGCCGGCCCACGGCCAGGCGGTGCCGGTCCCGCCGCTCATAGCCCAGCCGGCCCAAACTCCGCAGCAGGTCGGCTTCGGGGAGCGCCGGGCGCAGCAGGTGCACATAGGCGCCGGAGAAGGTCTGCAAGGAGAGCAGGGAGCGTGGCTGAGGGTGTCTGGGTACCCCCACACCATCCCCTCGCCACCTCGGGGCCTCACCGGGATGGTGCCGAACTCCCGGCGCCACGGGAAGAGGTAGAGGTTGACGGCCGCCAGCTCCAGCAGCCGGAAGGCGCTGGCCAGGCCTCGCAGTGCCAGCCCGGGGTCGGGGTGGTCCCGCAGCCCCCGGGCCAGCAGTGCCAGGGCGTCCTCCTGCAGGGCCTCCAGCAGCGCCGGCTCCTGCTGCAGCCGCTGCCGCAGCCGCTCCGCCACGGCGGGGCCGGGGCAGGTCCCGGCGGGGCCGAACTCCCGCTCCAGAGAGCGGCGGTACTCGCGGTGGAACTCCTGCCGCAATTCCTGCCCGTAGTCCTGCCGGTGCTCCTGCCGCAGCGCCGAGCCTGCACACATCCTGCGGGTACAGCAGCGTGAGACCCCTCCCCGGTACCCCGGCACCCCCTCCCGAACCTGTGAAGATCCCCCGCCAAAGCCTCGGCTCCGGAACTCCGCTCCCCCGAGGCCTCCCGGGCACCTCCCTGGTCCCACTTCCCCCCGGTGTCACTCCCCGGCCCTGGTTCTCCTCGTATTCCTGCACTGAGGCCTCCCGGTGTTCCTAGCCGGCCCCAGTTCCGCCCCGGTCCCGGTTCCCCTGCACCTGCCGGTCCCGGCCGCTCGCGCTCCCGTCCCGTTCCCCTTCCGCGCGCGCCGGGCAGGAACGCACGCGCCAGCCGTAACGCCGCCCCCGGGGCGCGGCCGAGCCCCGCGCCACAGTGCCCCCTGCCGGGCGGGAGGACCCGCGGAGCGGCGGCAGCACCTGCCCGGGGTCTGGGGGTCCCGCGCCGCCTCCTCCTCACTGCAGCGACTCCACGTAGGACAGGGCGCTCTGCAGGGACGTCAGGCAGTATCCCTCCTCTCCGATCAGGTACCTGTGCCCACAGCCATCGCACTGTCACCACCGGGACACCACCACGGGCACCGCGCCATCATGGCTGGGACACTGCCATGACCACGACACCATCACATCCACCGCCCCTCAGCCCTGCTGCTATTCTGACCCACTCCCCGCCCTCACAGCCCCGTCCCAGGAGGGTGCTGGTTTCCTGAGCCCGGGGGTGCCTGCACGGCCCGGCACCCTGGCACGTACCCCTCATGGATGAACTCCTCCAGGGCCGCACACTCGGAGAGCAGCTGGGGCAGCCCCGTCTGCAGCACCACGTAGGACAGGATGGGCAGCAGGTCGTCTGCCCCGCTGTGACAACAGGAGCCATCAGCCGTGCTGGCCACAGGGACTGGCACCCCAACACCGCGCTGGCCTCAGGTCCCACACCTGCCCCTCGCTCCCCGTGCTCTCCTGCACTCACATGGCGGCCGTGGCTAGGGTCCGGCCGTCCCGGGTGCCGCAGTACTCCTCGGCACACTCGCAGATGCCGCGCAGGGCCCGCACTGCGGCACAGGGCGGGCGTCAGGGCCGCCGCCACCCCGGGCGCCCGCCCCGCGCCCCCAGCGCCGCTCACCGATGCACTCCAGCTTCCTGCGGGGACAGCTCTCCAGCGGGATCAGCCGCAGGTCCTGCACGGCCGAGGCGTACGCGGGGCGGCCGGGGCCGGGCGGGAAGAGGCGCGAGGCCAGCCCCATGTCGGCGGGGCCGGCGTGCCGGTGCCGCTCCATGCTGCGCGCCAGGGCCGCCTCGCGGGGCTGCTGCACGGTCCTGCGGGCACGGAGGTGACGGGGGGTGCCAGGAAGGGGTCAGTGGGTCTCGGACCCCCCAAAGAGGGGTCGTGGTACCTGTAAAGGGCCAGGAGCGGGGCCCAGAGCGGGGGAAAGAAAGCCTCCTCCAGGCAGGCCAGGCACTGGTCCTTGCCGGCGGCGGTGCCGAGCCCCTCGAAGGCCAGCAGAATCAGAGCCAGCAGCCTGTCTGGGAAAGGTGAGACACGCAGCACACTGGGACCCCTGTCCTACCCACACTGGGACCCCCATCCCACACTGGGACCCCCATCCTGCCCACCCTGTGCCCCCTATCCGCCCCCGCTCCCTCGGCTGTCCCTCACCGATGGCATTGTGGATGTCCCTCACGATGCCCTTCAGCAGCTCTGGCAGCGCCGTGTCCTGCCCGGAGCTGGCCGGGGGCTCTGCGGGGGCCCAGCCCTCAGGGGACGCCAGGAACCGCTCCAGGTCCTCGAAGGAGCTTTCCCGGGGGGGCTCGGGGGGCTCGGCGGGCCCCGGGGCGCCGCTGTCGGCGAGGGGGGTGCTGGACTGGCTGTGCCGCAGCGCAGCCGGGCCGTGCTCGGGCACCGAGAACATGCAGTGCAGGCTGCGGGACGCACGGAGCCGGCGGCCCCCGGGCTCGGCGGGCAGCGAGGAGCCCCCCGCGTCCAGGGACAGGAAGGACAGAGCCGAGGGGGAGGCGGGGGAGGCGTCGGCGGGGCCGCGGCTGATGGCGGGGTAGAGCCGGGCGTACACCGCGCACTGCAGCCGCCGCAGCAGCTGCGAGATCGGATGCTCGGGGCAGCTGCGGGCAGAGGGGTGGCGTGGGTGGGGGGCACCGGCAGCAGCCACAGCCCCCTCGCTCTGGCAGGGCCGTGCCCACCACAGCAGTACCTCAGGAGGCAGGAGAAGAGCCCTGACACCACAGAGAGATCCGCTGGGCTCCGCTTCAGCTGCGCCTTCCACTGCCTTGGCCAGTCCTGGGGAGCGTCCAGGGCTGGTCATGGGATGGTGCAGCACCCTGCCCCATGGCACAGCCTCCTGCCCCGTGGCACAGCCTCCTGCCCTGCCAGCAGCCCCTGGCATACACTCACATGGTCCTGCTCATACTCAAGGATGGCAGCGTAGAGTGCTCGCTGCTCCTGCTCCTCGGGGGTGAGTGCCACGCTGCTGGAGAACCTCCTGGGGACAGCCCGGGCCAGTGAGGGCACTGCTGGGTGTCCCCAGAGCTCAGGGTCCCACAGTGACATCCCCACTCACCGGTTGGCCGCCTCCTGCAGCCGCAGCCGCCGCTCTTCCATCTTGCGCTGCAGCTGGGCCAGGCACAGTTAAGGGACCAGAGCCACTCACCCACTGCCCTTCACCCTCCTCCATCCCCCAGCTGGGACCCCAGAGGCCTGCGTGGGGTGGGTGACAGCCAGGACAGGGCAGAGGCTCTTGGAGCAATCCCACTGGGAAGGATACAGTCTCCTCCCGGGCCTTGGCGATCACCAGGTTCTCCATCATCTGCCGCTGCAGGGACAGCGTCTGCAGAGCAGGAGGGGAGTTGGGAACATCCACCCACGCCCCATGGACACCAGTGGGGAGTGGGGGTCCCCCAGGGACCCTCTCCCTGCCTAGCAGCAGGCTCTGTCTGGCTCCCAGCTCCTCCCCAGCCCCCACTTGCCAGGGATGTTTTCTGCACAGCCTGGCTTGGGTTCAGCCGCGCCACCCGCGCCTCGTAGGCCGCCTTCAGCTTCTGGTTCTGCAGGGAGGCCTCCTCCAGCGGGGTCAGCTCCCTGTAGGAACAGCCTCAGCACTCGCCACAGGGCACAGGACACGTGCCAGGACCACATCCTGCTCCGTGACCCCGCAGGCGGGCATGGGGCCACCGCCAGTCCTTGTGTGGCAGTTCTTGCCAGACCCCATGTCCCAAACCGCTCGTGTTTGAACCCCCCATGTCCAACTTGCCGTGTTTGAGTCTCCCACGTCCCAGCCCTATATTCCAGCCCACATCAGCCCCCCATGCTCCACCACCCTCTGTCCCAACCCCATGTCCCAGCTCCCAGCTCTGAGCCCCCCGTACTTCCGTGCACTCTGTGCCTCGGCGATCTGCAGCTTCTGGAAGATCTCCGGGGGCAGGAACGGCGAGAGCTTCCCCCCCTCGTCCGAGCAGACGCGGCGGTGCCTGGGGAGGGGCGCCGGGCCCCCGCCCCGCTCCTGTGCAGCCGCTTTCACCTGGGCTTTCCCTGGGGAGGGGGCAGGACAGGCCGGCTGTGCCCCACCACCAGCCTGGCCCTGCGGGGGCACCCGGCTCCCCAAAACAGGACCCGCACCCCTCACTCACCCAGCGCCGCCGCGATGGATTTCACCCTCTCCAGGCACTGCTCCGCCAGCTTCAGCAGTTTCGGGGTGTCAGGGGTGACCCCCTCGCTGTTCTCTGTGGGGAGGGCGTGTTGAGGGCACTGCAGGACCTGCACCCACCGCCCTGGTTCCGCGGGGGGCACAAGGGGTCTTGCCCTACCTGTCCCTGCCGCCTCCTCCTGCAGGGCCTGGGCGATCAGCGTGATGCTCTTCAGGTACTCCACGTACGCCTCCTGCCAAGGCGGGGGCTGAGCAGGGACCCCGCGGAGGGGAGCTCTGGAGCCCCTCCGGCCTCGGGGGATCGCAGCTCCGGCTCCCAACGGGAGATGGGGGAGCCCGGGGATGCGGGGTCAGCCCGGGGATGCGGCCCCGGCAGTGGGGCCTGAGTCCGGGGCCGCGGGGGGAGCCCCGGGGTGCCGGATGAGAGCGGGGATGCCGGATGAGAGCGGGGGTGCTGCCCTGCGGCTGGGGGTGAGGCCGGGGGACGAAGCCGGGGGATGCGGGGAGAGCCCAGGGATGCAGGAGAAGCCGGGGATGCGGAGGGAGACCCGGGATGCAGGAGGAGCCCTGGGATGCAGGAGGAGGCCGGGGATGCAGCCCCGGGGATGGGGGTTGAGCCCGGGGATGCGGGGGGAGCCCCGGGGGTGCAGTCCCGGGGCTGTGGCCGAACCCGGGGGTCCCTCCCCGGCCGTGCCCGCGCTCACCCTAGTCCGCCCGGCGCTGTCCATGCCCAGGGCGCCGCTCGCCGCCCTCATGGCTCCCTGCAGGCCGCGGCCCCCCCGGCCCGGCGCGGGCCCCTCGCCGCCCCCCGGCGCGGCCATGGCCGCGGGGCCGCCCGGAACGGCGCGCTGGGGCCGCGGGCCCGCCCGGAGCGCGGCGGGACGGACCGGGCGCGGCGGGTCCCCCCGGCCGGCGGGGGCGCTGCGGGCGGGCGGAGCCGCCGGGCCCGGCGGGGACGATGAAGCGCGATCGGCGCGGGCGGTTCCTGGCGGCCCCGGGCGGCCCCCGGGCCCCCCCCGCGCCCCGCCGGACCCCCGGCACGGCCGCCCGCGGCTCCGAGCCCGCCGAGCCCCCCGCGGCCGCCGCCTGCGCACCGGAGGCAGGTGAGGCCCGAGCGCGGGGACCGGGGCGGGGGGAGCGGGGGCACGGCCGGAGCCGCTTCCCGGGGGCCGGAGCCGCCGCGGGGGCACCGGCGGGACCGGCCGCCACCGGCACGGGCTGCGAGCACCGGGTACGGGCGAGGCTCGGTGTGGCGGGGCTCCCTCCGCACGGCCGGGTCAGAGCCCCCGTCCCGGGCTCGGTACCGAGCGGGCGGCGGGTCAGAATTTGCCCGTTTGTGTGGAGTTTCTGTCTTCTGAAACACGGAACATCCCGGTGCCGGTAACGGCAAGGTAAGGAGGAATTCGGCTCACGGGGAGGGAGAGCGGGGGCACCTCCCGCTATCTCGGGGTGCTCGGCCGCTGCCTGCTCCGGTTTGGCGGTGACCAGGACCCTCCCTCCATCACGGTTTGAACGTGGTCGGGACCCTCCCGCCATCCCGCTCTGGGGGTGCTTGAGACCCTCCCGCCGTCCCGGTTTGGTGTTTGGGGTGCTTGAGACCCTCCCGCCGTCCCGGTTTGGGGTTTGGGGTGCTTGAGACCCTCCCGCCGTCCCGGTTTGGGGTTTGGGGTGGCCGATACCCGGGTGTGCTGCAGCTGGGGCAGGAGATAAGCGGGATCTCCAACGGCTCCGGTGCGTGCTGAGACACCGGCGCTGCCCCGGGACAGCGGCTGGCATGCGGGGCACTCTCAGTCGGGGGGGTTCAGCCCCCCAAGACTCTGCCCCGGGAGGTGCTGCCCTGTCCCATCCCTGTCACCAGCCCCGCGGGGTGTGGTGAGACCCCCATCGCTCCCGGCAGCCCTGGGAGCCCGCTCCACCCCAGGGGTCGGAGTGGGGCTGGGTTGGATCAGGGCCGGGAGGGGGCCGTGCTCGGGGTTCCCATCACACCTGGGGTGCAGCAGAGGGATGGAGATCATCCCACAGAGCGGGGATGGCACAGGTGACACTGCCCCACGCCAGGGCGCTGCTGGGGAGCTGAGGGATGGGACAGCCAGCGCTGGGGCAGCCAAGGGACACAATGCTAGCTGTAAATCCTTGGGAGATAAACACCCGGGAAGAGCTGCTGAAACCAAGGGATGGCATTGGCAGAGTCCCGGGAACCCCACAGCGCAGAGCAGGCTCTGCCACTGGCACAGTGGGGTCAGAAGGGCTGATTTTGGGTCAGCTGCTCTCAGAAAGGTCTTTTCCTGCCTGGATTTTCCGCGCTCTGCTGAAGGCAGGACTTGGGCGGCAGCTGGGATGAAGGGGAGGGGAGCACCTTTGGCTGCCTCGATGCCACCCCTCAGCAGCCGCGTTTGTTCCTCCCGGGCAGGAATCGGCCGAGCCCTGAGCACCGGCTACTGCCGCCTGTGCCACGGCAAGTTCTCCTCGCGGAGCCTGCGCCATGCCTTCGGCAAGGTGCCCGTGCTGGGGGAGAGCTCGGAGAAGCAGCGCCGCGTGGACCAGGTGTTCTTCGCCGACTTCCAGCGGCTGGTGGGCGTGGCGGTGCGGCAGGACCCCGCGCTGCCCCAGTTCGTCTGCAAGAAATGCCATGCCCAGTTCTACAAGTGCCGCAGCGTTCTCCGCACCTTCATCCAGAGGGTGAACGCCTCGCCCACGGGCCATGCCAAGTCCAAAGGAAAGTACGTGGCCTTCCTCACCTCTGGGAGCAGCACCGTGCCGTGCTGCCCCGTGTTTCCCCAATGCTGCCCCATATTCCCCCACAGTGCCCTGTGCTGCCCCTGTTCCCTCGTGCTCCCCCATGCTGCCCCCTGTTCTTCCATGCTGCCCCATGGTCCCTCCGCGACCCCCAAACCCCACTGTGCCCCTCTGGCTTTTGCAGGAGCAGTGGCGTCCAGGCACAGCCGGGTATGGAAGGAGGTGCCTCCTGCCTGGGTGAGTGCCCACTCCCCTTTTCTTTCTGCCTCAGCACCAGTGGAGGGCTGGGATGATGGGTGGTGGGAAATGACCACGTCTGGGAGGGCTCTGGTGTCCTTTGACACAGCTGGTTAAGGTTCTCCTTCCTCCCTTTGGCTGCCCAGGATTATCTTCACCTTCCTGAGCTGGGCCAAACAGGCAGAGGCTCACCTGGGGGTGGGAAGAGCAGACAGAGCAGATTTGGGTGGCAGTGCCAGACCTGTCCCAGCTGGTGTCAGACACTGGTGACAATTGGAAATACCCTTTCAGCTGTGAATGATGGAGGGAGATGGTGCAGCCTCTATCCCTGGAGATGTTTAAGGAAAGACTGGATGTGGCACTCAGTGCTCTGGAGTGGCTGACAGGGTGGTGTTTGGTCATGGGTTGGAGTCAGTGATCTCAGGGGTTGTTTCCAGCCTCAGTGGTTCTGTGAGGAAACAGGAGCAGGCGCTGGCACTGCCCCAGTGAATGAAATGAAATTTCGGGAAGGGAAACGGGGTGGGTCCCACCTGCCTCGTGGGGCAGCCCTGGGGTGGGGGGAGCAGACCCACATCCCCGCGTGCCCCCCGTGCCCAGGCCTGACTGCGCTGCCTCTCCTCTCCCCGGGCAGTGGAGCTGATCACGTCGAGCCCGCAGTGCCTGCACAGCCTGGTGCGCTGGGCGCACGCTCACGCGGGCGGCTGCGCCTCGGTGCCCGCGCTGCGCAGCGTGCTCTCCTCCGAGTACTGCGGGGTCCTCCGCGCCTCCTGGGGCTGCGCCGACGGCCACGACTACATCATGGACACGGGCTCGGACTGCGGCTCCGCGCTGCTCGACAACGCCGCGGCCGCCCAGCGCGACCGGAGCAAGGGCTCGGCGCAGCAGCGCCTGACTGACAATGGTGCCGAGGCTGTTCCCGCTCCCAACGCCCAGCACGCTGCAGCAAGGACAGCTCCTGGCCAGCAGCCCGCCAGCACAGGGAGCACGGCGGTGCCGCTGAGCCTGGAGAAGGAGCCCACGCAGGACAGGGATCCGTCTCCCTCGCGGCTGGACGGCGCCGCCTCCGTCCGGGAGCAGGCCCTGCCGCAGCCCGTCTCCCCTCTGAGCACTGCCACAGGTGAGGGATTTGCTTCCTGAGATCTGTCCTGGCCTCAGGGGAAGGACAGGGAGCTGGAGAGGTGGCCCAGGGAGCGACAAGGGGCTGGGGCCTCTTCTTGGAGACTGCTGTTCCTCAAGGAGAGCACAGATCCTTCTGGGAAGTGCTCAGAGACTGGCCTCTGATTGAGGAGGAGGATGCTGAGCCGTGCAGAAGGGACAGGGGAACACAGGGTCATACTCCTGGCCCTGTGTGCTATTCCCATTCTGATAGGGGGGAGACCCTGCTGCCAGGCTCTTCCTGGGGATATGGAATGGTCACTGGTTTCTCAGCACCATGTTTGCCAGATGTTTCTTTTGGCTCGACCCTGAAGCTGGGTTTCCCTGCTGTGCAGCAGCTGATGCTGAATCCCAGGAGGCCCTTCTGCCCCTAAAGGAAAACTGCTGAGTGGGTGTGGGCTGGGTGCACTGCCCCAAACACCACTAACAGAAGTGAGGAATTAACACCCATTTTGAGTTCCAGAAGTGGGGCTGTGTTTAGCTCTAGCACCCACAGGAGATGTCAGCTGCTGGACACAAGAATGGCAGCTGGGACTTGCCTGGGCACAATTCTTTCAGTTACAGGTGTCACAGGAGGAACCAAAAGCTGCTCCTGGGAGCTGCAGGGTCAGGGTGGAGCACAGGGAGAGCTGTTTCTGGGCAGAGGGGACAGTTTGGTTCAAGCAGTCACTGATTGCCACGGAGCACGTGTTCCCCACGGTGTGACCACGCGAGTGCGGCCGGAGCAGGCGGCTCCTCCTCGGCCGCTGGGGCTCTGCTGCTTTTCCTTGTAACCCACCGTGTTCTCCTTCCTTCCTTCCCTAGGCCAGTTGAGTGGGAAGCAGGTTCTGTCTGCAACGTCGGATGAGCGGGTAAAAGACGAGTTCAGTGACCTTTCTGAGGGGTGAGAGAAGAGTGGGTTTAACATAGCCTAAATGTCTTCTTTGCCAGTGGGAACCCCCAGCCCGGAGAGCTCTTTCTCCACCAGCGCCAGGGGCTCGGAGCGGTGGCTCTGCTGCAGCCGTTACAGAGCTCATGGCACTGGGGCTCTGAGCTCCCTCCTGTGCTCTGGGGGGTTTGCACACACGTGTGCTCCATGTTTGTGGGCTGCTCCCAGCAATCCTGGCCCTGCTTGGTCCCCTCTCTGCTGGGGAAGGAGCCGTGCCAGGAGCTGCTGTGGGAGAGCAGTGGGAGCGGGAATGCAGGCACGGGGTGGCACATGGAGAAACCACCTTGTTTGCTCCTGGGGAGAGCCTTTAACTGGGAAATGGGAGAGGGAGGGACCTGGCAGCTCTGCAGTCTGTTGTGAGCAAGGATTTGGCTCAGTCTAACACAGGGGTTTGGAATGGGGCTGTAAATACACGAATCCAGGCATTGAGAGTCTAAAGGGCCAAGTGCAGAGTGACTCCAGAGTCAGCTGAGCCTGTCAGCTGTCACATTAAAAGGGCCGCTAGGATTTATTGCCTATTTCCTGTCTTCAGGAATTAATTGCTTCTTGTATGGCTTAAGGCCTAAAAGGAGGAAAAAGGAAAGTCCAACTGTGGCTGTTACATTTGAGGGAATACAGAATGACCCGCTGCTTCATTAACCTGCGCCAGACAATTGTGTGACATTCTTGCTCCACAAAATTCCTTTTCCCAGTAGAGGAAGCAGCAGCCACATCCCTCACCCATGAATAGATCCTTTCAGTAACAGCCATTTTTTTGTTCTCCTGACAGTGGTTTGATTATTCTTGCAGAGATTTAGCCTTAAAAGGACCTGGTTTGGGTCCTTGCTGCGTTCACCGGTGCTGTGTTTGCCTGGGGAGAGGACGGGGAGGAGAACACGTGCCCTGGGGGAGATGGATGTGCTGGGAATGGGGAACTGCTGGTGCTGAGGGTCAGCCTGAGGTCACCTTGGTAAAGGGCAGCTTCTCCCTCTCAGGGACTTCTTGAGTGATGATGAAAGCGAGAAGAGAAACGTGCAATCCTCAGACGACTCCTTCGAGCCTTACCCCGAGAAGAAGTAAGGGGCTCTCAGGGTGGGTGGGGAGCTGGTGCCCACCCCTGTGGGGCTGACATGTCTTTCCTTAGGGCTCTGTTCCCTACACATTCCTACCTGGGGGGTCACAGAGATGCCCCCAAGCTCCCCACTGGGTTAAACTGGCTGGGCCCTCATCCCCAGCCTGGCACAGCCCCAGCCTGGCTCATGTACCTGGGGCTGTGTGTGCTTCTGCTCTGCCAGGTCACAGCAGGTCTAACAGCTGGGGACACTTTGGTGGGTCTAAAACCAAGATCAAGTCTTAAACCACTGTCCTGGTTCTTTCTTGGAGGGTTTCTGGCAAGAAAAGCGACAGTAAAGAGGCAAAGAAGGCAGAAGAGCCCAAAATAAGGAAGAAGCCGGGTCCTAAGCCAGGCTGGAAAAAAAAAATCAAATGTGAACGGTAAGGAGGGTCCCTGAGGACTGGGCTGGGCTGCAGCCCCACAGCCACAACACCTCACACACCTCTGCTTGCAGGGAGGAGCTGCCCACCATCTACAAGTGTCCTTACCAGGGCTGCACCGCTGTCTACAGAGGGGCTGATGGCATGAAGGTGAGCTCAGGCTCTGCTCCTGTCCCACTCTGGTGGCTCCCAGCACTCTGGAGCCACTTACATTGAGCAGAGGATCCCTGCTGGGCTTAATTCCCCACCCTGCTCTGCAGGAGGCAGTGAGCCACTAAAAGCAGCCTGCTGGGAGTCCTGACCTTGTCCAGGCTCTGGCTCTCCCTGTTTCTCCTGAAGCCTCTGGCTCACAGCAGCCCTTGGAGCAGGCTGCACTGTGTCCAGCTGAAGCCCCTGCTGCCAGGGCTGGATTGGGATGCAAATCCTGGTTTTGCACCTGGTGGTCTCGGTGTTTTTTGGGCATCCAAGTTGCTCCCTGTCAGAAGCTCTGTCCTTGCTTTGCAGAAACACATCAAGGAGCACCACGAGGAGGTGCGGGAGAGGCCCTGCCCTCACCCTGGCTGCAACAAGGTGTTCATGATCGACCGGTACCTGCAGAGGCATGTCAAGCTCATCCACACAGGTGGGTCCCAGCAGCTGGCAGGGCACACACGCCCTCCTGGTGCCCTGTTAGGGGGTGCTGAGGCTCTGGGGGAAGGGGACACGGGGCTCCCTGTGTGCCTGTGAACGTGGAACAAGCTGTTGTGCAGGAGAGGGGTTCAGACTCGCACAGGGAGCGTGGCAGCTGCGTGTGCAGGGCACATCCCAGGATACAGTTCCATCCCAGGAGCTCAGCAGAGCCATGACTCCCTGTTTCTGTGGCAGAGGTACGGAACTATATCTGTGATGAGTGTGGGCAGACCTTCAAGCAACGCAAACACCTCTCGGTCCATCAGATGCGGCACTCGGGAGCGAAGCCCCTGCAGTAAGTGATTCCAGAGGGATAGAGGGGTCAGTCACTGACCCTGGCACTGTAATCTGGGCTGCAAACCCTGCCTGGAGCTGGCAGCATCCTGCCTGGATCACTTTAAACGGAATGAATGAGGACAGGATCATGGAGCACCTCTGCTATGAGAAAAGGCTCAGAGTGCTGGGTGTGTTCAGGCTGGAGAAGATTCCAGGGAGACCTTAGAGCCCCTTGCAGGGCCTAAAGGGGTTCCAGGAGAGCTGGAGAGGGTTTTGGGACAAGGTTCTGGAGTAACAGGACAAGGGGGAATGGCTTCCCACTGCCAAAGGGCAGGGTTAGATGGGATATTGGAAAGATACTCCTTCCAGTGAGGATGGTGAGGCCCTGGCACAGGTTGTGGACTCCCCATCCCTGGAAGTGTTCAAGGCCCAGCTGGATGAGGCTTGGAGCAGCCTGGGATAGTGAAAGGTGTGGGGGACGTGGATAGTGGCAGGGGGTGGGATGGGATGTGCTTTAAGGTCCCTTCCCACCCAAACTGTGCCAGGACTCAGTGATTCAGTGAAGTGTCCATTCCCAGCACCTGCTCCAGCCCCAGCCCTGCTGGCTGATGGAGCAGCAGCAGCTGGTGCTGAGCCCTGTGCCCGGCAGGTGTGAGATCTGCGGGTTCCAGTGCCGCCAGCGCGCCTCCCTCAAGTACCACATGACCAAGCACAAAGCCGAGGCCGAGCTGGAGTTCGCCTGCGACCAGTGCGGGAAGCGCTTCGAGAAGGCTCACAACCTCAACGTGCACATGTCCATGGTGCACCCCCTGACCCAGGCTCAGGACAAGGGCAAGGCGCTGGAGCCAGAGCCCCTCCTGCTCCTCACTCCTGCAGGGACTGCGCAGGGCCAGGCCGTGAAGCCAGAAGTGACTGCGGAGCCCGAGCCCACCTGAGGGGCCCGAGCCAGCCCAGCCCAGCCCAGCCCCGTAGGAGCCGTTCCGGCACCGGAAATTTTTAATCTACGTTTTAGTCTCCCAAAGAACTCGGTGGAATTAGCTTCAGCTTGCTCAGAAAGGCTTGTTCTCATGCAGTGATTGCCATGCTCACGTCTGATTCAGCAGTGTTGTACTCAGAGTGTCTAATCCCAGGGGGAGGGACCTTGGCAGCACCTCCGTGTCCCCAGCCCCACGCACACGTTGTACAAACCAAGTTGGCCACAACTGTTCCCTGCCTGCACAGAGGTGCCCCTGGGGGCTCCAGGGGGACAGAGGACAGTGGGACAACTTTAAGGAGACATTTTGTTTTGGAAAAGAAGGAAAAAAAAAAAAAAACCAACAACATAATTATGAGTCCCAAAGCAAGTCTAAACTGAAAATTTGTAACCTACTTTTTATTGTAACAAGAGCTTCATGGTTATGCTTGTAATAAATTATTTACAAAGTAATTTGAAAAAAAATGGCCCAGGTGAGAAAGGTGGCTCCTTGTGTTAGGTGTAGGTGAGGTGTTGGGCTGAGTCCATTCCTCAGAAGAGTTCCAGCTCTTCCTCCAGCTCCATGTCCACAGCAGGCCGGGAGAAGTGCAGGATGCTGGCTGCCAGCTCTGGGTCCAGTTCTTCACAGGTGCTGAGGAGCTGGGGAGAGGGCAGGGAGCCAGATTAGATCTGCTCCAGCTTCCTCAAAGCCAGTTCCAGCAACACCAGGGCCTTTTGCTGCCTTCTCAGCCAAGCACAGGCAGAGGAGGGGGAAAGTTCCACTCATGGCTGTGGCTGTGTCTGACAATTCCCTCGGACCGAGCAGGAACGGCCACATGAGGGCAGGGCTGGATGTGCTGGGAACGGTGGAGGACGTGGAGGAGGAGGCCATGGCACGGCTGGGCACGAGGTGTGCCCCTGCTCCCAGGTGAGACAGAGCAGCACGGGCACCCCCAGGTGAGACAGCACAAAGCATCCCCAGGGGGGTCAGGGGAGCACAGAGCATCCCCAGGCGGGTCAGGAGAGCACAGAGCATCCCCAGGCGGGTCAGGGGAGCACTGAGCATCCCCAGGTGGGTCAGGGGAGCACTGAGCATCCCCAGGGGGGTCAGGGGAGCACTGAGCATCCCCAGGGGGGTCAGGGAAGCACAGAGCATCCCCAGGGGGGTCAGGGGAGCACAGGCTTGGCACAGGTAGGGGATCAGTGCCCGGGGGAGCTGCAGCAGCACTCCCAGCTCTCACTGGCAGGAAGGGGGAGCACTGCTCCTACCGGCTGGATGTTGCCAAGGCTCTGGGCAGGGCAGTGGGGGATGGCTCCCAGCAGGAACTGCCGGGCTGCAGAGATCAGCTCCAGGGGATCCTGCACGACACAGGAGAGACAATGGAGGCAGAAGGTCACCCTCAGCCCAGCCCCTGCTCCAGAAGAGAAGCAGAAGCCACAACCCCACACCCGAGGCTGTCACAGCTCAGAGGGCAGGGGGCGTTTGGGGTTTGGGAGCAGCCCTGGCAGTTCTCTGTGTCCCAGGGGATGAGGAACCTGCAGGAGCTCCCTCTGCTCTGTATGGGAAGGTGGGAACAGGAGAGATGCTGCAAGTGCTGCTGCAGGGAAGAGCTGAAGAACAGGATCAGTTACGAGAGGTTTTGAGCTGGAGAGGGGTGGATTTAGACTGAATATTAGGAAGAAATTGTTCCCTGGCAGGGTGGGCAGGCCCTGGCACAGGTGCCCAGAGCAGCTGTGGCTGCCCCTGGATCCCTGGCAGTGCCCAAGGCCAGGCTGGACAGGGTTTGGAGCACCCTGGGATGGTGGAAGGTGTCCCTGCCCAGGGCAGGGAGTGGAACAGGAGGAAGTTTAAGGTCCTATCCAACCCAATCCATTCTGGGAGTCTGTGACAGGAGAAAAAAGGAGCCCAGGCTTTGCTTACGTGCTCTGTGGGGTCTTGATCAGACTGTGGCAGGACTTGCCCTTCCACAAAGAGCTGCAGCAGCTGGATGTACATGTGGAGTGCCACGCTGAGGAAGGTGGGCTCCTGCTGGAGCAGCTCCTGCTGGAAGCTGGGGGTGAGGCTGGAGGGGGTCACAGATGGGCTCTGTTAGCTCTGGGTCCACGGCACACACACAGGCACCAGGCAAACACAGCTGCTGCTCTGCCCTGTCTGACTGGGTCCCATGGTGTGCAGGGCCACTCCAGGAGGCAAAGCCAGCTCCAAAACCTTGTGTTTGGAGCACAGGGCTGAAGGGACACTGCTGGCACAGCTCTTCAGCAAAAGGTGCAGAGCTCCTCAAACAGCACCGAGCCTGATGAGGTTCTCTGTGGCTCAGGGAAGGGGTAACTGTGCTCACCCACAGGCCAGCAGTGCTGTTAGCTCTGTGCCAGCTGCTGTGGGGGCCAGCCATGCCCCCATGCCCCCTCCCAGCCCGGTCAGTACCTGTAGAAGGCCAGGGGCAGGAGCCGGGTGTGCCGCTGCGAGGCCGCTCTGTGCAGGACATGGCAGCTCCCAGGGGCTGCAGGGACACAGAGAAACACTGAGGCCTTCAGAGGGCCCCACCTCACCCCTCCTGCCCCTGCAGCAGCACAGGGCTGGCACAGTTTCCTTCCAGGACACAACAAATGCAGGTGCTTGGGGGTGGGGAGCAGCAAGAGAAGGAAGTTGTCCCCTTGGGCTTTCCCTACCAGCAGGGCCAAGACTGATTTCAGTCATTCCTGACCATCAGCTGGGTCTGCCGTACTCTGGGGTAGGAGCAGGATGGTCTCAGCTTTCACACAAGTGTTTTTAGTGCTGCTTCCAAAGGCCCAGCAGCCCCTTCTCCCAGGGACACTCCAACCCAGGGATGGGTCACCCGTCCCTGCAGCCCCTGGGGACAGGACTCACCTCCCTCTGCTGAATGGAAGAGCAGTGGCCAGGCTGTGCCCCTCCCTTGCAGGCACTGCAGGATCTGCAGGGACCATTCCAGAGATGTCTGGAAATCCACTCCTTCCTGGGTGTCAGAAAGGAGAGGCCTCGTTGCTCTTGGGCTGCTCTGAGCAGGGAGGAGCCCCCACAAGAGTGCTCTGCTAAAGGACCCCAGGAATTCACCCCAAGTCTTTCCCTCACCTGGCAGCCTGGGTTCCCCCAGGGGAATTGGGCACCAGAGCAAGGCTGTGCCTTCCTCACCAAACCAGGCCACCACTGAGAGAGGGCAAGGCTGCACCATGGAACGGTTTGGGTAGGAAGGGACCTTAAAGATCACCCAACTCCACCCCTCTGCCATGGGCAGGGACACCTTTCACTGGACCAGGCTGCTCCAAGCCCCATCCAACCTGGATTAACCAAGAGACCACTGCACATCCTGCACCCACCCCACTGGAGCAGCTTCTGTCCCTCCTGACCTTTCTAGTGACATCATGTCCTGGGATTATTGTGGGGTTTATTTTCATTACTCGTTTCACGTGGATTAACCCCAGCTCTGTCTGCTCAGGATGTTTCTCCCTCCCTGGCTCTTCCCACAGACTCTCCCAAGGGCAGACTGAGACCAAGTGGTTCTTTGTGCCTTGAATCTGCTCCCTGATCCCATCTGGGAGGTGACTCCCCAAATGGCTGCACTTCAAAGCTGAGGTGACAGCACAGGGGCAGAAACAAGCCTTCACAGGATGCTCAGGGCAGGCAGCTCTGGAAGCAGCCTGTCATCTTTGCTCCTTCACAAATAGCATTAAACCATTTGGAAACTAATGTTCCTCCTTCCTGGGCAGCCCTTCTCCCATGAAGTACCACATCCCAGCCTGAGGAAAAACATCATCTGACAGCTGGGAGATGCTGCACAGAAGCTGAGTGAGACACGAGGTTCCTGCACTACCTGGGAGGTGCAAAGTCTGATCAGCAAACTGGAAATAATAAATCATCCAGGAGCAGAAATAAAAGCCGTGAAAGGGAGATAACGTCAGGGAGAGGAAAAGCCAGGTTTAATCTGATGGGAACAGAAGGGTTTTCAGCAGGCTTGTCTGGGGTGTTGCTGATCCCTTCCTCCTGGCAGAACGAGCTCCCAGCCCTCCCAGTGCTGCTACAAAGCATTTTTGGGCAGCAAACCAAGCTGATCAGACACATCCAGTGCCAGGAGAGTTCCCTGGGACTGAACTCACCTTTGGTGCTATTCTGGCTGAGATGAGGTCCAGGAGTGAGAAGAACAGCAGAGCAACAAGGAGCTGCAAGGAAAAGAGGCTGCCTGTGAGTTGTGCCTGTAGGGGTGACTTGGAACTTGGCCTTTCCAGTCAGGGAACACAAAACATTTCACCAGGTGCCTTCCCAGCCTGGACCTGATGAACCACAGAGTGTTTCAGCTGCTGGGACCCCAGGTACCCCCAGCCCTCCCATGGCTCTCACTGCCCCTGGCAGGAATTCAATTCAGCCTCCAGGGATCCTGAGGTGGAAGCTGCAGTTATTTATTCCCTGTGTGCTCTCAGTGACACCAGGTCCTGGCTGGCAGCTTCTGGCTCCAGCCCAGTGCAATCAGTGGAGGAGTCAATCCCACAGGAAGAGGAGCTGCTGCCTGCAGCAAGGAAACCTCCAGAGTAAACCTGAGGTTCTGCTTCAGCACTGTCACCTGTGTCCCTCTGGCACAGGGACACTCCCCAGGCTGAGCTCTGACCCTGGCTCTTCCCTGGAAAATCAGAGCCAGACCTGCAGGGCAGCAGCCCAGCTCCCCCCTCAGCAGAGCCTTCCAGAGAATTCCCCCTGCACTGAGGTGAGAGCCTGAGCCACTTCCTGCACCAGACCTGGGGAAACCCTCAGGAAATCTCTCACTGGGAATCCCAGCACAACTTCCCAGAGCCCTAAAATGCCTGCACTGCTGTCTCACAAATGTCCTCCATCTCCTTAACTTCCCAGCCAAGTTGCCTGAGCTAAAATCCACAAGGACTGCTCCTGTTGGAGGGAGAGGGAATCCTGGCACACCATAGATTGAGCTCTCCCTCTCTGCAGGGCTCTCTCCAGCTCCAGTTTTTAAAGCAGCTGTTGAACAGCCTTCACAGATTTCCCAGGAGCCAGAGTCTGAGGTGAAAGTTAGAGCTTGGAACACCTTTGCCTCGAGGATAAGAATTTAGCAACTGGCAATTTACAGCCACTTTTTATCAACTATCCACCAGCAAGATTTGCCAACAGGGGTCACCAGGGGTGCAGCTCTATCTCAGGACAACTTCTCTCAGTTAGAGACCCCCTGTTTGTGGTTTTCAGGTGTAGGAAAGAGCAGAGGGATGAAGTGCACCCGGCCTTGCCTGCTCTGCACCAGTCCCCAGCCTCTCCAGTGCCTCTGTCCCTCGTCCTCGTGGTGGGTGCTGCAGGATGGCCCCGTGCAGGAAGGCAGCTGAGAGCCAGGGCGGGTCAGAGACAGGGAAAGCTGCTCCTGAGCAGAGGAACCTGGAAACAGAACAAACACGTCATGGGATTGCAGGTAAAAAAGGGGAAAAGTCCTGCTGTGAATGAGGAGGAAAGCGGGGACTTGGGCAAAGGTGCAAATTGTGACTGGGACAAGAAAATAAATAATTCTCTTCATGGAGACAGTTGTAAAGAAGCCAAAGTCTAGAAGCAGACAGAAGCATTCTCCAATCTCTTTTATCAGCAGAGACTCCATACTACAGAAGCATGTGATCATCACCTGCCATAACCTGCAAGGAGATTCTTACAGAAATTCCCAGTTCTGGAGAAAAGCCGCAGGGCACTGACAGTGTAGGGAGAGGCAAAGGAGGAAGCAGCCAGGGAGCAGCTTCAGCAGCCCAGATTCCCCCAATGCAGGGAGCAAAGGGTGTGGCTGCTCCTGGAATGACTCCAGACTGTGCTGAGGCTTTGCCTAACCTGGGCTCTGCCTTCAGCCCCGCCATGTGCAGAGACTCCCTTGTGCTTAGGGAAGCACTGTGACCCACACCACTCACAGGGCCAGACTCAGCCATCCTCACCCATCTGGAGTTAAGGCCCCCAGAGGAGTCTGTCTGGAGCTGTCCTGGCAGCCTCAGCCCACGAGAGCCCCGCATCCCCCAGGAGAGCAGCTCCCTGCTCCATCCCTCACACACACCTGGTGCCTGAGCTGTGCCAGCCCCTCAGCCTGGCCAGTTCTCCTGCAAGGGGAGCCCCAAAGAGCCTCTTCCACTGGGAGCAAAGTGCTGGCTCCAGCCTCGGCCACCAGAGCTGGGGACAAGGATGGAAACAGCAGCATTAGGAGTGGGGTGCTCAGTGCTTGCAGTCAGGTACAGCCAGGGACTCGGAGAAAGGGGATCTTCCCCTCTCCTCAGTGAAAAAGCCCAAGGTGTACATGCACACATCAGAAATGGGAGAAATTTCACATCCTGGAAATGCAGAGGGTCAGTTGTGTGCTCACACCATGGTGCCCTGGGACTCCTCTGCAGGAGCAGCCAGAATGAAAGAGCTGCTCCACAGGGTGATGGCCAAGCCCAACACATGCACCAAAACATGAATCCCTGTGGAAAACTGCACACAGGGAGTTACACACAGGACAGAGAATAAAACCTGGGGTCTGGGGGCATTTTGGTTGCTTGGATGTAACAACCAGCCCACACAGGGCATCAGAGACCAGCACAAGGCTCCCAGCTCCCACTCTGACACAGCCCCTGTGGCAGCACCCAGGAGCCCAGGGCTGCGATCAGTGGGACCCAGGGCTCAAAAATACCCTGGAAACACAATTTCCAAAGTCTTTGAGACATTCTGTTGAATGTTACACACTCGGATAGTGTTTAACTCTCTGAACTGGAGCTGCATTCCCCCCAGATCAGAGCACCAAAATGAGATCAGTCACCGCTGCAGAGAGGAGCACCACGGGACACTTGGTTTGACACGTGGCCAGAGCCTCGTCGACCCCGTCTGCTGCATCCTCACAGTCCAGGCTGGCACTCAGCAGGCCCTGCAAGGGGACAAGTGACAGGATGGCTCCACACATCCCTGTGTGCCGCTCCAGTCCCTCTCGCTGAGCTGTGGAAACTAATCAGAGACAACTGTAGGGGTCAGCACGGCTCAGCAAAAGCAACATCTACCAACAGCTCCTCCCCGCACAGCTTTGCTGCATTGTATTGAAATTCTGCTCCAGCACCGCCTCCTCCTGCTGCTCCCCCTCATTTTCCTGGTTCCTGCTCTTCTGGGAATTAATCAAGAGCTCTCAAAAGGAGGGTGCAAAGGAGGGGAGCTCTGGCAGGGCCAGCAGGCAGAGGACAGGAGCAGCTTTACCCTGAAGAAGTGAGCGGTGATGTCGTAGGAGAGCGCGTAGCCCCGGGAGCTGACGTTCTTCTGCAGGAACACAAAGACAGGGAAGCAAAATCAGCAAAACCATCGCTCCTTTCCCTTGGAACAGGAGTTCCTAAGAGCAATTCGGGGCTCAGCCAGCACAGAGGCACCCCCTGGGACTGCTGAGCATGAGCTGAGCTGGTGGGAGGTGGTTTGTGTGCAGGGCAGTGCCGGGGAGCTGGGCTGACAGCCCCTGCCCCAGGGTGGCAGCAGCAGATGGAGCCAGTCCTGGGGGAACAGAGGCTTCTGGCTGTGCCCAATGTGACAGCACAGCAGGGCCTGAAAGGCCAGTCAGGATAAATAAATAGAAATCAGCTCTTCGTGGAGCACAGAGCAGGGTCCTGAGGGACCTGCAAGTCAAATGACCTCCTCCCAGAAAGCTGCAGGGATGCCCCTGGATGCTTCTCAGGAGGATGAGGAGGACCTCACTCTACAGCAAAACAGTTCAAGGCCCTGGCATGAGAGAGGGATTGGAGAAGGGCTCATGCTCAGCCCCTCCCAGGCCTCCACAGAAGCACTGTAAGTTGGTCTGTGAGCCACTTCACCAAACAAAGTGACTCCCAAGGATTTGCTCTTTATACTTGCACGAATCATGGAATGATTTGGGTTGGAAGGGACCATGGGCAGGAACACCTTCCATAGACCAGGTTGGAGCAACCTGGTCTAGAACACTTCCAGGGGTGGGGCAGCCACACATTTTCTGGTTTGTTTGGATGTGACCTCCTTCCCTAAATTCAAATTTAAGGTCTTTATCTAGAGCATTTAGCAAGAAGCAATCACCATTTGGCACACAACACCTACCAGCTCAGAGTTCACAAAACAAAAAAAGCTGTCACAGTCCAGTACTGCTCTGTTCCCTTTCCAGCACGTGGTGACCAGCGTGGATGCAGGGAGCCCCAGCAGAATCCTTGGGCAGGGAAGAATGGGAGCTGAGGTTACTGCCAGGGGGAGAATCAGCCTCCCAGGAGGGTGTGTGACACCCAGGGCAGCTGGCAGCCCAGGATGGCACATGGAATAGGCACACAGCTAATTCCAGTGGGTGCCAGGGAATAAGTGTCCCTTGCACAGCTGTGCCCATGACATGCAGTGTCACTGTCACCTGCTGAGGAAGCAGAGGGGAGGACACTGCACACCCCAGCCTGCCCTGGAGGCATCCCCAGGGCTCAGGCCTGCTCTCACCTCCTGTGCAGCAGCAGCTCCTGCTGCCTCCAGAGCTGCTCTCCCAGGGCAGATCCCTGCTCTGGATCTCTGCCTGTCAGCCTCCCCTGGAGGAGCTCAAACACGAAGTGTCCCTGGGCAGCTGAGCAGCCAGGGAGCAGCTTTGGCCTGCACCTCAGCTCCAGCACCAGCTCCTGAGCAGGGGGTGGGGAAACCAGTGAGGGCCACGCACCAGGCTGCTCCCAAACCCCCTTTGCTTCTCGGAAACAACCAGAGACCAGCAAGAAAAACCCCTCTCAGCCCCCACACCTCGGCTCACAGCTCAGAGCCTCACCAACAGGGAGCCTGAGGGGATTCTTTGGTCAAGTTCCAGGACTAAACAGCCACCCCAGAGTGTGGAGTCACCTGCAGCCTGCAGAGGATCTCGGGGCTGAGCGACGTCCTCGAGGGGGCACAGGCACCCAGGTCCAGCCTGAAATGGGGACACACAAGGCACTGCCCCTGCTGGCCCAGGGGAAAGCACAGCTCAGCCCAGTCAGAGCTTCAGAGGAGCACAGAGCCCAAACACTGTGCCATAAATGAGCTGGAGCTGAGACAGGGGCTCTCCTCCAAGCTCCCTCCTGGTTCTCCAGCTCCAGCCACTGCCCCGGGGCATTGCTGCCTGTCTGGCCACACAGAGCTCAGTACAAAGTCAGCTTTAAACACACAGCCAGACAGGGCCTCTCTGTGGCTGCAGCCCCCGAGCTCTGCCACCCACACAGAGCCTGGGAGTCACCCAGGGCCACCTCCCACTGCCCCTTCAGCCAGAGCAGCAGGGAATGGCGGCCCCAGCCCCAGGAAGGGACAAATTCCCAGGGCACAGCCTCAGGGCCACCCGCAGCAAGGGCAGGCATGGCCCTGAGTACCTGTGTGAGGAGTCCAGGATGGCATTGAGGATGACTCCACAGGCCTTCTCCAGGTCTCCATCACAGCCACCAGCAGCAGAAGGTGCAGGGAGGTACCTCTGATAGATGGCCCAGTAATGGAAATCCTGTCTGCAGTGGGGAAAAGGAGGAAATCTGTGGGAATGCTGCCCTTCCCTTGATGTAGAGGGAAGCTCACACATCAAGAGTGGTGAGTGATGTGAGCTCAGATAAAAGCCCCAGGGAAATACAGACATAAGGAGTCCTCCAGCAGACCCCACCCAGCTCTGGCTTCCAGCATCAGGGAGGGTTTGTGACAAGTGGCTTGGAAGGGCTGCACATGCAGGGTGAGCCCCACAGAGCCATGGCATGGTTTGGGTTGGAAATGACCTTAAAGCCCATCCAGTCCCAGCCTGCCATGGCAGGGACACCTTCCACCAGGCCAAGCTGCTCCAAGCTGGCCTTGCTCAAGTGGAAACACACACACACCTCATTCCAGCAGTGCCTGAACTCAGGACAAACCCCAGCAGGCAACAGGCATTTGTATCCTGCAGCAACTGCTCATTTACTCCCTGATCCTCAGGGCTTTTCCCTCCTTTGGATGGGACACTCTTGGACCATTCCCTTTCAGCAGAGCCCCTTGGCCTTACCTCTCTGAAGCAGAGAGAATGTCCTTTTCAGGGCACACCTCCAGCTCCAGCAGCAGCCACTCCCTGAAAGACAGCTGGGAAAAGCCAGGATTTAGGAGCAGGGAAGCACAGCAAGGGAAATAACTTGTGCAGAGCACAAAACCCACTTCACTTCATCTCCAGACGCAATCCCATGTGGATTGAGAGGCATGAAACAAGAGACATCAACCCAAGGAAGTTCCTGTGCTGTTCCTCTTACCAAAAAATTCAAGTTAAAACCCTGCTGGCCTTCCAAACTCCATGGGATCCCATGAAGCCTGTCTCACACCCCCCACCTCTGACATTTCCAAACACACTCAGCACCCCAGGCCCGGGCACCAGGATGAACTTTTGTTATTAGAAATGAAGGCAAAATGAGCCAAGCCCCTCAGTCAGACAGGGAGAGCACCAAAGGGAGGCTGGAACACAGCCCTGGACACTGAGCCAGGCACAAGGAGCCATTCCAGGAACACCACCAACCCCTCTGCACAAACTGGTTCTAGAGGAAGTAGTTAAAAAAAGAGACTCTGTCAAATCAGAGACTTTGCAAGGGTGGCACAAAGGGAAAAGCTGGGATGGTTTGAGCCAGGCTGGCTCAGGGGAACATTGCCATTACACAAAGCACCAGAAAAGCAAGGATTTCCAGTTGTTTGCCTCTCCACCACTTCCCAGAGAGCACAGCAGGGAGCAGGGTGATGGACAGGCCTCTGCTCTGCACTTCCTGAGCTTGCCAAGCCTTTCCAAGAGGTAGGACACAAAAGCTTTACCTCTGGTTTTCTCTCTCCACCTTATCATCCCCATCAAACAACTCCCAGCCCACACGACTCAGCTGTCAGACAACTCTTCAGGTGTTCAGTTCTAACTTTCAGGCACTAACTTCTTACAAGAAGCTTTTGATCACCAATAAGGAAACTGCAAAGGGCAGATCTAAAAAAGTGAGAATTAGAGGGTGAATGTGGGTGATGGAAAAGATTCATACCTGGAATGCCTTTTCCTTCAAGAGCTCCTGGAAACCTGCCTGCCTCCACAAGCACAGGCTGGCTCTCCTGTGGTTCAGAGAGGGGCAGCACAGGGAGCTCCAGCTCAGGGCACTTTTGGCCTCCTCACACAGGAATCCCCGAGCCTCCAGGCTCAGCCGTGGCACCAGGAACTGCAGCTGGAATAAAAACAGAAACAGGAGGGCTGCAGCTGGAATAAAAACAGAAACAGGAGGGGCTGCAGCTGGAATAAAACCAGAAACAGGAGGGCTGCAGCTGGAATAAAACCAGAAACAGGAGGGCTGCAGCTGGAATAAAACCAGCAAATCCTGCAGGAGGAGCTGCAGCTGGAATAAAACCACAGTGTCTGCCCCAGACCCATCCCCAGAGCCACCTGTGCTTGTGTGCAGCTGCCCAGGGAGCAGAGGCACCCAGGGCTAAGAGGGGAGGGCACAGAGATTTATTTCTACTCTGTTTTCTTGGTGAAAGTGATGTTTGCACAGGGACCTGCAGCAGGAAGTTGGGCTGAGACCGAACTTTCTCATAAGTTACAGCACAACTTTTTTCCCTTTTACCTTTTTAATCAGGCCAGGAGGAATCAAGGCACAGAAATCTTCATGAGAGCAGGATGAAAACTTGCACATCAGGTAAGCTGCTGCTGCAGTGCAAAACCTGAGAGAGAAAAGGAAAGAACTCCATTGCCTGGTGGGTTCAACCACCTCCAAAAGCTCTGGAAATCCTCCGGGGGAGCCTTCCCAGCATCCCAAAAACCTGGGGCAGCAGGGAAGGGGGGATGCCCCACCTCACCTCAAGCAGAAGACAAATGACTCTTCTGTCCTGCACACCAGCAAGGAGCTCCAGTACTCTGAGACAGAAAGGGCCTTTCCAGGAACAGCCTGAGAGGCCCCAAAATCGGCTTCCACTGCAGGAATTAAAGCTCTGCATTCACTTAAGTGGATCACAAAAGCTGCCAGTCCTAAAATGTGAGCAGCACCCAGGGAAGGACCCTGTGAGGTAAAAAACGTGAAGAGCAGGGAAGATATTTTTGGTAACTTTGTAACATTTCACTGGTAAAATTCTTACCTTTTGTCTCTTTGTAACATTTAAAATTTTATTTGACACTGTAATGCTTCACTTGTATTATTGTAACATTTTGTTCCAAAACACCTTTCTGAAAAACCTTTTTTTGTACCAAAACACCTTTCAGAAAATACTCAGACTTAGTGAAGGAGCAGAACATTGTTTCTGATCCCCAACAGTGCAGCAAAAATCGAGCAGATGAGAGACAGCCCACAGCAGAACTGGAGGTTTCTGTAATGCAGGAACTTGAAATAATTCACTGTAAATTCAGGTTTGGGGACTCTCAAGGCTTTTTAGCCTCTCTGACAGCTAATTTCATCTATCAGCCTGTTGTTTTCACCCTTGCAATATCACAGGGTAGAGGGAATAAACCAAGCAATTCTTTAATAACAAAACCCTGCACTGCTGCAGCCCAGACAGGGGTACCTCAGCTTTATTTTTAAACTTTTACAACTGAATTATTCAACGTGGAAGCTCAGGAACGAAGCATTCTACCATTTTTCTTTTGTCTCTTCCCTAAACTTGCCTATTTTAGCTTCTGTTCAAATGTCTCAGAATGCATTAACCTTCCACAAGCAACGTTTCTGTAGGGAAAAATTCTCCTTGTGTTCCTGAGGGCAGCTTCATACTCCCTGACCAAAAGAGGGTATTTTTGGAGGGTATTTTTTTTTTTTTTTGGAGGGGTTTTTTTTTTTTGGTTTTTTTTTTTGTTTTGTTTTGTTTTGTTTTGTTTTGTTTTTGAGGGGTATTTTTTGAGGGGTATTTTTTTTGAAGGGGTATTTTTTTTGAGGTTTTTTTTTTTTTGGAGGGGTATTTTTTTTGGAAGGATATTTTTGGAGGGGTTTTTTGAGTTTTTTTAAAGGGGTGTTATTTTTGGAGGTTTTTTTTTTTGGAGGGGTATTTTTTGGAGGGTTTTTTTTTTTGAGGGATATTTTTTTTGAGGGGTATTTTTTTTTTGAGGTTTTTTTTTTTGAGGGATATTTTTTTGAAGGGGTATTTTTTGGAGGATATTTTTTTTTAGGGATATTTTTTGGAGTTTTTATGGTTTTGGAGGGATATATTTTTGGAGGGGTATTTTTTTGAGGGTATTTTCTTTTAGGGATATTTTTTGGAGTTTGTTTTTTTTTTTTTTTTGAGGGATATATTTTTGGAGGGGTATTTTTTCTTGGAGGGCAGTGAGGTCCCCCCACAGCGCAGCCCAGACAGGTCCATGGCCCCAGGTGAGGAAATGGGGCAGGATGGAATTCTGCAGGATTGCTGGCTGGAAAGCTGACCTGGTGATAAAGGAGCTGGCAGAGCCTGGCCAGGAGTGCAGGCAGGAGATTCCTGTGTCCACACATCATCTTCACCAGCAGGGAGAGGCACGGGCCCTGCCTGCAGCAGGGGAAACCACAAGCTCATTAAACCCATCCCCAGCACAGGAACAGGTAATTAAAGATGCTTAAACACCCTGGAGCTGCTCCAGGCCTGTCTGTAAACACAGCACAATTATCATTCCAGGGCTCAGAGCAAGGGGCACCCTGGGGCACCTGGGCAGAGCCCCCAGCCTCACACAATGGATGGCACTGTGGGCACCTCAAACCCTTGCTGGCATCTCCCATGGCCAAAGTGGCCTCTGGGGGGACAATAAGGACAGGAGGAGCTGCCTGGGGCACAGGTGAACAGAGGCACAGCAATAAATGGATCACAAAGCAAGAAGGAATTGCTGTGACAAGGCCCTGCTGTAAAACAGGGCAGGGAGGGATTTTCCCACCCAGATAAGAAAACCCATCCTCAGAGCAGGCCAGGTGGGAGCTGTGCTTAGACACCACTTCCTGGGACTCTGTTTGTCACAGGGAGTTTTCAGTCAGGTTTTTCACAGTGATTCAGCTCCTCCAGGGCAGAGCAGTGCAAGGGAGGGAAGGATGCTCTGGCTGCCCAGGCACAGGGAGGGCAGCTGGGAGCCCAGCCAGCTCCTCAGCACGCCCTTGTTGCCCAACAAAGTGATCTTCCACTGACATGCTGCCCATGATGTTTACAGGCTCTGCTCCAGGAGGAGGAGGAGGAGGAGGAGCTGAGCTCCAGCTCCAGGGCAGGCACTGCTGCCTCTGCCCCTCAGCCAGTCCAGAGCCCACCAGCCCCTGCCAGGGGAGGAATTCCAGCACCAAAGGGATTGGTTCCACTGCTGCCTCTGCCCCTCAGCCAGCCCAGAGCCCACCCAGAGCCCACTCAGAGCCCACCCAGCCCCTGCCAGGGCAGGAATTCCAGCACCAAAGGGATTGGCTCCACTGCCATCCCCCACCCAGAGCCCCCAGCACTTTGTGGGGTGTCCAACCCTGGCACAGAGCACAGAGAGACAAAGGCCACTGTGCTGAAGGATCTGTAACAACCAAGAAACTTGTGTTACTCGCTGCTGTGCCTCAGAGTGCATTGGTTCTGGGAGTGCAGACACTCCACCTGCACTGCCAGCCTGGCACCAGGGAACAGCCAGAGCCCCTCCTCAGCCCTGCACAGGGGCTGGAATTCTGCTATCACCCAGTTTGGGTTCTCCCACTCCCATCCTACCTGTCAGGAGGGTTGAAAGAGGAAGCAGCTAGTAGGGTTTGGCAGAATGATGTCAGCAGAAGATCAACAACCTGAAATAAAGAGCACCAGGAATAAACCTGGAATAAGCCCCACACTGCTTGTCAGGCTGCATGCCTGAGCCTGGTTTTCTGCTATGTGTGTATTACATTTCCTGACACTAAAACAAGGAAAGAAATTGGTCAATGAGATTCACTCCAAGCTGTACAGGTCTGTGACCGTGTTCACAGGGGTCTCAGGTTGAGGGAAGAGACGAGGATTTGACTCCATATTTGAGAAGACTTGATTTATTATTTTATGATATATATCACATTAAACTATACTAAAAGAATAGAAGAAAAAGTTCTCCTCAGAAGGCTGGCTAAGCTAAGAATAGAAAGGAATGAAAACAAAGGTTTGTGGCTCTGACAGAGTCCGAGCCGGCTGGGCTGTGATTGGCCATTGATTAGAAACAACCACATGAGCCCAATCCCAGATGCACCTGTTGCATTCCACAGCAGCAGATAACCATTGGTTACATTTTGTCCCTGAGGCCTCTCAGCTTCTCAGGAGGGAAAAATCCTAAGGAAAGGATTTTCCATAAAAGATGTCTGCGACACAGGTCCGCTGCCACTAAGGATGGAAAATTAAGCCCATAACAGTCCAGGAATGACCCCAGCACACAACAAACACCCAGGCAAGGCTGCTGAGGAAAGCCTTTTAGAAAATATCCCCAGATCCCATCATCCAGCAACTTCCAGGTGGTTAAAACCCAGGAATAGTCTGTGCAGGGAGAAGTGCATGTCCTGCAGACAAAGCAGCCTCTCCCACCTCCCATGCAGATGCATTTCCCTGCCCAGCCCCACCCAGCCAGCTGGCACTCACCCTCTGGGGACACCCTGCCAGCCCCGGGGCAGGCACGGCCACCTGGAGCCGGGAATTGCAAGGAGCAGCCTCGCTGTCCTCGCTGTCCTCGCTGTCCTCGCTGCCGTCACCCAGGGCAGCGCGGAGTCTGTCCGAAACCACGGCCAGCTGAGCTGCCACCTCTGCGGGGACAGGGGGACCAGGAGAGCGGGTGAGAAACCTTCACAACCCCCCACAGCAGCAAGAACAAGCAGAATACAAACCTGAATCAGTCAGAGTCAAAGGATGTCAGGAAAAGCTTTAATAAGCAAAAGATGTTGGCTGGGACACGGTGGATCAGCATCCTCAGCATTATTTTTTACCAGTACAATTACCAACACACCCCAGGAGCAGTTTTCACCAGAGGGGAAAATGCTTTCCAAAGGGGGCCCAGTCACCAGGTGAGCCCCAGGAGTGGGGCAGCAGAGATTGGTGTGGTTATCACAAAGATAAGCCCCAGATGAGGCAGGGGTACATCAGACATTCACATGTACATATTCACAGCTGGAAGGATTAGCAGCTCTGAAGGATTACCAGGTGCCAGTGGCAGCAGCTCCTGCTGTGCCTTTGGCCAGCACCAGCCACACTTTATTCAGGCAGTTTTTGGGACAGTCAATGAGAAGCAGCTCCCTCATACCTTCCCACTGAGCCTGCTCCACAACCAGAGTCCTGAGCTCAGCCAGTTCAGCCTTCAGCTGCTCCAAAGGCTCCTTGGAATGGCTGGGCTCTGCTTTGGAGTCATCTGGACAGGGAGGAGAGGAAATGCATTCAGCAATCTCTGCCTGCACTTTCTGCAGGAGAATGCAGAATTTACTTTTCCTGAAGCTTGAACCAAACCCCAAACTGTCAGGCTGCCACACACAGAGCTTTGTTTTTATACTCAGAGTGTGCTATTTAATGAATCATTTATGGGTTTATGCCTAGTTGCAAAAAGGAATTCAGTTTTTAAAGGCGAGAGGCGAAAAAGTTTTGTTTTCAGAGTTTTCTTCCCACTTCCTTTAGCTCTGCCCCTCATAGAAACATTTGCTGTCCTCAAGACTGGGGTCAGGCTCAGAATGCAGACAGACATTACAGCATGGGTACAGCATCAGCTTCTCCAGATCTCCCATGCTACTCTGCCTTCTTGTTTAAGAGAAGGAATAAAAGGAAATTCCTTTTCCCACTAGAAAGAGATGCCAGCAGTGACTGCCACAGCCCCAAACCCCCTAGAGTTTGTTAGGCAGGAACAGCTCCTTGTACAGGGGCCAGCAGCAAGACCAGCAAACAACAAAGCAAACAAATAAAAACCAGATAACAAATAACAATATCAATTGGCATTGATACTGGCTGTAAAATGAGGTGTTGGAGCCCACTGACAGCAGTGTGAGCAGGATGAGCACTGACAGCAGGGGCTGGGGCTGCCCAGAGCTCAGCCCTGCCCTGTGCGCTGAACCCGGGATGGGGCAGGGCACAGGGACAGGGTCAGAGCTCAGGGCACAGCAGGGGACAGGGCTCAGGCTGCTCAGGAGGGCGGCACAGGGCCCAGGCAGTGCCACCAGAGCCCAGCGGCAGCGCGGGGACCCTGAGGGGATGGCTGCCGGGATCCTGAGGGCCCATCCCAGCAACAAGGATCCATCCCAGCAACCAGGGATCCATCCCAGCAACAGAGATCCATCCCAGCAACAAGGGATCCATCCCATCCCAGCAGGGATCCATCCCAGCAACAAGGGATCCATCCCATCCCAGCAGCAAGGGATCCATCCCATCCCATCCCAGCAACAAGGGATCCATCCCATCCCATCCCATCCCATCCCACCCCACCCCACCCCATCCCATCCCATCCTGGCAGGGATCCACCCCATCCCATCCCATCCCATCCCATCCCATCCCATCCCATCCCATCCCATCCCATCCCATCCCACCCCATCCCATCCCACCCCATCCCATCCCATCCCATCCCATCCCATCCCATCCCATCCCACCCCATCCCATCCCATCCCATCCCACCCCATCCCATCCCATCCCACCCCATCCCATCCCATCCCATCCCATCCCATCCCACCCCATCCCATCCCATCCCACCCCATCCCATCCCATCCCATCCCATCCCATCCCACCCCATTCCATCCCATCCCATCCCAGCCCATCCCATCCCATCCCATCCCATCCCAGCCCATCCCGCTGCACATCTGCAGTGCCCGGGGCTGGCTCTGCCACGCCTCTGCAGCCACAGCATCCCCAGGAAGCCCCAGCAGGGCTTGGCCACACATTGATCTCAAAATCAGAGCATGAATCTGTAAATTCTCCCCACCACGCTCTGGGAACCCTCCCTGCAGCCCAGCCTGACCTTTGCACTGTGTGCAAACCCTTAGAAGGTGTGTTTGAAGCACCCACTTGCTGACAGGAACAGCAGAACTCATTAAATATCCTCATTAAATACCCTCATTAAATACCCTCATTAAATTTCCTCATTAAATATCCATAGTCCTGCCCAGTAAAGCTGCAGTGCTGGGGCCCGGGCTCACCTCCCACCCAAACATGTGCAAAGCAGGAGCTGCAATCCTTTCCCAGCCCCTCCTGCCCCCCAGATCTCCCTAATCCCCTCTCAGAAGAGGATGCCAGGCAGCACAAGGCAGCACAAGTGTCATTGCCCAGGGGATCAGCACAGCAGGCTCCCAGCACAGCAATCCCCAGCCCAGGCTGCAGTGCTGATTCATGGAAAGGTCTTGGGGGTGGAATTCAGCCAGCTCAGGCTCAGGCAGCATCTGCAGCCTCAGCACAGCACAGGGCTCCCAGGCACTGCAAAAATCCCACCCAGGCAGGGCTGGCAGAAAAATTCATTGCAGGAGTAAGAATTGAACACCTCAATACAACATTAACACTTATTTATATGGATTAAATACCTATTCAGCCATAAATCTTTGAAAATGTTCAATTCAGGAGGGCAGCAGTGGAAAAATTACCATTTCACATTGATCTATAGTAAATGTTGCATTTTTTACCTTGTAAGACCTTCTCTTTCATGACATGACAGGCTTGCAGGTATGTGGAGTACAAGTTTGAAGGTATTTTGTCAGCTCTGTGAAAAAGAAGAGATTTATTACCCTGCATAACCACAAACTGCCTTTATTAAATAAGCACAAACAACAGCCCTTCTGTGAAATGTAATTAGAGGGACTCTGAAGCATAAAGAGCATCTGAAGCATTTTTAATCATCTGACATGGGGGGCAGAGATTTCTACCCAGAGCTCTCACAGCAAGCATTGCACACATGTAGCACACACAAACCCTGTACTGTACATGCCATTAATTAATCTTTTCATGCCTGTTTCATATCTAGTTGATGTCCAGGATCCCATAAGAGTGTGAGCTGTGAGATGCAGCACTCACAGATGTAAAACATGAACGTGCTGAGGCCAAGGTGTGACCTCCCCTCTGCGGGGCAGGCACTCAGTGCTAAGAGCACTCCCAGGAGGCTCCCCAGAACTCAGCTGCTTCCCCCACTACTTTAATTTCACTAAATGATCCAGCCTTTAATTTTAGAGCCAGACTGGAATGACAAGGCAGGGCCAAGCACCTCATTTGCAGGCAGTGCTGCAAACATTCTTCCTTCATGAGAGGTTACAGAGGAACTACTGGATGTAAACTAAAGCTGCTCCTGCAGTGCAGAAAAGCACTTTGAAACATGCAGGCAGGGCAAGCTGGAGTCCTGAGAGGGGCTGTGTCCTCCTGAGGCATCACCCTGCTGCCCCTTGAGCATTAGCAGACATTTCAGTCTCATCTTTCACTCCCCCTTTATCCCCTCCCAAAGAGCCTTTCACAGAGGGAGCTCCTGTTCCTGGGGAAATTTTACATTCAGCTGTGTCCTTCAAGATTTACATAAAAATGTGCCTGGCCTGGAGCCAGAAGGGCTCCCAAATAATTGTTTCAGTGGCCAGAGGACTGATTACACACCTGAAGACTTCACAGACAAACTCCTCCATGCACAACCTGCAAGCCATCAAGCCCTGCCAAGAGGTTGGCTGTAACCAAGGTGTCAAAGCCTCTGATAATCTGATATCAAATGTCCCCCAAAAAAAAGCCCAGCAGCACAGAAAACAACACTGGGATGTGTGAATACCTCTTCAAGGAGTCTATAAAAGCCATTCGTCCATCTGGGGCTTTTGGGAGCTGCAAGAGAGGAAAAGGCAGGGCAGGGGCAAATTATCTGTGTACAAACACACAGCTGATGGGAGGGGAGAGGAAAAAGCCAAATACTGACCACACGGGGCCTGAGCAGAGCTGGAAGGAACCAGGAAGTGTAATATGGGCGTCTGAAAATGCTGAGAAAATAAAGAGAGCAAAGCTTTAACCATGCCAAAGGTCCAAAGGGCCATCTCCACACCTCAGGAGCTAATTTGGCTCCTGCAAATACAACATGCTCATGGTAATGTGCATAACCACAGACAAAGCAGGTTCAGATTAGCCAATGGTTTTAAATTTATTTCATTTTGCTTTTTATTGTAATAATTTTGGACTTCTTTTGCACAGGGGAATGTGCGTTTTCACTCTCCCCACAAATGTCCTCTATTGAGATGACTCCTCAGGAAGTGGGAACAGCTTCCCCAAACCTCCCTTGCTCACATCCTCAATTTTTCTTGTTTCCTTATTTTGATTCAGACTTGGCTTCTACAATTATTGTTGCTGTTGTTATTATGATTCCAGCTAACCCCAGGGGGAGCTGAGAAGCACACAGTACCTGGCTTCTATCACAGAGGTTGGGATCTTCCTGGTGCTCTCAAATATCTGAAGGGCCTTTTCCACATCACGGAGAGCCTGGGCCTGGGGCTGCCTCACAGGGGAGGAAGATGTGAGAAACCAAGGGTGATGATGAACTTACCCTTTCTGCTCTAAATGTGCTGTATTGTGATTCTATTTCAGTTGTACATGTGGAATTAGGACACACCATCTCCACTTCCAGCCTGTGCCTGCAGGCAGAGGCACTGACACCCCGGGTTTCTCTCCTTTGAGTTGTAACACACCTCAAGCTGCAACAAGTTTCTCAGCTGACAACCAGACCAGACTTGGAAAAATTAAATTAAATCCTCACTTATGCCTGTGAGTTCATCACAGGACTGGGTTTCTTGTATTATATTCAGCTCCCCTGCCTACAGCCTGTATTTAATGTAATCATGTAAGTGAGGCCTCTTCCTCTGATCCAAATGTAGGAAGGAATAATAAAGCCAAACACTTCCTTATAAATTATTGTTGCTACCCAAAATTTATCATGAACCACAGAGTGTAGAATCCACCCCCAAATCTCCTTTCAATACCCACACTTTGGTCCCACACCACAGGGATGGAGTGCTCCACTGAAAAAAATCAAGATATCTGTAAAATGTGACTCCATGAAAACTGGAGAGATCCTGCATTGAAGGCCACCAAAACCTCTGGCTCAAAGCTGGAGGCTTGGCAGCACACTCAGCCTTGGAGTGGCAGGAGGGTTGATAACCTCAGTGCTTTTCCAGAGGGAAAGGGATGAGTGATGAGAAACCTGAGACAGAGCAGCATTACCTGCATGGCCTCCTCGGGGGCAGAGAGGTCTTCATAGAGCCCCATGTCCTCTATGGCCACCTGGGGAGGTCAGAGGTGCAGGTGGTCACAGCCTGCAGGGGGGACAGAGCCACAAAGAGCCCTTGCCCAAGCTGTGCTGACCTGGAGGTCGGCCAGGCGCGTCTTGGCCAGGCTGATGTAGTCCAGGAGCAGCGAGCGGTGCTTGCTGGGCACACACGGGGGGAACATGATGTGCACCTGCAGGGGGAGAGCCACAGCCAGCTCTGCCATTGCCAGGCAAAATTCCAACTCATTCTGACTCATTCACCTCTAATTCTCCCCAAAGAAGGTGTTATTGCTGGGTTAAGGATAGATCATTTTCATGGCAACTGACATGATTCTTCCCAACTACAAACAAACAAAAATCTTCAGTGAAGGGCTCAAACTCAACTCCATGAAAGGAATTCTCCCATCAAAAAAAATAATCCCGTCCTTCCTTATTGCAGGAAGAAAGGGGTTTGAATAATGAACCAGAAGTAATGCAATCGCTGTAACAACATTTCTAATGAGCTGAACCTACTGAAAGGCACAAGGACAGTGACTCTGGACCTAAAACATCTCAGTCAGCACCTGCTCACCTTCAGGTATGGGGCAGCTTCAAAGGGCACCAGCTCTGACAGGAACTCCAAGAGGAAGACCAGAGATTTCTTACTGCTCCCGTGGTGGCCACCAGCATTCCCAAAGGAAGCCTGGATCAGGGGAACATGGCAAGGCAGCCTTTCAGTGTGGAGAGAATCCTCATCCAAGCAGTGCCACAACCCAGCACTCCAACCCCAAACATCCCATTTCTGTCAGGAGAACCTTTCTGGAGAAAAGTCTCCAGAGAAAGTTCATAGAATCATGGAATGGTTTGGGTGGAAGAGACCTTAAAGACCATTTAGATCCAATCCCCTTCCATACCTCCCACTGTCCCAGGCTGCTCCAACCCCTGTCCAGCCTGGCCTTGGGCACTGCCAGGGATCCAGGGGCAGCCCCAGCTGCTCTGGGCACCTGTGCCAGGGCCTGCCCACCCTCCCAGCCAGGAATTCCTTCCCAATATCCCATCCATTCCTGCCATTGGCAGTGGGAGCCATTCCCTGTGTCCTGTCCCTCCATCCCTTGTCCCCGGTCCCTCCCCAGCTCTCCTGGAGCCCCTTTAGGGGCTCTGAGCTCTCCCTGGAGCTTCTCCTCTCCAGGGGAGCACCCCCAGCTCTGCCAGGCTGGCTCCAGAGCAGAGGGGCTCCTTTGGATCATGGTGATTTACAGAAGCCTCTGTGAAAGTTTGCTGCCATGAGAACACCCAAACAAGGCACCTTTGAGATGCACCAGAAGATTGATATTCATGAGGGAACCACAAATCTGCAGGGTTCTACACAGGTTTATCTGGGCATTCTAAGGAAAACAACCAGTCTGGGGCTACAAGAACACAACCAGTTTACCTTCTGATACCTCCTGGACACTCTATCAGCCAAAGCTGAGCTTAGATTTGCAAACTCACACAAAGGAATTTCCAGGTTGAATTTGCCTGGAGATTTGCATCCCTAAAATACCCACCTGGCTTAGTTAAAAGCAACAAGCAATTATCTGTAAGGTCAAACACAGCAATTACAGCTGCATGCAAACCTCCAGGAAACAGGAATGCTTCCTCTGCCATAACCCCCAACTTATGCAATAACAACAGTGCTGCTTATCAAGACACTGACACCCATCCAAGGGGATGATAATAACAGGAATTACATGTCTGCATTCCTAGCAAATAACTGGAACAGGCAAGGTGGACTTAAAAGATGAAAGGAGGGAAAACTGGGGAAAACCAAATAAATTTGTTCTTTGCAGACACAAAGGCAGTAATAAATATTCAATCATTCCTAATATCAATACAATCCCTTGTACTTTACTTTTTTATTTTTCTTCCCCTTTCTCATTCCTGTCTATCCTGTCTGGGACAAGGCTCTCTCCACACAGCAGAACATTCCTTATGCACAGGTTGCCTGACACAATTAAAACAAAGCTCCCCAGCCAGGCCTCACTGAGTCTCACCTTAAACCACTCAGAGTAAGGCATGAAGACAGCAGGGCCCTCCAGAGCAGCCTGACGAGCAATCAGGAAGGCAGTGATCATATTTTCCATGTCATAATTCCCAAAGGCCTTGAGCAGGAGATGGCTCAGGAGATCTAGGAACATAAAACAATAACCTCACACTTTGCTCCTGACAACAGTGCTGTGTATTCTGCAGAAAATGAAGAAAAATATCTGAGATAAAAACATGAGGCAGGACATGTACTGCAGCCTGAAGGACCTCTGGGGCCTGATTTTATTTTTTTCTGCACTTTCAACTGTCAAACACACTTGGATTCCCTGCAGAGAGTCCAGCACTGGGATAATTAGTAAGGAATTCTCACAAACAAGCTCTGCTAGCAAAGGTGAGCTAGAATTAAGGTTCAGTAATCACTATGCCAATTAATGATGGAGGTAATTATCAAACCACCTCCCTGGGCTGTACACAGAGTTAGAGAAGTGGCAGGCACGAGGCCTGGCATTCCCATCACCACAGACATGGGGAGTCTGGTGGAGAAGCAGATGTCCTGTGCTGCTGCTGCTTTTCCCTTGCAGGAGCCCCTGTGCTGACCCCTGCTCCCCCCAGCAGCAGGGGCACACCCAGGCTGGCAGGGCCCACCTACCCTTGAAGAGCTGCCCAGCCTCAGCCTGGCACACCACCAGCGTGGACACACAGGACAGCACGTGCTGCCAGTTCACCTCGTGGGTCTCCAGCACCTGCTGCAGCTGGCAGATGGATTCCTTCACACTGAATGCCACCAGCAGCTGGGGGAGGGAGGGCAATTCCTGTTAGCTGGGACATACGGCCGCAAGAAAGAGGGGAATACACACAAGATTGACAGGCTTCTCTGAGACTTTATCAGGCTGTCCTGCAGCTTTTGGATCTGCTTCCCAGGCCCAAATGTCAGCCTGGACTGGAACCAGCACCAGCTACAATAAACAGTAAAATTCCCATTCTTTCAGAACTCATGTCTTACTCTGTACCAGTGAAAATTCACATCTCCACATTCACTGTAGCAGTGAGAATTCACATCTCCAATCAGCATCTTTGTTCTCATTAATTGCTTTGCACTAGCAAAAACCACTGTTGTTCTTTTCCTTCATGCTTCCTCCTCCCAGAGCTTCTGGTGACTGGTTTGGATGCTGCAACTGGACAATGTTGCACTAATTTCCAATAATCTGATGTCAGGTTTTCCAGTGGAAATAAACCCAACATAACACAGTTCTCTGGGTGACACCAGGCAGAGGTACCTTGCGATACAGAGCTGTAAGCAGGGGAGAAGTCCTGGTAAAGCTCCACTCCTTCTGCATCTGGATGGCATCAGACACTGCACCCACAGAAAGAAAACAGCAGCAGGTTTTACAGCACCCAAACACACAGGCTTCCCTCTAAAAACTGCCCAGTGGAATTCTGTCTCCCACCAGTCCTTGGAACACTGGCTGTGGCACAGGGACTGGGCCATTCCTTCATGGCTCTGTCACCCCTGAGCTGTTTCTGTGATCCCACCTGCGTAGGCTGACATGGCACATGCACAGAGAATCAGCAAGGAATCAGCTTTTCCCTCATTAACCTCTTTCATCTGGGAGCCAGCAATGACACAGCTCTCCCACACAACAGACGAGCAGCTCCAGCTCACAGCTCCTGGGGACTGCACAGTAGATTTCATAGCTCAAACATATTTCTTCCCAAAAATATCAAGCTTCACAATTACTGATCCAGGATTAGAACCTTCCTGCCCAAAATTTTTTCCTGAACTATGACCCTCAGGTGATTTTTTTTGCCTGATTTGGCACTCTGCCTATACAGAGCCCAGGAAGGAGCTGAGAAGCCTGGAGGCTGCTCTGGCTCTGGATCCTCCAGGCTGGGCCCCACTCAGTGTGGGACAGAGCTCTGGACACATCTGGGAACACCTGGAGACACCTGGAGACCCCTGTCCCTGGCCATTCCCACCTTTCAGCACAGGATTGTAGGTGAGAACCTCAGTCAGGGTGTGTCTGAAAAACTGCCTCAAGGAATCTGGGTGAGCCACACTTCCATAAAGGGGCACGTTGAACACATTCAGCCTGCAAAGGACAAGGAGATACCAGAAAGTGTCAGGTGATCAGCCAGGCACTGATTCACTGTTATCAGCCAGGTACTGATAAATATGATCCACCAGCTGCTGATGAAACAGGAACAGCCAGGTGCAGCTCAGGGGGAATGACTGATTTTTATCCTACATCCATCTTCTCAAATTGACACAAATATATACTTTTTGGTATGTATTAAAAAAAAAAACCCAAAACAATGAATGGTTACTCAGCACTCTGTAGCCATCAGATTAAATGTGAGTCTGAGGGGTATCCCTGCATGGGGCTGAAGGTGACATGTACAAAGCAGTTAAATGAAACAAGTTTGGAAGCAGGGATTTGAGGTGATTTCACCTTCCAGGCGTTTCTGCTCAGAAGCAGTGAGGAAACCTGATGGGGAATTTCTGGCATGACAAAAGGGAGGTCCAGGGTTGGCTCCGGCACTGCCAGAATCCACTTTCCTACCTGGCCCTTATCTTTTTTACAAGCACTTTTGTCTGCACATATTTTATTAGAGGAGAATACCAAGCACAAATAGCACTGGGAGAGGTGGGGGTGTGTGTAAATAAGTAAAAAAAGCCCCACAGCATTGCTCCTATTTCAGTAAGAAGTGCAACAATGGATACAAACCTCCCCCTGACACTGTTTGGAACGTTTCTTACCAGAACCTCACAGCTTGCACCATGGAAACATCTTCTTGCTTCTCTTTACCGACAGCATCAAGCACCCCTGGACCCCAAAACACACAAAAACCCAATGAGAAAAGAACTATGACAAAAAAGAACTGTGTAAACCCCACATGGGAATTAACGGGAATCAGCAATTTGTGCCCCTTTGCAAAGGTGACCTGGCTAGGGAAATGTGCAGAAGCCACTCAGCAGTGCTAAATTCTTACCAGATTTTCTCCAAAGTGACACAGGGACTCAGAAACTATTACCACTGACCTTGAACCAATTTAAAACCATTCCCAAGAACATGCTAATAATGAAGCCATCTAAAAACGCATGTAAATCAGGATTTCATTTCCAAACCCAGCCCCAGTGAGTGTGAGCACCGTGCAGCCTGTCTGGAGGCAGGGATTTGCACAAGCTGAATTAAGCACCCTGCAACCCCCGGTCCAGACAAAGGGCAGGCTGGGGGAGGGCCACGCGTTTGTAATGTGCCATTTGCATGGCAGGAATTCCTTTAAAAGCTCCATCTGCCCCAAAAGGACGGGTAGAGATCAAACAGGTTGGCAGCTTGCGCAGCGCGTTGTCTTGGCGATGATCAGCCCACACCTCTCCGAGCCCACAGACTGGGAAAGCCTTTGCTTTGCAGTTTGCTGCAGCAGCACTTCTGCTTTGTGCCACCCCGCCTTGGAAACCCTCCTCTTTCAACTGTTAAAGGAGCTTGGTTTGTGTATTCAAACCATTTCGTTAAGGAAAAAAAAAAAACCCGAAAAGAAAATGTACTGAGCAGGGGCAGCGAAGCAGACATCCCTCACATGCCACCAGAGCTTTAGGATGTAACACTCTCCTCTCCTGCTGAGGAATACTTTAAGGTTAAGTAGGGGAGAATAAAGCAAAGGAGATAAACTCAGCTTATCTTCAGGCCCAGCAGTTCAGCACTGCCAGATCATTACAGTGAACACATTGCTCCCATGCTACTGCCAGCCTGTCCTTCTTCCCCTGGGAAGGTCTTTACTAATAGGGAATTCTTTTGCATTAAAAACCCTAATGTTCTCCAGAGATTAATGAAGTGGGACCCCTCAGAGGTGACCCAAAAGTATGGACTAATAAAATATCTTACATAAACCTGCTGGAATGCATTTTGCAGGCACACAGGCTGCGCAAACGGGAAGGGCAAATGAAGAGCAGGATGCAGACTCCTGTCTGCCTGCCAACAGCCTGCTCCTCCTCCTCCCCCAAAATCACTACTCCTCTGCTCAGAAGGGTTGGTTTTCAACTCTTAAAGGGCCACCTGAGATTGGATTCATGCATATTAAATAATAAAGCACTTGCAGCTTTCTCTTTTTAGAAGAACTCGCAAGGTCTGTGAGCATCTCAGTGTACAGACAGTGCTCCCTGTGAGACCTGGGGCAGGGGATGGGGCTGGCAGTGCCCATGGGGATGGAGGGAGGTGCCCTGGCCTGGATGGGGTCACCTTAGCAGCCTCTGCAGCAGCACGAGCGGGAAAGGAGCCAGCAGGGAAAGCAGGAATCGCTGTCACTAAGGAGACAGGAGTGACAGCAGCTGCACTGGCAGGTGACACCAGCCAGGGGTGTGTAAGGGACAGCCGCAGGTACAGCATCTCCCCGTGAGGATCAGCTGTGACACAGGACAAAAATAACCCCATGTGAGTGAGTTTAGCCTTTCTGCATCAGGATTTGCTGGTAAATCAGGAGCTGCTGCACTGAGCTCTCAGCAGAGGCAGCAGGGCAGCTCAGGCCAGGGCAGGCACGTTGCAGTTCATGAACACTGGTGTTTAAAGACTCCACACCTACACCAGATGTCTTGGCTCAGAATAAAAATAGAGGTTTCAGAAAACATTGGTCTGCAAATCCAAACAGTGAGTCAGCAAAAGGACTCAATGCTGTCACCTCAAATTCTAATTTACTCGGCAGAAAAAAATAAATCTAAGCAGCAAAGCTGATCCTGGCCTAACCTCTATGCTCCACCTGCTTCCAAGCAAACCTGTTAAAAATCAGCAAATGGGGTCAGGTATCTATATCATGTTACAGTTGAGAGCAGAACAAAAAGTAGCATAAAAGGCAAGAAATTATCTGCAGTGTCTGGAGACACTTCAGGAGAACGACAGGGAAAGCAGAGGCAAATAAAATCAGTGACATAAATATTATGCACAACAGCACAGACAAAGCAGCCAGGCAAAGGATTTCTCCTTAGGGATTCAGCAGTGAGCAAGGAATAGAAGTCTTGGAGCCAGCAGTGGCTGCACAAAGCTGGGATCACAGCAATACTCACATGCCAGCATCCTCTGTAAGACAGCACGGCAGATCTGTTCAAAATTGACAAATTAATGGATTTAGAGTTTCAAAGGGCTGCAGTTCAATGCAGAAAAAGTAGATTGACTCAAAGAGTTTTGTCCCTCTTAAAGCTTCACTTTGACCTTAGGCTGTGCAATAGAACAGATAAAATAGACAGAAGGGCAGCACTTTCCAACCTTACAGCATTCCATGTCTCATATTCAAATGGAACACCCAAGCAACCCAGGTGAAAGGGAGTTTAAAAAACCCTTGATGTGCCACCTTGGAGCAATTCTCCATACATAAAAATCTCAATTCTGGTTTCACCATTTCCCCCACTCCTGCACCTGTACCAGCACCCTCTCCTTGCAGCTCCCCAGCCCTGAATTGTTTGTACTCAGCAAGAGCCAGAGATCAATGGAATTGCTTTATTAAAGCACCATTTGCAGCCAGGTTCATTTGTCCTTACGTAGGCAACCTTCTGGAATTCCACCTTCCTTCCCAGCTCTGAAGGCTGCTCAAAGCCATTCTGAACAAACACGATGGCAAAGTCTGCAGACCAAGAAAAAAATTGGTGTTTCAGCATCCCCTCTGCACACAGGTCACCTGCTCCTTCCCCTCCCACCTGTCCCAACAGGCTCCACTAACAGCAATCATTTACTGTCCTGGAGTAAAATTATTCCCAGGAGAAAGAATCCAGAACTTCAAGGATTATAAAGTCTAAAGGATTTGCAGTTGTGCTCCATGACCTCTGCAGAACTCAGAGGGGCTGTACTTGACCAGCTGCACTGGTCCACACTCAGACACTGGAGAGATGTTTTCCTAACCAAACTAAGAAAATAAACAATAGAAATGGACAGGGGAGAAATGGAACTCTGAAATATTTCTGTCCCAAAATCTCTCTGGGATTCTGCAGGGTGTCACAGTGCCAGTGTGTCATCCCTGAACCACACCCCTCACTATTACACTTTCTTGAGTTACCTTGACTCTAAGGGATGGAAAAACTCAAACCAATCATTTTTTAACAGGAGAGAATTTGTTAAATTTGCTAAACATATAAAAAAATATATATTCCCCAGAGAAATGAGGTTAGGAAACACAAAGTGAGGCCCTGCATGGTTCCACCTCTGAGGTTCTGCCCTGCACCCAGCCCAGGGCCTTGCCTGAGAGAATCCTCTGTGCCAGCTCCATGTCCCCACAGGAGATGTCCCCAGCCTGCTCACAGAGGCCACAGAGGCTGCTGCAGAGCCACTCCACTGCTGCTGGGCCTGCTGGGCTCCTGCAACACAAAAGCACCTTCAGTTCAAGCCCTCCTGCTTTCTGTAAGGCTTGGCTGTCTCCACCTGTGCCCTCTGCCCTAAATCTGCCACTTCCTTTATTTAATTTGGACCAGCACATTTGCTTTACAGTTGCTTTTTATATTATTTGCTTTATAAAAAGGCCCCACAACACACACACCTATGCAAAGGAAAAATGTGGGTGAAATTGTGCATCCAAGTATTTCCTCACCCCTGACATGAAAGTTTCCATTGGGAAACCTCTGCTAGAAGAATTTCAATTCCAATTTCTAAGACACTCAGATATAAATGCTTCAAAAAAGAAATTAAATTCTTAATCTATGCCTTTGGTTCCCTTGAATTGCTTTCATTGTGAACAGACAAGTGAACCAATATCAGAACCTAGAAAATCACTGGGACACAATAAGGGGACAACCTGAACTTCACAAATGGGTGAGTTGTTAGCTCTGGATCATGGAATAATGGAATGGTTTGGCTTCAAAGGGACCTTCATGTTCACCTTGTTTCACCCCCTGCTTGGGCAGGGACACCTTTCACTAGAGCAGGTTGCTCCAAGCCCTGCCCAGCTTGGCCTTGGACACTTGTTGGGGGGCAAAAAATAGAAAACCAAAATTCTAAGACCAACAATTCTCTGGAGATTAACTCTGCCAGACCAAAAAGGTGTAAGATTTGGTGAAGATAGAAGCACCCACCTTCTGCAGAGCAAGACTTTTGCAAGTCCAGTTGGTGGCCACCAAGGAGCCACTGCACTGAACTGGGCTCATTAGCCCAGAGTAACCCCCGAGCCCAGAGCAGCTCCTAAATCCTGCTAATCTGATCCCTGGCCAGCACCTGACCATATCCTCACTCCAGAATACTCATGACTAATCTCTGATTATGTCCCAATAGGCTTTAGGGGATCAGCTACATCTGCAGCCCCCCAGGGCCCTGCTCACCTGTCCAGCAGCTCTGCCAGGCCCACGATGTCACTGCTGTGCAGGTGCCACACGGCCTCCAGCACCAGGGGCTCCTGAGGACATGGCAGCAGCAGGTCACAGCCTGCACTGGGCACTCAGCATTTGGTTATTGCACATGGTACATGAGAAATAAAGCTGAATTCTGTTTATTCCAACCATCCAGCATTAAAATTGACAACACAGCAAATACCTGATGATGAGAGATTGTATTTTCTAGAGATTTTGGGAGGTTTAGGGTTGTAGATGCATCATCATTTAAATTTTTTGTGGACAAGTAATGAATATATTCATCTTTCCCCTCTGGAATAATGGTGATTCTGCAGATTTAAAGGAGCAGGGATACCCCAGGAAACAGGTAACATGACTCAGGTTCAGGTTTTGCTGATGCAGATCCAGATCCAGATTTGAGAATTGTCTTTTAGTCTATTAACTGCTTATTAGTCCCTGTGGAACAAGATTGTCACTCTCAAGTCCATATCCCAGCAGAGCTGGGATTGCAAGAGACTGCAAGGAGAGACTCTGCAATCATGCAGGCAGAAAGGCTGATGGACACAAAGGGAAAATGAACAAAAATCTGCACCAGGCACCACTCCTGTGTGGGTGTACTTGCTGCCCTGTGACATCCCTTCCAGCCCAGAACAGCACATCCAGGGGAGTCCTGAGCCAGCAAAGCAGCCCTGCAGGGTGCACCTGGCAGGGGAAAGGTGCAGCAGCAGCAGCTTCTGATCATTCCAGGCACAACCAAAGCCTCCACAAAACCTCCCTACCTTGAGAAGGAAGAGGCATTTGGGAGCCTTGGGCAGAGGGAAAAGCCAAAGCCCCAGGAGCTTTCTGCCATGACCAGCAGCTGCCTCTCACCCTGACCCCAAACTCGCCCACATTCTTTGTCTTCACAACCTAATTCTCACTGTAACACCCTCAGTTGCAGATATCTCTGCCTTATCCCATGTCTGCCCCAGGACCAGGAGATCCTAATCAGCCTGTGAAACACACAGGTTCTATTTTCAGCTCAGCAGAGGATATCTGAGACCAGAGCACAGCCCTTTATCTGGGCAGATCAGCCTTTCCTCCTTCCCCATGGGAGCAGTGAGGAATCAGAGCCCTCCCACTCATAAAAAGCCCTTGACTCCACTCACAGCACCACTTGTCTCCACAAAATACACCCAAGTGAAATCAAGACATCCCATCTGTGAGGCAGCACAAGCTGTTATCTGCTATCTGGTTTCTTCCTCTGTGCCCTCACTTTGCCTTATCACCATTCCCAGGTAAACAAAGCGGAGAGCCAGGATGCCAAAGACACTTGGAATGTTGCTGGCAAAGCACACGAGGGCTCTGGGACTGTGTCACCCCACAGTCAGCTGGGAGTTTCTGCACTGGACCCCAAAAGCAGCACCTGGTCACCACAGTGCTGTCAATGACCCTTTTGTGGCAGTTCCCAATGATTCAAATCATTCCAAACCTCCACTGAGTTGAGAAAGCAAATCCCACTGCAGACACAAGGAAGTTCCCACTGAACTTGCTTTAAAATAAACAGAACAACCAAAAAACTCCCACCATGTGTAATTCAGCTCATGCTTTTGGAAGGTCAGGAAAACCAGTCATTCTCAGGAATTCAGAGATGCCACATCCCATGGATGAATCCTCATGGTGTGTAACACCACAGTGCTTCTCCATGAGCTCTCACCTTCATTTTCCACATTTCCTGGCAGAAGAGGGAGTGACAGAACATGTTGTTGGCCAGCAAATCCTTCACAGTCTGAAGCAAGCAGGTCAACCTCTTCTGGCATCGCCCCGGAAATGAAGCAGAAATAATTCCCTTTGTGAATAACACACTCCCAGAAAAACAATTTGTTGCTTTGCTCTGTTTGCTGCTTTTTAAAGGGTCAAATGATGGAGGGAACTCAGGGGAAAGGCCTAAACTTCTCTTCTTATTTATCTTGTACTTCTGCAAGCAAATCAAGCACCTCAGTGAATAACCGTCCACTCGTGTTTGGGGCTTAATCAGAGCAGATGAACTGGGCTTAAAGTGAAACCTAGCAGTGCTGTTTCATTGCTAAATTAAAGATAAAGCTTTTCCCTTACTCTCTGGTCGGAGTTCAGCAGTGGGACTCTGGAGGGGCTGGCAGGATCCTGGCAGATCCGCTCCACGTTGGCCACGGCATTTTTGGCTGCCAAGGTCGCTGTGGGCACACCCAGCTTTGAGGCCTGTTCCTGCAGAACAGAGACTAAACAGCAAAGCACAAGACTGTCATCACCAGGCAAGCAAGAAACAAGACCAGAACAATAAAAGAAAGTAAAACTGGGGTCGCACATAAAGGCAAAAACTGAATATTGAGGAAGGGTTCTTCCCCACATCTGGCCTGGTAGGTGCTCACCTATAAATGACTCTGGTGACACTCCCCGGTGCTCTGCCCCATCCTGGACACCTGGCTTGGCTGACTCTCCCACCTGGAACACAAATAAACCCTTAGAACTCTTAGATGTCTGTCACACACATTTCCAAACCTATCCCTGCACTGTGGGAGCAACTGAAGTGAATTAACACAGAGCTCCCAGGTGGGAGTGGAAAAGCACAGATTTCACCTTACCAGAAATGTGTGTTTAGTTATTGTCAGTTTATTCATAAAAAAGGAGATACAGGTCAAAGTTCCTCATCCCCAGGGACCAAACAGCTCAGCAGCAGCACCAGGAGCAGAATTTCTATAATCCTTATCTTTCTGTGAAGCCATGTGGCCATAAATATTTGATGAAACATGTCCAAATGTTGGATCATTTTCTAGTTAAATCCCCTTTTTCTTTTTATGAAGGGAAATATTCTCAAGAGAAAGACAGATCCTGAACTGTGGGAGATATTTGCATTATCTGTTGTAACTGTAAAATCAGTGTGTGAGGAGAGGGAGAACACAGCTGAATCAGAACAGTGGATCAGGATAAGGCTGTCATGAGGACAGTCATTTCAGCCAGACGTGGTTGGTAATTCAGAGGAAAGCCAAGTCTCTTCTGAATTGTCTTCCCTAGATTCACAAGAAGCCAGTTCTGACTCAAAGGAAAATGTGCTGGATTTCCCTTTGTCCCAAACCATGCTAAACCATTTTTAGCCTGTAAAACATTGATGGAGAAGGGTTAACAATCCCATTTCTGTGACATAGAGCTTTCAGCCTCATCTTACTCCTATACTGCAGGTTTTTCTCTCCAGGTACTATGGAGCACTGTGTTCCTGGGACAGCACAGCCCACCTCCAGCTGGGCTTTCCCACTGCTCCAGCTGGGCCACGAGCCCCTGAGCTGTCCTGTTCCTACCTCCAGGAGCAGCTCAGCCAGGTTCTGGTGCTGATCACCCCCAGGTTCTGGTGCTGATCACCCATTCCTACCTCCAGGAGCAGCTCAGCCAGGTTCTGGTGCTGATCACCCCCAGGTTCTGGTGCTGATCACCCATTCCTACCTCCAGGAGCAGCTCAGCCAGGTTCTGGTGCTGGTCCAGCAGCCGCAGAGCCGCTCCCTGGAGCTCTGCTTCGCTCCCAAAGGGGCTTCTCCTCTTCCTGGCTCTCCCTGCTGAGGAGTTCGGGTTTATTGAGCAGCGTGTGCCCAGGGCACCCCAACACCACCTCCCGCTCCTGCTGCTGGGGATGAGGGCACAGCGGGGTGTGACGGAAACACACGGGGGCCTTGAGGGCAGGGACTGGAGTGTACGAGGGCAGATGTGGTGTCCTGGGGCATGGGGGCCATAAGGGCAGGGATTGGAGTGTACGAGGGCAGATGTTGTGTCCCGGGGCATGGGGGCCACAAGGGCAGGGACTGGAGTGTACGAGGGCAGATGTTGTGTCCCGGGGCATGGGGGCCATGACGGCAGGGACTGGAGTGTACGAGGGCAGTTGTGGTGTCCCGGGGCACGGCGGCTTTGAGGAAGGCAGAGCGGGGTGCATGGAGCGGGACACGTGGGCAGAGGGAGGGGTGTGTTCAGGGAGAGAGAAGGGGTGTACGAAGGCAGAGGGGGGACATTCACCCCCGCCGTCCCCTCCGCTGTCCCCGCGGAGCTCGCCCCGGGCCCGCCCCGGCCCACACGTACCGAGCAGGTCCCGCCAGCTCCTCCCGCCCGCGCCCGCCATCGCGGCCGCCGCTTCCCGCCACGCCAGCCCGCGCCGCCATTGGCTGCCGCCGGCCGAGCCCGCCGAGCCCATTGGCTGGAACGGTGCAGAGGCCGTGCCGCGCCCCCCCTGCCGCCTCTGTCTATTGGTTGGAAGCACGGCGTGGTCCCGCCCCCTTCCGCCCTCTCGGTGGTGGCTGAGGTGGGCGCGGCCATGATGGGAAGGGCGGCGGGAGCGGCGGGAGCGGGGCACGGAGGGCGGGGGGAAACACGGGCGGGGGGCACGGTGAGGGCACCCGCTCCGCACCGGCTGCGGGGTGTGTGGGACACGCACCACGCTCCGCACTGTCTGTGAGCTCGGAGGGTGTGGGACACGGTGGGGAGTTCCGATCCTGCCGATCCGATTCCGAGCCGTGAGGATGCTGCTGACCCTGATCCCACCCAGGGAAGGGGACAGGAGCGGCTGGAATTCCCAAAGGGATGAATCACCAGCGTTGCTGGGAGAATAAATAATGGAATTGCAGAAGGGTTTGGATGGAAGGGAATGGTTTGTGCTGGAAAGGACCTTAAAGCTCATCTTGTCCCATTCCATGCCATGGCAGGGACACCTTCCACTGTCCCAGGCTGCTCCCAGCCCTGTCCAGCCTGGCCTTGGGCACTGCCAGGGATCCAGGGGCAGCCACAGCTGCTCTGGGCACCTGTGCCAGGGCCTGCCCACCCTCCCAGCCAGGAATTCCTCCCCAGTCTCCCATCCATCCCTGCCCTCTGGCAGTGGGAGCCATTCCCCCTTGTCCTGGCACTCCATCCCTTGTCTAAAATCCCTCTCCCTCTTTTTCCTCAGATCTCTTTAGGTCCTGAATGGCCACAAAGTTTCACAGGGAGCAGAGCAGAATTCCCAGAGGGATTTTCCCCTCTGATCTGATCCTTCCTGATGATGAACTGCTGCTGTTGGCCACCATGGCTTGGAGCAGCAGTGGTGATCCCCGATGGAAAGATGAAGTCCCCGGGGTGTGTCCAGCACCAGGAAGCAGCTCCTGCTGGGCTGGCCAGGGATGGTTTATTGCAGTGCTGGGTGTGAGTCAGCAGCACATGATGCCAGGAGCAGGGAGAACTTCCCAGCAATGCCAGCAGATCCAGCATGGACAGGGCCATGGGATCCCACTGAGTCTGGGAACCCCGGCCAGGCCACATTCCCGAGTCACCCTAACCCCCAGTGCCATCTGCAAGCTTGTGGCAGCCCCAGATTTTGGGATCTCCCATCACGACTGGCCCAAGCTGGCATCTGACTGGGAGCTTGGCATTCCAGAGTGCTCCCAGAGTTTATTCCCAGCATCCCCAAGGTCCTTGCAATGCCTTAAAGGTCTTCAGGGAGTTTCCAAGGATGACCTTAAGGTCCTCATGGAGTCCCCAAGGTCCCCATGGTGTCCCTGAGGTCCCCAAAGGTGTTTAAAATGCCTCTAGAGTGGTAACAAGTGTCCCCAAGGTGTCTCTCAGAGTGTCCCCTCCTCAAACTCTGGCTGTATCCGAGGCCAGCATCCAGCAGGAGCAAACTGCCCAGTACAGTGCTCCCTCCTTCCATGTTCCCAGTTTATTGCAGCAGGGAGGGAAAGCAGGAGAGGCACGTCCACCCCACAGGTGCTCTACACGCTCATCCCAGGTTCCTGTGGCTTTGTGAGGAATTTTTTTTTCGCATATGAGAGCTGAGACCCACGGAATGGATTCCCCACGGGGAGAGAGGGGCACAGCCCTGCTGCAGGTGGCAGGGGAAGGGCTCTGTCTGCTCTCCATCCCAGCTCCCCACCTTACCCTGCTTCCACACTGCACGAGCCAGAAATTCCAACCCTCCCAGAGCGCTCTGACACCATTTCCCAAGCACTCCATCTTTCCTTTCCCCCTATTTCTTTTGGCTTTAATTCTATTTCCCTCATCCACACACACACACGCTTGGCTTCTGTTTGCGTTTTCCATGCCGGTAGCTTTTAATTACACACCGATTCAGTATTAATTACAGATTTACCCAAAGCAAAGGGCTCCGTGCTTTATCATGCAAATGCCTTCCCATGAATCCTGCAGGGTGGCTTTTCCTTCAAACGCCGCACGTCCTCCCGCTCCCATCCCCGACGGTGCCGCCCCGGCTGTGTCCGGAGGCGCTGGAAAGCTGGCACGGCTCGGCACGGCTTTGTTCCCGGCTCCAAAGCGGCTGATTCCGGGTAAACCGGGTATCCAAACCTCTCACTGTGTCCATGCTCAGGGCCCCTCAGTTTGGGAAGGATACTGAGATGCTTGAGCGCATCCAGAAGAGGCAACAAGGCTGGTGAGGAGCTGGGAACACAAACCCTGTGAGGAACCACTGAGGGAGCTGGGGCTGTTGAGCCTGGAGAAGAGGAGGCTCAGAGGTGACCTTAGTGCTCTCCACACCTTCCTGAAGGGAGGCTGCAGACAGGTGGGGTCGGTCTCTCCCACCAGGCAGCACTGACAGAAACAGAGCACACAGTCTCCAGCTACCTCAGGGAAGCGATAGGTTGGATATTAGGAAGAAATTTTTCACCAAAAGAATAATAAAGCACTGGAATGCTCTTCCCAGGGAGGTGGTGGAATCACCATCTCTGGATGTGTTTAAAAAAACACTGGACATGGCACTGGGTGCTATAGTCTGGTTGAGGTGTTAGGGCATAGGTTGGACTGGATGATATTAGAGATCTCTTCCAACCTCATTCTATGATTCTGTGAATCTGTGATTCTGAGACTCTGTGACTCTGTGATTCTGTGATTCTGTGATTATTCTGTGATTCTGTGATTCTGTGACTCAATCTAGAGCCAGATGTCAGCGCCATGGCCAGGGGCTGCAGCTGGGCAGGATCCCACACGGATCCAGCTGGAGATGCCACTGGCACTGTGCTCCCAACTCCCTGCAGCACATCCCACCTGCCCACGATGCAGGATCCTGCATGGATCCAGCTGGAGATGCCACTGGCACCGTGCTCCCAACTCCTGCAGCACATCCCACCTGCCCACGGTGCATTGGAGCGTTCCCAGAGAGGCACGGACACCTTGGATCACCTAAATCCCTTCTCCCCTCTCTCAAACCCCAGGGCAGCATGCAGGGCTGTATTTCCCACTATCCCAGCTCCATTATCCCAGTTTCTGCCCCAGAGATGGAGCTGCACTGTTCATGTTCCCTGGGAAGGGTTTTTCTGCTCATCCCAGGCTCTCTGACAGACATCTCCAGCCCTGCAGAGCTCTTTGGCCGTGTGGGACAGGAGAGCAGCCATGTGTCAGCTCTGTCCCTGTCCCAGCCCTGCCAGCACAGCTCTGGGATTGATTCCAGTCTATGCTCATCGGTTAATGGAGCTGAGCCAGGGCTTTATTCTCCTTCCATCATGGAAATGGGAAGCTCATCATGAGGAGAGTGTTCATTTGCTCGCTCTGACCTTTCCCATGCACTGGTTGTCCTTTCTGCTCTGTCAGGACCGTCCTGCCCTCCCTGTGTGCCCAAAGGTGATCCTGCTCTCATGTCAGACTTTCCCAGTGGCTGTGGGATGCCAACCCCACACCATATTCCCATGGGATATTGTCTCTCTCAAGACTCCAGCTCATCCTGGCACCTCACCCAGCTCCTGCTGCTCCTGGCCATGCCCAAACCACACTCTGGCATCTGGAGCTCTGGTCCTTCCCCCCAGGAAGTTTTCCTGTCCCAGCCTGGCCCTTTCCCTGTGCCAGCTCCTCATCCCAGCCGAGTGCCCCAGGGCTCTCCCAGCACCCCACAAGGCAGGCTCCTCGTGGCAGGAGTCCCCATGGGCACCGGCATCCTGTGCCATCCTGTGCCATCCTGTGCCATCCTGTGCTCCTGCCCTGGTTCCTGCTCGAGTGTCCCCAGGTGACCCTGGTGCCAAGGCCATCGTGTCCCTGCGTGTGCTGCCCCACACGTGGCATGTGGGCTCCGTGGGGCAGGAGCCAGGGCTGGGGCTGAGACACGCACCAGGGCCACCCTGCTCCTCTTGGGGCACAGGAGGGTCTCGTGTCCCTCGGGTGTCACCAGCACTGCTCTGTGCCCACGCTGGCACTGCCCCTGTCACACGCCCTGCAATCCACGGCTGTGCCCAGCTGTGTGCCCTGAACCCTGCCCTCTGCACCCAGCTAACCCGGTGCACCCTGCCCTGCTCCCAGCCTGCAGCCTGGGCGGGCCGAGCTGTGCTGGGCCGTGCCACACCGTGCTGGGCCGTGCCACACCGCGCTGAGCTCAGTGCCATGCCAAGCCATGCCATCAGTACCGAGCTGTCCTGTACTGTTCTGAGCTATACTGTGCTGAGCTGTGCCATGGCACTGAGCTCTGATGTGCCCTGCTGAGCCATGCCGAGCCGAGCTGTGCCATGCTGAGCCATACCACACCGTACCACGCCACACTCTGCTGCCCCATCCCATTCTGTGCCAAGCTGTGCCAAACAATACCGAGCCATGTCACACCGTACCGAGCCGTGCTGCAGCGTTCCGCGCCACACCGTGCCATGCCAGACCGTACCGAGCTCACCGCGCCGTGCCGTGCCCCACCGTACAGCACCGTTACTGTACGGTACCATCCCGAACCGCCCGTCCCGGTACGGCCCCACGCCGCGCCGTCCCGAGCCGCCCGGTGTCCCCCGGCGCCGATTCAGCCCCTCCCAGCGGGCGTTTGCGGCGGGGCCGGTGCCGGTGCCGGTGCCGGTGTCGGTGCCGGTGCCGGTGCGGGGGGCGTGGTCTCGCTCAGCGCCCCGCCCCTCCACTCCGTGGCCCCGCCCCCGCCGCGCGCCCCACGGTGCGGATGGGGAGCGGAGATGGGCGTGGTTTGTTGGGGCGTGGCCCCGTGCGGCCCCGCCCCGTCTCCCCCGCCCGGCGCGCCCCGCCCGCGCTCGGCGGTGCGGGATGGGGCGATGGCGCGGGCGGGCGCGGGGCCGCCGCGGGAGCTGTCCCTGGAGGAGGTGCTGAAGTGCTACGAGCAGCCGCTGAACGAGGAGCAGGCCTGGGCGCTCTGCTTCCAGGGCTGCCGCGCCGCCGCCGCCGCCCCCGTGGCCCCCGCGCCGCTCCGCACCGCCGACATCCGCCTCCGCGCCGACGGCTCCCTCCGCCTGCCCGCCCCGCCGCACGGTGAGGGCCGCCGCCGCCGGGGGGGGCGGGAGCGGGCGGCGCCCGAGCGGGGGGGGGGGGACGGGACGGCACCGCCGAGCGGGGCTTACCGGGTTTTACCGCGGTTTACCGGGGCTTACGGGCATCAGGACTTGCTGGGGCTTACCGGGGGACACCGGGGCTTACGGGCAGCGGGAGCGGGGCACCGGGGTTTGGCGGCAATGGGAATTATCGGCACCGCGGGAGCGGAGCGCCGGGGTTTACCAATGTTTAGCGGGGCTTACCGGCAGCGACACCCGGGACACCGGGACGTACTGGCACTGGGGCTTATCGCAGCTTACCGACGCTGGGAGCAGGGCACCGGGGCTTACCGGCACCGAAAGAGAGGCACCGGGAGCGGGGCACCGGAGATTACCGGCACTGGGATCCGGAACCGGGGCTTTCCTGCTCCGGAGCTTAGCAGCACAAGGAACGGGGAACGGGGACTTACCGGCACGGGGGCATCACAGCTTACCGGCACCAGAGCTAACTAGCACCGGGATCCGGGATATCGGGACTTACCGGCACCGGGGCTTGCTGGTGCAAGGAGGGAGGCGCTGGCATTTACCCGCACCGGTGCTTGCTGGCACCGGGATTTCTCGGCACCGGGACCCGGGGCACCGGGACTTACCAGCACAAAGAGCGGGGACCTGGGACTTACCGGCACCGGGACTTACCGGCACCGGGACTTACCGGCACCGGCAGGGGGTGCTGCACCGGCGTCGGGGACGTGGAGGGACCGAGGGTACCGGCAGCGGGGGGGCACCCGCAGAGGCCCCGGCGGGGAAGAACCGGTACCGGAGAGGCAGATGGGGAGAAGTGGCACCGGAGAGGGGGGCCAAGCATCGAGGCACCGGCAGCAGGGAGCAGTGCAGGGGGGCACCGGAGAGACTGTGAGGACGGGGAAAAGGGCCGGTCCCGGCACCGGGGAGCAGGAAGGCGGCACCGGCAGGGACGGGGGTGAGCCCCAAGCCCCGGCCCCGCAAGGGGACTGACAGTAGCACTGCCGGTACCGGTGCAGGGGCTGCCCCGGGGAGGGGGTGGGCACTGCTATCAGACTGGTGTGGCACTGCTCCCGGCACTGGCACCCACAAGGTCACTGGAGCCGGGTGACCCAGGGAGGCTGGAGCCAGGTGAGGGTGTTTGCGTGGTCCTGGCAGCCACCATGGGGCTGCAGGACACACAGCAAGGACAGATGGACGGACACATGGACACCCATACAGCACATCCACGGGCACCACAGGGATCTTGTCCCCCATGCAGGCCCCGGGAGTGGCACAGGGACAGCCCCATCCCCGACCTTTGCCCTCCCAGCCGTCCTCCCGCAGGTGGCTGCGCTGCCAGGTATGGCTGTGGCGGTTCCGGGTGTCACCGGGCTGGCTGCCAGCAGTGACACCGGGTGGCCACACAGCCACGGGGAGCACTTGGAGCGTGGCCAGCGCCTCCACCCCACAGCCAGGCCACCGGGGATGGCTCCTGGTGCCGTGGGGTCGCTGTGTGGCCTCGCCCACACTGGGCAGGGACACTGCGAGGTCACCGTGTGTCCTCGGTGCCGGGGGCTGAGCACACACCCGGGTGCATCAGGTGGCTCCGTGCCCAGGACAGAGACACGCACGGGCAGGGCACGTGCCCATGGCAGCTGGGCACGGCGTGGCCGCACTGGCTGCACTGGTCCTGCATGGGAATGGCCCCACGCCCTGCCCTGAGCCACCGCAGGGCTGGAGCCGGTGTCACCTGCCAGTGCCACCTGCCAGTGCCACTGTGCCACCTCCTGCTCTGGGTTGCTTCTGTGCCAACCTGAGCCACCTCCCCAGGGATGAACCAGTGAAGTCTTCACAGTGAAGCCTGAGGCTGGGAGGGCTCCGGGTGCCTCTGGGTGCCACTGCAGGTGGTGGCACCAGCCTGGCACATGGCTTTGCAGCTCTGCCAGGGCACAGGGCTGGATCCGGGCTGGGTGAGCCAGCAGCACCTTCTGGAACAGCTCCAGCCCCCCATTCTATGGGAATTCCCCCTCAGCTCTGCCCCAGTGACTGGCAGGAGCTGCTGGGACTCACTGGGTGGCATCCCAGGGGCTGGTACTGCGGTAGGAGCCGGGCACAGTCTAGGACATGGTTTTTTGATGGGTTTGTTTGTGGTACCATGGCAGGGCCACCACTTGTGCTGCCTTTCCTGTCCATTCCTGGCTTGCACACGGCTGGCACACGACTGGCACATCCTGGTGGCTGCCGCATTGATCAGCTCAATGCAGAGCTAATGATGAGGGAAGCAGAGCCGGGAGCCCTGGGGACACTGCAGAGGCCACTTGTGTTCCTTTCCCTGCAGCTGCCAGGAGGGCTCAAGCTGCCCACAAGCGTGTCCTGGGCTCCCTGTGTGTGCCATGCTCCAGCTGTGGCTGCCAGTCCCCACACTGCCATGCCTGTGCTGCTGGTGCCCACGCTCCTGCTGTCCACACTGCCAGTGCCCACATCCCACAGGGGTGCAGGGGGCATCTCTCCTCATGCACGCAGAGCTCTCAGCTCCCTCCAGCCCTGGTGATGAGGGGTACATGGGTGCTTGTGCCCCCTCAGTGTGCCCTTTGGGAGGGCTGTGCCAGCCTGTCGATAGCAGGGCTCAACATGCAGTGCCCACTGTCCCTTGGAGCCGTGCCCTGGGACCAGGAGGGCACAGGATGAGCCAGGGAAGGAGGGAGGAGCGGGGGGGGGTGTGAGCAGCTCAGGGTGGAGTGGGTGGGTACCGCATCCCTGGGTGGTGCAGGGTGGGGTGCTCAGCACGGGGCCGTGCGGTGACTCTGCCCTCCTCCCCCAGACCTGCCCGCGCTGCTGACGCCCTCTGCCGAAGCCCAGGTACGTGGGGGCCGGTGACCTGCCCCGTCTGCCATCCCAGCCCGCTGTGGGCTGGGCACGGCCGCTTGCTCCCCTCACCCGGGGCTCACAGGTCCTGGGACGGGACCCAGCACCGAGGAGGGGCCGGGGACAGCTGTGCCAGCGTGCCTGCCGTCCCCTGCCGGTGCTGTCCCCCGCAGATGGTGCAGTCGTTGGGCTTTGCCGTGTACCGGGCGCTGGACTGGGGACTGGATGAGAACGAGGAGCGGGAGCTGAGCCCGCGCCTGGAGCAGCTCATCGACCTGATGACCAACAGCGACTCCGAGGACAGCGGCTGCGCCACGGCCGACGAGGGCTATGGGGGGCAGGATGAGGAGGAGGAGGGCGGCGAGGGGCAGCCTCGCTCCGTGCGCACCTTCGGCCAGGCCATGCGCTGCTGTGCCGCCCGCCTGGCCGACCCCGCCGGCGCCCCCGCGCACTACCAGGCTGTGTGCCGAGCCCTCTTCGCTGAGACCGTGGAGCTCATGGCCTTCCTCGCCAAGATCCGCGACGCCAAGGAGGTGAGCGTGGGTGCCCGCTGCCACCACGGCCCTGCCGAGGAAGCCGCCTGCAGCGACGAGGGGCTGGGGAGGCTGCAGTGCCCCCTCTGCCCATCCCAGCTAGGGCTGCTGGTGCCGGTGTTTGGCTGTGCAGCCCCTCCCAGCCTGCTGTGCTGGCTGGGAATCAGGAATTGGGGTTCACCTCAGGGCTGCAGCCCCGTGGCACAGTCCTGGCTGGACCTTCAGCACCACCAGGACAAGGTGACAGCATCTTGTGCCTCAACAGCTGCTGCAGAAGCTGAAGGAGGATGAGGAAGAGGAGGAGCGGCCGGCGGCGGAGCTGGGCAACCTGCGCAACACAGACTGGGTAGGGCAGCGTGGCTGGGCACGGGGCTGTGCTGGGCACTGGGGGATGCTGACCCCGTGTCCGTGTGTCCCAGGAGGGTGTTGACACCGTGTCTGTGTGTCCCAGGAGGGTGTTGACACCGTGTCTGTGTGTCCCCCCAGGCCCGGCTGTGGGTGCAGCTGATGCGGGAGCTGCGGCACGGTGTGAAGCTGAAGAAGGTGCAGGAGAAGCAGTTCAACCCTCTGCCCACCGAGTACCAGCTCACGCCCTTTGAGATGCTCATGCAGGACATCCGTGCCCGTAACTACAAACTCCGCAAGGTCATGGTGAGCGTGGCCGCCGTGCCAGCCCCTCACCCCCCATCCTGCCACTGTCCAGCCCAGCACTGACCCCCTGCCCTCCCCAGGTGGATGGAGACATCCCCCCCCGGGTGAAGAAAGATGCCCACGAGCTCATACTGGACTTCATCCGCTCCCGGCCCCCCCTGAAGCAGGTGAGTGCCAGCGCCGGGCCACCTCCCTGGCATGACAGTGTTGGTAGGTCCCGTGGGTGCCATCCCTGAGCCATGGCCACACCTGAGGTCCCATCTCTGCACCCCACAGGCATCAGAGCGGCGGCTGCGGCCGCTGCCCCAGAAGCAGAGGACGCTCCACGAGAAGATCCTGGAGGAGATCAGGCAGGAGCGGAAGCTGCGGCCCGTGGAGCAGAAAGGTACCGATGTCCCCTGCCCGCTGTGCTGTGTCCCATGTGTGCCACCCCCACGGCGCTGAGCCCATCTCTCCTCAGGATACAGCTCCCTGCCCTGCATCCCCCATGCCTGTGCCGGCCGCCTGAGCTCCAGCTCCTGCCTCGAGCTGTCCCTGTGCCCGGCCAACGCCGTCCCCGCGCGCCCGCGGCCTCGCGTCCTGCTCAAGGCACCCACCCTGGCCGAGATGGAGGAGATGAACCTCTCTGAGGCAAGGGAAACCCTGCAGAGGTGGGGACACACGGGGGTGCAGGGGTGCCCTCGGTGACACGGTGCCCATGGCCTTGCAGGATGAGGACTCTCCGGGCACGGAGGTGCCGCTGAAGCGGGATCGCTCCTTCTCAGAGCAGGACCTGGCACAGCTGCAGAGCCAGCTGGGGGGGGACCAGGCTGTGCCCCGGGACCCAGAGCCACTGCAGCCCGAGCCCCGGCCCCGCTCAGGTACTGCCGGGGGTGCCCATGTCCCTATCTCCGGGGCTCTGTGCCATGCCTGTCAGCAGTGGTGGCACCAGGCAACACATCCTTGCCACGGCCTCCCTGTCCCTCCCTGCAGGCTCCGTCCCTGCCAGCTGCCACCCGCTGCCAGATGGCCCAGCCCTGCCCCGGGCTGCCCTCGGCGCTGTGGAGGAGAGGCCAGAGGATGGATCCAGTGCTGCCCCCGCCAGCAGCTCCAAGCACCTCTGGCTGGTGGGTTCTGGGGACACCAGCTGGGAGCACTGGGGCTGGGGACACCAGGCAAGCATGACCATGGGCACAGGGCAGCCTGGCACAAGGACATATGGTGGCTGGGGGTGTCCTTGTGCCAGGGATGCTCTGCCTATGCCAGGGATGCTCTGCCCATGTTTGGAGGCTCTGCCCTGGCACAGGAGTGCTCTGGACCGTGCCCTGTGCCACAGTGCAGTGTGACATCCCCCCTGTCCCACAGGAGTTCAGCCACCCCGTGGAGAGCCTGGCCCTGACAGTGGAGGAGATGATCAACGTGCGCAGGGTGCTGGTCAAGGCTGAGATGGAGAAGTTCCTGCAGAGCAAGGAGCTGTACAGCAGCCTGCGGAGGGGGAAGGTGGGAATGGGGACGGGGGCTGGAGGGACTGGGGGGCCCAACTACCCCCAGCTTACCTTGCTCTGCCCACAGGTCTGCTGCTGCTGCAGGGCCAAGTTTCCTCTCTTCTCCTGGCCCACGTCGTGTTTCTTCTGCAAGCGGTGAGCACTGTGCTGAACTGTGCCATGCTGTGCCAAACTGTGCCATGCTGTGCTGTGTCACGGGGCTGGGAGGGCGGCAGCAGGGTCCCCACAATGGGCCCTCTCACCCACCTCTCTCTGTGTTCCCAGGTCTGTCTGTAGCTCCTGCAGTCTAAAGGTAAGGGACAGGCTCTGGGCAGTGCCACTGTGTCCCTGTCTCTGCTCCTCACCCTGTCTCTCTCCTGACCCACCTTCTCCCTGTCCCTGCCCCATCCCACTCCACTCCTGTCCCACCTTGTCACTGTACCCATCTCTGAGCTATCCCCATCTCTGTGTGCCCTATCCGTATCCCAGCCCTGTCCTATCCCTATCCCGTCCCTGTCGCTGTCCCTGTCCCCGCCCTGACTCCCGCATTCCGCAGATGAAGATGCCTTCCAAGAAGCTGGCCCACATCCCCGTCTACGCGCTGGGCTTCGAGAGCCTGCCGGGCTCGCTGCTGCCCAAGGCGCCGCCGCTGCGCCGGAGGGAGCCCTTCCAGTGAGTCCCCGAGCCTTCCTCCCTCCTCCTCCTCCTCGTCCCCCTCCTCCTGCGGCGGGGGCTGACCGAGTGCCCTGTGCCGCAGTTCGCTCTCGGGGCCGTGCTGGCGCCGGGTGGAGGAGGAATTCCCCCACATCTACGCCCAGGGCTCGGTCCTGCGCGACGTCTGCTCGGACTGCGCCGGTTTCGTGACGGACGTGGTGAGCTCCAGCCGCCGCAGCGTGGCCGTGCTCAACGCCAGCGCTGCGAACCGGCGCCACGCCAAGGCGCGCTCCCTCTACAGCGACGCGTGGCTCCCGTGAAGGACGGGCCGGGAGCCCCGGTGACGGTCGCCGCGGGGGTGCCGGTCACCCCGGCCGGCACAGCCCCCCGATGTACATATATACATAGGATGGATACACACAGCTTCTATATTTATATACGTTATGGACCAAGGGGCGAAAGGACCCGTTCCCGCTGTCCCTGCCATCCCCTCGTGTCCCTGCCGCCAGCCCCCGAGGGGATGGATCCTGCCGTGGGACACCCGCAGCCCCCGGGAGGACGGATCCCGCTGCGGGGCGGCTCTTGGGGGATGGATCCTGCCGTGGGACACCCGCAGCCCCTGCGTTCCCCGCTTCTGTGCCAAGCCCTGGCTGTGCCGGGGTGCCCGGTGCCCTGGGCTGGCATGGCTGTTCTGTACGTCCCCTCCATAATAAACCTGCTGGGCTGCCCTGGGGCCGCGTGGCTGCTCCTGAGTGCACGGGGGAGCGGGGTAAGGGTGCTGCGGGCCGTGGGGGGATCGGGGCACTCCGTTTCAGCGCGCGCATCTCCCACCGCCATCCCTCTTCCTCCCCGGGTTGTGCCCACCCGTGACCCCGCACAGCACCGTGGGAACACCGCGTTCCCCACTCCCGAGCGCTCCCAGCCGCGGGCCCAGCCCAGCCCGTGCCCCGGTCCTCAGCCGTGTCCCGGGGCCGTGCCCGGTTCCTGTTCTCCGTTTCCTCGTGTCCCGGTTCCCGGTTCCCCGTTCCGGGACACATTTCACGCACGGAGCGCCACGGAGATCACGGCGCGCAGGGGGCGTGGCCTGCTTATCACCAGCCAATGGCTGTGCGCGGCGAGGGTGGGCGGGGCCGGCGCTGGGCGGGCGCGCAGGCGCAGTGCGGGCGCAGGCGCGCAGCGGGCGGGGGCGATGTCGCGCCGGGCCCTGAGGCGGCTGCGGGGGGAGCAGCGGGGCCAGGAGGGGCCGGGGCTGGGCGAGCTCGGCCTCGGCACCGACCCCGGCCCGGAGCGTGCCCGGGAAGGGGGACCTCCGCCAGCCCCCGGGAACCGGCCCCGCGGGCCGCCCCGCGCCGCCGTCAGCAACCGCTTCGAGCTGGTGAGGGGGGCCAAAGCCGGGAGGCCCCGGGGTGCAGCGATTGGGGACAGTGACTGCGGGGGCAGGGACTCGGGGGACAGTGGCTGGGGTGGCAGGGACTGGGAGGATAACTGGGGGGCAGTGACTGGGGGTGACAGCCGGGTGCGCAGCTGGGGACATTGCTGGGGACACTTACTTGGGGACAGCTGAGGTGACAGTCACTGGGGGTGGCTGGAGTGACAGTGAGCCGGGGGCAGAGGCTGACGGGCTTTGGGGGTCACTGGAGGGAGTAGGGGGGTAGTGGCTGAGGGGGGCTCACAGTGGGGGTGGCAGAGGTGACAATGTGTATGGCAGTGGTTTGGGGTCAGTGATTGGGGTGGCAGTGATCGGTCTGGGTGGTGGGCAGCAGCTGGGACTGAACTGGGAGGAAATGGGAGAGAGGCCTGGGAGGCTGGGTTTGGATGCTGTCAGAGCTGGACTCGTGAAAATGTTTTTAGGACCATCCCTGCCACCTTCCCAGCACTGCAGGACCCCAGTGCTGGATGTCAGATGGGCCCTGCTGGGTCCTTGGGGTGACAGAGCCCAGTCCTGCTCTCCAGACACCTCCTCCAGCCCCAGCCATTCCCTGTCCCTCCCCGAGGCCTGGCTGTGTGAGCACAGGCAAGGCTGGGTTTGGAAGCTCCCCCAAGGGCAGAGCAGAGTCCGTGGTGTGGGGGGACAGACCATGGGGGTCCTGTGCTCCCCTCCCCATGCGTGGGACTGTCCGGGCAGCCCCTGGGTGACACACTGGACACGAGGGGGGTCCAAACCTCCATCTGTGTGCAGGAGGAGCGTTGGAGCAGATCCCTGGGGAATGCTGTCCCTGCAGCTCGTCCCTGTGTTTGCAGATCCCAGCTGAGGAGTCGGAGGATGAGGCGGTGGCCGGAGAGGAGCGGCTGAGCGAGCAGGACCCGGCGGGAGGGAGCCCCGAGGGCAGCAGGGACAGGAGCCAGGAGGGGGCTGTGACCCCTTCAGAGACACACGGTGATGGACAGAGAGAGGGACAGGAGGCTGAGCAGCCAGACAGAACGGTAACTGCTGCCAGGGATGTGCACTTCAGCCTGGGAACTGACACCTGGGGAGGGTGGGCACGGTGGTGCTGGGGCTGGGTTCGTGTAGAGGATCCAGAGGGGTTCTCCAGCTGCAGAGAGGAGGCACCTGAGGAAGGTTGTGCTGTGTCCATGTGAGCACTGAGGTCAGGCCAGGGAGGAGTGGTCTCAAGGAGGCATTTGTTTTGGAACAGGGGATGTGAGTAATTCAGGCAGTCAAGAATGTCGCCTGAATACTGAACCTCTTCTTGCCCGTAATGATTTGTTGTCATTGGATATCAAGATTCCTCCTGTGGTCTGTATCAGCCCAGAAGTGTCTCCTTGCAGGATTTTGTAAGGAAAGGCTCATTTATTTAACAATTTCCCATGGCAAGGCCTGCCCAGATCTCACCAGAGAAGAGGGTTGGGAGGGCAAGGGGGGTTGGCCCCTGGTCTCACTTGTTTGCTGTGCGTTTGGGGTTTGTGTCCCTGCTTTGGGTGGCAGGGGAGCAAAGTCCACTCTCTGTGTGCATTCCAGCTGTGCCAGTGGCCTCTGCCGGCCCAGGGGCTGTGGGTGCTCTGGGCAGTGTGTCCCTGTGTGAGCAGTGGCTCCAGGGGTCCTGACCTGGTGAGTTGGCTGTGCCAGCACTGCAGGACACACCTGTGGCTGCTCCCAGAGCTCCAGGTAGGACATGGGAGCCCTGGGCAGGCAGCTGCTGCTGCTGGGTAGAGCCAGGACAAGGCTGGGAGCAGCCTGGTCTAGTCGAAGGTGTCCCTGCTTAGCCAGGGAATAAAAACTGGATAAACTTTGAGGTCACTTCCACCCCAAACCATTCCATGATGCTGTGATCCCTTGCTGAGTTACCTGCTAGACCCTGGAAATGTACTTGCTTGCCAGCTGTGCCAGTCAGGCTAGGGAATGCCCCCAGCATCCTGAGCTGGAGCAGCTGCATTTGTGGGGAGAGGAACTCTGGCACTGGGACCTTTGTCAGGTGTTGGTTTCTGTGGAAATGGGACTGAAATTGGGAACTGTCCTGCACCCTGGAAAAGCAGAAATGCAGCTTATCCTGGGCACTGAGAGAGGCTGAAGCATTTCCTCCACACCTGGCACAGCTAAACTTGTTTCTCTCCTGGTTTCGTAGCCTCAGACATTGATGTGAAAGTCAGCTGAGGTTTAACCCTTTGTTAATCTTTGGTGCTTTCCTCCATTTTCTCCATGTGTCTTGACTGCCACCCACTAACAAACACTAAAGGGTGAATTTTGGTTTCATTTAAGGACCCTCAGTGTGCTGATCCCTGTGGGAAATGCTCTTCTTCCCAGGGAGCTGGCACCCCTGGGAATGCTGACAGCCCTTCCTTTGTCTTTGCAGCTGGCAACGAGTAACAAGCCACGGAAGAAAAAAAAGAAAAGGAAAACCAAGAAAAATTCAGCAGGAGAGACTGTGGTATGTCTGTGTGTGTGTGTTCTGAGTCAGGGACCAGGCTGGTTCCTCCAGTGAGGCTGGCAAAGTGGGAATTCTGAGGTGGCTGTAGGAGAGATTCAAGGCAAAAAAAGCAGTTTCAAAATTTAAAGTTTAAGAAGCCTCTTTAGGATCACAGAATCCTGGAATAGTTTAGATTGGAAGGGACCCTAAAGCTCATCTCATTCCATCCCCCTCCATGGGTAGGGAAACCTTCCATCACACCAGCTTGCTCCAAGCCCTGTCCAACCTGTCCTGTCACTCTGTCCCCTGTCCAAAGTCCTCTCCAGCTCTCTTGGAGCCCCTTTAGGCACTGAAAGGGGCTCTAAGGTGTCTCCAGAGCAGAGGGGCTCCAGCCCTTGGACTCATTCCAGGTCTCTGGACTCATTCCAGCAGCTCCTTCAATGCTGGGCACCCCAGAGCTGGAAGTAGCAGATGGATTGAAGTCCTTGATCTCCTTCGTTCAGTAGGAGTGGGGTTCAGGTGGGAGCTGGTTTTCTGGTGAGTTTGAGTCTGAACTGTCCACAGAATTACAGAATCCTCAAGGTTGGAAAAGACCTCCCAGATGGTGGAGTCCAACCTCCCTGTTCACTCCAGAGAGAGTCTTTGGTCAGCATCCTGAGCCACTGGATTCTGGAGGGAAGGGCTAAGCCATGACAGCAGGGCCAGCACCCAGCTGGCCACCTCCTCCCTGGGAATGCCACTCTGAGTTTCTGAGGTGGAGAACCCTCTTGGAGAGCTGTTTCCTTTCCCAATCCAGCAATACTGAGCAGCAGGGGGACATGTGCCAGCTGGAGGCTGGGGGGACACCCAGACCCAGGCAGTGAGGGATAATAAATACAGCCTCTGTTCCAGCACTTCCATGCAGAGCACATTATCCCTTTCCTGTGTACACTCCACGCACAGAGGCTAAATTTAGCTTGAAAAGGCAGCCTGGCAGTGCTGTTTGGGTGTCCTGAATGGAATTCTGTGTTCCACCCATGGACATCATGAGGAGGATGTGAAACAGGCACGTAAGAAATGTGTCACTTGTTGTTTGTTGGGGGAAAATGGAGGGAAATCAGGGTTAAAGTGTTGTATAACTGTTGGATGTGAGCAGCTGGATGGATTCCTGGGATGGTTGGAAAATGGGGAATGGGAGACTTGGATTAAAGCCATGTGAGTGTTTGAGACCTTGTCATGAGGCTCACAGCAGTACCTTGGTGTTTCCATGGACAGTAGAGGGTGAAGGCTGGTTATTTAAATATTTAAAATGTCTTTGGACAAGGGCCTGGAGTGTCAGGACAAGGGGAAATGTCTTCCTACTATCAGAGGGCAGGGTTAGATGGAATATGGGGAGGAAATTCTTCCATGTGAGCAGAGTGGTGATGCCCTGGCATCAGGGTGCCCAGAGCAGCTGTGGCTGCCCCTGGATCCCTGGCAGTGCCCAAGGCCAGGCTGGACAGGGCTTGAAGCACCTCGGACAGTGGAAGGTGTCCCTGCCCACGGGACATGAACGAGATGAGCTTTAAGGTCCCTTCCAACCTAAACCATTCTGGGTTCTCTGAAGAGCCACAGCCCCTGGCCCAGGGAGGCAGCTGGGTGTGATGTGTGCTGGGTGACCTGCAGGCTGCTGTGACTCAGCCTGTGACAAAGGCCTTGGCTTTGCCTTTCTGAAGGAAGACAACGAGCTGGAGGACATCGAGAGCCTTCTGGAGAGGATCGAGGACCCCAGGCTGGCCCCGCAGAGCCAGGGCGGGGTCAGCACCGACAGCCGGCCCCTGCTCTACGTGGAGCACAGGTACTGCTGCCTCCCAGCCGGCCCTGCCTCGGCCTGAGGGGCATCTGCTCCCTGAGGAACGCAGCTGGGACCCTCCCAGCGTGACCTGGCCAGGAGCACCACGCCTTGATTGAAAGGGTCGCGATGGTTGTGCACATCCCTGCTCCTGTCTGCTCCTCTGGGAGCTGTGTTTGGTTCTGATGGGGATTCTCTGCTGCCAGGCCTGCTTGCAGTGCTGGCAGGACCAGATTAGTCCCCAGAGGGACCTTCCAGCCTCAGATCTTCTGCAGAGGTGCCAGTAGCCCTGGTGTGTGGAGCTTGCCATGGGATTCACTTCTGCTCCTGAGTCCTGGCTTCTCCCAGGAACATCCCAGCCAAGGCTCCAGCTGCCCTGGAGAGGGCAGCAGCAGAATTCCCCAGCTCTGCAGCAGGGCAGGGAGGAAGCCTGTCCATGGAGCAGGGCTTTCCCTTCCAGTGCTGGCAGTTTCAGTCTCCTTTCTCCATGCTGTGTCTGATCCGTGGGGAGTGTGGGACAGTTTGGGGTTTTCCAGAGGCACTTTGGGGTGCTGAGTGTTGATGGAGAGACTTGGGTGTGGCACTTTTTAACTGATGGAGCTTTTCTGTCTTCTTTCCACCTTCTCAGAAACTTGAATCCAGAGAATGAGTTGAAGAGATACTTTGGGGCTCGTGCTGTGCTCGGGGACCAGAGGTTAGTCTGGAATTTGGTATTAAACCCTTTCCAAATCTGAGGAGGTGTGTCTGTCCTGCCCTTGGCAGGGCTCACGGAGTCCCCAGTGCCACACCTGGGCAGGTAATCCCAGGCTCAGGATGTGTTATTCATTTAATAGTTGCTTTTGGGGCAGAGGAATATTTTCTGTGATATGTACAAGGTGGGGAAAGACTTCTCCAGGCTTTTACTGGCATTTGCTTTTTCTTTTGCTCCTTTCCCCTCTCATTTATTTCCAAACCACTTTTCAAAGTCCTTTCACTCGAGTTCACAGACTGCAGGCACATAGATTTTGTGTGTTTCATCCCCTGTTGCAATTCCAGAGCCTCTGGACAGAAAGTGAACCCTGAATACTTTCAGCATCTCATGCCCCTTGTATCCAGGGGCCCAGGGAGCCTGTTGCTCCCTGGGTGTGATGTCTCTGCATTTATCCACTGCACTGTGCTCACTGTCATCCACAAAATCCCCACTTCCATGAGCTGCTTGGAAAACCGAGGATGGTCTGAGCTGAAGGAGGGAGAGTCTGTAGAGGAGCATTTGGTGCTTGAGGAAGAAACTGCAGTTCCTTGGGATTGTCCTGTGCAGGGCCAGGAGTTGGACATAATAATCTGTGTGGGTCTTTTCCACCTCAGGATAGTCTATGATCCCTTTCTGAGGAGGTGTGACTCCCTTGGAGTAGCCTTGATCCTGAATTGCTCCTCAGCCAATAAATTGTGCATTTTTGAGTACAGCTTAAACTAATCCAGTGGACATTTGAAGGCCCTGCTGGGAAGAGAGATGAGTCAGAGGGATGTGGGGCTCTCCTAATTGGACCTGGGAAGCTGCACAGAGGCAGCTGAGGGTTTGGCAGGGTTAAGAGCAGGGAGAGAAGCTCTGGAAGTGGAGCTGCTGCAGGCACTGGCTGGCCTAGATGGTGCACATAAGGCAAAGCCTGAGGACAGGTGTGTTGTGTCTTGGAGGCAGACACAGAGCTCTGGGCACAGCTGTGTGTAGCTCTCTGTGGGGAAGAAACAGGACCTCATTTTTCCCTTTAACATGGTTTCATGCTCCTGCTGCTGTCCGTGCAGAGGAGCTGTGAGCTGTGTGTTCCCTCCCCAGGCCGAGGCAGAGGCAGCGGCAGTACGTCCGCAGCATGTGGCTCACAGCTCCCAAGAACACCTGGCCACGCTACAGCAAGACAGGTGAGGCCTTTGGGGCTGCCTCCTGCCCTCTTTGGGGCTGCCTCCTGCCCCCTTAGCCCCTGCCCATGTGCCATGGATGCTCCTCAGGGCACGGAATCTAGAAGGGACCCGCTCCTCAGCTGGTGGTGGAGTTCACCTCCTGCCTCAGCAGAGAGCTCTGTGGAGTTGTACTTTATGATTTGAGTTTGTTTTCCCCTTCTTTTGGAGGTAGCAGGGTGTAGGTGCTCCCATCTTAGCAGCAGAATTGCTGGATAATCAGAAGTATCCCTGGGGAGAATGAGCATCCTGGGCTTTTTGGGTGGGTTTGAGGCTTGGACTCATGGGTGGGGGAAAGAGTGGAATTCCCTGTGAGTTTCCAAAACCACGTGTGTCTGTGGACCCAGTGATGGTGTGAGAGAGCAGAGGAGGGTCTCTTGGGGTACCCAGGTCTCCCCTGCACCCTGCAGGTATCACCATGCAGCTGCTGGACACGCGGAGGGGGGTGCAGCACTTCACCTTCGAGCACCACCGTGAGTACCAGCAGGTGCAGTTCAAGTTCCTGGACGCTGTGGAGTCCATGGACCCCAACAACATCGTGGTACGTTGGCTTGGTCCTGCTGTCCCTCCTGTGCTCCTGCAGCCCCTTGCCCTGGGAAGCTGGGCTGGTGCATTCCAGTGGGATCATTTGGGTTGGAAAGGCTCTAAGCCAGCCGTTCCCCCAGCCAAGGCCACCCCAGCTCGTGTCACATCTACACAGCTTTAAACCCCTCCAAGGATGGGGAATTCACCCCTGCTCTGGGCAGCCTGGGGGCAGGGCTGGACAGCACTTCTGGGGAAGGCATTGTTCCAAATATTCAACCTGAATTTCCTCTGCCACAGCTTGAAGCTGTTTCCTCTTGTCCATGTTCCCCTGTTCAGCAAAGCCTGACCCCCCCGACTGTCCCCTCCTGTCAGGGAGTTGTACAGAGCCAGAAGGTTCCCCCTGAGCCTCCTTTTCTCCAGGCTGAGCCCCCTCAGCTCCCTCTGCTGTTTCTGCTGCTCCAGACCCTTTTCCAGCTCCATTGCCCTTCCCTGGACATGCTCCAGCCCCTTGGTGTTTGTGTTGGGGTGGGCTCTAGCTATGCTGGGTGTGACCCCAGTGCTGGAAGTGCCCCAGCAGTGCCAACACAGGGGATGAGCACTGCCCTGGTGCTCTGGCCACACCTGGCTGACACAGGCCAGGTGCCCACCTGGGATCCTGTCCATCCACTGTCTCCTGCACCCCAGGTCCTTTCCTAGCCACTTTTCCCCCAGCCTGTTTCATTCATGGGGTTGGTGTGACCCACAAGCAGGACCCAGCATGTCACCATGTTGTCCTTCATCCCTCTGGCCTCATCCCCTTGATCCATCCTGTGCAGATCCCTCTGCAGAGCCTTGGATTATTTATTTCCAGGCTTGTTTGGGCTGTTAGGACTTGTTTGGAGAGCAGAGCCCAGTGTCCCTCTGTGGGGGTGAGGCAGCACTGAGTGCTGAGCTGGGCTGTCACCTGGTTAACCAGTGACTTCCTTGGTGCAGAGGAGGTCTGGTGGCTGGTGGCTGAGCCTTGGTGGTTGTGCCAAGCATGTGTCAGGTCACCTTCTGATAGAGGAGCCCACAGGAACTGTCCCTTTGGCTGCAGGGGGGGGGAACAAAGCCCCCTTGTCTCAGCTCTTAGCTGGGAAAGGAGGAATATTGTATAAACCCATCATGAACTGGCAATCCAAACTAACAGCTGTTCTATTTATAAACTCCTGCAAGGATGAAAAATGTGTCTTTTCTTGGTATTTCAGCAAAACAGGCTTTTGTGTGGGGAGTCCTTCATGCGTGTCCGAGCTCATTAAGCTGTATGGTAACATTTATAGTTTGGACTGATAAGCAACAGCAAAATTGCTCTGCACCCAACTAAACCATAACTGAGGAATGTTTCTCTGAAAGGTCTGGCCACATGAGCTGGGATACATGCCCTGGAGATGTTCTTTAAAGAGTCCATTGTCTGCTAAATAAAGTTTACTTCCTTCTGCTTTCCCACCCTCGGCTCAGGGCCGTGGGGCTCTCTCCAGCTCAGCAGTTCTGCCTGGATTGAGGGATTTGGATTAAGTGAGCCAAAGTAATTCCTGTGCAGCAGTGAGTGTCCCAAGGACAGCTCAAGCTCAGTCCCCCACACAGGAGAGGCTTTCCATGGTGTTTTAATCTGGAAGCTCTGACCCTCTTAGGGGGTCGGGCTATAGTTGAGGACATTTGTACAGCTTGAAGTCTTCCTCTTTTCCATCAAGGGTAAGATCTAACAGATGGATTTGGCAATTCCAGACAGTTTGTCCATGGCCACCATAGTCCTGGCATAACTGGAGCCCAGCTCTACCTTGTTGCTGTGGTTTCAGCACATAAAACATCACTTTTGGGGAGCCTCTTGTTCATTGAGTGTTTTTTCTGCACTTGCTGGTAGGTTCAAAGGTCACCCTTGGTGACCTTTTCTTGGCTTTTTCCCATCACAGAGCTCCATGTTCCCCCAGAAGTGGACTGGGAAGGAGCTGAAAGAGTTTTACCGCTTAAGGAAGAGGTTAAGCATCAGGCAAGGGCTGGGCCAGCCTGGAACATCCAGTCTTTGTGCTGTTGGTGGTCCCACGAGTCCCCACCCTGCAGATGGAAACTTTTGGAGCTTTGGAAGCTTTATTTTTTCAGTTTTAGGAGAAAAAAAATCCCCAAACTAAACTGTGAGAAGATTTGTAGCTTCAGTATTTTGTACTGAACTGAGGTTTTAGGTACTTGAGAAAAGCTTATTTATAATATAATTAGTGAAGTAAGAAACTTCTCTTCTGAAGCCTGGAAGTAAATATTTATTTATTATTATTCTCCATTACTACTGCTGATTCCTGGATTTGTAATAGATGTGTCCAAATGTCCTCTCAGTATCCAGAGGATGCAAAACCTGATCAAATGCTCAGAACTGTTGGGGGATAGATAAAAACCCCAAACCTGTAACAGTGCCTGCATCTCGTTCTCTCCTTTCCAAGGAAATAGAGGGGCTGGGATACATCTGGAGGAGGGCAGAGAAGATGAGCAAAGGCCTGGCATGGGCTCTGCTGGAAAAGCTGGGAGGGAGCAGCCCGGGGGAGGCTGCCTTTGAGGGCTCCCATCCTGCACGTGGTGGGGACAGAGCTCCCTGTGCCCTTCCAGCTCAGGATGGATCTGGCAGGGTGGGATTAAGGGAGCTCTTGGCACTGTGTGTCACACAGCTGGCTGCTGGAAGGTACCTGGGTGAGTGACCAAACCCCTGAGCCACTGGTAGTGACACAGAGTGTTTGCCATGCTCTTGTGCAGCTGCTGCTCCAGATGAACCCCTACCACGTGGACTCCCTGCTGCAGCTCAGCGACGTGTGCCGCATGCAGGAGGACCAGGAGATGGCCCGGGATCTCATAGGTAAGCGTGAGGTGAGGAGCAGATGTGCTGCTGTGAAACCCTTCCCTGGCAGCAGCTTGGCTTTTCCTGGACCAACCTCAATCCCAGAATGGTTCCTTTTCCCACCCAGAGTGTGATCCAACGTGGAAGTGCTCACTGCCCTGGTACCTGTTGCCACCACATTGTGTGAAGCGTCTCTGTGCCTGGCTGGGCTGGGCATGAGCTGGTTTCCTCTCTTTGGGGCTAAAGGGAGTGCTGGGCAGTGCTGTGCTGGGCTGGTGTCCCTGTCCTGTCCCTGACAGTGCCCTTGCTGTCCCCAGAGCGGGCGCTGTACAGCCTGGAGTGCGCCTTCCACCCCGTGTTCAGCCTCACCAGCGGGACCTGCAGGCTGGACTACCGGCGCCCAGAGAACAGGTCAGCAGGGCTGGGCACCAGGGGCTCAGCTGGAGCCCCTCTGGCCACAGCCACCCAGATTCACACTGCTGCTCACCCAGGGAGACCCCTGAGTGTCCCTTTCTGCCGGGGCTCCTGGGATGGTGCTGGAGCACAGGCAGTCGTGCATGGAAGCTTGTGCACAAAGCATCCCTTTTCCCAAGAGATTCCTTCCTGCAGTAGGAACTGTCCCTCCCTGTCATATCCTCCTCATGCCATTAGTACCCCTTAGCCCAAAATGGTCACAAAAATCCTTGCTGTGTGTTTCCAGCCATCACCCCCAGCACTCACACTCCTCCCAGCCTGGATCTTTATGTAACTCCAGCTCTGCAGCTGCTGGGAAAGGTGACTTTATTCTGGGAATTTTCCAGTCAGCTGACCCAAGCCATCTCTCCCAAACTGCTGTACCTGGAGGGTGCTCACATTTCAGTCCCTCTGGCTGACATACTTTGTGCCATCAGTGACCTGTATCACCAGTTCAGGTGTTGGGCCTCCCCACTCTGTGTCCCTGTCCCCACACCCCTGGAACAAGGCAGGATGTGGGCTTGGGGGATTTACTTGTGTTGGTCCCAGTCTCCAGAGCAGGTTGTGAGTTTTCTGTCCCTGTTCTTGCACAAAAAAGATTACAAAAACAAGACATAGGAGCATGGGGGTGTCTGTGGCACCCCATGCCACACCACAATGTGATGCTTGAGGGTGTGGAGCTCTTGATGACTGTGTCCCCTTTTTTGAGTGGCACAAACTACTTCTTTCCACATCGGGCCTCTTAAGTCCTGCTGCTGTTCCCCATGCAGGGCTTTCTTCCTGGCTCTCTTCAAGCACCTGATGTTCCTGGAGAAGAGGGGCTGTCCCCGCACAGCCCTGGAGTTCTGCAAGCTCATTCTGAGGTAGGTGCCTCCACTGAGGGTGGAGTGCCTGGGTTTGGGGGGCAGCAGCAGAACCAGACAGGTTCTGCTGCTCCTGGGCTTGGTGTGGGCTCATCATCCCCCTTAGAGCTGCATGGATCTGTGCTGGGATGTGCTGGTGCTCTTGGAGAGGTGATGGGTGAGGAGGGGCCCTGGGTGGCCTGTGACTGCCAAACTATGGCTGAGCTTGGAGGCTCAGTACAGCAAAGTGTGGCAGTGGATCCTCCTCCTGGGTGGTGGAAGGGGACTGTCCCCTCTATAGGGACACAGAGCACCACTCTGTCATCCTGCTGGCCATGCAGGATGCGTTCCTGTTCTCTGCACTTGCTGAGTCACTGGATGTCACTGGGAGAGGCTGTTTGACTCAGAAATCAGGGCAGCTCTCAGCTGTTGTGACACTGAGCTTGTTCTCTTCCCCTCCTCCCAAGCCTTGATCCTGAGGATGACCCTCTCTGTGTGCTGCTGCTGATCGACTTCCTGTCCCTGCGGGCCAGGGAATACACCTTCCTGACCCGCCTCTTCCAGGAGTGGGAGGTGAGTGGCCAGCAGGTGAGGGCATGGCTGCCTGGGCTGCTCCCCCAGGTGAGCCCTTTGGAGGGGATCTCACAGCCCAGCTGCCAGCCCAGAGCCATTGGAACGATCCATAAGGGCTGGGCCATTGGTTCCTGTAATCCTTGGGTCCTGCAAATAGTTGTTAGAACTGAAAATTGCTCACTCAGCTGTGGGGGCACGGAGCCAGCAGCTGGGAGCTCACTTAGCCTCAGCAGGCAGAGCCCCGGCCCTGCACAGCCCAGCTCTGCTGTCAGCATCACTTCTCGGTACCTCTGTGTCCCTGATCCTGCAGAGTCACCGGAATCTGTCCCAGCTGCCCAATTTTGCCTTCTCGGTGCCACTGGCCTATTTCTTCCTGAGCCAGCAGGAAGAGCGCCCGGAGCTGGAGCGGAGCCAGGCCCGGGAGCGAGCGGCCCGGCTCATCCAGCTCGCGCTCATCATGTTCCCAAGCGGTGAGTCTGTCCCCTCTGGTGAGGCCATCCCCGGCGAGGGCTTTGTCACTGTCCTCCTGGGACAGCCGGGGCTGCGTTCCCGGCAGGCAGGGCTGCGTTCCCGGCAGGGATGCAGAGGCAGGAATTTGCCAAGGGCCTTTGGGGAGGGAGCCCTGAGTCAGAGCGGAAGAGGTCGGGCAGAACGGCAGTGCCCGTGCCCAGTGTGGGGGGGAGAGTGCAGCTCTGGGCTCCTTCCCAGGGCTGGAGCCTGTCTGGGAAAGGGAACAGAGCTGCAGAAGGGGCTGGAGCATCAGGAGCAGCTGAGACAGCTGGGGGGCTCAGCCTGGAGAAAAGGAGGCTCAGGGGGTCCTTCTGGCCCTGCACAACTCCCTGACAGGAGGGGGCAGCCAGAGGGGTCAGGCTCTGCTCCCAGGGAACAGGGACAGAAAAAGAGGGAACAGCCTCAAAGTTTGGTATTTGGAACAATTCCTTCCCCAGAAGTGTTGTCCAGCCCTGGCACAGCTGCCCAGGGCACTGGTGGAGTCCCCAGTCCTGGAGGATATGGCACCTGAGGACATGGGTTAGGGGTGGTCTTGGCAGTGCTGCGGGAATGGTTGGGATCAATGATCTTAGAGGCTTTTCCAGCCTTTCAGTTCTGTGGTTCCATGATTCTGTCCTCCCTCCCCAGAGCAGCCAATGCTCCTCCAGCAGCAGTGGTCAGGGGTGAGCAGGCTGGGGGAGGGTGAGAGCTGGAGTATTGGAGCAGGGAGATGTCTCACCTCCTCAGGGCTGCCCGGAGCAAGGACAAGCCAGTCTCCTTGGCTCTCCCTCCGAGGCACAGCTCTGTTTTGGATGTGCTCTCCCCATGGGTGCCCATCACTCTCCCTTTCATCCTGTGGATGCTGCTGTCCATGAAAGGAGCACACAGCCCTCAGGCCCAGGGGAGGGTGTGTGCAGCAGGAAGAACCAGCTCTCCAACAGAGATTCAGTTTGTGGAGGCTGGAAACATCTTTTAGGCTACTCGTTGGGGTGACTGAAATAATGCCCTTGTGAGCACAGGGACCAGCAGTGTCCTCACCCTCTCTTTGTGTCCTTGTTGGTGCCCCAGGGGGTTCTGGCCCTGAGGAGCGGAGGGTGACCCCACCCCACACAGCCCCTCACCAGCAGGTCCAGACAAGTTCTCTGCCTTTGTCTTGCAGTTCTGATGCCGCTGTTGGATCACTGCAGCGTGCAGCCCGATGCCAGGGTCGCCTCCCACCCCTTCTTTGGGCTGAATGCCCAGATCAGGTAAGGCCTGGAGATGTTCTCAGCGAAGGGAAGGGATCGATTTTGCCGGCGGCGGGGATCTTGCATGCTCAGACAGCTAATGCAGAGCTTGTTTGGGTTTCCTGAGCAGGCTCATTTGGTAATGCCTCATTTGATAATCCTTTTGATAATGGATTTCCATAATGGCCTCTGGATGGGGCTGACAGACCCACCTCAGCTCAAGGTGGACGGGTCAGAAGTTCAGCCCAGAGCCTGTTGGTGTGTGCAGGGAGGGAGGGTGACGCGTGTGTCCTCCCACGGCAGGCTGTCTCCAACCAGTCTGCCTTCCCTGGACTCATGGTCTTCCTCAGCGTGCGAAGGCTCTCCCTCAGGCCAGGGCAGTGTTCCTTCATTTCATGGCTCTGCTTAGCCTAAAAATAGATGGAGGCAGAAGTTCTGGTGGAGGTGGATGGCAGCATCCAGGCAGGAGCCTGCGAGTCCTCTCCTGTTCCCACGCCAAAGGCTAGCACAGAGCTGAGCCCTGACCATCCCGTGAGGAGCAGGAGGAGGAGGAGGATGCCGTGATTAACAGCCCTCTCCCACAGCCAGTCGCCCGCCCTGAACCAGCTGACATCCCTGTACGTGGGCAGGACACACGCCCTGTGGAAGGACCCGGCTGTCATGGCCTGGCTGGAGCCCCACGCCCACGAGGTTCTGCGCATGGTGGACGCCCGGGATGCGCTGGTGCAGGAGGCCGAGCACAAGTGAGCACAGAGGGTGCAGGACGGGGTTCCTGTGCCAGGGACAGAGTGGGACAAAGGGTCTGTCCTGGGCAGCAGCAGTTCCCTGTCTGGGACAGGCTCAGAGCCCCACAGCTGCTGCTCTGATGCCAAGGTCACAGCATGGGGCCAGGAAGGCAGTGGCTCTTCCATGCTTTTCACAAATGGGAATGTAGAGCTGAACCTGGACTGCATATCCTGCACTGCCTTCCTCAGGCTTGGCTGTCGCCTGTACCCTGGAATCATCCTGGAGAGGGTGGAGGGGCGGCCTGGAAGGGCAGGGATAGCCACACAGGGCAGGTGAGAGCTTAGGAACAGTGCTGAGAAACAGGAGAGAGCTGTCAGGTGTCCTAAACCAAGGTCAATCTGCTCATTCCTGAGCTCTCTGCTCTTTCTCCAGAGCTCAGCAGCTCCCACCCCCTTTGGCTCACTCTAAGCCAGCTCCATCCAATATGGCCTTGTCCCCCAGAGCCAGGGAAGCTGCTGACACTGCACCTGCAGCAGCAGAAATGGGAATGTGCCTGCTCAGGGCTCACTGCTCTGTCCCCTCCCTGTCTCAGGAGGAAGATCCGGTACCAGAGCGCTCCCAGGAACATCTACCGGCACATCATCCTCTCGGAGATGAAGGAGGCCACAGCAGCCCTGCCTCTGGTGAGGGGCCTGATGGGCCACAGGGACTGTGGTGTCCCTGCTGGGCCCATCCTAACCCCTATCACTCATGGCTTCTGTGGGTGCCCATGTTTGCTGCTGCTGGATGCAGCCTTCATTCCTTCCTTTCTCCTTCATTCCTTCCTTTCTCCTCTCCCTGCAGGAGGTGACCTCCCAGCCAATGATGGGGTTTGACCCCCTGCCTCCTCTGGATTCCATTGTTTCCTACACCCGCCCAGAAAGGTACCGCCTCCTGCTCTGGCACAGCCAGCTGTGTCCCCTGCACGCCCTCAGCCCCAGGCCAGGCTGCACGCGGGCACTCAGGGCTGGCATCTCCTCCATGGCAGAGGAAGAGCTGTGGTGCTCCAGGCAGGCAGAACTACAGGCTGGACTGGTCCTGCTGCTTCCCATGGTGGTCACCACTGGCCATTCCCAGCCATAGGGCAAAAGCCAGGGAAAACCCAGGCCATGGCTGACTGGGAGGGTTTGGGGTAGATGGAAATTTAAATACAGCCAGTCCTGGTGTTGGGGTGATGCCACGTGTGTGTTCCACACCAGTCCACTCAGAGCAGAGCTGGTAGGATCATGGAATCCTGGCATGGTTTGGGTTCAAAAGACCTTAAAGCTCATCTCATTCTACCCCCTGCTGTGGGCAGGGGCACTTTCCAGTAGACCAGGCTGCTCCAAGCCCCTTCCAACCTGGCCTTGGTTGTGCTTTTAATGACTGGTTTGCTCAGAGTTGCTTCTCAGAGTTGCCTGAATTCAGAGTCCCATTGGAACTCCCCAGTTCCCTCCCTGAGGTTCCAGCTGCACCATGGTTCTCCCAGCACCGCCCACATCCCACTGGGCTGTACCTTCACCATGGTGCCACTTGTGTCTTCCAGGACGAGCCATCCCTCCAACGAAAGCACTTTATCCCTCTTCTTCCGCTCGCTGTTGCCAAATTTTAACTTGCAGGTGAGTGCAGGCTGGGGTTTGGGTGCACCATTCCCCCACGGTGTTCCTGCTCCAGGAGCTGCTGCTGCCGGTTTGGCCGCAGTGCTGTCCCTGTCCCTGCCAGCGCCGTGCTGCTCCCTTGCAGGGGGACATCCGGCACGACGGGGACGACGAGGCCGGGGCGGCGCAGGACCTCAACCAGGGGGTGAACCGGCTGATGGCGGCCATGCGGGACATGCTGGCCAACATCCAGTTCCAGGAGCCGCCCCGTGAGGACAATCCCGAGGGCGACGGCGACTGGGACTGAGCCGGGCTGTCCCTCCCTCCCTGCCCAGAGCCTCTGCTGTCACCCCCCATTTGTGTCGCACTCCAATAAAGTCACACAAACGGACTGGCTGTGGGAATGGGCTCTTCTGAGGAGGGGGCTGCAGCCATGGCAGCGTGGCCTCCATCCAGGGAGGGGGGGCTGAAGCTACAGCCATGGGCCTTGTTCAGGGCCCCTCTCTCAACAGGGGACAAGGGCTGTCTGAGCATGTCCGAGCTAATCAACAGCAGCTGTCCCTTGTCCCCATGGCAGCTTAGTCCCCTTCTGGCCTCCTCTACACACAATTTCCATCCTATTCCCCTCCCTGTTCTCCTGGCTCTTGTCCTTAATTCCCAGAGGGCTTTTACTGCCCTCTTCTTCAGCTCCTTTGTGCTTCCCGTAGCCTGGAGCTTCCTTCCCTCCACAAAATACTCTGCACCCTCACTACACTGAACCTTCCAAAGGTCTGAGAGTCCCCTGTGCCACTAGAATTGTGCAAGGAGCAGCTTTTTCAGCCTTTTATTTATGTTTGGAGAAGAAATCTTGCCCCCTTCTTTGTTTGTCCCTCCTTTATTCCCTCACCTTCACCTAGAGCAAGGAGCGAGGTAAGCCACAGTCAAACCTTAACTCATCCTTGTTCCCGTAAAGCTTTTTTCCCTTTTTTGCTGAGTAATGGTGAATACATGGAATAAATCCCTGTTCCTGCTGTATTACCTCCCTGGAGGATGTAGCTGGGCTGGGTGTGCAGACCCCAAGTCTTGAGCCAGCCCACCCTGGCTCCATTCCCCACTGGTACATCCAAATCCCATGGGATCCCGTCCCCGTAATTTGGCACTGGGGCAGCCTGGGCCCCCCTGCCCGCTGTGCACAGCTGAGCCGTTTCCATCCCTGCCGGAGGGAAGGGCTTCCCGGCGGAAGTGGGTACCCGTGGGACCGGCCTGCCCGCGGAGCTGTGAATGACTCTTTGGCAGCCCGCGGCTCCAGGCATCAACACGGACCCAAGGCACATGATGGTCAGCTGGGCCCTGTCCCCGCAGCCTCCCCGCGGCGCCGTGCTCTGCTCTGTCCCATTTAACCGTGCCCTGGACGATCCCTATCGCGTCCCATGCCCGCCCCTTTGTACAACATCTCCCCTGGGGCCATGGGAATGGGACCCTCCCAGTCCCAGTGGGTGGGACAGCCTGGATCGGGCCGTGCAGAGGGTCCTACAGGGGTCCCTGAGGTGCATGGATAGCTCAGGGGGTGTGGGTGACCCCCACAGCAGGTGGGACCCCCCCAAGACACGAGTCCCAACGGGCACATTGACCCCTGCAGGACACAGAGGCCTTGGGGCACAGGGGACCCCTCAAATATGCAGACCCCCAGGTTTCAGGGGTCCCCTCCAGCAGACACAGGACCTCAGGACACATGGGGACCCTAAGGTGCACATTCCCCCAGGGCACAGAGGACCCCAATGGCAGCACTCCCAAGGTGCATGACCCCAGGCGTGCATGGACCACCCCAGGGCATTTGAGACCCCTGGGCACACGGTGGGTGATCCCGAGCAATCGGGGTCCCCAGGGCCACCCTGGGGGTGTCTCAGCCCTGGCCTCGGCAGCAGCCCCCTCACTGCTAGGGTGCCTCCCTCACGCAGGTGCCCACCCTCCTCGGAGGAGGAGCTGCGGGAGCCGCTTTAAAGTGGGGCAGAGAAAGGGCCCTTTCTTCCCCAGCACCCTGGGCCCGCGGGCGTGGGACGCCGGGCAGCGCTGGCACAGAGAGCAGCACCCGAGGGTCCCGGCGGGCGCGCGGCACCCCCGGCACATCCCAGGCCTCCCGTCCCCAATTCCTCGGCATCCCCTCGGCCTCGCCGCCGGGCGCCGCGGGAGAACTGGCGGGGCACAACGGGGGCTCGGGGGCTGTGCGGGTGCCGCGGGGGGCCCCGGGGCTGAGGAGGGGCTCATGTCGACGCTGGCCCCCCTGCGTCTGCTGCGCGAGCCCTCGAATGCCAGCGAGGGCAACCACAGCAACGCCACGGTTGGGGCCGGGGGCGGCTGGTGCCAGGGGCTGGACATTCCCAACGAGCTGTTCCTGGCGCTGGGGCTGGTGAGCCTGGTGGAGAACCTGCTGGTGGTGGCTGCCATCCTGAAGAACAGGAACCTGCACTCGCCCACCTACTACTTCATCTGCTGCCTGGCGGTGTCGGACATGCTGGTGAGCATCAGCAACCTGGCGGAGATGCTCTTCATGCTGCTGCTGGAGCACGGGGTGCTGGTGATGCGCCCCAGCATCGTCCGCCACATGGACAGCGTCATCGACACGCTCATCTGCAGCTCCGTGGTCTCGTCCCTCTCCTTCCTGGGGGTCATCGCCGTGGACCGCTACATCACCATCTTCTACGCCCTGCGCTACCACAGCATCATGACCCTGCAGCGCGCCGTGGTCACCATGGCCAGCGTCTGGCTGGCCAGCACCGTCTCCAGCGCCATCCTGATCGCCTACTACCGCAGCAACACCGTCCTCCTCTGCCTCATCAGCTTCTTCCTCTTCATGCTGGTCCTCATGCTGGTGCTCTACATCCACATGTTCGCCCTGGCCCGCCACCACCTCCACAGCATCTCCAGCCAGCAGAAGCCACCCACTGCCCACCGTGGTGGCAGCCTGAAGGGTGCCGTCACCCTCACCATCCTCCTGGGTGTCTTCTTTATCTGCTGGGGGCCCTTCTTCTTCCACCTCATCCTCATCGTCACCTGTCCCACCAACCCATTCTGCACCTGCTTCTTCAGCTACTTCAACCTCTTCCTCATCCTCATCATCTGTAACTCGGTGATTGACCCCCTCATCTATGCCTTCCGGAGCCAGGAGCTCCGGCGGACGCTGCAGGAGGTGGTGACGTGCTCCTGGTAGGCAGCGGGACACGGTACCGGCACGGCCACCCCCGCCCTGAAACGGGCAGACGGATGGACTGACGGACGGACGGGACGAGCCGCGGGGTGCCCGGTCGGGGCGAGGGACTCGCGGTTCCAATAAAGGCTCTTTGCAGTGACGCTGTGGCTGGCATCGGGCGGCCCCGGGGAGCCCCGAGGGGAGAGGTCCCTCCCGGTCCCGCCGGTCGCTCAAGGGTCACTTGCTCCCGGCGGGAACCGGGAAGGACCGGCTGGGCGGCGGGAGGCTGGATCCTACGCGGGGGGTGGTCCCGGCCGCCCCCGGACAAAGGGCCCATCACCGTCGCCTTTGTTCTCGGGCCGCGCCCGCCGCCGCCCACCTCATCACCCGCACCGGCACCGTCCCCGCTCCCGCGGGGGCGACCGCCGACCGGGACCCCCAGAGTGGCCCTCCCGTACCCTGTCCCCACCCCTCCCCGTTCCGGGACGCCGTTGGGAGGGGTGTCCCCTGTGTGTCCCCCCGTCCCGCCGCCGCCGCCGCCGCCCCGGGATGCTCCCGCCGCCGCCGGGCGGTCCCAGGGTCCCCGCCCGGGTCCCCGGGGTGTCGCCGCTCCCCGCGGGTGCCGGAGGCGCCCCCCGGGCCGTGCCCCCCGCCCGTGCCGGGGTCCCCGCTCCGCCGCGGCGGGGCGTGGCGGCGGGCGGGGCCGGGCGGGGCGTGGCGGGCGGTGCCGGTGCCGCAGGGCTGTTGCGGCGCTGCGGCGGCGGCCGCTGATTGGCTGCGGCCGGCGGTGACGTCAGCGGCCGGCCCGGTGCGGCGGCGGGAGCCTATAAAGGATGCGGCGGCGGCCGCGCCGCCCCCCGCGCTCCCGGTGCCGCTCCGCTCCGGTGCCGCTCCGCTCCCGGCCCCAGCCCGCTCCCGTCCCGCTCCGCTCCGGCCCGGCCGCACCATGAGGGAGATCGTCCACATCCAGGCGGGGCAATGCGGCAACCAGATCGGCGCCAAGGTAACGGCGGCGCCGCCCCGCCCCGCCCGCCGCGGCGGAGCCGGGCGGCGGACAAAGGCAGAGCCGCTCCCCTCCCCCCCCGCCGCCGCACCGGGAGGACAAAGCGCCCCGCCCCCCCCGCGCCCCCCGCCCCCCGCCTTTGTCCGTCAGCACCGCGGACAGCGCCCGCGCCGCGCCCCGCCCGCCGCCGGGGGTCCCGGTGCCCCCCGCCCTGCCCGGCATTTTGGGTGTTTGGGGGATCCCCCTGCCCCCGCTCCGCCGAGCCCTGTCCCGGGGTTTGAGGAGTCCCATACCCCCCGCCCTGCTCGGGATTTTGGGTGTTTGGGGGATCCCGGTGCCCGCCGCCCCGCCGGGAGCTGCCCAGCGGCTTGGGGAGTCCCGGTGCCCCCCGCCTGTCCCCGCCCGGGGATTTCAGTGTTTGGGGTATCCCGGCGCCTCCTGCCCCACCCAGCCCTGCCTAGGGATGGGAGGATCCTGGTGCCCCGTGCCTCGCCCGGGGGCCTGGGGGTGTTCCAGTGCCTCCCGCCCTGCTGAGCTCCCCGTCCTCCCCAGTTCTGGGAGGTGATCAGCGACGAACACGGCATCGACCCCAGCGGCAACTACGTGGGGGACTCAGACCTGCAGCTTGAACGCATCAGTGTCTACTACAATGAGGCCTCTTGTAAGCGACCCCCCCTTGGAAACCCCCCCGGCAGGGCAGCCCGGCACCCCCACCCTGGGCTGGGAGGGGCCCCAGTGCGACCCCCCCAGTGCAGGAGGAGTTGGGTCTGCTGGGGTGGGGAGGGGGGCAGACAGACAGACAGACCCATCCCGTGGAGGTGTGGGGCGGGCAGGCACGTGCACCCACCCCGTGGGACCGTTCAGTTTGGGGCAGGGGGAAATCGTGTACACCCCGTTCCACGGGACCCTGCAGTTTGGGAGGGGTCACACACAACACCTGCATCCCCGCCCTGTTGGACCCCGGGAGGGCAGACCTGTGCACCCACCCCTCAGACCCTGTCCTGTGGGGGGCAGGGGCACCTGTGCCTCCAAATTCATGGGACCCTGTAGTTTGGGTGGGGGCATGACACATGTACCCACCCCGTGGGACACTGTGGTGTGGGGGGGACACCACACATGCACCCAGCCCATGGGACACTGTGGTTTGTGGATAGAGGGACACCTGTGCTCCCCCTGTAGGATCTTGTGGTGTGGGAGGGACAAAGCACCAACATCCCCCCAGCCCACAGGTAATGGGGGCACACATGTGCACCGACCCCATGTGACCCCCATTGTTTGGGGGTAACAAGACATGCACCCACACCAGGAGCCCCTGGGATTTGGGGGGGACACGTAGAGGGTCCGCCGTAGCCCCATAGAACCCCGCAGGGTGCTGGGAACGCCTCTGGGGTGGGTTGGGGGGCGGCAGCAGGTCCCCTCCCGTCATGGGGTCTCTCTCAGCTCACAAGTACGTGCCTCGCGCCATCCTGGTGGACCTGGAGCCGGGGACGATGGACAGCGTGCGCTCGGGTGCCTTTGGCCACCTCTTCCGCCCCGACAACTTCATCTTTGGTAGGTCCCCGGAGAGGGAGGGGTGCGCCGTCCCCCGATGTTCCCCCGAGCCCCAGTGTCCTCGGACCAGCCCGGCCAGTCGCCGTCCCCGGGGCACTGGGCGGGCACGCCCCTCCCGCGCCGCGGGGCCCGGCACCGCCGGCTCGCCGCCAAACCTCTGCGGTTCCTGCTTCCCACCCCGCCCCGGCGTCAGATCTCCCCGGTGCTGCCGGCGGCAGCGGCTGGGCCCAGCCCTGATCCTCTCCCGGTCCCCTCGGGCCGTGGGCGTGGGGGGCCGGCGGCCATCGGAGCCTCTTTTCTTTTCCCAGGGCAGAGCGGTGCCGGCAACAACTGGGCCAAGGGGCACTACACAGAGGGCGCCGAGCTGGTGGACTCGGTGCTGGATGTGGTGCGCAAGGAGTGCGAGAACTGCGACTGCCTGCAGGGCTTCCAGCTGACCCACTCGCTGGGCGGGGGCACCGGCTCGGGCATGGGCACGCTGCTCATCTCCAAGGTGCGCGAGGAGTACCCCGACCGCATCATGAACACCTTCAGCGTGGTGCCGTCCCCCAAGGTGTCGGACACGGTGGTGGAGCCCTACAACGCCACGCTGTCCATCCACCAGCTGGTGGAGAACACGGACGAGACCTACTGCATCGACAACGAGGCGCTCTACGACATCTGCTTCCGCACCCTCAAGCTGGCCACCCCCACCTACGGCGACCTCAACCACCTGGTGTCGGCCACCATGAGCGGCGTCACCACCTCCCTGCGCTTCCCCGGCCAGCTCAACGCCGACCTGCGCAAGCTGGCCGTCAACATGGTGCCCTTCCCGCGGCTGCACTTCTTCATGCCCGGCTTCGCGCCGCTGACGGCGCGGGGCAGCCAGCAGTACCGCGCCCTCACCGTGCCCGAGCTCACCCAGCAGATGTTCGACGCCAAGAACATGATGGCCGCCTGCGACCCCCGCCACGGCCGCTACCTCACCGTGGCCACCGTCTTCCGTGGCCGCATGTCCATGAAGGAGGTGGATGAACAGATGCTGGCCATCCAGAGCAAGAACAGCTCCTACTTTGTGGAGTGGATCCCCAACAACGTCAAGGTGGCCGTGTGCGACATCCCGCCGCGGGGGCTGAAGATGTCCTCCACCTTCATCGGCAACAGCACGGCCATCCAGGAGCTCTTCAAGCGCATCTCGGAGCAGTTCACGGCCATGTTCCGCCGCAAGGCCTTCCTGCACTGGTACACGGGCGAGGGCATGGACGAGATGGAGTTCACCGAGGCCGAGAGCAACATGAATGACCTGGTGTCCGAGTACCAGCAGTACCAGGACGCCACGGCCGAGGAGGAGGGTGAGATGTACGAGGACGACGAGGAGGAGTCGGAGGCGCAGGGCGCCAAGTGACGCCCGCCGCCCCCCGGCACTGCCCGCAGCCCCCCCGGCTTCGCGCTGCTGCAGCCCCAGGTGCTGCTCCCCTGCCATCCCCTCAGTGTCTCCTGACCCCGTCCCCCCCTGAGCCGGCTCGGCCCCTCGCCCCCCTTCCTACCTCCCCCCTTTTCGTTTTTTACTGGTTTGTGTCTTATTATTTTTTTTGAATACTTAATAAATTTATTGCTGTCCAGGTAGTACCTGTCTGTGCCTGCTGGGTAGGGGGACAGGGGACACCCACACGGTTCAGCCCCCCCAGCCACTGCCAGCCAGGGGAGGTGTTTGGGAAGCCCCCATGCAGTGCCCCCCACCCTTCTGCCCCTCAGATCCAGCTGCCCCAGGCGGGCTGTGCCTTTGTCCCCACTGTCACCCTTCTCCAAGCTCGGGGGGTGTGGCCCTGTGCCAGAACACAGTTGGCCCTTTGTTCCCCAATCTGAGGTGGTAGCACAGACCCCGGGGACCCCAGGGTGTTTCCCCAGGGCTGGGTGTGTGCCCAGTTGTGAAGGACTCAGGACACTCCTGGCTCTGAGCCCCCAGCTTTGGAGGCCATCGACTGGTAGGGCTATGGGCTATAAGAACAGGGGCTGTGGGAATGGGGACAGTGGGGCTGGGGGCTGTGGCGATGGGGACACTGGGGATGGAGGCTGTAGGGGTGGGGTCTGTAGGAGTGGAGACAGTGGGGATGGAGGGTGTAGGTTGTGGGGATGGGAATTCTGGAGCTGGGGGGCTGTCGGGGTGGGGACAGTGTGGGTGGCAGCAGTGGGGCTGTCGTGGTGGGCACAGTGCGGATTGGCAGCAGTGCGGCTGTCGCGGTGGGGATGGCAGCAGTGGGGCTGTCGCGGTGGGGACAGTGCGGATGTCGCGGAGCGGCCCCGCCCGGGCGCGGCGGGTGCAGTGCGGTCTGCCGGCCGGCAGGGGGCGGCAGCACGCAGGGTGCGGGGGCGGGGCCTGCCGAGGGTGGGGCCTGGCAGGGGGCGGGGCCTGTCGGGCGCGGCGGCGCGCGCGGTGAGCGGGGCGGGGGCGCTGCCCCCTGGTGGGCGCGCGGGAGGGGCCGCGGGGGACGGGAGGGGACAGCGGGGGACGGGAGGGGACAGGAGGGGACAGCGGGGGACAGGAGGGGACAGCGAGGCCCTCGGGGGGCCGGGATGCGTGGACGGTGCCGGTACGTGGTGACCGCGGGCCGAAGCGGGCGGTGGCGGCGGGGCAGGGCGGGGGCACGGGCGAGGGAGGCGGAGAGACGCGTCTGTCCGCGGGGACGGACACGGGGACAGGGACGGGAAGACGGGAACGGAGACGGGGTATGGTGCCAGCAACGACGTGTCGGGGACGGGGACGGTGCTGGGGTGGTGGTGCTTGTGACAGAATGCCGGTGCCGGTGAGTCGGTGGCAGTGCCGGTGTGTCGGTGGCGATGTCGGTGCCGGTGTGTCGGTGGCAGTGCCGGGGTGCCGGTTTGTCGATGTCACTGCCGGTGTGTCGGTGTTTGTGGCAGTGCTGGGGTTTCTGTGGCTGTACCAGGGTGTCGGTGGCAGTGAGGAGGTGTCGGTTTGGGGGTGTCAGTGCCCGTGACGGGGTTTCAGCGTTGCTGTTGGGGTGCCGGTGCCGGTGCTGGTACCCCGGTGGGTGCACCGGCTCTTGCTGCTCGTGGGGAACCGTCGGTGCTGAGGTGGCAGTGCCAGCCGGGGTGTCAAGTCAGTGCTGGTAACGGGGTGTTGGTGACAGTGTCGCTGGTGCTGGGACATCAGTGCCATGGCAGGGTGGTGGTGACAGTGCCAGTGCTGCTGAGGTGCTATTGGTGCCTGGCATGGGGTGACTGTGCTGGTGCCAGGGTGTGGGTGCTGGTGATGCCGGGCAGGTGCCTGTCACGGGATGCCGGTTCTGGTATTTGGGTGCTGATGGTATTCAGGGTGCTGGTGCCAGGGTGCCCGTGCCGCTGCCGCTGCCCGTGCTGGGCTGACTGAGGCAGTGTCCCCTGGCCAGCAGGACGGTGGCAATGGCGTCGGACGAGCGGCTGGCCCGCTTCCGCCAGGCGCACCTGAACCCCTTCAACAAGAGCCCCGAGCAGCTGGAGCGCCCCGAGGGGGAGCCCCCTGCCCCAGGTGGGTGCTGATTCCCCACCCACCCCTCCCTGTCCCACACGGGGGATGCCAGCCGGGGATGGCAGCCGGGCCCAGCCCCAGTTCTGGGGTGGGTTCAGCCCCCCACGAGCCCCCCGTTTGCAGCCCAGCAGCCGGATCCCCCCCCGGGGGACCCCGAGGGCGCCCTGGACCTGGGGCTGGCCGAGGACCACTTCTCCCGGCCCGTGGTGAGTGGGGAGGGTGCTGTGGGGATGGGGGGGTACGGGGGGCTGAGCTGACCCTCCTCCTCCTCCTCCTCCTCGGGGGTGCCGGCAGGGGCTGATCCTGGCGTCGGACGTGCCGCAGCTGCGCCGCGCCATCGAGGAGTGCAAGCGGGTGATCCTGGCGCTGCCCGAGCACTCGGAGCGCCAGAAGGACGCCGTGGTGCGCCTCATCCACCTCCGCCTCAAGCTGCAGGAGCTCAAGGTGGGGCTGGTGCTGCGCACTGAGGGTCTCTGTGGCTGCGGCTCCGCGCTCACACCCATCCCTGGAAGGCTGGACCCGCCTTGGAGCAGCCTGGGGCGGGGGAAGGTGTCCCCGCCCATGGCAGGGAAGGAATGGTGGAAGGGACGACCCTTCAGGTTCAGCCCAAGCCATTCCGTGATTCTTTAGTTCTCTGACCCCCCCTTTGCCCCTGCAGGACCCTGGTGAGGATGAGCCCAACATCCGGGTGGTCCTGGAGCACCGTTTCTACAAGGAGAAGAGTAAGAGCGTCAAGCAGATGTGTGACAAGTGCAGCACCATCATCTGGGGGCTCATCCAGACCTGGTACACCTGCACAGGTGCGTCTGGGGCACCCCCTGCACGTCCCTGTTTGCCCCACGGCCGCACTGACACCCAGCCGTGCCCCCCAGGCTGCTACTACCGCTGCCACAGCAAGTGCCTGCCGCTGGTGAGCCGGCCGTGCGTGCGGGCCCAGGTCAGCCACCAGGCGGAGTACCAGCTCAGCATCTGCCCCGAGAGCGGCCTGGACAGCCAGGACTACCGCTGTGCCGAGTGCCGGGCCCCCATCTCCCTCCGTGAGCCCCTGGGGGCTGGGGGAGATGGGGGAGACGGGGGAACTGGGGGAGATGGGGGGGAACTGGGGGAGATGGGGGGAACTGGGGAGATGGGGGGAGATGTGGTAGCTGGGGCCTCTGTGGGGCTGGGGGAGCTGAGAGCTCTGTGGGGTTGGGGCTGTAGGGCTGGGGGGTTCATGAAGCTCTGAGGGGTTGGGGATGAGGGGGCTGAGCTCCCCTGGGGGGCTCTGTGAGGCTGGGGCTGCCTGGGCTGAGGGGCTGGGGCTGGGAGGTGCATGGGGCTGGTAGGAGCTGACAGTGTGTGGGCTCTGGGGGTGATGGGGATGTGGGGAAGGTGACACTGGGGCCCTGCCGTGTCCCCAGGTGCTGCTGGGTGTGCTGGGGCATGTGCAGGGTGTGGGGTGAGCAGAGAGCAGGGCGGTGGCGGTGCCAGCCCCGTGCCAGCCCTGTGCCACCACAGGGGGGGTGCCCAGCGAGGCCCGGCAGTGCGACTACACCGGCCTCTACTACTGCTCCAGCTGCCACTGGAACGACCTGGCCGTGGTGCCCGCCCGGGCCATCCACAACTGGGACTTCGAGCCCCGCAAGGTGGGGTGGGGCCACCCTGGGTGTCACAGGAGTCCCTTGGGACAGAACCCCTGAGCAGAGGCCACCTGGGGGCCATGTGCTTGTTCGTGGGGGTCCCTGGGAGGTGCATCTGTGGGTAGAGGTGACTTGGGAGATGTGTCCTTTACCCTGGGGGTATCTCCCTCGGTAAAGGCCACTTGGGGGATCCCATCCCTGACCTTGCACGTCCCTGGGGACCATGGCCTTGTGTAGATGTCACCTGGGGGACCACAGCCCTGGTCATGGGGGCCACATCCCTGATTATGGGGGTCACTGGGCAGAGGTCACTTTAGGGGAAGCCATGTCCCCAGGGATTGTCCCTGGGGCTGTGCCCCCGGGCCCTGTCCCTGTGATGGGTCCCTGGCAGGGGTCTGTAGGTGGTGGCACAGGGCTGGCAGGTGCTGAGGTAGCCCTGGCGGTGCTGGCAGGTGTCACGGTGCAGCATGAGGTACCTGGCACTGATGGTGTCGCGGCCGGTGCTGAAGCTGCGCGAGATCAACCCACTGCTCTTCAACTACGTGGAGGAGCTGGTGGAGATCCGGGTAAGTGCTGGGGCTGGGGAGGACACCTCACAAGGGCAGGGGACACCACAGGGGCCTGTGCAGTGAGCAGGAGGTGGGGGGACCCCAGGGGCACCCCACAGAGAGGAAGCAAGGTGGGGTGGGAGTTTGGGGCAGAGGGTGCCCAGACTGTAACAGGGATGAACTTGCCCCAGTCTCGTCTTTTTCTTGTCATGCTTCTGTCTCCATCCTATTAACAATCCTGTCCTCATCTTCATCCTGCCCCTACCATTGCCCTTTTCCCTATGGTCCTATTCCTGTCCCCAACTCTGTCCCCATACCTGTCCCCATTGCCACCCCTCCCATTGTGTCCCCTGCAGAAGCTGCGCCAGGACATCCTGCTGATGAAGCCCTACTTCATCACCTGCAAGGAGGCCATGGAGGCACGGCTGCTGCTGCAGGTCAGGAGGCCAGGGCCAGGCATGGTGGTGACAGTCACACTGTGGTGACAGTCACACCGTGGTGACAGTCACACCGTGGCAGTGGTCACACCACAGTGAAGGTCACAACTTGGTGGCGGTCACACAGCAGTGACGGTCGCACAGTGGTGACGGTCACACAGCAGTGATGGTCACACAGCAGTGACGGTCACACAGCAGTGACGGTCACACAGCAGTGATGGTCACACAGCAGTGGTGGTCACACAGCAGTGACGGTCGCACAGTGGTGACGGTCACACAGCAGTGATGGTCACACAGCAGTGATGGTCATACCATGGTAGTGGTCACACAGCAGTGGCAGTCACACAGCAGTGACGGTCACACAGCAGTGATGGTCACACAGCAGTGATGGTCATACCATGGTAGTGGTCACACAGCAGTGGCAGTCACACAGCAGTGACGGTCACACAGCAGTGATGGTCACACAGCAGTGATGGTCATACCATGGTAGTGGTCACACAGCAGTGGCAGTCACACAGCAGTGACGGTCACACAGCAGTGATGGTCACACAGCAGTGATGGTCATACCATGGTAGTGGTCACACAGCAGTGGTGGTCACACAGTGGTGGCAGTCACAGTGGCCTGTTCCCCACAGCTGCAGGACCGGCAGCACTTTGTGGAGAACGATGAGATGTACTCGCTGCAGGACCTGATCGACATCGAGGCCGGGCGCCTCGGCTGCTCCCTCACCGAGATCCACACGCTCTTTGCCAAGCACATCAAGCTGGACTGCGAGGTGAGCCCGTGCTGGGGGGCAGGGCCGTGGGGACACCCCCGTGGGGCCAGGGCAGGGCTGGCAGGGTCACCACTGTCACCTGCTCCCCCAGCGGTGCCAGGCCAAGGGCTTTGTCTGTGAGCTGTGCCGGGAGGGCGACGTGCTCTTCCCCTTCGACAGCCACACCTCGGTCTGCGCCGACTGCTCCGCCGTCTTCCACAGGTACCATGGCACACTGGGGTGGGATGTGGGGCCGTGGGGGTGGCAGGGGGTGACCTAGCACTGTCCCCCCCTCTCCAGGGACTGCTACTACGACAACTCCACCACGTGCCCCCGGTGCGCCCGGCTGAGCCTGAGGAAGCAATCCTTGTTCCAGGACTCCGGCACAGAGGGAGAGCCCTGAGGGGGTCTGGCCCCTTTGTGGGGTCTCAGGCCCAAGGCTGCCCCCACCCCACCCACCACAGGGCCCTGGGATGGACACAATCAGCCCGGTGGTGGTTTGGGGACTGGGGTGGGCCTGGCTCTGCGATCCTGTGCTCATGGACATGGCAGCACTGCCGGGAGGGAATCACTGCTGAAGCCCAGCCCTTCCCGGGAGCGTGGAGAGCCTCACCGGAGGGGCAGGATGAGGTTAACCGGGATCCGGTAAAGGCCCCACAGCGGCTCCTGCCGCCCCTGCCTGGAACCGGGCTGCAGGCAGGGATGGTGCTGCTGTCCTGCAGTGACAGGTGCTGGCAGGAGGGCTCAGCCCTGGCACCGGGATGGGACCGAGTCCCTCCCACACAATACCGGACTCTGGTCCCTCCCCAGTCCACGGCACCACCGTTACCGGGGCCGAGCCCCGGGAGGATGCTGCGGGATCTTCCCCGGGCTGGACCGGGTGAGGTGTGGAGCCGCTGCCTCCCCTTCCCGCCGGTGTTTCTGTAGCATTAAGGAGCCTCTTTGCGCAACCCAGCACTCGTGTCCCTGCTTCGGGCGGCGAGGGGGGCACCGGGGGCACGGGCAGGATGTGCGAACGCCCGGGGGTGGCAGCCCGGGAGCTCCCGTGAGCCTGGGGCTGCCGGGGGCGAGCACCGGCACCGATCCGGTCCCGGGCCGGTCCGCGGGGTAGAATTGCGCTGCGCGGGATAGGCCGCGGTCACCGCTGGTCTCCCGCCCATCGAGAGTGGCCGCGGCCACGCTGCCCCGGTACCCGGTAGGGCCGGGCACCCCCCTTCCCGCTGCTCCCGAGGCGTTCGGTGCCCCCAGCTCCTCCCGCTCCCCCCCGCGGCGGCGCAGACGGGCAGAGGCCGGCGGTGGGTCGGTCGGTCGGTTTTACCGGATCACAGCACTGCTACATCAGAACCGGGCGGGCACCGGCACCGGCCGCGCTCCGTCGGGCCGCGCTGAGCCGTGCGACCCGTCCCGTGCTGCCCCATCCGCCGCTCCCGGTAACCAAGGCCGTGCCGCTCCCGGGGACCGGCGGGACCGGCCCGGTTTCCCCCCGGGCCGCGGGCCACCGGCTGAGGGCAGCCCGGTACGTCCCCGCCGCGGGGCCGGGGCCGCCTCTGCCCTCCGGGCGGGCTAACGGGAGTCCTGCGCCCGGGGACGGGCTCCATCGGTACCGACGGGACCAGCCCCGGCGTGTCCCGGTGTCCCCCGGCGGGTTTGTCCCTACGGCTCCCGCGGGCGCTCGGCGGGCAGGAAGGCGTCCGGGGGTCCCGGCGGTCCCGGCGGCAGCTCGGGGTCACTCAGGTGCTTCTTGTCCCGGCCCTGCTCCCGCGCGCGGGTCCAGGAGGGCGAGCGCAGGTACCCGGCCCGCGGCACCGGCGGCGGCTGCAGCCCTGCGGGACGCACGGGCGGGTGGGCGGTCAGCGGCGCCCCGGGACGGGCGGACACACCGGGACCGGCGGACCCGGAGCCCCGCTCACCGCCGGGCGTCTCTCCGGCCGCGTTCTCCTCGTCGGAGTCGGCGAAGACCTCGGCCAGCTCCTGGTCCGACATATCGGTCAGCTCGGTCAGGTCCAGCAGGTCGAAGTGCACCTCCAGCGAGGAGACGCTGCTCAGGGGCTCTGCGGGCACCGGGCACAGCTGGGCACCCACCGGGAGGCGGGGGTCGCTGCTTGGGGACCAGGGAGCTGGGGGCGTGAGGGGTTCGGGGGGGACCATGACTGGCTGGGGGCTACCAGGGGACTCTAGGGGTGCCAGGGGACCCCAGGGACAAGAAGGAGACCCCAGGTGAGGACAGAAGACGGGACAGGCGGGACACCCCGAGGGCTGGCAGGGGACTCTCGGGGACAGGCAGGAAACCCCGGAGCAGACCCGAGGTGCTGGGGACAGGCAGGTGACGCTATGGGCAGGCAGACATCCCAGGGACAAAGCAGGGGACCTCAGGCACGGGCAGGGATGGCAGGAGCTGGCAGGGACGGGCAGGGACCGCAGCTCAGGGCCCCACTCACGTCGGCGCTCGGTGACCTGCAGCAGGCCGGCGCTGGGGATGGGGATGCCCCCCTGCTCCTCCGCGGGGACTCGGGGGGTCTCCTGGGCCGGCCCGTGCGTGGGGGTCCCTGCGGGGCGCTCCGGGACCAGCGGCTCCTTGCCAAGCTCTGCCACATCAGCACCTTCTGCATCAGCGAGGGCAGCTCCTCCTGGCGCCCCCGGGGTGCCCGGCTCAGGGGCCGGGCACAGCAGGACCCCCGGGAGGAGCGGGACACGGGCAGAGCTGCCCGAGCCCCTCGCGTCGGAGCTGGCAGCCCCCGCCCCGCGCCCCCCTCCCCGCGCAGCCCCTTTGTGTCGGCGAGACAAAGCGCGGCTGTGCCGGGGCCGGACAAGGGCGGATTGTGCTGGGACTGTCCCCGCGGGGAGCCGCAGGGACAGGGCGGCCGTGGCACAGCCCGTGGCACACGGTGGTGGTGCAGCCCGCGGCTGTGGCACACAGCGGGGGCACAGCCGTGTCTCGGGGCTGAGCGGGCACCGGGGGTGCCAGGAGGCCCTGTGTGCCCCGGGGGGGACACTGCACCCTGTCCCCCGAGGTCGGTGCCGGTGCCCTGGCAGCACCGAACATGCCACCACTGAGTTACCGGGCGGCTCGGCTCAGGGATGGGCATCGCCTCCCTCCCACCGGGATGGTGACAGCGGGGCAGGGACAGAGAGCTCCAACCCACGGGGGAAGGGGAGTTCCTTCTGCTGGGGCACGGAGATGCAGGACATGGGCAGGACACCATGGGACACCATGGGACAGCAGTGGCACAGCAGTGGCACAGCAGCCCTCTGCCCCGACACTGGCTCTGCCACATCCTGACCCCGCAGGGGACATCGGGCACCCCGCGCTGACGGTGCGGTCCCTGGTCCCGGGAAATGGGCTCCTCATCCCGCTCCAGAACAGGGCAGAGCGGATTCCCCCGCGGCGAACACGGCGCTGCCCGCTCCCGCCACCTGCCCAGCCCCGTGGGTGACACCGTGCCGTGTCACCGTGAGGAGCGCGGCCCCCTGCCCGCACCGCGCCCGCACCCACCGGGGCGCTGCTCCCGGCTGCAGAATTCCCCTCTGGCCTCCGCCTGCATGGTCCCGCCGTGTCACCGGCAGTGTCACCGGCAGTGTCACCGGCAGTGTCACCGCCCGCTCCGGCCCGGGCTCACCGGCTGCCTGGCGGGAGCGGGGCCGGATCAGGGATCTCTCCCGCACGCCGTGTGCTGCTGACTCACGGCAACCGCAGAGCCGGGCGGCCACCGGTACCGGCACCGGGCACCCCGCGGCACCCGCAGCCCGCCCCGGTGGCACCGTCCCCCCACGGGCCCGGTGTCCCGCCGCTCCCCCGGTGCCACGGCCGGGGCTGCCCCACGCTGGCGGCTACGGCACGGTCCTGTGCGGGCCACACGCGGGAGGGACGGGCGGGCAGGGGAGCCCTGGCACCGCCTCTGTCGCCAGGTGCGGCCCCCCCAGAATTCCGGGCCCCCTCGGCTGCACCGGCACCGCCACCTCCCTGTCCCCAAACCCTCCGCACACCGGCACTGCCACAGCCGTGCGGGATGGCTGCGAGGTGTACCCCTCTGCTCCCCTGGGCATCCCAGAGCTCCTGCATGTCCTGTGAGCCCCCTACCGCCCCTGTGCACCCCCGGGCACCCCAATGTCCCCCCACATTCCCGGAGCACCCCGCCGCAAGCCCAGATCCCCGGTGCGCTCCCCTGCTTCGTGTGACCACCCGGCCACCCCGCTGCCTCCCCTCGTCACCGCCCTGCACCCCACTCCCTGCGAGCACCCCCTGCCCCCCAAGTCCCCGGGGCACTCCAGGGCTCCCTCGGGCCCATGAACACCCCCGTGTCCCCCCACGTTCTCCGGGTACCCCACTGCTCTGTCCCTCAGTCCCCGACTCTCCCGCCACGGATCCCCCCATGTCGGGTCCCCGCCCCCCAATCCCCTTCCCCTGCAGCCGGGCACCCCCAGCTCGGCCCCGCGCCCCCCTGTGCCCCCCAGTGCAGCCCCCATGCAGCTCCTCCCGCTGCACCCCCGCCCTACATCTCCTTGTGCGCCCCGCGGGGCCCGGCCCGGTTCCACGGTGATGGGCGTGCCGGTCCGACCGAGCCTCCCCGCTCTGCCCCCGCCCTCACCTCCGGTGCCGGCCGCTGCCGGAGCCGCCATGGGCCGGGCTCGGGGCTGATGCCGGTGCCGGTGCCGGTCCGGTGCTGGGCGGGCCCGGTGCCAGCCCGCAGCCCGCACGGTCCTGCCCGCCGCGGCGGGGGCGGGGACACCGGAGGCGGGGACACCGGGATGGGCGGAGCCGAGGGGCGGGAGCACCGGGGACAAGAGAGGGCGCGGAGGGGACCGGGAGGAGAGGGGGGGCTCGGGGACCGGGAGTGCAGCGGGGAGCAGAGCCGGGGCTGTGCCGCAGCTGTGGGGACAGCCCCGGTCACACCGGTGGGCGCGGGGGTGGGGGAGCCTGGCCCGGGCACAGTGGGACCCCCCGGGTTTGTCCCCCCCGTCCTGCCCGAACTCCCCGGTTCCCCCGATCCGCTAGGTTACCCCGGTCCCCAGGTTCTCCCACACGGCCCCCCGGCGCCTCCTCCCCGCCCGGTGCTCGCGATGTTCCCCGGTTCTCCCCGGTGTCCCCTCCCGGTTCCCCCGCTCCCCCCGCGGTCCCGCCGCTCCCCCCGCTGGCCCCGCCTCCGTTGCCAGGGCGGAGCGTGGCGTTGCTAGGGGGCGTGTCTCACGCAGTGCTGCTCTCGCGAGATCTCGCCGTCCTCTCGCGGGACCTGCAGTCCGTTGCTTGGAGACGCTGGTGCCGCCGCCATGGTGAGAGCGGGACCGGGCCGGGACCGGGAACAGCAGAACCGGGACCGGGAGCAGCAGAACCGGGGCCGGGGGCAGAACCGCGGCGGCTGCTGAAGGGTGTCTGGCAGCCTGGGTGTGCGGGCGGTGGAGCCCCGCGCCCCGATGTCTGCGAGCCCCGTCCTGTCCCGGTCCGGTCCCGGGGAGGGTTCGGATCCCCCGGCGCCGTGCCCCGCACTGCGGGGACGCTGCTCGGGCGTTATGTCGGGTACAGGTGCCTCGGGGTTCACCGCGGAGCTGGGTCGGCAGTGGCAGCCCATGGGTCTGTTCCCGGCTCGGTGTGGCCGCTGTCCCGGTCCCTGCCGTGAGAGCGGGGGTGCTCCGGGACCGGCACCGGGGCCCCGAGCAGCGCGGTGTCCTCCTCACCCATTCACCTGCTGCGCTTGGCTCTCTGTCCTCAGGGACCCAAAAAGAAGGGGAAAGGGGGCAAGGGCCCGGCGGTGGTGGATGGCCTGGACCCGGAGGACATGAGCAAGGAGCAGGTGAGCGGCACCGCCGGGGGGAGCACGGGCAGGACGGGAGGGGACAGCTCGGGGACCCTGCCCGGCGCCTGGCCAGCCCCGGGGACAGCAGGTGCACAGGGTGACAGGGCCAGCAGCCGGGCTTGTGTCACTGGCGCCTGCCTGGGGCTGGGGAGGGCGGCTCCTGCTGCTCTGGGGAGGAGCGGCCGCCTCATCCCTCCCTCTGCTCGCCAGCCCTGGGTTCTGGGCACTGCTGAGAATCCTGGGGCCCCTCGGGACAAGAAAGAGGGGCTGGAGCACGGCCAGAGAAGGGAATGGAGCTGGGGAAGGGTCTGGAGCCCCAGGAGAGGCTGAGGGAGCTGGGGAAGGGTCTGGAGCCCCAGGAGAGGCTGAGGGAGCTGGGAAGGGTCTGGAGCCCCAGGAGAGGCTGAGGGAGCTGGGAAAGGGCTCAGTCTGGAGCAAAGGAGGCTCAGGGGGCCCCTGTGGCTCTGCACAGCTCCTGACAGGAGGGGACAGCAAGGGTGGTTGGGCTGTGCTCCAGGGAACAGGGAAAGGAGGAGAGGGAATGGCCTCAGGCTGGGCCAGGGCAGGTTGAAGATGGATATTGGGAAAATTCGTTCCTGGAAATGGTTGTCCAGCCCTGGCCCAGGCTGCCCTACGCAGAGGTGTGGTCCCCATCCCTGGAGGGATTTAGGAGTCATGTGGATGTGGCACTTGGGGACATGGGTTAGGGGTGGCATTGGCAGTGCTGGAGGAACAGTTGAACTTGATTTTAGAGGCTTTTCCAACCCAAACAATTCCATGAACCAGAAGTATCTAAGCACCTGAGTGTTGTGACAGGTAGAAGAATTATAAAAGAAAGGCCTCATAAAACCAGGCCTGCTCTGTTAAACTGATTGTTAGCCTGCCACTTCTTCTGAGTGCAGCTAGTACTTTGCAAGTTCCCATGCAAAAACTAACTTGGAATGAATAGTGTGCTAACATAAAAACCTGTTCTTGGGTGAAAAATAAGAGGACCTGCGTAAACATTAGCTCTGTTCCATGAGAACCCACAAAAGAAAAATGCAAACAACCTGCACCTCAGCACCTACACACAAATCACCTTCTGACCAATAAACAAAGTAGTAAAAAACTGCCAGCCAACAGATGTTAAACACGAGGTCTGTGAAAACTGTAAAATGAGTTATGTGAATAAAGACTGGGCTTTTCCTGCATGAAGGAAATGGAGTATCCCTTGTTTTATTCCAATACCTGGGAATGCTGGTACTGGTGTCACTGTTAACTGGTGTTACTGGTGTCACTGTTATCGGTGTCACTGATACCAGTGTCACTGGTGTCACTGATACCAGTGTCACTGGTGTCACTGTTACTGGTGTTACTGGTGTCACTGTTAACTGGTGTCACTGTTATCGGTGTCGCTGTTACTGGTGTCACTGGTGTCACTGGACACTGTCAGCCAGAGCCCCATCCCGGGCAGTGAGGTTTTGTGACTCCTTTTCCAGAAGCTGCTGGGTTAGTCAGGGACCTCCACAGCCCCACACCTGTGACAGCCAGCACATCCTGCAGGTTTGGGACATGGGCTCTCCAAAGGCACCTGCCCAAGGCCTGCCTGCCCCTCACCTGTACCAGGCCTGCCTGCCCTCACCTTTCTGCTCTCTTGGCTGTGCAGCTGCTGCAGCACATGGTGCGCCTGCGGCAGGAGCTGGACCGCGAGCGGCAGGAGCGGAACTCCTTCCAGCTGGAGTGTAACCGGATCCAGGGCTACTGGGAGATCACCCGCCGGGAGCTGGAGGAGAGGAAGGCGGAGCTGCGCACCCGGGACCGCGAGATGGAGGAGGCGCAGGAGCGGCACCAGCTGGAGATCAAGGTGGGGCTGCAGGGCTCCAGGTGAGCCTGGGCAGGGGATGCGATCCTTGGGCAGGGGATGCCATCCTTGGGCAGGGGATGCCATCCTTGGGCAGAGGATGCTCCTCCTCCTCCAAGGACCAGAGGAGGAGGAGCTGGGCAGGATGCTGTCCAAGGATGTCTCACCAGCATCCCAGTTCCAGGTGTCTCCTGCTGAGCCCCTCACCTGTCCCTGGCCTGTCCTTAGGTGTACAAGCAGAAGGTGAAGCACCTTTTGCACGAGCAGCAGGAGAACCTGACGGAGCTGAAGGCAGAGGGAGTCCTGTCCCTGAGGAGGGCCCAGAAGGATCACTGGGAGCAGGAGGAGGAGATGTGGAAGGAGAAGTGCTCCTTGAACACAAGGCTGAAGGAGCAGGAGTTGGCCAATGAGGCAGCCATCTCAAAACTCTGCCTGGTACGTCCTGTGAGGTGCCTCATCCCCAGTGTGGGAGCAGGAGTAGGATCTTGCCTCCCTGGCTCTCTGTGGGGTGGGATGGGGTTTCTGGTGCAGGGATGGGGAGAAGGGGTTCCTGGGTGACCCCTCTCCCACAGTGGGGAGCTGTGAGAGCAGCTGGAGAAACGACAAGCCACTGTTTGCATCAACATGGGATCAGAATCCTTTCCCAAAGAGCAGGAGGGAATCCCTGGGGTTGGGCTGGCTTGGGATTTGGTTGTTTCTTCCAACATGGAGTTGCTTCCTCACAGAAACACGAGGAGGAGATGGCCCGGCTGCGCAGTGACTTCGAGCTGCAGACCAAAGGTGAGGGCACGAGGCAGATCCCAGAGGAGCATGACAGGGAGAGCTGCTTCTGCTTCCCAAGCAGCACCTTGAGCACATGGGGGCAGGTTCTCCCCAGTTCTGGCCACTTTCCCCTTCCCTCATCTGGCCATTTTTCCTTCCAGTTCTGGTCGGCTTCCACCTCAGTTCTGGCTGATCTCCCCCACCCAAGGTTCTGGCCAGTTTTCCCCATAAGTTCCAGCTGCTTTTCCTCCCCAGATCAGTCTAGTTTGCCCTCCAGTTCTGGCTGTTTTTCCCTCTAAGTTCCAGCTGCTTTTCCTCCCCAGATCAGTCTAGTTTGCCCTCCAGTTCTGGCTGTTTTTCCCTCTCAGTTCCAGCTGGTGCCAACCCACACAGTTTTGGCTGTTTTTTCTCCCTTCTCCATTCTGGTCACTTTTCCTCCCCAGTTTCAGCCAGTTTTTCCCCAGCTCTGACAATTTTCCCCCAGAGATGGAGGCCAAGTACACGAGGAAGATGCAGGCACTGAGGGATGAGCTGGACCTGCGGAGGAAGACAGAGATCCATGAGCTGGAGGAGAGGAAGAACACCCAGATCAGCGAGCTGATAGGGAACCACGAGGGGGCTTTTGGTGCCATCAAGAACTACTACAACGACATCACCGCCAAAAACCTGACACTCATCAACCTCCTGAAGGTATTGCCCGTCCCTGTGCCACCCCTGCACCCAGGGACTGCTCCTGCCAGGGTGTCAGCTGGATCTGGCTGTTCCAGGTGTCACTGTGGGTGCTGCTGGTGGCCTCTACATGAGTGGGGAGGGATGGTGTCCTGAGGGTCTGGGGCACTCTGAAGGGCTGGGCAGTCCCAGGAGCCAGCACTTATGTTCCCAAGAACAGGAGCAGGTGGAAGAACTGAAGAAGAAGGAGGCTGTGCTGGAAAAGGAGAAGGCAGATGTGGTGCGTGAGAATAAGGGGCTGACAGAGCCGCTGCACGAGGCCCAGGAGCTGGTGGCTGAGCTGCAGAAGAAGTTGGTTAACTATTACAGGGACAAGGAGGCCCTGATGGTGAGTGCCCAGCCCTGTCCTTCCATGGGCTCGTTCCTGGAGGGAAAACACTGCGTTCTGCCACTTGGTGTGCTGTGATTGCTAGGCAAAGCAAGTCTTGTTCTCCTTACTGTGAATTTGTGGGGTCTCAGATGGGAATCCAAAGAGAGACTGGGAGGGAGAGCAGCCCAACTGCAGGGGGGTTGATGTGGGTGCTGCCTGGTTTTCTCTCTGCTGCTCACTCTCCTCCCTTCCCAGAACACATCTCTAACACTTCCCAGACAATCCTGTGCTCTTTAACCCTCCTTTCCCATTCACAGAAGTCCAAAGCCCATCTGAAAATCGCTCAGAAGGAACTGAAGGACCTTCAGTGGGAACACGAGGTGCTGGAGCAGCGGTTCAGTCAGGTGAGACCTACAGGCAGGGCTGGGCATCCCATTCCCTCTCCAAACCTCCTGCAAACCCTCTGCAGAGGACAGGGCGTGGGGCTCAGCAGAGGCTGTGCTTAGCCCAGGGCTTTGCAAAGCTAATCCCGAGTCGGGTGATAACCGCTGCTCCCAGCAAAGCTGCTCCCAGCTCCAGCCTCTCCCACGGTCAGCAGACAGGCCTGGCCTTGTCCTTTGCTGAGCAGTCATGCACGCTCCAGCAGGGCCCCAGGCTGCCTGGGCTGCGTGGGGCAGAGCTGGATGGGGGCATTGCCATGGGCCCCTCCTTCTGCCAGGGCTCCGGGATCGCTCCCTCCCATTCTGGGGTGCTCAGGAACAGCCCTGCAGAGCCAGTGCTCCCCCCCACTAACCCAGATAAATCTTAAGAGTCAGGAGAGAGCTCATTTGCAATTCGTAGAAATCCCCAGGAATATGAACATTGATCCGAGGCCTCATTAACAATCCATCATTAAGACAGCGCCAGATTCAGAGCGTTCAGAAATAGGCTTTGGAGGAGAGACTGTGTCCTAATTAGGACACTTATTAACTAGCTGTGAGCCAGGGACTGCTGCCAGCTGTGGGGATGAGATGAGAGACCCCCGTGTGCCGGGGGCCCTCGCTGGGGTCTGAATTAGCACTGCAGGGAGCCCGTTGGGGCATTCCATGCCTGGAGGGGAGGAGGAGGAGGAGGGAGAAGCGCAGGTGCTGCACCATGGACAGAGGGAGAGAGGGAGGGAAGAGGGGAGGGGGGGAGGCTGTGCTGCAGCACCTGCCTTCCCTGTGGGCTGCAGGTGCCATGGGGAACGGCTGGGCTGAGCTGCTGGACCAGTCTTCTGCCGTATTTGTGCTCCACACCACTGTGCATGCCCCCGTGTCCCCCGGGGTCCTGAGGGTGCTGTGACACTGTGCTGCCCCCCGGAGCAGGTCCAGGAAGAGCGGGATGACCTCTATCAGAACTTCACCAGAGCCATTAACGAGGTCCAGCAAAAAACGGGCTACAAGAACCTGCTCCTGGAGCGGAAGCTGCACGGACTCCTCACCCTCCTGGAGCAGAAGGAGGTGGAGCTCAGCGAGGTCCTTGCAGCCTCCAACCTCGACCCCAGCGCTCTCTCCATGGTCTCACACAAACTGGAGGTACTGGGGCCCAGCGAGGGCTAGATCTGGGGGGCAGAGCCCACTGTGGGGTGCCTGCTGTCCCTGGAAAGCAGCAGTGCCCATCCTGCATGGCTGTAGGTGGCACGTCACTTGTCACTCCTTGCCAGCACTCCCAGGGCCACGTGTGGTGCCGCAGGGCACTCGGCTCTGCCTCAAGAGCGGAGCGTGTGGGTGTTGGAGTTTGGCACTGATCTGTCCCTCAGCTGGGGCCTGTCTGGAGGAGCATGGCTGCAGGCTCCATGGCACTGTTGGCACCCTGTGCTGCCACACAGCCAGCTGACTGCCAGCGGGTCCAGTGGCACCCAGGGGCTCTGTGCAGGGGGGGCTGCACCTGGTGAGCCTCGCCTGGCCATGGGGACAGTGCAGACAGGATCCTGGGGCTCTGCGGTGTCTGCCGTGCTAAAAATACCTCTGCAGAGAGCCTGGAGACCCACATTCCTGCAGCCTGCCGCAGCTGGAGCCGGGAGCAGCGCTTGTGCGGGTTGGGCACAGACACAGGGAACGAGGGCTCCACCACCTGGTGCCCTCCTGCTTGTCCCCAGCCAGGTCCCCGCTGCAGGGGGAGTCGGGGAGGCTCTGGGATGCTTTGGGATGCATACCAGGCCTATGGCACAGGCAGCGGATGTGTCACCTCCCAGCATGTGGAAGGAAAACACATTCCTGGGATGGCATCACTGGCGTCGGGCTCTCCTGCAGCTGCTGGGGTCCCTGAATTCCTCCTGTCAGCTGCCTGGGGCAGCCTGGCTCCCTGTAATTCCCCGGTGCCGCGGCAGCAGGGTGGTGCTGCTGGAGCAGAGCAGGTGCTGCCAGTGCTCCCAGTGACAGGGATGGCTGTGGTGTTCATTGGGAGCTGCTGTCCCTGCCCGGGGCTGGCTGTCCCTGGCAGTGCCACTCAGAGGGGGCAGGGTGGTGGCCAGCTGCCCAGGCCGTGCTGCCTCGTGTGCTCTGCCACGCCACGGCCACCGGGGCACGGCCAGCACGTCCCCAGGGCTGGGCAGAGCAGCCTCATCCCAACCTCCCCTTGCAGGACGTGCTCAATTCCAAGAATGCCACCATCCAGGACCTGCAGATCCAGCTGGCCAGAGTCTGCAAGGTAAGGAGGAGTCCTGGAGAGGTGTAAGAGCCGTGTGGATGGGGCACTTGGGGACGTGGGTTAGTGCTGGCCTGGGCACTGCTGGGGGAGTTGGACTCGGTGATCTTAGAGGCATTTCCAACCCAAACGATTCTGTGATTCCATGGCTTTGGCTTGGGGGTTGGAAATCAGACTGGGGCTGCAGGGAGCTCTCCTCTGCTGACAGAGGGGCTGACAGGGACCCTTTCCTTGCAGGCACACAACGACATGCTGCAGACCTTCGAGGCAAAGCTGACAGCCTTTGGCATCCCCCTGGACAACCTGGGTTTCCAGCCACTGTCCTTCCCCATCCCGGGACAGGAACTGGGGAAGGGCCCTGCTGGACTTGTTTCAGTGCCCACCTGATGCTGGCAGCACTGAGGGTCCCACTGGCACACTGGTAGTGGGGCTGTGCCCTTTTCCTGCTGCGTGTCTTTAAACAGACCCCAGTGAGCATCTTCAGGAACCTCTCCTCCCAAGGGGGACCACAGCTGGAGGACTGCAGGCATCCCACCCACCCCACCATGCTGCCCCTGGGGCTGCTTCTGTTCCCACAAAAGTGGAAGGTGATTTTTTGAGACAAACGGTGCTGTTTGGAGTTTTTAATGGCCTTGGTGGCATCATTCCTGCGTCCCCAGGGGAAGGCTGTGCCCCTCTAGCTGCCCCGGTAGGTTGTGTAGGAGTAGGGGCTGATCAGCAGCGGGACGTGGAGCTTCTGTGCTGGGTCGGTGATGATGAAAACGACCTGAAGGAGAGTGAGGAGACAGCAGTGGGAATCCCCCTCCCAGAGTGAGGCCCAGGGGAGTGCAGCCCCTTGAGCCTGGCCCCAGCCCTCAGACAAGCTGTGTCACCTGTCCCAGTCTCCCCACTCTCCGTACCTCCACAAAGGGGTAGAAGCTGGTGTGCCCCAGTCCCTGCCAGTACTCAGCTGTCTCAAAGTGCAGCTTGTAGGTGCCAGCTTTGGCCTGTCCTGGTGCCAGGAGGGGCTGGCAGCGCCCATCCGCATCCGTGTGCCTGAAACCAGACCAAGGCAGTCCTGCTGTACCCCAAAACACAGCCCTGCCCCACCCCAGAACCTGCCCTGGCCATACCCCCAAGCACCAGCCCTGCCACCAGCAAACAAACCCCAGCTGAAGGCTGGGCAGACACTTGTGACAGGAGCCTTTGGCCAAGCTCACAGAGCCCTGGCAGCAGCGTCCCTGCCCCACAGGTGCCACCAGCTCTCGTACCTGTGTGCCAGCTCCATCCACTGCAGCCCTGGCTCCTGCAGCTGGGCCAGGCGGACGCCAAGGCCGGCTGCCGGCAGCCCCGTGGCCGTGTTCAGCACGTGGGTGGTCAGGGTGCCCTTTCCCACCTCAGACATGCCATCAGCCTGTGGCAGAGAGGAGAGCAGGGCTGGGACCTGTCCTGGCAGCACCATCGGCCTTCTTGTGCTGCAGCCAAGCCCCTGCACTTTACTCTTCCCCAGAGCTGGGATATGGAAACCCACGTCCTTCCCATGCCAGGGTGCTCAGCCTCAGGCACTGTGTCGGTGCCAGCTGGTTCCCACCAGGATGCAGGGCTGTGTGCTCACCTGCCTGTCCTGGTGGGCCTCAGCACAGCACAGCAGCCAGTCTGGACCCGGCGAGGAAGCAGCCCTGTCCCAGCAGCCCCATCCCTGCCCACGGTGTCACGTGTGGGCGGACATTGACCCTGCCCAGCTCTCTGGAGCTGCCCGGTGCCAAGGTCAGCACTGCTGAGGGCAGCCAGGCCCCTCCTTCTCCTGGAGCTCCCAGGCTGGGGTGGGAGCACAGTCTGGGGCTGTGTCCCAGCAGCCGGCAGGACCGGGCAGCCTCCCTGGAGCCGGACCAGCTCCCACTGCCAGCCCAGCGCCGGCTGACGTGGGGGTGCTGCAGAGGCACCCTGGCGAGCTTACCTGGCTCTCCTGTGTCCCACTGATGGGCCAGGGACCTGCGGCCGGTGCCCCCACACAAAACGCCATCCCTGGCCTCCCTTCCTGGCGCCACGGCCTCTACCCGTGGAGCTGGCGTGGCTGGATGCCGCTATCCTGGCACGGGGCTCCCGCAGAACCGGGTGCTCCTCCCCGGCTGGGCTGAGCCGGCACGGGCGGCTTCCCAGGAGCCCCGCTGGCACCCACGCTCCGGCAGCGCCATGGCCCTGGGGCGAGCGGCCCAGAGCCTGGTGGGAGGCTGGGGCACCGGGCCGGGAGGAGCCACAGCCCGGCTGCCGTCCCAGTCTCGCCTCCCACCATGGAAAGCACCTGGAGCGCATCGCTGCTGCTGCAGCCGGGCACGTGGGGCTGTCGGGAGCCAGCACCGGCCTCACCGCAGCCTGGCCCTGCCCTCTGCACCAGCCTCAGCACAGCCTGGCCCTGCCCTCTGCACCGCCGGGGCACCAGGGGTGGCTCAGCCTCTCACCTGCACCCTGACGCGGGCGGTGGCAGTGGCTCGCAGCCCGTGTCCCCCCAGGTCAGCAGCCTGGATCTCCAGGGTGTATTCAGGGACCACCTGTGGCAAGAGGCTGTGTCACCCACAAGTGTGGGGTGAGCTCGGTGGGGGCCGAGTCCGGGGCTCACCTCTGCCACCAGCCCCGGCACGGCCAGGGAGACCAGCCCAGAGCTGCTGTTGATGGTGAACATCCCAGGCTGGGGCTTCTCCGGCACCTGGCTCAGGATGGAATAGCTCACAATGCCATTGCTGGAGTTCACAGCATCGTCTGCGTCGGTGGCCAGCACCCTCAGCACCGGTGTGCCTGGAGCAGGTGGTTATTGCTGACCTGTCACACATCCCTCCAGTGCTGCCTGCCAGGGGGTGGCCGTGGTCCCACCTGGCTCAGCTCCCTCCAGCACAGAACCATGGAAAACTTCCTGGGTGAAGACGGGCCGGTTGTCGTTCTGGTCAGTGACGGTGATGATGATCTCCATGGGGTCTTCCACGGGCTGCCCGTTGGCCGACACGGCGTGGGAGTAGAGCTGCAAGGGCACAGTCAGTGTGTGTGCAGTGCCCAGGACCGTCCCTGTCCCGCCACAGATGCCCCCTCACTCACCACGTATTTGTTCTTCTCCTCCCGGTCCAGGGGTTTGGTCACCTCCAGCCACCCCGTCTCCCTCTCGATGATGAACACACCCACGGGGATGGTGTCCGCTCCCTGCCCCGTGATGCTGTAGAAAACCTTGGTCTCCTTGTCCTTGTTGGATTTGATCTGGCAGCGAGGCAGGAAGAGGAGGGTGAGCCGTGTCCCAGTGCCCCAGGGATCCCTCTGGGCCCTGCCCGGTCCCCACGGGCACACCCACCTGCACCAGCGGCTTGGGGAAGGGCCCCCGCTCGTTCTCAGGGCAGTTGATGGGGGGGATGACCCAGTCCCTCTTCTGCCGCCGGAGGCCGTGTCCGTGCTCCGGGAATATCAGCACGTCCTGTGGGACGGACAGAGGCGCTGCAGGGCTCAGTGACACGGCTCTGCCCCGAACCCGCCGGGCCATGGCCATGCAGCACCCCCGGCCCCACTGCGAGGGTCCCAGCAGGAGGAGGAGGAGGAGGAGGAGGAGGGTGAAGCTGCAGGCTGCCATGGCTGCAGCTGCACTGGCTGCTCCCCCCAGGTGCTGCTGGGAGCCCTCCCGGTTGCGTCAGTGACCTTGGCCGGGAGAGCTGAACCGGCTCTGCAGAGCTGCCAGCCCCGGGGGGGGCTGGGGGCGCCCTGTGGGGGGACCCGGCACACGAGATGCTGCTCCAGCCGGGGGCACGATGGAGTCCGGGAGCCCCCGGGGCTGTCCCTCGGTGGGAACCCCCAGTGCAGTGGGGCTGGGGGCACACACGGGTCCCCCCCTGGGAGTTCCAGCGCACCCATGGGCGGCAAACGGGTAGGAGGCACCGGGGGGTGGCACGGGGGAACGGGGAGGGGGCAGTTCCTGCTGGGGCGGTGGTGGGAGGTGCCATGGGAACACCGGGAGGGACGGATGGCGGCACCACGAGGGTGCTGGAGATACCGGGATGCCCGGGCGTGTCCACCGGGCTGCGCTGAGGGGCACCGGGGGGGGCACTGAGAGAGCGGCGGTGCCCGGCGGGGAGCGGGCGGTGCCCGAGCATTGCCGGGCCCTGCCGGGGAGTGTCAGGGGGTTCCGAGGCGATGCCGATGGGTACAGAGCGGGGAGGTGCCCGGAGGGTAACGGGGTGACCAGGGAGGTATCGCGGATTGCCGAGAGTTGCCAGGGCGTTCCAAGAGGCTGCAGGCGGTGCCCCAGGGCTCCCGGGAGGTATCGCGGATTGGCAGGAGGATTTCAGAGGGGGCCGGGGGTGCCCGGAGGGTATGGAAGGTTCCAGTACCGGCCGGTGCCCGAGGGGTACCGGGCTGTGCCTGGATCTTGGCGGGCGGGTGCCCGGGAGGTAACATGGGGTGCTGGGATTGCCGTGGGGCTCCAGGGGAATACCGGGGGTGCCCGGTGGTATCGGTGTGTTGTATCGGAGCTGCCGGAGGTTTCCGGAGGAGCACCGCGGTGTAACGGGGATTGCCGGGGGTGTTGTGGGGGGTGAATCGCCGGTAGGAGGGTCCCGGGGGTTATGGAGGGGTCCAGGGCATTGCCGGGGGATGCCTGGGGCGTGCTGGGGCCGCTCTCCGGGGCGGGGCGGTACCTGCGCGGCCGCCGCCTCACCTGGGGCGTTGCGGGGCGGGACGGGGCGGGACGCGGCGGGCGGCGACCGGAGCGGCGGCGGCGGCGGCGGCAGCAACGGACGGGCCATGCGGGGGCCGCGCTCCGGGCTCTGCCCGCTCTCCATCTTCATCCTCCTCCTCCTCTCCCCGCTCCTGCCGGCGGCCGCCCTGTCCCCGGCCCCGCCGCGCGTCCTCCCGGGGCTGCGCCGCGGGCCGCTCCCCGCCCCAGGTAACTCGCACCGTCGGGGCGCGGCGGCACCGGGACCCCCGGAACACCTCGGGGACGGGCTGGGGCCGCCATCGGGACGGGGATCGGGGCTCCGAGCACTGCGGGGGCGGCAGGGCCTCCCTCACTGCCGGGATCAGGATCGCTTTGCCTCCGGTGGTGGGGCCGCTGCTTTTCGGGAGGACCTCGCGGTGCTGTGGGGCTGGCGGGGTCCCCGGGTGAGGGGCTCGGCCATGGGGCTGTGCTTCCCCCTGCTGTGGGGCTCGGCCATGGGGCTGCCTGTGCCCCGCGGGGCTGGCGGTGCCCGGCTGATGCCAGCGCCTTTGGCCCAGCCGTGGGGCGCCCGCTGCGAGCAGGGCTGGGTCCCCGCAGGGTGGGCGGCCGGCGCCGGGCTGGCAATGGGCTGGGAGCCCCCGGGGCCCCCTTCTCCGGCCGTGGGGTGAGGGCTGTGGCCGGCCCGAGGCTGGGCAGGGTCTTGCTGCTGCCAGCTCCTGGCCCGCTGCCGGCGCTCGGCCCGGGCCCGGTGCCCTCCTCGCTCGGCGGCTCCCGGGGGATTGGGGCTGCCCGGGAACGCGGCCGGAGCCAGCGCTCGTCTAATGGCCGCGGAGCACTAAAAGCTCTCCTTGGCGGTAAGTGCCAGGGAGCGGCCCCGACCTCTGTCTGCTGTGGACACCACATCCCGTTTCACATCCCTTTCCCATCAGCTACGCCTGCCACGACTGGAGGTGGGCGCTGCCAGGCCCCTGCTGTGGGCACAGGCGGGGGTCTGCCCACGCCGCTGCGACCCCCTCGGTGGGCAGCTCAGGGCCCCGGCAGTGACCGTGCGGCTCCGCCTCGGCACCCAGCGGGCTCGGTGCCTCCATGGAGGGACCCCCGAGGACAGGGTGGGGTACCCCCTGTGCCGCCCGCCCTTCGGAGGGAACAGCAACGCGCGCCACAGCTGGGAGCGGGGCTGGGGGCTCCCCATGCCGGGAGTTGGGGGCTTCCCCGAGCTCCTCGTGTCCCGCTTGCCGGGTGACTGATGCCCCTCCGGCCCCATTAAAGTCCCTTATCGCGGCCATCGCGACTGGGAGGGGCCCCGGTGCTGCCCTCGGGGCACGGTTGCTGCTCCCCACATGGCCCCACACCGCCGCCCTCGGGCTCGGTCCCTCCGGTGTGGAGCAGCCGTGGGGCTCCGCTCTCCCTGCCCCATTCCACGCCTTCCGCAGCCCCCCCGGCCCCGCCCGGGGCCGCTCGGCCGCCCGGAGCTGGCTCAGCTCCGCTAATCCCCTAATCCTTGCCCCGGGGGGTGCGGAGCCGGGGCCGTGTCCAGCACGAGGGATGCAGCGTGGGAGGCGGGGGAGGGAGATTCAGTGCCCGATGATCCGGCCACGGGGGGTTGGGAGCCCCGAGGGGGTGACACACCGGGAGGGGGCTGGGGCAGGGCTCTGCCCGCCCAGGAATTTCCCATCATCTGTGAAACAAAGCCGAAACTTCCACCGAAACTTCCACTGCGCTCCCGTACGGCGCTCGGTGTTCCCTGCCCCGCTCCCGGTGTCCTCGCCCTCTCTTCTACCGCCCCCTGCCTCACTCCGCCTCGGGTCTCCGGGGGATTGCAGGGTCCTGGAGCTGTGGTTGCGGCTCGGGGGTGTCGGGGAGAGGTCCCCCCCATCCCCCTGACCCCTCACCCTCGCAGGGAGCGCCGGAGGCTGCGCGGGGCCGTACAGCACGGAGGAACCCGATGTCGGGGTGCGGGAGGACGGGGGCCCCGTGCGGCTGCCGGGGGTGGGCAGGGCGCTCGCCGTCCCCCCCCGGGATGCTGGTTCTCCCCGGTGTGCCGCTGGCCAGCCAGAGCCCGCCCCAGCTCCCGCAGAGAGCAGGCGCTCCCCCCAGGTAACGCTGCGCCGCCTATCCCCCACCCCTGCTCCCCCCGCCGGCTGTGCCCTCACTCCCCCCGCCCCACAGGAGCTGCCCAGGGCTCGAGCTGCTCTCAGGAGGCAGAAGAGGGACTGGGTGATCCCCCCCATCAAGGTTCCTGAGAATGAGAGGGGCCCCTTCCCCAAAAAGCTGGTTCAGGTATGACACTGGTCAGTCTGGGCAGGGGCTTTGGGCATGGAGGTGGGTGCTGGGGGATGCTGAGCCCATCCCTTGGTCTGCATCTCCTCCCAGATCAAATCCAACCGCGACAGAGACACCAAGATCTTCTACAGCATCACAGGGCAGGGAGCAGATGCCCCCCCCGAGGGCATCTTCACCATTGAGAAGGAGTCGGGCTGGATGAAAGTGACTCAGCCGCTGGACCGTGAGCACATCGACAAATACCACGTAGGTCCCTGCCTGGGCACACCAGGGGGATGTTGGGGTGCTCTGCCAGGCCCCCCACTCACACCCTACCCCACAGCTCTTCTCCCACGCCGTGTCTGAGAACGGGAAGCCAGTGGAGGAGCCGATGGAGATCATCGTGACGGTGACAGACCAGAATGACAACAAGCCCCAGTTCACGCAGGAGGTGTTCAGGGGCTCTGTGCCAGAGGGAGCTCTGCCAGGTAGGACCCTGTGCCTTGGGGAAGCTCTGCATCCCACCAGCCATGTTCCTGGAGCACAGCCCCGGCACTGTGCCCCCAGCATCCCCCTCACCTGCACTTCCACACCCCCAGGCACCTCCATCATGCAGGTGACAGCCACGGATGCGGACGATGCAGTGGAGACCTACAATGGTGTCATCGCCTACTCCATCCTCAGCCAGGAGCCGCGGGAGCCCCATCCCCAAATGTTCACTGTCAACCGGGCCACTGGCACCCTCAGCGTCATTGCCAGCGGCCTCGACCGGGAGGTGGGCTCTGCAGCACCGGGGGGCAGGGGGCCCAGCCCAGGCAGGGGCTGACACGGCGTCTGTCTGTCTGTCTGTCCGTCCACCACAGCGCGTGCGGGAGTACACACTGACTGTGCAGGCAGCTGACCTGGATGGGGAGGGACTGACCACCACAGCGCTGGCCGTCATTGAGATCGCTGATGTCAATGACAACGCCCCCGAGTTCGACCCCAAAACGGTAACGTGGGCCCCCCTGCTGGGTGTGAGCCCCCGGTGCCCACCGGGCCGTGGTGCTGACGGTGCCCCTGACCCGCAGTACGAGGCGGCCGTGCCAGAGAACGTGGCCGGGCGGGAGGTGGCCAGGCTGGCTGTCACCGACCTGGACGAGCCCGGCACGCCGGCCTGGCGAGCCGTCTACTCCATCCTGCGCGGCAACGACGGGGGAGCCTTCGCCATCAGCACCGACCCTGCCACCAACGAGGGCATCCTGCGCACCGCCCAGGTCTGTGTCACCCCCTGTCACCCCAGTGCCGCCCAGGTGGAGTCCTGCCTGTCCCACTCTCACTGCCCGTGTCTCCCCCTCTCCCAGGGTCTGGACTATGAGGCCAAGCAGCAGTTTGTGCTCCACGTGGCAGTGGCCAACGAGGTCCCCTTTGTCGTGAAGCTGCCCATGGCCACTGCTACGGTGACAGTCACTGTGGAGGATGTCAATGAGGCCCCAGTGTTCGTGCCACCGGTGCAGCTGGCCACGGTGTCAGAGGATGTGCCCCCGGGGCAGACCCTCACAGCCTGCACGGCCCAGGACCCTGACAAGGCGCAGGGCCAGAGGATCAAGTGAGCGGGGACAGGGTTGGAGTGGAAGTTTGGGGGGTCTCCGCTGCCCCTCGCCACAGCACCAGCTCCCCTGTGCCCCCAGGTACCTGGTGGGGCACGACCCGGCGGGCTGGCTGGCCGTGCACCCCGAGAATGGCCTGGTGACCGCGCGGGACCAGCTGGACCGCGAGTCCCCCTTTGTCAAGAACAGCACCTACATGGCTGTGCTGCTGGCCGTGGATGATGGTGAGGGACATGAAAGGGCCCTTGTTCCCCCTCCCGCGTGAGGGGCACGTGCTGCCATCACCAGGAAACACACCCAGCTCCAGCATGGAGCAGTGCTGGGGCTGCCCGGCCCCACCCCTGCCCGGGGCACCCCAGCCCCCTGAGGATCCTGGGTTTGGGGCTGCCCCCTCCCGCATCACTCCTCGCTGTTCCCACCCTTGCCCAGACAGTCTTTGTCCCTGGGAAAGTCTTGGTTTTGAGCCCCCCCCGTCCCCATGAGGGTCCTGGGTTTGGGGTTCCCCCCTCCAGAATTTTTCCCCCCAGGGTCACCGCCGGCCACGGGCACGGGCACGCTGCTCCTCACCCTGCTGGATGTGAATGACAACGGCCCCGAGGCCGAGCCACGGGACATCACTGTCTGCCAGCGCAGCCCCCAGCCCCAGCTCCTCACCGTCACCGACCGGGACCTGCCCCCCAACACCGGCCCCTTCCGCGCCGAGCTCACCCACGGCTCAGGGGACAGCTGGGCTGTGGAGGTGGGGGACACAGGTATTGCAGGGGGTTGAACGTCATGTGGGGGCTCCTCGGCAGAGGCAGCATTCCTGGTGCATCGTCCGTGAGCCCCCCATCCCATGTAGGTGACACGGTGACGCTGCAGCTGGTGGCGCCGCTGGAGCCCGACACCTACAGCGTGTACCTGCGGCTGCTGGACCAGCCAGGCAGAGCCCAAGTGACCATTGTCACCGCACGGGTCTGCGCCTGCGAGGGGCAGGCACAGGGCTGTCCCCAGAGGTCCCAGCCTGTCACCACCCTGCCCTTCGTCCTCGCCACCCTGGGCGCGCTGCTGGCCCTGCTGCGTGAGTGGGGCTCCTGGGGCTGTGGGGACAGCCCAGCTCTGGGCACAGTGGGGCACACGTGTCCCTGCTGATGGCACTCTTCCCCCAGTCATCCTGCTGCTGCTGCTGCTCTTTGTGAGGAGGAGGAAGGTGACGAAGGAGCCGCTGCTGCTGCCCGAAGATGACACAAGGGACAACATCTTCTACTACGGGGAGGAGGGTGGCGGCGAGGAGGACCAGGTGGGTGTGGGGGTCAGGAGCCTGGTGACAGCGTGGGCTCTCTGACTCTGCCCCTCTCCATGTGTGTGTGTGTCCCCAGAACTACGACCTGCGGCAGCTGCACCGGGGGCTGGACGCCCGGCCCGAGGTGATCCGCAATGACGTGGCCCCCACCCTCCTGCCAGCCCCGCAGTACCGGCCCCGCCCCGCCAACCCCGACGACATCGGCACCTTCATCGACGAGGTGAGTGCTGGAGAGCCCGGGGGGTGACACCTCCCTGCCACAGCAGCTCCGGGGACGCGGGTGCTGACCCCTGTGCTCCCCCAGAACCTGAAGGCGGCCGACACGGACCCCACGGCCCCCCCCTACGACTCGCTGCTGGTGTTCGACTACGAGGGCAGCGGCTCGGAGGCCACCTCGCTCAGCTCCCTCAACTCCTCCGCCTCCGACGGCGACCAGGACTACGACTACCTCAACGACTGGGGCGGCCGCTTCCGCAAGCTGGCCGAGCTCTACGGCGGCGGCGAGGAGGACGATTAGGGACCCCCAGCCCGCTGCTGCCCCTGCCTTATTGCTGCTTTTGTGCCTTGGGGGTTCCCCCTGCTGTGCCCCCCACCCCAGCGCAGCCCCCTCACCTCCTCGCCTGCATTTTTGTGGTTATTATCTATTTTTTAAGGTATGGAATGATGGCGTGTGATGCTGCGGACAAGGGGATGGGAGCTGGGTCAGTTTTAATAAAGGATTTGGTTTTTTTAGATGTTCCAGGCTCTGTGTCACTTTGTGCCCTGGAGATTGGTGCTGGCCCCAGCCCTGTCCCCCCTTGCCCACTGCAGTGTGGAACCTGTGGCACAGCTGCAGTGTCACCCATGCACGGGCAGTGCCCATGCCCCCCAAAGGGTGCTGATGGGCACGGGCAGGGCACTGACCACAAGTCTGTCCTTCATGGGAGTGACACTGGTGGCATTGGGCATTCATGGTGCTAAATCTCCCCTGGCCCAGGCAGCGAGAGCCCTGCTGCCACCCCAACCCCCTGAGATGACCATGGGTGCTGGCATGGGTGGGCAGAGCAGCCTCTCGCCCTGGCAGGACCCTGAACTCTGGGGGTCTCCCACTGGCTCCAGGATCAGCTCCTGACACATGGGATGGGGACAGCTGATGTTACTGGGGGTCCCCTTCCCTAGGGTCACCCCCAGTGCTGTGCTTTGGGACAGAGGGGTACAGGGACTGCAGCATCCTGAGGGCCCTTCCTGCCCGAGGGGTCCCTGGGTACGATGTTTGTCCCCTGCTGCAGAGCTGGGATCTGGAGCCATGGCATGGGGGCACTCTGGGGTGTGCCTGGCTCCTGTCACCCCCCTACACCCCCTGCTCGCACTGCCCTGGATGGGAGAGGCACGGAAAGCTCGAGGGCTGTGTGGCTGGGACTGGGAGCGTCAGAGGCACGGCGAGCCGGGGTACCCGGGACGGGCAGAGCACCGGGGGTGTTGGGGTACCGGGGGCTGGTGGGGTACTGGGACCGTGGGAGAAGTTCCGCACCGGTACCGAGGGGGGTACCGGGATACCGGGCGTCGGAGGTACCGGGAATACCGGCGTTCCGAGTGCGGGCGGGGCGGGACCGCCTCCCGTCGGGGCGGGACGGGGCGGTTCTCGCGGGGTCGGACACCTGCGAGGAGGGAGCGGGAGGGGACCGGACGCACCTGCGACTCCGTGGCGGCAGCGCCCGATCCCTCCGGCACCAACCGGCACCGGCACCGGCTGCGGCTCCGGCCATGGGGCGGCGGGCGGGCTGCTCGGTCCCGTTCTGCCTCTTCTTGCTCCTGCTCCAGGTGAGCCATGGAATGGGCGGCAGGACCCCGCCGAGACCCTGCCCGGGGCCGCGGGACCTCGCTCGGGACCGTGCCCGGTGCTAACGTCTCTCTCCGGGCAGTGCGGGCGGCGGCTGTGCCAGCGGGCAGCGTCGTGCCAGCCCGGCTTCGCCGCAGAGACCTTCGCCCTGACGGTGCCGCGGGACAGCGTGGCGGCGGGACGGGCCCTTGGACGGGGTGAGGACACCGGGACAACCGGCTGTGGAGGACAGGGGGCTGTGAGGACGGGGACGGGACTATGGGTACAGGGGGGGTGTCCGGGACGGGGGTGGGCAAAAAAAGCCGTGGCTCCGTGCCCGAGTGGTGCTGGCATGGCCGCGGGCGTGGGGACAGTGCTGTGGCGGTGGGGACAGGCTTGCTGTGGTGGCAGTGGCAGAGGGGGCAGAGCCCGGTGTGTGTCCCCGCAGCGCTGGGGCAGCAGTGGGGGCAGTGCCGGGGCTGGCACGGCGTGCCGGGCGCGGGGGCAGCGGCAGCCGCTCCCCGGGGCGCGCCGGCGCGGGCGGCGCTGACTCAGGCACCGCAGACCTGTCGGGGCCGGCAGGCCGGGGTGTGGGGCACGCAGGCGCCTCCCTGCCCCGTGCCTCACCTGGCACCCTGGGTTCACCAGGGTGAGCCCCCCTTTGGACCCACTGTGTGCGCCCCCAGGGCAGCTCTTGGCATGGGGACGGCCACCAGGATGGGCTCCTGGGCTTTTGGGGACGTTGGTGTCCCACTGTGTTGGCACTAAAGCCCTGTTCTGGTGTGGCAAGGGGGCACTGGGGACCCCTGTGCTGGGGACCTGCTGCCACTCCGGGCTCCCAAAAGGGACTGCGTGGGCTCTGGGGCTGTGTGCAGTGGCTGTCACCATCTGCACCAGTTCATGGCTGAGAGCGGTGCTGGCACTGCAGTGTGTGTGCCAGGGTGGCTGGGTGGGCACAGGACCGAGGGGTACCAAGCACCCAGTGCTGCACCAAGGCTTCCAAACATCCTCAGCTCTAACGGCTTCGCCTGGGAGAGCCAGGAATTGGACCCTGCCCCTACCCCAGGAATTGTGTGTGTTTGCCTTGTGGTTGATCATTAACATGCAATAACCAACGTCCATCAGGGTTGGGCCTGATACCAGGGTGACGGGCAGCCCTGCTGACTTCCCCACAGCACTGAGACCTGCTGGAAATCCTCTGTCTGGCACCGGCACTTTCAGTTTTGGGTTCCGGGCACAGCCAGGGCGTGGGAGGAAGGAAGGGACCATCTGCCCTTGAGGCCTGTGTGGCACCCAGTGAGTCACAGCTGTGCCACAGCAATGCCAACCATGGGGTGGCCGAGCCTCGTGGATGCCAGGCCATGCTGGGCCACCGAGCACCCACAGCTTGTGGCAGGGCTGACAAGCTGGCCTGTAATTAGCTCGATGAGTTGAGCGCGATGTTTTCCCTCCGACAGGCCCAGACAGGCCCCGCGCGGCGCCGGGGCGGCAAACAACAGCACCTGTGTGGGGCTGCGGCGTCACCAGGGCTCTGCTCTGTGGGTTGGGGGGCTCGGGGGGCTCGGGGACGTGGTGGGGGCTGGGACAGTGCCCATCAGTCCTGGGTGGAGAAACCTCGAGAGTCTGAAGTCACAGCGAAACTGGGGTGACGTCAGTGGGATGTGTCACCCGCAGCACCTTCACCCCGGGGTGAGCCCCTTGCCCTGGCACAGCTGCGTGTGTAACACACAGGGTGGTGGCACTGCAGGGATGGGGACACCCTGCTCTGCCTGTGCCCAGCCCCATTGAGACCTCACAGGACAGGAGGTGGCTCTGGGGGGCTGCCCTGATCCCCTGTGCGGGGTCTCAGCCCCACACCCTGCTTGGCAGCCTGGTTGTCCCAGTCTGGTTGTCCCAGTGTCCTGCAGGTGGTGGTGGGGGACTGAAGTGGGGGGATCCCCCTGTAGGACTCCCTAAGCTCTCCTTTTCTCCCACCCCCATCATTCCCAGGAGAGGGCCCCCCCTCCACCCCCCCAGCTCCCAGCCCCGGGGAGAGGAGCGCTGGGGCCACCCCTCCTTCAGCCAAGCTGGAAAAACAGGTTGTGCACAGCCAGGTGGGAAGGGGGGGAGTTGGAAAGGGGGAGAGCGGGAAGGGGGGAGCGGGTTCAGAGCACCCTCCTCGAACCCAGTGCGGGCTGAGCGCTGAGCGCCCATTGCAGCCAGTGTGGGGCTGGGGGCTCCGTGCCGCCCCTCGCTACCCCCCCGGGCCCCGGAACAGGGCCGAGCACGGCGGCTGCGCCCGCGGCTGCCTCTCCTTCCCCGCCTGCCCCGGCACGTTCCTGCCCAGCCGGCCCCGCCGGCTCCGCCCGCCCTGGCCGGGGGTCCCGCCGTGGGGCTGAGCGGGGCTGGCACCGCGCCGGCGGCTCCTCCCGGGCCGGGTCGGGGGCACCGTGGTGGGCAGGGGGGCAGCGATTGCTCCCCCTCCATCCCGCAGCCACCCCGGATTCCTGGGCTGCTCGTGGGCTGACGTAACCCACGGGCCCCGTTCCGGTCCGATCCGATCCGTTCGGCGCTGCCTGCCGCCCACCGCGGCACGGGTCACGCCGGGGCGATGGAGGCAGCGCTGGCTGCGGAGCCCGGGTGTCGCTGGCTCCAATAACGCTGTCCCAAACAAAGGATGTTTGTTCGGGAGCGCGGCACGGCTCATGTGATGCCCGCTGACCGCTGCCTCGTGGGGGCCCAGCTCCACTGTGCCCAGCTAGTGACACCGGGCCCCCGCCTGTCCCTGGGGCTGGGGCTCCCGGAGGTGCCTGGGCAGGTTGAGGGGCCTGGCTGCCAGGGCACTGGGTGCCAGTGCAGGTGGATGACTGCTGCCCTTGTTTTTATTGAAAAAGCTGATGGGGCAGAGTGGGCACAGTGGTGGTGACATGCCATGCTTGGGGACATGCTGTGCCACAGGGATACACCCATATGGGGATGTGCCGTGCCTGGTGCCATGCCATACATGGTGCTGGGGACTGGAACATGCTGTGCCAGGTGCCACTTGCACCATTTTCACTGTCCGGCAGGGATCCTGTGGCACGGTAGGTCCTGCTGTGTCCCATCCTGGACCAAAGCCAGGGCAGGGATGCAGTGTGTGTTGTGCCCAGGATGGAATCTTGGCAGGGCATGTGTCACTGTATGTGGAGCATCCCACCACTGCTGTGACCCCACACAGTGCTGGGGTGGGGCTGTGCTGTGTGTGCCCATGTCCCCAGAACCCTCTGCCACTCGGTCCCCTGTCCCCAGTGAACTTTGTGGACTGTGGCGAGTCGCACCGTGCCGCCTTCCTCCCGGATGACACGCGCTTCAAGGTGAGCAGGGATGGCATTGTCACTGCCACCCGGCCCCTGCAGCTCCAGCAGCGGGACATCACCTTTGCTGTGCACACCTGGGACACGGTGGGCAAGAGGCATTCAGCCAAGGTGACACTGCACCAGCGGCGGCACCAGCACCGACACCATGAGCAGATGCAGCAGGTGACGCTCAGACCCACTCCCTGGGGTCACAGCAGCCTCTGTCCCTGGTGCAGAGCGCTCAGCAAGGGGCTGGCACTGAGCAGAGCCACTGTCCCAACAGAGCACAGTGCCAGACGTGCTGATATTCCCGGAGCACGGACACGGCCTCCGGCGGCAGAAGAGGGACTGGGTCATCCCCCCCATCAACTGCCCTGAGAACGAGCGCGGGCCCTTCCCCAAGCCGCTGGTGCAGGTGGGTGTGCCCGTGGGGACCGGGCAGGGCCCAGAGGGATCCCTGGGGCACTGGGACACGGCTCACCCTCCTCTTCCTGCCTCGCTGCCAGATCAAATCCAACAAGGACAAGGAGACCAAGGTTTTCTACAGCATCACGGGGCAGGGAGCGGACACCATCCCCGTGGGTGTGTTCATCATCGAGAGGGAGACGGGGTGGCTGGAGGTGACCAAACCCCTGGACCGGGAGGAGAAGAACAAATACGTGGTGAGTGAGGGGGCATCTGTGGCGGGACAGGGACGGTCCTGGGCACTGCACACACACTGACTGTGCCCTTGCAGCTCTACTCCCACGCCGTGTCGGCCAACGGGCAGCCCGTGGAAGACCCCATGGAGATCATCATCACCGTCACTGACCAGAACGACAACCGGCCTGTCTTCACCCAGGAAGTCTTTGTTGGCTACATTGAGGAGAACGCAAAGCCGGGTAACGTGGGGGACTCTGAGCTGGGACCACGCAGAGCCCTGAGCGTGAGCAGTGCCAGGGTGTCCGGTGGATTCTGTCCCATCAGTAACATCTCCCTGGCTTGTCCCCATGTCCAGGCACATCTGTGATGACCGTGAACGCTACGGACGCAGATGATGCGATCAATATGAACAATGGCATCATCGGCTACTCCATCCTCAGCGAGGAGCCCAAGAGTGCACAGCGGATGTTCACCATCAACGCCAAGAACGGCATCATCAGTGTCATTGGCACGGGACTGGACCGGGAGGTGGGCCCCTTGCCACAGCCCAAGGGAACCTGGGCTGCCCCACAGTGGGATGTGCCATGGGGAGAAAGGGATACTGCAGCCCTGGGGTCCATCTGGTTCTGGGACATGCCATCCCTGGGTCACTGTCCCTGGCTGTAGGGGTGTCTACAGGAGCTATGCTGGGGACCCTCCAGGAGCCCCCAGCCTTGCTGAGCCCTGGAGTGGGTACAGTGCCAGCCCCTTGGGTGGGCAGCCGGGACATCAGCTGCCTGTGTGCCAGCAGGAAACAGCAAGGCTGGAGAAGGGTGGAGGAGCAGGCAGGTGATGCCTGGAGGAGCGGAACACCCCAATCCCCACCCCAGCCCTAACTGGGATAATTTTGCTCTGCAGACCACTCCCAACTACACGCTGATCATCCAGGCTGCAGACCAGGAAGGCTATGGCCTGACCAACACTGCCACTGCCATCATCAAAGTCACTGATGCCAACGACAACCCTCCCGTCTTCGACCCTGCCACGGTACCACGCAGCCCCAGCTGCTGCCCTCCCCGGGCATCGTGGCACCAGCTCCCACCTGGGGTGCCTGGGGCCACACAGGTGACTGTCCCTGTCCCATCTTGCAGTATGAGTCGTCAGTGGACGAGAACGAGGTGGGGGTGGTGGTGGCCCGGCTGCACGTGACAGACCAGGACCTGCCAGGCTCCCCGGCCTGGAACGCCGTCTACCGCATCCGCAGCGGGGACCCGCAGGGCGACTTCGAGATCACCACTGACCCCAAAACCAACGATGGGCTCCTGAAAACTGCCAAGGTGGGTCCTGCTGCCTCATGGCTGCCTCAGCACCAGCTGACTCCCTGCTGGCACTACCCCTCTTCTCTCCCACCCCCAGGGCCTGGATTATGAGACCCAGAACCGGTACAAGCTCGTGGTGTCAGTGGAGAACCAGGTCCCCTTCACCGTGGGCCTGAATCCTGCCACAGCCAATGTCCTGGTGGTGGTCAGGGACGTAAATGAAGCCCCGATCTTCATGCCCCCAGTCAAGCGGGTGGAGGTGATGGAGGATGTGCCAGTGGGATACCAGATCACCTCCTACACAGCCCAGGACCCCGACAAGGACCAGAGACAGAAAATCACGTGAGTGGAGGGTGATGGTGGCGGGGGCTTTGCTGGGATGTCTGAGGGGCTGCACTGCACCGTGTGCCCCTTCCTCTCCCCCTGCTGACCCCTGGCTGTCCCCAGGTATCGCATGGGCAGTGACCCTGCAGGGTGGTTGGAAATTGACCCTGAGAACGGCATCATCACGGCAGCCCAGCCCCTGGACCGGGAGTCGGCACATGCCATCAACAGCACCTACAAGGCCATCATCCTGGCTGTGGACAACGGTGAGGGTGCCCAGCTGCTGCCCCCGTGTCCATCTCCATGTACCCCCATGGAGGCGCCTCGCTGACTCTTAGTCCCACAGGGTCACCAAACTATGCCACCGGCACGGGGACACTGCTCCTCGTGCTTCAGGATGTGAATGACAACGGGCCCGTGCCAGACGCCCGGAGCTTCGACATCTGCAACCGGCAGCCCGAGGAGCAGACGCTGAAGATCATCGACAAGGACCTGCCCCCCAACACCCACCCCTTCAAGGCAGAGCTGATGTATGGCTCTGGCAGCAACTGGACTGTCAGTGTGGTGCAACCAGGTGGGTGCCACCTGCTCTGGTGCTGGGCCCGCAATGAGCACTAGGCTGGGGATCTGCCACGGGGCAAAGTCCTGTGCCAGTGCCAAGGGTGTTCCCAGAGCAGAACTGGGAAAGGGGCTGGAGCACCAGGAGTGGTTGAGGGAGCTGGGGAGGCTCAGGAGGAACCTTCTGGCTCTCCACAACTTAGTGGCAGGAGGGTGCAGCCAGGTGAGGGTCAGGATCTGCTCCTAAGATATAGGACAAGGGGAAACAACCTCGAGATGTGCCAGGAGAGATTTAGGTTGGATATTGGGGAAAATTCATCAATGGAAAAGGTGCTCAGGCATTGGAAGAGGCTGCCCAGGGCAGTGGTGGAGTCCCCATCCCTAGAGGGATTTAAGAGCTGTGTAAATATGGCACTTGTAGAAATGAGTCAGTGGTGGCCTTGGCAGTGCTGGGGGATGGCTGGACTCAATAATCTTGGGGACCTTTTCCAACCGAAATGCTTCTATGGTTCACCAAGACGAGGTGAAGCTGAACATGAAGAAGGAGCTGGAGCCGGGCGAGTACAACATCTTCCTGAAGCTGCTGGATGCACAGGGCAAGGATCAGATCACAGCAGTGCGAGCCCAGGTGTGCAGCTGCGAGGGGCCAGCCAAGAACTGCGAGCGCAGAGCCTACATCTCCGGTGGCATGGGCGTGCCCGCCATCCTGGGCATCCTGGGGGGCATCCTGGCACTGCTCAGTGAGTACCCGGGACAGGGGTGGGAGGGACAGAGTGCGGGTCACCCCCTGCCTGCTGCCCTGACACCCCCTCCCTGTGCCTGCAGTCCTCCTGCTGCTGCTGCTGCTCTTTGTGAGGAGGAGGAAGGTGGAGAAGGAACCACTGCTCCCACCTGAGGATGACATGAGGGACAATGTGTACCACTATGACGAGGAGGGCGGTGGCGAGGAGGACCAGGTGGGATGGTGGACCCTGCCCACCAAGGGGTGGTGGCGGTGCCCATGGCTGTCCCTCGATCCCTGACTCCTCCTGTCCCCCCAGGATTATGACCTGAGCCAGCTGCACCGGGGGCTGGACGCCCGGCCCGAGGTGATCCGCAATGACGTGGCCCCCCCGCTGATGGCGGCCCCGCAGTACCGGCCCCGCCCGGCCAACCCCGACGAGATCGGCAACTTCATCGACGAGGTGAGTGCTGGAGAGCCCGGGGGGTGACACGTCCCTGCCACAGCAGTGCAGGGGACGCGGGTGCTGACCCCTGTGCTCCCCCAGAACCTGAAGGCGGCCGACACGGACCCCACGGCCCCCCCCTACGACTCGCTGCTGGTGTTCGACTACGAGGGCAGCGGCTCCGAGGCCACCTCGCTCAGCTCCCTCAACTCCTCCGCCTCCGACGGCGACCAGGACTACGACTACCTCAACGACTGGGGCGGCCGCTTCCGCAAGCTGGCCGAGCTCTACGGCGGCGGCGAGGAGGACGATTAGGGACCCCCAGCCCGCTGCTGCCACCTCATTTCACCCCTCTGGACTCACGTTGGTCTCTCTCCAGGGTGGCCAAATCCCTTCTAAACCCTGTGCCCATGTCTTCCTCACTGAGAAAGTGAGTGAGCATCCCCAGCTCACATTCAGTGGGGATGGGAGGTTTTGGGGTAGTCTGGGTGTTTCCTGGCCCCCTTGGCTCCAGGGCATAGACCAATTCAGTCTATTCCCTGTCCTGAGGAACTGAGGTGCTCCCAGCTGTGGGGGGGGGGGCAGGATTGGGTCCTTCTTCCCTTTTCCATGAGGGGAAAAAGGGTTTCACTGGCGCTCTCCAAAATACCTCATGCTGCCAGCCCCACACAGGCTCAGATCATAAACCTAGTGATGGAGAAGTGCAATGAGGCACTTGATCAACACAGACCAAAGAATGCGCCATCACTGACAATTGTATTTAATACTACTTTGTACAGGCAGATTTCTATTTTTCTGTACACCAGATTATGGATTGATTCCCTCCTCTGTCATGCCAGGTGTAATTAGCGTGCAGTCATTGAAAGGTGCTTTCCAAAATCAAAGGGCTTTCCCAAAATCCTGACCTTTGTGTTTAGCTGTTGTCACGGTTTGTATTTTTTATCATGGGAAAAGGGTCTAAGTCAAGCTGGGAAACCAGCAGTGGCCAAGTGTTGATTGCATGGTTTTTATATAGAATTGAAATAATAAATTGTTTTAAGAAAACCAAACCACTTTTCTCTGTGTGAGGCTCTGCTGGTGCTTGAAGGCTTTACCTGCTGCACAGGTGTGGCCATGGCCCCCTCCACAGGGAGAGCAGAATCACGGAAGGGTTGGAGTTTGAAGAGACCTTATGGATCATTGAACTCCATCCGTCATGGGCAGGGACACCTTCGGCTATCCTAGGCTGCTCCAGCCCAGCCTTGGGCACTGCCAGGGATCCAGGGGCAGCCACAGCTTCTCCGGGCAGAATCACGGAATGGTTAGAGTTTGAAGAGACCGTATGGGTCATCCAACTCCACCCATCATGGACAAGGACACCTTCCCCTGTCCCAGGCTGCTCCAAGCCTCAGTGTCCAGCCCGGCCTTGGGCACCGCCAGGGATCCAGGGGCAGCCACAGCTGCTCCGGGCACCCTCTGCCAGGGCCTCACCACTCTCAAGTGAAAAGGATTCCTCCCCAGTAGCGCACCCACCCTGTGCGCTGGCAGTGGCAGCCATTTCCCCGGTCCCGTCCCTCACCCTTGTCCCGGTCCCGCCCCCCAAAGGCCGCTCTCCGGTCCCGTCCTCCTCCCGTCCCGACCTCCCCAAGATGGCGGCAGCCGGGCGGCCCCGCCCCTCGCGCCCTCCCCAAGATGGCGGGCGGCGGCGGCCCCGCCCCTTCCCTGCCCTGCGCACCATGGCGGCACTGACCGACAGCGCTCCCGACATGGCGGGCGGCGCGCAGCCGGGCCCGGAGCCGGCCTGTGTGCTGGAGGCGCTGGAGCTGCTGCTGGGGCCGCCCGGTGATGGCGACAGTGCTGCCGAGCCCGGCAAGGAGCCCGCCCTGTGCCCGGAGACGCTGCGCAGGAACGCGGCGGCGCTGGAGGAGCGGCTGTCCCGGGCAGCGGGCTGGGCCGCGCTGCGCCAGCTCCGGGCGGCCGTGCTGTGCCGGGCGCCCGCGCTGGCGGCCGGGGCGGCGAGCGCGGAGCCGGGCTGGGCGGCGGCCTGCGGGCTGCTGGCGCTGCTGCTGTGCCTCAAGGAGCGCCTGGCCGCGCTGGCCGCCACCCCCGCCGCCCCCGCCGCTCCCGGGGCGCCGCCGCCGCCCGGCGCCGACACGCTGAGCGTGGGGCAGGAGCGGGCGGTGCGGCGGGCGCTGCGGGCCGCCGTGGGACTGGGGCTGCTGCCGCACCTGCCGCCGGGGCTCGGGCCGGGGCCGGCGCTGGGGCCGCCGCCCGGCAGCCGCGGGGCCCGGCTGTTCGCCGCCGTGGCCGCGTTGGTGGAGCTGGCCCGGCTGCCGGCGCTGGGCGCCCCTCTGCTCGCCCGGCATCTCCGGCTGCTCCTGTGCGGGCTCTGCGCGCTGGGACACGGCCCCGCCGCCCTCTGCCAGGTCCGTGCCACACTCGCAGCCCGTGTCCCGCTCCCCAGGGCAGGCGTGCGTGTCCCAGCCCGCTCCTCCGGCGGTTCCTCCTGTGTCCCGCCCCATGTCAGAGAAAGAACGGGAGGCACGGAGCCCGCCGAGGGGCTGCGGGGCACCGGCACACCGCCCGGCCCGAGCTGTTCTCAAAGCCCCTGTGTTTTGTTCCAGGGTGTTTCGGACGCGGAGCGAGCGCAGTGCCGGGAAGCCCTGGGGGACATCCTGGACCGTGTTTATCAGCCGCTGGCCGTGCAGGAGCTGCTCGTCCTGCAGGGACAGCCCAAGCAGGTACCCGGGGCCATCCCCGACACCGGGCTGTCAGCGTCCCTACCCCCCGTGGTTCCTACACGCCGAGGATGCTGCTCTTCTGGGAATGTTCTTACACCTTCAAAGCCAGTCCCCGAGTGCCGGCGAGGCTGCTGGGTGTGTGGCTTTCCAGCCCTGCTGTGCAGGAGCGGAGTGTGGGCGTGTCAGGGACTGTCATCGCCGCACGTGCCACCTTGGCTTGGCACCCACATCCACCGTGCCCGGCCAAGCACAGCTCCTGCTCCTCCAAACCTCACCCTTCCCACTCAGGGGATGACACAGGGCACCTGCTGCTCTCTGGGGCTGTTCCAAAGCATCCCGGGGAGGAGGAGATGGGGAATCTCTTAAGTGTTGTTTTAGGAAAGTCCCCAGGGGAAAATGCTCTTAATAGAATCATAGAATCCCAGAATGGCTTGGCCTGGAAGGGAACGCAAAGTTCATGTCATTCTACTCTCTATCATGGGCGGGGACACTTTCCACCATCCCAGGTTGCTCCAAGCCCCGTCCAGCCTGGTCTTGGACACTTCCAGAGGTGGAATAGCATGCTAAGCACCTGAGGGCTGACCTCTCATTAATTCCTGATTTGCTTTGTGCTGCTGGATGAAGCAGCAATTCAAAGCCTGTGTGCTGTGCTCTCTGTCAGAGCATGGCTGTTGCCCAGGGGTGGGCTGGGCACAGGTGTGTGCAGGCAGGCTCCTCACCTGCTCCTTTGCTGCCTTGCAGAGGTGCCCGGGGGCAGCTCCGGGCTGGCTGCGGCGGCTCTGCGGGCACCTGCTCTCCGAGAGGCTGCTGAGGCCCAGCGGGGTGCAGGCCGTGGTTCGGGGTGTCTTGGAGGCCACAGACGGTGAGTGGGGGGCTCTGGGCCCCAGCATCACAGATTCAGAGGTGTCTTGAGACAGTTCACCCCAGAAGAGCAGAGCCACAAGAGCTGGGTGTAGGGGCTGGCTCATGCCAGGCTGAGGTGACGTGGTGTCACACAGACTTTGCCTCTGCACTGAGCTCCCAAACTGCTCTAATTTGGGATACACATATGTTAGAGGGCCACACTGAAAGGCTCCAAGCCTGTTTGTGCCTCGATGGGGTCACACAGTGTGTGTGTCCAGAGTGGGATCAGTCCTGGGGAGTGACCTGTCCCAGTGTGGTGGGAGCCGTGCTGGGCGCTGGGCTGTGGGAGCTGTAGGGACAGTGAGACCCATCCCATCCCCTGCTCTCCATGTCCTGCCAGGGAAGGAAGCTGTTGCTCTCCACAAGCTGAATCCCACGGTTTTTAGTGCCAAAATCTTGTCTGGCCAACTCCAACCATCCAAGCACAACCTCTCTCCACCTTTTGGCTCACCCACCTGGCTGTAGGAATTGCTTTCCACTATCAGGGCTCTTGCACAGCAATTTTCCCCTTTCCATCCTTAAGTTCAGCTGTCTCCTGAAAGAGCAATAAAAGCTCAAAATCAAAATCCAATTTTTGGCTAGGAGCACCTGGCTTCAGCCAGAGCTGGCCATGGGTTGAGCTGACCCAGGATTTCTGCTGCTGTTGTAGGTGGTGCTGGTGCTGAAGCAGCAGCTCTGGACTGGAGGAAATGTGATGCAGTTGGGAAGATCCTGGCAGCCTGCCCCCAGCAGTGCCTGTCCCTTGAGGACTACTACAGACAGGTGTGCCCCCAGGTAAGTCCCTCATCCCCTCTGCTGGGGAATGTGGAGCCAGCTCTCAGCTTGGAGGGTGCTGGGGCTCTTCCTTTTGCTTCAGTGTGGCCCGGCTCAAGCCAGCACAATGTGAACATGTTTTCCTGGCAGTAGGACGTTTCCACTCTTGAATTTTCTGTGTTTTATTGAAATGCTGGATGATGTTGTCTGATCACATGAGGGACTTGTCACTGTGCTACACAGAGCTCTGTGTGTAGCTCTTGCTTTTAGCCTTTGGCTCTGGGAGTGGTGCAGGCTCCTGGTTTGACCCAGAGAGGTGTCCTGCATGTGTGGGACGGACACTGGCTCTTCCACACACAGAATGTCATGCCAGCTGCCAGCACAGCAGCACATGGGTGGCTCCTTGGCTGCTGCGAGGCGCCAGGCTGTCCCCTCTGAGGGGTTGCTGATCCTTGTTTCTTTTTTCCTTGGCAGATTCTGGACTTGCTGCACGTCCAGGACAAAGTGGCAGCGCGGCAGTTCCAGCATGTGGCCTCCACCACGGTGCTGAGCATGGCCAGGGAGCAGCCCCAGCTGGCAGAGAGGCACCTGCTGCAGCCCCTGCTGGCCCCGCTGCGCCGCTGCTCCGAGGCTGCAGGTACCCACCTGCACTGGGGAGGGCCCTGGTTCTGCTCCTCACTGGGTTTTGTCATTCCATCGGAGTTTTCTCAGGCCAGGCTGGGGAGTGTGGCAGCGCAGGTCTCTGTGCTGACCCTGTCAGTTTGTCTGGGTACCCCATATTTACCCCTGTTTGAGTGCAGTCGCTGCAGCATGGGAGCTGAGCAGTTTGGCTCTGCCTGTGCTCCTTGGGAGACTCTCCCAGTCTGACATCCTTGTTCTGGGCTTGCAGACAGGAGCTGCTGGTTCCCCACACAGGCCAGCAGCTCTCTGGGGAATCGTCCATCATGGAGTTGTGGTCTGTGTTGATTTCCGTGTCTCCTTGGGGGTTTACAGCACTGCAGCACAATTAGGATGGCTAATGAGGGCTGCTCTGTTCCCATGGGGAGGGAAGGGAGCTGTGGGAGTGCTTTGGGGTGCAGGGAATGCAGTTCTGCTGCTGGGGGTTCTGGGCTGTTTTGGGGGGCTCATGTGTGTGCCCTTTGCTTTCAGAGCTGGCACTGGAGGATTTGACAGCAGGGGCCATGCTGGTGCCAGAGGCAGAGCTGGGCAGCTGTGTGGAAGATGTGCTCAAGGTACCATGTCTGCTTTGGGTGAGAAAAAGCTGATTTGAGACCTGGTGAGCAGTTCAGTGTGTGTTGGGCCCCACAAACCCCGTCAGTGTCTCCTGCAGTCATGCTCAGTTGTCTGGTCTTCATCTTCAGGAGTACCCCAGCCTCCACATGGGCTGTGCCAGAGCCTCACCACCCTCACAGGGAGGGATTCCTTCCCAGTATCCCATTCAACCCGTCCTCTTAACATTGGAAGTTATTGCTCCTTGTCCTGTCACTCTATCCCCTGTCCAAAGTCCCTCTCCAGCCCTCTTGGAGCCCCCTTACAGGCACTGTAAGGAGCTCTGAGCATTCCTTGGAGCACAGATCTTGGTTCTGGCATTGAGGGATTGGTGAGGTCCATCCTTGTGCTTCCTGTGAAGGATGAGGGCTTTTTGTGGAGGTGTCTCCTGTGCCACCTCCCTTCATAACTCATTTCCTGCCATTGCCCCCAGTAACCCCAGTGCCACACTGCAGGCTCCAGCAGCTTCCTGCTGCACGTTCCAACCCACAAGGACATCATCACTCCAGGAATTCAAATTTCAGAAGCTGGTGACTTGCTTCCTGGCATGCCCCGAGGCAGGCTAAGCTCTTAAATGCTGGGATTGTTGTGTATTTTCCCAGTAATGATCTGTTGTAACTGGCTGGCAGGCAGAGACCGGTCTGGAGGGCTGCTCCCTCCCAGAGCAGTGCTGGGGGGGTTGGGGTGGGTCCCTCCTTAATGGCAGAGCACTGGGGGCCTGACAGCAGCCAGATTAGTGAGGAGACCCCAGATTTGGGGGGGGTTTCTTGCCTAACAAGTGTCATTTGATGCTTAGTGAGAAACCATCCTTGGGGCTTCATCGGGAGCCTTTGTGTACACAAGGGTCTGGGGAGGAGGAATGGCTCCGTGGGGATTAGCACATGAAAACAGGTCTGTGTGCAGCAGTGCAGCAGGGCAGGGCCCTTGGGGACCATTTCTTACCCTCTTGGGAGGCTGCTGGGTGAGGTGGAGGGGAGGAGCAGGGCTCTGCAGTCACCCTGAGCCCCTATAGCCCCCCCAAGAGCCTCTACAACCCCCCCAAGAGCCTCTACAGCATCCTCAGAGCCCCTGCAATACCCCCTGAGCACCAACAGCATCCCCAGAGCCTCTGCAGCCCCCCCAGAGCCTGAGCAGCCCAGTGCCTCAGCTCAGCACCCACCAGCCCAGCTGCCCTGCTGGTGACTGATCTCTGTGTTTGAGATTTACAGTCATTCAGTGAAGATTTGCTCATGCCAGGGGACCTGTTGCATCCCTGGGTAAGGCAGGATCTCACTCCTAAGCAGCAGACTTCACAAAAACTGCCTGCAACCTTCCTGTAGCTTGGAGCCCTGCTGTGGTTAAGCAAATTCTTGGAGAAAGATGGTGCTGAAGGCAGGTTTTAATAGGGAATGTGGCATAATCAGGGAAGGCAGCCTCCAGACTGAAGGAGGAGGCTGAGAGCCCTCCACCATCCTCCCTGGCAGCTGCCCTGTGCTCAGACGTGTTCCTGAGCTCCCTCTGCCCGTGCAGGTGTTTGACTCCCCTGGCTGTGCCCCTCTCTCCCTCTGTAGGTGTATGTGGTTGGGAATGACAGCTCGAGCCTGCTGCTGGGATCCCTGCAGCCAGTCCTGGGAGTGGTGTTTTCCCTCTATTCCTTCGCCAGGCAGAATGTGTCATACTTACGGTAAGGGAGGCTTTGTACTCTGTTCCTGCTGGGGTTTCATCTGCTGGGCTCACCCTCCTCCAGCAGCCACGCTCGGGGCACAGGCAGGAGCAGAGAGCCTCCTTCTCACCCCAGAGCACTCTGTTCCAAGCAGGCAGCAACCACAGGCAGGGCACACAGCCTCACTGGCAGCCCATTCTCACGTTAGTTTTTGTTTGCCATGAAGCCAGGATGTTCTGTGTAGAGCTGAGCGTGCCCTCAGGAGCACGGGGTGGCTCTGCCTAGAGCAGGGATTGTGGTTGTCCATGGATGGAGGTAGTGATGCTGGAAACTGGATGGAGGGATCTACAAATAGCATAAAAACTGGGAAAACAGTTTAAGCACTGCCTCTTGGAAGTACAGGGTCATTCTCCAATCTGGGATCACTCTCCTCTGGTACAGTCCTGGCAGCTGATCCCACACCATGCCCAGCTCCCCGTGACTGGTGTACAGTGGGAAGCACCACGTGTGCCAGCTGTGGCAGGGACAGGGGTGACCAGGTGCTGCCTTTCCTCTCTCCTTGGTCCCCCCAGGCTTTTCCTGGAGTTAGGACCAGCCTGGTAAAAGCATTCCTGGTGGGCTTGCACAGTGCTCTGGTGACCCTGGCGTGTGGAGGCTTTCCCTAAAAGGTGTGTGTAGACACAGCCTGTGCTGTTTAATATTAAAGGCCTCGTTAATCACTTCAAAGAGCAGCGAGTACCGTGACAAGCTGTGGGACACGCCAAGCTCACGCTGCTGCTGGGCCAGCAGTCACTGCTTCCTCTGCTAAGGAATTTGGCAGGGATGAGTGAACCCACAGCTGCCTGGAAGTGCTCAGGTTTCCAGACCCCTGGCACGGCCCAGTGCGGCTGCTCCACCTCATTAACCTGCTCTTTCCTTGGCAGGGCTCCCCGTGCCACCTCAGTGCTCCCATCTCCTTCTTCCTCTCCCTTGGCACTGCCACCAGCCCTTGTCACCTCGGCATGAGGCGCAGGCAGGGCGTGCCAAGGGTGTTCACAGTGCTTCCTTGCCAGCCTGAAGTGTGGAGGAACCCAAATCCTTCCATCTGGGAGCGCCAGAAGGGCAGGATGTGCTGCTGATTCCCTTAGAAACAGGCACAAATGCCTTCAGCTGCCAGAGCCAGGAGCTGGAGCATCCCAGGGAGGGCTGCTCCAGAGCACTCCAGTCATGTCCCTCACCCCAAGCCTGTGCAGGGACGGTGCAGTGGGCAGAGCAGTGTCACCACTGGCTCCTTTCCCCCTGGCAGCTCCCCGTGCCAGGACATCCTGCTGTGGTTCCTGGAGAAGGCGGAGCGGGAGCAGGCCCTGGCAGTGCTGGAGGGCCTGGCTGGGCTCAGCAGCCACGTGCCCACCCTGCACCCGCAGTGCCAGCTCCGAGTGGGCAGCGAGGGCGGTGCTGCCGTCGTCGTGCAGGAAACCATCAGGTGAGTGCTGTGGGACAGTCCCCGAGTCACTGGGCACCCAGGGCTTTCCTGGCAGAGAGCCTGGGCAAAGCAGGGGCTGCCAGAGCCATCCCACAGGGTCTCATCCCTTCAGGCTCAGGCAGGTGACACTTCCACAGAGCCAACACAGCCCCCAGGTGTCCTGGACATGTGCAGAGCTCTGACTTCCAGCCACACAAAGCATCACGCTCCACCTGAGCATTGGTGTGCAATGCTGCCTGCTGTGCAGTGTCTGGGAAGGGGATGTGCCTTTCCAATCTCAATACCCCAAAAATTCACCTTCCAGCCTCCAGCCCGAGCCTGTGTGGTGACACAGTGAGCAGAGTCCCTCGGGCACAGGTGGCACAGTCACAGCACAGACTGTGGCAGTGCCAGCATCACAGAGCAGCCACGGAGCTCCTCTGGTGTGGGCAGATGGCCTCTGAGGGGAGGCAGAGCTGCCCATGCTGGGAGTTAACTGCAGCCTTTAGTCTGGCTGGGATGTCCAGCAGCAGGAGGCTGGGTTTGAGCAGAGGGGCTGTGAGCTGGCAGGGCAGCACTGTGGGCAGGCAGAGGCACAGCTGTGCCCAGGGGTGTGCTGGGAGATGGGGGCACATGCAGCAAAGTCCCCACAAATATGTTTGGTTTGGGGTTTTTTTCAGGCTTTTCCTGATCTGAGTTAGAATTACAGACTGGTTTGGGTTGGAAAAGACCTTAAAGCTCATCTTGTTCTGCCCCATGCCATGGCAGGGACACCTTCCACTGTCTCAGGTTGTTCCAAGTCCCATCCAGCCTGGCCTGGGGCACTTCCAAGGATGGGGCAGCCACAGCTGCTCTGGGCAGCCTGTTCCAGGGCCTGCCCACCCTCCCAGGGAAGGATTCTTTCCCATTATCCCATCTAACCCACTTTGGTCAGTGGGAAGCCATTCCCCCTTGTCCTGTCACTCCACACCCTTGCTCAAAGTCCCTCTCCAGCCTTTTTATAAACTTTAGGTACTGCAGGGCCAGAATTAGAAGCAGCTCTGCCTTGCTTAAACTGGGACTACTTTAAACTTGTTCTATACTGGCTCTGCCCATGCCCCTGTTGCCACAGCTCTCCCTAACTTACCCAGCACTAATCATGGTGTTTATGGGCTGGATGAAATGTATGCTTTGGGCTCATGGTTTGTGTTAATGAGTGCAGGTTAGTTAATAAGCAGAGCCCAAATGACCTGGGCAATGTTTGGCTCAGCTGCCTCCAGGCTGTGCTGGGAAGTGCTGGGAAGGAAGGCTTCCAGGGAAATGCAGCCTGGGATTTCACCATGCCCTGGAGTCTGGGTGTCAGGGGGCTCTGGGTGTGTTTGTGCTGGTGATACAGTGACCTGTTCCAGCGATGAAGATGAGGCCCTGTACCAGAAGATCTCCTTGGAGCAGTGCCATGTGGAGAGCTTGGTGGAGCTCCTGTCCCACTGCCAGAAGAGTGGTCTGGCAGGAGACTTCTTCATCCACTGCCTGAAGGTGAGGGCAGCCAGCCCCTGGCTGGGGCATACCTGTGGGAAGGGGTTCTCTGGACAAGCAGAAGGCAAAAGGAGGATCATCCCCTGTGTGTCCTGGGGCATGGCACGTGCTGGAGCAGCCCTGTGTGCTGGGTGGGAAGCCTAGGAGTGGGAGCAGCCCTATCCCTGAAGGGGTTAACCTCATCCTCCCCTTGGGCTGTTTTAACTACAGGAGCATGTCTGAAGTGTGTTGGAGGCTGGGAATAATCCCTGTTGCTTCCTTGGCTCCAGAAGAGGGGCCCCATACCTGCTTCCTTTGATCTCACTTGGAGCCCCCCACCGTTCCCTGCAGAGTTGGACTGGGATTCTGTGCCCCAGCCCATAGTCCCAGGAGGGGATAGGGATGGGACACCCAGGAGCTGTGGACAGCTCTCAGAAACCTCCATCCAGCAGCTGGAGGGTGGTGGGAGGAGTCACCTGGCATTGCTGGCCCGATGTTTAACCCGTGCTTCCCTTCCCTTCCCTTCCCTTCCCTTCCCTTCCCTTCCCTTCCCTTCCCTTCCCTTCCCTTCCCTTCCCTTCCCTTCCCTTCCCTTCCCTTCCCTTCCCTTCCCTTCCCTTCCCTTCCCTTCCCTTCCCTTCCCTTCCCTTCCCTTCCCTTCCCTTCCCTTCCCTTCCCTTCCCTTCCCGGCAGGAGCTGACTCAGGTGGCTGCGGAGGATGAGGAGGCTCCAAACCCAGCTGTGGAGCCTGGGGGGAGTTTGCTGGAGCTGGAGCAGGACCAGGCCAGGCAGGGGAGGAAGCTGCTGGTCCTGCAGCTGGTGGCTGCACTGTGCCAGGGCGTCTCGGACACCGTGTTCACTGACATTGTGCAGGTTGGTGGTGCAAAGCCTGGGGGCATCAAATGAACACTGCCAGGAGCAAAGGCTGAACACTGCCAGGAGCAAAGGCTGAAGGAGCTGGGATTGCTCAGCCTGGAGAAGAGAAGGGTCCAGAGTGACCTTCAGAGAAACTTCCAGTCCTTAAAGGAGCTCCCAGAGAGCTGGAGAGGGACTTTATACAAGGAGGTGACAGGACAAAGGAGAATGGCTTCCCCCTAACAGAGGGCAGGGTTAGAAGGGGTACAGTGAAGAAATTCCTCCCTGTGAGCGTGGTGAGGCCCTGGCACAGGCTGCCCAGAGAAGCTGTGGCTGTGCCATCCCTGGAAGTACCCAAGGCCAGGTTGGATGGGAGCAACCTGGTTGGCATAACTGTGCTCCTGTATTCATGAGTGAGCAGTGCCAAATTTATGAAATATTGTCATTTCAAAGGCCACTGGTGCCCCTTGGTCCCAAAAAGGATATTTACAATCTTTCCCCCTGAGTGTGCCCTGGATGGGGTTGGTGGGGAAGGCAGCTGGACACCGAGGGCAGCCTGGCACTCCCCTCTGGATGCCCTGCAGATCCCTGCAGATCCTGTGGCTTTTGGCTTCCTCGTGCTGTGTTTTATTGCTGTTTCCCCAGTGCCCCGGCCATGCCAGCTCCCCGTGCTGCCTTGGGCAGGGCTCAGGCAGGTTTCCTCACGTTTCCTTTGGGACAAAGGAGCCTTTGTGTGCTCACAGCAGAGGGGACACAGCCAGCCCAGCTTTGTCCCCACCTGCCTCCATCACACCCACCCGCAGGGCCCAGAGACGCTGGGAAATGGGGAAGGGCTTTGCCAGGGTCCAGCCAGGAGTCTGGGATGAAAACCCACCACCAAAGAAATGCAGACAAAAAATCCATTATCCTCCTGCCTGGGGTTGTGTTTCAGCGAGGCCCCGGGCTGGGACAGGGACAGGCTTTGAGCAGGTTCTGCACTCTGGGGTTCCCTGGGGTGTTTGGGGGGCCCTAATGGGGTGGGAGCGAGTGGGGTCCATCCTTCCAAAGCTGGAGCCCAGGAGCAGCAGCTGCTGTGCCCCCCCAGCTGCACATTTATTTTATTTACGTGTTCTCCTCCATAACCAAGGTCAACTTGATTTCCTCACTGCACCAAGGATTCTCTCCTCCTGCCTGAGACACAACTGTGCCACAGTGTTTTATTTTTCCTTTTTTTTTTGTCCCTCCCACTTTAAAATGTTTTTTTTTTCTAGATTATTTTTTAAGTTTTCATTTTTCTCAGCAATCTACTGTTATTTATTCAGAATTTTCCTTTTTTTTTTTAATATTAAATATAACTTCAACCCCTCCAGCTCGTTTGTCACTGTGTTGTGAGAGCAAATATTCCAATTTTTTTTTTTACTTATTTGCTGTTTGATGGAATTTCTTCTCTGGAATAATTATGCCAGCAGGTACCTGAGCCTTTTATGCAGCCTTTAGCAAGCCTTTTCCCACAGCCTCCCTCCTTGCTTAAGGGATGTGCTTAAGGAATCTGGCAGCTGAGGAGGAAATCCTGCCTGCACCCAGTGCCCTGGGGGTGGAAGTTTGGAATTTGGTGCAAGAGGACCTTGTTGCCCTCATACTTTGTTTTCTGAAAGAGGAACACAATAGTTCCTCCTCTGTTGCAACACACCTGTTAGGTAGGAGTGACCCTGATCCAAACCCTTCCCAGGTTTGTCTGGGAGAAGATAAGGCATGGAGAACATCAACTCCCTCATTTCAGGATCTGTTAGGAAGGCAGGAAACCTGTGGGATCAGAGGTGTTGGTGCCAAGTGTGGAGAAGGCCAATGCCAACCAGGCAGGATCGTTACATGTGGAATAAAAATATTGTGGGAAAAATCCCAAAGTAAGTGAGAACACAGGAAATGGCTCTGGCTGGAGTGTCAGCTGTGCAGGATGAGGGGGAGGCTGGTGTGGAGCATTGTAGACAGGGGCTGGAGCTCCTTGGCTCTGGGATTTCCAAGCCTTCACCTAGGGCAATTCCATACAGACCCACCTTGAGCTCCCCTTTGGGACTATCCCAGATTGCATCCCATGGTGGAGCCAGGCAGGAGGCAGGGATGGAGCTGGGATCCCTCTGTTCCTCCAGCCCCAGGGGGGCTTCTGCTGCTGAGAGACCCCACCAGTTTGACCATCACCTTGTCCCAGTTGTGGTCATGACTTGACTGAGCCCACTCTGGGATTGGGACGGCAGCAACAGGAGGAAAATGGGAAGGGTTTCACAGAATTACAGAATCACAGAATATTCTGAATTAGAAGGGATCCACAGGGATCATTGAGTCCAACTCCCGGCCCTGCACGGACACCCCAATAATGCAACCCTGTGCATCCCTGAGAGCAGGGTCTGAACACTCCTTGAATTTGTGTGGGGTTGTGCTCAGAGCTGTGTGGGATGGGGGACTGGTTTGTGTGGGGTTGTGCTGGGGAGCTGTGTGGGATGGGGGTGCTCGTTTGTGTGGGGTTGTGCTCAGAGCTGTGTGGGATGGGGGACTGGTTTGTGTGGGGTTGTGCTGGGGAGCTGTGTGGGATGGGGGGGACTGGTTTGTGTGGGGTTGTGCTGGGGAGCTGTGTGGGATGGGGGTGCTCGTTTGTGTGGGGTTGTGCTCAGAGCTGTGTGGCATGGGGGACTCGTTTGTGTGGGGTTGTGCTCAGAGCTGTGTGGGATGGGGGACTCGTTTGTGTGGGGTTGTGCTCAGAGCTGTGTGGGATGGGGGACTCGTTTGTGTTGAACTGTGCTCAGAGCTGTGTGGGATGGGGGGTACTCGTTTGTGTTGAACTGTGCTCAGAGCTGTGTGGGATGGGGGGACTGGTTTGTGTGGGGTTGTGCTCAGAGCTGTGTGGGAGGGGGGACTCGTTTGTGTAGGGTTGTGCTCAGAGCTGTGTGGGATGGGGGACTGGTTTGTGTGGGGTTGTGCTGGGGAGCTGTGTGGGATGGGGGACTCGTTTGTGTTGAACTGTGCTCAGAGCTGTGTGGGATGGGGGGTACTCGTTTGTGTGGGGTTGTGCTCAGAGCTGTGTGGGATGGGGGACTCGTTTGTGTGGGGTTGTGCTCAGAGCTGTGTGGGATGGGGTGCTCGTTTGTGTTGAACTGTGCTCAGAGCTGTGTGGGATGGGGTGCTCGTTTGTGTTGAACTGTGCTCAGAGCTGTGTGGGATGGGGTGCTCGTTTGTGTTGAACTGTGCTCAGAGCTGTGTGTGACAGGGACGCTCGGCTGGGCTCAGAGGCAGCAGGAGCTGCAGGGGGCTGCCCTGGGCAGTCCCTGCTGCTGATGGCCGTTCCCTTGGCAGGTGCAGCAGTTCCTGGCAGCCGTGCTGCAGCGGGCCTGTGCCCACCCTGCGCGGGGCCCGGGCGCGGCGGCCGAGGCGCAGACCCTCGCCATGGCCATGGGGCTCGTGGCCGCTGTGCTCGGCGGGGCCGTCCAGGTGAGGGAGAGGACCGGGGGGTGTGGGGTGGGGGCTGGCACTGCCGTGGACAGCTGAGGGTGCAGTGGCACAGCTGGGCTGGCTCGGAGTCACAGCCTGTAAATGCATCTGGAGACATAGATATATAATTATTTTCCTTGGGGCAGTCCCAGGGTGCTAACCAAGGATTCAATCAGAGCAGGGTACCCCCCAAAGAGCCCAATTAACTAATTTATTATCTCTCCTAAAAAGGCACTGTCAGAACGGTGCAGTCACATACAGCATCTTTAAATACCAGCACTGCACCCTCTGCATCCCCACACGGTCACAGACTCTGGCTGCAGAGCATTGTGAACTTCCCATGTGGGCTGTACCCTTGAAAATCCCCTTATACTTTTATATTTACATTTTATACATATTTATATTGTTATTTATATCTCTCAGTTACCTTGTAATACCTATATATATATGAGCTCTGTGTCACTCAGTGGAGCTGCCATGGGGAACAATGGCATGTCCATTAATGTGCTGCCATCACTGAGCTGCTGGAGTTGTTTCATCCCTGGATTTGCCCTACGGAAGATCCAGCTGTTAACAGAAAAAGATTATTTATTGTCGCTTATTGCTAAATTTCTAATACTGGGAAAAGAACTGTAGTTGAAGAGAAGTTAAAGCCAGAGTCTTGTGGCTGCAGTGGGCCCCTCCCAGGCGAGTTCCTGCTCCCACTTTTGTGTTAATGGGAGTGACATAATTTGGAAAATGGAATGTGAAAGGTTTTGGAAGGAGCTGCAGAACTGTTTGGGTTTCAGCAGGCAAGGGGTTTTATGCAATCATCCAAAATCTCTGCTAAAGCACCCTTTTTCAGGCCTCACATCCCAGATTTTAGCAGTTAAATCCAGGTTAGGGCAAGAGCTTCTCCAGCTCAGGACAGGTCATGGCTGCTGTGCTGGGAGTATCCTTCCAGGCAGGACCAATGGCAAGTCTGGCACTGAATTTGTGTGGAATTGTGCTGGGGAGCTGGTGGGAGGGATGTCCCTGGTTTGGTCCCCATACCCAGACCCTGCTGTTCTTCAGGTTCATGTGCTTCCCACCTTCTCCCATGGCTGCTGCCAGGGCTGGGATTGGCGCTGGGTTGAGAGGAGCTCACGGTGCCCAGAGCCCAGCTCCTGACCTGGGGCTGGGGCTCTGGGGCTCCTCACCCCCATGCCCACCCTCCTGGGAGCATGCCAGGGTGTGACCCTCGTTCCATTGCTAACAGCCAGCGCTGCTCCTCTCCCTGCCAGCTGAAATCCAGCGATTTCGCGGTGCTGAAGCGCCTGGTGCCGCTGCTGGAGGAGCTGTCCCGCACCTACCCCGAGCCCCTCACCCAGGAGCTGGCCTCGGACCTGCGCATCGCCATCCTCACCCACGGCGCCTGCTCGCCCGGCACGCTGGGCACCGCTGCCCAGGGCCTGCTGGGCCGGGAGCCTGGCCCGGCAGCACGGAGTCCTGCCGGCAGCGCCCCCAGCCCCTCAGCTCATGGGGACAGCAGCACGGGGCAGAGCAGGGGCCGTGGGCCCGGGGCCTCTCCAGCCCCACGAGCCGACAGCCCGGCCCCGGGGGGGCTGCAGGAGCTGCTGGTGTCAGCCTGCGACCCCCAGCCCCCCGGCCGGGCAGCTGCCCTGCGCCGCCTCGCCAGCCTGGTCACCCAGAGGGATCCAGAGGCCATTCGGCTTCAGGAGAAGCTGCTGCAGGTACCGGGCTCCTGCTGAGGCCCCTGTCCCTTGCCTTGGTCCCTGTCCCCTGCTGTGTGCCCCACCAGCAGAACTGGTGCTGAACAGGCCATCGGGCTGGAGATGGTCACCATTATTGGAGCCCTCTGGCCTTGCTGGCCCAGCCCAGGGTCACTGCTGATGGCACTTCCCTTCCTTCCAGGTGTTCCTGGAGAATGTGCAGCACGAGGATGCCTTTGTCTACCTCTCAGCCATCCAAGGTGAGCAGTGCCTGTCCGGGCGAGTGCCAGCCCTTTGTCAGGGAAGGTTTGTGCTGTGCCCTGGGATTGGAGAGCAGCAGAACCATGGCCAGGCTGAGGGCTCGGCATCTCCTGCCCTCCCAGATTGTGGCTTTGTGCTGTTCCATCAAGCCTGGGGCCACATGTGGGCTCCATGCTGAGTTCCTGAAGCTGGAGACGTCATCTCCCAGTCATTGTTACTCCCTGGAGCTGGTCACCATCCTTGTGCCAGGTCTGTGCCACAGGCTGGGGCTGCAGTTCCAGTACAGCATGGGCACAGCCCCAGCACCCACAGAGGGGTCTGTTCAGCTGAGGCTGGCAGAGGACCAGGAGGTGGGGGACCCACTGGTGCTCCCTGAGGGCTCTGCCAAGGTGGCAGCTGCTGAGTACTCACAGCCCTTCCTAGGAAACCCTCAGGTCAGTGCTTGCCCCAGCACGCTCGGCACAGCCCCACAGCACTGGCTGTCCGTGGGATTGCAGGCAGGTGTTTCTGCAGCAGTGACTGTGTATCCTGGGTGACAGTGGATGGTCACAGTGCCCTGGGTTCCGTGGAAGGGATGTGCCATTCCCCTGGCCCACAGCCATGCTGGCACCGCTGCCGTTGGGTTGGTAACCTTTGGCAGCAGCTGGGAAAGGAGTTCATGCCGTGCTTCCCAGTGCCTGTACGGTCTTGAGAGGGCCGGGCCTGTCCTTGCCCGGGGCTGGAGCACAAAGGCTGTAACGTGCAGTGATTAACGCTGCTGCAGCTGCCGTGATTAACCCTGGTGCGGTTCCTGCAGCACTGACTCACCGGCACCTGTGCCCTGCCGAGCCGTGCCGTGCCAAGCACAGGCCTGGGGGCCATGCCAGATGGGTCCCCATATCCCACTTGCTCCCTGTCACAGCAGCAGGGCTGGGGCTGAGCCAGGGGTTGTGGCACCGCTGGGTTTCATGGAGCCAGTCTCCAGTGGCGTAGTCCTGATGTGCTGGACATCACACCCGGAATGTTGGGGTCAGTTTTGGGCCCCTCATGACAAGACAGTCATTGAGAGGCTGCAGTGTGTTCAGGGGAGGGGGAGAAGGGTCTGATCCCTGCATCTGGGATCTGGTCTCTCGTCAGCCCCAGGGAGATGCAGCGGGCATGCAGCACACACTGGCTCCTGCTCCCAGTCCTGGCCAGGTAAATGCAGCAGGGACAGAGACACGCTGGCACCGTGTGCTGATGGCCAAGAGCTGGGAGCAGTGACCAGACCCAAACATTGGCTGCAGTGCCCAGCTGGCCCCAGTGCAGCAAGTCCTCACTGGCTCAAAGGGCATACCCAGCAGCAGTGAATGGACACCTGCTGCCAGCTGCTAAATTACTGATTTTCCAGCTTTTCTCCCCTGCAGGCGTTGCCCTGCTCTCCAGTGAGTATCCAGAGCGGATTCTGCCCGTCCTGCTGGCACAGTACGAGCGCCCAGCACAGGGCAAAGAGGACACCATGGCTGCTGTCACCAGGATGAAGCTGGGCGAGGTGCTGATGCGTGTCACCCGGGCACTGGGTGAGTCCCTGGCCGTGGCACTGCCCGCTGCCAGCAGCCAGAGCACTGCTCAGCCTCACCATTACCGGGGGGAAAGCCCACAGGGGACTTTGGTTGTCAGAAGGTGAGCAGGGTCTGAAAGCCCAAGAGAAGCTGGCAGGGGTTTGGCAGGAGCAGGATGAGGGGTCCTGCCAGCAGCCCACCATCCCCTCAGTCAGCAGCACCGGGCTTGGAGACTGCTGGGAAGCGCCCAGACACGCCGGGCTCAGAGGTAGAAGCTGGATGATGCCTTTCTGGCATCTGCTGTTGGGACACGTCCTAAAATGCCTTGTCTGACTCTGTGGAGGAGGCCTGGCCAGCGGGAGCACACAGCTGGAGCTGTACATGGCCGGGGAGGTGGCAGCCAGTGTCCGCGGTGCTGGGGCAGCCAGGCAGAGCTCCCTGGTCACTGGGTGGGCACTCTGTGCCTCGGCTGGGCATGCCCCTGCAGGGCCAGGACCCCCTGAGTCCTGGGACTGTGACTCTCCTGTGGCCTGTGCCACATTCCCTGGCACCAGTGGCATCCCTGGGCTGTGCCAGCTGTGGCATCAGTGCCAGGCTGTGCCGCCATCCATCCTCACTGCTGGGATGGATTCAGGGCAGCAGAGCCCCTCAGTCCCAGACCTCCCCAGGCAGTGTCCAAGTGTCTGGCTGGGTGCAGGTTGTCCCTGTAAGCTGCCCCGGGGCTGGTGGCACGTCCTGCCCTGGCTCTCCCCGCGGTGCCGCGGGAGCTGCTCCGGCGCGTCCCGGCTCGCCGGCGTATTTATAGAACAAATTGCACCAGGTTGTTCCTGTTGCAAAGCTTCAGCATCTGAGAGCAAGGGTTTATCCAGCACTTCCAGGATCACCCCTCAGCTCTCTGTGGCTCTGAGCTCTCCTGCTATGCCAAGAGACCGTCATGCCTCGCTCCTGCCCTGTGCCCAGGCCTGTTTTCTGTCCCACTGGAGTGGCTTTCCCTATCTAGGAGTGGAAAGGAAGTGTTGCATGCCCCTTCTGTTGCCATCTGGCACAGAGGCTGGTGCACTGCTGGCTGTGGAGGGGATCCCACTCAGAGCACCCTGCACTGCTCATACTGCTGTAATTCCGAGCTCTGGGATGCAGGCACAGAGCATGAGACATTCCCAGCAAGTCCTTGGCATTACAGGGCTGCCCTGTGCTCCCCCACCCTGTGCCAGTCCCCAGCCTGAGCCCCCATGTGCAGGGTGATAGGGGCCTTCACTGCCCCAAGGATCATTCCTGTCCCCACACCCTGGGACATCCCAAGGCATCCACCCCAGTGCCTCCATCTGCTGCAGGACACCATTGTCTGAGGAGTTTCCAGAGCTTGAGAGAGCTGGAAAAACATAGGATTTACAGGCCAGCTGGCCTTCTGGAGCTTTCTTTTCAGCCCTCAAGGCCCTGCCTGGTAGGAGGTGTGTCCACACCGTGGGGCACACAGCTGCTGTGGGATGACCACGCTCCTGGGATGGTTGTGGATGCTGAACACGGGCGTGAGCTCTCATTAGCAGCTCACACATCCACAGCACCTCTGTGTGCTAATTGGGGCAGGGGATTGGGTCTGGATGATGCCAGAATTTGAGATTCACACTTGGTGTGTTTGCAGGACCATGAGTGACCCCATGGGAGGACTGGAATGTGCCAAAGAGCCCCAGGTTCTGTGACATGGGGTGTGTGCTGAGGGGCACAAGCCACACTCCAGATGTTGCATCCAGCTGTTCAGTGGTGCTGCAAGGCAGATGCCCCACCCATCTGTTCCCAACGGAGCCAGGGCTTTGGCAGGCAGAGGGGCCTTTCCCTGCTGGTGACACGGGCTCTGCTCTCCTGGCAGGGGACATGGTGTTCCGGCACCGGGAGCCGCTGATCCGCGCCTTCCTGCGGGGTGCCCGCGATCCCGACGCAGCCCTGCGGGCCAGCAGCCTCTCCAACCTGGGCGAGCTCTGCCAGCACCTGGGCTTCCAGCTGGGATCCATCATCCAGGAGGTACTGGCCCCATCCTGACCCTCACCCTGCCTGGGGAGCGTTCTCCTTAACGAGCGCATTTGTTAGCACATGGTTGGGCTGCTGAGGATGTGGAAATGGGACATTTCCATATGGAAACAGGACATTTCCATTAAGGACATGAGTGATAATTGCTGATATTGTGGAGTATAAAAGTCATGGGGCCTGAAGCAAACACTAGGGAGGTTCTATCTAGCCTTCTAGCCCTGATTTTTAGGTGCCTGCTCCACCCGTGGCAGCCATTGCCAGAGGAGACCTGGGGGCACAAGCGGTGCCTGCCAGAGACACCTCCCGCTTAATGACACCTTGTTACTCTCCCGTTATCTTAATTATCATTATCGGTATCATCAGTATCGGGAGCTGGCCCTCACCCGCCCCGGCTGCAGGCTGTGGCTGAGATTTGGCTTCGGGAGCTGCTGGGAGATCCCAGTGGGGTGAGCCGACACCCAGGGGCCCAGCAGCCCTGGAGGCGATGGGTCTGTGCCCCACGGGAGCCAGGGCTTCACACCCCCGCCCCCTCCGGTGCTCCTGGAGTGAGACACCGTGGATTTGGCAGCGGGGCTGCTCCGTTCCTGCTCGGCACCAGTGGATCCCGGCAGTTGATGTGATGCCAGTGAGCCACACGCTGCTATTTTGGGAAGGTGCGAGCTCTGCTAATTCTCCCGGCTGTCACTGCCGGGATTTAATTAGATTCCTTTGGCTCTGCCTGATTTTTATACAGACTCTTATCCATCTTCCTGAGGCATCCATGTGCCGCCTGGCCCTGGGGGGAGCTGCTGGGAGCCTGCACCCAACAGGGCACGAGGGTCCCATCCTCGTTCTTGGGCCATTGCCAGCGCATCAGTGGCTGCTCCGATGGGATCCCCTGCATCTCTCAGCCCCTGGTGATGCCCCCCTGCCCTGTCCCCACAGGTCACCTGCTGTGTGACAGCCATAGCCCGGACAGACCCCGAGGCTGAAGTGCGAAGAGCTGCTGTGCACGTGGTGGTGCTGCTGCTACGGGGGCTGAGTGAGAAGGTCACTGAGGTGGGTCAGCCCCTGCCTGTCCCTGGGGCAGGGACAGCCCCCAAGGGGCTCCTGGGCACACCTTGGGGAGGGCCTGTGCTCTGTAGGGGCTGCCGGGCTCATTCCCAAGCAGCTTCCAGGGAAAGTCCCAAGGGACTGAGATGTCCAGTTTGGGCATCCCCCACTAAAGGGTTCCCTCAACAGATCCTGGGGAAGGGGGGCTTTGTGGGGGTGTCCCTCTGAGCTGCTGGGCTGTGCCATGGACAGTGCCACGCCATGCTGGGGCAGTGCCAGCTCTTGGGAGCTGTGGGAGTTGTTCATCACTGATTTGACTTGGAAATGCCCGGATTTTCCACCACTGTGGCCTCCCTCCGCAGTTCCCAGTAACAAGCGTGTTGGGACTCAGCTCCCGTGGGGGAAACAGCCAGTTCCCCAGGGGAATCCCCGCAGCCGGGATCCCGACATGCCCCCGTGGCCCTGGGCTGAAGGATCACCACAGTGTGCTGCTGCCGTGTGGGGAAACTGAGTCACGGGGGGGCCGGGGCTGCGCTGGCGGTGGCCGCGGTCGGTGCCCCGGGGGAAGGGGCAGTCCCAGCCTGCCGGGACTCGCCGAGGGGCGGTGCTGAGGCCGACCCTGCCCCGTGCCGTGCCCAGGTGCTGCGGGACGTGCTGCGGGACCTGTACCGCCTGCTGAAGCACGTGGCCACGGCGGAGCGCGACGCCGCCACGGTGCTGCACGCACAGCTGGCATTGGAGGAGCTGGACAGCGCCATGAGGAGGGTCCTGTTCCCCCCACAGACCCTGGAGAAGAAGATCGTGGTGCTGCCGTAGTGGGGCTGAGCCCCTGGCAATGAACTGCTCCTCTCTGGGGTCTGCAGGATGCCGCTGGCGGTGTCGGGTGGGAGGGGAGCCTCGCTGGGACGGGGTGTGGGATTAAACTGAGACATGCTAATAATCCCTGTGTCCGTGGTGTCTGTGGGGCCATGCAAAGTTCGTGGGTGCCATCGTGGTCATGCCCCAGACCCTGTAACACCCCCAGGGTGAGCCCTGAGTTGGGCAAGCAGCCTGAGCCAGTGCTTTAGGCTCCCTTTGGCTAGGCAGCACCAAATGTGTGGCTGTCCCCGAGGGGAGTCCAGAGGGAGGGGGGCTCTGCTGTCTGCACCCCCAGAGTGGAGTTCTGTGGCCCTCCCTGGCACTGTACTCACACCACAAGATTGCTGAAGAGTTTGGAGGCTCCCTCACCACAGGGTCTGAGGATGGGCCCCTATGGTGTGGCACCAAGAGCCCCTCCATGCTCAGGAGGGGCTAAGCGACCCTGCAGGGTAGCTGGCTGGGACCACCACTCACCACTGCGTGCTCAGGGATACCCCAACATCAGAGTCACCTCCTCCCTCCAGGCAGGGCAGTCCCCATGAGCGCTGCAGCACCAAGGGCCCCATTCCTGCACCCCACAGTGTGGGAGGAGCAGAGTCCTCAGGGACCCAGCTTGGTGGCCCCTTGCTCGCCTGGCAGCCCAGCCCCACTGTGCACAGCCCCATTTCCCACCTGCCCTGTGTCCTGCCAGGTGTGGGGTGTCCAGCACCCCCTTCCTTGCAAGGCTGGGAGTCCTGGCCATGTCCCCAGCCGGGGTGCTCCTGCTGCAGGGATCCCCTTTCCCAGCTCCTGGTGCTCGGAGTCTCCGAGCCAGCCTCGGCATTTCCTCACCCCCAGCTCCCAGCACAGCAGGACACGGCTGGGCTGAGAAACCCATAAGTGCTGAATTTGAGCCCCGAGTCGTGGCTGTGCCTCCTACGGACTCGGAATGGCCCCTGCAGGAGCGGGTTGTCCCTTGCCATCGGGCCAGCACAGGGACAAGGTGCTGCTGTCCCCGGGATGCCCCTGGTCCTGCCTTGGCACCCACCGGGCACGGGGACAGGGTGACACAGGTGGCTTATGCCGCGGGGGCACACGGTGGGACAGGAAGGTGACACGTGGGTGTCATCAGAGGGGTCCCAAGAGCGGGGCGGGGGGAGATGGAGTGGCCGGTCCCTGTCCCTCACCGGTCACTGCCTTGGGGGTGACAGGGTGACACCCTCCCAGTGCCTCCTCCACCCCGAGCGCCTGCCGGGGGTCCCTGGGGCTGGCTCCGTGCCCTGCCCGCACCTGATGCCGGTGCCGGGTGATGGTGATGCCGGTTCCGGTGCAGCACCGGAGCCGCTGCCGGTGCCGCCGGTATAGCAGCCGTGCCGTAATGCCTGTGATGGTGCCAGTGCCGGTGCAGCGCTGGTGCTGCTGATGCCGGTGCCGCCGGCGCCGCCGGTGCTGCCGGTGCTGCCGGTGCCGGTCATCACTCCCGCAGTGCGGGGCTGGGGCCGGTGCCAGGTCCTGCCGGTGCGGGGCGGGTTCCCGGGGGTTGCGGGCGGAGCTGGAGCCGGTGCCGGTGCTGGTGCCGGGGGCGGTGCCGGCGGTGCCGGTGCCGGTGCCGGTGCCGGGCGGGGCCCCCGCGGGCTGCGGGCGGTGCCGGCCCCGCCGCGGTATAAAGGGGCCGCACGGGCCGGGCCGGGCGCACAGCGGCGGCGGCGGGTGGGGAGCGGCGGCACCACCACCACCGGCACCTCCACGGTGAGTCCCGGTCCCTCCTCCTCCCTCCCGGCCCGCTGGTGCCGGCTCGGGGTCCCCCGCGGTGCTGTGAGCCCGGCAGCACCGGAGGCTGCGGGGCCGGGGGTAACGGGAGCCGGGAGCGCCGCGGGCTGCGGGACCGGGAGGAGCCGGGAGCGCCGGGGGCTGCGGGACCGGGGGGAGCCGGAGGGGGCTGCCCGGGAGGTGCCGCCGGGGTCCCTGGGGCTGGCTCCGCGCCCTGCCCGCACCCCAGCACGTGCTCGGGCACCCCCGACCTGCCCGCACCCCCTGCCCGCGTCCCGGTGCCTCCCCGCAGTCCCGTCCTGCCCGCGCTGCCCGTCCCATCCCGCAGCGGGCGGGGGTCTCGCTGCTGCCGTCCCCGCAGCCGGGGGTCCCCTGCACACGCTCGGGTGGCGGAGGGCTCTGGGAGGCCGAGATTTCCCCGGGGACACCCGGTCCCTGACATCCCCGTGCCCTTCCCTGTCCTCCAGCCCAGCCATCGCCTGCGAGCAGCCGTGCTCCTGCTCGGGTGGATGGGGGGTGCTGGCACCGTGCTCGGTGGGGTACCTGGGACCCCTGCACCTCACCTGGCACACACAGAGCGGGGTGTGGGGGACCCCCGCACCTCCTCTGGCCCCGCGGAGGCATTGGGAAGGTGTCACCCCCACACCAGTGGCCGGCGAGGGACAGGGTGGCCGTGGGGCAGCGGAGGAGCAGGGCCACCCCGCTTTTGCATTCCGGGTGACCTGATGGGGAGGATGTCCCCGTGCCCTGATGGTGTCCCATGTCCCCCCAGATGCCAGGGAGCCTCTCCACGGCCCTGCGTGTCGTGGGGACCAGCCTCTTCGCCGTGGCGGTGCTGGGGGGAATCCTGGCCGCCTACGTCACAGGGTACCAGTTCATCCACACGGAGAAGCACTACCTCTCCTTCGGCCTCTACGGGGCCATCCTGGGGCTGCACCTCTTCATCCAGAGCCTCTTCGCCTTCCTGGAGCACCGGCGCATGCGGGGCGAGGGGCAGCCAGTGCGGCCGGGGCGCTCCGTGGCCCTCTGCATCGCCGCCTTCCAGGAGGACCCCGACTACCTGACGAAGTGCCTACGCTCCGTCAAGCGCATCGCCTTCCCCGACCTCAAAGTGGTGATGGTGGTGGACGGGAACGGCCCCGACGACACCTACATGCTGGACATCTTCCACGACGTGATGGGCTCTGAGCACTCCGGCAGCTACATCTGGAGGAGCAACTTCCACGCCTGGGGCGAGGGGGAGACGGAGGCCGGGCTGCGGGAAGGGCTGGCCCGAGTTCAGGCACTGGTCCGCAGCAACACCTACTCCTGCATCCTCCAGAAGTGGGGCGGGAAGCGGGAGGTGATGTACACGGCCTTCCGGGCGCTCGGAGACTCCGTGGACTATATCCAGGTGGGTGCACGGGCTGGGGGATGTGGGCAGTGAGCGTCCTGGGCAGAGGTGCCCCGGGAATCCCCAGTAGCACCTGGGTGCCTGGCACTGGATCTGGCCCCATGCACTGGCCTAGAGCCACCAGGGCTGGGGGCTGCACACACTGGGGTGGCTGAGGTGTTGACTGCTGCCCACGGGTGTCCCATCAGCTCCTCCTCAGCACATGGCTTGCTGTGGTGTCATCCCGTGGGACAGTGTGGCACGAAGTGCAAGGTCCCCACATGTGGTGACTGGAACAGGTCCTCCCTCAGCGTCAGCAGCCAGAGATGGGTGTCCTGGGCAGCGGTGCCCCAGCACCACCGGCTGCTCTGCTCCCCTCCATCGCCTGCCGGTCTCCGGGGCTCTGCCTGGTCTCGCCGTCCGTGGCTCAGGCTTGCCTGGCTGTGGGCTGGGCTGTCTGCCGGGCGCGCGTGGGCGGCGGGAGCGGGGCTCCACATTCCCTCTGCCCCCAGGTGTGTGACTCAGACACGGTGCTGGACCCCGCCTGCACCGCCGAGATGCTCCGCATCCTGGAGGCCGACCCCCACGTCGGCGGCGTCGGCGGCGACGTCCAGGTACCCTGGCGTGAGGGAGGGCAGGGCTGGGGGCCCATGGGGCTGCAGCGCTGCCCGGGCTCACATCCATCCCCTCCCCAGATCCTGAACAAGTACGACTCGTGGCTCTCCTTCCTGAGCAGCGTGCGGTACTGGATGGCCTTCAACGTGGAGCGCGCGTGCCAGTCGTACTTCGGGTGCGTGCAGTGCATCAGCGGCCCCCTGGGCATGTACCGCAATGCGCTGCTGCAGCAGTTCCTCGAGGACTGGTACCACCAGACCTTCCTGGGCAGCAAGTGCAGCTTCGGGGACGACCGGCACCTCACCAACCGCGTGCTCAGCCTGGGCTACCGGACCAAGTACACGGCTCGCTCCAAGTGCCTGACAGAGACGCCCACGCGGTACCTGCGCTGGCTCAACCAGCAGACCCGCTGGAGCAAGTCCTACTTCCGCGAGTGGCTCTACAACGCGCTCTGGTTCCACAAGCACCACCTCTGGATGACCTACGAGTCGGTGGTCACCGGCTTCTTCCCCTTCTTCCTCATTGCCACCGTCATCCAGCTCTTCTACCGCGGCCGCGTCTGGAACATCCTCCTGTTCCTGCTGACGGTGCAGCTGGTGGGCGTCATCAAGGCCACCTACGCCTGCTTCCTGCGCGGCAGCGCCGAGATGATCTTCATGTCCCTCTACGCCCTCCTCTACATGTCCAGCCTGCTGCCCGCCAAAATCTTCGCCATTGCCACCATCAACAAGTCGGGCTGGGGCACCTCAGGGCGCCGCACCATCGTGGTGAACTTCGTGGGGCTGCTGCCAGTGTCGGTGTGGGTGGCGGTGCTGCTGGGCGGGCTGGCCTACACCGCCTACAGCCAGGACCTCTTCAGCGAGACTGAGGTGGCCTTCCTTGTCTCAGGTGCCATCCTCTACGCCTGCTACTGGGTGGCCCTGCTCACCCTCTACCTGGCCATCGTTGCCCGCCGCTGCGGCAAGAGGCAGGAGCAGTGTGGGCTGGTCTTCACTGAGGTCTGACCGTGGGGTGGTCCCGTGCCAGGGTCATCCCGGTGCCATGGCCACCCGACGTGTCAGGGTAACCACCGCCGTCCCCTCTTCCCCGTCCCGGAACAACCAGGTGCTGGGGTGATCCCACGTGCTGGAGTGAACACCCCCAGGCCCCTTTTTCCCAATCCCGGAGCTGCTGGGTAGCGCTGAGCGCTCCCAACCCTTGGCATTTCTCATCAGATCTTGAAATCTTGCTTTTATTCTCTATTAAGGTGCAAACTTTTCCTATACTTTCCTTTTTCCATCCCAAGCTGGCCACAGAGAAGCCGAGCCAGGGCTGCCCATCACCCAGCCAGGTGCTGCCAGCTACATCCCAGCTGTGCCCTATGGAGCATCCTGGTGTGGAGCGCTGCTGGCCGCGCTCCCCACACCCCACTCCAGAACCTTCCACCCCTCGGTGCTTTTACAGGGATTTCAGTCCCACCTCCGTGGTGCTAGAGCACTCCCCACCCCAGGACACACAGTGTGCCAGCACTGCTGGCTGTGCTGCCTCTGCCCCACGGCTGCGTGCGGGCGCGTATCCATGGGCAGCCCCCCAGGCCTTTCGGGGCTCTGGCTGCTCCAGGAGGGCAGCAGGTTCCTTCAGCTTTGCCAAAGAGCCAAGGGGGGGATCCTGGCATGGAGAGACTGGGAAAACTGGGGGGCTGTGTGCCGGTCGGGGCGTTGCTGGAGACCCTCTGGGGCTGTGTTATGCTCTGGCCACCCCACGGCCCCATCACTCCCACCCCGCTACCTTCCCAACAGTGGGGAGATGGGGATTTAGGCAAGGTGCTTCCCAACTTTCCCTTCCCCAGGGAATTCACCTGTGGGTCCTTTTTTCAGGACTTGGATAAAAACCCCTTTCTACGACGGAGCTTTTAGCTGGTTTTTGTTTAATTTAATACAAGGTTTTTTAGAAGACTTTTGTAGCTCTTTGGTATTGTTGCAGATGGTTTGTAAATCTATTTATTTTTGAACCTGCCAGGGGAATTTTTTTCCATGTTTCGGGTGGAAAAGGCTGGTTTTTATATCCTGACGGAGTTGTGGAAATAAAGACTTGAAGTGAGGACACGTGGTGTGTTTTGGGGAGGGTCCCTGAACCCCCTGCCCAACTTGAGGGAGGTTGGTCCTGAGTCCCTGCGTGGCACTGGTGTCCCTACAGCTGCAGGGAGCAGATGGAAGGAGACATCTCCACTCTGGCACCTCCATGGATCCCTGGGGCCTGCTGCACACTGTGGGCAGCCCCTGGGTGGGACACCCCTGCCCAGGCTTACAGGAGGTCCCTACCTACCAGAAGCCATGGCCCCTGGGGTGATCCACAGCATCTGTGGCCAAGAGCTTGGTTGCTCTCTGAAAAGAGTCATTTTGGGGGTGACAAGTGACCCAGGAAGGGCTCTGGGTGCTCAGGACCCAGCAGTGCCAGAGTCCCCTGTGCAGGACAGGGATGAGGTCCTGGATCTCCCCAAGTCCCTGCTGCTTTTTCTAGCAGCAGATCACAGTTCATAGCCCACATCCTTCCCCTCAGACCTTCCTCGGCACGTGGGTGATGATGGGCTTGGGGCGGGTTTTGAAGAGCAGTTTGGTTTTGATGAGGGCAGTAACGGTGTAGTGGCTGTGGGGCCCCATGGGGCTGGGCTGGGAGGCTCCTCCCTGCTTCACCAGCACAGCAAACGGCTTCTCCAGCTGCACCACCTTCCCGTAGAGGATGTGGTGACCCACGATGAGCACAGGGACGCCCTGGGGAGAGCGGAGGGTGAGGCTGGGCTGGACTGTCCCCGGCAGGTCCCAGTGGTGTCCAGCCTCACCTCACAGGTGTAGTGCAGGTCTCCCAGCAGGCTCCCGGCCAGGTCCCCGCTCTGCCGGGGCTCCACCTCACCCTGCAGCTCCAGCAGCACCCACTGTGCCAGGGCCCCGGTGCCACCGCTGGGGGAGACATGGGGAGGGTCACCCGGGCCCCAGCAGGCACAGGGGCCACGGGGACGGGACCCATGGGGCTCACCTGGAGATGACGATCTGCACCATGCCGGGCCTGCCAGGGGCTGCAGAGACACGGTCAGGACAGGGGCAGCGGGGAGGGGAGCAGGAGCCCCTGGCCCTCCCTATCTGGGGGCTCCAGGATGAATTTCCACCCCCGGGCCCCACAGACCCCCCCCCATGCACAGATCCCGTTCTGGGCCCACAGATCCTGAGATCCACCCCCCGGACCCTATAGAATGTCCCCAGGCCCTCCGGTCCCCCAAGGTTCCCCCAGATCCAGCCGCAGCCGCCATGCCCAGAGCCCAGACCCGCCCAGGCCCTTCCCCTCCCCGAGGCCCCCAGGCCCAGACCCCCCTGCGGGCCCTGCAGCCTCCCCCGGGCCCTGCGCCCCCCGTGCCGCCGCCCGGTCCCGCGGGGCGCTGGTGCCCTCCAGCGGCGCCGGTGCGGCGGGGACGGCCCGGGGCGGCCCGGCCGGGTCTCTCGGGGCCGGATCCCTCCCGCCTGCACCGTGCGCTCGCCCCGCGCCGCGCCCCGCTCCCGCCGCCCGGCTCCGCTACCGCACCCGCCGCCGGCCCCGCACGAATCTCCCGCCGCGCCGCCGCCGCTTCCGCTTCCGGTTCCGCGCGGCCCCGGGGCAGCTCCGGTTCCGGCGCGCCGCGCGCACGTGGGGCGGAGCGGGAGCGGAGCGGGAGCGAAGCGGCGCCGGGGCCGGCGGAGCGCCATGGGCGAGTTCGAGGTGCACCGGGTGCGGTTCTTCGGGCTGGTGCCGGCGGGCGTGCGCTGCCTCGCCTGCCACCCCCGCGGCTCCCGCCTGGCCCTGGCCCGCACCGACGGCGCCGTCGAGGTGTACAACTTCGCCGCCAACTACTTCCAGGAGAAGGTGAGGGCGCCGGCACGGGATGTACCGGGATGCACCGGGCCTGTACCGGGCTTTATCGAGCTTCTACCGGCCGCGTACCGAGCCCGTACGGGGCGTGCTTGGTCCTTCCGATCGGCACCGAGCCTGTGCTGGGCCTGTACCGAGCCGAGCCGGGCCGTATCGAGCCGGGTCCAGGCGTTACTTGGCCCTACGGATCCGCACCGGGGCTGTACCGGGCCTGTGTCGGGCCTCACCGAGGCTGTACCGGGCGTTATCTGGCCCTGCCGATGCGTACCGGGTGGTACCGGGTGCTCCCGGTGCCGCGGTGTGACCCGGTCCCTGCGCAGGTGATCCCCGGGCACGAGGCGCGGTCGGTGGAGTCGCTGTGCTGGGCGGCCGGGGACCGGCTCTTCGGGGCCGGGCTCGGCGGGGACATCACCGAGTACGACCTGTCCGGGCTGAGCGCGGCCCGCGGCCTGGATGGCGGCGGGGGACCCATCTGGAGCATGGTGGCCAACAGCACCGGCACCCAGCTGGCGGTGAGTCCCGCCGGGAGCGGCGCCGGGGCTGGCGGCACGGGGAGAGGGTCCTGCTGAGCCCCGCGCTGATCCCGGCCCCCGCAGATCGGCTGCGAGGACGGCTCTGTCAAGATCTTCCAGGTGGTTCCTGGGGGGATCCAGTTCGAGCGGAACCTGGACAGGCGGAAAGGTGGGTCCTGGCTGCAGCACCGTCCCTCCGGCTGTCCCGGTGACCGTGGGCTCTCACACGGAGCTTCCCTCCCTCCCCAGGCCGTGTCCTGTGCCTGTCCTGGCACCCCTCGGACACTCATATCGTGGCCGGCTCCATCGACTTCTTTCGTGTGATTGACGTCACTTCAGGTACCTCCTGTCCCGGGAGCAGCCCCATCCCATCCCCATCCCCATCCCCATCCCATCCCATCCCATCCCATCCCATCCCATCCCATCCCATCCCATCCCATCTCCCGGGACCACCGGCACCCACTGGCCCTGCCAGGCACTGGGGGATCCCCCGGCCTCCCCCAACCTTCTCTCACTGCAGGCCAGACGGTGCAGAGGGTCATGGTGAACCACCACGTGGAGAAGGCCAAGCGCGAGTGCGTGGTGTGGGCCATTGCCCTCCTGTCCAGCGGCACCGTGGTCAGCGCCGACTCCTTTGGGAGGGTGCAGTTCTGGGACTGGGAGCAGGGCACGCTGGCAGAGTCCCACACCGTCAGCACCTCGGCCGTGCTCTCGCTGGCCGTGTCACAGGTGGGTGACACCCACAGGTCCCCCCTGGTTGACAGGGAGCAAGAGCTGCTGCACTCTGCCTCCTGGCAGTGCCCTGCTATTGTTCCCAGTCTGCTCCCACAGCACCGTTTTCTATGCAGAAGGAGGACAGCATGATCGTGGGCACCTCGACCGGGGCCACCTACCATCTGCAGCTGCTGCCCGTGAGGCTGGGCGGGCTGGAGAAGCGCTGGGTGCGGACCAAGCCCTTCCAGTTCCACAGCCACGACGTGCGGGCTGTGGCGCACAGCCCCACCGCCCTCATCTCCGGGGGTACGACTGCCCTGCTGGGGGCACCGGGACTGGGCAGGGTCTGCCCTCCTGGTACCTGCCGGGCTGATCTGTGCTTGGCTTCCAGGCCTGGACGCCCAGCTGGTGATCCGCCCGCTGATGGAGAAGGTGCAGAAGAAGAGCTACGACGCAGCGCTCCGAAAATTCACCTTCCCCCATGTGAGTGGTGCAGGGACTGGGGGCTTGGAGCTGGTGGGGCAGGCAGGGCTGGATCTCCCTGCCCTCCAGGTGCCCTCATTACCCTGCCAGGGTTCCTTCCCTGTGCCTGGCTCCCTCCTCTGCCCCGTTGTGTCTCCTTTCCTGGTACATCTGGAAGCTCTGCCAAGGAGCAGTGCAAGTTGTCAAGCTGGTCTTGCTGGTCCTGCTGGGTCTCCATCTCCAGGCTCCCATCCCACGGACCTGATTTCCCTGCTCTCCCCCTGCTCAGAGTCACCAGCACCCCAGGGCATTCCGGCTGTGCCCCAGCCCCTTGTGCCAGGCTGTGTGTGTCCCTGACATCCTGCCTGTTTTTCCACGCAGCGACGCCTCGTCTCCTGCGCCAGGAAAGCCCGGCTGCTCCTCTTCCAGTTCTCCCAGTACCTGGAGCTCTGGAGACTTGGCTCCACTGAGGAGACCGGTGAGTCACAGGTGCAGCTCTCCGGTGTCGGCTCCCTGGCAGAGCGCAGGCTGCCAGCAGGATTTTGGGATTGAGCTGTCCTGGGCCTCAGGGAAGGGTCTGGACGCTCCCCCAGGATCCCCAACTGCTCAGAGAGCCCGGTGTGGTTTCCCCACTCTCACTGGTGGTCGGTGTGGTTCCTTCCCCAGGAAAGGACGGCGAGGTCCTTCCCCTGTGCCGGATGCCCGAGCACCTGGTGCAGCTCAAGAGCAAGGTAGGGCTGAGCGGGCTGGGGTGTCCCTGGGGCAGCTGAGGGCTGTGTGCTGGGCTCTGGGGGTCCCTTGGGCCTCCCTGAGTCCCGTGGTGTTCCCAGGGCCCGGAGCACATCTACTGCAGCTCCATCTCACCCTGTGGCACCTGGCTGGGCTACTCCACGGCCTCCCGCTTCCAGCTGTACCGCGTGCGCTGCGACGGGGACAGCATCAGCCTCAGGAAGGTCAGAGGTTGGGGGGCTGCGGGGGCTGGCCTGGCCACTCTCACTCGTGGGGATGTGGGTGGCAGTGGAGTGGCTGCCAGAGCTGCGTTCTCCCCGCTGCCAGGTCCCCAAAGTGCCCAAGCTCCTGCCCCCAGCCTACCAGCTCCAGTTCTCTGCCGACTCCGAGAGCCTCTTCGTGGCCTCTGCTCGAGGATCTGTCCACGTCTTCCAGCTGCTGGAGCCGGGGGGCTGCAAACACCTGCACACGCTGCGACCACCCTCAGGTGTGGGCTGGGGGGAGCTGGGCTGGGGCTGGGGGTTCCTGGGCTCTGCATCCCCCTCCCCTGTGGGTGCAGAGAGGGGTGTCCCCCTCTCCTGCCCTCAGGGGTGTGTGAGTCTCTCCGGGGGGTGTTTGTGCCCTTGTGGCCTGGCACTGGGCAATCAGGGGGCACGTGGGGCTGGGTGTCTCTGAGGTTTGGAGCTGCCAGCACCCCTCTGAGCCCGAGGCTCTCTGCAGGCTGCTCCGAGGCCGTTTACCTGCTGGCACCGAGTGCGGACGGGCACTGGCTGGCAGCTGTCAGTGGAGACTGGGCCATCCACATCTACAACCTGAAAAGCTTCAAGGTGGGCCTGGGAGTGACCCCCCAGCCTTAGGGGACATGGGATGGGGAACTCAGCAGGCACTGCCCTGCTGGGAGCCATCACTGCATCCCTGGAGCAGGGCTGGGGTGGGTGTGGTGTGGGAAAGGGGTCAGAGGCAGTCCTGGAGGTTCTGATCAGGGCTGGGTGTGTGGGAAAGGGGTCAGAGGCAGTCCTGGAGGTTCTGGTCAGGGTGGGTGTGTGGGAAAGGGGGTCAGAGGCAGTCCTGGAGGTTCTGGTCAGGGTGGGTGTGTGGGAAAGGGGGTCAGAGGCAGTCCTGGAGGTTCTGGTCAGGGTGGGTGTGTGGGAGAGCTGTCAGCAGTGGCCCTGGCGGGTCCTGTCAGTGCACTGTCCCCTCCTGCAGCATCACTGCGTGGTGCCCAACTATGACTGTGCCGTATCTGCCCTCGCCATCCACCCCAGCACCAACAACCTCGTCATTGCCTACTCGGACCAGCAGGTAGGAGCTCTGCTAGTCGAGCTCTCGTGGCCCTGCTCCCTTCCCTGTCTGGCTTGGCTCGGGGCCCTGGCTGGAGCTGCTGGCAGGAGCAGACACCCTGAGCGTGTCCCTGCTGTGCTCCCTGCAGCTGTTTGAGTTCAGCATCCCCGAGAGGCAGTACACGAGCTGGAGCCGTGCCGTGCAGAGCCGGGGGCTGCACTGCGCCTGGCTGGAGCGGGACTCGCCCATCACTCACATCACCTTCAACCCCAAGAACCCCTCGCACATCCTGCTCCATGACACCTACCTGCTCTGCGTGCTCGACAAGTCCCTGGTGAGCGGGCGGGAGGGCTGGGGGTGCCGGGGGGCTCCTGCAGAGCCTGACCTGCGCTCTGCCCGCTGCCCTCCCGCAGCCCCTGCCTGACGACAGCGCCCTCCTGATGAACCAGAGCACCCTCAAACAGCTCCCAGAGACCGCCAGGAAGAGGCAGCTCCACGCCTTCAAGATCTGCAAGAAGTTCCAGGTGGGTGATGGTGTTGGGGAGCGGGGTCAGGGAGGTGCTCAGCTCTGGAGAGGGACTTGGAACGAGGGTATGGACAGGACACAGGGAATGGCTCCCACTGCCAGAGGGCAGGGTTAGATGCGATAGTGGGATGGGATTGTTCCCTGGGAGGGTGGCACAGGTGCCCAGAGCAGCTGTGGCTGCCCCTGGATCCCTGGCAGTGTCCAAGGCCAGGTTGGACAGGGCTTGGAGCAACCTGGGACAGTGGAAGGTGTCCCTGTCCATGGCAAGGGGTGGAATGAGATCCCTTTAAGGTCCCTTCCGCCCCAAACCATTCCCTGATTCCACAACTCCCATCTCCTGCCTTGCAGCCACTGCTCTTCATGGATCTGCTGGACAAGAACTGCCTGGTTGTGGTGGAACGACCCATCATGGACTTCAAAACCCAGCTGCCTCTGCCTGTCCAGCAGAAGAAATTTGGCACCTGAGACCAGAAGCCACTCCAGCTTCAGGAACTGTCTCTGTGCTGCCTTCCTGGGGCACTGTAAGAATTTTCTTAAGGTGCTGTAGGAATAAAACCTCACTGTTGTGTACATGCCCAGGCTCAGGGCTCATTCCTGTTGTCACTCCACCATCATGTCATCATGATTTTCATATCCTTCCAGTTCTCCTCCCCGGGGCGCGGGGACAAGGTGACACCCCAAATTCCATCCCCTTTCTCTCACAGTGTCTAATCCCAGTGTTGGCTTCTCTCTCCCCAGTGAGCCTCTGGGTCCATGGGTGCTGCCTAGGGCTGGGCAGCCTCATTCCCTAAGGACGGGGGTCTGGAGGTGTTGCGTGGGGCAGGGAAGCGACATTAACCGAGGATGGAGGGAGAGAAATCGGGGATCCCCGGAGAACACGGGAGATTTAAAGCGTAACTCGTGAAATAAATCGCAGCGCGCCAAACAAATCTCAGCGCCAGACATGGCGCGGAGGGCGTGGCTTGTTAAGCCCCGCCCTTCAGCACAACCAATCACAGCAGCGGCGGCTTAGCCGCCACCTCTCTGATTGGTGGCAGCGGCGGAGGGGGCGGGGCGGCCCCACCCCGTCCTCCCGCGCCCCCGAGCCTACCGCAGCGCGCCATGCGGGCGGGGGCGGGGCCGCAAACCGCGCCCTCCGCCAGGCCACGCCCCTTCCCCGGTGACCGGCGGCGGCGGCGGCGGCGGCGGCGGCATGGCCGTGTGGACCCGGGCTTGTAAAACGGGGCTGCTGGAGCTGCTCCTGCGGGAGCGCTGGGTCCGCGTGTCGGCGGAACTGACCGGGGAAACGCTGAGCTTAACGGCGGAACCGGGGACCGGCGATCCGTCGGTGGTGAACGGCGTGGTGAACGGCAACGCGGAGGCGGCGGCACCCGGTGGCGTGAGGAGGGTGCGGGTGGTGAAAGCGGAGGCGGGAGGGCTCGGGATCAGCATTAAGGGAGGTCGGGAGAATCGGATGCCGGTGCTGATCTCACGGATCTTCCCGGGATTGGCGGCGGAAAGGAGCGGAGCGCTCCGGTTAGGCGACGCCATCCTCGCTGTTAACGGCGTCGATCTCCGCGATGCCACCCACGATCAAGCTGTGCAGGCGCTGAAGAGAGCCGGGAGGGAGGTCATCCTTGAAGGTAACGCTTCAACCCCTTCCTCTCCCCCCGAATCCCCGGTGCGGGCCCCCGGTGCTCTCCTGTCCCCCGCCCCGGTGCTCCCCCGCCGTTACCGGCTCCCACCACACCTCCCTGCCGCTGTCACCGGACTCCCGGACCCCCTTTGGGTCCCTTTTCCGGGTGTGGGACGCCACTCCCCCACCCCAGTCCTGGCACATTTCTGTGTTCCCCCAAAGCCACGGGGGGGCCCCAGGCACGGGGACAGGGACTGCGGTGTCCCCCCTGCTCGGGCTGTTCCCTCTGCGGCAGGATGGGGACCCCTCACAGCTGGGGACAAGGACAGGATTGTGATCACTGATTGTGTTCCTCCAGGACAGACTTGGGTCCCTCAGAGACAGATCTGGGGTCCCCCAGGACAGACTTGTTGTCCCCTGGCTGTGGCATCCCCCCGAACAGGTTGTCCCCTATCCCTGGTGACAATGCCCAGGCTGGCTGAGTGTCCCGAGGGAGGGCTGTGACCCGGGGCGTTGGTCCAGGCTCTGCCCCTGTCCCAGAGGCTCAGCCCCCGCAGGCTCGGTGTCCCCGGGCCCTGTGCCCAGCACAGCCGGCTCGGGGCTGGCCCGGCAGAGCCACCGGCTCCTGCCCGACCTGTTCCTGTTCCCAGCAGCCCGACAAGCTCGGGCAGGACCTGCCCAGCCCGGTGGCACAGCACGGGGCTCGTGGCATGGGGCACGGCGAGGCCACCAGCCCCCGTGCTGTAGGTCAGGGTGGGCTGTGCCACAGTGCTGTGGTGCCACACACACTGTCCTGGTGTCCTGGCATGTCCGTCTGTCCCCCGCTGCGTGAGGCTGCTCCAAGGGCACGGTGCCCGTTGGGCACGGTACAGGGATGGGCACTGCTGCTTTGCCACACGCTCCTGGCACGCTGCAGTGGCATGAGGGGACATGGCTGGGCTCCCTGGTGTGGGTGCAGCTGGCTCGAGGTGCTTGGGCAGGGCTGGGTGCCACAGGGGCCGAGGTGGAGCAGCAGGGTCAGGCTTGGTGCTGTGGTCGTGTGCTGCTGTTGAACACAGCGAGGGTCCCCACAGGACCCCGTGCCCGGTTCAGCACATCCTTCCTCCTGCTGCCAGCCGTTTGATCCTGTCCCACAGGAGCTCCAGCCCTGTGCTGTGTTTGTCCCTCGCTTCCGCCACGGGCACGGGTGCTGTGGCAGACGCCTCTTCCCTTCCTTTCCCTTACTTTCTCTTCCTTTTCTTTCCCTTCCTTTCCCTTCCTTTCCCTTCTCACTGTGCTGGGCACAGCTGCTCCAGTGGTTCTGGTGGGACCATCCCGTGGTCAGCTGCTATCAGCAGAGCCCACAGAGGAGCTGGTGGGGGACCTGGCCGTGCCATCCAGCCCCATCCCTCCTCACAGCCCTGCAGCCGTGGCCACCCTGGCAGGTGCCAGAGCTTCTCACGGGCCCTGTGCCAGTGGTGGAGGGGAAACCATCAGCCCTGCACGGCATCTCCGCGGGGCTGGTGTCAGTGTCACCCATCCTGGGGGCTGGGTTGGCCTCAGGGCCCACGCCAAGCACCTCCCTGGGCACCCACAGGCCCCGCTGGCTGCCCTGGGGGAAGGGAGCCCTTCCGCCCCGCCGGGAGCTGTGGGTGCGGTGCGGACCCTGGCACTGCCAGGGGCACGGCTGGGCACAAGCCTTGGGGAGGCTGGTGGTGTTCCCTGCCGGCTGCATGCAGGGGCTCGGTGAGCCCCGGTGAGGCCGGTGTGCAGCCGGAGCTGCCGCCTTCCTGCGGCGGGACAGGCCAGGGGCGCAGGCGACAGCTGGGCTTCCTCTGTGGTGAGCGTGGGTGGGGCGGCAGCGCCTGTGCCGGGGTGGTGGTGCTGGCCCTGCCAGGGCAGCAGTGCAGCTCTGTGCTGGTCACCGCCTCCACAGAAGCAGGAGGGGTGGTTGCAGGTGCCCCCAGCCCCTGGCATAAGGTGCTCCATGTCCTGCCTGCACCATGGATGCATCCCACTGAAAACAGAGCCAGTTCTGCTGCCCCCACCATGAGCACACACAGTCCTGGGTCACCACGGGGCACCCACACTCCTGCCGAGCTTGGCCTCTCACGCTCCTGACTGCACCGGGGTCAGTGCCTGCACCGCAGGGTCGCTGTGAGCTGCAGCCCCGCGTGCTGAGCTCCCTCCCCGTGCTGGAGGCAGCTGCCCACATCTGGCAAACATCTGCCGAGCAGCCCCGCAGCGGGAGCTGTGCTGCTGCCCGCGGCGCTCCCCGCCCGGCCCGGAGCGGGATTAGGGGTGTGGGACGGCGGTAATCCCGGGATCAGCGCGCCGGCAGCAGCTAATATTAACTCCTGTGCTGCCCACAGCAAGGGCAAGCGCCTCGTGGCTCAGCAGAGCCAGCGGGAAGGCGGGGGCCGGTGTCTCCTGCCCACTTCCATCCCTGCCGTCCCTTCCTTGCTCCCCCTTCCCGCTCGCAGCCCCGCAGGGAAGGATTGGCAGCAGCACAGCCTGGGCCCCACCATCGGTGTCACTCCCCCTCCAGAGGGCCTGGCTGTGGCATTGTGCCGGCTCCAGGATCCTTTCACCCCTGGTTTCCCGGTGCTGAGCAGCCTATTTGCTGTTTGCTTTGGTTTTCCCTCTCACTGCCCCGTCTCTGTCCCCAGCGCGTCCCTCCCTCGGCCTTGGCTGCCGGGGCCGGGCGGGGGTCCAGGGCTGCTGTCAGCGGGGCGGTGCTGGGCTGGGACGCTCCGGGGGGAGCAGGAGCTGGAGCTGGTGCCTCCTTCCTTCCTTCCCGGCCTGGAGAGGCGCGTGGAGCCGGGATGTCTTGGCTGCACACCCTCCTCCTCCTCCTCTGGCTGCCGTCGGGGCGTGAGCGGCAGGGCCGGCCCAGCATCGCCGGCAGGGCTGGAAACTTGGCGGGCACAGCCCTGGCTGGGCGGGATGGGACCAGGATGGGCTGCAGCCTGACCTCCTGCCCAGCACCATTGTCCTGTGGCGCCTTCCCCTTCCTACGCCCGCGCCGGCAGCGGGGATGGATGAGCTGTCAGCCCTGTCCTTCACTCGGGACATCCCTGACCCGGACAGGGTGGGACGCCCCCAGGACACTCCAAGCCTTGGTGTGGGAGGGTCACATTGCCCTATCAGATCAACCCTGGGGCACAGGGCTGAGGTGTGGGGTGCAGGACCCTCCCCAGGCCTGACTGTGCCCCCTCCCCACAGTGAAGTTCATGCGGGAGGTGACCCCCTACATCAAGAAGCCATCGCTGGTGTCAGACCTGCCATGGGAGGGGGCGGCCCCGCAGTCCCCCAGCCTGAGTGGCAGCGAGGACTCGGGGTCCCCCCAGCACCAGGGCCCCCGTGACCGCAAGGTGATCCCCCTCAAGATGTGCTTTGCTGCCCGGAACCTCAGCATGCCCGACCTGGAGAACAGGTGAGGACAGGGGCTGCCGGTGGGGGGGACCCTGCTCCCCAAAGACCCCAGGACAGGACTGGGTCTGCCCACCAGTGCCAGAGTGAGGGACCCTGCACCCCATGGACACCCTGGGCACAGCTGGGGGCTGCCCCTCGCTGAGGCCATGACCCCCTGCTTCACCCACTGAGCTGTGGAAGGATACTGCAGAGGGTTTGGCCAGGGCCAGGGCTATGCCATGTTCCCTCCCAGCCCCCTGGCAGCCCCTCTGCCTTAAAATGAGTGCTAAAAGCCCTAGCAGGTGGAAATGCACAGCAGAAGCCCCAAAGCAGTGCAGCCAGTTTGCAGCGCAGGGCCCAGGCAGTGCTGGTGTCCCAGCCTGGGCCGTGTCCCTGTCCCCTGCAGGCTGATCGAGCTGCACTCTCCGGACAGCCGGAACACGCTGGTGCTGCGCTGCCGGGACACGGCCACGGCCCACGCCTGGTTCAGCGCCCTGCACGCCAACATCACCGCGCTGCTGCCCCAGGTCCTGGCCGAGCTCAACGCCACGCTGGGCTCCGGCAGCCCCACGGCCGGCGGCCGGGAGGTGAAGCACATTGCCTGGCTGGCCGAGCAGGTACCACTGATGGGATGTGCCTGGGGGCTCCCAGGGACAGCAGTGCCAATGGGATGTGCCAAGGATGCCACTGGGGCTGTGGATGCAGCCAGAGAGCCTGGCCTGGGCTCTGGCTCTGCTGCTCTCCCATCCAGCTGTGCCCTGGTGATGGCAGCATTTCCTGTGCCCTCAGCCCCTTCTCCCACTGGCATTTTCCAGATGGAAACCCTCATCACACCCTCCCTATTCCATGAATTCACTGCCTGAGAGCTGCAGCCAGCCTGGCAGTGTGGTGGGCAGGACCCCTGGGGGCTGCTCCCAGCTTGGTTTCCAGGATGGCAAACCAAGGGGAGGCGGGATTGGGGATGTGAGTAGGGACTCTGGCTCTCACTGCTCTCTGTGCCCATCTCTGTGGGTGCTGTGGATGCTGCCTGGCAATGGGGAACCACTGCCTTGGGCTCAGGGCTGGGTGCCAGGGCTGTGGCGCACCCCTCACGGTGCCCCCTGCCCGGCAGGCACGCCTGGACGGCGGGCGGCAGCAGTGGCGGCCGGTGCTGATGGCAGTGACGGAGAAGGACCTGCTGCTGTATGATGGGATGCCCTGGACCAGGGACGCCTGGGCCTCGCCCTGCCACAGCTACCCGCTGGTGGCCACCAGGTGAGCTGGGCTGGGGGGCCGTGGCAGTGCCTCAGGGCAGGGGTGACGAGGTGACGCGGTGCCAGCACTGCCGTCGTACCCCTGACTCCGGCCATGCCTTCCCCTGCAGGCTGGTGCACTCCGGCTCCGGGCGCCGCTCGCCCGCGCTGGGCTCGGAGCTGACGTTCGCCACGCGGACGGGCTCTCGCCAGGGCGTGGAGATGCACGTGTTCCGCGTGGAGACCCACCGCGACCTGTCGGCCTGGACGCGCGTCCTGGTGCAGGGCTGCCACGCCGCCGCCGAGCTCATCAAGGAGGTGACCGTGGGTGAGTGCCGCGGTGCTGGGCCCCCCACGGCTGCCCCCCGGCCCCCACGGCTGCCCCCGGGCCCCCTCCGGGACTGACGGCAGCGGCTGTGCCCGCAGGCTGCACACTGGGCGGGCAGGAGGTGCAGCTCTCCATCCACTATGAGGGCGGGTTCACCATCTCCCGGGATGAGCCGGGCTCCAGCGTGCTCTTCCGCTACCCCTACGAGCGGCTGAAGATGTCTGCGGATGACGGCATCAGGACCCTCTACCTGGATTTCGGGGGCCCTGAGGGCGAGCTGGTGAGGAGGGGGCAGCCGGGCTGACCCCTGGTTTGGGGATCTTCCTCCAGGGGAGCCCCTGATTCCCCCATCCCTGCAGCATCCCGGCGGCCCAGACTCACTGGGTTTGGCTGGTTGGAGCCCCCAGCCCTGCAGTCCCCGGTGGGATGTGGGGGGGCTGACACCACTCTCCATCTCCCCCCAGGCGCTGGACCTGCACTCCTGCCCCAAGCCCATCGTCTTCGTGCTGCACACCTTCCTCTCGGCCAAAGTCACCCGCATGGGGCTGCTGGCATAGGTGCCCCAGCCCCCTTGCCCTGTCACCACCGGCTGGGGGTCACAGAGGGCCCCCCAGCCTCTCCTGCCCCATCGGTGCCTTGCTGGGACTGGGATCGCTGCCCTGAGAGCCGCCGGGAGTGTGGCAGGACGGACAAGCCCATCCTGCCCCACAGCTGCGCTGCCGGCCCCCAGTGCTGGGGGTTGGGTTACTCACACCAGCTTTAATCCCCCCGGGGCTGAAGCCATCGCTGATCTCACCGCCTGTGCCTTGGAGCGGGGCCAGCCCGGGCCCCCTGCCTGGGGGACCCCTCGTGCCCCCAGCTCACCTCCAGGGGAACCCGTGTCCCCCTGCCTTGGGGCTTCCCCCAAAGAGGTCACATTGTCCCCACACGGGGCAGGGCTGGGGCTGTGGGACCCCCCCATTGCTGCATGACAGGGTCTCCACGCCCTGCTCAGGGTGAGGGGACACGTTTGTCTTACCGGGGGCACTCAGGGGTGCAGAGGGGGTGCTCTGGCACAGGTCCTGGTCCCTGGGGCTTGGCCTCCCCCCCATGCCCCCCAGCAGTGCCCCCCGGATCTCCCAAAGGCTGAACAAACGCCGTGTCTGTGCCCGGGGCTGCAGGGACCCTGCGGGGCTGTCCCTCCCCCGGGGCAGGACATGTAGATTGATGCACTTTTCGCTTTTTGTACTTTCCCTCCCCTTGAGGGCAGCTCTCACACCCTGCGGGCTGGGGGGCCCAGGTGGGACCTCCAGGCTCCCCCCTCCTGCCGGGACCCCTGCACCCCCCGGGCAAACTCCTGCACGGTTCTCTGCTTCGGGGGGCTCTGGGGTCCTGTGGGGTGCTGGCTCGGGTGCTGCCCCCCTCCTTCTATTTTTGTATTCTTTGTAAATCGCTATTTATATCAGATTGCCTTTTCCAGGGGCTCCGGGTCTCATTTTGAGTCTGGTGTGGGGATGGGGGGAGGAATGAGGGTCTCTGGGGGAGCTGGGGGAGTCTCTGGGGATGATGGAGGGGATGGGGGGGGTCTCTGGAAGGAGTGGGGGGATCTCTGGGGTGGGGTCTCTGTGGGGATTTCTGAGGGAGCTGGGGCAACTTTTACAGCAGGGCATCGGGGCCAGTTCAGCTGTGGGACAGGTATGTGGGGGTGTGTGTGCACAGGGAAATACCGAACATATGTGCACAGTGTGTGTGCAAATACCGTGCACACAGGGGTGTGCACCTGGGCACACACACACACACACGTGAAGATGTAAACACACACAGAGACACATGAACACTCATGAACAGAAACCCACATAAACACTCATGAACATGCACACAAACACAGACACACATAAATGTGTAAACACAAACACACACAAACACATGTGAACACTCATGAACACAAACCCACATAAACACTCATGAACATGCACACAGACACACGAAGACATACACATGCACAAACACAAACACATGTGAACACTCATGAATACACACACAAACCTGCATAAACTCATGAACAGAACCTACTCATGAACAGAAACCCACATAAACACTCATGAACACACACAAACACAGACACACATGAACATGTAAACACACACACAGACACACGAACACACACACAAACCCACATGAACACACACAAACACACATAAACACATGTAAACACTCATGAACGAACACACCCCCCCCACCTGTTCACGTGTTTTTGGGGAGTTCCCGCGCACTCCGAGTCCCTGGGGCGGAGCCTTAATGGGCGTGGCCAGTAAAACCACGCCCACACGAAGACATAAATAGCTTTGGGCGCGGCCTCATCAAACCACGCCCCTCAGTGGGCGGGGCTCGCCGCGCGCACCGGGCGCCGCTCGGTGCGGATTGCGGTGCCGCCGGCAGGGGGCGCGCGGCCGGGCGCAGCCGCAGTCGCTGCCGCCGCCGCCGCCGCCGCCGTCCCGGGGCCGCCGGAGCGGCCGCACCGGGCGATGCGATGACAACGTCCACCCTGCAGGTACCGACCGCGGGCACCGGGACGGGGCTGGGGCTCTGGCCGCGCCGACACCGCGCCCCCTTCCCCCGGGCCTCCGCTCGGCCCAGCGGACAGGCCTCACCGGGGCCCGGCGCCGTGCCGGCCGGGGAAAGGCCTCACCCGGCCCCGGTGCTGGGCCCCGCTGAGGTCGCCCTGCCCTGCTGAGCCCCGGTACCGGCGCGGTGGGGAGGGAGGTGGGCGCGGCGGAAGAGCCGCGGTGCGGGCGGGCCCGGCCCGGCCCCTGGCGGCGGGGAGGGCCCCGGCGGGCCCCGGTGCTCACGGCGCTCCCCCCGCGCAGAAAGCCATCGACCTGGTCACCAAAGCCACCGAGGAGGACAGGGCCAAGAACTACGAGGAGGCGCTGCGGCTGTACCAGCACGCCGTGGAGTACTTCCTGCACGCCATCAAATGTGAGACAGAGCGGCCGGGGGCGCGGGGGCTCCGGCGCTCGGGGGGCTCCGGGTGACGCCTGCGGGTCTCTGCAGATGAGGCTCACAGCGACAAGGCCAAGGAGAGCATCCGAGCCAAGTGCGTGCAGTACCTGGACCGGGCCGAGAAGCTGAAGGAGTACCTGCGGGGCAAGGACCGGCACGGCAAGAGGCCTGTCCGAGAAGCACAGAATGACAACAAGGGGTGCGTGGGGGACGGGGGGGCGAGGGATCCCCTGTCTGGCCACGGAACTGGCAGGACCGCCCTTGCCCCACCAGTGCCAGCCCCACCCCTGAGCCCTATCCCCTGTCCCCAGGAGTGACAGTGACAGCGAGGGCGAGAACCCTGAGAAGAAGAAGTTGCAGGAGCAGCTGATGGGTGAGAGAGGCTGTGATGGGTTCAAGGCTCTGGGGTTAGGAGGGATTCACTGACAGCCCTGTCAGGGGTGGCCGTGGGGAGGGGGACAGGCTGTGGGACTGGGGCCCAGGGATGTGTTCCTGTGGGCTGCTCACCCCAAACAGCTGCTGTGCTGAGGGGAGGCGGGACTGGGGGTGTGGGTAGGGACTCTGACTCTCACTGCTCTCTGTGCCCATCTCTGTGGGGCCATGTGAGCAGAGTCACACCCTCACAGGTGCCATCATGATGGAGAAGCCCAACGTGCGGTGGAGCGATGTGGCCGGGCTGGAGGGAGCCAAGGAAGCCCTGAAGGAAGCTGTGATCCTGCCCATCAAGTTCCCACACCTGTTCACAGGTGAGGCCGTGGTGGTGGGAAGGGGCTGTGCAGGAGGTGACCCCTCCGTGGGTGATCCCAGCACGGGGCTGACCCTGGTCTCTGCTGCAGGGAAGCGCACGCCCTGGCGCGGGATCCTGCTCTTTGGGCCGCCTGGCACTGGCAAGTCCTACCTGGCCAAGGCTGTGGCCACTGAGGCCAACAACTCCACCTTCTTCTCTGTGTCATCCTCTGACCTGACGTCGAAGTGGCTGGGGGAGAGTGAGAAGTAAGTTGGCAGCAGGGACATGGCCACAGCCTGGCTCCTTGTGCTCCGGCCAGCCAGGCTGGGGCAGGGGCCACCAGCATCAGGGGACCCCAGTAACAGGGCTATTAAGGAATTGGGAGCTGGTGCCTTCAGTGAGGGAATCTGAGCAAAGCAATCTCTGGGCCTCTTCCCTCACAGCCTGTTTCCCCTCATCTTTTCAGACCTCTCAGTCCAACAGTGACTTTAAACTGGGGTCTTCTAACACTTAACTGGATTCTGTTTCCTTGTCTTAATTAACTGCTCTCATGCTCCTTCTTGGGGCAGCTTTGGGGCCCTCAGGAGTTGCAGCTCTTACCTGAAAGTTTCCCATCTGTCCATGCTCAGAATTCATTTACAGCTCACTTACAGCGAGCTTTGAGGAGAGCCCACCCCTGCCAAGCTGTGAGCAAGTAATAATTAAACTTAACTCTACATTATTAATTCCTGATACCCTATAATTAGATTTACTTTAATCCTCAGCAGGGTCCCAGGGGGGAGCACAGTCCCTTGAAGGGCTGCACAGCCCCTGGTGTGGCACTTCCCTTGCTGCCAGCGTGGGGTTCTCAGAATGGGAGGAACGTGGGGCTGCCCTGGTGCTGCTGAGGAGGGTCTCTGAGCGGGGACCCCATGCCCTGCTTTGTTCCCAGGCTGGTGAAGAACCTGTTTGAGCTGGCGAGGCAGCACAAGCCCTCCATCATCTTCATCGATGAGGTGGACTCGCTGTGTGGCTCCCGCAACGAGAACGAGAGCGAGGCGGCGCGGCGCATCAAGACCGAGTTCCTGGTGCAGATGCAGGGTGGGTGGGGGCCCGTGCCAGGGATGGGTGGGAGCAGGATGAGGCAGTGAGGACCTGGGGACTCAGAGATTCCCTGGAGATTGTTCTGAGCCATCTGCCTGCAGGTGTGGGGAACAGCAGCGACGGGATCCTGGTGCTGGGTGCCACCAACATCCCCTGGGTGCTGGACTCGGCCATCAGGAGAAGGTGAGCCCCACATGCAGCCCCTGTGGCACCCCCCAGCAGGGCTGGAACTGGGGCTCACCCCTCGTGCCCCCAGGTTCGAGAAGAGGATCTACATCCCCTTGCCCGAGGAGGCGGCGCGGGCGCAGATGTTCCGGCTGCACCTGGGGAACACCCCGCACTCCCTGACGGACGCCAACATCCAGGAGCTGGCCCGCAAGACCGACGGCTACTCGGGGGCCGACATCAGCATCATCGTCAGGGACGCCCTGATGCAGCCCGTGCGCAAGGTGCAGTCGGCCACACACTTCAAGAAGGTGAGTGGGGATGGTCCTGGGGAGGGCACTGTGGCTGCTGTCCCCCCCCAGCTCTGTGCCACGTGCCGCTGGCTCTGTGCAGGTCCGTGGCCCCTCCCGCACCACCCCCGGTGCTATCGTGGATGATCTCCTGACGCCATGCTCGCCCGGGGACCCTGGGGCTACTGAGATGACCTGGATGGAGGTGCCCAGTGACAAGCTGATGGAGCCTGTTGTCTGCATGGTAAGTGTCCCCTCCATGGCTTTGGCCTGGCCACTTCTCTGCTTGTCCTCCAGGCCGAGGGCCAGGCAGGGCTGTGGCTCCTGGGGATGGACACAAACCCCCAGTTTACCCCACTAGAAGAGGGTTGGGTGTGGTCAGTGCTGCTGCCATGGGGCAGAGGTGCCTCACTGCCATGGGGGTCCCTGTCCCGTGCCCCTGCCTGGTCTGAGCCACGTGCCCACCCACCTGTGTTGCAGTCAGACATGCTGCGCTCGCTGGCCACCACCCGCCCCACCGTCAATGCCGAGGATCTCCTCAAAGTGAAGAAATTCACGGAGGACTTTGGACAGGAAGGTTGAGGGGGGGGCACGGGGGCTGTGGGGTTGGGGCAGCTGCAGGCCCTGCTGTGCCCCCCTCCCCGGTGCCAAACTGCCTGGTGTTTGCTCACTCCTGCCCCACTGCACTGCGGGGACACGGCCCGGGGCTCACACTACGCGGGGTGGGTCTGAGCATGGCCTGGGCAGCTGGGGCCCTCCCCGGCTGCGCTCCACTCTTCTTCCTGCTCTTTTTTTATTTTTTAACTTAATGCTGCTTTGGGTTCTGTCTTGTTTATAGGAAAATAAAAACAATCTGAGTGCTTCAGCTGGTGGCCAGCCACTCCCCAAGGCTCTGCCCCCACCAGGGGGCTCAGCCCAGACCCACCTCCTGTCCCCCAAAATGCAATGACCCAGAGCCAAGGCCTCTGCCTGTCCCAGGGGGGGTGGGGGTCCCTCGCACTCCAGCCATCCCAGACAGGGATCTGTGCCTACAGGGGGCTGCTTGGATGGAGCAGCCACCAGCTGATGGCATTCACCTGTCCACACCTCCTGTCGTGCTGTGCAGCCCCTGGGCTCCCCTCAGCCCCATCCCGGTGCCCCCTGTGCTGTGCCCACACTGTGATCATGAGCCCCAAACAAGCCCCAGAGGGAAGGATCCCCCCTTTGCCCCTCCCCTGCACAGCCTTGGCAGCAGGTTGTTCCTAGACCCACAAGGAATTCCCAGTGCCCAGGGCAGGACCGCGGCTGCCTCCCTGTGCCCACCCGTGGGCAGGAAGGGCCGGAGCCAGGCTGAGGCCACAGGTCTGTATTGGCTGCAGTAAAGCTGAGTGGGAGCCCCCAGAGCTGCGCTGGTTCTTTGCCCAGGCTCAGTCCAGCAGCTCCATCCAGCCCACGTTGGTGAAGGTGCGGGTGTCCATGCGGTCGATGTAGAGGATCCCATCCAGGTGGTCCATCTCGTGCTGGATGATCCGGGCAGCCCAGCCCACCGCCTCCCAGCTCACCGACACCCCCAGCTCGTCCACACCTGCACCCGGGGTAGCCGTGGGTTGGGGGGTGATTAGGGGAAAGAAGGGGGACCCGTGTGAGAGTGGGAGGAGATGTGAGAGAACAGGGTGACTGTGTGAGAGTGGGGGACCTGCGTGTGGCGAGATTTGTGAGAGTGCTGGGAACCCATCAGAGAATTAAGGGACCCGTGCGAGGGAGGGGCAGCTGCGGGGTCCCACCCGGGACAGGGCGGGTCGGTCCGTACCGGAGACATGGACGGCCCAGTGCCGCGGGACGTAAGCGGAGAAGCCGTGGACGCTGGCGCAGCCCTCGGGGCCGGTGACGAGGCGGGTGTCGAGGACGCGGATGGCGGGGTTGACGAGGACGCGGAGCGGGAAGGGCTCGATGCGGTGCGCTTGGCGCAGCGCCGGCGGGTACCGGGCGCAGCGGGCGGGCGGCAGCTCCGCGGCGAAGACCCTCAGCGGCACCCCGAGCTGCGGAGCGCTCAGCCCCAGGCACGGCCGGCCCCGCAGCCCGGCCGCCAGCGCCGCCGCCAGCCGCCGCAGCTCGGGGCCGCCCAGCTGCTCCGGGGACACGGCGGCGGCGGCGCCGCGCAGCACCGGGGCTCCCACCTGCACCGGGGCGGCGAACGGCGGCACGGGCGGGCCCAGCACCCGGCGCCGCAGCGCCCGCCAGTAGGAGCGCTCCCGCCGGTCCCAGCCCGCCGCGTGTTCGCAGGCGCGGGCCGGGAGCAGCGGGAGCCCCGGCAGGGCCCGTCCCGGCAGGGCCCGTCCCGCCGCCGCCGCCACCGCCATGGCGCACCGCGTGCGCGCGCACCCGCCCCGCCGCAGCGCCCCCTGGCGGCTCCCGCGGGGACACCGGGGGCCGCAGCCCCGCTACTCCGTGGGCACCGGGGCACCCGGCAGCGCAGCCTCCCCGGAGGGGCTCTCCGCGGGCTCGGTGGGCACGGCCGCGTGTTCCCCCTCCGGGTCCGAGGCGGTCTCCGGGGACGGCTCCTCCTCGCCCGGTGCCGGCGGAAGGAGGAAAGCCAGCGGCTCCCTGAGAGCGGCCATGTCGATGCGGCCCAGGCGGCCGAAACGCTGCAGCTGCGTGGGGGGGACACCTTGGGGATGGGGAGAGAGGGGTCAGGGGCTCTGTGGGCAACGAGACCCCACGGAGAGGGCAAGAGCAGGACAGGGCCCGCTCAGTGCCAGGGGGAAGCCATGGGTGTCCCCCCCCCCACAAGGAAAACCAAACCCTGAGATCTCACCCAGTGCCTGTGCAATCTGTGCTGGAGGGAAAAGCACTTGGAGGCAGCGGTTCAGGTAAGGCAGCAGGTCCTCCAGGAAGGCTGTGCAAAACTGGGTAAAGAGCTCCTGCTCCCGCCCACTAAAAGCCGCCTCCTCAGCACGGTGGAAGGCCAGGATGGTTTTGGTCACCTGGGGAGAGAGAGAGAGGCAGACGGGTTACCTGATGACAGTCATGTACCCAGGTGGGTAAGGAGGCCAATGGCACTTGGCTTGTACCAGCAGCAGCATGGCCACAGGCCCAGGGCAGCACCCATCTCCCTGTGCTGGGCATTAGTGATGCCACACCTGGAATCCTGGGGTCAGTTCTGGGACACTCCAAGATACACTTTGTGGGGCTGGAGTGTGTCCAGGGAAGGGAACAGAGCTGGAGAAGGAGCTGAAGCACAAGGAGCAGCTGGGGGGGAGTTACCATGGAGAAAAAGAGGCTTGAGAGAGATGTTTTCATCCTCTACTACTCCCTGACAGGAGGGGCAGCCGGGGTGGGGCTGGGCTCTGCTCCCAAAGTACAAGGGACAGGACAAGAAGAAATAGCTTCAAGTTGTACCACAGGAAGTTTAAGCTGGATATTAGGAAAATTTCTTCAGGAGAACTGTCCAGCCCTGGCACAGGGCAGTGGTGAAATCCCCATCCCTGGGGAGATTTAACAGCTGTGGCACTTGAGGACATGGGTTAGGGGTGGCCTTGGCAGTGCAGGGGGAATGGTTGGACTGGATGATCTCAGAGCTTTCCCAACCCTTCAGAACAAACCTGGCCCATGATCTCCCAGGACAAGTCCCAGCTCCATCCCCAGACTCACCTCACCAAGGGCACTGTCCAGGCAGGCAGTGACATCCTGTGCCAGGGCGATGGGGCAGCAGAGCCGCAGGTCATTGAAGGCCACGAGGAGCCCGTTGAGGAAGCAGGCAAGGGGTGGGAAGTCCAGCAGCACCATGGGGGGCTGCAGCGTCCCAGGCTGGGCTGTGGGCACCGGCACTCCTGCACCACCCCCCAGCGCGGCCGGAGCCGAGATCAGCGTGTAGGAATTCATCTCCTCCCGGAATTTCTCCAACGCCTCCTCCACCGCCTTGCTGAAGGCGTCGGCGGCCACGCGCTGGAAGAGGGGAGCCAGCTGCCCGCGGAAATCCACGCCCACCCTGCTGAAGGACAGCCCAAAGTACATGCACTGCCCCAGCAGCGAGTCCAGCCGGCCGCCCACGCCGCGCTCCAGGTCGCGCCGCAGCGTGCGCAGGAACTCGGAGACCTTCTGCAGCACCCAGCTGTGGAAGATGGCCCCCTCGCCCGGCGCCGCCGCCTCGGCCGGCACCAGCGGCTCCTCATCCGAGAAGATGGCGCGGTACTGGGTGACGATGTCGAACAGGTGCACGCGGCAGGCCTCGATGGTCTTGGTGATGTGCACGTAGGGGTCGTGGTCGGGGATGGAGGCCTGCATGGAGCGCAGCCAGGCGTCCCGTGCCTGCAGGAACTTGACGCGCAGCTCGGCCTCGGTGAGCACGTCCATGCGGCGCAGGAAGCCGATGACACGCAGGCAGGCGGGCAGCGGGATGTTGGTGCGCAGCTGCTGGATCAGCTGGTTCAGCATCAGCTGCGCCGACTGGCGCACCTCGTCCACGATGCCCTGGGGAACACAGAGCCTTCAGGCAGGTACAGACACGGGGCAGCGTGGGGGTCACCTGGAGCACAGGGTGGGATAACACGGGGTTCAGTCACGGGGCAAAGACAGCGCAGGGCTCACCTGGATAACGGGGATGCTGCTGTGCTTCCTCTCCAGCCTGCGCACGTAGGCTGTGAGCTCCAGCGCCTCCTCGTAGTAGCCGTTCCGGACACAGGTGTCCATGAGCTGCGGGATCTCCAGGATCTCCAGGATCTCCGTGTGCCGGTTCAGGGTCAGGCTGTTCATGCGCCGGCTGCAGGCGATGGCCTCGGCATCGCGCATGAAGGTCCTGCGGGCCGGGATGGCATCAGCGGAGAGCCCTCCCTGCAGCGGGTGGGTCCGACCCTCTCACCCGCACCGGCCGCTCCCAGCCGGCCCGACCCTCAGTGGGCTCCGCACCTCTCGGTCCCCAGCCCAGCCCATCCCCGGCCCTTGCCCGCCGCTCCTCGTGCCCGGTACCCGTCCCGCACCGGCAGGCGTCCTGCAGCGCGGGCAGCCGCTCCAGCAGGCTGCCGAGCCGGCTCTCGATGCCGCCGAAGCCGCGGCCGGCGCGGCCGGTGCACTCGGCGGAGCGGATGAAGGCTCGGTAGTGCTCGAAGGCCAGGCGGCGCGTCTCGGCCCCGACCCGCGCCCGCTCCGCCGCCAACCGCGCCGGCTCCCGGCCCAGCTCCGCCAGCCCCAGCGCCGCCAGCTCCGACACATAAGCGGCGAGCTCGGGGCCGCCGGGCGCCGCCGGGCCGCGCAGCCAGGCCAGCAGCCGCGCCTCCTCCGCCGCCGCCGCCGCCATCGCCGCGGCCGCCGCGTCACCTCCGGACCCGCCGGTTCCGGGTCCGTCACTTCCGCTACCGCCGGGTCCGGTCCGGGCACTTCCGGCCCCGGCGGCCTCGCGTGCGCGGCGCGGTGCGGGAGATGCGGCCGCTGACGGAGGCGGAGACGCGGGCGGTGTTCGAGAAGCTCGGGAAATAGTGAGGGGCCGGGACCGAGGGGACCGGGAGGGATGGGCACCGGGAATCGGGCGAGACCGGGCATGGAGAAGGGATGGGCACCGGGAATCGGGCGAGACCGGGCATGGAGAAGGGATGGGCACCGGGAGGGCTGGGCCGGCTGGATCCGGGGAACGGGGAGACCAAAGGGACCGAGGGGGTGGTATCACCGGGGATCGGGCGGCGGAGCGGGAGGCCGGGCCCCGGCGGTCCCGCGGCAGGAGGGCCCGGGCCGGGCCGGGCTCACGGGTCTGTCCTGCAGCATCGGGGAGAACATCCAGCTGCTGGTGGACCGGCCCGATGGCACCTACTGCTTCCGCCTGCACCGGGACCGCGTGTACTACCTGAGGTGAGTGCCGGGCGGGGCGGGGAGCGGGCGGTGCCGGTGCGGCCCGGCCGTGCCCAGCACTGCCCCGCTCGGGGTGATGCCTGGCCGAGCCCAGCACTGCCCCACTCCCGCAGTGAGAAGCTGCTGAAGCTGGCAGCCAGCGTGCCCCGGGAGAGCCTGGTGGCGCCGGGCACCTGCTTCGGGAAGTTCACCAAGTCCCAGAAGTTCCGGCTGAGCGTCACGGCCCTGGACTTCCTCGCGCCCTACGCCAAGGTGGGTCCCGGCCTGGAGCGGCCCCTCACAGCCCCATGGCCCTCACAGCCCCAAGCGGCCCTTTCCCATCCTGCGGCCCCTCACAGCCCCTCACAGTCCCATGGCCCGAGCAGCCCCTCACAGCCCCTCACAGTCCCATGGCCCGAGCAGCCCCTCACAGCCCCAAGCAGCCCCATGGCCCTCACAGCCCCGACCGGCTCTTGCCCACCCTGTGGTCCCTCACAGCCCTGCCCCTCTCCGCAGTACAAGGTGTGGGTGAAGCCGGGCTCCGAGCAGTCCTTCCTCTACGGGAACCACGTGCTGAAGTCGGGGCTGGGCCGCATCACGGAGAGCACGGCGCAGTACCAGGGTGTGGTGGTGTACTCCATGGCCGACGTCCCACTGGTGAGCACCTGGGCCCTGCCGGGGCTGAGGAGGGATAGGGGATGGGAGACCCTCCCTCATGTCCCCTTCACCCCCAGGGTTTTGGGGTGGCCGCCAAGTCCACGCAGGAGTGCCGCAAGGTTGACCCCCTGGCCATCGTGGTGTTCCACCAAGCTGACGTTGGGGAGTACGTGCGGAATGAGGACACGCTGACGTGAGGGACCCTTGGGGACCCCCAGGGACCCTCGTACTCTGTCTGTGAGTGCTCCGGGCTGGCATGGACTTTGTCCTGGACCGTGGGTATGGGAAGCCCACCCAGAATGGGAGGGAAGTGTGGGGAGCTGCCAGCACAAAGCCCCAGAGCCCTCAGGGGCTATGCTATGCTATGCTGCCACCATAGCAGGACGGGCCCTGGCCCCAGCCCTGTCACATAAAGCCTGATCCTTTTTTCAGTGCCTGTTGTCTGGTGTTGAGGTCCAGGGGGAGTCAGTCCTCGCTCCTCCTGTGGGGAATGTGACACACTGGGGCATGTTTGGAGGGACTGATGAGGTTGGGGCGAGCCTCAGAATGAATATGAGCTTCAGGGGAGGGAGGGAGGGGGCAGCAGCTTCTAGTCTCACAGAGGCTGGATGGCTTTAGCAGGCAGCAGTTGTTCCCCGGCCTCTGCCAAGGGTTCCTTTATTGGGAGTTAGGTAGAAAAGGCCCATTAAGACACAGTGGGTAGGTATGTGACAAACCCACACAGCACACAGAACTCAGGTGACAGTGTGGCCTTTGATTTTCTCGGGGTGATGCCAGGGCCAGAGCTGAGGCAGGAGCAGGGGAAACTCTCCAGCCTCCTCCTGGAAGCAGAATCCAGCCTTTGCTCCTGCTCTGTGGTGGGACAGTGGCAGCCAGGTGAGCTGGCTCTGCAGGGCGGTCCCTGCCCTGCTCTAGCACCTCTGGCTGCCCGAGGTTTGCGCATGAAAGAGGCGCTTGAGGAAGCAGAGCTGCAGCACCCCAGAGAGGACAATGACACAGCTCTGGGCCATGGACCACCAGTTGATATAGTTGTAGTTGGACTCCAGGAGGAAGGAGTCAGCCCATTTCCTCATCCGGGCAAAGTTGTAGAAGCGCCACATGTGGAAGGTGTGCATGTGCAGCTTCTGGATGCTCGCCTGCAGGAGAGGCAAAGCTGTGCTCAGAGCTGCCCCTGGGGCTCAGTGCTGCAGCTCAGCCCGAGCAAAGGCCCTGCTCAGTGGGCAGGACATGCCCATCCCTGCTCTGCTGGGACACCCTGACCCTCACCCCAATTGCCTCCAGGGTGTCGTTCAGCTCCTTCCTCTCAGCTGGCTGCTTGTGCTCCATGTTGAAGTCATCATAGTACACACCAAAGTTGAGATACACCTGCATTAAGCCAAAGTGGTTTTGGTGGTTGTCCAGGCAGAGCTGGTAGAAACCTGCAGAGGGAAGGGGGCAGTTGGTCCCTGGTGGAAGGGCCCCAGGCAGACACATCCCGAGCGCTCAGCCCAAGCCCCCGCAGGAGCAATCACTGCTCTGGGAAGCCCTGGTTGGGTGGGCTCAGAGCTGCTGCAGGGGCTGGGGCTCACCTGTGTCCTTGGTGAGGAAGTTGATCTGTCCTCGCACGTCCTGGGACACTCCGAGCTGGAAGCCATTGGGGTCACTCGCTGTCACCAGGATGCTCCTGCTGTTGCCAATCCCCGTCGCCCGCTGGACCTGGAGGCAGGGAACACCCGAGGGGGATCCGTGGGTCCTGTTGTGTGGGGATGGAGCTGTGCCAAGCCCTGAGGACGTGTTCCTGTGGGGCTGCTCTGCCAAGCACAGAGCTGGGGGAAGGCTGCCACTGCCAGGCACAGCCATGCCCTGGCTCTCCTTCAGCCAGCCCAGTGTAAACAGGAGATGAAAGTGCTGAAGTTTCCCTGGGAAGGGGACAGAGCTCAGGGACTTGCTGTGCCAGCACCTTCAGCTGTGCCACAGCCTCTGGCCAGGCAGTGAAGGGCAGAGCTTCCAACAATGCCAGAGCTCCCAGCACCACTTCATGGGCTTAAACCAGGTAGTTTAAAAAATGCATGGGATTGATGATGGATAGGGATTAGGGTGGTTATATTTGGAAGATTCTCTTTCCTGTGAAAGTGAGGAGGCTCTTGCACAGGGTGCCTAGAGCAGCTGTGGCTGCCCCATCCCTGCAATTGTCAACCCTCAGGCTGGACAGGGCTTGGAGCAATCTAGGAGAGTGGAGGGCATCCCTACCCATGGCAGAGGATGGAAGGAGCTTTAAGATCCCTCCAACCCAAACAATTCCACAATACTGCCTTAGGAAAGGCACAGTCCCTGAGATGCCATGTGCCACAGGACCAGCACGGGGTGGATCCAGCCCAGCCTTTTTCTGTCTGTGTCAGCCATGTCCCAGGACAGGTCCCCATCACCCACCTCGTAGCTGAAGTAGAAGTTTCCTCCCTGGTGTGAGAACTGCCAGAAGCACTCGGCCGTGCCGGCGGGGATGACGATGGCGAAGTCGTAGCGGTCGGCGCCGCGGAACAGCGGCTCCTGGCTGGAGCCACCGCTCAGGGGCTCTGTCCTGGGGCAGCCAGCGGGGCCCAGCAGAGCCAGGAGCAGCAGCAGCAGCATCCTCCTGCTCCCCGGGGCTGCAGCACTGGCTCCCCACGCAGGGCAGGGCAGGGCAGGGCAGTGTGAGGCACAGGGTAATCATTAACCACAGCACGGCCACCGCGGCTCAAGGTGATCTGTGTGAGCTGCAGCTCGGACACCTGCACTGCCAGGGCAGGAGCCTGCCCTGGACAAGGCAAGAACAGGACACAGCTCCTGCCAACAGGGCACCACCAACTGGCATTGCCCCTCCCTGGCCAGCAGTGACTCACATCTCTGACCTGGTGCTCCTGTGCCCAGGGCTCTCAAGGGAAGGGATTTATGGAAGGGGAGGAAAATGCATGGCCACAGCCAGGGGACAAGGGACACTCAGTGCAGCACCTGCAGCTGAAGGACAGAGGGGGAAGCAGCTGGTCCTAGACAAGACTTCTCCCAGCCCTGGCTTGGCTGAACAGCAGCCAAGAGAAACTTAGAAACTAAATTTAGCGAGTGCCCCTGTATCACACCCCTGACCTAACCCAGAAACTCCTGTTTCCCATGTACACCAGCATGTCACAGCTCCAGGGCAGTGCTGCTCCCGACCCAGCACTCCCAGAGGGCAAGGGAGAGCCCCACATTCTGTGTCCTTCTGCTGCATTTCCACCCACGAGGCAGATATTCACACTTTTACAACTCCTGCTATTAAACAAAAAAGGATCTTTATTTTACAAATGACTGTTCCAGCTTTGGCACTTGAAGGCAGGAACATGTGGCACCCTTGGAGCTCATACACAGCGAGGGTATTGCCAGGAAAAGTTCAAAGAAAACATGACAAAAGTCAGACAAAACTAAAAATTTTAGCATGGAAACAACAAACAGTTCCAAGTACTGTAACACAAAGTAATTTTAGCTTTTTAAAGCCTCAGAGCTGGAAGGAAGGAATTTCTCCTCACACATTAGTCCCCATTAATGGGGAAAAAACACCCCCAAAAAAACCAAGTAGATCCTCTTGCCTGGATCTCTTCCCCACAGAAGTGCTGGGACTCAGTGCTGCCTGTTCCACAAGGGAGTGATGGCAAACAGCTGAAACAAGTGATTCAGTGAACAGACAATAAACACAAAAATAGTCACCTATGAGATCATCCTCTGCTCACACCTGAGCAGAGCAAACAGCTGGGATTCATTCCAGAGGCTGCGGTGGCCAGGTGGACAAGAAGTCTCAATCTAGATTCATGCTGAGAGGCTGCACAGCCCCTGCCATGTGCAGCACGCTGATCTTTGCAGATCCAGCTGGAGCACAAAGCTCCTGGGTTCCTCTCTGCCATGGGTTTGGTGTCAGAGGGACTTCCCACGCTGGCACAGACTGCACTCTGCTCCAGCTTCCAAAAAACAAACAGGTCCAAAAACCAAAAGAAAGTCCCGTGGCTCCCAACTTCAGAGCATTCCCAGTTTCTTCATGGTCCGCCAGCGGTCCTTGATCATCACGGACGTGCGGTTCCTGAAGGGGAACTTCAGGCAGATGGTTTTCCACCTCCCTTCCCCGTACTTCTTCACCCCTTCCTTGATCCACTCGCTCTCCTCCATGGTCCATTTCTGCAAAGAGCAAGGAAGCAGCTGCATGGCAGGGAGCCTGCTGCCCTCATCAGCCGTGCCAGGAGCAGCAGTGAAGGCAGAAGGGTCCTGGCAGCTCACACAACACCCCAGCACTGCAGATGTGGTGCAGCAGCTGCCTTCCTATGGGCCAGGAGGAGAGGTCCTGGTGGCACCAACGTGGGACCTGCTCCTGGGTAACAGCTGCCAGATGCATGCCCCTCAGCTGGACAACAACCTCAGCATGAGGGAATTTGGCAAACCTTGCTTTAACCAAAGGCAAATTCCCAGTGCCCTGCAGGCAGGACAGGCCCAGCTCCAGCCTCTTTTATCATGGAGACTGTAGGGACACTGCCCCACTGCAGGGCCTGCTAGAAGCGCCTAAGGCTCCACGTACCTGTTTCTTGGAGCCGGAGTTGTTGGAGGCTTTGTTTTTCTCAAGTGATGCTGGAAAACAAGGGAGAGAATTACATTTCCCATAATTTGGGAGGTACAGACCTCCCTGAGAGGCTGCCTTGAGCTGTGCAGAGCACCCTGTGACAGCAATACACCCCAATCAATTCCTTTATCCCAGCCTTTCCACAGGACTTCTGGTTTCAAAATTCAGCCACCCAGGCAGCAGCAGGACCCCTGTGAGTGACCCCCTGCCAGCATTAGCACAGGTAATCCCTGCCAGGGGGATTCTCATACCTGCATTTGCAAAGAGCTCATCCTCATCACTCCAGCTGTCCTTCTCCTCTGTGCCACAGGAGCTGTTCCACCTTCCTTGGAAGGACCTGAAATCAGGTGAGGGTTTACTTTGTCTACTGGCTCAGGAGCAGGTGCAGGGCCACCAAGCAAGCAGAGCCAGCCCCTGGACATTGTATTTCTTAAGAGGTGGGAAGCAAGAGAAGGATGCTCCTACAGACTCTGGCCAGTGATGCTGAAGGTAGGAGAAGTATGGAAAAATGTGTTCCTTGTACTGGAATCACCTGCCAGAACCAGCTGCAGCACCTCACTAGCAGCAGGACCTGAATATTTTCTCCTCTTCATTAACCCATAATTAATTTTAAAGCCAAACATACGGGCAAGAGGGTTTGCTGTGCCCAGTTCCACACGGGCTGGCAGGCAAGGTCAACACTCATCTTGGGACACAGGGCCAGGGTTTGGTGCTCAGGCTACCAACACCAGCAAGACAAGTCTGGGGGCAGAGCAGACAATAGCACATGAGAGGGGCTTCATACTTCTCACTCTGGGCAGACAAGGGCTCATCAGGCAGTTTGGGAGCAGGTTTGGAGGCAGAAGAGACCACGTGCTCCTGGGAAGAGTCGGGGCACTCGCTCGACTTGCTGGACGAGCCGTCCAACTCCACGATCAGATTGCTTATGCTGAACAAGTTTTTGATGTTATGGGGTATTTCAGGAGGCTCTGAGGTCTCAGAAGCTTGATTCTCCACTTCTCTGCATCTCTTGGTTCTGTGGGATACAGAAGGAGACAGTTGCTTGGGGGAAGGCAAGTCTGTTTGGTCCAGTTGGGTGAAAAGGGCGTCCGAGTCCCCGGAGTCCGACAGGATCTTGAAAGCTTCTCTCAGAACAGAAATCCCACACGAGGTTACAGCTCCAGGGGGCTGCCTATAAAATAAACACAACCAGGAGGGTTGTAGGGAAACTGCCAAGGGAGCTCTGCTGCCCCAAAATGCAGCCTTGCCTGCCACTTGGCATCCCCAACTCCTGGCCCTGCAGTGCGAATCCATGGAAGAGGGCATTCCCAACCCTCCAGCACTGCCTCCCACAGAGCACAGTGCCCCAGGTGTGAAGAACACACCTTCCTGCTCCACCAGAGCAGCCACTGCCCCTCCCTGTCACTGCAGCACTTCCTGTCAGCAACTGACCCAAACTCAACACCTTCCCCAGGATCCACCTCTGGGCTGGCCTGGGCAGGCATTTGGGGAATTAGGAGCTGCCTGGACACAGGGGATTACCCCTTGGAAGAGACCTTGAGGCCAACTGCATCCACAATCTAGAGCCAGACTGCTGTGCCCACCTTGGTGATTCCCTGGTGGACACCCTGGGGGTTTCTGGGGCTGCTGCTGGTTCTTTAGCTACTTCCATGGGCTCTGGAGTGCCCTTCAGGATATCATATGCTGCTGGTAAGTGTTCAGGTGTGGCTGCTGGATCAGTGGCTACTTCCATAGGTTCCACAGCTGCTGCAGAGCCACCAGCTTCTTCCATCATCTCTGGAGCTGCTGTGGGACCAGCTGCCCTTTTTGCAGGGCTGGCAGCTCCCTCCAGGTCTTCTGCTGCTCCTGCAAGCTCTGGAGCTCTGGCTGGGCCCTCTGCCCTTGCCAAGGCCTCTGGAGAGTTGGTTGGGCCCTCTACCCTTGCTGGGGCCTCTGGAGCTGCTGCCTGGTCCCTCAGCCCATCTGCAGACTCAGAGGTCCCCAGCGAGGATTTTGCTTTGCTGGCGTGCTCCGAGTCCAAAGTCTTTTTCAATAACTGAAAACAGAAAAGGCACAGCACATTACAGACACGATTCCTCATGCTCCCATTCAATTTTATCCCCTCCCAAAGGCGTTCCATGGATGGAACAGCTTCTCTGACCATATAAACCCCATAGGAAGGGGCTGGATTTAGAGTTCTGCAGGGCACGCACCGTCAGCAGCGCCGGCTCCGAGTCGTCCATGTAGCCCCTCAGGAACTCAAAGATGCTCTGCTGGAACTCCTCGTAAGAGAAGTTTTTGACCTTTGGATGAGAGGGATTCTTCTCCCGGATCACAGCCAGCCACTCGTTTTTCTTCTTCTGGAGAAGGATTCATAGGATCAGGTGAGAACTCTCTGGGCAGGGACAGGGCAATCAGTGCCAGCCACAGCGAGGGTGTGGGCAAGGACTGGGCCTCTCCTGCTTGGCATTCTCCAGGCACAACCAGTTAACACTGAAATGAGGCTGGGAAAAGGCCAGAGGAACGGGACAGCAACCAAGGAGCAGCAGAACCACCTTATTTCAGGAATTCTCCTTGCCTGCAGTGCCCAAGATCCCTACTGCCTGCAGGAACAGGAATGGGGACTCCTGCTGCTCCCAGAACCTGCTGGGAAGCTGAGCTGGAGGCTCATCAAGGGATAAATGGTGATGTCTGGAAGGCCCACGAAGGTGTGTGAGGAAAGCTGAGTGACAGAGGGGGCTCCAAGGTGCCAACCCAAACATGCAGCACCGAGGGACCAGCACTCCAGAAGGATTGTTTCCATTTTGGCCTCCTCAGCCCAAACCTCCCAGGACACATCAGACCCCCTCTGGACACACCAGCAGCTCCCATTTCATCCCAGCACGGACTCACTTGGTTCCTGGGCTCCTTCCCCATGTGCTTCTTGACGATATCAGAAGCCTTTTCAAACTCCTTGTTTCTGATACAAACAACAATAGCCTGCAGAGGACAACAAGGACAGACTGAAGCAGAGCACAGGAGCAGCTCAGTGCCAGCTGCACTCAGAACTCCCATCACTGCAGGTATGAGCTTGCAGACAATGAGGGAACCCCACACGTGAGGCAGCTCCCACCAGCACCCACACGAGGCAAAAGCTGCACCACATATTTACTGAGAAAGGAAAAGATCTTACAGCTTCCTTCACCATTTTCTGCACCGCCTCCATCGTCCTATCTGCCACAGAGAACTCCTCACGGATGAAGTCCAGGACCAGCATGGCCGACTCCAGGGGGGTCAGCTCTGACTCCTTGTCAAAGGTGCAATCTGTAAGAATTGGCATCCATACATTTGGGGAGGGGTCACGGTGCTTCCCTGCAGAGAGCTGGTTATTCACCTGCACGGGGGCAGCCATCCACCCCGCAGGTGTGCCACAAAACCCCACAGCCGGGCTGAGGCACTACCAAGTGTCTGAACTGCAATTCCTGCCCCCCAGCAGCCACGGGAAACTCAGGAGGCAGCACTGGAGGCAGTCCCAGGTGCCCAGCCCTGAATCAGGGCAGCATTTTGGAAGCCCTGAGGCAAAGCAGAGTCACCAGGCCGTTGGGTTTGCCAGCCCCGGATGCTGCTCTCAGCCCCCCAGACAGACAGACAGACAGGAGGAGCCACCCCTCACCCGGGGGGACCGGCACGGCTCCAGCCCAGGGCCCGGCTCTGTGCAGGGACACAGCTCCGGGAGCTGCGGGGACACGGACACAGGACAGGGGAAGCAGAGCGGGCTGCAACGCAGCACCGGGGCTGCGCAGAGCCCGCAGGAGAGGCCGGGCGCCTACCGAGGTTCTCGCCCTCCTCGACCCGCGACAGCAGCTGCATGATGCGGAGCATCTGGGCCATGTCCGGCTCCCGGTCCAGCGGCCGCACGAGCAGCGCTGTGGGACAAACGGCTGGTCAGGGCTGCAGCCCGCTCTGGGCGCCGCCGCCCCCGGCCCGGCCCCGCGGCCCCCGGCCCGGCCCCGCGCACCCTGCATGATGTCGCGGAACTGGCGGAAATCTCGGTTGCGCCCGGAGCGGTAGGCCTCTATGGCCCGGTGGAAGTAGAACTGCAGGACCCAGCGGTTTACGGTCTTCTCAGGGAGCGCCGCCATCCCGGCCCGGTCAGGCTCGGGGTCGCGGTCTCCCTCGGTGTCCCGGTCCCGGTCCCGCTCCCGCCGCGTCGGCCGCCGCGTCGCCATCCCGCCAGGCCCCAGCGCGCCGGAAGTGACGACACCAACACAGCACCACAGGACCCTCGGCGCGCGGCCTTATCTAGCGGGCTCCTCGCCTACAGCTCCCAACGCGCATCGCGCCAATTCCGCCACGCCTACAGCTCCCGACGCGCACCGCGCCAATTCCGCCACGCCTACAGCTCCCGGCGTGCACCGCGCCAATTCCGCCGCGCCTACAGCTTCCGGCGTGCACCGCGCCAACTCCGCCACGCCTACAGCTCCCGGCGTGCACCGCGCCAAAGCCGCCGCTAAGCGTTGTCGCCGTCTGGCGGCCGGGAGGAGAATGGCGGGCCCCGGCGGGAAGGGCAGCGGGAGCGGCGCGGGCGGGGGCAGAGCCCGGGACACAGCCCGGGACACAGCCGGTGCCTGCGGGCTCAGGGTCGGCCCGCTGCCCGTCCCACGGCACCCACAGCAGCGAAACGCCCACCTGTAAGTGCTGAGACCCCTGAGCGAGTGTGTCACCTGAGCAGGCCTGGGTGTGTTAAACTCGTGTCACCCGGAGCTGGCAGTGCGGCCCTGCCTGTGCACGCACGGGTTTTTGCCTTTTTTTGGTCTTCCAAACAAACCCCGCTCTCCTGTGCTCTGTGCTCCAGCCTCCTGCCGATCCCCCTCGCCTGGAACAGCAAACCGAGACCCTGGGCAGGATTTTGGGGCATGGGTTGTCCCACAGTCACTCAGACCGGGGTAATGAATTCCAAGTCCTGTCTTCCCAGCGAGCTCCCTAATTCCCAAGCAGAAGTGGTTCCTGGAGGCGAAGGCACTGGGAGCTGATCCTTGGGATCATGGGGTGTCTCCTCGGCCCAGGGGACATTCCTGACTCTGTCCTGGAGGCTCTCTCACCTGAGATGGAAAAGCACGTGAAAATTCCTCTGGCATGAGGTGATCTGGGATCCTCCCTTCCCTCTGCCCCAGGCCAGGACAGGAGGAAACACACATGGGAAAAAATCCGCGTGTCAGATGGAAAACAGAAAAACTGGGAGGGATATTTATTGGCAAACAAAGGAAGATAAAAATAATCTGTGTGAGGCAGAAGGGTCACCTGGGGCGGGGGGACTGCCCTGGGGAGCAGGGTGGGAGCAGGACACGCTTGGAATGCCCTGAAGGATGCGACATCCCTAGGGACAGTTGAGACCAGTCCTGCCCCAGCCCTTCAGAGGCTGCCTTTGCTATCCTGGGCAGAAAATCCCGTGGGTTCCAGGGAGCTCTGTGATCCACACGGCTCCATCACATGTGCCACCACTTCAGCAGATCCCACTGGCCCTGCACAAGTTTAGGATTTTGAGTAATTTCACTCATTTTTACACAAAGGTCAGGAAAGAGAGTCCTGAAGTTGTTTCCCAAGGGAAGCAAAGTGAGATTCCTCTATGAGACAACAGGACAAAGCCACTCGAGAACCACCTGCCTTGGCCAAGCCAGGTCTCACTTGAGAAAACTCCCCATGCCTCCTTTTTCTGCCTCCTGTCCGTGTCCCTCTGGGCTGCCATCTCCTCCTCCAGTGCCCTCTGGGGAAGGTGTCACCCTTTTGGATGTTCAGGAGATCACCTGCCATCCTACCTGGCAGATTTGAGATCCCAAGGTCTCTGCAGTTCCTGGCAGGGTTTGGATGAGGTGGTGGCATGAGAGATGTCACAAGAGCAGAGCTGGAGAAGGTGACAATTCCTGACGTGTTTCTGGAGCTGGGGAGGGCACAGCATTGGCACCCCAATCCAGGCTTCCCTCCCTCACCACTTCAGGGTCTGCCTTAGCCAGCAGTGTGTTAACAGCACCCAGGACTGGAAAACAAGCCTGGAATGGTGAATTCCAGAGAAAATACAAAAATGAACCCACTGCTTTGCTCCCTGAATCATCTCCAATAAACAAAGAGGAAGCAGGGATGATGGAAGCAGGACCAGGAATGGCAGTGGCCTCAGTTTCTAGTTTCACTGAGTCCTCCTGTGGTGTCACCATCAGTTTTTCAGGAAAAGCTTTGGAGTTCCACGTGCCAAACAAAGCACTGGGCAGGAAGGCACAAATTGCAGCCGCGCTTGTACGCTGGAGCCTCCCCTCACTGATTTATGGCTTTTGATGAAGTGATTACAGATGAAAGAAAATATTCCAGGGAACAGGATCTGCATGTGGCCGTGGTCTCGTGCCTGTCACATCCTTCTGGAGGAGTTAGAGCAGGAAACAGAACAGGAAAAGCACCAGGGTCCCTGGTCAGCAGGCTCTGTGCTGGAGCACCAGACAGGACAGCAGCTCCCACAGCAGCCGTGGCTGCCCTGCATCCCTGGCAGTGCCCAAGGCCAGGCTGGACACTGGGGCTGGGAGCACCTGGGACAGTGGGGGGTGTCCCTGCCATGGCAGGGGTGGCACTGGGGGAGCTCTAAGGTCCCTTCCAGGACCATTCTGGCCTTAGAAAAGCAGTGGAGCAATGGAACAGGGGACAAGGGAAATGTGGAGGAGGGTCATGAGATTTCTTTGAAAACCCACAGAGAAACCCTCCGGGCATGAGGGATGGAGAGGAGGAAGCACAAAGGCTCTTACTAAGAAACCCATGAAGTAGATTACAGAAACTCTGAACCAATCTGAGCAAAGGTAACTCATCCCATTGGAACTGGGCTGGATCTAGAAGGAAAGGGAAGGATCTAGAAGGAAAGACATTGGTTTGGAGAGGTGCCAAGAGTGGGGCTGCCTGGCACAACAAGGAGCTGAAACACACAAAATCCTGGATTACACACAGAATCAGGGAAACAGCCCTGATGACTGGGAAAAGGTAGACAGAAGGGATCAAAAGGAGCAGCAGCTCAATATTTAATATTGACTAGGTGACTGTGGAGAGGTTTCAGAACAGGCTGAGCCTTTTACATCCCAATATCTGGAGAGGTGAATGTATGGCCTTGTCCAAACAGAGAACTTCACCTGAGCTCCCTTTAGAGGGATTTGTGACCGGCTGGGCTCTCCCTGCACACAGCTTCAACCTTTAGCCAGTGCTGCTCACAGCTTAGCACTGACAGCACGGCCCTTCTGCCTCCTCAGCACTTGTTAAACAAACATGCACCGCCCAGCCTCGTACCTGTGCTGCAAGTGCAAGGAAATAAATTCCACAAATGCCAGTTCACAAAGGGAAACCACGGGGTTCATGAGTGACTCGGGGCCCTGTGCTTCTGAGCGGCCTCTGACCCTGACCGTGCTCCACGTGCCTGGAGGGAGGAGAGAATTCCCCAGCGCTTCTCGTCAGGCTTGGATGTGAACTTTGCTTTGGAACCTGGGGAGTCAAGGCCTGGGGATGTGCTACACTGCCACCGGCTCCGTTCCGAGGCTGTGGGATCACACCTGTTTTATAAACATGCAGGAAGAACTGCAAGGGACACTGGAAAAGCTGAGGGCGGGTTGCTGATGGGCACGGGGGTAACAGGGCGGCTCGGAGCCAGTACTGGGGGAATGGGGGCTGAGGGGGGAGCGGGGCCTGACGGGCCCGGGGCTAAGGGGGGAGCCGGGGCTAAGGGGGGAGCCGGGGGTGAGGGGGGAGTCGGGGCTGACGGGCCGGGGCTGAGGTCCCGATCCCGGTACCGCCTCAGAGGCGACGCTCGCGCGCCGTTTCCCGCCTTTCGCCTCGGCCGCTTCCCATTGGCCCACGGCCACCGCCGCGCTCTCCCATTGGCTGTGCTGGCAGCGCCCCCCTTCTGGCTTGCTCCCTATTGGTCTCCGAGCACGACGGAACCCGCGCAGGGCGTTCCCATCGCTACGGCGGCCGGCGCGGGTCAGGCCGCGCGTTCCGCGGAGCCGCGCCGGGCAGCATGGAGGGCGGGCGGCGCGGAGAGGCCGCGGCGGCGGCGGCGGCTGGGGATGGGCCCGCGCCCGTGTTCACCCTGGAGGAGGTGGCGAAGCGGAACTCCAGCCGTGAGGCCTGGCTGGTGATCCACGGGCGCGTCTACGATGTCACCCGGTTCCTGGAGGAGGTGAGGCCTGCAGTGGGGCTGCCCGGCCCGGCCCTGAGGGGAGCGGGGAGAGCCGGGGGGTCTGTGAGGCCCAGAGGGGCGGGAGGGCCCTGCAGGGCCGGGGGCTGTCCTGGGGACAGAGATGCTGGGGCCAGGTGCCAGAGGAGGGGGCGCGCAGGCCCGGCCCGGGTTCGGCGCGGTCCCGGTGTCAGCTCCCCGGGCCGGGCTGGGCCGGGTCGTGCGGGCTCTGCCTCCGGCCGGGCCTCATGACCGCGCCTCTGCTTCCGAGGGACGGACGGGATGGCGGGTCGCGGTGGGCAGCCGGGGGCAGGGGCTGTGCTGGGCTCCTCTGAGGCCATTCCAGGGTTCCCGGGGAATCTGTTCAGGCAGGGCCCGGGGAGGTTTCCTTCAGTCACCGGGCCTCACTTCGCATCTGGAAGGGTGAGCGGGATCGGGGCACTTTGGCTGTGAGGGCTGCAGAGGCACCCCAGAACGCGGAGGAGGAGGTGACAGTGACACCGCAGCCACCACTCTGCTGCCTGCCCGAGGGACCGCGCACCAGGGCTTTGCACACAATGCAGCTTCTGCCAAATCTCCGCTTCCCTTGGCTGTGGGGACAGAAAATCCTTCAAGATTCACTGCGTTCGTCTTTTGATTTTGAGAAGGTTGAGAGTGGTGTCCTAACTGTTGAGAGCTGGGAATGGAGTGGGAATAAACAGTAACAAAATAATAATGCCATGGGAGGGAATGGCATGAAGTTGTGCTAGGGGAAATTTAGGGTGGAGAACAGGAAAGGTTCTTCCCCCAGAGGGTGCTGGGTACTGCCCAGGCTCCCCAGGGAATGGTCCCGGCCCCGAGGCTGCCAGAGCTCCAGGAGAGTTTGGACAGCCCTGCCAGGGATGCCCAGGGTGGGATTGTTGGGGGGTCTCTGCAGGGCTGGGGTTGAACTTGATGATCTCTGTGGGTCCCTTCCAGCTCAGAATATTCTATGATTCTATGGTTCTATTAAAATTTCTAAGGGGTTTATCCCAGTTTAAAATAACAGGAGAGACTTTGTGGCATTTGCAGGGCAATGTACAAAGGTTGGGCTGAACCAGCTCCAAAGAAGACACTTCATTGAAATGCACTTGTTACAGCTTGTTGGTTCTGCTGGACTGAATTCAACTCTGGTTTTCCTCCAGGCCCACGTGGTTGAAGCCTGTGTGCTGTGGAGTGACAGAGGGTACTGGTGCATCAGGCAGGAGGGGCTGATCACCTGGCAGCTGGGGGCTGTGCCTTGCTCTGCAGCTTTCACTATTTATTTATGATGTTGAACACAATCTGGTTTCTTCTTTGGGTCCAGAAAATGACCAAATCACAGCATTGTCCAGGCTGGAAAATCCCTCCCAGACCATGGAGTCCAAGCTGTGCCAATCCCCACCTTGTCCCCAGCACTGAGTGCCACCTCCAGGGATGGAGACTCCAACCCTCCCTGGGCAGCCCCTGCCAATGAAGAATCTTTTCTGTTATGAAATTCCTGATGATGTCCACCCTGAGCCTCCCCTGGCACAGCTTGAAGCTGTTTCCCCTTGTCCTGTCCCTGGAGCAGAGCCTGACCCCCCCAGCTGTCCCCTCCTGTCAGGAGCTGTGGACAGGCAGAGGGTCCCCCCCAAGCCCCCTTTTCTCCAGGCAGAGCAGTTTGGGGGATGAGATGTGCAAGGTGGAAGCAGGACAGTTTGGTGGGAGGGAGTTGTGGGTGCACAGAGGCTAAGTAGGTGCAGGGGAGGACCAGGCAAAAACTTGGAAAAGCCATTCGCAGCTGGTTTCTGAATAAGAAAATGCTGGGTTGGAGTTTAGGAAGAGCCAGAATGAGCTGGAGCAGCTGCAGGAGCTGTGAATCTGGTCTTACACTTGTCTCTGCTGTGATTCAGAGTGGGGACACTGCAGGGAGGTGGAGTCTTCACCTCGATGTTCTCTCTAAGATGGAGCCTGGGACCTGCTCCTTGGGGCACCTTTGGAATTATGAGTGAGCCCAGAAAAACACTTCAGTCCCAGCCAGGCTTAGCAGTGCCCTGAGTGTCACCTTGAGATGGTGTTTCACCCTGAGATGCTATTTCACTCTGTCCTTTCCAGACCCTTTTTCCCATTTGCGTTTTTCTGACATAAAGGACCTGCTTGGATGAGGGAGAGGGAGAAGAATAAGGGCACTGTTGAGCTGTGCCAGCGTGGCTGACACAACGCTGGGCTGTGCACACCCCTTGTGGCAAGAGTGACACAGGGGAGCTGGAGATCAAGGCCTAATTTATTGGCAAAAATCCTCTTTGTATGTGTTACCCTCTGGAGTGCTGGGGAGCACCGTGCAGCCTCTGGAACCAGGAGTGCCAGTCTGGAGCTGCAGAGTGCTGGAACCAGCAGTGCCAGTCTGGAGCTGCAGAGCACTGGGAGCCAGCAGTGCCACTCTGCTCTGGAGCTGCAGTTCCCTGGGCAGCTGGAGCTGCAGAGCTCAGGGCCTGTCGTGTGTCCCCCTGCCCCATGTGGTCACTGGAGCAGGAGCTGCTGGGTGCCCTTCCTGGCCTTTGCTCACAGATCTGGCTGGCATTGCTGAGAGTGCTGGCACGTTCTGTGGGTGGGGTTGTGCAATCCTGAAGAAGTCACCGCTGAAAGGCTGAATTTGGCTTCACAATTCCTGCAAATTACACACTGCAGGTCAGCCAACCCGAGATCCATGTGCTGCTGGAAGTGTAGGCCAGTTAAAGTTTCCAGTTCACATTATGTGTAATAGGAGTAAGAAGACATCTTCTTCATTTTGTCACATAACAAAATTTACTGAATTGTAAGAACACAATCCAAATCCAGGAGATGTGCAAAGACAGCAGCTGAAGTGCTGCAGGTGTTCCTGGGAGATGCAATCTCCTGTGCTTCAGAGAGCCTCTGAGTGCCTGAAATGGAATGGGATTATTTTAAAATCTAAGAGAGCCTTATGCTGATTTATTTTGTCCCAGATCTGGGTAAGTGGACCACAGCAGGATACCTGTCACTGCTCCTGGTTGCAGTGCTCTAGATAAGCACGTGCAGGCTGTGGCTGGAGCAGCAGGCTGGGTGCTTGGGCGTGGAGGGAGGCAGCTGTACCTCCTGCAGGAGCTCTGGGGTCTGTCAGGCTCACACTTCACCACAACGGTATCAAAATCTGAGCTTTTAACTTGTGCACAATCTGTAAGAGACTTATTTATGGTCCTGCTGGAGGGATACAGTTTCTGTCCATTTTCACTTATGACTAGGGGAGTGTGGAGATCCACATTTCTCCAGGAAGCTCTTGTGTCTGTTATCTGAGCCCACAAGCCACAGCAGCCCCCACAGCTCCGTGTCTCAGCACATGCTGCTGTTCCTGATCCCCCTGATAAGTGTGAGCAGGAATCCATTTCCAGTTCCCAGCTGGAAGGAGCCTGGGTTGTGCCAGCACTGACCCAAATGGCTCAGTTGGTTTCAGGTATAGTGTTCTTCAGGAGAAGGAGGAGCACCAGGCACCTGAGTTTCCTCATGCTGACTTGCCCCAGCTTGGCAGAGAGGTTTTTGGAAAACCTTTTCCCTGCCTTACACCAGCGCTGTGCAGGATGTGTGGGTCATTCCTCCAGGTGACTGCTCGCCCTTGGTTCTGGCTTGGATGGTGCTGGCACATGATTATTGCACAGGAATACTCTCCCCTCTCCTGGTTTATTTCTTTAACTCTGGGCACTAGGGATGAAAGTTTCACCCCTCCTCAGCCTGGTGTTCTTATCTCTACCTGACACAGTGATCTAATTAGTCCTGGAGCTTAGTGTTGCTGCTGAGCTCCTTTGTGTCTCCAGCAGGTCTGTACCAGCAGCTCCCAGCCAGACATTTGCAGACAGGTTCTTGGGGTTTGTGGGGAGGGGACTCCAGGCTCTCTCCCTGGGCAGGTTTGGGATGTGCTCTTGGAGGCCTTTGCTGTGTGCCCTCAGTTCCAAGTCACTGTTACTCTCTGTGTGCTGAGGGTCCAGTGACACAGAGAACCCAGTTTTATTGTCACTTCTCTCCTTCTGGTTTGCTTTTGGCTGTTTCTTGTCAGAAAGGGACATTTTCCAGCCATTGTTTCCCCTGAAGTAATCTTCCTCCCCCCCACACTTTGCACCACTGTTTCCATGTTTTCCTGCAGCAGCTGAGCTGCAGCTTTGGGCAGTTTTGTGGCAGAGTCCGTGACTTCCTGTACAAATAGTCTGGGTTTATGTTTGCTGGGCTAGGACAAGGTGGGAATTGTTTGGCTGCAGCGGTGCTGTCTGGAGGACAGAGCCCTTCAGAAACAGGAGATGCCAAAATATTTTGAAGGTCTTTTTCTTTTAGGCTTGGAGATTGCAGTGAAAGACAGATGTGCACGAATAAATAATTGTGGATTTAGCAAGTGCATAGAAAGGCTTCAGAGCCAGAGATGTAAAGAAGAGTGAACTTTACTGTTCTCCTTCTCTCTTGAATTTTATTCTTCCTCTTGTCTCTTGGCTGTGGAGAGATTGGATGTCACTGAAAGATCCACTGCATGTTCCCTGTTGCTGCAGGGTTTTTTCTATCCTTCTAGGGTGAATTATTAGGAAAAGAAGGTTTTCTGCTTAAAATGCAGGTATTTTCCTGTCTGAAATATGAGATTTCTGGTGAGGCAACCCTAAGGAGTTATTCTAAAACTCTCAGATGAATGGGCAGCTTTTCAGTGGATCTTAGCTGGAAACTGGACAGTTGTTCAGAGCAGTGGGAGCAGATAACATCCAGCAGTCCCTGATCTGACTCCTCTGAGATCAGTGAGCCTGAGGGTTGGTGTGGGAGAAGGGGCAGCCAGAAGAACTGCAGCTGGACACAGGGAATGAGCCATGGAGCTCAGCCACCTGGTAACTGCCTGTGACAAACTGTGTCCTTCCACTTTGCCCTCTGTGGCTCCTGAGGAAGCTCTGTGTTAGTTTGGTGACATACCTGGACAATAAAGGACAATTCCAAATAAAGAGCTCTGATATGAGGATTGCAGGATTGCCTGCAGCAGCCCACTGCAGCCACCAAGGGGGCTGTTTTGTGTCCACCCTGTGTTTTGTACGAGGTGGGATGGCCTGGAGGGAATATTCAGACTTTTGGCAGCAAAAGCAGACAAACTGAAGGAAGAGGGGGGGTGGCAACTGCTCTGTGTCTGTGGGAAGAGAAGGATGTGACAGAGAGAAGCAGGTGTGTTGGTCCTTTGATCTGAAATGTAGCCCAGCGTCTCTTCTCCGGTTCAGGGCTGGTTGCCTGAAGGCCTGGAACACTGGGTTAGTCCCTGTGAGTGCCCTGGGATGTGTGACCACTTTATGGGTGTAACTGGATTAGCTGGTGGTTCACACTCAGGCTGTAAAGGATTGGCCTTTGCTAGGCCTGTGGTTTGTGCTTTCCATTGCCAGGCTGTGCCTGGAACTGCCACACTGACAGTGGACAGAGCCCAGCCCACCAGGGACAGCAGAGCCACAGCCGGGGTTTGTGCCACTTCATCCCACTGAGAGTCAGCTGTGACTGCTGCCACCCACAGCAGTGGCACTGCCACTGTGGAGCTCCTGGGGATTTGGCTGTTGTGGCTCTGGATCTCTGAAATCACTGTATGATATTAAACAGTATCATTTTTGTGGTACTTCATGATTTCCTTCCCCCATGTCACTGGTGGTTGCACACGGGATCAAGTTCAGTATTGCACATCCATGTGCAGAGTCAGCCAAACATCATTTTTGTAGTACCTGAAGAAGTAGAATATCCTTTCCTCCAGTGGTGTCTGTGAATTCCTGAGGAGAGGTTGGACACTTGAACCTCTGGCAGATTTTATTGATGGTGCTGCTTGAGGCATCCAGCAGTGGGGTTGGGAGGAAGGAATCCTCACTGCCTTTCTGCATCCAGCCCTGGGCTCACCTGGATCTTCTCTTCCAGCACCCAGGTGGAGAAGAGGTGTTGCTTGAGCAAGCTGGCAGAGATGCCACTGAGAGCTTTGAAGATGTGGGGCATTCCACAGATGCCAGGGAAATGCTGAAGCAGTACTACATTGGAGAGGTCCACCCGGTGAGTGCCTCCACTGGTGAGTGTAACCCCCAGACAAAGATTCCAGGCTGTGTCTTGGGAAATAAGTCAGTAGTTGAGGGGCTCAGGCAGTCCCTGTGTTGTCCAGGGTTTCTCTTGGGGAAACTGAACTAAATTAGTCTTCTCCTCCCACCATTCAGAACAGATTTCTCGCTTCATTTAAATCGGGGCACTGAGGCTGAATTCATGGGTTCCCTCTGTAGCTGGTGGAAGCATAACCCACCTTTGCCTTGTAAATTTGAGCTCAGGAGGGTGAGAGTTCCCAGGGGCACAGACACCTTTCTGCCTGCCTTTGGGTGCCAAGGAAGGACTTGTTTGAAAACTGAGCCCAGGCAATTACCTTTGCACAGAACAATTCCCTCAGAAAGGCTGCAGCCTCCCTTTGAAGTCAGCACTTACCTCTTTCTTCTTCTTTTTCCGCCTGACAGAGTGATCGTGAAAAGGAAGGTTCTAAGGTAAGCTCTCAGCCGTTCAGGTTTCTGCTTTTATTTAATGTCACGTCTTTTGGAGGCTTTTTTCCCCGCTCTTTTTTCCTGTGGAGCTTGTGGCTTTATGTTTACGCAAACTACACATGAATAAATTTCCCAAGCAAATTCTACCTTTGTTTTTGTTCTGAACATCAGTGGGCACCTCAGTGTGGAATTGGAAGTGAGTTTTTGTGCCCTTTCTCTGCTGGCAGCAGTGATGTTTTTTCCACACCTTGAGCCACAGACCATTTTTTGCATTTCTGGCTGTGTCCTGACCACAGAACTGGTTTCCTTGTTGTTCCCTCCGAGCCAGGAGACAGCAACAGGGGCTGGCTGGCAAACAGGAATTCTCTGTTAACTGCCTCAGGGATCAGTGGTGTTGCTTAACACTCAGGTACTCCTGGAGTAGAACAGGGCAGAGTGTTGCAAAAATGCCTTTGGAAGGGATGGGGAGAGGGAAAAGGCAATAAATAGAATCCCATCTGGGAGGTAAACATGTGCCTCGCAGCTGGCTGGGCTGGGAGGCCTGCACAGGGCACAGCTCTGCCTTCAACAAGGCTTTCAGGAGATGTTCCTCTGAGCAGGACCACTTGCAGAGCAGCAGGAATCCAGAAGGGAACTGTCTGCAGAGGAATCAAGGATAACTCAGGCTGGGTAAAGCCTATGCTTAGATATGGAGCTGTGTGATGATGTACATATTCACCTTAAAATTTATTGTTTCATTCAACTCCACTTCATAAACACATGCTGAAAATGTGCACAGAAATCAATGATGATCAGAGTAGCTCTCTTGGATCTGAGTTAAATACTTTATTCAAGTGTTTTTCTCTTCTGATCAGTAAATCCAGCAGGTTATGCACAGCTGAGGGCTCTCTCCAGAGTGCATCATCTGTATTAAAGGAGGTTCCAGTGTAATTTAAAGATGGCAGCAAGAGAGAGACTCAGTAATGTACAAATAAATAAAGGGGAAGCACAAAACCACCCCAAAACTGTGATGCAATAAGCAAGGCCTTATTTTGAGAGGGGTGCAAGTTCCAGCATGAAGCTGGTGCCTGGGTGGGACCGATTGGATTGATGGAAAGAACATGAAGATGACAGCAAACATCCCCAAAAGCAGCCACGCTGGTGACAGGGGGTATTTGGGAGAGGAGGGTTATTTTCCCTCTGAATTTGTAATCACACGTTCAGGCTTGTCTTATTAGCACACGTTTAATGTTTCTTTGTTCCCCTGCTAACTCACTCTTTCCTCCTCCAGAATTCAAGTAGGACATCCTCAGGCCAAACCAGGTATAGTATCTCCTGAAAATAAGAGTGAGAAATGGAGGGGATGGGAGCCTGTTTGTAGAGCTGCGTGTTAACTCCAAAGGGCAGGAAAATCCCTGGGGATGTGCTGCAGTGTCCTGGCAAGCAGATCCTCCAAAGCATGTGCCAGAGTGTGCACCTCCCTTGCTGGATGTGAGCCCGGCCCTGCTCTGCGCTGGGCAGAACCAGCATGCCAGTTTGGAATTCTCTGCCCCCTGTGCTGGTGTTGCACAGCACTGGCTGCATCTCTGTAAGCACAGCGGGTGTTTGGGTGGTCGCTGTGGGCCCAGGGGTGGCACAACACAGTGATGGGTGGGTTTTTGGAGGATTTTACCATGATCAGCCCAGCCTAGTTGAAAATCCATAAAACCAGCTCAGGGCCCTGGTCTCCTGCAGCTCACGCAGGAGGTTTTGTTCAGGAGGCTGCTGAGGGTGAGCCTCTGGAGTCTGAGCAAGGCAGATTTACTGGGGCACAGCTGTAGCCGTTGCCATCCTTGAGTCAACAGTGTTGTTTGTACAACACAAATTACAGCCTGACTTATTTAAGGAAAATAAAACCAAACCAACAACAAACTCCCCCCACTGGTCTCTGGATGTGCCAAGCTGGAAACTGCAGCCATCCAGCTGCTATTTTATAAGGCACGAGGCCGCTCCTGGGCCTCCCGTGGGGAATGGCAGAGCCTGGGCCTGGGGACAGTGGGGCCTGCCCCAGATGTGGCCATGGTTAGGGGCCAGCCTGTGGGTACAGCTCCCAGGCATTCCCTGGATGTGTAACAAGGGATGAATATTGGGGATGGATGATTAACTAGGTGCTTTCTTCTGGTTTCTGTGGTGTGCACATTTTAGTTTGTTGTTCTTTTTCTCTCCCTGTAGTTTCTGGTCGACATGGCTGATCCCCATCTTTGGAGCACTGGTCTTAGGTTTAATGTATCGTTATTACATGGCAGATGGGAAAAGCTCCTGAGCTGGCCTTGCTGGGGCTTCAGACAGCCTGAAAAGAGGGAGAGAGAGTGTGTGTGTGTGCAACACGTGGAGTTCTGCTGCCCTTAGCCTTCCTGCCTTGCTTTTAGCTCTGACTCTGTCAAGTGATGTTGATATCCATGGGACCAAGCTAATTCCAAACTTTATCCTAACTCTGGGACCCACAGATCTGTTGTACTTCCCTCTTGCAGTGGCAGGGAAAGAGGAACTTCTGTTATTCCCTGCCCTTGGTGTGGTGTCCCTCACGCTCTCTCTCGCTCTCTCTTGCTCTCTGACATTACCCCAGACAACCTTTTCTCTCAATGCCTTTGCGTTAAGCCAGACACCATCAAAGAGCTGCCCTGGGCCTGTGGCTCTGCCTCAGCCCTTCACACAGTCAGGAATCATCTGCCAGTTGTCTCCAGCCCTTGCCAGAAAGGATGTCCAGAGTTTGGTTCTGCAAGAACATTCCCAGAGCGTGCAGGCAGCACTAACTGGAGCGGCAGGGAGTTGTTGGTTTGGCCACCTCTTTCTGTTCCTGTCTGTTTTTAACGGTTAAACAAATACATGGATTTTAAAAGTGATTCCGTTCATTTTGTAATATTTGTACTTGTCCCTTTGGAATGTATATCCTGTGAACAACTTATACTGAACCCTGGTTGGTTTGGGTGTTTCGTGCTGTGCGTGGCAGAGCCAGTGGGAACTGGCATGTGGCTTCTGGAAATGCAGATTCTTCTTTCTCCCTGAGGTCATGATCTGACACATGTATGGGAAGCTAAACTAATTCTTACGTACTGTGAATGTGCACCAGATGGGGGAAACAATTAAATGTGGTCTCTTCTCCCAAAACGAAAAGGGAAAAGAAATGCATTTGGGATTTTGTGGATAATGCTGGTTTTGTCTGGGAATAGAGAAGAGTATTTCCCTCTTGCCCTGTTTTTGTGTGTTGTGCAGTCGGCCTTGAAGAGCAGACAGTGCACAGTTTGCTTCCTGTGCTGAGGCAGGAACCTTTCCAGCTCTTCCAGCACACTGATCTGGGACTTTAGGGTCTGCTCAATAAAGGGAAGTGGTGTCCTGGTGCCCACTGCCCTTCAGCAGGGCTGTGCCACTGACACTGGCTCCCAATCCAGACCTCCAGCACAGCTGATCATCCCTGGGATTGCAGCAGAAAGGGCAGTGATACCCTGGGGTCCTGCTGTGGAAACCTCCCATGGGTTATGGGGATTCTTCTCTCTTCCACAAAACTACCGTGTCCTCCACAGGTTGTGTAGAAGAAATTCTTGGATGTAGACCTACACTCTGCTTTTTAAAACTGAAGGCCAGGGACCTTGGAGTAAGAGCGCTGCCAGGGCTTCACATTTAACACAAAATTGTGAACCATGAACTCAGTTTGGGGAAGTTTAGAGTGGATTCTGTATTAGGGAAAGGTTTTGAAGCTGGAAGGCACATGTTGGCAACAGTATCACCCTGCTGAGCTGAGGTTGTTCAGGGCAGTGTAAGATTCCACAAAGGTCAGCTAGTTTGGATCCAGGAGCACCAGACTTGCCTGAGGGATGGGGCAGGTGTGATGCTGGAAACACACCTGTTTTCTCCACAGGCAACACTTTTACCTGGATTTAGACTTTTTTTTTTAATACCCTTTTCCTGGCAGTGTTCTACATTCAGTTGCATTTTGGTTGCTCTAAAGAACTTCTTGCCATTATTGACCCTTGCTCTGAGCTCTTGATGGTCCATTGCTGGGGAAGTTGCCTGTCAATTCCCATATGTTACAGAACCTTTTTTTCCTCTTAATGGATTAATTGGCCAGGGGAGACTCAGTCTTGTTCCAAGGCTTCTTGGAGCTGGTAAGATCCTTGTCCAGTGCCTTGTGGGACCCCAAGTAGCCTCTATCTGCACATGTGCCAGCTCCTCACAGACCTCAGGGTGCTTGAGATGCATTTGCAGAAGCCACATTGAAGTCTCCTCCCTTCTCCATTAATGACAAGGGGCAGCATGTCTGGGATGGAGGTGGCTGGAGAGACCCCAGTGCTTCCAGGTGTCCTCTGGTGTGGTGGTGACGCTGTCTCTTCTCCTTCCCTTCCTGGCTCCGAGATGGGTCCCACAGGTGTGAAAGGGCTCGGGCAGCGAGGGAGGCATTAGCAGAGCTTGTTTACTCACTCTGTAAGGATTCCAGAGGCAGCTCAGCTCTGTCCCCACGCTGACCCCGCACAGCCCCTGTTTGCCGCCAGCTCTCCCTCCGCACAATGCCGGGACAAAGCCGTCTCAGCTTTCACCCCGCAGAAACCTCTGTGGGTGGAATTCAATCTGGGCTGTGCTCCGCTCCCTTCAGGGGCTGCGGAGGAGAGGTTCAGTGAGGAGCTGGAAATGCGAGCACGGAGGCAGCTCCTGTGGTTAATGTGAGCTTGGTAGGGCTGCCTGGGAATGCAGTGCCAGCCCTTTCTGCCTCTCCACCGCCCCGAGTTCCTTGATGACGCAGAATGTATCTGTTAATTGGGCTGATGGCTTGTGGAGGAGGGGTGGGAGGTCTGAGGGTGTTCCTGGGGGAAGTTGGTGCATGTTCCGTGATGCAGGCACCCACTAAATGCCATTTCTTGTACCTGGAGATTGTCTGCCTGGCAGGAGGTGCCAGGCTGTGTGTTTGCTGTGTTCAATAAACTCATTATTATAAACAAACAGGTACAGGACCTTGTCTTCCCCCCAGGTGTGGGATGTTTAGTTACTCCATCCCTGTTACCCTGGAGTGTGTAACCCCCATGTTGCAGGGCTCAAATATCCAGTGTTGGTGAGTTGTGCCAGGCAAGGGATTTGCCTTCCTGTTGGTAGAGGAAAAATCTTCTCCTTGGCAGAAGCTGGTGCTGAGCCTGTGCCAAGGATGATTAGCACCTTGTGTGGCTGAGTGACCCGATGGTCCCTGTGGGTGTTGGGGAAGCAGCAGTTTGGGGCTAAGCACTGTACAAGCAGCTCCTGAGTCCATACAATATTCCATGCTGTGATTACAATGGGAGTTTCAAAAACTGCAGCAGGGCAGCTCCCTGCATCATCCTGACAATCCCAATCACCCCTTTGGAAGGGCCATGAGCAAGTGGCAGAGCAGCCATGGGCAGGGGTTTTCTCTGGAAGAACCCACATGGTGTGTGATGGTGGCACCACTGCCCTGTGGTCCCAGGGCTCCCACACTCACACCTCCATGAGAAGAGTGTGTAGGAGGGCTGTTTTCAATGGAAAGATGACATGGAGACCATAGATTTTGTGTCCTATTTGCATGTCTGCTTATAAAAGGATGTAACATCCCACTCCCATGGCTGTCAGCAGAATCAGGCTCTTAAAGTCTGCCTAATTATGGATCTCACGGTACCATAGGCAGCCTCAGGGCAGCAGTACCTCGTTGGAGCCTCACACGAGGGGGCTGGAGGTCAGCAAGGTGCTGACTGGGGAAAAGGGCATGGAAAATCAACGGAACATCTGTTTTGGTCCTGGATTTCAGCTGAGATAATGTAGGGAAAAAGGGCATGAACTGAGTGGGAAGTGCAAGTTTTGGGGAGGAACGTTGGGCTTTGTGTTCTTGGCAAGCACCGTCTCACTGTAAACTTTATTTATCTTTGATCTAGAGGAATTGGATCCAAAAATCAGAGAAATAAACAAGATTTCAGAACTATTTTTAAATCTGCTTCCAAGCGCTGCAGGGTCAGTACTGCGCATGGTCCTGCTCCTCCGAGCACTGAGGAGGATTTGCAGGGTGTCTGAGACAGAGATGGTAAAATTCAGGGGCCAGTGGGCCCCAGAAGAGTCCTGACACAGCCAACTTGTGTTTGCACATGACAGCTCCCACTCTGGCACAGGGAGGTTATGGTGGCTTTATTCCAGGATGAAATGAAAAGACCCTGTTAATGGGATTTATGTGTCCCCTCTGTTTTTAAAACCCTCATGAACCAGGAATGCTTTCAGGACACAGCAAATCCCGTGCACCTAAAGCTGGACCTTGCCCAGCGTCGGCCCCGCAGCCAAGTGTCCTGTTCCCTGTCACCAGCACGGGGACAGGGGGACAGTGTCTCCTGCCAGCAGTAACCACCCTGCACGGCCCCGGCGCCTCCATCACGAGGGTGAAGTCAACGCCAATGTCACACGCTGGTGTCACACGCTGGTGTCACCCGCACCGTGTTGTCTCTCCTCCAGGGACACCACTAACAGAAATTACTATAAAACAGGTTTCCTGCCAGCCTCGGCAGCTCTAATGAGTCAGGAAGTCGAAGTCGTAAGTAATCTGGGAATAGGGGAACTGTTGACAGAGCCTAATTATTTTCTGACAGTCTTTCTAACACCGCTAGAAAATAAAACACCTACGTCGGCTCCGGAATCGCAGACGGGGTTAGTGATATTCTGCAGGCACCTGCTAATTTGTCCCCACAATCCTGGTTTAGGCTCCTTCCCCCTCACACCTGCTGCTCTCCGGCTGCTTCTGCAGGAAGAGGAACTTTATAATAAAGAGAGAAAATACCTCAATGACACAGAACCGCTGCAGCCTGCTCCCACGGCTTTTCCATGTTCTGGGGCCCATGAAACAAGAGGAGTTTTATGGCTCTGACTGGATCCCAGGGAATCTTGTACATGTGCTTTCTTGACCTGCCTCGGTGTGGTTATTCCCCCCAGTCCTGCTGCTCTGTGCTGCACCATGGACTGACTAATCATTTATTTAGTCCTTTAAGTTCTTATTGTCCAAGACTGTTTGGTCCTCCCAAAAATCCGAAATATTAATTCTTTCTCCAAATTTGGCCTTTGCCCATTGCCTCCCTGTCTTGGAATGCTGGGAGCAGCAGGGCCTCTCTCCTTTCCAGCTCTTACCAGGGCAGTGCTTTGGAGGTTCCCCCAGGCTGGGTGAGCACAGGTGGGATTGCACAGCCAGGCTGCTCCTGCCTCACTCCATGGAGCACCAGGACTCCTTTTTTCTCTGCTTTGACCCCTGTTCTGTGTTGTTATTTGTGGTGTCCCAGCTCTGCCCTTCCCAGGACTCAGCAAAGCTCTTCACAGCCAAACGGGCTCCAGCAGCTGTCGTGGAGCTGCTGCTGCCGGGCCAGCAGCGCCCGGGCTTTGGTGCTGTCCCGTCACTGCCCAGCCATGGATGCCTGAGCCTCCCGAAGGCACCTTCTCTATCCTGAACTGCTCCATCCCTGAGCACTCTGTCTCAGAGTGCTCCCTCTGCCACTTCCCTCTCAGGACTAAGATCTGTTTTCCTTCCCCACCACAGCCCGTCTGGTGGTGGCACCTTCTCCAAGAGCCTCTGTCTCCCTCAACACTCAGACAGGAGGTGAGTATAGCACAGTCTTACATTGTTTTCCCTGTTTGCTTCCCAAACAATTCAGTTTTGTAGTGCCAGCATAGCAGTAGCTCTCCCTCCCCTCATGGACAGACATTCCTCCCTCCCTTGCAAGGCAGGGCAATCTCTGCCTGGCACAGGTGAATCCCCCTTTCCTTCTGAAGTCATCAGGCTTGAGATTGCCAAAGGGGAACCTTTCCCTTCAGCTCCCCCGAGTATGCCTGCTCCAAGAGAGCTGGAGAGGGACCCTGGAGTGCCAGGACAAGGGGGAATGGCTTCCCACTGCCATAGGGTAGGGTTAGATGGGCTATTGGGAAGCAATTCTTCCCTGTGAGGGTGGTGAGGCCATGGCACAGGTTGCCCAGGGAAGCCATGGCTGTCCCATTCCTGGAGATTTTGCTGAGGGACTCAGTGATCAGAGCAAACCCTTTTGGAAGACTTACCTAGGATGGACACTCGTGACTGACTTGAACAATGCCTAGGTGAGCTGTGCTGAGCACCATGAGACAGCAGCAGAACTGCAGTATGCCATGACTGAGTGTTCCTGGGGACCAGGATGGCTGCATCCCGGCTGTCACTGCCCAGGGAAGGGTCTTGGAGACTTCCATGGCACACTCTGGGCAGGGGCTGGTCACCAGCTCTGATGGCTGATGGACAGGATGAAATCCACAGATGTCCTGGAGTCCTGTGCCCTCCTGCCACGCCATGAATGAAGTCAGGTGGAGGAGATGAAAAGCCAGGACAGCTCCAGGAACTAAAGCAGCTTGTCTAGGATGAAAGAGGAACTGACTTCAAATGCCACCAACCACGCACTGTGCAGCTGCCACTGCCCTGCCAGGGCTGTGAGACAGGGACACCACGTGTGTCCCACCCTGACATCATGGGCACTGCCTGGTGCCCTGTGGGCAGGGGACACAGCAGAACAGGGTAACATGGCAGGACAGAGCGCCAGTGCTCCAAGGACCAACTCAGTGGTGTCACATGCGTGGGACTGTGGTCAAGTGCTTGGTGAGGACACCAGTGTGGCCATCCCACAGTGGCCGATTGACCAGCCAGGCATGGGGCTCAAGGGTTCTCCATCGGCTCTCGGGCTGCACCGAGGCCATGGAAGCTACTGAGTGTTTTCAGAGGGAGATTTTGCTGGGATCCGAGAGCAGACTGGCAAGGAGCTGGCAGCAGCAGGGACGGGAGCCAACCTTTCAGTGTCCCAGGGAAACTGGACCCTGTGCGGCGCCGGAGGCACGCGGCAGCTGTTCACAGCTCCTTCCGCCTCCATTTTTCACAGCTTAAGCACTCGCCTGGCACCTCCATCCACTCACACACAACCCTTCTTATTTTCCCATCCTTTCCCCACTTTCAAAGCAGATTTTGGACACTTTGGAAAAGCAATCGTATGTCTGTGCGGGACACCTTTCCACACCTCCTCCCCCTTCTTAGACCTTTCAGAGAAAGGGAATCCCAAATTCCCCTTCAAGAACGAACTGCTTGTGTTCTCCCAGCTCCCCACATGTGGGGCACTTGTGTCTTCAGGCAGCTGCCATCGGTGTCAATGATAACGCACTGTTGACACCACTTTTGTATTTTCATGTTATTTGGAAATAGCTCTTTTTTTGGGACAATAACCGCCAGCGGGTTTGGCAGCTCTGCCTTGTGGGTTTCCATGCCGGAGCTCTGGTGGCACCACAGCCGGCCCTGACCCTCAGGGTGCCATCACGACCCCCCGCGAGGGGGGGGCAAGGAGGGTCGGGCACAGCCCCCTGAAGCACAACCCCGGCCGCGGGACCTGGGGACAACCGCTGCTGCCGTCCTCTCACTCGGGCTCCATCCCGGGGGCTCCCCGAGGGTCCATGCCGGCTGCCCTCACGCCGGGGCGCTCCCCCGAAGAGCTCCCCTGAGGGACCAGCCCGGCCCCTCACCCCGGGGGCTCCCCTCAGAGTCCACCCTGGGGCTGCCCTTGAAGGGCCCTCCCGGTTCTCCGATCCCGGGAGCTCCCCCCACCCCGGCTCCCCTCAGGGCAGGGCTCTCCCGTGAGGCTCCATCGCGCCCCCCGCTCCCCTTCCAGACTCTTCCCCCGCGCCCCCCCCCGCGTGCGCACGCGCGGCCGTTCCGCCCCCGCCGGTCCCCGGCCTCCCTCACGCACGCGCAGAGCGGCCGCGCCGCCGCCGTTCCCCGCCGGCCCCTCCCGTGCCCCGCGCAGGCGCAGCGGGCTCGGAGCGGCGTCGGGCGCGCTCCGCTGCACACCGGCCCTGCGAGCGCCGCCCGCTCCCGCAGCCCCGGCCCGACCGCCCGCCCGCCCCGCCGACCGCGGCCCCGCCGTGCGCCCAGCGCGCTCTCCCGGCCCGTGTCTCCGCTCCGCTCCGCGCGCGGCGGAGGCAGCCGCGCCCCCCCCCCCCCGGCCCGGCCCCCCCTCCTCCGCCGCCCCCTCGCCCCCGCCGGGCCGCGGAGCTGCGATGCCCTCGGACTTCATCTCTCTGCTCAGCGCCGACCTCGACCTCGAGTCCCCCAAGTCGCTCTACTCCAAGGGTGAGTGACCGTGGCGGGCTGTGGGGGGGGCAGCGCCGGTACCGCCGGGCCCGCGCTCCGGGCCGCCCCGGGCCCCGCGGGGCATCGCCCGCCCGCCGCCCCCGCCCCGGGATGCGCGGCCGGAGGGGCCCCGGGGCCGCGCGGGGCCGCCCCGGCTCCCCCGGCCGCATTCCTGGCCCGGCCGCGGCCGCCGCAAGAATGTGTCCCGACAGGTTCCGGCGGCGGGGCCGGCGGCGGGGGGCTGCGGCCCGCCCGGGGTCCCTGCCGGCCCCTCCCGGCCCCGGCTCTGCCCGGCCGCGGCCACGGACACGCTCCGGCCTGGAGCGGGAACTAACGGGGAGTGCGGGCGGGTGCGGACCCCCAGAGCTGCTCAGTAAAGGCTCCCGGGAACGCGGCTCGGTGGAACGGGAGGGCTCGGGATGCCCTGGTTTGGGGTGGGAACGGGAGCGGAGCCCGGCGAGCCGAGCGTCCTGGGTCCCGGTGCCCGGAGCATCGCCGGGCGTTATCCCCGAGCACCGGGGTAAAGCAGCATTGTCTGTGGGAAGCTGGACCCCGAGGGGATGGAGTGAGTTTAAAAGTAAATTAGATTAATTTCTGTTTTCATAATACCGAATTTGAGCTCTGACAAGTGCACGTGAACATGGGTAAGTCTATCAGGACAAGTGTTACGTACTGCAGAGTTTTTAACTCATTTTCTCGTGTTTAAAAGACTTGAAAGCCAGTACTATTAGTTCGTGATACTAGAAGTACCAGTTAGTAGTTTATTAGTAGTTTGTTGCACACACCTGCCCACAGTACAGCTGGTGAGGGGAGCAATTTTGGGGCCGTATAATGAAATAAATGGAAAAGTCTCTTATTACCCTGAAGTGAAGGTTTAAGCCAGTTTAATGTTGTTACAGCATTAACATGGTTAACAGTAAAGATTTAATTTTTTTAGGACTATAATATGGTCATTAATTTTGAGTTGTGCGTTGGCAAGAGATGAAGGTATGAGAAATAAAAAGACTTTAATGAATTAAACTGCTCAGAGTCATTGTCTCTCTCTTTAAAGTTATCACTGGTAGCTTGTAAGTTTTTTTTAGGATGTTACTAGAGGGGCTCAAGGCTTTCTGGTTGCCCAGCACAATGTGTTCCAGTTGGTTTCAGTCCTTGTGCCAGCAGTAGGAAGAGTATTTTGGAACAGGGTAATTCAATTATAAATACAGGTGATAAACCCCATTGAAGTTATGATTTATCCTACTGGATATTTGAGAAGTGTGCACTGTTAGTTTGTAACACATTGGAAATAAAAAGCTTTTGTGTAAATCACAAAATTGCTTCAAGGACTTGTTAATTGAGCAGAACTTCTGAACTGCCCAATCTCACTGTGAATTCTCTTTTATTTATTTGTATTTAATGGAATGGTTGAGTGTTTCAGGTTGTAAATGAGTCTCAAACTGATTAATCAAGAGTGTATTTTTCTTCCGGTGCAGAGATGTGGGTTCAGAGCTGGAAGAGGTCGAGGGAAGGATGTTGTGGTCACAGTGAGCTCTTGATCCAAGCAAGATGCCACGGCAGAGGTGTATAACACAGACAGGGGTTATAAAGAGGTTAAAGCAAGTTTTGCTTTTCATATTTTGTCACAACAAAAGATCAAGGAGATGATAAGTTGAAATGCAATTTGAACTTCAGAACCAATGAATATACTTCTTGAGAATTAATAACAAAGTGATTGTGAGTGTGATTTTAGCTGAAATTTAGGGAAAGGTGTTACTGGTTCTCTGACTGATCAGAACATGCTCCAGTGTACTTTTTTTTTTTCCTAGATAGATACAGATAAGTTATCCTGTGGACAAGTGCTCTGGCTCAGGGTACAAGTACAGCTGATGAGATAAAGGGAAAGGTCTGAACACAGTGAGAGAACCACAAATATGCATTTATGATGAGGGTGTGTTAGAGCGAGTAGTTTCTTCTAACTGCTCTGCTTTTAGCAGCGCAGCAGCCGCCCCGTGGGTGGAATCCAGCCCCAGGCTGAGCTGGGGCCAGTCCCTCTCCTGTCGGTGGCATTCCTGTGCTCCCGGTGCTTGTGGCTGGTGATCCCGGCCTTGGGAGCCTCCCTGATGGGCACTGGGGGGCTCTGAGCTTCTCAGGGAACCTCAGCTTGGTGGGGTCTGCGGAGCTGCTGGGGTTTCTGACAGAGAAAATTTGGTTTGGTGGAGTTAAAGTGGCTGAGTCTGTGGGCACCAATTAACAAAAAAGCGAAGTTACATTTGGAAACCCAGCCACTGGAGTTTTTAGTGGTGTGATTTTTTTTCTCCCCTTCTCTGGACAAACTGACTTACGTCATCAGCCTGTCCCCGCACCATGTGTTAAAAGTTTTGGCTTGCACCACCATCTCAGTTAAGAATTCTGTTTTCCCATTCTCATTAAAAAAAGTCAAACAAAATTCTGAAAGCCGCCACGCCTCAGGTGAGTGTGAGTGGGTAATATAAACTCACCCGCAGTGAGAGTCCATAATGTAAACTCTGCTCTGATAACTCATTCCAGTAGTTTCTTTTCATTTATGCGTATCTTGGGACGCAGAGTGTTTTCTTTGAGTATCTCAATACTTTCTGTTGCAGTTTCTGCCCCTGTAGGTGTGTTTCCAGGAGCAGCTCCAGCCCCAGTGAATTCCCGTGTGCACACTTCAGGCAGCTGCGTGCTCCTCTTTTCCTCGTGGCTCTGCTCACGCCAGCTCTGACGTGGCCACAGTGAGCTGGACTGGGGAGCTGATCATGTTAAAATTAACTCAGCTTCTCCCTTTTTCTTTCCCAAAGGAAAAGGGGAGGAGAAATGTTGGTTTTTAATGGGGTGAGTGTCCTGTGTTTGCTGTGGGTCTTCATGAATGGCTCGTGCTGACTCAAGGAAGGGACATGTGGAAACTGGCCTTGGGGAAAGGTGGGACTAGTTCTTTCAGCAGCTTATATTGGCTTAAAATGATAGTGAAACTGTACTGAACTTGCAGGTCTCTGCAGCAGGATTTCTAAATGTTTCATATATTGGTTGTAGCTGTTAAAAGTGAAAGAAATGGGAAGTGTGGATTCCAGGGCCTGTTGCTGGAGCTCATCCACAGGCCCTGAGGAGCTGACTTGTGTGAAGGCCTAAAACCAGTCTTTTAATGTATAGTCAATATTAAACAATGTATAATAATTAAGAAATGCTTTGTAACCATTGCAGAAGGATGATATCTCCTGCTAAGAAGTTAAAGATATAAACAAAAATATGCATCACCTCATGCTGAAAATATTTAGGCTGTAGTATGTTTCTTTCCCATCTTTACATAACACACTGTCCTTTTTGGAATAAACCAACCCAAATGTGCATACAGATTAGTAATGTAGTAGAAAAATCACTGGAGCGTAAAACCTAAAACCTCGAGGCTGGTTGTCCTGTGGTTGAATATCATCTGCAGCATTCAAATAGAGCAAAGTTGGCTCTTCGTTGGCAGCAGGCAGAGGTGAAAACCTGTAATTAAAGCAGTTCATCAGATGTCAGGGACTAAATCTGATTAAACATGGGATTAATTTAGCTAATACATTCACTCTGAGTTGCCCAATAATGTGTGTGTACTAATAAAGTGGCATTTTTGCACTGTAGCACAAGTGCAGTTAGAAGTTTTTATTCATGTCCTGCATTTTGCTTTCCACAATGGAGTGGCTGTAAAACTGAGAGACTTCCTGGAATTTGGTAGCAACAAGAAGAATGTTAGTATTCTGATAAATAGCTCTTTTGCCCTAAAAACGTCATATAACCAAAACTCAAACGTTCTTCATGCGTAAATGTGAAATGACTGTAATCCATTTGTGTTTGCTGGGAATTGGGATACAACATGTGGGGTTTGGTGATTTTTCTTTTTCCCTACTGGAACTCTTCTTCTGTGATCCCAGGGATAACTCTAGTAAGACAGTGACTAAATTATCAAAGAGGGTTGGAAAAGATGCTTTATGAAAATAATGTAGACCTTTAGAACTAGTACTAGCAGGTTTTAGGAATAGAAATCAGACTTGGCTTCTTTTTGAAGCAATTTTTATCTTATTTTTATAGCTGGTAGAAGGTGCCACGGGGGTTGTGCCGTGCTGAGTGTTCTGTGAGGGATGGATCCCTCCATCCACCCCTTGCAGCTCTGCCAGCTGCCCCCAGGACATTCTGACTTAACCAAAATGGATTCAACCAAAGTTCTTAAACTTGTGCGTCAGCCTTTCCTTAAATGTCCTTTCCTCCTTGGAATCTTCCTCTTTTATTGGCTTTCAAAACAAAACTCTGGAATGTGTTGCTGCAAGATGATTGTGTGGTGCTGGGGGTAGGGGGAGGACTTTGAATTCACAGCTTTCCAGGGTGTAATTTGAATATTCCGGTGGCAGAGCTGTCTGAACAGCCCCTTTTCCTCACCGTCTGTTCTCACCCATGGACTGTGCTCTGAATCCTGCCAGCACAATTGTTGTTTGTGGTTGGGAGATGAATGGGATTGGGAAACTGATCTAGAATGGGGATATTGTACTTCTGATCGGATTTTCTCACATTGTTCTGCTTCCTGGTCTGGTTACTGTGCAGCTGCACAAGGAGTGGTGTCCCGGCAGGAAAGGGGGGCTCTGGGGCACTGGGACCAAGTGGTGGAGGTGGGAGCAGATGAGCTCAAACTGCTGAGCTGGCTCTGCCACGGACAGAAATGCTCCTGGTGTTGTGCCTTGGTAGCGTTTGCGGTGCCCTTGTGCCGAGACTGGGCAGGCAGGGCAGCCCTGTCCCTGGAGAAATCTGTGCTGCTTTGGTTCTAGGACTAGTTGGAGTCTGTGATTGCCAGTTTTACTTGTTTTGGATACTTTGTCCTTCTCTGAAAGTTGTCATTTTTTCTGTTAGAGAATCCCCATACCTTGCCCAATTCTTTTGTCCCTGGAGGTGTCCAAGGCCAGGTTGGATGAGGCTTGGAGCAGCCTGGTCTATTGGAAGGTGTCACTGCCCATGGCAGGGAGTGGAATGAGATGAACTGTAGGTGCATTCCAAACCAAACCATTCCTTATGGTTCTGTGATTCTGTATTGCAGATTAGTGTTGTCAAGAAGTAGAATTTTCTCATCATACATTTCTGAGGCTGTAGGTTAAAATTTTTCATTTTTTTATGAAGCATCTGACCTTTACTTATAAATTTTCAACAGCACGGTTACCTTTTGGTATCTGTAACTAAAAATGGTTGGCATCTTGGAGCCTTGATCTGACTTTTGCACTGGTACACAGGTTATGCAGTTTTATATGAAATGTATTTCACAGAATCATTCAGCTTGGGAAAGACCTCTAAGGTTGAGTTCAACTTTTGAGTGATCCCCTCCTTGTTCACCAGACAAGAGCATTTATTGCCATGTCCACTCATTCCTTCAACCACCTCCAGGGATGGTGAAAGAGAACTAAAACTTCATTTTAGACAAAAAGGCAATGGCTGAGCTAATTTTGAAGTGTAGCAGTGGTGGTGAACACCAGCAGGAGTTGGTGAGTGGCCAAAGTGCAGGTGCAGTAAGGTGTGTGGTCATATCTCTGCAGTTACCATGTGTGCTGTCTTGGTGGGTATGTACAGAGTAAACTGATGAGGCTGAACAGTCAGGCCACTTTGTCACTAGCAATTGTTTTAGGAACTGACTGAAACAAACTCTCAGATCCAGCTTTGAACAAACTCTCAGATCCAACTTTGAGCTGTGTAGTAATAATAGCAAGTGCTAATGGACACGCAGTAAAATCTCCGGTAGCTGCTGTTTGCAAAGCAAGCAGTGCTTTAGCAGTGTTTAAAATGTAAATGTCCAACTTCAGGTACATTATTTTACTATATTGTATAGCTCTGAGGCATCTGTGAGGTGACTATCACTTAACCAGACTGAGGAATGTTGTCACTGTTTACATAAATACACTCTGTAGTTGTTCTCCATTCCCTTCCATCACTTGTCCTTCAGCATTTGGAAGGGTTTTATGATTGCTTTGTAAATAACTAGAAAGAATTTGGGGTTGCCTTGCAAAGTTTATGACACTGATGTGATGTGCTGAAGAAACACAAGGTTCTGGCCCTAAGAGCAGGCTGAGCTGTGGTGAAGGTCGGGAGGTTTGGCAGACAGGGAAGATGGACAGTGGCTCCTGTCAGTGCCCAGGAGGGTGAAGATACGGAAGAGAGAGGTTTAAGAATGGTCCTAAAAAGTTTCCAAATGTTGGCATTTCCATTCTTGTTCAGAAGAACTGACACTACCTGCAGTTGTTTCAGTCCCTCACTGTGTGGAGGCCTGATGGTTTTTGTGCATGTGGATTCACTCAGCAGGAGTCAGTGAGTTTGGATGGGAGCACCATGGGGTGATTGGGGAATAATCAGCTGCAGGGTCCAGAGCTTCTGTTAACTGGCAGTTTTCTGCCTTTGCAGTGAGGATCCTGTAGTGTGGAGATGTGTCAATCCTTACTGTTTGGGGCAGAATAGGAGTATCTAGACTTTAGCTCAGTTCTTTTTTGACTCTTGATTTGCAAGAAATCCCACAGTCTGGTTGTGTATGTGGTGAAGAAAGACTTGTATGTCATTTAAAGTTTACTTTGTTTTCAGTATAGGAATGAGGAGGTCAGCTAATAGTTGAGTATGTTTTGTTTCTTAGGGAGTAAAAAAGGCAGCTTTCCTTGGAATGTGTATCCCTATTAAAGGAGATTTACTGAGGAATTTATAATTACAGTTTCTAATAGTCTTGGTTTTATCTCACAAGTAAATGATGCAGAGCCCAGGAATCTGATTTAGGTTAAAGTTCTGAAGAGAGTCAGATGTTCTGCTGGTGGGAGAGGATGTGGGTGAGTTTTGTGGAAGAGGTGCCAGCTTTCAGTCTCAGCCCTTGGGGCTGGCAGGAGCCTCTGGAGATCATGGAATTGGTGCTGGGACCATGCCCAGCAGGGTCTGACTGTCCTCACAGAGACTCCACAACCACCCTGGGCAACCTGAGCCAGTGCTTGGCTGTCCTCATGGATAAGATAATTCAGATGGAATTTAATGTGTTTTAATTGGTGCCCATTGCCTCTTGTCTTGTCATGGGGTACTGGTGAGAGAAGCCTCTCTTGCCTCCTGTCAGGAATTTCCACACATGGAGAAGATCCCCCCGAGCCTTCTCCACCTTTATTCCCCTGAGGAACCCCTTGCAGGTGCAGTAGTTGTTGCAGGTTTCCTGAGCGTGTTCCTCATGGCCCTGATGAGTCAGTCCCTTCAGAGCGTGAGAGGTGCCAGACTCAGCAGAGCTCTGTATTGAACATCACCTGTGGTTTGAAGAGCAGTGTTTATCACCAAACAGTAGAAAGCAAAGGGGTGGAGGGAAGCACAGCCTCGTCTCAGTGTTGGTGATGATGGAAGGACATACCTGTTAATGGCAGCAAAGGCAGGGAGGCTCGAGGTGCTCAATGTTGTGTTGAGAGTTACTAGGACTGGTCAGGTCCCAGGTCTGTAATGACATACTGAACCCAAGGGGTGCCCACAATGTGTTGGAAGTCTGCCAGAATGCTTTTTGTTCTTCACCTTAAATATTGTGGTACAGCCTCAAAAGAAAGAATCTTGTGTCTTTCATTGCTACTGCTGCTTTTCTTGCTCACAGCAAATGTAAGAGATGACAAAAATAACCCCATCAGAAAAAATGGTGCAAACCTGTACAGGCTGAGGAACGTTGTAAGACAGCAGTAAACTGTGGGTCAGGTGAATTCTGTGTGTCCCTGAATTCGGGTGGTGCGTTGTACCTAAGGAACTGCCTGATTGCCTCAGTTTCTGGTGAACTTTGATTTTTGAAACAGCACAGGTGCTTTAAAGGGGTTGATAAATAGCTATTACTGATGTTCTTTGATCGCTTGGTATTTGGGTTTCTTTAAACATTTCAAGGCCAGGTTGACAGGGCTTGGAGCAGCCTGGTCTAGTGAAAGGTGTCCCTGCCCATGGCAGGGGTGGAGTGAGGTGAGCTTTAAGGTTCTTCCAAGTTCAGCCAGTCTGGGGTTCTGTGATTGTGTTCATGAACCTACTCCTCTGTCAGCCTGCCTGCTGCTCTGCCTTGTCCACAGTGGTATTTTAGGTGTATTTTTATGTTCTTTGGTTTCTGTCTGGAGTTTACAACCACATAGGATAGATGTCTCAGTAAGTCATTATTGGTCTGTTCCTTGAAGTGACAATTCCTAAATAATGTTGTTCTCTCATTTTGAGATGTGTAAAATTGGATGCAAACAAGATCCAGGATTTATACTGCCTGTCTACATTTATAAAAGTCCTCTTTGAGCTGTGAATGGGGATGACTGAAACACAGCCAGGAAAGCTTTATTTGATATTTGGATGAATGCCATAAATAGAATTCAGCTAACACATGCCTTTGTCAGTTGTTGAAATTCAACTTTAAAAGGATTAATTTCTCAACTCTACCCTGCTGTGCAGAATCCTGAGTATTGAGATTAGCAAATTTTCTGAAGGTTGTTGGGATATAGTGCAGGAGCTGGTTACGAATTGCTTGCAAAATTACCTATTTAATACTGCCATTTTTGATAGTAATAGTTGTCCTTTAGAAAAATACAGGAAACCACTTTTAGCTTAAATTTTTATTTTTAAGTACAAGAAATAGTGATATTGTGGAAATGTTCAAGGCTGGGTTGGATAGGACTTGAAACAACCTGGACTAGTGGAAGAAATCCATGTCCATGGCAGGAGGTTGGAATGAGATGGGCTTTAGGGTCACTTCCCACCCAAACCAACCTGGGATTCTGTGATATTAGGGTTGTGATCAAGTGTTAATGACTTTATCATTAATAATCTATTACTGGTCATCTATCATTAATTATCTATTACTGATCATCTTTCTCTGAGACAGCTTTTCAGAGCACTCCCCTCTCTCTGTCACTAACACATTAGAATGTGCATTTCAGGGAGTAGCAGCATTTGCAGGCAGGATTTGAGTTTTAGTGCCCAGTGCTCCGTCATCCACACTGGGCACTGTGCAGAGTGGAGCTGCACCAACATCAGCTCTTTAATCCTGAAGGTTTCTAGCCCAGGCAGCACCATGGCCTCTGCCTTTCCCTCCACGCGCCTGAAGCCTGTTGATTTAGGGTTTGCTGCTTTTGTCTGAAGCCAGGGGGAACTGGAAGGAAGATTTTCTGTTTGGCTGTGTAAAACATCCTTGTATACACTGCAGTTTCTTTGAAAACCTGCCACTGTTGCTGTAGCAGCAATCTAGCCCTGCCAGGGCTGACAATAACAGGAGTGCTGGCGGGAGGACCTGCTTGCAGTCTTTCCCTGCTCCACCATCACAGATAGGCTGAGGGTGCTGTGGCACAGAGAGGGAGCAGTGCTCTGCAGTTCATTTCCTCTGTCAGGACAGCATGGCAAGTCTGGTGACAGACTGCATCTGACAGCTGTGTGGAAATCCATGGGCAGCATTGGGCAATTAGGAAGAATGTGCTAATTAGTCTTTATGTATTTTAGGTTGGATGATGCATTTTTGAGTCCTTCGTTTAATTGTATTGAGACATACTCAAAAATATGAAATAAAATCAATGTTTCAGTAAGTGTAACCTGGTGGATTTGGGACTGCAATAAGACAGATAGGACGGGGAGTCTTGTGAGTTATGATCTTACTACAGCTCAGCTTCAACTCTTGCAAAAATAGGAGTGATTAGACCAGTAACTGTAAAATATTTTAGGGTGTCTGTTCTCCTCCTGCTCAGCTTCACTGCCTATGGGCTGCTTCTTTCTCTCTGGCTTTTGCCATGCAGTTTTGGCACAGAATGTCACAAGTGTCACAGAATCCTAGGATGGTTTGGGTGGGAAGGGACCTTAAAGCTCATCCTGTTCCACTCCTGCCATGGCAGGGACCCCTTCTGCTGTCCCAGGCTGCTCCCAGCCCTGTCCAGCCTGGCCTTGGGCACTGCCAGGGATCCAGGGACGGCCACAGCTGCTCTGGGCACCTGTGCTGGAACCTCCCCAGCCTCACAGGGAAGCATTTCTTCCCAATGTCCCATCCAAATCTCTATCTCTGTGGTTCACTGGGACTCGGTAGTTCTGTGTTAACACTTGGTCTTGGTGTTCTTAAAGATTTTTCCCAACCTTAGTGATTCTGTGATTGTTTCAACAGTTGCTGTATTTTATTTATTCTATGTATGCTCAAGCAGGGTCCTTCCTTTTGCTCTCTATGAAACCTAAACCTGTTTTCAGGACTGTTTGTCTTGTTTTCCCTGCTGCCAAGCTCGTGATGTTAAATCAGTGAAGTTGCAAAAGTGTTAGGAAATGCAGGAGTGTGATAGTCTGTAATATGTCCTAAATCCTCTTTTGACAGATACAGTACAAAAGCTGATTTACTCTTTGTTGCGTGTTCTTTCCGTCTTCCAAATCTTTTTTCTTGTAACTTTATAATCTCTGCTTGTAACTTTGTAATTTTTCTTGTAACTTAAAAATCTCTGCTGTCCCTTAAGCAGAGCTGCCATGGCCTGCAGTTGTCATGGGTGATTCTCACTTCTGCAAGTGAGAGTTTGGATCACCTAAGGAGTACTCAGAAAAACCAACCAAACAAAGAAAAAGGAAAAAGCCCAAACCTCAACAACAACAAAGTGTCTGCAGTGAAGTAGGAAGTGCTTTAGTGGTCACTGATCTGTCTGGGCTGTGCCTGTCTCAGTCTGTTTCTCTTCTGGTTTATGCACTGAGCTTTGTCCCTCTCCTAGTTTCCTTTCTCAGACTCTCAGAGCTTCCTCTGTTGAGCTTCTTACTGGATCCTTGTTATCCTTCTTTGGCTTCCATCCACGCCGTCCCTGTGCCGGGTCCCTGTGCCAGCCGTGTTATCGGCATTGCTGTCCCAATGCCTAAAACATTCCATGGGCTGGGACAGATCCCTGCCACCCCTGTCAGGGTTATGGGTGTGCTGTCTCAGTGCAGCTGGAGGAACAGCTGGAGTTTTGTCTGCTCACTCAAATTCTAAATACAACACTGAAGCTGTATTTCCACTGCAGGAGTTACTCCTGTGGGTCCTGAGGTCGCTTCTCCCAGTTTAGCCTTGAGGAAGGGAGAGCAGCCCTACTGTGAGATGTGAACTCTCTCTAGTGGGGTGGTCCAAGTCTTCTGAAATGTATCCTGAATTCTCTTGTGGTGTTGGGAAGAAAACCTTCCCTGTGAGGCTGGGGAGACCCTGGCACAGGTTGCCCAGAGGATCCCTGGCAGTGTCCAAGGCCCGGTTGGTCGGGGCTTGGAACAGTCTGGGGTAGCAGAAGGGGTCCCTGCCCGTGGCTGGGGGTTTAATGAGATGTACATTAAGATCTCTTCTCACCCAAGCCATTCCAGGATTCTGTGATTCTCTGAATTCTGTGTTGTAATTACCCAACTTAGTGCTGTTCCTGGAGTCTGCAGGAAAACCTGTTTATCTTGGGGTGAAGAGCCAGAGGGTTCCCAGCTGGCTCTTACAGGCTCTTCCTGATGGGCAAAGTAATCTTCAAAGTCTTCCCACACTCTTTTGTGTACAGAAAAATCCCTGAGGGCCATGTGATACGAATGTCTTTTAACAAAGTGAAGCTTTGATTAGATTTTGGCTATTTAGAGCTCCCCCATTTCCTCATCGTTCTCTAAAAACTCTGTGAACTAAGATATTGTGGTGGAATCAGTGGCCTCCAATAAGCTCAACCACTATGCTGTGGTTATGGACACTGAAATTCTGAGTAGAACTGAACTTCAGGATAAACAGATAAACCAACCACAAGGTCTTCTGGCAGAGGCCTGGATTTTTTTAGGCCTAGAGTAGATTCTGGTTTTAGCATCCCTTACCCACAGAAGTTTCTGAAAAGTATATTAAGTCACACATATTGTTTCATTAAAATGCAGCAGCCTTTGGAGTGAGGAGTGACAATCTGACAATTGGAGCCTTGGTAACACAGGTTTAGCCCAAAACTGTGTCTTAGATTAGCATCCTAGGGCCTTTATATGTGTGCGGGTGCTCTGACGCTGAATTTGCATTCCTGTTGGGGGGTGAGGTGGAATATGGATACTGTTGTTTTTCCTTTGCAGTTAATTTGCTGAGCACGAGTGCTCACTTCACTTCATTGACCTCCCCTGTGTAGCAAAGGCTACTTGCTACTTCATGATTTCTAATTGTTTTTTAATCTCAGTTCCATATAAACAACTCTCGGCCTGTTTGCTTGCTTGTTTTTTTGATCAGCTTAGTGAACATCATTAGAAGAGATTTCTGCTCCGATGCCACCAGCTGATTAGAGGAGGACACCAAGGTTTTGTCTAATCTCTGGTGTGACTGTCATGTGCTGCAGCAAGGAAATGGCTTTGGAAGGAGCAGCCAAATCTGTGCGGGTATTAAACCATGTTGAGGAGAGGAGTATCAGTGGGGATCAAATGGGCAGCCATTCAGTGCAGGGAGCTTATTAAAGGCAGGGATTAACTTGGCTGCTGTTCATGAGGTCATGGAAGTGGTAAGGGATTTCCAGGATGTACCTTTCCTTAAGGGCAAAAAATGTCAGCAGCAAGTGGAAAATGCCCCCTCTGTGCTGCTAGTGCCCAGAATTCGGGTGGTTCTCATCTTCTCCCATGTATTGATCTTGCTCTCCACAGGATTTCTGTGGAGCAGGAAACCTGTCAGTACCTGTTAGTCCTGGGGTGGGGATTGAAGGGATGAAGATCTCAGGGGTGGGACAGACAGTGGTGGGACAGATCTCCTCTCTGGGGGAGAGCTGGGTTCCAGCAGCCTCTGCAAGGCTGGGGCTGGGAACAGCCTGGAGAAGTGGTGCTGGAGCTGGAGCTGCAGCCAGGGCCCTCTGCATTAGTGATGCCTCACTTGCCTGAGGCACAGCAAACTTCTCTGTCAGGCTTGTGACTTGGCTTCCAGCTGTAGCAGGTCCAGGTACCATGGCTTAGCTTTTGATAGGCAAAGTGAGGATGTCTGCATTCCTCGTGAATGAGCTGCTGTTGTTTTAAACTTTGGAATTGGGTATTCTCTGCTCTTTTCCTTGCCTCTATGCTCCCAGCATCACCAGGTGCTGAGTTACAGGTAGCAGCAATTTGGTCAACCAACCAGAAGGATCTCAATTCAATTTGTGTCGCAGGAGTTTGAGGACAGAGAGGTTCTGTAACACCCTGAGCCAGTACTAGCACAGCATAAGATAACAGAGCACTAAGTTCTAGAAATCACAGTTTTTATTCTGTGCAGCTGAAGTGTCTGTGTAGGTGCAGCCAGAGAGTCATGGAGGATTCATGGCCCAGAAGAAGAAGGGAATACCTACTCTTGGGAAAAGCAGAGCTTTTATGGGCCATGTCCAAGCTCCTCAGGGAATCTTGGAGTTGTCTCAGCATTCCCACACAGGAAGCAGGTGTGTTGTGTTCTTTGCTCCTGTAAGCTTAATTGCTCTGTTCCTAAGAATAAAGTGTAAATGGTTAGGTTGCGTGCAGAAATCCAAAATCATTCCTAGGAAAGGACAACTGTGTGTGTGCACTGAGGGGAAATGAGTAAACCAGGAGGTCAAGGACCTTGTAGAATTTGGTTTGCCATCACAATCCACCAGCCCTTTGCACTCCTGCCGCAGCATCACCACATCAGTTTCTCATGCTGGTTTTTGTACCTTCTCAGCATTATTTTTCCTGAATCTTTCCAAGGCCTCTCCTCTCCCCTTGGAAGACAGAGATCCTGTCAGCAGCTGCTGGGGCTGATCCAGGTCCGTGTTGACCCAGGGATGTATTTTGTGTGGACTGGTGGTCATGTGTCCAGCCCTGCCACAGACACCTTTTGTGCAGTTGTTTTAACTTGAGATGACCCAATTCCAGAGAATCCTGGAATGCTTTGGGTTGAAAGGGACCTTAAAGCCCATCCAGTCCCACCCCCTGCCATGGCAGGGACACCTCCCACTGCCCCAGGCTGCTCCAAACCCCAATGTCCAGCCTGGCCTTGGGCACTGCCAGGGATCCAGGGGCAGCCACAGCTGCTCTGGGCACCCTGTGCCAGGGCCTGCCCACCCTCCCAGTGAAAAACTCCCTTCTAAATTTTTTGATTATTTTTTATTGATATATAAATTCAGAATGTTGTGTGCAGGTTCAAGTAGTGCACAATAAAATCTTCTCTTTCCCGATTCCAAGTGCTGTGTTGTTGGATCCTGATCCCATGTTTGCTGTGGTTCTGGTCCATATTAACCATGTGAAATAGAATTTTCTGGACTCTCAGTACAACTGGCAGGAAGATCAAAGTTCCAAGCAGCTGATCTCAGATGAGAGATTATAAAGGCAGGATAATCGGATAAAGGGCAGTTGAAGAAATTTGACACTTAAAATACTTTTTGTAAATCTGCCTGTCCCTGTGTGTCCTTGGTCTTGGGAGGAGAATTTGTGAAGCTGGGCTTGTCTAGGTGAGATATTTTGAGGCAAGATAAGAGATTTGGAAGTTTACTGTAGATAATGTCTAATAACTGATTAACAGGTGAGGATTTGTGTCGGGAAATGAGTGTGTGGGACTTCTGGCTGTTCACTAGTGTTTGGTTATCTGGCTTGTGTGTTATCTTGTTTATATGTTATAATAACACCAATCCTGAAACACGTGTTCCTTGCTTCCTGTAGGGAGAGAGAGAAAATGTGTTTAAATGTTGGGTATAAATGGAGCTACTTCCAGGAAAAAAAACCCTAGAAACTTGGGATCAACCAGTGTATTCATTAGAGGAATTGAAATCAGCAATAAATTAAAGGACACTTAGTGCTGTCAGACAGCTTAAACTTCCTCACTGATTCAGTGCAGGCTGCTGGGAGCAGGAATTCTGTCTACACATTTTTTCTCGCTAATTATGTAGAACCACGTAATGATGCTGAAATGCTATTTTTGCCTCCAAATGTAATACTGCATTTCTGCAGCAGCCTTTCCCTTTAGTGGGTGTTTTCTGCATGAATCAACGTAAAATTCTAGCAGGAAACGTAATGTTCTCAGTATTGGAGAGTGCACACGGGTGTAGGACGTGGTGATGGAGAGGGGCTGAGCAGTAGCTTCAGCTCTTGGGACAGTGTGAGGCATGGGGGGAGCTGTATCCTCTGGGGAGGAATTGGTTTCCTTGCAGCAACTCTCATGTTTCTGGAATTTGTCAGTTTTTGCTTTAATGCTATTTATAGTTCAGCATATATAAACATTGGCCTGTGTTTAGGTGAAAACACAAAGTTTCATTTGAAGTCTGATGTGTGTGGAGTAGGTTTGTGGCAGCAAGGGTTCTTAAAGGCACCCAGGCACTTGGGGTTCCTCTGGAAAGTGCTGAACTGCAGTTCAGTAATGGTGTGTTTTAGACTGTGAAGCTGCGTCTGAGGCAAGAAAAGCCAGGAGAGTTGTTTTTCTTCTGAAAGCTTGGATTTGACCATCACCCTGTGCCATGAGTTCATAGATTCACAGAATGGTTTGGAAGGGATTGGAAGGTAACACTTGTTCTCACTTTTGCTCCTGTTGTACTGCAAGGAGCAGCTGCATTTGCTTTTCCTCAGAGATGAGTGAGCAGTTTGTACAAGCCCTTGTAGATGAGCACCAGCCTTTACTCCAGCTGGCACTGGCACTTCTACCTGCAGCAGCACAGGAGAATCACAGGCAGATGTTCAGGGCTGCTGCTGCTCAAAATGTTGAGTGAGGGGCTCCAAAATGAGGGATTGCAGCAGTGTGTGTCTGCAGGTAAATACAGAGACTTCATATTTCATGTGTAAGTTGAATATATACACACAGTTCCATTCCTTTCTCCTCAAGAAATCCTCTGAGAGGAGTGAATTGTCATCATCATCTGTCATGACTCATAATATATTCAGAGTTGACTACAAAAACTCCTTTCCAAACCCCAAGTTCTTGGGTAATTGAGAGCTTGTCTCTTTGGGCTGATTTTTGGGGATTTTTTTGTTTAAGAAATTTATTTTTGATTCTCCAATGTGGCGAAGGTTCTGTGAAGCCTTTTGCTTTAGAGTTATGCTTACATCCAAGACTCCCACAGGATAATTTTTTCTCAGGGAGCACATGATTTTTGCAGTAATCCACAAGCAGCACAATTCTAATCTTTGTGAGTAATTCCAACAATATGATAAAGAGGGAGAGAAGGAAAAGCCAGCATTAGAACTGGAGCACATTCCCAAAGATCACAAGACCATTAAGAGCAAATCTTTAATTTCATGCTTCATTGATAAAGACCAAGTTACTTGAAATATGGTCTAAAATGTGACACCCAGCCTCTCTCCTGAAACCCCTGGTGAGCACACCTAAGGCTGCAGGTGTACAGGAGGCTGGAGTTAACTTGAGAGCTGGAAATAGGGTGAGGATGGAGAAACTCTTAGAGGGAACCTTAGGAGGTCTCCTGGGTGACACACAAGGAGGAAGAGAGATCAAACCCACGGGATTAATGCAGCACAGGCAGGACATGGAGCTGTTGGAGCAAGCCCAGAGGAGGGCATTGTCCCAGGGCTGGAGCCCCTTGGCTCTGGAGCCAGGCTGGGACAGCTGGGGATGTTCCCCTGGAGAGGAGAAGGCTCCAGGGGCGATCTTAGAGCCCCTTCTGGCACTTAAAGGGGCTCCAGGAGAGCTGGAGAGGGACTGGGACAAGGCATGGAGGGACAGGACACAGGGAATGGCTCCCACTGCCACAGGGCAGGGTTAGGTGGGATATTGGGAAGGAATTCTTCCCTGGGAGGGTGGGCAGGCCCTGGCACAGGGTGCCCAGAGCAGCTGTGGCTGCCCCTGGATCCCTGGCAGTGCCCAAGGCCAGGTTGGACAGGGCTGGGAGCAGCCTGGGACAGCAGAAGGGGTCCCTGCCATGGCAGGGGGTGGGACTGGATGGGCTTTAAGGTCCCTTGCCCCCCAAATCCAGTCTGTGATTCTAAGACTCCATAGGATGTTGTTAGGGTGGTGGTGCCAAATTAGGCTTTTTTCCCTTAGGAAGTCAGTTGCACAGTTGGAATTCTGGAAACAGGTTTGTCTCAGATTCTCACGTGATGTGCTGCCCTCAGCCCTTCGTTCTGGATGAGAACAGTTTCTCTGGAAGTTCATGAATTATTTCTTTGTTTGAACAAGTTTGTGTCCTTTGTTTCAGTCTTCAGAATATGCATCTTAATGTTTGTTTGTTTTCTGAAATAACTTTCTTCCATGCTGTTATTTCCAAGCACTTACTGTGACTTTGCCCAAAGGTTCTGAAAGGGTTGGGTTATAGTTCATATCTTCTAGGCAAAAACATTATTTCTTTTCTTGTGTAGGACACGGGTGACATTTTGATCAAGTTCTCTTTGTTCCACAGAATCTGTCTATGACCTTCTCCCAAAGGAGCTGCAGTTACCACCTTCCAGAGAAACATCCATAGCATCCATGAGCCAAACAAGCGGTGGTGAGGCCGGTTCGCCGCCTCCAGCTGTAGTTGCTGCTGGTAAGGACTCTCCTTTATTCTGGTGTTTTCTCAAGGTTTGTGACGTTCTGGCCAACATGAACAGTGCTGGCAAAGTTCTGAGTGTAAAAAAGAGCTTGTGGAGAAGTAGCAGAGTTCATTCTAGGAGAATGTAGGTGCTGTAGTTCAGCTGGGCGATCAAACGCGTCAGGTATTTTATGTTGAGGTTGCTGTGTTTCATACAGGCATCTCCATGAGCAGTAAATCAGCTGTTCCTCTATTCTGCTATGCCACACAGGCAGTTAACTCCTAGAATGCGCTCTGTCTTCCAAGGGAATAAATCCCTGTTTGGAACTAAGGCGGAATGCTGACTGACAAAGCCAGTGGATTCTAGTTAGGATAAAAATGGAAGGGGAGATGACATTTTGGGCCATGAAGCTTTTACCAAAATGTGAGGAAGAAGAAAAGGTCATGTTTTCCATTGGGCCCTGAGGAAGCGTAGTATTTAAACTCCTTTCACACACATCTCTAGTGTGGTGTGGTTAAAGATCCTCAAATACATGAGGTTATAATGTAGCTGTCATCAGCTGGTAGTCTAAATGACCAGTGTAGTTATTTTTCTAATTGACAACATATAAAAAAGAGGCATGACCTTTTAATCTGCATCCATTTCTTATTCCCAGCCATGTTCTAGACTTTAAAGACTATCACTGATCTTCATTAAACAGAAAAAAAGTGAGGATCTAGGGGCAAAGCTTTGATTTGGGAGATTAGCCTCAGTGCTGGCTTTCATCTGGGATTCTTATCAGTAACTTGTATATATTAGTACACATCTGTGCAATGGGAAATAAAGATAATTTTGCCCATTATAGATGTGTCTCCCTCAGTGGATAAGGGTTTTTTTCATAATTTGATCCCTGTATTTTTTTTACAAGGTCATGTTCCAGTTTCCTAATTGGCATTAAATTTTTGCTTGAGAAAAAAATGGCTGTAGGGTGAGAATTCAGGTAGCTGCATTATTCCTGTTTCTCTCTCTCCAAGTTCATATGCATTAAATGTTTGTGTGAGAACGTTTCCCAGATTTGCATGGTCCTGGCATCCTGATCAGAACCTGAAGTGGTTGTAGGTTTGTCAGAGAAACTTTACAGCACTGCTCACCATTCATGTTTTGCCAGACCTCTCCTGAGAACCTGTGGATTTAACTGTGCACAGTGGAACTTGGTCATTGAAAGAATTTGATGCTTTTATTATATCAAAAGGATTTGATGTTTTTATATCACTTACTAAAAAAACAATTTGAGCATCTGTTTCTAAAGTCAAGGTGCTTAATGATGGGTTTGGTTCATAGACAGCAGCAACCAAATCTTGTAGAAACTTGTATCCTCAAAACAACTGCACAAAACCAGCCCACAAACCCTGTTACACTCTAAATCCACAGACAGGCCTGAACTGCTAATTAATTCTGTGCCTAACAGAAAAGACTTAAACTTGAATGGAACTAAAAGTCTGTTGCCTCCAGGTATTTGGCATCTGCCAACAGCCAGTCCAGATCCTTTAAAAAACCTGAGATGCATTCATTAGGTGTGTTTGGGTTAAACTGCAGCACAAATTTCTGGAATGAAAAACTTTGAAAAATAAATATTGAGGCTTCTTGTTAAAATTGAAAGAACACCTGATCATTCACATATCAACACTGTTCAATGTCAGAGACCACAGAGGTCACAAAGACTGAGCTGATACCAAGTTGAGGGCTAGGATTGTTCAGTGTGGAGAAGAGAAGGGTCCAGGGTGACCTTAGAGCTCTTCCAGTGCCCAAAGGGGTTCCAGGAGAGGGATTGGGACAATGACCTGGAGTGAGAGTTGTTAAAAATTCTGTTTAAACTGTCCCACCCAACCAGACAAAACCCCAAAAGAGGAGCAGAGACCTGTGTTGTTCCCATTGCTGGTTTGAACATGGCACATCCTGTGTTCTTTCTGTAGCTGTGCCCGCTTGGTAGAGAAAAGGGTGGTTTCCTATTTTCTGTAATTGTTGTGGGATTTCTGCAGCATCTGTGAGAATTCCACCACACTTTCAGTCTGTTACCCTGCCTGAGTATTAACGAGAGGTCTGGCTGGGGTTTCTTTACAGGAAAATTATCCTGGGCTTTGTGCAAACCAGGTGCTTATACAGGGAACCACACATGCATTTTATATATATTTCAAAAGATTAATATTGACTATCATTTGCATACATCAAATATTTAATAGCAGGCTGTAGGCAGATTTTTGGGGAGCTGATGCTGTACAGGAGCAGGGTAAGGAGGAAGGACTGGCAACCTCTTGTTCTGTATCTGAAATTTTTCCCTTTTTTTTGTGTCAGTCTTTCTATTTTTTTTTTTTTTGATCTGGTCTTACTTGCCTTAAAACCTCCTTTTTTAGGAATGAAGGGGAAATGATAGTTCAGTCTGCATAAGGCTGTATGTAATCTCATTTACTCTTGTTTTTAAAAGGAAGGGCTAATTTGAACATTTGGCCACACCATGTAGAATTCCCCTACCGATCTGATTACTCTGGATAATGAGAGGATTCTGTGACAGGGATTGATCCAAAGCGTTCAGAGCTTTTCCCTACTCCTCTAGTAGTTCACACAGCTTGTTCTCTGCTTCCTGAAATGCAAAGTAAGGCAATATTTGTCTGAAATTCAGCTCACTCAAGGTTTTTTTGTCCCCTTGCTGTGGGGTTTTGTCCCATATAAATTATATTGTAGGTTGGAAATAGTGCTGCAGTTAACTCCTGGTTTTTTGGAGGAGCAGGATAGGCTGGTTTTAGCAGTGATGACCTCACAGTGACAGACTTCTAGTTCTTCTTCCATTTGGAAATTTATTTTATGACTTACAGAACAGTTGTAAGAGTATGAAAATGGAATGTTGCTGATTGGATTTTCATTAATTTGTTAATAAATGTGTATCTCCTATTCATTAATCCAGACATAAGAGGCATTACCCACTCTGAATACCAGACAAGTGTGATTTCATAGAACTCTGGGATTTTGAGCTGCTATCTCAAGCTTCTAATTCTGTAGTTCTTCTGGGAAACAGAAGGGAGGGAACAGATCTGTTTTTACCCTTGGAAACCATTCTCTGTGCTTGCTACTTGAATTCCAGTGGCTTTGTTCAGGAGACAGGAAAAGGAGGATTTTGCCTGGTGCAGCACCATAAACACATTAAATATGAATCATCTCCAGACTCTGGAAATGCATGAGGGTGTCATGCTGAGAAATGTCATTGTGTGCTCTGCCTGGAGATTTTACATGAAATAAATGAGCCTGAAGCTTTCCCAGTGCTCCTGCCAGTGTTTGAGCTCCACTTGCTCCACTCGAGTCTCTCCTCAGTTGGTTCTAAAAGCCTGAACAATTTTTTGGTGTTGATCAAGGCACCTTGAGCCTTAAAAGGCTTAAAATTCACTCTGCCAATTTAAGTCCTTCCTCAAAGGAGTCTTTCCAGCTTGTAGGTAGCACATGGTTCTTGTCTTTGGGGGATGATCTGGGGTATTTTCAACCATATTCTTTAAATGAGTGTTGCTTTTTCATCTTTTATCTCCAGTGCCAGGAATGCTCGACCCTTCTGAGCCCCAGTGAACTGTTACACAAACTCACTTCCCTTCTCACCATCCCTTGTTCTTCCTGCAGCAGAACTTGGAATGAGGTGCTTCATCTTGTTGATGATCTCTCAAGCTGCTTTCCATTTCCCAGAGGCAAATATATATATATATATTTCCATATTTTTGCATTGCTGTCCGGTTTCCAGTTCTTAGTCTCCAGTGGAATTCTCCAGTGTGGTGTTCTTTCTGCAGCAGAAGGGGAACAGGTTTAGTGCTACTGAAATGTATTTACTGATCTCTTCTTTTGCATTCTCCATACTGGGATACAGTAAATCTGTGATGTAGTGAAGTGTTCTGGCTCCCAAGCACCCGTGATTACATCCTAGGAAAATAGTAGGTAAATGATGAGACTTTATCTTTTTGTGATCAATTTTATGCTTTTTAAATATTTATTTATAATTAAAGGGATAATCTACTTGCCCAAACAGATGTAATTGGCTTTTTTTGATTGGAGTTGCAACTGAAGTGTTGCCATAAGCATCTTTGGTTATTTTAATTATCAAAATACAGTCTTTGATTTGGAATTGCTGCTTTAGAGGCATGGATAAAGATACCTGCACTGCCTGTAGGGTAGATATTGGGTGCTAAGGGGTCATGTTTTCTGCTGCCAAAATAAAGCTTTTTCATCCTTCTCCAATGGAAGATTCTGATGAAGCCTCAAAATGGAGATGGGTTTGTTTTGGTTTGGTTTTCCCTGAGTGGCTTCTCAGGCCTCTTCATTTTTATTTTTACAGAAAATATTTTGTTCAGTTATCATCCTTCCTGGTGTCATTAGTCAGTTTTTCCTGTTGATACAGAAATAATTACCAGACATTTCAAAGGGGATCTCAGTGCTGTCCCCAGTTCTCTTATCCTGAGCTTACGATTGTAAACAAATGAGCAGAAAAAAAGATTCTTCTTTGTAGTTGGTCCCTGATGCCTGTAAAAGCTTCCATTTCTTTGTAGGCTTTTCCCTTCCTCTTCCCACCACCCTCGCAGCTGGAAGTGCCTTCCTGTCATTTCCAGGAGGATCTTCCAGGGATTTCTGTCTGCAGCCTGCTCGCTGCAGCCACCAGGCAGATCCTTCTTCCTTGCACAGAGAGCTTCAGGCAGACCCTGAGGCTCGTTCAGAGCTCACCCTCCTGCTGCTGTACTTGGCTTCAGGTGTTCCTGCTGGAAGTTCATGGCCCAAAGGAGCCGTGCTGGAGCCCAGCCTACACAGGCCAGGCTGTGATGAGGGTCAGCTCAGCTTGGTTCCTTCATCATCCCAAGGGTCTTCTGGTGAGGCAGCATTGCTGGGAAGTGCCAGAGATAAAGATTTTTCTTACTGTTTCCATTTTATTGAAACATTTTAGGTGTGTTCTCTCTAAATCGAGTTGGAATATTCCAGTTGTACGGAGTCACGTGTGTGTTGAGGGCCTTCCTGCTCCATGAGCTTCCACATTCGTATTGGTGTTCATGTCTAGTTCATATCTTTTTCCTAAATTGTATGCTTTCAGTCTTTATGAATTTCACATCTAGTTCCCGTCTTTTTTCTAAATTTATTTTCAATCTTCATGGATTTCATGCAGTTATTACACCCAATTTTCTAGAACTGCTCAATCAAACAAACAGTTTCATCATTCTGTGAGGTTTTTTTCTTACAGTAATTTCTTGCATTAAATGGCTGCTGTTATTTGATCATAAAGACTTGAGAACTACTTTGTGGCAGGAGAATTCCCTGTTCCCTAAGGAATAATGGAAAACCAAGGCCATGAGTGGTGAGAACAATCCTATTGTGCCACTGCTTGGGCACCTTCTTCTGTGGCAGCATCATGAAGGCCAAGAGCAGTTCTTGACTTGTTAGGAAAAACCCACCCCTGTGTCTAAAAGATAAAATTGTCTGTTTCTTGAATTGAGGTGTTCTTGGCCAAATCCACTGATCCTGAGAGCTCCTGCAGGGAGCTGGGGAGGTGCTGAGGGGTGGCAGGCAGGGCTTGGAGAGAGCAGCTGTGGGTCCCAGAGTTCTGCTTGCTTGGAATCAGCCCTTACACTGAGTGGGAAGGATCTGAGATCCATGGAATTGGGGTGTGTGAGCCACTAACAAAAGTCCTCCTTAGATACCTAAACTTGAGTGTTAATTGAATAATGGGAGTCATAACAAAACCATTGATTGATGTATTTACCCAAAGTATAATAATACACTGCTTGGGTCAGCATGGGAATGTAAAGGGGAATTTACACTGTTGGGCTTAATGTAAATTAAATTAACCTACCTATCTTGAATCTGAGTGTGTTTAATAACTGGTGAATTGGATTGCTTTATGATATTTGCTGGGATGCTAGTTTTTTTCTCTATTAATACACTTAACTTGCATTCTAGCTTCGCCATTCAGAGACAGGCATCGAGTGGTGGGTTGTGTGACAGTGTCTGTCAATAGTGAAGACAAATAGTGCCAGAGACACTTAACCCATCCAATCTCACCCAGGGTATAGGTCGGTCTTGTTTTCAGACTTCTTCATAAGTCTCTTTTCTTTCTTTCTTTTTTTTTTTTTTAATTTTTTTTAAATTTTTTTTTGTTTATTTCTGAATAGTGGATTGATACTGATTTGAAACTAAACTTTTTGGAAAAGTTTTTGACATGACATCAGTAATACAAGAAGAAGAAAAGTAGAACCCCAAGTTTGGCATGTGAGGTGTTGAAAGCAGGTTTGCAGCCACTTTGTAAGTTCTGGGTTTTACCTTTGAAACCTTTGACAACACAAAGGTTGATGGTGGAAATTCTGCAGTTTCCTTCTGGGTGTCCTGAAATTGTTCTTCTGTGTCCAGGGGTTCAAATAAACCAATTGACACTTATCAAGGACATTACATGTTAGATAAATCAATACATTTAATCAAAGTTATACTTCACATATTAAGCTTATGCATCACTTAATCCTCACCCTGTGGGTGAGTTTTCATTTTTGACACTTGTTTTCTGAAGAGAACATAGAAGATACCCTGGAATGCAGGGGAAGTTCAGAAAAAAATATTAATTCTTTAATGGCTTTTTGCTTGTCCTGGCTGTCCATGCACAGGTGACTGGAAAACTTGTGAAACCAAAAATATCTTCAGTTTATTTGTCTTTATAATCTTAAGATTTCCAGTCTGGGAAATGACTTGCTTTTGCAATTAAAAAGCAAAGTCATCAGGACACTGTTTCTGTTTGAGGACTTGGTAATCCTTGTTGTATTTAATGAAGGGTATTTGAAAAGAGTGAACAAGGATTTCAGGATTGGCTCCACAGAGGTGTTACCTAAAAAGACTCCCTTAATGCCAAGTAGTGATTTTTTTTCTCTCTCCTGCCTTTCCAAATCTTTTTTTTTAGAGGCTGAATGCCTTGTTTGATTTCACAGAAGAATAGGATATAGAAAATATGTCATTGCCTTGGTTGCTAATGCAGGAGGTAATAAATTTTCTTTGGTTTTTTGGTACTGAAAAGAAAAAGCCTGCCCTGGTTTGCTCACAGGGACACTCTTTGCTGTGTGCTCCCTTACTTTTAGTCCTTGTGCTGGACTGATTGATACAATTCTGCCTCTTTTAGAGGAGAAGAACTTGTAGCACAGGCAACAAAATCTGAATTACTTCTTCCATCTCCATTTGAGGTTACAGTGATGGCAGTGAAGGAGGTTTAGTTTCAACAGTGATCACAGTTGCTGTAATGTGGAATATTCTTTTCTCTTGTTTTTTATTTTAAAAAAATGAGAAAAAAACCCACCTTGTGATGCTAATGCACATTTAATTTCTATTCCTGAGGCTGCACACTTGCCATGATAAGCTCTGTTCAGTGTCATTGCTCTGAAAGCAAGTTTGATTTTGAGCCTGTTAAATGAAATATATTCAGTCTTCTATTTCAAAATGTACCTACTCTCTTAAAAATACCTCTGTGTATTTGTCATTGCACGCACTGTTAAATTGCAAACCATGAGCCACCTGTGCCCGTGCCCATTAATCTGTGTCTAAAGAAAGTAAAATAAAAGGAGTGCTCAAAGCTGGGGAAGGTGTGTCTATGCTCTCACCTTGTAAAGCAACACAGGCTAAGTTCAAATTACTGAATTCCTTATTTTCCAAAATGCAGCATGTTCATCTAAGAAATCTCTTTTGGTGTCAGATACGAATGTCACTGGCTTTGGAATAAAATGATGGACCCAAATGGGAGCCATGTAAAGCACTGTTTATTCATTGCAGTAATGTGGTGAATTCTTATTGGATTGACCCAGTTTATTTATTAGTTCAAAGGAAGATGAATTGGCTCAAGGCCTGCATACTCTGAGAAAACACAGATTTCACTGTTTCTTAGTATTTTCATAACTTATAATGTTACTATTTTTTCTAATTTATGCCTCCAAAAGTTTTTAAATCTGTGTATTTGACTGTTCCAATACAGCCAGTTTATTCAATTTGCTGTAATATTTATCATACTTTATGTATGGATAGTAATGGCATTAATTTGTTCTATAAGGCTAAAGAGAGGTTTTCTTGCCATTACTGTTGAATTTGGGTTTATTCCAAAATCTAATCTCACCATTGCACAGGGGCATCTCTGGTAAATGGAGGAGAGCGTAACCAATTTATAATGAACAATGTTTATTTACTTTTTAAAAGTGTAAAGCCCACATACATGTATTTATACATATAAGTGCTTTTTAACTTCTAGAAAAAGAAGGGAAGAGAAATTGTTTTGGAGAGCAATAATGATAATATTGCAATAATGACAATATTTCACAATGCTGCACCCTAAATAGCACTACCATCACCAGCTCTTTTAGCTTTGTGCCGAAAAGCATTTGGTTCAGTGATATATTTATTTTTTTCCCTAGGAAAGTGAGGGAAAAGTGCAGGTTTTGCATTCCTGGCCAGGAGATGCACTGAAGCCCCAGCTGAGCCCAGTGCTTGGTGTCTGCGGCCCCCGCAGAGCTGAGCCTGGAGTGTCCAAGGTTTCCTTACACTCCCAGGACTGGTGGGATTGTGTAAATGTGATATTAATCTGTTGGAGGAGGAGTCCTGCAGTCGAAGCCCTGCTGCCTGTTCCATGTGTGTAAAGATTCCATGGCTGAGTCCCTGTCCCTGCCTCGGGCTCTGCCCTGAACTCATTTCTGCCTTTCCAGCCCCAGCCCTGCAGCTCCTGTGCTCCAGGGGTCCCTGGCCACGCTTCTCTGGAGGTATCAATGATGGATGGAAACCAATCCTCTTTACCAAACAAACATCCCAAATAGCGACGGGCTGTCTCAACTCAAAGTGGCTGCAAATCAGCTCCTAAATATTGTCACTGAAATGAATTCCTAGATTTGATAGTTCTTGCCAATCCTATAAATGTTTTTGAAAGAAGCATTGAATTAATGCATGATATAGAAAGGAGAAATTTGCCTTTAAATTGGAATGCAAAGTGACTGAATTCTCCAATTTCAGCCACTGTATTTGCCAAAGAACAAGCTGGAAAATGGAACTGGTATCATTCAGCTGCTCCTGGTTCACTGGGAGGCTCAGGGAAGGCAGAGTAGTTTATTGATAAACTGTAATGACCTCTAAATTTGACAGTCTGGAGTGGTGTAAGTTTGCTTTTACATTCATTTAGCACAGGAAAGCTGTAGGAAGCAGTAATGGTTTAAAAACTCTTTATTATCAGTCATTGATACTCCCAGTAATTCCCAGTATAGGCAAGTTGGTTGAGTTTTACTGTTAATTAAATGTATGTATCATGACTGAACATGCTTCATTCTGTTACTTTTAAATATCTAAAACTGCATAGACTAGCCCAGCAGTCTCTAAATATTTTAATTGAGAGACTATTGTAATATTTTGGATTTTTAAAAAATCCCAAGCAGCAAAAAGGAAAATGTTGTGTTCCTCTTAGTAACAGAGATTACCTGTATGACAGCAGTAAGTAGCTGAACAAACATATTGTATTATTATGTATATATTTGATGTACAATTTGTTTCCAAAATTAGGTTATTTCAGTGCTTCTGGTTTATCAGGTGTGGGTGGCAGTGCAGAAATAGAGAAAACAGGGTCTCCCCACAGAAAGCTAAAATCTGACTATAAAATTCAGTTATTCCTCAGTGAGCTACAGCTGATTGAAATAAGTACAAATGTTTGAATGGCCCGCTTCCTCTGGGATATTCAACTTACGTATGCCATTGATTTGTCCATTAAAATTCTTCAGTGGTGTTCTCCAGAAATCTTCAGGGGTTTGGAGTAATAATTTTCATGTTTCTAAACCAAATTGAGCTCTGGGACCTCTGCAGAAGTTGTAGTCACAGTGTTGGAAATCTCCTGTTTAATGTGAATTTTTCAGAGGTCTGTCCCAAGTCTCTGTGGAAGGGACCAATTAAGTCTGAGAGAAATTGGTCCCAGTGACTGAAGAAGTCAAATTACAGAAATTCCCAGTCCTTGGACCAGCGTGTCTCCAACACTGATATTCATCCCTATTTTGAACCTTCAAAATCAACAGCTCGCTCATAGTGACTGATACCAGTTCCATTTTGCCTACCAACTCAGTTGATTTTATATTTTATTTCTCATTTATGATGGAATAATCAGCAGCTCTTTTTCTCATTTATTTTCTCATATTTTTATTCCAGGATTTGCCTCTGAAGCAGGGAGTGTCTGCATTAAAAATGACCTGTAGTTCTCTGCTTCATAGGTTAGAAACTTATTTTAATATTTTGTGGCTAAGCACAGTCCCATCTTTTTCAAAAACAAAAAATTAAAAATTTCCAACAATAAATTGTTTAATTGGCATTGAATGTGGATTATAAGCACTTTGCTTTGGGGCTATTTTAGACGAAATGGCTTCTACACCAATAATTAGTCCAGCTGAGGCAATGAAAGCTCTGTTTACTCGCAGCCATTTGTATGAATTAACGTTAAGTCATTAAAAAAAAAATTTGATTACAGTGGATCGTGCTAAGACTCATTTGGACATTTCCAAAGCATTGGCCAGGCTGTGTTGCTTTAAGCACTTCCATTCCAAAACTGAACCAAATTCCAAACATTTCTTGGGGGAAAGCAATCGGTTCCTAAATCACCTTGATCTCACTGGGACTGCTATAGCCAGCGCACGCCCCGCCACGGGTCCTGTATTTACTTGTGAATTGTACACCGCAGATGCTTCTTCAGCTCCCTCCTCTTCCTCCATGGGCGGTGCTTGCAGCTCCTTTACCACCTCTTCCAGCCCTACCATTTACTCTACCTCAGTCACCGACAGCAAGGCTATGCAAGTGGAGAGCTGCTCCGCGGCCGTGGGGGTAAGTAGCCGAGGGGTAAGTGAGCAGCAGCTTCCCGGTACCGCAGCCCCGCCGCCGGCGGCCACGCCGAAGCGCCACACTGTCCTCTACATCTCGCCACCTCCCGAGGACTTGCTGGACAACAGCCGGATGTCCTGCCAGGATGAGGGCTGTGGATTGGAGTCAGAGCAGAGCTGCAGTATGTGGATGGAGGATTCACCCTCCAACTTCAGTAACATGAGTACCAGTTCCTACAATGATAACACTGAGGTGCCACGTAAATCGCGCAAGCGCAACCCAAAGCAGAGGCCAGGGATCAAACGCCGAGATTGCGAAGAGTCCAACATGGATATCTTTGATGCCGACAGTGCCAAAGCGCCTCACTATGTCCTTTCTCAGCTCAGCACGGACAGCAAAAGCAACTCAAAAGCAGGAAATGGGTTGGTATCTGCTTTTTTTTTTTTAATTTTTTTTAAAGAAAAAACATTCTATCTCCATATGTAAACCCAAACTAATAAAAGCGCCCCCATGCCCTGGCAAATGTTCTGCTTAGGTTCTCACATAAACCCCTCCGTTCTCTGCTGTCCCTGTCATGTCCTAGCCCAGGATAAGTTCCTCCTGCCCCCAGAAATTGTGGCTGCACCTGGATCCCTGGGAATATCCAAGGCCAGGTTGGACAGTAGGGCTTGGAGCAACCTGGGATAGTGGAAGTTGTCCCTGCCCATGGCAGAAGGTGGAACTGGATCTCTTGAAGGTCCCTTTCAACACAAACCACTCCATGATTCTGTGATAAGTTCTCATTAGACTTGTTAATCTTTATTTAGAAGATAAAGCTAAACTCTCCTGCAGCAATTAAATGCAGCGCTGATGAGCTCATCTGTTCTTTAAGTGAAATTCCCTAAAGGCCACACAATTCCATTTATAAAATGGCAATGAAAATGTATTTAAAAAGAAAGGCAGAATGGAGTTGGTGCACCCTGAATGTGTTTTTGCAGGGTTTTATGTGAGGATTTCAGTCTGGACACTTCACCTGCTGCTCTATTTGTCAAATAGAGATAGGGATGGGAGTAGAAGCTAATGGTTAATGTCTCATTAGGATTTCTCATCATTTAAATTATCACTTGCTTTACTTTTTTATGAAATGTTAAGACAAAATGGTGAACCAGTTTTTGGTTTTTCCATGTGAATTCACTTCTGTATTTGATTTTTTCAGAAATAAATCTCTAATGCTGTTTCTCTCTGTGCTTCTGGGTCGTGTGCGTGTGTCTGCGTGGGCACGCCTGGGTGGTGGCCCCTCATCTCCCACTTCACACTGTTCACTAAATGCATTCCAGTAGCTGCTCAAAGAGGACAATTCCATCAGTTTGCAAGAGTGTGTTGATGCATTTCTTTTTTTATTTTATTTTTTAACTTGTTGCTTCTTTAGTACCTTTAAAGTGGTCAAATGGATAGATTTGGCTCTTTTATTTTGGGCTTTTTTGGGGGCAGGAGCGCATTTTGGTTTCACTTTTATGTCTGTGCTTGCAGTACGTTCTGACGTTCATCACAGCAACGATGAATATTAAAATTTGACTGATGGCAAAGATGATGAACTTCTCATATCCCAAAGGGAAAGAGCCTGGAGTCTGTGTTCCCAGGGTCAGTGCAGTTCCATACTTAAAATTTCACTGTGAAAAGCAGTTCTGAGAACATGTCCTGAGTGTGCTGCTGCTTTCTGGCCTCGGGGTTTTCACCAGCCAAAATCAATGGTCATAAAGTAAAATATTAGTACCTGGTAGACCTCAGGCAGCTTGGAATGAGGAAGGTGCCTCCCCCAGCTCCGAGGGACCGGGCTTGTCCTTACAGAAGGAAAAGCTTGATGGAAAGACAAGAGCTGTGCCACTGTAAGTGTGATCTCAGGGAGGTTTTGTAAACTCTGGCAGAATATGTGAGATCTTGGTCTGAAAACGGAACAAGATTTCCCCAAAACCACTGGGCTGACAGGGAAATCCGTGGGTTCTGTCAGCACAGAGGGGAAGAAGGTGGAATATTTTTCCTTATGTGTCTCAGGCCAAACTGAACTGCAGGAAAACTCCCAAGTAACAGAACCGTCCTTGGAAATAAACCTCTGGGATAAGAAGTGGCCAAGGTCTTAGAAAACTTAATTTTGCTGTTGGAATATGGAGACTTGGCCTTACAAATCTGGGTCACCGTAGTGACTGGAGTTTTTAAAGCTTCCCAGCCTGGTGGAGCTCGGCCAAGGGAGTTCATTTACTTTTGGCTTAAAGAAAAGAGCAAGGAAAACTGCTGTGCTCTGTGGTGAATGGAAATGGCATTTGCCCCTAAAGAGACAGTTGTTGTTAAAAGCCAGGAAGAGAAAGAATATATTCCTGTGGAAACTTGGAATTTGTGAAAGCCTTTTTAGCAGGGGATGAATGGGTGGTGATTCAGGGCAGAAACTCAGGTTTCCGTGGTCTCACTTTCACTTTCAGGTCTGCCCTGAGAACAGGACCAGGCCAAACTCCTCAGGAGATCTGTTGGAGCAGATTCATAGGATTTGCCACTTACATTTATTCCTTTTAAGAAATAGAAGTGCTAGACTCGAGGTTATTTTGTCTGGTAACTGTCAGATTAATACATGTGTGCATATGAAATGTACAGGTGTGAATACTTGCTGTATGAATAAACTGAATTAAAATGAATTCATTAGTTGAAAGGATGTATTAAGTGATTCATCCTGTATTTTGAGGAGAAAGACCACTGAGAAGTTCTGGTGAAGGGTTTAAATTGCCTCCAGCTTTGGCTAGTTGATTGAAAATAATGATTAAGTTTCTAGAGAAAAGACCAAAATAATTGTGAGGAGCATCTCTCTGCATAAATATGACAATGATAAAATACTAATATGCTGACAGTGAAGGTAGTTGGGATTCAAGGGTATAGTTGTGGAGAGGTCAGCATTAATGTCACTGCTGAAACATGGCACTGGGAGTGGTAAAGGGGAATTTCATTTTGATGGCCAGCTCTCTAACATTTTCCTTCAAAATTCACCTACATCCCAGTCTCCCCAGTGACTACACTGAGCAGAGTAATCAGGACTGCTTGGCAGGAAGATAGTTTTATTGTAAGATGGCATTAATGTTATTTTGCAGGGTTTTATGCTAGTTTTTATGTAGTTCCTGCCTCTGCTGGGTACTGGTTGAGGATGAGTATTCAAGGCAGCCAGGGCTGTGGCTGAGCTGTCCACAGTGAAGTGCTTGACCTTCATGGACAGAAAATGGGAATGGAAGTCATCCAAAGCACCAACTCTCTGTTTTAACTCTTTTTTTATGTGTAGTGAAAGGTTTTGGAAGGCTTAATGAAAATAAGAGTGTGACAAATGGGATGTGTTGCATTAGGCAAAGAGTGATGGTTTTAAACTAAAAGAGGGTTGATTTAGTGTAGGTCAAAGGAGGAAGTTTTTTACAAGGAGGGTGGGCAGGCCCTGGCACAGGTGCCCAAGGCCAGGCTGGATGGGGCTTGGAGCAGCCTGGGGCAGTGGAAGGTGTCCCTGCCATGGCAGGGGTGGCCCTGGATGATCTCTAAAGGTCTCTCCCAAGCCACCCTGTGCTGTGATTCCATGGCTTTAGGGCTGTGAGATGTGAGGGGCAAAGTGCCCGAGCTTTCCTGGGCAGGAAAAGGGGCAGGGCTGGGGTCAGGGGCTCCTGCTGTGTCCAGGGGCTGCTCTGTGCACAGCCAGAGCTCTAGGAAAGGGCTGCATCATGTTTGACATCTGGCAGGTGAGAAGGTCAGTGAGAGCCTCATGCAGTGGCAAAGCTCCCAGGGAACAATTCTGAAAAAAAAAGTTTTCACCTTTATTGAGAAGGAAAAAAATCCTGGATAAATTACTTCAATAACTTGCACGTTGAAATGGGATTTGTTTTTTAAGCAATCCACAGTTGTTATTTAAAACTGCTTTCTTCCCAGGCATTAGCTGTTAGAAACCATGTTTTGCTAGGAAGAAAGAATATGACATTTGCATGAATCATGGAGCCCTTTCCCTGCCTGCATCATGTATTGTGGCACATTCACATTTCCTAGTGGGAGAGGAGTTTCATGGTCCTCGGGTTCATTACCAAATCCTGGTCTGAGATCAGATCTAGGATCAAGGGTTATTTCCCATTGTGCTCTGAAGGGAACACAAAATGGCTCATGTGCTGCTAGGCTTGGGAGGGCTTCTTCATCCTGGTTTTAATTATGGAACTGAGAACAAGCCACTACATCTTATGGAACCCACCTGGAAAGAAAGGCCTTGTGCATACACTGATTTAACATTGGTGCAATTATGCCAGAGCTTTTACAATAACTAATTGGATTTTAGCATGAATTGGTCACTCTGTTTAGACAGCAGTCGGAGCTGGAGTTTGCATGGATGTACAAGTTGAGGTGGAGACAGGCATGAGGCTATTTTCCTGTTAAAGAAGTGTCATTTAACCTTAAATCCATCCAGTGTGTGTGTACGTGTGTGTTTGTCACAGCAGCAAAGCAGCTTGTTCAGGCTGTGTCATAGACTCTGAAAAAGCAGGTTATGAGCCGCCTTCTGTTCGTTAACATCGTTTAATGCTAATTGCTTTTCCCTTCCTTTATGTTTGCTCTCTGAAAAGCAGTTCCCATGTGCTCTGGATGGAGGAGGCAGGGAAGCACCATTCCTCTTCCTCCTGCAGGTCTCCTCTGGCAGAAAGAGAATTCCAAAGTTTGCTCCCTCCTACAAATCTTCCACCAGTTAATGCACACTCTTTGCCTTTTTAGCTTTTCTGTGATTTGGAGTGTTTTTATTGGGGAGCTGCTTCTCACATCTTCTTGATGGTGTGTTTTGACTTCTCAGAGCATCAGAGAACCAGAAGGGAGCTGGAGGGAAGAAGACCCCAATGTTGTGTGGTCAGTACCCGACCAAGAGCGAGGGGAAGGAGCTGAAGATCATGGTGCAGCCGGAGACCCAGCACAGGGCTCGGTACCTGACCGAGGGCAGCCGGGGCTCCGTCAAGGACCGCACGCAGCAGGGCTTTCCCACCGTCAAGGTAGGCTGGCACAGGGACTGCCTGCCTGGGGCTGGCCAGCTCCAGCTCACTGGGCCTGCGCTCTCTGCAGTGCTCAGGGAGCAGACGTGGCTGCAGGGGCTGCACAGGGGCTCTTCCTGCAGGTCACGAGTCTTACTGGCATCACGGAGTTACAGGAGGAGGGAAGCTGCATGTCAAGGCAGGGATTTAAAACCTGGGATGCACGTTCTGCCAGGCTGCAGTTCCATGGACTGTGTGAATGCAGAGACATTCCATACCTACAAAAGTGAGAGAGTGAAATGCTCTGGCTGTTTGATGGCTGGTGACAGTGGGACATCATTCAGTCCAGTGGTAGTAAAGACATAAAACCAGTTTTCAATTAAAAAAAAAAAATTGTAAAGGGGATGTTCTGGTTTTGTTGGGTTTTTTTTGGTTGGGATTATTTTTTTGATTGCTTGGTGTATTTTGCTCTTGTTGTTAATTCAGCAGTATCTGAGTTGCTGTGTACAGTGACTTTGAAGTGAGTCATGGAGATCTCACTGAGGTGTTTTACAGTCTGTACTGCTCAGTGTGTTTAGCGTGGTACAGGTGGAGGTAGTAGAAGTTGATGTGGATTAGAACTGGAGAATGGGGGCAAGGAATGAGGCAGCATTTATTTGCACACTTGACAGTTGCAGCCTGTTTACTCTATGGACTTTGATGCTTAAAATTCAGGTGCTGAAGGCGTCTTGCTCTGAGGAGAAACACAAGAAGGTTACAAGGAGCTCTTTGACATTTCTGCTCAAGAAGGAGTGAGGCTGAGCTCCAGGGACTGCACATGAATGCACAGAGTGGGAATTTCCAAGTCTTGTTTCTTTCCCTTGTAGCCTGGGGAAAGCAGTTGGAGAACTTGAGGGCTTGGGAAGGTTTCCTGATGGAGATGGTAGAGAGGCTTAGCAGGAGCAAGGCTGGGCTTGACTTAGGGTGGCAAACAGAAGAACTGATGTTAAATATCCTCCCACATGATGATGAGAGTCAGCACGCCAGCACCACACTGGCACCATGGCAAGTGGCACACTGGGCATACTGGGAGGAGTGTGGCCAGCAGGTAGAGTGAGTAGACAGATAGGTTTGTTATCATACAGATAAGGAGGGCAAAAGACATTTTAATATTTTTTCTTAGTTATGTCACTTTGAGAAAGCAGCAAAGCAGTTCTCAACCCAAACTAACTTACCAGGTTTACAGGGAGATGTTTGTTTGTGACACAGCCCTTAAAATTTGTGCTGACTGCTGCTGACAGAATACAGAAGTAGGCTTATCTTCAAAGTCCTGTTCAGCAGTGTTAGGAACACCAGCAGCCCTTCACTCAGTCCTCCTGAGTAATGCAGAACTCCAGCAAAGTTTCATAAGAAAAGAATCCATTCATATCGGCCTGTTGCCATGGGGATTTAGTGCTCATTTATGTGGATTTTCTTAATGGGCCTTTGTTCATCTGAATTTCCTTTTAACTCCTTTCCCAGTTACCCTCTAGCACCCATCAGTGAAAATTCTCTTTGGAAGAGTCTCGTGTTACTGAATTCCTGGAAGTTCCAGTTTGCTTTACCAGTAGGCACAGGAGTTCATACCCTGCAGATAAAACTCTGCCAGGGCTGCACAGACAAATGAGTCAGTGAATCTTCAGGAAATCTGAGCTAGTGGGAAAAAAATATGTTACAGACAAGGGAGTTTTTTGTTTAGTTAGTGAGGTTTCAAGGTGAGGGGGAGCAGTGTAAGGATGTTGGTGCTCAGCAGAGATCTGGCTTGGGAGTGGCTGTGGTGCGTGGCCCTGACACAGGCCGAGGAGGAGCAGCAGATTCAGTGGCCATGTAAATAAAACTCTGATCCTGATGACTTAGAACGTGAGTCTACACTCGGTATGCAACATCAAAATTGTATAACCAAGCCTTAATCGAGGGACTGGCTGTCGAGCCCTTTGTTGTGAGCTGTGCCCTTGGTTCCCATGTGGATGCCTGTGCTGGGTCACCTCCAGAGATCTTGGGGCTTTGCTCATCTCTGACAGTCACATTTGCTATTTGCTCCTCTTGGACATGAACACACAAAGATCTTACCAGTATTTCCAGTATTTGCTGGTTTATTTTTTTTTTCATTTATTCAAACTTGCTACAAACTTCATAACTGCATTTTTAAGTGTGTCAGGGGATAATCCCCCAAGAGATTCTGCAGAGGATTCTGCTCTCATTTGCGTCTCCTCACTACTGAACCTGGAGCTTCTTTCTGCAGGTGCTGCCTGGGCTTCCAGGCCTGGGACAAAAGACAACACTGTCACCCAGAAATCCTTGAGCAACGAATGTGTCTCAGTAGAAACACTAAAATACTCATTTTATCTCCTAGAATGCTCTGGCAAGGGATTTCCATCTCTGGCCTGCGAATTTGGCAACAATCTAATGTTTTTTACACTTGGAGTATTTTTCTTAACTATTTCCTAAAAAGAAGAATTTCCTTTGTAATGCAATGTCTACTTTTACTTCAGGACTTCTTTTACCTCAGAGTATTTTTAGTTCTGTGGCACCAGTGGGATCCCACTAATAAAAAAAACCCATTAAGAGGACACAAACCATTTCATGCCAGGGTGTTGATATTACAGAAATGAATGTAATTTTTGCTGACAAGTTCTGGGATAATTATGGATTGCACATGGGCTTGCAGGAGGATGTTAAAATGTCTGACCTGCTCTTATTTATGAAGCATTTCAGTGAATCCTGACATTGTTACCTTTTAAATAGGAGATGTCAGGTTACCATTTTTAATTTTTATTTTGATGTCTGAAGGAAAGCTGGGCTTATGCAGTTGGATGGTTGGACCATTCAATCACCCATTTCTCCCTCTGCTTCCCTTTCATCCAGTTCTGACTCCTTCAGGGGTTTTGCAACTATTGGACAATTCTAATCTGGTTTCCCGAGGATTTCAAAATGTGTCTGGCATGAAGGTGGGGTCCTGGAATGCGCATATTGAGCAGCAAAACCTCTTCACCTCTGGAATCAGCCCCAGGAAATGTTCTCTTTCTTGGCTGGCTGGTGGATGTAGATGCTGGGAGGGAAGGGGGAATAGTCACAGTTGGGGTGAGAACGGGAGGTTGTAAGAGCCGCGAGAGTCGCAGCTGGGATAATTCTGTCTGAAGGTAGACAGGATTGAGGCTGCTTTAGAAGCCAGCAATTAATGATAACAATTAAAGCAGTGGTTCCTGTGCTAATTGCCCACCTGGGTGTTGCAGCTGGAAGGCCACAACGAGCCCGTGGTGCTGCAGGTGTTCGTGGGCAACGACTCGGGGCGCGTGAAGCCGCATGGGTTCTACCAGGCCTGCCGGGTGACGGGCAGGAACACCACGCCCTGCAAGGAGGTGGACATCGAGGGCACCACTGTCATCGAGGTGGGGCTGGACCCGAGCAACAACATGACACTGGCGTGAGTAGCTCTTGCAGGAATATTTCCCTTTATTAGCTTGGGTTTGGGAACTGATTTTCTCTGTTGGATGGGTTACGGTTCAAGTCTGAGCATCTCGGCGCTCTCCTCCCTCTGCTCCTCGGCTCTTGCTTGTAATTCAGTGTACTCACAGGAGATAGCAGGTGATCCCTGTGCTTTTGGGACACAGAACCCAAAATCCTGGGTACATTGCAGTATTCTTTTTAACACATCAGGCTGTGTTTGCTTCTGCTGTTCTTGGTTTTTTGGCTGTTTTTTGCTTTAAATCATTTTGCATGGAGCCTGTCTGAAAGCCACCACTGCATCACTCACCTGGCCCTGTACATCTCCCCTAGGACCACACTTAAGGGAGGACTTATCTGTCACTTCCAAGTCCCACTGAACATAAATAATATGACTACAGTAAGTTTTCTTCTACTCCTGCTTTCTTTAAGTGAATGCAGAATATTTTGAAGCAATAATCCTGCAAACACAGATCTCGCCTGGGGATGGAAGAATGAAGAGCTGTGATTCTAAATTGAATGCTTACCAGAATTATATTGCACTTTCTGTTTTATTCATGCTTTCATATGCTTTTCTGCTATGATTCACCATCCAAATTAGGCAGGGTTGAATGAAAACTTGAAAAAGGTCATAGATTTCATGTAAATAAAAAGAAATCTAATAACGTTTCCATAATTACCTCAAGGCTTTTGACTTTGGCTTATGAAACTACTTGAGAGACTGGTAAAGCTGCTGAACTTACTAAACTATGAAATTCTGCTGTGTTTTGTGTTGTTAGGGTGGATTGTGTGGGAATCCTGAAGCTGAGGAATGCTGATGTGGAAGCCAGGATAGGGATTGCAGGCTCCAAGAAGAAAAGCACCCGCGCTCGGCTCGTCTTTCGCGTCAACATCACGCGCAAGGACGGCTCCACCCTGACCCTGCAGACGCCTTCCTCCCCAATTCTGTGCAGTGAGTGTCAGACCACGGGGCTGAGAGTAGGGGGGTCTGGGTTTCTGTGTGATCTCAGCATGGAAAGGGTGGTCAGGCACTGGCAGGGGCTGCCCAGGGAGGTCTGGAGTCCCCAGCCCTGCAGGTGCCCAAGGAAGGGCTGGATGTGGCACTCAGTGCTCTGGGCTGGGATCAGGCACAGCTTGGACTGGATGGTCTCTAACCTAAATGATGCTGTGATTCTGTGAAAATACCTTGGGGACTAAAAAACCAACCTTGTGTTAATCTGTGATAATCTCAGAATTGCTGTAACTGAAATCAAGTTGATTGATTTTTATTTCTGGTGGGGTAATAGTTAAAATTATTGTTCAGTATTGAAAAATAGTGATACAATTCCTGATCTTCAGTTCAATGAATTTTTGCCTCCTAAAATTTCTCTGTTTTTGTCATGGTTGCTTTGAAAAACGACAGTTAGTACTTTGAGTTACTTCTGTATTGTCACATTCATGCCTCAGCTTTCAGTGCTAGACAGGACTTGCAGTAAGTCAGCAAGCCTGGCTCTCCCAGCTGTGGTCCTTGCGTGGGCCAGAGGCTGAATCTGTTCTGGTTCAGTGCAAGAACAAAACTTTTTATAGCTCTTTATTAAACTGCTCTGTTTAGCACGAGCACAGATGGCTGCCTTGGCTGGGGAGGTTGCACTGACCAACAGGGAAAAGGGGATTGTGGAATCATGGAATGGTTTGGGCTGGAAGGGACCTTAAAGCTCATCTTGTTCCACCTCTTATCTTAATGAATGAGATGGAGAGCTTTGTCTTTGCATGGAGAGAGTAGAGAAGCTCCTGGGCACTCGTACTGTGCTCTTTCCATGGTATAAAAAGGATTTTTTGGGGTTATTTTTTAGAAGTAGTCGTCTTCACGTCTCCATTCCAATCAGTAGACTGTGGTGGTATTTCACAGTAATGGAGTTGCTGATACTAATTTTCAGATTTAAGATAAAACCATTTTCTATGAAATCTCAAAACCATTCCTGTATCTCTTTTGTTTGTAACTTTCTGCTTAAAGATAAAATTATTTTACCCATAGAAGAAGAGGGAGTGAAAATCACCTGATGTTTTCTTTAACAGTCCAAAACTTGCTATTGTGAGTGGAAGCTGAGAGTCTGAGATGAAGCATTTAGAGACTGATTTTAAAATAGGCTGTTGAGCTAAAAAAAGCTGCATTTGATGCAAAGAGTAAATTGGTTTGGTTTTTGGCAGGCTGGGGTTTGGTCACTTGCTAAGAAAATATTCCCAATTGTGTAAGTTGCTAAGAGATTGCCCAGGAATTCTACAGTGTCTCCACTGCTGGAAGTCTGAGATCACAGAGACAAAATACTCTGGTCAGACTTGTGTCTTTGGGGAATATGTGAATAAACTGATCATGGTGTGAAGGTTGGGAGGGGAATTCCTGAGGCTCCTTCCAGGACTCTGTGCTTCTGTCTTAACTTACGCCAGAGCTACAGGAACTTGCAGTAGACCTTGGCCAAGCAAATAGTTCTGGCACATGGCTACTGGCTGATCAAAATGGCATGAAATGTGTTGTTTATTGAATATAAATCATCTCCTCAGGCACATTACACTGGGTTAGTTTGCTGCATAAACCTTACTACAGGTATGTAATGTACCTGCACAACAAGGTTTGCATTTACACTCATCAGAGCCTGTTCATACTGTGTTTTATAATGTTCCTGAAACCTTTGAGAAGGCATTAAGGAGCTGCAGGCTCTTTATTTGAGGGCTGTGTTTTAAATAGGCTTTGTTAACTTGTTAGCAAACCTAAATCCAGTTACTCTTTTCATGTGCCTTGAGCATATTCAGTCATTGCGTAACGGTTGCCTGGGAACCTGCAGCCACAGTTGTAGAAAAATCCTTTCTGAAAGGTCATTAAATAATTTGGAGTGGTACAGGATGTATGTTCTGCTGTGTAGTAAGCCCAGAGAATATTGTTATTAAACACTCAAAGTGGGCCAGGCAAGTGCAGAAACACGAGTCTGGGTGTGTGCCCTGGGAAGATGTGTAAGGAGAAAAGGTGCTTGAGGAACCTTTGTTAGAAACCAGAATTATTTTATATTGAATGTGTCAAAACACATTATTTTAAAATGTATCTATGTTTAAATTGTCTGCTCATTTACTCATTTAGCACATTTGCATTTAGCTCATTTGTATTTAGCACATGTGGTGTGTTAAAACTATTTGGTTTAAGGTTTAAAAAGAGTAGGAATGGTTTGCAGCAGTAGCAGTTTATGATAAGAATGGTATAAATCATCACCTGGACCTCTGGCACAGGGGCATCCAGGCATGTGTATCTGTAAAATCACATCCCCTTGGCTTGTTTATTTGCTTCAAATTGCTAAAATTTCCAACTCCAGAGATGTGAGTCTTGCAAGGATTTTTTGGGGACCTTGAAGCTCATCCCATTCCACCCCTGCCAGGGGACACCAGGTTGCTCCAAGCCCTGGGTTAGTTCTTGCACCAGACAGAAAACTGTGTCATGTAAAAGAAACTGTGCAAAGCCCCCCAGGTAAAAGGGGAATCACTCCTTCTGCTCTTTTGCAGAGCAGAACAAGTGATTATTGTGATTTCTGTGAGCTCATTACATTTGGTGAGGAAATAATAGAAATGGTTATGTTCTGAAGAGTTTGTAATGAAATGCATGATAAAGAAAGAAGCTCAGGAGTTTTAGTTTTTCGTTCATAACCCTGTTAAGTAAAAGTGGTTTGGTTTGGATGTTGATGTTTTCTTGATTCCAGACTCTGTGTTTTCCCTTGCAGCTCAGCCAGCAGGAGTCCCAGAGATCCTAAAGAAAAGTCTCCACAGCTGTTCAGTGAAGGGTGAAGAGGAAGTTTTTCTGATTGGCAAGAACTTCCTAAAGGGAACAAAAGTGATTTTCCAAGAGAATGTTTCCGGTTAGTGTGAAAGCAGGGCTGGCTTGGGGTGCTGAGCAGAGCCCGGGGTCGGGACGCGCTGCTGGGTACAGCTCAGTCAGGGAGAGCAAACTGGGGAGCAGAGTAAAGGCACTGAAACCAATTGCTCTGTGGATGTGCACTAACCTAGGCTTTTTAATTTTCATTTAGATGAGAATTCTTGGAAGGCAGAAGCTGAAATTGACATGGAATTATTTCATCAGGTATTATTTTACTGTATTACTTTTATTATTACTACTCTTACCACTACTACTACTACTATTATTATTACTACTATTATCATTATATTTTTAATTTAAAAAATACACAGACTGTTTCAAGAAAAAATTAATCAAGCCTTTCCCTCCTTCTGTGCATTTTTAGAAATAATATTAATTTTTTTTCACATAAGGTCTGTTGTGAGTCTGGTGGAATATAATTTGGGGTTTACACCAATGAAATTGTTCAGTGTCTAACTGAGAGCTTGGATCCCACAGTGGGTTTGCTGGGCAGGTCTTTACCCTTACGTGCAATGGAATTAAAAGGCCTAATTTGGTTTTCCCAGCAGTTTTCCATGGAAGGAGATCGTGTGTACAGCATAGTCTTTATAACTGGCTGAATTTTTGTTCCACTTTGAAATGTTTTACAGAATATTTATTCTTTTTGACACAAATAAATGTCCTCTTTAGCTGCAAATGGTGTCAGGAAAGTGCCATCAAGGGCAGTATCTCACATGTGCATTGCCCCCAGTGCCCTGGGCTTTCATTTATGGTGGTTTATCAGCCTGTCTCTGTCTTTTGATGTAAGTAAGGAGAATTAAGATCAGTAGTAAGAAAATGTGATCCTTTTGCCTTGCAGAATCACCTTATTGTGAAGGTGCCACCATATCATGACCAGCAGATCACCTCAGCTGTCTCAGTGGGAATTTACGTGGTGACCAACGCTGGCCGATCTCACGACGTGCAGCCCTTCACCTACACTCCAGAGCCAGGTGTGTGGGGTGCCCTGGGGGAGCAGGGGCCTTTTCACCTGCCCAGCAATGTGCATCTTCCCAAGCCCCTCTTGCTGGCCAGTGGTGCTCTGTCAATAATAAAATCTAAACACTCTGCTTTTCTCATTTATGTGCCAAATACCTCAAATTCCAGCTGTCTTGTGACAGCTCTTCTTATATAGCAGCATCCATTTCCAGTTTAAGGATCAAAATGAAGCTGAGCAAGACAAAAAAATCAGCATATCCCATACAATGCACCAAATAACCAAGAAATCCCAGCAGGCTTTATCCTGAGGAAATCTGCAATTTGCCCACTTCATGTATTTTAGTTTATTTATTTATCTGTATCACAATAGACAGTGCAAAGGTTTGTGTGGGTTTCAAAGAACCTGAATTTCTTTAAGCTATAAGGAATTGTTTTGGTTTGCTTTGTGTTTTTTTGGCTTGTTTGCTGATTTAACGTAAGGAAGTTCTCAATGTGTTTTGTCTCGGCAGCTGGGACTCTGAATGTTAATGTGAAGAAGGAAATCTCCAGCCCAGCCCAACATTGTTCTTTTGAAGAGGCTATAAAAGGTACTAAATTGATTCTTATCAGTGTTCTTAATAATTTAACTATGAATTCCTACCCAAATTTGGTGATATGAATCAGACATCCTGTGATAAGTCTGTGCTTATAAAATCTGGCCCTATTCTTACAGGGAGGTTTGTTTTCTGACTCTGAAACTTTTACTTTATAACAATATTCCTATCAGTATATTTTAGTACAAGCTAATATAGAACAAAAAAAGGCAAAAAATAAGACTAATTTGTAAAAAAATTTTCATGCATCAGGCTCTGCAGTCTAATCTTTATTTAGATGTTTGCAAGTGAAGAGTAAAAAAAGAGCCAAGAATTGCAGTTAATACAAAGAATTAGAAACTCTGTAGTGTTAATTTAAGCAAATATATAAACTAATATACAGGGTAAGCCTGACATCCATCTAATTTAGTGTGGAGCTTAACTGAGGGAAGATCCCAGCTGCTCCAGGAGAACAGCTGCTGCTCCTTGGAACACAATGTGCTGTTGCTGTTCCTTCGTGTCCTCAGTTAATTTATGCAATAAATATGAATTTACACTCTCATGGGGGTTTCCGTGTCAGCTCCTCTTTGATGCTTCATTCCTGTACCTGTTCTGCTCCAGGCTGACTCTGAACCAGAGGTCAGAGAATTTTATTTGCTGTATGTACTTGGTGTGTTCTGTCCTTCCTCACTCTGTACACATGTGCAGAAATTTTACTGCTACCCTACTGTAAGGTTTAAATTTGCTTAGGGTGTGGAGATCTGTTGCTTTACGTTGAAGAGTAGTTCTGTAATTTACTTAAAGGGAGTTATGGAGTGGTTTTACCATTGCCCCTCTTGTTGTGGTTTTGTTTGTGGCTGCAGCAGTGAAGGCCACGGGCTGTAACCTGGAGAAGGTGAACATTCTTCCTAGTGCCTTGATAACTCCACTCATGCCAAGCAGTATGATCAAGAACGAAGATGTGGCTCCAATGGAAGTAAGTGCACAAAACTGCTCTCCCCCCCTGTTCCAGGTGGGGTTTGGGGGGGCTGAGCACAGCAGCTTTCAGACTCTGTGTTACATCTGCTCCTTGGTCCGTGCTTTAGCAGTGGAGAAGAGTAATAGACAGGGAAAAGTGCCATGTGCAGGATCAGTCTGGGCAAAACACAGTTACAGAGCATGTGTAAAACAGACAACTGCCTTTAATAACTTACCTGCTTCCTGCCCCCAGACAGATTGATGGGTTAGTGACCCTGTGATGGGGATTTCTGTCCTGTGACACAGAGCAAGTAAATTACTGTAAGAATGTTCTTTTAATCAGTTCTTAGCATTGCTTTCATTAAAGTGTGCCGTGATTCCATCCTTGAAGTAGCATTTCCACTGCTGATCATTTGTTTGCTGGTTTGGGTGTGTCTGGGTTTCACATCTCACATCTCCCTCTGATCTTCCCTGGACATGGGGGAGTTTTGGAAATTGTATCTGCATAACCCCAGTAAGTTTATAAATTACCAAATGTCTTGCTCTTTTCAGGCTTCGAATGTGGTTGGACCAACTCAACCAACATTGGAAAACAGCATGTCTGGCATATCAACTTCTGCTTCCCATTTACCTTCTGAAAGTGAAAACCAGCAGCAGATCCAGCCCAAGGTGTACAACGCAGAGACCCTGAGCACGATCCAAACGCAGGACATTTCCCAGCCCGGCAGCTTCTCGGCAGTGTCCACGCCGGGCCCGCTGCAGAACAGCGATGCCCTGCTGCAGCAGGCTGCCCAGTTCCAGGGCAGGGACTCGCAGCCCAGGGAGGTGCTGCAGTCGGATGGCACGGTGGTGGCCCTGTCCCAGCTGGCCGATGCCTCGCAGCAGCAGCAGCCGACGCTCTCGGAGCCGGCCCAGGCCCTGCAGCAGCAGATCTCCTCGAGCATCTTCTCGTCGGCCAGCGGCGTGAGTCAGCTCCAGAACACCATCCAGCAGCTCCAGGCCGGGAACTTCCCCACCAACACCGCCACGGGCAGCAGCAGGAATGTTGACTTGGTGCAGCAGGTTCTGGAAGCTCAGCAGCAGTTATCTTCCGTTCTGTTTTCGGGCTCAGACAGCAGCGAGGATGTCCAGGATCAGCTGAACGCAGATATCTTTCAGCAGGTCAGCCAGATACAGAGCAGCGTGAACCCCGGGATGTTTTCCTCCTCAGACACAGCTGTCCATTCCAGAGCAGAGAACCTTTTGCCCGGCCGAGCTGAGAGCGTGCACTCCCAGCCCGAGGGTGCCCTGTCCAGCCAGCAGCAGCAGCAGCAGCAGCAGCAGCAGGCCATGGAGACCTCGGCGGCCATGGTGATGGGCATGCAGCAGAACATGTGCCAGGCGGCCACGCAGATGCAGCCGGATCTGTTCTCCTCCAGCACGGCGGGGAACGGGGCCCTGCAGCAGTCCCCGGTGTACCAGCAGGCGTCCCACATGATGGGTGGCCTGTCCAGCAGCGAGGACATGCAGATGCAGTGCGAGCTGTTCTCCTCGTCCCCGGGCGTGTCCGGCGGCGAGGCGGCCGCCCCCGCGCAGCAGCCGGTGTCCAACAGTGGTGCTGCCATGTTCCAGCCCAGCAGCTCTGCAGAGGGGGAGGAGGCCTCGGGCCAGAGCAAACAGATGCAGAGCTCCGTGTTTCAGACCATGGTTCAGATGCAGCACAGTGGGGAAAGTCAGTCCCAGGTTAATCTTTTCTCATCTACCAAGACCATGATGAGTGTCCAGGCCAGCGGGACTCAGCAGCAGGGCGGGGCTCTGTTCCAGCAAGGTGGAGAAATGATGTCGATTCAGTCGGGAAGCTTCATCCAACAGTCTCCACACTCACAAGCTCAGCTTTTCCACTCTCAGAACCCTATTGGTGACACTCAGAATATATCCCAGGAAACGCAAGGATCCCTTTTTCATAGCTCAAATTCCATTGTCCACAACCAGACCAACACTAATTCCTCTGACCAACTGCAGCCCCCGATGTTCCACTCACAGAATGCCATGGGTGTCTTGCAGAGCTCCTCGGTGCCTCAAGACCAGCAGTCTGCCAACATGTTCCTTTCCCAGAGTTCCATGAGCAACCCTGCCACTCAGGAAGAGCAGATGTCATTCTTTACAAGCCCAAATCCCATTTCTCCTCTTCAGACAGCAACAAACACTGAACAACAGACTTCTTTCCAGCAGCAGACACAGATCTCTCATATCCAGAGCTCCATGCTTCCCCAGGAGCAGCCCCAGACTCAGCCAGCTCAGCAGGGTTTGTTTCAGTCCCAAGTGTCGTTGGGCTCCATCCAGTCCAGCTCCATCCCTCAGAACCAACAAGGAGCCATCTTCCAGCCTCAGCATTCGATTGTTGCTATCCAGAGCAGCCCTCCATCTCAGGAGCAGCAGCAGCAGCAGCAGCAGAACATGATGTTCAGCAATCAAAATGCAATGAGTACAATGGCCCCCCAAAAGCAGAACATGATTTTCAATCCAAACCAAAACCCAGTCACCAATCAGGAGCAACAAGGCCAGTCCATTTTTCATCCACAGTCCAACATGGCCTCGATGAATCAGGAACAGCAGCCCATGCAATTCCAGAATCAGACCACAGTGTCTTCTCTCCAGAATCCTGGCTCCAACCAGGCTGAAGCACAGCAGCCAACCATCTTCCATAACTCGCCCCAGATTCAGCTGGTCCAAGGGTCCCCAAGTTCTCAAGAGCAACAAGTCACCCTGTTCATCTCCTCAGCTTCCATGTCTGCCCTGCAGAACAGCATGAGCCAGCCGGAGCTGCAGCAGTCCCCCATGTACTCCTCCCAGAACAGCATGGCAGGAATGCCAGGAACTGCTTCTCCTCCCCAGCAGCAGGCTCCTCTGTTCCACAACACGGCGGGAGGTGCCATCAACCAGCTGCAGAATTCCCCTGCCTCGTCCCAGCAGACCTCGGGAATATTCCTGTTCGGCATCCAGAACAGTAAGTGACAGTGCCCCGTGCTGAGCTTGCCATGGGGAGAGCTGCCATAGAAACAGGGAATGCTTTGGGTGGGAAGGGACCTCAAAGCCCATTCCATCCCACCCCTGCCATGGCAGGGACACCTCCCACTGTCCCAGGCTGCTCCAAGCTCCAGGGTCCAGCCTGGCCTTGGGCACTGCCAGGGGCAGCCCCAGCTGCTCTGGGCACCTGTGCCAGGGCCTGCCCACCTCACAGGGAAGAATCTCTCACTAATATCTAATCTAGTGAACGATTGTGCTCTCCTAAGAGAGATTTCTCTTGCTGCTTTTGGTTTCCGCAGTATTGTTGCCTCTCTTCACATTGCTGAAGGAAAGCAAGGATTTTAGAAGCTGTAGAGCCCAGAGAAGTGTCTGTTAAAGTGTACTTAGCTGTACAAACCTGCACTTTTCCTTGTCTCCTCTCTGGACCCAGGCTCCATGACCGGTTCTGTGGGATGCAGAGCTTTTCTCTGTGTGCAGAGGTCTGTGTGTGCCTGTGAGCCCCAGCAGTGAGAGGTGTGGGAGTTGCTTACACCAGGTTGTAGCAGCTCTCCAGGGCGGGTGCACAGCTGGTGGTGGTGGGGGGCCCTGGCTTTGCAGTGGGAGCTCCTGGCCCGTGCCAGGGCACTGACGTGTCGCTGTGTCCCCAGACTGTGGGCAGCTGCTGCCCCCCGGGCCGGCGGCGCTGCCGGAGGAGCTGATGGCCATGGGGCAGCCCGGGCAGGCGCAGGGCGAGGCGCAGCCCCCCGTGCCCACCCTCCTGTCCCAGCCGCTGCCCGAGACGCCCCCGCTGCCCCCCGCCATGGCCACCAACCAGAACATGGAGAAGATCGACGATCTGCTCGTGTCCTTGCAGAACCAGGGCAACAACATGGCTGGCTCCTTTTAACGAGGCAAGCGGTGAGTTTGGGTCGCTGGGTTCTCTCCTGCCAAGCAGGGGCTTTGTTGGGTGCATTTACACTTTGCAGTGTGTGACCGTGCTTTAAGAGGTCAGCTAAAGCACCACTGAGGCTGAATTAAGACTGTAACACCAGAATGAAGTTATTAAAACCAGTCAGAGGTCAGAAGTTGTATGAAACAGCTGAGACTGTGTCTTGTTAATTTTTCCTACGTTTTGTCATCTGCTGTGAGAGTCGGGTACTTTGTTAGGGAGGAGAGTGGATCACTGGCAGCTTGGCAGGTCAGAACCTTATGAAACATGACTGTGGTTGAAAAACTTGAGACTTACTGAGTAAATGACACCTCAAGTTTGAACTGTTTTTGAACTGTTCTGAACTCTTCCCCGGGGGTTACAATAACATAATGTGAAAACAAGTTCTGGTGGAATGTGGCAGCTCTTGAGTGTGCCACATGCTGAGGCTGTGTTAGAAACAGCATCAGCTGTTGCTAGGAGACATTCTGCTTTTAGAAGGTGCCTTTTTCAGAGGGGGGAAGAGCCTTTGACTACAAATGAGCACCAAGAGCCAGGAGGACTCTGGAGTCCAGTGTTGATTGTGGTAACTTGGGGTGGTCTTGTCCCAAATCCCCCCTGAGTTTTCACTGAAGTGATGCACATCATTCCCTAATCTAAAGGGCTTTGTATGTGGAGTTTGGAATCTCTCCAGAGCTTCTCTTGCTCCTCGCCCCCAGTTCAGAGGAACACCCTGAGGATGAAGTCACTGCACAGAAGGAGGAGGGGACTGTGGTTAGTTATGCCTGACTTCTCTGCTTGTTTTCTCACGCAGAAATTCCGTGGAGAAAAAAAAGCGACGATTTCCCAGATCCTCTCAGACCTTCCAACTCTGGATTAGGCTGCGTGGAACCAATTGCTTCTGTGGAAAAGTGGCCTCTTTAAGAGCACACGCGTGGCCAGTGGCAGACCTGAGGCCATGACCATGGAGTTTGGGCTCCACAGTGCCAATAATGCTGAGGAGTTATGCTTTGTGTTACTGGGGCGTGGGGTTGGGCTGTTACCAGGTTCATGAACCTCATTACAGTGGGGGCTCTTGGAATTTAAAGCATATCTGGTCAGTTATTATTGTTGTTGGAAGGTAATCCATGTTACCACGTTTACTTTTTCCCTGCTATTCCTCCTTCCCATCCCTTTTCTCCCTCGGGAGGCTCGTGCAGCAGGAACAGCAGCTGCCTGTGCCCCGAGCCGTGACTCAGCTGTCAGTCAGTGAAGGGATCTCTCCATTGACACGGAGTGGGAGAGCCAGACCCACCCTGTATGAATTGAAAGTATTGATAACTGTAATAACCAAGCAGAGAATTGCCGCTGTAAATAACCAGTTCCCATCTGAGAATGGGATTAACGGTTTTCCACATCTGTGGAAGCTGGAGTTACGTGGAGCTGTACATAGAGCAAGGGTTTGGTGGCTCTACAAAATGAAGAAATGAAGGGGAACTTCCAGCTGATCTTAAAATCTTCTCTAAAACACCTTAAGCTTGAAAAGAACATTCTGTGTGGCTGAGGGACTCCTCTGTGTCTCTCGTTCTGACTGATGGGTTGGAGCTCTGTGAAGCCTCATGAGCTGTTCCCAAACCTGCCTTCTCCCTTTTATTCTTTCCATGGTTTTCCTTTCCCTCAGTTTTGTATTTTGTTTTTTAAAAAAAAGACAAAAATATCCTACTGGCTTTAAAGCTAAAGAAACAGCTTTTAGGCATCCTTGGCAGTAAATTGCTTAGTCAGTAGAAGCTTTGACAAATAATCAAGGAGTAAGGAGAGAGGAAGCAATTTCTCCACCACCTTCTAATTGCAGGAATCCCCCTTAACCCGCCACTTCCAGCTGTGACTGATGGAAATCTTCAGCTTGGCTTTACTCCAAGTAGGGGGCAAATTGCATCATTTTTAAGCCTTCTTAAAAGGTCACTTCATCCCGAGCTGTTGCATCTTTGTAGCACATCGCAGTTCTGAAGTGATTTTTCCTTTTTCTACCACCGAGCCCCGAGTCTGGTTTCTAGATTGTCATGTTTAATTAAGGAATAAATCATCGACTGATGTTACCGAATGTAAAAACAACCCACTCCAGACCATGCAGGTGTATTGTGAGGCTTGTGGATTTTTTGGGTGCTTCAACTCTCCAGACAGTGTGTGATCTCTCACTACAGCCTCGTTGAGATCCGTGTTCCCCCGCTGCCGCCGGAGCCGAGCCGCTCCCGCGGCGCCCGTTCCGCCTCGGTAGAGTGTAGCTGGTATCACGTCATTCTTCATTTTTGTTATTTGAAATAACAAAGGAACAGTCTGTAAATGGGTTTTTTTTAAGTTCCTCGAGTCTGTTTACTGTGTGTTTTCCCCTTAACTGGTGTGCGTAGTTGAGCCGTGTAGAGTTTTTGTTGGTTTTCCTGGATTTCCCCGTTTGTTGGTCTGTCACACGTTCACTTTCTCTTTCTGTCTCTCTCTTTCTCTCTCTCATTGAGAGGCATTGAATTACGTTTTCAGTAGTAAGGCTTCTTGCCGATATGAAGGGAACTTTTCAGAAAGAGACCTGCTCTGGGTCATTTAATTTTGAATACAGTTTTCAATCGTTCAAGTTTTGGATGGTTTATATCTAATGTGTGTTTCATTTTTTTGGAAAGCTATATTTTGTATTTAGGAAATGGTATAACTATTTTGCTATTTGTACTGAGTGAGTACATTGGCATAAATATAAAAATTTATATATATACATATATATAAAATATTCTTTTTGCCACACATTTTTGTGGTAAATTTGTGAGTTTGTCTGATGTTCTACCACAACGTGGCGTCTGATAACAGTGGGGTGGGGTGGGGTTTGTTATGTCTTTATTGAGTATTTAAGTACTTTTTGCAACATAAATAACGTGTTCATCTCTCGCCATTCCATCAGGCAGTGTTGGTCCAGCTGGCCACGAGAAGCTTTGCTCTGTATTTGGTGTGTCCCTCACTCACAGCCTAGCCAGGAAACCCAGAGGCATTTAGGATTATATAAAATATGAAATATTGGGGTTTCCCTCAGAATGAGCCATTCAGCTTTTCTCCACTCTCATTGCCTATTTAATATTTTATTATTAGCGCCTCTGTGTTTTAACTCCTAATTTATGATTATGCTCAAATGTTGGAAATTTTAATCAGGACAGAAAGAATTCCCTGCTGCATCATGTCCAGAGCTGCTTTAACCCCGACCCAGACTTCTTTCTGTATTTTATTTCTTTTCCCCTGCTAAGACAAAACATTACCAACATCTTGTAATGGTTCACAAGACGAAAGCAGCAGCCCCCAGCAGTGCCCAGGTGCTGCCTGGGGCTGCTCAGGCTGAGAACAATGGACCCAACAACGTCCAGAGGGCCGTGGAAGTCCATAGGCACTCACTGGGAAAGGAACTGGTGGTGTTTGCAGGACGTGTGTCCCAGGATGAGCTGTTGGCTGTCACCTGGGGCCATGGACACGGAAGGAGTGACAGGAACGATGGATTCGCTCGCGTGCTGCTTCAGTTTGCTCCTTGTTCCCAAGGGCTCTATCCATTTGTTGGTCAGTGCCAAGTCACCAGGGACCAATTCTCCATGGAACAGGATGAGTGCCCAGAAGAGAAGCTCATCCCAAGCCTGCCACAGCTCCAGGGAAGGGTATGTTTGAATTGTGGGCGTGTTTGAGGTCACTCATGAAGAGAAGAGAGAAAAAAACATACACAAAAAACCAACCAAGGGCTGTGCTATCCCAGTTTTCCCTTCTGGAAACACCTTCCTTTCCTCGTGTTAAATTTACCTGTTCATTTTAGGTCAATGTTTAAATGTACAACACTTTGAACATGTGATTTGGTTACAAGAAGTATTTGTGTGACTGAAGAGGTCGCTCAGCGGTTGGCGCGTGCTCGGCAGCGGCTCTGAGGGCGGAGGGGTTGGACCAGCCCCAGAGGAGCTGCAGGATGTCATGGCAGGGAGCACAGCCTGAGCCACAGCTGTGTCTGCCCAGGGCCCTGAACATTCAATTCTGAGCAGTTGAGGTTGGGCAGCAGAGCTCCTCTATGACCCCTGTGTTCCAGGAGCACACGCAGCACTGGTATCGTGTCTGGGCCCTTTGGTGACAGAGAGGATCCTGGGGCACCAGGCTGTCAGTGCAGCATCCCTGGGGGTCCCAGAGCACCCATTTGTGGGCACAGGTGAGGGTTGAGGGAGATGGAGCTGCCAACCCCCCCACATCCCCTCAGCTTTTACCCTGAGTGTGCCCAGAGCCCACCCAGACACCCCGGAGCCAACACCTGGTGCACGGTTTGAGCTGAACATCTCCTCTGGCACGGAGTCACTGGTGCTTTGTGCTTTATTAACAGTTGCTTTGGTATTAATTGTCCTCCTCACTGCCTGGGCTTGCAGCAGGCCAAACGCTTCGCTCTTACTTTAGCACAAATCTAGTTCAAGTTCAAGAAATAATTCCAGGCTGGCTGTTCTGAAGTGGGTGTCCCCTCCATGATCAGTGATGATGATTTCTTCTAATCACTGGCAGGGTGGCTGCTTCCATGTAGTTTTGAGATAAAACAAGGCACGAGCAGTTAAACATAACCTCGGCAGGTTTTTACTGGGCAGCTGTGTCAGTGGACCTTCCCCTCACTTGCATAAGCTGAACTTTATTTTTTAAAGTTTCCATTGATATTTTGATTTAGAATCTCATTTCTGAAAGGAAAATATGTCTGAATGGATTTTTATTCCTGTTTTGTCGTTCCTCTGCTTGGCAAACTGTTGGGTTCCTTTTCCAGGGCCATTGTGGGAGAGCAGAGGGAGCACAGGCATGGATCTGAGTGAGGGGAGCAGGAGAGAGGAGAGGGAATTGCTTGGCATGCTCTGAGCTGCAGGTGGAAGGCAAGAAATTCTGGTCACTGGTGACTGCTCATTAGTGCAAAATGGAATTTTATGGTTTTGGGGGGTTTTGTGTTCAGGGGGCTCGGGGCAGCTCCATTCTGTAGAAGCTAAAAGCAAACAGCAGTGGGATGCTGTGTTTGTTCAGGGGCTTTGCTTTATTTTGGGCTGGTTTAGTCTTTTGTGGCAGCCTGTGAGCATTTTGTGTTCCTGCCCAGACCAGCTGTGGTGCCACAGCACCGAGGGCCAGCGTTGGGAATGGGGTAAACGTGTTAGAAACAAGGAAAAATCAGCAGGGGGTGAACTCCTGCCAAAGGGAACTTGTGGAATTCTCTAGAGTGCAGGAGGGCACACAGGAGGAGAGGCTTTTCCTCTCCCAGTCTGTATAGGGATGTACATATGCACTGCCTGTATATTCTAGGATTATATATATGTATATAGAGGAGTCAGATTATTATATATAAATAATAGTAGACACAGCATTAGAATACTGTTATATTTACATTTTTATAAACATGAAACAATACTCCTTTTCCTCAGTAGGAGGTTTTTGTAGTAACTCATGAGTAGCTGTCTCCACCTCTCAGTCCTGGATGTGGTCCTGTTGGTGACATGGATACAGAACTTGCTCTGCTTGGGAGCCTTGCTGGGACCTGTGGCTTGCAAGCAGCTGTGGCCACTTTTGTGGTTTTGTATCTTTTGGTTCATCCTTGCAGATGTGGTTCAGGATAGAGCTGAGAGCCAGGCTGAGGCTGGGCTTCCTGCAGCCCTGAGCATCCCTGGGCTTCCCCTCCAGAGCCGTTTCCATTGCCAGGGTGGCAGCAGCTGCTGCAGACAGGGCTGGGTGGTGGCTGTGCTGCCCAGGACCGGGCTGGCACCAGCCCACGTGGGGGATGTTCCGGTGTAGCACAAGGTCCCTGCTTCTGCTGGGTCAGGAGGGGAAACTCCTCTGCCATTTCTCTTTATTCTCATGAGGGCAGGAGTCTGTAAACTGATTTTTTTAACTGATGCATTAGTGCAACAATCAAAATCTAGAGAACTCCTTGAAAGCCAGTGAAGCTCCCCTTGAATTCTGTCCGTGGGGAACCTGCCGCAGCTTGTGCTGATTTCTTTCTTGCAGGTTGTGTGAGGAATTAAACCCTAAGAATCATAGAAGCATAGAATATCCTCAGCTGGAAAGGACCCACAGGGATCATTCAGTCCAACCCCAGGCCTGCACAGACACCTGAATAATCCCACCCTGGGCCTCCCTGAGAGCACTGTCCAAACTCTCCTGGAGCTCTGGCAGCCTCGGGGCCGTGCCCAGCACCCTCTGGGGGAAAAACCTCTCCTTATCTCCAACCTAAACCTCCCCTGACACAGCTCCAGCCTTTAAATCAGGTCATACATTCAATAATGTGTATTGTGTCCAACATGACTTTCAATTCCAAATCTGTGTTCCACTGGAATTTGTCCTGAGTGGATCAGTGTTATCCTGGTACAGGCCTTCTGAAATCACCTCCACCACTGAGAGCCAGTGTCCTCCCTTGTTCTCTTGGAGTTTGCAGAGCTGAACTCTGCCTTTTCCAGGGATCTGTCATTTTTGCTGTTACACTTCATTAAATTGCCCGGTGGCATTCACTGTGTAGGGACAGGGCAGGAACCCAGGGATTCCCTGCTCACTGACCCCTCTGTTCAGGGTCCAAGGTCCCAGCTGCCCTGTGTGACACATTCCAGCTCCAGGCCTGGGATCAGGGAGGGCTCCTGTGGTCACTGACAGGGAAATGGCCTTGGCTTTGTTTTGGCTCTGGAGCTGCCCCGTGGGATAACGTGTCCAGGGGGAGGTTCCTGTTTGGAAGTGGCTCTTTGGGTCTTGCAGAACTGGGATCCCAATCCAGTACCCTTAGCAGCCTGCAGCATTCCTGGAGCTTTTTTATTCTGGATAAAAGGAGGCAACTTGAATTATTTCCTGAGCTGATGCTGAGTTAAGCTCCAACCCCTTCAGAGCAGAGCTCCAACCTCTGTCTCTGTCCCTGCACCTCGGCTGGGCTCTCCCCTGCCTGCCAGATGTTCTGGGTGCACCCTTGACCGCTGAGCTGCCTCTTCTGTGTCCTGCAATGTGAAAGTAGCACCAGATACTCCTTCGTGCAGTTTGTGTATATGGCTTTCGTAGGTGGGTTTTCCAAGCACTGATTCCCGGTGTTTTCAGTTTGTCTATGAGGGGATATTTTATTTGCATCTATGTTTTTAGCTCTCCTGTGATAACTTGTTGAATATTAAAAAAAAAAAAATATTTTGCTTCTATTGGGACATTTGTATACTCGCAACTATATTTCTGTAAACAGCTGCAGTCGAGAATAAACAATGAAAAGTTTTCATTTTACACTGTAAAGTCTTGTGATGGTTTTACCAAGGGCATCTCCAGAGCTGTGCCCAGGGTGCTGCAGCTGCTGCAGGAAAAGGTCCTGGGGAAGAATCACAGTGACTCGGTGGTGTGGGACCCCAGGAACCCCTGGGGGAGAGGCAGAGGCTGCCCCAGGAGGTGAGGCCAGGAGTCCAAAGCTGGAAGTCACCACGTCCTCATCAGGCTGTGTGGGTGCCTTTATCTGCAGCTTTGGCACACTCAAAGTGCCCTGGGGCTGGAGAGGCCCGGAAGTGTTCCCCTTTGCTGCTCCCACTCTGCAGCCTATGACCTCCCCAAGACCAGGGGCCACAGCTGCTATCAGCTATTTCCTTACTTTGAACAATTTCAGCAGGGTTAAGGAGAAATTGCAGCAAGAGCTGGGCCCAAGAGTCAACTGTGAAAGATTTCAGCAGATTTATCCACAAAGCTTTACCCCAGAGTCTCCCCCTTCAGCCCTGGGCATCACCCAGAGTCACAGTGGGACACAACTCCCTGCCCTGGGCTTCTGTCCTTCTGGACCTCATTATCCCATGGGGCAAATGATCCAAGAAATCCTCCCTCCCTCTGCCCCAGCCTCCTCGTTCCTTGAGGCTCAGGGAAAGGCTCCCCCTGGCATAGGCAGCCACAGAACTGGGACTGAGTCACAGGGCTTTGTGGTTTGGTGTTTATTGGGTGACACAGCCCCTGCCCAGGGGTGCCCAGGGAAGCCACCCCGCCCTCCCCCGTGCCAGGGCCCCCCAAACTCCGTCACCATCGCTCTGGTCACGGAGGCTCTCTGGGCACCGCGCAGTGGGGACAGGATGGCCCGGCCTGTGCCCAGGTGCCGGGAGAGGCCTCACCCCGGCACAGCCCCCAGCACACCTGGGCAGGTGAGTCCTGCGGGCGGGGCCTGTCCTGTCCTCACCTCCTCTTGACGAACTTCTTGGTGACGGCGTTGGGGTTGAGGCGGCGGCGGCCGGCGCCCAGGGCGGCGTCGCGGAGCTGCAGGTGCGCGGCCCGGCTGTGCACGTCGTTCTCGGCGAACGGGGACGCCCCGGCCAGGTAGTCGGGGTCGAACACGTTGGTTTTCTGCCGGGCCTTGCGGGACAGGCGCTGCTGCGGGAAGCGCTGGTCCTCCACCAGGTGCGGGTTGTTGGCGTGCTTGCCGCCCTGCGGCGCCGGCAGCGGGTACTGCGGGGACAAGGGATCAGCCCCGGCTCCCAGGGACCCAGTGAGCACAGACCCCATGGAGAGCTGAGCAGGGACGCCCGAAAGCCCTGGGGTCCAAGTGTAACATCTGGGCAATGTTCTCAGTTTGCCTAAATTCCCTCCAGCCTGCCAGCCACAGGCTGGGCTCCCATCCCTGGGATCCCAATGGAAGCATTTCTTCACAGAAAGGGTGGTTAAAGGTGGGAAGGAGCTGCCCAGGGAGGTGGTGGAGTCCCCATCCCGGGAGGCGTGCAAGGGATTAACTGGACATGCACTCAGTGCTCTGGGCTGGCTGACAAGGTGAGGATGGCCAGCCAGAAAGGGCAGAGCGAGGGCAGGAAGAAGCCTCCAGAGGATTCTCACCAGGTTGGATTCTATGACCTTGATGGTCTTTTCCCACCTCAGTGAGTCTGGGATTCTGTCCAGGTACTCACCCTGAGCCCCCGGGGGTTCAGCACCTTGGGGTTGCGGGAGAAATGCATGTGGAGACTCCCGTCCTCGCTGACACTCACTGCCACCTTCTTGAGGGTCTTGTTACCACAGTGGGGGCAGAACACCTTGGTCATGTCCGAGGTGGTCCTGCGAGGGTGGGACGGGGGTTCAGAGCTCCTGGGGCCGTGGAACGTGGGCTCAGCCCAGGCTCAGCCCCAGCCCCAGCACCTGAAGCAGCCGTGGCAGCGCAGGATGTAGCTGCGGGCCCGGCGGATCAGCATCCCGTTCACAGCCAGCACGTGGAGACCCATCTGCAGCAGCACGTTCTGCAAGAGCAGGGACACACGGGACCCTGCAGCTGGGACCTGCAGCTGGGGCACTCAGAGCCCTACAGGCTTTGGGAGGCCTCTGGGACTGAGACCCTGCTGCTCTGACACACGGAGCTGTCCCAGAGCCTGAGCCCAGCTGCAGCCCAGCACCCACCTGCATGGCAAAGTCCGTGGTGACACAGCCGACCTGGACACCCACGGGAGCAGTGTCAAAGTGCCCCATGTCCTGCTGGGCCTCCTTCAGGTTGCTGGGAGTTATCCAGCCTTCGTCATCACTCTCCTCATCCTCCTCCTCCTCCTCCTCGCCAGCGCTAGCCCCGTCTGCAGAGCTCCGGTGCTGTTCGGGGGGCTCGGGGCTGCTGGTGATAGCCTGGGCCATGGTGGGAAGGAGATGGTCAGGGTGGCACTGAACGGCTGGCCAGAAACGGCAGAGCAAGGGCAGGGAGAAGCCTCCAGAGGATTCTCACCAGCAGCTCCCGCAGCTCCTCCTCGATGCTGGGCAGGGGTGGCCGCCAGTACAGGAAGGATCCGAACTCGTCGCTCTCTGCCGGGGCCGGGCCGGGGCCGGGGCCGGGCTGGTGTGGGCCCTTCCCCGCGGGCTTGTGCTGGGGGCATGGCACGGGCACCGCTCAGCCCCTCGGCCGGGGCACGGCATGGGCAGCCCTCAGCCGGGGCTCCGCGGGCCGCAGCCCCCTCCCCTCCGGCCGTGCCTTACCTTGGCGGGCAGGTGGAAGCCGGCGAGGTGCAGGGGGGCCTCGGGGTGCCGCGGGGTGGAGCTGAGCCGCACCTGGGGGGCAGCACGGGCCGTCGGCGGGGCCGCTGGCACCGGGACCCGCGTCCGGGCCGCTGGAACCGGGGCCCCGTGCCCATCCTACCTTGTCCTGCGGCTCCCAGCGGACACAGCCGGGGCCGTCGATCTCGGCCTGGAGCTGGCACGTAAGGGCGAGCACCTGCAGGTCGGCGGCCGAGAGGCTCGGGTAGTCCCCGGTCTTCTTGGAGAACTCGGTCACTGCGGGGGGAGCAGCGGCGCCGTCGGGCCGGGCCGGACCAGGCCGAGCCGGGCGGGGCCGCTCCGGCGGGGGAAGGAGCCGGTGGCGGGGCCGGCCCGGCACTCACCGAGGCGCAGCAGCTCGGGGCGCGGGCGGCGGACCCGCAGCTCGCAGGGCAGCGCGGCGAGGCGGCGGCGCGCGGGCCGGTCGCGGATCTCGGCCAGCACCTCGGGCACGGTGTACAGCGCGTCTGCGATGTCCTGCGGGCAGCGCCGTCACACCGGCCCGTAAGCCCTTGACCCCCCCCCCCCGTCCCTCCGGTGTCTCCCCGGTGTTCCCCCGGTACCTGCAGCGGGGCCGCGCTCAGGAACGCGCCTGTGTCGGCCACGACGTGCGGAACACGCGCCATGTCTGCGTGCCCCATGGCCCACCCCGGACGCCGTCGAAGCGCCGCGGGAAGCACACCGGGAGTTGTGGTCCGGGCGCGGGTCACGCCGGGAGTTGTAGTTCAGTCGGGGCACGCCGGGAGCGGCGACGGGCCCCGGGAGCTCTTCCGGCCGGCGCGATCACGTGACGGGCCGGGGTCACATGACGGCGGGAGCTGGAGCCGGGGAGCGGGAGCGGAGCGGCCGCCGGTAACGGGACGGGACGGGCTGGGACGGGACGGGCTCGGCTGGGCTCGGCTCGGCGTCGCTTCCCGGCTCAGCCCGGGGCGCTCCCGTCCGTCCGCCGGACACGGCCTGGTGGGGCGCTCCGGCCGCCGGAGCTGCTCAGCCAGTGCCGGTAGCGGCCCGGGACGGTGGGGCCGCGGGGGTGCCCTTGGCCGCCGTTTCCTGTGCGCGGTGCCCGCAGCGCCCGGGCCTGTTCTGTGCGGGGCTGCGGGGCCGGACCGGGCGGTCTCGGGGGCGGGTTCGGTGCTCGCTGCCAGGGCGGCGGCCCCGCCGGTGTTCCGGGAGGCCGGGCCGGGCCGGGCTGTCGGAAACGGGAAGCCGGGGGAGGAAGGGAGGCCTCGGCCTGGCCAAGAGGGTCCTGCCGTGTGTCACGGCCCCGCTGGGCTGAGGGCTGGGGGCTGTGCGGGCAGGAAAGCTGTGCCCGGGGAGCGGCACCGGGCACCCAGGGGTTTCTGGGGCCAGAGGCGTTTGTTGGCGTGACCGGGGGTGTCAGACGAGTGACAGAGAAATGGTGTGGAGCCAGGAAAAGAGGGAACGGGGAAGGAAGAGAGTTGGGATGTGAAGGAGGAAGGATGGAAACAGCCCAGCCAGGGCTGGGTACGGGCTGGCACAGGAGGGGTACGGCCCCGGTGGAATCCGTGTGGTGTGGGGTGGGGATGTGAGGACCGGGGGTATCTGATGGCCTCAGGGGAGGCCGGGGTGACCCGTGGGCCGGGATAGTTGGGGTGGCAATGAGTGTGTGACAGTGAGTGTGTCACAGTGAGCGTGTGACACTGAGTGAGCCCTCGGGGTGAGGGCAGCAGACTGGCCTGTGCCTGGGAGCCCTGGCTGCTGCTGGATGGAGCCAGGACGGTGCTCGGGCAGTGCCCAGCAGGCAGAGCTGGGGGCTGCGGGGGCACAGGCAGGCCCTGGGTGCCAGGCAGGTTTGCTGGGCTGGCACAGAGAGCAGAGACCCTGGCACAGGGGATTTCGCAGGGAATCTGCCGTGGGATGGAGCTCAGTACGGCACAAGGAGGATGTGGGAGAGGCTCCTGCACAGGGAGAGGGGCTGGAGCTGCTGCCCTGTTTTTGTGCTTCCCCTGGTCGGGGAGGGGGGGTTGGCAGTGGCCTGGCCAGGCAGTTCTGGGCTGGGCTGTGAGCTTGGCCCCCGTGCTCTGCAGCTCCTGGGAATGGTGGGAAGAGGCTGGGGCAGGCCCAGGGTGTCTTGTGCTCCTGTGGGATGTGTGACCGTGTCTTGTGCTCCTGTGGGATGTGTGACCTCATCCCTCTGCTCTGTGGTCATTGCTTTGGGCACCGGCCCGGGCCATGTGTCCTGCCACCCTCCCTGGTGCCACACTGTGTCCTTCTCGTTCAGGGGGTGACACGATGGTCTTGGAGGCCTTTCCCAGCCTCAGTGATCCTGTGGGATTTGGTACCGTAGTGAAACCAGGGCCGCCCTTCAGGTTTGTGGTCCCCATGCTGTGACCAGAGCTCCCTCTGCAGCTGGTGCCACTGCAATGTCTTTGCCATCTTGTTGGTGATGTGTGGTGAGCCAGTGTCCCCCGGGGCAAGGCTTTGGTGGCTGCTCTGTCCCCTAGCAGCACTGGCCTGTGGGCCAGGGGCTCAGGTGCCCAGAGGGGTGTCTGGAGGTGCCAGTGCCCAGCTCAGCCCGTGGTGCTGCTGTGCAGGGGTTGCTCTCCCAGTTGCCTTTGGTGCCGGGGGTTCATCAGGAGAGGGAGCCCAGCCCGTGTGTCCCGGGGCTCGCCCAGCCCTTTCCCCGTGTCGCTGCCGTGCCGGGCACTTGCAGCAGCACCGGGCTGTGTCTGGGCTCCCTGGGTGCCCTGGCAGTGGGGCTGAGGTGTCTCCTCTCTCTGCTTGCAGCTGGGGGTGATGCCATGGCCGCTGCCAGCTCCAGCAGGGCCAGGGCCGGGCCGCCTTGCGAGAAGTCCCCGCTGTCCGTGAAAGGTGGGTGCTGCTGCCGCCGTGCTGGGATTGCCGTGCCGGGAATGTGCGTGCTCTGCCTGCGCCCCGGGCTGGCACACGCAGCACTCGGGAGGAGCAGGGGCTGGGGATGGCCCTGTGTGCCCTGGGCTGGGGACGTGGCTGCGGGGCCGCGCTGGTGCTCCCGCGGCCGCGAGATGGCTCCCGGCGCCCGGAGCCGCGTCCCCTCGGAGCCGCATCCCGCGCTGCCCCTCCGCGGGCACTGCCGGCCTGGGGCCGCCCGTCCCGTCCTGCCCCGTGCCCTGGGGCAGGGAGGGGTCCCTGGGGACAGTGACAGTCCTGCCACCCTCGGAGGGGTGAAGCTGGGGACAGTCCTGGTCAGCGGTTGGTGCCAGCCATCGCTGCCACCAGGAGCGTTGCTCCCCACTGCCCCTCTCCCAGCACTCTGCTGTGAGCACCCCGAGCTGGCGGGGTGGGCTGGGGGATGAGGGCAGGGCACAGGCAGGGGACAGGGTGTCTCGCAGGCCTGACCCTGTGCCTGTCCCTGCCCAGTTGTGTCTGTGAAGCCCAAGGCCCAGAGCCGCCCGGCACGCGTGAACTGCTACGTGGAGGTGGCCGGTGACGGGCTGCCCAGCGAGACCAAGAAGACGGGGAAGCAGATGGGGGTCTCAGAGCTGCTGTGGAACGAGATCCTCACCCTGTGAGTCTGTGTGACCCCTGCTGTGGGGCTGGCCAGGGGCTGGCCCCTGGTGTGTGCCCTGCTATGCCACAGGCTGGGGACACTCAGGTGTCAGAGCTTTGCCCCTTGCATGGGGACACTGCCAGAGACAGCCAGGGTGGGAGGGCAGTGGGAGAGGGGGGGTCTCCCACTGCCCCATGTCCTTGCCCACCTTCCTCTGCTCCTTGCCTGTGGCACTGCCTGCTCCCTGAGCACGGAGCAGGCCGTGCTGACAGCCCCTTTCCCTCTGCAGGAATGTCACGGCTCAGAGCCACTTGGAGCTGAAGGTGTGGATCTGCCACACGCTGAGGAACGAGCTGCTGGGTGCCGCCTCCATCAGCCTCAGCAGCCTGCTCAAGGGCGGCGGCAAACGTGAGTATGGCCTGGGGCAGGGCACAGAGCAGGGGCAGAGGACAGGGCAGGGAGCAGGACATGGGGCAGGGCTCAGGGCAGGGCTCAGGGCAGTGGTGGCCGTGGTGGCTGTGCTCCCTGGCAGGGAACAAGGTGCCGTTGTGTGCCCCGGGCCGGGCGTGCCGCAGCCGTACCTGCGTCAGCGCGGGCACCTCGGTGGGCTGGGAACACAAACCCCTCTGCTCTCCGCCGCCGTTTGCGGTTGCCAGAGCGTGGCTCGTGACAGCAGCTCCCACATAAAGGCGGCCATTCAGGGCCGGGGCGGCGCGGGTGGAAAAGGCTGGCTCTGTCTCTTCCAAGGAAAGCTGGTGAGACACAGACCTGGTATTGAGCGGGAGAGGGGCCTCCTGCGCCCCGAGGGACTCGGGGCTGCTTCAGACCCTCCCCAGTGCTGGGGGCTGGGCTGAGCTGCTTCCCCTGGTGCCGCCAGCTCTGCAACCACACCAGTGTCCCCGCCGTGCCGCCATGGCACCGGGTGCTGTGGCAGTGAGGGACACATGGGAGCTGTGCCGCTACTGCTGTCTTCTCACAAGGCCTGTGGGGACCTGGACGAGTGACTCGGGCTGGCTCTGTTGGGGTGTAGCAGCCAGCCAGCCCCACAGCTGTGGGACCTGCCCCTGGGCAGCCTCCCCTGCAGCCGTTATTTCCCGAGGTGTGCAGGGGCCGTGCTGGGCTCCCGGAGCCGCCGCGGTTCCTGCCCTACCTGCGCCGCCACGGGGGCACAATTGGCTCTTTCATTCCCAGCCATCCCGGGAGGCTGTGTGGAAAATGAATGGAAAAGGCAACTGGCTGTTCTAGCTTGTCTGTTAACATCCCCCAGAAAAAACGTGTCAGATTTTTCCTTGACACTGCGGGCTGGGAGGGAGGAAGGACTCTTAAAGCGGCAGAGCCTGCCCTGCCCTGCCCTGCCTGGGAAGGTGCTGCCCCTCTGCTCCTGTCTGCCCTCCTTGTCTGGGCAGGCATCTGCTCCCTCCTCTTCTCTGCAGGCTCATGTTGAGCCTTCAGGCTTTGCTGCAGGTCTGAGAGGGTCAGAGGCTGCTGGGAGAGGTCCCATGGGGACCTGGGAGATCCTTTCCTCAGGGGCTGCTGTCGTCCTGGGAATAGGGGAGTGTGTTCCCTCTGCCTGCCAGCCTGAGGAAGGGGCTGGGTCAGGCAGAAGGCATCTGGGATTTCAAGCCATCCTGAGTCAGCACTTGATGTGAAGGGCAGTGAAATGCATGTGCCCCTGCTACTGGAGGGGCCTGGCCCTCCTCTCCCATCCTGAGAGGTGCTCAGCCAAGAGTGAGCCCCTGCCGGGCAGCAGCCCCTCTTAGTTGGGTTTGTTATGGTTTTGGTGAGGCGTTATGAAAGGTGCTGATTTGTGAGTGTAGCTGTGGCCCTGGGTTGGGTTCCTGTGGCTCTCCTCGGTGGGCAGGACAGTGTCCTCACTGCTGGTGACACCTGTGGCAGTGTGTGCCAGGATGCTGCTGTCAGCCCTCTTGCCAGGTGTGCCTCACTGCAGGGGGAAAAGTCCCAGCTCTGAGGGCTGGAGCATGGAAGACGAGCTCAGCGATGAGGCCTGAGCTGCTGTGAGAGGCTCTGCAGAGGCAGCCTGGCTGTGGCAGGACAGCCGGGGCTCCGGCCGTGCTTCCTGCGGGGCCCCTCCGCTGGCCCGCAGCCCCTCTGGCCTTGCTGGGATTGCTGGGGAGGTGGGTCAGGGCCGGCTCAGGCACCAGCACGGGCTGGAGCCTTCCAGGAGCCGAGCTGCTCCCAGGGCTCCCATAAAACAGCTCGTTTGCCGTGGCACGCCCCCAGCCCCTGAACAGAGGCTCCTCTTTGTTCCCGGGCTCCAGGAGCTGCTGGCCCCGGCCAGCCCCGCATCCCAGGCGGTGTGGGAGCCCCTACTGGGCCTGCTGGTTGTGCTGGTCCCGCTGTGTGCTGAGTGGCACCACGTGCCAGGGCTTTAGGGATCCCTGCTGTGGTGCTCCAGGCAGAGTGGCTGGAACTGTAGCCTCCTGGGATCCTCCAGGACACCAGCAGCAATTCCCAGCCTCTGGAAAGCTGCAGCTCCACCCATAGTGGCTGTGATGCCAAAGGAGCTGTGCTGTGCTGTGCTGCATGTCCCAGCAGCTCCGTGAGCTGGCTCTGCCATGGCCAGGATGTAATCCCACAAAACTGGTCATCCAGCCAGAAGGTCACTGGGGGGGTTGGAGAGTGCCCATCCCATGTCACCTTTTAGGGGAAAGATACAGAAACCTGAGGCCCTCCTGGTTATCCCTGGCAGATAAATGGAGTGGGACACAGTTGTCTCTAAGCTGCTGGTGATTGAGGTTGGATCAGCAGCAAAGGCAGAGCTTCTCCCAAAGGGGAGACTTTCATGGGACACTAAAGATTATCCCTTCCCCTAAACTCTGTGTTCCTTCTTGGTTTGGAAATGTCCATAGAAGGTTTAACTTGCCCCTTGCTTGTTCCTGGAGGGACTGTAGCCATGGCATGGAGTCATTCCTTGTGGGAATGCACAAAGGCTGAGCCAGTTTTCACCTGCTCAGCACCAGGGAGCTTTGATTCATCCCAGACAAAACCTGGACGATCACATGGAGCTGTTGAAATGGGACCTGACTGGCCTTTGCATCCAGTGGGACTGGGCAAAGAGCTTGGCACTAGGTTTGGGAAGCTCAGACACTGGGAAGCTCATTTTGGCTGTCTGTCTGAAAAGCTTCTGGGATGCAGCTGTGGAGATGGAGCCACCTCACACAGGGTCTTCCAGAGGAGCTGCCCATCCCGTGTGGCAGCTCCCTGGGGTCAGACACGTGTGGTTCCTGGGGGTCCCAGGGCTGGGGCTCAGCCCGGGGCCGTTATCACGCCGGCTGGGAGCAGCCTCGTTTCGTGGAACCGTAAATCCGCTTAATGGGCTGGGTGGGAATTCCAGCTCACCTCTGCTAAATGGGAGCTCTGATGCTGCGTGCAGGGCACTGGAAGTAGCTGAACTGAGACCTTATTCAGGACCAAATCACCCCCCGACCCCCTCCCAAAATAATAATAATCCCTCTGACATTCTGGCAGCCGGCGGGACAGAGGCAGCCTTTGTGCCGGGCCCTCCGGGGGACCTGCCGTCGGAGCAGCAGCAATGTCCCTTTGTGCGTCCCGCACGCTGCACGGGGACAGGGAGGGGAAGGTTCTGCCAGTGTTTATTTTCTTTAAAAAAGCTGGAGGGGGTGGAGGGGGGGAGAAGGAAGCCGGCTGGGAGGTTCATGTTCACATCCTCCACTTGGAGACACCTCGTCTTTGCGCCTCAGCCGGGCGCCCGCACAATGAGCGCTTGTGCGGCCCCGGAGCGCGGCGCGCGCGGAGGGGGATGGAGGGACCCTGGAGAAAATGTGGATTCCTACGGCTTGGAGGAGCCAGGGGGGAAACAGGGTCTGGATTTGTTCTGGTTTTTGGCCGTTCTCAGTAGCATCTTCTGTCTCGGGCTCTTAAAACTGTCTGTGAGGTCGGTTTCCCAAGGAAGCAAGCGGAGTGCAGCTCCGTGAGGCAGAGGGGAAGACCAGGCTCAGCAGGATCCCTTGTTGCATGATGGTGATCAGTGACAGAGCTGTGCCCCTGTGAGCGTGTGCCCCTGTTGTGCAGGAGACACCTGCCTTCTTGGCACTAAAAACTGGAGACTTCCCTCAGATCCACAGGTGCCACCTGTCCCACAGCCCTGTGTTCACTGCAGACCCTGTGTCACTGCAGACCCTGTGTCACTGCATTCTGGGGGGCCTTGGTCAAGTCCCAGCGTGGGACAGCTCGCAGCTAGAGGTGGGACAAGGGCTCTGTGGGGGTGTGCTCCCATCCTGCTCCTGCTGGCTGAGCCGCACCCCATCCCCGCGTCACACTGGGACAAAGCAGGTTGCTAAAAAATGGTGCCATTGTGTCATGAGCAATCCGTGTATAATAAAAATATTATTTGAGCAAATGAGTCAGGAAGCGTCTGGGCTAGTGTCCCAGGCTGGTGCAGCCAATTTTTTCTGGCCTTCTGTGACGGGTGTTTCAGTCTGGCTGGCACTGGCAGGCATTGCTGTGATGGGGTGGGTGCTGAGGGCTGTGCTGTGCCCCCATTGCCCCCAGGGACCAGCAGAGCCAAGCTGATGAAGCCAGACTGGCTCACACAGGAGGGAGTGGAGCTGGCAGCTGTCTCCAGGAGCCTCCCAGCCCATGGCACCCTCTCCAGAACCTTCTGTGAATGCCGTCCAGTGCTGCAGCAGAGTGCTCCTGTTTGGGGACAGCCCTCTGTGCTGGTTTTGTTCAGTGGAGTTGATGCACAGGGATGTGGATGGAGGGATGCTCACCATCCTGCAGGACCCCTCTTGCCCCTTGTATCATCTTAAAGGAGCCCCTCAGTTTGGGAAGGACTTTGAGACGCTCGAGTGCGTCCAGAGGAGGCAATGAGGCTGGTGAGGGGCTGGGAACACAAATCCTGTGAGGAACCACTGAGGGGGCTGGGAGGGGTTCAGCCTGGAGAAAAGGAGACTCAGAGGTGACCTCATCACTCTCTACAGCTCCTGAAAGGTGCCTGTGCTCAGGTGGATTGGTCTCTTTCTCCATGCAGCACTGACAGAACCAGAGGACACAGTCCTAAGCTGTGCCAAGGGAAATTTAGGTTGGATATTAGGAAAGAGTTTTTTATGGAAAGAGTGATAAAGTTCTGGAATGGCCTGCCCAGGGAGGTGGTGGAGTTACCATCCCTGGGTGTGTTTAAAAAAGATTGGATGTGGCACTTGGTGCCATGGTTTAGTTGAGGTGTTAGGGCATGGGCTGGACTTCATGATCTTGAAGGTCTCTTCCAACCTGGTGGTTCTGTGAAATCCCTTGGCTTTCCTGCTGGGATCTGCCCTATAGCCCCAGCTTCTGGCTCTGATGATGGGGGTCTGGGTGTCACAGCCAGGGCCCTGGGGCAGCTGCAGCCCCACTAAAGGGGTGAAGGGATCCTGAGGGCTGGTGCAGGAGCGGGTGGTGGCACTGGCCGGGGTCCTCTGGCAGTGCTGGTAGGTGTGTGTAGGTGTGGGGCCAGCACTGGTGGCCCTGAGGGCGTGGGCACGTTGTCCTTTGGGGATGGGAGGCCCGGGAGGCTGGCCCGGGGCTGGGCCGGTGTCCCGGTGGTGACTGGGGGTCTCTCTCTGCATGTCCCGTCTGTGGCAGTGGAGAACAGGCAGCTGACCCTGGACCTGCAGACGGAGAACAAAGGCAGCGTTGTGTCGGGCGGAGAGCTGACGGTGTTCCTGGACGGGCCGGCTGTTGCTCTGGGCAGCGTTCCCGTTGTTCCCGACGGCAGTGCCGGCTCCGAGGGTGAGTGTGAGGGTGAGTGTGAGGGTGAGTGTGAGTGCCCGGCCCGCACGGGGAGCGGGGCGAGCTCCGGTGTCCCGGGCCAGCACCCACCCCCGCCCCCGTGCGGCCCCTGCCCAGCCCCGTGGGCTCCAGCTGGTGCAGGAGGCTCCCAGCAGCCTCCCCTGCAGCCTGGGAGGAGCAGCCCTTCTGCAGCCCTCCTCCAGCCTTCCACACAGATCAGCCCCTTCCCTCGCTGGATCAGCCCCTTCCCTGCTGGCTGTGAGGGCTGGGGAAGTGGTGTCAGTGTCTGCTGATCCACTCACGAGAGCTCCCCGTGTCAGGGCATCTGTGGGTCATGGGCTGGTGGCTGATCTCTCAGGGTTGCCAGGAGAGCAAAGCTTGTACAGAACAGGGATTGGTGCACTGCTTTCCCTCAGCTCCTTCTCTTTGTTGGTGGAAGACAAAACCTGTGCAATCTGGGAGCTGTGGATGCAGTGCTGTCCTGGCACTGCCAGCTCTGCAGAGTCCTGTGTCCTGCCTGGGGTGCTGGGCTGTGTGCTGGGAGGCAGGGGGTCCTTGGGTGCTGGGGGTCTGCCCTGCAGGGGATGAGGCTGTTGTGCTTTTGGGGCTCCTTTCTGGAAGGTGGGAGGGAGGGAGGGAGGGTAGGTGGTTCAGTCCTTTTCTTCAGCCCTTGTTCTTCCCCCGTGCAGGGTCCCAGGCACCTGGGCGGGACCCCAGCAGCACAGCTGTGGCCACGGAGGGCCGGCACCAACCTCCCAGCACCAACTGCTTTGGCAGCAGACCAAGGTGAGGGTCCCACGCCGGGTGTCCATTGCTGGGGGTTGCTGTGGCTGTGTCTGGATTGTCCTTGTGCTCTGCACCCCACTCCAGATCTCGCAGTGAGCCCCTGTCACACAGCACGCGGGAGGTCTGTGCTGGGGACAGCAGAGCTGGGAGTGCAGAGGAGTGACTGCACAGCTGGGCTGTGGCTGGCCTGAGCCTCTCCTAAAGTGGTGGTGTCTCAAGGAGTAGCAAGTCTGTGATGGCTCAGAGAGTTTCCACCAGTTGCTCCACTGGCAGCTGAAAAAATGATCTGAGAGTGGGGCAGGCTGCGATGAGGCAAACCAGCAAAGTGGGGTCCCTTAAAATGGAATCACAGGAGCCTCAGCACTTGAGCACAGCCCTAGCCAGGCTGGGAAGCACAATGGCTCTCCAGGCAATGGCCAGAGGGAGATGCTTACAAAGGTCCAGGGAGAGCAGGAGAAGCAGAGCTGCAGGGAAATAACAGCTGCTTCCAAAGGAAGTGAGATGCCTGGGCAGCAGGCCATCCTCAGCTGGCTCCCTGCCCTGCCCTGCCCTGCCTCCTTGCCGGGCTGGAGTGGCTGAGCGCTGCTCCTTTTGGAGCTGTGGTTACTGAGAGACGTGTCACACTGTCAACATGGAGTTGAATTTAACACCTATTTATATTTCCAGAGCATGGCAGTGGCCCAGCAGCCTGTGCAGATGTTCTGGGTAGGAGTGTGGCTGTGGAGAGGGCGCCTGCAGCCTGTCCTGGGAGCTTCTGCGTGGCCCAGGCTCAGGAGCACTCTCAGCTACAAGCTTCACTCCTCGAGCTCTTCTGCTCCTTCTTTATCTGCTGGGCACACACCAGAGCTGATGTTTTTGGCTCAAAAAGTGACCTTGTCTTTCCATGCTGTGTGTTCATCTCCCACCCGAGGAGGGAGAGGGATGGAAATTGGGAGCAGTTTGTGAGCGCAGATCGTGCCCTTTTGTGGTGGCTGCTCCTGTTGATTCCTGCTGTCCAGGTGTTAGAGCCTCCCCAGGGGTGGGAAGTGCTCAGTGACCCAGCTGAGCTGGGCTTGGCAGGCACTTAGCAGCTCTCAGGAGGTGCTAGAAAACCTGCAAAGAAAATCCTGGTTTGGGAGGCTGAGCCTGGGCACTGCTTGTTGCCCATTCCCCGCTGCCTGCCCATTGGCTGTGAGGAGTTTGCTTCAGCTGTCACCTTGAGTGTGGTGAAGTCTGTCCAGGGCTTGTGCAGGGCACCTTGAGACACCTGCCAGGTGTGCCTGCCATCAGCCATACCCCTGGCTGCCCTGCTGTGGAAAGCTCTGAGCTAGCTCTCAATCCATGCTGTACTACCTGAATTTGGGGTTGCTCTGGACATACCTGCTCAGTTTGATGTGGTGCTGCTCCGTGGGGCAGAGCACTGCTCTCTGTACCCACAGAGGAGGCAGCTGCACACTCCAGGGTGGAATGTGGGTCCCTTGCACTTGGGAATGTTGTTTGATGGTTGCTGTGTTTATACACAGAGCCGTGTTTATTTTCTTGGGCTTGGTGATGGATGCTGGCAAAGTCGCTCAGCGGCAGGATGGGAAGAAAAGGGGCATTCTTTGCTCCTCAGCTATTTCCACACTGTCCCTGCAAGGGAAATTGCTTGGTCAGGGCTTCTTTTTCTTCTCCTGAACAAATGTCATCTTGGGATTTGCTGCTAATCTTGGTGATTGGGTGTGAAATTCCACAGCCGTCTGTGCAGGGAGAGAGGGAGCTCTGGCTGAGAGCTGGGGCCATGGGTGCACAGCCCCTGTTTGTGGAGGCCCTGGCACAGGTTGCCCAGAGAAGCCATGGCTGCCCCATCTCTGGCAGTGTCCAAGGCCGGGTTGGATGGAGTTTGGAGTACCCTGGGATAGTGGAAGGTGTCCCTGCCCATGGCAGGAGCTGGAATGAGAATGAGCTTTCAGATCCCTTGGCACCCAACCTATTCCATGCTTCTCTCATCTGGGTGCTGGGGGATGTGGCTGCCTCCCCCCTTTGGCAGGAACAGGGGGAATTTCTCAGCTCTGTGTTTTGGGGGCTGTGCTCTCGCTGCCTGCATGGCTCTGAGGCTCTCCTGGTTGTATCCCAGAGCTTGTGCCCTGCTCCCCAGAGCCAGTGCTGGCTCCAGCCTCTGCTCTGCCCTCCTCCTCCTCGGCCACAGCTTGGGCTCTGATGTGCTGAGTGAGGCCAAGACATGCTGCCACCTCTGCTGCATCTCCTGAGGGACCCTCTGGCCATCCCAGCTGCAGGAACTGGCCATTCCTGGGCTTCTTGGCTGGGGTCCGTGTTGGCCACCATGGCGAGGGGACTCCACCTTGGCAGAAGGGGAAGAGGAAGGGTTGATGGCACCTGGCTGATGCCACTTTACTCATTGGCATCACCTGCCTCAGCCCAGGAGGGGCAGTGGGGCAGCCAGCCAAGGTCCCAGAGTCGATGGGGTCAGCAGAGTCTTGTCCCTGGTGTGGGAGAGGGGCTGCCATCCACACACCCCTCTCCATCCCACCCCACCTATTCCCATCCGTGCTCTGCCTGTTTTTTTCCTTGCTCCTATTTTAGCACACGCTCCCATCCCGCCGTGCTCTGTGGCCTTGCTGGGTTTGTTTCCAGTGTCTATTAAAAGACAATGCCCAGATGGGAGCACTCGTAGGAGGGCTGGGCTGGCTAATTCAGGCTGGTAACCCTGTGCCGCCAGCTGGCAGCCTGGAAACATCCTGTTTTGGTTTCTAAAAACTCCCTGGGCAGTTCTGAGCTCATCTGTGCTGAGGAGGGCAGGGACCAGACCCATCCCATGCTAGAAAGGTTGCTCCCAGTGGGACAGGCTGGTGGCACCTGCCTGCTCCCCTCTGGCCAGGGCTCTGGGAGCTGTGCTGCCTTTGGCCTCCCCATGGGGGGAACTGTGGGGAGAGGTCCCAGCCAGCTTTTGGGAGGGAGGTGGGTGGTACCAGTGTGCCCTGCTGAGCCCTGGCAGTGAGGGGCCCCCTGAACCTCCTGATGGGGGAAGAGCAGCCTCTTCTCTCCCCACAGATGCCCCATGTTGCTGGGTGCTGGTGGCCAAAGCAAACCCCAGCACGGAGCTGTGTCTGGGGGCCAGCTGGAGTTTCAGTGTCTGAGGAGCCCCTCCAGGAGCCCCTGGCTGGGGGTCTGTGACTCACCCAAGTGGTCACAGCAGCTCCTGCTCTGCCCGTGGCTCTCATCTAATCTATTTTCAACAAATCTCCTGCTTTCCCATGTCTCCTCCCAATCCCAGCCCTGCCATGAGCTGCTCCCCAAGGAGAGAGCTTTGGAGCGAGTGGGAGGGTTCCACTTGCTGGAGCTGCTGAGAGTGGCATGACTGATCTGTGCCCTGTAGCTGCCAAGCTGCTGTCCCCTCCCAGCACCAGCCCTGAGACTTGGGGACAGTTTGTGGGTTTTGCCCTTTTAAGGTAGATGTTGGCTGGGAGAAACCAATGTCCTTTTCCCTGCAGTCTCTACCCTCCGTGGTTGCTGCCTGGGCTGTCAGCCTGGGTGGAGGTGCCTGGGCTCTGCCTCTGCTGCTCAGGCCCCCCACATTTGGGATGACAGCATCTCCCCTCCTGCCCTGTCCCCCTCCTCGCTCACAGGAATGAATTCTTAAGGTGAAACCCAGCTTTTTCAGGAATGCCTTTGTGCTGCCTTGGGGGCCCTGGATGGGCCAAGGCAGTGCGTTTGCTTGGGGGGGCTGCAGGTGCTCTGCCACTGAAGGCTGGGCTGCCCTGGCCATGGAGAATGGTGGCAGGTGAGCTCCAGGGTGGAGGTGACCCCCAGGAGATGGAGCAGTTGCACCTGAGCTGGACACAACTCGTGCTGTGATTTCAGCTCTCACCTTTCCTGACTGCTGGTTCCCTCCTTTTCTGGAGGCCACGGCTGCCCTGGGAGCACCTTCCTCCCCTGCCTCTGCGCTAGGCTTGGAGCCAGGCACGAGGCACTGGAGAGGGTCCCCACCATGGTGCAGGACCCGGGGCTGGTGTGGGATCTCCTGGGATCTGCAGGGGTGGATGGAGCAAGCTGGGATCCACTGTGGTGAGCAGGTGTCTGGCTGTGAGCATCCAGGGCTGTTCCTTGGCATGTGGAGTGCCCACCTGTGAACAAAGCAAGGTGGTGTCACCCAGGTGACTCCTCCATGGCTCTCTGCCACCAGCAGGTGTGTGCCAGGACTGTGGGCGGGTCTGAGCAGGCAGCATGAAGCTCCAGGCACTGCCCTGAGCAGAGGCACAGAACCATATCCTGGCCTTTCCCAGGGGACAGCAGTGGTTGTGCTGGGTGGAAGCAGCAGAAGCCCAGGTGAAAAGGCAGCAGTGGTGTTTTCCATGTGATGTCTCTCACCTCCTGTGCTCCCTCCCTTGCAGGACGCACCGACATGCGGCCGGAGCAGCCCGGGGGAACGCGGGGAGTGGAGAGCAAAGTCCCAGTGCCAGGAACCGGCACCGGCAGCAGGCCAAGAGCTCACAGCACACCAGCACAGCCACCAGCATGGCCAACGGCGTGGCCAATGGCGTGGCCACCAGCACGGCCAACGGTGTGGCCACCAGCACGGCCAACGGTGTGGCCAACGGCACGGCCACCAGCACGGCCAACGGCACAGGTGACCAGTGCTCGTGGGAGGTGGGGGCAGAGCTCAGGGATATTCACTGGGGAGAAAATGAGTCTCTGCTGAGATTCATGATGCATCTTGTAGTGCCTGGGAATTTTGTCCCTGTGCATTGGTGGGTCTCATTCTGTCTCTTCTACAGAGCATCTGTAGCTCTTCAGTCTCCTTTCCATGAGGGTTTATACTGCTTTTTCCTACAATGGTTCTAATTGTTTGGGCTTCCCTTACAGTTTTTTATGTTTCTCAGCTCTAGCTCCTGCAAATATGTCTGCATCCCTCACTGCTTTGTTCCTTGTTCGTGGGTTTTTATAAAGCTTTTGCTTTACCACTCCAGCCAGGATATCTTCTACCAAAGGATCTCCTCAGCTTGGCTGCCAGGTCTCAGGGTTTTGGTATCCAATAAATATTCCTCTAACAAATTCCCTTTCATTTTTTTGCTCTGTATTTTCCTCCTCAGCAGTTTTCTTTGTAGTTTTCCTTTGCTCTGTCTCTTCCCTTTTCCAAAGGTTCAGTGGAATCTAGCAACGTTTAGCTCTTTGCAGTGCTGCTGACTTGTGGAGCCTGGGTTTCACTCTGCCTCAGGGGAGATGCTGTACCCACTGTTTTGGAGCTCCTGCTCACTCCCTGAGTTCCCATCTGGGATGCAGCATGTTTCCGTGACAGAAGAGACCCTGGGCAGAAATGCAAAGCACCATCTCAGGATGGAGGCCATGGCAGTGGTTGCCAGAGGGGTCTGGGTGAAGCAGGTGCTGCCTTTGCTGCAGGCTGGCAGCACTGAGAGTGCCATGCTTGGCTTGTCACCCACCACGTGCTCTGTTTGCTGGTGCCCTCCCCGTGCTGACCTCCTGCCCTCTGCTCCGCAGTGAACGGGGACGCCGTGGCTGCCGTGGACATGGACGAGGACAGGCCGGCAGCAGGGGCCAGCGTTCCCACCCCGGCGGCGCCCGGCACGGCCGAGGGCTCCTCTGCTCCTGCCCCTCCTGCCCTGAGCAGCTCCAGGGAGGCAGAGGAGGCGGCCTCGGGCCCCAGTGCCCCCCCGGCCCGGGCAGCCGTGCTCGCCCTGGATGCTCTGCCCCCCGGGTAAGCTCTGCCTGTGGGGAGAGGGGGGACAGGAACCAGCTGGGGCACTGCTGTGTGCTGGGATCAGGGGCTGTTCGAGGGAGGGAAAGAGCTGCCCCAGGAGCTGCTGGAGATGCTGGTGCTCAGCTGAACAAGGAGGGCCTGGGGCAGGTGCTGGGGATCCTGTGCCCCTTGCCTGGCACAGCCAGTGCTCCCTGCCTGCTGCCCAAGACTCTGGGCTGGCGCCTGGCCTGTGCCCACTGGGTGTTTGGGGCACTGAACAGTTTGGGGTGGCATCTGTGCCCGTGGAGCAGCAGAGCCCTCTGCTCTCACAGGGCTGCTCAAGGAATCAGTCAGAGGGAAACGCACAGGAGACTGAGTGTGGATTTTCAGGGAGCTCCCACTGAGCAGGAAGGCACAGACATGCTCTAGGGACACCACAGAGGCATTGGTCACTGCTGGGACAGGGGGGCAGGACTCCTGAGTAGTGATGCTCATTCTCCTTGGTGCAGATGCTGCTCATCCTCCTCCTCCTCCTCCAGGGGACGTTGAAGGGGCTGGAGGGGAGTGGGAGCTGCTGGCTCAGGGTGGGGGCAGCAGTCAGGTCTGGGCTCAGCCCCCAGTGTGCTGCAGCTGCACCGTTCCCCTTGTGTCAGAGCCCTTGCATTCTGGGCGGGGGGTGAAATGGGCTGTGTTTGGGATGAAGGGAGCTGTTTATTTTGCTTTGGCTGAGGCGATGCCTGGAAGGTCAGGGCCCCGCTCGCGTGTCAGTCACAGGTAATTAGGGTTAACGGCTCACTGTGCCTTTATACAGGAGTGTGAGGGTTTCTGTTCTCCTGGCCTGGGCGCTTCCTGTTTCCAGGCAGCTGGAAAAGTCCAGTGCTCTCAAAAAGGCCTTTATTCCAGCCAGAGCTTATGCCCCTTTCTGCTCCTACCAGGTAGACTGAAGGTCTCCTTTTCCCCACCTGGGGTTGGAAACAGGCTGTTGTTTCTTTGCCGGGGTGGGGAAGGCTGCAGATAGCTCTGGGTTCCAGAGGCTGTGGGCACTGCTTTCTGAGACACACCAGGCTGGGTTTACCTGGCCCAGCCACATGGAAAGGTGGCCCTGTCCTCCTTGCCCATCTCCCTGTGGAGCTCACACCAGAGAATCGGTGTGTCAGAGCAGGGAGCAGGATAAAGCTCTTGTGCTTTGGGAGCTGGATGGAGAGGAACATTGAAGGGGTGGTGAGGATTCTCTGGGCTGAGCTCCTGGAATCTGGGGTCTCTGGAGACACCTTTGACTAGCACCTTCTGTGCTGGCCGTGGGATCTGTAGGGGGAAAGAGGGCAGCATGAGCTGTGCTTGTGCTGTGCTGGCCTGGGCAGGGGAGACCAGAGATCAAGGGCTTCCCAAGTGAAGGAGAGTGTGGAGTTGAATGCATTGAGGTCTCCATGGTGTGAGCCCTTCCAGGGAGCTGCCAGAGCAGGTCCTGGGCTAATGGGGATTTGCTGAACTGGGATTGCACAACACTGTGTCCCTGGGGTGGTGTAAATGAGCTCCTGCAGTTCTCCTGAGCCCTGATCCAGGGAGGCTGGTTTTTGGCGGGCTCCCCTCACCACAGAATTATTCTGACTGGTGGTTTGGGGCCCAGCTTGGGAGATGGGGCTGCAGGAGAGCCCCTTGCTGGGCTGGCTGTGAGAGCACTGCAGGGCCCATGGGGGTGGCTCCTGCTCTGCCCCTCGAGGAGCAAAGTCCCCTGCAGAGCTGCCAGGCATGTCCCCCCCGAGCCCTGCCCTGTTCTCTGAGTGTCTCCTTCCTTCCCTGGCAGCGTGGGGAGCTCTCACTGCAGCCTCTGGAGGGTGGCCCCAGCCTCCCTGCTCGTTCTGGGCTCTGACAGACGCTTGGGTTCATGTGGGGATCCCGAGCGATTTGCTGTGCTCAGATCTCTGTGTCTCAACATCTGCACCAGGTGTGGCGGCTCAAGGGCATCCCTCACACAACTGGGAGTCTGTCCTGGGGGCTGGGGAGGGCTGGAAGGAGTTCTGAGTAATTCCAGCCCGACAGTGCCCGAAGGCTCCTTCACACGCCCTGGGCAGTGTTCCCCTGCCTGCGGAGCGGGCGTGTGTGTGCTGCCCGAGGCCTCGGGGGTCCCAGCCTGGGCTCCCAGCTCTGCTGCTGGCCTTCCAGGGTGGGTTGGCACCGAGGGGAGGGGAGGGGGCCGCTGGCTGTGCATCCTGTCAGGGATGATCCTGTGTGGGACAGGCGGGGGGTGTGAGGCACAAAGAGGTGCTTTATGCTGCCTGGCAGAGCCCAGGGCTGTGGTTTCTTACGTAAGGAGGGCGTTTTGTTTGGACTGCAGGGCTGCCTCAGCTCTGCCACTTCCCACTGCCTGTGCCTCCTTGCATCCATGGCCATTGAGAGCCTGTGGGCAGCTGGAGGAGAGCTGGCAGGGACTGGCATGTTGGGTGCTTGGTGGTGCTTGTGGGGAGAGCTCCCACCCCACCATCCAGTGCTCCCAAAGCCATGGATCTCCCATGCTGGGGGCCGTGTGGAGCTGGGCAAGCTGGTCTGAGCAAGGATGGTCCCCAGTGTCCCCATCTCTGTGTGGCGGCAATAACCACAGTTCATCACCCCTGGCTCACAGGGTGAGGCAGCCCTCGCAGATTCACTCCTCACATCACCCAGGAGCTGCTGGTGAGCAGTTTGTGAGCTCATCAGTGTTTTTATAGGGGGTGAGGTGGGGACAGGGGACATCAGGCAGTAGCTGCCACCACCAGCAGCTCTCCCCAGTCCCACATGGCTCTTTGCAGTCACGAGTGCACCCAGAGGGATCCAGAGATCCAGAAACCTGGAGGAATTCTCATCATGGGAATCCTGGTCTCTACAGCTGCAGGAATGGTACCTTCCAAGTCCTCAGAGCTGTATGGATCAGAGCATCTGCTGTTGCTGAGACTGGAGGGGCTGTCCAGGGCAGTTCCACTGCCTTAAAAGTGCCTGGGCACCTTCTGCCATTCATCCCATGGAGCAGATCTGCTCATGTCTTAGGACACCCCAGCTGTGCTGATTTTCTCTTTAGAGATTTCGCTCTTGTTTTACCTGTCCTGGTGCTTTTATGCTTATGAAGCACCAAGTTCCTGGTTTGTGACCAGGAAACTGAGTGGTGTCAGGCTTGGCAGCCCCTCACCCTTATGGTGCAGGGGCACAGCAGGTGCTGCCTTGGACTCTCCCTCAGGGACACCCACTGGTGTCTGTGACCTGTTCCAGGCAGGAGAAAGGTCCCCTGCTGCTGACTGGAAGCAACATGTGCAGGTTGGCTCCACAGAGGCTGCAGTGCAGCTGAGCTGTGTCACTGCAGGTGTGTGGCGGTGGTGATGGCATTGCTGTCCCTGGCTGTGGTGATGGCATTGCTGTCCCTGGAGCTGTGGTGATGGCATTGCTGTCCCTGGAGCCGTGGTGATGGCATTGCTGTCCCTGGAGCTGTGGTGATGGCATTGCTGTCCCTGGAGCCGTGGTGATGGCATTGCTGTCCCTGGAGCTGTGGTGATGGCATTGCTGTCCCTGGAGCTGTGGTGATGGCATTGCTGTCCCTGGCTGTGGTGATGGCATTGCTGTCCCTGGCTGTGGTGATGGCATTGCTGTCCCTGGAGCCGTGGTGATGGCATTGCTGTCCCTGGAGCTGTGGTGATGCCATTGCTGTCCCTGGCTGTAGTGATGGCATTGCTGTCCCTGGAGCTGTGGGGCTGAGCTGGGATGAGCCCAGGCTGTGGGGCACCAGCACTCGGAGCAGCTCCATCCCCAGGGCTGCCTGCTGCCTGCCAGCCTGGGCTGGCTCCCCTGCTGCCACACAGAAGCTGGTGTATTAATTTCCTAGAGCTTTTTGTGGTGATTAATTGAGACAGATGATTGAATGGGGAGAGAGGCCTGTGGGAGCACAAGTGTGGCAGGAGAACACTTTATCTGTCAGCAGCTGCTGGCTCGCCTCCTCTGCTGCAGGATAAAAGCTGACAAGAAAGCAGAGGCTCCACAGAGCATTCACCTTTGCCAGGGTAAATTCATGAATGAATTCACACAAAGAATGGCTGCAGCGTGGCCCTGTGAAGCCAGGCTTGCTGTCACCTGGGCTCTCCTCAGGGCCACCCCGGCCTGTGGCCACACACATGTTTAAGCTGTAGCTGTCAGCAGCAAGCCCAGGGCTGCAGGGAGGGATCCCAGCCCCAGCCCTAATTCAAACACTCCCCTCTGAAGATGTATTAAGAGAAACCAAACAGAAACATCAGAAACACAGGGCATAAAACCGACCCTCTGTGAAATCCTATGCTGACCTTTCTGGGGGAAATTAGGAATTTATGCTCCAGTTATGCCTGTTGAGGAAGCAGAGTGCTGCAGCCCCTCTCACAGAGTCTCCATCCAGGAGTAGGTGCCATGCAGAGCTGTCAGATAAAGGCTGGAGTGCCAAGGATGTGAGGGGCTGGGCTCCCTGACCCAGCAGGGGCAGCTCTCTGAATGTTCTTGGTGCCAGCAGTACCACCTGCCTCATGAGTTTGTTTTCCTTGCAGGTGGGAACAGCGGGAGCTGCCGAATGGAAGAGTCTACTATGTAGACCACAACAACAAGACCACGACGTGGGAGAGACCCCTTCCTCCAGGGTAAGGGGCTGGGGGCTCCAGGCCTTGGCTCAGTCACTGTCTTGGAGAGGTGTTCATGGCATCCTGGTGGGAGCTCTGCTGCATCCCAGCATCCTGTCAGGCTTCGTGTGCCCTTGCAGGACCTACTCAAGGAGTTACTCATCCTGTGTATTTCCTTTTGGTGGGTCCTGGTCATAAGAGCCCCTTTAGGTGTGAGAGCAGTGGTTGTGCTGGAGCTGGGCACGGAGCCCTCGTGTCGGAGGGTGTCAGGACCCGCGCGGCGTGAGCCCCACAGTGACAATTCCTTGGGTGCTTCCAGGTGGGAGAAGCGTGTGGATCCTCGGGGCAGGTACTACTACGTGGACCACAACACCCGCACCACCACGTGGCAGCGCCCCACGGCCGAGTACGTCCGGAACTACGAGCAGTGGCAGTCGCAGCGCAACCAGCTGCAAGGGGCCATGCAGCACTTCAGCCAGAGGTTCCTGTACCAGGTGAGAGCCAGGGTCTCACCGGGGCTGCCTGGGAGCCACGGGGCGGGGAAGGCACTTGCTGGGCTCTGTGGGGTCTGTGTGAGCTCAGAGCAGTGCCTGGATGGGAGCCTTGGGGGAGTGACGTGCTGCTTTTTATAAACCAGTTTGCATGGCCCTGAAGGGTGGTGGGAGGTGTCCTCAGCAGCCTGTCCCCAAGGTTTCTCCAGTGCCAATGTGGCTAGCTGCACATTCTGCTGTGGCTCCCATCAGACAAGCCTTGCTGCTGACCTGTGGGGCTGCAGAACCTGCTGTTGGAGCTGAGCGAGCCGTGGGAGCCTGGTGTGCAGGACAGGAGGCTCTGGGGCCTGAGCTCATCCCTCCCCAGGTCTCTGTTGGGCTGAGGACAGCGTGGCTGGATCCTGGAGCTGGAGGCCTGGGGTACAAGTGGAGAGGGCTGCAGGAGCCAGGGACCAGAGAGTGCAGGGAACGAGCTGGACTTGCCAGCATCCTCCTGCTTCATCTGCTGCTTTCCCCTGTTCCTGGTTCGGGCTGAGTATTTGCGTTTCCTTGCTCAGGGAATGGTCTCAGCCATTCTTTTCCTGAGCAGGGACCACACCTGTCCTGGCCATACCTTTGCCATGGATGTGGTGTGGTGTTAGTGACTGTGGGCTGCAGGGAGAGCAGTGCTTGGTACAGGGCCAGGCTGGAGCAGCTCTGCCTCCTGGAGCAGCGATCCGGCCCCACGCAGGGGTGAACCTGCACTTGTGCCAGAGGCAGGTGAACAGCTGTGGAGTGAAAGTGGGCAGTGTACAGGGACCAACTTCTCATTGACTTTTGCCTCCTCAGAGAAAGCCAGGGGTCCCAGCTGGCACTGGAGTGGGCTCCATCCAGGAGCTCAGCTGCTCTCGGGGAGGGGGTGAAGTGCAAAGTGCTGTCTGCGAGGGACACAACCAGGGCCACTCCCGGGGCTGCGGGAGCAGCTCAGCCCCCTCCTCCTCTGCCTGTCCCTCCCTGGATGTCTCTCCAACCCTTCCAAGCCTCACAGGCAGAGCTGGACCCCCAGTGCTGTGCTGGCCTTGCCTGCACCAGGGGCTCCCCTGGGAGGGCTCCCACCGTGCCCAGCGGGCTCTGGGCTGTCCCTCCTCCCTGCCAGCCCAGCCCTGGAGCTGCTCCAGGCCCTGTGACTCGCCCTGGCCACGCTCCGCTGAGGGAGGGGCTCGGGCTCCAAATTTAGCCTGATGAAACGATTGTACTTTTTGTTTCGAGTTCTGCTGCCAGCAGTGATGGCTCCTGCTCTGCCTCCTGCCCCACAGGGCCTTTCTGCTTGACTTGCTTCTGCCTCCAGCATCCCTCTGCCCTTGCTGGAGGGCACAGCAGTGGGGTGATGAGCAGTGGGGCAGAGCCTGGCAAAGGCATAGTTTGGGGGGCTCTGGTGAAGCCAGGGACTGTTCTCCTGGCAGATGCCCCAGTGCCACATCCTTTGCACAAAGGGTCTCTGGCACAGGGGCAGGTTGTTCCAGGGGCTGTGAGGAGCAGCAGGAGCTCTGCCCTGGTAGCTTTCATTAGCTGTTTTGAGGTGCCAGTGAGGTGGTGCCCCTGGACACCACTCGGGTGCCTGTGTGGGCAGCCTGTCCTGGCAGGGAGGGAGTGGACACTGCCCCAGTCTGAGCTGTGCTGGCCACTCCAGTCCTGGCACAGGGGTGGGTACAAGAGACAGAGCTCGGAGAGGGGCACAGACTGTGCCAGGCCATCCTCGGGGTGCTGGCTGCCACGAGCTGTACCCACTCAGGCTTTGGTGCCTTCCTGGGAGTGGGGCGCCCTGGCACCCCGAGGGCTGCAGGCAGGAGGGCTGCGGGTGCATTCCCTGTGCCTGGGTGACTCTGTTCCATCCCGGCACGGGAAGCTGGGACACAGCCCCCCTCCAGCAGATGGGTTTTTACCTTATGGGTAACGATGCGTTTCTCATTTAACCATTAGAAGCACTTCCAGCCCTCTCCTGCCCCGGACCCCGGGGACCCTCCATCCCCAGCGGGGCCGGGGCGGGGTGTGCAGCCCCGGGGCAGGACGGCGGCGGTGCCCGCAGAAAGGCGCTTTGTGCGGGCCGGGGGGCAGCCCCGGGGCCGGTGCCCGCAGAAAGGCGCTTTGTGAGGGCCGGGGGGCAGCCCCGGGGCCGGTGCCCGCAGAAAGGCGCTTTGTGCGGGCCGGGGGGCAGCCCCGGGGCCGGTGCCCGCAGAAAGGCGCTTTGTGCGGGCCGGGGGGCAGCCCCGGGGCCGGTGCCCGCAGAAAGGCGCTTTGTGCGGGCCGGGGGCAGCCCCGGGGCCGGTGCCCGCAGAAAGGCGCTTTGTGAGGGTCGGGGGCAGCCCCGGGGGCCGGTGCCCGCAGAAAGGCGCTTTGTGAGGGCCGGGGGCAGCCCCGGGGCCGGTGCCCGCAGAAAGGCGCTTTGTGAGGGCCGGGCGGGGGCTCGCAGGGCGCATCCCGCACCGGCCCGGCCCGCGGAGGAGGGGGCCGCCGGCCCGCCAGGAAGCGCGGGGCGTGGACAGCGCTTGTGGGAATGATTTCATTGGAAAGGCCTGCGATATTTTTTCCCCTCTTGTGTGTGGTTCTTGGAGGAGGCTGGAGGTGTATGTGCAGGGGACGCCGAGCAGCCGCGCACGTCCGGAGCCCTCCGGGCCGTCCCGCTGCCCTCGGCCGGCACAGCCCCTGCCCCGCTGCCCCTTGGCTGCCCAGCCCCTGCTTAGGCTGAGCTTCTGGGCTTTTTTTTTTTCCCAGTTTATTTTTTTATTTGCTTTTGCTTTTTTTTTGTTTCTTTTTTTAACCCCTCTTGAGTGTGCAAGTTTTTTTTTAGTTCCCTGGGAGCTGTGGGCCGAGGAGAGGCGAGTGGAAGCGGGGCTGGCCGGCTCACCTCTGCGCTCTGCTCCTCCAGCCATCCCGGCTCTGGGCTTTATTCCGTGTTTTTGCTCTCTCTAGTCCTCCGGAGCCCCGTCCGACAATGATCCTCTGGGGCCCCTTCCTCCCGGCTGGGGTAAGTACTGCACTGCCTCACCTGGCCCTGCACGGCCCCCAGGGGACACTCCTGCCACCCGCAGCAGGACCCTGCCCGTCCCAAGGGGTGCCAGCAGCTCCCTCGCTCCCGTGCCTGGCATTGCTGGGAAGGGTGAAGGGTGGCCATGGAGCCAGCACTCCTGTACTGGGCTGCACGTGGGACTGACTCTGCCTGTGACTCGCATGATCTCTTATGTGAAATTCAGCTTTTTTCCCCCTGCCTTTCCCTTTTCCTGGAGGAGTTCCCAGCCTCTCTCAGCTGCTGAATGCAGAAGTGCTTGTGATTGTTCTTTGGACTGAGGAAGATCCCCAACTTGGGGGTGGAAGTCCTTGCTTGTCCCTGGACCTCTCCTCTGATGAGCAGGGATCTGTTCTCTGCCGTGCTGCCTCCTGGGATGCTCTCCCTGGGTCTGGAGCAGGGCTGGGAGCTGGCAGGAGCAGAGCTGGTCATCCCCAGGTGGCCCAAGCATTGTGTGCTGGGACATTTTGAAAAGTCCCTGTGCCACCCCCAGGACAGAGAGAACCCCTCCATGGTGAGAGCATCCCTGGAGAGGGCAGGCTGGGATGCTTGTAGGTGCAGCTGGGCTGTGCTGAGCCAGGGAGAGCAGGAGAAGGGTTAAAATTGTGGGAGCTTGGAGCAGGACAGAGGGGCCAAGGCTGCTCAGGCAGTCTGCAGGGGCAGTGTCTTTATGAGGGTGGTGGTGGAGCCCTTGCTGGGTGTCCCCTCTCCATCAGCAAGGAGAAGGGACCCGTCCCCAGTGCCAGCGTGGCGGGCACAGCACCATGGGGTGGGGGATCCCAGGATGGATGGGATCCCTGGGATGGATGCAGTCCTGGCTATCATCTGGGGGCTGCTGCCCACAGTCCAGGAGTGAGATGGAGCAAGGGGCTGGCACTGTCCAGAAGGGCACAGGGAGGTGACAAGGTGTCCCTGCCTGCATGGTGCAGGGCTGAGCATGGGGGAGTGACGCAGCACATGGAGGAGGAGGAGGTGTGGGGCACACACAGTGCTGGGGAGGCAGGGGGTGTGTGCAGGGGTGGCTGGGTGTGTGCTGGAGCTGTTTTGTGCATGTGTGCACACAGGGAGGGTGTGTGTGTTCACACACGTGTGCACTGGAGCAAGGCCATGCAGGCAGTTTGGGAAAGCACCTGTGGATCCGTGTGGAGGGGCACTGCTATGTGTCCCAGGAGGGTGTGTGGCTGAGCACACCCCCTGTGCTGGCCTGGCAGGTCAGTGGCAGTGCTGGCCTCTGCCCTGGCACCTCCTGCACGCTCGCACTGCCGGGCTGAGGCAGCTCAGGCACGCAGAAAGAGTGTGGGGTTTACCCTGCCTTTTCCAAATGAGCCAGGGAGGTGGAATGGGGGAGCTGACAAATTTCCTGTGAGCTGGGAAGGGGAGGGCTGTTCTCAGGACTCCAGCTAACGCTTTCTATCCCTTTTCTCCTAGAGAAGAGACAGGACAATGGGCGAGTGTATTACGTGAACCACAACACCCGGACCACGCAGTGGGAAGACCCTCGCACGCAGGGGTAGGTGGCCGTGGGGGGAGCAGGGTTTGGGAAGGTGCAGTTCTCCAGGGACTGGCCTGCACTGAGGCCATGTGTCCCACAGAGGGAGGGGGAAGCTCTGACAGAGCCGTGGCCATGGCCGGAGTGCTGCCCAGGCAGGACTCCTCTCCGGGGTGTGGACAGTCACTCTCCAGTCCCATGAATCCTTCCTTGTGCCTGGCACAGAGCTGTAGTTGAGGGGGCCCCCAAAGGGCCTGTCTGGTGAGCCCTCCCTTGCCAGCAGGATGATCCAGGAGCCGCCGCTGCCGCCGGGCTGGGAGATGAAGTACACGAACGAGAGCGTGCGGTACTTCGTGGACCACAACACCCGCACCACCACCTTCAAGGACCCGCGCCCGGGCTTCGAGTCTGGGTAAGCCCTGAGCAGCACATCTGGGGGCTCCTGTGGGCTCTGACCGAGGAGAGCTGTGCCCCAGTGACCCTCATCCCACCTGGCTCCTGGCGGGGGCTGCTCAGGACAGGCACAGGGTGTGACCGAGGCGCTGCTGCTTTGGCAGGAGCAAGCACGGCGGCTCCCCGGGTGCCTACGACCGGAGCTTTCGCTGGAAGTACCACCAGTTCCGCTTCCTCTGCCATGTGAGTAGAGCTGCTGTGGGCAGCTGTGTGGGTGCCCTGAGCCCTGTGGGCAGGTGTGGGTGAGGAGAACCATGCCAGCCTCACACAGCCCTGTGCCTTTGCCCCGCCTGCAGTCAAACGCGCTGCCCAGCCATGTGAAGATCAGTGTGTCTCGGCAGACGCTCTTCGAGGACTCCTTCCAGCAGGTAGGGAGGTGCTGGGGCAGTGCAGCTGGCCTGCAGGAGTGCAGCTGGCCCCGGCCATGGTGACACTGCCCTGCTTGTCCCCAGATCATGAACATGAAGCCGTACGACCTGCGGCGCCGGCTGTACATCATCATGCGCGGGGAGGAGGGCCTGGATTACGGTGGCATTGCCAGGTGAGCGTGGCCTGCTGGGCCACAGGGCCGTGCCCTGCCTGTGCCCTGTGTCCTGTGGGCAACACATGGAAGAGGCAGCGGCACTCGGGCAGAGGAGTCCAGGGGCATTCAAATGGGCAACTGGCTTTTAGGAGTGGTGGAACACCCTGAAAGCATCATCCCAGCTGTCCCTGGCAGTGAGAGCACAGGGGACCCAGCTGGGGCTCCCCTGCTGTCCTCAGTTGAGGGGGCAATGGGCTGAGTGGCCTCGTCTCTCTGCAGCAAACAGGCCCTGGTGTTCCCAGACAGTCAGTGTGTGCCAGGGCAGACAGGGTGTGATGTGGTTGCTGCAGCCCTGCTGCTGGGATGATGCTACCACAGGGCATGGACTGTGCCTTGGCTGGAGCGGGTCCAGTGTCCCTGGGAGCCCCCTCTGGCTCAGCTGGGACATCTCCATGGAGCTCTGTTGCCGTGTCCCTGCCCGCTGCCACCCCATGCTCGCCTGCTTCCCCTCATGGGGCTGCTACCCCGGCTCCTGCTCCACCTCTCTCCGTGTCCTGCCAGTGGTTTTACCCTATGGTAGGTTACGTCATGCTGTTCTACCACAGGGTAGAACCACGGACAGGATGCCGGGGCTGCCTCCACGTCTGAGGATTCCTGTCTGCCTGCACGGCCGGGGGAGCAAAGCCAGGATGGTGCTGGCCCGAGCTTGGCGTGGGGCTCCCGGGGCAGTGCGTGCAGAGGGACTGGGTGCACTCAGGGTGTGTGGGTGTGTGTGTGTGTGTGTGTGTGGGACAGCCCAGCTGGGACTGTGTGTGGCACTTGCTGAGGTTCCCAATGCTCTGAGTGGGGCCTGCAGCAAGCTGGCATCTCCAGAAACACTTCACAAACCCCATACAGCACCCTGGGGAGGGGAACAGCCTCACCCAGTCACACCAGTGCCCAACACCTGCCTGGGGTGGGCACCCGCTGGTGCAGGGACACGCGCTGTGCCCTCCCTGAGCTGCTTGTCACCGCGTTCCCTTGTCTCCTTCCAGGGAGTGGTTCTTCCTCCTGTCCCATGAGGTGCTCAACCCCATGTACTGCCTCTTTGAGTATGCAGGCAAGAACAACTACTGCCTGCAGATCAACCCTGCCTCCTCCATCAACCCCGACCACCTCACCTACTTCCGCTTCATCGGCCGCTTCATCGCCATGGTGAGAGCTGGGGGTGGCACCAGGGGTTTGTGTCCCCCTGCAGAGCAGGGGACAGGGTGGTCAGCAGGGCAAGGGGCAGCTCCGTGTGCCACAGCTGTGCTGGGCTCTGCACTGCTGCCCTCCCTGAGCCCCTTCTTGCCTACGTGTGGGTCAGGGGGAGATGGGCCTTTAAGGGGGTGCGGTGGGGTGATGCATTTTAAATCCACAGAATGGCTGTGGGGCCAGAGGAGACCTGGTTTCCCAGGATTGTGGCGGGGATGGATGGCTCCAGGTCTTTGGCTGTCACCCCAGGTGCTGTCGGGTCTGCAGCTCCAGGGACTATTTTTAGTCCCAGCAGTGTGAGATTTTCCAGCTGCCCAGGCTCCGGAGCAGCTCCTCCCGTTTGTGTGGGATTGCTCAAGGCCAGTGTGCCCCGGGCTGGCAGGGGGGCTGCTGGGCTCCCCCAGCCCGGGCAGGGTCCCTGGCCCGCAGCCCCACGGGGTGTGCGCGGGGGCGGCGCCGGCCCCGCTGTCCTGCCCTGCCCTGCCCCGCCTCGCAGGATACCAATAAAACCCCAGACTATTACTCACCGCTGAGCCGTTCTAGACAAGCGTCTGCATTATTTTTGGCTGCCTTTGCCTCGGGGCTCCTGGAAGCCAGGGATTCAGGGAAGCCACAGCACAGCTCTGTTTAAACTCTGTTTAAACAAGTGCTCTTAATAGAGCTGTGAGGGGAGAGGGAGATGCAGTGGAATTTGCCGTGGGGAGGGAGAGGGGCTGCAGCCCACCCGGCCTGGGAAGTGCTGTTGGGGCAGCCCACCCTTCCCCTCCATGTGTGCCAGCCAGGAGCAAGTGCCATAGCTCAGGAACCCCTGAATGAGTCCCTTCTGCCCCGTGGCTGCCCCGGGCTGGAGCACTGTCTTGCCCCAGGCTGTGTCCCAGGGTTCTCTGTGACCTGGTGTCCCCTCCCTGGCCCAGGCTCTGTACCACGGGAAGTTCATCGATACCGGCTTCACGCTGCCCTTCTACAAACGGATGCTGAACAAGCGCCCGACGCTGAAGGACCTGGAGTCCATCGACCCCGAGTTCTACAACTCCATCGTCTGGACCAAGTGAGTGCCCTGCCCTCCCTCCTGCAGAGCTCTCCCCACAGCCCCTCACTGCTGCTGGGTGCCTCCAGCAGGAATCTCATCCCGGTGTCCCCCCAGGGAGAACAGCCTGGAGGAGTGCGGCCTGGAGCTGTACTTCATCCAGGACATGGAGATCCTGGGCAAGGTGACCACCCACGAGCTGAAGGAGGGTGGTGAGAGCATCCGTGTGACGGAGGAGAACAAGGAGGAGTACATCATGTGAGTGGCTGTCTCAAGGGTCCTGTCAGGCACCCGCCCCCAGTGGCTGCAGGGGTGGGACCGTGGGGCTTGGGACGTGGCCGCTTCCCTGGGCTACGTGGCCTGTGACAAGCCTGGGCTGGCGCGGCTGGCCAAGCTCTGCTGCGGTCTGGATTGCTGAGGGCTGGGCAGTTGCCAGTACTTTCAGGAAAAAGGAGAGGGGAGAGAGGCTGAGGCTGCTTTCCCATCCATGGCTGTTCCCCCTGCCTGCCTGGGGGCTGCCAGGGCCAGCTCAGCTCCAGCCAGGGGATGTGGTTTGCACCCCTGGAGCTCCTAAGGCCGCTCTTGGGGCTGAATGCTGCTCACAGGTTTGGGGGCAGAGACAGAACCCCAGCAGTGGGAATTGAGGGGAGCCCTGGTGCTTTGAGGGAGCCCCTCTCCCATTCCCCACACTCCCGGGGCCCTCCCTGCTGGTGGGAGGGACCCTGGGCTTTCCCTGGACCAGGCCAGCGGTGCTGGCTCTGTGCCGACCCCTCTGCCTCCCCAGGCTGCTGACAGACTGGAGGTTCACTCGGGGCGTGGAGGAGCAGACCAAGGCGTTCCTGGACGGCTTCAACGAGGTGGTGCCGCTGGAGTGGCTGCGCTACTTCGACGAGAAGGAGCTGGAGGTCAGCTGGCACCTGGGGTGGGGGTGTGGATGGGAAGTGGCACGTGGTGACCCTGCTCATGCTCTGTGCCCATTGGCTGATGACAGCCTCGGGTGCTGGGTCTGGGGGTGGCTCGTTGGGTCCATTGGGAAGAGAACATCCCGTTGGATGGGAGGAATTTGCGCCAGACACCTCAGTGCTGGCACCTGGGCCAGGTGAAGGCTGGCACCAGAGGGCTGGTGCTCAGGGCTCTGTCTGTCCCCTGCTGAGTGTCCCCTGTCCCCAGCTGATGCTGTGCGGGATGCAGGAGATCGACATGAACGACTGGCAGAAAAATACCATCTACAGGCACTACACCAAGAACAGCAAACAGATCCAGTGGTTCTGGCAGGTCAGTCTGAGCCCAGCTGAGAGCGTGGGGTGCCCTGGCAGGAGCCATCCTGCAGGATGGGACCAGGACCCCGCTCAGCTCTGCGTTCCTGCTGCAGGTGGTTAAGGAGATGGACAACGAGAAGAGGATCCGGCTGCTGCAGTTCGTGACGGGGACCTGCCGCCTGCCCGTCGGGGGCTTTGCTGAGCTCATCGGTGTGTCCTGGGGGTGGCACCTTCCTGTCCCTGTCCCTGTCCCCACACAGGGCTCACAGCAGCACAGAGCAGCTGGGAGGTCTGAGCACAGTGCTCTGGTGTTATGCCATTTCCACACATGTTCTTTGGCTGTGACCAAAGGGTCCCACCAGGGTTAACTATGTTGGGCTGGTTTGTGATCTCAGTCTAAATGAGATTGGATTTCTGATTCAATTTTCATTCTTGTGCGACAAAGCCTCTTTTTCAGAAAACCACAGTGTGGTTCCACTCTAATTTACTGCTTTTTGGGGCCTATACCAGCCTTTCCCTGACTTTCCTGGCATCCGTGTTAAGCCAACCAGCTTGCTTAACCCACTCAGTTGTTCTTGCTGGCATATTAGCTTTTTCCACCCCCTGGAATCTCTCCAGCATTCCCACTGTGTTAAAAAGCCACCTCAGTGACTCAGACTTGCTGTGCCAGGTCCTTTAAAACTCTTGGATGGACTCGCACAATCCTCAGGGTTTACAGATCAATGAGTTTTAGCACTTGGTATGGAACCATTGTGTTCAGAGGTGGTGCTCTTGCCCCTCTGTGCTGCTTTTTGCTTTCTCCTCTGTTTTTTGAACATCCTCTCTGCAAACAGGCGGGGATTGCTGCCAGGGATTTATGCCCTGTGTGACCCGGGGATTGTCGGGCCATGATGGTGGATCTCAGTGTGTGGGAGGGGTTTCTTTTTCAGCTCCTGGTCGTGTAAAGAGCTTTGCTGTGCTCTTCATTAACAGGCAGCAATGGGCCCCAGAAATTCTGCATCGATAAAGTTGGCAAAGAGACGTGGCTGCCACGGAGTCACACGTGGTAAGTGACTGCCCCTGGGCCTGGTGGGAGTGTGGGGACAGGGGGAACTCTGCGGGGCTGCACGGGGCTCCATCCCATGGGCTGGCACTGCTGCTCCTGGCCCGGCCCAGCCTCGGCTCTCTCCCCAGCTTCAACCGCCTGGATCTCCCTCCCTACAAGAGCTATGAACAGCTGAAGGAGAAGCTGCTTTACGCCATCGAGGAGACGGAAGGGTTTGGCCAGGAGTGATGGAGCTGTGGGGCGTTCCCGGAGCGCTGCCGGCCGGGGCCCAGGGCCCAGCCCTCCCCGGGATGTGCACGGGCCCCTGTGGACAATGTGGCTTCTGCTCCTGGGCGAGCTCTGCACTGACACGGCCCCGGGGGAACGGGGCTGTGTTTCCCTAAGGAAATCCGAGGTGTGATGGAGAGGAGGACACGAGGGCTTGGCTTGCGAGGGCTGGCGCAGAGGGGCTGGGGGGCAGCACAGGGGGCACCGGCGCTCCCCAGCCCTCTCCACAGACACAGTTAGGTGTTTGGTAGAGGCTCTTCTTCCCCCTCTTGTTTTCTGCCTTTTCATGGCATTTTGGTAGTGGCAGGTGAGGGGGAAAATGGCTCTCACATTTACTTCTGGGCCCCATCCTGCAGCCAGTGCATTCAGCAACAGTGACAGGGGCCCCCAAGACGATGCTTCTGAGGGGCTCTTGTGCACCATCTGAGTGCCAGGACAGCCCCTTGCCAGGCCAGATCCGCAGCCACTGGAGCCAGAGCCTGGCTGAGCGTGTCCCTGGCGTGTCCCCACATGCAGCCCCTGGCCCCTGGGCAGTTGTATTTAAATGATGTGGTTTCTGCTCGGAGCTGGTGCTCCACAGTGGTCCCGGGGGCTCCGGGCACTGCCGGCCTTCGCTCGGATCCTGGGTTCTGCCCACACTCCTGTGTTCCCTCTGCAGTGAGGAGGGCAGGGTCACCTGGCTGTCCCTTCTGTCCCTCCCCGTGTGTGCGGGTGACAGACCCAGCGTGTCTGTGTCCCTGTGTCCGGGGGCCGTGGGGACGGGCCCCTGCAAGGGCTCCGGGCTGGGAACGGCCGGTTCCGCACGGCCCCGCGCGGCTTCGTGTGCAATAAACGACAAAGCAGCTGCCGAGGTGTGCCTGTGTGCTGGCTCCCCCTGCGCGTGTCCTGGTCACTGTGTGTCTCCCAGCGTGGGGTCAATGCAGGGCTGGGGCTCCAGGGCCATAATGGCATCTGGAGCTCAGCACTGGGATCACAAATCCCATGGATTTTGTCCCTGCTTGGTCTGTGTCAGCAGTGATGGCCTCCCCAGGGCTGCCCCAGGCTCACAGCCTCCCGCAGCCCCTAGAGCTGGCCAGGGAGGCACAGAGGTGTGACAGCAGCGACAACATCCCAGCTGTGCCACACCGCGAGGGGCTGGGGCACAGAGCCGGTTAAACACGGGGATGGCTGTGGTGCACAAAATTGGCTGATGGCAAAGGATTAGCCCTGAACATGGGAATATGCTCAGTGAGAGCAGAGTGTGTGAGCTGAGACCTCAACACCCCCAAAGACACACTGGGGGCAGAAGTGCTGTATAACAGCATAATCAAAAGCCTCCACATGGCTCCCCCCAACCCTGCCTGGGTGAGGAGGAGCAGAGTGCTAAGCACATCATACAAGACCCCAGCACCAAGGATTTAGTTTACAAGAATTTTAATTTACAAATAAAAAAGCTACACCTTTTATTTCTTCTCCTTTTTCTCCTCTTTCTTGCCATCACTCTTCTCCTTGTCCTTCTCCTTCTCATCTTTCCTCTCCTTTTTACTTTCTTCTTTTTCCTGTCCTTCCTTCTTCTCCGCATCCCTGTTGGCAATCTTGTTGTTGATGAGGTTGTGCAGGGCCACAACGGAGCGGATGAGCGAGGCCAGGTACACCACCACCATCTGGTCGTTGGTCTTCAGGTAAAAGGCCTTGACAAACTCCTGCAGGTTCACGTCTGGGAGCAGGTTGAAGACGTCCTGGAGGTGGTAGATGATCTGGTGGTTGATGGGGAGTTTGCCCAGGGCTACTTTCTCTAGGTAGCTCCTGATGTCCAGAAGCTTGGAGTTCAGTCCCTTCAAGCCATGGACCTGGTTTGTGATCCGCTGGGACAGCGTGCCCACCGTGGTGTCCTTGATGTCCCTGCAACCCAGAGAGAATCGGGATTAGAAGCTCAGCCCTTGTGCCTTTCCAGCCGTGTGAGCAGGGCTGATGGCAGCCAGGCTCCCAGGGTTCATGCCACGTGTCTGAGGTGCAGGGCCCAGGACAGCTGTCCCCTCACCTCAGCAGGTGCTCCACACCCACTTCCTCGGCCTCCTCAGCACCAATCTCGCTCGTCACGTGCTCAAAGGTCTTGGAGGTCGGGGTGCCGTCCTACAGGGACACACAAAAGGGGCATTTCAGCCAGGGGATGAGGAAACCAGAAAAGCAGCCCTACACAGGCCACAAGGATCTGAGAGGAACAGCTCGAACTGGGATGTCCTTGATTTAATCAGTGTCACTGACTGCCCCAGCAATCTCTCCTGCTCTGGCTAACTTCCCATTTCTGCATTTTGCTGGTCTGTGCCTGGGGGGGGAGCAATTGAAATTCTAAATATCACAATTATTTCTCTCTTTCTTGATCCAACCTCATTGCATTCTGGGAGAGCAGCTCCTACTCTGCAGTGAAGGCCTCAGAAAGGCAAAAAGATCCAATATTTTATACGCATCCAGAATAATTTAAATGCCACAACTGCAGTGAGTCACTGCTGGGTGCTGTTTGTCTGCGTGGGGCTCAGTGAAGAGTAAGCTGCTCAGGGCAGGCCCACAATGACTGGGCACACCTGGGAGCACCTGCAGCCAGTGCCACCCATGAGTGGCAGCCTCCCAGAGCTCCCAGCTGTCACTGTGACACTTCACTCAGTGAACACTCACATCATGGACCTCCTCCACGGAGATGTAGGCTTCTGTGGGCAGCCCCAGGTCCTTTGGCTTCACATCAATGATCACCAGCACCTCGGGGAGAAAGAAAATGTGCAGAGAACTCGATTTCAGTCAAGGAGTAGGAAAAAAATACCCAAGGCAGCTCTTCCCTCCTCAGCACCAGCACAAGGCTGCTCAGAGGCGTAACCTCAGGCACTGAGAAAATGATTCAAAAAACTCCTGATCCCAGTTCCTCAATGACTTTACAGCTGTGTCACCGGCAACAAAGGTGGGGGACAGGGTTTCCCAGATGCCCCTTTTAGGGAAAGAGAGGCAAGAACAACCCCCCAGGCCAAAGGTGGCACCACTTACAGAGTTGGGGCAGTATCTCTTCATCAACTCGTTGATGGCGATGTCGTTCTTGTGCAGCTTCGGGCCCGTGTGGTACCACCCCACGATTCTTTCTCTGGCTGAGCAAAAGCAGAAAGGATTTGGAATCAGAACTGAGGGAGGCCCCAGGAGAGAGGCCTGGGCAGAGACTGGGTGGGCTGATGGAGGGTGAGAGTCTGATCTGTGTGGAGGAGAGGGAAGGGGATTACAAGGCCATGGCTTGAGCAGTGACCGCACTCACTCATCACTGTCACTGACCCACAGCTTTTCTCCAGGTAATTAACAGCTTCTGTTAATTGTGTGGCTCTCAGGGTCTGATAGCCTGCACATCTGACATCTCGAGATGCAAGTCCCATCCCTGAAGTGTTCAGAACCGTGTGGATGTGGGACACAGTTAGTGGAGAACACGGTGCTGGCTGATGGTTGGACTTGATGATCTTATAGGTATTTCCCAACCTTAAGGATTCTGTGATTAATAGGAACTTCCTTTTCCACAGCCCTGAAAGTTTTTGGGAGCGTATCCCTGACTGTCAGAAGATCTCAACTCACCATTGACCTTCTTAAACATTCCATACATGTTCTCCAGATAGTCATGGTCCAGGAACCACACTGTATCATCCTTGTCATCCTCATCAAAGGGTACTGGGAGTAAAACAAAACACCAGCGTTTAAGAATCCAACTTCCTGAATTAAATGTTTATTGAAATGCTCTGGATCTGGGTATTTTTGGCTGCTAAAGGAGAGTGAGGTTTACTTAGGGGGGTTGACAGCAGTTTGCATTTGTTGTTGGGTATGAGGTGATTTGTACATGGATGGATCAAGGGGTTTCTTCAAAACCCCCAACACAATCCATCCACTAAATCATTCAGTGGCTTTGGAGCAGGGCAGGACACCCGAACTCACCTGCAAAACTGTTGGACACATCCAGGATCTTCTTCTGCCAGGAGCCCAGCAGCACTCCAACCACTCGCTTCTGATTTCCCACTTTTCCTATTCTAAAAGGAAAAACGACTGTCAGTCCCTGCCACAAACGGGGACGAGGGAGAAGGGACCCCCACCCCGTGTGGGAGGTGACGCAGCGGGGGTGGAAGAGGAGGGTTATGATTGTGCTATCACTGCTTGTGTTTACAGCCACAAAAGGGCGTTCCGCTGCCCTCGGAACCAAAGCCTGTCCCCAGGGACGGACCGATGTCACTCACGGGGGACGCGACCCCGACACCGCCTGCGAGCAGCGGGCAGCGACCGACCCCAGCGTCACCCACCGCGGGCTCGGCCGCCTCCGGGGATCCAGGGCTTTCCTTTTGGCCCTAAAAGCGCTCGGCATCGGCGGCAGGGAGCGGGACTAGGCCCCAATCACCCGGGGTGCCGGAGGGACCGGGTCCCCTCCCGGCCCCGGGACCTTCCCGCTCCGCCGGGTCCCCTCCCGGCCCCGGGCTCCTCCAGGGCCCCGCTCCCGGCCCGGCCCCGCTCCCGGCCCGGCCGTGACTCAGCGCCGCGGCGCCACTCCCGCCCGGCCGCACCTGTTGAAGTGATCGACGACGCTGAGCAGCACCAGCGGGTGCACGACCACCCTGTCCACGGCCAGTTCCGGCATGGCGCCCGCCCGGCCCGGCCTGGCCCGGCCCCGCTCGCTCCGACCGCCCGCGCCCGCACCAGGCCCGACCGGCGCCGCGCCTCAGCCCGCCCCGAGCCCGGCGTGCAGCGCGCGGGGCGGGACCGCGCCGGCGGGGCGGGGCCGCGGCCATTTTGGGAAGGTGCGCTCGCCATGCTCGGAGGGGATTGGCCACGGCGGGACGCGGCAGCCGCCATCCTGAGGAGGTAACACCGCCACAGTGTCACGGTGCCGCCGCCATCTTGGGAGGGTGTCGCCGCCATCTTGGGCTGCGGCGTTGCTCCGCCCTGAGGCGGGGACAGGGCGGGGAGGGGGCGGCCCTCAGCGGCGGGCCCGCCCCTTCCCCTCCGTTTTCCCCCCTTTCCCTTTCTTTTCCCCGCTTTTCTTTTTCTTTCCCCCCCTTTTCTCTTTATTCCCCCCCTTTTCCCCCTTTCCCCACCTTCTTTCCTTTTCCCCCTCCCCTTTCCCACCTTTCTTTCTTACCTCACCTCTTCCCCCTTTATTTCATTTCATCCTCCCCTTTTCCCCTCTTTTTCACCCCCTTCCTCTCTTTTTCACTCCTCTCTGCTCTTTCTCCCCCCCCCACTTTTTGAACTCCTCTTTTCCTCGCTTTTTTAAACCCCTCTTCCCCCTCCTCAGGGGCAGCAGCTGGCACTTTGTCTTTAACTCTTTATTTCTAGCAAAAAAAAAAAAAAAAAGAAAAAAAGAAAAAAAAAAAAAAGTATTACCCGAGGCAGTTACTTCAGAGTCTACACGGAGGAGTTACTCACATGAAAAATATCAAAGTTGCTGAGGGTGATCTCACAGTTTTTAAAGCACTATTATATCCCCTTGTTTTTTTCACTGTTCCCACATGGTTTTTGTATATTTCTGTACATAGTGGTAATATTTTGGTATTTCAAAATACCAAATGGTATTTTGGGTGCAATTGAAGGTTTTGTGCTGCTATTCAGCATCATAAAACTTCAGAGATTTTGGCAAAAACAATAATTTACAAACCCTGCAGAGTCTGAGACCTCTTGTGGAGTTTTCAGTTGTTACATCCTTTAGTGTTGCTACTAAAAAAAAAAAAAAAAAAAGAAAGAAAAGAGTCTCTAGTGGAGTTTTCTGAGTTTTTTTCCCGGCAGAGGGAGATATCTGACCGTGGAATTCGAACACAGCCGGGGTTCTTGTCACTTGTTTTATCAATATACATATAAAACTCAATGTTCAAATTAACTAGTTCAATAAGTAATTTAGCTCATTGATTTTCAGGCATATCCTAAGTGCCATTACAAGCTACGGATATTTTAAATGCCATTACCTAATAGAAGGAATGTTTTAAGCACCTTTTATTGATTTTATTACTGCTTTATTTTGCTGTCTTGGTTTAAAAATCATTTTAACCACTCTGTCATCGAGAAGAAATATATCGTTGGTGAAATACAGTCAATTTCCTAAAAACCTTTGACATCGTTAAATAAGGAATTAGAGTTGTTAAATCATGTCGGGCAGTGCCGGGGGACAGCGAGGAGATGGACGGGGGCAGAGGGCCAGGGGCTGTCCAGGAGCCCCAGAGCAGCCCCAAACCCCCCGAGGGGCCGGAGCAGCGCCGAGCGCCGTGCAGGCACACCTGGGGCATTGTAATGACCCGCCGTGGCTTTTTACTGAATTACTCTGGACCTTGGCCCGTTTTAGGCTGGATTCTCTGGATTCTCTGCGAGTTTGGGGTGTTGATGCTGCGCACACAGGGGTACACGGAGCCGGCTCCCAGGGATTGCAGCTCCTTCCCTTCCCTTCCCTTCCCTTCCCTTCCCTTCCCTTCCCTTCCCTTCCCTTCCCTTCCCTTCCCTTCCCTTCCCTTCCCTTCCCTTCCCTTCCCTTCCCTTCCCTTCCCTTCCCTTCCCTCCCCTCCCCTCCCCAGCTCCCTGGGGTTGATGTTATCCGGGTTACGGAGCTGCTCAGAGGTGCTGGAGCCGTGCAGTGGCAAACGCCCTCCCTGAGAGGGGCTCCTTCCTGAGCTGGGACTGCCCCTGAGCACCAGCGCTGCCACCTCACCGGCAGTGGGGATCCAGGGAGGAGGGCACCTGCTCTTTAACATGGAACAAGTGATTCCTGCAGAACTTGCTGGGCTTTTATTCTCTTGAGAAAACTCCAATCGAACCCAGACACAACCCCCAAAAGTTACACCCAGCTGTTCTCAGAGGTTTAAGAATGGTTTCCGGTTTGGGAAATAAGGGTAAACCATCTTAAAGTAGTTTAAAAGTGAAAGTACTGATTGTAAATGTTAAAGCAGCTCTGGCTGCCTCGGTGAGCTGCAGGGGAGTGGGCACAGGAATGCCCATGGAAGGGGAGGGGGCTGTGCTGGGGCTGTGCCCAGATCGGGGGTCCTGGGGGGAATGTGATGAACCTGGAACTTCCCTCCCAATCCACGCGTGCCCTGATTCTCCTCCTTTTGCCCCAGCTCTCCTCCTTTGGCCTGGTTTGGGGCTGTGCCCTGGCCCCAGGTGCCAGGTTGCTCTTTCTGGTGGCACAGGGGCCACTCCTTTGCAGATGTTCTTCCAGAGGTGAGAGGTAGAAAAGGGAAGGGTCCATGCAGCTGGGAAAGATTGACACCTGATACTCTGGATCCTAATCCTAAAGGACTCTTACTGATGTGCTCCTTTAATACTGCTTGGGTTTGTTTTTAGGGAAAATCCTTTACTTTCCCTACACTTACAGACCATGCCCACTAGCGTGAGTTTTCCTGGAGGTACCTCCTCAAATGTGTTTTATCCGTCAGGAGAGGCTGGACTTCCTCCAGACCTGTTGATAGTCTGTCACATAATACCTTTGTGCTCCCAGTTTGAACAGGAAATACATTTATTTCCCTATAAATACATTTAGCTTTGTCCAAATAACTGTAGTTTCCTGTTAAGATTTCCTCAGCCAGGGTATGCCATAAACTGGTTTAGAGGGAATGATGCTGCCTGGAACTGAGCAAGGATAACACAAGACATGGGAGCAGAACAGAAAGCCACCACCACATGAATTGTGATTTATTTTGGTTGAAGTGTAATTCAGTGATGTGCTGACACTGTCTATCAGTGCATGATGGCCTGAGCCAAGCTGCATTTTGCTTCTCAGCACCTCCAAACAGCCATTTCCCCCCCTCAAATATCTGTTCCAGAATGTCCTCTCTAAAACAAACAATTAAATCTCTAATTATAAACCAGTCTATCCACTTTCTGATGTGAACTTTAAATATTTGTGCTGTAGTAATTTATTTCTCTGTATCCCTATAAGGTGCTTGACCAAAGCTGTGTGTGTATAAATATATATAAAAAAAAAAATATATATATATATCTAGAAGTCATTACTGACCACATCTGTGAATGTTGTTGCAGTTGCTGCCAAGGGATTTAAACCCTTTTGTTGCCACCTGGGGGGTAGCAGGTGACTCAGATAATCCTGCCCTCTCTCAAAGAGTGGAATTATGACCGATAACTGTGGACATCAAACCCTCACTTTCTTTAGTTAAAAAACAGGAGAATTGTCAACATGTCATATCACACCATGGATGATATTTAATGTTTTATATTCTATGCCTCTGATTTTGTTGCCCTGTCCAGACATCACAGGATATAGAAACATCAGAAATACAGGGTTTTAATAACTAAGTCCTGACTCTAATTTTTATTTTAATACAGACCGTTTTCCTGGTCTGTATTAAAATACAGACCAGGAAATAAACGGTCTAACTTTGCTACAAAATTATTTTAAAAAAATAATAGTGGAAACAAACAGTTAAAAAAAGCAAGCACAACAGGTTCTAGTCATACTTATTTTTCCACACCTTGAGGACTAGCAAATTCTTTAATATGAGATTTTATTTGTACAAAGCAAAACTTCAAACCCACTCCAAAGCTTTCTTATTAAGTGCTGTCAGTGCGGTGATTTACAGGGGCAATAAAGATCTGGAGGGGGCACATTCATCACGGGGTTCAGCGCACCAGGAGCCATTTTCTCCAGCGCTAAAGCCAAGTGATAAAATGAATTCTTTTGTTCTATAACCAAGACACATTCCCTGGTTGGTTTTTTTTTTTTTTTTTTAAATGTGTGTTGGACTCCTTGGTTTGTAGCTTTGGCCGTGTTCCTGTTATGCATTTATAAATAATGAAAAATTGCTCACATGCAGATGTGATGATGCATCTGGCAAAGCCACTGCTAGAAACACAGGAACTTACTTTCTACTTTCTCCTATTTGCTAACTTTTCCCCATTGTTAATTCTTGTATGAAATTTTAACAGCCTTTTTTAAACTACAGGGTTTGGGGGGAGTTTTGTTTGGTGTGTTCTTTTTTTTTTTATTTATTTTGAGTGGTTCTATACCTCTCTGCAAAGCCCAGAGAATTCTGGTTAGGAAGTAATAAAAGTATTCAAAATGAAGAGCGCTGCTCACGGGGTGCAGTGAGATTTGGAAAGCTTCACTTGCTTCCTGCGCTTCTAAACCTGCGCTTTGGCGACTCCTGGGATGCTGCTCCTCAACAGCAGGGGAGAGAAAAGTTGGGCTTCTGGTCCCGAGGGAAATGCTGCAGCTCGTGTGGGTACTGCCCAGCCCCGATGGGGAGAGGAGCTGATGGGGACAATCTCTGCCAGTCCCCGACGCGCCCAGAACCTGCCTGTGCAGGGAGCGTTAAAAAGGGAATTCTGGTTTTTCCGCAAAAATGGAAAATGCCGCCACCTGCGGGCTCTGCACGGAAGGTCTGGGAGCCCCGACACTGCCAGCATCTGGGAGGGCTGCACCGGCACCTTTGGGGCAGAAAGCGGGAGAACCAAGTTGCAAAAAATACTATAAAGTTCAAATTTGAGCATTTTTAATTGTGAGTGTAAACCTGCGTGAAGCTGCTGCCAGTGCTGTGCTGTGGGTTGGGCTGGAGCCAGAGCCTGAGGAAGAGGAGGCTGGGGAAGCTCCGGTGTTGAGGCAGATTGGGATTGGAGCTGGGAAAGCTCCGGAGTTGAGGCAGATTAGGATTGGAGCTGGGAAAGCTCTGGTGTTGAAAGCTCCAGGCTGGGATTGGAGCTGGGAAAGCTCCAGAGTTGAAAGCTCCAGGCTGGGATTGGAGCTGGGGAAGCTCCGGAGTTGAGGCAGATTAGGATTGGAGCTGGGAAAGCTCTGGTGTTGAAAGCTCCAGGCTGGGATTGGAGCTGGGAAAGCTCTGGTGTTGAAAGCTCCAGGCTGGGATTGGAGCTGGGAAAGCTCCGGAGTTGAAAGCTCCAGGTTGGGATTGGAGCTGGGAAAGCTCCGGAGTTGAAAGCTCCAGGTTGGGATTGGAGCTGGGAAAGCTCCCGTGTTGAAAGCTCCGGGCTGGGATTGGAGCTGGCACCACACTGGGCAGGGACACCAGGTGGCTCCAAGCCCTTCCAGCCCGGCCTCGGGCACGGGTCCTGACAAACCTGTTTGCTAATCCTGGGTAAATGCTCTTCGACAGTCAGGTGTGTGTGGGACCAGCAGTTTCCCATGTGCCAGGCTCTACATCCAGGGCTTTGGAAGCAGGACTGGCGCTGCTGCCCCCAGTCCGTGTGTCCGTCCATCCGTGTCCATCCGTGTCCATCCGTGTCCATCCGTGGCTGCCTCACAGGAGTCACTCATCCATCCACAGGGAAGTGCTGCTGCAACAGCACCAAGCCCCACCACAGCTGCTCTGTGGCTGGTGGGAAACTGGAGCTTCACTTGACTGAAAAAAGGGATTTTGGAGATCTCTTTCCTGTAATTTTATGTTGGCACTTGAAATTTAGCAAGGAAAGCTGTGGTCTTGAAGGCTTTTTGTAGAGCCGTGTATGTTACTGCTGATACTTTTATTGCAAAACCTTTAGTCTCTGATATTTAAGGTCAGAAATTGTGTGTGTGTGTGCTATTTTTTTTTTAACCCAGGGGCCTCTTATACTGTAGTGTCATGAAAGATCCTAAAGCTTTGAGGGGAAAAAAAAATGGAAATACTTCATTTTATGAAGCAGTTTTGGGGTCAGTTTTTCTGAAATGAATGCTTTTATGTTGGATAGTTTAAAGCCCATCTGTTAACTGAAACCAACCCTAAGTGAAGTTGCAGTTGTGTTTCCTATTAGTCTTGTATCTTTCCTATTAGTCATGTATGAAAGAATACAGAGCCATCCAGTAGAATTCCAAACAAAAATGGAAAAAGCAGATGGTGAAACTATTGCCTTGTTGCCTTTCTTTTACAGGAGCGAGTAATTATTAATAGATCACAAAAATACTGTAAGAGTAGTTCTGTAAAGTGTTACCAGAGTCCCCGCTCAAGGTGTCCTTCTGATCATTGCCTATTGCAGGTGAAAATTGGCGCATTTCACTCAGAGACACTGAAGAGGGTTTGAAAATAGATCATGGATGTTATGTCTGGAAGCCTACAGTGAAAGATAAAATACACAATTTTAAATAGTTAAGCACTGCAAGTCTCTCAGGGCTCATTTATTATGTTGTCATGGTGAGCAAGGAATAAAAAAATAAAATAAAAAGGCTGTTCCTTGGGTAGTTGGTACTTAGAGGCACTTTTCTTTTACAAGAGTTCCATGCTGGCTTAAGGAAAGATCTTGGAGAAAAAGAACAAACTTTATTTTTCAAATAAATTCAGCTAGGAACTCACAGCCTCCCCTGACACAGGGCTGAATTATTGTTAGTGTATGCTGCTGGGAGAGTAACACTTACTGCTGTTTAACAACAATAGCTTTCCGTTGAATTTCAGAACGGCAGTAAGCAAAGGAAAGGCAGAGTTGAGTCCTGAAGCAGAAGGAAACACATCCAGCCCAGAGCCAGGCTCCTTTATCAGGGCTGCTGGAAGGGAGAAGGAACACGTTCTGTACATGCAGCTCCATGGGGTTTGGCTGTAAAATTCCAAATGGCTTGTGTGTGTGTGTGTGTGTGTGTGTGTGTGTGTGTGTGTGTGAAGCAGGAGGTCCTCTCTTCCCTGAATAAAATCTCCTTAGGTGTATTTCTGCCAGACTTTCTCTCTTTTCCATTCTTAGACTGCAGCCAAATATTGGGAAGGTTGTGTCTGCAGAGCTCCATTTGTCGTGAACAGGAGACAGGAACCTTTTAGTGTTGTGCTGGAAGGTGATAGCTGTGCTTGGTGGGTGAAGGGTTTAAAATAGCTGTGAATTGTGTGAGTTGTGTCCAGGCTGTCCCGGCAAGGTTCCCTGCCTGTGGAATTCCACTCAGCAGGCTCTTGGATGCTCCCACATTCCCATATTTTCAGGTTCTGGACTCCTGGCTACTGAAGCTGTCCCACAGGAGCTTTTATAGAGCTGGAAGCAGCGGTGCTGTGGTATAGGATACTCAGGATCTATAAGAAGGCACCCCTGAGGTTTGTGTGTACAGTTTGGGGGGTGTTTCCTTGGGGTATGATCACTGGTGAACTCCCAAATTGCTTTTTAACTGGTAAGCTGATTGGGCTGATTGTGTTCTGGCTGTTGAGTTTGGTGGTTTTTTAATGGAAATAATCCTTTACTCATTTTACATCAGGGAGACAATTGCCCAAGTGATGTTTTCATATGAAAGTGTCATAAGCTGCATTTGTTGATGTAAAAATGAGTCAGTTTTAGTAAATATTACTCCCTTGGCTCATGGAGGAGTGGTGTTCAAGCTCATTCATTCTTGGATTCCAGTGATAGTTCCTGTACTTCCCTTTGCTCCTGCTCCATTCTAGAAAAGGCTAATTAGTTCTCCCCTGAGCTTGTTTAAAAAATTTTTAAAAGGTGTTACACTGGGGCACGAAGGTAACACCACAAGGAGGTACTATAATTTTATCAAATTTGCCTTAGTAAGTTGTTTTACTAAGTTAAAGTGATTACAGCCAGCAAAGTTAATTTCAATATGCTAATACTCCACAGCAAGTTGGAAATTTAAATAAATGATACTAATAATTTAAAAGTAGGGAAGGTAGAGCAGCTTAGGCAGGTGACCTGTGTGTTACACGGAGATTGCAAACAGGCTTGGCAGATGTGAGGGGTTTCTCAGCAGGCTCCGGGCTGAGGTGCACTGACCTTTGTGGGAGGGCGTTAATGCAGCTCTGACAAAAGTGCCTTCTCCAAAAGTTTGTTTTCATGTGAGAGAAAGAAGCCTTTCCTCTCTCAGCTGTGGGGATTAATGGGTTTAACACCTGTGTGAAGGTGGCTGTTTATTGGGGCATTTTTTTCAATGGAGGAATGCATTCTCTGTCATTCCTCTACTAGGGAGTGATTGCTCTCAATTAAAGTGCAGTGCTGGGACTCGGTGCTGGCACCCAGGGCAGAGGGTGGCTGGATGGGTGCTCAATCCCCAGGGCTGCCCAGGCATGGGGAGCTGCTGCCTGCCCTCCCCTTGGTGCCAGCAGCTTTGCATGAGCTCCAGAGCGCCGAGCTGGAAAACGCAGAAAGAATAACGTGTTAGTAGAGCACCTGAGACAGATATTTTCTGCTAATTTCTACAGAAGAGAACGAATTTGTCATTCCTGTGATCGTGTTGAGTGAGTTTTACTGTCATTAGGAGGTTCCCAAGATCACCGTTTCCCTCCAGGACATGGAAAACCGAATTTCAAGTCAACAAACGGGTGGGAAGGCGGGGCTGGCAGGGCTCGTCATTGGGAATGATGCAACGACTCGGGATTTTCCAAACGCTTTTCAAGATGCTTTCATGGCTGTTCACAGACTGAAACCCCCGCATGGCATCAGGCTGTGTGGGGAACCTGGCCCAGAATGCTGCTGGTTCTGGTCACTCCTGTCATTCCCTGGCTTTGTGGGAGGGATGTGCCCAAGGAGGATCCTCAGAGCATCCTTAGCGAAGAGCAGCAGCCTCGGTGCTCTGCATCCTCCACACAAACAAAGCCAGGGGGGGTGGATTTAAGGACATTTGAGTGCCAGTAAAAGGCTTTGATTTCCCTGGCTGTGAGCTGTGTCCTGTTTAGGAAGCCTAGGTAAAATATGGCAAAATTGGGAGCTCTATGAGAATGTTTAATCACAGAGAACTCACAGGTAACTTTTTTCCAAGGAAGAAACCAAATGAGTGCATTCTAGATTTGTATAACAAATTATTGGTATTGAATTATCAAATTATATGCACAATTAAATTTTTATTAAATAAGGAATAACGTATGCAATATTATGCTAATCTGGTGCAGTATAACAAGTTTGTAAGTTTAACACACCGTGCGCTGTGCCTCTGCCTCCCAGGGGACTCGTTTGAGACGTAAGGCATTCAGCAATTGAAAAGGAAATTATAAAATTAGTCACTTGAGTAATTTAAACATGCAAATAAGTGTCCCAACTGTGGTGATACCGGATTTAGCTGAATTTACTCGGGCTGCTTCGACTTTATCACCCTAATTATTCCAGCTTTGTGTCAGGCTTAAGAAAGCAGGAAGCCAGAATTCTCTGTTACCCGAGTTTCTTGTGGTGCTATTACTGCACTGTGTGTGCCCTAATGCACTCACTGGGAAGAACTTGTTCCAAGGGTTTTTTCCCTACTAATTAGCAGAACAAAGGCAATCAGGACTGTTCTATCACCAGAGATTTAACACACTCGGATTTTATGAGCCAAGCTGAGCGAGGTGTATATGTTCTGATAGCAAACATACAGCACAGCCAAGGGAATTCCGTCTGCTGGAGCCCCTCAGCAATTCAGTAAAAATTACCTGTTTAGGTGATGACTTTTTTTTCCTCAGAGCCATCTCCTTGCATGTCTCTGACACTAAAACAGAGCTGGCTCCATGAAAGTATTAATTATTTTAGAAATCTTATCTACAAGGAGCTGGCTGGGAGAGGAACGCTGATGGAAATAAGCACACGATCCAGTTGCACATACAGGGCTGTTTTCAGGCTCCTGTTAATATTGAAAGAATGTTAATGTAAAACATTAAGATAAGAAATCAGAGGACAGTCTCTGCCTCCACGAAGCCCAGGAGTTCCTGCTGAGCTTTGCTCAACAAGCAACTACGGAAGCTCTGTGATTAAATTGATTTAGCCCTTATTATTGGCAGTAGAGCGACCATTGCTTGGATATAAGAGTAATTTTCTTAAAGGTATCTTGGTGATAAATGATGAGAGTCTAACAGACTTTTTGTCTTAGTTTTTGGCATAACTCTTTAATTTTTTCCCCTCAGGAAGTGTACACAACAGCCCCATTTTTCACATGAATAAATGGAAATAATCTTTGCAGCCATGGATGCTTCTTAATATTAGTTCAAAGCAAAGATGCACATAGGGCTTCTAGTCTATAAAGAAGGTGAGAAAACAAATAAGAGCAAGTGTTAATTCATGTACACAGAATTTGTGTCTGCACAGCAGGTGAAAATGCTACATTAATGCTGGAAATATCTGTCCTGCTGTGTAGTTTTCCTTCCTTTTTATTACTCTAGTGTTTGGTCTCGTATGAATGCACCGTACTTATTTGCATGTTATCACGACAGATTCCTCTTTGCTTCTAGTTATCCATATAAAGAGATGGATGCTCCACATGACCTCAAGAAAGCATTCAGATGAAACACTGTCTTAAAATATTGTGGGTTTCATAGCGCAGTGTATATATACATAAATTTTATTTTTAGTCAAGGTTATTAATTGCTCACAAAAATGCCAGCTAAGAAGAATGCTGTTAAAGTGTAATGTCAAATGCTTCTAATTATGGCAATGTCAGGAGCAGGGGTCAGTTGGAATGCCCATGGGATTAAATAGAAATAATCCCGACTCCAAGCTTCCGACACCCCTGTTTGAGGAGCCACTGGCTGTGGCTGTGGTCCCTGCTGGCACAGCTTCCCCCTCCTGTGCACCTGGCGTGTTCCACCCTGGTTTCAAAAAGCAGGGAGGCGACTCCTGCCATGGTTCCACTGCTGCATGCGTGGGGCTGCTGCCTCTGGCTGGTGCTCTCCAACCTTCTGCCACGCTGTCGGTCTGGATCTGCAGCTGTCATTAGATATTTGTTGTGGAAATAATTCCTCTTTTTTTTTTTCCTATTACAATAACAAGGAAAAAAATGCAAAATGTGAATTAATTTGATAATTCAGTCTTGCTGGCCACACAAATTCCAGGTAAAGTTGTACTTTGTGAGGAACCAAGTGTGATAGATGACATGCTCTGTTTTGGTCTGGATATTTGTTTACCTCTGTTATTAATGTTGTATCATGCTCTGAGAGGAACAAAGACACTGTATAAGGGGAATAGGTTTAAAAAAAAATGGAAATGAGTGTGGTGAGTGGAAGAAGGGTAAGAATACATACAAAAGTGACAAGCAGCCCATCAGTCATTTTAAGTTACTCTTCCAGACTGCTTTGTGTGGCATTCATATTTTTTCAGTGTTTTTTTCTGATTGTGCTTTATGTATTTTGCTTGACACAGCAGGTACTTGGGGTTTGTACTTTTGTCTATGTGGCTCACAAAATGGACTTTTCTTTAAAACAGGTATTTTTGCACTGTTCTGGGGAGCCTTGTGGTGGATTGGTGTGCCTGTGCCTCAGCCTGGCAGGTCAGTGAAGCCTGGGGACACTGAGCACAGGAGCGGGGAGGAGGAAGCCTCTGAAGGGTTCTCTGAGATCTTTGCTGATCCTCCGTTCCTTTCCTCAATATCCTACAGAATAATCTGATGCCAGAGAATTTCCTGCCTGTGTACAACTTCCCTGGTGCCTTAGGTGTTGCTAAGTTAACACAGGGCTGGGATGCTCCAAGGTGAGGTGGGGAGGTGCCGCAGCAACCTGCAGTGCTCTCCCCTGTCCCACGGCCAAACCCACCGGAGCAGTCACCCTCCACAGGTGTGGATCCCGCTGGGGAATGGCCCTCCCTGCTCTGAAGGGCCAGTCCTTTGCAGGAGGTAATTACAACGAGTTCCTAATGCAGGGTGGCCAGAGACATCTCTTGCAGGAGGCAGTGCAGGACGCAGCGGCTCGGGGAAGCCTCTGGAGCTGCCCACACAGGACACGTGAGCTGCAGCGTGGGGAGCCTGCCCAGGCTGGGCTGAGCTCTCTTGGGGGTTCCTGGGCTGCCAGGGGCAGAGCTGGGTCGGAGCCCTGGGAAATGCCCTGGTGGCAGCATGGCACGCCTGTGGGCAGTCTCCTCATACTGCTGATTGTGCTTGCAGCATTTTAGAAAAGTTCATCCTTCAGGTCTTCAGTACGCAATGAGACATTTAATAATTGAAAGTTCATATTAGGTCTAAAATTGAAAGTATTCTGGATCCTCCAGAAAAATTTCAGTGTCTCCAGGAAATATGAATCCAGCCCTTTGAGCTGGCTCTTGGCTGCTCAGGTGCCTCTGGGGCATCCCCGCTGCTCTAAGCCAATGAGGAGACTTTGGATTTCTCTCCAAGTTCTTTTTGGAGCTTTCACTGGGCCACAAAAATGTCACTCAAAAAACTTTGTCATTTAGTGAAGCTGTTGCTCTGCAAAGAACAAATTTAGATGAGGTAGCTGTCAAAATATGTGCTTGGTCCTCTTCTGACCTAAAAAGTCTGGGTTTGGTCCCTGATGTCATTAGGCCAAACTTTCTCACTTCATTGACTCTGGGAAGGCAGCTGTGACTGAGATACTGCGTTGGATGTGTTGGGGCTGTGTAATTAGTGTCTGAAATCAGTGCTTAATAGCTTGCCTTCAGAAATTTATTTTCCCTTCTGGAAAAAAGTGTTGATATTTTAAGCATTTTAACTGTTCCTGCTTATTTTTTTTGCTTCCTTTTATGATATAAAAATTCAGTTTGGTTCATTTTGAGCCTGACTGGAAGGCGAAGTTTGTTTATTTTGGCAGCTTAGTTGTAGATTGGCCAAGAGGAAAATGAAAAACTGTAGCCTGTGGGCATTCTGTGTGTGCTTATCTCCGTCCTCCTGGAGCAGGGATAACTGTCTCCTTCCTAGGAAAGGAAAACAGGTTGAGGAGAAGCCTCATGTATTTTTTTTAATTTTTTTTTCTGTAGCAATTCTGCACAAGGTCTGTTGGCAGTGTTGGGGGTGGCACAGACACACCCACAGCTCAGGGTATGCTCTGAAGTACTTTTGCCCAACAGAAGTTTAATCGATTTATTAAATATTTGTTTTTTCTACTCCTAGAGTTTAGAAAATAACTTGAGATTGTATATCTTTGAGTGTTAGTCTAGGAGTGAATCAGAAAACAATAATTTCTGTAGGCTCCTTTTTTGGTGCTGCAATTCAGCCGAGGGCACGCATTCCAGCAGCCCGGGCACTGGGCTGGACCCTCAGGCTGTGCTCTCATCCAGCCAAGGGCAGGCGCTGTCAGGTTGTCCTGCCGTGATCCCAAACACCTCCCCGAGTCCGCAGGTGCCACAGGAGCGGCTGGGACAGGAGGGTGCACAGGGAGCCTGGCTGCCAGCGCCGGTGCGGCAGAGCTGCGGCGGCCTCGGGGCCACCTGGGGACAGCAGAGCCCACCTGGGACAGCAGAGCCCGGCCGGGACAGCAGCGCCCACCTGGGACAGCAGAGCCCGCCTGAGACAGCAGAGCCCGGCCAGGACAGCAGAGCCCGCCTGGGACAGCAGAGCCCGGCCGGGACAGCAGAGCCCGCCTGGGACAGCAGAGCCCGGCCAGGACAGCAGAGCCCGGCCAGGACAGCAGAGCCCGCCTGGGACAGCAGAGCCCGGCCGGGACAGCAGAGCCCACCTGGGACAGCAGCGCCCACCTGGGACAGCAGAGCCCGGCCAGGACAGCAGAGCCCACCCGGGACAGCAGAGCCCACCTGGGACAGCAGAGCCCGGCCGGGACAGCAGAGCCCACCTGGGACAGCAGAGCCCGGCCAGAACAGCAGAGCCCGGCCAGGATAGCAGAGCCCACCTGGGACAGCAGAGCCCGGCCAGGACAGCAGAGCCCGCCCGGGACAGCAGAGCCCGGCCAGGATAGCAGAGCCCACCTGGGACAGCAGAGCCCGGCCAGGACAGCAGAGCCCACCTGGGACAGCAGAGCCCGCCTGGGACAGCAGAGCCCACCTGGGACAGCAGAGCCCGCCTGGGACAGCAGAGCCCGGCCAGGACAGCAGAGCCCGGCCGGGATAGCAGAGCCCTCCTGGGACAGCAGAGCCCGGCCAGGACAGCAGCGCCCGGCTGGGACAGCAGAGCCCACCCGGGACAGCAGAGCCCGCCTGGGACAGCAGAGCCCGCCCGGGACAGCAGAGCCCGGCAGGGACAGCAGGTGAGTCAGGACAGCGGGTGAGTCAGGACAGCAGGTGAGTCAGGAGTCAGGACAGCAGGTGAGTCAGGACAGCAGGTGAGTCAGGACAGTGGGTGAGTCAGGACAGCCAGCCCCTGCTCCAGCACACCTGGGACGCTGCTGTCAGTCCTGAACATCTTCCACTCACACATCCTGGGGGCTCGCTCTTGGCGCTGCTTTTGCGTTATCAGCTCTTTCACGTGAAGCATTTTAAAGGTTTGCAGTTATGAACTTTCTGCCAAGTTTTGTATTGTGTGCTCCTTGCCAGTTGGATATGTGGGAATTTCTTCTTATGAGAGATGATAAACATGTAGAATCCTACTTTTCAGGAGTTGGTACGAGTTCAAATACTATTGCTATAAAAGAAAAGGATACTAGTAAGGCACAGAGAAGAAACTTGATGGAAAAAGTGAGGGACCTGTGTGCTTTTTGGTAGTTTTTTAAAAGCTTCTTGCTCAAGGCATCTATTCTGTCCTCAGAGGACTTGGGTATTGGTTTGATGTCAGTCTTTCACAAATAAACTCTTATTCCTGTTATTCTAATCATACATATATACTGCTAATAAAATTCTTCCTTAGGGTATCTGGGAGGAAAACCTCATTCCTTTGTTTTGGGCCAGCCGGCAACTGCGGCACTGGTGGGTTAACAGATGAGAAGCTTATTCCAGAGAAACAGCTTCTTCTGGAAAATTGCTTTGACAGAAACCCCTCATTCCTGTGACCAGAACCCACAGACTTTCAAAGTAATTAGGGGGACTTCAGCAACAAAGACATACAGACAGCAAATCCAACAAGAGATTTGGCTGCTACTCCACAGCCTCCGTGTCCGTGTGTCCCTCCTGCTGTGGAGGGGAGCAGGGAAATGAAGGGCAAGAGGAGTTACTGATGGTGCTGAGAAGCCTTTATTGCTGGGACACCAAGCTCCTCCCTGTCCTTTTGGGCAGGGCTCTGTTTTTGGGGGCAGGAACGGGAGGTGAGGTGTGGCAGAGGGTGCCTGGCAGGGGTGGTCCAACAGTGTCTGCTCCAAGGATCAGGGCAGGGGCTGTTCCAGGAACTGGGCACTGCAGTATGGAATGGCACTGGCAGTGGCTGTGCCAGCCTGGCAGCCAGGGGCATCTCCCGTGGGCAGGCCCTGTGGCCAGCACCTGGTGTGTCCCAGCCTCACTCCATTCCCCAGCTCCTGTTAAGGGCAGAAAGAATCCCTGTTTCCTTAACGTGTCTTTAAAGCATTAACAGGCTCTGGAGGCGGGGAGGGGAAGGATAACACCCCTCTGTAGAAGGATAACACCCCTCTGTAGAAGGAGTGCCCTTAATGGGCAGTGCCCAGCGCTGGGTGTCTCCCCCTTCTTTGCCTTAGTGACAAAGCCCCGCTCTGGGGTTAAGGGCTGCTGCTGGCACTGTGGGCTCAGCCAGCACCTCCCTGCTGACTCGGGGGTTCTGAGGGTGTGCTGGGGCTCTGGGCCAGCCAGGCTGAGGGAAAAACAGCTTTCCTGGGTCTCTTTTGGGACTGACTCTAAGTGTATTCCCTACACTGCCCAGGCGGGTTTCTCCCCCTTGTGCCTCCCATCCGGTGCAGCAGAAATCACAGTTCATGATTAAGTAAATGCACAGTCTGTGGTGTTTGATCCACGTGTGCCATGGTGGCAGCCAGATGAGTGGGAGTTGCCATGTGTGTGCTTTCTTGCAAAAGCTTGGGAAAAAATCAATTTTTGCAGTTAGGACAACTGTCAGTGCAGAATTCCTGGCAAGGGCAAGGTGCCCTGATGCCACCTGAGCGCCTTCATCCCTGCTGATGCCAGGCCTGTGGGGCAGGTGTGCCGAGGGGTGGCACACTGCAGGTGCCCCCCAGCCCAGCACAGCAGGAATGTGCCCAGCAGCTTTCCCTCAAAGGAAACATGAGGAAAACATCTTGTTTTAGAGAGATATTTAATATGTTTTTCATATTTGGAAGGCAGTTAATGTCTGGGAATGTCCTTTTGCTCCCTGGCCAGCATGATTAATGTTACTTTTGATCTTTTTTATAAAAAAATCAGAGTAAAAGTGATTTATTTGTAAGGAAAGCAACAGCAATTATTTACTCTGTATTCATGGTTAAAGTTTCTTTCTTTTAAACATTATTTTTGGGAGGGTAAAAGTTCTTAAAAATAAACATGGTTCAAATTATTTTTAGATTAAAATACTTTATGGAAGGAGAGCTGAGTTTTAGTGTTTGAGCATTAAACCAGGTAGTTAAGTCTTTGGGGAAAACACAGATGTAGAAAGGCCGAGCAAAAATGTGCTTTCAACTACCTGGAGCTAATTACACAGAGCAGCTAATGAGGATTCTAATGAGGATGCTGCTGGGTTGGGTGGTTGTGCCCAGGTGGGCTGGTTTGCTGCCCTCCTGCCAGCCCTGAGCTGGGGCTCAGCTGTCCATGGGATTGGGCACAGGGACTGGCACAGGGACTGGGCACAGGGATTGGGCACAGGGATTGGCACAGGGAATGGCACAGGGAATGGCACAGGGATTGGGCACAGGGATTGGGCACAGGGATTGGCACAGGGATTGGGCACAGGGATTGGCACAGGGATTGGGCACAGGGGCTGGCACAGGGACAGGCACAGGGACTGGCACAGGGCCTGGCACAGGGATTGGCACAGGGATTGGGCACAGGGACTGGGTACAGGGATTGGCACAGGGATTGGCACAGGGATTGGCACAGGGATTGGCACAGGGACAGGCACAGGGCCTGGCACAGGGATTGGCACAGGGATTGGCACAGGGACAGGCACAGGGACGGGCACAGGGACGGGCACAGGGACTGGCACAGGGATGGGCACAGGAATTGGGCACAGGGGCTGGCACAGGGATTGGCACAGGGCCTGGCACAGGGACGGGCACAGGGATTAGGCACAGGGATTGGGCACAGGGACAGGCACAGGGCCTGGCACAGGGATTGGCACAGGGATTGGGCACAGGGACTGGGTACAGGGATTGGCACAGGGATTGGCACAGGGATTGGCACAGGGACAGGCACAGGGCCTGGCACAGGGATTGGCACAGGGATTGGCACAGGGCCTGGCACAGGGATTTGCACAGGGATGGGCACAGGGCCTGGCACAGGGATTGGGCAGAGGGCCTGGCACAGGGACTGGCACAGGGATTGGGCACAGGGATTGGGCACAGGGCCTGGCACAGGGACAGGCACAGGGGCTGGCACAGGGATTGGCACAGGGTGTCCCAGAGCAGGGTGGGAGGCAGCCAGGCATTGCAGGTGCTGCTCCTTTGAGTGTTGCTGGAAGCTGCCCTCAGCAGAGCACCATCAGGACCTGGCAGGGGGCTGTAGGTAACATGCAGGTAGTTCAGGGTCCATCAGAATTAGTGCTGTAGCTTTTCTGCCTGTGAAGCTGAAGACTTTGTTGGCTCCTTGGTGTCACAGTCTGACTGGGAACCATGGAACAGCTCAAGGTCATGGGATGGAGTTTGTAGTATTTTAATACAGATTAATTTTATCATGGTCCCTTCTGGTACCAGCAGCACCTGTGATGTCCTGAGGCTATGGATGGTCCCTCTCTGCCCTGGGGAATGATGGGCTGCAAACCTGGGTCCACCCTTAATAACAAGACCAGGTGGCTGCTGGGGCTCACACCTCTCTCCTTGCATCCCTCGGGATGCTGCTGTGCTGGAGTGAGGAGACAGAAGCCTTTTTTTGGTTGGGATGTGCAGCTCAGAACTGCAGTGTGGGACTTTGGAGGCACAGCTGTTGGCATGGCTCCCTTATAGACAGAGAGAACAGCAGCTTTGCAACCAATGGGGCTTGGCCCAAGACTGTCCAGGCAGCAGAGGTTTTGTACTGATTTCATGCCCAGAGGTGTCCCTTGGGCAGTCAGAGGCACTGATGGTCCAGCTGGCAGTGAGCAGGGCCCTGTGGAGGGGGACACGTTGACTCTGGATCTTTGCTGCTTCTCCTGATTGCTTTCTGCCTCTGGCTACACCCTGTCTAATTAATAGTAACATATGAAAAACCAAGACTGAGCTATTAAGTCCATAATGCATGAATAAGCTAAAAGGATAACCCCAAGCTACTTCTCTACTTACAGAAAATAGCCCTGAGTTCTTCATTTTGTATTAAGGTTGTTCTGGTGTGACAGCAGGTCATGTACCATAGACATGATTGTCAAAGAAAACATGGTTTATCCTTCTGATTTGATTAAATTCTGGGATGAGTAACAGAGATTTCCTTTTACTTACATCTTCCATTGTGGTCATACAGATGCCATTTGGGTGGGAATATTGCACCAGTCTGATCATCATGTCAAATCACCGGTGTTATTTTCAGCCTTAAAAGCCCAAAGTGAAGTGTGTCACCCCAGCTGGGGCAGAGACTCCTGAGAATGGTTCTGTAGGACCTGTGTGTGTTAAATCCTGTGGAGCAGTCACAATGGGCTCATTCCCAGTTGGGGCTCTCCAGGCTTTTTCACCTCCATTGTTACTTGGTAATACAGAAAGTGGTTTGTGCTTCACATCCCTGTTCATCCCCCACAGCACGTGGCTGCCCAATCCCTCGGGGTGGTGCTGCTCTGGAGGCAGGAGCTCAGGCTGGACTGAGGGAGGTTTAGCATTTCCCCTGCCGTGGCTGATGCAGTTCGAGGGTTGGTCTCATTAGCAGCGTGTGACAAAGGGATGTGGCCAGAGCAGCCCATTCACTGAGCCATGACTCACTCTGTGTCACTGTGCTTCCACCCTTCATCCACAGGGCTGAACATCTGATGATTTGATTTGTCTCCTTGGAGCTGCCTTGGCACAAGGGTATCCAGGATGAGCCTGCTGATAGCAGCTCCTTGAGGTGCTGGAAGGTTTCCTTGTGGGTGATGCACAGTGCTCTCCAAACTGAACCTCCAGACTGCAGCAGGGATGGGTTGTGGTTGAATCATCCTCACCCTGAGCCATCCCCATCACACACCTGGGCCCACCTGGGAGGGGTTGGCTTTTGTTCTCAATGTGCAGGTCACCACCAGAGTGCTTTGATTAACCAAGTGATTCCTGCAGGGCAACATTTTCTGTGACAGGATGCTGAGAGTCCAAACCTTCCATCTCACCTACTTTGATACAGTTTTTGTTTATTTCATTGTTAGTGTACAAAACATAACTCCACTCATAATGAGTTTATGCACCTAAAATTACCCTATTTCTAAGGGGAATCGAGATTGCCATGAGATGTTGGAACAGTTCTCTGAAAAATAGTCAATAAATTTCTGCTCTTCCTCACATGTCTCAGCATTTGCAATCTGGTTCCTCTGATGGGTTTTTTTGTGTTTTATTTGGGTTTTGTTTTTTTTTTTTGATTATACATATTCCCACTTTTGGGCAGGGAGTCCACTGGTCTCTCCCAGGCTGCTTCAGCACCACAGATGTGAATCGTCTGCTTCAACTCCACAGTGAGCTGAGAAATGTCTCCTCATGAGTGCTCAGAGCTGTGAACACTGTAAATGAGAGCAGCAACAGCAGAGATATAGGAAACAGATGCTGCGGCTTCCGGTTGGAAATTCAGTGACTGCTCTGGCAAAATACTTTAGACTTATTAGATGGAAAAAGGTGCTACAAACCCACACAAACCTGTCAGACTTGAGCGCTGCAGCCTTAAATTGTGGTGGTTACCAAGCTGGCTCACGAGCCGCAGGAACTGAAGTGATGAGAGCGTTGTGAGAATCTGTTGCCTTGAATTTGGTCAGAACACGCTCTGAATGAGTGCAAAATCACTTGAAGGAAATGGCATTTATACCACAGAATCCCAGAATGGTTTGGGTTGGGAAGGGACCTTAAAGCTCATCCAGTCCCACCATCAGGGGCACCTCCCACTGTCCCAGGCTGCTCCCAGCCCTGTCCAGCCTGGCCTTGGGCACTGCCAGGGATCCAGGGGCAGCCACAGCTGCTCTGGGCACCTGTGCCAGGGCCTCACCTCCCTCACAGCCAGGAATTCCTCCCCAATCTCCCATCTAACCCTGCCCTCTGGCAGAGTGAAGTCATTCTTCCCTGTCCTGTCATTCCTGTAAATAGTCTCTATCAGGTACTGGAAGGGCAGAAAGAGAAAAAACCTTTCCTTACCAGGTGATGGAATTGTACCCACCTGGGTTTGCTGAGTAGTTTTTGGGATGCTGAGCTGTGGTCAGTGCTGGTGAATGTAGTGATGTGGTTTAGTGATTTTGTGGCTGGTTCTTGCCAGTGTGTGTGGGTGTGAAACAGCCCCTGTCACACACGCTACCTCTACCGAGTGTACAAACAGGGGTTTCATCTGCTTCCCATTTACTGGTACATTTTGTTGTCTTTGCCATGGGCATTTAAAACTGAGATGTTCTGAAGAGCCCTGCATGAAATTTTAAAGAGACTGGACCTTTCATCTGCACACCAGCAGGACACCAGACAGATGAACAAGAAAGAAAGAGAAATTGTTTTTGAAGCAATAGCAAAAAAATAACAGTAGAAGCAATTATTTTATCAAAGGTTTATTTTCTTTCTTGTTTTTTAAAGACCTTTCCTCGGTTGAAGTTAGCTACCTTCTTATGTATGTTTGATTTGTGGTTTTCACAAGGTCCAAATGGAAAATGTCAGCTGGAAGATGTGTATTGTTAATGAGCAATCACAATGGCCCTGGTGATTTCAGTGAATTTTGGTGCTCAGAGGATTGCAAAGCTCTTGTCTTCTATCCCCCAAACAGGAACACATTTCTCTCTCACATTTCACTCTGTTCCTTGACTATGGACAGACCTTTTCAAAGAGGAAGGATGGAGTTAGGCTTTGTTTGTCTTTGTTTGTCATGTTCTTGCTTGCACTGACATAAATGGCGTTCCTTACAGCAAGGAGCTGGGCTGTGATCCCTCAGCTGCCTCTGCCAGGCCATTAGGCAGTAATCTCCACTTAGGCTGCTTTGGCTTGTGGTGGTGGCCCGACTGTGAGAGGTTCAGTGTCACATTAGTGGTTCCAGGTCCTTTCAAATCTCTGCTGGTTTTGATCAGTTTTCCCTTTGCTGACTGATGTCCTGCCTGCTGCTCCTCACCCTGCTGGGAGATGTTCCCTGTGGGTGATGGAAGCTCCAGCTGGAGCCCTGAGGTGGCACTGACTTGCTCCAGATGTGCAGGTGGGATTGTTTTGGTTTGAATATTGATGGTGCTCTGGTGGGAAGGAAAATAAAGCTCCTCTCCTTGTGTGTTTGTTGTATGACACTCTGGGAGCAGACTGCAAACTCCATGGGCTGCCCCAAGAATTGACTTGGAGCACTCAGAGGGTTTGAGCAGAGAGCAAAGGCCCCGGCTGTGCCAGCCCTGAGTCGTGGGCAGGAGAGTGATCCAAGGGCTGGGACCTTCAGCTGGGCTGGGCTTTACTGCCAGGCTGCAGAGCAATGACCTGGGGGAGCCTCAGTGTCCTGAACATGCAGGACTGAGGACACCGTGCTGGAGGCAGAGGAAAACTCGGGGACATCTAAGGCGGGAATAAACACAGCTCGTGTTCCTCGCTTTCAGATCCATAGATCTTGTGTTAATGACACAGGGCAAGGGGACAGGAAAGGGGTTTGTACTGCCAGTAAATACTGGAACTGGGATCTTGTTTGAATTAGGGTGATGTCTGCTGGGTGAGAGACACCTACAGCCATATATAAGACCAAAGCTTCCAGCAGTCCATACTGACTTCCCTGAAAAGCATATTTATATCTTCCAGACCAGTAATTAATCACTCAGTAGGACTTTTTGGGACGTGAATTCACTGAAGATCTTTTTGTACTGCCAGGAACCACAAAGCATGGGCACAATTAAAACTCTGATTTAATTTATTACTTAGAGGCATGGAATGGGAATGTTCTAAGTGATGTTGACAGACCAACATTTCAGAACCACCTATTTTTTTTAAATAGAAAACAAATGCTGCTCCTTACAAAAATTAAATTACATTAATAGCAGTTTTCTAATACACTGCTAAGAAAGAAAATCAAGTTTTGGCATTAATTAAGATGTGAAGAAGTGGTATAATTTTTAAAGAGAATGCATTTCAAAGTTGTCTGTTTATATAAAACAAACGACACTGCCTTTTCTTGAAATGCACTTTAAAAGTATGTGGCTCTTTTGAAAAATTAAAAATAATTGCTGAAAAGTTTTTGTATGCTGATAATTTCCCTTTAGTTAATCTTGGGAGTCCCTGCACCTCCTCTGGTGCCTTCATGTGCTGTTGTCCATTTCTTGGCCTGACACTTGGAAAAAGGCACTGAAACAGATGCACTGAAAATCCACAAAGTGGATTTTCAAAGTGGATGCACAAGGGGAATTAAATAAGTGAAAAATTATTCTTATGGTGACAGATAAAAAAAACAAAACAAAAACTTGTCTGTTATAAGAAAGGCACTAAAGAGGTGGCTGAACTTGGTCAATAAGAGCCTACATGGGCAAAAAGAATTAGCAAATAGAGAGCTCTTAAGAGTAGAAGAAAAAATACAGAGGTTTAGTGAATTGAATTAAAGGTAGACAAAAATTTGACTAGAATAATGTACATGTTAATCAGGGAAGGTGATTAATCACTGGAACAACTTAACGGCTGTTATGGTGGATATCTTAGCATCAAGAGCAGATGATTTTCTAAATCTGCAGTTCAAGTGTAACTATTGAGCTTTAAACTGGAAGTAATACAGAAAATTCCAGTGGCCTGTATTATGCAAAGTATTGGATCAAATAATCACATTACCTTGAGTCTAGTGAATTAACAAGGCACTTTTGTTTCTGAATAAACACAACCTCTAATAATTTCATTTTTCTTGAACAGCTCAGTCCTACCAGCTTGAGTTTTTCATGATGTTTTAGTCCATCATCCCTGATCAGGGATTTCTTCAGTGGTGAAACAAAGAAAATAAATGTGAGGAGCTGTCAGGAAAATATAATTTAAAAAATTGTTGTTGTTTCTGCCTTTTTGCATATGCCTATCTGTTCTTCTCTTGAATCTCCCATGCTTTATGTGTTGGTGGCACCCCATGTCACAGATGGTGTGATACAGGGCTGGAGTGACACTCCCAGCTCTAATTCTGCTGCCTTCTGTGCATGCCATAACATTGGCTTGTGTGCTCCATTATTTGGTGTTCACCACATTGGTGTGAGAATATTGTGTTAGGGTAGCCATGGGGTAAACCATGAGGAGCTGGGAGAAGTGACAATGGAGAGAAAGGGTTGAATGTTAATAAAGTGCAGGTAAGCTTGTGCTGGTGCAAATCCTCCTCTGGCTGAGCTGTGCTGCAGTGCCGAGTGAACCCAGCGAGTTACAAAGATGGGATCCCAGAGAGGGGCTGAGCTCTCACCCTCACTCAGAGGGGCCCTTTTGGAAAGGGCACTGAAGGTTATCTTGGGAGAGCTTTCCAAGCTGGTGTTAATCTCAAGTGCAGAGAAATCAATGGATGGGTGGAAAGGCAGTCATAGAAATTAAATGTGGGTCACCATCTGCACAAGCAGAGGTTTCCATCCCTCTGGTGCTGAGATGGGACCAGGCTCATGGAAGCCAACAGGAGAAGCTCGTGGTGCTTTCAGCTGCCTGAATATGATTTGAGCTGTGCTGGGAATGCTGGAGCTCAGGAGCAGAGAATAACCCAGGAGGATTGCAGCACTGCCTTTGGGTGCCAGCAGGAACAAAGCTGGCACACAGGAATGAATGGAGGAAGTAATGGCACTTGACTGTACGGATCAATCAAATGTGATAAAAAAAGAGTAAATTTTTTAAAACCATAAAAATAATTGAGTTTGCAGAACAAATTTGTCTGCAGTTTAAGGCTATTTTAAAATAACACGTACAGAGATCTTTCCACTGGAGTTTGAAGGACTCTTTCATTTCTGAACTGACCAGATACAGTTCAAAATATGTAGGAGAAACCACAAACAGATTTTCAAACCTGTTCCAGGACAAGTGAAATTTGGGTATGATTTACAGGATTCCTGGGGGGATACTTCACAGTGCACGTCTCTGTTTCTTCTGGGGCTTTCAAGGCATTTGTTATCCGTGTTTCCGTGTTTTAAGGAGCAGGTATTATCCCATGCACTGGTACCAAATGCTCTGGTCCTGGCTGGTAAGAGTTTTATTGCGCTGTTGATGCTGGGGTCGGGAGGCCAGGGGACACCTGTTTGTTTGGCTCTCGGAAGAACTCCGTCCCTTGATGGATTTTAGATTTATTCACACACTGGAGATTGCAGATGACAGTTTCTCAGACTTTCTTTTGAGATTCATGGTTTGCAAAGGTTTTTTTCTTAATGAGCTGTTAATTCATAACAGTATTCACCGGCGATGTAAAATAGCCGTCTGGTGCTTTCCAAGCTGGTTTGCATTGTGCTGGAGTTTGCAATTTCTAAAAGAAAAGGATTTATTTCCTCCTGAGATTTATTTTTTAGATCACAAAGTTTCATGAGGAAAATTTTAAAAACTTGTTTGTGCTTAAGATTTGCCCAAATATGTGCAACATCTGCCCTTGGTGTGCATCACTGTGTTTTTGTAAATTAATTCTCTTAATCTAAGCCCCCAGCTCTGATCCTTCAAAGTCCCAGTAGTGTCACCTTGTCACCCAGCTCTAGCACAGCTCCTTCTGCTCCCTCACAGACTTGCTCTAAAAACTCCTGGACACTCTGATGCATAAGCTCATGGATGCACAAAGCTTGCATTTAAAACATCTTTTGGCATGAAATCCATCTTCTCTGTCCCTGGAAGTGTCCAAGGCCAATCTGGACAGGACTTGCAGTGACCTGGTCTAGTGGAAGATGTCTCCTTGCAATTGCTCTCATAGTAAGGTACAATGAAGAACTATCCTGCCCAATATTTCAGTTTTTCCTGTTCAAACATTTGACTCCATTTTGCTTCTGAGCGATACCAAGCCCCTAAATAACTTCGTAATTATTTTCTGCAGTGGTGTGGAAATGAAACTGAAATGAGAAGTTACCATTCAAAGAAAGCACCGGTTTGGTGACTGGGTGAGGAGTGAACGCTCAGGCCCCGGAGGCTCCGGGATCCCATTGCCCCTGCTCACACCGGGACAGCGGCAGTGGCAGAGGATGCCAGTGGCAGGAATGTCAATCCCCAGGCGGGCAGCAGGTGCCCGAGCCAGCCACGGCCACCAGCTCGGCCCTTCCAGGGCTGGGGCAGGAGCCAGAGGGAGCAGCAGCGGCCGAGCCCGCGGCTCCGGAGGGCACCGCGTCCCTGGGGCAGCGTGGAGCACACATCAAAGGTGAACAGGAACAGGAGAGAAGCCAGAGATAAAGAGGACCATAAGGCTGGAACAGTCCATGGAGATATTCCATGTTTATAGTGGGGTCTGGGGGAATAATGGGTGTTTATAAATGAGTTCAAGGGGATAATGTGTATTGAAATATGAGTCCGGAGGGAGAGTACGTATTCAAAAACTATCTACTGTATATAGCATAATAATCCCAGTATTTCATAAGCTCGTAGGAAAGTATTAAATAAAAATAAATTACAAATGTCTGTGGCTTGATTGCAAATCATTTCAGAGCAAAGGGAAAGAAAGTCCTTTGCAAAATGTGGAAACCATCTTGTGTTATACAGCACCAGAAAAAAAACCCTAATTGTAAAAAGTAAATGTCAGTTACAGTTATTACAGTGGCCATGTTGTTTCCAATAACAATTTGGCATTTTATTTAGTCTGTAACAATCTACAATTTAAATTTAAAATAAAGATTTTTCTTTTATTTCCCTCTGAAGTTGTGTGCCAAGCACAGCAGAGCAGAATGTAACATCTGTTGATGATTAAAACAAGCTTTCCTATGGGCCCTGAATACAAAGTAAACATGGATTTTATCCATAGTCAACAGCATTTACAAATGTAAGGGGAGGAAGCTACTGAGTTTTTGAAGAATGAGCTGTGAGAGAGGAAATATAAGACCGGGGACGGCAGATGGCGATAATTAGTTCCATATAGTGAAAGGCTTCTATTAAAAAATAAAGAGGACAGAGTCCTGGATTATGCTGCTGGTTTATTAAAGGCCCTTTCTTTGCCATCAGCCCCTGTGCACGCCGCTCTGGGCTGGGATGGGTGGGCACAGCTGGCGTCCGTGGGCGCTGGCGGCTGGCACGGGCGCGGCCACGCACAATACGGAATCTCCCAACTTTTCCACGTGCACTGCACAAACACTCTGCTGGCAGGAGCCAGAGTTCAGGAGGAATTTATTATGTGGACCTATAGGCTAGTAATCTTGCATTTTATTCTGGTTTAATTTAGATTGAGGGGCAGGGTATCCAAAGTTGAAGGCTACTGAACTTGTTGATGCCCCTTGTCTGCTGCTTCTGCCCTGTTCAGTCACTCAGTGCATGGTTCCACTGAGAGCTGCTGTGTTTTATCTCTGACCAAAGGATTGTGCCTCTGCTCCAGATGTTCCTTGTATGGTTTGTGTTGTTCTTACTTCACTGGGTTTCACCGTATTGCTCCATCCCTGGAAGTGCCCAAGGCCAGGTTGGACGGGTCTTGGAGCAGCCTGGGATAGTGGAAGGTGTCCCTGCCCATGGCAGGGGGTGAGACAGGATGGGTTTTAAGGTCCTTTCCAACCTAAACCATCCTGGGATTCTGTAGTTAAAGAACTAATTATTACTGCTGGAACAATTTAATTTCATTTCATAGGGCTTTGCTCAGCCTGTTTGCCTGGTTTTGTCTTGCTTTAATTTTTTTTCCCCTAGTTATACACAGAGTATATTAAGTGAAGTGTCAAAGTGAAATTCCAATTTGCTGAGATTTACCTGCTTCCCAGGGAGAGGACAGCCCTCCTCCAGCTCCTGGGGCCTGAGCCAGCCCCAGGCTTGCACAAGAGTTTTTTTGACTCTTCTTTCCAATTCCACTCTGGGCTGGTTTCAGTTTGCTATGAAAGTCTCCTTTTTCCTTTTTATTTTTTTTTAAGTATTTTGTAGCGTTCCAGTTCATATGTTATTTTGGAATTCATTTCAGTTTTTAATTGCAATTTCTTCTTTCCTCACTTCTACCCTCCTTCAATTTTCTTTCCAACTGGAAGCTGTTGTAGCCGAGTCTCGTAGGCAGCCGTGCAAGTGCCTTTGTAGCCCTGCACAAACACACTGAGTGTTAATCTGGCGCTCGCCTGCTTTTTTCCCTTTCCCTTCCGTCATTTTATAATTACCTCAGGTGGTAACAGCTCTTAAGAGCCTCGTCTGTCACCCTGGAACCAAATGCTTTTCATTGAAAATTAAGGAGAGGCTTCAAAAGTTCTGGGTTCTTTCAGCAATGAAACGCGCCAGTCCCCCAGCAGAAAGAGCATTGTGCTGCTGGATCCCATTACAGCCGGGTGCTGTGGGCTCGGGAGGCAGCAGGAACACTGGGGGCTCGTGTCGCTCCCACAGCCACGGCTGCCAGCTCTGCTGGCCTGGGGAGGGCCCACGGGACCCGCAGGGCCCTGTCAGGGTGGGCACGGATCCCACCTGGCTGCCAAGGTGCCAGGAAAGCACAGCCCCGGGCCTGCTCTGCTCCCAGGTGTTAATGGAACTGGCTCCTCAGTGATCCACCTGGACATGGGAGCTCTCACAGTGACAGGGGCAAGGGGCTGAGCCAGGAGGGGGTTGGCACTGCATGGAAACGGAGGCAAATCATCCCCACGATGCCAAATGCATGCATTTAATGAAATTTAAATTTAATGAAATCCCTCCCTCTGTGGCACAGGGTGCCCAGAGCAGCTGTGGATCCCTGGAAGTGTCCAAGGCCAGGTTGGACAGGGCTTGGAGCAACCTGGGATACTGCAAGGTGTCCCTGCCCATGGCAGGGGGTGGCATGGAATGGGCTTTAAGGTCCCTTCCCAACCAAAACCCTTCTGTGATCCTATGATTCTGATTTAAATTTAAAATGCAAAAAGAAAAACTGCATGGAAATCAAAATAACTTCAAAATTGCTGATAGAATGAACAGGAAGAGTTTTAGGCAAAATAAAACCAGCTCAAACCATACTAAGTGACTAAGTGTCCAGATCTGCTGAGACATATGTTTTGGGCAGTTTTCCTGAACTCATAGCTTTAGCAGAGTCTTCAAGTACAGATTTTATATTTAAATGTCCAACTTCAAAGTGAAATGACAGCAGAAGCAGCCTTGCTTTTATTTTTAATTAAAAATTCAAAAGCATTACCTGAGTGGACCCCAAAAGTTAAAAAGCAGAAGGCAAATAAAATGTTATGTCTCTTAATGCCTTTGAAGTTGAATCCTACAATTGCTGGATCTCGTTTTGTGAGGGTTTGGGCCTGTTTGGGAGTGGGTGTCTTGTGTCAGGCTGGTGGTGAATGGGATGAATGAAGGGATGGAGACTGCAGAGGAGTTTTTATTTTTTATTATTAAATAATTTACAGATAGACCGGCAATAGTGGGTGCAGTGAAAGTGCTGTGGTTTAAATGGCTGTATAACCTTGCAGCATCAGAAAATGATCTTAAATAAGAGCTCAGCCAGCCCTTGCTGAGTGTTGCCTCCTCTCCTGTCCAGCGAGGGCATGGCTCACCATGGTACCCCACACCTGGTGTTTGCAGGGCTTCCCTGGCTGCCCCCCAGCCTTCCCTGTCCTGCAGGCAGTAGTGAATGGCTTTGGAGGCCCAGATGAGCATTGCAGCTTTCCAGCAGGTGATTATCCTTCCTCTGGTGCCCACGGGTGAGGCTCTGCAGAGCTGAGTGTTCACTGTCCTGTTACAGAGTGCTGCCCTCAGACTCGCTCTCCCTTGCCTTTCAAATAAGCAGCTTAATCATTCTCTGCTTGCAAGTAACATTTCGAGCTGGTCACTTCTTGTAAATCTGTGCAAGGAGAATTTAACGTCAATAAGGTTTTGGCTCAGGTTGGGTTTACCTGAGCACGTGGAAGCTCAGCCCTCTGGCTCCATCAGCTCCATCAGCATCACTCCTCTGCTCCTCTGGAAGCTCAGGCAGGAGCGAGCCAAGGGCCGGCCTGGCCTCCTTTAGTAAAAGCCATTATTTCAGCTCCTGCACGAATTGGAGTCTGGCCATAATGTGGGATGGGAACACCTTGTAACACTTACAGATGAGCCCCTGCTTTCAGTGGATCCAGGCCAAACTCCTGTTTGGCTTCTTGTTTTCCCCGCGGATCGGCTGCGGTGTCTGCGGCCCATGGGGCGGCACAGGCGGTGCTGGTGCTGTGGGCAGTGTCTCTGGGGAGCTTCCCTGCTGCTCTTGGGTGATAAAGCTCCAATTTTCTGAGATTTTGCCATGCATTTCTGTCCGTGGTGCAACCCAGTACTCCTTGAGACGGATCAGACTGCGCAGGGAGGCTGAGGAGTGGCCCCCCTGGGGAATCCCAGAACCTTCTGGATGCAATCCTGTGCCCCGGGATGACCCTGCTGGAGCAGCGAGGTGGGACCAGGTAACCCGGTGTGGTGCCTGCCCCATGCTGGGATTCAGTGAGAGGATCAGCCCGAGCCAAGGGTAGCGTTTGCTGCCCTCAAACAAAGGGAAGGGCTCTCTGTGCCAGTGAGGGTCTGGCTGGGCTGCGATGACCCCTGTGCTGTCTGGTGGCCAAATCTCAGCCCCTGCACTGGGGACAGTCACCTGCTGTCACTGGTCACCTGGGGCCAGGCCAGGGAGCATCCTGGGAGGATTTTGCTGCGTGGAGCAGCCCTGTTTGCCCAAAGGCTCTGACTCTGAGTCAGTCAATTGAAACAACACTATGAAACCTAAAAAAAAAAATCAATGTTTGCTCAACAAGACTCTGTACAAAACATTTGTGACTTGAGTTAATTTTATTCCCATCCTCTAATATTTTATTGATCAAATTCTATATTAACTTCCCTGACTTTCTGCTGAAATTGATGTCAGGTTAAGTAACCTGTAGTTACAAGTCCTGCTTGCTCTGGTTGAATGTGGATATAATCTACAGCATTTCCAGAATTCCATGCTTTTCCTGCTCTGGTAACTTTTCTCCATTCCTATTGACAGATTAGGGATCTCTCCTGGCAATTCTCTTACAGTGTAGGAGCACAAGGCACCCAGAGGATGTTCGATTTTAGACTCTTGAATGCTCCCTGTGCCTAGAAATTCTCTGATGGGTTCATGGTCTTCATCTGATTTGAGTGCACTGGCTGAGTTTCCTAACAAAATGTTTATTGACCACTTCTGCCCTGTCCCTGCTTCTTTATTAATAATATAATCATATCCACCCAACAATAAACCAGTTCTTAGAATTTCTTTTGGTCCTAATACATCGAATACACTCCCTGCTGTCGAAAGTCAGGGCAGCTGAGACTTTGATATCTGCCATCTTCTGTCAGTGACTGACACCTCAAACATCCACAACTCTATTAGGTCCTGTTTCTTTTCTCTCCTTGTAACATAAGGAGGTATAACAAAAGATGCACCTTGTAACAAAAGTTGGTCTAGAGCAGTCATTGGAAAGGGCAGTTTGGAGATGCTGGCATTCCATGGATGCACATGTCCATGGAGGCTTTTCCCAGGGTCTGCACACAGGAGGTGCCAATCCAAGAGCCCTCTCCTCTCCTTGAGGTATTCAGGAGCCTGGGATCGGGCATCTCTGAAGGCCTTACAAAAAGGGCAATAGTCAGCACCTGCTTTTGCCTTAAGCCACCTGTTGTAAGACCACAGTTTATTTCTGAAAATAGAGATTTCTTGTAGTTGAGCCCAAGCTGGGACAGACTGCTAGGAAACAGAGGCCATTCACTGCCTTCTGTTCCACATTTAAACAAAACTCCTACAGTCTTGTGTTCACTGCTCCTGCAGTCAATGCAGATGTCCAGAACAAACAATTATATGACCACTTGCCAAAAAATTGCCTTACAGCAACTTTAAATGACTCAGCTGTCGGCAGCTTTTGAGGGTCTGTTGTTTCTGTAACTCAGCTGGGCTGTGTGGCACATGAAACAGGGCCTTGGGCAAGAACTCTCCCTTGGGGGGGGGTTTGTAACAGATTGCCAAGATGGCAATCACCCTTTGGATGACTTTTTCCCCACCACAACAAAATGCCTGCCTTTGGGTTGCTGGGATGTCCATACCCATTTGATGTTCCCACCAGTCCCAAATGCCAAATGTGCAGGGATTCCTGTGGGCACCTGACAGCACATAGATTTTTTGATATTGCATGGGTGCAAGCTTCACTTTTTTATCTTGAGAAATCTTGAGAACATGGATAGGAATGGAAACTGGCTCTGCAGCTCCTGGGATCCCCGTGGGGTTCACACCTTCCCTCCCTACTGCAGCACCCTCCTCCTTGGGCTTTCAGGTGTTTTGACCACGAATTTGCATCCCAGGCCCAGATGCGGGGTGGCAGCAGCCCCTTGTCTGCACAGTAACCCCCAGAGGGTCCCAGGTGTGCTCAGCCTGCTGGAGAGCAGTGCCCAGGGGAGCTGTGGGGCAGGGAGGAGCAGTCGGGCTCCCAGGAGGCTCCTGTTGGACTCGACCTGTCACAAGCAATGAGGCTGCAGAGGGAAATGCTGCACATCTGGCAGCCTGCTCCGGAGCAGCGTGGGGCTGTCTGGTGTAAAACAAAGCCAAATGCTCGTAAACTTACAAGACCACATAGATAAAACACTGATACCAAGATTTATTAATGTGTTCTTAGCTGTGCCCCAGCCTTGATGCTCCCAACAGGTCAATCAGCACCGTGGGGCCAGGGCTGCTCAAAGGCACCACAGCAGGGCTCATGGTGACAGTGTGGCTCATGGTGACAGTGTGGCTCATGGTGACAGCAGGGCTCATGGTGACAGTGTGGGTCATGGTGGCAGTGTGGTCATGGTGACAGTGTGGCTCATGGTGACAGCAGGGCTCATGGTGACAGTGTGGGTCATGGTGGCAGTGTGGGTCATGGTGACAGCAATGGCTCATGGTGACAGCAGGGCTCATGGTGACAGCAGGGCTCATGGTGACAGCAATGGCTCATGGTGACAGCAGGGCTCATGGTGACAGTGTGGTCATGGTGACAGTGTGGTCATGGTGACAGCAGTGGCTGATGGTGACAGTGTGGTCATGGTGACAGTGTGGTCATGGTGACAGCAGTGGCTCATGGTGACAGTGTGGTCATGGTGACAGTGTGGCTCATGGTGACAGCAGTGGCTCATGGTGACAGCAGGGCTCATGGTGACAGAAGGGCTCATGGTGACAGTGTGGCTCATGGTGACAGCAATGGCTCATGGTGACAGTGTGGCTCATGGTGACAGCAGTGGCTCATGGTGACAGTGTGGCTCATGGTGACAGCAGTGGCTCATGGTGACAGCAGGGCTCATGGTGACAGCAGTGGCTCATGGTGACAGAAGGGCTCATGGTGACAGTGTGGCTCATGGTGACAGCAGTGGCTCATGGTGACAGAGTGGCTGATGGTGACAGCAATGGCTCATGGTGACAGAGTGGCTCATGGTGACAGAGTGGCTCATGGTGACAGCGGGGCTCATGGCTCATGGTGACAGCAGTGGCTCATGGTGACAGCAATGGCTCATGGTGACAGTGTGGCTCATGGTGACAGCAGTGGCTCATGGTGACAGTGTGGTCATGGTGACAGAGTGGCTCATGGTGACAGTGTGGCTCATGGCTCATGGTGACAGCAGGGCTCATGGTGACAGCAGTGGCTCATGGTGACAGTGTGGCTCATGGCTCATGGTGACAGCAGGGCTCATGGTGACAGCAGTGGCTCATGGTGACACTGTGGCTCATGGCTCATGGTGACACCGTGGCTCATGGCACTGACCATGGCTGTGGGACTGGGACAACACTCATTTTCTGCACTGCACCAGCTCAGCCACTCTTCCACTCATTGTTGAGGGTATCTGTTTGGTGAACGGGGGGAAAACACCTCCAGCGAGTGCCAGGGAACTCCCAGCTGGGGAGACTGAAACGGTGATGAAAGTGTTTTCTGCACTTGCTCCATGTCAGGCCCTGAGCTGTTAACACACTGTTGTGATACATAATGAACGAGTTTCCTTTTCCAGTGAAGGAGAAGCGGGAGGCATCCCAGAGCAGGGAACTAACACCAAGTGTGTCTTAAGGCACTGTGTGAGTGTGGGGGCCCCTGTGGGCTCTGCGCTGCCCTGCCCTCCAGCATCAGGCTCTGCACAAGGGCTTTCTGTGTTCCTGACCTTGTTTTGGCATGTGCAGTGGGAAAATACCACCCCTTCAGAACTGGGCTTGAGAAGGAGAGAGAAAAGGGTTATTTGAGATGGAGGTTAAAGCACAGGGCCCTTTCCACGTGCGGGTCCTTTGCCCAGCCCTCAGGGGGGCCCTCAGAAGTTACTCTGGAAATGGGGGCCACGAGACTCTTAGGAAAGGAGCTGAGAGTCTGTCCAGGAGCAGCTGACCTGGCTGGCACAAACCTGGGCACGTGCCCACAGGAGGGTCCGTGCCAGGCGCTCAGCTCCAGGGTGGGGCACAGTGTGAGTGTCCAGGTGCTGCCTGGGGACAGCTCTGCTCAGGAGCACTGATTCTGCTGGATAAACGTGCCCCTTTGTGGGCCGTGCTCCTCTCTGCTCCAGAGCAGCCCAGCATTCCCTTGCACACAGGCCCTGCTTTGTTCAAGTATTCATCCTCTGCCTGAATTATTTATTTATTCATTTTTTCCCCCTTCATTTTTCCTTCTGTCTTTCCCCTGCTGGTGCCAGATGAATTCCTGTTTCTCCAGCAGCTCAGCAGGGCAGGGATTAATGTGGCTGGAGCATGGCTGCAGCCATGACGGGCAGTGGGGTGACCTCCTCCTGGAAAAAAAAAAAAAGGAAAAGAGAAAGAAAAGTATCCAGCACTCACAAATAGGGGGAAAAAACTCTGGGTGCTTCTTGTTCCTTTTCACTACAGACCTGTTTCCAGCACCTCTGACCCCCTCAGAGAGGAAAATACAATGGAAATCTTTAGCAGAAGAAAAAAACCGAGAGTGCAAATATCAAGTTGTATTGAAAGAAACTGCAAGCTCTGAACCCAAAACCATGTAAACTTTGAGAGCTTGGTTGAGGCTGTCAGTGCTGAGCCTGTTCTCACAGCTCTGGTTGCTCAAGCTCCAGGATGCAGGAGAAGTGTCTCCTTTGCTGTTGTCCTTCTGCTAATGGCATGATGAATTCTGATTACACTGCAGCTGCAGGCCGGCGCTGTGGAAGGCCACGATAACTATTTGGGACATCAGTTTTCCTTCTGCCAACTTTCAGCAGCGTTTTATAGGATTAATATTCAATAAAACCCCCTTAACATTAAAAAAATGCTTAGTCCCCCAATTGTTATTAAATTCTTTTCCTGTGCCATAATGCGGCTGCTTTGATGTAAAGTCCTGCAGTTTCTGGAAGGAGCCGGCGTGATTACGCTAATGTGCAGTGCTCTTTCTGCTATTCCTACAGGGAAAATAAACCCCACATTAGTTCCATATTAGTACCTGACTTGGAGAAGTTAAAAAGTGCCAGAAAAAGGTTAACCAGAGTCAAGTACACATAAGAGAGCTGTGATTATTAGTGTTAGGGGAGCCATTTGAAAAAAACATTTCTGCTTTTACAGAAGAATTTATTGGTGTCTTTGCTTCTGGCTGCTTTATGCATTTTAATAAAGCAGTAGCAGCAGTACCAGGGGGGAGTTGGTTGTGCCTAGTCCCAAGAAGGAGTTTCTGTGTGTGATATTGCCCCTTGTCCCCAGCCTGGGGCTGCCCTCTGCGCAGGGGAGCCCAGGGATGAGCCTTCCACCCAGCACTGTCCAGGAGTTCACATTCCTGAATGCTGGAGTGGTGCAGGCCCTCCCACTGCCAGGGGATCCTTCTGGACAGCCATGGAACCAAGGCAGGAATTGCTTTGTGTGTTAAAAGTGTTAAAAGTTACATCCAGCCTCCAAGCAGCTTTGGCAATTTCCCTGTCAAACGCCTGGGATTATTTGGAAAACTTGCTCTGTTGAAAGCAGCCCCAGTATGAGACCCACCCTGCCATGGGGTAAAATGCTGCCTCTGGATGCAGCTGGGGCCAGAAAAGCCTTTTTGGTGGGAGAAACACTAAAATACTTTTTGTGTGTGGGGATGGTTTGCGCTCTCCTGAGGTACCCACTGACCTGGAGTAACAGTTCTTTGCTGTCTTTTAGCTGTGGAAATGTTGCATTTTTGATTTCATCACAGAGACCTGTCATTTATTCATTGAAAACTCTGATGCAGTTTAACCTTCACACCTACAAATTAATAATTACACCATTTAACCACCTCAGGGGGTGGGGAGGCCCTGGCACAGGTGCCCAGAGCAGCTGGGGATCCCTGGCAGTGCCCAAGGCCAGGCTGGATGGGGCTTGGAGCAGCCTGGGACAGTGGAAGGTGTCCCAGCCCATGGCAGGTGGTGGGACTGGATGGGCTTTAAGGTCCTTTCCAAGCTGAAGTGGCTGGGATTCTCTGGTTCTCTGGTAATAAAATCTGGGGGTGCAGCCTGAGGGCCGTATTTTGCTCAGTGATCTGTATTTCCTCTCTTCAGCTGCTCACCTTTCTGGACCTGTTTTGTGTGTTTTCACACATGGATTCTGCTCTGGGGATCCCACTGTCTGTTCCTGTAGTGCTGGTTTCTCAGCAGTGATAATGCCTCCCAGGCTGTGCAGCAGTCCCATTCATCCATTTGGGCAGAGGGGGAAGATTTTGCTTTGCGGGCTGTAAGCCCATCTGCACTGCCACATCTGGAAAGGCTCACGCCGTCTGTCGTGTTAGTGCACTGGGACAAGAATTCTGATGGAAACACTTAATTCTCAAAGCACTGCTGGATAATGATAAATCCTTTGTGAAACGTGGATTTGCATTTAAGATTCTTTCCTGCTCCCATTGTCTGCGGGACATTTTACTCAGCTTCATTTCCACTGTCCCAAGTCTAAACTCCTAATCCCCTCTCCTGATGCTTCAGCTGGAGCTGATACTCCTCCGTTGCTCCTTCATTTCCGTGCTTTTCAGAGCCCAGGCTCCGTCTCAGCCCTCCTCCCTTCTCCTGCAATCCTCTCCAGTTTTCTCCTGCTCTCCACTGCTGCTCTTTTGGGCTGTCCCCTCTCGCACCCTGATTGCTCCCGGCCCTCTCACCAGACGGCTCCCGCGGCAGGGGCAGTGCCAGGGGCGCTCCTGGCCCTCTCAGGGTCGGGCACAAGGACAGGCACCAAAGGGCACTCTGGTAGATGCAGGTGGGGTTTGGTGAGCCCAGCTCCGGGGGTGTCCCGCTGCCTCCCGGTGTGGACACGATGCAGGGGCTGGCAGAGGGCGAGGCAGCAATTCCGAACAACCTTGGGGGGTTTGCAAAACTTCTGCAAATTAGAGCTGAAATTCCCTCATGAGACACCCAAGCCTCCATATTTATTCATTCCTTTATTTTCCCTTCCTGAGCATGGACTGGAGAGAAACTGGCAGGACTGTCAGGCCCCTCTTCACAAAAGGCAGCCTGAAATCAAAGAGGGAAATAAACTGCTGGGTCCTTAATGATGGGCTGGAGGCAGCATTTTATTTCATACTTTGTCCCTGCAATTTCCCCCTTTGTTTTACAGGGTGTGACTTTACCAAAAATAGTCAAAGGAAGAAAATAAAATTGAAAACTTCTTGGAGCAAGCCAAGTTTTCCATGCTGAAAATCAATTATTGCCCAGTATTTTCAAGGCGAGACCCCCATGCTCTGGCATTAGGCCAGTTCACCCACCTTCACCTGCTTTGTACTTTCTTCACAAGAGTCAAAGATTCCGACAATAAAATTCTTTATTTCAGGGGAGTTTTGAGTTTCAAGGCATTGCTGGTTCTTCTGGCCAGAACTGCCAGGGGAGGGAAGTGACTTCTTCCCTTGCTCCATATGTTGTTCAGTGTGACCAACGACAAATACAAGCATTCCATGAAATAGAATGATCGCTTTTGGAAGGAACTGCAAGGTGGCAGAATTAGACAGTGGACATTTTAAAGGTTACTTTACTATGCCGGAGCTGCGAAAGATGGAAGTAATTTATTTCCTCTCGGTAATGTTCCTTTCTGGCCGAGCAATTTATCAGAAATGTTAATCCAACAAGCATAAGTGTGTACGTGGTGGGAGGAGGGAGGGGAGCAGAGGAAGGAGAGGGAGAAGGCATTTAAAATTAGCTTCGAAATACTGTACATCTCATTAAAAATGTAATCATGCATAAAATGAGATCAATGAAAATTTATCTAAAAGTGCAAGGAAAAGGCGTTTTCTGGTGTGATACTGGGTATAATAGTCTGGATTTTAATTTAGTCAGTTTGCAACAAAATTCCCTCCAGGCTAAATAAACCAGTTTCCCTCCCAGTTATTGTCTGGACAGCTAATTTTCTGCACCTTTCCTTCTAATACTCAACCTTATCTCTTGCTGGATAGAGGTTTCAATATACAGCAGAGTTTGTTTTCTTTACATTTTCTATTACTGCAATTTAATTTGCATGATAAATGATGAGAGGTAGAAAGATGATAAAAAGAAGCAGAACATTTCTTTATTAATTTTGTTTAAATTAGTGTAACTTTTCCCTGACTGTGCTTTTTACCCAGAAAGCCTATGTAGAAATTATTTTAAGTCTCCGTATTGCAGGTAGAAAACATTTAATACTTGACAATAAGCTCCTGCCTCCCCTTCCAGGGTGCACATTCTTATTGTCATGCTTTCTTCCTACTTTGTGCTGTGTCTTATGGTACTTCTGGACGAGTTTGGTCACACCCCAAGGAGGCTCCAAAAGAGCTGGAGAGGGACTTTGGACAAGGGCCTGGGGTGCCAGGACAAGGGGGAATGGCTTCCCTCTGTCAGAGATAAATGGACCCTGTTGCTGTAGAGGACATCTCCTTGCTGCTGGCCGGTCAGTGCTTGGCTTGCAGCTGATTTGCAGCTTCCAGAGAGGCTGGAGATCTCCCTTCCTGCCAAGGAGCTACTTGAGAAGGACCTGCATCTGGGCTCCATTGTTTACCTGCTTCTTGGATCAGTCCTTGGCTTGGCCATCCATGCAGGAGTGGTGGCTGCTCTTTCTCCACAGCGTTGTCCATGGAGGGCTCAGTTTTCCCTATTGTGTGTGGCTCCATCAGTCTTGTCAGCCTCCTGCCCATCATGAAACCTTCTGCAGCTATTCCTAGAGGTTCTCCCAGTTTCTTCTGTTGTGTGTCTTCCAAAGGCACCATTATATAAGTCTTCTAATATTAAAACCCTCACTTTCCAGTTAAAATGAACACCATGGCCATTACAGTGTGTTAATTGATGTCCTCCATGTCGTGGGTAGATGTGGTCCATCTGGAGGAGATGTTTGTGTTATGATGTTTTCTTCTCCACCTTCCATGCCCAGAACAAAACTGGCTCCACTTTGCTCCCTCTGGTTTGTGCTGATGGTTCCACCAAGCCATGAACGCCTTCATTTCATTCGTCCATTCCAACTTGGTGCATTTTTTGATTGATGTACTTTAATACACTGGCCTGCAGGCTGTGATGTGTCAAATAACCTTTTAAAATCCAAACAGATTATGTCCCATGTTTTCTTCCTGTCTGGAGTCTGTGTTACCTCTTAAAAAAATTCCAGCAGATTTGTCAAACAAGATTTGCCCTTTATAAGACTCTGCTGGCAACTTTTTGTATCAGCTCACGTTTCTCCAGATGTTTTGTGATCTCATCACTTATTAATGTCTCCATAATTCTGTCTTCTGCTGAAGTTACAGTTATTACTGTTAATGTGGCTGTGAATGCCTTGTCTCTTGCTTCCTTACTGGACTGCATCCGATGACATGGATCTGCTCAGGATGGGTTTGAAGCTTAAGGGAAAGAATCTTTTTTTGGTCTGAGATTTGAGGGATTTAGAAGTACCTCCATTTTCTTAATCTATTACTTTATTACTGATATTTAATAATCTTGTCTAAAAGGAGTTGGGATATTTCCAATAGCACATGCTATGAGGGTCCCACACCTTTCCTGTCTGTCCTCATTTCATAATCTCTCCTGCAAACATCATTCCAGCTCCCAGAGTTAGACATATCTAATTATTTTCTTCTTCTAGGCTGACTGGACTTTGACTCCTCCCTTCTTCCTCACTCAGCCATTGCCACAGGACTGTGGCTGCCTCAGGTGCTTCTTGCAGGCAGATGAGGCAGAAATGTCTCCACGTCACCATCCCTACAGAAGCTGCCTGAGGACCTGCCCTCCTGTTGGCTGCCAGCTGCCCATGCTAAGCAGGCACTGGCCTTCCCTGCCTTTTTCATGGAGGCAGTGGAAACAGCAGTAACTCGATTTTGCTGTTCTTGTAGTCTTGAAAATATTTATTTCCACAGAATTTCCAGAACGCTGTTTCAGAGCATGAGCACTGCTTGTGCCTTCTGTCTGTGCAGTCAGTGTGTGCAGGCAAACACATCCCCTGGAGAATCCACAGGAAGGTGGCACAAGATTTCCACTTGATTTCCTTCCTTCAGAAGTAATAAAACTCCATGGGGGAGCATGAGAACTTTTCCCAAAGCTGTCCCTGCTCTGGGGCTGCTGGAGTGGCTGAGAACGGAGGTAAGTCCCATGCTGCAAAAATTTATGGGAAAGTCATAAGCTCCATGAAGCGCGTGGAATTTGGATGGGATACAAGCCAGCCTCTCCATTACATGGCTACAGCTCCCTGCATATTTCTGATTATCCTTATGAATAATGTAAGCTCCTGCTTTCAGATGGGAGAGGCTTGGGGAAGGAGTTAGGGAATGAGTCTGAGCGCTGGTAATGAACAGGGAACCAGCAGTTTGTCACTGCATGGGGCAGTGCAGTCACACATACAGCCAATAAAGTTTCTTGGTAAAGGAGCAAAAATTCCTTTTCTTGCAGTCACTGCTTCTAGAACAATCTTTGATTTGTGTAATACAAGAGGCAGGGTTGGTGAGGAAGTTGACACAGTGGTGTCATTATGCAGCTTAAAACCAGTAGCTCTTATTTCAAAATACTCTTGTCTGTGGAAGAGGATTTTCTCATGGCACTGACTCTTGAATCACTTAGTTGCTGCTGTTGGACTTTTTAAAAATATTTTATAAAAAATTAACATTTTGATTCCCAGAAGAAGAAGAATCTTTCCTCCTCCTTTCTAGAGAAAGAAATTCTTTACCTATACCTCTTGAATTTCTCTACCTGGGAAATCCAGCAGGCAGAAGATGCTGGAAGCCTTTTCAACACCTCGAATGGGTAAGATGTTTACATTACACGGGCCTGATCAGAAGGGTCTTTCGTGTGGAGGCATTTTGGTAACTCATCTTTGTCACCTGAGAAAACTGTGCTGAAAGCTCCTCCTTCAGCCTGTTCTCCCTGGGTGGAGCATGGCCGTGGCTGGGTGTGGGTCGTTCATCAGTGGTCACACGTGTCTGCAGAGCCACAGAATGAATAAAGACAATTGTTCAGACAGTTAGGCTAAAAGCAGAGCACAGAGGGAGGGTTTGATCTTTTCCTTGCTCTATCACAACAGTTTTAAGGGATGGCTGCAGAAGAACCTTTCCAGTGGTTTTGCTCATGCTTGTGGTAGCTGCTGCTGACACTTGGGCACCAGTTACACTGAGTAGTCTCATTCCCTGTAGTTGGGAATGTGCTGACCCCACTGCTGAGTTTTGGCTAAAAGTTTCATTTGGTGGTTCCCCAAAAAGCTGTGGTTGAGGTTAGGCTGGGAAATGCCAAGTTTTGTCCACTGAGAGCTCCATTGTTTACCTGCATAGAAATGTTTCTTCATCCCCAACCTTCTCTCCTTCTCACCACTGAGGAGGGCTTGGCATTTGATCCAACAACTCCACGCCAAAGGTCCAGGGCCTGGGTTATCTCTCCAGGAGTATATGTCCATATGGGACAAGAATATTTTGCTCTCCAGGCTCCCAAACCTGCCCATTTCTCCTGCTGGAACAATCCTGTGGCCTGGGAAGAGAAGGGAAGGGAAAGGTTGGCTTCTAGTTCTGATTCATCACTTTTATTGAACCTAAATTCTTTTGTTTTAATGCACACTTGATTGAGCCAGCATTTATCCAAATGGTTATGGTTCGTAGCAAAAAGAGACAGTTGAAGAAAGAACAAATGAATCTAATGTAAATCAAATACTTAATGCTTTTATAGAAACTACAAAGCCTTAAATGTGTATTCCTAATGGTAATTTTACAAAACTCCACCAGGCATCTTCAAATGGAGGTGTGACAGTGATTGTTTCAGGCTGGAGATGGCTTTCCTTTCACATGCTAATCATCTGCTCATGGTGATATTTCCCAGCATCGTTGGAGTCAGCGAATTGAATAATTTATGGAATGAGTTTTGTTGTAAATTTATTGTGTCACAAGCAGGTTGTAATTTCACTAACAGTACACTTAAGTTATTAAGTAAAAAAAATAATGTGGCTGATAGGACGGTGCATTTGGAGGTTCTCTTGCTCCCTCCCCAACCAGTTCTCATCTTATATATTTTCAAACAGAGTATTTACCTAATTTTTATTCAGAATCTGATCTGAGAAAGAGAGCGAGAGAGGACATTAACATAAGTGGGTTTGCATTTGCACACTATTGTTGAATCTGGTAGTCGTAAACAAATTACAGAAGATTTTATACAGACAGAAATAGCATTAAAATGGCAGCGCTGCGCTGCGGCGCCGCTTTTGTTCCCTGTTTGATTCCAAGGAATTGGCCTCAGCCACAAGTGATGGAGTGCTGAAGTTACAGGCAGATGTGCAGAGCCAAGTGCAGCCTCCCCAGCTCTGGTGTTGGGTGTTTGGGAGCTGTGCTAGGAAGGTGCTCCTGGCTGGATGGCACAGCAAGGAGCAGGCACAGGCACACAGGGGCTTGGCCAGGGCTGCTCCCCAGAGGGCAGGGTCTGGCTGCCCCAGGGCAGGCCTGGACACCTTTACTGCTGCAACTTGGGCAGAATTTTTCTACAGCCTCTGAATGGGCTCTTGTAGCATTTTAAAGCAGCTGTTGAACCTGTATCCAGTTGTTATCCTCGGGCCCTGGGATGTGGCTAAAGGCCCCTGGGATGTGGCTAAAGGCCCCTGGGATGTTGGGCAAAGGCCCCTGGGATGTGGCAAAGGCCCCTGAGATGTGGCTAAAGGCCCCTGGGATGTGGCAAAGGCCCCTGGGATGTGGCTAAAAGTTCCTGGGATGTGGCTAAAGGCCCCTGGGATGTGGCTAAAGGTTCCTGGGATGTGGCTAAAGGTTCCTGGGATGTGGCTAAAGGTTGCTGAGATGTGGCTAAAGGCTCCTGGGCTGTTGGCTAAAGGCCCCTGGGATGTGGCAAAGGCCCCTGGGATGTTGGGCAAAGGCCCCTGGGATGTGGGTAAAGGCCCCTGGGATGTGGCTAAAGGCCCCTGGGATGTGGCAAAGGCCCCTGGGCTGTTGGCTAAAGGCCCCTGGGATGTGGCAAAGGCCCCTGGGCTGTTGGCTAAAGGCCCCTGGGATGTGGCTGAAGGCTGCCTTTGAGTGTGTTACAGACACATCAGACGCAGGTTCTGCCCCACCGCAGGTACCTCCAACACCTGCCTGTCCTCCTCCAGGTGCTTCACTTTGTCCAGCCTCCTCTCTGCCCTCTGCCATCCCTTGGGGATCCTGGATTGAGCTGACTGTGCCTTTGCCTCTTCCCCACCAGCTGCCCCCTGCAACCGTGGGAGGTGACAGCCTGGCTGTGGCCAGGGACCCCTCGTGCATCCCGTGCTCCCACAAGGACTTTGCCAGCTGGAAGCTTCACAGGGCTGCAACTTGTTGGGTTGTGTAAATACCAGGAAAGGCTGAAATGTTGAGATTGTTTATTTAATTGTTTCAATATGCCAATGTCAATACATATAATTACACAATATAAGCACAGTTAATTGCTTAAATGAACTGAATTTTTTTTGCATCCTAGTCTAAAATTGCAATCAAAAGTTCTCAGTGGGTGGCAGATTTAGAAAATAATTTTTCTCCAGTTTGGGCTTTATTTTCAGTAGAATTCCCGTCTCTGGCTACTTTTCCTGCTCCTGTAAATTGCACTTGGGAAGCATTTCTCCATTTCATTCCTCAGCTGAAATTCCTCGTAGTAGGTCTGTATTGTAATTATGGTGGCACGTGTTAAATTTTTAATTTGATTTTCATTTGTCTATTCAATTGATATAATTGATGTGCATCTTTTCTCCCTCAGGATACAGGTTAATAACCTACTAACCTTGGAATGAAGGAATGATAAAAGGATCCCACACCAGGGTTTAAGGGACCAGTTATAATGTATGTTTTCAGCTGTAGACTTATTTTTTGTCCTCTGTAGCCTCCAGCATTTTGTACTTGCAAAGCCTTGACAGGCATTAAAAACACTGATTATTTTAATTTTAACGAAAAGAACTGTTTACGCTGGGCCTGCAAAGAGGATGGTTATATCCCCTGTTGTGAATATCTGGCAAAACAAAGAGGAAAAGTTTTACAAACATAGTCAGTTTCTGTTTATTTTCCCAGCAGGTGTTTGCTTGGTTTTGGTTTTGCACTTGTTCAAGCTGCAATGGTCACTTGCCAAACAAGTAATGCACGGCTACAGAAGCTGATGAAAGAGGCAAAAGAAATGTTTAGATAAGATCAAGGCATTTGCTCCCCGAGGAGGATAGGTCACGCTGGAGCAGGACAAAGTGGAAAGGGATCACTCGGCAGGTTTATTCTCAGAGCCTGTTCTGCAGTGAACTGGGTTCTTCCCATAGTCCTGCATTAGCTAGGTGATCTATATTAGATCACCCTAAGAGCACAACCCAAAGCCAAAGTTCCTGCTGCAGCAGGACCTGAAAGGTCGAGCTGTTCTGCCCCAGGCCCAAGCAGAGCCAGAGGAGTTAGAGCTGGGATGCTGAACACACTGGGACGGGCACCTGCACCATGTCCACTCTCGGCTGGCCACCCATTATTAAAATAATCAGTGTTTTTAATGCCTGCCGAGGCTTTGCTGCTCCAGGACCTGCGGGCACCCCAGCAGCCCTTCAGCACCCCGGGCTCCATCCCGGTCCCTGCAGTGACTCTGGGCAGCACCCCGGGCTCCATCCCGGTCCCTGCAGTGACTCTGGGCAGCACCCGGCTCCCCGGGCTCCATCCCGGTCCCTGCAGTGACTCTGGGCAGCACCCGGCTCCCCAGGCTCCATCCCGGTCCCTGCAGTCACCCCTGGGCAGCACCCGGCTCCCCGGGCTCCATCCCGGTCCCTGCAGTGACTCTGGGCAGCACTCGGCTCCCCGGGCTCCATCCCGGTCCCTGCAGTGACTCTGGGCAGCACTCGGCTCCCCGGGCTCCATCCCGGTCCCTGCAGTGACTCTGGGCAGCACTCGGCTCCCCGGGCTCCATCCCGGTCCCTGCAGTGACTCTGGGCAGCACCCGGCTCCCCGGGCTCCATCCCGGTCCCTGCAGTGACTCTGGGCAGCACTCGGCTCCCCGGGCTCCATCCCGGTCCCTGCAGTCACCCCTGGCAGCACCCGGCTCCCCGGGCTCCATCCCGGTCACTCTGGGCAGCACCCGGCTCCCCAGGCTCCATCCCGGTCCCTGCAGTGACTCTGGGCAGCACTCGGCTCCCCGGGCTCCATCCCGGTCCCTGCAGTGACTCTGGGCAGCACTCGGCTCCCCGGGCTCCATCCCGGTCCCTGCAGTGACTCTGGGCAGCACTCGGCTCCCCGGGCTCCATCCCGGTCCCTGCAGTGACTCTGGGGAGCACCCGGCTCCCCGGGCTCCATCCCGGTCACTCTGGGCAGCACCCGGCTCCCAGGGCTCCATCCCGGTCCCTGCAGTGACTCTGGGCAGCACCCGGCTCCCAGGGCTCCATCCCGGTCACTGCAGTCACCCCTGGGCAGCACTCGGCTCCCCGGGCTCCATCCCGGTCCCTGCTGCCCTCCCCGGTGGCTGCACTTCTGCCGGGACAGCCCAGCAAGTGTCGCCGGAGCTGGAGCTGCAGCCGGGCCGAGCAGGAAGGTAATTCTAGCGGAGAGAAACACTTTCTGCTGGTTACAGGGCTGGAAATGGAGCGATTAAATTAGCCAGTAGTAAGTGCAGAATTAGCACGTGGCTGACTCCACACTCTGCTGGATGATGCTGGAGGTCTCGGAGGAATGGCAGGGCTGGCAGGAGGGGAGAAGGGAACTGGCCCCAGCTCTTTTCTCACCTTCCCTCTGCCAAGGGACAACGTGTCCTGAGGGGCTTTGGAACCAAACATTTCAGCAAAGCAAGAAAGTCGAGATGTTGGGAGGAATATCTTAAATGCTCCCAAATACATTCAATAAACATTCCAGGGCATCCAAATCTCATGCTTCAGGAAGGGTCCCAGCTCTCAGGTGCTAGGAGCAGGTGGCAGATGTGCCTTGGTCAGGTACCCAGCAGTGGTGTGGCTGGTTCACGTTTGGCTGCAGGGAGGCTGTGGGAATGCTGGGATCAGCCAAGGAGCCCAACCTCCTGCAGCCAAATGGGAATTCCCCTTGGTGGTGCTCCTGTTTAATCCACTGGGACTACTGGATAAACTGTCCCAAGAGAAATATTAAACGAACCAGCTTGTGCTGGGTTTTCTCATGGTGCCATTCCAGTACCTTCTGCATGCAGGTCAAGGTTAAAAGAGGGTCTGGGAAGAGCAGGCATCCATGGCTTTGGGCAGTGATGGGTAATGAGCACCAGCTGGATTTGGAAATGAAAAGTATTAAAGTTGTAACCTTCTCTTTAGGGAGCTGATTGATAACCAGCAGCATTTCTGTATCTGGTAGGAAAGGTGGACAATGGCAACATCCTGTGTTTGTTGGCCAATGCAGTGGCGAGCTGCTTAAGACCTGAAAATGGGGATTGGGTTGATTAGATATAACCTGAACATTTATTCAATTACTCCCAGCAATGAAAAAGCCTTTGCATGTTGGAAATAGTGATGACAGAAAGAAACTTGTGCAAACTTCTCAGGCTCCATCCCAGCTCCCACTCTGGGGTCATATCAACAAAAACCAAATAATTTGCATTTGAAATTATTATACTAAACATTATTAAGGAATATGTGCACTCTTTAAAGAAGGCAGCAGAATGAGCTCTAATGCCTTTATAAATACCTTCAGTGGCCTGTTCCTGTGGGGAGAAAATTGAGTTTTCTGTGGGAATGTCAAATCACAATATCTGGATGTGTGTGTAGAAAGCCTCATTTTTAAAGGCATGAGTAGAAAGTGTCCTTAAAAATTCCTGTGCGGTGTAATCCTGGGCAGCGTGCACAGCAAGAGGAAAGTTGCAGAGCTGAGCTGGGTGGTTCACAAGCCACAAAGAGGCTCAGCAGCATAAACAGTGTAAGATGGATGAGCTGCGTTGTAGGGGACGCCAGTGCAGCTCCCAAATTGAATCAGAGACTCTGGGATTTCAAACTAATGTGACTTTGTGCTGAGGGAAAGCAGAGTCTGTTTTGTTCTGTTGGTTCATCCTCATCCCTGGCTGTAATGGTCCTTGCATCTTCTAGGGGAAACCCAAGAATGTCAGAGGACACTGGTGCCCCACAGTCCCACCCCAAAATGTGTCTCTTACTTTGCTCCAGTAGTAAAAGACTGACAGAAACTCTGGGGTACTACTGTATAATATCCTTCTAACCTTTTTAGAGTTAATTAGGAAATCTTGTTGATTTAACCTGGCTGTGTTGGTGTCTGCAGTGACTTCCTTTGGGATACTCCAACAGGATGTGTTACAGAAACATGTTTTGTTTTGACCCTGTTGATCTGGGATATTGTTGAGTCTATAAATACATTAGTTTTTGCCTCTAGTATACATTTCCTTCTGCTTATTAACATCGATTTTCATTGCCAGCTGTGTGGCTGATTCCCCTTTTTCCTCACTATCCTCTCCTGTGCTAATTAACTGTTACCTTTTCTACCAACTATATTAAAGAGCATAAACTTTGTGCCAAGGGCGACTTGGCCAGGGTGTCCCACAAAGCCTCCCACTATATGAGTGTTAAAAGGTGGGCACAGATTTAGGAATGATGTGAAACCTCCTGGCTAAAGACCTCCTGTTCCATAGACCAGGTTTTACTTGTTCCTTCTTTCATATAAGTTTGGTTTTTTTTTTTGTTTTTGTTTTTTTTTGTTTGTTTTTTGGTTTTTTTTTTTTTTTTTTTTTTTTTTTTGTTTTTGTTGTTTGTTTTTGTTTTTTGGTTTTTGGTTTTTAGTTTTTTTTGCTTAGGGAACTTCCAGAGCCCCTTTAATTCCTGAAATTTCTTAAATTTCTTTTTGCCTTATGGTAGCACCAGGCAGGTGGACTTTGCTGATTTCAATTTAAAAAAATCCCCATTTTTTGTGTGACTTTCTGTGTGACCATGTGGCCCCAGCACTGGTGGTTATTGTCAAAGTCTCAGTAACAAGTTGATGGTTCCTGAGCTCACCCAGTTGGTTATCACTGATGAGTGACCCCTAAACCCAAGAGGGGCCCCTGGCACCCACCCACACTCACACCCATCATCTCCTCCACTGTGTCATTCCAGCTGCTGGGTGCTGACCACAGCGTCCTGAGCAACTCCAGGCACTTGAGATTAAATCCCTAACTCAAAATGCACCCAAAGCTGACAGCCAACACGGCACAGAAAGCAAGAGAGTTAATAACACACTGAGTCTCCTGCCACGTCCTAAGGCTTTTTTCTTCAATATTATTCAAAATTTAGGCACCCTTCATATTAATTAAATGGTAACTTTCTGTATCCCACGATCAAACTATTCAATAATGCTTGCTCAGAGCAATCAGAAATGACAAAAATAAAGTACTAATATAATTTTATTATGAATTATTCGATCCCTGGGGCTTCTATCATATTAAACAAAGAAACAAATTAACCACTGACTGAATTAAGTGGAACTTGCATCATGTAGAGACAATAGATTTTTTCATAGTTAAGCTGCTAGCTACTTTCATGCTTCAAGTCCAGTTTCCAAGTTTCCCCCTGAATTTCCTAGAAATTATCTTGCTGCTATGTATTGATGCATATGTCATCATGGAGCTGGTATTTTTAATGGGAAATACAGTAAAGAAGACCAGAAGAGGAATTTTGAATGTAATAATTTCCATTTCCAGATCCATCCATTTATCCATCCATCCATCCTGCGCCTGCTGGCCATGCTGTGGTTCTGCAGTCCTTCTCCATCCATGCATTCATGCATCCATGCATCCATGCATCATCCATCCCTCCATTCATCCATCCATCCCTCCATCATCCATCCATCCCTCATCCATCCATGCATCCATCCATCCATCCATCCATCCATCCATCCATCCATGCATCCATCCATCCATCATCATCCATCCTCCATCCATGCATCCATGCATCCATGCATCCATCCATCCATCATCCATCGATACATCCATCCATCCATCCATCCATCCCTCCATTCATCCATCCATCCCTCCATTCATCCATCCATCCATCCATCCATCATCCATCCATCCATCCATCCATCATCCATCCATCCATCCATCCATCATCCATCCATCCATCCATCCATCCATCCATCATCCATCATCCATCCATCCATCCATCCATCCATCCATCCATCCATCCATCCCTCATCCATTCATCCATCCCTCCATCCATCCATCCATCCATCCATCCATCCATCCATCCATCCATCCATCATCCATCCATCCATCCATCCATCCATCCATCCATCCATCCATCATCCATCATCCATCCATCCATCCATCCATCCATCCATCCATCCATCCCTCATCCATTCATCCATCCCTCCATCCATCCATCCATCCATCCATCCATCCATCCATCCATCCATCATCCATCCATCCATCCATCCATCCATCCATCCATCCATCCATCATCCATCATCCATCCATCCATCCATCCATCCATCCATCCATCCCTCATCCATTCATCCATCCATCATCCATCCATCCATCCATCCATCCATCCATCCATCCATCCATCCATCCCTCCATCCATCCATCCATCATCCATCCATCCATCCATCCGTCCACCCATCCATCCCTCCATCCATCCATCCATCCATCCATCATCCATCCATCCATCCATCCATCCATCCATCCATCCATCCATCCCTCCATCCATCCATCCATCATCCATCCATCCATCCATCCGTCCATCCATCCATCCATCATCCATCCATCCATCCATCATCCATCCATCCATCCACCATCCATCCATCCATCCATCATCCCTCCATCCATCCATCATCCATCCATCCATCCATCCATCCATCCATCCATCCATCCATCCATCCATCATCCATCCATCCATCCATCCATCATCCATCATCCATCCATCCATCCATCCATCCATCCATCCATCCATCATCCATCCATCCATCCATCCATCCATCCATCCATCCATCCATCCATCCATCCATCCCTCCATCCCATCCATGCCCGGCCATGCTGTGGCTCTCAGCCCTCCTGGCAGTGATGCTCCACATCTGCTGCACCAAGGGGGTGACACAGGGAACATTATTAAGTCCCTCAGCTTTTAATACTGCAGCTCATCCTAATACATCATATCAGATGACTTTGGTCATGTATCTCTCTTTCTAAAAAAGGTATTATTGTAACAGAAGGATTAATGAAAACTGGTTGACTGAAAGCCTGCCCATTCTGGTCAGCCTCTGGTTTCAGCAGTTGTTCAGTAATGGGCAGCCTCTTGCTCCTCACTCTAAACATCTGGATGAGGAGGCTGAAAGAATTAAATTTTGTGCCTGAAAAATGACATATTGAGTAGCAGCTCTGCTTTCATCTCTGGGATCGTGTTTGGAGAAGAATCCGCGCAGAGGCTCAGCGTTAACATTCTTTAACTGCTCCTCAAATTACTAATGCTTCACGTTGCTTTAATCCATTCGGCTGTAATAGCTTTATTAGATTAAACTCCCCGCTGAGCGAGTGAGGAACAGTGGGATTATCACACTTCCCTTTGAACAGCCAGTAAAGACAAAATAAATGGTTAACAAAATAGAGCAAATTCAGTTTGCAGGTGAGCTGCAGTTCCCAGCCCCACGTGCTGTGGATGGGCTCCGAGCTTCCCTATTATTCCTTGCTTGAAAAATGCCTCTTTAGCAGCCTGAAGAAATTCCCGAGGTAAAAAAGAAGTCCTAATGGAACAAAAGTTCCTCTTTCTCCTTTAGATGTGTTGCTAATTGCATCATGCCCACTGCAGGGACAGTGTGAGGAAAACCTGAAACTTTATTTAAAACCCCCCCTATTTTTAGCTTCATTTTTGCCAGAGCCGTAGGTGTGCCAGTAACAGCCTTTATTCAGCGTCTCCAGAGTGGGAATGCCTAATGACTGATTTTTTATTATTTTTTTAGCAAATCTAATTAACTATTTGAAGTATTCCGTTGAGAGGCTCAAGGTTACTATACACAAGCAGTGGGTGGCTCTTCTAGAGTCTCTTAAAAACTCAGTTTCTTCTCAGCATTCTTCAAATCCTCGTCTGCTGGAGCAATTTGAATTTTGTTATTAGTGACTGCTGGAAATCATAATTCAATAAAGACTAACTCATTTAAAAATGCTCCATGCTGAGCGTGCATTAGGTAACTTGGGAAACTTCGGAGACACAGAAAAACATATACTAATATCCAGGTCTACACAGGAAATTGGTATGGCACTGAGCAGCTTGAAGGAGGCTTTTTGTATGTTTTTAAGAAGCTGCAGAAAGGTTGGAAGGAATGCAGTTTTTTTCTAGTAAATCTATTCCTTCCCTCTCCCCAGCATTTTTTTCCTAACACACTGGCGCCCGTCCAAAGGAATTAGAGCCCCCTACATGCAGGGGACAGTGAAAATACGCACGATAAACTTTTCTGTAATCATTTCCTAGATAAGTAAGAAAGCCCTCGGGTGTCTCTTCCTGGACTCCACGTATGTCCCGTATTACTCGTCTCAGATGAGTCTGGCAGTTTTAAGGATCTCTCCAGCCCCGTCTCTCCTTATTCCCCTCATGGCCATAATCTTGTGGCCATGGAATAAATAGTCCTGCCACAGGGGATGGGCCTCCTGCTCGGGTTTTTAAGCCACATCTGCAGCTGCAGCTGGAGCAGGCTTGGCAAAGCCCTGGCCCTGTGAAGAGATGTAATTTCCTAAGCCCGAATTCTCCTTCAGAGGACGCTGCACCGCCTCGTTCCTGCCCAGCGCTGTCCGGCAGCTGCCTCTGCCGTGCTTCATTTGCTGCTCGAGTTCACCCTAGGAAATACACAGGGGTATTTTTTCCCAATTTCTTTCCCCACAAGTTGTTTCATCTTTAGAATCACAACATTTCCTGCCAACATCAGAGGTTTTCATTCTTGTCTCCTCTCTCCCTTGTTCTTTCTAGCCATTTTCAGACTTATATAGCCCTTGTGTTTCTTACCCTCGCTCCCTTTCATCCCCCAGTCCTCTCGCGGAGCCTCCCTCGTTTCAATTCTCCACTTAGCTGGCCTTCAGAAAACAATTCCCGTCTTCCACCTGGTTTTCTTCCTTTGTTGCTCAGGGGTTTGATTTCGCCTCTCTTTGTCTGCTTTCCCCTTCTTGGGCTTTTTCTTTTTTTTCCCCCTTACCCTCTTTTTAAAATTGGAGGAAAGGATCAATATTATCCCCCCTCTCTGTTTGATAAGATAATGGTGGGTGAACACGGTGGCGATGGATTTGTTGTCCCTGCAGAGAGGGAGGAGAAGGGGGGAAGGTCTGGCAGCAGGGGCAGGGTTGGGCCCTTGCAGTCCGGGTCAGGTTGGACCGGCCTGGATAAATATATGCAATTCTTCAGATAAAAATCTGGGACAAAGGCCCGGGTTCTTTGCCGAGGCAAAATGCCCAGGGAAACAAGGCAGTGTACGTCAGAGCACAGAGGCTGGTTTTAGGTCGTTTACCCAGGAGATAATTTAGGAAAGCCTGACGCGCAGGAATGTCCAGCATTACACCACGGCCTGGGCACGTCTCCTAGACTTTGTGTTCCCCCTGTGATCCGTGAATGCCGGTGATCCAATGGGACTCAGCATCCCTGGGATGTACTGCCATGCTCTGAAACCTGTCATGAAGCAGAGCACTCCAGGCAAACCCAACCTATTTCATGGTGGGTTCTGCAATGACCTGGAAAGGAGAAACTTCTAGGGAGACCTCAGAGCCCCTTCCAGGGCCTAAGGGAGCTCCAAGAGAGCTGGAGAGGGACTTGGGACAAGGGCCTGGAGTGCCAGGACACAGGGAATGGCTTCCCACTGCCAGGCAGGGTTAGATGGGATATTGGGAAGGCACAGGGTATCCAGAGCAGCTGTGGCTGCCCCATCCCTGTCAGTGTCCAAGGCCAGGTTGGAGGGGGCTTGGAGCACAATGGGATAGTGGAAGGTGTCCCTGCCCGTAGCAGGGTGTGGAATGAGAAAAACTCTAAGGTCAGTTCCAACTCAAACCATTCTGGGATTCTGCGACTCCCAAAGCCTTTTTAGTGGAGGCTGGGTTTTTGAAAACTTGTTTTGTTCTTTCTTCCTAATATTGCCGATGTGTGAAAAGTAGGTAAAATTTATTAGGGAGAGAGACGAGCGTCCTCCCGCTTCCCCTCTGCTGGGGATCCCGCTGCCCTGTTCCCTGAGGCATCCCACGTGTGTCGCACTTGTCCCCGCAGCCCCCGGCCATCCGCGCTCCGCTCGGTCCGCCCGGGCGCAGCCGTGCCGGTGCGCACGGTTACCCCGGGGCGTTCCCGGCCGCCCGCCGCGGGGGCCGTGTGTTTATTCATCCCGCCTTGTCTCACCCGCCTTTGGCCCGGCCCGGCCGCGCCGGTTCCCGGGCCGAGGTTGCCCCCTGGTGCCCCCGCGCCAGCGCACAGCGCGGGCACGCGCAGCGCCGGGTGAGTGGGTGGGTGCGTGTGTGTGCGCGAATGTGAGTCTGTGTGTGCGTGGGTGTGAGTGTGCCTGTGTGTGTGAGTGGGCGCGTGCCGCTGTGCTTGTGAGGGGCACGAGGAAGGCACGCGCCTGGCTCATTGAGGGGGCACGCGCTGCGCTCCATGATGGGGCACGCGCTGCGCTCCGTGAGGGGGCACGCGCTGCGCTCCCTGAGGGGCACGCGCTGCTCTCCCTGAGGGGCACGCGCTGCTCTCCCTGATGGGGCACGCGCTGAGCTCCCTGATGGGGCACGCGCTGCGCTCCGTGAGGGGGCACGCGCTGGGCTCCATGATGGGGCACGCGCTGCGCTCCATGAGGGGGCACGCGCTGAGCTCCCTGATGGGGCACGCGCTGAGCTCCCTGATGGGGCACGCGCTGCGCTCCATGATGGGGCACGCGCTGCGCTCCATGATGGGGCACGCGCTGAGCTCCGTGAGGGGGCACGCGCTGCACTCCCTGAGGGGCACGCGCTGCTCTCCCTGATGGGGCACGCGCTGCTCTCCCTGATGGGGCACGCGCTGAGCTCCCTGATGGGGCACGCGCTGAGCTCCGTGAGGGGGCACGCGCTGCGCTCCCTGAGGGGGCACGCGCTGCGCTCCCTGAGGGGGCACGCGCTGGGCTCCGTGAGGGGGCACGCGCTGCACTCCCTGATGGGGCACGCGCTGCTCTCCCTGATGGGGCACGCGCTGGGCTCCGTGAGGGGGCACGCGCTGAGCTCCCTGATGGGGCACGCGCTGGGCTCCATGATGGGGCACGCGCTGCGCTCCGTGAGGGGGCACGCGCTGCGCTCCCAGCCGCCCAAAAGCGGTCGGTGCTGGCACGGGCTCGGTGCGGTGGGAATGTGGCGCAGACAAAGTGCCGCTTAATTACAAATACCACCGACGTTTACTGTTTAAATGTAATGATGGAAAAAGCTGGACACCTTAAGGACGGGTCCGTTTCTCTAGGGAAGGAGAACTTCTGCAGGAAGGACCCGCCAGGGAAAGCCAGAGCCCCGCCGAGCGTCGGCAGATGGAGGAGCCAGTGAAGAAGGGGCCGTCCTCAGGAGAGGCCCCAGCAGGTGTGTGTGATCTACCACAGGTCTTTTCTGTGTTCCACCCACTTTTAGTAAGACTTGACTGAGGATTTGGTTCATTCAATGCACATATTAATTATTTAGGAATATTGAATGCACATCTTTAGGGAGCAGGGTTAGTTGGGATAGTAAGAAGCAATTCTTCCCTGTGAAGGTGGTGAGTCCTGGCACCAGTTGCCCAGAGAAGCTGTGGCTGCCTCATCCCTGGAAGTGCCCAAGGCCAGGTTGAATGGGGCTTGGAGCAGCCTGGGATAGTGGAAGGTGTCCCTGCCCAGGGCAGGGAGTGGGACTGGATGAGCTTTAAGGTCCCCTCCAACCCAAAGCAGTCTGGCATATCTTGTGATTAGTAGTCAAATTGAGATGGCTTTTACCTTTGATAACTGTAAATGTGTATATAGTAGACAACTGTATTTCCTTAGGCTGTGTCTGGTTCAGCTCCAAGGCTTAGGACCTGCCTTTCTTGCTATGTGCTACCCCAAGAACACCTGGTTCCTCACTCAGAGGAACAGAGAAGGGCAGAGCTCTGAAAGAATCTGACCAGTTTTAGCCCGAAAGGAACCAGACCCACACAAATTCCTTGGCAGTTTAATCCTGGTGCTTTAGGATGGGGCAGGCCCACGGGAAGGTGCATAAAGCGTGTTGTTGAAGCTCTTTAAATGACATGGCGAGGACAGGAGTGCATTGTATCACAATTAAACCATGTGGCAAATCCTCCTTGGCACACCAGCAGGTAATGCCTTTATAGAGTCCTGGGTATCATCAGAGACCTGGAAATAATGGCTGAGGCCAGCACTAGGGAATATAATTTCTTTAAATGTAAGAAAAAAGCAAAACTCAGAAAATGGTGATGGCATTTTAACTAACTTCAAGTGTGCTGCTGGTTCAGTCGCCCCTTTGATGTTGCAGCCGGGTGACCTGGCCTCCCCCGCCATTCATCACTGCCTGGAAATCAAACCCTCCCGTGATCCTGCTTTACAGTCCTCCCTCTGTTCTGCTAATAAACACAATGTTAGTGAAAATAACCATCCAAGAAGCGTTCAAAGGGGATATCCATGGATGAATTTTAGTGAGAGTGCAGTTTCTTACTGCCAAGCCCAAACCTTCAAACTGCACTGCAGAAAAGATAGTGTTCATCTAAACATGTGGCATCAGAATGCGGGTCTCCCAAATCCTGTTGCTCTCGGGCCAACTCTGCAGTGAGGATTCCAGGGGAAATGCCTTTAGTTATTTCATTTCACCTGCATTTTACAGTTCCAGTGTTAGTTAAGGTAACAGCTGTGTAAACACCCATTCCCCCCCATGCTTTTAAAGAGTAGAATCTGAGAATTCCCTCCCGACGGTTGCTGGACAGTGCTCAGTGAGTGGTCCCAGAGGCCAGCAGTGCCAGAGAGCTGTGCTGGGAGGGACTCAGCTGGGGCTGCCGTGGGCATGGCTTGTGTAGCACACACGGGCATGGCATGGCACTCACCTGGGCACAGTGCACGCGTGTAACACGCCTGGGCACAGCACGTCTGTAACTCTCCTGGCCACTATGCATGTGTCACACCAGCATGACCCTTGTCTCCCGCCTCATTGAATTTGATTGTGACCTCACAGTGATGTTTTAATGGCTTCCTGTCATCAACACCGTGTTGCCCAGGAATCAGGACTTCATACCTTATCCCTTCTGTGAGGCTGGATTAGAAGAAAATTAGAAGAAAATGTGGCAAGGGTTTTCTGTTTTGGATTTTGGACTATGGCACAGGTTTACTCTGGGTTTAGCAATTGCTTTTACAGTGTGTTGTCTGGACTGTGTAGCTGTGCATGAAGTGGGCTGGGAGAGCCTTGTGGTTGGGTGAGCACAGCTCTGCTGTGGCTTTTCAGAGCCTGTGTGTTTTCTTCTCTTAGGTCTGGTGCTTTTCATCCTTGATGCCTCTTTGCCTTTTTCTAATCTGATCTGTTGTATCTGTTGTGCAGAGTAACAGACATGTAAGTCTAATACAGTAAATTGCTGTATGTATTATGGCAACACCATGGAAATATCTCTTAGCAGCAGCAGAAAAAAACCCCTCACATTTAATTGTCTGATTTCTTGCTGAATATGGAATGGAAAATATGTTGATTTAACTCTAAAAAAATGTACAGTCAATTTAAGGGAAAAAAGAAAGAAAGGAACCCTTTACCATATCTAATTTCATTAGTAAACTGTAAATGGAAATGATGGAGAGGTATGATTTCAAAGGACTGGGAACCCACACATTTTATGTAGCATTAATCATGTGCTCCTAATTTTTCTGCAGCAGAGCCCTGCAGTGCTGCCTTGCGGCTCGGCCATTCCCGGTGTGCTGGGTGAGGGTGGGCACTGCAGCCTGGCTGGAACCCCCCATGGCAGGGCCCCCCCACGGGGGCAGGTCTGTGGCCACGTGCCTGGGCTCCCGGGGCTCTGGGGGCTCTGCTCGGGCTGCTGCAAACACAGCGTTGCTCGTGTTCCACATTCCTCTGTCACAGGCTCTTTCTCTTCCAGGCTGTAAAGAGGGTTAAGAAAGGAATTGTCTCTATTATGGTAATTAAACTCCCAGGAAACAGCCTCATTAGACTAATAAAGAGTAAATAAAGCAGGCAGGACACACTTTGCCTTCCAGTAGTGAGGGCAGCACTCATTTCCCTTCCTTTGGCTCCCGGGCCCTGGCACCCGCCTGGAGTCACCTCCTCACAACTTTCCCAGCAGTTTTCCTCTTGGGCCAAAGTGAGAGAATAGATATTCCTAATGCTTGGGGAAGATTTCAGTTGAGTTCTGCTAATCTTCATTAAACCCCTCCTAGTTTTGCCTGCTGGCTGCATGGGAGTGGCCCTGGCTTGGAGCCGATGCCGTGGAAGGCTGGGGCGTGCTGCTGCCGGACACATGTAACAAAGCATGGACACTGGCTTTGGGTTCTGGCAGCAGGGACCCCCTGTGGGTGACACTGCTCCTCCAGCCCTGGCCCTAAGGCAGGGACCACACTGAAAGCGCACACGCAGCTCTTCTGCTTCTCCAGCAGCAGAATATGGAGGGAGAATGAAATTAGCAGTAAAAGCATTAAAATATTGATAGCAATCATTCCATGTCCTGGCTTTACTAATTAATTATTAATTTTACCTTGAAGGTTAGTGTAAGAGATGGACTTTAGTTTATCAGGCCTCCACTTAGCATGATGTTTGACTATATATTTTTAAACATTATCAGGGCATTAGCAAATACCTTTTGTTTTTTTCTGGGGAGCAGTTGGGATTTGCTTTGTGTGACTTCAGGAGGTGGGAGAAAAGAGGGTCGCCATGATATTTAGAGGGATGGAACACCTTCCTTCTAAGGAAGGGCTGAGAGAATTGTGATTGTTCAGCTTGGAGAAGAGAAGGCTTCAGTGAGACCCTAGAGCCCATTCCAGTGCCTGAAGTGGCTCCAGGAGAGGGACTTTGGGCAAGGGATGGAGGGACAGGACACAGGGAATGGCTTCCCCCTGCCAGAGGGCAGGGATAGCTGGGATATTGGGAAACAATTCTTCCATGTGAGGTGGGCAGGCCCTGGCACAGGGTGCCCAGAGCAGCTGTGGCTGCCCCATCCTTGGAAGTGTCCAAGGTCAGGTTGAACAGGGCTCAGGTTGGAGCACCCTGGGAGGGGGGAAGGTGTCCCTGCCCATGGCAGGGGGTGAAATGAGGTGGGCTGTGAGGTCCTTTCCCACCCAAACCACTCCATGATTCTATGAAATAATTTTTAAACTGGGCAAACTTTGAATTTGCTGTGAAGAATGTTTTCCTCTTGAAAGCAGCTTTTGCATTGATAAAAGATGCAGATATAGAACTCTGATGTGTGACTGTGCTGGTGAGAAATTGTATCAATTTCAGTGAACTCCACACCGAACAGGAGCGGGGCTGGTTGCGCAGGGCTGGAGCTTTACATTTGTAAACTTCCCATTTCCTCCCCTGCATCAGCAAAGTTTAAAAGATCTTTTACTGTCTTGAGGGTAAATACCTTTCAGTTCTGAAATGGTAAAACCCAATTCTCACTTGTTTCTCTTAAAGTAGACCCAGCTTTAAATGTGGACAAATGGAAAAAAACTTCACTAGCCCTCCCTGGGGAAGGGAGGCTGCAAACCTCTAGATTTGGAAATAAGGATTTTTGTTCTGTCATTTTTAAAAAGGAATCACAGAAAACTAAAATTTTGCTTTAGAGTTATGAGAAACAGAATTTACCCAGTCTGGGCCCTTTTAAGATAAAGGAAATGAAGGAAATGACAGTCTTCTTCTGCATGCTGCTTTCCACTTGTAGCATCTGCAGCATGCAGGTCCCAGTGGAGCTGGGGATGTGCCTGAAGTTTCAATTTGCTGATGCTCTTTCCAGGACAGGCACTCTCCCTGTCTGTGCTGTGCCATGACGTACGCAGGAGCACCGGGCTGGGGCTGCTTGCGTGAACACTCACACATAACTTCGGGAGCCTTGCTTGTGAAGAGTCATAATACCCCACTTAAAATTTTATTAGGGGGATTATATTTGTTGACTGAAATGGCAAATCCAGCCTATGCAGCCCTGTAAAGTACCAGGAACCCTGGGCTGGTTTGCTGCTCATCACTGTGAGTGAGATATTGATACACTTAAGAAGTGTATGTGTAGCTTTTATCTCCAGTGCTTTTTAAAGATCTTTCAAAGGCCTTTCCCAGCCCCTCTGCTGGTACCTTGTCTCAGCACAACGTGCTCATCACTATTACAAGTCCGCTGGGGCCGTTGAGCACAAAGCTGCAGGCGCAGCTTCTGCCTGCACATGCTGCTGGGGCGGCCACCACACCCCTCGTCCTGCACTCACTCCCTTTCAGCGGTGTGCAGCCACCGGGGAGCCTGGCTGTGACCTCCAGTTCGGTGATCTTCAGCAAGGAAAAAGCTTTTCCTGCACAGTCTGCTCTTGGTTGTGCTGAGCAGATGCACACTGGCTCAGGCTGTGGCCAAGGAATTGGCACTGGTATAACAGAAATGTGATTTTAAGAAACTTGGTCCAGTTACCTCTGTCCTCGCCCTTTCAGGGTATCACTTCCAGCAGAAAAATGCCACGTGACATCCATCTGTGTCCACATAATTGCAGGGTGTGTGTCAGCACAGTGTGATCATTTGTGCGCATGTGACATGAAAGTAATTGGGTTATGGTATCCAAAAGAAACAGCCAAAGAGGAATTTCTTGCCATGTGATGTGAATATCTTTGTGTTGTTTCTACATTCTGGGAATAAATGCAGGATCGAAACAATTTCAGCTAGGATACATAGCACCAGTTCTGCAGAGACTGGCTGGAGCTAATACATGGGGTTTGGTGAGCTCAGGCCTCAGACAGGCTCTCCTCTGCTCCAAGGACAGGCTGCAAAGCACCTTCTTCAAGTTATTCTTGAAGAAACCCCCATTTGATATTTCTATTAGAAGCTCTAAGGTGGAGAGATGGACTTCCAGAGGTCTGAGGGCTGGAAAGAGCCCCCCAAAGCCTTGGGAAAAGCACACATTGCCTTCTGCTCAGAGATGACTGATCGGAGACAGCTGCAGGCACAGGCAATTTTTCAGGGGTTTGATGCCAACCCCTTTGTCCCCCTCCCTGCTGTGGCTCACTTGGATGCCTTGAGCATTTTGTGCCCAGAAGCACAAAGTCCTCCTGCCCCACTAGAATACATCTTCTGCGAAGATGATTTGGGTCACATCTGTCATAGGAGGCGACAAACGGGTTTATTTCCTTTGTTACGGCTTTTGCCATGAAGTCCTTTTGGGCTGTTGTGCTGGAGGTTGAGCAGCAGTGAGATGCAGAGCCTGGAATGGAAGCGACACTGTCTGAGCAGCCTCCGCTGTGCTCAGCAGTGCGCTTCCTCCCCTCCCAGCCATCCTCCTCCTCACGCCTCTCCAAGGTGAGCATTTGTGGTGGCTTCTTCTCTGGGAGGTGGCTGCTCCTCTCAGCCTGGAGTGGCTCCATGTCCTTCCTTGAGCCTGGAACCAAGCACCAGATTGGTGGTTAATACTCAACAATTGAGGCTGACAAAGGGCCTGAGCTCTGGAGAAGCTGCGGCTGCCCTTGGATCCCTGGAAGTGTCTCAGGCCAGGTTGAAGCAGCCTGGGATAGTGGAAGGCGTCCCTGTGCAGGGCAGGGGGTGGGACTGAATGAGCTTTAAAGTCCCTTCCCACCCAAACCATTCCATGACTCTAAGATGAGGTATTCCTGAGTAGGAAACAGGACAGCAATGGATACTAATGAGAAGCCCTCTGGGACTGGGAAGAGCAAGTTATGATTTAGGAACTTGCTTCTTGGCATCTGCATAGAAATATCTGTTCTGGTCATGCAGGGAGGTCATGGAAAATAAAGTGACTGGTGGGTTTGGCTTGTGTGACTGATGTGCTAAAGATGATCTGCTCCTTCATTAGCAGCACTCTGATGGAGGACACCAGAGGACACTTCAGGGCGAGGACAGGATTTTTAACAAGTAATTTAGAGCCTGTCTGCACTGCGGGATTAGCTGGAGGTACAACTTGAGAGCTGCCAGTAACCTGACGCTTGTGGGTGTCTGTGACTGGAGGCAGAGGGTGGCTGGGCCGAGCCGGCCGTGCCGGAGTGAGGCCAGAGCTGCTGCCGATCACGCCGTGGGGCTGGGCTGCCTCCTCTGAACATGCCGGGCAGCTCTGGGGCTGGGTTCCCGGCTCGCTGCTAACGCTTGGAGCTACTTGGGAGGAGCTAGTGGAAGTGTAGATGGCCTCAGCTGACAGTGGAGTGAGGACAGCCCCACTGAGAGCTGAGACACCCGATGGAACTCAAAAATCCAAACGCTGGGAGACAGCACATAGCAGCTTGCAGTTAAATTCTTTTCTTTCCCTTTTTTTTTCCTTGAAAAAAATTCTTTCCACAGTAGCAGACTTGCAGCTGTTAACTAATCCCATAACAAGTGGCATTTAGCCACACATTTTCCAAATTAAATAAGCTTGCATGTTGGACTAGTTTCATACCCTGTAATACAAATACTTTCCCTGCTGGGGAAAAAAAAATTAAAAGAAAAATCCTCTTGGGCGCAGGAAGAGTGGGGAAGGGGAAGGTGGGTGTGCACGGCCATGTCGCTACTGCTGTCCCTGTCAGCGCGGCCGTTCCGCGCGCAGCACCGCGTTCGCTGGAGGATCTGATGGGTTATCAAGGACTGCTCATGCTTAAATTATTAGTTAAGGCTGTGACATTAAAGAATTGTTATTTGGTCATGGTCTCATGGCTGTGTTTTGCCAGGAGGTGTTTGGAAATTCTCGTCTCTGCTGTCACGTAATCTGTACTTGCCCTTTTGGTGCTTTTTTTCCTGGTCATTTGAATAATGTTTTCAGATCCTCAACTGACTCCAGGCTCGGCAGCTTTGGGCCACAAGCAATTAGCAGCACATGTTGGTAGAACTTAGGCTGGATCTATTTTGAGGGTGTTTGAGAGCACCTCCTCTACCCCCCACCTGCTTCCTGCACATTTTTAAGAATCCCATTAAAAATTTTTCAGGATCCCCATCCAAGCCAAATGCATTGTTTCCATGGAAACAATTAATGGGGAGAGCAATTTATAAGACTGATGTGAAAAAATGAGCACTTCATCAGCCCCCCTGCTGCTCTGATATACAATCTCGAGGCAGAGGCCGGGTGAGGTTTGCATAAGTGATATCCTTAAAAAAGGGGGAGACAGAGAAAGGAGCCTGGGAGTCTGCCTGTGGCACGGTGAGCGATGCCTATTGTGCTGCACCGGCATTATTAGCTCTTGGAAAGGACGAGGTCTTTCAAAATGCTTTTCCTTTAGAGAAGGGCTTTTTTCCTAATCCCACCCTCTGCCACAAGATACACGGTTTGTGCCGTGGCTGGCGATGGAGTCATGGCTGGGGATGGCCATGGCACTGGGGTCCCTGTGTGGGACCTGGCCTTTGATTAAAAGGCTTTCAGGAGGCCCTCGTTAGAGACTTGCTTTAAAAGTGTTCTCTTTGTTGTGTTCTTAAAATTATTATTTTATTTTGTATTTGATTTAAATCTGCCACTTGAGCTCTCTCCCAGCCAATGTTTTGCATTGATTTTATCAATATATATATATAAAACCTAATCAGAATTTGCTGTTTAAGAAGGAGAGCGGGCAGGGCACCCACAGCAAAGTCTGTCATTCTGGACAGGGTCTGAGCAGGATTTGATTTGGAATTTCCTAAGGAGCTTATTTTTGGGGAAAAACTAATAAAAAATCCATTCTGCACAGCTTTGCTGCAGCAAAAGCAGGAATGTCTGTGCTCTGAAATAATGTGACAGAGATTTTAGAGCCTGCCAGAAAACATTACCTGAGAAAGGAAAACCCTTCTTGGATCTGGTTCCAAATGGGATGGGCTGAGATGTGGCCGTGGGGCTGGGAGGGATGGAGCTGCTTGGGGAAGTTCAGCTCAGGGACCAGCAGTGCTGATGTATGTGTAAGAATGAAATGAGTAAAAATCATAATCAAGCAGGAGTTCTTTGCTCCTGTTTCCCCTGATTTCCAAGGGTTTTTCCTGGCTGGGGGTGTTTTCCTGCAGAGGGCACTCGCCATCCACGAACAGCACCCGCAGTGAGGCTGCATCCCCTGCCAAACCCTGAGAGATGGAGAGAAAAAAATGTAAATTATGAAAGCAAATGATTCCCTGGTAGTGCACAAGGCCAGCGGGAAGAGCCCGAGATTTAAGGAGGAAAAAATCCAATGTGGGGAGCGAGAGGCTGGAGGGACGTGGGGGGCCAGGGGCTGCGGTAACGGGAATCATAAAAGGGGTGGGAAAAGGAAAGGCTGCGTGTCTGGGTTAAAATTTAATAGCAATGGAGATGAGAGCAGAAAAAACCTTAATTAAGGCAACATCCCAGAAAGGGAAAAGCCAACAGAGTGGGGCAAATACAGGGAATTATTTTTGGTTTGCAGCCCCAAGCGTGGGCTGTCACAGCGCTGGGAAGCAGCCTTTTTTCCATGTGCTTCTTCCATGCTTCTGTATGGGAAAGGGACAGATTTACTGAGAACTCAGCCAGGGAAGTATTGGGATCTCTCCGTGCAAGGCTCTGAAGTACATCTCTGAGAAAGAAATACTCGGCAGCCAAACGATAAAACAGTTTAGGAATTAAGTATTCTGGAGTTTGTGGAAAAAATCTCATATTACCAACAAGCTGCCCTTGAAAACAGATTATAGAAATTGTTTAGGGTTATTTTAAACCCGGGTAGAAATGGTCTGGCACCGTCTATGCCATCACTCATCTGAGGTGGAAAAACCCCCATGGATGTGTTCCAGTAAATAGCTCTAGCATTTTATTATTTGCTTTTATTACAGCAAAGGAGCACGTAAACAAAAATATCCTCAGAGCCAGCTCTGCAAATGTAGGTCTGGATGTCATAGAAATCCATCTTCCAGAGAATTTTTACATTGCTGATGAGAATTGTGAATTTATTTTTAAAGTTTATTTTTGCTACCTGTTTTAGTCTTTTTCGTTAGTTTTTTTTTTTTTTCTCTGCAAATATTTTGTACTTTTCTTTTAAAAAAATTGATCATTTTGAAATGGAATGAGAGTTCTTCTATTTTACCAAGGATGATTTTTTACAAAACATTTTTTAACAAACATAATTTACAAAGTATGATTTTTATGAAGTATGATTTTCATTTGCTCTAAGTCACTGGTTAAAATATTACTGCTTTAAGTAAATTCTCTCCTATCGGTGTATCTGTGCTCAGTGTTATGGGGAGGACGGATGGGAGAATTATTGTTAATAACAAATTTTGCTTCGGGATGTTCCAATCCATTTTTAAATGCATGGTTTGAGTTCTGTGGAGCCAAGTCAGGTGAAGAAGAAGCAAGCCCAAGTGGTGGAGCAGTTACTGAATGAGGGGCTCGTGGTGGAGGTTGTCAGATTTCTGTAGGAGCCTCGTGCAGACGGAAAGCCTGACCCATCTCCCCACTGGAATAACCCGGCTGGTTTGGCAAACACAAATTACGGACACTTCCAAATCCCAAACAGAAATCAGTGCTCAGAACGGTGCAGTTCCTTGTCAGTCGAAAAGACTTGGATTTTTATTTCTAGGTTTTACCTGTGGACTTAAGGAGGTGACTCAACCTGTTTGGAATTAGGACAATGTTATTGGGGCTCCTGCCTTTACATTAATGTGACTGTGCTAGATATGGGTGTCCTGTTCACAGGTTTAGGACTCAGCCTTAAGAAATATTCTGTATTGGCACAGAATATTTCAGTCTCATTGTACCTTTTCTGAACAAAATTAAATTGTTTTAACTAATTTTGGTTTTAGTTGTGATTTGACAATAAAATCTGTGCCTGCTGGCTTGACCTCCACTTGTATTTTAATATTTAAAATTGTCGTGAATGAAAAGGAGTGAAAAGGAGTGTGGCTGCCTGTAATTTCATGGTATTTCTACGTTCCCTAGTGAAAAAATACAGGTGAACAAGAAAGTAAAAAGGACTTCCTTTCTATCCCCAAATATACTAATTACTAGGGAGCAATTTTTGTGTAAAAAATGTGATTGTTCATCATTTTTCTGTGGATGTGGGATTTCCTGAATGACAGGAGAAACAGCACCATGTGCCTGATTTTGATAGATCTGCTGCAGAATCTCATCCTTTATAAATTGCCTTCCCATAAACAAATTATGTGTCTGTTTGTATGTTTTCCCAAATATATTTGTTTTTATCTTAATGTGTGTTTCATACTTGTATATTGATAGGTAAGTGCACAAATAGCTGTAAGGACTGACTCCTAAATAATCTCACAAAGGAGAATATATGTGAATTCCAGTTGCTGTTTTCTCAGGGATGCAGAATAAACCCAGAATTGAAATCTGCAGTCCCTCCTTCCCGAACAGATTTGTGTGAGCAGCCTGGCCACTGGAGGAAGCGGCTGGCCCCGGACAGTGGCCCTGGCCAGTGGCCCTGGGGTGTCCTGCAGTGTCACTGCCCAGCCCAGGAGCCGCCTCTTGGCTTTCACCTGACCCTTCCTATTATCTCCCTTCCATGTTACATTCCCTCTTGTACAGATATTCCCATTCATAAAATCTTTTCCTGATTGTGGCGGCGAGGGCTGGGGTGTATCAGGAATAAATAAGATCCCGAGCAGCAGCTATTCGTCAAAGCCCTCATTTCCTGGAGTTCTGCCCTGATCCCTCTTGCATGCATCGCATTAGAGGGCAAAATCTCTTCTTATTTATTTTATACTTTCTTCTGTCGTCTATTAAACATCAGAATGCTGCGGGTGTGCTCAGCCCCGGGCTCAGGCAGTCCCGCCTGGCAGCGCTTCCTGCTGTGGGAACACGCGGCCGGGGCCGAATCCTGAGCGCCGTGGTTATGGTGATAGAAAAATCTGTTCAAACTTGCCCGGTCCTTTCCTGTCTCATACAGGAGCTGCCCTCACTCCTGGCAAAGCTGAGGGGTTACAGGGAGCTGCCTGGGAGTCCCCCATCCCTTTGGTGGGGATGGGAACCACTGGCACAGTCCGTGATGGAAAATGGCCCCTTTGGCACTGGCTCAGCCAGCGTGCTCACACATAGCATGTGTGCCGTACTGGGAGTCATGGAAAGATACTGGGACTAATTTATAATGGTGGGATGAAAGTAGTAATTCCCTTCCCCTCTTGCTTCATCCCATTTCAACAGGGCATGTGTGGATTATTTTTGTTTGGTTGGAATTTTTAGAATGAAAAAAAACCCCAACAAAACCATATGTAGTTAATTTTATTTATTTTTAATTTTTTATTCTGGGTTTGCATTCTAATCTTCCAAAATATTATTTGCTAATATTTTCTGCTTTTCCCTCTGGCTTTGTCCCTCCTTTATCTCCCGTTTCCCTCTCACCCTGCTCACTGGATGGGTTGCATTTTCTCCCGGAGCTGAAGCCGTTGCTCCCCGTGCATCAGGAGGAAAGGATTAGCTGTACTTCTCTCAGACCTGAGGCATTACTGTTTCTTCCCCATACTCAGCATCCAATTGTCTGGCTCTATCTGGGTCCTAAATCCATCCTGAATTGGTTTCCTAGCTGGCAGATTTGTGTGTTCCATCTTGTTTTGGGACCTGGCTTTGATCTGAATATCTTAAATAATTTTCTATTTTTCCAAGGAGAAGTTTTATTACATGCAGACAATCTGTATATGACTAGCGAAAATGAGAAGATAAAGGGTTGATTGAAAACATGTCAAATGCTGGTTTTTGCCAACAACCCCGGGTTTGATTGTGGAGGGAGCAGTGACAAACCCTCATGTTGGGAATGGATGGGCTGGCATTGGCCTCCGGGAGAGAAATGGTTAAATTATGCACTCGCTGGAGTATGAAGGCAGTTCTTCTTTGCTGACAGATAGTTTGACCAGTGTCAGGTTATCCCGATGCGTTCAGCATACCTTCATTGCATCATAAATAAAACAGACAAATTACTTTTTTTTTTTCCTCCTAGGGTGGAATAAGCAGGAGGAAGGGGAGGGATAGGGATCGGGACAGATGGGGGTTCGGGGGGGTGAAGAATTAGAAGGAAAAGAAAAAAGAGAGAGATCTTTGCAGACACTCTATGAATCTCTGCTTGGCAGCTGAGAACAATGAGAAAAGCAAGCAATTACCTCGAATCCTTCCCCTTATCCAGACATAGGAAATATATTCCTGCCTGAGCCTTTTTTCTCCTCTCACCCTCCCTCCCTCCCTCCCTCCCTCCCTTGCCCTCCCTCTCTCCCTCTCTCCCTCTCTCTTTCCCCCTTGTATATCTAATTTAATTCTTCAAGGCATGGCAGATGTAACAAAGAAAGGAGGGTCTGTGTGGATGGGCCACTTCCCAGCACAGGACGAAGCCGTCCTCCATGGCAAACATCCTTTTCCATTCCCTGCCCTGGCAGACTCCTGCACCCTCAGCAGCAGCACCCATGAAAAAGGAGCAGAAAGGTATTTTATAGCTCCAGCTCTTTTACAGATTCCTCCCAAATACACCATGGTGTGAATACTCAATCCTACTGGCCAGGCGCAGGAAGCCAATGTATTCTTTATCCCCAGAAATCCATCCCAGAGGATGGATTTGCCCAGAGGGGCAAAAAGAGCCCTTTCCCCACTTTCCCCTCAGCCCCTGCTTTCAGTGGTCTCTTTACCAGCAGCTCCCTTATTCTCCCAAAATTCTTGTAGGATTTAAATTCTCATTCTTGAATCTTTTCTACCCCCTTTTTTTCCAAAGCAGCATTAGCAAATATTTCCTGAGGTTGCTGGCTCTGTAACAGGGATGTCCCTGGAGGGTCCCCCTCAGCTTCCCACCTTGGCCCCCCTGGGAAAAGGGGCACTGGCGTGCTGGGTTACCTGGATATGACGGCGATGAACACGTACGACCTGTGTCCTCTCGGGGCCGTGAGCCTTCCAGTTGTGAGAACGCTTGTTCTTGTAGAAGTATTCTAGCCTTTTAGTTGCTCATAAGCCTTTAGGTAGCAGATGTATTTTCATTTTTGAGGTAATAAATACTGCAGGTATGGTAATGCTGATGGGATCGCTGCTTCTCTCAGTCAGCCATGTGCTGTGCTCACGGCGACCCTGGCTTTGTAGTGTCATGGAATTGTTTGGGAAGAGTGTCCAGCAACGGGCCCCCCATGGCCAGCACAGTGGGTGTCTTGCTTGTCAGGGTCCCCTGGTTGCTGCCTCCCCCTTCCCACCTGGCATTTGACTTTCAGGGGACATCCATAATTTTGTTTGTGCTCTGTTACAGACCTTTTCCTTGCACTGCTTGGAGTCACCCCAACACCTGCACGTCAGGCTTTAAAAGGGGACAGACTGTCTGTTGCCATTGCCTTTGCTTTTAGAAGCAAACTGAAACCACTATTAGACTTCTAATAATTTAAGCTAAAAATGCCATTCCTTATGGATGTCTCTGGCTGTATTTTTACAGTCAAGGGATAGAAAGGAACATTATAGGAAATTTAAAGGAGGCTTTGGGTATTAAATCTTCACCTCTTCCAGAAGATAACGCAATTCCGTAAATCTGCGCGAGACCTTTGTTTAACCCACCCCCCGCTAGCGCGGGCAGGTTTTATAGGCGCCTGTCTCGCTGCCGCTCACAGCCTGTGTTTTACATAATACCCTTCAGCATCACTGATATTAACCTTGATGGCATTATTATTGCTATTTACAGTTCATATGCTGGGAATGGTAAACTTGAATGGGATTAATGAAATAAATTAAGTGATGGAAATATTAATGCTATTAACAATCAGTAACAATAGTTGACAGCATAGAAAAAAGAATAACCTGCCATTAACCAAGCAGGGTAGGATCTTTCTTGCATCAGCATAAAGGTATCTGACACTTCATTTTGATAAACCCCAGATTAATTTTCTTTCAAGAAACAACTTCTCCAGGGTCTTCATGCTTCTGTGTTTCAAAACTGAGCTCCTGGCACGTTTGCCACATCACCTTTCTGATGACCAGGAACCCAAGGGCGGGAGCTCAGTGATGAGGACAGGCCCCATGGGCTCTGTCCAACACCGCTGAACTTCGCTTTGGTTTAGTCCCACAGGGATTCCGGGCTTCACAAAGCTGCTGCAACATGTTCTCTGTGTCCCTTTCCCAGCCAAAAAAAAAAGACTCCCTGCTGCTGGTGTGAATTTACAGCTGGAGGAGCCATTGGTGATGCACAACTGGTTCTTTCTGTTGTGCCATTCCCATTTGAGAAATGGGATTCATCCAGCTGGAGGGTTACTAGGCTCCTGGGCTGTTGGGAGCTGCTGGATGTCATTTTGGGTTGATGTGGTACTGCAAGGGGATCTCTCCTTTCTGTCCCCACCTCACTGACTTGGGAACAGGAGAAGGTGACTTTATCAGGCCTGAAAAAGTTGTGATGGCTTCTGGGCTGTGTAGGGCTTGCTGTGATTTTACCAAAGCCCTGGAGAACAGAAATACCAGTCTGGCTTCCTTTGTGTTCCTCATGGGAGGTTTATCCTAAGCCAGAGCCCAGGTTTATCAGACGTGACCATGTTTCAGCATGAAGTGCCTTCGTGCATTGTTGCTCATGGGGCAGATGTTGAGGCTCTGGAAAATTCCCCGCTGATAAGGTGAGCAAAGGTTGGAGAGAAAAAAGCGTTGCTAATTTTTTCCCCTTCCAAATGTGCCTTGCCAATCCTTCCCAGCTGGTTTCTCACACTAGGGAAGAAAGTGAGCCCATAAATAAACCAGGGCAGGACACCTGGAAAGAATAAAGTGCCCTTCTCAGCCTTGCAGGGGAGGACAGCTTGGTGTCTGCCTGCTGGGACACGGAGGCATTGTGGGAAAGGAGCCAAACTCAGGGCTGGGCAGTGTGCGGACGCTTGGGAGACACCATCATGCTCTTCCATAACAATTTGTCTCATACAGCATGGCTTTTAGTGTTACTGATAGTGGTCTTCCGCTGAAACTCAGTATGACGAGCACCTGCAACTGTTCTGGTAACGCTGGTTTTAGTCAGAGTGGAGGCTGAAACCTGTTTCTTAGGATAACCCCAAATTTCAACCCCTTAAAGGCTTCAGCTCTGGGCGCTGCTCAGGTCAGAATTGGCAGGTTGCTTCCAAGTAAACAGGGCCATATGGTGATGAGACAGTCTAGTTGGAGTGTTTGCCTCTTTTCTGTCACATCTTGGATTATCTTGTGTCCAAATTTCAGTGTGTGTGGTTTTGTCTATGAGGACAAAAACAATTCCTTCTAATAACCCCATTTTACTTTCTGATGGGAAAAAAATGCTCAACCACCTGAGATACTCCTTAGACAACTCCCTTCAGTAGAAATGGTCTCCTCCTGATTCTCAAACCCCCACTTTTAGGAGGGCCTGAAAAGGAATAGTGGACTTTGATCCAGGGACATGAAATATGGCCAGAAAAGCCCATTGTTTTACCAGCAGCCTTCTCTCTGATGCGCTCCCAGCCACTGTCAGAACCTGAGACTCTTTCCGGAGCACATCAGACCTGTGCATTCATTATCCACTCAGGGCACAGATAAATGAGTATACATGCTTTTCCTCAGGCTCTGGAAAATGCCTTGCCACGCTCCGGCCAGCGTCAGGAGGGGCTGTGCCAGCGATGTCCTTCTCTGTGGGGGCAGCACATGCCTGGTGCAGGTTCTTTCACCGGCACCTTGGAGAGCCTCCGGCGTGGTCCTGCATTACGGACACATTTCTCTGCAAGGCATGTTTCATATTCTACCTGCCGTCCCACCTCTGCCTCCCTGCTGTTGGCCACTGAGGCATTCATTTCCTCTGGGCTGTGTCCTCTTCCATGTGTTGCCTCCCTGTTCTCTCTGCCATGCTGGGGTCCGTGTTCGGTGTTGCCGCTCGGTGCCCTGACAGGATGGCAGGCTCCCAGGCACTGCCTTTGAAAGGGAATGGGAGACACTGTGCTCATCTGAACTGAAGCTGCTGCAGGCAGGAAACCAAATTCAACAAATATGGAACCCAATAAACGATTGTATTTTGAAATAATGGGTCTAAGGGCTGATGAATTGCAATTCTGGTTTAACACCAAAATGTGGGGGCACTTCTGGAGAGAGGACTTCAGGCAGCTCCTTTGACCTTGGAGTTACAGAGTTGTCTTGAGATATTAAGAAAATTCCTCTTTTTAATTGTTTCCGGCCTTAATCATCCATTAGCCATTGCTTAGGTCCCATCAGTACATGAACCAGTATTCTGGGTTATTTGAGGAAGAATCCTATTTTCTGTTCCTTCTTGGTGAAGGTAAAATGGCTGCAGCGTGCTTTAAGATGGAGCCTCACTTCTGGAGGGATAGAAATGGAATTAGCAAACATAAATTGTATTCAAAATAGCAGTTTCTGCTTTATCTCACTGCACTCTGCTTTCCTCCCTGTCCTCCTCTCCCTCCCTCTGTCCCAGCCCCTTTCCAGAGCAGAGCAAGTAGTCATTATGGGGGGAGTTTTTTGTCCACTGGTTTAACTTTCATATTTCTGCAGCAGGGCTGCGAGTTAAAGTTACAGCATGTTGGGTTTGCTCACGCTTTTCCTCAGAAGTCTTGTAAAATAGCCTGAGAGAGCTGACAGCAGGATAAGACCTGGCATGAAGTTGGGAATAATCTTTTTGAATGCTACAAAAAAAATACCAAAATGCAATTTACTTTCCTGTTTTTAGCTTTGCATCCTTCAGGCTGCACACGTTTCTAAGCACCTTCGGTTCCTATTTATTTTAGTGCTCCCCATCTCCTAAGAGCAATTCAACATCTGAAAGCTTTGGATCCAAAAGGGGTTTGTAGGAATAATGCCAGACCCGGGGGGAGGGGGTCAGGGGATCAAAAGGGGGGGGGGGGTTAATGTTGGCTGCCTGTGCCTAAATCTGTTTTTCCACCTGAAACCAATAACATTGTGGTGATAGGGATTCTGTAGGTACTAATTATTCTTCTCCTTATTCCTAATTCTACTGCAGGTTGGGCTGGCATTAGGTGTAATTGTTTTTATTAGAGAATAATACTGGAAGCAACCATTTATAAACTCACTAAAGCTGTAGAAACATTTACTCTCAAAGTTTTGTGAGGCTTTTTATGATTTCCGTGCATATTGTGGTTAATATTTCCAATTAAGCTATCACATGTGCCGCATATATTATGTAATTATACTGGAGGAGCAACTCAGAAATTACAAGACAAGGACACAACAAAAAGTTAATTAAAAATGTGAAAGCCTTAAGAGGCAGAGAGAACAACAAATTTCAGGAAATTAATAGTCTAGATTAAAAATTATTCAGTGCCTTCACTCTAATGGGAGCCCGTTTTAATATTCAGCATTCCATGTCAATATTGGAAGTTTAAATCCTGAAATGTGAATTTCCACGCTTTTGTGACATTGGCTCACAATCTTAACGTCCTTTTAATGTACTTTTTGTTGTGTAAATCTGTATAAGTACCATCAGTCATCAAACCTGACATGTGCCTGCGTGCGGCAGCCCCAACCTGCATCTATTAGGGCTTTTTGTATTTGTGCAGTGGAACCTCCTTAGACAAATTCCACTGAAGGCACAAACCTGCTAAAGGAATAAATTTGTTTTCCCCTGAAACAATAGACCTGCATCAAAGGAACATCCAGGGAAACAATAAGTCATTGCAAAAGATAAATTTCTTTCCTGCAGCAAGGCAAAATGTACCAAAGGTCTGACTTGTTGAAGAGGTGAAGCTGTGGACTTACTAGGGCAGTGGGCAAACCCCATTAGAATATAGATCATCATTTAAGTAATTTAAAACTTATCAAAAAAGAATCCAGCCAACACCTTGTGCCTTTTCATATGGTGCTGTGGTTTGAGGTGTTTTAAGAAAATGCAAGGAAAACATGAGTGAGAACATTGCTCCCCTCTGAGCTTCAGCGTGTGGCTGAAGCTGAGCTTACTGGTCAACCACAAGCTGGCAGCCACATGGCACTTCATTTAAATGTATTCAAATTTAAAACACATTATGCCTATATCCACAAATAAACAACTGGAATAGAGCAAGGGTTTGGGGAGAGTGGGGCTGCCATAGTGAGCAGTGGGCATCTGTTTTTCCCCACCCCAGGACGGTGCTTTGCTGAGCTATGGTGCCCTGAGTGCTTTTAGCTCAGGGTGTGAGCCTGGCTGGGGCTGCAGGGGAGCCTTTCAGAGGCCACCAGCTGGGCAGAGGTACCTTCCCACCACGCAGCTGAGAGGATGGAGCTGAAAGACTGTACTGGGAAACTTGTGACACAGCAGGCACCTGCAGCCATGGGGAAAGACGGGGAGGGGAAGGAGAAGGGAAGGGGCTCAGGATTTTCTGCTGCCATGACAATATCTTTTTGCAATTTTTTATTTTAAAGATGGGACGGGTTGAGGTCTTCACTGGCTATGGAGAGGTCTCTGGAAAGTGCCAGGGAAAAGCTTTATGAAGGTCTTCTCTCAATACATTGTCAAATATCTTTCCAAGTGTGTCTGTGGGGAGAGGTGAATGGCACAAGGTGCACCAAGAAAGGGAGAGTCACCCCACACACCTGGTGCCTCTCCAGTCCTGCTGAAGGGCCAGAGGTGTCCTGGCAGGTTTCTGGACTGGGTCCTTTGACATGGTGCTTGTGAGGATTGGCCAGCTGACACCTGGGCAGGGAAACCCTGGATGAGGATGGACGTGGTGAGTCCGTCACTGTGAGCCCCAGGCAGCGCCAGCCTGGAATTGAAGGAATGCATTTTCCTGTCTGGATTTGAAGTAGATTATTTACCTACCTGACACAGTCGAGCTCTAAGAGTACTTTTATGGGTGTCTGCTCTGTACTTGGCACTCTAAACTGGATTTTTGGCCGAATTCTGTCCATAAGTAGATTCATTGCTGTCATTTGGATTTGTGGTGGCAGCATTTGCCCATTATTGTGTTATTTTAATTCCCTCAAGAATCTAATGAAAATTAAGTGAAAAAATAAGGCTTTCTGTATTCTATTTTCAAAATGATGGATTGATAGAAGGACAGGCGACTTTGACTTGTAGGCTGAAGATTTTATGCATATATACATAACAGATATGGAGACAGAATTTTTCCCTTATGGCAATGGAATGGTTTTGATAGTCTCCATTAAAATAGATTTGAAAATACCATTTGTTTTATGTTTAAACCTTAAATTAAATTTTTCAATAATAAAGTATGCTTATTATAACCCAATTCTATCAATCACTGAAATGAACAGCATATTGGTGGGTTCAAGCAAGTAAATAAATGTGTTATTTTACTGCATGTCAGGAAGGTTTATTGGGTAGAATTCTTCCCTCTGAACTGGTGGGTTAGAGGTTTAAGCATCACACCAAGGACTTGCAGTGATGCAGAGTGCTGAGCCTGCTTCTTAGGGCCTTGGGCAGAGAATGGCAGCTCAGACAAGGCATAAAAGTGTGCTGCTCTCTGTCCAAGCTGTTCCCATGGTTGCTTTGAGGAAGTACCTTCAGAGGTGTGGTGTTGGGAGAGCCACGTGATGTGCCGTGTTCTGCAAGGATGTTGTTTGAGTTGTTGCTATGGATCTTCCAGCTGCTGTGTTTGTCTGGGGTCATTGTGATCATTAAACTGATTATTTTAATACGTGCTTGGAGACATGATGAATGAGAAAATAGTTTTAGATAAGATTTGATTCTCAGCTGGAAGCAGGTGTGGGCATGGGGAACATCTCCCTGCTTGGTCATTGCTCAAGGCTTTGCAAAATCTTTCCTTTGCACAATGCAGTTATTGCCTATGGAGAAGGTGTGTCAGTGTTGTAGGACAGGGACCTTGGACTGAACAGGTACGCTTGAGTGGGCGTGGACATTTCTGGGTGCTGGGCTGGAACCTTCTGTGTCCCAGGGATCCCCTCCAGCATCAAAGCAGCTCTAGGAAGGAGGCACAGGCACTGTTGTACACCTGTGTCTCTGTGGCTGATGCTGTACCAGGCACATGTCCTGTTTTCCCTCATGTCACAGATGTTTATAGAGCACAGAGAGTGCCCAAAGCTGGCTGCAGCTGCTGGGTGCAGGTGTGGGATGGGAAACATCCCTCTGTTGTGTCCTGCAGTCCCACACTGGCTCTGCACACGGAGTCTTGCTCTCCTTACCCAGCTTGGCCTGCCCTGCGTATCCTGGTGGCTCTGGACACAGGGCCCCTGGCATGGAGCATCCCTGTGCAGCGTCAGTGTGCTCGTGGCTCGTGGGCAGGGGTACAGTCAGGGAGCACAGCTCCCTGTAACGCGGAGCTGGGAGCCTGTGCTCCTGCCTTCTGTTCCACTGGGCCCCCTGAGTGCTCTCTGAGAGGAGACCTGAATAAATCACATTACAGTAGCCTGAAGAAGAGGTCACAAATCTTTTTGAAGAGGAAGAAAGCCACTTATGTCCACTGCTGAAACATGAACTTCCACATGTATCCTGTTAGAAAAAATTAATTCCATGTTGGGAAACTTATCGACATGTTTGGGCATAGCTCATAGACAGGGAGAGCTACTAACACTCCGGTGACACTTTCCAGATGTTCTCCCTTCAATAATTATCCATCTGCTCCAGGCTGGCTTGCTGCTCCCTGGACATCCCGGGCAGGCGGGATGACAGCCGCTGAAGGCCACTGACAGGTTTGGCAGAGGTGGAAATATTCTGGCAAGTTGAATAAATTCTGAGTGTTCTGGGTTATCCATCACTAATGTGGCTCAAAAGAAAGAGCAGGGATGGAGTTTGGAACTCACTTCTTGTTCAGACACAGTGAGGACACCATCCCTCCACCCTCTGCTGAGGAAAGCAGACTCTCCTGCCCAGGTTGTGTTCTTCCAGTCCCCACTGATCACCACGTGGAGTGTGCACACCATGGTAACAGCTGTTAGAGGTGTTGATGTAGCAGATCATCAACTACCATGAGCATCATGGAGAGAAAAATTGCCATGACAGGTTGAAGTCTTTTCCCAAATTACTGGAAAGCATGAGAAGGTGAGAGGTGCTCCCCACCAGTTATTTTCACAGAGCAGGTTGGTCCCAGTGCGTGGGGGTTAATTCAAGACCTCCAGCCTGTGCTTGCCAGGCCCTTCTCCCTTCAGCACCCTAGGGGTCTGTCCCACTGCCAGCCCACCCAGCCAGCACATTCACAGGGCTCCAGTCACTGCAGCCTCTAGGGACAAGCAGAAAGTTAAATAAGTATTTTTCCCAGAAAGATGAAGTTGAAGGAAGATGTGTTTCTGCAATGATGGGTGAAATCTCTTTGTACAGATACTTTGGAGATGAAGTGCACAAAGTGGAGCTCACACGGGTCTTTTGTTTTACAGAATGTGCAAAAGCTCTGCAAGCAGCTGTAGCAAAGCCACTGAAGGGCTTGCCTTGCCTGTGTGAACAGCGCTGAGGATAAGGGGTTATCAGTTCAAACCAAACAAGATAGTTGCTGATCTGGGTTAGCAGTTCTGGCCCTCTCCCCAATTTTGTGTCCCTTGGGGAGTAAAAGAAATGAGAAGATCAGAACTTAGTTAAAAAAAAAAAAAAAGGCATATCACAAGATTCAGATTAACTGAAAACCTTCAGATCAGGAATATTCATCAAACATGAAATTTTTGGTGTGCAAAATTCTTTAGATTACTGTAATTGGGTTTTGCTGTTTGGGACTTGAGACTTATGATGTCATTTCATGTTTATCTATGAAGGAACCTGGGTATAACATCATGTGAACATGACCAAGTGTGATGGAATGCCAAAAGCTAAAGAGAAACACATGAGTTCTGGGCTGGATACCTGCTTTACCCTCATATCTAATAAGGAGAAAACTGGGATGTGGAAACAGGGTGAACAGTAAGAAGAGAAAAAAATTTGGCACGTCTTTTGTTGAAATTCAATCCTCCCCCTCCCTATTATGCCCAGAAACCATCTGCAAACTTTTCAATCATTTTTTAGGATACAGTGAATTTTATCATAATTTTGTCAACCAAAACCATATGTGCTTTTTCTATTGACAACATAGAATAACAAAATCATATTTGTTCAGACCACAAGGCAGGTAATAAATAACTGTGGACACACTTCTACAACCTAATGTTTTTTTTTTTTTTTTAAGGTATTGAATATTACCTAAAAATTTAATTTGGGAGGTAAAGTAAACTTCTGAAGAGAAAACCATCTGAGAGAAAGCTTGTGGCTCAATAACTTTCACCTTCCTGTTAGACTGATTCTAGCTCAGTGTCCTGAGGCCATAACAAAAGGAACTCTTCCCCTGCCTGCCCACAGCCTTCCATGGTTATCCATGCACGTGGTTATCCATGCACGTGGTTATTCATAGTTATCCATGCACACACTTATCCATGCATGTGGTTATCCATGCATGTGGTTATCTGTGCACATGGTTATTCATAGTTATCCATGCACACGGTTATCCATGCACATGATTATCTGTGCACACAGTTATCTGTGCACAGAGTTATCCATGTACACGGTTATCCATGCACACGGTTATCCGTGTTATCCGTGCACACGGTTATCTGTGCACATAGTTATCTGTGCACGTGGTTATCCATGCACACAGTTATCTGTGCACGTGGTTATCCGTGCACACGGTTATCCATGCACACAGTTATCCATGCACACGGTTATCTGTGCACACAGTTATCCATGCACACGGTTATCCATGCACACGGTTATCCATGCGCACGGTTATCCATGCACACGGTTATCTGTGCACGTGGTTATCCGTGCACACAGTTATCCATGCACACGGTTATCCATGCACACAGTTATCCATGCACACGGTTATCCATGCGCACGGTTATCTGTGCACGTGGTTATCCATGCACACGGTTATCTGTGCACGTGGTTATCCGTGCACACGGTTATCCATGCACACGGTTATCCATGCACACGGTTATCTGTGCACACGGTTATCCATGCACACGGTTATCCATGCACACGGCTATCTGTGCACACAGTTATCCATGCGCACGGTTATCTGTGCACGTGGTTATCCATGCGCGCGGTTATCTGTGCACGTGGTTATCCATGCACACGGTTATCTGTGCACACAGTTATCCATGCACACGGTTATCCATGCACACGGTTATCCGTGCACACGGTTATCCATGCACACGGTTATCTGTGCACGTGGTTATCCATGCACACGGTTATCTGTGCACACGGTTATCCATGCACACGGTTATCTGTGCACACAGTTATCTGTGCACGTGGTTATCCATGCACACAATTATCTGTGTGCATGCAGACTGCTGGTCCCAGTCCCAGTGTGTTCCCTTTGTGCTCTGGCACCTTTTCGGTCGGCTGTATGTTCATTGCTCTGAGAAGTTTGGGCCTGTGAGGTAAAAAGATGAAATGTGAATTAAGGTAATTCAGGATGTTCTTCCTCCTAATACACCAGCCATGAAATATTCCTCCTTACTGATATTAGACAAGTTAATCTTTCAGGTCTGACCAAATACTGCCAAAATCATGCAAAAATCCTTCCCTGTGAGTGTGGTGAGTTCCTGGCACAGGTGCCCAGAGCAGCTGTGGCTGCCCCATCCCTGGAAGCATCCAAGGCTGGGTTGGCTGGGGCTTGGAGCAACCTTGGATAGTTGAAGGTGTCCCTGCCCATGGCAGGGGTGGGATGAAATGGACTTTAAGGTCCCTTTCCTCCTAAACTATTCTGGGATTCTGTGATTCTATGAAAAATCTTTACTCTAGAGCATCAGAGTAGTCCTGCCCTGGGTTTGCTTTGCTGACAAGCAACATTTACTCATTCTCTGGGACTGAAAAATGCAACAAATAGGAATGCAAGGAACCACCTAAAGCACATTAGAGAAGTCAGCCCTTTTTGTGGAGCGGGCTCAGCTTCTAATCACCAAACTCCAACAGGGAATATGACACAGATGTGTTAATACCAGTTAGCCACTGGAAAAGATTCCCAAAAAAGCTGGTGAACTCCTTTGTCTTAGACTGTCTATAACTTGGACAGGGTGAGAAACTTGCCACCCAAACTTGCCTGATGGGTGCTTTAGCAAGACTTTGAGCATAAAGAATGAGCATTACAGTGGGTTACAGTGACGTTTGGGTCAAATGAATTAAAGAAAATATCAGTGAACTCATGTGTAGACAAACACATGGTTTGAATATGATTCCATATATTACATTATTAAACATACAGTTGTCATGGTATTAGCAGTGATAAACAGCCATAGGTTTTTATGTCAATGCCTCATTAGGATGCACTTGGGGACGTGGCTAGATCTCCACCGCTTGACTTTGCACTCTCCTCACTGTACCTGTTTTAGTGCAGCACTTCCTCACTCCTCATCCTCAACCACAGCATTGGGCTCTGCCAGGCTGTTTTCATTGTTTCTTCCTAACACTGAGATAAACAGAAGGACAGAAACCTTGGGCTGAAGAATTTACCCATAAAGCTCTGCTTATCTGTTGTAATAATTCCTCAAGACTTCAGCTGTGTTGTGGCCTAGGGCTTCACCTTAAACCTACCCAAGCTACAGGACTCAGTGGAGGAAGGAGGAAAGGAGGAAAATCATACAATTTGTCAGCAATGATGATAAAATAATTAATAGACTTTGCAGGTCATTAAAGCCTTCCTTCTAAGTTCTTGATGATCATAACAAATAATCAAAGCCTTCTGAGATTAGCAAGCATTATTATCCCTGTTTTATGGATTAGGTGACTGAGGTACAAAGAGATTAAGTCCTCAGCCCTGTATCTTCCACCCAGGTCAGGGTCCTCCTGTCTGAAAACCTTGGACATCCATAGACGTGCCAGCACGCCACAAATGGAGGACTGGATGGTCTTGAGGGACCATCTTGTCCCTCAAGCTGGTCTCTTCCAGCCTTGATGATTCAGTGGCATGACAAGAGTAGGTCCTGGGCACTTCTGAGGATGACACATGGGAGGCAGTTGTTGGGCAGCCGAGCTGTTTGGAGTCTGTTCCTTTATCCATTAGTTACCACCTTCATCAAGGTCAAGCAGGACCCATCGGGTCACTGGAGCCACCGCTGTGGAGGGGCTTTGGTCCCAGCACTGAAAGTCTCTGGCCTTGGGAGTGTGACTGATCAGGAGTCTTGGGAATGGTCTGTCTGGGGAGTTTCCTGAACAGAGACCACAGAACCTACAAACAGAGGAGATGAAATGTCCCACCAGAATTAGTGATTAGTAACTGGCTTCATGTCTCTTACATCTTGAGACCTGGCGTAACCATTAAGGAAACCAGCCCTTCCTTGGGAGTGCCTGGGAGGTCCCTTCACTGAGCAGAATGTGTGGATACCACCTTTCAGCAGGGACCTTTTGAGCTGTGGCTGTTGCTGGGAAGGTCAGAGCTGGGCTTGCCTCCCATCCTACCACAGTGTCAGCCCAGGGAGAGCTATTGGAAGAGGGTTGGTGGTGGTGATAGAGGATGCTGGGGAGTGTGTTTGAGAGGCTTGGAGGCCAAAAGTGGGTGTCCCCTCTGGCTGCAGGGCAGCCAAGGTGGCCAGGTGTTGGGTGGTGAATGTGCGTGCTGAGGTGGTGAGAGACAAGTCACCTGTGTGCCCTTGGCCCTCTCCTGCTGTCACCACTGACAGATGTTGCACTTTGCTCGCAGCCTTCGTTGTCTGCCTCTGCATCTCTGGGGCTGGGCTGGGGGTGCCACCACCCTGCTGAAGGGCTCAGCTGAGACCTGAGAGCCCCACCAGGCCCCTCACCCCAAAGACCTTGTGGTGCCAATGCATCCCCTGCTGTGAGCTGTGCATGCAACTGGAGACCCTCTCACCTCCTGGGCTCCCCCAAACCACGGCTGGGCCCACCGTTCAACTGCCTGACAGCTGCTCCAGGGACTGAACCTGCTGATTGAACTTTTCACCACGCAAGGGCTTCTTCAATACGTGCTTTAGTAGCAAATCCAGGAGATTTAGAGGAAACGTGGCAACTGCTGGACTTGGGAAAGACATGTTGGAGATACCCAAAGGGTTTCAATTCCAAATGCAGTAGAAATGAGGGTTTGAGTGTTTTTTTGTCTTCCAACAGATGCTCTGTTTTCCATCCCTTTTGCTGTTTTCCAGCAGAAGTTCTGCCTCCTCCTATATGTGGAAATTCTTGCCCTGTTCCTGAAAAACAGGCCATTTTCTTAGTTTTCAAATCTTCAGTTTTCAAGACAAAGCACCTGTGCCCAGGTTTCCTTTCAGGCAAATGGTAAGGGAGAACACATAGTCTGTTTTGCAGTGAAAATTAGACTATTTTTATCTCTGAAGAGCTCTCATTAACACCTAATTTCTAGGTAAAGGAGCCACTTGTTTTTCCTTCCTTTCTGAACATTGAATGAGGGATATTTCATAACTCTGTTCTGTAACGTGATCAAACCTGCAGGATGCACAACTCCTTTCATAACTCACCGTGCCGATTGCTTTGTCTGGGTTATAAATTCAGGCTGTTGCCACCAGCCACCTTTTTTCTCTTCAATATTTTAATATTACATCTAATATTTAACAAGTGTAGGAACGATGAAAATGCTATGGTATGTGTGACATAGGACTGTGAATTGGGTTGAGGCTGCTAAAAATCCATGTTTTTTGCAGAGGTTGCTGTTGCTTTTGTGTTGGTTTGTTTTTAAACCAAAACAGAAACCACTCCAAGAACACGAAAGGAAATCTAAGAGGCAAAATGCTTCACAGGTCTGGGTGCTAATAAACACAAGAACCCTGTTCTCAGTACACTTTAAAGAAAAACAAGATTAGGGTTTCTTTCACAGCTGTCTGAGTTTGAAGGCCAGAGTTTTAAAAAAAGCACCTTCTGCCTTCCAAAACCAGAAGGCAATTCCATTGGGGCAGCTCCTCTGTGCGAGCAGGGTGAGGGCCAGGAAGGGAAGCTGAGTTGAAGAAAGTGCTACTTAAAGTAAATGCTAATGATTTAAAATGTTATTCCTTCTGTGCTTTTAGAGACAAGGAAAAAAAAGAAAAAAAAAAAAAAAAAGAAAGAGTAATAAAGGCTTCCAGCCTGTACCTCATCTCCAGTCACTCCTGTGAAATTCCCAAGAGAGCATCCAGGCTCCCCTCTCCCCCTCTTTAAAAATGGTGGACCTGGAACCACTTACAAGAGAGGCTTAATAAGAGGCAAATGTGTTTTATATTTTGTATCTTGTTAAGTGAAAAAAGATGGATTCTCACAAGTAGTCTCCTGGTGCAGATTTGAGTGGTCTGTGCATGCAAATGTTGTGATGCTTCGGCTGCCAGCATCCTGCTCCAGTCCCCCTTGGCCACTTAAAATCCCACCCCCAGAGCGAGCTGAGATGAAATTGCTTCATTTGTACAATGGATCTGCAGATCTGGGGAGCTTGTTTCTATCTGATTTGCTGATAATTTACTCCTCATTTGATTTTTTTTCCTTTTCTTTTCCCCCCACCTTAGAAAGGAAACCGTGTCTCAGCTCACATCTCTTCCCTAAGGAGGGAGGAATTGTTTCACCGGGCTGAGAGGATGATTGAAAGCAACTGAAAAATATTAAAAAAGACCTACACAAAGATGAAACATTTTTTAGAGGGCCAGAAAACCCCTTTACATCTGAAAACTGATAGTAAAATTTTAATTTAAGCTCCTAATTGCTGAAAAATCTGCTAGAAAAATCCACAGTGCCTTTGTGAAGGTGTGTGTTGAACAGTGAGACATGTTCCCCCTCAGATAATAATTTTTATGACCTTTTGGTGCAAGACAGTGCTGTGCTCACTGTCGGCTTTCACTAGTCAGTGGTGAGGAAACGCCTTCTATTTGTCTTTGATCCAGAGATCTGGATTGCTAAACCTGATGGCCACAATTAAAGACAGTCCCGCTGCAAACCTGACCTCTGCCTGCTCTCAACTTCATGTAAACTTTTCAATATGGATGTAATTTCGTATTAAATTACCCGTGCTTTATTGCTTTTTAGCACAGTGCTGTCCTGTTGCCTTTGAAAAATCTAAAGAGTAACAAAAAAGAAAACTTGCAGTGCATCTGCTCAATTATGTAATTATAGACTTGTTTTCCTGCATTTAGGAGCCTTTTTGGATGTGTTGTGTGTTGGAAAGCTGTGATACTTGTGCTGGATTGGTTTGCTGTGTCCTTGGAGCACATCCAGAATAAAACCTGGAGCTGCAGTTGCGGGTTTGCTGTCCTGAAGAGCTTGTGCTGACATGTGTCCTGTTTTCAGGGCTGTAAGGTTTTTCCTCCAAACCCTAAACAAACCTTAGCCCATCATTTTTGCTCTGTGGTCACGTGGACCTGTTTAAATGAGGACTAAAACTCTTCAGCTTTAGGAGATAGTGGGAATCACATGCAGTGATTGGAAGGGACTAGGAGGCATCAACTGAGCCCCTACCACTTCCAAAAAGAGAAAAGAATTCAGTGGCCAGGAGACTCTGGGCTGCTGTTGGGTGCTGCCAGCTCTCCTGTGTTAGTGCCGGTGCCCCCCGTGAGCACCTCCCTTGCCTCACAACCACTCAGGCACTAAAGTGAATAAATAACCAGATATCAAAACACCTCACCCAAGGCAGGGAAATGTGATTTATTATTGTCTTAAAATATAAAATTATAAGGTGAAAAATCATTCAAAATTGATCTAACAGGTGCAGTAATAAAGAAAGAGTTAAAGGTGTTTGCAGCCTAATCTGGTTGTGGCTGTTGCCTTCTCTGGCACTGCCTCACTTTGATCCTCTTCTCCTTTAAATGTAAATGCAGCTTTACCCAACTATTTATTTATTTATTGCTTTTTTGGGGCTAAAAAAATTGCATTCACCAGGAAAAAACACACACTGCATGGAATTCTAGGAGCTGATGCAAAAACGGGACTACAGACCATCAGGCAACTGGTGAGAGTAGGTTTTACCTCTTGCCTGGCTTTTCTTGTGTATTTCTCAGTAAAGCTCTGACCGAATTCTAGTGCAAAGACACTTGTCCAAGTGTCCCATCCCTATGGATACTTGTGGTTCCTCTTCCCACAGTGAGTTCCCGAGCAGCGCCTGTGGTGTGGGGTCAGGGCCGAGGCTGCTGTTGTCCCATGCTGAGGCCTGGGGACAAAGAACAATAAAGCTAATGAGGTGGCTGCCTCATCCCTGGAAGTGTCCCAGACCAGGCTGGACAGGGCTTGGATAGGGCCTGGGATAGTGGAAGGTGTCCCTGCCCATGGCAGGGGGTGGAATGGGATGAGCTTTCAGGTCTCTTGCAATCCAGACTGTTCTGGGATTCTCTGATTATGCTGAGGAACAAATGTTTGAAAAAAGCTGCACTTGCCCTTTTTTCACAGCTAAAAATGATGTAGTAAGGAAATGGAATTTTTCACCTAAATATCTGTTTTGATTGAAAATCTTGGACCTTTAACATGAAAAACAACTAATTTTTGAAAACAGATTTTTTCTTAAGTTTTTCTTTTTGATTAAACTGAGTCAAACAATTCTTTGTGGAAATGGACTGGGGTGGGTTTATTTCCCACATGAAAATGGGAGAATGCGCTTTGTGACAAGCTTTAATCAAAAGGCAGTTAAGGGGATGTTTTCTCATGTGGATTCCATTTCCTGGGATGCTGAGCCTAGGACCTGAGCTGTCTGGGTTTTCATCCAATGCATTTGCTCTGTAGTGAAGAGGGAAACGCTGGGGCATTTTAAAGAATAACATCTACAACCAGCTTGGTGGGTGCAGTGTGAGCCTTCCTGGGGAGCTGTGGGGCTGCAGAGATGAAGGAAGTGTTTTTCATCTTGATTCCCTATAATTAGAAAGTGAATTGTATGAGGTAGTTGGGTTTTTAAAATTGTTGTCATTAACAACTACAATTCTGGATTTTAAAAATATTATTTTAGCATTACCAGAACTGTTCACTCCATTTTTGCATCTGTCTGTGCTCCTTTGCTTGGCATGTTCAGTGTCAGGGAGTCCCCAGGTTTAACTTGCATTTGTGGAAAGAAATTCCCCTGATTGGTTTCAAATGCATCACCTTTTAATTTCATGGAGGATGCCCAGGTACTTGTGTTATGAGATGGCCCAGAAGCCGCTGATCTACCCCCTGTAGGTTGTTCATTATCTTATCACTGTTGTTATGTCTCTTCTTATTTATTGCCTAGTTAATATTAGAAAAAAAAAATCTTTCACTCTGTCCGTACAAGAGATTTTCCATATCCCTGATCATCCCTGGAAGTTTGCTGTGAATCATGTCTAATTGTGCAATATGATTTTGGAAGTAGGATGGTCACTACTGTACATTGCAGCTGAAAATACTGCATTTCCATGTGTTACATGTTTCATTCCTGTATTACTGCCTGTCCTCCTGCACTGTTTCCTCTCTCTCCCTTGTGAACCTTGGGTTTGCTGCTTTGCAGTCCTGGAAGTTTCTTCTCACTCAAGGCCTTGGGCTGCTTCTCCTTTGTCCATTCCGTCTCCTGAAGCAGGGGGGTGGCCGCGCCTCCCGTGTGCGCAGCAGCAGCGCGCTGGACAGGCAGAGCAGCCGCTGCTCACCCACAGGCTGGGCACAGCAGACAGGACCATTTGAGGCAATGCTTTTCCCCATCTTGCTCCCAGTGCGCTGCCCCAGGGCTACGTGGCCACCAGCATCTGTGATGGTGCCAGGGGACGTCTGCTGCCAGTGCCGATTTCTCTGGAGAACTTTGGGGAGCCCTGGGTCCACCACTGTGTTCCTTTGTTGTTACTGCAGCTTTTTTTTGTGTCTTCATGTGTGCAGATGGAAAAGGAAAGGGAAAGGAGAAGGGAAAGGGAAAGGCTGGGCTTTAAGACAACACCGAGATAGGTGGAAGTCAATAAATTTCCACTATGTGTGGATGGGATGGGCTGCAGGCTCAGGCCCTGCCTGTGGCTCTGCCTGCCCAGTGCCCATCGGGATCCCAGCAGGTTCCCACCAGACGCTCCTGTCGTGGTGGCTCTGCTGGTGACACTGGGAAAGGCTGATGGGGACTGAGTGTTGGAGCTGTTTCCCTGGATTGCCAAACAGGGCAATTTTGTAATCATGCCAGTTGCCTGCTTTGTACTGAAATTCATTGAAGTTTTGGGGTTTTGTGTTGTCACATTTGTCTGTCTTTTTTTTTTTTTTTTAATTAATCTTTCAAATAGATGTAAAACCCAGCATAAAAATTGCAAAGTTATGTAGTGAAAATTTTGTAACATGGAAAATAAATTCTCAGTTTTTATCAAGAAGCAAAATTTTGCTTCTTTGGTTTGCATAATTTTTGGTTTGAGCTGAGTGGTTGAGGCTGAGATGTCTGTTTGATATTTAGGGAAAGATTTGATGCTTTAATAAGGGAATCCTCTACCTCCCTCATCCATCATTCGTCATCCTCATCCATCCAAACCCCACAGTAAATTTGTTAGAGCCTTTTTCATATTCAGGGCTTGTATAAATAATGGCTGTTGTGAATGGAAAAAGGAAATGGGAATTTTCTTGTTTGTGTTCTGTCTCTGGTCATAGCCAGAGAAATGTTTAGTGGTTTTTGCTTTTAGTGTTGCCCCTTATTGTGGTCACCACTTGCCAAGACCCCCGAGTTCACGAGCCTTGCTCTAATATCTATATAATATATGTATGAAACTGCCTGTGCTCGTTACTGCGCGCTTTTATCCTGCTCCATCGTGTCTTGCTCCTTCTCTCTGCTATCTTAGGGATTATGCAGCTTCTCTGCAATATTCTGAAATTAATCAAACCAAGGCAAACCTCATGCTATATTATCCATCACTGGAGGAGAATGATTTCCACAAGCCAGGCAGCTTTACATTGTTTTGTCCAGGGGCTGCAGCAGAATTCCATTAACTGGAATACGCTGGAAATCTGATTTCTCACAAAACGCATTTGTTAAATATTCGCAAGCAGCAAATTTTTAGATTTGATGCCAAGTGTAGCCCTAAGCCCTAAGTTTCCTTTTCTCTTAGTTTAATTAGGCAGGGGACAAACACACTGTCCACTCCTTTCTGGGTGTTTTCCCCCATGGAGCAGCTGCCGGTGTGGATGCAGCCAGGCTGGAGAAGCTTTGCTCTGTGCTGAGGGATGTACAAACTGAATGGCTGCTTACCCGGACTATTTTATATTTCGTCTCTTATATAATCGAGCTCTACAGGTAATTTCTTTCACTAAATTAGTAACCATGCTGCAGATTGCAGACACTTAGTTTGATTGAAAGTAATAAAGGGAGATTATCCGCAGAGTTCGTTGAATGACGGTTCTGACTTGACCCACTGCCCAGAGAGATAAGAATTAATCTTATAAACCTCTCCACACTTCCAGGGCTCTGATCCGCCGAACAGCGGTGCGGGGGCCCGGCTGCCCCTCTTTGTTCCAGGGCAGCCCTGGCTGGGAGAGGGAGCCCAGTGCAGGGAGGGCTGATCTGGGTCCTGGGAAGGCCATGGATGATTTCTGAGTGGTGATGTGCTTTCCTGACAGTGGTACCCAAACCACACCGGAGGGGCAGCTGGGCCCCCAGCCACATGCAGGAGCAGAAAGATGGAAGTTGGAGACTGAAAGGGGAATATGACTATTCCCCAGACACATGTGCTTTTCCTCCAGACAGAGAGAAGCTGGATGGGTCTTTAGACACTTCCCATTGCTACAAAGCTGCTCCTGAGTTCAGATGTAGTTTCTGTACCATTTTCCTTCCTGTCCTGCCCACATGTTTCTTTGAGCCCTACACTGCAACAGACTAATTTTTTTCCCAGGTATTTTGTCTTTGTCCAAGGTATTTCCTCTTTCTAAATGGCATTTTAATGAGTGCTTCCACAATTACTGACAATAAAGTAATTGATTTATTTTGCACAGCTTTTGCTAACACCTGTGAGCTGTTAAAGTGTGATGATCCTGACTTCTCACCTCTTCCTTGGCATTTTGGGTGCTGAGTGTTAGATTAAAGGGAATGCCAGGAAAGACCAGAATTGAACCACTCTGGGCCTTTGGGGAGTGATGATGCTGACCACGAATGGGAAGAGAGGCAGAGGAAAGGCTTGTGGTGTCCCCAGGGGACAGAGAGGACCTGGCACATCGCCGCGCCCGTGCACTCAGCTCCTGAGCCTCCCTAGGGCAGAGGGACGTGGAGAAGAGCTGCCTGGACATGCCTTCCTTTGTGAAGCGAGGCATTGTGCTCTGTGCTGTGCCATTGCACATCTGTGGTGTGCTGGTGCCTCCTGCCAAGGACGGGCAGCTGAGAGCAGGGATGTGGGCAGGGTGCAGAGTTACCTGGGGGAGAGGGGCTGGTGCATCTGAGCTGCCCTGGGTTCCTTCCCTTCCTAGGAAATCATATACCTCTGCTTCAGTTTGTGGAGAAATTAGCAAACTTCTGTGTCCTTCCCTTCCTTCTTTCCTGAATTTTTCATCTCTGCTAAAATTCAAAGATTAGGAGAGCAGAAATCTGTTATTTAAGTATCTCAACCCTAGAAAATGTAGTGTGCTTTGTATTGCCTCTGTTTCACGCTTTCCTAAGGGAGAGAAGGACTTCAGTCACTTCTGAATGATAAAACGTCAGAAAAACGGTCTCACAGCCAAGGCAAAGTTAAACATGAATGGTGCGAGTCAGCAGCATTTTCAGCTGAACTAACACCAGAGCCTTCTGCCACACCAAACCCAAGACCCTACAGACAAATAACCATCATTGTAAGTTAGTGTTGGTGAGGGGTTGGCTGTTCCTTCAATTCTTTTTTCCTGTTGCCAAATTTTCCTCTCCAGCTGGATGGCCTGGACCTGTGTGCCATTCTCCCCTGGCCAGACAGCCCCCCGTCCTCATTAACCATTCTGCAGGGACAATGCAGGGGTTAATGCAGCAGCTTCATGTCTGGTGGTGTGACACCCCCCCAGCCCCATGTGCTGGTGAGCGAGATGTGGGTGATGGTGGCCTCACACAGATCTCTGGTGGACATTATTTCATGTCAAATCTTACGATTCCTCTGATTCAGTGCACAGTTTTTGCTTGGATACCAAGGAAGAAGGTCCAGCTCTGCAGTTTTGGGATGCTCTCATGTGAATCCAAGCAAACATTGTGCATTTCCCAGCACTTAAAATCATGAAGGAAACACTGAGTGCTTTCTCCTGCCACAGCTGGGTGCAGTGTTCCCAAATCCTTATCTCTGCTAGGCAGATAGACAAATGCAGATGTAGATGGATAACTTCCTGCCAGAAAGGGGGATCATCCTGTTGCAGGAATTCAGAGATACAATGACAAAGTGAATTATTGGGTGAACTGGGAGCTGTTGTGTGACTCACATTTGGTCACTCCCTGTGTGATACAGGCACACGCAAAACTCCATCTTTCATTATATTTTTCTTGTGGTAGGATAAGCTTTTTTCACATACTCCTAAAAAAACCCAAAAACCCACACCCAAAGCACAGAGGGGTGACAACGAGCCCTGAGCATCTGGGTGTGAGGCCAGTGTTGTGGCAACAGTGGAGTGGGGGTAAAGGGATATTCAGATGTCTGATGCAAATAACAGGTTTAAGTTCTGGCTTTGTCAGGACCCTCTGGGTGTTCTGCTTTGGGTTAAAAACATAGGAAAAAGGTCAAGCACCACTGAGCTGGCATGAGAGAGTAAACATGATTTCAAACGCTGGGGTGTGCTCACTTCTACCATGAGAGCTTCTGCTCACAGCAATCCAGTAGCATTCAAGTATTTAGGTCTCCTTAAAACTGTTTCTTCCCCCACTTGTGCTAATACAGATATTAAGCCTAATAGTATCTACTTAGCATAAACAAGAAGATAAAAATGATTTCTGTGATTGAAATGTTTGTTATTTAGCATTAAGCATCTTCATACTCTCATGTGTTTTGCATTTTAATCCACTCTGTGCTTGGTTTTGGGATTGATAGATTAGTTTTAATCCCCTGTCTAATAGTGGAGGACTGGTGAGATTTATTAAACAGGCAGGGTTTGGTACTTGGATTTAAGAGGACTCACATGCAGTGTTCATGCATATTAAATTTGGGAAACCACCGGTTCAGTTTATAAAGAGCTGTGATGTCCTTTATCACTGAGTGTTTCTGTTGTGCTTCACTAGCTTAGGAAGCCTTTATATTTCTGAAATGGAACAGTTTTGATGGTTCCTTTCCACTGCATAAATCTAATATTCCAAAGATGTATCTTTGCTGTTATTGAAATTCTGTTCATTTTATGCCAAGTTTGTGTTGTCCCTCTCCTTCTTGGCTCAGGAGCATGGAAGGTTGGCCGAGGATCCCATCACACCGTAGCTGGAGCTGAAATACAAGACATGTACCAAGGGCCTGGAGTGCCAGGACAAGGGGAAATGGCTTCCCACTATCAGAGGGAAGGGATAGGTGGGATATTGGGAAGGAATCCTTCCCTGTCAGGCTCTGGTGTGTCCAGAGGAGCTGTGGCTGCCCCATCCCTGAAAGTGTCCAAGGCCAGGTTGGAGAGGGCTTGGAGCACCCTGGGTCAAAGGAAAGTGTCCCTGCCCATGGTGGGGATGGAATGAGAAGAGCTTTAAGGTCCCTTCCAACGCAGCTCATTCCAGGATTCCTTGCAGCAGGTGTTCCACAAGCCGTGCCACACTGAGGGCTCTGTCATTGCTGCTCAGGGCTGAGCCTGCTGGTGAGGAGGTGCTCCCACTGCTGCTCCATGGAGAGCCCAGCAGGGACTGCCTGGCACTCCGAGGGTGCGCCCTGCCTGAACAGGACAGTGCTCAGCAGATCTCTGGGGACAGCCCTGGCGTGTCCCTGGCTCTGGGCACTGCCGCAATGCCGCGGGTCGCTCTCTGCTCCACGCTTCCCTGCTGGCCTTACTGCAGGAGACAGCGGAAAAGGCCTGAGTGGTGATTAGAACAAGGCAATGGCTCCTGCGTGGGTTTTACTGGTACGCTGGGAAAAGCAGAAGCTCGACAATAGTTAAAAACCCACTGAAAACTTCCAGCCTGCCTAAATTACAGATTCCTGCCCTATCAGTGGAAGATGAGTTGACTTAATTTGCAGGTTTACTGGTTAATTTGCCATTAACGCTGTAATACCGGTAATGTAGTGAGAAATGGGGGAAATTTACTTTTTTGTTAATGTAATTATAGGATGGCTGTATGAAAGTTATTAACTGCAGAAGTGAAAACCAGGAAAAATGAGTTTAAATTTAATGATAAGTTAGAGAAACCACTCAAAGCTTTTTGCAAGAAGACGCTTTATTATTTTAGGCTGCTTCTTCATCTGTGATCTATTTTTGATTTACTAAATAAACATGTAAAACAGAGATTGCAAATACAAGTGGCACTGCTGTAATCACCAGCTTAGGAATTCCTGTATTTGATTAGAACACAGATAATAAAAAAAACAATCTTTCTGGAGTTTCACTTGGTTGCTGGGAACTGATCAGTCCTGTGAACTGAAGAAGAATATCAACACTTGGGTTTAAGATCTGGTAATGGAAGATAGTTAGAAACTGTAATTGCAAATAAATTCTGTGATATGCTGGATAACTGACAATTCCACCTCAGTTAGAGCAAATTTTTTGTTCTGCTTATGATATAAAAGGAAATACAGAAGGCTTATATTATGTAATTCTTCCTTCCCACTCCTTCCCTTTCCTTTTCCTTTTTCTTATGTAAGAAGCCAGTGACACTAAAAGGTGACAAATTTAAACACTGATGTTTTCACATTCTGGGCTTCCAGCCCTCAGAGTTCATCACCACCAGATGTTGATGCAACAAGATGGAAAATATTAGATGTTTTATTTTATGGCTAATGAGAACACCCATGCTAATATATGTAATTTCAATTAAATAATCAAAATTTGACAGCTCCAGGACATATGATGATCCCTAACCAATGGTGCTGGAGAGGAAACTCCCTTGTGGCCATAGTATTTCATAATTATCAGCTGCAGGTTTCTGGCCCATTTGTGGTGGATACTGAGCAAAATTAACCATTTGAGGTATGTGAAAGCTGGAAACCACTTGGATCATCAGCATTTTATGTCCCTCAAGAAAAACAGCCCCTTACAGTGCAAGGGTTTCCTGGGACCTTCCTTTCTGGTATGTGTAAATTCAGAAATTCTGCAATTATGATGTCATCAGAAGAGTAAAAAAAATCACTTTAATATATCTGCTTAACAATTTTCCCTTTGTTCTTGGAGCTTTAGCAATTTGGCACAGGCAAATTCATCCCAATGTAATGTCCTAAAAAAGAAAATTAGGCTTGTGTCAGAAGCTGTCCCAGCCTCTCCCCCATTGGCCCATGGTGGCCGTGCTGGTGGCCCAGGGGGGATGTTGGTCACCTGAGGGGCTGGATTATGGCAGGATGTGGTGCTTTGGCCCAGCACACCTGGGAGACTCCCCACAACACTCTGCTTTTTAGATGATGATCCAGGGTTTGAGCAAAATGAGGAAAACCATGCAAAGTCTGTACTTTGGTAGCTGTGATCTTCTGAATGAGCTGCATTTGTCAGCCTAAACTTGGCTCCTGACTGATGGGAGGTGGCTGCTAAATCCCGGCTCCCAGGGGACTCTTTCTGCCCGGAGCTGCTGTGGCTGCCCCTGGTCCCTGGAAGTGCCCAAGGCCAGGCTGGAGGGGGCTTGGAGCCACCTGGGATAGGGGAAGGTGTCCCTGCCCATGGTGGGGTTGGAATGGGTGAGCTCTAAGGTCCCCCCAACCCAAAACATTCTGGGATTCTGTGATCCCACGTTCCTTGCACTTTGAAACATGTTTAGAGATGCAACTCCAAGAGCAAGCTCCTGCTTAGCACTAACCCTGAGGTGTTTCTCTTCCTCCCCTGTTCCTGCAGAAGGTATTTTTTTCTCTGTGGATTGTTTTCAGAAGCTCCAGCCCTGTCAGTGCAGTCTTGACCCTATGTCCTTCTCCCCAGGACTGGTTCCAGTCCCTGCACACTGGGATGGGTGTTGTTTCAGCCCATAGATCTTGAATTTTAAGTAGGAAACTCCCTGTTTTCTGCTTTTGATAGTACCAAAGTTGTGTGTGAGATGGTGGAGGCCCTGGGGTAGGCACACACCACCTTGGTTGCTGCTCTCTCTCTGCCTGGTGAATTTGGCTACTACAAATCTGCCAGTGTCCTCAGCTCCTTCAATTAGTTCAGTACAACATGACCACGTCACATGGGTCGATGTAAGAAAACATCTTCTGAGCTGATTTCTGGCTTGCCTCACTGTGTGCCAGCAGTTCTTGCCAGTTGAAGAAAAATTTTTTGTATCCTTTTATGTAAACACATCGTGTTAAAAAAGGCAAACTATAAAACATTAAAAACCCTGCAGGGTATTAAAAATACCGGTCTCAATGCACGTGTTCATTCCTTTCACTTTCTTTTTAGATCACTACTGTTGGTACAAAATGAGCTGAGCGAAGGCAAGAATTCTAATTAGGTTTAAAAAAGAAAAAATATGGCAGTTTATTTTGAGTGCATGTCTGCTTCACCAAGGCATCTCCCATTTCAGATGCAGGCAGAGTGAATGATTATTACACATTTATCATCATAAAAATGCTTATTTGGACTTTTTTTTTTTTTAAGGAAAGGAAAAAAAAAATTAAAAGGGCAAAGCAAAGAGCCATCTCGGAAGGGCAGTTATTGCTTGCCCTTGCTTGGGAAAAAGCCTTCCTCAATGGGATTATGTCCCCACTCATAACCTATCAGCCGTCTGATCAGAAATTCATAACGCAGGCCATCCATTTCCAGCTCGGCGAGGGCTGCGTGATTGAATTTAAATAGGCAAATGCCAGACTTGAGCTTTGACATTCTCTCTGTCTCTCTCAATCTCTTTCCCCTGCCCTCCCCACCGTAGCCCCTTTCTTATTCCCTCTCTTCCTGCCTTCCCTCTGCACGCCACCATTTCACAGGAGGCTGGAGCGTGTGCCGAGGAGTCAGCGGGAAATGGAGGATGGATGTGGGGGGAGCGGAGAGGAGGGATGCGCAGCCACGGAGAAATATGGAGGGAACTGGACAGCAGAAAATTATAAATTGTTGCTGTCGTGCTTTCATTGGGACACTAAAACCTGTTTTCCAAGCCCCCCACCTTTTTTCCTAATTTAAAAAGAGATATTCCAGCAGACGTTTACCAGCGTGTCCTCAACCAACCCGCGTGGTGGCTGCAAGCACAAAGCTCCCCAGCAATTCTCTTTTTTCTGCATCTTTCAGAGCTGATAAGGATGAAAATGAATTCAAATCTGTGCGCTCTCACTCCCTGCACTCTCTTCCGAGGGGCAGAGATGGAAAAGCTGCCTGGTGGCAGGGGGTCACTGGGCAAGGGGCCGTCCTGTCCCATGTGACCTCTGTGCATGGCCTTGGGATGGCTGGAGATGGCATTGGGCACCATGACCTTGGGATGACACAGGGCACCACTGGGGACAGGGGCAAGGACAACAGCCAGGCTGAGCTGGTGCTTTGGAGAAGGCAGAACACGTGGGACGTGTCTGTGCCATGTGTTGTGTTCCTGCCATGCCCCGTGAACCGTGTGTGCCCCTGCTGAGGCACACAGCCTCGTGCTGCCCTGCCCTGCCCATGATGGACTTTGGGGTATTGCAATGATATTTCTATTGCTTTATTCCCTGCTGGGCCTTTCATCCCCTCTCCAGCACAGGGATGTGGTTTCAGCCCAGATCCTTGCTGTAAATTGTGCTTCAAAACAAACATTTTAAAAGTCTCATTTCATCCTTCAGACAGCAGAAATGCTCCAGACCCTGCATTTGTAGCCGGCTCCACTTTACTGCCAAGAAAAAGGGCAGAGAAGTACCCCAAGTGCAAGAGAGTGCTTACACTGGAATGGTTGGGGGTTTGACTTGATAAGGGCACTCTGAGGGCATTTTTGTTGTTGTTGTGGTTTTGGGTTGGTTGGGGTTTTTTTTCCTTTTCTTTCCACCTTAGAATGTTAAGCTGCAGAAGTCTTGGGCTGCATGACCTCTCTAGAAATTGAGTTTTTCTTAATTACTGATTTTTCTAGTCCAAAACAAGACATTTACTTGGCTTCTGCTCAAGAATGGCACTGAAGTTAGGGTTAGAATTGTCCCATGGAGTATCAAACCCCCGTATCCAAACATTTTGCAGAAATTTATTACAGTTGTGGTAAGAAGTGTATCCTCTGATTTGAGTTGTCTTCTAACTTCATCACCAGATCTTTGTTTTTCCTACAGTAAAGTACAAGACATAGAGGGGCAAGGACCTGGTGTGGCAGGACAAAGGGAATGGCTTCCCACTGCCAGAGGGCAGGGTTGGGAAGGATTCCTTCTCTGGGAGGGTGGGCAGGCCGTGGCACAGATTGCCCAGAGCAGCTGTGGCTGTCCCTGGATCTCTGGAAGTGTCCAAGTCCAGGGCAGGGGGTGGAATGAGAAGAGCTCTAAGGTCCCTTCCAAGCCCTTCTGTGGTTCTCTGACTCTGTGATTTCTACGTCATCTTAACCATCAATAATGTTATTATTATTCTTATTATTCTTATTATTCTTATTATTCTTATTATTCTTAAACTCTTGCCCCAGGCTGTGCCTGGCACAGTCCTGCAGACACTGGTCTGTGCTCTTCATGGAGGGATCAGTTCTTTGCCCACCAGTCGCTGCTCCCAGGTGGACCCTCCAGAGCCTCCTGAACCCTCAGCCAGCTGTGGGTGTTGGAGAACATCTGCTCTGCCCAGAACTGACCAACATTCTCCTTCCAGTTGCTAAAGCCTTATTTAATTTCACCAGAGCTCAGCACCACAAACCTCTTAAGTGCTTCATGGTTCTTTGGTAACTTTCTCAAAATCCATCATTTGAAGTAAGAACTGTGAAGACTTCTACGTTTTCTACTTCATATTTTCCATTTTGCCATCATCATCTCATTGTGGTTTTCTATCAGAGCTATGACTTCTGTGTGTTTTTCTAGAATTAAAAGCTGAGTATCCCAACTTTGTAACCATTTTCCTGCTCTCTTCAGCCTCCCCCACTCATGTCCTGCTGCCCACAGCTTCTGGTTCATTTTACTCATTACCTATTGCCCTTGTTTCCATTTGTCATCTGGGTTTTCTATTTTAATTGCTGACTTTATACCACTGATAAACCGAGACTCCTTTCAGCTGAAGTTGTCACCTTTCTTCATTGTCCAGTTGTCTTTTTAGACATTTAATATGTTTCTTTTGTGGTTTGGGTTGTTTCCCCCCTAAATCCTTCCTTATGATCAGTTTTCAGTGCTTTTTTTAGCTTTAGGAAATACCATGTCCATGTACTTTGGAACTGTGATCGGCATAAGCAGGTTAAAATAAAAGGTGAAAGTTCCTGAAGCCCTGGCTTCAGACTTCCAGATGGGAATTATTTGGTGCTAAACCATGTGTGCTTTATTCTGTGTCCCTTCTGTGAAAACTCATTCTCCTTTCTGAATAGCTTATCTGAAATTTAGGGTAGAAAGGAGGGTATAAAACTAGCAAAGGAAACTGTAATTTCAGATCTGAATTTAACAATGAAATACAGAGTAGAAAAATGTGAAGAGACTAATTTTAATTCAAGTAATTAAATTTTGTTAATTCAAAATCTTATTTGAGAGTCCAGCTGTTTTTGCCTCCTGCTGTGAGATTGAGCTGGTGATATCAAGTAGAGCAATGGTGACATTTGGGATAATTCCTTCCCAGAGGCATTGTGGAGAGCGAAGCCGGTGGTGAGGTGGGATTGGAATCACAGAGTTTTTGATCGACTGAGTGAGGGATGAGCTTAGCTCACCTGGCAAAATCCACAGTTCTGCTGAAAACCAGCTGAGGTTTTTAATTCTTCTGAAGAAAAAACTTCCCTTAAGCCTAATTAAGTTATAATTAGCTGGGGCCAGTTGAGCTGTTCCTCCAAGATCACCAAACTGAGGTCATGGGTTTGGATGCAGAGGTCTCAGTCTGTGGTCACGGGGCTGAGGCACGGGAGCCTGACTGGAGCTGGCCCCAGATCTGCGTTCCATGGAAGGGGAGTCCTGAGGGGCAGCTGGGCTGGGCTGATTCTGTTCCAGTTAATGAACACGAACGTACCCTGGGTAGGGCTGGGCCTGCACTGCCTTATTTTGGAGTACATTTTCTTTGTGTACATTTCCACGTCTTTGTATAAAAACTGCCTGCACCATATGCCGCGACTTTGGAGATTAAATCTAAACTGTGCAGCAGAACGTCTGTGCTGCCTGTATAGTTTGTGGTTTTTGTTAAAGTCACAGTGCCAACACCCCCTGTATTTACAATTCCAGGAATAATCATGGAGTTAGTCAGAATATCTATTTCATCGTGCATGAGACTTGTCAGCTGGCACTTACATGAGTAAGCTGCTGGTAAAGGGAATGGGCTTTGTGCTTTCTTGTTTAGAGGTGTGGCACAAGAGTTGCAGATAATATTTAATTGACTGTGTGTTCTTACAATGCCTTTCTTGATCCTTCTGGAAGAGATTTTGTTTATTCCTTATGTCATACATATCCAGTCGCTGGCAGAGGGAGGTGAGGAGCAAGCTTGAGACAGAAGCATGTAGGTTCAGTTTCATGGCTTCATACTCCAAATTTTCTCCCAGATAATTTAAAAATTTTTTATTTCTTTCACTTTTATTTTTTATTTTTCAAATGGATGCATATCTCTCTGAAAATATCTGGTTTAGGAACACAAAGGCCGTTGAGCTTCAGGAGGAGTTGAGCTGTTCAGGCCCTGTTGATGCAGGAAGGTTACACCTCCTGGGCCAGTATAGTTCTACTCATGATCACTCCATCCAGAATAATGGGCTTTTTTGGCTTAGTTTAACTTCTCCAAACCACTGGCTCTTTAACTATAGTCTCTAGAATTCCATTAAACAGTAAAATTTATGAACGAGTCGGCTCTGTGTGGTTGTGCAAGGTGACTCGAAGGAATTCCACTAATGGCAGTGGTTTCTTGGTCCCAACTTTAAGAACCATTAAATAGAATAAAATAAAGATGTCCTTATTCCAAGTTAAGGGCATCTGGGGAGTTACAACTGAGTATGTTTAAAGTTCATGCCTAGGTTTTTATTAATGTAGGCCCCAACTCATTAAGGAAATCCAATCAGAATTACTCTGCACCTCTTACAGTGCAGAGCCACAGCCACACCCTTTAAGAAACGAGAATGACACAAATATTGATATGATGTAGAATATTTTAGATCTTAATTTTGAAAGATAGGCACACTCATTCAATTTCTTAATAGTTAAATTGCAATATTGACTATATGATTCTGAAATTCTTATGCAACAGCAATAAAAAAGTAATGCCATTATTCTGCATCAACTGACCATTGAGGGTATATGAGTTTCTATTTTTTTGATGTTCAGAAACCAGATTTTTGTACTTATGACAGCTTGGAGTTGTAGCATGATCCTTAACAAAAAAGCTGAATATTTTTAATTTTCCCCTAACAACAAAGTCTTTTAGGCACTGAAATATCTTCCCAGAATCGGCCTAAAAAGGAGCAAGTTTCATCACTGAGACAAATTCAGCATCTTCCTCCATATCACTCTCAGTTGTAGTCAGGTGTGGGGATTTATTTAATGATTCATAGGCTTCCTTTTGTGTCCTTTGGTGGGAATCATGGTCTTCTCCAGGAGCTTCTCTATTCCATGCAGAACTGCCAGCTGCTCATGGAGGAGCCTCTTGTGAGGCAGAGGATTCTCCTGAACCAGGCGGTGCAGACACTGAAACACCTCGAGGCTTCTCTGTTCTCACCTCCTCGAGTCCCATGGCACGTTTTCCTCCTGGAACAGCCTCATTTGAAAGACTGCTCTCTGCAGCTCTCACTCCTAATGCAGTTCTCTGCGGGGTTGAAATCCCAGTTGTGATCTCTGCTTTCCTGCTCTGTTTTGCACACGGATGCAGCACTGCTGGCTGTAAGTGGAGAGGAGGAAGCATTTCCCCAGTCACCCGCCCTGGACCGCTGCCTGGGTGTTTTTCTGCGTAGATGGTTTTGGCAGTGTTCAGATGACTGAAAACGGAGACTCTGCATTTCTGTGGCTGCAGTGTAGTCCTGGATATGCCACCACGTTCTTATTCTTAGCACTCTAAAAGCGCTGAGACACCACAGCCCAGATCAGGGTTTCACTACACAGACACCTGAACTTGCTTAACCGACTCTGTGTGTTTATAAGGAGTGAGCCAAACTCACTGGGCTGTGAGGAGCTAAAATTTCACTCCCTGTCTTGTGGAGTTTTAGCTTAAATAGCTACAACAGATGAGACTTGGGGAAGATTGCTGCCCTCATGCTGCAGGAGCATTGAGGAACCATCCACAGCCCAGAATGCAGCAGGTGGCGTGTCCAGGGCCTGAAGCACACCTTCACCACAGAAACCCTGGCCTTCTGTACCAGTTCTGCACTCAAACCAGAATGAACAAAAAACCCAAACCCCTTCAGAACTTTTCAGAGGACACATGCAGGGGCTTAATATATTTAAGTATTAGGTTTTGGGTGCTAAAAGCTTTGCGAGCTGCTTTTCAGTAACTGAGAATGATACAGCTTAGAAAATTGAGCAGGTGAGTCCTGTTCTGTACAAAACAGTTGGTTTATTTTTCTGTTTCCCAAAAGAATGCCTTAAAACGCACCCGTATATTTGTTATGGATATAATAAAGTTACAGGATTAGTTGCAGAGTTTTCTGGCATTCTGCAGCTGTTTTAGGTGGCTGTGGGTTGCTGGGATATTCGGGAGCAGGGGAGGGCAGAACTAGAGTCCTGGCAGAAGGCTGCAGGAGACCAAGGCAGAACGGGGCTGTTGGCTCAGTGCCTCCTACCTGCTGTGGTCCTGCCTGTTGGGACTCTGTGCATGGGCACATCATGGAATTACAGATTTAGGAATGAGAACATACTTATTTGGGATGTACTGATAACTGGAGCAGAATTCAGTGGCAGGTGACACCCAGCACCTTCCACCTGCTCTCTGCTCAGTACAAAACCATAGCGACAATGTGGGCTCACAGCCAACAATTCCAAGTGTGTTAGACACCACAAAGGCAGGAGAAGCAGATTTTAGACTAATAGCATATGAATGAACTGTCTTTCAGCTGCAGGAAAGTAGATTTACATTAGATGCTGGAAAAAAATTCTTGCCTGTGAGGGTGGTGAGGCCCTGGCACAGGTGCCCAGAGCAGCTGTGGCTGCCCCTGGATCCCTGGAAGTGTCCCAGACCAGGCTGGATGGGGCTGGGAGCAGCCTGGGATAGTGGAAGGTGTCCCTGCCATGGCAGAGGGTGAGATGGAATGGGCTTTAAGGCCCTTCCAGCCCAGAACAATCTGTGATTCTGTGATTCCATTATAATCCAGAGAATCCAAAATGGCAAGAGAATCCTTGAAGAGTTTCAAGAAGTGAGGCAGGTAAACACCAGAGGGCCTTATGGGGGGACTGTACGCAGGGAATAATTTTGGCTTTTGTTTCTGTAAGTGTGGTTTTGATGTCCATTCAGGAGGACATTGCTGTGAGAGCTGCAGGGGATTAGAAACCCTCCAATCCACCCTCTCCTCTCTGGCAGCCTTGCTTTGCCTGGGTTCCTAAGGAGAAATAGTACTTTATATGGGATCAGCTGATAGAACTGAAAAAAATGGACATGAGATCAGAGTTTGGCAATCAGTTCTGAAAATTGTATTTTTAAATCCAGTAGAGTGTGGCCACGGTTCGAATACTCTTGTTACTTAAGCTTTACCACCTGAAGGCTGAGCACAAGAGCTGCTTAACACAGTCCTCTGAGTCTCCACACCTTTGATTTTACCCTGAAACATTTGGATATTCCAACTGAAATGTGGAGCATCATGCTTTTTGCTGTTATTATTACTTATAGGAGGGATAGGATTAAAAATGTGTATTTAAAAATGATCAAATACAGTGTAGGTAAGTGAGCCATATAATAATGTGTTGATAAAAGTTACTTCACCCTTTGGGGACGGAGGAGTTGGAAATGTCTGTATGTTCAGATGCTGATAGGACCTGTTTGGCTACTTTGGATGATTCATGAAATCAGGATGCCAGAAAGGGAATAATAACTGGGAGGGGGCAGCAAGGCCTCTGGTTTGTTTCTACCTCTTTGTCAGGTATCAGCTTTAATTCCTTGTTTATATTTGGTGCTTTCAAACGCCTAGATTTCATTTCCTTGCCTTAACTGACAGTTGCCCCTTGCTCTGAAGCTTTTTGTTTGTGATTTGTTCCCCCACCATGCTTAGTAAACATTTCAACCTGCTCTGTGCACTGATGCCACTGACTCTTGCTGGTTGTGATGGGGACAGGATGGTTTGGGACAGAAGTGATGGACATGTTCACACTGGGACCTGTTCAAGGTGTTGTGGGACACGCTGGCTCTCTGAGAGAGAGCTTGGTGTGCTCTGAGGGTCTCGTTTCAAGCCCCACCTCTGATCCATGAGTGTTCAGGACTATATGTATATCATTTACATTGTTTCAGTGTGTAATGGCAGTTACATGCATCTCATGAAATTTCCTTCACTGATTCCCACTGTAGCAAGGATGTCTCTGAATGTGCAGGAAAGCCCAGTTGCCTTGGACAGCTCAAGAATTGCTGTGGCTCTCATACTCTTAAGAATTCTCTCAAATCCCTCCAGTAGCTGATTTTGTGAATCCCTGACCATAAAGCACCCACCCCCTCAGCTCAGCTCCATGCAAGCCACCCTTGGCTCGGCCAATTGCCATGAACGGCTCAATCCTGTTCTGTATTTACCTTGAGGATGTTATTTATCATTGATCCCCATTCTCAGCAATGTCTCCCATGTGCACTCAGCTGCTTTGCTGCAGAAAATTAATAATACTTGAGTCCCAGTTCTGGTAGGGGCTCCCCTGGCAGCAGCTGCTGCAGGCTCTGCCTGTGCCCTGCTGGTGCCAGATGGGCTCTGCAGACCCTCAGAGGTCAAGTTGAAAATGCCTGTCCATAAAAACTGACTCAGAGAAGGCAAACGCATCTGCAAGAGCAGTTCAGCTCAGTTTCTGTAAAATGTGATCTCTCAGGTGCCAGTATACATCACGGGATTGGTGTGTGTCTGCCCAGCCGGACCTAGCAGGGACCCTCTCTGGGGTGTCTCACCTGTTATCCTGGGAATGTTGTGGGAATCAGCACAGAGGGTGGAGGGTGTGTGCTGCAGGAGCAGTGGGAGCAGGGATGGAGACAAAGTAAATTTTTCCACCGTGTTCATCTTTGCCCCAAGATACCCAATGTCTCTGTATTTACAGAACGCAGAGTCCTGGAATGATTTCAGGTGTTCTGACACCCTTTCACATGGCCCTGCTGAGCATGGCCCCACAATGCAGCAGGTCCTTTTGTGTTTCCATCATGCAGTCCCTGTTATCCACCATGTTGGGTGTTTTCAGCTCTGCTCACATCTGATGTAAATGTGGAGCGTGCTACTGGAAACGTTTGGGGCAGAGTTTGTTCCACAAGGCCTCAGCCTGATCTTAACTGTTTCACACCTTTCCTTTTTTCTGACCATTTGCCATAGTGGGGGAAAAAATAGTCTTTTTTTATTTTTCTAAACCAGATTTTATTCAAATAATAAATAACAACCCATTAACCCAGCATGCTTTAATGCTCTGAATCTGAATCTAAAGACTAGAGAGAGCACAAACATACCATTAAAAAAGCGTGCGCGGTTCTTCCTCCTGCCCAGCCTCTCCCCCATCGCGCACGCAAGCTGTCTCTTTAATAATGCAAAGGAGCAGTAAATTTCAAGCTGAGGATGGGCAATAACAAGGAGAGTTATTTCCACAATGCCCCAGTGTCAGCCCCTGGCTTAGGCGCACACCTTATTAGTTCTAACAGGCTGGTTAGCATCGGGTCACCTCTGCGGCTCCGCTCCCCGCAGGGTCACCCGGCTCCAGGCGGCATTTGGGGAGGGGGAAGGGAGGCGAGATTTACAGATTCCCTTCTCACCCCGCATTTTTAGCACTGGTTATTTTTATTTACACCGCCCCCCCGCCCCGCCTTCCCCTTTTACTCCTTGCCTTTCTCTCACCCCCTCTCCCACCCAAAACCTGTGTAAATCCTGGTGGTGGGCAAAGCCCTCCCCGGTGTGTGTGGATAGAGGGACTCCTTGGAATGGGGGGTTCCTCTGCTTCTCTTCAGAAGAGAAATAATTCAAATTAATCAGCCTGGGCGTGTGTATGGACAAATAACAACATCCATAAGCCAGTGTTGATGAAAGCAAGCCCAAGGTGGTTGCACTCCCAATTAAGCATGACGGTAGCATGTCTGCAGTGAATACATGTGTGTGTGTGTGTGAGAGAGGCAGAGAGATGGGCGATGCCTCACTCCTCTCTCACTTTCTCGAGGCCACAGCAATTGTCTGTAGGATGGCTCTTTAAAGTGAGCTAACCCAGGGATGTGTTAAAAGGAATGTTCATTTTTTCCCTAACTGGAACGTAGGAGAAGCTGCCCATTATGGAAATGCACAGGCGGTTGTGGCCCTCTCCCAGCCCCCTCCCCCACCCGCCAGCTCCCATCCAAAAATGAATGCAAAGAAATACTATTAGGCTGTCTGGTTATGTATTTTTTATGAGGCCATACAAGACACTGCCTGACCTCGTCCAGCTCATGTTATAACCACATTGAAGATGCTTTTCATTTGGGTTCTGCTTTTCAGCCTGGGTGACCTCTATTAAATAAAAAAAAAAAGAAAAAAATGGCCTAATATGTGACCCCTGGGACGAGTCGCTTCAAGGATTACATTTAATTCATATGATAATATTGAAATATAATGTTTCTGTGTCTAATGTTTTGGATGTTTTTCTTTCTTCTTTATTTCAGGAATCCTTTGAGTCTTGTTGAGGATTTTTTTTTCTTTTTTCTTTTTGGAGGGGGTAGAACAAGTAACTCATGCTTGGCAGACAGATTCTTAAAAATCATCTTTATTTCCCTTGGAAAGCCAGTGTGAACACAGCAGCCTGCTCTTCCCCTTCCTTTGAAGGAGAAGAGGAGAAACAAAGGCAGGGAAATTATTTTTTGTAAGAAAACGTGTCTGGCTCGTCAAAATCCAGCCCCACGCTTTGTTTTGGCGTTTGCTTACCCAGTTGATAAGGAGTGACCTGCTTTCCTGGCCGGGGGGGCACGGGCAGACCCCTCTCTACCTCCCTGCTCGCCTCCAGCTCCCATTGTCTGCCTCGGCCCCCAGCTCCCCTGCACACGGAGCTGGGGCACGGACACCCCCGCCCGGGCTGAGCATCCCAGCCTTTCTGACACACAACGCCTGTTTCAGGGCCGTGTAACTTCCCCATAGAATGTACTCCAGCATGAAACACGACTTCAATGCTTCAGCTTAGGAGCACATTTGCTTTTGCCAATTGCAAAATTTAATTTGACTCTTTCCTAAATATTCAGCGTATGAAAAAACAGTCAAGAAAGTGCATTTTTTCCCCCCTGTCCTCACACTAAAATCCTGTTACCAGGTGTACAGGGCAATTCAGTCATCAGTCAGCAATCCAAGCCGAGACCTTGCACTGGGAAGCAACGAAGCCCTTAATCATTCCCGGTAATGACATGTTTGGAAAAAAGTGCCACACGTGTGCACCGTGTATTTTCAGCAAACATCTAACGCGAGTGTGTGAAACAGTGCTGCGGTGCACGGTGTGCTTGTGCAAGGGCTTCCCTCCCCTCTTCCTCCTCCTCCTCCTCCTGCTCCAGCCTGGCTGTGCTGCCCCGCTCACAAAAGCCGTGTCCTTAGAACAATAGGCCTGTGCTCCTGGAGACCCATCCCGGCACACGCGATGCTGCTTCTGTGACGTTTGCAAGGGGATACACAACCCTCATTATTAATTTTTTTTTCCTTTTCCCCACTGTGAGTGGAGCTGTGAAATAGTAAAATTAATTTGTGCAAAAATACCCCTGGAACAGCGCTCGGGTTGAAATAGTCCAGGTCGGTGCCGCGTGGTTACGGCTGACCTGGGTCCCCGCCGTCGTGGGAGCTCTCGACGCGCCCCATAAACGCTCGCCCTCCTGGGCACCCGCTCCGGGAGGCTCGGGCAGGTGAGGGCTGAGCGCTGGGGGGCTCGGGCAGGTGAGGGCTCATGAGTCCCAGCCCCGCTGCGTTCATTCGTGTCATAGGCTGAACCTCGACAGTTTTTGGCAAAAACCTAATTAGCGCCAGGTCTGGGGCCTGTGTTACGTGTATATGTGCGGCAGCGTTTTGTGTACGATATTAAAAAAAATATCCAGGCTTTGGGTTGCCTTTTGTAAGGCATGGAGCTGTGACCCTCCCTCCGCTGCTCCCTCCCCCCGGAGCCCCAGACTTCGCCGTGCCCTGGCTGCGAGCTTACATGGAGTTGTCTTTTTTTATTTTTTTTATAAACCCAGTCACAACACGGGAAGAGGAGGAGGAGGAGGAGGAAGAGAGAGAAAGACAGAACTAAAAACCCTTGAAGGATGGCTCTCCAAAATTCCTGGCGGAACCACGGGGAATCCCTGGTAGCGCGGGAGCGGAGGTAAGGCAGCCTGCGCCCACCCTCCCGCCGGCCCCCCGCGCCCTCGCTTTTGGGCTGGGAGCGCGGCTTGCGGGGAGCGGGAGGGAAGGTGGAGGTGGGAGCTGGGTGGTGGGTGGGTGGTGGGTGGTGGGTGGAGGAGACACCTTCGCCTCGCGCTGCTTAAGTGGGCGCGGCGCTGATGTGAATATGCAAATGGGCGGCCGGGCGCGTCACACGTGCGGCTGCTCCCCCTCCCCTCGCTCCCTCCCTCGCTCGCTCCTTTCCCACCCGGGGCTCGGGGGGGACATGGGGGGCACCGGCCCCGTCCCGCCCGTCCCGTCTCACTCGTCCCGTCCCGTCCCGCCCTGGGAGCGGCGGAGGTGCGAGGCCGGGATGGGAGCGGGGGCGACTCCGACACGCGGGGAACGGAGGCGATCGCTGCCGGGGGGCGCAGGGGGGGGCGGCTGGCTCCCCCCGCGTCGCTGATTGATGTCAGGGGCCAACAGGATCCGGCTTTCCTGGCGATGATGATGGTGATGGTGATTGCGATGATTACACTCATCATTAGTGGGAATTTGAATTTTGCGATGGTCAAGGCTGGGCGGGGGCACGACCCCCGCGCCCGGGAACTTAAGGAAAGAAAATACAGGATTTGGAAAATGATTAATTTATGCACTGGAAGGGTCGAGTTACAAAGGTTTTCACGCAGCCCTGTTTTATTGCGAGTATACGCCGAGATCGGCAAAAAGATGGGAAAGGCGTTTTTGTTATTAAAGGAAAAGCCTTTATTGGAGGGATGATTTAGAAATTTACAGTCAATGGAATTTAATTTTATCCTTTGCCTTTTGCTTTATCCACATTTTAATAAAAGAGCCACGAAGAATAAGAGTAGCCAGGTGATTGCTGAACAAAGCAGATCTCGAGTCTGAATAGGATTTAAAATCGGTGCCTGCGCTCCCCACGCCTGGCGGGGCCACGGGTGGCACCCCCAGCTGTGCTGCCGGGCTGGGGGACACTGCGGTGACGACACACACCTTGATGCAAAATTAATATTTCCTGTGCAAGAGGCACAAACTTTGTGGTGCATTTTTCCTTCCCCTCTGTTTGCTGACCTGGTGATTTGGGTACGCCTGATCACGTCTTAGGTTTCTATGTGGTTATTCCATGCAGAGAGTGATTTTCAGGGGAGTGGAGTGCTGCTGGGGATGTCTGCCAGCACCCCGAGGTGGCAGTGACCATGTGTGGTTCTGCAGAACATCACTGGCATTAATTCACTGGGAAAAAAAACAAATGCAAATCAACTCCATTAGTTTTTCTTAGGTTCTACCAGGGACTTTAAAAGGATCTACTAATGGGATAACCGTATTCACTAGATTGATAAATAAATAGAAAATCCCTAATTCTTTTGAGGCATGGGGCTGGAAGCAGCAGATGGAAGTCACTCCAGGGTAACTGAATAAAACCCCTGTGCTGATAGGGCCTGATTGATCATAGTGTAGTGCACTAAGAGACAAGGAGTCAGCTGAGGGGAGAAGAAGGAAAAGGCGAGAGATGGAGCAGGAGAGAAGTGAAACCCAGTTCCAGCAGGACAAACCAGCTGCCTGCGTGCCCTGCTCTCCAAAGCGTGCCCGGTGTCCCGCATGGCTCTGCCACCCAAACGCCACGCTGGCCTTCAGCTCTCAGGAGCTTTTCTCTCATTATCCCAGTCTCTGTGCTTTCCCTCGCTGTGGCGCAGGCCCGTCCTGGCTGCCCCGCGCTCTGGGCGCACCTGGCACAGCCAAGGGCACCGTGCCCGGGGGCAGCGCGGCTGCCAGGGCGCAGCGTGGGCAGGCCGAGCCCCGGGGACGCGGCAGGGCCGAGGGGGCTCGGGGGCCCTTCGGGTGCCCGGCCCTCGGCCGGCACCTGCAGCCGTGCGCGCACTCCATTCCCCGCGCTCACTCCGCTCGCTCCGCCGTGCCAATAAAGAAGAAAGGCAGGGATGAGGATTGTTGCTATTGATCTGCCCAAGGGGATCATTAGGCATCAGTATCAATCTACAAATCAGTGGGCCTGTGTTACTTGCTTGGGCAGTCATTGCCAATTTGTTCCTATTAGATGGCCGAGCCCGGAGGTGTTTGATGAGCAGATTGGGTCTTTATCTCGGCGCTGGAGAGCAGGCGGGCGTGGGGAGATGCCGCAGCTTTGCAGGATTGCTGCTGTTTGTTTGTTTTCTTCTGCTGAAACCCTTTTCACTTCTCTGTACAGAATTTTGTAGGGGCTGAATGTGTTTCTGCTTTATGGATGGTTTTTCATATCATCAGATTAAACATATTGAGAGTTTAGGAGAAACTATTTTCAAATAATCCCCTAGCTTTTATTCGGTCTGTTTACCAGCAGCACTCCCTATAAAAATACATATTCATGCCAGATTCTTTTGTTATCCTTTCCAGGTCAGACCCAACATTAGGAACGCAAACAATTTTGCTTTTGCTATCCCAGTGCCCATTCCTTGGGATTTATTGAGTTGTGCTTAGTGAGATGATTGTTTTCACAGTATTTCCCTCTGTGATTTAATTATTTAGGCCAAAAAATTAAAGCTTGTGGATAATATTTTATTTTCGAAGCGTTTTTATGTGGAGGACAGCCCCAGGGGTTAGTGGCCCCTTGGACACAGCCCTGCTCTGTGTGGTGCCTTCCGGAGCTGCCTCCCTCATCTGCATATTTACAAATAAGAAAAATGTTTAATACCATGCAAAATTAATAATGAATTTAGACCATAACAGGAGAATGGAAATTAATGGCAAAAAAAAGGGAACAAACCAGTTCACATGAATGTTTTGATCCGACATCAATGCCGTGTTATTTAATGCAAACCTTGATTCCGACTGTTCCATCTCACTCCTCACATGAGCATCGCACAGTTTAAACATCTGTCCAGCCGTTAAAGACCCTATTGATGCTGTGTTATTGGATTTCTAATTTCCAGGTTTTGTCAGGGGGTTTAACAGACTATATGAGTGTTTATAATTTCTAATGAGTTTAATCTCTAATTTGCCTCCATTACCTGGGACTGTCAAATCCCATTCTCAGCACTGGGTCTGTGAAAATTCAAAATACAGAAATACAGGTTTCTAAAGAACTCGAAATATTTGTCATATCTTTTATATACAAATATGTGTGCAGTAAACAGAACTATACATTCTTATTCTCTTTGAAGATCAAGCCTGATTTTAATCCTGCCTATCTGCTGCAATCACAATATATTACCTAAACCCAAGTTTCTTTGAGGACTTTTGGATAGATGTCACTATTTCATTGGAGATAAAATAGGGTGTGTTTTAGGATACCACATTATTGCTGCCTGATTAGTATTTGATCAAATCCTATCTGTTTTTTTGTCCCTGAGACAATCCAGCTCCTCCACATCCGGAGGCGAATTCGCCTCATTCTGTCTGACAAGTGTTTTGTTGGGGAGCAGCGGATCAGATCCGTGTAAACACGCGGCTGGGGCGGGGAGCCCCGCACTTTTAATTTATCATAAACTCCACAGAACTCATTAGCTTTCATCTTTACATCGCACGTATAGAAATGAATTCTGAGCTCACTCGGGGAGGCTTTTTTTTCTGTGGAGTTTGCTGTACAAATATTTATGGACCTTTTCCTTTGTAGTAGAGATTCCAGTGGCAACAGCTATCACACGGCGAACAGCAGCTTGTGACTTAGGGAAGAGGTTGCCAAAAGCTGTTGTTTATTTAGTTGCGTGGCATTTTGTCTTGAAATTTGTTTTGCTACTATTTGCAAAAAAATACAAGGCTCTCTTGGGAGGAGAAATCAGGATTTTTTGCCTATATTCCAGTAAAAAAAAAAAAAAGCCTCCCAGAAAATGAAATCTAAGTGTGTTTGTATGTATGAACATAACTTTATAATCAGCATATTCTGAGGATTTTCAGAGCAGGAGGCTGCTCACTGCCCATTCACAAAACACACATATGGTGATTTTATGGTAGGTTTTGTTTTAAAGATAATGATTTGTCTCCACGTTGCAGTTGTTTATGTTTCTGTCTATATCTCTTTCCTCACCCCTGTTTTATTTAGTAAGGTTTCAGCTGTGAAATTTCTCCATGAAACAATTGATACATTCTCCACACGCTGCAGCGAGGGAAAAAAAGCCCCTTAGATTAATGGTCAGTGTCTCATCCACACAAATTTGTGTTACGATACTACCGAGAAGCTGCGAATTACTGACAAGATCTAGAATAATTCCTAATGCTGTCGAAGGCTTCATTTTCTCCTCCGCATGATGGATGAGGCATAAGAAGTGCTTTCTGAGATCGTTAATGTGCATCATTCTGTTAAGTGTTATTAAAGTCCGTCTGTCTTCAGCAGCAGAAACAATGGCTTAGCCCTTATTTTGTCTCTCTCTTTGCTAAACTCCAACGTGCTTTTACTAATGTGGCCTGTTTGGGGGCTCTTTCGGTGGCTGGTTTGTACCGCGGTGTTTCTGTTGCTTTGGGGAATTGTATTTTCCCTTCGAGTTTAATGTTGGCTTGTGGCACGGGGAGGCACGGCGAATTCGCGGTGGTTCTGTCTGTAACCTGTGGATAATGTCCAAGCAGTGCAGGATCCGTACCAAAGCTTCCATTTAAGCCTGGAAAATAGGATTGAGCTTTCCCTTCGGAAGGCTGCTCCTGCGGAGTGACGCTGGGCTGTGAAACTACCCCAGGAGCAGCCGTGCCCGCTCGTTTTCCCCTGCATGAATTGTTTAAAAATCTGGGAATTGCTGTCTGAGGACACAGTGAGCTGGTCCCCTGCTGGGAGGGAAGCTGGCACGGGGTGACCCAAACTCGTCCTGTTCGGGCAGAAATCGCTGCCCTGTCCTGGTCCCGTGGGCATCGCCCCATTCCCCAAGGGGGAGGAGACCAGGCCCACATTGCAGATGGATCATATTAAATCAAAAGTACTTTTAACCAAACAGAAGAATTCACTTTAAAGGTTTTTAACCTTTCTTAAGAGCCAATTTTTCCTTAAGCCCTGCGATAATAAAATACAATATAATTTATAGAGCACTCTCCACGGGTATGCATTCCTCCTCTCTTCTTTTTTTTGGTACAGTCAGATAAAACATCCAACAACTGGGATGATAATCAAGAAAAAACAAAAAGCAACTGATCATAAAGCATTTAGAAATGTAACATTCCTTTTACAAGGGATTCAGACATCCTTGGGAAGCTTCACTTCTATACTTTTAATAGAATTAGAGAAGTGTGATGCACAGCTGGTAAAAGCTCAGTCATCCACAGCGCAGCGAGTTTTTGAGTATTTAATTTTATATTTGAATAATTCTCCAGATCAGGCTATAATCATGGATGTCATATAAAAAGATTTTTTTCATAAATTACATTATTTCACAGATGTGCAAATACTTCTGTGAAAAAAATTACATTGATCAGTTTTTAATACCCCCCTGTCTCACCCTTCAGTCAAAAGGAAAAATAGCTTTTTTCCCATCTTTGTCTTCAGAAAGGTGCTAGATTGTAAACATCTGAAGGAAATGAAAGGGGGTTGGCCAGTCCACCCCAAATTCTTTCCAGATTTTCATTCCTTTCACCAGCAGCCTTCTGTTCTTGGAGGAGAGGGAGGAACAGCAGAAGAAAGAGAGAGATGTCTCTGTTTCTTATTAAAATTTAAAGTGCAAAGCAGGGGCTGTATTTTGCTAATTTTCAATCTGCTAATTGGGAAGGGGGTTAGGAGGTGAGGGGCCGCGGGGACACGGGAGGCTCGGTGGGACAAAGCCTGGCCAGTGCCACGGCCCGGCGGGGACAGCAGGGACAGGCACAGCCTCGCTGCCAGGGAGGGCTTGGACTGGCTGTGCTTTGGAATCCCACACTATAACCTCCTGTTTATTCTTCTAATTAGAAAGTGACTCGTTTAGCAAGAATAAACTTCCCAACAGGCTGGTGCTCTGCCTGCCCGGGGCTCCGGGGTGCCTGAACGCCTCATCCCTGGTGTGGGACCGGGGGCCTCAGGGCCACCTGGCCCCTGGAGCTCGTGTCCCTCCAGCTCCTGAGCTCTTCTCCTTTCATCTGCTCCGAACGTGGGAAACATTTCATCGAGGCACAGGCGATTCCTCAGCACATCCTCACATGCAGAGTATCTGGTTATCTTGGATATTGTTGTGAATGGAAAAGTTTGCCCTAATGTTAAATTCAGGAATGGCAGTTAAGATAAATGCCAGCTTCCCAGCTCTCTCATCCCATTTTCTATGAAGTTTAGGGGAAAGGAAGGCTGAAAATAACTTTATAAAAGTTACCAAGGTGTCACACCCTGCCTGCTTGGGCTTCAATCAGAGTTGCCAACTTGTTTTTCAGGGAATTTGAGTAGCAGATGCACTTGGAGAAAGCAAGCTAAACATCAGAGTTTATTTTCAATATGCAAGTGGTATAAAAATATGCAAGCCCTGATCTGAGTGCTATGGAAACTGCTCCACAAAAATGTGGAACGAAAGCTGTTACTGTAAGCGTGGTTCATGTCCTGTAACAGCTGTGACAGCCCGGCAAGCTCAACACTTGTCCAATTAGATGAAAATATTCAAAAGAAAACCTGATTTAAATAAGAGCTGTAATAATCTTTCACAATTACAAAGTATTCCAGTGACCAACACTGTTCCCCTGCCCGGGTTGCCCAGACCCTGCGTTGCCCTCGGCTCTGCGGACGCCGTCTCTCCCTCCTCGCGCTGGCTCCAAAAGCATTTTTCAGGGCTTATGTTACAGTTATTTGCAGATTATTTTAGGTCTGTGTTCTTTTATATCCACTTAGCAACTTGGAAGGAATATTTCAGGAGCAGCCCATGCTTGATGTGCCCCTTTTTGGGGAGCAGGAGGACTAGGTGGGGCGGATTTAAAAGCTATTATTGTATTTATGACAGATGGTTTTCAGTTTAGGCAAGAAAGCCCCGATAGACACTAGCACAGAGACAGGAATGTGGACACGTATCATTAAACTCTTTCTGCTAATCAAATGCAAGAAATACAGTAAATTTATTTTTATACCTGATCTGTGGAACAAATATGGCCAATGGATATTACACATAATAGGTCTTAAAAGGAACAATTATAGTTTCCCTTTAACTTTTCTGATTTGTTACAATTTGTATCTATTTCTAAGGTTTTAAGGATACCAACGATTAAAATCATCCTACTGCATAAATTTTAGTTATTTACCATAGTTCATAAGTATCGTGTGATGACCTTTTTCTGGCTTCATAAAATTGGTGACTTAATATAATTTAGGATCTGAGAGTGCAAGTTCCTCGATTCATTTATCATTTGATGCTGAAATTTGTTTAGTCTGGATCGAAGGCCCTACTCAGCTTTTCCTACTGGTCATAGATTCTTTTTACACTGGAAACTGGGAGATCTTTGTGTCTTGTCTCTTTCTTTCAAGTTTGACCAAAAATAGTCATTAAAGACTTCAGAAGCCCCTGACTTTATAAATAAAGGCTCTTGACTGACTCTGATGGGAGTTCCATGCACAGAACAGCCCCTATCACTAATTTTTCAGAATGGGAAAGTGTGTTAATATAGAATACACCTTGAATTAAGTGGTCAGTTTTGACTGTATTCCAGACAACTTTTTATGAGTGCAATTAAAGAGGGAGTTTTAATAGCTTCAGGAGAATTACATTTGAAATTGTTCTATAAACAATGTTTATAAATATATATATAGATAGATGATAGATGCATCTGAAAGCAGTAATTTATTTTAAAAATTCTTCTGTAGTCAGTGTGAGTGATTTCAAATGGGATCCCAGAATATCCAAGCCAAAGCTCTCATCTTCTAAGGAATTTCACCTGGAATAAAATGTTGCCTTAGAAATTGTTGACGTAATAGTCCCCTTGGGAACCCCAGAGCAGTCAAAGAGAAATCCAACAATAAATCCAGGGGCCACCTGGATAACTCCCATTAAAGCCTTTTTTTCAGCGGAAAAAATTCTTTAAAAGCTTAATTCTTCCTAAATGTAAAGTCCAGCGATCGTGTTTCTGTAGAACTTTTACAGTCGGGTGTTTCAGGTGGTTTTGTTTGAAGCGCTTCCCCAGGGCTCGGGGACAGTGACAGCAGCGCTGCGCGTTCCGTGTGCCCTGCACCCCTCTGCAGGGGCTGGGAACCGAGGGCACCGAGCACACCCGGGCTGGGCCTGGCGTGGGCTACGGGCGTGACCAGAGCCGGCCCGGTGCGGGCCCCGCAGTGTCCCCGACACGGGAGTGACCCTGACCCTGAGCGGGGCTGCGAGCTTTGAAACGCGGCTGCGGAGCGGCGCAGCCTGGGGCAGCAGCGGCAGCTCCGCAGCGCTGGGGATCACCCCCAGCTGCTTTTCTCCAGAAAAATAAAACATGGGAAAAGCCCTTCTGTGCCCATGGCTGTCCCTGGTGTGCACGAGCAGCCCGGCGGAGCAGCTCGGCCGGCGAAGGCTGGAAGCGGCCGAGTTTCCATGGCCGAGCCGGTCCCGGAGCGCTCCCGGCTCCGCAGCCGGGCCACCGCAGGGCTGAGCTGGGCGGCCCCTGCTTGTCAGAGGCACCCGCAGCCAGCCCGGGCAGTGCCCCTCGGACTGGGGCCTGTGCGTGCTGTGACCCGACTGAAACCCTGTCCTGTTTCTGAGGGGGCTCTGAGGGGACGGGCAGGGACCGCAGCACATCCTGGGCCCTGAGCGTGCGGACCCACAGAGCCACCGACTGCGGCCGCTCCTGTTCCCCACAGTCCCAGCTGTGCTCCGTGCTGCAGCAAAAAGGCACCGTGTGGCTTCTGATTGAAAATACCGGGCAGAAACAATCAGCCCACTAACCACTGGAAATTTTATCACAATTTAATTCTCTATCAACATTTTTAAAAGGCAAAAAGGGTCAAAAATGAAGGGTGTTATTCTTAGTTGTCTGTATTATTAGTTAACATCAGCTGTCTGCTATCCACACCTCCGTGCCCAGTACGAAGGACACTGTAAACCACATTTTTAAAAAAACAAACTTGATTTTTGTAGAAATACATATAAAAATAGATTCAGGATCTGTGGGTATTTACATATGGTCATTTTACAGATTTTCTGGTGTGGTGGCTGGAAGACAAACTTCTTTTAAACCCTGTGAAATTCAATATTTCACTGAATTTAACATATTCTGAGTTATACATAATACATATAGTGAAGCAGTTTTACACTGTTTCAATGGGCTTTGATTTTAAACAGTGTCTACTCTTCATATATAACAAAGGTATAATTTATAACAATATTTTAAACAGTCCAAGCCAGTTATTTATACTGGTTTTTATCTTGAAATGAGTTTTGCTGAGTCTTTTGCTTTTGCTTTATTTACCTCATCATTCCCTTATCACCCAGAGTCTTTTTTGCAATTGTATTTATTTAAAATGGTATTTTTTTACTTTTAATATAATCGTGTTGTTTAGACAAGAGGTTTTTTTTCTTGTGAGTATTGAGGAACTTGTTTTGTTGCTGTCCCCAGAGCAGTTGAGTGCAGCAATACGTGCAGTCAAACGGGGAATATTCCCAAATTGTCTGTTCTCATGCTTGGAATTCAGACAAGCAGGCACTGTCTCCGTTCCTGTAAGGAGCAGTGAAATTTGCTGTCGTGGATCTGGGCTTAAACGGTTCCAGAAGCAATTTCTGTTTATAGGCCACTGTTTTTCTGGACATTGTCCTGTGTTTTTGAGCAGAAAGCAGGTTTGCTGCACTAGGGACATAATCACTGAGTGTGGGCTGCTCTGGGTACAACGGGGCCACGTTCTCACTCTGGGATAATGCACAGAACCGTGTGGGACAAGGGCAGCAGAGCCACTTCTGTTCATCCTGGCCTTGCTCATCACCTCCCCTGCCCCAGAGCCTCCCACAGCCGCCTGAGCTGTGTCTGCCTGCCACAAACATGGGGCAGCCCAGAGAGCCCAGCTCCAGCCCAGGGAACCCATCCCCATCCCATCCCATCCCATCCCATCCCATCCCATCCCATCCCATCCCATCCCATCCCACCCCACCTCCAGCACCATGAGCCCACTGTGGAGCTCCTCGTGTGTCCTCTCCTGCCTGATCTGCCTCCTGCTCTCCCGCCCTGGCCTCAGGGATGAGCTCCCGCAGGAGGGGGGCAAGGGGCAGGTGTGGCAGGTGAGGTGGCCAAGGCCATGGATGGTGGCAGTGGTGTCCCTGGTCCTGAGTGACTCTTAGCTCCTTGTCTGTGTCCTTGCAGCCTCCTGGCTGCACAGAGCAAGGGCAGGCCCTGCCTGCTGGGTCCGGGAGCTGGGACAAGCTGCATCCCCATCTCTGAAATAACCATGGATGGTTTTTCCGCATTGTTACCAAAATTGAGATTTTTTTCGGTTGGAAAAGCCCTCAGAGGGCATGGAGCACATGGCGGGGCCGGGCGATTCCCGGCGTTGTGGCCCCGGTGCCAGGGCCGGGCGATTCCCGGTGCCAGGGCCGGGCGATTCCCGGTGCCAGGGCCAGGCCATTCCCGGTGCCAGGGCCGGGCGATTCCCGGTGCCAGGGCCGGGCCATTCCCGGTGCCAGGGCCGGGCCATTCCCGGTGCCAGGGCCGGGCGATTCTCGGTGCCAGGGCCGGCCCATTCCCGGTGCCAGGGCCGGGCCATTCCCGGTGCCAGGGCCGGGCCATTCCCGCTGTCGGGCATTCCCCGCCGTTCCCGCCGCACCCGGCAGGGGGCGGTGCCGCCCGCGCAGCGCCGCCGCCTCGCCCCCCCCGCCGCTCCCGCCGGGGCCGCGCGGGGCGGGAGCGCCCGGAGCCTTCCCGAGGGTCCGACACGCGGGGCCAGCACAGCGCAGGCACAGGGCTCCCTCCGCACCCATCCCCATGCCATCCCATGCCATGCCATCCCATGCCATCCCACCCCCATCCCATGCCATGCCATCCCATGCCATGCCATGCCATCCCATGCCATGCCATCCCATGCCATGCCATGCCATGCCATGCCATGCCATGCCATGCCATGCCATGCCATGCCATGCCATGCCATGCCATGCCATGCCATGCCATGCCATGCCATGCCATCCCATCCCATCCCATCCCATCCCATCCCCATCCCCATCCCCATCCCATCCCCATCCCCATCCCATCCCATCCCATCCCATCCCATCCCATCCCATCCCATCCCATCCCATCCCATCCCATCCCATCCCATCCCCATCCCCATCCCCATCCCATCCCCATCCCCATCCCCATCCCATCCCATCCCATCCCCATCCCCATCCCCATCCCCATCCCATCCCCATCCCCATCCCATCCCATCCCATCCCATCCCATCCCATCCCATCCCATCCTATCCCATCCCCATCCCCATCCCCATCCCCATCCCATCCCCATCCCCATCCCCATCCCATCCCATCCCATTCCCATCCCACTTCATCTCTGCCATTCCCTCCCAGGGAGCACAGGCACAACTCAAATTGTTTGGAGACTTTTGCATTCAAACGTTGTTTTCTATAACAATATCCCTAAACCCCACCTGCATTTATATGGAGATCATCCTCCTCTGGGCTGTTGGGGAACAAACTCAATTCCTGCCACAAAGACAGAGGTGGTGGCCAAATAATTTCCACATAATATTAATTTTATATGTGTATGGTTGTACACCTCGAAGTATGAGATCACAGAAATGAGGTGGTTTTTGTGTGGGTGCATTGGGGGGGAGCGGTGGCTATTCCAGCACTTCTGTTTCTGCCTCAAATATTTGTGTTTGTTTTTCAGGGGCTTTGTTAATACCTGAGGGAACCATTAATGCAGCCGAAATAACAGGAGATCTGATGTTCTCATGGTATTTTAGTATTTCACTTCCTCGATGGAAATGCCAGGAGAACACCAGATCTCGCGGTATTCGGGCCCCAGAAATAGCTCCCTTGGGAATTTTTAAAAAGCCCATAAAATACATAAACACAAATATGGAGATATCCAGGTTCCTGCCGAAGTTGCCTGCGCAGCCTTCCCTCGATTGAAGCCATCAGTCAGCAGCTTTCCCTCCCTTCCAGCTGATTTGTCTTTGTCACTGAGCGAAACTACTCGTTCTCCCTCAAACCGATGGCAGAGAACCAGACCCGTGTCGGTAATTGTGATTATGGAGAGGACAATTCTGGATTGCTCACACACACAGAAGATTTCCCCTAGTCTGCTTATTTTTTTTCCTAATATGGCTGTTTCCTTTTTAAAAACCATGTTATTATTTTTTATTATTATTTTTGGTTTCACTATAATTTTCATTGGATATTTAGCTGTATCTAGTTAATTATCTAATCAAGCAAATGGTTTCTTTGGCTCTTAGCTAAAACAGGAAAACACCCCAGTATCGGGATTAAGTTTTCATCTCTATCAACTGGCTTAAAAATACTGAACTTGATTCCTTTTGAATTAACTGAGTCTTATTTTATTTTTTTTTTCAATATCACCTATCACCATAGTAACCACCAGCTGTCAGTTCAGTTTCTGACATTTTTCTCATTTGGTAAGATTTCAGAATTGCCATCCTCCCTGCCAACATGTCATGAACAAGAAAAAAAAAAATTGCATGAAAAATCTAATGGGTGTCTGGTCTGATTGTCCTCACTCGTGGCAGGGAAGACAAAAACTGATGAATTGTGAAATGTATTCAGAGGGATTCAAGAAAAGCAAGTGTCTCGGACCCCCTCCTCACCCACACCTCCTCGTTTTCATCTTGTTATGCTTGATGCACCAGACATGCTTGCCCTGACACTCGGGTTTGTAGAAATTTAAGATTAACAGTTTTTACATTCACCTCGCTGATCCCCGGGTTTTAAAGTCATCATTAAAAATAAAGTTCGCAGAGCTCGTATTTAGCACCATTTCCCACTCATTGATGAGGTTTTAGCACCTGCGAATTCTCAACAAAACACTTCCCGTGCCTGAAGTCAACAGCCAGTTCGGTACATTCCCACATTTCCTCCCCGTTTCTGCATTTTATGTACATTAGAAACAACCTTTGAGCAGGCCTAAAGAGAAAGGCAAATTCTGGGTAACTCCCTGGGCTGGGGTTTTGTTTGTGCTGGAAAAAGGGCAGCAAATGGGAAAGTTTGACTTTTTTTATTTCTCCAATTGGTTTACCTGAAATAATATAAATTTAAGAAAAAATGGGTTCGTGTTCAGTAAATGACGCTGCACTTCCTGGATGGCAAAATATCGCTGAGAAACCTCCTCGCCAGTGCTGCAGGGAGGCAAGAGAAAGGGAAAGGACTCATTTACTTCTGGCAAAACAAATAAAACGCCAGCAATGCCTTTCTAACGTGTATTTTTGGGGGATTTTCTATACAAGACACACACATGGCGCTGGCCCGTCGTGTTTCCGTAGGTATAAAACAAATCCCCCCAGCTGCCTCCATTGGGGCACAAAGAGCCGTGCCCTGGACGTGCTTCCAGGGGGGCTCTTTGGGGCTGTATCCATCTCTTTTTTCCCCCGACTGTCTGTGAATTCAGGCTCAGCAGCAGGAACTCATTTCAGGAACATAAACCTGATTTGATGAGCAGCTGCAGCGCTCGGGTCCCTGTGCTGCCGGGGACACCCCGGCGCTGCCGGGGCTCTGCCCCGCTCCCGGCTCACGTTTCACATTCGGGGGCTCAAACCGGCGCTTCAAACCCGGCCAGCCCAAAGGGGAATAATTGAAACAATCCCGGGACATTATAGCCACTTGGGAACATTTGGGGGAATTTGTATTTGTGAGTATATTCGCTCAGTTCTGCTGCATCTACACGGAGCAGGGAGGTGGCTCTTGCCAGGAAAAGTACCGACTCCCGTAGGAAGAGCCAGGGCTGCTGAGCACTGTTAGTCGGTGTTTTCTCTGGGCAGTGGTCGCTTGCGCTGCCCCAGCCGCGTGGTCTGGGCGCTGCCGCTCGGGGTGCGAGGCGCCGGCTCCGCGGGGAGCAGCGGCGGCGGCAGCTCCGGGAGGGACGCGGAGCGGCGGCAGCGCCCGGCTGCGGGGCTGGGCGGGAGGGACCCCCGGACCGCGCACCGCTCCTCGGCCCAGCGCCTCGTCGAATTAGACATTTCAGATGTAGCTAGTGCTTAAATGTCTTCTCGGTTTTAAATGAAAAACCATCATCTTTGGGAAAAAAATGGAAAATGATCCCATTTTCCTGCCTGTTTCAGCCATGCATTTTGCCAGCTGTATTTTTTAAGTAGTTCTATAAATGTATCTCATGAAATAAATGCACTGGGAAAGTGTAACTCTTTTAATGATAAATAATATTGTTGTACATAATATTTGAAAACAAATGGGGTAAACAAAATGCACCTTAATGTCTTTATGGTTTGTGAGATTTATAACAATAATCAGCAACCGACTGTAACACTGTTTGCACCTTGTGTGCCCTAAAGCCATTGGATCCCTCCGTTAATTGTATAAATTCCATGCACTATGGAAAATCATGATGTATCATTTATATTCAGCTATGTCAGGTATATAAATATTAAAATATATTGGCCAAAAATGGCTGATTACCCCTCAAACATTTCATGATAAATCTTATCTTTTTACGGTGGTGGTAGCACTGAGGGTGGGGTGAGGGGGGGAATGGACTAAATATTTCATGTTATTTGGAAATATTCTTTAAACAACCCAGATATATTATTAATGTTTTACAACTGCTTCAAAAATCCGGCAGCTCGGTTCAGGTTTAGAGGATACAGTGGTTCAGTACCTGAAAAAAAAGTGATTTTTATATATGCAAAGCACCCCAATGGTGGGGATTATGTTATTTATTCAGCCTGGGATCCGTGTGGCTCGCGGAGGCTCCGAGCTGACGCCCTGGTATAAAATAGAGGTGACGTTCCCAGAGCCAGCGACAGCAGCACCTCCCTGCTCTGCTACGCCAAATATTCATGGGCATTTATCAGGGCCTTATTATTCACCTATAGTCTTATTTAATAAACTCCTGCTCTCCCCTGCCGCGATGTAAAGGTACAGGGACAGTGCTTGTGACAATCTTTTGCCTAAAAATATTTAATGAAATATGGCCTATTTCTCTGTGCTCCCCACACAGCCCCAGCCCGAGCCCCGGCCTGTGCGGGGACAGGGAGGAAATACTGTTATCCATATTTATTGATACTAATGCCTGTGTTTAATGGGTAAAGAAATACACCGTTGGGCTGTGGCTCCAATGTGTCAGGCAAGTGGCCGTCTGCAGTGCGGAGGGAGGAGGTGTCGGCAAGGGGCTTGGAAATACGCGTGGCTGGGAAGAATGGAGCGGGAATGACGCCTTGCACCGACAAGCAGACTTGGGGTGTGTGATAGACTTTGTTCATTTGATTCTCAGAACTCAGTCGGGGTTAAATTGGAATCCAGACATCAAAGAATTCTTCCAGCAGCCCCAAATTTTGCCCGTATAATTTTTTTCTTGCAGTTGTCATAATTGTAGCTAATTTCACACTGCAAAATTTTTTTTTTCTGTTTGAAGTATTTTCCTAAATATGCACAGAATGTGGGAGTGGGATTATTTGTTCTCTCTGGTGTTTCCCTGACGGTCACGGGCAGGCAGTTCCGAGCCCTTGGTGGCGTGAGGAACCCTTGGGTTTGGTGGGGTGTGTCCACGTCCCCTGGAACTCAGGGATCTGAGCAGGATCCTGAGATCTGAAGGGAGGGGAAGGCTCAGGGCTGGAAATAGCAACGCCCTTCTCCCTGTTCCTTTTTTTCGCCCGACTGTTGTGTCTGAACACAAGCGTGTGGTGCTGCATATTTGGTGGGTTTGCAGATTTCTGTGTGATTTTTATCTGAAGGTCAGGGCTGTGGAAATACATCAGGTTGGGATTTGGGATGTTTGCCATTTGCCATTTAGCCTCGCTCCTGCTTATCAGATCGCTGGGAGCACGGGCCTAATAAACCAGGGAGCTGCTCCGAAAAGGAAAAATAAATATTGTTCTGGTTTTATGGAGTCTCTTTACTATTACACAGCAGGAGATTTAAATGTATTTATTTAAGTTTTTCCCTTTTTGCTTTGGAATTGTGGAACTAGTGAAAAGAAATTAATGGTGGCTATTTATAATTTCACTGGATATTTGCATGCATTAATTTTTTAAAAGAAAAATTTATTTCCTTTTTTTTTCCACATTGGAAAAATAAAAAAGGAAAAAAGGTGTAGGAAGGCCATGTCAGAAAGGGGGAATGGGGAGGCCTTTTCTGCATCCAACATCAGTTTGAAACCAAAATGTGGTATTTGAGGTTGCTCCTGCTGGGGTTTTGGGCTGTTTCTCCCATGGAACAAGCCCCAGTGCCAAGTGCAGAGCTCCTGAGCTATGGGACTGCAAGTCAGTGCCAGGGCTGGCAGAGCCACAGCCAGGGCTGTGCTGGTCTCAGTCTCTGCACCCGCAGGACTGGCATTACCGACAGTGGCAATGCCATTTGCAGCTTTAATTCACCTTTCTAATGCTGTTTTTTATGGTCAGGATCAGGCCTAAACAGGTGCTCAAGAAGGGGGCAGCCTGCAAATGGTGTTTAAAGGCAGCACTTTCAGAGTAGCCTCCTGGAGGTGGCGACGGGTGCTGACAATGCCCTGACATCTGCAGGCCCTGTGGTGCAGGGGTGCCCCATGGCCCAGGGGTGCTGCTGGGTGGCACAGGGGTTACCCCATGGCCCAGGGGTGCTGCTGGGTGGCACAGGGGTGCCCCATGGCACAGGGGTTACCCCATGGCACAGGGGTGCCCCATGGCCCAGGGGTGCTGCTGGGTGGCACAGGGGTGCCCCATGGCCCAGGGGTGCCCCATGGCACAGGGGTGCCCCATGGCACAGGGGTTACCCCATAGCACAGGGGTTACCCCACGGCACAGGGGTTACCCCATGGCCCAGGGGTGCCCCACGGCACAGGGGTGCCCCATGGCACAGGGGTGCTGCTGGGTGGCACGGGGGTTACCCCATGGCCCAGGGGTGCCCCACGGCACAGGGGTGCCCCATGGCACAGGGGTGCTGCTGGATGGCACGGGGGTTACCCCATGGCACAGGGGTGCCCCACAGCACAGGCATGCCCATGGTCTGGCCAGCTGGAGGCAGTGGATGGCAGCAGCCCCATTGTGCCCCCAGCCGAGCACCCAGCTCTTGGGGACCCCATTTCCTGGTGTCATTGCAGGGCTGTTGGGGCAGGTTGTGGATGGCTCCGCTTGCACAAAGCCACCCCAGCTGTGGTCTGGGCACAAACCCCTTCCCTCCTGATCACCCCATGGCCAAAGCCCCTCTGACACAGGAGTCTGTTTTTCTCTGAGCTGGCTGGAGGGGGATGGCTGGAGGGGGAGGGAGAGGACTGAAAGGCCACGACAATCCTTAGGAAAACATTAGTTTGTTATTTTAATATTTTTGAGAGGAAAGCATTTTGCTCCTGTGTCGATACCTTTTTGTGGTTTATTATTTTGTTGCTAATTTACTTAACCATTAGCAAATTAAGGTGGATTATGGCTTGGATGCATTAAAAGCACCAAGGAGTTGCGGTCCTTGTGGCTATTTCGGGCAATGTCATAAGCACACTCTTTTTTTTTTATTGTCCTCCTAGGGAGCAGAATTTGAACTTAATATTCCATGAAATAAGCCATTGTAATCACGTTGGGTTAATAGAAGAAGTAAAATTGCCTCTCCTCTCACAAGACATTAGAGCAAGGCTGCATTATTAAAGTTTTCTTGCGGACAGGCGGTTTAAAATATATCCTCAGTGGCTGACGCAAGTCTTTTCAGCGGGGATGACAGCTTTTCAGATCTTAATAGGCTGTTCATTTCTGGCCTACGAGTTTTCAGCATTTCTTCTTTTCAAGCCAGGCTGTGACATGATGGCTAAAAACTGACATAAAGAAGTGCCATGTACTGTGAAAACCTTTATTCACTAAGTGGCTCCATGTAAATTGGTGTCAATAAGCAAACAATTAGAACTTAAAAAAAAATTGTTGGTTTAAATCCCTTTTCTCCTTAATCATTTGACCTAAAAATCTCTCCTTTCTCTCTCCTTTCTTTGGAAGTGGTGCATATAAACCAGTGACAAAGTGTTTTGCAAGTGAAAGTGGATCAGATCTTTGTTAGAAATCAGATAATGATATTTAGCCAAGGTGAGTTTGGCATAAGGTTTTTTGTCTTTGAAATAAAATTTACAGTGAACTAAATTCCAGGTAGACCATAAAGGATGAAGAAGGGGCTGGTTCTTCTGCCCTTTCACCCCACACTCCCAGTCTCCCCTGTTTTGGAGCCACAGCCTCCTGCAGCACGAACAGCCAGGAATTCCTTCCCAATATCCCATCTATCCCTGATCTCTGGCAGTGGGAGCCATTCCCTGTGTCCTGTCCCTCCATGCCTTGTCCCCAGTCCCTCTCCAGCTCTCCTGGAGCCCTTTAGGGGCTCTGAGCTCTCCCTGCAGCCTTCTCCTGTCCAGGGGAGCACCCCCAGCTCTCCCAGCCTGGCTCCAGCGGGGCTCCAGCCCTGGGGCAGCTCCGTGGCCTCCTCTGAACTCACTCCAAGGGGTCTGGTCCTTACTTTTGGGGCTCCAGTGAGGAACTGGTCCAAGTCCACCTGTGTGCTCCAAATCACTTGATATCAGTGACCTTACATTAGTTTCCTAATTAAAGGCTATGTAAATGACTTCATCAGGAATTTCTCACAGACCAGAGCAGGAGTGAACATTTGAGGGTGCTTGGGCACTGCAGTGGGGGAGCGACAGGGAAACCTCTGGGTCCTGGAAAGGAATTTTTACAAAGGAAAAGAAAATGGCTGATTATTGCCTTTAGTTAATAAAAAAATCCGTGAAAAAATTATATTCTAATTTTAAAATAATATGACTTAGGAAGTGTATGAATGAAGAGGAATGTGGCAGCTGGCTCTGGAAACCTGGGTGTGGAAACCAGGTTGTTTTATTTTAGATCACTTGCAATGAAAATTATATTCAAAGACAGTTTAATTCCAAGCTTTCATTCAGATCTGCCTGGAGACAAGAGAGGCAGAACATCAAACAGGCTCTGGTTCTCCTCAGAATCCATGGGTTTTTCTCTCAAACTGAGCTGTAAGTGAGATCCCCTGCAAAGGCTCTGCAGGGCCCAGGGCAGCTGGGGTCCCTCAGTGCCAGCCCTGGCTGCTGCAGCCTCCCTGCTCCTCCTCAGACTTTCAGAACCAGATTCTGCTCACAGTCTGCTCAGAGGCCACAGGAAACGGCCCAGAATGCTACAAATGCAATTAAAAGAAATCAAAGGTACAATGAAAGCTTTTGCGTTTACAGGAATTAAAGCAGCAAACATTTCTTAAAATTTCCAGAAATAACTGAAATTTATTTAGGTATAATAGGACAGGTTAGGACATACTGCTTACACTGAAAACATAATTCCAAAAATTATATCGATGATTTCTGACAATTTTCTACAATTTGATAATTACACAGCATTTGGCTATTTAAAAAATTATTCCTGTTGTTCCTTTTCAAGCAAAGAATAAGGAGCCATGGCTGTAGTCCTCGGAGGCGGGCTGGCCTCCCCCCAGATTTGTGTTTATATATCTTGCAATATTTTTCAGTAATCAAGGCAATGCCTTTAAATAAAACTGAAAAGTTATGTGACCTTGGTTGTCAGACTCAATTTAGACTCTGCTGCAACACTTTGCATTTTATTTTTTAAATTAGCTGTTGCCATCTTTTACAATTTGTTTATAGGCAGAAAGAGCCACATGGAATGGGAAGTATCAGGGAGGAGTTGAGAGGTGCTGCTTTGGCCTCAAATAGAGGTATTTTTAATAACTTTAACAACTTTTTCTTTTATTTTTCCCTTTAATCTCTTTTCTCAGGTGGTGCCTTGATTCATTCTGGTTTTCTTTGCAAAAAATTTGTTTCCATTTTGAAGAATGTTGCAGTTCTGTTCCCCCTTCTGAGGGAGCACACTGAATTTTTGGGAGGCTCACTGTTAAAAGGTGTGCAAGGTAATGTTCCCTCTTGGGTTACACTTACCAAACCATTTTGTTTCCCAGCTGTTTTTTGCCTGTTACCAGGATCAGGACAAAGGGAGTTTGCTGTGCCCATGGTGTCCATGGCCTCATGCTGGCACCACCTCCCTCCAGTGCCCCATTCCAGGCTGGATTTTTCTTCCTTGGACATTTGCACAGGTTTTGATATTGACTCTTCCCTTCCCTTCGCTGCCACTATCCATGAGTTTTCCCCACCTTTATGGCTGAAGTAGGTCATCTGCTTTGCCAGAGACACCAATCAGCCCCTCTTGATTCTGACTTTTATTTTTCATAGGATACATTTTGAAAGCATATGTAAAATAGGACTGAAAATAGCATTCCAAATGTCAGCAGCCCTGTAGCATCTTGGCTGAGCTGCTCTGCTTTACTGTTTGGAACAGAATAAAGTCATTCTGCTCAATGAAAACCAAAAGCAAACATGAATTGTAGCAAAACTACAACATTTTGTAGTTGTGGCCTGGCACACACGGCGTCAGCCTCTCTGCTTTTGAGGGTGGAATAGAAAAGGGAAAGTTTGAGGCTTGCATTCATGAAAAATACAAGAACTGTTTTGACCTAAATAGAATAAAAAATTAAGGAAGAGGAAGATCATATGGCAAACCACAAGCATCTGACCATGTTGTGCTTCTCTGGCTCCCTTTTGAATATGAGAATTCAGTGACTGTAAAATCAGGCTCTGACTGAAGACGGGGTGAGGGTGTGGGCAGCACCCCCAGAGCTGCTGCACAACAATGACATGGACATATCTCACATTTATCATTTCAGCCTTTGCTCTCCCACAGCTCTGCATGCATTTTCAAGGGAATTGGTACATTAAAATGCATACTGGGGAGTATTTTAGGCTTGATAGAGTCAATTGGGTTGTTCCATATGACTCTTCTGCTACCAAAAATTATAATTAGATCATTTCAATTGGTTTTAATTTTGTACTTCTAATAAGAACAAAACTCTTATAGTCTACTTAAGTAAAAGTAGGAAATTAACACACATTAAAATACATCTTTAAAGCTTTAACCCAGCCTATCAGTGCGGGAGACGATGGGCTGCCAATTACTGTGTGATGCTGTGGCAGCACCTCACAGTTTGTGACTCTCTCTGCAATCCTGTTTGGGGACAGTGTTGCTTGCTTTTGAGAAAGGAGCTTTTTAAGATGCTGAGTGTGCGGCCGGGCTGAGGAGGCACCTGCTGTTCTCGTTGGACCGGCAGAGCCCACATCTGGAGCAGGAAACGGCGGCGAAACGTGGCTCACCCAAAGGGCTCCTTTCTGCTCAGGCCCTGCCGTGCCCTGCAGGGGCTTTGCCTTTCTGTGCCCTTTCCCCAGCCCCGGGCTGCTGCTGGTGCTGCAGGTACGGCTGGGCTGGCTCGGCCATCAAAGAGCCGCCGGCTTCGGAACGCGGGGCCGGGCCCCCGCCCCCTCTTTGAGCATATTCTATCCCCACGTTATTGCATCAAACATCCCTTCCAATACAATACCACAGGAAACTAAGGGCCCTATTCAGAGATTACATGCACCCCATGGAAGGGTGCTTTTCATCTATTGGAAACCTGATTTAAAACCCAGCCCTACGTGACTCTTCCCTGTACTGTAACTTGCACAAAACGGGGAGTTCTTGAGGTTTCCTGTATTAGTCCCTGCTCCTTTGACACGCCTGGCACAGGCCCGACAGGGTCTCATTGTGGCATTTTTATTAAGAAAGAGGATGCTGATTCTTTTTTCTCTGTCAGCTGCTGAAATAAGAAGGTTTTAAGAACAAAGAAAAAACTTGTGCCAAGGGGAGACACAAGAGGATTATGATTCCCAAAGGAATGTGGATGTTCCCCACACCAAAACACTGTCCTAATGAGCGCATGGGTTTTTCTGGTAAATATGTTTAGGGAGAAGTACATTTGGGTGCCATCTCTACTCATTTATTCTTCAAACTGTAATGCCTCACATTTTGGGTTTCACTATATTGCATTTTAAAACTAATGATGCATTCATTCTCCGAGCAAATCTTATTTCTAAGCCCTAATTTAATAGAATTAAACTCTAAGCTGAATTGGTTTTATGAGATAAAACTCTGAAGTTGATAACTGCATTTAGGAATAGTTCAGGTATTGAGTTTCTAATTTGCTTCCTGAGCATGGAAATCCCTCAGATAGTCAATAGTGACGCCCTGTAATTGGTAAGAGTGGGGCTTGCTGAGTTTCCTCTCGGTGCTGCAGCGATGCTCGGAGCACGGCCCCGGGGCTGCGGCCAAACCCTGCCCGGCCCAGCAGGGCTCTGCCTGCCAGGGGCCAGCTCCACAGCCCTTCCCAGCACTGCTGTGCCAGCAGCAGTCCCTTGGCCTCCGAGGAAAATGGTGATTCCAGCTTTGCTGGGGGTCCAGCTCGGACATGGAGCCGTCGCTTCGTGCTGCCGTTTTCCTCAAGAAGAGCAAGACAGAACTTGACCATCTCTAGATGATCTAGAGCTGCTATTCAGATCTAACCCAGGTCTTAATTCTGCTGCTCAGAAGCCCCTGGATGCTCTCTCAGGAGATACCAGCCAGGTGGGGAATTGATGCCACTTGTGCTTTGTGGCACCTCCAGATTTTGCTCTGTGTTCCAAAGTGCTTGATTTTGCTGCTTTATTACAAGAATGGTTTGGGAACTAAGCCTGAAGAAGAACAACAGACTTATAAAACATCTGGATTTTGCAAATTTACCAGTGTTTAATTACAGACAGGGAGAAATGCAAATAAAGTACAACCCTCTCTCAGGGAGATCACCAAATACTTCATTTGGAGCTCCCTGAAGCTTTGGTGACTGAGGGTGTGTGGACACAGATAATGCAGCAAGTTTCCACTTAGTGAAGTTTGTTGGTGGGTGGCTCTGTGGAGAAATCAGTTATCGAGCCTAGTTCCAAAAATAAAGTAAATCACAGAGTTGTGTGATTTAAAAAAAGAAGGGGAGAGAAATTAACTTATTTTTATTGTAGTTGCTTAATAAAAGGGTTTGGTTTGTACCTAATATGTAATGATGTAAAGCATTGGGAAGAGGTTTGCCAGATAGGTAATGAGATTTTTATTGAAATTTTCCCCAACCTTTTCCTGTTGCTCCAGGTATCTTCCTTGCATTTAAAACCCACTGTATAATATTAAATGAAGGAGAACACAGACCAGTTGATGCTTCCATGTTTTCTCAGGTCTAGAACCAGGCAGGGTTGATGATGTAAGGTCAGTTCATAGAGTCACAGAGTCACAGAATGGTTTGGGTTGGAGGTGACCTTAAAGATCATCCAATTCCAGCCTCCTGCTGTGGAGCAGTGGCTGGGCTCCAGTGACAGCGATGGTGCTCAGTGCCTGCTGGGCAGCCTGGAGGGCTCCAGGGGCTGATTCTCACTCCTGTGTCATTGAAGCCTGGGGCCAGGGGTGCTGGTGGCATTGGGAAGGGCTGAAGCCGTGCCAGGAGGAGAGGCTGCTCCGGCAGGGAGGAACGGCTGTCCTTGGCTCTGTCCATCCTTGGCTCTGTCCATCCGTGGCTTTGTCCATCCTTGGCTCTGTCCATCCTTGGCTCTGTCCATCCGTAGCCCTGTCCATCCATGGCTCTGTCCATCCTTGGCTCTGTCCATCCATGGCTCTGTCCATCCATGGCTCTGTCCATCCGTAGCCCTGTCCATCCGTGGCTCTGTCCATCTGTGGCTCTGTCCATCCGTAGCCCTGTCCATCCTTGGTTCTGTCCTTGGCTCTGTCCATCCTTGGCTTTGTCCATCCATGGCTCTGTCCATCCTTGGCTCTGTCCATCCTTGGCTCTGTCCATCCGTGGCTCTGTCCATCTGTGGCTCTGTCCATCCGTGGCTCTGTCCATCCGTGGCTCTGTCCATCCTTGGGTTTGCCATCCTTGGCTCTGTCCTTGGCTCTGTCCATCCTTGGCTCTGTCCATCTGTGGCTCTGTCCATCCGTGGCTCTGTCCATCCTTGGCTCTGTCCATCCATGGCTCTGTCCATCCGTAGCCCTGTCCATCCTTGGCTTTGTCCATCCTTGGCTTTGTCCATCCTTGGCTCTGTCCATCCGTGGCTCTGTCCATCTGTGGCTCTGTCCATCCATGGCTCTGCTTTGCCTCCCTGTGCTGTGACTCAGCCAAGCCCCTAATGCGAGGTTTCGCTTGGCTCTCAGCAGCGACACGAGCGGTTCCCTGGAACGCCTGGAAATTTCAGTCATTTTGTGAAATGACTGGTTTCATAATCCCACGGTAACACGTCCACTGAGCCAGCAGTCGGGTGACAGGGTAACGGGGGCTGCTCTTTCCTCCTGCAGTAAAGGCAGCTTCTCTTCTGCATGCTCAGGGATTAAAGTTTCTTCTCCCTACCAAGAGTATAAAGGCGGCTGTTTAGTGATAAACAGTTGCAAATGATAAATAAATCAATATTTGTTAATGTTATGATGCACTCGCATCTCTCAGATACACATGGAATGATTTATAGAGTACAGCATTTCAGGGCTGACCCTTGCAGGTCTCAGAAAGCACTTAAAAAATAAATTTACCCTGGCCTCTCTCACCCCATTTCAAAAAGGGTGACAAAGATGAAGTAATTTATAAGTCACACTTTTATTAATGCTTTTAACTTTCATATACTTGGCTTTCTTGCCCTCTGAGCAGCTAAGTGCAGCTCTTGGTCGAATGGTAACCTTCGGTGCTTTGAGAGGGGTTTTGTACAAATGATCAACTCATAAATAGGTGCTGTGCTCCGCATTATCCTGCCATAAATTCCCAGGACCTTTCAAGTACATCAAGAAAGAGCAACTTGAACTAGGCGTTCTGCGCTCGAGTTTACAGACTAATGCAGTCCTAATGAGCAGCTGGGCAAAGGGTTTCCAGAGCATGTCTAATGCTTTCTGTGGTGATCCTGGGCTGGGAGAGCCCATGAGGCAGGAGGGAGGTGGCCGTGGCAGCAGGGCCCCCATGGCAGTGTGGCAGTGTGGCTGGGAAATGTGGCAGGGGGCTGTGGCTGGGGGCCGTGGCCGTGGCAGGAGGGGCATGGCTGAGGTCACCTCCCCTCTGCAGCTCAGACATGGTTTTTGTTGTGAACTCACAGTCATGGGGAGTATAGGGAACGTTAGCTGGATTAATGTGTCTTGACTGTTTATCACCCCTCTGGTTATAGGTGTCGTTGGGAAAAAATTGATCTAAAAGAGAACAATACACAGATAAACTTCAAAATGCTTCTCACGGTGAATTCTTGCTGTGTGTGTAGCCCTCACACCCAGCCAGTGCTTGTGTGGCTGCCTACCAACATCTCCAGCACATTTTCCATACAATAACCACCTGCTTGGGGAAGGGTTGTGTGGTGATGCTTGTTTGAATAAAATCCTGCCTGTACCAAACAGCTTCTGCAGCCCTTAGCAGGTCTGGCTGACACAAATGAATTGTTCAGCTTCAGCTCTCCCCAGGCAGTACTAAATGTAACCCAGCCTGGGAGCTGCTGCTAAGGGAGAGCTCAGGCCATGGAGGGCAGATCTGCTGGTACACCTGTCCTGTCTTCTTGGTGAGCCCTCAAATGGGGAGCAGGGGCACAGCCTGAAACAGAAGCTCCATTTCAACACCAGAAAAGCCTTTTTCACTGTGAGGGCAGTCAGGCTCTGGCACAGGCTACCCACAGTGATTGTGCAGTCTCCATCCTTGGAGATTTTCATCTGGACATGGCCTGGACTCCTGCTCTGTGTGGCCTTGCTAGAGCAGGTGGGTTGGACTGTATGATCAGCAGACATGACTTCTAACCTTGGCTCTGTGACCCTGTAGTCCCCTTTTTGCAGCATCATGTCTGGGGGTTGATTTATTCCAAGAAGCAGAGCCAGCTCTTCCCAAGGGGAAGTGTCATCAAGACCTGTTCTGCCTTAGGAGAAAGAATGCTGTGCCCAGCTGCAGCTCCATGAGGCAGCCAGAGCCCATCTCTGCTAGATCTGAGTGGGAGGCTTGGTCACTGGGGTCAGGTGTCTAATTATGAGTAATGAGGGAAGTGCGGCAAACACAAAATTCTTCTTTTCTGGAAGAATCATGTTTAAGGCCTCTCTGGTGCACTTCTGCTATGGGAGCCTATTGATAAGGAGCTTATTTTGGACTTAGGGCTGTAATGATTCCTCTGGGTTTATTGCTAATTCTTTTAGGGTTTTTTTTAATTGCAAAGGGCTGATTCGAGGGTGAGGGTAATGGGCTACACCTGGTCCCTGTGTGTGACCATAGGAGCATCAGCTGCTGCTCGTTGGTGGCATCGTTACCCAGCCCTGCTCAGGAGTGGGAGCACAGGTGTCCTGTGGGCAGGAGTGAGAGGATATATGTAAGGGCAGAGCAGGTGAGAGGAGTCCTGGAAGAAGGAGGGAAGGAGCTGCTCTGAGAGGAGTTAAGGTATATTGAGTTTTCCTGCTCTGGTTTGCTGGTTGAGCTTCTCTGCAGTTGTAGGAGTCACAGGATAACTTTATTTCCAAGTGTCTCTGATGAAATGCCCTTGTGCAATGTAAGTAACCCGAGCAGGGAAGGTTCTGCTGGAGTTTGCTGTTCTCAGCCAGCCTGTCCATTGTGTTTGGAGTGCTGAAGTGGTGCTTTGTGGTCCCTGTGCTGAGGAGGCTTTGGGAGACCTGTGTGGTGGGGCTGAGGGCAGCTGGGACTTGAGATTTCTTGAGCCTTGTTCTAGTGAGAGAGCACATCCTGGCAGATCTTGATACCAAGTCCCCCTCAAGCTCCTGCTTTGTCTCCTTCCCCAGGCAGTTATGATTTTTTCCTGGTATTGTTTTCACTGTTACTGTCTGAAATGTAGGCTGTGTGCTCAGGTGTCACTTACCTGGTGGCTGTGAAACCACCTTGAGCTGTGTGCAGCAGCAGCTCCTGCTGGGCTGTCCAATGGAATACTGTGGGCTTGGGTATATGGTGTAGCAAAAATACACGTGATTTTTACTTGAAAGGAACTTATTTGTGCACATAAGACCTTTCATTATTAATACTGTGAAAGCTGTGTTGGGTTTTTGACTTGATTGCAGGGAGACTTGCTGCAGCAGGCTGGAGTTTTTTAGAAGAAAATCTCCCATGAAAAGCTGTAGGAACTTTTAATTTTAAAAAAATGTCCACAGACCCTTGTGTAATAAAGCATTTGAATCTGGGGCAGAGCAGCATGGGTTGAGGCTCTTTGAGTGCATTGATTACCCTTTTTGGAATCAGATCCATCTGCCAATTACCCCAGAAGTGGGGAGAGGGGAAAAAAGCTCTTATTTTGGTATAAATATGTAATGCAGTGCATGGGAAAAGCAAATTCCCTGGATTCAAACCATATGGCCGGGCTGAACATGGGCACTGTCTGGTCTGTTATTAATGGATATTGTTAAGTCTGGGATCAATGTGGAGTTGCCCCTGCATGCGGTGTCTGGTGGCCAGGAAGAGCTGCTTGAGGTGGTTGAGGGGCAGCAGGTGGGGCTTGGAGGGTTTGGAACAGAAGTGGCTTTTCACCATCACTCTGTCCCGTGTGCTATGTTTGGAAAAATGTAGTCAAAGGAGAGAAGGGACTTTGCTTGGGATTTTGTGCTTTATTGAGACTTCATACAGTTGTGACACTTGATTTTTCTTTTTTGAATAGTTAGTGACAGCAGTAGGGGTGTAACAGGTAGGAAGTTATTTCATATTCCTAAGGAGAAGATGATGGAGATGACCTCAGTGAGCTGGAACCCACAAAGTTCTTGCTGCTCCTGTCCTGCTTTTCTTCTCTCACTTTCTGGAGTCTCTGGGGGTTTGATTTACACCAGTGTGTGATTTACATCTTTGCTGCTTGTGATTGTACAAGGTGTGTGCTTGGCAAGCATTGTCATAGTTGGTGGAGGAAGCCGTGCTCCTCCCAGTCTGAGGTTTGTGCTGTTCCAAGGTCTTGGGGGCACCTGCCCAGCCCTGGAGGGTCCAGGCAGTGATGAAGGTGACGTGTCCTCTGTTGGGCAGCTCCAGGCCATGCACTGAGTGAAGGTACATGAGTGTCAGCCTGTGGGTGACCACCTAAAGGAGCTTTTCCAGCTTTTTTCACTGGTATTCTCATCCTAACTTCCCCCCAGATCAGCAGTGAAATGAAGCAATGACCCCTATATCTGAATTTCCCCCAGTTTCTCTGTTCCACTGGATGTGTAGTGACATGTTACATACAAGCCTCTGTATGTTAAAGCTGCCCATTCCAGCTCTCAGTTGGTGTAATTCTGCTGTTAATAATTTAAATGATGAAGTAGAGTCGGTGAGAACAATAACCGTGAAACAGATGGAGCTGGGAGCAGCGCAGGGCACAAATCCGTGAAAACTCGAGGCTCTGCCGTGGAGCATCCGAGTGGATTAGCGGCTCTGGGAGGGCAGGGGAGGAGCCCCAGCAGCTCCAGCCCTGAGACAAGCCCACAGAGCACCCAAGGCACACCCAGCTACAGAGTAACTTCAGTAATACTGGGAACGAAGCTGCCTGTGGTGCTTTGTGCTGCTCTTGGTGTCTTGGAAATTCCCCCCTCCTCAATGATGCTTTTATTCACACCCAGGGTGATTCTCACTCTCAGCTTGTCCTCAGTGTGGGTGGAGGGCAGGGATGGGTCAAATCCTTCAGCTCACATGGACTGACACCGTAAGGTGGGGACATTGGTACAATCTCCAGCTTCTAATTAAAAAAGTTTGAGTGAAGCCTTGGCAGACAGGAACTCCTGCACTCTGTTCTCACAGCTCTGTGGATTGCCCAGGTAGCAAGTGACATGGCAAGAGGAAACAGCCTCAAGTTACACTAGGGGAGGTTTAGCTTTGGTACTGGGGAAAATTTATTTGTGGAAACCCGTGGAAATATTGTCCACCCCTGGCAGAGGCTGCCCAGGGCAGTGCTGGAGTCCCCATCTCTGCAAGTGTTCAAAAACTGTGTGGATGTGGCACCTGGTGATATGGGTTAGTGCTAAACATGGTGGTGGTGCTGCTGGGCTGAGGGTTGAACTTGATTATCTCAGAGGTATTTTCTAACCTTAATGATTTTATGATTCTCTGACTCATTTGGATATTATCCTTGCAGAGTCTTTAGGTCTCTTAAGTGGGAAGGAACAGGGTCTTCTTCCCATCCAGCCCTTGAGCTGTGCTGCCATGGCTCCAACAGCTGGAAGGTGACTTGGTCTCTGCTCTGTCCACTCCTGCAGTTCTCCAGAGATTCTTGGAAAAGAGACTAAAATTTCATGGTTTCCAAGAAAGGATTAAAACAAATCGCCCCAGAAGTTTAGATAAAGAATCCCGAAGTGGGTGTTTTTGGGGGGAATTCCATGCTTTCCAAGCACCTAGATGTGAATGTGCATGCCTGGAAGTGTCTCTGTGCCCGGTGAGTCCCAGCAGTGGTGCTGTCCTTGGCTGCCCCAGCTGGGGCTGAGCCCAGCTCCCCTTGCCCAGCACAGCTCCCTGGCACTACAGCTCACTTGGAATGAGATCGGGCTTGTCACAGGAGGAGAGATGAGGTGGGATTTGCAAATTGCTTAAACTTACTGCAGTTAATTACAGGCAGACCTGCCGAGCAGCTGAGGGGACTGTGGGCTTCGTTAGCCGGCTGCGCCACAGCGGCGCTCGCCAGACTCAGGGCCGCGTCCCTGGGCCGTCCTTGCACGGCGATGGGATCTGGCCGTGACATTTCATTATGCTGATTTTAACTGGCATGAGGAGAACTTGTAGACAGGCTCCAGTCTTGTGAGGGAGAGGAAAGAGTGGAAAAAGCAAACCATAAATTAAAATAATAACAGTATGGGCCAACAAACAGCACACACATGTGCAACAAAGAGAGGCGACCTAATAAATACATTCACTTTGATTTATGGCGTTGTGATAATCCAGACCGTCATCCTCGCTGTGCTTGGGAAGGTTTTTGTGTGGTCATGAAGGACAAAATCAATGGTGGGTCTTTTCATTCTTTTAATAAGAAGAAAATAATTCCCCCTCTGTGTTCTGCCAGTCTTGGGACTTGGCTTCAAACCCGTATAAATCTGTAAAAATGTAATTCTGCCTTAGGAGCCTCTTCCTCCCGCTCCTGAGGAGGGTTTTCCTGGAGGTGTTTGAGCTTTGGCTCATAGGTCTGCCTGCTCTGGCCCACCTTCACCTTCCCCTCCTGTTGGCTCGGCTGGGGATGGCCTGTCCTGCCCTTGATTTGATTTCTTTGAAGTGAATAATGCACCTGAAATTCTGCTGCAAGAGTAGAACAAACATCCTTTGGGTCTGTAAGAGACAGGTATTCATTCTTAATAGCACAGAATCACGGAATGGTTTTGGAAGGGACCTTACAGCTCATCCTGTTCCACGCCCTGCCATGGGTGGGACACCGTCCACTATCCCAGGGTGCTCCAAACCCCATCCATCCAACCTGGGTTTTTTTGGGTTTTGTTGCTCTCATTGCATGAACACAGTAGAAAACACTGTGTTTAAATTGATAAAAATATTGATGAAATTAGCCTGTTTTATTTACATGTTATTTTAGTATAAGCCTCATCATCATCATGTGATATTTCTGAAAAGAAATTACAGCAATCTTAGCAACGCTTTTCCAGATATAAATCAAGATTCCTTCTTTGCCTGCCCTCAACCAAGGATATTTAGAAAAATTAAACATATAAACTCTTTTCTTCTCTCTGTGGAATTAGCTGATGAGTAATTTAATATATGTGCTTTGTGATGCATTATTGTGAAATATATTTCATTAGCTTTAAGTGCATTAGCTGATACTTTAAATTCTATGAAAATAGGAGTGTAGTTTTGAGCTTGAGCTTTTTGCACAGTGTGGGCACGTTCTTCCAGAGTTGGATTAGCAAACACTTCAGTGTATATATAGCATAGCCCTGGAAGGGAAGTTTTGAAGTTTGTGCATAGAAAGCACAATTATTACCAAATTAAATTATCAGGGTAATAAACTTTAAAAAATAAAACCTAATAACCTAATAGATGTTTCTTGGTGTTTGTTTGGTTTTTTGTTTGGTTTTTTTTTGTTTTGGTTTGGTTTTTTTTTTTTTTTTTTTTTTTTAATGTAGGGAACCCCTGTTTTTTCCTTCTAAATGTGTTCATGGTGTTCTGTGTCACAAAGGCTTTTCCTGCTGTTTGGGAGGGTGGGTGTGTTACATGTGTGTATCCATGATATTGCACAGGCTGGATTTCTGGAATGGGGAGATGGAGTGAGCAAAGGTGGGATTTCCCCACAGGGCAGCCGAGGGGCTGGAGTGATGCTGAACCCCCAGGTACCACATCCCAGGGTCACACCAGGGGCTTCCCCTCACTGGGATACAGCTGGGCTTCTGCACCTACCAGACTTTCTTTCCAACCCCTGAGCATCCCTGCTCTTGCTCAGGGTCCAGGACCTGTTCTTCCACGTTCTGTGTGATTTTTAAATCACTTTCCTGTGGCCTTTAACCCCCACAGATTACATTTTGGGGAGCTGCAGAGGACAAGCCTGCTGTCAGAGCAGAAAATCAAATTTTTTGATGTGATGTTGTTGCATTAAAAGGGCCAATCTCGTGTCATGTAACATGTGAATAATGGGACTAGCATGTGATGTCAAAAATTTCCAACTGCCTCATAAATAAATGCAGTCCCTCCCCTCCCCCCAAAAGGTCACCCTGCTTGAACCTGGGCTCGCATCCCAAATTACCAACGCGCTCAGAGTCAAGGTTAAAGGTACAGTATCCCCTTTCAAAAGGCACATGTCAGTGTCTGTGCTGGGAATGATAAATAATGCCTGGAACAGGCTATCAATTTCCCAGGGCCCTGCCTCCCCTTGCTGCTGAGCCCTGGGCCTGGGAGGGAGCAGATTCCTCCTGGCTCCCAGCCTGGCCTTGGTTTTGGCTCTGCTGGCTCCTGCCTCGGACCAGGGGCAGCTGCTGTGTGAGTGGAGCCTGTCAGTGTCACCACCCTTGGCCCAGAAAACTCCTTTGGAGGGCTGATTTCACACATTTTAGTGTTCAAAGCTTTATGTCCCCATAAGTCATTAAGGTTTCAAAATCAAGCAATGAAGTGAAAATTTTTGGAAGTGCTCAAGTTTGCACAAAAACCCTGACTTGCCCTCCCTGAGTGGATGTGTCTGATCCAGCCTGAAATGCCATTGGTTTGGGGGGCTCCTCTTGAGGAGGCCTTGGCTGATGTGGGCACAGGGAGCAGAGGTGCTGATGATGGGAACATCCCACCTTCTCCTTCCCCCTTCTCCTGCCTCTGTGTTATTCACTGTAGACAAGCTGAACAACACACAGGCTCCAAAATTTATTCTCTCCTTCTCAATTCATCACCTGTTGAGTGATGAGTGGCATTGGGACTTAGTTGGGAAAATACCCTCAACACTTCCTTGTGAAATACTGTTATCATATTGTATAAAGCCAAAATAAATTGCCTTTAAGCCCTTTTTGCACACAGGCAGCAGAGTTGCCATGGTTAAGGTCCCGTGTGGGAGTTATGTACCTGAATTTGGTTGGAACAAGGCTGCATGTCTACAACCAACAGAGAACTTGGTTGGTGATTCAGCAGCACCCCATAGCACACCTTGCTGTGCTCATTAAATGGGGTCAGGCTCCTGGCCAATGATGGCAAATTAGCATCCAATTCAGGCACGTGTAATAATGCATATGCAACACAGGGACAAATTAAGGGTGAATAGGTAAACTTAATGGTAGTATTTTATTGTTTTTTGCAACTTCAGCGTTTTATACATAGTTTTTGTTGGTTTTTTTTTTTTTAAATAAACACTATGCATAGTTCTTGGAGGGGACAGCTGTAAAAGCCAGGGGTTACCATGGAGGATGTCCCAGTGTGGACACTGGGAAGGTGGCTGGTTCAACGGGCTTGGCCAAGGGGCTCCCATCAGCTGTGGGGCTGGAGAACACTTTCTGTTCATCTGCTGTGTCTCTGGGTTTCATGATCTCCAGACACTTTTGTTTCCTAGGCTGCCTCTGTGTTTGGAGTTTTGCTGTCTCGGGTCTCTGGCAGTCTGAGCAGTTGGGGTGCCTGTCCTTTGGCACAGGAGCGCTGGCAGGGTGCGGGTGCCACCTGGGTGGTGTCAGGTGCCGGTGGAGTTGGGTGCAGCTGTTTGAGCAGCGCTCAGGGCTCGGTGTGGGCACAGATGAGCCCTCTCAGGGAGCAGCTCAGATGGGTCAGGGCACTGCCTGTCCCTCCCCAGGGAGCTGTTTGTCTGTGGCCTCGGCCATCCTGTGCCACATGGTCCCCTCCTGTGACCGTGCAGGGAGCAGGGGCTGCTGAAATCAGACTTCCCAAGGAGCTGGGAGTCTCAATGGGCACAGAAACACACCCTTCCTGTGCCCCCAAACCCTGCTGGGTGCTCAGGGAGATGGATGGATGGGTGACCTCAACCCTGAAGAACGACACATCCTTGGTGCAGCTGTTGGCTTAGCCAAGGGGGGGAAGGAGCTGATGTCACTGGTCCAGCAGGGATCATTATCCATGTATCTGCTATTAACCAGCAGCTGTGATTGAGCTTCCCAGTCTTTAGATGATGAGGTGTCTGTGTGGTACCTCTTTGCACATGTTTTTATCTGGTACCTGCTCAGAGTTATTTCCTGGCAGGGTTGAATCTGTTGCCTGATAGCCAGCGTGAGGACCTTCGGAAAGAACTTGAAAAGGTTGATAAGTTCTACAGCCTTTTGTGAATTTAAAACTTCTTCTTTAAAAAGTGCTTAAAAATGCCTTTTCTATCCCTGGCTCTGTGCTAATGAAATGCTGAGTGCCGTGTTTGTGGTGGGTCACTTCCCTGAGGTAGGATGATAATTTGGGAGGTGAAGCCTGTCCCTGCCAAGCAATACCCTGTCTTCTCCTTTTTACTGGTAGTGCTGTTTTGCTAAATTATACTTAGACTAGCAGTAGATGAACTACTTGGGCACATAAAACCCATATTCATGGAACCACAGGTTGATTTGGGTTGGAAAGGACCTTAAAGCCCCTCTTGTTCCACCCCCAGCCGGGGCATGACACTTTGCACTAGAATTGCGTGTTGGTTGCTCACACGGGAGGAGCAGGGTGTTAGGGAATTGGGTGCAGAGGAGGCTGGCAGGCAGTGCAGGTCTCGCGGGCACTGCGGGGTGGCTCTGGCTGTTGGCAGCGCTGCCCGTGCCGTGCCCGGCTCTGTGGCACTGCTGCCGGCCCGGCCGCGGCGGCTCCATCTGGTTTGGCTTTGTTTGCCGGCAGAGGGGAGGGAGGTGCTCGCTGTGGTCAGGGGCCAAACTGCATGTCATATTTCATTACCTTCATTAGCTACTACAGAAGGCTGTGTTAAAAGGGAGAAGGTTGTGTTTAACTCTTCAGCTGCCAGGGGCTTATTTTCTGAATGCATTTTTAATTTTGCTTCCTGCTCTTCTCAATGTGTCTTTACCTTTGTTTTGAGCTTATCAAATCCACAAATCATGTTTCTGTGCAGGGTTCTGCTCCTTGGTGCTCAGGAGGTGCAGGCCGTTCCCAGCTTGCTGCTCAGACAGCTGCTGAACCATCTGGAAAGAGTTACAGGAGCAGGAGGGTAAACCCAAAAGGGAAAGTGTGTTTAGTGTTAATAGAACTTTACTTTTTATTTTGTCCACAGTTGTCTTTTTCTTTTTCACCTCTCATTGTTCTGGTGATTTAATGTTGCTGATTTGTCCAGAGAAGCTGTGGCTGCCCCATCACTGAAATGTTCAAGGCCAAGTTGGACGGGGCTTGGAGCAAGCTGGGATAGTGGAAGGTGTCCCTGTCCCTGGCAGGGGGTGGAACAGGATGGGCTTTGAGGGCCCTTCCAACCCAAACCCGTCTGTATTTCCATGATTTCTTTTGGGGGAAGTAAAGGCAAAATGACACTTTGTGAACAAAATATCATAGAATTGTGGATTGGTTTGGAAGGGACCTTAAAGATTATCCCAGTCCAACACTTTGCCATGGGCAGGGTGTTGGCTCTAACTGATTCCCATTGTAACCTTGGCACTCCCAGCAGAGCTCACAGCGCTCCCCGGAGCTGTGGCTGTTTCCAGAGGGAAGCAGGATGAGCCATGGAGAGCCACAGAGTGGCTGGGATGGGCAGGAAACTCTCAGGTCCTCTCAGTTGCTGGAAGTGCTTTTGGGTGTCACCCACATCATGTCTGCCTACAAAAATGTAGGAATGGATTCACAGGTCCAGATGTTTTCATTGGTACTTCTGTTACAGATTTACAGTAGGACCAAAACCAAATTGTGTATTAATTAGTAAAAAAATTAATGAGCAAGAGACTATAAAGCCAGCCCCATTTCCCTCTCACTCTGTAAATCTCCATTTTCCCAGGCAAGTAGCTGGCTGGTGTTTGTTCCAGCGTTTTGCAGAGATAGGCTGCGGCGTAATCTGCACCGAGGCAAGATAGCAGGGAGGATTAAGATTTAGCTTTTTATCTGATAGCAACAACAGCACATCCAGTATCTCCTCTATTATTCTTAAAATTCCGAAAGCCTGCATTCTGAAATTACTCAAATTTTTAAAGGGCATGTGTGAGGGGCATTTGTGGCTCTGCCTGTAATGTCAAGCCTGCAGTGCTTTTTCTGAAAATTTAATGAAAATTTAGGTTTGGAATGAGGTTTTTACCTGGCTGTGTGTTGTCTGGGACAGATGATGGCTATGTCAAATTGTAAACCTTCAGTAAAAGGTACTTTTTGATGAGAGCTCACACCACCATAGCCAGAGCCCTGTGAAAAAATTAAAAAATGAGGCATAACAGCAAAATACTGCTTTTAATTTATCATTTAATGTGGAATAAGGCTTGTTTACTTCTTTTTCATCTCCTATGCTCCTAAGTCTTTCAGCCATTCTTTTGAAATGTATTTTATAGTAACACCGTGGTGGTTACATTGCCTAGGGGTTTAGTGTCCGTTGTCAAGTAAGGGAGTATTTTTAACCTTAAAAAATATTCTGCTGACTGATTATGTTTCAGCATTTGAGTTGGATGCTGCTGCCTTGATATATATACTTATTATACCAGCAATTTAAAAATAATTCTTTGGGATCCCATGAATTCAGAAAGTTTGGTAATGTGTGTGCATTAGCCACACAATGGAATTTTTATTCTATTTCAAGCAATTAGTTGAGTTTTACATGGTTGCAGTGTGCTGTAGTTATTTTTAATAATAGCAGTAAATCCGGTTGCACATGTGTTGGGTGATGTGTCCAGCCAGTGTCGAAGCAGAGGTGCCCTTTGGTGCTGGGGACTGATGGGCTTGAGTCCCTGCAGCCCCGGGCAGGGCTGCACCCTGCTCCTGCCCAGGGAGGGTCCCAGGGCTGCCCAGTGCCCTCTCCCAGCAGGGCTTTGCCAGCCCCGTCGGTGCCATGGGGACAGGGAGCTCTTCCTGCCCCTGTGGGCCTTATCCCAGGGAGAGGGAGGAAGGTGGACCTGGCAGGCAGGACCCTTCTCCAAGGCTTTTTTGCTGGAGTCAAAGTTGATCTTGTCATGTGCAACAGTTTTTCTTTGCCCTGGGTGCTGTTGGTGCAGCCCAGGGTGAAATGTGTGGGTTACTCCCAGGGCTGTGCCAGGCTCTGGGCACGGTGTGGTGATCCTGACCCAGCCCAGCTCACCACAGAGGTCCTGCAGCTGATGTGGTGCCTGGGAGCTGTTCTAATCCTCAGGATGCAAACGTGCAGAAAGACAGGGATTGCCAGGAGAAGCCTCTCGGGCTGTGGCTCTTGCAGCAAGACCTCAAATTAATTCTCCTCCATGTCAAGAGTATTTGGCCTTAGACACAGCAGAGACAGTCACATCTCATTGCCAAGTCAGGTTTCAAAGCCTGTTTGCCCAGGTGCTCATCCCGTTGTCCTCAGTGGAAGGACCTCAGGCGAGTCTGTGCTGAGCAGGAAGGAGCCCTGGCTCACTCCCAGAGCCCTCAGGCCTGATCTGTGCCTGAGCCTCGGCCCAGGGATGCTCCCAGCAGGGATCTGAGGCAGGGTCAGTTGGCATGGGCACAACGTGCTCAGGAGATGAGTGGAGGGTAGATCCTCCTTTAACTCTCCAGTTCCCTCTGAAAACTCGGTGTAACTGTAACCCTACATCCTTAATCATGTGGCAATTCCCAAACCACATTCCTCTTGTTTTTCCTGGGACGAGTAAGCATCTGCATGAGTGCTGAAGATCTCCTGCGAACGGCCATGTTGTGAAAGAAGAGTTGCTGAATGTGTTCTCTAAACCCAGCTCTTCCTCAGGGCTGCAGCTGGAGAGCACACCCAGAGCAGGGATGTTCCCACACGAGGAAGGCTGGTAATTATCATGTGCTACAGAGTGTTAATGCCTTGCATTATTTGCACAAGGTTTGCTTGATTTTTCTGGGCATCTAAACAGAAGGCTGAGTGGGAAGTGTGGAATGAGACGTGACTTCCTGGCTGTGAGAAGACACAGGAGGTGAAACGTGGAGGAAGGTGCTCGGGGTCTGCAGAGATGGGGGAAGGCATTTGCCTCTGGCTGCATGAGGCTGCTGTTTCCACACAGTGCCACTTCAGGGTTCCCCACTCACCAGCTGCTGGGAAAACCCAGGGGTTTGTCTTAAAGATCAAAGAAAAAGTGGAAACAATAAAGAGCACTGAGTCCCCAGCAGCACGGTGGCTGTCTCCAGCTTGTGCCCCAGGAGCTGGGGGGGCTGTGCCCACCCTGGGCCACAGCTGGGGCCAGGTGTTCACCAGGAGCTGCTTCTCTCTGCACAAATTACCCAAGTGCATGTAAAAATGGCCAAGGAAACAAAACACATAGAAAATCGGTGTATGCTGCAGCAGTCCTTTGATCACAGGTCTCTCTTTTGTCTTTCCAAGACTGGTGTTCAGGGGTGGAAAGGACGAGGAGTGTGGTACCTTGGCAGGACCACGCAGGGCTGGAGGGATGGTGCTTTTGGGCTGTGTAATTTAAGAGTAGGAATGTTGCTGAGGTGCTGTACCGAAGTGCATCCTTCCTGCCTCTGACTAGAGCTATCAGTGTATCACTTTCAAATGAGCAGCTGAAATTAAAAGCGAAACTAAATGAAACCTGGCTGCATCTGGGACTTGTCAGAAGCCTCATTCAGAGATGCCATTGTCACATTTTCCAAGAGCCTGAAGATGTGGAAGATAATTATCCCATCCCATAGACAAGTCTATTTGTTCCTTACACCAGTTGCTGTGCAATTTGAGTATCTCCTTTTTTTTTCCTCCTTATTTAAAGGGTCCAATAGATGGTCCAGGCTGCTGCTCAAGTAGATTCCCTATTTGCATATGCTGCCAACATAAACATTTGGTAAAGCTAAATTTGCCTGGATTCCCCATGTGCCCATTCACCTTACAGATCTGCAGGTAAATCTGCTGTGCTGGTCCCTGGCTATCTCTGGGCTCCCATCCTGCTTGACAGATGTAGCAAGTGTCCCCTGAGTTTGGTCAGGCTGATCAGGCAGATGCTGCTCAGTCTGGCTGTGGTGTAGCACAGTGGGATTGGCTTTGTCACATCTCTGGGGCCCACAGGACCATCCATGTGTTTTAGGGTAGTGTGGAAGGTCCCCCGTGGGTCTGAAATCAGTGCCTGGACTGCTCCTGCATCCTGACCTGGGAGTTTGGGGCACTGGAACAGACCCAGATCTGCACTGTCCCATGGGCTGCCCTCCCTCCCTCCCTCCCTGACATTCCTGGTGTTTGGACTTGCCAGCACCAAGACATCAGAAAGGACTTGTGAGGAGTGAGCTGTTGTGGTGACCTGATGGTACAGAGTGGAAATGATGTCCCCAGATTCATCACACTCTTTATTTAATACTCTTATTGCTTGGATTGAAGCCTCTGTAATGAACAGGCTGTGTTCTCACAGTAGCAGGTTTGAGGGGTGGATTCTTTTGTATCAGAAATCTTAGTGCTCACAAATATGGAGTGTTCTGCAGAGAAAAATCACTCAGGAGAGTTTGTGCTGAGGTACATTTTATCTCTGATGGAGAATTTTCTTTCTGAATAGGCAGTCAGGGCCCAGCATCCCACACATTCCCTGCAGAGTCTGGTGAGGCAGGCCCAGGAGCACCTGCATGGGCTGAATGGCAGCAGGAGCTGCTGGGGATGGGGTGCAGGGTGGCCTCAGCCCCCCAGTATTATCACAGCAATCTTCACATTTGGCTAAGAGAAAATTGGAGACGCCCGTTTGGACTGGTGAAGGAGGAAATACAGATTTCAGGAGTGGAGGGAAGGAGGGGAAGGGATTGCCTTTCTTTGCATTAATATAAGATGAAGATTAATTCTGCTAGCAGGATTCTGTCTGCTTGTCAGAATTCAGTGATTTTCCATTTTGGATCAGTGCGGTGCCAGAATATAAATCCCACTGCCTTGTGTCTTTCAAAATAAAATCAAAAAGCCTCCCTGATTGCTTATATGGGCAGCTAGCACACCTTAAGAAGTAAGAAAGGTTCAGACAGGAATATAATAAGGCCCAGGAAAGTGGCAGCATGAAAGGGATGACCTTTATTTGCAATCATAGCTGAGATTTACAGTTTATTACTGATAGCTTTTATAAAGAGCCATTCAGTTCAGAGGTGAGAGGTTTGTCATCTGGAAATGCAATTAACTTTAGCCTTATCCCAATCCCCCTGGTCTTAGTGTGAGAGCAGCACTTGAGCAATATCATGATTTTCCCTCTAATTTCTTTTTTCCCTATATTTTTGTCTCTTCAATCCCTTGTTCTTTGGCATAAATACAGGTGCATGTTTTTTGCTGCTATTATTTCATTATTATTAGTTGCACCTTTGAATTTATTAGCTGCAACTTGATTATTGAATGAGAAGAATTCACAGAAAGAGTGACATTTATACCTGAGAATAACTAAGATCACTCATAGAAAGGAATTGTGCTATTTATGTCAAAAATTAATTACAGACATGGAGAATCTAAAAAAAAAAGTGTGTGTGGGGAAGAAGAGAAGAAACAGTTGCTTTTTAAATAGCAATGCTTATAGCTGTCCCCACAAAAGCCTGTGTTCCACACCATCCTTGGGAATTTGTCTTTGGTGTTTGGTTCTATGCCCTTATCCATGATCCGGGTGCACCAGGAACACCAAGGGCTGTGGAGTGAACAAATAAAGGGAGTTTTGGTTTCCCTGCCATGTGCACATGGGAAATCCTGAAATGTCTGTTTTGGTTTCACGGGCTGGCTTTTATGGCCCCCCCTCCCCTTGTCTGCTAAGTCAGGTCTGTAGGAATTTAAGAGCAGGACTCAAAGGCAGGAATTCAGTGTGCTCAGCCCATTCCTCCTGGGTTTTCCCCATCCAGCCCAGGAGGTTTTCCACAGTGGGCTCTGCCAGACAGAGCAGCTGGAGGCACTGACCCCGTGGGTGGCAGGGCAGGGTCCCCCAGCCCTGCTGTGCCCTGTGCACGGCCAGAGGGACCAGGAATTCCTACAGGCTCTGCCTGCTCCTGGGTAAATGAGAGCAGAATAATTACTGCCACCGTGGCTTTCATCTGCTTTTATTGTGGCTATTATTTTCATCAGTGTTAGAGGTTAATATCCCTATTTTTCTCCTCTGCTGCCTGAGCACAATGGGGGCTTAGTGCAGCCCCAGCCCAGGTAGCCGAGGCAGGGACAGCAGCTCCGGTGAGCCCGGATCAGCACATCCCTCCCGAGGGTCCCAGCCCGGCTGGGAACGGCCCTGCTGCACCTGGAGCATTGGGGGGGGGCTGCACCTGGAGCATTGGGGGGGGGCTGCACCTGGAACATTGGGGGGGGGGTGCTGCACCTGGAGCACTGGGGGGGTGCTGCACCTGGAGCATGGGGGGGGTGCTGCACCTGGAGCATGGGGGGGGTGCTGCACCTGGAGCATGGGGGGGGTGCTGCACCTGGAGCATTGGGGGGTGCTGCAGAGCATTGGGGGGGTGCTGCACCTGGAGCATTGGGGGGTGCTGCAGAGCATTGGGGGGGTGCTGCACCTGGAGCATGGGGGGGGGGTGCCGCACCTGGAGCATTGGGGGGGGTGCCGCACCTGGAGCATTGGGGGGGGCTGCACCTGGAGCATTGGGGGGGTGCTGCACCTGGAGCATTGGGGGGGTGCTGCGCCTGGAGCATTGGGGGGGTGCTGCAGAGCATTGGGGGGTGCACCTGGAGCTGGGGGTGCTGCGGAGCATTGGGGGGGTGCTGCAGAGCATTGGGGGGGTGCTGCAGAGCATTGGGGGGGTGCTGCAGAGCATTGGGGGGGTGCTGCAGAGCATTGGGGGGTGCTGCAGAGCGCTGCTTCCTTGTCCTGGGTGGAAAGGACAGGCTGAAAAAAGGTACCAGGCATCCAACCTTATCCTGCCTCTCGGCCCCTCCTGCCCCACCAGTGCTACCCAGGGATCCAGCAGAGTGGAGAAAAGGCAGCTGGGCATCAGTGTCCTTAAAAACACCTTTGTGGGGTGCAAAGGAGTGGTGATGTGTGAGGGGAGATGGGCTCAGACAGGAGAGTAAACACTGCCCTTTGCTGCAGAAAGCTTTTGTTCTAGGCCGCTCTTTATCTTGATGATATTCCAATCCAAAAAGCCTCCTTCCTGCCACTTGGCAGCAATAAAGAAACCTCGGTTGTACTTATAGATTTTTATTTTTCCCCCTGAAGATGTGGGGCTGGGTTCAGGTGTCCTTGGGAGTGATGCCTTTTTATTTCCTGCTCTTTTTTTTTTTCCTTTATTTTAAGTTGAGTGCTTTTATCTTAAACCTCCTGGTTGCACAGGAATGTTCGTGCTGCTTACAGTGCAATTATTTATTTTGTTTGGAGGCAGAGGATCTGATTTTCCTGAGCTGAGAAATGGGATCAGTTTGTACATCCTGAGGTAAATCCACCCAACTCCCACAGAGCAGGAGCAGCAGTGGAGATGCTGCAGGTGCAGCAGGACCCAGCAGTGCTGGGAAACAACTGGGTTTAGGGGCTCCTGGTGTGGCATGGAAATGGAATAAGCTAAAATGTAAATAGCTGATAAACATTCATGTTGTTAATATTGGAGACAAACTGTTCCATCCTGGTTTTTGTTTTCCTATTCCGAGTTATCAGGGATGAACAAAAGCGTTCACGGCTTGTCTGGGACTCAGCAGCTGGGTGCATTGGTAGAAGTTCTTGGTAAATGGCAAAAATAAAGGAACACCAAAGGAAAACTCGTGTTCTGCCTTTGGAGGTACCAGGCTGATAACCCCAACAGGGCTTGCAGCAACCTGCTCTAGTAGAAGTGCAGGGGTGGAACCAGAGGAGTTCTAAGGTCCCTCCCAACTCAAACTGTTCATGATTCTAGTGCAAGAAAATCAAACAGGGCTAATTGAGATAGGCCTCAAAATCAGAAGTAGGAAATGCCAGTGGGTCAGAAGCTAACTTTAGGAACGCAGAGGAATAAGAAATAAGTACTTCAGGTACAAAAATGATGTTCAGCCCAAAGGAATGAGTCAGAAAAGGGCCTGTCATGGGTTGCAATCACAATGTCAATGGTTTGTCCCCGTGTGGATGTGCTGGTGTGTGCTCCTGTCCAAGGTGTGCCAGGGAGAGTGAGGCAGGGCAGGACTGCCCTGGGAGAGCTCTGGGAAGTGCTGAGCTCCTTGGCCAAGGGAAGGGAGCTCAGGGCAAGGCAGGAGCTCAGCCATGGGCCATGGCTCTGGGGCTGGGGCAGCTCTCCTCCCCTCCTGTGCCCTTTGCTTCCACTGCCTGGGACATGTGGCAGCTAAGGAATGGTTAATAAATTTTATGGTTTCATTTAATCCACTAGTAAATATATTCCCCAGGTGCACTGAGTGAATAATCTGTTACTTTTTGATCACTTGAGAAGATAACTGAAAAGAAATCCTGTGTTCTCATCCATTGAAGCTTTGCAAAAATAAAAAATCTGATTTCAGTGTAATAAATAAAAGTGAGAGCATTCAAAAAACTTGCAGGGGCCATAGGGCTGATCACAGTGTGGCTGCTCCAGTGTTTGTACCTGTGTTTTCCTTAGGAGTGTGAGGAACATCTCTCTTACTCACTCTCTCCAAGTTTGTGTTGAATTTTAGGAAGACTCAGAGCAAGCCCCACTGGGAAAGTCTGTGGCTGAGGGAGCTGGGCTGCTCTTTGGTTGGCTTCCTATTTTCATTCTGGCAGAGAACATGGATTTTGGTACCAAATAAATATTGGTGCCTCCACTCCCTGAAGGTCCCTGGGAGGCAGCAGAAATGGTGGAGCTGTGTCTGTGTGGGGGCAGAGCCATGAGACAACAAAACAAGCACACCTTAGAGAGCATCAGCTATTTTCCCTTCCTCATTTGCAAATGAACACAAATGGGTTCATGTGAAACAGGGATAATAGCCAAGATGTGGTAGAAAATTAATTAGAATTTATTTATAATTACACACCTAACTCAGACCTATTAGTTACATTATATATGTTTTAATTGCATTCCATTTGTGGATTTCTTTGGATTAAAAAAAAATTATCCTATTTAATTCAAGCATTCTGGGAAGTTTATACCTAGAGGCATGTTTCATCCAAGTGGGGCAATTTTCTGCAACTGGGAAATTGTTTTGAAGAAATGCCCAATGCTTGACCACTGTTCCCCTCATTGAGGAAAGACACATTAAATATTATATGATGTTGCTACATTATTAAAATTCTACCTCATGGATTTGCTCATACTGATAATTTCTGGATGTTCTTTAAAAGCAGTCGAGAAATAGCACAAAAAATTATGCATACATTAGATTCTCTCCCAAAAACTAGTCTGGTTCTCTCTCTGCTTATTGGTATAATTAAAGTTGTATTAGTTGGATGGATTATAATTTCCTTGAGTCTTTAGGGAGTTTTGTCTCTTGTGACTGCCCTGTCCCCAAATTTAACTGTTACAAACTGGCTCATTCCAGTCAGGTTTGGCCATGGTTTGTTCCTGAGCCTGTCTCTGGTTTCTGACTTGTAGACGAGTGTGAGATGGGTTCTGTGATTGGTGAGACCTGAGTGGGAACAGAAATCCTTCAGATTCCCCACTCGGGGGTGAAGCCAGCCCAGGGTGAGTGGGGATACACGAGGGTGGTTTAAAGCACTTTGGGACCTACACCAGCAGGTGTGGCCCTAAACTGAATAGTTCTGCACTAAGGAGCAGCACTGGCAAGGTCAGCCAGGTTTTCTGGAGAGAGGGAATATTCATTTCACAAAAATACTTTAAGTTCCAAGCTATTGACAACATTATTTACTCATGGTAGCAGCACTGAAGATTTTCTATGAAATTCTCCTCTACTGACTAAAGCAGCTATGCTAAATGAAAAGATTAATTGTATGAATCACAACAATACCCACAAACACATCACATTTGCTACCAAATAGAATTTTGTATGAGCCCATCAGCCAAACCCAACCAAGCAATCAGAAATGGTGGTTTAAAAGGGGTGTAAAATGCAGTATAGACAGTTTAAAAAATGTTAAAAAGTAAAAGCCTTTTTACTGAGACAGGAGTTAGGGCTGGGGCAGCCACAGCTTCACTGGGCAGTCTGTGCCAGGGCTTCCCCACCCAACTCAGAGACAGCCCACATAATAAAGATACAGGTTAGAGTGGGTAACCAGCCTGGCAAAACTCCTGGTTTGGACAAGACACACTCTCTTGTAGCACTGAGCAAACAGAAGAATGATCTGGGTTGGAAAGGGCCTTTAGGTCATTGAGTCCAGCCATGGTGATGCTCTAGCACAGAGCTGGGAGCTCTGCATCCTTTCTCCATGGCACCCTCAGCACTGCAGAGGCAGAAATGCTGTGTGCTGGTCCTCAAGAGAGGGAGATATTCTCAGGATTGTGGATGCTGAGGTCTCCCAAATGGCCCAAAGCATGTTTTACAGCTAGGAAAGCCTGTGATGGGTGAGAACAGTCCAAGCTCAAGTAAACAGGGTGGTCAGTGTGGCTTATTTGGACCCAGAGCAGCTGTGCTGTTCTTTTCTGAGAGGTTGTCAAGTAAAATTGAAGGCTTTAAGTGTCTGACCTTTTGCAGGAATTACTTCAACAATGGCTTATTCTACTGTGTCAACTGTGGCTGTGGTTATAACAATGGATTTCACTTTGAGAATGCAAATTGAGTTCCTGATTGTTGGATTTAATCCGGGGTGGGCAGTAATCACTGAAGAGTTTTGTTCCTGCTAAAGCATTTTAGGTTCCTGCAAGAGTCAAAATACTGCTCCAAAGTTAGAAATAGGATATGTGTGGGGAGAAAAAAGGGAAAAATGGTGATGTTCAGGGGAGCAGTGCTAGCATGGGAAGGAAAGGGCTCCAGGCTTTGTGAGACAGGGCAGTTTTAGATGCATAGGTGCAGATGTTCATGGGAGTTCCTAAGGGCACCCACACAGAGAACATCTGGGCTCACTGGCATCCCCAGGCAGTGGCCACAGAGGAAACCACATCCTGTGGCTGGCAAATGTGGGCCATGGGCAAGCCAACTGGGCACCTCTGCAAGTAAGGGATTTAATTGATGGTCAGCTAAATTCTGGGCTGTTTTCTGCCATTTTTCATTTTAGTTCTGAGAAAACAAGTGGAAGGACTTGGATATTCTTTGTGTCATCTTTTAATTGCTGAGGATGTAGCTCTGGAAGAGTTTCTGAACCAGGCACTCAATATTTTTAGGTCCTGCAGTTTCACTGTGGGCTTTGCCAGAGATGTTGGAATGCCCATGTACATTGAGCAAAAATCCCCCAAATGGTGATTAAATACCACTTTGTGAGGCTGTACAATTAAATGTGTTTTACCTGTGAAGATAAAGATTTAGTGGAATTTCTTTGTGGTTTTTTCCCAAACCAAGTGTCTGATTTCTGTGACTTATCAAGAGGCTTATTTGGATAATGACTGCAAATTTGGAACTACTTTTGTACGTCAGAAGGCATCACAGAATTCCAGTGTTATGCCCTTTGGGTTCACACACAACCAGAGTCTTTTACAGATTAATGAACCCTGTCTTGCAAAGATTAATTTATGAAATATTTGTTGTCTGTTTCTATGAAGTCACACTGGCACTGTCTGCTTCAGCACAGTGTGTGCGAACGGCTGAATTTAAACATGAAACGCCAAGAAAAATTAACTTCCTGTGACATCAGGTCATGATTTCAGGAATGACAGAGCATCCTGCAGGAATGGGAAACGTTCTGACGTGAAACATCCTCCGCTGCTGGGAGACGTTAGATAACGAGCAGGAGGATGATACCCTTGCCAGTTCCACCAGATTTACTTCATGTGCAGGAAATATAAAGCTGGAAACAGTGTATAGGAGAAGCTTGGCAGCAAGTAGAATATGTAAAAAAAACAATAAAAACTGAAAGTTGTGGTTGCCCCATCCTTGGGGGTCTTCCAGGCCGGGTTGGATGGAGCTTGAAGCAACCTGGCCTAGTGGAAGAGGGGTGGAACTGGATGAGTTTTAAGGTCCCTTCCAACCCAAACCATTTTATGATTCCATGATTAGCAGCAGTTGGTTTTTATTTCCCCACAAGCTGCTGTAAAGCAAGAGAATCTAATTACAGTGAGTGTTCTAATAAAGAACCTTTGAACACCATGATCACCAACCTCACCCCATCTCGGTGTTGATAGATCCATCTTTTGGCTTTCTGGTGGCTTTACTTGAACTGTTCACTGGTTTCAGGTAAACAGCTATTTTCACTAGAAATTCCAATGCTTTTTTAGTGCATGTTTCCATAAACTTAGGGATAGTTCAAAAAAAGTATTTTTCATGGGAGACAATTCTACTGTTAAACAGTCTGATGGAGGATTTTTAACTGATGATCTGTGTGTGACATTGATGTATCAATTTCCACTCATTTTTTTAGTTTATTTCTTTTTAATGAAACACTTCTTTTGACTATTATTTGGGTTTTTCTTGAAACTCCTGTTTGTCCCAGTTTGGCTCTTGGCAGCCAGGATGGTATTTCCAAGTACCCTGTGCTCCTGGGGCACAGTGTGCCATGGGACCATTGTCTCACTGTGCCCAAAGTTGTGTGAGGCTGGTGTCCCACAGGAGGGATGGGATGGTTTGGGGTGAGCCTTTTGTCCCCAGTCCCAGCTGCAGGAGGCAGCTGGGCCCCTGCAGGGCTTCTCTTGGCAGGAGTCAGAGGGGAAGGTGCAGCTTACTGGATTGGTACACATGGGAGCAGGCAGCAAAGGCAGCGCTCTCCAGGCAGGATGGAAAAGCCATCCCAAGCAGGTCCTGTGCCTGTGCAGGAGCAGCTGAGCTCTGCTTTTGTGCTCAGCCTCGCCCGGCTCCGTGTGCAGCAGGGTTTGGTTTCACTGAATAAATCTTGGGGCCATTGCACGAAAATTAGACAGCCTGCAAAATGAAATGTAAGCATCTGGTAGATGGCTTGTAAAACAAAATCTTGGCAACCACCTGGATTTTAGGGGTGTGGGTTACCTGAACCGAGAGGAGGTTTTCTGGTGTCACTGACCTGTGTGAGCTTTGCTTTGGAAACTTCACGTGAAACCAGTTTTACAGATGTTCACATTGCTGTGTGTGTTCCCCAAATGCAGGACATGGTGTCACCCCGGTGACTGCCCCATGAAAAAGAAGGCTCACATGCAGCTTGAGGATTTATGGGGCTCTCATAGCTCATCTGAGCAGCTGCCCTGGTTGAGACTGTGGGGGTCTGATGGGAGGGGAGCGGGGATCAGCCGTCCATCCCTGCACACCCCTGGACCTGGGGGACCACAAGGACAGATGTTGACTTATGAGTTAGTCCACACTCCTCTCCTGGGAAGTGGTTCTGTGCTCATCCCCTGCTGGTGCAGTTCTGGGGCTCTGTGAGTTCCCTAGCTCTGTGTGCTCTGCTGATTTATGAAATATCATTTGGTAGTGATTGTGAACAATCAAGGCAGCAGAGACCAAGAACTGGCTCTAAAACAATGTTTCTCATCAACGAAGGAAGTAAAGCACAAGTAACTCCAAATAATGATCTTGAGCTTCAAACACTGTCACTCAAACTATATTAGGAGCTCTGAAATTGTATTTTATTCTCTGAGACATCTGCTTTGTGTCTCATCTTCCTCCACTGGTTAGACCAGTCTTGACTGGGCAGGATGAGCCCACATGAGTTTGCATCTGAAGGTCACGAGGACCCTCCTGACCAGACTGCAGGCACAGGCAGGCTCTGCCCAGGGGATTGAGCCAACTCTTGCACGTTTTCTTATGGAATCAATCGCTGTGGAATCTCCTCCTTTTACATCCTTTTGGTGATTGCCTTTTACCTGACAGATCCTTTCTTGCTCTTCCTCTGTGTAGGTTGTCACTTGTTATTTGAGAAACTTTACTTGAGGAATTTGGAGTGTCGTGTTATACTTTGCACATCATCAGTTTATGTGTGTGAGCTGCAGTAAAGCACAGTGATTGCTTAAAAACACTATAGTTACTTAAAAGAGATGACTTTGATTGTGTGTTTTTTGTTCCCATCACAATAACACTTTGCAGGTGATTATTAAATTAGAGATTTTCTTTGTTTTTTGAACAAAAAAACCCCAACCTTTTTCATGTCAGTGCCAATTATGAGTAGTAATTTTTCACATTTTACAAAAGAATTTTCTGTCCTGCCTCCACGCCCCCCCAAATAAAGAAGGGCTTTGACACTCTATGACAAGGAGGTGGGGGGTAGGGTTTTTTATTATTATTTTTTGCAAACACAGTGCTTTTGACTTTTCTTTAAAAAATCTGTTGACTCTATTGAAATGTGACAGGGCAATATTTAACCTGAATAGAGGCATGTTGACTCCTCTTATTAAAACTGACAGTTAAGGACATTTCTCTCTTTATTCCTTCTGATACACGCAGACAAGTCTTCACTGCTAACTAGTATACAAAATCAAAAACAAAAAAATACCGAGTGAGGAGATGAGTACCTTATAAACAATATATGAATGACAATTGCAAGTTTAATCTAGCAAAGAAACCTTTTTTTATCCTTTAAGAAAATTAAAGCCCTTTCAAATTAGCTTGATATATGAAGACAGGCTGACATCATTAATTTTCAAGTATTCATTCTTCTTCCCTCGCACACGGATGCGTTCCAGGTGCTGGATGGGTCCACAGCGACACCTATAGCGAGAGGTGCCTCGTGCCGAGCCTGGGGTGGCACAGGTTGGCTCACAGGTGGCACCTGCTCATGCCCTCCCCTGGGCCCTTGGTGTGGGCCTTGGGTTTCTTTTTGAGAGGAAAGACAATCCAGTGTTCCCACGGTGAGCTGCTCTCTCTTTGGGCTGTGAAGAGTTTGTGGACTGCCCATTCCTTGGAGCGTCCGAGGCCAGGCTGGAAAGGGCTTGGAGCAGCCTGGGACAGTGGAAGGTGTTCCTGCCCAAGGCAGGGGTGGAACAGGATCAGGTTTAAGGTCCCTCCTAAGCCAAACCATTTTATGGCCCCGTGGCAGCCTGACCTGCACTAGGCTCTTTGGGAAAATGGAAGTTAATTCTGACTTGTCGTTCTTAAGGCTGAAATGCCCAAGATGTTCAATATTTTCCTGCTTGTGTTCTGAAGCAATTGTGTAAATATCTGTGTCCATGGGGTGTGCTGGCTGCTCCTTGCCCGTGGGAAGTTGGTGCTTCTGGGGTAGCGGCAGCATTTCTGAAAAAGGAATTGTTTCAAAGTAGCATTAAATGGAAGTTTGTACCCTTGAATGTCAGGGAGTTGTGAACATCAGAGAGGCAAAAGCCCGGAAACAGCTGGTTCTTAACCTCATCCCCTCTGCTGAAGTGCAGGAGTGAAGCTAGGCATGAGGTGAACCAGCAGTCATGGGGGTTGGACCAACCCTTCTCTTTGCACCAGCTGGTTCACTTCAAAGAGGGAATGATGTGTGCTTTGTGCCCATCTCAGAGGAGATTGGGGAAGCTCCAACAGCCTCAGGCAGCAGCTCAGGCTGTCTCAAGGAGGGAGCTGGCGCACAGTGTGTCCTGCAGGGTCCATGCTGGAATCTGGGCTCTCCAGACATTTGCAAAGGCTTGAGAGAAGGACGACTGGAAAATCCTGGATGGGCAGTCAGTAGTTGGAGAGAGGATTGAAAGAAGAGACCAAAACTAGGGATTAGAAAATCTATGATGTTGGACTTTCTGTAAAGCCAACTGAACTTAAGGTACAAGATTTGACATCTTTATAGTAGGAGTCATGTTTCAGAATTAAGCTGCTAGTGAATTTTTTCTGGAGTAATCTTGCTCCCAATACCTGTGTGTGCTTCCAAGCCACAAAAGAAGGTCCAATTCTATATGGAAAAATGTGTGATCTGATGCCTTGGTTAAAGTGTGTGGTTAACAGCTGTGTTTCTACAGATAACATAAGGATCAAGGACTGTGGGCAGAAAATTCCTGTATGCTTAGATGCAGGGACAAATGGAAACTGCCAGGTGATTGGTACAAGGGATGGGGAGAGGAAATGGTCTTGTAAAGCAGAGGTGGTAATTTTGTGCCAAATGGTGCTTTGTGCACTGTTCATGTTGTGTTGCTGTTTCTGCTCTCGAGACTCCCCCAGGTGCTATGGGAAGCACGGCTGTAACTGTGGCACACCAGCCACAGGCTCTGCTTTGTGTCAGGGCTGGGCACTGTCCCTGCTCTGGAGCCCAGCCCCATCGCGGGCAGCCATTGCCTGCTCCGGCTCCCGGCCCTGGCTGCTGCTCTGGGATCCGCACAGATCCTCCCTGGCGGGCGCTGTCACAGCCCTGGCAGTGTCACAACCCTGGCTAAGGCCTGCTCTTGGCTCCGCTGCACCCAGCAGAGCTCTGTCTTTCTTTCAATCCCCTCGTGCTTTTGCCAGGGCTCAGCTCTCTGGTGTGGTTCGGGGTGGGGGCCCACCCTCCTCATCCTTTTCAATTACTCGTTTTTCTGATGAGTGTTTTTGCACCTTCTCCCGTGGTGTCACTAAAGGGTGAGAAAAGCACAGAGAGTCTCCAGAGGCACTGTCCTCCCTCCTTTTGCCTCTCCTGAGCCCCTCGGTGCCCGCTGCAGCCTGCAGTCAGCAATGGCTGAGCCCCTGGTGAGCGCCCACGCGGCTCCCTTGGGAATGGCTCACAGCCAGCTGAGGGGAGCCCATGCTGTCCCATCACCTGCCTGCTCGATTATTTCTGCTCCTCCAGGAGTGTAAATACTCGTCTTTGAAGGCTCTTGGATGCTGGACATGGGTCTAAGTGGACATTTGGAAGGACCCAGTGCAGCCCTTAGTGTTCTCTCCTCCGTGCAGTAGTTTTGGGAGAGCAGAGCTGCAGCTCAGTGCTGTTTGTGTGATGTATTGGAGCGATCATGGTCCAATCTGGTCACACTCTCACACTCACAGCTCCTTGGACTCTAGCCCAAGCCCAGGTGGCCCATCACGGTGGTGATGGTGGTGGCCATCCAGGAGGCTCTCAGAACATCGCTGTGGATTGGCACGTGACAAGAAATGGCCTTCAATTTGCTGGTAGTGTTCATCTTGGTCTTTCCAAGGATTAGCAGAGGAAGGTTTTAATGTTGAGGGCAGAGCACAGTTAGAGGCTGATTCTCATTTGCTCCTTGTCTTTGTCCAGTCCTGCAGCTGAAGAGAGGCTTGGTTTAGAAACCTTAATTTCAGGGTTGTATATAAAGCTTTTAAAAATAAGTCTTTCTTCTTCAAAAGAAGTGAATTTTTATTGTGCTTTTTCTATTGTTGTAAATTTGATTGGCCAGATGTTTAGGTTCACTGTGGTTTTGTTCAGAAATTCTTTTTGTAGATTTTGATGGGGGCCTGGTTTGGTGCATGAGGAAGTTCTCAAAGGAGGAAATAATTTTATTTTGTTGCACCTTAGCTTCTGCAGATGTTGAGTTCTATGATTTCCAACATTTTCAGCACATCTTTGCTTTAGTTTGGTGAAATAAAATATCCTGGGTCTGCAGAGGTGATGGGGTGACAAGCTGAATGTTCTCAGCTGAAAATTTTCTCCCTGGCAGAAAACTTAATCTGTAACTGTAGGTCCATCCTGTGAGAAAGGGGCCATGGGTGTGTTCTGATCCTATCTCCTCCTGTCCCAACACCAGGCAAGTGTTACACAACCAAGGGCACAACAACCTCTTTGGTAGTGCATTAGGAACCCAGTGCAGTCTAAACGCTGGTGGCCTTCAAACACAGAATTTTAACAGTTCATCTTCCCTTGGGATGATGGCAGGGATGCCTTCCTGTCACCCAGGATTTTCACCCTCTCAAAAGTCTCTTGCTGTCCTTGTCTTACTGAAGAATCTTTGTGGTTTCTTGGTGGTTTCCCTGAGCACAGCGATGGGCGAGAGCGAGTGGAAGGAGCTGAGGGACAGCAGGTGCCAATGTCCAGCACAGGCATGGCTGTTGGAATGACTGACATTCAGTAAAAAAAAATTCATCACAGAAGAATTTGTCCTAAAAATACCCGTTAATTTAAGCTTTTCTTTAAGAATAATGTTAATGCTATGGCAGCCAGTTTGGCTGCTGCTGAGAGTCAGCATCACTGAACCACAGCCCAGCGAGCCACAGCTTGCCAAGACCAAGGGTGTTCCTGAACCCTCATGCTATCCTTTTGGTCCTCTTTGGAATAAGAAGGGTCATTTGAAAGACAATGCTGTGTATGTCCGTGGGAAATTACATAACATTCTGATCTAGAAATAAAAATTAGTCTTCCCTGGATGATAACTGCATTTGAATATGCTGCTGTTGAAGCATTGTCTGCATCTTTGTGTTCTTTATTTCTGTTGGTGAGCAGCGATGCAGCCTTCACCCCTGAATTAGGATGTTTCTCTGCACGTTCCAGTTGGAGTCATATTAACGAGAATTAACTTTGGTAGCCCCACACTGGAGCAGGAATGGCTCTCTTAGCTCGGCGCCGCTTGGGGTCCTCAGGTCAACCTCTTTAATTAAGTCTTGTAATGTTAAGAGTGAATTCAATACCCATCCTACCCTATCAGAGCTAACACTCTTTCCTGCACTGCTTTTATCAGCATGCCCAATTTTCCACCTGGAATTTGTTTTAACGAAGCCCAAATCCTATTTTGCCGAGCGCTGGAGGCTGTGTGGAACATTCCGCCTGTGATTCCGTTAGCCGCACTCTGGAACTCGGCACAAACAAGCTGTAAGCTGTGTTTTGATGTCAGGTTAAGCTATTATGGTACAAATTGTGTTTAATATATTTTTAAATACTTTCTTTAATATTTTATAGGGTTTTTTCCCTATTGAATTAGCAGTAAAACAGCAGTGCTTCATATTTCAGATCTTTTTCCACCTTTTGGAGGCCTGTGTTCCACATGATCTGGTTACCAGCTGGACAGCCAGAGGCTGAGCACAAAGCAGCACAGCAGACTCAATTTCTGCCCTAGTGTTTTTCCAAAAATAACCCACTTTCTTATGTACTCCCTTCCTAGTTTAATTCCACCCAAAACCCAGAGATATTTCATTCTTCCTTCTGAGGGCCACCAAACCCATGGAAATTTGATGCATGTCTTTTTATCTGCAAGTAGGGTGCATCACTCACCCTATTTGCTCACTTAAATATCCATTCAAATTAGATACTCAGATCTATTTATCTCTAAGATGAGCTGTTCTGCTAATTTCTCTTTATATTTTATTTGTTTAATGGTAACCGTGTGCTTGAAGTGTAAGTGAGAACTGTGGCATGACACTGCCAGACTTAACAAAACATGAAAAGAAACAAAGTTGTTAAAATACAGGTTTGACAACAGCTGGATTGCCAGCAGTGACAAACCCAGGGAGTGTAGAGGGACATGTGAGAAGTTAATTTCTCTGTCTCAACAAAAAGAGGAAAAAGAAAAGCTTTGGGAGATGCCAGCAAATACTGTCTGGCCAAAGCAAGCACTGGTGCAGGTGCATCACCTCTGGTAAGATCCATGTCAGTCACTTGTGTGAGTGTGTCCTTGGAACTGGACATTGTCCCTCTTTTTGCCCCTTCAGTTAGACCTGATGAGAGCTCAGTAAACATGGAGAATTTGACATGAGTACTGCTACACATTTATATTAGTATCTACAGTGACGTGGGATCACAAAAATTTGGCAAATAGCTGTTTTGTCCCTAAAGTCAATGGGCTTGACCGTGTTTACACATGGGGAGGGAATCTTTGAGTATGAAGTTTCTCTTGTGATTTTTCGAAGCAAAGCCACACTTAATGCTGCAGCTGGAAGGAAGAGGGGTGGGTCTGCACGTGTTCCATGTCCGCAGTGAAATCCCATTTGTTCCCAAATGCAAACATTGGCGTCAAACCCTTGAACTCGTCTGGTTTTAGCACTTACTCCTCCTGTGATCATGCTTAATTTAATATAGTTTAAAATTAAAAAGTTAAATGAAAGCTGTTTTTCTGCAGGCTGTTTTCCAAATTTTCCCAGTCCTCCTGTTTTTACTGTGCTTGTTGCATTAACCAGCAGCCACACGTGTGTGTGTGTGTGGGTACATCTGTTCCGGGTGGGGATGGCTGTGTCTCAACATATGTAGGAATGAAGTGCAGCTCAATATTGGCTAAATGACAGAGCCAGGAGGTGGCCACCTGCCCTGACACGGCCCTTGGTGTGGGCAGAGTGAGCAGAGAGTTAGAAACAATTGCAATCTCACATGTCCTCGTTAGAGCAAAGGAACAAACTAAACTAATTTCAACTAATGTTTCCCCTAGGATGGGAATTCACTGACAGGATTGCCCTGTTGTTTGCACAGCAGAGAGTGTGAGATACAATTAATAAACTAGCAGAACTGTCCTGATATATTTGATCTGTATGACAAAGTTTATTTTTTGCTTTCTGGTGAGAAGCCAGGATTTGAATTCCTATAGATACCTGAGGCAGATACAAAGCCCGTGGGTGGGGTGTCACTGTGGGGGCTGGAGGTGGTGGAGCTCCAAAGGGAGAGTGCAGCACTGCCAGGCCTGTCTGTGCCTGCTGTCCCCATCACTGCTGCTCTGCCATCTCTCACTTTCTTCCCATGAAATCATAGACTCGTGGAGTATCTTGAGCTGGAAGGGACCCACAAGGATCATTGCAGAGGCTGCCAGTGGTGGGGTCCCCATTTCTGGAGGGATTTAACAGCCATGTGGATGTGGCACTTGGGGACATGGGTTAGTGGTGGCCCTGGCAGTGCTGGGGAAACAGCTGGGCTTAATGATTTTAAATCCTTTCTCAACCCAAAGGATTCTGTGATGTTCACAAGTGCTTGTGTGGAAGGGTCAAAAAGCCAAGTTGTGTCTCCTTTAGTACCAATGCTCCTGGAGGATGGGTAGGTTGATTTAAATTTTGTCCTAACAAGTGTCCTTACAGAAAGCACCACGTGGAAACAAACTTCACGGATCCCTCACTCCTTACCAAGAGCAAACTTGCTGCTTTTCATTAAGCTGTTTGATTGCTATCGAGCTCCTCGTGTCAGTGCCAGAGGCAGCCAGGGCTTTGTGCACTGCACTGGGTAATTGTGCCGTTTCTGTGGCCCGCTTTGGAACAATGGCTCATAAAAATCTTAAGCAGCTATCACTTTTCATGGCTAATGAACTGAGGATCTGGGAATTAGATCCAGAGCCAATTCTTGGATTAAACCTTCTGAGCCCAAAACAAGGCTGTCTTCAGGAATAAAAAGCAAGCCAGGGCTGGTGGAATAGGAGAGTACAGAGTGTGACCTTCAAGATGTGAGATAAGTGACCAACATGAAGGGTACAGCAAAAACTAATCAAGGAGGAGGGATGAATACCAAAGGGCTTGTCGGAGAGTCAGTAATGCAGGCGAGGCACAGGGGGGAATTGTTTGTTTTTAGATGTGATTTCTAAAAGGCTTTTTTAGCTTCAGAAATATTTGAAGTAAGTGTCCCACAACATTCACATGCTGATCAGGGACAGAATGAGTTTGGTGGCCTCAGCCTGCCCCGGAGAATGGGGAGTGGGAGAAGCCCCCAGCCCCGCACAAAGGAGCGAGAGCAATGGTAATCCCGGGGCGGGTGGGTGGTCTGCATTCACAGGGAGCTTTCACGGCACATTTCATCCCCCAGACCAATAATATTTAATAACTGCATCCCCAAACCCGCAATCTCCTCTACGCCCTAAAAGCCAAAGTAAATATCTGTACAAAGTATAGATTTCAGCACTTCCTGAGAAATGAGAACATGAAGAACAACTGGAAGAGTTGTAAATAGCGGCTTTAACAGGAAAATTCCAGAATGTGTTCAAAGTAAATTAGCTCCTGCCATGGCTCCTCACACCCCCCTTCCCGTCCTCCCCCCAGCCCACTTTTATTTGCTTTGAATTTCCCTTCCGCTCTCTTAGTTGACAGCATTTGCACTTATTTCTGTTAGGGAACACGGCCATTCTTTTTTATGGCAAGGTGAAAATAATTTTATTTTCATCACTTTTCCCCCACTCCTGTGATGGATTTACTTGAAAAAAAATAATGACGGTCTTCACAAACTGGCCTGACAGTTGTGATGCAGAGAGTGAGCTGGCTGAGCGGGGACAGTGAGGCATCTCTGTACCTATTATGGCAAAAATCGATAATGCTTTCTGTAAATTGCTCCTCCCAAAGGAGATGAACAAATGCAGGAGACAAGGGAAGCCATCATTCTGTATGAAAGCCCTGCACATTTGGACCAGTGCAATTATCAGGAAGGGCTTTTTTTCCCCTTTTCTCTCCCTTTTTTTGGGGGGGTGGAAAGTGAGAAAGAGTGGGATGCGAGAAAGGAAAGACTTATTTTTCCAGAAGTGTAAATTGAAGGCAGAGATTCTGTGGCTTGTCCAAACAGATTGCTTTGGCACAGAGCAAGGAAGGAATTAAGATAATCTTGGAAGTACTTGTACTCTTTGGATGTCTTTAGATTCCTGTTACGCATTCAGACTTGATTTTTTCTGGGAAAGCAGTTCCCTTCTGTTGTCATCTGGACCCACAATGTTAATACTCCCCCATGTTCTGTTACCCTGAGTGGGAACACCAAGGACATGTTTTTCTTATTGTGGGGGTCATATAAATTCAATATCAAGTGGTATGGAGGGTCATCAGGAACCATGTAGGAGGAGCCTGTGATGACTTTACTACTGCAGGGACTGGCTGGAGTAAAGTCATTATTTGTCCAGTAAACAAGGAATAATGAGGAATATGAGAGAACATTCGCTTTGTGAATCTCTTTTCTTGAAGAAGACATGAGCTGACATGATCCAAAACAGGTGTAATGTACAGTGGGTGAGGGTCTCCATCCTTGGGGCACCACCTTACTACTGGTTTCCCGTGAGGCCTTTGGCAAGCCCTACAGTTTCACCAAGTCTCAGTTCTCCCATCACACAAGTGAGTTCATGATGACACTTCCTGGGTTAAGGTCTTCAGTTCTTCCAACAGCAATAGCTGAATGCTGATTCTGTTACTGATAGAAGCTCCTCTGCCCAGCAAATAGACAGTCTGTTCTTGTGAGACCCTTTGTGCTCTGAAAGAGAAGCATGAAACACAGCTCTTCAGTGACATGATAATAAAATATATGAGTTTGTGCTGTTCTGTCACCTTTCTCTTAGCCTGACATTGCTGTTTCAGTGAGGAAACAGTGAAAATACCACAGATGAATGAGAAGTATATCAGAGTTGTTGTTTCTTATCAGAGATGGAAGACAAAGAAGAGAAACCGCAGGCAGGTGCTTGAATTTCAAGTGCCCTGAAGTTCAGAAAGACTTTTGGCAAAGACATATTTGGAAAGGGCATTCAGCAAGTTCAGAAAAAGCCATGGTAGGTAAAAGAGTTCAGCACCTATCACCTTGAATTAAATCAGAAGTGAAAGGATAGGCACTGGTGGGAGATGTTCAGCCCTTCAAAATGTGTCTGCGAGCTGTTGTCCCAGGAACACGGTGAAGTGCTCAGGGCTGTGTTGCCAGATGTGGGCATGTGTGTGTCACCAGCAGGACTGGGGAGAGCACAGGGAGGCTCTCGCTGTGTGGGGTGTGTTGAACCAGTGACATCATGTCGGAGGAGTTAAGCTGCTTTTCCACTGCTGAGAGATGGATGTTGAGTGAAGATGGATAAATAACAGATGGAAGGGTTGGGATGGAAAAGAGGTTTTCAAGATAAACTATTTATTTGCATGGATTTCCTAAATTTATTTTTTAAAATTAGTAAGTCTTGACTTTTTATTAATTTCAGTTTCATTGGCAAGTGTTTTGTTCATGATTTCTAGGTGTCCTTCTGGAGGCCTAATAGTTGCTTCAGAGCTGGAGGAGAATGTGGGAATGAAAGCTGACATTGTCATTCCAGCAAACGGTTTTGTTGGAGCTATTTCATGGTTTGTTAAAAACACAACAGCTGTTTACAGTTTGTGTCCATCTCCTGCACCCTGCAGACGTGGTGCTGGTGAGAGCCTTTCTGTCCTGTGATAAGCACAGAAGGACTGATGAGCTTCTCATGTCATGTTCTCAGAACCTGAGAAGCAGCTTGAGTTTCGTCTTCCTAATGCCTCTGGCACGGCCCCGTGCCTGCTGGTTGGGAGATGTGGCAGATCAGGTTTCTGCTTTGGCAGTGGGACGCCATGAGCAAAATGCCCGAGTGGGTTTGGCAGGGCAGTCTGTGAAGGAACACGTTCTGTTGTTCCCACTGTTGGGAGGTTGAGGAATTATGGTGGAGCAGGGAGTGAGGCCACTCCTCTTTAAGCCAGTGTTCTGTCTCCCTCTCATGGAAGGGAAAAGCATGGCTTTGCCATTTATCTGAGCCGAGGAACAGAACAAGCAAAAGTGATTTGCTAAAATCAATAATTCTCATGTCATCTTAATGCATCTAAAATATTTAAAGGAAATATGTTTAAAAGCTATTATTACGGTTTACATCTACTGCAAGTTTTAAATAATGAATTTGAGAAAGGCTTCTGAAAAATAAGGGTGGTTCTCATAACCAGGAGGCAAGTCTGGGAACGCAGCGGGCTGTGGGTCAGGAAAGGGCAACTGGAAAGGTGACATCCATCACCCCGCTGCCAGCGGCGGGGTGTTGGTGATCTGCCTCCGCCAGCAGTAGTTATTCTTCTGAAGGGAAAGCCTTCTAAACAAGGCTGTGAATTGGTTTTCATGCTCGCATTGACAGATTGGGAAAGCAGTTTGTTCTACCAAATTTAACAATGATATATCATTATCACAACTTTGGGGGAAATCTATAAAATCAATAAGTTTGTAGCCTGAACAGGATTTGTATCGCTTGCTTGCTGTGCTGGTGTCAAAGCGTGAGCATATGGATTGAGTCACAGCCTGAGATCAATGGAATTTGTGGACAGTAAGCTCAATAACAAGCCCTTCTGAAAAGAAATAGATGTAAAAAGCAAATTTACTAGAGTATAAAAAAAAAGCTAATATCTTTTCCGCGTTGGCTGCAAAGTGCTGCTAGGCTGCCGTTGGCTGCTGGTACTTTGAAAGCTGTCTGGGGTATGTGCTCGCAATGCTGAGTGCTGCTCCCGGCTTCCATGCGTCGCATGTACAGTTGGATGCTTCTGTTTGTAGGGCTTGTATTAGGAAACTCGCCAAGAATAGGAGGAGGGGGGAAAAATAGCCCTTTATATTGTAAACTGAATAAAGAATAAAAACAGTCAGTGTGTCTGCTGGGGAAAGACCATGGTGGCTTTATTTACTTTGTACTGGCAGGGCTTGCTAATGGAGAAAAATAAAAAGGCATAATTAAATAGTTTAATGAATTCGCAGCTCTTTTGTTTGAGTGGGGCTGGGAATGCATGTTCCAGAGGGCCTCACAAAGAGCTCGGCTGGTAGTGAGTTAAAAGTAGGAAATCAGTCCTTTGAAGGCATTTTTATACTTCATTATCCCAGCATGTAAAATGACTTGTACTAAACGATTGAGGATTTTTTTTTTCACTCTCTCTCTTTCTCTCTTCTTTTTCTAAACAAAGGAGAGCATCAGGGCGGCAGGAGCATAATTCCCCTCAGTGTCCTAGAGCCAATAGATCAGCTTGTCAGCAAATTGGTGGGCCTGTACTTATGTTTCAGTAAAATATAGGGCTCTGGGAAACTGTAGTGAACAACGAAACCACAAGCCAACCACCACAGAAACACACACATTCTAAGAGATCCTGGGGGAACGGGGATGATAACACCTCCCTTTTCACTTCAATACTTTGCAGTAGGCAGATACTCACTTTTAAAGATTTTTTCATGTGTGTGTGCAGTAAAAAGGATAATGTTACATTTCCCCCCTCCCAGGTTTTTTATTTCTTTCTTGTTGTGGAAGAGTAAAGTGGGATCAGCAAAGGTGGACTTCCTTCCTCAAAGCATGCCAAGAGGGTTTTAATGAAATTAGTAGCATTCCTGGGTACTGCCCAGGCAGTGTGTGCTCTCTGGGTGGCCATGGAGGTGGAAGGGTGGCTGTGCTGTGGAGCCAGGTGCAGGGACTGCTCTGGCCCTGCATCTGTGTCCCTGCTGTTCCCCATCAGCCTTTGGCGCTGGCTTTTCAGGGGCTGGTCTTCAGTTTCCACATCTGCAGCATCCCTGGGCCATGCTGGGCTGTGGAAGTGTGGATGCTCCATCTCTGCTGCCCTGCTGCTGGAGTCAGCGTGGGGAGGCTGCTCCTTGTTGTGCTGGTGTTACTGGTGCGGTCAGGCTGCACTGCAGGGGAACCCTGAGTCCTCCTGGGGCTCAGCCTGATGAAATCATTTCACTAAAACAGAGTACATTGCAGTGCTAAGTAAAAATATGGGCAATTCCTCTTAACCAAGGTGGCAGTGGGAAACCAGAGTGTACTGAATTTAGGACTGGTTCCAAGCACTCTGCCCTACGGCCCAGGGGCCTCGAGCAGACTCTGCTTGACTTGCTTGCTGCTGGGTCACAGACTGCTCTTCCATCTCTTGGCAAGCTCATGGCTTAGCAGTGGCCTTGGCAGTGGTGCATTAATGGTTGGACTTGAGCAGCTTAGAAGCCCTTTCCAACCTAAACAACACCAGAATACTGGGAGTAGTCATTGTGGCTCTTTGGGGTACGGACAGGACAAGGGGGTCATTCCATGCAGTGGAAGGGAAGACCTGTGAGAAGAAACACCTTCAGCAGCAAGTGAAGGTTTTGTCCCTGCTATCCTTGGGCACAGCCACTGGCTCTGATGTCACCTGGAGCTGGTCACACCGTGTGTGTGAGAGCCAGCTGCAAGCAGCAGGGAGCTTCCCTCCAGGACCTCACCTGGCCCATGGACGGGCATTTACAAAGCATTCCCTGGATTTTACAGCTCGAGTTTGCTTATAAACAACACTAACTGTTTGTTTCTTGTTAAAATTTACCTCATAAACAAATTTTACTGCCTTAGTTCCAGGCAATAATTGTTTAATCCTGACTTTCTTTTACCCATAACGCGGTGACTGTAAAGCTGTGGTTGGCACTTTATGGAATTTCTTGGTGCTGTCTCCAGCCACGTGCTGCTCCCAGAGAAGTTTTGTTCCTGGGAGGGTAACTATGACCCTCCCCACCGAGGAGGCTCTTAGTGGGAATGGCATAAAACCAAGTGCAGTGCTTTGCTCGGCCAGAAAGAATCAAAACAGAGAAAATCCCAAAAGAAGCCCAAAAGTCCAAAATAAAAGCAGGCTCCTGTTTCTGAAGTTGAACTTTGTGATGTAGCACTGAGGCTGTTCTGCTATTTACAACCTGTGGCACTCTCTCGTCCTTCTTGCTGAGTAGCAGGGAAACGCCGTGGAAGTGACTGCTTATATTGATTAGCGAGACAAGAGAGAGCTAGAGACCCTCAGCACTGCCACTTACAGTGGGCAGGAAACCCAAATTGAGCAGTAATAAAGTGTTTGAGGTTGGCTGAGGCGGCTCCTGGGGAAACGGCCCTCTCGGAGTGGGGATGCTGGGGGTGGAGAGCTGTCAATTACCCGTGTTTGATGGGACTAAGTAAACGTGCTCTAAAGGCAGCCTATTAAATGGGAGAGAATGTGCTGGGGCTGGGCTCCATGTGCAAAAGTACTGCTGCAAACTTGGAGGAATGCATGTTCTTGGACTGTGAATAAGTGCTGCCATCAGCAATGACTGCAAGCCTGGGCTCGATTTTTCTCTTTGTTGTGGCCTCCAGTTACAGACCAGGAAAAAGTGACAATATTGTTAGTCCCCCATATACCAGTAGAGCAAAAAACTTCAACACTTGCTGGAATGTAGAGCGGATGTGTCAAAGGAAGGCAGAAGGCCAAGCCAAAACTGCTTGGGCCATCACAGGCAAAAGGGCAGCAAGTTTTGAGTTTAGTGGGCATTAAAACTAAGACTGATCAGTGACAGTGAAAGTGTTGGACACCTTACATGGCAATTACTGGGAATTATTCAGACCCAAAATCTTAATAATTACATAAATGGGACCTTTTTGTCAAATGCAAACTATCCTAGTGCTGAGGATGGATGCCAGCTGTAAGGAACCACCTTGCAGATTGGTATAAGAATACTTATGGGCAGAGCACATAGTGATAAAACCAGAGAGGCCAAATCATCAAATAGGACGCAAGATGTGTCAAAATGGCAAGAATAAGGCTGCTAAGAGCATGAGGAATGGGAAAATAAAGAGAAGTGTAGGATCACCATTCAGTGGAGAGAAAAGAGAGCTTTGAGACTGCCAAAAGTTTCTGTATCATCTCTCTTGAAGCTGCCCATGGCACAGCAGTTGCCACAATTAATGCCCTTGCCAAAGGGGTGAGATCTGAGTCCTGAAGAGAGAAGAAACAGCTTAAAGTGTCTAGGAGAGCTGTTGTCAGAACTGTTGGTTTCAAAACTCATTAAAAGAATATGTAGAGCCAAAATAAACTCAGAACTAGAAGTGGTTTGTTTTGAAGACTTGTGCAGGGAAGGTGGAATCCTGGAAGACAGTTCAGTGTCCTGACTTTAGACAGGAGTTACAGACCAGTCAGGTAATCTCCAGTTCCTGCTGAAACTCTGGGAAAAGCAACCAAACTATTTGTGAGCGCTTGGAAGATGACAAGGGAATGAATAACAAACACAGACTTGACAGAAAAAACATTGTCTAAGGCACACAACAACTTCTATAGCAGAGTAACAGGGGTGGGCAGGGAAGGAGCACTCGCTGTCATAGATCTCCAGTGCAGGGAGGTTTTTGGCTCTCCTCACACCAGCTTTATTCATTAGCAAGCTCAGGAAATTTGGTTGAGATGAGTGGTGTAGACCAGGTTGAAGAATCATTTTTAGAGCAGACTTATCACTGTCAGAATGCAAGGAGGTATACACTGAGTTTTGGCAGGGGTCTGCCCTGACCCTGGGTCACTGCAGTGTTTGCTTTAATGAGCTGAATCACAGAGTAGGAAATATATGTACTGAGCTTTCAGACAACAGAAAGCTGAGCTAGTGAGTGCATTCAGTGATAGCTGCACGACTGAAAGTAATCTGACAGGTGGGAGTGATGGTTTGGCAAAACCAGAATTAAATTCTGCAGGGTCAACCACAGGATCTTCTTAGGGAAAGTTGGTCATGTGCACAAGGAGTGTGATGTGTTAATAGTAGTGGTTTCTTGGCCAATTGCCCTGGTGGTGGCTTCATACCCTTTGTTATCCTTCTGCTTTGAGAACTGAAATTGTCTACCTGTGTCCCTCCAGCCTGGTTTTGTTTGTTTATTTAGGAGTAGAGTCCAACACCTTCCATGAATCCCCCTAGGATCCTTGAATCCGTGTGTTGCATGAAGCCATTCAGTTACAGGCAGTGACACTTCCTTGCTTATTATTAATTTGTTACAGGCAAAACTCCATCTCTGTTTTGATGATATTTGTAGCACTGTGGATGCTCTCTCTTTTCCCCTTCACTGCCCCCCAAAAGCTCACTTCAGCAGTATGGAGTGAACCATGCTTGGAGTGTTGTTAAGTAATATTCCTTATTACAAAAAGCACAGGGCTCCCTTTAATGAGAGCTTCAGTGCTCCCAGCTCGTGTCACTGTCTGGGGAGCCCCTTTCCTTTGTCCGTAATGAGCACCTCCTCATTTGCACTGTCCCTGGATTTATGGAGGGACGGGAGAAAAAACCCTTCAATTTATTATGTCTTAAATGAACTGCTCCCAAAGCAAAACCAAAGAGAGCAGTAAACTGGTGCCTCTGCATTATATAGTTTGATTTTTATGGAGCTGTATCGTGATGTTCTGCCTCACCTTAGCAGGGTGAGCACAGGCTATAATTACCTCTTGTGAACCCCATTTTCTGATAACCTCCCTGGCCTCTCCCTCTTCAGGATGTTGAATCTGTCAGTTAGGGGATTTTATTTGTTCTCACTGATGGAGCTGGATATGGTTAGAAGCAATAAAGCTCATTTGATATCTCATTTACCTGAAAAAATGGGGCTTGCTCCCTGAATTTGAAACAGGGAAAGCATTCCAGTTTTGTGAATTTTACTCTACTATACTTGAATTATTTCTGTTAATTCTCTCTCCTTGTGTTCGTTCTCACCTGCTCCTGCTCCAGCTGCACTCAGTTCCCCTCTTTGGTAGATATTCCTGCATACCCTAAGAGTTAACTTGAAAGAAAACACATTTTTATTGATGAATCCCAGTTTTAGAAAAAAGGGCTTTAAGGTCAAAGCCTTCCTATGTAGAGGGAACAGCCAGGCAGTAACAGCCGTGTTCCTGGGCTGAGATTAAACCCACGTCTCTTGTGCAAGATGAGCTGACATAATGGTGTTACTCCTTGCTTTTCTGACTTAGGGAAAATGTACTAATTCCCAGTACTAAAATGTACGAGGAAAACGAATTCCTTAAGGTTTTATTATAATTTAACTTCTTCACAGGAGTGTTTTGGATAAATGTAACTGTGCCTTTGATGTGTTCAATATGAAATAAAATTTGAGCTGTAAGAAGGTGGTTTCATGATGGTGGGTTTTGTTTGTTTGATTTGGTTTTCTTTTGACTTTGGCTCACCTTAGATTTCCTTGTGCTCCAAAATGTGGAGCCACCTAAGCCGTATTTTTCAGCTGGATATCAGCAGTCCAGAGCTGTCTGTCTAACCTATGGCAAAAAGCAGAGATCAATAATAAATGGTCTGGTGCCTTCCTGCTTTTGCTGCATGTGAGTGTTTTCTCTGTAGTTCAAGGGTTATAGAAATTACAGTTGACAAATCTCAGCTACAAATAATATTCCTAACATTTTGCATAAAGTCTTAAAACCTTTTTATTTATTTCCTTTCTTGCAAGAGTCAAATAAGAGGCTTTTACATACCAAGGGAAGGGTTTTTTTAGACTTAAACTTCAGAATATTTTCAATATCTGCAACATTATCTTTTGAATAATAATTACCTCTTATATTAAATTATAAGACAGCAGGATTCAGGATTAGATCTCTGCATATTATTCTAGTGAAGGAAATTATGACAGGGGTCATTTTTTAGAATTATGTAGGAGGGTAAAAGGTCCCAGGCAGCATTAGAAGGGAAGGCGTTTATAATTAAATTGTAATTTAGGCCCATGATTTATAGTTTTCCCAATGAAAAATTTGGTGCTGTAGAGAGATCCTAGGAGGAACTTTAGTGAGATACAACTTAATGAAATAATAAAAAGAAAAATGATTCTGGAATAGACTGTATTGCAGTGGTCCCTGGCAGGATGCTGCAGTGGGGCTGAGCTGTCCCTGTTTCCCTGTGGCTCCCTGTGCCAGGGCCGTTCTCCAGGCACTGGAGTTTGTTTAGGCTGAGACAAGGCCTGGAGGGTTTCAGACCAAGGCCATTTTCACAACAGATACCTTTTAAACTCATTTAGCTCATTAAAACTCAGGGAAGTGTTCTAAACCATGCAAGTGGTTAGTTCAGGACAAACTGCTGTTTGTTTTTGTTGTTGTTAGTCACGAGCTGCAAGAAAACCCCGAGCCTTGTTCTTCATCATTTGTGAAGCCATTAGAGTGTGGATGCTGAAAATCTGCTCTGAAATAGCACCCACTTACCTAGAAATAGCTCATTTCTACCTAATGTGCAGAGGAGTTTGGAGTTTCAGTATTATTCTGCAGAACAGATCGCTCCTGGATTTTAAAAAAGAGTATTTTTATAGTTATTTTTATTAATTAATGGGCTAAACTCCTCCCGACCATGATGAAGAACTATTCTACTGGCAGGAAACCATTAATACAGAAAGGTTAAATGGTTTGCCAAAGGTAATTGAGGCAGTCAGTGACTGATCTGACACCAGGAGCCATCTCTGACCCGATCTCCTCTGGCGGTAAAACTCTGCTGCACTGGTTTGCACGGTGGCCAACAGCTCTGGCTTGGGCTAAACCACATTTAGGTTAGGAAGGACTCATTTGCATTAAAAATTACTTTAAGGAAGGGATGTAGGCTCAGACATTGTTTTTAAATACTATTTTCTTGTGTAAACTCAGCAGTTGTTCCTACAAATGGTAGGAACAGTCTGGCTCAGGCTATAAAATATCCTTTCTTTCTTTCTTTCTTTCGTTCTTTTTTTTTTTTTTTTTTTTTTTTTTGCAATTACTTGATTTTTGTGTATGGTTGTAGAAAGTCAACAGGTAAACTTAGAGCATGAGTTTCAAGATCAGCTCCTGGAGTTTACGATGTTCAGATTAAGGCACTGTATTAATCTTCTGGTACTTAAATTTTTTGCAGTAACTTTGAATGCAAGTAAGTATCTGATTGAAATACATGTACTAATAAGCACCCTCTGGTATAAATGAAATTGTTGAAATTGTGTCTGGACAAAGTGTGACATTTTCCGTGTCACAGAAAGATGGGGGAAAGAGGGTGTGACTTAAAAGTACCAGATATGGAACTTCAAAAGAAGGAAAGATTCTGAACCAGCAAAATTCTTTTGCCTTCCCTCTGAGAGAGTTGCTGAGAACTCAGGAGCTCCCTGCAGGTCCAGCAGGGCTGGGAGGGGAAGGGTGGGCTCCCGAGGGGCTGAGACAGGGAGCACCTGCCTTTGTCCTGGTTGATACTATTTGTATCTTCAACATTCACTTGAAAATTCGCCAGATATCTGTTTATTTAACTTGTGCACAGAATCCTCCCAAGTATCCAAATTTAACGAAAAAACAATCAGCTTTTTAAAGGCTGTGTGTTCCTATAATGAATATTTAGGAATGTTAGCAAATAATGTTATGTATTAGAAAAAAAATCTTAATAACACAGATTGTTCTTTGGTTTCTGGGTAAATAACAGCTACTTTAGAATTTATCTAAATGAAGAAGTTATGCCACAGGCTCTAGGATTTTCAGAGGGGTATTTCATTTTTTAATGTGTCAAATTAAAAATAAAACTCAGGGTAGCCTTTTCTGTTTTCCAAGCTAACCTGAAATAGAAAAGGTTAAGACATACTTGAAAAAAGGGATATTTCACCCTAAAGAAGAAAACGTTTCTTCTGCTATTTGCAGAAAATTATTCTTTTTCTTGTAGTTTTGTGAGCATTGCTTGCGGTAAGTGTTGATTATGGAAACATTTGTTTGCGATCTCGGTTTTTAACCCCTGGCTGCCCTCAGTGGCGGTGCCGTGTTTGGCTCCTTTGTGTGGGGCGCGGGATGCGGGAGCGGCGCCTTTGTTCAAAGCGAGAAGGTCGCGATGAGAACGAGAGGAGTGCGGGGCAGCGCCCCACGGCCCCGAGCGCGGCACCGGTGCGGGACAGCGCGGGACAGGGGTCACTGCCCGCAGAGGGGTCACTGCCGGGACAGGGACACTGCCGGGACAGGGACACTGCCGGGACAGGGACACTGCCGGGACAGGGACACTGCCCGGGACAGGGACACTGCCCGGGACAGGGACACTGCCGGGACAGGGACAGCGCGGGACAGGGACACTGCCCGGGACAGGGACACTGCCCGCAGAGGGACAGCGCGGGACAGGGGTCACTGCTGGGACAGGGACACTGCCCGGGACAGGGACACTGCCCGGGACAGGGACAGCGCGGGACAGGGACACTGCCGGGACAGGGACACTGCCGGGACAGGGACACTGCCCGGGACAGGGACACTGCCCGCAGAGGGGTCACTGCCGGGACAGGGGTCACTGCCCAGACAGGGACACTGCCCGGGACAGGGACACTGCCCGGGACAGGGACACTGCCCGGGACGGGGACACTGCCGGGACAGGGGTCACTGCCCGGGACAGGGACACTGCCCGGGACAGGGACACTGCCCGGGACAGGGACACTGCCGGGACAGGGACACTGCCCGGGACAGGGACACTGCCGGGACAGGGGTCACTGCCCGGGACAGGGACACTGCCGGGACAGGGTCACTGCCCGGGACAGGGACACTGCCGGGACAGGGACACTGCCGGGACAGGGGTCACTGCCCGCAGAGGGGTCACTGCCTGGACAGGGACAGTGCGGTGTGCGGGGTCACGGCCCGGGACAGGGACACTGCCCGGTCCCGGGGACTCCGCGGTGTGCGGGGTTACTGCCCGGCACAGGGGACACTGCCCGGTCCCGGGGACTCCGCGGTGTGCGGGGTTACTGCCCGGCACAGGGGACACTGCCCGGTCCCGGGGACTCCGCGGTGTGCGGGGTCACTGCCCGGTCCCGAGGACTCCGCGGTGTTCGGGGTCACTGCCCGCCCAGGGACACTGCCCGGTCCCGAGGACTCCGCGGTGTGCGGGGTCACTGCCCGCCCAGGGACACTGCCCGGTCCCGGGGACTCCGCGGTGTGCGGGGTCGTTCCCCGGCTCAGCGCTGAGCGCGGCCCGGCCCGGGCCCCTCCGCCGGGAGCTGCCGCTCTCCCTTCAGCGTTTGTAGCTCCGCAGCCTCGTGTCCCTGCTCGCGGGGCCTGCAGGGGTGGCTCCCGCTGCCAGAGGAGAGGGATGGATGGATGGATGGATGGATGGATGGATGGATGGATGGATGGATGGATTGCAGAGAGGGAGGGGATCCTTCCCTGGCACGGTGGGCAAGCCCTGGCACAGGTGCCCGGAGTAGCTGTGGCTGCCCCTGGATCCCTGGCAGTGCCCAAGGCCAGGCTGGACCCTGGGGCTGGAGCAGCCTGGGACAGGGGAAGGTGTCCTTGCCATGGCAGGGGTGGGATGGAATGGGCTTTGAGGCCCTTCCACCCAAAGCATTGCCTGTGACTGAACTTTGACTCCCTTGACTGTCGCCACCAGCCGAGGCCATTCTGGTGCCGCTGTCGGGGCCCGGCGCTCTCAGAGCCCCGCGAGGGTTCCGTGGGCACGGGGGGACCCCAGCGCGGTGCCGCCACCCCGCATTGAGTTCCCGGCCAGGGCGACAGGCACGGCCTGCGGGGGCTGCGGGAGGAGGGAGCAGCGAGGGAGCAGCGAGGGCCGCGGGCAGCCGGGCCGGGGCTGCGCCCGGGAGCTCCGCAAGGACCGCCCCGCTCCTGCCCGGGCCCGCTGTGCCGCCCGGGGCTGGAAAACACCCGGGAAAACCAGTCAGCAACCAGTTAAATGCTGGGAAACGCTCTGCTTCAGAGGAAAACCGTCAAGTCTAAGGTGGCTTAGACTGGATACCCAAAATTAATAGACATATTTGACCTTAATCTGTCTTCCTGGACAAGTTTAATTATAGCAATTTCTTAACTTCAGCTCAAAATCTTGTTTCAGAAGTGTTAGTGTTCTTTCAATGTGTGGGGTTTTGTGTTTAATATCACCGTGTTTTCTAAGGAGAGGCAAAAATTGACTGGACTGGAATCACCCAGGACTGTAGAGATGCCTGTGATTAATTTCTCTTTCTAAATAAATTAATGTTTCTGAGATGAGATTGAATTGGGGGCGAGGAGAAAGAAATTAGAAATACTGTTTTAGAGCAAAATTTAAAAGGGAATTTATTTTGGAATGATTTTATTCCCTTTGCGCTCGCAGCCTGTCCTGGCAGGAATCTTTCAATGTAAACCATTTGGCATGAGCTGATGATTAAAACCTGATGATGTACATGTTGATTTACACCAACTGGAGTCATAGCATTTGTTTTAGCCTTTATTTTTTTGTCTTAAATAACTTAAACAAAGATGTAAAGGTTGTAATATCTCTGTGTAATTTGAAATATAAATATTTGAAAATGCAGAATGTGCTACCACGCAGGGAGTTGGATGTGGGTAGCAGCAGTACGTGCTATAACGCACCCTCAGCAGTGCCAGCTGCGGAGGTGCTGCAGCTCTGGAGCTGCTTTTCCTCAGTGCCTCAGTCCTGCCTGCAGCCTGGTGGGGAGCTTTACTCTGCCCCCAGAGCTCCAGGCACTGTCACCCACAAAGCTGCAAAACCAACGGCTGGCCACAACAGGGGCTTTGGGGCAACTCTGCTTTTCCTTAGTTGGTGTATAAAAATGCATTTCTGATTTTCTAGAAGTTTTAAAGGAGGTGTTTTATCTCTTACAGAATAGATATGATTTTACCATGTTTTACTCTCTGTTTACAAGAAAAAGCTGAAAATGCAAAATTTTAGACATGAGAGGCAATTTTGCATCTCTATTTTCATAAATTTGACACCTTTTATATGAAATAATTTCAAGTTTTCTATTAAAATGGAAAGAAACAATCAGTGCCTTAGATTGAAGCCTCTAAGAAAGCAGTTTTGAGCCATGCTGATGGTGTAGAAAAACTCCTGGGTTATATAAATAAAAGAAATTAAATTGTTTTCCCCTTTCTTTGCACGGGGCTGGTTTGTGAGTGGGATTCTAACAGAGCAGATGGACTCGTTGCTTGAGTGCACTTACTGTAGTTCCACATCTTCCCCAACTCCAGGAACTTGAACTTGTCATTATCAGCCCCAGAAGGTCAATGCATTACCCAGGGTAGCAGCTCTTTCATGTGGCCTTTCTGAGGAGGGAAAAACCAGCTTTTAATCTTGGCTTTTATAAAACACTCTGTGTACTGGATACATCCTAACTTGTCATTTCCTCGTGTGTTTTAGTGCTGGGGAGATCTGGAGATGCTTTGTGATGCCACACAGATACACACGTCCGCAAGAGGCCTAATCTGAAGTGAATCTTCTATAAATAATAAACAACAAATAGGCTCCTTTTAGTTATATTAGCCCCAAAATAGGTCATGTACATTTGTTTTAAATGCAAACTTAACAATAAAGTAAATTCCCTAGGTGGAGAATTTGATGTGTTTGTGCAAATTTTCTGGACATAGTACAAAAAAAAGCCAGCACCTATATTTTACCATTTAAAATATTTATACATTGTCTCTTAAAGTCCTGTGTTTGAAATACTGTTTATAATAAACTGCCTAGGAGAGAACTAATAGTCACAGGTAAACACTTGCCATTTGTTAACTTAAACACAAAGTAATCTTCAACTTTTTAAAGAGAAGCTTGGTGTTTCTCATTGCTTCCAGAAAAGTTGTTGCCTTTTGTCAGCTTCCTGCCTCCAAATATTCTGATTTTTCACCTGATGGTCCACATAGCCTTGGAGTTCCATGGGTTTCCTGAGGAAGGTGATGAAGGAGAGTGAGCCTTGTGTCACCAGGCTTTCTCCCTCTGGGCCTCCACTGGAAATATTAGTATGATTTTTAAATAAGAAAAGGCTGCCCAGGCCATTCTGCTAGTGCTCTCTCATAACATATAAAATGTTAAATTCTGTGGTAGCTGATAAAAGAAGGAATATCTGAGCAATGGGTGATTTATTGTGGTTGGAATTACAATGGCTATGACACCTATTGTAACTTTCATACTATTTCTGCCTACTACAGCTGTGTTAGGTTTTAATTGGCATCTCTAAGTGCTTCTGTAATACAAATAATATATATAGGATGTCTCACAGTAGAGCTAGACAAAGGTAAAATGCTCCAAACTGCAGTGCCACATTTTCAGCTGGTGTTGTTCTGTGGAGCGAGGCTGGATCTCAAGTTGTGGTGTCAGCCATTGTAACACACATAATTTCTCTGTCCCTATTCATTTTCATCCCCGAGATGCATTGTAAAAGTGCAAATCCATCACTAGATAATTTTCAGTTCCATTATTTACCAAAATGAATAGTTAAGGAAGTCATTGTTATTAGTGGGATGCTATTGTTGTTTCGCAGAGATAGGGCCTGCCAAGGGCTTGAGTGATGTGCACTTGAGTGTTCTTTCAAGATCCTTGTACCTGTTTCATTTGGGAGGAGTTTCACTCATGTAAAATCAAACAGAAACAATTTTAGTAGCCTCTGAAAAGAGAAGAAGGGAAAATGGATATTAATGAACTATTTAATATTCTGCTATGGCAGAGATGCAGTGATTTTGCTGTTGACACTTTTGCATGGAATTAAAGAGATCTGGTGGTTGTTTTACTCGTCTGTCTTTGTTCCTGAAAGACTTTTCAGTGTCATCAGATTTGGTTTTGTAACCTGAGAGAGATTTTACAGACATGCCGACAAGAAAAAAAAGCGCTTCTTTTTCATGAAATTCATTGGTATTCAAAACATGGTCCTTTGATGAATTAGAAATTTTGGCTAAAGCTTTAATGAGATTTTTATTTTCTGAACTTATGTTGGAAAACGTGTGAGCTGCACAATTCACAATTCTGAATAAGGGTGGGCTTGGTGTTTCTGTTCAAGAATATTTCTGGCTTGTTGTTTATTGCTCAATACCGTATTGATTGCTGAGTTGAGAAGTTCATGATGAAGTGGAACAGTTTAGAGCTATGGATCTTTACTCTGTGGTGTGTGGCGGGTGGGGAGCCTTTGGCTGTGGGTGCAGCAGGGCCTGGGGAGCTGTGCAGGGATTGTGCAGCAGGGGCTGCTCCTGTTCTGCTCCCTCTGCAGGGCTGGGGGTGCCCTGGGCTCTGTGCCCTGGCCTGGCTCTGCCCTGCAGGTCCTGAGCCGGGCACACAGGCTGGCACCTTCACAGCTGCCTGCACAAACGGAGCCAGAGAACCCTTTGTGGTTATTTGTGGTTAATAGAATCTCTCCTTGTGTGGGTGGTTAGTGGGGACAAGTAATTTGGGAAGCTTTCCAGAAACTGTCATTGAGTGGTCTTAGATTTTATAACGTTCCTTGTGTTCCCGTGCTGTACGCACAAAAATTCTCCTGACTCAAGAACATTTGAGCGCTCTGACTTACCACAGTTTGAGACTCACATGTGTTCCAGCATGTTAAAAGTATTAGGAATATTCAGGTAATCATTGTACCTTGTCTTTTAATTTACTTCAAATCAAAGGTTTTTTCCTAGTGCTTACAAAAATGTTTTGGTGTTGACTGAAAAGAAGAATGCTATGGAAGATTTTTGTTAGTCATGTGGCCAAGACAAAATTCTGTTTGTTCACATCCATCCCCAGCTAAATGTGTGTTTTCCATTTCTTTGTGCCAGCTACTTTCTGGATTTATCCTGAACGAGAAGAGGAATTACTGAACTAACGCCCAGGCAGGGAGTGTCCTGTGTTAGATGCTACAGTCCAGAGGTCCTTCAGAAATGGTGAGTAAACCTCTCTCTTTGGATTGCCACGCTGAGTTTTAAGTGAAAGCTGTCTGATTTTCAGCTCTCAGTCTGGAAATTTGTGAATTGTGGCCACAGTGTGTGTTGAAGTATTTGCACGTGGATTATGGCATTCTGTATTTTCAGAACTTATCTCTATATTCGAGCATTGAAGGCCTATTCCAGAAATAATAAATGTAGCAATAGTTGTGATCTTTATTATTTTATCTGGGCAGCTGCAGCAGTCAATGATCTGTCTGTGTGAATGGCTCCAGAACACAGAGATCTGAACAAGTGGTTTTGGGAAGAGAAGGTTTTGTCCACACTCTTACAGCGTTCTGGGAGAGGGATTTCTGAAAATGTGAGATAAATGCAAATCTGTGTTTAAAAACACTGAAATGCCTGTGTGCTAATGCTAGTTGCTTGCTGGGGGATGTTTGGGGTAAGTTTGCTGATGGTGTAGTTAGTGTCATTTTATTGTGAAGTATTCAAATAGAAGATGCAGTATTATTTGAGAGAACGAGGTCTTTCTCTTCATTATCTGGTGCTAAATGCTGCTTTGCTTCTCTGTTGTCAGTGTTATGGCAGTCTGCTTGTGTGTTCACTTTTGGCCAAAATAGCCTGATTTGGAGGGGGCTGGGAGAGAAGAAGGTGCTTGTAGACAGGTTTGTGGAATCACTGCAGTAAGTTTTAAATGATGTATGAAATGAAAAATTCCTGTCTGATGCACAGGGCGAGCAGAGCCATTGATGTCTGTGAAATTGCTGCTGCAGAGGCTATTTCAGAGACTCACAGGGTGCTTTGGGTTGGGAGGAACCTCAAAAATCATCTCGTTCCATCCCCTGCCATGGGAACACCTTCCCCTAGACCAGGTTGTTCAAGTTTTTCTAATAGTATTTCAGAAATGCCAACTTCTAATTTTTTTATAAAACTCTTCTGCTTTTGAAAGGCAGAAGTCTTTCACAGCAACAAAATTCATTAGAAAAAACTTTCAAGATGGTGCATCAATAAATATCCTGAGGCAGTTTTCTAGGTTTGTGTGGGTTTCTGAGCCTGAGCAGCACTACTTTACAGAATGCCACGTGGCTGTGAGGGTGCTATGAGGATGCTTTGAACTGTCCTAAAGTGAGAAGTTTAAAAGTTGAAGGATGGAATTCATGATTAGGAGCCCAGTGGTTTGTTTAAGAGGTAGAGTGGGTTTAGGAGCTGGAGTGGAGGAAGAGCTGAAAAGCCAGGAGTGCAGGGTTTGGGGGAAGGATGGATTTGTGTGCCTGATACACAGCAGGAGCTGCAGGGCAGCAATGAGACAGAACATGCTCTGTTTCCAGCTCAGTCATCCAAACTGTCCTCCTGCATCTCATGATGTGGCTCCTGTAGGGAGAAGTAAAGTGGTTTCAGTTCTAACAGACTCACAGGGATCCAGAGCAGCAGCATCCTGGTTAATCAAACATCTGCATTTCCTAGCAATGGAGTTTGGTACATCTGTGCCAGTCTGCAGATGGAGTTGTGAGGGTTTAAGGAATGTGTGCACAGGTGACTGCAAACACTTCTGCATTTTAGTTTTGTAGACGTTCTAGAAGTGCCCTTTCAGCACCCTTTCTGTGTAGTCTTTGCATATTTAAATCTCTTATCAGAGAGTTTTGTTGTATTTTTAAATTGCTGATGGTTGGGGTTTTTTTACATTTTTATTGAAAACAATAGTGGAAGAGAAATAGTTTTTATACTGTGCCATCAGGTTCTTTAGAAAGGAGAACACAGTGTCTGAAGAAATTCAGAACACTTTCATAAATCCTGCTTTGGTGGTTTTTTCCTCTCTTTTTTTTAGTTTGTTTGTTTTTGGTTTTGTTTTGGGCTTTTTTTGGCATTTTCACATTGTGTTTCTGCTCTCTAAAAGCACAGACTTCCTTCCAGCTCTGCTGTTGTGCTGTGCTGATGCAAGCAAGCTTTTGAGTGGTCAGAAGTAAAAAGGATAAGAGAGCAGCATATACATGGCTTTTCAAGGCAGCAGCTGATCTGTTTGTTGCCGTGATAGTCAGAGTTGCCCTTTTTTAGCTCCTCAGAATCGTTTCCTCCATTCGGTATCTGGGGCTTCTGAATTGCCCGACTGATCCTGCAGCTGAATTCCCTGCCCATGGCCCTGGTGCTTCCAGCCCGTCTGAGCTCCTGCCAGGGGGCTTGGGGGGCCTTGCAGGGGTGGCCTCTGGGTTGGGGACCTTGTTGAGGTGTTTCATGGTTTGTTCTTCTGAGGAAACAGTTCTTCCTTCCAGGCCATGGGCATCTTCTGGCCTTGACGTTGAAAATGAAGGTGGTACCTTTATGGTCATTGACTGTAGGTAGTATTTTGTATGTGTTATTACCAATATTAATTAGACTTTTACTTGAAATGGAGGGGTTTGGATTGCATATACCATGGAAAAAAGGAAATAAGGAGTTGCATGATGTTTGCAGGGCAATTACGTAGCAGACCATGATAAAATAAGAAGCAATAGCATGAATAAACCAGATAGTAATTTTTTTTTTACTGAAATTGTTTGACACAGTAAAGGACTCTGATTACTGCAAAGCATTTAATACTGAATCTGAACAGCTTTTACCAAATTTGGGTGTGGATCTTAGTCTCTGAAAAATATACCCACAAAAAAGTGCTGCAAGCTGTTCTTTCTTGAGTCCTGCAGAGCAACTGGTGCTGTCAGCCCATGGAAAATGCTTTTTGCAGCAGATTGCTTGTAAGATGTGTTGTGTGAGAAGTTTGTGGGACTAAAGTGAATTTATCAGGCTGTCTGGAAATTACTTGTTCTTCAAAGTTCAACCTTCTTTTATACATATTATTTGTAACTCTTCTGTATAAGTTACCTGTGGTTTACTGGAACTGGGCTGAAGAACCAGTGCTAGGAGATGCTGTTAATGGAGCAGGAGTTTGGGATGTTAAATAGGAAGAAGTGGATGACTTGGAAGAAGTGATGAAAATAAGGTGACATTGAATAGATTCAAGTAAGAATGGCTTTTCTGCTGGCTGGAAGGGTTGTGTTCTCTGGGGAGAAGGGGCCAGGAGCTGACTGAGGTACGACTGTGCCCCCAACACGATGTGAAAAAATCAAATGCCACTCTGAGACACGCGAAGGAAAAAGTAATTGCAGAGAAGTTTGCAAAATACTGGTGCCGTGGTAACAGCAGCTGGCAGGAGCTCATCTATTTACAGAGGAAAAATGGGAAATCAGGACTGTCTCTTAGTCAGGGAACAGTGCAGGGGGATCTCTGGATCTCACCATTACTCAGGGCTGGAACAATTAACAGAGTCAGGACTTTGTTTTCCTTTAACAAGGAAAGGACGATGGGTCATTTCTCCTGATGGTGCTCCTGAATGCATTTGAGATAAATGATTTGGGAATCTGACAAATTGGAAGAATAACAAGAAGTGTAAGATTACTTTTTTTTCCAACTGAAATGTGTTAGAGCCTCTATGACACTGGTAGCAGGTGAAAGAGGAAAACAGTTCTTGAACTCTTTGCTAAATTGATATACTAATCAGAGTGCCTTTTCCAGAAAAGAAAGAAGAGCCCCATTTTGCCTGGACTCTATCTTTGCTATTTCCCTTTTTCAGAAATAGAAGATTAGGAGGTGTCTGCACCGATGTGATAAAACGTTCCCCTGGAATTGTATTGTATTTTCGCCTTGAGTTGCTGGAGAAATGAAGTTGTTGGCTTTCAGTGCTGCTTTGTTTTTGACCCCTTTTTGTGAATTCTCTGAGGAAAGAAACATATTCCCATCTTTTATAGTAATCAAATTTATCTGGCATCTCTCAGCCTCTTGCATTAGTTATGCTACAGTTGACCAGCCTTGGGAAGGGTTTAGCGGGTTTATTTATTTATTGTTCTAAAGTGAAGGTTTTTGACTTGAGGTCCCCACGTAGTCCATGGGGATTTGAAGGGAAAAAAATGAAAGTGCTTTCTGCCATTATTTTGATACAGTTATTTTCTGTGAAGCTGTTTAAAAAATACCCCAGACTACCCCAAACCTAAACAAAGCCTCCCATTAGTCCAAAACCCCCAGGAAACACTGAGAGAGGGAAAAACTTGATTATCTTAGTTGTGTTGGAAATTCAACTTTGTCAACTTTCTTTTGCAGCTTCTGTTTATCTTGCTGTTTTGTCATCAATTTATTTAGATGATTGAAAAAAGTAAAGGTTGATTAGAAGGGAAATCCGGGTGTCATCAATTATTTTGATTTCAAATATGATTTATTTGACTAACAGCCTTAAAAGCTGGGACTGATTTAATTTTGTTTTATGCTCATGAAATCTAGAGAAGGCTGACCTGGCCATCTTCCTCATCTTCTGCTTTGTAAGTCCCATGCAGTGTTTGCCCTCTGATTCTTTGATTTTATGCTCTTTGAGGAGCAAACGATGATAGTGTGGAAATGTTCATATTATGTTTCAGATGTATATACCCACGTAGAAGGATTTTTTGTTGCAGGAGAAAAATCAAATCCTTGTCACCTAAACTGCTAATTATGTTTGATAAATGTATGGTATATGTTTAATGCAAAGAGAATTTAAGAAATAATACACCTTGTGTAATTACAGCGACCGAGCTACTTCCATCAATCTAATTTTTCTGATTCAGGTTCATTTGCATTGCATTATTTTTATTAAATGAGCTTTCAGTGGAGCCCTGCTCTCTGTCAAGGGGAAGAATCAAGCACTGCAATATTTCGGAGTGCACAGGGCAGGTTTGCAGGTGGCACCACGGCAGTGCCCACCCAGCTGGGGCAGCAGGGCCTGGCTCTGGCCCTGGGCAGTGCCCACCCAGCTGGGGCAGCAGGGCCCTGCTCTGGCCCTGCTCTGGCCCTGCTCTGGCCCTGGGCAGTGCCCGCCCGGCTGGGGCAGCGGGGCCCGGCTCTGGCCCTGCTCTGGCCCTGGGCAGTGCCCACCCAGCTGGGGCAGCAGGGCCCTGCTCTGGCCCTGGGCAGTGCCCACCCAGCTGGGGCAGCAGGGCCCTGCTCTGGCCCTGGGCAGTGCCCACCCAGCTGGGGCAGCGGGGCCCGGCTCTGGCCCTGGGCAGTGCCCACCCAGCTGGGGCAGCGGGGCCCGGCTCTGGCCCTGCTCTGGCCCTGGGCAGTGCCCACCCAGCTGGGGCAGCAGGGCCCGGCTCTGGCCCGGCTCTCGCCCTGCTCTGGCCCTGGGCAGTGCCTGCCCAGCTCTGGGGCAGCAGGGCCCGGCTCTGGCCCTGGCACAGCCCAGGAGCTCTGTCCTGCTGCCCTGGTGCCCTCGGAGCCCAGCTCTGCTGCTGATCCAGGGGCCATGGCTGAGGGCAGTCAGCGCCCAGCCGTGGAGGAGCTGTGTTGGGGCTGCTCTCCTGTATTTCCCTGTCTGCTCCTCTGGATCTTTGCACTTTTCTGTCCTTTCTGTCTCTGCAGCACTTGGGAGCTGTCACTGTTTTTCACCATAATGCAGCCCAAGAATTCTCCCATCTGATATTGAGTGCAAACCAGCCTCCCTCGTTCCCCCACCCAATTTCCAAACTTCCAATTAAAAGAACAATAATTCGTAACTCTGTTTCTAGTCACAATACTGCTAACATTTAGTGTATGTAGTTGTAATTATTCTTGAAGGTGAATATAAACTTAGGTTAGTGTATGTGTGACTGGGAGGTAGGGACAAACAGGCTCTGCTGCTCTCCTTGGGAACGAGTGCATTGATCTTTGTGTCTGGAATAAGGCTCAGTACAACAGAAGAACACTTGCTGAAGGTCTCCCTGAGCCGAGCCACTCCTCCCATGCCTGTGCCCTGGGTTCACATCCTGCTCTGCCCTGCTGCAGAGTAGTGATGCTCACAGAGCAAATCTGAGGCTCTTCCTTGTCTGGGACTCGGGGTGGTTTCCCTCAGCCAGGGTCCATCGGGTATGATGGGGTAGGAAACCCGACTTGCTTCAGAATGGTCCTACTCAGCTGCAGATTAGAGTCTGGAGAGTTTCCTTTAAAGGACACCGACTGCAGCTTTTGTCACTTCAAAAGAAGCAGGGGATGTTCCACATACCTTCCCTTGGTGTAATGATTGTTAAAGATGTTTTCCCCCTTAAAATTGCTGGAATTCATTAAGTCAAATTCATTGGCAAGGAATCTGGGAACTGAGTGTAAATTATTAAGTCTCAGGACTAGTTAAAAATAGTTCATCATGTGCATTAATTCTGTGGAAAACAAAGAAAAAAAGAGTAAATAATTTCCATTAGTTTAATGGAAATGAGATAATGGCAGAGTTTCTCCAGTGTGTTATAATTACACAGTTTATTTGAAGAATAATATTCTAGAGTACTCTAAGGAACTCCGTATGGTTGTTACTACTGTAAACAACCATAATTATTAAAGTAGAAGGTTTTTTTCAGGTCTGCATAGTCACTGAAATTTGTTAAAACTCTTGCACAAAACTGATTTTTAATTTTTTTAGGTTTTTTAAAATGCTTAAACCAATAATTTTCAGCTGGAGAGAGAATGTGGAGGAATAATCTGAACGTTGCAGTTTCTCGGTGGTGCGCAGCAGCTCTGCTATGTTTGGGGATGAGCTGGCTGCAGTGAGCTCAGCAGCCCCCTCTGCTCTCCGGGGCACTGGAGCGGGAGGGACTCGGGTCCCTGCTCGGGAGCCGCCGGCTCCTTCACAAGAACAGCACAGCAACTCTGAAGTGCAGCTGATGGATTCTTTCATTGATTATAGATTTGAAGGAGTGTGAAACCATCTAATCTGACATCCTGGCTAGTGTGTGCCATTAAAATGAGCCCTGTTAATTCTGTATGAGCCTTAACTCTGTGTTTCAATAGCCCGTGCTGTGCTGGTTCAGCTCCCGCTGCTGTTTGCTGTTCTCCCCCCACCACTCAGACCTTGCAGTGTAAACCTTTGTGTTGGAGTTTCTTCCCCTTCCCAGGCCAGCACGTTTTAGATTGGTCAATGAGCTCATTCTCACAGAAGCCCAGAGTGGTTTGGGTGGGAAGGACCCTAAATCCCATCCCATGCCATGGGCAAGGACCCCTTCCCCTGTCCCAGTGCTCCCAGCCCTGTCCAGCCTGGCCTGGGTCACTGCCAGGGATCAGGGGCAGCCCCAGCTGCTCTGGCCAAAGCTCTGCATAGTTTCTGCATGTGCAGATTATTGTGCAAATGGGTTAATTACATCTTTTATTGTACTAAAAAATAAGGGAGCAGTTTTAATTTTATCCTTCCCAACACTGTCAACCAAAATTGTCATCTCATCAAAACTAAAATCTGCTTGTTGTCTTTCAAAATCCTGGAATTTTTCTGTATCGTTGTACCATGGTGAAAGAAATTAGCTCTGTGACTACTCTGAGGGCTTTGTTTGCCATTAAATGTATTTCAGTCTAAACAGGATAATACTTGTTTCTGTTTTGTATAAAACAAAATATACACGTGGTATTGTTTTGACAAACTCGAACACTGAGGCTCTCTGTTCTGTCCTAGTATTTAATGACATCATCCAGATTTCTTGGTGTCTTTGATGCTGTTGCAGAACTACCTACCTGTGTGAGAAGGAAAATATTTTGTAACATTAGAAAAACACTATAAGGGAAGAAAATGCTCACTAAGCTATTTCAGTGATCTCCAGAGAAAGGGCTGGGAAAAATAAATTGCTTTCTAAAGTTTGGGATGCACATTTAAAATGTGATCTGGCAATTTTATTGGATTATTTGAATTTTCTTTTTAATTGGTTCAATTTTATTGAACTACTTGAAGTTTTAAGCTATATGGTATTTCTGCTATTTGTGTGTTATTAAGCTTCCAGTTCAATTAGCTTATGGAGCAATTAACAGGGTGTTAGCAGGTGATTTAACAGAGGATTAATCCCTGCCATGGTCTGGGGTAGAGCCTGCGAGGGTAAAGGCACAGGGCTGACCTGTTTGTCTCTGGTTATTAAATAACTTCTGTGATTGACTCCTGGGTAAAAGAGCTCAGTACAGCAACTTGGAGGATTTATTTTAAAACAGATTGTCTCGTTGGTTAAATTGGACCTGAAAGTGTGTATTTGGCAAAAATTGCAGCCTGTTTCAATCAAATTTTTCAGGCTAATCAACTATAGTTTTACCTAATCAATCACTGAGAAAATAGTGTTGTTTATAACACTGAATAGGTTATGTTTGGAAAAAAATATATTAATCAGTAATTCAGAGAAATTAAAATCCTGAATGCCATGGAAGTGCATCTCTGTGGATGTAATTGATTATGCCTTTGAAATTAAAAGCCTTTATAACAGTTTCCTTATCTGGTATTGCAGTTTCCCTGCCGTTCACCAGCAAACCAGATTTTCTAACTAAAAAAATTAACTGCAAATCCCTGTGAACTGTGGTGTTGGCTTTGGTACAGGGCATGAAATAATTTTTCCATCTTAGCCCGCCGCTCTCCGAAGGTCAGCCTTTCAATTGGGCTGGTACTGTCTTGCTGCAGAGTTTCCAGGCTGCGTTAATTTTTGGGCTGCCATTGATGGATGGAGCGGTTGGGATTGTGACACGCAGCAGCCTGACTGCAGTGACCTGCAGAGGCAGATGTCGGCCTCTTATTTCATGCCCGTTTGTCAGAAAGAAAAAACAGCTTTTTTTTTTTTCCTTTTTCTTTTAAAGCAGTCCTGCTTTTCTACACGGAGAGAGCACTTGTGGGTGGGTGTGCTCTTGGTACACATACATAGAGAGGCATATAAAAAATCCCATTTATTTATCATTGCTGGGAAACCTGGTGGAGTCTCTGGAGAATTCCTCAGTGCCCAGTACCAAGGATGTGCATATTCTCATATTCTGGCATTTTCTGTGCTGCAAACCGGTGTGCAAGAATTGTCTTGAGAATTTATTGTTTCATAAAAAGCTTTTATTTTGCCCACAGACAAGCTGAGAAAATGCACATTGTTCTTTTGTGGTACCTGGGAATTTACAGTTTCAAAAGAATTTCCTTTGTGATCTGCTTTTGAAGATTCATGGTACATCAGAAAGATTTTCTGTTCCTTGTCCAAAATTTCTCTGTGAGGATGACACAGACCCTTATTGGGTGCACCGGGCTGGTCCTTTCATGTGAGAGCCAAACCCTCATCCAGAAATTAACTTGGGGAGGGAGTTTTTCATTAAAATATAAAAATTCAGTTTAAAGGACCGATGCAGACAGAAAAAGCTGAACTTTCCCACTTGGCTTGCACAGAGTCCTGAGGGAGACGTAAATTATTTGGTTGATATGGGTAGAAAAAAATGGAAATATTTAAATTAAAGAATGAAAAATCACTGTAACTGTCAGGGCTAAATGTGAGCAGATCTCAGCGAAGCCTTTGAGTGCCTGTCCTGCCTTTGGACTCTGCCAGGGACGTGGAGGGAAGGAATTCTGGGGTGATTCTGTCACCTTAGTGGAGCAAAGTTTTGCCATTGATTTTGATTGAATTAGAATTTTAGTTTGTGACCTTTTCTTTATTTCATCACTCTCCAACTGAGATTGCTTCCCTTTTCTTAGTAAATTTTAAATTCTTAGTTTTAATTTTGGAACTAATTCGTTGTTTCTAAAATTCACAGAGGACTTAGAAAACATTAAAGAAAAAAACCATAACTTAGATCTGTTGTGGTCTAGTTGGAATCACATAAGAGTCAACTCATTAATCATAAAGGTATGAAAGAGTTCTGCAAACCTGCAGATAATAAAAAAATCTATTGTAAAGTAATGATGGGTCCAGGTCCATTTTAGTGACAAACCCAAATAATTTTTAGGGTCATCTTTTATCGTTAATGTACATTTTAATACTTGAGAATCCAAAGTTGTATCTTCATTTAAAGAAAATAAAGAACTGTAAGCTGTGAAAATAGGAAAAGAGCGGGAGCCTGGTCTGTGTATAATGTAAATAAATAAAAGATGTGTGTTTTTTGCAGCACGTGTCCTTGTCTGCTAAAGCAGCATCTCTAGAGATCCTGTGGTCCCTGTCACTGGATGCCTGGAATTTCAAGGCTGGAGATTTTGAAGGTTTTTTCCTGTGTAACTGGAACAGCTAAAGCAGAAATGTGGATTTGGTGCAGAGATTATTGCATGGGTTTCTTTGTTCACGGTTCTGTGGAAGACAGACAATATTAAAAGGGCTGACTCTTTTCTAGGTACTGGCAGTCTTCAATTTCTTGAGTCTTTCAAAGTCAAAGCAGAAACCAGGGAAATGCTGCTGGTGAACACAGGGTTAGTGGAGGTGGAGAGCCTCAAAACACAAAAAAGAGCAAATTTCTAGGAATGTTGCTAACAGCACTTGGGCTTCCTAGTAACTGCACAGAATCCCTCTTTGCAAATTGTGCACAGGTGTTTATTGTAAAATTGGTACTGAAAAATATACAGGACTTATTTAAAAATAAAAACTACCAATTTAATTGTTCTGTGCCTGAAAAGAGAAACCTTCTCCCCATGGCTGTATACCTTGGGATTCTCCTGAGCTCTCAGGCTGTGAAGTCTCTGGCCCCTGCTCTCAAGTAAAGGGCTGTTTTTCTTGGGAATTCCATCACTAACATTTAAAATGCTAAAAAGTTGCTAAAATCCCTGCCTCAGGGGTGCTGCAGTGCTATGACAAGAGCTGAGCACACAGTTTTCCTTATTGCTGGAAGATTTCTCTGCGTTGTTGATATCCCTAATGTTTTGCCACAGGTGGGAACCCCAGTGTTGCAAATCTCAGGTGTGTTTAGAAATCCTTTTCTGTGTATTTAAAAAAGAAAGTCTGTACAGGAGTGTCTGTCGTGGCAGCTGTGGCTGTGTCCTTTGGAAGGGGCTTTGGCTCTGCTCTCCTCCTGCTTTTCCATTTCCATGTCATTGTCCCAGGTGAGGCTGAGTGCTGCAGCCTGGTCACGAGACTTGTCTCAAAGTGCTGCAGATGCTCAGGACAAGTTGTCATTTCTGTTTCAGAAGTCACTGGTGGGGACTGACAGAGCCCTTTTCCCCTGCTGTGCCCCCCGTTCCCAGGGAGCAGCTGAGGACAGGGACCTTGTACCTCACTGATCCATTGGGCCCTTGGTGTTCAAGGACTAAAGAAGGCTTGGTGACATCTCTCTCCTCTCCATGTTTGGAATGATGGAAGGAAATGGGTCAGTTGCAATTCTCTCTTTATGAGGTTATTACTACAAGCAGATGTTGAGGTTTTCCCAACATGCCCCATGGTTTGTCTTTGCTCTCCAATGCGAATGTGGAAGCCAATTACTTTGGACAGCGTTTCTTAGTGCAAAGCCAGGAGCTAAATCTGGCTGTGCTGCTTGAAGTGCCAGTTAAAGCTGCCTTGGTAGAAATAAACCTTGCTGGGTGTGTGGGGGAGTTTGCCTTCTGTTAGGGACAAATGTTCCCATCGTCGTCATCCGGCTCATTCAGAAATCTTGCTGCTGCTTTGACTTGCTTGAGGTCATAAGTGCAGGTTGGTGACAGTTCATGTTGGTGTCCTGGGAGGGTGTGCAGCCCTGGGGGCAGCTGGGGACAGCAGGGGTGGCTCAGGGCACAGTGCACATCCTCTCTCTCATGGGGTCGTTCCCTGTGCTTCCTGCCATGCAATGATGCAGGGAGCTGCTCCAGCTCACCCCTCCCACTGCCCTGTCCTTGGGCTCTGCCCTGGGTCACTTCTCTTCCATCACAAGTTGTCCTCAGAGATGTCACTCCCCAGAAGTGGCACTTCAGGTATTTTCTTTCCCACGGGTCACCAACTCGCTCTAGTGAGGATCCAGTAGCACCAGCGTGGTTTGGAAAAGGGGCACAGAAGGGTTTGGTGGCACCACGTTCCTTGGAGATGAAAAGGAAACAATTTTTCCTGTTCAGGAAGAGAGTGGTAGGAGATCTCTGGGAGCTTTGCTTTGCAGCATGGATGTCAGAGATTTTACCTGGCTGGAGTCCTCAAGTGATCAGTGCTCTCAGTGTGTGATGTCAGATGCTCCCACGTACCTGCCTGTTATCTCTGCTCATCCCTGCTGTCCCTGGCTCTCCTCTCTACGTGCAAAGCAAGGAAGGACGTTTTTCCTATATCTGCTTGTGTATTTTTTCAGCAATGGTGACACCACGATGGTGTAACCAGTTTTCTGAACATAACATGCTGTATTTCTTTCCACAGTCAAGCTTTCTGTGTGCCCACTGCTGCTGATAAATAAAGAATAAAATGCAGTATCAAGGGCCATATAGCGAAGTGGGATGATGATTTTTGTTAAATTTTCTTGATATAATTCTTCCTGATAAACTTCTCATTTGGCTGATGTAGTGGAGCCAGATCAGAGCTACACTGATGAGCTTTTATTACCATCAGATTCTGCCATTCTCCCTGTCCATTTTATTGGACAGGAAGTACAGACTGTTCCATGTTCTCATGATTCAGGACATGAAACATTCCCACCCTTTGAAAGATACAATGTTTATGCAATAGGATCCAGAAAATCAACTTAATAACAAAGATGAGCTCTGAAAAATACCAGGCAGTGTTTAGAGGAGAAACTGACTCCTGGATCTGAGACAGGTAGAATGGGGAGGAATAATTAATTATTCAGGTGTCATCCATTACTAAGAGTATCCTTTCACCAAGTCCTGAGAATTGTCTTCCAGTGGAAATTGTACAATTACCTATGGAGTAAATGGTCTAGTGTACATTCATATGTCAAAATGTGCTTTGAGGTGTATGTCAGCACTTCTGTGCAGGAGAAGGAAATAAATCAGAGCCTGAACCATCTCCCTGTGCTGGTGCTCCAACGTCCTGTTTCACCTGCTGCAGCTACTGTGAGGTCCATGAAAGGCTGATAAGGCTTCCTTGTTTTGTCAGGCTTCCTTCTCCTTTTCCCTACTTTTCTTATTTCACTTTGCAAATGAAGTGATCGAGTGCAAAAGTTTCCCTTTAAAATCTCTTACACTTTTTTCAGAGATGATTTCTGTGACTCTTTAGTTTGCAAATGATCATCCTTCATTCTCTTGTGAGCCTGGGGTATTGAAACCCTTGATGAGTAACAACTGCTCAGAGTTCTAGAACACTTATGGGCTGTTTTCATGGGAGAGCCTCCAGCTCTGCTCAGGCCAGAGCACCCCGAGCTGGGCAGCAAATGGCTCTGGTGTCTCCCAGCCAGCAGGGCAGCTGCTGAGCAGCCATCAGCATTCATGGAGTTTTTCCTGTGTGAGAATCCCCTGGGGGATGGCAGCACGCTGGGTTCCCAGGGCTGGCTCCTGTCTGTGATGCTTGCACAGTTTTTGGTGTCTGTGCTGTTCAGAACTTGGATCTGGAGTGTTGCACGTGCTGCTGGCTGGTTGGGGCTGTCAGCAGTCAGAGCAGGCTCCTGGTTCAATGGCTCAAGGGAGCACGGAGGTCTCTGGGTGTCCCTGCAGTGTCACCTGGCACTCAGCTTCCCTCAGTGCTGGCAGCTGCTGTCTGACACCGCCTGGCCTCGTCCAGCACAACTCCAGGGCCCCTTGATGCCTGGGCTTTGTGGCTTCTTGGCTTGCAGGTTGCTTTTTTCTTCTGGAGCAAATGACTTTGACTATCCAACTCCTGTTGCTTAAAGAAATCATATTATTTCTTTTTTCTTAGCTCCCTTTGCCTCTCTCTGACAGATTTAAATAACAGCAAGGCTCCTATTTCAAATGATAGCATCCAGGAAATTAAAAGTTAAGCCATTCCCTGTCCGTAGCTCGGTGTCTCTGCTTTCCCCTCTCAGCTGTGGTGTAAATGAATGAAGAGGCTCAGCCTGGACTTCCAATTTCCTGGCTGATGTCTCTGTGTATCAAAGGCTGCTGTTGTGCAATCTTCATCTCTGGGAAGGATTCATACACAAAACACTATGGAAAACTAGAGAACAGTCAGAGGAGGAATTAAATACTCTGCAAAGGTTCATATTAACCTAAATTACCTCAATGCTTTGTTGAGTAAGCAACAAAATTTAGAAACTGAAGTGCTGTAAGCAAAAGGCTCATCACTTGTGGGTTACTTAAAATTAGAGTTTGTAATCTCTCCTATCTTTGCTTTGCCTTTGAGTAGTTGAGGAGCTGTATCATGAGGGTGTGTTCCCCCCAGCCTCCTGGCACAGGAGATCTTACTGTGGATCTGGATTTGGAGTGCTCCCCGGGCCCTGGCAGTGCAGGGGAGGACAGAAGGGGACTGCAGGTGTTGGGAAGGGTGTTTGGTGCCCGTGCTGTGCTCTGGGGAGGGACTGAAGAGAGACTGTTCAGGAGAGTAGAGAAAACCAGCAGGTGAAAGACACAAAGGGCAAGTCAGATTTAAGACTAATTAATCTGTTGCTGCAAAAATGTAATTAAATATTTTATGAACTCTTACAAAACACTTCAGTTTCTGGTTAGATAAAGGTTGTTGGCCAAGAGCCTTGGCAGGGCCCATCCACACCTGAGCTGCTCCTCGTTGCCTATCACAGCTTACAAAATCCCTTCTCTGTTGCTGCTCCACTGCCTCTCCCAACCTGGAGAAGCAAAAACAACAGCTTTTTTATTGCTTTAAATTCATCGTATGACATGCATCTTTTGCTATGAAATGATAGATGAGCTCTCTTTTTTGTATCAATACATTTTTTTTTTCTGGTTTTAACTTTACCGAATATCTTCCCAGTCTGTTCCTGGTCAGGCTCCTGGCAGGTGCATCTTTCTTTATTGCTGTGAAAAATGGGGTGCCTTTATTCTTATTAAACTCAAAATATCTGAAGTGAATTTCAGATTTATACAGGGAAGTCTCGCTATTTGCAGAATGAATCATAAATGCCAGTAATACAATTTTAAAGAGACGTTTTCTCACAGAAGAAGAAAAATTCTTGAATCTGGATGTCTGGTTTCCCTGCTCTCACCAAAGCAGCTGGGAATTTTCTCTGTATTGTTTGTTGTTTCAATACTCCAAAGCTTAACAGCAACAGAAAAGAGAAAAAAATATCATTTTTTCTGTCTGTTCAGGAATTTGTGGGTATTTTGTGTTTGAGAGGTGCTGGAGTTCTCCTCTGTGCTCAAACAGACCAGCACAGTCAGTGGCAGTGAATGGGAGAGGAAGATTTCAATTCCATTGGTTTTCAGGGCTGTGATTCCTCCCGTGCTGCCTGGGAATCAGGACACAGCCCTGGCTGCAATCCCTGCTCTCGTTCCAGAGGGATTCCCACTGAGCACAGCCGAGGGATCGTTGGGGACCTTTCTTGTGCTCTTTGGGATGTTGAGGAAAAGCTGCCGTTTGTGGCCTGGAGGGAATTGGGGCGGGGGCTTGCTTGATTTTTTTATCACTTTGTGGGACTGTAAATCTGTTCTTTCCAATTAGATTCACAGATTTTACTCCAGAATTTGATCCCTCTTCAGTCATTTCACAGTAAAACTGGGAAAAACCAGATCTAAGCAATCCGTAGCCTAATTCTTCCCTTCCTACAAACACCAAGACATGCCCCACCTTATCTTTTCCACCTCTGCTTTCTGCATTTGCTGAAATTAAGGATCAGGTCCTGCCTGCTCCTAGGGCTCTTCTGGGGAGATGCAGGTTGGGTGTGTTTGGGAGCTGCTATTTTCCCCTCCCCTTTATCATTTCAGGAGAGTGATTTTCATCATAAACCAACATGTCAGCCAAAGCATCTACATTTAAAAAAAATATTATTTCACAATTTTCCACAGGCACATTTGATGTAAACCCTGGAGGTGTATTCCCCGAGTACCTATTACCTCCATTTTAGGGAAATTACATTAAATTATTAGTGACAAATTTACTTGTCTGCCAATGTGTTTTTCTTGAATTTTACTACAACATCAATACTTGGCTGTTTTATATGGGCCCTCATTTACCTGTCTTTGAAGGCAGTCACCCCTCTGGGAGCCTTGCCTGTCACTAACATGCACTAGGAAGAGTCTTTAAGTTTAACATTTGCTGTTTTGAATCACAGGAAAAAATATGTTGCACTTTAAATATATAATCTGTTTCTCCAACCTTTTAGTGTGTGCTGGCTCTTTTCTAGAGACCAAAGCCAGTTAGGAGGGCGGAGGAGATTCTGGTTTGTCAGTGAAAGGTGTTCACCAGGAGGGGCTTCAGCTTCCCTGCTCTGGTACACCTTGGCTTGGGGAAATAACCAGACTTTGCTTGTGTTTGTGTCTGTTCAGGAATCCTGTCTGATGCCAAAATAAAAGCAGATGGGAAAAAAATGTCAGCCTGGGATCTAAATTCAATGAAATTCAAAGCTCTTCCAATTGCATGAGAAAATACAGCCACAAGGCATATGGAAAATAATTTAGGCTTTTTCAAGCAGTTCCGGCATGCTGGGAGTGAGGGTCACTTGTGGCCTTTTTAAAATCTTTAAAGTCTTTGTCTTCAACTGCCATTAGTGTTAATTCCAAAGAAATGAATGTTTCTGGATTTACTATGCTGCAGTAATGTTTGTGTAAGCACACCAAAAATATTCTGCTTTTTGAAACAGAAGCTTTTGCAGCCAGAGTTCACAGAATCCTGGAATGGTTTGGGTGGGAAGGGACCTTAAAGCCCATGCAGTCCCACCCTATGAAGTGATTATGAAGGTACTACCACAGAGTAGCTTTAAAAAGCTTTAGTCAAATTCCTCTCCATTTAGCAAAGCAGCTGATTAAAATCAGCTTCTAAGTGGGACTTTAGTTAGACTCTCCAGAATAACTCCTGCTCTGAAAGGAAGAGAGGGGATCTCTGAGTACAAGTTTGTGGGAGGAAGATGATCGTAGTGCCAGGATAATTCACTTCCACTACTGAACACAACAGGACTAAGAGGAATTGTATTAATTTTTAATCTTTTTAATTCTGTTTATAAACTGCTGATAAATTCAGTTTTTCTTTGACATCTTCCCCAACTCTTAAATATTATTTCAGAGACTTTGCTCTGCATCTTTGGCACTGGGACTGCCATAGATCCATGAGAATTCTGTGGGATAAGTGTTACTTTCCCTTGTATTATATCCAAATCTTGAACAAGCAGCAAAATGGAGCATATACTTAAGATGTACCTCATAATTCATTTCAATTTATTCCCTCACCGAATCAAAATGATTATATAAATCAATGCAATTTTAAACTGATTAACCTCAAACCCTCTTAATAAGAAAGTGGGGGCCACAGAGTTCAGGGGATGTAAAATGCCTTTATGTTGGTTTGCTGATTTTTTTATCCTAAGACTGAAAATAGAAGATGCCTATTATTGCCATCAAATATAATTTGATGAGGAATTTATATTTGTCAAGGACTTTTTTAGATGTTGCTGTGCCAAAATCCAATGTCAGTGCAATGTGTTTTGGCCTGAAAAGAAGGTGAGGAAGCAAAGGGGACCTTGCTGCTTCCTTGGGGTTTTTCACTATGCACTGAATTTTAAAAGAGCTTTGCACTTTTTTTGAGGGCCTGGTAGAAATTTTGGAGGGAGTGTGTAAAGCTGTTTCTGAGCAGTTCCTCGCTGCTCTGTGGGACTGTCTGGGTGAAGGGCTCCTTTCCTGTTCCCTGCTGTGCTGCTTTCCCCACGTGTGTCCTGCAGGACGTGGTGCCTGGTGCTGCTGGGCTGGGCTGGAGCAGCTCCAGGCTCCTTCCTGTCCATGAGGATTGCTCTGTGCAGAACTCAGCCCAAGCCAGCTCTAAAAACCAGCAAAGCCCCAGTTTCAGGGTTTGCCTTTGCTTCCTACAAAACCTGCTGAGACAGAAAAGGTGGGAGCCTTCCCACCTTGTGTTTTGTTTTGGCACTCCAGCACCTGGGACAGGAACTGCCTGTCCAGCTGAGCTCTCAGTACATGGAAATGGGCCAAGTCAGGCTTTTCTGTGGGAACTGTCAGTGAAACCTGGCTGTCCTTAGATCAGTACTTCATTTATGTGTTCTCTTTGTGTTTTGGACAGCCTGTTGTTCAAGGGGGTCAGCTTGTTGGTGAGCAGGTGAGCCCAGTGCTGAAATGTGGCTGGATGTCCCTGTTTGGGAGAGGGGAGGTGATCCTAATTACATTTTGGGAAGGGGAGATGATACTTAGGGTAATTACATACTGCAATGCTGCTGCTGCCAGTGGCTGATTGAATTGGGATCAGACGTAGCCAGGCTGGAGCAGTGGCTCACGTAAGTGAAACTCTTCTCAAAATACAACTGAGCCAGTTCTGAATGGAGCAGTCACCTTGGCTGACGTCTATGCATCCTGCTGGGACTTGTTCCTGTTCCCATTCAGAACCTGGCTCACCTTCCTGGGACAGGTCACTTACTGAACCTTCAGCCATCTGTGCTTGTACAGATGATGGGACCTCGTGCTGTCTGCCAAATATTGTAAAGAAATAGATTTAAATAATTGTACATTAAATGGTTTCCTTATTTTATATTTATATAATTGTAAATTCAGATGGAAGTTTATTAAAATACGTTTTTCTTCATGTGCCCTCCATCTTGAATGTACAAGGAAACCTGGGTGGGAGCTGTTTTTCCTAAAATACTTGCACTAAACGATTTGCTTGGAGGAATATCTGAAGTATCACTGAAGAGTCCTCTTAATGTGTTAAGGATTATTTTTATCTCAGGTTGGAGAACAAACAGCATAATTAGGTCTGTTTGTTCTAAACCTTTGTGCTTGCTTGTTCTAAACTTTACCTCTGTTTCTGTCTTGGAGGTTTTTTTTGTGTGTTTTTGTTTTGGTTTATTTTCCCCCTTTGATTATGGCTTGAAATACAAAATATTTCAGATTCTTAGTGCCACGTTCAGTCCTTTCTGTTCCTGTTCCAGGTATTCTCTGTGTCTCTGTAGCAAACACGTGTGTGTTTATCCCTTGCTGTAGCTCAAGATGGAGGGTAGTGATGAATCCAGTGGATGCAGAAAATGTCCGGATCCTGGGGCTCCCGGAGCCGTCTCATGCTCGGTGCACGCGGGCTCTGAGCATCCCTGAGAGGGACGTGACAGCAGCCCTGACCTTTCCCTCCAAGCCACGTGGGGGTAGGGGCAGAATTAGCACCATCCAACCGCATTTCCACTTGTTTTAACTGCTAACTTCCATATTTACACACCCTAATGTCTTCTGGAAATATAAAATCCATTTTAGCGGATGTGGTCACGTGGTCATTTAAATGAGATTTAAAAATTTCACCTCTCTGTGCATAACAAAATGCCCTTAAGATATTTTACTGACTGGGATAATGCTCCTAAAGGTCAATACAAATATTTAGCTTCTACTTTTACTTGTGCTGTTTCTCAGGTTGGACCCGTTTTTAATTTAGAGTCATCTCAGAGAATATTTTAAGGACTCTTTTGACGGCTTGTGGGAAGGCAGGAACAATAGGTCCTACATGCAGGAAGGTGTTGGTTATAAAAGGGCTTAAATTGGCTTTAGTGTAACTGGAAACCAAATAAATGGTGCTGGAAACTCCAGGAGGAGCTGGAGCAGGTTTTTCTGTAGTCCCCAATTAGTGCCATTACAAAGTCTAATGTGCCCAGCGTGGCCCGGCAGCAGCTGTGATTGATACAAAGCTCAGCCAATCGCGCCGGGGCCCTGTCAGCTCTCATTAGGCTGGGATCAATTACCAGGATTTGAGACCAATTTGAATGAAAAGTAAAAACACATTGTTACCACAAATTTCATCAAGTGAATATGCTGTATAAGGAAATAGATCAGCTATGACCTCTTTGACATTTTCAAAATGTTTAAAAGCTGAAGTTAATTCTTTGTGATGTCCTTTCATCTTGAGTTGACAACAGAGAGACCTGGAGTGGTGACAGGCCTTGTCAAGTGGCTCTGCCTTATCAAAAACAATACCCTCCAGATCTTTCAAGCCAAAAATTCTAATCTAAGATAATTGCAGTTACAATTTCATGAGCTTTTCTGCCTTTCCCTGAACCATTATTTTGTGTGAAGTAGCAATTTTTCTTTCCCTCAGTGCTTTTTTCCCCATGAAAGGTGTGATGGTCACTGAGGGTGGGTGTGGTGGGCATGAAGGGGAGCCCAGGATGCCCAGCCAGGGCCAGGCAGTGCCTCAGCTGGGCCTGGCCATGCCTGTGCCATCCCTGTGCATCTGCTGTCCCCAGGCTGTCCCCCAGCTCTGGGCAGTGCTGCGGGTACAGGCACTGGGACATTACCCTGCCCTGGGCTCTTCCCCCTCAGCCTCCTCCTGTCCTCCCTGTGCCTTTCCACGTGGGATGGGTGCTCCAGCACGAGTCCTGGTGTGGCTCAGCAGGTGACAGCAGGTGACAGCAGGTGACAGAGGGTGAGCCAGCTCCTGCTGCCAGCGCCGAGTGCTGGTGCCAGCCCACTCGACCCGGTCCCTCCTGTAAACTGCATTATTTAACAGGTGCTGACCCACAAAGCTCATCTCAACAGCATCAAGGAAAAACATCTGAGCCAAATTTCATTTCCCTATCATGGTAGTTTTTTCCTAGTAATTTTCTCTGCGTATCTTTCAAATCAAAATATAAACCAGATCAAAGACTGAGGCGGTAGCAGAAGAAGTCTGTACTATGAGATGGTGTTCTGGAGCACATCTAACATTGGACAGATCTGAGGGGAAGGAGGCTCAGGGACCCGAGCTGTTAATTACCTGGTTTACTCAGGACGATGTATTTTCTTGGCTGACATTTTCCTTAGATTAATTCTTTTCTCCTTTTGGTGATCGCTCCAGTCTCTTCAGGTATGCATTTACATGCCATGTCAGTAACCCCTCGCATGCATTTTTGCTGTGTCAGTAAACATTTCTGAAAAGAAGATTTTCAAGTGTGAATTATTTATACCAAATGATAAGCAAGTAGAATGTTGAAATTCAATACTAGTTCGTAAGATTTTTTTTTTGCCTGATTTCTCTGCGTCTCCTACTCTAACCCAGCTTGTGTTGGAAAGAGCCCTTTCTTCTCTTCTGACACATTACTAAAGGTATTATGCACACCTGAGATGATGTTCATTATAATCTGTTGAAAATGGAGGTGGTAGCTGAATTTCATTGTATAACTTGATCTAAGGGAAGACTCTAATGGCAAACAACAGTCAGCTGAAGGTTGCAAAGACTGATTTTATTAGAATTATGAAAATTATTCCTACTTTTGGACAGTTTTGGTTGTTAGGTCAATCGTGTAATTCCTGTGGACCATCTCATCTTCCCTGTGTTCCTCTTTGTCACCTGTGAGATACCTGAACATGACAGGGTTGTGGTTGTTTGCTTGGGGCATATGGAAATCCAGGCTATATTAGTTTTCACAAGCCTTTTTGAAGATAGAAATTAAGGCTATATTTAGAAATGTGTCAGCACTGTTTACATTTAGTAAATATAAACATGTTGCTGGGGTTTTGCATGGTTTTATACCTCCTTTAATCAGCGAGTGTGCATAGCTACACTCTGTACATACAATACACCCTCATATAAATACTCAGTGTGAAGTGCTGCATCCAGAAACTCCAAAAAGGGACTTAGCATTTCATACTGGGAACTGGTTTGGTTTTTTTCCCCTTCAAGCTGTAGAAATCCTAAATTATTTACACTTGCTGTTCAGGCTGTAATAGAAATAAGTGCAGTCTAATGTGTTTCTCATTTGATACCGACAGTGTGAGGTGCGAGCTTGGACTAGGGAGGAATTTTCTGTGAAACAAAACCTTGGGAGCTTTTGCCATGGCTCAAAATCTCTTCACTCTAAGCATTGGAGCACCCTGATTTCCTGTGTCCCTCTCCCACCCACCAGTATTCCTCAACAAGCCATTGGATGGTGGATGAGCTTCTCCTACAAAAATGAGTCCTGCCATAAGTACCTCAAAAACAGAGTTATTTCAGGACTGTTAGAGCTCTTACCCAGGGGCTCTGGTTTTACTTGGAGAACTCCTTCATAAACTATTTCTGTAACACAGGGCTGCTCAGATCAGTGGCCCAAGAAATCTGGGGTTGCAGAGCTGTGAGAATGGTGATGTAGTATCCACACATTTATTCCCTTGTGAGGGATTCTGGCTAGAAGCAGAAGAGACCAAGGGTTCGTTGGGTTGTAATTCATTGTAATGAATGAAGAGAAAAATGTTACTGAGAGTTTCATTGTTGGGAAATGTTTGCATTTTAAGTGTGAAGAAGAGAAATAAATACACATGTAGGCGAGGCTTTTTCAATAGCTGGGGTTCGTGCATGTAGGCAAATGCACAGAATCCTTGAGGTTGGAAAAGACCTTTGAGATCCTTGAGTCCAACTCTCAGCCCAGGGCCACCATAATCAGCCCTAAACCATATCCCCAGGTGTCATATATACACACACATATGGACACATATATATACATATAAATGTGTATACAGTCCTTAAGTACTGGAATTGTTTTGATGAAGCCCACTGGGTTATTGCAGTACATTTAATTACTAACTGCAGTCACAATGCTGCCAAGCTCTGCAGGGTTTGCTCACACCAGCTCACAAAGGAGAGCTCTCTTCTCCAGCAGATTCCTGCTCTCATGATTGGTGTGGAAAGGAGCTTAATTTACCTGGAGTAGCACAAGCCCTTTGGAAAGAGGTGCCCCATTCCACAGAAGTGTCATTCTCCGCATACTCTAAATACTGTACATATTTACCAAATTTAAATACATATTTACATATGTCAGAATGACCCAATTGAAGGGAATGACTCCCTTGATACCTTTTAGAGTCTATTAGGTAAATAAGCGGCTGCTCCTGGCACAGCAGGCAGGGATGCAGCTGGGATCAGGGCTGGGGGCTGGCAGCTTCCTGGGGAAAATGCTGCTTTTCCTCTGTTCTGGAGCCTGTCTGGCAGCGCTGCTGGTGGTGACAGCCCTGCCATGCCACTCCCAGCTGGGTGGCCAAAGCTGCCTCAACGCTGCCTCTGCCCTCCCTTCTCCCCCTCCCCACTGTAAATCTGCCCTCCTCAGACTGACAAAATGCTGATAATCCTCACCTGTGGAAGAACGTGTTTTATTTAACACATTTTGCCTTAATTAATCCTTTATAGATTTCTCGCTCCCTTTGTACAAACGGATGAGATGCAAAGGGAGGAAACAGTTTCTGTTTAGCTCCGTGAAGCCTTTGGGCTGCACGGTCCCAGCAGTGCCAGGGCATTGCCCCACTGCAGCTGCTTTTCTGGCTGTGTTGGTGGAGCACAGTCCCAGCACACAGGAACCCACGTGGCTGAAGGTTCTGGAAAACCTGCAGTGCCCTGTGGCTGCTCCATTCTGCAGGCTGGGGCAGTGCCAGGCTCACTTCACGCTGCTGTTGGGGTTCTGGTGGCCTGGAGCTGGGCAGAGGTTGTTGTTGGTGGTCACACAATCACAAAATTCCGGGATGGTTTTGGTGGGAGGGGACTTTAAAGCCCATCCAGTCCCAGGCCATGGGACATCTTCCCTTAGAGCAGGTTGTGTTGAGGTCCCTTCTAACCCAAATCATTCTGGGATTCTGCTCCTCTATGAATCAAATGGTGACCTCCAAGCAGGGTGTGGATGCTGCCTACACACCCTGTGCTGATGATCCATCTGTTGCCATATGGAGTCTGTTGCTTTTGGAGATTAGAATCAGGAATTGCAAATTCTCCTGTGAAGGCACGTGCCTCCTGACTTTAAATACACCAGGGGTGACACATTGACAGGGGCTGCTCAGCTTATTCCAGTCTGGGTCAATTCATCACCCCGTGATTTACAGAGCTGTTCTACTTTTATCTTACTGATTTGCAAATTCTAGTGACCAATTACATTTCAAACATCAGTTATTTTTATTACATAGTTTGTTTTAACGGAGCATATAGAAAAGCCAAGCCCTACTTCTGAGAGCTTATGCACTGCTTTGAGATATATAGTGAGAATCATGGAGAGAAAAATGAGGCAGCCCATGGAGCAGTGACAGTTGCCTGCTCTTGGCATGTGCCCATCTTGCTGCTATTTAAGCTCCTCTCCTAAGAATTATCTGGTGGGGAAAACAAAAAAATCAATTATTTTAGACAGTGAGCCAAAAACTAATTTCCAGAGGAATTTCTGGTCCTAAGCCCACGATGGATGTCAGGGGAGTGAAGAGGAAGGGAGGCTGGGTGGAGTGAGAGCTGCTGTGCGGGGGTGCTCAGGGGCAGGGTGGTGCCTGTGGTGGCAGTGGCACAAGGTAGAAAGGTAACAGTGGCAGGTGGGGAAGCAGGGCACTGCCAGGGTAACGCCTTCATGGCCAAATGCAAGGTGGGGGATGGATCTGGGAGCCTGCAGGATGCACAGGCAGGAAATGGAGCAACTGCAGAGCCCCAAGGGCAGGGACAGTTGTGTGGCTGAGGTGGGACACGGATCAGGAGCCAATGAGAAGCATTGTGAGAGACTCTTCTGGGGCCATAGCAGCCATCCTCTTCTTTGGGAGAAGCTGCGGGGAGCATTTCTTATTAGGAGCACTCTTTGCATTGAAGTATGATGTAAAAAGCCTTTCCTCCTGGGAATATCCATTACCAGTCGAGGTGTCAGACTTCCTTAATTTCTGTTCCTTCTATGTTGAAATGTCCATAGCAAAAATGTTAGAACTTCTGTGTGAAAGGTGATATTTCTGTTAATATCCAGGGCACTTAGTGCATTGATCTGTGATTTATTGTTAAAATTTGTCTTTCTGTTATATTTTAAAACTTAAAAATAGACTCATTCCATTGCTCTTCCTCAGGGAGCATTCAGGCTGCTTTGCAGAATCACTGAAGGAATGATAGCAAGGGGATGAAAGAACTTTGGATGTGTCTTAGACTAAATCCCAAATGTGCATATTTACAAACAGTTATGGATTAGATGCTGAATTAATATCCAATGTGAAACTGAAACAGTGACACTTTCAAAAAGAGCTGTAATTTCAACATGAAAATTTGCTCCTATCACTGGGTGTTGTGTTCCTGGCTGAATGGAAAGCTGTAGGATGTAAATTAGGGTCCCATACTTGCCTCTCAGCCACTGAGTTTGGAGTTGTGGCACCTCCTCAGAGACAGGAGTAAAAGCTTTGCCCTGTGTGGGGGCTGCTGAGGGACCCCCAGCCTGGGGAGCCCCTCAGAGCAGGGGCTGGGACCTGGAGGCATTCCACAGGGCACTTGTTCTTTCTTAGAAAACAGAAGGGATGCTGCTCCCATGCCAGAATTCCGCCCTCTGCAGTAGCTGGAGTGTGGAGGGAGGCTGGGCAGAGCAGTTGCATAGCAGGAGTTCCCTTGCACAGAATTCCAGCAGTGCCAGCAGTGCCTCATCTGGAGCAGGTGCCTCTGCTGCTTCTCCCTTTTGTGTGCCAGAGCTACTGAGCTGCTGGAAAGGTCCACCCAGTGCCACTATTGGGTTTGTGCTTGTGAGTTTAAAGCTGGAATTACTTTGGTATCCCCCACACTTCAGGACTGTACCAGCACTTGGAGTCGGAATGGGAAACAGTCCCAAAATTGACCAAGGCAGCTTCAGTCCAGGTTTTACTCCTGCCATTTCCTGGCTGAGACATTCCTCTGGAAACAGTGACCTGCTCCTGCAGCCCCAGGCTGTTGTTGGTGTCCCATGCACATGGTGGTAAGATTTGGAAAAGACTCCTGATGGTTCCTTGAAATGTATTTTTTCAGGTGCCATTATCTGGATTCTTCTTCACTATCACTGTTATTGCTGCTGCTGCCTTACAGCCTGGGCCAGGGAATCCTCCTGAAACCCACTCTGGTGCAACCTTGCTCTCACTGTTGTTACACTGAAGTGTCATCAGCACAGTCTTACAAAATGGCTTTTTAAAAGATCCTGTGGGTGTATAATTAGTTTTCAAGTTGTCTTAGAATACAGGCAACATAAAAATTGGGAATTGTTAAACGGTGTCTCTTGAACTTTTTGGAGACTTTGTTGCAGAAGGAAGAGCACGTGTTAGTTACATCACTGCGGTCTAAAGTGTATCCAGAGCACCACGGAATCACAGCCTGGCTTGGGCTGGAAGGGGCCTCGGAGCTCATCCCTTCCACTGTCCCGGCTTGCTCCGAGCCCCATCCCTGGGACCTGGCCTTGGACACTGCAGGGATGGGGCAGCCCCAGCTGCTCTGGGCACCCTGTGCCACCTACGGGAGGTCAGAGGAGCCCTCAGCTGCACACAGACCCCATGGACTGAGGCACACACAAGTGGGGCTCCAGATCCTGCACTAACCAGCCCTCGCTGCTTTGCTGACTGCATTTTCAAAGGATCAGTGGGGTTTTGGTATTGGAGGGGAACATACACTAAATAGATCCTCCCAAGGCAGAGTGCAAAGCTGCATAAATGAACTGCACAGAATCGTGTGGAGACACGAGGCAGCCGTGGCTGCAGCGCACACAGGCGCCCTCCACGCTGGGAAATACCCTCCCTGCAGAGAATATCCTGCATGCTGGCCATACATTTTAAGGATATTTAAAGGAAAAAGCTGAATTCCAGTCTCGTTTCTAGGAATACAGGCAGGGCAGAAGGTCTCACTGCTTTGGACTCTTCAGTAATTTTTTGCTGCCTATGTTCTTATAATGTAATTTATTGTGAATGTTATAAGGGAGGACTAGAATCAAAGCAGCTCAACTGTCTGGAGACATGCATGTTAAAAATCCCAAAATGGGAAGGATGTTGCCTGGGTCACTGCCCATTTCACAGCCCCTGAGCAGGATGTGAGAATGCTGCTTACGGCAGAGGCTTCACTTGCTTTTTTCCCTCTCCTTTGTAATAATTCTTTATCCAAATACTCCCAGTGAATGAAACCTGCTGCAGTGACAGTCACATTATCTATTCTTGCCGCTCTCCAGGTCCTTTGGTTGTCCTTATGTCTACTGTGGTGAGGGGTAAATATTTGACCACTCTGCTCGCCATTGCCTCAGCGGCTCTGAGTGACCCTGCATTAATTAGTTGGGAATTTCGGGGCTTTGAATCTGATTGAATCAAAATATTGTTTTTACAAGTTGATGAAGGCTTGATTGATGTGGGTTCTGCTGATTCTTGAAAGGATTAAATTGTATGTACAGATTACAGAGTCCTGCCTGTCACTGCTTAAATGGGAATTGTTTTTTAACAACGCCAAGAGGAAACAGTGTTTTCCTTTAAATCAGAGAAAGAAAGAAGTCCCATGGTTTCCCAAGGTCTTGCTCTCCCTGTCTTTGTGGGCGGTGTATTTCATTCAGTCTAAAAATAATCTTTTCAGGCTTGATCTGTGCTTCCCTGCTCCTCCAGCTCTGCTGTCCTGCACCCTGCTCGCAGGAAAGGGGACATCTGGGTGCAGGGCTCACAGGTGACCCAGATCCCAACTGGCAGGAGCATCTGCTGCTGGCCCCTGGATTCTCCTGGACAAGAGCAGGAACATCCATCCAGTCTCTTAGGCCTCCCTCTTTAGAAGAGGAAGGGATCTCATGGACTCAGTAAATGCACTGAGGAGAATAAGGGGAGATGGAGAGACAGTCACATACCAGTAGTGGACAGAGCAAAGCTCTTCAACTGTTTGAGGAGGGGGAGATGCAGAGTAGCTACTCCTTAAAGAAGGACTCTGTGGGCAATATGTCCCTTTCTGCACATAGGGGATTCTTTGGGTTTGTCCAAGGGCTTTAGAAAGCCATAATCTCATTTTACTGTAAACCTATTACACTGAAAAATGGCTCATTCCTTGAGACTCTGTGATGTGATGGATCAGCCCAAATAAACACAGAACCAGGAAAACCAAACTGATTTGGTGCAGGCCCTGCTTGGAATTGCTGCTTAAAATGCAGGTGATCATTTCCTGAATTCCTGCACTTTGGATTTGCTGCTGCCAGGGAGGCTGTGGGAGCAGGGGGCAGTGTCCCCATGCCCATGGGCACCGCGGGGATGGGGGCACACGGGCCTGACAGTTCTGCCTAAATGTCATTGTGTAGCTTCAGTGTAAAAATGGCAGGAAACCTTCCCACATGCCCATGACTCGGTAAACAAACAATAAATCTCTGGTTCTGCTTGCTGGAAGAACTACATCTGTGTAACAAAAACTCCTACAAAAATCATGGAAGCTGTGAGTAAAAATTAAGGTCTAGGTGAAGTGAGGACTGATGCAATGAAGTCAAACAAGAGGTTGTTTTCTAATGGTAGAGGAGGAGAAAGGTAAAGCAGGAATGAGAAGCAGATGGAAAAAAACTTATTTACTTTTCAAGGAAATTAAAACCTGTTTTGAATGCGGGGTCAAGCATTCTTTTTGTGGCATCTTCCTAGACGTTCTCTGGGCAGCAAATTGTCCCACTGTCCTTTAGTGTGTCTTGAGAATATGCTTTAAATGATTTTTAATTTATTTTCACGTGCTGCTACAAAATGTAGGCGGATATGACATGAACAGATTTAGGTTTTTAAATTTTATTTTGGAGCTCTGCCTACAAAAGTGCTGCTTAATATAATTTCTGGTGATGTCTGAGGGGTAGTGAGCCTTGTGGATAGAACTGCACCTTCCTGCTCCTCGTAAAATCCAAACCCATAAATTACTCTTGGTCTGGTCATATACTGGGCATTCTTCCTTGCATCTGATTGTCTCTGGTGGATTTTGGGTGCTTTCCTGGGGAAGTGTGTGTGTGCAGGAGCTCTGAACACCGATGTTCAGTGGTGTTTGTGGACATCATCCTGGGAATGACCCAGCAGCTCCTCCGCGGGCGTTACTGTGGGGCGGCTTTGGGGAAATGGGTTTGGGTTCCCAAGTGCAGGAAGGACAGCTTTCATTCTCTGTCCATGGCATTGTGTAGCAGAATAATGCCAGCCTGGATTTTAGGATTTCCTAAGGAGATATTTGAGTGATGCAAAATAAAACAACCTAGGGAGTTTCTTCCCAGTAGAAACTTCCATCGGACTAAATTTCTGATAATGATAGTAAAATAGAGTTCTTGGGGTTCATAACTTTTCCATTAAATTCACAAATATTCATCAGTTGGCTTCCAAGAGCCTGAAGGAGCCATTAATTGATATAGCTGCATTTAACAGAAAGCTCTTTTGAAGGAGAGGCTGAGGAACGGCTGCAGCCCCAGGACAGTGTGCACACTAAAGCCTGATGTGCACGTTGGGGTGGGGCTGTGGGGCCGTGGCACAGCAGGACATGGGGCAGGGGCTGCTCCCACCCAGGAGCCCCAGCAGCTGCACTCAGGCTCTTTGTGCTCTGAGCACTAAATCTTGTCAGGGTTATTTTGTGCACAAACCCAACTGCGCTGGAAAGCACCGCTGTGCTTGGGCTTGGCTTTGCTCCCTCTCTGGAGTCCTGTCAGGAGCCTGCCCATGTCTCTGGTGTCATCATGCTCGCCACCAGTCACAATATCCTGACTGGGAATAGTATGTAGAAACCTGCTTCCATTTTAGCTTTCAGATGTGTTTCTTGCCGGCAGAGCTGTGCAGAGGCTCTGCAGGCGGCTGCCGCGCTCTGCCTTTAACTTACGAGTGGATTCACAGAGGCCCCTCCGAGCCAGCAGTGCCAGCTCCTGTCCAGAGCCCAGGCCCCCAGCCGCTGCCTCTCCATGCCCTTTTCCCTCAGGATTACACACAGGCTTTGGAAAATAGTTTTGTTTTGTACTTATATTTGTACAAGGCAGATACTGGTGGTATTTACTGATTTAAGGTATTGCCATTGATAATTTTCGTTAAGCAAATTGCCATGAAAAATGAACACTGAGTGATTTTCATCCAGTTTTTATAACCTTGTCTTTATTCAGTGTATTTTCCTAATACATGTATGTGCTCAGATCTGTGTAACAAACAGTTTTGAAAGATAGCAAGGGACTTTAATAACAAATAAAAAAGCACTTCCCATTCAGCTCTGAATTGCCCACAGCTAAATTCAAGGGAACGTATCTGCAGCCGGAGCGAGCAGGCAGGGATGGGTTTAATCATTTAACCTCGGCATTACGAGTCAGGACGTTTGAAAATCCAGAGTGTGGGCTTTGCTTATTACTTATATGAATCACGGCTCTTTACTGCAAAAACCACCCTGGAAAGTGGCGTTCCCCTGCTAATGGTGGGGTTGATTTCCCTGTTTGTCAGGCTCACCCTCGGGAAAGAAAGGGAGAAGAACAGTGAAATTGTTAAAATAGGGACATTTAATTTCTGTCGACAATTTGTTAATTATTGCTTTAAAAGAGAAGCTTCAGCGTGTCAGTAAATAGCGCTACAAAAGGCTTTTTAAGAGATCCCAAATTAAGCCGCTAACATTTCCCATTCTCAGATATCCTGATTAGATTAAATTATTTCTCCTGATTTTGCTCCCGAGCGAGCTGTGTCTGGTCAGATCAGAGCAGCTCAACGAAATTACAGACAAACAGCGGCTGAGGGCAACGGTTGCACTTGGATTCAAACAGGGAAGTGTCAAGGTTCTCATTTTATGCAATATTTACTGAATTAAAATATCTTAGAAATGTAAAGGCTTCAATAGTTTCTGCCTTTCCTGTGGCAAAACACTGTGTTTAGAGTATTCTTCATTTTTGCTACTTGGAATAAAAATGAAATAACAAATGTCCAGGTTGAATAGCTGCTTGTAAGCTATTCATGAAAATAGTTCCTAAAGTTTAAAATTGAACCAATTCTAATTAATAGCGATATCTGCCAGACTCTTTAACCATAAAGAACAGAAAAGCAAATCATTTTAACTGAGTGAAACAGAGTCCAGAATAAAGGTTTAGTCAGGGCTGTTGTTTTAAAATGGAAATGTCGTTGATTTTATTTGTCCTGTTGTAAATACTTTGAATCCAGGATTTTAACACCATTACAGAGAATTCACATCATGGTTTCAATCCTATAACCCCTCGTGCTCTGCAGCAGGAGGCTCTGACTTTCGTTCTGAACTCAGGGCTATTATCAAAATTAGAAATGTCATTTTCTCCATTATTTTAATGGAAAGTTACCTTTGGAAGAATAAGTCCATTTTGACATGATATAAATGTTTTAAAGTAAAAAAGCATTGAGGGAATCACAGAAACATTTTAATCTTAATTATTCATAAATAGCTACCTCAAGTCCATTTGAACAAAATGTCAGTTGACCAAGAAACATGCTTATTTTGCATGAGAAAAAAGGATATTTGGGCTGTAAGAGGAGGATTTATCAATGTAGATTTAACTTAAAATGAAACCTGCAAATCAGAACCAACCATTTATCATGAAAGTGCATTAACCTTACAGCATTTGCTGCTGAAAATTCAGCAATATTATGAAATTTTTAACTCTAACTAAAAAGGAAATGGCAAATGACCCCTTTTATTTATCAAGAATTTAGCAGAAATATTTTGATAAATCAATCTGAAATATTTGGAGGAGCTTGATCTGAAGGAAAAAAAAATTAAAATGTTATAATGGTAAAGTTTTGAAATATAACTAACACTTTTAAATATTTGAGCATCTTGGTATTATTTTCCCCTGCCCTGCCCTTGAGAACTGAAGTCCCCAATGGATGTTGTGATATACTGGGCACTTTGCACTTAAACATTTCCTTTCTATAAAGACATCTGGAAAAAGACACGCCATTGGATTGCTAAATGCGTTTTGCAGCAATTGATTGTTTTGTTCTTTTTAACTATGCAGATTAAAGTAATAAAAAAGGACTTTTTGGAGTTAGGGGAAGAATTAATTGTTCTTTCAGCCCCTCTAGAACCCATAATTTCTGTGTTCATGCTGCCCTGCATGGCTGCTGCTGTGTTTGTACATCCAGGTTTCATTGGCAGACCTAATTTCAGGATACATAATGCATGATTTTGAAACCAATTTGTTATTGTAATAAAATATTTTTCGGAATGCATGGTGGTACTGGAGAGGAGAATGTTAAATTATACATGTATTGTGGCCGAGCGCATTCATTTCGCTCGGTGTGCAGGTGAATCTCCCCGTGACCTTGGCGCTCGCGGGGTAGCACAGAATAACAATCGAATCCAGGATCGGAAATCCGACCATTTCCAAATATTAACAACTTCTTTCAAAGGAAATGCTGATTTCAGCAGTTATGGTAATGGAACATCAGTATATCTTTCAGAGAACTTAAAAAAAAAAGAAAAGGCATGATCTTAATAGGATTAAAAGCCAGGCTTTTTATTTCCAAAATGCTAATTTGTTTTCTGCATTCTGTTTTCATAGCAGGTCTTGTTAGGCAGCGCGCTGGGATCTAGAGGACACTGAGAGCTGCCAGAAATGCGTGGGTAATGATAGGAAAGCTACATAAAAGGTTTCTCTCTGATAGAAATTCTCTATTCCTCACAAGCCCATTTCTCCTCTCTGCGAGTTGGTTGGAGAAGCCAAATGTGGCGAGGCTGGGGAGAGCGAGGGGAGAGCGTTTTGCTCTCTGAGGCCATTCTGTGCATTCCACATTTATTCCTTTCCCATTAAGGAACAAACGTTGGTCATTAGAGATGCATTAATTGAAATAGCCTGTGACCCACGTTGGGGAGAGGAGCGGCCGGTGCGGCGAAGTTGGGCTGGAGCAGCCCGAGGCACCTGCCATCCTGTAATCTGCTTATCTGGCCGCCTTTCACAAGGGCTCTCCCACCGCCATTCATGCCGAACAGTGGGGTGTGCAGAGGAGGCCAGAACACAGATAATAATTTACCATGTAATTTGTTTTGAGATTCCTTTGATAGATTTCAAAACCGAAGCATCCTGCGAGAGCACGGGGCCTTTAGAACCTTTAAGGCGAGGCAGTTCCGTGCTGGGTGGTGGGTTCTGTCCGTGCCCAGCAGGACACAGCCCTAACGAAGGGACACCCAGGGCCCCGCTGGCGGGCTCCGGCTTTGTGCGGGCCGGGCACGGCGCTGCTGCTGCTGCTGCTGCTGCTGCTGCTGCTCCAGGGCTGGGTGAAAACCCGGGGACAGCGGCGCAGCCTGATGAAAACCATTTGCAGCAATCAAGAGGGGCAGGTAATTTTGGAGACAGATTTGTTTTGTAAATGAGGTGTTCCATTTGGGCAGCAGCACACCTGGCGAGCAGGGCTGCACTCGGGACAGCTTGCTTTAATTCCCTGCCACTTAGGGGATATTTCTTCAGCCCACAAACTGCCGTTTTAATGCCTTCGTGGAGGCATAAAACATAACAAAAATTCAGGTATTTTATATTCCCAACTTCAAAACTTTCATCCAAAAGGGAAAAGGATCAAAAGGAAAAGGTGGTGTGTTTCATGTTCTCTTGTGGTTTTAATACTTGTTAACTGACCTATAAACTGAGTTTTCCAAGTAAGGAAACGTGAGGGAATTTTATTACAGAAAAATCCACTGCGAATCATCCCCAGCTGCTTGTAGAGATAGGAGAGACTTTTCCACGCCTGCCTTCCAAGGTGATGGATGCTGTCTCCTCACCTTTCCTTTGTTTCCATACAACATTGTGCATCCATGGCCGTATTGCTCTTTTTGTTTACTGTGTCGCTGAATATTTTTTCTCATTTAGAGGAGCTGCTTTGGGCTTTCTTTTTCAGCTAAAGGAAGGAGAATCACATCAAATCATGTTATTTTTCCCTGATTATTTCTTCAGTGCAGGCCAGGTTGTATCATCTTGATGCTTACAAGTACCTTGCATGTCCTTGGATCCGAAGGACTTTTTGAATCCTGGCTGTTAAGATTTCAGAGGTGATCATGGAGCCTGTTGCTGTGTTAATTATAGAATTGTATCTGGAAGTGGAAGTAGAGGTGCTGGGAAACTTCTAAATCTTTAGTTCTGTGAAAAAGAATTCTAATTATTATTAGGCTGATAAAAATGATGAATGCATTGAGCGAGGCAATGCCTAGAGAGAGGTGTCTGGGACTCTGCAGGCTGAATTTTTCTGATCTGCTTGTTGTGTGTTCTGTACGTGCCCAGCACAGGAACCCTGGCAGGGCCTCAACTACCACTGTACTGCAAAATATAATAAATCATAATAATGGACAAAGCATGTTGCTGCTGGAATGCACGGCCTTCTGCTGAGCACTTCAGATGGTGTCGGGGAACGCCAGCTCCGTCAGCTCCGTAATGGCAATCACAGCAGCTGGGGCAGAAAAGCTGTGATGCTGGGAGAACTGAAGCATTCAAGAGCCCCTGTTTTGTTTTGAATAGAGAAGCAGGAGGGAAAGGAAATTACCTGAGCTGCACCCCCAGGTCCCAGTGGAACTGCAGGAGGCACCAGGGGAGATGTGCGGGAGGACTGTGACACACAGGGCTGGCTGACCCAAGGCTTGTCAGCGTCCTGAAAGCTCTGAAATCAGAAAGAAAAGAGCAAATGCAGAGCTGAGGTTCCTCGTGCAGAGAGAGGAGGGCTCTCTGTGGCAGGCAGTGCCCAGTGTGGGCAGAGGGGATGGGAGGCTGTGTCTGCTCCTTGGCTCCTATCAGAGCCATTCCCAGGGGTTTCTCCAGCACATTCCAGTTCTCAGCGTGCTGTGTCTGTGATCCCACAGCAGCAAGGATTGCTACAACACCAAACATATCTGTTACATTCTCTATCACGTGCCATTTTTCAGAAGCAGCAAATTCCTAATTTTACAAGTCAGGGGTTTTATTCTATTTATCCTCTGGCTCAGGTGACCTGAAGGTTCATTTGGGTTATTAGCAAAAAAAGCTGGAACTGGAGCTTTTGTAACAGCATTTGGGGTAATTGCCTGAATTAGAAATTGTTCTTCTGTCATCAGTTCCACATGTAGCAAAGTGTTCCAGGCTGGAAAGTCATGACAGTGGTTTCAGACCTCCAGGTTTATGTTGTATCAGGACAGCCACGGTGTTTGCAGGAAGGATTTTCTGCTTATCTGTCTGTGCTGATGTGGGAGCTTTGCTACGGGGTGGATTCTCAAGTATCACTTAACATCAATCCATTTCCTTAAGATGGTTGATAATGTGGTTTGTATTTCACAACTCATAAATAGGCCGTATCTCTTAGCAAGGTTTTGAAAAAATCTAACCAAAGGCTCTGCTCCCAAGTTCTCATTACACGGGCATTTTTCCCTCAGAGTCCTGGTTTTGGAGTTCTGCGGTATCTTGGGCGTGGGGAGCAGAGCATTTTCCCATTCTGCTGGGATTCTGTGGTGGGTCTGGTGGGTCTGTGCCTGCCTGGTGTCGCTACTGCTGTCCAGGTACTTCTGTGCCTGCTGTGTGAGGGACCAGCAGACTGGAGGCAGGTCTGGAGCTGGGCCCAGAGGGACCAGGGCACCAGGGGCAGTGCTTTCAGAAGCAAACTGCTCAGACTGAGGAATTCTTGAATTCCATTCATTTCTGACTGATTCCTGGAACCACACAGAAGGATCTGCACTAAGTCTCTACTACTGATTTGACTAATGTTTAGTTTTACAGGTGCCTGTTTTGTGGAGGTGCTCATAGGTGGTTTCCCTTAGATGTTCAAAAATAACTGTGAGGTTGGACAGAAATTTGACTTTTCAGGTTTAATAATCTTCAGTTCTTCCTCAGTTACGTTGAACTTCGGTCTTATGTGGGGCACAGAGTATTCTCTTCTCATTTTTCAAAAGAGAAGTATAAATACATTTCAGGGTACAGAAGAGGCGCTGAGAACCGTAGCTGTCATTCAGTAAGGCAGAGCAGAGAAAAAGGCCATCTCAACATACCCAGAAAAAAGTCGAAGAAAAAATGTTGAAATGTAAAAGCTTTCACAGTCAAATACACTGCTGAAGTGTCTAAGTGAAAACACGGAGATGAGTAAATTTTAATTCAGCTGTGGTGGGTTCGATCCTCATCGCTTCTGGGTTCTCTGCATGGAAGTTTTATTTTGTTTTATTTTATTTTATCTTTCTTGTTTAGAGAAAACAGAAATGCTGTAAGAGCACCCCAGGGTCACAGCGGCTGCTTACTGTGGGCTGTGAAAGCTCTGCTGGTATCTCACCGCCCTTCACAGAGGAAAGACAAGGAAAAAGGTTTCTGACAGACAAAACCAAATGGGTTTTTTCCTTGAGATGAAAAGTAAAATGTAACAAGCACATTTAATTTCTCCCCTTCCAGGCGGTGTTTAATAAAACGGCACCCTGCAATGGAACAGATAATGTTTGTCTTATAAAACCCAACAGCCAGTTCCCTTTTTAAACACAGATCTGCTGGCTGGCCTTTGTTGTGGGCCGGGGAATGACAAGTTTGCAGATGCTCCAGCTTGTTACCTAATCAGAGCCAGATGCTGCTCCCCGGCGACTTTCTCACTGTCACCAGGCCCTCACCGCAGCCAGGGACGGCCGCGCTCACCGCGGGCCTGGCTCTGCCGGGAAGTCTCGATGTATTTTTTGCTATCTGGAGTCTCTGTTTGTTTTTAATTTCAGGGGGTTTGCACTGGCCGAGATAGAGGCGAGTGAATGGGAGAGGTAATGTGAGCGAGGCTGATGTCCACTGGACATCTGTTTAAATTCAGCAGTCAGACACACAGAGCAGCCTCTGTGCCTTTAGTTTGTTGTCGGGAAATGGCCTGCAGCAAAATGAGAGTATTTGATTTGAGAATTCATTAGATAATTCTGTATATTATACTTCAAATAATACATAGGTCTGAGAGAATGTTTTAAGTAAAATTAAACATTTCATGTGGCTGTGGTGGGTGTCAGGCGGTTCCAGCATGGGGGTACGGGGAGGTTCCTGCCCCCTCTGAGCTGCAAATCAAGTTCAGTATTGTGTCTGCTTCTTAAAAAAGGTAGCAAAGGAATCTGGACTCTAGGAAGTCAGGGCTGTTTGTCTGAGATCATTAGTTGCTTCAGCACCTTTTGCAGCCCTTTTCTTTCTGCCACCGACCGGAATGCTCAGGGCTTCATGCCGCTATCAGTGGTGCCTGAGCTGCGGCTTTAATTGACTTGTTACCATCTGCTGGAAGTGGGAACTTTGCAGCTCGTGTGCATTGTGGTGTGTGTTTCTTGGGTTAAATACGGTGTGACAAGAAAGGGGTTCCCCTCCCCATGCCCAGTGATGCCAGGAGTGTCAGGCACTGCACAGGGACAGAGATGTTTGTTCTCAGGGCTGCATTCGTGTGTGGAATTATCCTTGTGCTAAACCACTGCAACGTGAAATGTTCAGGAGTTGCTCCTGTTTACAGAGGGATCTGCTTTCTTTCTTTCTCTCAAGAAGAAACCTGTTATGCAGTGGGTAATAAAACTAAAAATAAAGATCAGAGCCAATGGAAATGCTGTAATGTTTCTCGGCAGAAGCATTAGAAGCTGCCCATAAAGCATGAGGCATTCAGAAATTTGCACCCTATTATTGTGCCCTCCAGCCCCTCTGGAATCTCTTTTCTCCAACAGATTTGTTGTATTCCCAACACCTCTGTGCTGTAGGTTGTGCTTCTGCGCCTCGAGCTCCTGACACCCCACGGGGGGGATTTGTCCTGGGTCCTTCACACTGCCACTGCTCCAGGGTGAGTTTGAGCTCTGCTCCTGCCTTCCCCCAGAGCCAGGAGAGGGGCTGGAATATGCAATGGTAAATGAGCAGCTTGGGAGAAGCCTTGGTTGGATCTGTGCAGTTGTGAGTCGTGGTAACTCTGATTTATCTTACAGTGAGGACATATTTAAGACTTTTAAGCTATGCTTTCCCAGAGCATGCACCATCTTTTGTTTTTCTCTTCGGGGTTCTGTTGGTTTGTTTGGGGGTTTTGGAGTTTTTTTTTCCCTTAATATTTTGTCCTACTATCTTTCCTAGAAAGCTGTTTCATGTCCAGGATTTATTTCTCCTTTGACATCCTAAATAGCTGTTACTTTTCTGTGTACATCTGGCTACTGGATTCAGAGGAGTCCCTAAGCCAGAATCCATCGTGAGTCAGCGCGTGCCTTTCCCCCACTTGGTTATTTCACAGCCGCTGCTCTTCACAGAGAGGCTCCACTCTTAAACAAACCCCATCTCTGGAGAGAGCTGCCAGGAGGAGCAAGGAAGGTTTGCAAACTCATCCTCCCCAAACAAATGCCCCTGAAGAGTTAAATTAAGTCACCTCCCGAGCGCTGCCCTTCCCTCTGGCTCCCCGAGCCCCCGGGTTTTCTCGGGAGAACAATAAACCATCTTCTCTTCTTTTGGTGCCTGTCCAGTGTGGAAAGAGAAAGATGAGGTCAAAGTGGCAGGCTGTACAGCTTGCTTTTGAGCCAAACAGATGGTGAAGGTTAAGTGACAGCTCTGTGACTGCCTCTTTTGAAGTAATTGGAGATAATTTGTATTTTGAATCAGAACTTGACCACTGTCAGAAGGGAAGAAGGTTAATATGTAAACGATTTTACATTAGCCCCTGTTTCTTGGGATTTTTGCTCCCTCCCACCCCCCCTTGGATTCTTGTTTCTATAATCCTTGCTCCAGGCTATTGGTAAGATTGTCTTTGAGCTCGGTGTGACTCGGCCTAGGCTGCAGTTGTTATGAAAGCCAACAACAGCTTATTAAGGCCAGGGATAATCTCTGCTACTGATGCATTGTTGCTTTCCTGCAGTCCAGTGACAGCTTGGAAACAAGACTGGAAATGCAGTTCTAACTGGTGAGATTGGCAGAGAAATACCCAAAATATGTCTTGTTTCTGAAGCTGGACCCATTTTGCAGATTATTCTGTGTGGTTAAGAAGCTCCCCTGAACTTCTCTCATGATCAACAATGGAAATTTGATTTGGGCTTCCTCCTCTCCCATGGGAAATTGTTTTGGCTTTGAGCAGATTCCTGTTTATTTACTTAGAGTTCAGAACATACTGTATGTGTTGTGTTTGCTGATGCTTTCCTGGTGGGAAGTGGAATATTTCTAGAGCCTGAATTCAGAGTGGTAGAGAGGAGCTGCCAAGCTGCTTCTCAGTGATTCTTGTTGCTACAGCAGTTCCACCCAGGTCCTACAGGTTGTCAGCAAGCACCACGTGCAAGAGCAGGTGGTGATGTGCTGGGGTTTCTGCACCCACTCCTGTTTCTTCATGTGGGAACTGAAAGGACCTTGTAGGGAAAGAACCTGTGAAGTCACCTTCATGCAGTGTCCCTGTGTAAGGAAAACAGGCAGCAGCTTCTCACGTATTTAAATCCTGCAGTTTGGATTTCTGGATGAATTTAATGTAACGTAGCAGCTGTTAGGCAGAGACACCTGGCTGGGAGGTAACTCGGGCTTTCTGTGGACTGTAGTCGTAGAACATAGAATATTCTGGGGTGGAGGCAATGCCCAAGGACCAGCTGGGAGATCAGTAGCCAGATTATTTTGTCCTGGCCCAATTCTCGCATACTGAACTCAAGAGATGCTGGTGGAGAGGCCATCAATGCAGAAGGTCTGGGGTATTTCTGTGCATTCAAGTGCTGTTTTCTCAGAAGCAGAGAAGGCAATATTGTATTTTATTCACATACATCAGGTTGATTATGAAATACATTTTTTCACTAACTTGAAGAAGAAAAAGGAGATACTGGCTTGTTATTTCTGCCTTTTTCTTAACCAGGCAAAGTAAAGAAATGGTTGCAAAACCTTTAGAAGCATTCAAGTACCTCGGTGACTTTCATCAGATGTTCTCTGTACAAGAAAAAGAAAAAAAAATCGTTCTATCTTTTTATTTTTACTTTGCTTTAATCTTATTTGATGATGTCTCAACAGGCTGGGACATGCTTTCTTGGATGGCAATTTCACTGCACCATATGTGTCTCTCACTAGATAGCAGAGTGAAATGAGTCTTGGCAGGAAGAGAACTAAACACATCGACAAAGAAAAGAAAAAAATTATTTACTTAACTCCCTGTTGCCTGCATACATTTTTCCCTGGAACTGCATCTGGTACAACAATGCAAAGTTGGCTTCTTATAAATGTGTGTCTGAGGCACAGTCCCACATTGATTCCTTTTTCTTGCCATCCATGCTGGTTGTTTGGGTTTTCCCCAGTAGTCCTGATTTAAATGTTGCAGTAGCTAGTGGTGAGCAAGCTAAGAAAAAAAGAAAAGCTGGTTTTACCTGAGAATTTATGTTGCTTGTGGTCTCAGAGGGACAGCTGGTCCTTACTTGGCCTTTGGAGGATTCAGTGATTCTCAGGAAGAAATAAAAGAAGTTGCCAATATTAAATTCCTGCCCAAGTCGGGCATTTTTCTGGCGAGCTCCAGGCCTGGTGTTTAAACTGTGGGGAACAGAAGTGGGGTCAGGCCAGGCTCAGCCCCACAGGCTCCCAGCAACGGAGGGAGGTTGCAGATTTTTATCGTGGTGTGGAAAAGATTCCAGTTTGGGCTGAAAAGTTTGGAAAATTTACACTGGATATATTTCAAAGTAAGAACAGGGAATCTCTCTGGGCTGAAATAGTGGAAGGTGTGTTTGAATGTTACGATCAATCCACTAAGCAAAATATTTTGTATTTGAACCCACTGGTGGGATAAATGACACGGTGGTGGCACTCCCAGTCTGTGCCCCAGTGTCCAGGGCCAAGTCTCAGCCACAGTCCCCACTCACCCAAAAAAGGTCAGCCCTTTTTATTCCAAGGGAACCTGCATGGGTCTGTTTCTGACTCCCATGTTCTGAGGGCTCTGCTCTGTATTGGGTGGTGTTTACATGGACTCTTGAGGACAACTTCTGAACCCTTGGTAAAATTGGTATTTGTACACTTGGATATTTGGGAGGAAAATCAATACAGGTTCTGCAGTGACCTTGCTGGTTAGCACAGAAATGTCTGGCAAAAATGAGAACAGAGGACCACGCAGGTGATTTGCAAAAGATAAAATAGGAAAGGAACAAGCAGGTTTACGGTGTTTAAGGAAATCTGCAATTAAAAACAACGGAGCGGTCACACAGGATTTTAGACATCACATGAAAAGATAGGAAAGAGGGGGAAAAGAATCCTTTGAAGCATGGACAGTGTAGAGATTCCCACCAGGTGCACCACACAGGTAACGTGTGTGGGGCAGGTGCAGGGAGCAGAACTGGCTGGAGAGTGTTTCTCAGGGCTGAGCCGTGCTGTGCAGGGACAGGCTTAACAGTCAGCTGGACATGGAAATTGAGATCGTGTGGATGCAACCTTTGGGGTTTTATTATGTACTTAGAACCATTTTTCCTTTGTGCTCCTTCTAAATGAAGTGGGTTGAAATATTTTTTTAAATCCTTCTGTTTTCACAGTATCTTTTCCCAAGGTTGTAGCTGTTTTATAGTATATAAACTGACTGTCACGGGGAGGTCTCAGTGATTGTTGGAATGTAATTGCTGTGTAGGTTCAGGGGTCAAAGGTCCGTTCTGTCTGGTGAAGTTTGGAGTTTTCTGCTCCTCCCCCCGTGGCCAGTGTGACAGGGCCCGGGCAGGGCAGGGCTTTGTGCACACACAACGCTGCTTTGGCGTTCCAGCCCTCCCTGGCCGGTGTCTGTGGGCTCTGCGCTCTGGGAGTGTGCAAGTGCTGCACTCGGGGCTGCACGGCAGGAACAGTGCTCTGAGCCGGGCCCCGCTGTGCCAGCTGGGCAGCAGGAACACCGCTCGCTTCTCCAGAGGCCTCAGCGTGCCCACAGTCCCTGCTCTGCCCTGACATTCTCCTAATCCCACAAAATTATGGCAGTGGTGGATGGCTGGCAGCGGGCGCTGGGTTCAGAGCCTTGCCTGCTGCTTTTCCCATGGCTAAGGTGCTCCGTGCGCTGGCTCTGCAGGGGCATCACCCACAGGCCTGGACCAGGGCACAGAGAGGGCCCTGCGGGAAGTGGCACCTTCCACAAACCACCCCTCTGGGCACCGTGACACCCCTCGGTGCCCACAGGCCACTGCCAGCGCAGGAAAGGCTTCACGAAGAGGGCAGTGAGCTGAGGGAATGGCACTGAGTCGGGAATTTCCACAAAACCTCTGGCGACCCAAAGCCGAAGGTGCCCGGGGTGTCAGTGAAGAGCTTCCGTATCCCTTGTTTCAAAAGGCCTGCTCTGTTCCTCCTAAATGAAAATATTTATATAAAATATACATCGGTTGTATTCCTAAATATTCGATGTGGAAATTGATCCGTGCAGCGATCCCTGTGCAGCTGCTTGAAATGGAAATGCGGCGGGAGGATGTGAGGGGAGCGCGGCACAAAGAGCAGCCGTGGGTGAAGCTGCGGGCAGCGGGGCCGCTCCCCTCTGACACCGGCTGAGCCCGCGGCCTCGGCCCGCAGGAGCGGCAGCCCTCGCCCTAATTGGGGGAGAAGGCTCTCTGCAGAAACGGGGCTGCTTCTCCCCCTGCTCCGTTTCTTCTTTTCACCTTCTGATGAACTAAATTATTCCTTATCTAGAGCCCACGTGCCCTCGGGCCCCGGGAGCATGCACTGCTGGAGAATTCCGGACTATTCCTAATATTTTAAAGTAACAGGTCCTTCAGGGAAAAATAAAAGTTGGCATTCTTCTTAATTTTTATGTATTATTTTAATCTCAATGAAAAATGATAAATTATATAAAAATACATAAATATAAAAAAAATTCCAACTCATTGAGCAAAAGCCATTACCTGGGGGTAGGAAAATACTCGCTTGTTGTTGGATTCATCCAAACGCAGCATTAACTGAGTTAGTCAGAAACGTGTCACAAAATTGTTGAGGCTTTTTCAATGGCTTTTTATAAATATGTCTTGAAATCTGAGCATGTTCTGCAGTTTAGACAATGCATTATGCCAAAAAGGATGTTTCTTTTGTTAAAAGCTTTTAAGGTTGAACTGAAAATACAAATCAGATCGGAATAATCTGGATTATACTTACGTACTCTTTGGCTGTGTTGTTTTTTTGTTGACTATTAGGTGAAAAGAAAATCTCTGTGCTTGATGTTTTTATTGATAAAGTATTTAGGTAGTAGGTTTTATTTAAATTAATTTTAGACAAATTATTTAGCTATTGTAAAATTGCTGCATATGTATGCTCATATATATGTGTAAATATAGATATACTCCTATATTATATGTAAACCCCTAAATTTTTAGGAGGAAGTTTCTTTCCAGTAGAGCTGTTTAATGACCTGTCAGTTCCCCACTTGTGTGGACTGTTTAAAATTCTATATAATTTTCTGGTTTAATGCAGTATCATTTAATTCTCTAGAGAAAAAGAGATAAGGTGTTAAAATTGGGATAAAAGCTTCCAAATACTAGAAAATTTGCTGTCAAACCCAGGCCCCTTTTTACTGGCAGAAACTTAAGAAAGTAAATACTAATAAGATCATATGAAGCAACAACAAAAAATAGATATAATTTCTTTAAATAATATAAATGCAATTATCAATACTTTATCAGAAAACAGCTAAGGTTGACTTTTCTGGTATTTTTTTTTTGTTTTGGCTGATGAATGCGGAATCAATACTTTGAAACTTGATTTCTTCTCCCAAGAATTGTTCTTTGGATCAGGAAAAGTGGTGTATTTTGTTATTTTTCCCTTTTGATTATTTTCTTTCCTAAGAACATGGTGTGAAATAACCCGCCCTGGCATAGTGGCTGTGGTGTTTTCAGGGGACGTTCCCCGTTGCCTTGCACTGGTGGTGGCCACAAGGCTCTGGTGTCCCCCTGTACCTCCCTGCTGTAGCTGTGGGCAGTGCCTGCCGTGACAGGGACAGCACGGGCTGCTCCTGCTGGGCTCTGGAGCGGGACCGAGGGCAGGGAGAGGAGCGGGGAATGGAGCAGGGACCCAGGGCAGGCAGTGGAGCGGGGAATGGAGCAGGGACCCAGGGCAGGCAGTGGAGCGGGGAATGGATCAGGGACCGAGGGCAGGGAGTGGAGGATGGACCCGGGGCAGGGAGTGGAGCAGGGACCCAGGGCAGGCAGTGGAGTGAGGAATGGAGCAGGGACCGAGGGCAGGGAGAGGAGCGGGGAATGGAGCAGGGACCGAGGGCGGGGAGAGGAGCGGGGAATGGAGCAGGGACCGAGGGCAGGCAGTGGAGCGGGGAGTGGAGCAGGGACCGAGGGCAGGCAGTGGAGCAGGGACCCAGGGCAGGGAGTGGAGGATGGACCCGGGGCAGGGAGTGGAGGAGCAGGGACCGAGGGCAGGCAGTGGAGGATGGACCCAGGGCAGGCAGTGGAGCAGGGACCCAGGGCAGGGAGAGGAGCGGGGAATGGAGCAGGGACCGAGGGCAGGCAGTGGAGCGGGGACCCAGGGCAGGGAGTGGAGCGGGGACCCAGGGCAGGCAGTGGAGCAGGGACCCAGGGCAGGCAGTGGAGTGAGGAATGGAGCAGGGACCGAGGGCAGGGAGTGGAGCGGGGAATGGAGCAGGGACCCGGGGCAGGCAGTGGAGCAGGGACCCAGGGCAGGCAGTGGAGCAGGGACCCAGGGCAGGCAGTGCCGGTGGCCCACGGTCTGCCCGTGGGCAGCAGCAGCAGCACTGAGCAGTCCGGTCCCCCCGTGCCGCCGGCGCAGACGCTCTCGAGAGCAGTGTCCAGCCTGTCCTGTCAGGTTTATTGTCCACTCCATCAAGGGGTCTAATGGTCAGCGGAGGGGCTGAGCGTGTCCCCGGGGGCCTGCCATTAAGCGAGTGGACTTGTTTAAGCTCACGCGGGGTGTCTGGGGCTGATGGGGACGCCAATAGCCGTTTCCCTCAATGAGCAGCCGCTCGGATCATGACTCAATAGAGGCTCCCCGGCCGCGGGGCTCCGGCGGGAGCTGCCCCGAGCGCGGCCCCGGGCGGGGGGGGCGATCGATGCCGCGGCCGGAGCGGCCCGGCCCGGCCCGGGGCCCCATTAATGCGCAGCAAATGGTTTGGAACCGCCAGCGCCGCCGCTCACCCCGGCCGGCTCTGCCTGCGAGCGTCCCAGGCACAGCGGGCGGCTGCGCTCGGGAATTCTGCGGGAATTCTGCGGGAATTCTGCGGGAATTCGGGAACAGCAGCGGCACCGCAGGCCCCGAGCAGAGCTGGGGGGGAACTGCCGCGTGTGAATTCATTGCTAAGTTTTATTCCAAACTGTAATTTCTAACAATGCAAGAAAATCTCATTCTATCAACAAGCCGGGAATACTTAAATCCTAAAATTAGATTGCTAACAAAAAGTGCAAAAAATGCAGCTGTGGAGCTTTGGGTAGTTTGTGCACAGGGTTTTTCATATTCATCTTAAATATATCGTTTCTTTCCTGGATGATTTTAAAGTGCTTTCTTTTGGAAAATAGAAAGATGGTTTTTTGCATATCAAATTGTTACCTGAAAATATGTTTTGGTTTTTTTCTAATTAAACCAAACATACTGCACATTAATATTTTTTTGGGAAATAATTGTGTATTAAAACAGATTTCTATTGTTTATTTTTTTTTATTTTGTAAAAGAGCACAATTTCTTAAAATATTTTGAAGGAAAAAAACCACAAAAAATTTCTTTTTAATATCTAAGTAAAGAAAATGCCTTTGACTGGGCTTTTTCCTGCTGTACTGACAAAGAGCAGGGGAGGCTCTAAATCTGCTTTTCCAAGGCAAGCTAAAGATGGAAATTGTGAAGAAAATGAGCCAAATAATATGATTTTTGATAGGTGTTTGTAGTTTGTCAAAGCTTTTTGTCATTCAGATGACTAATTTGTATAAATAAGTCTGAAAACACTTTGTATTAACATAATTATTTACATAAAATATCGTTATTTTTCTGCTTTCATTAACAATTTTTTTGTTTAGTTTCAGATCCGCTGTAGTAAATACTTTGTGCATATTTATATGCTGCTGAGTGTTGTCTTGAAAATGTTTGATAGTATCAGTTTCCTAAAGATGATGTTTATAAAATGCACATAGTTGTGTGAATTATTTATACCAAACGAATGAGAAAGAGATCCTGCTTTCCCTAACACTAACAACGGATCCACTTTTCCTTTGGCAACACAAATATTTATTATATTGTTGTACTTAAAGAAGGCTTAAGCCTCTGAAGTGTCAAAAGTCAAGCTGAACAAATTTAAAAGCAATGAAATGAAACCCGAGTTGGGCACAAAGGATCTTTTCTGAATTTCCTGAAAGGCAGCGCTGGAGAGGGCAGGGTGGGAGCCCGGGGTGCCAGGGCAGGGTCTGGGGATGCTGGGGGTGTTGGACACCCCAGCCCTGGCAGCGAGCCTGGGTCAATCCTGCTGAACCCCTCGTGAGCCCCCTGCTCTGGGCACAGGCCACAGCAGCAACACTCCGTGCAGGAACACGTGTGCAAAGTGTATGAGCAAGGGGGGAGCACCCCCGGTCACAGCAGGGCCAAATGAGCACAGAGGGAGGGGTTCATTCCCACAGGGATTTTGTACTTAAAGTTGTCTTTTCCACGTCCTCAGACTCTTCCACTTGTGTTGCTGGGCAGGATTTGCAGAGGGATTTGGAAAGCAGCAGGAGGAATGATTTACCTGCCCGAGGAGGGTGGTGGGACACGACCCTGCCTGGGTGGCTTTGGGAATAGCTGGACAGGGATTCACAGCACTGGGGGCAGCAGAGGAAATTCGGGACAGGGTGCAGAACTGTCAGGCAGCAACTGCAGGGCAGAGACAGAGATTCCCTTCCCTGAGATGTGAAATCCCCTTTTGTGAACGTTTGGGAGACAACCAGTCATTTGTAAAATACAAAATTAAGTTCCCATTTTTTCAAGCTAAAACTGTATTTCAAATTCACCAGCTGTGTTTTCTGAAGTTCTACAGAAGAGAAACACGATTTGGGATTTCAATTATAGTTCCAAAAGTGACAGCAAATTTGAAAAATCTCAATTCAGCAAAGGTGCTTTTCCTTTGGGGAGTGCTTCAGGAATAAATCCCAGGGAAGGAGTGTATCAAGAGAAAGGAAGATAGGAATTTTGTGTAAAACATGACCTAGAATTACAATCTGAGTGGGTCCTGTAGAATGTTCTTGTAAAAGAAATACCACTCTCCTTTGAAAAACTAATTTTGTGGGGGGGAAAAAATCCTTAATTCCAAATGCAACACCATGGAGGGGATGGGCACGAGGCCGGGGTGCGAGGCAATGTGCTGGAAAGGCAGCGCAGGGAGGGAGCTCAGTGCTCAGGCACAGAGGCAGGGGCTGGCAGTGCTGGCACTCGGGGACAGGAGCCCCTTGCCCTGCACACATCCGTGGGGCTGGCAGTGCTGGCACTCAGGGACAGGAGCCCCTTGCCTGCACATCCGTGGGGGTGGCAGTGCTGGCACTCGGGGACAGGAGCCCCTTGCCTGCACATCCGTGGGGGTGGCAGTGCTGGCACTCAGGGACAGGAGCCCCTTGCCTGCACATCCGTGGGGGTGGCAGTGCTGGCACTCAGGGACAGGAGCCCCTTGCATGCACACATCCATTCGGGTGGCAGTGCTGGCACTCGGGGACAGGAGCCCCTTGCCTGCACACATCCATTCGGGTGGCAGTGCTGGCACTCAGGGACAGGAGCCCCTTGCCTGCACACATCCGTGCGGGTGGCAGTGCTGGCACTCGGGGACAGGAGCCCCTTGCCCTGCGCATCCGTGCAGGTGGCAGTGCTGGCACTCAGGGACAGGAGCCCCTTGCATGCACACATCCGTGCAGGTGGCAGTGCCAGCACCCAGGGACAGGAGCCCCTTGCCTGCACACATCCATTCGGGTGGCAGTGCTGGCACTCGGGGACAGGAGCCCCTTGCCTGCACATCCGTGGGGGTGGCAGTGCTGGCACTCGGGGACAGGAGCCCCTTGCCCTGCGCATCCGTGCGGGTGGCAGTGCTGGCACTCGGGGACAGGAGCCCCTTGCCTGCACACATCCGTGCAGGTGGCAGTGCTGGCACTCGGGGACAGGAGCCCCTTGCCTGCACACATCCATTCGGGTGGCAGTGCTGGCACTCGGGGACAGGAGCCCCTTGCCTGCACACATCCATTCGGGTGGCAGTGCTGGCACTCGGGGACAGGAGCCCCTTGCCCTGCAGCTCCGTGCGCTGGGGACCGCGGCTGTGCCCCCCGTGCGGCAGGCGCTGCCCGAGGGCCGGGCACCGCACGGACAGGGACACAATGGGATGGATGGCCGTGACTTCGAACAAATAAATAAAACATGCGGCTGGTCCCTGCGGCCCTCCCCCTCCCCTGCAGCCGCGGTTGCATTTGCCGCGGTCATTTCCCAGCGCCTGCCTGTAGCAAAGCGCCCGTGGCCCCGCGCGGCCGAGGCCTCCCCGGGGCTGCAGCCCTGGCCGCCCCCGCCCCAGCCCTGCCAGCCCCGCGCACGCCTCACACCGGATCGGGGCCCCGAAAAGCATCCGGGCTCCCACCCGGCCCACCCCGCAAACACCCGCTCCCTCCAGCATGGGGCTTCCCGCGGCCCCGCCGCCGCCAAGCCCCGGCTGCGGGGAGCAGGAATACATTTTAATAAGGCTGGGAAGCAGAAAAATGAGTTTGCTCCGCAGTTCTGTTCTTTAGGAACAGAAAAAGGTGAGCATGTTGCAGGGCAGGGAGGGGAAATTTAATATTGCGAGAGATAATGGCAACTATGTTAATATCCGGAATTTTCAATGTACCATAAGTACATTTTGTTTTTCCTTTTAGCACGATTTATAATTAAAGATTTTAATCTGGCTTCACATTGAGTTAATAAGCCCTTTGATTGATTAGGATTCATAAAATTGCCATTTCCCGCTGCTGCTTTGTGTTTCTGGGATGTTCTTTTGAAAAGCCGGGGAAAGGTGAATGGGAAGCGGCCATTGTTTGGGCTGAGCTCCACCAGCTCAGGGGGCTCGGGGCTGCTTTATGTGGAGTTTGTCCTCACCAATATCTTGTTGTTCTGCCAAATGAATGCAGATAGAATCTGCTGAGCTACATTTTAGCGATTTTTAGGGAAAACTTGTTGTTGTGTATAATTTCAGCAGGTGTTGCACACAATTGCTGCGTCGTTATTGACCTGTGCTTGATGGAGGAATTTGGGATTAGAAACAGAACAAGAAAGGCAAAGTATTAGAAAACAAATATATCTGAATACAGCACAACCTTGATATCCGGGCTCTCGCGTGGCTTTCAAAATTCAGTTTACAGTTCTGTGCCCTCATGTGTCACCTCCTTTGTTATTAGGGGCTGGTGCTGCAGCAGTCCCCGGGTAAAGCACTTGTTAGACAAGGAAATGGAATAAAAGGAAGAGGCCGTTTTGCTGCTCTTTGATCACATTGTACTTGTTTAAATTTTTTTAAAGTAAATTCCGATAAATTCTAAAGTCTAAATGGAAAAATGAGAGGCAGCTCATGATTTTTAAGCATCTGGTTGAGTGGAGGTGGGCTGCTTTCCTCAGCTGGGTCGTGTGCATGTGTGTGTGTGTGTGTTAGAGGGGAAAAAAAAAATCTTTTTTCTTTATTTTTAGCCAGGGTAAAAGTGACCCTCTTTAGCCCCAGAGGGGCCTCACTGTGTGGATTGAATCAGAGCAAATTCCCTTTGTGTTTCCTGCTCTAAGGGGACACGCTATTGTTGAGTGCGGGGCCTCTCGTACGCGGAGCAGCGCAGGACCGTGAGCAAATCCTTCCCGGATAATGCTCAAGTTGTTTCACAATCGATCCGGCCTCCCCTCCCCCAGCATTCACCCCAATTTACTTGGCACAACTATCATTTCCTGGCCCTTTTATTGCCATTCAGATGTCCTACAAATGCAAACATTTGGGCCAGAAGAAAGGGGCTGGGTGAGGCGAGGGCAGGTTGGGGAGCCCAGGAACGCGATGCTGCCGAGCTGCTCGGCTTCGGAGCCGGGAGCAGATGCCTGGGTAGGGCGAGCGGCGAGCTGGATGTGTCAGCACTTCCAGGGGGCTTAATTGGCTTTATTTTTTTAATGTAAGTACCTGCTTCCTATTTTTATTTTACACAAAAATATTTTTAATCCCCCACCATTAATTTTCCAGCAGCCTTTGAGACAATTTTGCTTTTAGTTCTCATGTGCCAGCACAGGCTGACGGTGATGAAAAGATGAAAACCCGGCAATAACGCAGGGTTTTGCTTACAAATTGACAAAACCAGCCCTGCCAATCCCCAGTAATTTCCTGCATCTCCATAACTGACCTCATGCATCCAGCCCCGGCGGCGCTGATTGGCGAGGTTAGAATGGGAACGATGAGCAAGGTTCATCCCAAAGAGAAACAAACAAACCAAACCCGCCACAAAGCCCCTTTGCTCTGTAATGAGCGTGGTTGTCCCGCTCGGTGCGGGCCGGGCTGGCCCCGCAGGCGGCTCGGGATGCGGATGCGGGGTGCGGGATGCGGGATGCGGATGCGGGATGCGGGATGCGGATGCGGGATGCTCCCTCCCGGGCAGGAGCGCAGTGGATGTCAGCGCCTGGCTGCCCGCGCCGGCCGATCGATGCTTCATTAGGCCGAATTGTCTTTTGCCCATGCAACCTTGAAAACAGTCCCTTAATTACCTGTGAGGAAGTCGGGGACCCTGCTCCCCCTCGCCGCTCCCCCTCCCTCGCTGGCGGCAGTGCCGGGGTCACCCGCGGCCCCTCGCCGCCGACGGCGCGGGGGTGGGGGAAGAAATATGGGACCCCGAGGTGAGAGGGCAGGGTTCAAGTCCAGACTACAGATCTATTGAAGAGGTTTCAGACAGCCAGGCCTCCACTTGACTTTCCATCAGCCCGCCCGATTCCTCAGCTGCTGCCTGCGCACGGCCGCGGCTGACGGCTCCGCGGGGCTCGGTGCTGCGCTCCGGAACGGCCGTGCCGAGCTGGGCCGGGCCGGGCCGAGCTGGGCCGAGCTGGGCCGTGCCGAGCTGGGCCGAGCTGGGCCGTGCCGAGCTGGGCCGGGCCGTGCCGAGCTGGGCCGAGCTGGGCCGTGCCGAGCTGGGCCGTGCCGAGCTGGGCCGGGCCGTGCCGAGCTGGGCCAGGCCATGCCGTGCCGGGCTGTGCCGAGCTGGGCCGTGCCATACCAAGCTGGGCCAGGCCGTGCCGGGCCATGCCGTGCCGGGCCGTGCCGCAGGCTCCCCCGGCTCCTCATCCCCCCAGACCACGGGGCTTTGGGGCACAGCTGGGCGAAGGAGGAGAGAAGGGGAGCAGGGAGTGCATCTTCCCCCCAGACCTGGATTTCAGGAGAGACGGCTGCACGTCACCATGGACCCTGCAAGCAAAGCCAAGAAAGTGCATAAATAATCTTATTTGTTATGCATTATTAAAAATTCAGAAAGATTTTAAATTCAAGTGATAATCTGATCATCCTGAGGGATAGGTTTATATTTAATAGCCAGGTGTTTTACCTATTCATTTGTGATAGAAAATATTATAATGAAGTAATAAACCGTAGCACAGAAATGTTAATCATATATATGTGGTCTGCAAACCCCCTGAAATCACAGACCCCTTCTGCTGTCCCGAGCTGTCCTTATTGGTAACCTCATGATTTAAGATAATTTAGGTTTTGGGACTATGCCCGTAGACCTCGGGGCACGGTTGTTAATAATGGAAAGCTTATTTGACTGCATGATTCTCCTCCTGCATCTTATCTGTTCTGCTGTGAAGTTTTCTAATATCATGTGCTGTTTCTTTGTTTCCTATTTTAGAAGAACATGGAACAAAATCACGAGAGCCGTTGAGACTATTGCACATCTGATATAATGGGGTGGAGGGATTATGGAGAGATGAAGAGTTGTAGAGGGGTTCAGCTTTAAAAATTCACAGAGTATTTTCATTTTAATGCAAGGTGGGGGTTTGACTCCTCAATGATGCTGGGAAATGAGATGCCTTCCAGCGCTCCATCTCTCCCCCCACCTAAGAACCACCTCCTTCCAGCCTGTGCATACACCCCCTCCCCCAGATGCAGGGGACTGCCACAGACAGGTGTCCAGCTGCTCTCCCGTGCTAGTCAAAAATGAGGGAGCCCATTGCAAGTGTCTCTCCAGGTTTGAGTCCCAGTCCAGGTGTGAGACACGGTCACCGTCCCCCCGGCTGCAGCAGGGCTGTGCCAAGCGCCACGAACCCGCGCGGAGCTGTGCCAGGACAGAGCATCCTCTGCCTGGGGACGAGCACTAAATAGCAAAGCTGGCTAAATCCCATCGCTGGGAGGTGATCAGTGGAGCCGCGCTCTGTATTCACAGCCGGGGCTTTACTCACCGAGCGAGCTGTGATGTCACCGCATTAAGCTAAAATAACCACTGAACATGAGAACAAGAGCGATGGGGGGGAGGTTTGATGGGGGAGAGAGAGGGAAATAGCAGGCATATTACCAGTCCTGCATGTGGATCACAGAGCCAGATTGTGAGCAATCCCGGCGCTCAAAGTGTCTCCTTAGCAGAAAAGGGAGAGGGAGAGAGAGGGAGCCAGCAGCCAGCCTTCAGTCCCCACCACGAGAGCTCTCGCGGTGCACTCGGCCAGGGTGTCAGAGGGCGTGAGTGCATTTTTCATTTCTTAGCCTTTGTGTGGTCTGCCAGAGGAATTGGATTCTGTCTGTATTTCCATGTATTTGCCTAACCGTGCTGTGTATTTTTATCCTGGATGTGAGCAGGCATTAACACGTAAACTCACACGCACTTAAATAGATGGAGCGTAAATGGATACCCAGGGAAGACATTAAAAATAGCCCGAGAGTCAGCTTTCCACCTGAACTGCCCACCTTGCGGTGCCCAGTGCTGCTCCCATTTCCCAGATGTGCAGGAAAATGGGGTGTTACTGGGAGGGAAGGACTGGAACGGAAAGGGAGGAATCTTTCTTTCCTGGCCTCCGTAATTAACGTTGGCCTTTGTGTGGCGTTAAGGCCAGGGAACGTTGCTCGTGGTGATGGTGCTGGTGCTGAAAAACCCCTGCTCAAATGGCTGTCCTGAGCTTTGCAGGGAACGTGTCTGCAGAGCTTCAGCAGCAGGCGCCTGGGAAATGAATCCAGCCCCGTGCTGATGTGGTGGGATACTGCAGGATCATGTGTGAGCGTGTGGGGTGGCTCCGTGTGTGCGAGCGGTGCTTGCAGGCTGGGACTGGTGGGAGCTGCAGCACATCTGGGGGTCACAGCTGCACCCCACACACGGTGCCCTCACCGCTCAGGGTGCGCAGCTCTTGGAAATCCTGCAAACTGCTCTGCCTCCGCCATAACTCATCCTGCATCCAACCTGATGTCGGCGATGGAGGACAGAAATTGAGGAGAGAGTGGGATTTAACCTCAGTTCTTCCCACCAAATTTCCAAGGCGGTGCAATTTATGGACATGAAGACGAGTCTTATGAGGAAGGGCCAAAAATGCAGCAATTTAAGAGTAGGGAAGTATCAAACAGTGTAACAGCTCCAAGTCATAACCCCATGTCATAAAAAGGTTCTAGGGGTAATGTAGCATTTTCACGTTTTCCTGTTTCTAGATAATCCAAAATTAAATTACAGAAATGCCAGAAAAAAAAAATTCAAATCAAATTCCTAGTGGTCACTCTTGGGGAGGTGGAAAAGGCCATTGTGAAAGCCTGCAGAGTACTTTTGTACCTGCCAAACCCACGGGCACTCCTTGAGGTGGGAAAGGTGGCCAGGCCCAGCGTAAAGTGGGTTTTGGCTGTTGTTCAGGTGTGCAAATGGTCCTGGTTGCCATGTGTGTGTCCGTGTGCACCTGTGGCATGTGTGTTACATGTGTACATGTGTGTACCTGTGTGTTACATGTGTGTACAGGGCTGTGTGAGTTCCCTGTGTGCATGTACAGCGTGTGTACATGTGTGTGTACGTGTGTGTCACATGTGAGTGTGTGCCTCTGTGTGTTACCTGTGCAGTTTACCTGTGTGTGTTACCTGTGTACATATGTGTACCTGTGTGTGTGTTACCTGTGTGTGTACCTCTGTGTGTGTCACATATGTACTTGTATGTTACCTGTGTACATGTGTGTTACTGTGTGTGTACCTGTTTACACGTGTGTTACCTGTGTACATGTGTTACCTGTGTGTGTACCTGTGTGCTACCTGTGTACATGTGCGTTACCTGTGTACGTGTGTGTTACCTGTGTGTGTACCTGTGTACATGTGTGTTACCTGTGTGTGTTACCTGTGTACATGTGTGTTACCTGTGTGTGTTACCTGTGTACATGTGTGTACCTATGTGTGTACCTGTGTACATGTGTGTTACATGTGTGTGTACCTGTGTACATGTGTGTTACCTATGTGTGTACCTGTGTACATGTGTGTTACCTGTGTAATGTGTGTTACCTGAGTGTGTTACCTATGCGTGTTACCTGTATGTGTACCTGTGTACATGTGTGTGTGTACCTATGTGTGTACCTGTGTACATATGTGTTACCTGTGTAATGTGTGTTACCTGTGTGTGTACCTGTGTACATCTGTGTGTACCTGTGTACGTGTGTGTTACCTATGTGTGTACCTGTGTACATGTGTGTTACCTGTGTAATGTGTGTTACCTGAGTGTGTTACCTATGCGATGTGTGTTACCTGTATGTGTACCTGTGTACGTGTGTGTGTACCTATGTGTGTACCTGTGTACATATGTGTTACCTGTGTAATGTGCGTTACCTGTGTGTGTACCTGTGTACACGTGTGTTACCTGTGTGTGTACCTGGGTACATATGTGTTACCTGTGTGTTACCTGTGTACCTGTGCATGTCCCTCCCCTGCACAGGCAGCACTCCTGCTCTTGCCACCCCTTCCCAAGCTGCAGGGCTGGGGACGCCATGGAAGCTCCACCTGTGGCAGGTGACCCACGGCTGCTCAGGACTGCCCTGAGCTTGGGAGCCCTAAAGGCAGAGAGGGAAGGAGAGAGCCTTTGCCTCAGGTGATGAGCAGCAGCGCAGAGCCTGGCGTCCTGGGAGTGCTCAGTTTTTATTTCTGTAGTAACCCAGGTTAATTGATAGTAATTATTCATTCTTGATACATATTCTGTGTAATTATTTGTTTGCTGGATTTCACCTGTGCTAACATTGGCTGGTCTTTGTTGTGGAGGTGTCCCCGAGAGCCGAGCACCCAGCAGTGGTCCCGGAGCTGCTGATCCACCTGTGCCTCTGCTGCTGACACAAGTGGGGGCAGCTGGGCCAAAGTGTAAACTGGGGGGGATTTCTTGTTAATAATTTTTTTCAGGAGGAAGAAAGACTTAAATCTGAATGCTGCTGGAAAATAAGGCAGAACTTTGGATTAAAAAATAAATTATTTTTTGAGTCTAATTAACAAACTAGCCACAGGTGTTTGGCTTTTTGTCTCAATTCCCTTTCTCAGGTGTTGGCTCCTTTCCAACAGACATTCCCAGGGAAATGTCTTGGAATCCTTGATGGTGGATTATAAGAAGCAAGTGATGATCAAAAGTTAGTGGTTAGGACAGAGTTTTGCTTTTCTTTCCTGCTGTTTTTTGCATCTGTGTAGTGAGAACACGGGAAAGCCGCTGGGTGTCATTAGGCCAGTGACATCCTAAAAAACTGCTGCTCACATTTAACTTCTGCTTTATGATTCCTTTTTGTCATAGTGTATTGGACACAGAAAATGCGGGCTCTGCAAAACACAGGTGTGGTGAGTTAAGGAGTTAATGGATGGTGATTAGCAGAGATCAGGGACACCTGTGGGGGGTGGGGACTGGTCTGGCTGCTCCCCACTCCAGGCAGAGCCACCGAGGGCTGGGAACGCGTTACAGGAATGGAGCTGTGTGGGTTCTTCTGCCTCAGGAATGCTGCGAGGGGCTGCTGGGGCGAGGTTTGTCTGAGGAGCCTGGAGGATCCCAGCCTGGAGGATCCCAGCCTGGAGGACACGGTGGGGTGTTGGATTCTCGGAGCTGCCTGCAGGCCAGGCGCTGCTGCCAGGGGTGAGTGATTTGCATCACCAAAATCTTGGAGGTGCTGAGGAGAAGAGACCATTGTAATGTAAAATACCAGAAGGAGTCCCGGTTTCCAGCACTGGGCGGCTGGAAGGTGTTGCAGTGTTGTGGGGAGCAGCTGAATATCCACAAGGCTTGACTGTAATCCGGCAGAGCTGTTGAGGTGGCTTCGTTTAGGTCAGTTGAAGCTGTGAGTGCCGAGAATCTTGGAGAATTGGGTCCATCTTGCTCAGGCAGATCTGAAGTATTCTGTCTTTGTTGAAAGGTGCTTTTCTATTGACTCATAAACCTCAGACAGAGCTGTTGGGTGCACCTCCAACGTGGTAAAAATGAAGTGAGTTCCCTCTTTCTGTTGGACCAGCTACACCAAGCCCAGTTCAGTGTGCTGTGGGCTTGAGTGAGCAGGCGGATTTCCAGGTTTTTGGGGGGCAGATCTGAGATTGAGGTGGTGTCCAAAGACATTTTCTCTGAATAATAAGTCTGGATAGTCCTGAGCTGTATCTTTGCTGAGAGCCATCTCTCCTGGTTCCAGCCCTGGAGAGAGGGTTATCAGAGGGTGCCTTACTGCTTTGGAAAGCCTGGCCTGCTCAGGGGTTCTGGAGCCCAGTTATTGCTGATGATAAGCCAGTGTATGTTCTGGTGGTGCTCTGGGTCTCTCCGGGCACCTGGCACAAACCTTTAAGCCTTGGGATTTTTTTAATTTTAGATTTGCTCTGGAGATGCAAAGTTAATTGTGAACAGCAGTCTCTTGTGCTTCCATGCAGTATAAGTCAGTAACTTAGGGCAAGAAGGTAGAAAAGCACAAACCAAAGGCTCAAAAAGTTGGGGTGAGAGCCCAAGTCATTTAAACCAGGAAAGAAGCATCTTTTGTGCATCCTGCTTGTGAATTGCTGGGATGTGGCGGCAGGTTGAAGGAGCAGGGTGGTGGCTGAGAGTTTGGGGAGGTGCACAACCATGGAGGTGTGGGTCTGGCCCCTCCTTGCCAGGCACCATTTATTTTTCAGCACTTCTGTCTAATTAATATAAGGCCTGCTCAGGCACAGCCGCCCTCGTTGGACGTGTCACTCGTTAATCACGCGACCCTCCTAGCCTTGGGTAATGACCTTGAAAGAATATATCAGCCCATGATGGCGGGAGTGAGGAATTAAATTGTTTCTCTGAGTGCTTATGGTCATTGCTGACAATTTATATGACACAGCTGCCCTAAGCTGGCCGTGCTGGCCATTGTGCCGCAATCATTTTCCCTCCGGGAAGCGCTGGCTGGGCAGGCCCCGCGCGGCCGCCCCGGCCTGGGGAGCTCCTTTGTGTGAGGAGGAGAAGGGCTCTGCAGCCTGGAGCCCTGCCCGAGGGTCTGAGCCCAGAAATCCCGGGCAGCCTTTGCTGCAGCCTCTCTCTGCGGCCGTGTCGGCGTTGCCGTAGCCTTGGGAATGGCGTTAGCGCGCTTGTTCCAACCTGAGGAGGGCTCCAGGATCGAGCTCCCTTCAGCAGGGCGTTCCTAAGGTTTGGAATGGGAGAAATGGGCAGGACACCTTAAATAGGCTTGAGATTTGGTAAGATTTGGGTACAAACACATCACATAATCATGCACGTTTGTGTGCAAAATTAGGCAGACCCTTTAATTACCGTAAGGACCCACATAATACTGTGTGCGTGTCCATGGAAATGAAGAAGTAAATGTTAAGATACATTGATGTAAGCATTTATGGGTTAATATCTGTATTGCTATATTTTTGTCTTTTCCTAAGTGTTAGATGTACTTGGGAAGGTATTTATTATTTGCCGATAATGAGTAAATGGCTTTCTTAGTTGTTATATATTGGTATCTGCTTTTAGACTGATGAAATAATTTGTTACAGTTATTCAATCATATTATTTATAGAAAACATGTAGCTGAGGATCTAAACATCAGATTGTTCTGCTGTTGCCATATGGGCTGCTTTTATCTAAATATAAACAGTTGATAATTATCACTAGAACTATTGGCTAAAATCACAAAATAGACCGAGAACAAATAACAATCTCATTCTTCATTAACATTTTAAAAATGAAATAGATGTCCTTGTTTATGCCTTCAGTAAATTTGGCTCTGCTTTTACAGAACTGTAAATGAACCAGAACATTTGTTTTGTATAATCTATGCAGTGTTTTATATGTATATTTGTATTGGTGAGCTCAGGCTGCTAGATTTTGAGAAGGCTGGTATATATCCAGCCCCACAGAACTGCTATAAAGTACATGTATTAAAGTATTCATAGAATCCCAGAATGGTTTGGGTGGGAAGGGACCTTAAAATTCATCTCATCCCACCCCCTGCCATGGGCAGGGAGACCTTCCACTGTCCCAGGTTGTTCCAAGCCCCATTCAACCTGGCCTTGAGCACTGCCAGGGATCCAGGGGCAGCCACAGCTTCCCTTGACAAATATTGTTTGCATCCATCTCAGATTCCTTTAAAATGCTTGGTCTTCTCATAGGGTCTAGTGGCTTATTTTTCCTTTATTTTTCAATTTTTTCCTGTTTCTCATCTCTACCACCTCCATGTGTGGGTAGGACACAACAAAGGATGTGTTGTCACCTCAGTGTTCTGCTGGCTTGAATTCCTCAGGGAAAATTACGCAAGTCAGCAGCAGCCACATGAAACGTTCCTGTAAAGTACAGACAAAAACAAGCAACAAGGCAAAAATGAAGATGGCGACTGGGAGGAAATACTGTCTTTGTATGGACATGCTTTTTTAGTGTGTGGTTAGAGCAGAGAATGAGGAGTTGATGTTCCCTTTTTAGTTATGCCAATGATTTACTGTATGAAAAAGGACAGATTATTTTGTCTTGTTGTTCCCGTTTCTGTGTTTAAGATTAGAGTTCAAAAATGGCAGTAGTTCAGTATCAAAATTATTATTCACCTGGGTTGGGTTTGGTTACATCTTGCCCTTTCCAAAAACCTGAAGAGATTGCTTGCAAAGGGACCTGCTCGGGAGGGCCTTGGCTGCAGGTGCAGCCTGGCTTGGGGCTTCAGCAGTGCCATGGCACCCTCTGAGAGCTTGGCTGTGCTCTCTGAGCCCGGCCACGTTGGCTGTGTGTCCCTCAGGCGCCTCCATGTCACTGTGCGGGGCTTGTGTCTGTCCCACCTGCGGGAGGGCAGCGACCTGCAGGCCACCTGCTCACAAAGAACCCCTCCCGAGGGCCAATGCCGCTGCAGCAGCAGCTCCTTTGAGCACCGCTGTGGTTTGAAGGTGAACACCAAGTTGGTGGCAATTGCTTTAATTCCCCGTGGGAGATGTGCGGTCTGGACGTGGCTCCAGGGCTCTGCACAGCAAAACTGGCTCGTGGCCGGTCCCCTGTCCCTTTCTTCCCATTGGGAAGAGAACCCTGAAAGCCTCCTCAGCTCAGGCACCCAGCAAGATGTCGCCATTCCTTATTGAAATTCCCTCTCTAATCGGCTGAAGGGCGAGCGAGCGCTGCAGCCCCATCCTCGCGCTGCGCTCGCCACGCTGACGTCAGCCTTCTTGTGCGGCAAGGATATTTTAAATTTGTTTATCTCTGTGATATCAGGTGGTTTGGTTGCTGGCAGCCCCCATTAGCATGGCAGAGCAGCAAATATGTACATATATATTTATATTTAGCATTTTTTTCTGGTATGTTCAGCTGAAAAGGCTTGGCTTGATTAATATTTTCCGCTGTCCGGTAACCATGGCAATGGGGTCAGCAGATATAATACTTAATTTAATCTTCCAACTGCCTCAGTGTGCATCACCAGTGTCCCGAATAATAGAAAGCCTTTTGCTTCTCTCTCCCTTCCTCCCTCCTTCCCTCCCCTCCCTCCCTCTTTCTCCCTCTCGTTCTCTTGCTTCATATATTATTATCTTCGCCAGTGGCTCCCTCATATGACCCAGAAGGAATAAATGGAGGTTTTGCATTCCATGTATGTAGCTTATAAAATAAAAAAAATAAAATAAAAAATTGGAAGCCCCTCTCCCCAGGCAGGCAGATCCCCCCAGCAGCTCGCAGTGGGTCCCCCCTCCCCGGCAGGCTCGGCAGCCAATCTCCACGGCGTGCCGGGGCCGTGGGCAGACGTGGAGCGCTCGGCGCGGCTCCGGCGCGGCCGCAGACGCTCTCCAGCCACATGCGCCCCAGCGGACCTTCCTCCCGCCACAAAGCCACCCAGCTTTGCTCTCCAGGTGGGTCCAGTCCATTGCTTTGTCTTTGCTCGGCCCAGGTCCCCCTTAGGTATTTCCTTTTGCTCTTTCAGCTTGATTTTTTTAAGTTGTTTTGGTTTGGTTGGTTGGTTGTTTTTAAACCATTGCAGTCTTTTTTCACAGTGCATATTGTCACTTTTGGGTTGGTTTTGCCGAAGGAGATGACCTCCCAGACAGATTTAGTCATACTATTTAAAAAAAGGGGGGAAAGAGCATTTTCCTGCTCAAATACTTTGTTGAATTGCCCAGTGACCAGAGGGGAGTGACCTGGTGCAGGTCAGGCTGCTGCTCTACTCTTCCCAGCTGTCCCGTGTCACATCTCTGGTGAAAAGAGAGGAACGTTGCCAGCTGGGATAGGAGTTGTTATTCCAGAGATGGAAAGGACATGAGGTGGGAGAGACACTTGAAATTTCCATAACCAAAATCCTTTCTCTTATTTTAAAATCAATTTTAACCCATCCTTGAATTTAATCAAAGAGTAGTTATTTTGTTTGTTTGTTTTCTCTTTTCTAATGCGGTATTTGGGAAACAGAGTGACTGTGACCTCTGGGTGAGTAAATGAGGGACATTTTCCTTTCCCACTCAGTGAAAGGAATGAGCTTGTGGGTTTTTTTGTTGCCTCCAACACCATTTCTATGGGCATAAGGACCGAGCAAGCTTGCCAGGGTCTTGGCAGGGTTCTCCCTCTGCTCTCGCTTCACTCTCTGATGATGGTCAAAGCCCATTAGATGTTGTGACTTGGTTCTTGTCCAGGTGTTGCGTGATGGCTGGAAGGGCTAAAATTGGGAAGGAACTGAAGTTATCCCATCAGCCCCGATCCGAGCCAGTGATTTGCCAAATTCCTTGGTGCCAGACAGAGACTGCTGTGGGACAAACATTCTGGCCTTTTCCCAAAGGGTGTCCATCACTTCCCAGTGAGTGCGGGACCGTGACCAAGCCATGAGCAGGTGGGAACCCAGCAGTGGCAAAACCCAACCATGTCAGTTAGAAACGGCCCAAACTCATTCAGCTGCTTGTAGATGAGGGTTTGACAGTGAACATGGTGGTCCTGCTGGGTTTGAACTTCATGATCCTAAAGGTCCTTTCCCACCTTAACAATCTGGGATTCTACACATTAAAAAAAGCCCCAAGCAAGCCAAGTGCTGGTCCTCTCTCATGTTTCTGAAGTGCTCAACCGTTTTGCTGGGTAACATTTCCTTTACCTTTTGTGTGCAGCCTGTTTCATGGTTCTTCTGCAGGACAATTTTGGTCATTTAATCTCCTGGAATAAATCCTGCCCACATTTTTGAGTAGAAAGGAGGCCTGAATTAGGAAAACTGCTCTGTCCTTCCCAAGGGGGAAAGAGGAGGCAGGACAGTGTGGGCTGTTGGAGTCCAGCATGGGTGAGGACCCCACAGGTTCAAGGCTTCCTAGTGATGCACTCCGGCCTTGACTGAATAAATACACAGTGACCTTTGTAGTAACTACAGCTCTATTTTCTTTGTTCCAGAATATTCCATATATCCCACTTTTTCTTCTGTCTTTTTCCTTTCTGTGTCATTAGCAGAAGTACTGATGCCTGCATAGCTTCATGAAGAAAATTACTGAGATCGGCTTTAGATTTGATTTAACCTTATTTTGACTATTATAGTTTAATGATTTTTCTTCTTTTAATATGTATTTAAGCATTTTATAAAGTCCTTTTCTGTCCCATAAATCTACTACATAACCTGCCATAATGCAACCCGGATAAAAAAGTTAGAAATTGAAGTTTTTTAGTTTAAAAAGTCTTTAAAACAAATTAATGTTTTTTGATCCTAAAACACCTCAAATCTTAAACTTACTTCTCAGGGAATAAGGACCTTCAAACCTATTTCTCAGGAGCAGAAGGAAGATACCAGATATGTTAGAAGTACAGACTTTCTCTCTTTTCTGGTGAAAAATCCAGACTTGGCTATTGCATCTCACTGGGTAAAGCTGGCCCTGAGCCCCAAACAGGCTTATGTTAAGTGCATTTCACCACATGTCCTTGTATCTAATCACGTGGATATTGTGATCACACACACTCTAAGTGTGTAAATGTAAGAGCTCTCCCTCCCATGCAAATTTATGCCATAGCATTAAAATATTACATGCACTAATCTCTGAAAATGTAGGAGAAAAATGTGGGAAATAAACAAGCATCCTTTCAGATTTACAGGATTCCTGCCAGTCATTTTCTGTTTGATCTAGAAAGAAGAACAAAATTGAGTATAAAACTGAAGCGAACCCCAAAAGCAGTAACAAAGCACTGCTGGCTCCAGACCTGCAACAGTCAGATCAGTTTAAAATGTCTCTGCCATAAGCAAATACTGTGAGTACCTGCTCCTGGACAAGCATCTCTGCTTCTCTCCCCTTGCTCTTCTTTGAGCCTTCCACAGGGGCTGGTCCTGCTCAGCCTGACTTGCTCTCCCACTGAGATCGATGGCAACTTCCAAAGAAAGAGGGTCAGTAATTGTTCCTTTCTAAGGAAAATTGTTCGTGTAAATAAACAGTATTTCTAGCCTTCCCTTTCCTCCCCAAATAACTGTCTCCTTGTTAGAAAGAGAAAGTGAAGGTGTAGTTTGCAACCCCCCTGAATGACACTGCTCAAACCCTCTTTGCCTCTGTGGAAGAACTGAGGGTGCAGAGATTTGGTAGATTGGGTGTGCTTTCTTTGCTGTAGTTTGGTAAATGAGGTTGTTTGTTTGGTTTTTTTTTTTTATTTCTGGTGATTTTTTTGTTGGAAATTAGGTCTTAGATGGTGTGACTGAGGGTCTGAAGTAGTACCTTCCATACCGGGGCAGCTTGGAAGCCTGGAGCACAGGAACTTGTTGCATGCTGGTGCAGAGTAGGAATTTGTGTGCTCCAAAGGGGTGGACTGGCAGGGCTGCTCCACAGGGTTTGTGCTCTGCTGTTTTTCTTTGTAAAGTCTTGGGAAACAGGTTGGAAGCAATCTTGGGAGATCATTTATTCTATATTTTTGTTTGAGATGTGATGTATCAGAGCCAGCTCTTGCCATACAGAAAGCACTTTACTGTAATAAATAGCAATGATTTTTGCCAAGTTGAGGTTTGCTGACAGTTCCCAGATTTTACACTTCAGGCAGTGTATTTAAATGACTTACAAGGTGTAAATTGCCGTGTAGCTGCTGTAGAAGTCATGGCCTTTTTACTCCATTCCAAGCAGAAGCAGAAACGTGCAGGAGATGTGGGGTGTGACAGGAGCTGGCTCGTGTTCTCCCCACATCCGTGGGCATCTCCCAGAGCCATGGCCCTGCAGGGAGGCTCTCCCCAGAGACACCTGTGGCTGTGTGCAGGTCAGTGATGCCCGAGGCCTCACAGGGGTCACTTCTGTTGCTGTGCATTTCACAAACAAAGATAATCCTTGCTCTGAAGGGTTTGTGTTCTGTTTGCAACCTAAGAGAAAAATACTAAAGAAAAAAGCTGTTATTGGAAAAGACTAATCCAATATTGTTTATTGCTCAGACTTGTTCTCTGTTGTTTGTGGTTTGAACAGTAGCCACCTCCTGCTTTTTCATTAATCATAATTTTCTCATGCTATAACATCTTTTATCCTTCTCTAATTTTCTGTTGCACTTTGCTTTGGTGTGGAGTTGTTGGTTGGTTTGTTTTCTTGACCTTCTGCTGTTTCTAATTTGTGCCCTGTATCCACCCTCTGGAGCCCAGGGGGTAAGGAAATGCAGGAGGGGGGATCAGGACTGGTGCTGGAAAATGGAGAAGGAATATTTGGGATGAAGAGAGTGGAGCTGGGCCTGGCAGGTGCCAGCCCGAGGGGCTGGTGGGCACAGAGCGAGGCTGCCCTGGGCACAGGGTGTGTGAAGGGTGGATGGGCCTTGCAGGGCAGCCCTGGAGCCGCCTCTCAGGCTCCTGCCCTGAGGGGCCGGTGGGCACAGAGCGAGGCTGCCCTGGGCACAGGCACAGGGTGTGTGAAGGATGGATGGGCCTTGCAGGGCAGCCCTGGAGCCGCCTCTCAGGCTCCTGCCCTGAGGGGCCGGTGGGCACAGAGCGAGGCTGCCCTGGGCACAGGCACAGGGTGTGTGAAGGGTGGATGGGCCTTGCAGGGCAGCCCTGGAGCCGCCTCTCAGGCTCCTGCTCCTGCTCAGCCGCAGCTCCATTAAGGCGCAGCCCTCGGAGCAGAGCAGCCCCTCCATCCTGCAGACATTTGCTTTACGTAAAGCAGCTCGCAGCTCTGTGAGTATTGATGTAGACATTACCACAAATCGCCACTTAGGGACCGGCAAGAATTGACTAACTGGTTTCAGATCCAATACACATAACCTGATCAGACGCAAACTTTAAGTACACTTGCAGTCGTGCCAACTGCACCAGCGGGGAAGTGACTCTTCTGCCGGCTCTTTAAAGAGGCCCTGAGGGGAAACCATGAAAAAATAAAGATATGGACTTAAGGCTTGTGCTGCAACGGTTGTAAGGTGAAGAGTTAGTCCTGGCATGAAAAATGAAAACACGACTGCTCTTTGTGAGACTTGTTTTGTAAATATTTTTTTTATAAAACTCACCAATTTGGGTTTTACAGCCACCACAGTCAGTGTGGATTCCTGAGATCGTTCTGAATCTTCTTGATATTAAAAGGTCTGGATGCTCTCCCATTCCTTGAAAAAGGACTGTTCATGCTGCCAGTTAGGCAAAATATTGACTTAGGGAAGAAATACAAAAGTAAGTGAGACCATCTCCTAATTTTCATTGTAAGTGTGATGTTTTCCAAAGCTCTGGAGATGTGCTGGGCAGAAGAGAGGCTGGAGCATTAGCTGACCCTGGCCGATGGCACGTGTGGGCTGATCTCATGGCTGTGCCTCGGTGTGGGCAGTTCAGCAGGACCTCAGGCACGAGGGTCTGGGAACGGTGAGCTCTGCTCTGGCAGTGCTAGAGACAGCTGCATTTCATGGTTTTGGCATTGACTCGTGGTGTCACAGCTGAGAGCTCCACTCAAAAAGTTGGCAGTTGTGAATTTTTTAGTAGATCATAACAATCAAGCAGGATTCTGCATGCTGGGATTGAGAACTATGGAATGATCAAAGAAGGCGGGAAGAGTGAAAGACAAATTCAAATAATTAGTGGGAAATGGAGCCTCTTGTGCAGCTAAGTTGGGTGGTTCAGAGAACAAATCTGTGTTTAGCTGCGTGCATCTGAGATGGGGAGGGAGGAGAGGGGCTGGTGCTCCCGGCCTGTGCGGAGGAGAGGCGCAGCTCCAGGGCTTTCATGGCAAAGGTGGCTCTGGGGGCTCAGCCCACAGGGCAGCACCAGCATCAGCATCAGCCTGCTCTGCTGAGCACGGCGCCTCTGCTCGGGCAGCTCTCAGCTGATGCTGCTGTCCCGTATTTAGAGTTCCCAGAACTCAGAATTGCCGTGGAAAACCCAGGAGGGTCCAGCAGGGCACTGAGGACTGTTTTCTGATTACTAAACAAGGAGATATTAACAACACAATGTAGGAATAAAAAAAAAAAAAGCAAGCAAGCAAAGCCGGCCGCCTGCTCTTTTCTTCTCAGCATTATTATTTGTGACAAAGCCTTTGGTCCATTTTTCTTCATAATTTGCAGGACTCCTAATGGGAACAGCACCTCCCAATTACCATGGTTGCCAAAGGCTAATTTGGTTACCCTCAGGATCCACAATAGAGAAACTGTGTCGGCCCTTTGTAGATATTTGCATACTATACATACCGGGAATGTAAAACAGCTGCCCGGGCCCTATTCCACTATCATGGCAATTATGGGTCATTAGCTTTTTCTTTTTTCTCCCCTTTCTCCCTCTTCTTTCCTTGTTCTCATCTTCTGAACTCTGCCGGGCAGCAGAAGCAGCTGATGGCTGTGGAGGGAGCCGCAGCAGCCGGGGCTGTGCCCGGCCCGGGGCCGGGGCTGGTGCCAATCGCCGCTCCCCGCTCGCCCCCGCACTGTCCCCGCGCGTCCCCGGGGCCGCTGCGCGCCGTGCGCGTGCCCGTGCGCGTGCCCGGCCCGAGCCGTCCCCGCCGCGCGCGCCCTGTCCCCACCCCGCTCCTTGGGGACGCCTCCCCGCAATGCCAAAACTTCCCCGGGCTCCCAGGGGCCCGGAAATCAAGGGAGGGCACAAAAGAGAGCTCCTCTTAATTTGGTTGGGATTCAATTTGTTAATGGCCAGAGCCTTTTAATAGTTTATCTCCCTTTTGTTCTGGGCAACGTTTACAGTCTTGGTGCAGTTTACAAGGAAGTGATGGTTTTGCATATACATTAATTTTTTTATGAACTGCTAATTTTATTGACAATAAGGATAGATTGAAAGACCCAAAGCTTTTGTGTTGTTTTGTTAAAGCAAATAAGTAAAGCACAAATGTAAATTACATCTCCAGGTTCACATTAGAGGTTTGCAAATAATACTGAGCTAATGGTTATTGCTAAGGAAAATAGCACTGGGATCAATATTCTATACAGTAGAACGCAATACCTCTCTCTCTTTTAATCACCTCATTGCAGAAATGGCATTGAAATTTGAAATCTCATTTTCTCCATTTGTACAAATTGAACATAAATCATTGTGAGTGAGGGGAGGTATCGGGCAACTTCACTCTTTGTGGGATTGCATTGCTAATTAGTGCTGGAGGGAAAGGGGGATAGAGCCAGGGCTCCACTGGACTCTGAACTGCCCGTGGATAGGTCTGTAAATAAAAAAATGGAATAAATGGTGGGCTCCATCTTCTCTGCACCGGGGCCTTCAGAGCAAAGGCAGCACTTGTTAGAGTCATTTCTTACCACCATTAAAAATGGGTAAATAATGAAGAACAAAATGCTGACATGGTTTTAGTTGGTGTGGAGTGTACCTGGTGCTGCACAAAGCACAAACTCGGTGTGCAGCTGCTTCCCCAGAGCCTGGGCTGAGTCTGGAGCGCGGCGAGCACCCAGCTCTGCCTGCTGGGGGGGGCTGCCGCTGGCCACACCGCTGCTGGTCACGCCACGGCTGGCCACGCTGCTGGTCACGCTGCTGGTCACACTGCTGGTCACGCCACCGCTGGTCACCGCTGCTGGTCACGCCACTGCTGGTCACACGGCTGGCCACACCGCTGCTGGCCACGCTGCTGGTCACGCCACGGCTGGTCACCGCTGCTGGCCACGCCACTGCTGGTCACCACTGCTGGCCACGCCACTGCTGGTCACACGGCTGGTCACCACTGCTGGCCACGCCACCGCTGGTCACCACTGCTGGCCACGCTGCTGCTGGTCACACGGCTGGCCACACTGCTGCTGGTCACACGGCTGGCCACACTGCTGCTGGTCACACGGCTGGCCACACCGCTGCTGGTCACGCCACGGCTGGCCACGCTGCTGGTCACGCCACGGCTGGCCACGCTGCTGGTCACGCCACCGCTGGTCACACCATGGCTGGCCACACCACCACTGGCCACACCGCTGCTGGTCACGCCACGGCTGGCCACGCTGCTGGTCACGCCACTGCTGGCCACGCCGCAGGTCACACCGCCGCAGGTCACACCGCCGCTGGTCACACCACCACTGGTCACGCCGCCGGTCACGCCGCCGGTCACGCCGCCGCTGGTCACACTGCCGCTGGTCACACGGCCGCTGGTCACGCCACTGGTCACGCCGCCGGTCACGCCACCGCTGGTCACACCACCACTGGTCACACGGCTGGTCACGCCGCCGCTGGTCACACTGCCGGTCACGCTGCTGGCAGGGTTCGGGGAGCTCTCAGTGTGTCATTCCTGCTGCTCAGGGTCTCTAATTTGCCTTAGTAGTGTTTGTGAGAGGAACACCCATGGAAGAACCTTTGCTGATAACTTTGAAACCCTTTTCCTGTGGGGTACTGGAGGTGTCCTGAGCATGCTGGCAGCATGTGCCATGTGTGTGTCCCCCCCAAGCAGCTGATTCAGACTGATCCAGGACATCACAAACATTGAGAGAAAGGTGATGACTGTTGGGTAAGAGATTCAGGCCAAGAGATGGGAGAGATTTGGAACAAACAGGGTTTTATTTGTGTGTGTGGTGACAAATCCTATGAGTAGGATACTACTGTGAGTGTTATGGAAGGAGGAGTTGAAGTGACTGGTAAAGGTTCACACAGAGTGGGAGAGTTCCAAGCATCACCCCATGGATAAAGGCTGTTTTAAATTATTCACTATCAGTCCCAGAGATTTATCACTACACCTGTATTTTTCCATCATTTTTGTGCTTTCTAAACCACTACAATAGGAGGTAAATAGGGAACTTTATGGGAGAAACTGTTATTAAGGCTCATTATATAAATTTGTTCTTGCTATCTTCAATAGCTGAAAGTGAAGAAAATAAATAAAATACCCTTGAAAGTGAAGAACAAACACGGAGCTGGCAGAGCTGCTAGAAAAGAAGAAATGCCTCAAATAATTTTAGAATGTTGGGGGCAGAAAGCTCAGACTCAAACTAAGGGATGATTTGGGTCTAACTATTTAAGAGAATGAAAAAGAGATCAAAATTATTAGAAATGTTGATTTTAAATCAAGATGCTATTTAATATGCATATTTAGTTTTAAGGAAAGATAAGTATACATGACAGAAGTTGGCTCATCCATGGCTTGGTCTGTGCTGTCAAGTTCCAGCACATTGAGAAAACATAAAAATATATATGTTTAAACAAAAAATATTTTTATTTAAACTCTTCTAGATAAGCACTCTTTAGAGTGGGCAGGAAGAGAAATTGGGGGTAAAATACCCTCCTGATAAATGTCTTCATTCAAAAGTGATGGACTTTGGGTTTAAGCAGCTGTCAATGCTGGAACAATGGGGGAATTAGCTCTTTAACCAGTAAATTATGGATAGACATTTATTTGTTTATTTATTGTGTGATTGACTGAAGGGTTTGCAGTTTTGCACATAGAACAGCTTACTTTGAAAACACAGAAATAATTTGGAAGCTGTGTAATTTGCTAACATGTAGAGAGGGTCTCCCAGAGTCCCCAGGGATCAGCCACAGGCAGAGGACTGGGTAAGCTGAGCTCCAGAGGCTGCCAGAGCTGCTGTGCTCAGGACTGCTGTGGAACACATCACATGGAGGAGGTTGCTGAGAACTGCTCTTCCCAAGTGTGAGGCTTTGGGATTGCTGGCAGGAAGGTCTAGGTTGGGGCACCTGGACGAGGGACAGAGCTCTCGGCTAAACGAGGCAGGGGGATCGTGCTCTATGAGTTGATATTTTTCTTCTGAATTTATCATCTCGTGCTCTACAATATAAATGTTTATAAATTAAATGCATTCATAACTAAGTGCTGCATAAACAATTGATAAATAACTACAGGCTGCGTGCACGGATACACTGATGTTTGTGTGCCTGGTATGGATGAGGCACGAGCAGCTCCTGATGCTGCAGAGTGCTTGGAACAGTGGCTGTGAATTATCTGCTCCTCATATTGATGGGATATTTCTGGAGCATAAAGATAATAATTAAAGTGTCACTTTTTTTTAGTTGCATTCCATATGAAGATCTGCTCAATATTTTATAAGTTGTATTTAGCTTCACTGGTGCCAGTAGAGAGAATTCATTTTGGGAGCAGACTAGATGAGAAAGAAGCTGCTATATTTTTAAAGAAGCTCCCAGTACAGGCAGGCTCCAGCAATCCCAGCTGGCATGTGCCTGGAATGCTGCACGCCTTTGGTGTTGGCAAATGTTACAAAGAGCACGGATTCCATGTGGAATAAAGCTCTGTCCTTCACATGGTCCCAGAGCAGGACCTCACAGCGAGGTGGTTCAGAGCCAGGCCTCCTGAGCAAAGGGAATTTCTCCCTGGAGCAGTCAGAGCAAATGATGCTCTGGGTTAACAGAGCAGGTCCTCAGAGTTGGTGCCTCCAAGCCAAAGAAGAGGGCGTGGGAGGAGGATGAAGAGGCGCAAGGGAGGCGAAGGCCTTGCCCGAGGGCTGTCTCCTGGGAGAGATGCTCCTCTGCAAGGTTCTGTCTGTCGTGCTGCTGGCACATAAGGGACAAACACGTCCTTAGGCTCCTCCAGCTCCCCGAGCCAGGGCAGAGGGCAGCTGGCAGAAGGCTGTGGGGGCACAGAAGGGGCCAGGAGTCCCCCAGCAGAGGAGCAGGCGTCAGGAACGCGTGGTCAGCCCTGCTCAGGAGCACCTGGTGTGAGGAATCCACCCACAGAGCCCTGTTTGGCCAGCCCCTGGCCCAGATCACCTCCCCTGCCCCAAAAGAACCTCTCGTGTGTGATGGAGGAGGTTTTTACAAACCTACGGAGCCCAGAAGGAGAGAATTATTGTATGAGTAATAATAAGCACTTAAATAGCACTTGACAATTTGATTGATACAAACATTAACAGATTAACTCCTGCAGGACCTGGTGATGGATCTGTGTTTCCCTGTATTGCAGTTGGAGAAACTGAGATATAGAGGCAGATTAATTTCCTTGCTGACCCACGGTGTGTTGCTGGCAAAGGCAGAATTAGAATTAGAGACTTCTTAATGACCAATTAGCAAAATTATGAAACAAAAGAGCGATAGCTCCAACAGCAACCTCCAGGATCAGCACGAGAGGACCCTGCATAGCCTCAGTATCCTATACCTAAGTAGTAATTTTAGTCAAGAGCTCATAATTGTATCTAGAAATAAGGACTATTTTTATCATGTGTCTTGCCTTGCATTTATCCAGTTCTCTATTTCGTGTCTGCAGATTCTGGCTTTGCAGATATTTATCTATATTTAGATGCATGCAAATACAGCTTTAGCAGTAGAACCATAAAATACAGCCATCCATAAACTAACTGGGATATATGACTCTCCCTACTTATTGGCACTGCACTTTTGGGTATGTACATTAAATATGTGTCTATTTTACTACCTGGAGAACACAAAATGAGTGAAATCCTGCTATTTGCCTATTACTCCTTGACTGAAAAATTGTGTATGTTTATAGTTGAGATAGATACACGGTTCCTGCTGGGCTGTGGTGGAGTCAAGGTGTAATTGATGACTTTGGGATGAGGGCAATGCTCACTAGGAGGGGGCCCTGCGTGACTTACGGGGCTCAGCCCAGACTAATGCCAATAAATCGTTTGTGTCACACCACATCTCAGTGTATTTTGGGTGTGCTGCATATTTTACAGGCAAACTATTTCAGAAAGATGTTAGAGACTTCAATAAATGATTTGTACCATTTTTCATAGACTTCTCCATGTGAAGGCAGACTGGCAGTTACCAGTACCAAGTTGTACAAGTAAGATTTTAGAAACCTTTACTTATAGAAAGTATGATCTTTATATGTATAATAATGGGAAGATTTTAAGATCAAACATATCTCCGATTTCCTAGGTGTAAAGTGCTTTCCTCATTTGATAAAATACCAACATCTTTATTCTGTTCTTAGTGAGCTGCAATAGCATTGGTGGCCAATATCTTGTCACCAGTGCCTGGGTGCTGTTCTGTGCCCTACCTCATTGGGCTTTGCAGATGAAATTTCAGCAGAAGTTAGGGATGCTTGAAGGGAAAGGGATGGAGGAGGGTGCAAAGGGTGCTGTGTCATGAGCACCTGCACCCAGCCCCTCTGATGGCAGCACAGGGCACTCAGGACTTGACATGGGGCATGGAGAACATCCTGATACACGTCAGCTAGCACAGTTGATGAGAGGAAGTCCTACATTTGTGAGGCACTGCCGTTACTTTTTGACTGCTTGCACCCATGCTGGTGGCCTGGTGCTGCGGGTCCCTCTCAGATCCCCACAGAGCCAGCCTGGCGTGGCACGAGGCAGGGAGGTGTTTCCAACATGGGGGCTGATTTAGCTGTAATTTAGAGATGAAGGCATTCTCAACAAATCAGGTAGTGCTGTGAGGCAGGAATTCCAGTACAGGCCCAGAGGCCTGATTGCAGTGCTTGGTGAGGGGTTGGAGGAGGCTGAGGCACCAGGGCAGATTGCCGGGAGCCCTCTGCTGCCCCAGCCCGGGTTAATCCCTGCTGGGCTCCCAGCCGGGCCCCCATGGCCATGGAATCAGCTCCAGAGCCTGGAGAGGGACTCTGGCCCCTCGGTGTGCCCGTGTCCAGCCCAGCTGGGACATCAGCAGCCCAGCATTTGCACCATAATAATAATTCTGCAGATCAAAGCAGCTCTTCTTCAGACAATTACAGTAAAATTGAAGCTCTCCTCCAAGAGGAACGTGTGCCCTTGTTGTGGTTTCCCTTTTTTGCCCTCCTTTTCTTTCTTTCTGTCCCCCCCCCTCCTTCCCTTTTTTTTTATCCTTTATGAGCAAATTGCTTTTTCAGGGCTATAGAAAGAACCGATTGGAAGCTGAAATCCTCCCTCTCTGCCCAGGGGTGGGATTCCCAGGGTTAGACATGTAACATCTGAAGGGTGATTTTTTTTAAAATTGATATCCGAGAATAAAAGAGAGAATAGTAGGAGAAGCTGATCAGGAATGAATAAAGTCTCCTTTTAAGCTGAAATAACCTTCCCCCCCCCCAATTTTCCCTCCAGAAAAGCCGGACTGTAATTGCTTGCAATCACTCGGCACAAATTGTCTGTGCGTATTTGCTTTTTAATTTTGTATAATCTGGTCCATTTCGCTCTCTCTGCCTTTGAGCTTAACCTCTCTCTTTCTCTCCCTCCTTTTCTCCCTTGCATGGCTTCCCTTTCTCTCTTGCTTTAATTCTTCGATGCTGCTAAAAAAAATTATTACTAATTCACAATGATCTTTGATGGCTTTTACTAAGGAAAAGACACTCAGGAAAAAAAAAAGAAACTGAGTGGACATGTGCTGCAACTGGTGAGATTTCCGTGTTATCTTTGAAGTGTTTGTTAATTTGTGTATTTATTTCATTTCTGTTTCCTTAAGACTCAGCAAGCTGGTTTAATCCCTCCGTGGGACGCCGCTCCCGCTCTCCGGGCAGGCTGGGGTGCAGCCCTGCTGTGGCACTGCTGCTCCTCTGTCAGGGAGCCCCAGGCCCTGCCAGGATCAATGTCTGCTGCAGCTCAACCTGGCCCTTCGTAAATAATGCTTGAGACGGAAATTATGACTTCTGAGATGCTTAGAATGTAAGGTTCTCGTTCAGATTTTGCGCTAAAATCTTCTTCAAGCAGATGCCTGTGAGCTGCTCTCTCAAGGTTTGGCCCAATGTTGGAGTAGAAGCCTCGTTGAAGTTCCAAAATAAATTTTGTGTGCTGGAACACGATACCAGAGGTCCTGGTAATGAGAAAATGTAGAGATACCATCTGTCAGAGTAGCTTCTCATCATTAATGCTTTAAACATTTAAAGATGAGTCCGTATAGCTTGGCGGTCTGTCTGCACCAGGGAGGGGATGGAAAGGCTGAAGACTTTGACCTCGTTGCAGTTTTTTGATTTTATTGTTTAAGCAGCCCCTGGCTTTGGCAGCTCCCTGTCCAGCCCTGGGGCAGCTGGGTTGTCCTGCTCTGCCCTGGGAACCCTCAGCCATGGGCTCCTCTTCCTCTTCCTCTTCCTCCCCAGCTGTGGATCCTCCGAGCCTGTCCTGGCTCCGTGCTCGTGGTCCTGCTGCCTGGCCCAGCCTGAGAACTCCTGGAGTCTCTCTGAGATTTCTGTGGATGATCTGCTGCAATATCATATTAGATCTTTTGGGAAGTGTTGGTTCAGTATTCGGCTGCTGCGTTTTGGGGCTTTTCCCTGCCCTGTTGTTCAGGATTTATTTGGTTTGGGTTTTTTTTTTCTCATTCTGACAGTGAAAAATGTTTTAAAAACAAAAGACCAATGAAAATTAATGTAGTAATATGTATTTTCTTGTAACTTGGGATTTTTCCTTGCCATTTCCAGAAGCAGTGCTTTCACCCTTCTCAGATTCTGCTGGTAGTTTGTTTGCTACAAATGCTCTGAATTGTTTACTTCAAAGGAAGCATTAGGGCTTTATTTTCTTTTTAAAGAACTTCTAATGAGTAGTTCTAATCATAAGCAGAGATACATGTATGAGCAGTCCCCAGATCTCCCAGAACAATTTTGGAAAGAGCCACACATGCTTCCCCCATGTCACAGGAGGGTGGGGGCTCCAGACCTGTCTGAAATCCTGTTGCTGTTCCACTGGGTCCTACGTTCTGCAGCTGAGAATTTAACTTCCTATTTGGAGTCATTCTGTGCTGGGATGCTGCTCAGTATCTGGTTTCTCTTGACATTTCTCCCACAGGTAATTTTTTTTTTTTTTTTTTTTTTTAACTCATAATACCTTGAAAGGGAAAAGAGAGCAAACCCATGGCTGCATAGAGAAAGCTGAAAGGGTCTGGATTCCATTCTTCAAGCTCTGGAGGGATCAAGGGGCTGCCTGGCACTGGCCTTCGATCTAAACAAGAAAAGAAAATTAAAAAGAAAGAAAAATAAGGAAAGGCAGCTTTACCCTCAAAACAAATAGTTGCTAATTCCCAGCAAACAAACCAGTAGGAAAAACCTGAGCAGTTTCAGAAGGAAAATTCCATGTATATTTCTCTTGATGCATTTTAGGTTTGTTTGTAACAGATTTATAATCCTGTATTATTCAGCTTTTCATTTGAAATTCCAATGAGCTGTTTGAATGGTCTGGTGCAGGCTAGGAAGTAAAGAGCATAAAATAGTCCCATTGACTTATGATTTTCTGCTGACTTTTTCATTGTCATCCCATATCTTCATTCTCTGTCATCAGAGCGTTCCGGGAATGTCCTCTGCTGCCTGTCTGATAGCGCTTTGGAATATAGGAAATGGGATGAATTGCAGATGACTCAATAATTTATTCAGATGTGGTCTGTCATCTCTGGGCAGGCTTCAAGCGCACGTGGAGAGTGGGTGGGAGATTTTGTACAAGTTTCCTCCCAACTTCCTTCCCAGACCATTTTTCCTGTGACTCGTGGTGTCTTCCTTAACAGCAGAGCCTTGTCCTGGAGGCTTCAGAAGGGGCTGAAAATATGGGGATGGCTGATGAAAGCAGCACCTTGTCTGTGTTACATCTCAGCAGTGAAAGCCACAGCTCCTGGTGCAGCACAGGAAGCAGTGTCTGTCAGCTGAATTATTCTGCTGGATTGACCTTATGCTTTTAAATAAGATCTTGGTGGGAAGAGCAGGACCTCTGTGCTGGACCACAGGGTTGGAGGGTGCAGAGCCCCTGTTTTGGCTGGTCGAGGGTGAAGGTGGTGTGTTCAGCTGGAGCTGGCTCCCACCCAGCCCCCGTGTGAGATTTCTGATAACTCTGTGTTTGAACCTTTTTGTTCCCCTGAGCTGTCTCTTCACAAAAGATATTTCAGGGTCTTTCAACCAGTTAGGAAAGTTCATTATATTTTTAATACAATGTGGAAAAAAAAATTAAAATAATGATTTGATATACAGGCATTGATGAAAGATGTATTTTTAAAGTAGTAAATTAAAATCTCATTAATATTTCAGTGAGAATATTTTGTGCTTATCTGTTTCATCTCTATTTTTGACCTATGGCTTGGAGTTCACAGCATGAAGGAGATGGTGAAATCTGTTCACCATAAAATGTTAATTATAAGTAAATTACAGCACAAACGTTCAATCAGCCACATTAATTCTACATAAAGTGAATTATTGTAGCAGAAAATTTTAAAATGTGACTGAATTTTATAATCTGCATCCTCCATTTTCTACCTTTGCTCTTAGTGCTGTGCTGTTCCTCCCCAGCATGGCTGAACTCTGTGTGCTGATAAGAAGTGCTTTCTCCTTAGCTGATGTTAAAAAATGGAAGAGCACAATTTGATCCAGTTGTTTGCAGCTGCTAAATGCCTCTTAAATACAGTAAATTCTCTTTGCCCAGTGAGGAAGTGCAATAGCAGCTGCAGGTTGGGAAGGCAGGAGCTGTGGGTGGTGGGGCTGGCAGCCCGAGCACTCTGACCTGAGCTGGGTTATCTCAGCCCCACGAGTGTTTGCAGGACCCTGCCTTTGGTTTAATCCTGTATTTGTTTTGACAGCCAAAAGGCACGTGAATCCCCATGTAGTTTTGAAAATGTAGCTGGAGGTCTTGCTGGCTTCCTGACCCTGAGGGGAAAGGCTTCCTTTGAATCCCAGGCTGGTCTGTAGCGTCACTGCCTTTGTCAATCCAAATGTTGCTGTGGCATTATGAAAGGATTTCTACTGAGAATCAGGAATTCCCTTGGAGGGAAGGGAGCAGAAGACATTCCCCATTTGCTCCTGGGAGGTGTGTGTGGATGCAGGAGCTGGAGAGCCACAGGGAAGGGCTGGAGCTCTATCCCATGGGCTGGAGAGCAGGGGACCAGGGCAGGCTGGATCTCACAGCCATGGCCAGCTGGGGATCCCAGAGTTTGTACCTCGTGCTTTGATGTGTCCTGTCAGTTCTGAGTTCTTGCAGGTGCCATTTGGTGTCCCTGAGCTGTTGGGCCTCTACACCTGAATAATTTCCTGCCAGTGTGAGATGTGGGCTCCAGAAAACGTGTGAGTCACTGAGAGCTGAGCTGAGAAGCGCTGAGAGGTCTTGGAGACATCTCACCATTTATTGGGAAATGGAGGTCTCTTTTGTGGCAAGTGTGACGGGAAAGCAAAATGAAACTCAGACACCTAAACAAAGTAATTTGTGAAAAGATAATTATTATGGGATGGATTATTTGCATGTATGTCCAGAATATGTAAAACAGTCACTGTGGTGCACGCGTGTCAGAGCCATGGGACCGAGAGCTGTGACAGCCAGGGACCGGCCCCTGCCAGGCACAGGCTGTGTCCAGCCAGCTCTGCTGGGACGTTCTGCATCTCTGCCTTGAGCTTCCAACATCCTGGGTGCCCTGAGTCATCCCACACCCATTGCCACAGGCTGCCTGGTCCAGCCTCAGTGTGATCTGATCCCTTTGGGAGAGGTCAGCGTCCCTGTGGGCTCTGCCAGCTTGCTGTGCTGGCTGAGCAGCGCCTCAGCACAGCCCTGGTGGTGCACAGGCTCTCCCCAAAGGAGCAGAGTTCCAGCTGGAACGAGTATGTTGAGGGGATGGTGCTCAAGGGACACAAAGTGGAACTATTGGAACAGGTGTGGCTGAAGACAGGGTGGGAAAATACGAATTATCAGAGGGCCCTGAGGGGTCACCAGTGCACTGGAACTGGACCAGGCAGATGTTTCTGAAGTACCTGAGATGTTCTCGATGTTCAGGCATCGAGACACACTGTGTTATGAGCAGACCAAGCTCAAATAAAAAGGCTTCTCCTGGCTGCATTCCCCTTTCATGGTTTCTATCAGGCCACCACATAGTGAAATGATTTTAATTTCATTATTTTCATTTCAAATGAAGGGTTTTGTTAGGTTTCAATCAGCTGCCTTCATCAGCTAATAGTAAACACTTATTTGTCTTGTCTTTTCTCCTCTCCCATTCCACACAGTGAGTTGCTGCTGGGGTAAATTGTGCCCCCTGTATAGAGGTGGATCTCAGTACAGCCCAAGGGTCCCTGGGCAAGGTGTGATCCTCAGGCTGGGTTCATCAGGGTGTTGAAAGAACGGGCTGTGATGGTTAAAGGCCCTCAAAAGGCACGAGCACAGAGGGGAAGTGAGGCAGGCTGGAAGCCCCAAGCCCTTGTTTTCCAGTAAGCAGCGTGATTGGCAGCAGGAATAAACAGGAGCGGGAAGCTTGTGTATCAATCTAATTGTATAATTGCGGGTTGCTTTCTGCCTGGTTTGATGTGCAGATTGTAGTAATGTGGAGTGTCTCTTTGGTAATTTGCTATTAAATCCAACACTAGGAAGTAGTTCAGTGGTTTCCTGGATGGATACCTGGTGTTTGTGATCTTTACCTGCTGGAGCAGCGCCCGTGCCTGCCTTTTCCTTTTTCTCTTGTTTTTGATTATATAGTGGTCAAAGTTTTTTCAGCAAGTTGCCAAGGTGAGTTAGACATAAAGGTCAAAATGTGATAACTCATTACCCAGTGTTGTAAAAGTCACTGCCAAGAGCTGAGAGCAATGTTTAATTATTCCCTCTGAACTTGTACAAAGTATTATTTTATATATGTTGTAATCAGTACACTGGGAACACTGCCTGCCCAAATCTCGGCACTAGCTCTGCTCAGAGCTCCCAGTCAGTCACTGGGCAGGAGGGGAAGGGTGGTGTTTAGTGAAACCCATGCAGGAAAAAATCCTTAGCAAGGGAAAAATGTCAAATAGTGTCTTCTATGATGGATGTAGAACAAAGCCACAAAGGGAGCAAGCTCCTTCTTACTGGGAGAACAGGAGAAGGCTCCAGCCCTGCCAGGTCCTATGTCTATCTGGCCCATTCCTCTTACCTTGATTACAATTAATCAGCTGCTTTTCCAGTGCAAATACCCCTTTCCTATTCCTCAGAGATGAATTGATTTCTGGCTGACAATGAATTGATTTCTGGCTGATTCCACACCAGAAGTTCATAGCTTTATCTCAGAGCACTGAGGGCTGTTACAGAGTGACAAAGATATACCTGTCTGAATTCTTGAAGGATCTTCCCAACTCTTCTGCTTCTTACCTGTCACTGGGTTTTTGTACGCTGGTGGTTACATCCTTTTCTGGCTTTGTCATGGTTGGAAAACTGCTTAATAATAATAATAGTAATAATAATAATAATAATAAGTAGAGCCAAAGCCATTGGGGCTTGCAGAGACATGGTTTTTAATAGATTCTGCTAAAGACATTTTCAGTTGAAAGGTAATTCCAAGTAGATATTGCCAGGCCAGGAGGTTTTCCAGTCAGGTGAGTGTCCCTCTGTGCATTATTTGTGCCCCAGTGTTGATGACAGGATTGTTTTTTGGTATGTTGTGTTGCAGATTCATAGCGGACCAACGGGTAACCAGAATGCTGATTAAAAATCTACAGTATTTCCCTGAATAAAGAGAGTTGGCATCTATTGACCTTTGGCCTTGCTGGAGTTGGCAGAGGCTTTGTGAGGCACTGGTGAGACATCCTGCCCTTGGTGTGACATCTGGGAGCTGGTGGGCAGATAAATATCACACACCTGTAGGAGTCGAGGTTTCTTCTCTCCCAGCAGTGTTTTGCCATGACCTCGGTGCAGCTCCGTCCTGCCTGGCTAAGACACTGGTTGCATCCCCAAAAGTTAACCTCTGAACTCCCCGGGGTTATGCTCGAGCCAAAGATCACCGAGCTTTTAGAGATCAAGAGGATGTCAGTGAGGAGGGATGGCGCGATGAGCCTCAGACACTCATTAGTCCTCGCTGAACGCCTGAAAATAACGAATTTCAGCTTAGTCAACAGCAGTGAAAGACACTTATTGTGTTCAGATTGCCTTGGGATGGCTTCTGCTTGTTGGGGCTGGCAAATGGCATTATCCAAAGGGAAAAGCCCTCTGTGTGGTGCTCCCACGAGGGTGGCTGTGTCCTCACTCCTGCAAATACAAAGCATTCTTGGCAAGCAGGGTTTAATTAAGAGCCTCCCTGAGACCAGCCAGGCCGGGCCTTAGTAGCCGAGAGGGGCCCTGGCACCTGTGTTAGGGAACATGCTGGGAAAAAGGCTGGAGCTCTGGCAAATGTCATCGCTGCTGCCTCACTTTGTGCGTCCTCACGCACGTTTTTAATATGGCTGCGCTTTGTCTACCTGGAATATGCAAATAGTATTCAAATTAGAGCTCAGCTTTGTGGCTGTCAGCACATACCCCCCAGCTTCCCTCTAGCAAGTGACTAATGGGAACATGTGTTCTTTCTATTTTTGTAAAGCAGGGGGAAGGAGGGGAAGGAGGGCCAGAGCTGGCAGGGCTGAGCCGCGGCCTCCTTGTCCCCAGAGGGAGCAGAGGCTGGGGACGGTGGGATGGGGCCTGGGGCTGCTCTGCAGACCCCTGCCCAGGGCAGTGCTGGTGCAGGGCTGTGAGAGGCCCCCAGCCCACTCCCCACACTGCGCCTGCCCAGGCCTCTGCAGCTCCCAGCACTCAATGAGCAGCACAGAGTCCAAACTTTGTCCTTGCATGGGCCATTTTCTTCCTTTACCCCATCCCTTTTATTCACAATTATACCCATCCCTGTATTTGTTAGTGTTCCTATGGCAACAGATCTAACTGCTTGCACAGAATTGTAATGTCAGGAAACTCTTTAATGTTTCTGTGGATGACTTAATATGATTTAGGAGAAATCTACCTCATCCAGTGCTGGGCACTGGCTCTGGGCCCTGGGGGCTTCCCACCACTTAAGGTCTCTGAACCTGCCTCCCGTGTAGAGCAGGACTTTTGCCTTCTATTGATTCTGAAAGTTGGTCAGCAACAAAACCTAAAATACCAGCACACACTCAGCACACATTTGCTGTTCCCAGAGGACTGTAAACCAAAGGCCAAAGGCTCAGATACTGCTGCAGCTCCTGGTGGCTTCAGGCTTTTCCAGTCACATATAACAAGTACTTGAGGTAGGGACATCTCATGCCTTGCAGCAGCTGTGTTTCACTGTGAAGCAGGAGCCATGGTGGGTGTCACAGTCTGCTCTCCAGATCCACTGGAGCCACAGCCACGCTGCTGCTGGAGTCAGCATGATGGGACCCCAGCAGGACAGCCCGGGCTGTCTGTGCAGCCAGCAGGTCTAGGGGAGGGTGACTCCAGGAGATAGGAAATATCTGAATACAGCTGCAATAAGGATCTGATACTGAGAGACTCAGAATTGGTATTTTTCAAATACTGGTGGCTCCATAAAGCTGTCCTCCCAGGCTGCTCAGGATCTGTGTTCTGGTGGAGAGGCATGTTCCCACTCTGCCAACAGAGCTGTGCTGCAAATGTGCTCGTTCTGGCTGTTCTGCTCTCAGGCAGGAGATGTTTCCAAAGCAGGATGCTGTCCCCACCTCTCCCCAAGGGACAGATCCCCAGGTCCCAGGGCATGTGTCATTGCTCTCTCTCCCCCCTCCTGCCCTGTGCAGCCTCACTGTCCCTGCAGAAGGACGGAGCTGCTTGGCCCCATTTGCCAGCTCAAAGTGTGACTGAGGTGTTGCCTTCTGTTTTCAGTAAGACTGTCAGCACTGTTTTCTGCTCTGGATGAGGAGAGGAGGGTGATTTAAGCAGCCAGGATAGGAAAGTCACTCTTCTTAATTAGCACTAATGCAGTGAAGGTTGTTTTCTGGCCCTGGCAGGGGAAATGGTAATTAATATGGCAGGGAGACAGCAGAGAGACAGACGGAGAGTTCAGGGCCGGGGTGTGAGCCTCCGACCCCAGGGCAGTGCTGGCAGAGGCAGTGGGACACGAAGCCTGTCCCTGTGGGGTGCATGGAGCACTGGCCATGGCCTGCACCACCACACATGGGGCTCCTTCACCTGCTGTAGCCTGACCAGCCTTTCCCCCTCACAGTTTAACTGGTTTTGTGTTCCAGTGAACAACTTCCTTTGCAGGAAGCGCAGCCTTGGGGTTGACTCTTGCTGCTGTCAGTCTGGCTTATCTGCACCCTTGGGTCACATCAGCAGAGCCAAGACCAGAGGAGAGCAGGGCTCCCATATTCCCACCAGCAACATCAGTGTCTCTGAGTCCCCCTTTGTGCTGCTCCAATGGCCTTGCATGTCACAGTTCAGGAGTTTGTCTGCTCAGGATTGTGGTGCTGAGCTGGAAGGTGCTGTGCTAATTTCTGTCTTGGTGAATGAACATGTTTTCTTCAGAATATGTATTCCTCAACAGGTTTTTTTGGCATGTTATGTACCCACAAGCTTCTAGCATGTTTGGCACCTGACATTATGCCCAGGAACAATGGAGCAAGTTTCCTTAATCGGATGTTCCCAGGTTTGTTGGGAAGTAAAATCTGGATACTGCCTGGTGAAAGGGCCTGGAGTTAGTCATGTAATTGTAAAGTCATTGAGACTTGTAATTTTAGCTGGGAGAGAAGTCAACCAAACCTCTAATATGAGATTTTCCTGAGTCCCTGGAAGCTTGAAAAACCAGATAAACACATGTGCTTACAGGATGCACCCCTTAAATGTTCTAATAGAAGTTGTTTAGCTGAGGACTTGACTTCATTAAATGGCCTTGGGATCACCTTTTGAAAAGGCAGGTGATGGTCAAGTAGTGAAGAAAAAGCAGTGAGTGGGGTGGCCAAGGTGTTCATGTACCTGGAGCTGTGTCCTGTAAAGCAGCTTGGGAAACTCCTGCAGGGCAGCAGGATCTGATCAGTGCAGTCTGTGTCCAATGGCTGCAGGAGACTTTCTAACAACAAAACCAGTGTCCAGGGCTGGAGGGGGTGTTTCCACCTCAGAAGTGTCACCAAGGAGGCCACACTGCTCATGTTCCTCTGCTGAGGCATGGGAGACCTGGGCTCAGAGCTGCTCTCTCTGCTTCTCCTCTTCCTTGTGGGGATAACCCAGACTGAATAAAGCAAATAATTGCACTTTGGATCAGAGAAACCTGTGTGATGTTCCCCATGGCTGGGAGCACTGTTATGTCTGAAGCAAGCAGCAAATGCTTCTTTCCCACAGGAAAACATTAGCTCTTATGTGACCCCTCCTGCTCAGCCATTTGGTGGCTGTTTTTTGGGGGAAAATTCAGATTTTCTTCATTGTGGATTTGGGGGTTTCCCCTTCTGTATTCCGGGGGATTTGTTGGTATATTTTGTGTGCCTGTTCTGGGAGCCAAAGTCTTTCTGCCCAGGAAAGAAAATGAAGGCAGGTGTTTCCTATGGGGGGCTGTGGCTGGCAGGAGGCATCTGCCCCCCTGCCTGGGCTGCCCCTGCCTGCAGCCCTGCAAGAAAGGCCCTGGTCCTGTGTGCCACGCTCCACCAAGGACTGCAGGGACACCAGGAGACTCGTGTCACCTCAGACTGAAGCTGCAGGGAGGTCAGAAAGGTGAAACGGCAGTATTTTATCCAATAAGAAACCCATGGATTTGGATTTATGCCAGAGCAGCAAGTGCTAAATCATCATATCCCAACCAGGGGATTTATGGCAGAGTTACAAAGATGATAATTTATTTAAGCACTTGTGCTAAGAATTTTTTTTTCCCCTGTTGATTCTTATTAGCATGGAATGTTTTACACTTTTTAAAGGGTATCATAGTGAAAGAGGGAACATTTGCAGGGAAATGTTATCCAGAATACACACATTGTTTAAATGAGCTGCTCTCCAGCTTCCAGACACGCAAACGTTTAAAGCGAGAGGCAGCACCTGATGTTTTATTAATCGTACACACATCTGCAAACTTTCAATATCTCATGTTTGTAAATACAAGTGGCAGTTTAGAATCTCTTTTAAGATAAAGCATAGAAAAATATAGGTTTTCTCTACAAAGCTGATTTCAGGAGCAGGTCATGGTGTGCCTGAAGGATGTTTCCCAGTGCCATCCATACTCTGCCCCTGCATGCTGGCTGGGATCTGCTCCATGCCCCATTCCATCTTGCACTGGTACCACAGATACTTTTTTGTATTGAAAAATGTTTTCATTGCTGTTTCTTCAGCTCAGTTAGTGGGGGAAGGTGGGCTGGCTGGCTCTCAAGGCCTTGCTGTGCAGAGTGTGTGTTGGGATGATGCTCACAGGCAGATGGGCAATGAGGAAGGATGGTGGAGCTGTGCAAAAGGCTGCGCTCAGATGAGCAATCACAGAATCCCAGAGGGGTTTGTGTTGGAAGGCACCTTAAAGCTCACCTAATTCCAACCCTCAGCCATAGGACACCTTGCAGCAGACACCTCTGTGAGTTACACTCTGGCCTCGGTCCATTCACAAACAGATGTTGATGTGGAGGTTATGTGCTGACCTGAGACCGTGGGTTATGTTTGTGAAATGCAGAAGCCAAAACTCAAAATATACATGTCCTGGAGTTTAGCAAATTCCTTCAGCTGAGGCAGGCTGCAGTGAGATGCCAACGGCTTCGGGTAGGAGATAGATCCTTGGAGATGGCAGCCAGGGCTGTTATCTATTGAGGATTGCAAGCAGCACTTCCTGGTGCTTCCAGGGAGTGATGATCCAGCACAACAATAATGGCAGTGGAGGAGATTTCCCATTTAGACTGAGTCTACCCAATAGATTGATGTGTTGAATATGAACTTGTACCAGTGAGGCTTCAGGGTTTGTGTACAGATTTAATCCAGTGGCTAAACATTCCTCCTGGCAGCAAACACAACTCATCAGTTGTTACCAAGAGTCAGTGCTGTGGGTTTAGTTGTTTAAAGCTGAATCAGCATGTAGGTAGCACTTCAGTCCTACTGTGCAAGCATCTGATTTTCAGTAAATTATTACAGGTTTAATCTTTATTCAGGTCTTTGTGTCTGAGTCAGTGACATATTAAGATTGAAAGGTGGCAGGAAAATGTTGGTTGATTCCTCATCAGTTTGTATGTCTTTCTCTGCCTATTACAGATTCTTCATCGTCTGCCATCAAAAATCACATGAGTAAGAGCATCAGCAGTCTAAAGTGGGCAGTCCTGAAATCAATCTTAATTTCATTTACAGCAGCTAGATTTTGTTTGATTGTAAAAGAACTTCACCTGAAACTGGTCTGGTGCTTGACACCCTGCCCTGGGGTCTCTGGCCCCTTCTCTGGGAGTGCCTGTGCTGTCATTGTTGGGACCATGGGTGCTCCCTGGCCTTCAGGGTCCTGCTCTGAACCCTGAGAACCTCAGGTTTCCATGGCTGAAGCCATTGCTTGTTGAGGGTCCTCTCCCTGCGAGATTCTTGCTCAGGATCATTTTCTCTCTGCCTCTGTTTGTGATGGTATCTCCAACAATAGACTCGTGCTCCTCCTCTGTCGGTTCCAGCCTGACACAGTTCAGTGCTGCGGCGCCTACGGGGGCTTGAAAAGAGCAGCTCCCCCTTTCTCCCCCCTTCTTTTTTTTTTGGCTGAGGCCAAATTCCTTCACCCAGGCAGAAAGATTGGCCACTCTTGCTGGCTTTTACTTTTCGAGAGCATTTTCCACCCGGCCGTGGCTTCCCTGCGGAGCGCGGCTCCCGCTCCATTCAGGGGAGAAGGGTGCACTTTGCGCATCTGCCTTTTGTTTGGCCGGAGCCTCTGGGACTTGGAGAAGGGGGAGGAATTGATAAAAGCAAAGCATTTTGCCATAAAAAGAACCGAAGAGGGCAATGGAAGGCCATTTGTGTAATTCCCCAGGCTGTGTCTCTCTGAAAGCGAAGGTCTGGCGCAGTCTGCATAACCCGCTGACTTCGGATCTGCCTTTATCCTTTACCACGTGCAATCCCTTCTTGTACAGGAATTAGAGATTAAAGGAACTTAACCTGTGCTTTTCTTTTTGTTTTTCTGCAGTTTTCTTTGGCAGTGAAATGGTGGAGCTGCATTTCAGATCAGACAAGGGCGGTGGGTGTGAGCAGGGAAAACCCCCAGCAGTTTCCCACCTGGCAGCCCAGAGCTGCTGTTTCACTGTGTGTCCTGGGGAAAGGCCTTGCAGGGCTAAGGGAATTACTGGGGTGTGCTCAGGGCTCCCTCTCTGATGGCCCTAACACTGGTTTGTGGTGCTCAGGGGTTTGCATGTGGGGCGTGGGTGTCCTGCAGGGCTGGGTAGCTCTGGCTCCATCACAGGACAGCTCAGGGACCCTTTGCACCTGAATACATCAAACTGTCAGGTCTTGCATTTAAAAAATCACTGTTTTGGAGGGGCTGCCCATATTCTGCCACTTCCACTGCTGAGAAATGAAAGCAGAGACACCTTCTTGGGGTGTGGTGAGAAATACCTCATTTGTACTGTGGTGACAAAGCAACCAAGTCGGTGTGTTTGGAGAAAATTGCTCCCAGTGCAAGAAGGTGTTCTGGAAGCTTCTCTGCTGGTGGGGGTCCCCGTGCATGGAGAATCTGTTGGGGCACCGAGGCTGAGAGCTATCGGCAAGGCACGAGGAGATTAGAGAAGAGCAACAAAAAGGATTAAGGGGCTGAGGGATTGATCTCCGAGGGAAGATTAAAGGAGCTGACTATGTGTAGCCTGGCAGAGAGAGAAGTACAAGGCAGCTTGATAACAGTGTACAGATGTTTGAAGATCTAAATGTGAGGGGGTTGATCCTGTACACCTCACTTCCATAATGCCCCTGCAAAATCAGTGGGCATTGGGTGTTCCTTTTGCAGGCCTGAACCCCAATACCAAACCAAACTTGGTTATGATAATAAACCTACTTGTGTAGGGATGCTGGCAAAGTAATGTGAATAGCAACAAGAAATTTGCAGCACTGATATGCTGAAATTTTAGATTTCTCCTAAAACAGAAGGTACCAAATCCTTCAGCCTGGACATTTAATGTGCAGAGGTCACTCGGCAGTGAGGGAAGAGTGATCCTGGCAGGGGAGGGTCTGCATGGGCTCCTCCACTGGGTTCTGCTTTCTTTACTGCTCCGAGTCTGCACACCAGACTTCAGGGTCTGCACGTGTCTGCATGGGCTCAGAGCAGAAGTGTGCTGCCAGGCTTCCCCTGAGGCTGTCTGTGGGGAGTGAGGGTGCAAGGGATGCTTTGGTTTGGGGTTTGTTTGTTTTTAATACGTGGCACGAGTGGCTTTACCGTGGTAATAAAACACTGGATGAAAACCCAAGTTTCTGCCAAGGATTATTTGATGTTGGTACTTGGAACTGTGACTTCTGTTTGCAGGTGCAGAAAATGAATGTGACACCTCTCAATCAGGTAGTAAAATGTCATGTTTCCCCTATTCTTTTTTTCCCTCAAGATTGTATTTACCTGGCAAAATTCCCAACCGTCACTCTAAAATTAATATTCCCAACTGGGGAAGCTTCCAAGCTACTGCTCACCCTCCTCTGAGCTGGCAGAAAGAATTATATCCCTTCCATGTGCTCAACAAGTCCAGCTATTTCCCTTCATTTCCAAAAGACTCCAACTAAACATAAATCTGTCTGTAGTCCTGACAGCCCCCAGTCATCTGTTTACCAAAATAAACTTTAAGCATATATTGAAAAATAATTTCTATTGAAATATGCATCCCTATGGCATTCGAGCTCAGTATTTAATGCCTTTTTTATGGTTAATAATGCATCAAAAGCATTTTGAGTCTCAAGCTGTCATTACATCACATACATGATGTGCCGGATGCGTTTAATTGACTAAAAAACTTGGAGTCAGTTTTTATTAAAAAAATACCAATATATGATTACCAAGTCCTACTTCCCCTGATGTGTGTGTTCCAGTGCAGTGTCAGCTGGTGATGGTGCTCACGGAGCTCAGGGAGGGAGGCAGGTCACAGGAACAGGCAAAGCTGTTTGTCCTGAGCCTTTCCCTGCAGCAGAGTTTGCTGGGATTGCATTTCTGCAATGGAAAAGCAAGTTAATGCAGTAAAACAATATTAGACCTGGCAATGCTTTAATTGGAGCACTCTTGTCTGAGAGCAGTCGATGGCTCTGCCCATGGGAGGGTTTGGCCCCCAGTGCCCAGGTGTTTGTGGCCAGGCCCGTGGTGTTTGCAGCCACACCTGAGCACTGGGGTCATTGTCACCTGTCCTAGCTCCAGGCTGGGCAGCCCGGGGCCTTTCACCTATGGCCTTGTGGACAAATCTAATTCATGGGAAGGTTTTCTTTGTTTTTGGGGGGTTTTCATCGCTCAATGAACCTAAATACACGTGGAAGACCCTGCTGCAGTCAGAATCCCCCCATAGGACTGTGATGTTGTTAGTAAACAGATAAATGCTCTTGGAGAAGGACACATTTCCTTCATGCCGTGTTGGGGCCTTATTTCAGTTCATTTTTTAATGTGGTTGACTCTGTTCTGTTTTGTAACAAGAAAGTCACTGTTTCCCTTCCCTCTTAGGTCAGTTGTTTTGGCTTATTTTTACTTTTTCTTTTAAAGTTTCTGTTAAGCCTTTTAAAATCCTTTTTGATTGATTGGTAGGGCTTAAAATCCTGTGATTATATTCAAGTGGAGGCACAGGAAGGAGGAGAGAAGACTCATGTTTTAGGTCTGAGGTGGCCACATTTGTAAGGGTGGCATGAACATGATTTTGGAGAGGGGACTTGGTCATAAGTGGGAATTATTCTGTTCGTGCAGGTTAAACTGAGTGCTCTGGGGACATCTTTGTCCTCTCCTCGTGTGATGTGACAGGGGTTTGAGGCAGGTCTGTTGGATCCCCTGATGCTCAGCTCCCTCTCTCACTTGTCCCTCTGGCCAGTGCAAGTGCTGATCTCTGCTGCTTGACCCTCGGTGCAGACTGGAACAGGTTTCTTTGGGATTGCTCTGTTAGATGGGTGATGTGACACCTTTCAGCTCTATTTCTAAGCTCCATATTCCATGTTTTTTAAATCCTCAAATTTTAAATGACAAATGGGACAACTCCCTAAGCTTTCTTTTGTGTTCCTATTCCTCCTCTAGCTGCCCATCTTGGTCCCAGCAGCTGCCTCATTTCCTGGTAGGTATTTGTCATCCCTTAGAGCAGGGGCTGTTCTGTCATCCCTGCTGTGACCCTGCACTCCCTGGCCCCATGTCCCGGTTCCACAGCACTCTCTGGCTGCCAGGACAGCTGGAGCAGCAGCAGCAGCAGGGACAGGGACAGGTTTGCCAGCCCAGGGCTGGGTGCAGCCCCCGGGCCAGGCACGTGTGCAGTGCCCAGGGCCCCTGTGCAGTGCAGTTCCCTCCCCTGCCCTGTGCTGTGACTCTGGCCTCGTGTTAATGTTTCCAGGTCAGCTCTGGCAGGGCACTGTGAAGGGCCAGTCACTTAATGAACCCCTCAGGGACCTCCCTCAGTTGCTCGCGATTTCTCTCCCCCTCGTCAGGCAGGGAAGCACAGCCCATGCTGTTTCACTCCATCACTTTTTTCCACTGCCTTTTCCGCCTGCTTGCTCCACACAAACAAACCAATTATCAATGAAGACACAAACTGGGGCCTTTTTCCTTGAAAGCTCCTCCAGCTTTGCCCTTACCCACATTTCACAGGTACACATCAACTTGCATTTCTTTCTGCCCCTTCTCCCTCTGTGTCTGCCTTGCAGGTGCTGAATTGCCTGTTCCCAGTTGCCCACGGTTTGTACCTTGGATCCTGCTCTTGATCTGTGCAGAGCCAGTCAGTATCCACATGCATGTGCTCGTGTGCGTGGGCTCTCACATGAGCCCAGGAAAGGGACCTGGGGGCCTTCATTCATTGGAGAATTTCATTGTTTCCTTTGGATGGAAGTGACCTTACCTGCGTGTGTTTCAGACAAAAATACCCCCAAAATCAGCTATTCATCTCCAGTTTACATCAGTGAGGCTTTCATCTACCATAAAATGGGCATAATACCACTGGACATAGCTGGTTGGTGAGTGCTGCTTGCAGGCAAGTTTATTTTCTGAGGGTGCAGATGTGTCTCTGTCTTCTGGTAACACTAAATATTTCACATGAGTGTGAGATGACAGCTGGGACCATCTGGAGTCTTTGTCCAGGTCTGGAGCCATGCCCTGGTGTTGGATCTGTACTTTGTGTGTGGAAATATGGCATGATGCATATTTAATATAAGGAAGTGAAATGGATCAAATCTTCCCGAAGTGTAGCTGAGCTTCCCTTTACCTCGCACTGGCCACCTCTGGCATTCCAGCTTCTCTGCACCCCTCAACTGATAACCCCTGGCACCTTTGTAAGGCTGTGCAATCACCTGGGACAGCTTTAGGTGGCGAAGGTGGGAGGTGACCTGCAGAGAACCAGCTACTTCCTTGGAACAAAAAGCTAAAAGAAAGGGCTCTGAGCTGTGTAGGGCTCTGTCAAGGTATCACATGTTTGAGGAACATGTGCTCCAAGTGCATCTGTGCCACCAGCATGTCTCATGCCCTCGTGCCCTGTGTGAAATAATTCATTCCTGCACTCTGGCAAACCGTGTTCCCCCAGCCAGTGTCTTTCCTTTGAGGAGGGGCTCTTTGGGCTGCCCTGCTGCTTCACCCCTTGCTCCCACCGCTGACCCTGGGGTGTCTCTGACCCTGGGGTGTCTCTGAAAGGGCTTTCCTGGCCCACCCGCAGCTCCCCTGCGTGGGGAAGGCTGAGCTGGTGCTGCTGAAGGGGCTCTTGGCAGGGAGTTGGTCCCTGGCTGCAGTGAGCCCAGTCTGTGCCTGCTGCTGGCTCCCTCTCCTCGGTGCAGATGTGGGCACTGTGCAGGGCTGGTGGGTACCAGCCCCATCTCCAGGAGCCACAGGCTCCAGAAACCTCCTTCAGAACGGGCTGCCTAGATAAGAGTCATTCTATCAGTAGTGAAATTCCTATTTTAATGTAATTTTACAGACCCTGATTCACTGTCCCTTAACTGCAGCTTGTTATTTCTGGCATTAGAGGGTAAAAAAAAAATAGCTTCTGGGCATGTGACACTATTCACAGGCCTTTAATGTCAGAAATAATGATCATGTTAAATTGGAGCTCATTACGACGAAATGAGACCTCATTGAGCCCTCTTTTTGGGGGGTTGTTTAATGATTTTCCTTTTTCTCTCCTTTTTTTCCTTCTAAGTAGCCCTGAATTGGTACACTAGGGGAGAAGCTGGGAGGTTTGGTGGTAAATTTAAATCGCAAGAACTGTATACCTTTAAAATCTATTAAAAAAAAAAAAAGAATCCTGATTTTTCTACTGTTCTCCCCAAGTACTCTGGTCCTTTGTTACGTTTTTAGTTATAGAAATTTCTCGCACCTCTTAAGGCCACTAATAATGGTGATATCTAAGGCAACTACAAAACATATTTGGGACTTTATTTCAAGCACTACTTTTCTCATAATGAACATGAGGATCCCATTTTCCAGTCCTTTCTGTGATCACATTCAGGAGGGCGGAAGCTCCTCCTGTGAGAGCTGCGCTGCAGCAGCTCAGCAGCGTGGATGGAGCTGCGTGAGACCAGGCAGGTGCCCCCAGCCCGCCCTTCCCAGGGGCCCTGCCAGCTCTGGAGCCTTTCTGGGCATTGGCACCGCTGTGTGTCCCACCAGCCCCGTGTCCTGCGCGTGGCCTCTCCACCCCTTGTGGATTTGCTGTTTCTCAGCCCAGATGTGCTCTAGGAGAAAGAGGCTGTAGTTCAGAGGGCAAGTAGTTTCAATACATTTGTTGGGATAAAACCAATCTCTGCCTAAGGGGTTTTCTTGTAAACCTAAGGGTTTTTCTTGTCTGAGACGAGTGACAAGTGTTACTGAAATCAAGAGGTGACACAAAAACTGTGGGGATGTGGGGTGGTGTGATCAGCACTGGGCTCCAGACACACTTAACTGCAGCCAACACTGAAAAGGAGAGCTTTAGTAAACAATTCAAAAATAGTGGGTTTGTTTTATGGGTCTTAGAGAAGGCCCAGTTAAAAGAGCAGCACAGGAGAGAACATGAATACAGAAAAGAATTGTGATGGAGGCTGATGGGAAGAAAAGTACAAGGATGGAATTAGGTGCTGGATACTGAAGGAGAAGTGGTAAAGAATGGACCATAAGGGACCATAAAGGAGGGAGATAATATACATGCACTAAAAAGGAAGCACCTGTAGATGGTTGCAATGCCACCGTGCTAAACTTGGAAGATTTTTTTGCCCTGGCTCATGGAGGAATAAGAAGCTGTAAGAGTGGAGAAAGGATGTTTCCGTCCTGTGTGTGGCAAGCAATGGGTGTCTAGGCAAGAATTTAAGCAATAAAGATGTTTAGTAAAAGATTTTTAGGGGTGTTAGGGAGAAAGAAAGTCAACAGGAGACAAAAATCTGAGAATGATGGCAGAGAAGAGCTGAAGTGAAAGCCGATGGCTGAGATAGTTCCTTCAGTGTCAAGGTATTTGAGAAAGCTGGGAGTGAAAAAGGCTCTGCAGGGCAGATTAGGACCTCTGCTCCAGCTGAATGGGGTGCTTGATGTGATGGACAAGATTTTGAATTATACCTTCAGATAAAGGGATAGACCTCTGAATCCTCACCGAGAGGCAGCTGCATCTGTATTTGTGCTGAGAACATCCCTCCCCTCCCGTTCCCTAACACATGGAGGTGGGTGTGTATGTACAGCTATATGGGATGTGCTCTGGGATTTCTTGCAAGGAATTTTAGGTCATGTAGGACAGAAAACCTGACTGCTGTTGATGTTTGGTCGCTGGGAGAGGGGTGGAGAAGCTGAGCCCCTGCCTGGTGCCAAGGCTTTGGGAGCCAAGGGGCAGCTCCTTGTGGGGCTTGGGCAGAGAATCCCTGTGCTCTGGTGATCCTGCACACTGACAGCCTGAAGCTGCAAGGAACCTTCTGTCTCTCTGCACGTGTGCTGAAGTGACCCAGAAACAGGCATGGTTAGGGAAATGACTCCCTGCTCCTGCTCCCCTTTGCCTCGGCATTGCCGGTGACACCGTGACTGTTACTTAGCTCAGAGAAAACAACACTTGAATTGTGTTTAGCATCTTCCCGTGTAAAGAAAAATCCTGAAGATAATTATTTGTATCCAAATTATTTTCCATTCTTTAGCAGATGTTTTCAGACTTCAAATATGTTGTTTTCTGCAAGTGCTGCATAATAAATTAATTGTTTAATTAGTAATAGATGTGTCACTCCTGGGAGCAAATCCCTTACTTTGAACAAGTAAACCAGACACCCCTTTCATGTTTAATATGTTGGGTTTAAGACTTTTACCTCTTTTAAAATACATGCACTTCCATAGATCAGATAATACCTTAAACTATTGTCAGTGATTATGTGAGATCTCATAACACAGAATGGAGCAAAGTACAGACATTTCTTCACTTTAATCAGCAATAAAAGCAAGAAGAAATTAGAATTTGCTTCCCATCAGTGAATCTCCTGCACATGTTCCACCTACTCTAAGGGGTCCTCATTACCATAGATGTGAAAATCTCAGCTCTGAAAATCTTTGTAACATAATCCAGCATGAAAACATCATCTTGTTGTGGAAGGAAATTGAGGCACAGAGCATCTCATAGAACTGGAAAACTTTTGACCCAAGACTGTTCTTCTTCCTGGGGAAACACTGACCCAAGATATTGGCTTTCCTGGTAGGAAACTTTCTCCTTGAGCCCAGAAACAGAAGGAGCCATGATCACCACTTCAGCTCCATTGTATAGGAGCTTTTTTATGAGGAAGGTTTTGTTTCAAAACTATTTCTATGTTTATATATTTTGTGATCTAACTCTTTATAACTACAAATTCCTCAGTTTGAGTATCTAGTGATTCTAGAGAACCAGTTCAGACGGTATTCACCCTATTTTGAATGGATGCCTTGCTTCCACCTTGCCATAGGAATTGCTGCTTTCATCAGAACAGTTTTCCTTATCCATGGTCAGTTTTCCTTATCCATGGGGGATGGTCCTGGAGAGAAGAGGCCTTCAGAAGAGCTAGGTTAGTTTTAGGGATCCCCTCCTCCTAGACAGGAGGTCCAGCAGGATTGCAGAAATACCCAAGTGTGCTCTGGTCTGGTGACAGGGTGTGGGTGGGTCACAGGTTGGACTCTGCTCTGGGAGGGCTTTTCCAGCCACAGTGACTCTGGGATCCTGGTTCCTCAGGTGTAAAGGAACACAAGAGACAACCTGGGGCTGCTGTTGGATGTGTCTGCATGTGCTGAGGAGCGTGTGGCTGTGTCCATAGCAGCACTCGAGCATATCTGAGACTTGAAATGTGCTTCAGGTTTGGGGAACACTGGCCTCAAGGGAAGGCTGTGGTGAGAGTGTGCAGGTGGTAACTCACAGCATGAAGCTTCAGCCTGCCAATGTCCTGGTTGAAGGACAGTGTTTGTGACACGGCAAGTTTTCATAGTTAATGTGTTGGTAAAAAGAGGAGGAGAGACAATCAGGAAAATTGTGAAATTTTAAGGAGCAGTTCGGAATTTACTAAGTGTAAAGGAATCCAGAGACTCCTGAGTCCCTCCTGTGCTGTCAGCTTTGCACTGCTGTCCCTAGCTCTCGATGACCCAGCCCAGGACGACCTTGCCTCTTAGCCCAGCTCCACAGGGACACCTGGCTGTGCTGGGTTTGCAGGCTGTGCAGCTACCTTTGGCAAGGAGGTGGGAGATCTAAAAGCTGAGTTCTCATGAAACATCCCCTTGGGTGGTGTTACCCTGGGCTGGGTGTTTGCAGGTGGCCGGGGTGTGGCGGGCCTTTTTGCAGCACTCTCCCCTGGCACACCCCTCTTCCTGAGCTTTGTTATCTATCCAAATTGTTAGCAGGAAAGATAGATGTATGCAAAGCGCTTTCACTGAGTCCAGGCCGGAACAGCTGTCAGAGATGCAATCCCACTTAGTTGGTCTTCATAAAATGCGTGCAGCATTTTTAAGAGTCTGGATAAAGGGTAAAGGCAAACTGCGCCCATTTAGCAGGAGGCAGCATGTAACAGCTGACAAAGTGACAGTGGGCCCCTGAACAGCCCATGTCACTCTTCAGCAGGAGGCCCTGAAATGCCCATTTTAATTTAAATGTTATTTTCAAATAAAATTGCCACTTTGGGATAATTGCTTCGTACTGTGTAACTTTGAGAACACCGTACCGAGCAAAGTGGGTGCAGCTTTCCTTATTGTTGTTCTTATTTGTTATTGTGTGGCACCATATGGGGCTGCAGCCCCGTGCTCTAGGTGGTCCCCAGCTCTGCCTGCTGCACAAATCAGCCTTTTGTTCTGGGAGCCATTGTTTTAAAAAACAGAACAACACAGAGCACCAGCCCCCCTCCCCGAGCCCCACGCAAGGTAAGGCCGGGAATTGGGGTGACCTCAGCCACGAGCATTGTTTGGGGGCTGTTGGCGCAGTTTGCTGGTGACCACATCCACATCGACAGGCACGACACAAACGCTTGTTTTCCTTTGTGCAGAGTGACTTGGGAGTCTTTTCATCTGAAAGCTCCACTAACTATTCACTTTCCCTTTTCTTTCTGGCCTCTAGAGCCTCCTGGTATGGCACAAACAAAAAAGCAAAGCGTTCTGCAAATGAAATCAGCGTGTTTACAAATTCTGGTTATTTAAATCTTCCCCTCATTTGGAGAGGAAGGCGTCCCCGATGGTTGCAATGGGCGTGTAGGGTTCCTTTCCTTGTGTTTTGGTTTTTGATACCCTGAGGCTCGGGATGTCCTGGTAATGGAGTGGAGAGGTCAGGAGAGTGGTGCTGAGAGCCTCCATCTAATTCACACCTTGGCACCAGCACGCTGGGGCTGACACGTCCAATTTGCGGTGGCACTGTGTGACAGGTGTCAGCAGCCGCACAGGAGCGCGCGCGGCTGCGGAGTGGGGAGAGAGGGATGATTGAACATTCTGCAAATGAGACACCCAGGGAAAGAAAAACACCGGCGCACCCGCACACAACAATTCCGCAGGAAATCTGCGCTAATTAACGCCTGCTGTTGCCTGATGCGTGGCACGGCCCCTCAAGGACTCCTTGCCATTCGAGACTTGAAAACATGTCAGGAGGCTCTTCTTTTCCCTTGCATGAAGAATATGATGACATTTTAGTGCTAAAAAAAGTTATGATAACTTTCTGAGTTTTCAGAGCAACTTGTGAAAATTCTTAAAGTTCAGCATTACCAGCTGCACCCTTTCCCTTCCCATCTTGTGTCTTAATCAGGTCACCTGGCCAGACACACCTCCTGAAATCCAGCCTTCTCCTGGGTACATGGCTGTGTCCTGTCCTTCCCTGTAGGCCTGCAGAACAGGGTCTTTGCCTTCCAATGGCACAAATGATCCTTCCAAATTTGCTATTGGCACCATTGGCTGTGGAAGCATCATTGACTTTTGGGACTGGCTTCCCCAGATGACCAGTAGCCAAATGCTATAGATGTTACCCTCTCCAGCCAGGGAGACAAAGGCTGCAGAAAGCTGGGGGACTCTCTGTGCCTGGTGCTGGGTTCAACCCTCGTTGGTGCATCTGGGAACGTGTGCTGGGAGCAGCACCATTTGCAGCTGAGAAGAATTTGCTGGAGAAGAGCAGGGGTGTTTCCATGGTTCTCCTAAAATTCTGGTGGTGATGGGGAAGAAGCAATTCCCAGGTACGTTTTGATAGAGCACAACCCTGGCCTGGCTGCCCAGGGCTCTGGAGAGGCTTGGGTTGCATCTGGTGTGTCTGTGGCTGTGAGTGGCACAGCCCGTGCCAGCCACCCCTCATGAACTTTGCATTAGTGTCAGAGAGGAAGATTCCCAGACCTTAAAATTGCCTGCAACGTGAGAAATGCAGCTTGATCCTAACTCTCCATCCTATGACCTTCCCATCTCAGCATCCGTCGTGGTGCAGCTCTGTGGCTTTGTGCTTCCCTGGGACTGAATTCTAGAATGGGTTAGCAGTGGGAGACCGCGATACTTGAAATTTGTCTGAAGTGGGAGGATCTCATCATTTGGGGAAACAGCTCTGTACAATGCTGCAAATCAACGGGACACAGGCTTGTCCTGCTGAGAAAGTCAGTGGAGCCAAAACTGAATTTAAAGGAAGCCTTTATTATTGTTATTATTTTTATTATTATTATTCATGTCAGGGCTCCGTTGGGAAAATCTTTATCTGCATTAAAACGTACATAAGAAGAGGAAAGAAGAAGAGGCCGAGAAGAGGGTGTACTACAAAGCATCCCTTTGAGCTCAGCTCCGCGCTCTGTAAAGTTCATTGCCAGACTCTTTGCAGGGGGAGATTTTGGGTTCAAGGTTGAGCTGGAGACATTTCCTGGCAGAATGTATATCCCCTGATCACACCTTTAGGAGATTATCCCATCATTAAATATTTGTAGGATAACAGGAGAAGCCTAATTTAGTTTTTGTTTCTTTTTCTCTGTGGTTTAATCACAGATGAAAGAGACTAATAGCACTACAGAGCTTTCTGGTGATCAAAGGCCAATCAATCCTCTTTGTGGAGTAATTAACTATTTGCTAAACTTGCAGAATTGATTTCCATTTAGGGCTAAGAGAGAGGGTTTTAAATGAAGACCGATTTACCAGGCATGAGGAGGGAATCTCAGCACTGATGCCAGGAGATACTCAGAGTGATGAATTGGAGCCTGCTAATTGGAGGATGAAAAATACAGCTGGAATCTGGCCCCGTTTGCTCCTACTTTGGTGGAAGACAGGAAAAGGGAAATCAGGCTGAGAACCTGACAGATGGCTTTGTGCAGCAGCAGCAGGAGAGCGCAGTGTGCTTGAAGCAGCGTCCCACTGGCTGAGGAAACGTGGATGGAGCCAGCACAGGACTGGGTTGCAGTGAATCCATCATCCAGGTAGATGTTCTGTCAAGGAATGGTTCTGGCTGCTCAGGCACAGCTTTGGCCTGGTTGCAACTGCACCACTTCCCTCAATACAAAATGGGTCAGGCAGCTTTGTATGGCTGCAGCTTCAGTTTGCCCAGGAATGTTTGGCACCATGGATTAAATCTGGCTGTTTGAAAAGCTGGGGGACAGAACATCCTTTGGCACTCCAGAGTGGAGATACGGGGAGTGCTCTGTGTTCAGAAGTGCTGCAGCCTCAGAAGGATGCTCAGGATGCTGGGCCTTACCTGGGAGTGTCCAGATGGGCAGCTCAGTTATCAGGCAGTCAGACTGCTCATGGATATGAGGCATCTCCTACCAGCAGAGGAACTAAAAAGTTTGGAATTCATAATCCATGATAGTAAATGGGATGAAGAAATGCAGTAGCAGCTTGTAAACTGTGAGTGGCACAGGAAAAATGATTGGGGAACAATTAGAAGAAGCAACTGAGGTATTCACCAAACAGAGAAAGTTAAACCAAAGACAAATTGGTCCCTTTTCTTAGGGCACAGAATTAACTCATGGAATTTATTGCACAGGATATTGTGGAGGACAGAGGAATAAATGAGTTCAAGATAGATGAAATTTGTGTGGAAGAGGTTCATTGGTGGGTACTGAACACAGGAGCTGGATGAAATACCAGCTGGGGAGTCCCTGAGCAACTGCCCATGTGCCCAAGTTCTCTGGCCATGGCTGCAGACAGGACCTGGCTTTCAGCTGGACCCAGCGTGGTGGTTCTCAGTCCCCAGCCTGGGGCGTTTGGAGCCCTGCATTGTCAGGGCATGGGACAGCAGCACTGGGAAGTCCCAGGCAGGTAACTTCTGGGTTTTGGGGCTTTTTGTACAGCTCTCAGAACCCCAGACCTTCCAGGGTCACCTCCTGGATCTCAGAGTAAGTTCAAACATTCCCTGAGAAAAAAAAACAAATTAGAGGAAACACTGTAAATCTGATCTTGCTCCATCCAGTTGGTGCACAGATCTGATGTTACTGTAGCAAGGAGAAATTTGGCTCTCCTGTGTCAGAAGATCTGTAGGAACCATGTGCAGCAGCAGCTGGGCGGGTGTTGTTGCAGTGCTGGTGTCGAGATGATTGTATTTGCTTGTCATAAATTGAATTCGCCTATTAGAGAGCTAAGACTTGATTTTTTTCATTAACACACAAAGCTGGAAGGGAAAGTTTCTTCTGAGGTCCCTCCAGACCTCTTTAAGCAGGGGTATAATTATTCTCTGTTGAGAAAGAGCAAAAGGAATTCCAGAGCTGTTGAAACAATTAGGAGGGAGCTGTGCCTGGTGGCGCTGCCCGGCCGGGCGGCCTCGCTGCAGGGTAATTGCGTTAGGGACCCCGCTCTGCCTGCAAATCAATTCTGTTGGGCCGGCAGCGCGTTCGTAGGGAACCCACTCAGGCAATCCTGGAGTCCATTAGGCTGCGGGCCCCGCCGTGACCTCCCCAGGATTGGGGTTGACACTTGAACGAAGGCATTTGTCCAGTAAAGGACAGTGCTACCAGCAGACTCTTATCTCCCCTAAATTGGATTACTCAGATCTGCTTGTTCTCTTTAAAGATAGCGCTTCAGGTTTTTTACCCCTCTCTTCCTGTCTGTCTGAGACAGTTACCTGTGATTGCTGTTAGCATCCCCTCCTCACTGCTGCCAGGCTGTTACTGTGTGATGGTGCCCTTGGGCTGGCCTGCATCAGGGACTCTGTTCTTCCAGCCCTTCCCCAGCAGCAGCCTCTTCACAGAATCCCAGGCTGCTCTGCCTTTGAAGGGACCTGAGAGCTCACCCAGACCCACCCCTGCCATGGCAGGGACGCCTCACACTATCCCTGGGTGCTCCAAGGCCTCTCCAGCCTGGCCTTGGGCATTTGCAGGGATCTGGGGCAGCCACAGCTGCTCTGGGCACCTGTGCCAGGGCCCCAGCACTCTGTGAGTAAAGAAAATAATGGGTGATAACACAAGACTTACCTTGAAGTGCTCAACCCATAATGTATACAGAAAATCCCAGCAATCTTGAACAGTTTTACAGGGGGAAACTTCCACTTTGTGTTTTTAACTCCAGGAACAGCTGTTAGTGGATTCTTACAGTGATGAAACTCAAACATCTTTGTCAGAGCAGGTTATCATCTTATTCTGTCTTCTAGTGCAGAAGATACTGTATGAGGACATGAAACAGAAATGTTTTCTTGCTTTTCTCCAAAAGTATGGAGGGAAAAATGGAAAATAAGGCTGAGGAAGAAATAACTAGTTTGAATGAGAATTTTTTGTGTGCATTTTGTAAGTTATGTCTGAGAAAAGAAGGGAAGGAGGAGAGGGGCAGGAAAGGGGTTGGGGTGAGTGGTGTTTAGTACATTTTGTCAGTAAGCAAAGATCCTTAACAGTGGTCTTGCAGTGGCCAGGGACCAGTGGGATGGGTGTATGGACACTGCATAACTGGAGAGAACACCATAAACAATGGGAAAACCTGTTTGAGCAAGCATGTGGAGGAGCTGAGACGAAAATGCACTGGACATCATGATTCAGTTGAATTTTTTTGGTGCTGACAAAGTGCTTCCAAATCAGTTTGATAATATCTCTGTTTGGGAAAGATACACTGAGATAGGAAAAAAAAAATCCAAGTCTTCTCTGTGTATGCAGAATCTCTGTTGCAGCTCCCATGGGAGCCAAAGTTCTTGCTTAGCATACAAAGGCTTAGGAGTTTTATAGTGTTCAGACTCTTAATCTACAGAGCGTAATTTAATCCTCTTTTATCTGGCTGCACCACAAAGCCCCAGTTGTAAATAAATCCTATGGTGATGTGGATGCAGCTGCTGCTTCCTCACCTGCACCCGGTAAATATTTCTGCAAAAGAGCTGAAATTAGGTGGTAAACCTGAAGCACAAAGGGTGAGGCGTGCAGAGGGAAGGCTGGACGCAGCAGAGCTTAAACACAAGTGATGGCTCTGAGTGGCTGCTCAGCCGCCTGCCGATAGCAATGATTTTCTGTTTTCCTGAGACCTGCTGCTTTGCCCTCCGCTCCTCAGGGCTCTGCAAGATTGGGAAGGCACAGGAGTCCTCCAGACTGGCTTTACAAATGGTACCAGCTGGGAGATGGGGTCAAATGGAAGGAGCATTAATTTTGCTGTGTAAAGCACGGCCCTTGTGTAGCGCCCATCCACCGTGTCCACGTTGGGACACCCCTGTGTTGTCACCTCCAGGTCCCGCAGTGGTGCTGACCTCTGTGGGAAAGGTTTATTTGCATATTAAAATGATCAACATGCTTGACTAGGGAATACTTTTTTTCATCCTTTTTTTGGCACTATTGTCATGGTAATGGCAGTTTTCCATAGTGCTGAGATACATGCAATTAGGATAACTCCATGGTTCCTAAAATAACTCTTCCCAGCTATAGAGAAGAAACTTCCATTCAACAGGTAGTAAATTGGCTTTCTTGGATGAGGGTCATGGCTGAAGTGGACTGGAAATCAGAGTCCAGACTGGAGCCAGCATTTAGGAGGGGACTGGAGGTGCTGGCCTGGAGAATGTGCAGCTGCATGTGTAAGTGGAAGTCTTCATGCCAGGAAACTGCTCCCAGATCTCTGCTACTGTACCTGGGCAGGTTTCTACTGAGCTCAGTAGAGCCCTGGAAACTGCTGAGGTAGCATAAATTGCCTGGTGGGTTGGAGCTGGGCTTTGGGAGAGGCTAAGTCTGATTATGTGTGAGGTTAAACACATCATCTTTGTTCCCTCCAAGTGCAAAGCCAGCTCATGTAACTTCAGATTCACATCTCATCAAAGCTTCAGAAAGCAAATGTTAAAGAAAAAATAAGACAGAAAAATGGCATTTTCTGTCAAAAGTGTTCCAAAGAGGTTGTATCTATCACTGGGAAAGAAAGGGAACTTGGGGCAGGGAGAGGGTGATTCAAACAGCAGTGCTGATGCATGAAGATTTTGATGAGCACTTGATCTGCAGAAGCTTCTGTTGTGGGTGCATTAGATCATGTCTTTGTCTGCTGTCCTTGGTTTACCTCGGTGTCCTTGCCTGGTTCTCCAGGCGTGGCCCACGGTGACCCTGGTGGGGAGGAGCTGCTCCTCCCCAGACAGCGATCCCCTCTGCCCGCGTGCCCTGCAGCCCTTCTAATGACATCCTCAGCACCAGCCAAAGATGAATAATAAAAACTGCTGCCATTGGTCCCACAAGGGCCTTCCGAGGAGGTTTGTTTCAGAATAATGAGTATGGAAATTCTGCATCCATAATGAACTGCAAGCAGTCTTCCAACTCACTCGTGCCGAAAATTCACACTTGCCTTTCCCATAACTTGTCACTTTTCTTTTATTATTATTGTTCAATATGTAAACAAGGCCAAGAAACTCTTTGTTCCTTTGTGCCTCCTTACATTTGTCCATTAATCCCAGTCTCCCTCCCCTCCCCCCAACACAGGCAGGATTACACAAAGCAAAAGTCATTAATTTTTATCTCTGACTATCTGTGGGCTTTTTAATGTGGCCTGGCTTGCTTATGCACCAGCAATTACATGTCATAAGTGCTTGTAGATGCTGAAGCAGTATCGCGGGCTGATGAATCACTGCCTTCCCCTCTGATTAGTATGCGAGGGGCTGTGCTCTTCTTTGAGCAGCTGGCATGCCAATGAGGATCTGGCTCTGCTGGTCAAGGCATCTGGACATGAATTCAATATGGATTGCTTTAATTAAATGGCTAAGCACACAAGGAGCTGAGGAACAACTCCATCATTGAGTGAAACTTGAAAATAAAGTCGACGTGAGAGCGTAGGTAGTAGGGATTGTTTAAACACCTGTTGGCTCTCTGGTGAACCTGTGGGCTCCTGTTTCCTTAATGAAGTTCCTGCAAGTGGCTGAAAATTCTTCCTGATTTGGTCCTCAGATAAATCTCATTTCTAAAATTAGGTTTATCCTCAAAAGTTTAGGAATAGGTGAACTTGGTTCCAGTTCTCTGCTCTTTATAGGAATTGTTATTCTTTTTTAAAAGTAAGATTATTGCAATTTGTAGAGCAGCTGTTTTAAGGAGGGATTGGGCAGCTGTATGTGGTGCCAGTGGGATGTGGAAAGTAGCAAAACATTTCTGAATATGCCAAGGTGGAGCAGTAAGAGATGAGAGAGAAAAGTGCTGCAAAAGACTTCCTGTGCCCACTTGGAAATTCTGAATTAGACCAGTTGAGGGTATATCTCCTCCAGCTCGGTATAAGTCTTTACAAAATGGAACCGTGAAGCCTGTTTGTTGCTTTTAGATTTTTCTGGTCAGTTATAGCCTTGATTTCTGCTCTACAACTTCCTGTACTGGACATTGAAGCATTGAGTCACTCTGAAAGATTCCAAGTTCATTTAAACTGTTGAGTTTATCGACGAAAGTGTTATCAATAAAAATGAGGCCTTTCAATGTATGAAGTTAGATTCCCAGACTGCTTCCAGAGCAGCCCTTACCTCTGTGCTCCTGCCAGCACTGTCATATTGACTCATGCAAAATATGATATTTACCTTAGATCACCAGAATCCCATTGTTGTTTGAAAAGCTCCTACAAACTGAACGTGGAGCTGTGGCTGTGCAGATGTACAGGTGCACTCCAAAGGCCTTTTGTGCCCACATGTCCTTGCCAGCTGCTGCCATCCTCTCTCCTGCCTGGCTGCCTGTGCATGGATAGGGAACCTCTGGGTGGGAAGGGTGTAGGGTTCTCTGGGCTTCTCAAGCACAGACAGACTTCACAGACACAGGTGTGTGCAGAGAAAAAGGGAACAGCAGAGGGATGGTGAGGGATTGCTCTTTGATGCCTTGTGAGGTTTGGCCCAAGCCCACCTCTGGCATTTTCATCTGCTTAATGATTTCAGGCACTTTGTAGCTGTTTTGGCTCTCAGGAGGGAAGGTGAGTGTGGCTGTTGTGATGGTTTGATGGACACCAGAAGGTTGCTTTTCTTCCCTTCCACATGCAGTTTACCATCCTTAGGAGGTCATTATTGTTCACTGTGTTTTGGGGAGCTGTTGTTTCATCAGTGACAGAGATTAAATGAATCCTCCTTTGCTAAAATCTGGGGACTCACATGGGTGACTCCAAAGCCACCTCCTCACCCATGGTGAGCCTTACTGCATCCTCATTCTGCAAATTAAATTAAAACAGAATCTGGATTAAGGGTATTTCCCCCCATGTTTTATATTTTAAGAGACTTTCTCATGTCTGTTGTATGATACACATGCTTCATAAACCAAAGAGATTCATCCTGTCCTTCATCTAAACGAGGGACAAGTGGATGATGAGCTCCCCAGCGGTATCACAATTTTCTGTGCTATCAGGAAGAGGTGTAAATCTGTTAAAATTAAAAGAAAAGCACACCAATAACATAGCAACAGGGATATCTTCTTGGTAATCTTGGGTATTCATTGTGACTAAATAGATGTTGCACAGTTTCCCACTTGCTAGTTGTTTGGGATTTTAATGTAAATTGCAAACTACATGATTGCAGTTCACTGCTGCAGCAGCTATTTCTTAAGCTTTATCTTTACCACAATTGGTTTTGTGTTGATGGGGGTCTCCAGTGATTCCCTTCCTTTCCCAATTCCTTTTTTTGCCATGGCTCCTTGAGGTCACATCCTAAAGAAGTTCAGTGCCCTCTGGATGATGCCACTCACGTACAGAAAACATCCTTTAGCTTCTATAGGCAGAATTTGTATCCAAGCAAAATTTAGTTTATCATCTCAGTAGCTGTTGCTCATCTCTGGCACACATGTAGAACTGAGTTTGTCCCCCCGTTTTCCCCTGGCCCCAGAAGTGCCCTCTCCCCCTTTGTTCTGGTCCCTGCTCCTGCTCCCGTCGCGGCTCTCCCGAGCGCTGCTCCCGCACGCAGGATGCTGTGGGTGCTGCGCCTCGCGCAGCCCGCTCTGCTCTCATCATTTCAACAGTGGACCGAAGGTATGTTGCCATGTGAACAAGTCATCGTGTCGCCATGGCAACGGCTGGATTGCAGCACCGCTCGCAGGACTGGACTTTTTTTTCCCTTTCCCCCCCCCCCTTTTTTTTTTCCTACTCGGTGCTTTTCCTATTGTTAAGTCTGCTGAAGGGCTCACAATGGGAGGATTCAGGCTGCTTTGGGAAGCAGCTTTTCATTTAAACCTGGAAGTTGTTGTATAAACAGCAAGGCCAGCGTGCCACAGGATTCGCTTTCAAGGCAGACTTGAGGAGGGCTTTGAAGCAGGACCCCGGTGTGTTCTGCAGCTTGATCAGGACTGAGACAATTACACGTCTTGGCACCTTTCAGACTCCTCTCCACACTCCCCTCTGCTGCCCGCAGTGGGGTCCCAGACGCTCAGCTGTGGATTGGGTGACCCCCGGACAGCCCTTTGCTGCTGCTGTGAGCCTTTTTTGCTTTTGGAGATAGCAGTAGGCCAAAATTAGACACACTGAGAGGTTTCATTTTATTTAGGGTTTTTTTTTTTCCCACCTTCTCCATCCCACGTCACATAGGCAGCTTCCAACACCAAGCAGTGGGGGCAGAGGAGCAACATGAAAAGATAAATGATTCAGGCACTCAGACATGAGAGCAGCGAGAGCCTGGCGTGTGCGTCCCTGTGCGCAGGAGTGCTGACGGAATACAGTGCGGGACGCTGCAGAAGGCTGAGGAAAAAACATGCTAATAAAATACAGCTATTCAGCCTGAACTGTGAAATGTTATTTTATACTTTAAATTCCAGTAATTCAACTTGTTTTTCTCCTCTGGCACTACATGAGAACTTAGAGGCTGGGATGGTAGGGATCATTCCCAGCCCCTTCCCAGGTATGGATTGTTCTCTCCACAGTCCTGGTGTGGCATAAAGAGCTCTTAGGAAAAGGGCGTCTCCTGAAGAATTTCCAGAGCTCAAGTAGCAGCATGTGGGATGGCAGCACATTCTGACCCACTGCAAGTACAACTGGGTAACCTCAAGGGACCCCTCAGCCTGCCTGGATCCAGTTCTAGCATGGCCCTCCTGTGTGATTCTCTCCCATGGCAGCAGATTAGTAAGATCAGGAATGAAGCAGGAGAAAGAACAACCCTAAATAGGTTGAAGAGTCATTGGGCCAGGAACTGCTGCTGGTGGCTGGTCTTCACCAAATCATAAAGGTTGGAAGGGAAAAATATTTTGTTACTGTGCAATCTGTCTTGATGTGCTGATGCAAACTGGAGATCAAATCTGAACTCACAGGGCAGTTTTGCTCTGGGTGAAGAACAGGGAGAGGCAGGTGGAGGTGCTGTTTGGATGGTGCTTGGGATAGTGAACAAATACAGCAAATGTGCAGCTTTGGACACAGGACAGGTGTGCTCGTCCCCAGTGCTGGCCTGGAGCACATCAGCACCAGCAGCAGGAGGATCATGGTGCCATCCTACTGAGTCTGTGTGTCATCAAATCCCAGAGTGGTGGGCTGGGGAGGAACCTTAAACTTCATCCCATTCCACCCTGTGCCAAGGGCAGGGGCACCTTCACTATCCCAGGTTGCTCCAAGCCTCGTCCAGCCTGGCCTTGGACACTTCCAGGGATCCAGGGGCAGCCTCTGGGCACCTGTGCCAGGCTCTCACCGTTCTCACAGCAGGAATTCCCTCCTCTTGCCCCATGCCTGCCCATGGGGCTCCAGTGTTTGTGTGCTGACAGCCAGGCCAGCTGGCTCTGGCAGCAGCCCCTGCCCTCTGCACTCACACTCATTTAGGCAGGCAATTGGTGAGGGGAATCGCCCTCCGCAGGCAGCCGGGATCATCTCTTCTTTGTGCATAAAATTACAGCAAACAAGCCTCAAATAACACAGGACACTTTCATAATTGATTTATGCGAGGACTCTGAAAGTTCTATTACCTTTTGTTTAGCTCAGGGGGCCTGACTCTGTGCAATCCATTGCTGAAACTAATTACAAGATATAATTAAACTGTGACACGAAGATATTATACCGTTAGTTTACTAATGACACCGCGAAGCTGTACCACCAGCGCAGGACAGTGATTATGCTTCATTCATTATTTATCCCTTTGCTAAATGAGACGCTGACATTTTCAAAAATTACTTTGAGGTTTCTTAATTGTCAGCAGCAGGATGGACTAGAAGGAGCTCTCCTTCCTCTTAGTTACTTATCTGAACCTCAGATGTATTATTAGCAAAAAAAATAATAAAACACTAGCTCCCCTCCCCCCCTGGGACTCTCTGGGCACTGCTGGGCTGAGCTGGGGCCGTGGCTGCTGGCAGGTGATGGACTCAGTCTGCAGGGCAAGGGTCCCCTCTGTGCTTCCTGCCACAGCCTGGCTAACCTGGGCTGCTTTTTAGGGTAATGTTGAGTTTTAAGTGGCTCTGTGCCAGCTGGAGGAGTCTGTCCCACTGCTTCCTCCGAGCATCTTCTTGCATCTTTGTTGCTGTAATAACTTTTTGGACTTTATCGATCAGTAAAGGCATTTTCCATTAGTACTACTAAAATAGAATTATTTACCTTAAAAAAACTTTGTTAGAAGTGCTGTAATTGGCATAAAGCGGAACAGTCACTGCCATATTCTCAGAAAAAGAGATGCATTTACTGACTTCCTCATGAGAAGTTCTGGGTTTTTGTCCATAAAGGCTTCTCTCCTTCTCCCTCTGTGCCTCCCCACCCTCTGTATTTCTTGAGTCTGGAGGACCTAAAAGCACATCTGGCACCAACCTCTGGGTCACCTTCCCACCACGCAGCCTGTTTTCCTCAGGGCACCACTGGACAGCTTAAGATGGGGTTTAATTTCTTCTGAGTGTAATGGCATCCAGCATCTATAATTACACTGTTTTCTGTGCTGTGCTGATTAAATACGGTTTACCCAGAGAACCAAATGATGAATATTTGAGCAGAGTGTGTAGAACCAATAGCTGGTTAAATAGTCCTAATAAATAAATTTGAAAGAGGAGAAGGAAGAGGGGCTCATGAGTTATGGGACAGTAGCCGGTGTGAGAAAAAAGAAAGTGAGATTAACACTAAAGGCAGAAGAGTCTTTCTAGTGCTTCATCTAAAGAGAAGGACAAAAGGCCCAGCTTTAATGGCTGCCAGTGCCAGAGGGCAGGGCTGGATGGGATACTGGGAATGAGGAATTGTTCCCTGGCAGGGTGGGCAGCCCTGGCACAGGTGCCCAGAGCAGCTGGGGCTGCCCCTGCATCCCTGGCAGTGCCCAAGGCCAGGCTGGACCCTGGGGCTGGAGCAGCCTGGGACAGGGGAAGGTGTCCCTGCCATGGCTGGGGTGGGATGTGGTGAACTTTAAATGTCCCTTCCAATCCAAACCAGTCTGGGACTCTGTGAAGTCACAGGTTTAGATTTCTTTCACTGTCTTCCAAAGAAGAAGGATTATTTTCCTTCTTTTTGCTCCCTCTGAATTGGATTAGGAGTTGCTCTGATTTGTTCAGCTCTGAGGCTGATTAACTCCCATTTGTTGCACGTTTTAACCTCAGAAAGTGCAACAGGCCACGAAAGGTGAGGGCTGTGTCCTCTCCAGACATCCCCTACGCTGGCTTCCCAGCTCTCCTCAGAACCAGGAGTGGCTGCAGCTCTGCACCCCCTGGCACTGGCCAGGAAGGGAGGAAGAGTGTGCAGTGTCAGCAGCATCCTGGAATATTTGTAGATTCCTCACCTGTCCTTGGTCTCTGTTAGTAGAAAGTGTAGGAGTGAGATGCTGGTGGGGTCACAGTTCAGCTCTTGGCTTTTTCCAACCTGGAATCAAGCAGCAACTCAGAAATGGGTGAGTTGGAAGGAAACTGTTTCCTGGAGCCTTATTTACCCAATAAGCACTAAATGTTTAATGACCTCAAAGTGTGCTCCAGAGAAACCAAGTGATTGCATTTGCTTAGACACTGGTAGAAAAGGGATTAAGAAGACATTAGATGAGTACCTGGTGCTTTGTGAGCTCCAGAAACCCCAGAAGGTGTCAAGCTGATCTTTTCCTAAAGGCATTTCAAGCAGAATGTTTCCATCCTGGGTCCAGGGGAGCAGTAAGTGCCAGCTTGCTCTAGGAACACTCAGACAGAGCTGTAGGAGCTGCTGGCAGCCTGATCTTCCTCACCAGGTGGGATTTAGGCTGTTCTGGTGGGCACCAGGGCTGGGACAGGGACACCAGGACTGCCAGCTGCAGCTGGGGAGTCCTTGGCACCAGCTGGGGTTTGTGTCTCTGCAGAAGTTACTCCCTGGAGTAACCAAGAGGGGCTTGGAGAGTTTGTTTAAATCCAGAGTGTGGAGCCCCTCACAGAGCCAGAACCTTTCCTATGAGGTCATTTCCATTCAGTGCCTCTGAATTTCTCCTGGGTTCTTGTGCCATGGTAGGAATAAGGTGCTTGAGCATTTTTCCTTGCTCTCTGCTCCCTCTCTATCCCCCCAGTGGACTGCAAGGCTCTAAATATAGGTCACCCCAGGCAATTAGGGAAGAGCTGCTGGTTTTGAAAGACTGGACAGGCAGGAAGCCCCATTTCCAATGAGTTATCAGGTGAGATGGTGTTTGGCCTCAGCCAGAGTGATTGACAGGGGGTCTGCACGTTCACAGATACATTATTTAAACATGGGGAGATATAAGAGATCTTCTGCACTAATTACTTCGAAGGCTGTATTAATCACAAGACACTTTAATACTCAATCAATACTTGCATTTGTCAATGACCTTGTAAATCTCCTCACTTCTCTGCTGTGTGGCAAAAGTGTCATTTGACATCTTCAGGGGGCTGGTTTTGTGCAGCCGTAGCTCAGTAAAATATATGTTTGGAAAGTCTTAGTTCCAGTGCTCAAAGTTCAGTTTCAGAAGTGGAAATAGGAAGAGGATAGATGTCAAAGCAGCTGTGTAGCTGTGTTTCAACCACTGGGCCATCATTTTTGATGTGAGCTGGGCTCACACCTGAGGGGGACATTTCATGGGGGGCATCCATGGATTCTAGCTTCACCTGAAGACTGGGCCATGGTGACGTGGTGGCAGAACAATGAGGTCTTTGCCATACTATAACTGGATGTGTGTATTAATGGGAGGGTACTGGAGTGCTGACCCTAATATCTTTTAGATGTCAGGTACATGAAATTTGATAATTTCATCAGAGTAAAGGAAGAAAGTAAAATAACATCTTCAAATTCAGACAAAATTGCATTGCAGCCCAGATATTCAAAGTGGAAAAGAGCCCTGATGTTGGTTTTCTATAAGGCATTGAACTGGAAGAGGGAAACTGAGAGGAAAAAAGCCCTGTGCACTATTAACTCCTGGCTAGCTGGAGCTGTTTACCTTTTCTAGAGTTTTTTCCAGCTGTTATCCTGTTGTTTGAGCAGATATTTCTCATAGTCCCAAAGGAATTGTACAACTAATAATACTCTACCTGCCTGTGTTTGGGGTTTTTTTAAGCGAGTCCTGTGGGTGGTTTGCTCAGTTGCTTAAATGTGGCAGCCAGAAAGCAGAGCCTGGCCCTGGGCTCGCTGAGGCTGGAAGGCACCTCTGGCTGCTGTCCTGTCCAGCCTGAACGGCCCTGTCTGTCCAGAGCTGGGCCAGTGCTGCAGGCCAGCCTCAGCAGTGCTGGGCAGAGCACACAGGAGGGATCAGCTGCCCTCAGCCACGGGCTGTGTCCCTCAGCACAGCCCAGAGTGCCCTGCGTGTGCTGCTGCCTGCCTGTGCTCCTGGGCTGCCCTGCACGCTGGCTCTCAGCATCCCAGTGCCCCTGGCTCTGCTCCTGGGGTGCCCTGCACCCTGGCTCTCAGCATCCCAATGTCCTGGGCTGCCCTGCACGCTGGCTCTCAGCCATCCAATGTCCCTGCCTGTGCTCCTGGGCTGCCCTGCACGCTGGCTCTCAGCATCCCAATGTCCTGGGCTGCCCTGCACGCTGACTCTCAGCAATCCCAATGTCCCTGCCTCTGCTCCTGAGCTGCCCTGCACGCTGGCTCTCAGCATCCCAATGCCCCTGGCCCATTCTCCTGGGCTGCCCTGCACGCTGGCTCTCAGCCATCCCAGTGCCCCTGGCCCATTCTCCTGGGGTGCCCTGCACGCTGGCTCTCAGCATCCCAATGTCCTGGGGTGCCCTGCACGCTGGCTCTCAGCAGTCCCAATGCCCCAGGCCCATTCTCCTGCCCGTTCCATGCATTTTTTTCCTGGTATTCTTGTTGGTAATTGTTACAGCATTCCTGCTTTGCACTCCGGCCTTGGTGTCAGATCTCCGGATCAAGGTTTGCAAATATTTAGAGCATTTTGTTAGTCATTGCATGTGACCCTTCTCTTTATAATGAAAAAGGTTTTATCTTTAAAAATCCCTTGATTGGGTCAGTACTTCATTTCCCCATCCCTGGCACGGCAGTTTGGGCTGGCACACAAACCCATTTTCCCGTGTTCTCCACTGTTGCATGCATTATATTCTTCAGAGAAATTTCATCTCTGCGCTCCTTTCTGTGGAATCCTCCTGCAGAAATCTCATTGGCAGCATACAAAAATTGCCTTTTCCCATTCCAACTGCCCCTGCCTTAGTCACTGCTGTCAGATCTGAAGCTGCTCAGCTGCCGAGGGAGGGGAGTTTAGTGCTTTCCCTCTGCTCTCAGGCCATTTTTCCTATGCTTCTTTTTTATTCTTTTATTTTATTTGTGGTCCCTGTCATTCTGTCGGGGCAAAGGGGTAAAGAGATTTGACACTAAGTGCGGGGAAATGCTGTATCTGGAATCTATCTTCCAGACGGCAAAAGAATAAAAATTCATGGCAGGACAGCGGCTGCTGCCACGTTCCCTAAGACATATTGCAGGTAGCGTTATTTATTGTGGCACGGAGTTCATGGAAGTGCTACCTCAAAGCACCCGGAGAGATCCTAAAAAGCCCATCTCCCATCAGGTGCAGCAGATTTACGGCGCTGTGCGCCGGGGTCAGAGCGCGGAGCCGGGGCCGCTGCGGGCGGGGCCAGCGCTGCCCGAGCCGTGCGGGGACACTGGGGGGGGACACTGTGGGGGGACACTGTGGGGGGACATTGTGGGGGGACATTGTGAGGGGACACTGCCCGAACTGTGCGGGGACACTGAGGGGGGGACATTGTGGGGGGACACTGTGGGGGGACACTGTGCGGGGACACTGCCCGGGGACACTGTGGGGGGACATTGTGGGGGGACACTGTGGGGGGACACTGTGCGGGGACACTGCCCGGGGACACTGTGGGGGGACACTGTGGGGGGACACTGTGGGGGGACATTGTGGGGGGACATTGTGAGGGGACATTGTGGGGGGACACTGTGGGGGGACATTGTGAGGGGACATTGTGGGGGGACACTGTGCGGGGACACTGCCCGAGCCGTGCGGGGACACTGAGGGGGGACATTGTGGGGGGACACTGTGGGGGGACACTGTGCGGGGACACTGTGGGGGGACACTGTGGGGGGACACTGTGCGGGGACACTGTGGGGGGACACTGAGGGGGGGACATTGTGGGGGGACATTGTGGGGGGACACTGTGGGGGGACACTGTGGGGGGACATTGTGGGGGGACATTGTGGGGGGACACTGTGCGGGGACACTGCCCGAACTGTGCGGGGACACTGCCTGAGCCGTGCGGGGACACTGGGGGGGGACACTGTGGGGGGACATTGTGGGGGGGACACTGCCCGAGCCGTGCAGGGACACTGCCCGGGGACACTGTGGGGGGACACTGCCCGAGCTGTGCGGAGATAGTGCCCGAACTGTGCGGGGACACTGCCCGGGAGCCGGGGCTGCAGTTCGGCATGGCAGGGCTCGGGGGCACACTGGGCTCGGGGGCACGGCAGGGCTCGGGGGCACGGCAGGGCTCAGGGGCACTGCTGGGCAGCCTCAGAAGGGCAGGGCTGGCTGACAGCGCGGCTCCCACCACGGATTCTGGGGGAAATGAGAAGGTTCCTGGATTCTGGGGGAAATGAGAAGGTTCCTGGATTCTGGGGAAAATGAGAAGGTTCCTGGATTCTGGGGAAAATGAGAAGGTTCCTGCATTCTGGGGGAAATGAGAAGGTTCCTGGCCGTGTAGGCTCCAGGAGGGAGGCCCTGAGCGTTTATTCACTTGGGGTTCTCAGAAACCTGCAGGGTGGTAAACCAGAAATGTTGGAAACCTCAGAGGTCATTAAAGACCTCTCAAACTATACAAATATAGTAGCAAAACCTCATTAATTCTTGCAGGCCTTCTGGACATTGGTTCCCCTTTCCTCTCCTCTGGAGTCCCTGTTTTCTCACAATTTTTGACAGTTAAAGACAAACTTGCATCTTTCAGCTTTCAGAATTCCAACGCAGTGACCACAATAAATGTGAGAGCAGTTGGGAGCAACAAATATTCAGTTCATAAACCCACACAAAATTAGATGATGTTAGCTAAGCTAATAGCAGTTCTGTTCTCTGAGTGGTTGTCCTAACCCTGCCTCTGCTTCTTGCAGAACTCCCAAAGATTCAGATTTCTGAAGACAGAGGAACTTGTTGGCAGTGACATAGGATCCTCTGTCTTGTTATTAGAGGTTTGTGGGGCCTCCTTTGGTGATGGTACAAGCCAAGCAGTTTTCCATGTTTTTTTCAGCAGTTTCCCAGGATTCATCTCACTGCCTTCACCTGTGCCACTGCCTTGCCTGCCCTTTGCTGCTGTTGTGTTGGAATCATGGACTCATGCAATGGTTTGGGTTGGAAGGGACCTTAAAGCTCATTCCCTGCCCTTCCCCTGTCCCGGGTGGCTCCAGGCCCTGCCCAGCCTGGCCTTGCCCCCTTCCAGGAAGGGGGAGGCCACAGCCTTTCTGGGCTGTTCCCTTTCAAGCTCCAGAGCTGAAATTCATCACCCGGCTGCAGTGGAGGTGTAGGAACCCCGATGGCCGTGCTCAGAGTGACCTCTGGGGCCACTGCTGCCCTGCCCGCTGCCAAGGGCAGCTGCTGCTGCTGCTGCTGCAGGAGCAGGGATATTGAGGGTGCTCGTTTCCACAGCTGGCTTTGCTGCTGCTGCTGCTGGGATATTGAGGGTGCTCGTTTCCACTGCTGGATTTGCTGCTCCTGCTGCTGGAGCAGGGATGTTGAGGTGCTCGTTTCCACAGCTGGCTTTGCTGCTGCTGGAGCAGGGATATTGAGGGTGCTCGTTTCCACAGCTGGCTTTGCTGCTGCTGGAGCAGGGATGTTGAGGGTGCTCATTTCCACAGCTGGCTTTGCTGCTGCTGCTGCAGGAGCAGGGATATTGAGGGTGCTCGTTTCCACAGCTGGCTTTGCTGCTGCTGGAGCAGGGATGTTGAGGTGCTCGTTTCCACAGCTGGCTTTGCTGCTGCTGGAGCAGGGATGTCGATGTTTCCACAGCCAGCTTTTCCTCTGGCCAGCTGGAGGTTATCAGGGCCAGAGCTGCTCCCCAGCCTCATAAACCTCGTGCACTATTCGGAGTCATGACTCTCGCCCTGAGCCGCCGGTGCTGTTCCCTGGGACAGCTAATCCCTCAGCGTGCCTGCTGGAAGCTGCTGTATTGATTTCTGCCTCTCTCTAAACCTCAGTTGTGTTCAGTGCTTGTTAGACATCTGAAGGAATATCCAGTGGGCTCCAGGGGCAGCCAGGGAGTGGGGCACAGGCAGCAGGGCCAGGGATGTTTGCATCAGGCTGGAGATGTGCCAACAGGAAGGTGGCAGTGGGACCCCTGAGCCCCAGTAGAGCTCTGGGACAAGATTTAAACTAGCTCGACACCGCTGGCTCACTCTGTAATCATTGATAAGTAGGTTTTTATGTGTTGGGCTTCGGGGATTTGATGGTCCTCTGAGGCAGGTTTAGGGCAGTGGATGCCCTTTGCAAGCTGTGCCCAGATGCATGTGCAAGGGAGCCACTGCTGGGCACTTTTCTTCATTTTACTCCCTGCAAGTCACAAGAAACCTCTGAATTCCAAGCCCCTGTTGGCAGGATATGCATAGCTCTCTGGAAGCACATTTGGGCTGGATCTGTTGGATTTCCAGTCCTTGGGACCTGTCATGGTGCCCAGTGTCACCCTCTGCCACGTACCCCGTTCCCAGACTGACACAGCTCCAAAGAGCTCCTTTATGTGGAGGGAGCAGTGGGTGATTAGGGAGGCTGTGTGGACACTGGAATTGAAGCTTAGAGCCAGGATGAGAGGGCTGAAAGAGGCAAAAAGAAGGATTTAGCATATTTTTAATTAAAATAACAAGCTGGGACCTGTCACTACATAGATTCCTTTGTATCCAGAGTTCCTTTCCCTCTTTTCATCTTTGACTTTTCAGATTAGGCACTCTCAGAGCAGGGATCACACTTTCCTCTGATCTGGAAAATGCCTGGCATGCTTTGAGGGCTGGCATTGTCTATGCAATAATGAAATAACCACAGTTTTGGTCTCATTGCTGTCTAACTCCTATCTGCCATCGTCATGAGATAGGGCTTGCAATAATTGCACCTACACTTACATTATACTTTTGGTTGTTCACAAATTAATTCTCATACCGCTCTGAGAGCAGAACTGGTACAGCTGCTCTGTGATTTGGGATGAACACACAGAGATGTAGCTTTTTCTCCCCAAAAGTGGTGGTGCCTGCTGTGTCATGGTGAGCTGCATAAACACAAAATTCATCCCTGTTTGAGCATTTTATAGTTAGTGGGGCATTAGGAAAAGCGGCTGATCTGTCATGTTCTTTATTTATGTTAAATTAAAAATTAGTAGATTAAGCCAGATTTTGCTCTATTAAACACAGATAGGCTGGTTAAAAGCAACCCTATCAATCAAAAAGGTGATTTTATCACATGATTTAAAATTTGTTCCAACAGTGGCACAACCCAGAAAAGATCACAACCCAGATCTAAACAAAGCTTGACCCTCCATCCATGTAATTTAGCATAAAACCCTGAAAAGAAGCAAAGCAAACTGAAGTAATTGCAAAATACAAATTTTAATAGACCTAATCCCCAGGAGGATCTCTGCCAGGGGAGTTGAATTTGGATTTGTTTGTACAGATGAGTCTGAATGGCACTTGAGTGCTGGTTTAGAGCTGCTCCCGGGCCATGCTGGGAGAGGTGCTCCTGGTGCAAAGCAGGAGCAGGAGGTGTGTGCTGGAGCCTGGAGGTTTCTGAGGAATAACCTTCTGCTCCCTGCTTTCCCCTCTCTCACAGTCCCCCCTCCCACGGTCTGTGTGCCGCTGGTTTGCCCAGGGGTCGCTCACTGCTTTGGGCACAGCTGCTGTCCATGGACATCCCTCTGCTCCTCAGCAGCCATGGGAGGGGAGGAAGCAGGAGTCTGTCACTCAGACCTCTGCCATTAATTTCGATTTTCCCCTGTTTGTTACATATCTTCATGAGGTAAATCCTGAGTTGTTCTGGATATTGCATTCTCTGTTGGTGGTGGCACTTTCCTGCCTTCATTCCACCTTCCTGGAGCACCAGCCCGGGGCCCCATCAGGCTTCATCTTCCCTCCTTGTGTTTTCAATTTGCCAAATCCAGCCTTGTGTGTTGGTGCCACTCTACAAAATACACTGTGTCATTTATAGCCTCATCTTGGCCTTAGGATTTTACCTCTTCACAAATTCACCAAGGTGGGAATCCAAACACCTTCCCTGTCCCTAGCTGGTGGAGGCTCAGCTAAGCAAGATTCAGCAAACATAACTTTGGGTTTCATATCATATTTCTTTCCTTAAACTACTTGCAGCTACTTACAAATTTATTAATCAATTTCCATGTTCCCTGGGCACAATTCACAGGGACTTTGCTGCCCAGCTGTGCACCCTGTATCTGTGTGAGACCACCAATGTTGGATTCTGATCACACCTCTCTTCTGCATCACGTTCCATTGCAGACTCCTTGGTCAGACTGTCCTGCCTTTTCTTTTCTGAAGCTTTCAGACATGACTAGTTTTGCCACTTAAGTATTTTCATCCCTCTGATTAGAGGTTTTGTTCTGTTTTAATATTTGTCAAGCACTAATGGTCACTGGGTGTTGCTTTTAATTGCAACATCTGCTCCAGCTGTAGAGGAGTAGAAATAGTCTCAGCCGTGTGCATAGGTCAAAGATTTGGCCACTTTTTCTCTAAACTGAGTCCAGGCAACTTATTTCTCCAAAGCTGCTGGTCTAAGCCAGCACTTTTATTGTGGAGATGAAAGGTGAGTGCCAGGTTGTGGGGCTGCCGAGCCTCTCCATCTCCTTTCCCCATTAGCAACTGGGAGCGGAGCGGGCAGGTGGAGCAGGCTGAGCGTGCCTTTGCAACACCACCTAAAATCACGTTTGATTTGCTCCTTTGATGGCATGTTCACAGTTATCTTGCCACGACTCTGATCTTCTCCAGCTGCATGGCCCTTTAAATCCCCCATTTCAAATAGGAAGGAGAAAGCGATTTGGTGGAGCCCTTCCCATCCTTCGGATCCGCGCTCTTATTAAGGCTCATATCTATTACTTTCTTCCTTTCTGAAGGAGTCAGCTTGATTCAGTACTTTTGGGACTTGGTGACATTAATGTATCTGTTTTATGTAACACGGAGTCATTATTAACAGAATCCTAGATCATAAAAAAAGGGCTAACGAGAGACAAGGAGGGTTTTTCCCCTTGAAGCTCGTAGCAGCGGTGCCGCGGAGAGGCCGGGGTCAGGGAGCCGCCGCCTGATTGGGCGCGGGGCCGCCGCAGTGGCATTTCTGCAGTTTCATCAGAAAGTCTAAATAATCCATGTGAAAGCCCAGGGTTATTTACAGGAGCCAGATCCGCGCTGCCAGAGCAGCGAGACACCGGAGCATCGCCTTGGCCCTGGGTGTTGGTGCCGGGACACGCTGCTGCTGCTGCTGCTGCTGCTGCTGCTGCTGCTGCTGCTGCTGGGCCTCGCTGCTGGGCAGGAGCTGCAGCCACGCACACAGGAGTCAGAGTTAAAGGAGACCAAGAAATGACCCGAGGAGGGGAAAGTGGCAGGGACCCAGGGGCTGCTTAGTGCTGCTCCGGGAAGGAGTAAGGGTGGGAACTTATCACTGATGTGTGCAGGGCAGGGCAGGGCTGCTGCTCCCCTCTGGCACCCCAAATGCTCTCCCAACATGGAGCTGTTCCCTCTTCATTTTCTGTGTTTGAGCACAGGTTGCCCCTAAGCCAGGAGAAACTGGAGCTGAGCTTGTGGGTCTCAGAGAGCTCTGACCCAGAGAACCTGCAGTGAGAAAGGGCTGAAGCAGCCCTGGAAGCTTTGGTAGTCTCCTCATCCTGGAATCACAGAATCCCAGACTGGTTTGGGTGGAAAGGGCTCATCTTGTTCCACCCCTGCCACGGGCAGGGACACCTTCCATTAGCTCCAAACCCCATCCAGCCTGGCCTTGGACACTTCTAGGGATGGGGCAGCCACAGCTTCGCTGGGCAAATGTCCTTTGGGATTGCCCAGGACCTCAGAAGGCTGGCAGGAAGCAAGCAAGCTGTGCCAGAGAGATTACCAGCCAATCCATTTGTACAGGATAAGAATTTAATAATTTTTTCTACCTTCAAGTTTTAAACTTATTTACAGGGAGCTGGAATGCCTCCTTTGCTGTTTATATTGCTGTTTTAATATTTTTCCTTTTCTTAGTGAATGGTTTTGTTTTATATAAATTGACACATGAGTATTTGGGGAGGGGGAAGGCTATGGATGTTTCCTTTAAGGTTTTATTAAAGAATCACACACTCTTATAAAATGGCATAAAAAAACCAGCAACTACACCATGCAGAGCACGACCAGCTCCATTCCAGCCATTTCAGGAACGTGTTGGGTGATCATTGTGACGTGGTTCATGTCTTTGGCACGTGACAGCACAGCCCCAGAGGCACAGCCCTGCCTCCTGAGCCTGCACAGCCACACGCCTGTGGCTCGCTGGGTCACCTCCCTGCCCGGGCATCCAGCAAGGATGTGTGGGGTTTTTCAGAGCATACCATGACCCAAACCTAGAGGTCAAACTGGTGAAATCTTGAGATACTCCCATCTTGGAAGTCTGCAGACTCTGAGAGCCACTCAGGTGAGGTGCTGAGCTGGTTTCTAGGTTAGGAACTCCAAACTCAGGTCCATCCTGCTCTCTTGATTTAGAATTCATTTTATTATTAATTTTAAATATTAAGTAAAACAAACCTGTCAGATACTTCTTAAGTTACATGTCAGTTCCACCAAAGGTTTGACAGACAAACTCTTGACTATTGTTCTCTTCTGCACACGTAAGAATTCTCTTTTATATCTGTTTTCTTCATTCTGTTCCTGAAGGAGAACAGTCATGAGCACGAGCTCCCCCCCATCTGGGGGAACTGGAATCAGGACACATGTTGTCAGGAAACCACCTCTCTTGCTGGTTCATGACATTTTGCATCTGGCTGAGATCTTAGAGCAGTGCCTGGGCTTCCTCTCTTCCCTCTCAGCAGTTCTCCTTGCGAGGGGTGGTGTAAGGAATTAATCTGCTGTAATTCTGCTCTTTGCAGAAACCAGATTTCTGACAAAGGAAGGACAAGCCTGCAGCTGAGCTTGCCATGGGGACCACTCCCAGATGGTGTTTGGGTTTGGAGCTCCGTGGCCAGGCTGGGATGTGAGCGCGGGGCCCCGAGGTGCCACAGAGCTGGGTGTGGGTGCATGCAGGGTTAGAGGGCATGGGAAATAAAACCCCTCTCACGGCTATGAGCTGGGCTCCCTAAAGCGCAGATTTGACACAAATATGTATAGAGCATTAAAACTTACATAGTTCCTATTTTCCTTGGAATTCTGGTTTTTGAAACTCGGTGCTTTCCACCACAACCACAAACATTGGGAAGGATTTTTAACAGAAGGCTGAGCTGGGTATGGCTGCGAACAGGAACTCCAAGGAAGCCACCAAGTTGGATGAATAAAACCTTCCCAACAAAATCTTGGGTCATCAGCTCTAGGCTTGGGTAAGATGGTGGAAAACCCCTGTCTGGACCCCAGTGTGGGCCCCAAACCCAGCTGAGCTTGCAAATGGCTGCATTGGTTCTCTGGGCAAAGCACATCCAGAGCTGCTGGATGTGTTCAGTGTGAGCCCTTCTTTCAATTTGCTTTGAGATTAGACTTGGCCGCAAGGTCACAGCCTAGGGGGAAATTTTGGAACAATTTTCAAAGCAGTTAACTTGGACATTTTTCAAGTATTTAAATGCAAATACAAATGAATAAATAATTTATGCTTGCTTTAACTGAAAAATATTTTAGTTTAAGAATACACAAATTGTCCCACGTTTAGTATGGGCTGTCTATGGAGCAGCTGGCAGCTGGGAAAAGCAAGTTCTAAACCTGGGAAAGTGGCCACGCAGTGCTCAGTACCTTCCAGTTGTGTTTACCTTTGTATCTGTTGCTTTGACTGGGCTGTTAGGGAGCGAAGGAAACCGTGGCAGTACAATAATGTGCACTTTAAAAAAAATTATAGAACCTATTACAACATTGTTTAAAAATCATTATTATATTGTAATGGAGTTAAATGCTGTGTTTATGTAAGGCTTTAATTCCTGAGGAATTCCAGACTGTGGGGCCAGGCTAATGTGACAAAATACTGAACTCAGAGACATGTGTGTTCATGGCAAAGGCTCCTGCAGGGACCCAGACAGAGAGGGAAATAATTTATTTTCAGAAAAACAGTTTTTAAAATTTGCAAAGCTATGTTAAATGGAAGAGATTGAATAAAAGTGAAGATGTTTTAGAAAAATTAGAAGAAAATAAAATCACTACATTTTGTTAGCAAGGTTTTCTTTTGAAACAGAACTTTTTTAAAAACCCCATAGTCCAAATGAAAAGTTTTGCTTGTGTCAAACTAAATATTCTTATAAAATTCAAGGACAGGAGTGACAGGAAGGGGAATGGCTTCTCACTATCGGAGGGCAGGGATAGATGGGATATTAAGAAGGAATCCTTCCCTGGGAGGGTGGTGAGGCCCTGGGACAGGGTGCCCAGAGAAACCCCTGGATCCATGGAAGCATCTGAGGCCAGGCTGGACAGGGCCTGGAGGGCCCTGGGACAGTGGGAGGTGTCCCTGCCATGGCAGGGGGTGGGATGACGTGGGCTTTAAGGTCCCTTCCCACCCAAAAAGTTGTGTGTTTTCATGGTTGGTTGCATACATCAGGAAACCCCTGTGATTTTGGTGGCACGGTGTGAGTTTGGGAGCACATTGGCCTATGCTGGTGCTGAGGAGCCATGCAGAGGGAAGGCAGAGCTGCGTGAGGGGACTGGCTCCTCCTGCCACAGGCTTCCCCATAACTGGGGGAGAATCAGCCTCCCTCCTCCTGGCTCCTACTCCTCCATGTAAGCCAGTGGTGCCTGAGGTGCCATCCCTTGTGCCCTGCGTGTGGCAGGGCCGGGGCTCTCCTGCCCATCAGCTCGAGCTGGAACTCGGCACTGGCTGCTCAGCAGGGTCCTGGGGAACCCAGAGAGTCTCAGCTTGCCATGAAAAACAAAGACTGACTGATTTAAAATGGTGGTGCCAGAATCCTAACAAGATTATTTAACTTTTAAGGGGGGGGGGGGGGGAGAACATTTTTTCATGCATTTTTATTGATTTTCAGTATGGTACAGAACCCAGCCATGTGCAGCAGTAATGCAGGCAAAGATACAATCATTGAAAAGCAATTACAGCTCCAGCAGCCAGCTCTGGGCTGTGGCTGCTCACCCAGCCCCTCGCTCCTGCTCAGGCCCCCTCAGGAGCACACTCAGGGTAAAAACAACCAGGATTTCAAATGTACCATGTCCTGCTGCAGTGCTCTGCTGGGGATTTCCTCCTGGAGGTACTGGGGATGTCGCTTTCCCCTCAGTGCCTGTTGGTCCAGCCTCTTCCCAAGCCAGGAGCCCAGGCAGGACCTGACCCAGAGAGGCCCCCAGTCAGCCCCAGCAACCAGAGCAGCTCCTTGTCGTACAATCCCAGAATGGTTTGGGCTGGAAGGGACCTCAGAGCTTATCCTGTCCCACCCCTGCCATGGGCAGGCACCTTCCACTATCCCAGGGTGCTCCAAGTCCTGTCCAGCCTGCCCTTGCACAGTTCCAGGGCTGGGGCAATACCTGGCCACATCCTGATGTGCCTCAGCCTCTCCATGGGGGATCTGTGTCCCTTCCTCAGTCCCTCACAGAGCAGCCCCAGTGCTCAATAAACGGCTTCATTTGCTGTGTGGAGCAGGGCTGCCATCGATGGTGGGTCTGTGCTGGGGGGACATGGGGACACAGGCCCAGCCACGTGTGTGCCAGCCCTCGTGAGCAATGGAGTGTAAAAACCAAATAACCAAAAACCTCTCTAGCATTGTGAAAGTTTTATGGTCATTTTTCCAATTACATAATAGAGTTCATAATCTGTTATGAATTAGCATAAATCAGAATCAGCCCACAATTAAGAAAATAAGTTAAATTGCATTTTGTGAAGCATTGTTCTGTCTGAACAGTTTGCTCTCATGCTGCTAACCTGACAAATTCGGTAATTCACAGCATCCTCCTTGAAATCAGTTGGAATTACTGAAGTTTTACAACAGCCTGTACGTACAGGTTACAACAGCCTTGGGTGCTGCAGATGGGCTGGTTTCAGGAAAGCAGAGTGTCCTTCAAAAGCCAAACTGCTGAGTCTGTGTAAGGTTGGGTATTGGGAGGAATTCCTTCCTGGAAAGGGCTGTCCAGCCCTGGCACAGCTGCCCAGGGCAGCGGTGGAGTTCCCATCCCTGGAGGGATTTAAAAACCTGGGGACATAGGGCAGTGGTGGCCGTGGCACTGCTGGGAAATGGCTGGACTCAATCAGCTATGGGACCTTTTCCAACCCAAAGGATTCTGTGCTTCTTCTGAAGGGAATCACCACCCAGAGATGTCAGGAACATCACCAGCTTAGCAAGCAGAATTTATGGATGTTTTGGTGATCATCATGGTATCGCCAGATGCTGTCAGGAGTGATGTTCAAATGACAACAGGAGACAAGAAGCAGCAAAGAGCATGTTTTCATCACCTGCTCTCCAGGTCTGGCTGTGGCTGCTGGGCAGCAGGGGCTGGCACAGGGCAGCAGGGCTGGCACAGGGCAGCAGGGCTGTCCCTGCTCTCATCTTGGCCATTCCCAATGTGGTTCCTGTGCCCAGGGAGGGCAGGGGTGCAGGGAGGGCACAGCTGTGTCCTTGCTGCTGGCTCTGGGCTGTGGCTGGGAGGGAGGGATGTGCTCTGTGCTGCATTCCACAGCTCCACAGCAGCGATGCAGCCCCTGGATCCAGCAGATTTCTGTAAATTTGTGGGTTCCTGTGACGGAGCAGGGAGTGTGGCAGAGCCCCTGGCCCGGCTCGCTCACACACGGCATCCTCAGGGCCAGGCCTGCAGCTCCTGCCTCCTCCAGCGCCTCCACGGGTATTTCTGACAAAGAAAGAGTCCGTGAGCCCTCACTTGTGAAACAAAGGCCTAATGAAAGGGCCGGGCTGCCCCGGCTGGCAGTGGCTGTAATTCTTGGCAGGGTGTGACATGCCCATCCTCTCGAATTAGCGCGGGGCACGAGGAATTTGGCACGGTGCTAATTGCGATCAGACGGGAACAAGTGGCCTCAGTATGTGGGCACGTGGTGGGACAAAGGGACCCCGGCCCGCCAGGGGCAGGTGCTGCTGGCCTAGGCAGGCCTGGGGACCCCCCTTGTCCCCGTGCTGGCCAGCGGGACTCGGGTTCCATTTAGGGGGGCTTTGTTGGATGCTCTTTCTTTGCCATACAGGAACTCAGCTGGGGCAGAGTCAAGGCAGCTGCTGCTGGGACAGCTCCTGCAATGCTGGGGAGGCTCCTGCCATGCTGGGACAGCTCCTGCCATGCTGGGACAGCTCCTGCCATGCTGGGGAGGCTCCTGCCATGCTGGGGAGGCTCCTGCCATGCTGGGAAAGCTCCTGCCATGCTGGGAAAGCTCCTGCCATGCCGGGGAAGCTCCTGCCATGCTGGGGAGGCTCCTGCCATGCTGGGGAGGCTCCTGCCAGCTTCAGCCAGGCAGGAGGGATTGCCATGTTATTCTGGAGTCCAGGAGAGGAGCTGGCAGGGCCAGGCAGAGGGACAAGCTTCCCTCCAGCAGAGTACTCTTTCCAGAAAGCAATCCTGCTGTGACAGCTTCAGAGCCATTTCTCTCCATCCGCCCCGCCCATGGAACGTGGCCTGTGCCCCGAGGTGGCACTGGGACTGGCAGTGAGCCATCTGCAGGCACATTCCTGGGCATTCAGGAGCAGCTTCAGGAGCCCCTGCCCAATGCATCCACCCCAGAACAATGACAGGGATTTCATCCCGTTTGCAGTTGGATTTGGAGCATGATCCTCTGAGGTGGGAGGTGTTTGCAGGGAGATTTCTCACAGCCATGGTGAAGCTTTCCTTCTCTCATCAGTCACTCAGAGGATGGAGTCAGCTATTCACCAGGAGGCAGCCTGGTAGTAGCCAAGGGATGGTTGTCACATCTCCAGCACCACCTCAGAGATGAGGGAATCCAGGCTCACAACACCCACCAAAGTCCAAGGCGTGGATCCCTTTATGTGGCCCATCTCACAGATGGGCACTGGCACCGTGGCTCCACTCTGAGCTCTGGGTGCTTTGGCAGGAACTCTTCTCTCTTCAGCTTGACTTTCCTGGAAAACTCTGCGTGTTACCCTCATTACCTGCGTGTCACTTTGCTTTCTCCTCTTGTTAGCTGTTAATGACTAAGCTGAAGTAGTGCAGAATTTCTGCTCCATCCCTTGCTAATGTTGTGTTTGTGCCCTTTTTTCCCCGTCTTTTTATCAGGAATTCACAGGAAGATTAATCCCTCTTACTCCATGACAGTTTAGTTTCTTTAAGAACCTTTAGTGAGGGATGTTCTGGAAAAGCTTTTAGAAAATCAGATTCCACTGTATCAGCCCAAATCTCCTGTATTAGCAGGACTGGTTCCTCATCAGATGACTTGGATCTGTACATATAAACTCTGCTCTTGTCTTCCAGGCTCTGCCCCAGACGTGTTTATTCATTGCTGCTAATTCTGATCAGTCCCACAGTTTTCTACTCTTTTGCCTGTTCTGGAAATCAGACTTTGTGCCCTGTCATTCCCAGGGTCACTCCTAAAGCCTTTTGTAAAAATTTGTCACCTTCCAATCCTCAGATGCAAAGGAAGAAAGTTCAGCAATTTCATATTTGGGCTCCTTGAGGAAGCACTGTCGGCCTCTGGTGATTTGTTGCTCTGGCATATGAACCCTGCTGACCCCTGCATAGTGAACGGCAGTGCAAGGAATTAATTTAATTTTGCTGCTGTGCCCTTATCTTTCTTAATTCCCCCCTTTACTCCTTGCCCATCTATCAGCAGCTCTGGGTGACAGACAGGCTTCCTGCTTTTGTGTTGGAGAAGCTTTTATTAGCTCTATGAACTCTGATGATTGTTCTCCAGACCCTGTTTTGCCTTGGCTTATTGTGGGTTTGCACTTAGTCTGCTGGGTTTATATCCTTTTCTATTTTTATTGTTTGGAAACAACTTCCATTTTCCTGAAAGTACCTTTTTTATTTCAGATAACTTCCTTTTTCCGTTGGTTTAAACCAAGCTTTGAATGTGTGGTGGTTTGGCCTTTCCCCTGCTGTGTCTCACACATGCTTGTGTCCCACGGTGTTCATGGAATCCAGGCTGCTTTGGGCTGGAAGGGCCTGAACGTTCACCACATCCCACCCCTGCCAAGCAGGGACTGTCCAGGTGCTCCAGCCCCAGGGTCCAGCCTGGCCCTGGGCACTGCCAGGGATGCAGGGGCAGAGCACGCACAGAGCAGCAACAAACTGGGCAATAGCAAACAGCATTTCCTGAGACTTCTGTAATTTCTAGTTACAAATTCCTGACAGCCACAGATGTGTGACTGCAGCATGAGCCACCACTGGAGTGGGGAAGTTCCTGTCCCAAAAACCCCTGTGGGCAGCTGCCCACCCAGGTGCCAAGCTGTGCCAAACCCAAAAGGAGGGCTTTCCTTGGGCAGCAGCAGACTTCTCAGCAGCCAGGCTGTTTCCCTGACTCTTCACTGTTTGTTTTCCCTCCTGGTGTCTCTGCTCCCCTGCTGGCTCCTGGGCTGCTCTGCTTAGAGCAGGAGAGCCCACAGAGCTTCTGGCTTTGCTGATGGCCGAGCCAGAGCCTGTGGTACAGTGGCCACGGGGGTTCCTGTGGGCAAAGCCTCCTGCAGGTCGTTGATAAAGGCTTTTCCCTATGAAGCCAGGAGGCTGGGAGGTGCAGCTTTGCAGGAGGAGGCAGAGTACCCCTGTCACACAGAGTATACCTGTCACAAAGGTGCTGCAGGTCAGCCCTCAGTGACAGAGGAGATGGAACAGCTGGGGATGTTGGCTGAGTCGGAACTGAACACAAAAAATATCAATGGCTCCATGCTGTACCCAAACTTCTGTTTCTTTTGGTGCATTATTCCAAATCCTTCAAAATATTTTATATTCTTCCCATTCTTTTGTTGGCAGGCTCTGATCTGGAGAGTTTGTACTGACTTTGTCTGGTCTGAATAGGAACCATTCCCCTGCTCCACTCATCGGCACCAGATCCTGCAACATCTCCACATTCCCACAGCGAGGTAGGAAGACCTAATTTTCATAAGCCTTGTAGGAGTGATTTTTGTGTTGGTCGCCCTCCTGGGATGTGTAATGTAAATCACCTGGATTAGGAGAGATGTGATTACATGTAACAGAGCTGTTCTCAGGCAGAGTTGAGGGCTCTTTGTGCTCCCTGAGCTGCAGAGTTTGCTCTCTCCTGCTCCTCATGGTGTTTAAATGCCACCTGCCTGAAGTGTTTCTGAGCACCTCACTCACTGGCCAGTAGTGTTGGCTCCTCTTACTTTCAATGAAAAGGTTTTTTTGAACAAGACCATCCATAGATTGTATTTTTCCTACATGTCTACAAAGCCTTGCCCGGCTGCAGCTCTCTCTGGGCTGCTGAAGAACCATCAGGGCTCTGTTATTTAATTATTTATGTTGTCCTTAACTGTTAGTTTCTGTCATTAAAGAACAGGCCAAGTGATTAGTGCCCTTGGCTTAATCTTCTTAGCAGGAAAACTGTCCCTTGACCGTCTGTCCTAATCAAACAGCCATAAGGGAGGATGAGGAAAGGGCGAGACTCCTGATCTGGTTCATTTTCTATGTGAATTGGTGAAAGTAAATCATGTTTGGATGATCTGTTACAATTTGTGAACATGAGTTTCCCAAAATGATGGTGAATGTTGTGCTGGCAGAACACACACCTTCCTGAACATGGGACAAACATCATTTCCTTCCTCCCACTATCCCCACCGCGAGATTGGCCACTGGAAAAATACCTGTGGTCCAAGAGTAGTAATTTCATTATTAAAAATGATTTTGTATGTAAATAGACTTCAGTGAGTCACTGTGAAGTACCTGCTTTTAATATATTTGTATTTACTTAGTTATTGTAAGGTCATTCATAATCTCTGGAATACTTGGTATTACCAAACTAACCTTGTGTGATACTGGTAGCAATGGAAAGATTAATGGCATGTTTCAAAAAATACTCATCAGAGTTCTCTATCTTTATGGAAAACTGAGAAATGCAAAATTTGGAGTTGGATTTTTTCCATGTATTTAGTTTTTGGAGGGGTTTTATCATTTAAAGAAGGTTTCTTTCCTCTTTTCTTCCTACATTTTTATCTGAAGTATCTTGTTTACAACACCAGTGCACACTTCAAGTTCTTGAGAATCATCAGACTTATAAATGTAGTGGAAACCTTGGGAAATCGTGTGATAGGCAAAGTCTCATTTGCTTTGTGCTCTCAGTATCTCAGAGGACCCTGTGGAAAGCATCTCCTTTTTCAATTTAGTTAGGAAATGTTCCAGGACTTGGTGTTCTTTGAGGGGATGAATAGTGTTCTTCAGGTGTTATAAACTGAACCCAGAGATTTTGTGGAGGAATGGCAATGCTGAAATCCCACCTTCCCTGGGGTCAGTGTTCTTGATTTTGATATGAGAATGAGAGGGGCAGCAATGGATGGAGCACGGAAAGGACAGAAAAGCACTGAGGGAAAAGCACGGTGGGACAGGAGCAAGTGCAAGGGGTTGCATGGGGACAGCTGGAAAGATTTTGGAGAGAAACACTGGTGGCCAGTTGTGACTTTCTCACACTATGATGTCCTCTCCGATTTTGTTGTATTGGGGATTGCAAGTTTTCTTTAAGAATGTGTAGCACCTGTAAAAGAACTCCATTTGGGACCAATCTGTGTGCTGTTTCCATTAATGACAGTGGTAGAAAAAGTGGGATTGTGCTGTGGGATTCCAGCCCACCCTCAGAGCTTCGTCAGACTGAGTGGGACAATGGGGCTGTGAGGGGACACAAACTCCAAAGAAAACCTGGTACTGGTGTGACAGAGAGGAGATGGGTGGTGAATGCCTCGGGGAGCTCTGGGATGATTGGTTTGAGCATCTTAGTTAATTAAAACTGCAGGATCAATTGTGTTGAAGGGACATGTACAGGTGATGAAAAGCAAGTGTGAGGTGAGTATGGAAGGACCTCACACAAGTGGAAAGAAGACAAGGAGAAAGCCTCCAGAGGAGAATTGCTCTTCTAATGTCCATGGGAAAATTGGCTTTTGTTGAGCAGAATTGTAACTTTTAAATTTGTACAGCTGGTACAAGTAGGTACAATTCTATTTTGCCAAAGGGCAGGATATTGTGAGGCTCATGTGCTTCCAGAAGAGACTCCAGGCCTTAACCAGCTGAGGGAGAAAAATCAGCAATTTTGGCTCTGTGTCAGTAGAACACACTCTGTTCACTTCCCCTGTAAAAAGGAACTTTCTTCTCCATGCATAGTCAGAATGGTTCTTTTGGACCTAGAATAGACTTGGTCATTAAACTGAAGGCTTTGATTTCAACCTGGTGAGGAAAAGGCCCTTGCTCATACTCTGTGATAGTTTCCTAGATGTAATTATGGAGTATTATTTTAATTACCTGTTTAGTGGCTAATTGCTCTTCCATAAGTGCAGAGGAAGGGGAGAACATGGGACCAAGGCTGCATTTCAGGGTGCAAGAGGATATTTGTTACTGCCTTTTAATGCACCTCTTGATCTTCTGGTTTAAGAATTTAACATGTTTTTAGTAACTTTCCTCTATTTTATTTCAATACCAAGAAAAATGCCTGGGAATGTGTCTGCAGCTCATCACCTGGGTGATATGCTGGCATATGAGAGACACTTCTCAGGTGATTTTCCAAAATACTCTTTAACTAGCACCAGGCTCTTTCAGAAGCTGCTGTGAGAATGTGGTTTGATTTCAGTGGCTCCAAAACCCATCAGCAGCACAGCACATCAAGAGTCCAGCCATGGAACCTGAGCCCACAGCAAAGGTTTGGCCCTGGCACAGGTGCCCAGAGCAGCTGGGGCTGCCCCTGGATCCCTGGCTGGACACTGGGGCTTGGAGCACCCTGGGACAGGGTGGTGTCCCTGCCCACAGGACATGGGGTGGGACTGGATCAGCGTTGAGGTCCCTTCCAACCCAAACCATTCCATAATTCTGTGATTTCACCATTATTTGCTGTGTTTACAATTAAAACTTTAATGATAAGGACTGATGGTAGTTTAGGATAAATTTTGAAAGTTCTTAGGGGATTTAGTTTGTGGAGATAGATTAAAGTCCATTAGAGTAAGATTATCCAGCATGTCTTTACCAGGTACAAATTGGAGAGGTATCTTCAGACAAGAGTTTGTTGTTGTTATTGTTTTCCTCACTGGAAAATGTGGACGTGTGGCAGGTGTAGAGAGATTTTCTTCAATCCCTGCAACAGATAGAAATCTCTGTGTGTCTGTCTTTGATTCTTAGCTGATGAAATCAGCTGGGATTAGTGGGATACCTCACTGGACACAGCAGAGCCCTGGAGCCCTCGCCCATGGGCCCAGCCAGTGTAAGAGCTGGGTACAGACTGACAAAGGGGCTGAAGCCCATTTCCCTTCTCCCTGCTAACATTTTTGCTTCCCAGAGGTACAAGTTACAGACTCTTGGAGCTCCGAGAACTGTGCCAGTGACACATCTTTGGGGATGCCATGGCAGGGGCAGGGAAGGGTGTCCCCAGCTGCACATCTGACCCCACAGAAGGGCACACTCAGCCTGGGCATGGAGCTCTGGGGCAGAGGACATTCAGATTTGCCTAAAAATCCTGTTGACAAATACATAAGTTGTGCCTCTGTGATATTTAAAGCCCCCCCACGCCATTTACAAATAGAAATTATACAACGTAGATTATTTCCATTTGTCTCTTGTTTGATCAATTCCGATAGAAAGGCCATGCTTGGATTAAATCTTTTTATTCTCACAACCATGTGACACTTCAGGGGACAGTAACATTTGTGAAATAATCTGTATAAGAAACAATCCAGGAGAGGAAGAGAGCTGAAGAGCCTGGTGTCAGGTGCAGCATCCGGGGCCAGGTCTGGGACAGTGGCAGTGCCAGGTCCGTGCGTCCCCTGTGGCCACCACGCCTTCCCGCAGGGCTGCAGGACACTGCTGGGCCACAGCACAGGACCCATCGAGTCCTTGGGAAAGCCGAGTGATTTCAAATCTTTACGGGCATTGCAAGTTGTTTCTAATTAAAGCCCATCGAGTACCAGAGGAATTCCGGCATTACCGGCAGCCGGAGCAGGGACAATGAGCACCGACCTCTCCTTCTGACCAGTCGCTGGGATTTGTTTGAGGCTCTGTAAAGACAATGCTACAACATCTTTACACACACCACCGGCTTTGTAGTAACTGTCTCCTTGGAGCCTTGGCACGGGGAAGGACACGCATGTCCAGGCATTTTCCAGGTGGCAGGATTTCCTTCTCCTTACTCCCGGCGCCACGAACCCCCTCCTTTCAGCCCCAGCACCGTTTAAATAGATCATTTGTTTTCATTATGGGTTTTTGCATCCCCGTCTTTCATTGCTGTTAATGAATTTCTAGGGTCTGATTGGGAAACAAAAGGCAAACAGCAACATGAAAAGGGCTGTGACAAAGGAGCCGGTGGAGCTGTGACAGGCTGTGCCCGCATGGCCGCGGCTGCGGGGCTGACACCGCCCGGGCAGCGCTGGTTAATATGCTAATCTGCTCCTGGCCGCTTAACATTCCGCTCAGGTCTGGGCAGGCTCGGCAGCCGGCGCAGGGAAGGCGAAGGAAGGGGAAGGAAGGGAAGGAAGGGAAGGAAGGAAGAGGGACGGGGTGTCCGCCTGGCACATGCCGGCCGCTCCGCGCCCCGGCCCCTCCGCGCCGCGCTGCGCTGCGCTCGGGGCGCCCCGTCCCGCACCTACCATCCGCAGCGTCCGGAGCGCTCCCGCAACGCTGCCAGCCGGGAATGTGCAACAGCCACGTATGATTGGCTCGTTCCTCTGCCTCCGCGTCCCCAAAGATTCCCACTTTAACAGACCATGTGTTCCTGCTGCTGGAGAAGCCCAGAGTGTAACGTGCCAAAATCCAGCAACAATGAAGTCAGACGGAGTTTAGCATCCAAAACAAAGGGACGGCATTTCTGTAGCTCACTGACAACACAGCAGTCACAGGATGATGGTTTAAATTTCCCTTTATTCTCTCTCCCCACCCAACCTCAGCCCAAGAGAAAGCCAACATTTATTAAAATCCATCCGTTCAGGACAGCAGCTAGATGCCCAGGTTGGAAGGAAAGCTTGCTCCTGGTATTCCCGATGACCGCCACCTTTCCTGTGTGCTTGTGAGCTGCAATCCCCAGCTGGAGCAAGGGGGTTCTGATTTCCAGAATTAAGGAAGGAATCTATTCCAGAGACAGTTTCCATGGTCAGGTCCATCAGGTCCTGCAGCCACAGGAGAACTTAATTCCTCTAGCTCCCTTTCCTTTGTTTTCATAACGTCACAGTGGTTCTGGAGAGGCGTCTGGAGAATCCTCAGCTCCGGCTTCAGCCAGGGGATTTCAGAAGTTGCGTTTTCAGTGCAGGTCAGATGTGGACAAAATCAAGTCTCCACCTGACACATAAGCAGACAAAGCTGTTTACCCTCTGAATTATAGCAGAGCTCCATAGTTCTCTCTTCTGTGGTCTCATGCTCCAAGCAAACTGCTCCTTGCAGTTCTCTCTCCTGGTGCCAAGCACGTATTCCAGCTGCAGCTCGGCAGCGTGGGGAAATTCCTTCCAAGTCCCTGGCAGAACAGTCGGCGCTTTCTCCGGAGCTGCAGGCTTGATTGTCCTTGATTATTTTATTTCTCTGGCTCTGATCCAAGATGTTCCCTGTCATCATTTCAGTGTCTTTTCTCATAATCCCTTTTCTAAACATCATCAACAATTAACTGATTCTCTCATATCTACAAACACATGCACACACACGCAGGCGCGCGCGCACACTCCACCGAGCCTCATCAGGGTCTTTTTTGCCTTTAAGTATAAGAAATTACAGCTTCTCATTAGCTGAAGAGCATGTTTTGAAAGGCTTTGTGTTTACTCACTTTGCAAGTGATGCTGGCGCTTTTAATTATTCTCCTTTTGCATATCATAAGCGAGCAGCGAACTGCTCCAGCCAGCCCGGGCGACGCGTATTCCCAGGAAGGCAGGAGGAAGGGATCGCGTTTTACCTCACTGCTGCTGCTTTCTTCCCTTTCTGTCAGCCAGCCAAGGAATCCCCCCAAAGCTCTTACGTAGCAGATACCAAAACCGTGAGTCACTTTTCACTCCCGAAGCAATAAGTCCATCGCATCCCTGTGCAGAAGGGCGAGCACAAGGTTGGAATCTCTCCAGGCTGCCGGCGTGCCCCGGCACCAGTTCTCCAGCGGTGACTTTTGTTTTTCATGCTCTCGCTTTTTCTCCTCGGCTCTCTGTCTCTCCATTCCTTTTCATGCCATTCCCATTTTCTTCCTTCCTTCCTCTCCATCTGTCTCCATTGCTGGCAGCAGCAAACCCAGCCAGATCTGGGTCTCTCTCGCCTTCTGTAGGGCTTTTTTCTCCTTTTTTTCCCCCCTCTGTATCTGCTGCAGCCTTTGGCTGCTCACTCTGCCAGGTTGGATCACCAAAGACACACGACTCGCTCACAATGAATAATCAATACAGATATTGATCTGCGGAAAATGTTTGTAAATTCCTGAAAGGGGAATCAGGAACAGCGGGACAGGGAGGCTTGTGGGGGACGACAGGGTGCTCCGGGCTGCAGGCAGCCAGCGCCTGGCCAGAGCCCCATCCTGCCGCCTCCGAGGTGACGGGTGCTGGAATGCGCGCGGGCGGCGGCGGGTGCGTGCGGGGGCTTCTGTATTTTCATTTCTCTACAGCTGCTTCCCCCGAAGAATCGGGAGGCGAGCAGCTGAGAGGCCCCGTCGGTGCCATGCCTTGGCTGCGCTCCAGCACTGTTTTGTTTCCATCATCACACGCCACTTTGAAATTTGCATAAATACAAGGGTTATTTTCCCTCGTGCCTCCAAAAAGGTTTAAGAAGGTGGAAAAGTGTTTCCATAAGGAGAGATGGCTGGGTTTAGTCATCATTTTCAGGATTTACTTTCTAATCCATGTGTTTGTAAGAAAAGGAGCCAGAGATGAAAATAAAGGGCAGTAAGAAGGACATGGAGAAGACGGAAAAGCTGTTTGAATGTAGAAGAGCCTTGGATTGCAAAAAAAACCCCGTTGTCCAGTGGGGACCTGCATGTGTTTGGTTTATGTGGGTGGAGAGCCATATCAGACCTCTCCATCCAGGACTCTTCCCATCTCGCTGTGGACAGGCCTGCCCTGGTCAGGAGCTGGAGATGATCATGGTGCTTTAAGAGTCTGTGAAGGCTGGAGTCAGACCGTCTTAAGAGCATCCTGAGCCTGTCCTCAGGAGCCGCCTCCCACCTGCCCACCGTTCATCTGACGGCCTGTGTGGTGTGTGGAGCACATGTGTAGCCAGTGACATTCGCCCAGTTTGTTCTTGGCATGGTCCACCTCACTTGTTGTGTCTCTTCCACCTCATCTCTCTGGTTTTCTGTCTTTCTGGGGAAAGGCACGTACTGAAGGTGTCAATAGACACGGTATTGGGATCATTGAGTATTCAGCTCCTTTCTAATGCTTGAGATCACCAATGGAGAGCCCAAGGACTGCTGAGGGGGGCCATGGGGTGTCTGCAACACCGACCAGACCAGGCGGCCATGCAATGCCACGGCTGTACCCTGGCCCAGGGCTGCCCGAGGTGCTGCTGGCCAGAGCAGCCAGCGGGGTGTTCTTGGACAGCTCCTGGCCAGAGCAGCCCCTGTGCCCCTGGCCCCACCCACACAGCCCCATGGGTGTGAGCACAGCCCCATACACAGCCCCGTGGGTGTGAGCACAGCCCCATACCCAGCCCCGTGGGTGTGAGCACAGCCCCGTGGGTGTGAGCACAGCCCCATACCCAGCCCCATGGGTGTGAGCACAGCCCCGTACCCAGCCCCATGGGTGTGAGCACAGCCCCGTGGGTGTGAGCACAGCCCCATACCCAGCCCCGTGGGTGTGCACACCCCCATACACAGCCCCGTGGGTGTGAGCACAGCCCCATGGGCAGCCACCCTCCCTGCTGTGCTGCACGGCCACCCCACGCCAGTGGCCCTGGGCACCCCGATAGCCATCTCGGGCCAAGATGCAATTCCCGCAGATGCAATTCCCGTGGCTGCCAGCTTTATCAGCCCACGCCAGCAGTGAGGAGGCTGAGCGCCTTCATTCTCTCTCCAGCTCCTGATTAGCTCCTGCAATCCAATTAGCAGAGGCATTTATATCACAAGGGGCTGAGGTGCCCCTGCTCATCACGGCAGCTCAGAGCCAGTCATAAATTCTCCCGACACTACATCTTTCCTGTGGCATGGATTAATTACAGCTCTGGGCCTCCAAGAGCAGGTTTGCAAATGAAGGTGCCCATGCAGTAAGAGTTAGGGAAGACAAAGCAGGAGTTTCCTGTCTGTGAGAGCCAAGGGGGTGATGCACAGGGTGGCCCAGGGCGGGGGCACCTGTGGGCGAGGGGCTGGGGGCAGGTGGGCTGAGCAGGAGCTTTATTAACTGAGGTTGGCCGGGGGATGTTATGAGTCTGCGCCTGTGGCCATAATGAGAAATTCCTCATAACCTCCCTTTGTATGCTCTGCTGCAGTGCAGATGCTGAGAGTGAAGCTCCAGGAGCCTTAATAAAATTACATTTTCCCACTTGAGATGTTGCAGGCGCTGGCTAGTGGCGCAGCTTGGAGAGGCGAGTGCGGGGCTGGGCCCTTGGGAGGATTTGGCATTGCGGGGATCGGTGCTGCTCTCAGGGGCACGGCCACCTTCTCTCTCCTCTTCATACAATCTGCTTTTCTCTGATACTTCTGCTCTCGAAAGAGCCATTTCCTGGCTCCCCTGTGTCAGCCCTGCTCCCCCCAGGCCCTCTGGCTGTGGGGTGGGATTTGCTGCAGCAGTGGGAGCAGGTTGGAAACGGGTTGTGGGAGAACCCCCAGGAGGGTGGCGGGCTGGGGACAGTTGTGTCCTCACACCTGGCTCTGCAGCTCTGTGTTTCTCCCCCACGCTGGTGCCCGTGCAGCAGCTGACCCTGCTGGGCACCCAGTGAGTGCTTACCCCTCGCCTGTGGCTGCTCCTGTGGGTACGTGTCTGTCACAGCCTGCTGAGCTGCCCCTGCACGAGCCTTGGATCTGTTTACCCAATCATGTGCCAATTTAACAATTCATCTAAGTTCTCCATCCATCAATCAGGTTTTAATTTATGTAGCAGTCAGTGGTTTTGTTAAGTTTCCAGGCGTTTCTCTCTTGCTTGTTATTGAAATATAATTACTTAAGAAATCCACAAACTTACCTTTGAAATGTGTGGGGAGATGGGAATTTTAAAGACAAGAGGATGCATATTAAATTTAGTAGCATGTCAGCTCCATTTGATCTATTTACTCTAGGCTGCTGACAGATCTTCTGTGTAAGCAAATGTGGTTCCTGCTGATAAAAGGGGTTGGGTTGGGGTTTGTTTGTTTGTTTTTAACAGTGTCCAAAATACAGCCATGACTGTGGAACAGTGATTCTCCCATCGAAGGGAAATATTGGCTGATCTTTCAAAACAAGAAATCTTTTTGCTTTTGTATGATAACAAATCCTGTGTTTCCTGACCAGCACAATCATTGTTTGTGGTCACACAAAAGAACTCATTCCCCAGCTGATCTCTGCCACAACCTGCAGCTGGACAGCCCCAGATTGAGGTGGGTTGACATGGCAAGAGACAGGTCATGGGCCACTTACCCATCTCACAGATCCCTGCTCAGCTGAGTTTGTACATTAGTATTTATCCTACAACCCCAGAATGGTTTGGGTTGGAAGGGATCTTAAAAGTTCATCCAGTTCCAACCCCTGCCATGGGCAGGAACACTTTCCATTAGACCAGGTTGCTCATTTATGCTTTTATATATATAAATTTGTATTTTAAAAGCTGTAACAGCAGCTTCATGTCTGAATTTGGGGATGGGATCACCAGGCTGTGAGATCCCAGTGTTCTCTCTGATCAGTCAGGTCAGTGGATCTCAGACAGAGCTGAGGCTTTGATCCTGTCTAAGATTTCCTTTGCTTTGCTCATTTTTGCATCCCACACCTGATGTGTCATTGCTTTGGTGAGACTTGTTGTTGCTACACATTTGTTTTCCTGAGTACAGCCAGGAGTTTTCATTTACTACTCTGTAGTTCGACTTCTACACAGACTTTCTTCCACATTCTAGTGGGCCATAAAATGCCACTGAAATTATTTATTTTTAACAGAAGTCTGACATGGGCTTCCCTCCTGGTCTGACTGAAATGACAAAACAATCTTCTTGTAACATTATATTTTTGTAGTTATTTTCTTGATTAAAACTTCTTGAAAATGTTTTGTCAAATTTCCCTTCTGACCCTCACAAAAATGTCATTTAAACAAAACTGATAAAACACCTCCCTACAAACATTCTTGGCATTTTTTCCCAGAGCTACTCAAAGCCAGTCAAGGTGTTTTGTTTTCTTTATGTTGTCTGGTTTAAGATTTTTGTTTCAAGTTTACTTTTTTTCCCAAGTTTTATACGATTTGTCACATTGCCCTGTGTGTTCCCTGACGGAGCTGTTTAACTTCTGATGATGAGATCAATGAAGCACTTTTTAACAAAAAAGCACTTTGATGCTTTTTTAATGGAAAGAGAATTTTAAAAATGGTATCCAAGTGATGTCAAAGAAGAATTTGTGGAAATTCTGCTTTAAAGAAGTAAATCAAGTTTGGTTTAGCGGGTTTGGGATCAGAGGAAGTCGTAGGGGAGTGTGCAGTCACCTCCAGCACCTTCACTGGAGTCCCATTTCAGTGCTTCCCTTGGGAGACTTGATCCTCAGCCTCAGCAGATGAAACCTGGCTCATTCCTGCCCCTTCGAGGGCCCTCCTGCCGCAGCTCCCCTGCCTCTCCTGGGTTTGCGTGGAGCTGCCAGCCCTGGCTGTGTGCACTCCACAGGACCTCGTGCTGCACCTGCAGCTCCATTCACCCTCACGTTCTCAGCCAGCACAAGTGTTCTCTTCCTGATGGGTGACTTTATTCTTTAATAAAATTGTCCTGCTCCAATTCTTCCTGAAAAATACAGTTTAGAGGGAGTATTGTCAAAAATTCTGTCTCTCTCTCTACTTTATTATCCCCTCATTTTTTTTGTCATTTAACTCCAATTATGGGATGCTAAGTGCTTTTGGAAATTTCATTGTTAATATCTTCTTACAGTGCTATTAACGTAAATCAACGTTAATAGTGTCCCAGCAAGTATAAAAGCAATCAAAAATTCAGTACTCACGAATCATTCTGTAATTTCAGCATAAAATGTTAATAGAAATAAAATCCAATACCATAAAATATCAGCAAATTCAACTTTAAATACATGTGATGAATGACTTTACCATTCTACAGCATCCCGTGGACTTTGCAGGGGAAGCCTCTTCTCAGCAAAGATCTTGCCCCATCCCTCCCTCCTCCATTGCCTTCCCAGCACAAGGTGTGCCCAGGATTTTACCTTTCCAGAAATTAAAAATCCATCCTCACTTAGGATGTGGAATCTGTATGCAGGTGTTTGGTGGTAATAGGAAGGATTACCTGGAATCTGTTAACTTACTCGAGCTAATAGAAACTCCCTGCTCCTTTATTCCATCAGCCTGGCTCGGAGAGCTCTGGCTGCACTTACCTTTTATTGAGATTGGGATTTTCTTACTGACAAATCTTCTAAATTGGAATTTAGTTGGTGAAGATCCATCAGTTATTTCAAGGAAACTGCTAGGAGAATGGTATAGATTTCTCAAGAAATATAACTGTTGGCCTAAAAATTCAACTTAAAATTATCATGAAAAGGAAAACTGAATTCCCCAAGCGATACCTGAACAAGTGTTGGGTATTTAACCTCTGATTCCTCACCCTGCCAGGCTAGAATCTTTTGATGTTATTTTTTTTTAATTCTCTTGTTTTAATGGACTTGGGCTATTTGTGCTAGAGCCTTTAAAAGCAGGTTGGAGACCCTTTTGCTGGCAAAGGTGGGTACAACACCTGCAGGCAGTGCAGGGGTGGGTCTCGTTTCTCTCCCTCGCCAGACAAGAAGCACCAAACAAGTCTGGGATTTCTGTGATCACAGAAGATGAAAGTGACAGTGTGATGCCTATAAAGAGAGTTTATTTGAGCAAGGATCATCTGGTCATTACATGGATTCCTTTTCAGTTCTTATTCCCTTTTCCCCCATTATCTTGGTGTAATGTCTGTGGTTCTACCCTCTGGATTGGGCCTTTTCTACTCTCTTGGTGCTCTTTCTCCTTTCTCCCTCAATTCACGTAGAATTCCTCACCTGCAGATCTCTGTAGAGTTTTACAGACCCTTTGAAGACAGAGGGGAATTTTTGTGACATTTAGAAAATATTTACAAGATGTTAGGAGACTTTCTGGAATCTCTCAGTATCTCATAAAGGGTATCAGCAGCTAAACTGTTCTATCATCACTGCCTTTGTGTTTGTCCCAAGAAGCAGACAAACCAGAGACACTGTCAGCTTTTGGTTATTCCATTTCGGGTACGTGTTGCCCTGGAAAGTTAATGTAAATGATGAAGAACTCATTTGGATCCTTATATGTTACTAATTCCTTCATCTAGAACTTCTAAAAGAAACTTACATTATAATAAAGCAAACGTACCCATTTTTGTAAGATTAGTTCTGGTGACACACAGAATTACCAAAGTCCTTCTCTGGATGGAGTTGTAGGGTCACTGCAAACAAGTGGCCAGTGGCAGCCAGCTCAGGACCCTGACAAGCCTGCCAGACCAGCTGGCCAGGCCATGCAGCTGCACCCGGGGCAGTCACTCACCTCACCTCACCTCACCTCACCTCACCTCACCTCGGGAGAGCTACTTCAGCACCAGAACTAATGTGTCATCCAGCCTCTGAACGTTACTGTTATTTATTGCTGGTTTCATATGGGATATTTTTCTTTTCTAAATCAATCTGAAATCAAAGGCTTTATCCTCTGGCAGCACCATTTCTCTTGAATTCAACCAAAGTTGAATCAGCCCTAAAGCAGGGACACTTGAAACCTGCAGCAGCACTTTTGTTAGGGTTTCAGCTGAAAATCTTCCTGATTGAGGTCTTTAAGGACTGTTAAAAGTCTTACAACATTTCCTTTAATTCCTCTTCCCCTATTTCCTGTCTTCTGTTGAAATGGGAACTTTGCAGGTTCTGGTCTCCAGCTCACCTGTTGAAGATCATGATATCATATGGATAGTAAGGGAAAAACGACATTTTTGAACTACTTTTTTCAGAATTAGTGTGACTTCAGCAAGGATCCAGTGGGGAGGGATCAATGACTCTTTGCCATTAAGTCACAGGAGCTTCACTCCAGAGCAGAGGGAGCTGAGGGACTGCAGGGCCCTGCTGGCATCCAGGATGCTAAATCCTGCTCTCTCCTACTCAGGAATCTCAAGTGCTGCCTTTCTCTTGAGTATAACTGAGAGCAGAGTCTTGCCAACATTGCACATTTGGCTTCATAAAAGGAGTGTTCGAGGGAATCCTGCCATAATCGTATGTACAAGGTAGGTGGGAAGAAAAATTCCCCATATTCAATGAAGTAATGTTAATTAAACATCAGGACAAGAAAATACAGATGTGAAAAGATAAAGACTATGGGTTTGATGGTATTCCAGCCATAAGGTGCTCTGTCTGAGACCCCTCAAATCACAGTTTGCATGGGCCTTTTGCAGATGGTGCTTCAGAAGCCCCAGACTCAATGAGGGGACCTGCATCAGGAGTCGTTGCTTTGGGGCCTCATCCTCCTCTGCCAGAGCTGCCGTGACGGCTCTGAGGAGCCCTGGGAGCTTCAAATCAGTGCTAATTGTTCAGATTTCTTGTACTTAATGGGTGTTTGTGAGGAACTGAGTTCTTGCAGTCAAAACACAGATCTGTGAACGTTTTTGAGTAGGATGTAGGGAAAAATGGTATTTTTCCAGATGTTTCAATCCTTTCAAGTCCGCCCTCTGGCCCTGTTGGTAACTGAAGACTTTCAGTGTTGTTTAACTTTTACTTTAAAAGTTTGTTGACTCCTCTTCCACGTGGGAGAGCGACGAGGTGCCCGTGGCAGGAATGGCTGATTGGAGTGGGTGAATGGGTCCGTGGGTGCCGAGGTGCCAGGACAGGCAGGGGAGCGGCGCTGGAGCCTCCCGGGGCTGCAGCCTCCTCCCTGCGGGACAGGGGCGCTCGGAGCTCCAAGTGCAATAGATCTCCATATTAGAAGGAAGCAAAAGAAACAATCTTTAATCCTTTCAAAGCCCAATAATATTATGTATATTGACTGAAGCCCTATGGAGTGGGCCTGGCAGGGTTTTTCATTACTGCGCACGCTGTAGCCTAGCTACCTTTGAAAAGTAACCAATATCGAGAGCCACTTGACATTTGCAAAGGATTATGGGTGTCCTCTCCATCTCTTCTCAAGTTCCCAAATTTACAATGGTCTTAATTTAAAAGTTAAGCCGGGGGATCAGTTGCTTAGTCTGCTGCTGGGCTGCCCTTTAAGAAGGGAGAAGAGAAAGGAGAGTGTCTGTGCGTGCCTGCACAGAGGGAGAGGCAGGAGCGGCCCTGGCGCGTCACCCGCCCTCAGCCGTGGGCCCGGTCCGCGCACCATGGGAGAGGCCCTGCAGCAGGACGGGGCTGGGAGAGCGGGATTCATTCCTGCAGGTGCTGCTGAAGTGCAGGGAGCAGCAGCAGCTGGTAATGAGTTGGTGAAAATGAAAAAGGGACATAAGTAGCTTCTTTAGCAAATCCCCTGGAAATGACATGGAGCCTCTGGGATCGATCGGATCGATCCCTCCAAAGGCTGCAGGCTCCTCTCATCCGACTGCCAGCGCAGGGAAAACCGTAATGTTATTATCAGCAAAACTCAGGGAGAAGCTGCTGGGAGCAGTGCTCTGGGTGCTCGGCTCCCATCGTCACGGGGAAGGAGCCGGGAGCATCCCCAGCCCTCGGCCCTGCCCTTCCCTGGGCCCAGGGCTGGCTGCAGCTCAGGGGGGAGCAGGATCCTGTCCTGCAGAGCCAGCACAGGGAGCGGCGCTGAGCGGAGATGGGGCTGTTCTGACTGAGGTTCTGACAGCCTTCATCTTCCTCCATCATGTTCATGGCTGATTTGCTCTCTAGCACTTTCTGAGGTTCCTGTCCATAATTTTGTATCCGTCTGCAGCATGGTCTGAGCGTTCCGAGCCCGTGCTCTTGGGCAGCCCCCAAGCTTCCTACTGGTGTGGGGGATGCTGGCAGGGGACCCCAGTCCTGCAGCTGCAACTTTGGTGTCTCAAAGGGAAACAGTCCTCAAACCCAAACTGCTGTACTTCCTCCAGAACTCTGCAGAAATAGGATGAGGAAAGTTGTACTCTGAGCCTTATTTTGAGAAGAGTGGTCTTAAATCTCCCAGTCACATCCGTGAGTTCAAGGAGCCTTTCCTTGAAGAACTCAACATTTCTTTGTTTATGTTTCTATAATCCTGTTGGGGGAAAGGAGCAATAAATTAGTTTTATTACATCTGTTCTGAGAAGTGTACAGGCCAAGCTCAGAAATCCCATAGCAGGTGTGTCCAGTGCTCTGTGGGATCATGTAAGGGCAGGCCTGGGATGGGGGAGGCTAGGGGCACTCCAGGGACCCTGCACTGGCAGATGGGCTTGTTTGGGTGCTTGTAGGTGCAGCAGGGGTCACCCCAGCTCCTTTAACCCTCCTGCTGGAATCTTCAGACTTTGGTGCAGCTGCACCCAAGAAAGGGAACGGCTGGGACATGTTACTGGCGTTTGTTTGGGCTTGTGCTCCACAAACTGTGATCCTTTGGCTCTTTTGGACACACTATTTAATCTAAAGTGCATCATTAGAGAGGTGTGTTGATATAGCTGCGTGCTGTGCATATACCCTCTATCACATGGATATGAGGATATTTATTTTACCCACTGAAAGTTTGCCAGTTTGTGGAAAGCCCTAATTCTCAGGAGTTACAGGCATCGCTGCTTCCACAGAATCAATTAAACCAACATCAGCTTAGCGTTTCGGAATCACAGATCTTAGAGGACTTAGACGTGGCCATATGTGACCTTTGGTGCAAGACTGTAAATTTTGAAATATGATCGTTCAGGAATATGAAATAAAACTGTGAAATGAGCTGAAGTTAGAACAGCGTTCAGGAAATATGTGGAACAGTTGCTGTCTGAAACGTTTGTGATAGTAAAAATAGGGAGAGATCAGCCACTTCAAATTCATAAACTATTAAAATAAACACACAGTACTTTTAAAAATTTTATTGTCTGGAATATTTCATCCGTTTTGGATGCATTTGTCTTTCCCTTCATAATGAACTAAACTGATGGACTCTCTCAATATCAGTACCTGAGATGTGGGTTGTCCATACAGGGTGTAGGACACTGCTCGGGGCTGGGAACTGCTGAGACACTGCAGGAACGTGCAAGGGTGCAGAGGTGTCTGTCAAAAACTACTGGGGCTCCTCACAAGATGGGCTTAAACCAACACATTCCCAGGAAGCATCTCATGGCTGACAGATCTCTTGAGAAAATGCAGTGCTGGAAAATCTCTGGGGCACTGCAGAGCTGTGCTCAGCCCAGCTTGGGCCCGTGCACATCGCGCTGCTGAGAGGGAAAGGCAAGGGAGGGCCATGATTGCTTCATGGCAATAAAAGCGAGGACAGCACATGAACATTGTAAACTTTCTGAATGCATGAAAATTCCATTTTGTACTTTCTAAACCACTTGATTTCAGCTGTGCTCCGACTGCTGCCCTTGTTGAGTAGCCCAATTAATCCAGATATGCAGTGGGAAATAAGATGGAATATCTATGGAAGAGCTAACAGAGCTTCACTGATAATTCATTCCTTTAATTTTACTGGCCATCTTGTTTCTGGTTGTCCTGTGATCAGTTCACTGGCCACAAAAACTCAGCCTTGTGGGGGCACCTGCCCTTTTGTCTTACTTTTGGAAGAAAAGACCCTCTCAAGATAATTTGTTGATTTGGAAAACAGGGACAGCAGAAATATTTTCTTTTAAATCTGAACACATGCTGAAAGTCTGTGTTGTTTCAGTCTCTGCTCAGGTTTGCCTGTTTGGGGCTGTCTCCCACCAGTCTGCTGCTGGCTGTCCCCAGGGAAGCTCAGTGAGAAGGTGCCCCTTTACTGAGGGGCAAAGGGGTTTCACCACACAAGTACAGGTGTAGCAGAAATCTGTAACTATTGGATAGCCAGATTCTCATGGCAAGTGCCCTAAATTTGTATTTTGACTCTGTGAACAGTATTGTGAGAAAGTCAAAGCAGGATTAGAGCTCGTTTCTCTGAGCACTGACCCTTTTCCTGCAGAAGCATCCCTGTGTGGGAGCTCCGAGGAGCTGGACAGACCTTAGGATGTGACATCGTGTCAGGGACATCAGGCTGCTCTGGTCAGGGTGAGCACAGAGCTGCCACCTGCGACTGCTCTGAGCTGCCTGGGATGGCAGAGCTGTGGGGGAGGCCTTGAGGAAGCAGCATTTACTCACCTCAGTGTAAGAGGAGCTCTTTGTAGTTCCCTGTCCTTGCTCACCACGAGGCTGCCTTCTCTTACCACCTGCCGGCCCGCAGACCAGTGGTTATCTCCAGTTACAACCAAAATAGCATTAGTTCAGCTGCCCTTTGTGGGACATGCATTTTTAATTTCTTGGGGTTTAGCCATACACTTCACAGTCCCTTATTATCTGTATGTGAGACTAATTTTGGGGGTACAAATTTGCTCTAATTCAATTTGGCTAAGAAAAACATCTTGATATGGTACGCCTGCAGCTGCTCAAATTTCCTCCTTGACTATCAAGTTTGTCAATTTGTCATCTTTTCTGACGAACTTGTTGCCTACCTTTGGTATCTCAAGTGAGCTCCATGATCTCACCCTGAGGTGTTAGGAATCGCTGAGGGCTATCAGAACTTGTGTAAATTACAGCGATGCAGACAGCACGTTGAAAAATCAATAAGTAATGAAATAGTACTGCAGTGAAGTAGCCAAGAGAGCAGTGGGTGAAAAAATCCCAAGGACTCAGTTTCATTTTGTCAAAGTATAAAAGATAATGTTCTGCTGTGATGCTATAAAATCATCCCCACTGGCCAGAGAAAATTGAAATACAAAAGAGCAGTGCGGAGGTGCGGGTGCTTCCTCCTGATCCCGCGTCCCCCTCCCGGTGCTGCAGGGATTTGGGCAGGCACTCGCTCCCCCAGGGAAGCTGCACATGGCTCCTCTGCCTCCATGGCCTGTGCACCGATGTCAGCTCGTGCCAAGTGTTCTTTAAGCCTCTTTCTAATTCCCTGTAATCCTCACATCTACCCATCCAGTTATCTTGTATGGGCAAGCCGGGAAACACCAGCAGAACGCTCTCCCTGGAAAACCAGCACTCCATGCTGCCTTCCCAGGGTGCTCAAGGGGACTGAGCATGGGTTTATGTCAGCCTTGAATTTTATCTAGGGAGGTCCTTCTTAGCTGGAGATGGCACATTTCTGACATACCATTTTCTACAGGAATATGAATTGCTCTGTAGGCAAGTGAATCCCCAAGGCTTGGTTTTCCCCGAGGGCCATGCCCTCGACTCGCTCTGTCCCTTCCATGGCAATATCCCCCAGCTCCTTCCATCTCTCTGGAATGCTGGGACCCTGTGCTGGGGCTGGTGCAGCCAAGAGCCGTGCTGGGCACATGGGCTGTGGCACGGCTGGGCTCCTCTCCCTGCTGCTCCCCCAAGCAGCCAGCATTCCTCAGCGGGGCCACGGTGCCCACACTGCTTCCTCCGAGCCACAGCATCCACAGCCACACAGAATGTCTCTAAGGCTTTTCCTCTTCTTTCATTTTGGCTGGAATTAGCCAATTCCAGTGGGCATGAGGTGGGAATGGCCAGGCAGGAAATCTTGCTTCCTGGCTAAGTCCTTAGAAAATCAGGCTCAAAAAGAGTAGTTGGCTCCAAAAGAAGAAGAAAAATATTGAACTGAAATAAAATTTCCCAAGCTGGGTGTTGCCATGAAAGTCTTTTGCTTGAATCCATAAACTATGAACTTTTCTCAAATGAATTCTTAAAGTTGATGAGTTTTTTCCCACTTGGATATGTAAGGTAGTTAAAATGTATTTAAACAAAATGAATGACTGAAATACCACTAAATTAAATATATCTTCTAAAAGATAAACCAGCATTTTGTGTGAAGGGAAAGTCCCCCCCCTCTTCAGCCTTTCTGGCTAATCTGCCTGTTATCCTCTCTGTAGATCTGTGAAAGGAATCAGGTTTAAGAGACACCGAACTGCTCTTTGATCCCAGGGGACCAAAAGCCAGGTTGGATAATGGTCCTGCACAGATTTGCTCTGGATTTTTTTTTTGCCTATGTTTTCTGCCTGCTGCCTGGAAAAGTGGGTTCTGGAGGAGCCTCTGCCAGAGGCAGCCAGAGAAATACAGTCCTTGGGAAAGGAGGAGAGAAAATGGTTCCCTTAATGTGCACAAATGATCTCCCTGATAAGGATTAATGCGTGCTGGGTAAGCAGGCACGGGTTGAAAAATCCTGCAGGGAGTCCGGGCGCGCTGCCGGCCGCGCTGGGCAGCGCCGATGGCTGCGAGGGTGCTGGTTCCAAGTCATTGGTTCCAATCACCTCCACACACCATCTGTGCCTTTCTTTAACCTTCCATGATTCTGTTTCATTAGGGGGTAACGGGAAATGAACAGTGGCTCTCGCTGCAGCCAGAGCTGTCTGAGTGGGATGGCAGCAGCTCCCGGGTCAGATATTCGGCAGGCCCAGGTTGGGTTTGAGTGAAAAGAGCCCATTAACTCCAGTGACTTTGGAGAGGGCCCTTTGTTCTTTTCAAAGTTGTTATGGGTTACAGAACTCAAAAGCCTCTTTTCTTGTCCATTATTAACACAGTGCAATGAATCACTGTGTTTAGCATGGACACTTGGGAGCATTCCAGATACTGCAGCACTGTTTGCAAGGAGGGAGCATGTAAATACTAAGGAGATCTCAAGGAATTTAATAGAGCAGAATAGGTAGACCTTGGAAGCAGAAGCATTTCTTTACGCATGAGCATCCTACTGGTGTAAATCTAGAATGTTCCACAGTGCATTCCATAGAAAAACTCGGAGGAAAGGTTTATATGGCAGGGAGGGGTGCAGCTCTTCAGCCTTCCCATGTTTCCAGGACACATCCCTGAGGAGCCCTTCCTGCCCTGGGGCTGGGGATCCACTTGGGATGCAGAGCTTACCTGCCTTTCCCCATCACCCTGACAAGCCATCTGCTGCCACTGTGAGCTCCAGTGAAGTCTGACCAGTGTTCCTGTCCTGGCAACAGAACCTGAGACCTTCAGTGCTGGGGTTCCACAGCACCAACACCTGGCAATCACAGTTCCCATTCTGAAATGCTGCTTTTACCTTTGTCTGGCATAAACCACTTCAACTGGAAATTCTCCATGTCTGCTTTAAGTGCCATAATGATGGTCTGTGTCTTTTTTTTTTTTCCCACCAATCAAACTGCTGATTCCTTGAAAGAAAAAAAAAAAAAAAAAGACAAAGTAAAAGAAAAAGAGTTAGAGATACAATAGTCTGTTTCTATCAAGGAATTCTACCAATTTTTTCCCAGAAATCTCCAGATTTCAAATGTGACATTTGGCAGAGGATGGATTTTGCAGTAGGGATTAATCTTTGGTTTACCCACACTGTAACCTTTAAAGAATGATCCAAATCCTGCATTTCTCAGGTGTGCAGGAGGGTGGGATTAGATCAAACAGCTGTCCAGGAGACTCCATTGGTGGTGGGCACACTCAAGCCAGATGTTGAGGCTGTCCCTGGGTTTCGGGTCAGAGCTGGTGCCTGCTGTACCTCACTGAGGTGCTTGTGGAAGGGTGTGCAGTGCTCCTGAGCATTTCTGTGGGTTTGGTGCTTCCTGTTTGGCATCTTTGCTCCACGATGGAAGCTACAGAGCAGCACTGGGTTTGGCACTTCCCTGTGGGAGCCTCCAGTGTCCATAGAACCTGGGCCCATGGCAGCCCGTGGGGTGTGTTCTGGTCTGGCACTGCTGGGGAGAGAGGCTGGTCCCCAGCAGAGGGGAGGGGACGAGCTGAGATCATCCGTGTCCGACTGTGCATGAAAAGAGCTGGACCATGTGGTGGCAGCGCCTGTCCCAGGATCAGGGCTGAGGGAGCAGGAGGAGCCTCCTCGCACCATCTGCCTCCAGGGCAGCAGCAGCAGGAGGAGGAGGAGGAGGAGGAGGAGGAGGAGGAGGCTGGTGCTGCCCCAGCGGCTCCGCGCCTGGCCAGGCACGTGCTGGGCGCGGCGGTGACACGGCACCTGCAGGGACAGGCGGAACAGCCCGGCCTGGTGGCACTGCCGGTGGCACTGCCGGTGGCACTGCCGGTGGCACTGCCGGTGGCACTCCATGGCGCTGCCACCCGGGCCACCGTGGTGCTGGGCAGCCCGTGGTTCCTGGGCTCCGAGTGACCCCTGCTGGGGCCAGCACGAGGGAGGAGGAGGAGGAGGAGGAAGGACCGGGGGCGGAGGTGCAGGACGGGGCTGGCCGCAGGACCCTTCTTTTGTCTGCTCCACAATTTGGAAGTAGCAAATCAGCCTAAGAAAAGGAGAAGAAAGGATTACTTAATGGTTAAGATGATTGAATGCTGCCTTGGAAAACTGATTGTTTTCCCTTCCTTTGCCACCTTTTCTCCTTTGTGACGCTGGTTAATTCACTTCAACCTAACTTTTCACAGACTGTTACTAATTGGGTATTCTTCAGTTTCTTCATGGTTCATTTGAGATGCAGGGCTCTGAATTTGTACTCAACTGCCGCTGAAGACCATTTTGGACACATAAGGAGTGATCTGAGAAAACAGTTTGTAGACCCCTCTTAATTAGACATCCACAGTTAGAAGATACATTTCCTTTAATCACTATAGATCTCAGCTCCGCAGTCAGTGCAATAGAGGTAATAATAGCACCTTGGATCACAAGGGATTTGAGGAAAAGCTTACAAGGAATTTAATAACTTGGACATCAGAGCAGCATTTGAATTGTATAAAGTAAATAAAGGGAGCCATGCATTGAGCAATGGGGGGAAAATATGTGTGTCTGCTTTATATAATGCAACTGTGAAAATGTGGGGGGAAAATAATGTAGCCCCCAATTTATAACCTGTATCATGAGGAAGGGGGTGTTTGCATTTCTAATCCAGTTCTTTTTGTGTGTTTTTCTCTGATCTGGCATTGCCAGCCCATTTGAAGTGTCTCTGTCTCCTCACACATCTCCAGCTAGAGTCCTTTTCCCAAGAAACTCTTAAAACTTAATTCCTTCATGCACATTTTAAAAGGAATAAACTAAAAGGATAAACAACATTCTTTGCTAAGGTGATTCACAAGGAAATATTCACCACCTATTTGCATTACAGTGTAATTGCTCATGTCTTCCTGAGCTTCCCTTTCCATGAGCACCTCTGTTCTATTTATACACATCTACCATTACTAATATTCTTACCCACACACAAATATAAAATTCAGACTGGGAGGTCTTCTACAACAATTTAGAGACTTGTTTTCTGTGAGTGTTTCTTCTAGTAAAATCTAGTAATAATAATAAAACTTGGTGGTAAGTTAAATGCGGAGAATCGTACCTCGCAAAGCACTTTTACTGCTCAATTTGAGAGCATCCCCAAAATTTCATATTCACGAGGCTGTTAGAGCAATAGATCAGCTAGACAAAAATAGAGGGAGCATTTCTATTTTCAAACCAAATGATATGACAAAATTAGCAGCTTAGGGAGCATGCTGCTCCTGCTGCTCCAGGCAGATGGTTCGTGGGTGCTGAAGCCAACGGCGGCTCCAGAGGTGCTGCTTCCAGTGCTGAGTGTCCAGTGGTGCTGGCTGGGCACGCTGAGCTGCTCCCACGTTTGCAGAGAGGCTGTTTGGGGAGGCTGAGGGCTGCAGGAGCAGCTCTGGGCTGCAGGAGCAGCTCTGGGCACGGGGAGAGCCTTTCCCCTGGAGATGGCGGTGGGTCTCCCCCAGCCCTGCCACCCACCTCTCGGGTGAGCTGGAGGGGCCTGCTGAGACATGAGAACTACATTTTCATCAGAAACAGGCTCTTTATGGTTTTGAGGACAGAAAATAAAGAAACCAAAGGAAAATGGCATTTAAAAGCTTTCTATAGTGCTTTCTGCTTGAAGCCCTAAAATTGTGACGTGATGCCGTCAGAGCTCCTCTGAATGACTTGATGAAGGTTTTTTTTGTTTTGGTTGCTGCACTCTTGGGACTCATTGGAGTGGCAGGATTAAAATTAATTAGAGGCTGTTTGGAGGGGGCTTTGGAAGATGGCCTGGGGCTATACTTCAGTCTGGTTGTTAGAAGCAATATCATCACCGCCTCCTCTTCCAGTGAACAGACCTGCGCTGGGGCGGCTGCGGGGAGCCACAGAACATCCAACGCAGACATCAGAGCAAAGACTTCCTCCCAAAGAGATTACTTACCACAAAACCAGTGGATCTACCTGCTGACAACCCTAGAAATACGTCTTGTTTCATTTTATGGTTCCTTAAAGAGGCTGCTTTATGAAGCTCTCCAGAATCTTGATGAAATATCCATGCGAGGATGCTCATTTTCCTTCCTTCTTACCATGAATTATGTTGATTAGTGTGGCTGGGAAGAGATGAGAGGGAAAGCTCTGTTCCAGCAGCTGGAGTTTGGTTTCATTTGCTCTGTTTTGCAAACCCACCAGTGACAAAAGTGGACAAATAATCATTTCAAACCACTTGTGAGCCTTACTTTGAGTTTTCCTCATTGTGGAGGGTCAGTTGCAGAACAGATAAAATGCTGCATCTCAACATTTGTGTCAAGTTTTTCAGACGGTTTGTGCATTTGTAGACTCACAGATAATTACAGTCAATCCCTCTGTACAGGAAGTTGATGCTTACCTGATCTGGATTCCTACACAGGCAGAGTTAGTAGAAGCAAGAATTTAAACTTTTATGGTTAATTTTAACTTGTAGTCAAGTCCTGTTGACTTTGTAAGAGCTGCCATGTCATACCCAGTTGCAGACTCTGTATGAACGTGGCTCAGAGTAAGGTGAGATGATGCCTGGCTTCCTGCAGTGCAAATTAGTAGAAGTAGCTAAAAATTGTCACTATTGAAACTTAATAGTGGTCATAATTTTTAAAAACCAGTGAAGTAATCCTTCTAGAAGTACAGCCAAAAGTAATTTGGTTTCTCCAACTCTGTCTTTTATTTTTTATTTCCTTTTCCATCCCAGTAATACCTACTCATCAAAAGGGCTTAAATATGCAGGAAGAGCTAGGGCCTTTAGTGTGAGTTTTTCCTACTCAATAGCCTTGTGTGCTTTGGAAGAAAGTAGACAAATTCACACAAGATGACAACATTTGGTGCCACTGTTGGCTCTTCTTAATGAGTCATTCCACAACAGGTATTATTTTTCTCAGGAAGAACTGTATCTTCATAGCATTCTGAGAATTCAAGCACTGATTTAGAAATATTATTTTTTTCATATTTCAGGATCAGTAATTGTGTTGTTTTCTCTCAGCATCTTAGGATAACTACCATACAGGTGAATAGTTAGTGCTAAAAATACAAAGCAACAAACCAGATAAGCTTCCAGAAGGCAGACTCATTATCCTCAGGTTGTGATTAATGAGTCCTTAATCGAAAACTTAGTAAAAATATCAAAATACAGTATAAAGACAAGAAGTAAATGCTATTTAAAAATTACAAGCCTTGTGACTTCCATTAGGATTTACAGGTTTTCTGACTCAACCTGCTAAAGCTGTGGATGGCAGTGTTCAAAGTCGAGTGTTCCTGAGATCACAATGGCAAAATTTAATCAATTCCCACTTTAGACTCTAACAGAGTTTGGTGTGAGTGATACTGTGGCAGCAGCATCTGTGGAGATGAGCCACTCTTGGAATTATAAGTACAATAAGTATTGTCTCCTGAAATTTCCCAAACCAACAAGTAATTGTTTAAAAGTGTAAACCACATCATCCTGAGCTGCAGCACCTTAGAGTTGATCCTAGAAACAGAGAAGACTTTGGAGTCTTGGTTGATGAGTGATTCCCATCTTCGCTGGATGTGCCCGTGAGCATTAAAGTGCGCACAAATAACCAGTGGTTATTTGTGTGGTTATGTTCCTTACCCAGGTTCCAGGCATGAGGAGATTTGAGCTGGACTGGAGCCCCAGCAGAGCCCTTCCAGCCAGAGCCCTTCCTCCTCCCTATCTCCCCTGTTCCTCTTGCACACCCCGAGCAAACAGAATTCATTATCTCATCTCAGCATTGCAGCTTTCTAAGTTCAATGTCAATAGTGAGTTAGGAAAGGGCAGGCAGGTCAGGGATTAGGACTCCGAACTGTCCTTGACGTTTCTCTGTAGGATGATCTGCTGTTTGCATCAGCCAACTGAAAAAAAATCCTGTCTCCTCTATCCTGGGAATGATCAGGATGGGAAAATGTCAGTTTAGGGGCTGACAGAGCTCTGATAAGAATGAGATAGAAATGCAGGGAGTGAAGAAACAGAGAGGGGCAGAGGTACAAATGCTGTCATTCTAAGTTTAAAATCTCATTTTTAAGTATATTTGTGAGTACACATTCTGTTTTCTTCCAGCATTTCAGCCCATGGGCTTCTTTTTTGAGCAGTTTCATTTTAAGGAAGTCTGAATCTATTTTTATTTGATTGGATTTTACAAGTTCTGGAAAGGTCATCCTGCCTGGCCTGGAAGCTGCAAATACATTCACTCCCACAGAATTACTTATACGCACGAAAATAGTTTCCACTTTCAAAAGTATCCATACGTTCTTGGAGTTACCAGCTTGGTCCCAATTCTCAGGCTCAGAACAGGGGGGAACAAAGCATTTAGATGAAAATACTTTTGAAGTGTGACGACCTCTGAACAGAAATAAAAAAAATCACTGTGCTGGGAATGATTTGGGTTTATTCACATTTCCATGCCCTTGTTATAAACTTGATAAATTAGGAGAAAAAACCTTCTCATATTATGCACGGTGGGTTCAGTGTGTGGTCCAACAAACACCATCCAAGAGGGCAGTGGGTCTGTGCAGCCCCAGCTCTGCAGGGACTCGCATCCCCTGAGCACGAGCCATTCCAGACTGGTCTGGGCTGCTGAGGGAGCATGTGCTGTACAGGCAGAAAATAAAACCCAGGGAATCGTAGAATAATTTAGGCTGGAAGAGCCCTCCGGGGATCATCTGGGCCAGGCCCCTGCTCAAGGCAATTACAAATAGATCGAGTTGCTCAAGGACTTGTCCAGTTGAGTTTCTGCTCGGTGCAAACAGATTGAACACAAACCCCCTCCTGTCTTTCTCTGCTTCTGTGCTGTCTGAGATGGACAATAGTAAGAAACTTTTTCTGCTGATGGCAAGCACCAAGTGAAACATCTTTACTGTCACCTCAAGTCTGCCTGGGGGAAGCTAATTAAACAGATAAAAATACTCATAAGATACATTAAATATTACCACCACCACCCCCACCCCCATTAATTACAGAAGAAACTGCATGTGACTGTAAAATGAACCTAAAAAATGCAAGTGAAAAGAAATTATCTTTTTTGGATGGTTCCAGCTCTGTGGAAAAGTCCAAAGAAACATGGAAGTCCTTGTGCATCCATCTACACTTCCTGAGGCTGCTGGAATTCTGTGTAACCATTTCTCAAAGCAGAGTAAAACCAGAAATTAACTGTAATTAATGCCACACACTTTCCTTGTCTCCTTAGTCCACATTCCTGGTTATGCTCAGATGTGTTCTACCTGGAGTCTATAATTTTAATCAAGCTGTATTTTTTGGGGGGTGTTGTCTTGCACTGACATCATGGTAATTCAGGCACTTGAAGGCAGACAGGAGCTCTCTGGTTTGTGCCAGTAGCCAACAGCTCAGGAACACCTGGATCTCTGAGGAAGCTTTTCCAGAACACAGGGGCCATCAAGTCATGTCTGGATGCCCACAGTTGTCTGAGGACACATCTTCCCAATAATCTTGGGTATCACCGTTGTGGTCTGTATTGCCTTTAGGCCCCTAGAACATTGCACGTAATTATAAATGAGTGATTTCTTCTGGGCCATGATGACTGGGAGTGACCAGGGTCTGTGCTGGTGAAGGTGGTTGGGCACTCTGAGCTGAACCACCTTGGGTCATCAATTTTGGTTTAAACCTTGCATTTCATCCTGGATCATTTTGTATTACAAGTCAAGACCATGTAAAAAGCAGGTGTTTGAATGGTGACAGCCAGCATGGCTTCTTCTCTTTTGTTCTAAAAAAAATATATATAAATTTACCAGCAAATCTTTTTAATGGCGTATAAAAAGTAAAGATATCAAAAGTACAGAGTATGTTAATATGGCAAATTCTTCAGCATTCTGCTGCAGGTGTGTTTCAGAGCAGAGATGGGCAGGAAGGACTCTGTAAGGATTGTTAATGTTGTTGCTGCTCCAGAGACAGGCAGGGAGGAGTATTATTTCCAAGCATTTTAACTTACTGCCCGAGAGAAAACAGTTGTCAGTGGCTGTGTGCTGTGGCAGCCCTTCCTCAAAGCTGGGGAGATAAAGGGCTTGGAAATGCCAGGTCTGTCAGAGCCCAGCCTGGAGCAAGAGTTAGTGCCATCCCAGCCCGGGCCTGTCCTCAGCACTGCTCACCCACCTCGGTCCCTGCCTGCCCTGAGTCCCTGCACAGCCTTTGCTTCACCTCCCCTTGGACCTCACCTGCTTCCCTCGGTGACTTTGCCAGCACTGCCTGGCTCCCAGAGCAGGCTTTAGTGTATGAAAAGCAATTAAAGACACTAGAATTAAATTATTTCTTGCAAACTTCTAGGCATAAAAGATGCCATTGTGCAGTGGGGACCCAACCCCATCGTGTCCACCTGTGATCCTGCATCTCCCATCAGGGCAAGGGTCATCCATGAGGAATGGCATTTGGCTTTTGGCGGATGAATTTTCCTTGCATCCTTGCCTTTCTTTCCCCTCTGTACACAGTTCCAAGCCCCAAAGCAAATGAACCTCCTGTACATTTCCATCCCAAGGCCCCCTGAGGTTTTACAAGGTGCTCAGCCCAGCATGGTGCTGGTAGAGCAGAGGGGCCCATCGGGGCCAGTCTGCTGGAACAGGAGTCAAACAGAAGTCTCTTGGGATGGTCTCTAGGATTCCTATTCGGATCTTCTCTATCTGGGAATATTTCAGTCTAGAGAGGGAAGCAGCGATGCTCTTTGAGACACTCTCTAGTGTAGGCTCTGTCAAAGGGAAAACAGACATAATGATGCTGGGACAGGCAACAGGAACTTCAAACTCTTCCTTAAATGTCAGTGAGGAACATATCATCTGGGTGTAGCCTGTGTGGAAAAATGAAATAATCTGCAAACAGCCCGGATAAAGGGTAAAAATGTTAAAAATACACTTAAAATAAAATAAAATAAGAGTGGGTGCTGCAAGCCGTGGCATGCTTTGGCTTTCAGGAAGCACAGCCCTGAAAAAGTACAAAAGGCCTTTAGTTTGAGGTAATGAGGTGCATCTAATTATATTTAAGAAAGAACATCAAGAACTGCTTAAGAATACACTACCCACCCTTTTCTTTTCACCAAGGCTAGGCAGAATCCCAATCCTAAGACACCATTATTTTATAGAGGTGAGGATTTCAGAGAACATCACAGAAAACAAGGTTATTTTCCCATAACTGTGGGAAAAAAATGGCAAAATATTTCTTGTCTGTTCTCTTCTTCCTCTCAATAACTCCCATTAGGGGAGGGAAAGAAAAAAACACAACAAAAAACAAGCAGGCCAAAATAAGCCTGGCCGTCATGAGAAATGAAGGCTGTCAGAGTGACATCTGACACCAGCGGGCCACAGCTGAAGAACAAGGGAAAAGTTTTCGGACGACTGTCACTGACCCATAGTCCCTCGCTCCTAACCTTGCTCTCCAACATATGTTTCTCATTTCCTTGCTTATAGCTGGCCCAAGCTAATGATATGTGTTTTGGCAGTCCTCCCGTGCTTGGCATAGTGCCTGCCTTGTTCTCATTGTCTCCGCTACTTACAGAAACCCCTTTCTCTGTCTTTCTCTCTCTCTCTCAGAAAATCAGCTTTGTACAACTCCAAGTATGCAAAGCAGTTCTTGCTGCCCGAGCTACCATCTCCCACTCCTCCTGGCCCTGCACCACTGGCCAGACACGCCGGTAGAAACACAGGGAGACTGCCACGGACAGGACTGGAGCTGGGTGGAAACAGTGGAAAATCAAACATATTGGCCCATTTGAGCCTTGCTAAAAATACAGGGAGCAGAGCTATTCTGAGGGACGATGGCATGGGAAAGCTCTGCCTGGAATCCTGGGTCCCTGCGAGCAGACGGGGCTGTCAGGCAGACGTGGGAAGGGGAGCTGAGTGCAGCCCGGGGGCAGAGGGCACCGCGCTTGGCAGCGCCCGGCCGGCCCTGAGCGGGCTGGGTGCTCTCTGCAATCGATAGCGGAGCAGGACACGGACAGAACACACCTTCTGCAGGGCCCGGGCAGCCACTGGCTTCTGTGCGATGGGGAGCACACGTGGCAGTGAGCTGGGCTCCCGAGCCTCAGAGCACAGCCGGTCTGGCAGCGTGGGACGGCGCTGGGGGTCAGCCTGCCCTCGCTTCAGAGGGCTCGGGCTCTGCTGGATCCCAGCTCATGGAGATTTGATTGGTGTTGGCATGGGGGACTCTGTCCTCTGGATCCAAACAAAAGTCTGCTACTTCTTCATGAGGTGCAAACCACCGAGAATGCCACGGCAAACAGAACGAGTGGCAGCAGTGAGCAGCAGCTCCAGGCTACAGAGCGGCTCTGCCCCAAAGGTGTTTGATGAATTTCACTAATTTCTTCTCATAACCTTCCCCATATCAGAAAATACAATTTCTATATTAGTCTGGGCAGTGTTTTGGCCACCCTGACTAAAAGCACAGGTTTTTAGAAACTGCAGTTTCTTCAACATGTGCTTTTTTCTAGACATAGGAATATATGGTTGTATTATATACATATACTTATCAAAGGCTCCATCACCTGTTTGTCCTCTGTATATGTACCTTCTACATGTAAATATTCTCAGTCAGTGTGCAAACTAACTTTATTTTGTGCTAGCAGAGGCAGGGTAGTGGTGGTGATGTAAAAGCCAGTGTGTCACGCTCAGTTACATCAGTGTACAGCAGGCATTCTGTAGGATTTTGCAGGCAATGTGGTGATTTTTAGGCTATTACCACTGTTTTTATATCCAGGGCAGGGTGAAGGACCCACACTGATAAATCATCAAGAATTAATCTCTGGCAAGAAGAAGGCCATACCATCATTTTAAAGACACCGAGTCAGTTCATTCCAGCCACTCCTCTGAGTTTGGTGCAAAATATTTATGTTCATTTTTGAAAGAGGGAACAGCAGAATTTCAGCAGTGAACTCATCCTCGGCATGATGAAAGTGAAACTTAAATTTTCCTTCTTTCCTCCTCTCTTTTCTGACACTGTCATCCACTTTAGTGCCTGCTCTTTTAGAGCCTGGTGCTGTGTCACCGAAGTTAATGGGAGATTTTCCATGCGCATTGTCTGGGAGCAGGAGCAGGCCATTACCAGGGCTCGTCACCCCCGCACCACATTCAGCTGTTTCCTCTTTGTTCCTGCTCCTTGTAGCAAGGTCACTGCTGAACACTTTTCATTCTTCCCCTGCTCTCTCCACAGACACCGCTTCTCACACGGGAACTTTACTCGTGCTCTGTGATCTCGGGCACTGACTGCAGTGACCCCCTCTTTCTGTCCTTCCTGGTTATTGGGGTGTAATTTGAGTGAGAAGGGACCTTTGGAGGTCACCCTGTCCAAACCCCACTGAAAGCAAGGCCAGCAGAAATCAAGCTGCTGAGGACCCTCTCCAGCTGGGCATTGAAACCTCAGCAGCCTCTCTGGGCCCCTGTAGCACTTTTTGCCTGATTTCATTGAAGATTTGTTTGTGTGTCACCCCCGACTGCACAGCCCAGCAGGACCTGCCTCCATCCCCTTACGCCACTGCTGCCCAGCCTGTTTCCAGGCAGTCTCTGATCCCCTGTGCTCCTGAAGTGTGCTCTGAGTCTGCATGGCTCCATCTCCCAGCATGCTGGGCCATGGAGTCAGCTGGAGCCAGCAGACACCTTGTCCTGTGCTGCACGGGTCCCCACGAGCAGCATTCCAGAGTGTCACACCGCCCAAGGGCCAGCAGTTCTCTGGCTCTGTCTTGGAGTGCTCCCAAGGCCAGTTTTCCCTGTGGCACCTGCAGCACCTCTGCATTCTGTCCTTTTTATTCTGTCCTTATCTCCCCAGTAAACCCAGAACCACTAGCCAGGTTTTAGGGCTGCTTCCTTAGAGGTCCTGGAGGATACAGAGAGAGAAAATTTGCATATTGGAGACCTGTGAGTTCTACAAACTGGCATGAAAATAAGAAAGAGGCACCCAGATCTTTTTAATGCATATAATGAGAGAAAAGGGCAGGAAGATGGGCAGGAAAATTGTCTGTCAGAGCAACACATGGGTCGTTAGGGGCTGGTGAGTTTGCTGGGCAAGGCTTGGCCAGGTGTGTGTGCAGGGCACTTCTGCTGTGGGCAGCTGGGCAGGTGCCACACGGGCACCGGGGGCTCCAGGGCAGGGCAGGAGCGCTGGTGTTTAAATGGTTAAACTATCACCACATTTGGCTGTCTTGGGTTTCTCATAAACATTCAGCAAAGCACTTTCATTCAATCACACATATTAACTACTTAAGTTCCCCTCTCCAAGGATGTGGATTGTTATTTTATGCCAAATGTGCTGTAATTAAGTTTGACATAAGCACATGGATTAAATATGTGGTTTGGTGGGCAAATGGGAGATGGCTTTTCCTTCTGGCCATATGGAGGATGCAGCCACATGATGTGAGGCAGAGGGAAAGGATTCTTTACTCTTTATTTTATTTGGTGGTGTTTCTTTTATTAAAATTGCTCCGATTAATCAGCCAGTACCAAGAACATCAGCGTTGGTTTAACCACCTTGGAAGAAGGGAACACCAAGCGTTGCCTGGGTCTCTCCATGCTCCCCCTATGAAATGCAAAGATATGTACATGTCTGCATACAGAGTTGTGTTAGGGATATATTGGATAAGAATAGATTGCTTGTGATTGTCAGTGATGTTTTTCCTGGGACTGACCACACGATTGGTTTTAATTGTCCACCCTCAGGAGGAACACTGTGCTTTGCAGTGGTGTAACATTGGTGTGCACTTGTAAGTTATGGTTTGCAATGACAGAGATCTCACTTCAGGGCCTCGACATCATCATCATCATTATTATTATGATTACTACTACTACATCCTACTTTAATGTCAATAGCGTCTACACCAGCACATGGTTGTCATGGTGCTTGCCACTAGGCTCATGAGAAAATTTGACATTTATTCCATAAATAAAACTGTCTAGTTTAAGGCCAAATAAAACTGATGATAGAAAAACACAGAGGTAAGGAGATGAGGAAGAGGAAGATCACATCCTCATGATCAGTGTGCACAGGAAAAGATCATTTCAAATAATACTGCATTGCAAATGCCATAGGAAAGCAAACTTCCCATGTTCCTTTACATGTCCCTCCTCTCCTATGAAAGGTGGCTGTAGAGTCAGTTGTTATTTGCATATGAATTTATTGAATACTTTTTTCTTTTCCCAATTCTCTGTATGTCAGCAGCTTTGCTGTCATTTCAGTTCCTGAATTCTGCCCTCTGATATAACATCTTGTACTTCTTTGTTTAGAAACTGACCTTCTGCTCAGCAGACCAAAGCTATTCACAATTTTGTGTGTCCAGCATTAAATGCTGCAAAGGGACCTGTTTTCAGGCAGTTGGCGTTACCTGGTGGCTGAAACTGCTGTGCCTCAGCCCCAGGTGGACACTGGGCAGCTGCAGGGGAGCTCTGCAGTCCTTCACTTGTGAGAGCTGACGAGGTTCTTGGCCATGCACCCAAGGGGCATCACCGAGTGGGTGAGCCCTTGTGAGGCTCCTGGCAGGGCTGCAGCTCTCAGTGGTGGGCAGATCCAAGTGAGTCACTCTGCTTTGCCTGGCCCTCCTGGATGTTTTCTGTCAGGCCTCCACTTGCTTCACGTATCGTAGGCAAAGACCATCCCATCGAGTGTTTGGTTTTCCAGTTCTGAATGGAGGGCTAGAAGCTTTTCTCATAGCTTTCCTTTGGGAAATTGGGGCTTGTCACACGTTTACAACATTGCCATAAGTGAGATTTGGTGATCTGAGAGCCCACAATGAAAGCTGCTGAGAAAATGAAAACCAGCAGTTACTTCAGTGCAGTACCATCCCCATGAAGCGTCTCCATCCTTCATCCCTTTGCTGGCACATGGTCACTGTTACCTTCCACTGCACACTCAGGTTTGTCCTGAGTACTAAAAGACTTCTAAAAGACCTGCAACCAAAGTTCCTCCCAAGCTTTGCAGAGACTTTCCCATTTCTCAGACATATTAAGGATTAGCCAGAAGCTTTTGAAGAGTTTCCAAACTATTCTTTTAAAATTATTAGATACAAGTGTTCAGAGTTGGTGATTTAAAAATCTTTATATTTAACAGATGCTACTTAACCTACACCTTTACTGTTACATGACCTTAATTATATATTTACATCAACCACTTTGATTACAAATGTGCACCAGAAATGTTTTACTCCACAGTTATTGACATTTTTCCCTTCTCTGTTTAGTAACGGTTAATTATTGCACACAATAATCAATTATTTGAATTTATCGTATCAAAGGTGAACTTCAGAACTCTCAGGTTTATTGTTTGTGAGGGTTCTGTGGGTAGTGCTTGACACAGCTGGCTCTTCTTATAAGTTGTTCACACCCATCAGCTTTGGCTCATACTGATCGTCACAGATGTTTCCTTGTTTAATTTGTTGTACTTTGATTCCTGTTTTTTTATAGCTGCTTTCATATCCTCTTTTAGAAGAGATGTATAAACTTCCTTGTGAAGAGAAATTTGCAGCTTTTGGGGCGCCAAATGAATCGTCCTTAGATCTTGGCTGGTTTTCACAGGGAGTTTTCAGGTTATTTGTTCTGTTCCACACAAGTGTCTTTAGGGTTGGGAGATTTACTCCTTTCAAGCACGTGGGAATAGCACTATGTGGGTTTTTTAAGGAATATAACCAGTCTTGTCTCTTTGTGCATTTAATCCACTCAGGGTTTGCCCAGTAGGATGAGGGGCCAATGGTGCATGGCCCCATTATGGCAGTGGACACAGCACAAGTCACATCCATTCCTCAGTGACCTTCCACCCTGTCCCTTTGGGACTATTTTTTCCTTTTTCTTCGACTGGAAATGGCTGAAAGCAAACCCCAAACATTTAAACATGACAGTATAAAACCAGCTGCTGTGCTCTATGACTACCCAGTGGTTTCTGGACATTTACATTGAGAATCCTGGAGGTCAAACCTCCAGGAACACTTCCCTGCATCTGGCAGAGGCAGGCTCAGTTCCTGAGCCTCTGGGGAGGATTTGCTGGTGGCAGCTGAGCCCGAGGCTGGTGGCCAGGCTGGACAGGGCAGCTCTGAGGGCACAGGGGGTGGATGGGGCCCGCGTGCCTGGCTCAGAGGCAGCAGGGCCAGGCCCTGCCCCAGGTCCCCCTGCTCTGACAGGTCTTGTGTTGGAGCTGGGCAAGGAGGGAGTTGGTTTGTCGCTCCAGCACAGCCCTGTGCCTGTGCCTGTTGGCTGAAGCGTCGATGCCAGCCCAAAGAAGGGACTTTGGCTGCACAGATGGGTGGGTGCAGTGTGGGGCTGGAGGTCTCAGCTTTACACACCTGGTACCACGTGCCCCCCTGATGAGCAGCCTGAGCCCTGTGAGCCCATGTCCTGCTGTGGGGCCATGGTGCTGCAGCTGCTGGACAGCATCCTTTGGGTTTGGTCCACCTGAACTGATCTGAAGGTGCCCTGGAGCTTGTGGGTGGCTCGTGGCTGTTCCTGGGAGAGCAGAACCCATGGGTGGCACCGTGCTCTGATTTCCTGTGTGATGTCAGTGTCATCTCTGGGGGACCTGGAGCAATCTGAGGTATCTCAGGACTCCTTACACTTGTGCATCTCATCTTTATCTCCTCAGACCTGTGCTGAAGTTCTCTTAATGAAAAGGCACATTTGGGGTTTATTTTCTATTTTTGAAGTTTCCAATGGCACTGAGGAGAATGTGCTGACTCCTGCAGGGGACCTGCCAGGGGTGTCACCAGGATCATTTCAGGTCTCTCACAGGACACAGCCCTACAGGGCTGTTCTTGTAGAGACCAGAGACACAGACTCACTCTTACAGGGGGTGTTGTTTCAGAACCCCAACCACTAGCATCAGCTCCAGCACTACTGACTGCTGACACTTTGCTTTGTGCGATGTAAAACAGGGCCATTTCCAGCTCTTAAATATTGAAAAATTATTGAAAACCTCCTCTGTTTGCTTAGTGGTCAATGTTTAATCATGGGTAAATATTCCACATAAAAACAACAGGTTATCATTAAAGTCTAGCAAACTGGCTGCTTTGGGCAAAGAGCTGGGATTGTGTTCAGGTGTGTGACATACACATACGGGCCAAGGGACCCGAGATGGCAGAAGTGGCACGTGTGCTGTGGGACTGCAGTTGTGTTGGATTTATTGCCGTTGGCACAGGTGCTGGTGATGAGCTGTGGCACAGGGCGGGTGAGAACCTGGCCCTCAGCTCGTCTGAGCCCCAGAGCTGCTGGGAGCCCTGGGGAAGTGCTGAAAGAGGAACAGGAAACAGATGGGAGATGAGATTTCTTAGAATGCTGCAAATTTCTGAGAGTTTCCAGCCCAGTCCCACACCTGGGAGAGGCAGGGCAGCCCCGAGCTGCTGTCCTTACATGGGGGTGCGAGGACAGAACCAGAACAGAGACAGTAAATTCTTGGTAACAAAGTGAACACAAGAAGCATTTTTCCACTCCTCTGAGGTTTTGAAAACAAATGTAAATATTTTAGTCCTCTTCTTTTGTACCAGAGAGCTAGGGGTTCATCAGCCTTGTGGCGCAGGGAGGAGGAGAGGATGGGACGAGATGGTCTGAGCTGCAGGGCAAGCCCTGGGACATGCCTGGGACATGCCTGGGACATGCCTGGGACACGGCTGGGACATGGTTGGGACATAGTTGGGATATGGTTGGGGACATGGTTGGGACATGGCTGGGGACACAGCTGGGACACGGTTGGGACACGGTTGGGACATAGTTGGGACATGACTGGGACACGGCTGGGACACGGTTGGGACACGGCTGGGACACGGTTGGGACACAGTTGGGACATGCCTGGGACATGGCTAGGACACGGTTGGGACACGGTTGGGACATGGCTGGGACACAGTTGGGACACAGTTGGGACATGGTTGGGACACAGCTGGGGACATGGCTGGGACATGGCTGGGACATGGTTGGGACACGGCTGGGACATGGTTGGGACATGGCTGTGACACGGTTGGGACATGGTTGGGACACGGTTGGGACACGGCTGGGGACACCGTGGCCTCGGGGAAGCTGCTCCCCAGCCCCGACGCGTTGCCACACGTTTCTCTCGGGCGATTGTGTTGGCAGTTTTATTTATATTTTCCTTCAGAGTGGAGCTGAGCTCTTTAACCACGAAGGGAAATTTAATCTTTTTGCTGATAAGACGCTAAAATACTGCAATCCAGCTGACCTCCTGAAACCAGATCCAAAGAGCCGGGCTGTCCAAAAATCCGAGACGCCCCTCCCCCTGGTGTCCCGCATTTCTTTCTTTCTCTCTTGCCCGGTGACCCCGGCAGGCCCCTCTGAGCCCCCCGCTCAGAGCCGCTCTGATTGCCCGGCTCGGGCCGGGGCTGCTGCTCCTGCGGGCTCCGCCAGCTCCGAGGCAAAGCTCCTTCCTCCCCCGCCGGCCCCCTTTCATTTTCCTGCAGCGTATTAAACCTCAAGACGTAGTTAACACTAATCCTGATTTATTTAGGATTTATCTGCATTATTAATTCCAGTCATGTTGTGAAAAAGTACCGAGGGTTCCAGTTTGTATGTAAACTTGTGCCGTTTTGCAGAGAGGTTTATTTCAATCTTCTTCTTGAAGTGATATTTTAGCCGAAATTTCAGACTTTCCCCTTTTTAAAACACTTCAGATGGAAGCTAGCCATAATAATTTGGTTTATTGTTATTTTTTTTTCCGCCAGTAAATACCCTCTCGGACTATTTTATGCATTAATCTGGATTTGATGTGGATTTAAACATTTACAATGCAAAATAATTTGGGTTAAAAATAATCCCCCTTGATAAAGCTAAAAAACCCCCCCAACTGTCACCATCTCTGACAGCCAGACATGGGCGATCTTTGAATATGCAAATGAAGGTGAGGAGAAGCCCGAGAGCCGGAGCGGCCGTGGCTGCTTTGAAGGTCCAGTCAGTCAAACATCCCGACCCAGGAGGGTTCTGGAAGGTTCTGGAAGGTTCTGGAGCCGCCGCAGCTCAGTCCCCGCTCAGTCCCTGCTGCAGATCTCCCTGCTCAGGCTGTGTCTGCCCTGCCCCAGGCTGGGACTCTGCAAGAGGAGAATATTCCCATGGGATGTGTGCTGGGCAGCAGCCACCCTGAATATCTAATTCAGGCCTTTCATTGGGAGCAATGCCAGAATTCATTTTGCCCGTTCTCCTCTCTGAGGCCGTGCTGCTGCTGCTCCTCACCTGCCTCTTCAGATATTCCCAACCAGACTGCCAGACCTAGAGGGAACAATATTCCAGGGCATTTATTTGTTTCCTGAGTAGACACTTGGGACACCGGCATCTCTTGGTGGTCTCGGTGTGCAGGAACAACTGAACAGCTTTCTGGGAGAAAAATCCACTGAGGACTGCTGAAAAGTGGGACATCCTTGTAGTTCAGAGAGTCCTTTAATCTGAAGTTGTTGGTGATAGCAGCGCTGTGTCCTCACTAATTCCGTACTCCTGCCTGCAGGGCTGTTGCTGGTCCCTGTTGGTGAGAGGACATTGGCTAGATGGACCTTTAATTTCATTTATCTTCTTATAATCTCTTAACTAATGTGGGAATGGGATGTATATGGTTTGGTTACAATCTTTCTCCAATTCAACAGAAACCCATAAGGAATATCCTCTCATTACACCCTCGTAGTCACCAGCACGGTAGCTGGTGGGGGGCACTGCCCCATGGCCAGCACTGGATGCTCCTGTGGAAGCAAGGAGTCAGCTGCAGGGTGGGAGGGAAGGGGAGGCACTGAGCAGGGCCTCACTGTACAACATCTAACTTCATCCTCTTTCTAGGCATTAAATTTAATAACAAAACCCAAAGAAGGTGGTATAAAAACTCATCCAAACCTTGCCTCCAGGCTTGGTTGCCCTTATGGTTCCTTTAGCCCCCGTTTCCTCACACAGTCACTCCCTTTCCATCCATGGGCTGCTGGCTTTAGCAGCACCTCCCTGCACATCAGCCTGACTTATCCTGAGGAGGAACATCATCGTCGTGCCACATTTGGGAATGTCCCAGTGAAATCAGGAGGGTCCGTCTGGGAGCTGGGTGCAGGATTTTGGGGGAGGATCTCGGTACACTCCAGGCCCAGGCCCAAACACGCTGGAGGGACGCTGGGCTGTCGCTCTGCTCTGGGACAGGGTGCCTGTGGTGTGTCCACAGCAGCAGCCTGGACACTCCCTGCTGTGGGAACATCCCCGTTCCACAGTGAGCCTCACTCCGGGCAGGAGCAGAGCCCCTGCCCCAGGACACCCCCGGGATGACCCCCAGGACCTACAAAGCCAACCAGCTGGAAAGGGTAACCCTGTTGCACCCAAGTTCCACCCAAACCGGGTTGTCTGACTCGAACTTCCAGTCACTTATCGGAGCTTTTCCCTGTTGAAGACTTAAAGGCCTCCCAGTCAATAAACACATTAGCTCACTAAACATGCGGATGCCTTTTCTTCTCTGGATTAACCCTTTGGGAGCTGGGGCTTCCATTGGATTTGTTAGGATATTGATCACAGATCATGTTTGCCTTTCAAACTCTGTTTCTGCTTTGGACTTGACAGATAGTTCCAGGGCTGAAGCCAAGCAGCAAATTCAGTGCGGCCACACAGAGCAGGAGCTCTGGGAACCACCCACGTAGGGCAGAGACCCCTTCTGAAGCCCCCAGGGAACCATTCACCTCACCAAGAGCGACTCGTTCTCATAGGGAACTGCTAATTAAGCAAATACTCAAATGTTAAACAATGTCAAATATATGTCTATTTTCAGTATTAGCTAAAATTGTATTAAATTAAAATACGCGTTAGCCCAATTTAGCTCTTCTTCCCCGACTGAACATCACAGGCCCTTGCAATAAATGTCTGTAACTGTGCATGGAATGGAAAAGGAGCCCAGCTGAGCCTGCCCCACTGCTCTGGGTAAGAACACATTAAAGGAGCTCTTAGAGAATGATTTAGAAGAAACTTTGCAAAATGGAAAGGTCATATTTTATGACCCTGCTGACCCAAATGGATGCAAAAATATCAGAATTAGTGACCTAGAAGAAAGCAGATCTGGCTTTACAACACGTGTGGTAACCTTATCCTCTCATTCCCAGTTGCCCAGAATCTGTTGTAAAATGTGGCTGATTTTGGTTAAGGCTCTTCCCTATCGCACCTCTCGTGTGTGTCAGAGTCCTCTTTAACACCCTCCCTTAAAAATGCAGCTGCACCTGCCTGGCTCAGAACTGGGCAGAGCAGATGTCGAGTTCTCTTTAATCTGGACTATATTCTCAGGTTTTTGAGCTCCTAGTAAATCCTCCTCTTGTGTAACTTTGCTGTTCCTGTGCAGATACTGCCTTCTCCTGCCACTCTAATAAGTTCTATCAAGTCTACATGCTTTGGTTTTAGGGCTGTCTGTTAGACTTGCTAAGATCTTCTCTTTTTTCCATCTAGTTGAGGATTTCATCGTTTTTCCTCTTTTTATAGTTTTTTTGAAGAGGGATTTTTCAAAATTCTGCTGTGGAACTGCATGTGAGTCGTGCCTTTCCCAGTCTGCCATACAAAGATAATCCTCTCACTGTACAACATCTAACTTCATCCTCTTTCTATGCATTAAATTTAATAACAAAACCCAAAGAAGGTGGTATAAAAACTCATCCAAACCTTGCCTCCAGGCTTGGTTGCCCTTATGGTTTCTTTAGCCCCCGTTTCCTCACACAGTCACTCCCTTTCCATCCATGGGCTGCTGGCTTTAGCAGCACCTCCCTGCACATCAGCTTGACTTATCCTGAGGAGGAACATCATCATCTGATAAGGTGGAATTTTTCAGTCAAGGAATGCTGAAATACTATAAATGCTTCTAGAAAAATCATGAGCTGTCACCCTGTAGTGCACAACTTGGAGCTCATGTGGCCCAAAAGGCAATTGTTACAAAACTCTCATTTAAGTGAAATATCTGTATTTTGTGAGCTTAACATACTGCCTCCTCTGTCCTGCCGTGTTGTACAGGGATTTGTCCTAGATGGGATTTGGTTCTCAAGGTTATGCCTATGGTTCTTGTTAGCCTCTGTGTTTACTTTTTGATTTATTCTCATTTAGGCAGCTGAGATTTTCTCTTTGTCTTCAGAATTCATGTAATGGGTTTGCATCATTTTCTGCATTGTGCACTGGGGAAATTATCAATTCGGCACACAGCCATGCTGAAAGGGCCACGCTGAAACTTTCTTTTAAAAGCTCAGTTCCCATGTGGAGCACAATGTTATTTACCACCCAACCCACCTGACAGCATCCTCTGGAAATCCCTCAGTGCACTGCCATGGCTGTGACTGAAAACTGTGGTGTAATCCGAGAGGGAAAGGCTCGCTCTGTTTTAATGCTCATGCCAGAGAAGAAGCTGATAAGAGTTACAATTTAAAGAAGTTTTTCTAAGGCTGTGAATAATTAACCTCCCGTGCTGCGCGGTCTGCGGTGTCACACGCGGGAAGCGGCGGCACTCGCCCGCTGTGGCAGCGGTGCCAGCTCCCGGCCGGTTTGGGGCACAGGGAGAGGATCTGAGAGCCCTGGCTGCTCTGCTCTGCTCTGCTCTGCTCTGGAGAGCCAGGCAGCACCCAGGGCTTGCTCACCTGGCAGCTCCAGGCCAGGCTGCATGGCCACCTGCCCTGCCCTGCCCTGCCCTGCCCTATCCTGCCCTGCCTGTGCCCACCTGCCCTGCCCTGCCCTGCCTGTGCCCACCTGCCCTGCCCTGCCCTGCCCTGCCCTGCCCTGCCCTGTCCTGCCTGTGCCCCCCTGCCCTGCCCTGCCCTCCCTGTGCCCACGGCCTGTGCCCCTTCATTGGGAAGCAGAGTCTTACTCCTGCAGGGAGTATTTGTTTAAGAGGATTTCCTTTCTCATGCAGGGCCTGCAGTAGCCATGCCAATAAGGGTGGGGGCGATTATGAGAGATTGACTGCTGGAATATAATCCCTGTGTGCTGCGGGTTTGATCTGGGGAAGGCTGTGTTTCAAAGGTAGCGGCTCATCCCGCGCCAGCAGCGGCGCTCCGCCCGTAAATAGGGCTCTAATGAGATCCGACAGCCCTGATTTCTCTGGTGATACAGTAAAACAACACGACCCGTGCTGATGGTTTGGGGTCCTGACCTCTAACAAGGACTCACGACACAGGGCAAACTGCCCAAGAGAGATGGAGGGGCAGGAGGCCAGGGGACAAGGTCGGTACATAATGAAGTGGTCAGCATTGGATTTCTGTCACTCACGGTGGTTAAGTACAACAGTGAGGGACTTCAGCAAGGGAAACTGTGAAAGAGCACAGGCAGGAGTCACGGAGAGCAGGGGGTCTGGGGAGGGTCAGTTACCTTCTGCTGTGAGCTCCAGCAGTCCCAGTGACTTTGGTAATGAAGAGGGTGAGGGCAGGAATCATGCAAAGACGGTGAGAGAGCAGGGAGGGAGCACAAAAGACTAAAGCAGACAGAGAAGGAAATCCAAGGGGACTGGCAGTGAGTGCCCAGGGCTGTGGTGCCGAGACCCAGAGAGAGGAACAAAGCCCCTGCAGCAGCAGCAGCAGCACGGTCCAGACCAGAGGGGGCCGATGATGGGGCCCCTGGTCTGTCCAGGCAGATTCCAGCATCCCTGTGGTGGCAGCATGGGCACTCCTGAGCACAGCCCTGGCCCAGGACATGCTGACACCACAGCCCTGGGCACCACAGCCATGGGCACCACAGCCATGGGCACCACAGCCATGGACACCACAGCCCTGGACACCACAGCCATGGACACCACAGCCATGGGTACCACAGCCATGGACACCACAGCCCTGGGCACCACAGCCATGGGCACCACAGCCATGGGTACCACAGCCATGGGTACCACAGCCCTGGGCACCACAGCCCTGGGCACCACAGCCATGGACACCACAGCCATGGACACCACAGCCCTGGGCACCACAGCCATGGGCACCACAGCCATGGGTACCACAGCCATGGACACCACAGCCATGGGCACCACAGCCATGGACACCACAGCCCTGGGCACCACAGCCATGGGTACCACAGCCATGGACACCACAGCCCTGGGCACCACAGCCATGGGTACCACAGCCATGGGTACCACAACCCTGGGCACCACAGCCATGGGTACCACAGCCCTGGAGGAGCAGTGCCCAACACATGTCCCCCATCCCAGGTGCTTCTAGCCTCAGCCTGTTCTGGCTCTGGGAACTTCTCTCAGGCCCCAGGGGTGGCTCATCTCCTTTTCGTTCCTTTCTGCTGCTAGATCTAAATTTAGTGGGACTCTTAGCTAAGAAAACTAAAATACCAAAACCATTTGGTATCAGACTGCCTGGGGTGAAGAGCAAAGAGCAAAATACAGAGGCAGCTAAGACCTCTTATGAAGGAGGCACTAGCAGCTGATGGGGTCTGAATTTAACATCTGGTTCCTTTTCAAGTGTTCTCCTTCAGACCTGAGTTTAATAAAAACGTTTCATTGCAATTTTGCTAATATGTCCATTGAGGCTTCAAGTGACAGAAATTAAATGCATTCAACCCAAATACAGAAGAATTCTGTTACTAAGCAGTAACCTCAAAATTCAGGTGACCAGAAACTAAAGTGAGAATGGAAAATCTGAACATGTTATTCATGTCCAGCATGGATGCTAAAAGCAACTCAAACAGTACGTGATGGGTAAGAAAATAACATTTTAAAGCCACTTCAGACACAGTAGCCCAAGCTAGGTGTATTTGCATGAAGGAAAGCATAATATATTGTTTAACACTGCTGATCCCATTGGAGGTATTTGGTCTTCAGGGCCCACAAACGACAGAACCAGTAAATCTGATGTGTACAGGAGTCTCTTATACAAAGGAAAAAGACCTTTAGCCTCAGCTGTAGGACTGTGAGAACAATTGCAGAGAGTGGCCTGTGCTTGCATTGGCTATGGTCAGTGCCAGGTTTGTTCTTTTGCCAGTTTTTCTTTATTTGGGTGTTTTATTGTTGTTTTTTTCTATTGTAAATGCAACCACTGAAGCCAGGCAGCCTGTGAGAGAGGTGAATTGCTTGATTCCACAGCATTGTTTTAATTTGTCTTTGGATGAATTCTCATATGCTTTCATGAGAAAATTGCCCATTAGAAGCATTCATTTAATTTAAGAACAGTTGGGAGAGGAAGGGTTGGGATGACAGATGGAGACTGTGGGTGTCTTATAAGAGAGCAGAGCTTTTTGTGTTTATCTTTTTGTGGCACATAGTTGTTGTTCTCTGCTGCTTCAATTTTTTAATCTGCCCTTTTTTTGTGCAGTATTTCTTCGAAATCTCTTCTCTTTTGTACTGGAAGTCTAATAGATTTCATTAGTTTTTCCTGTGCCATGTCAGCTTTAAAACATTCCAGTATAACAGAGTGCAGGGAGGTAGCCTGGTAGGAAAGCAGAGTGAAACAGGCTGGATTTCAGTCTAGTTTGGAATTGCACAGAATTTAGCAGAAAAGATACTGGAATATTGAACTGATTTCTTCCCTTAACCCACGGACTGTCCAGCAATGGTACACATGGGCTGAAGGAGATTTCTAGTGTGCCGATGCCTTCGCTGTGTAGTTGAAGGTTCGCTGTCAGAAAGGGGCTTCAATCTCACAGTTAACCTTTATTTAAATTAGTCTAGAAGCAGATACACGGTTTCAAAGCATTCTCTTTAAAAGCCGTAGATAACAGCTGTGGGATTTGTGGATGTCAGTGTGGTCTGTCCGTGTCATTGCCCTGGGTGGTGCTGCCTGCAGACACCTGCCTGACAACAAACCTGGGTGTCAGTGTTGGGCAGCACTGAGGACCTCGTTCTATAAACACCTGAACATCAGCCCATGCAAATACCAGGAACTGAGTGCTGGGCCCAGCTGCTGACAATAGTTCAGTCATGCACTCCCTGGGTTGGACCTTGTACCTCTTTGCACAGTCCCGAAGTTGTGATGACAAAAAACCTGTAACTTGTGGTGCCTCTGCCTTGGGACTGCCAGGCCCCTGCATGAAACTCATTACAATTTAAAAATAAAATTAACTCCTGTTAAAGGAAGATGGAAAACAGTGCAATGTTCATTCAATATACAGCTTGCTTTGCTCTGCAATATAAGCAGCAGCCTATAAATACAGGGCAGAAATTTCAAGCATTAGTCTCACTTGTTCTCGCCATGTTACACATGAATTTATTTGCATCTCTATGTGCTGTCCTGAGGTTTGCATTGAACAAAACAAACAAGGTGATATGAGAAGCAAAGTACATTTATTAGATTTCTGTTACTTTTCCACAAAGTTTTTCTTACTGTGACCCAGTTTTTCCCTTACCCTTCACAATTTCTGAATGATTGGATCATTCTCCACTCTCCATTCTAATGACAAAACCTCTTTTACAAGGCTCTGTCATTGCTTCCTTTGATTGCCACAGCTGCTTCTTTTTGCTGCTACACACATATTTCAGTCCATAAAAAGTACACCTTAGGAGTTTTCTTCGTATTTGATTTGTCTTTTTTATCCCTTCAGATCCCTTGTTCTTCCTCCATCCCTCCTTCCTAACAAGTCAAGTTTGCTCACCGCCTCCGGCCCTTGCTCGGTGGGTTTTAGGTTCATGTTCCCACAGTCTCTCCATCAGCTCCATCAGAGATGAACCTCTCCATGTACTTCTCTTATTCTTTTGATCTCATAAAAACACCTCCCTTCTTTCTTTCACCTCTATCATCTGTATTGTTGTCCACCAACTGAGCTGCAAAGCTTCTGCTTTCTCCTCTCTGCAGTCTGCACTGGCCCTCCATGGCTCAGCCTTCCTTTGCCTCAGCTGCAGCCTCCCATGGCAGTCCTTGAGCTGTGTCCATCCCTGCACCAGGGAGCCCAGTAAGGGCCAGTGTGGCGAGCTTGCTTTGGTCCCTGCTGGTGCTGCAAGGGCAGGAAGGGGCTCGTTTGCTCTGTGAGAAAGGGCTGCAGTTGGTGCTGTGGCACAGCTGCCTTTCCTCTGGCAGTCAGCAAGGGCACATCTCATCCCAGTGAGCCCCCTGGGAGCTCCCTCCTTGGTCAGGACATGCTGACTGGCTTCCAGCTGCCTCTTCCTTCCTCAGAGCACTGCTGGCTGTGTTACAGCTCCTCTCTAGGAGATTTTCTATCAGCTGCCTCAGCCCTGCAAGCCGTTATCCCGTGACCCATTGTCTGCACGAGCAGACGGGAGACAGGGACATTCCTGCATCTGTCTTTTCCTGCTGCCCTGATTTATTACGCTGTAAAATAATAAAACGTTAAAAAGGTTGAACCTGAACTGAAGCTATGACTATGACACTATTAATCAAACTGCTGGAGAATTACTTTATATTCGGTGCCTTAAGCACTGATCCAGTCCACTATAAGTTGGCCTGAAACATTGTCCACAATGTTAGTATTGGGCCTGGGAAAAGCAGTTCTGGATGCTCTGTGCTCCGCCGGTGTGTGGCTGGGCAGGGCAGGCAGGGCTGGCTCCTCAGGTTCTCCTGCTCGCCGGCCGTCACAGCGTCTCTTATCTCAGCCGTCGATGCCACGCTCACTTGATGTCTCAGTTCTGGAGCAGAGACATTCCAGCTGCTATCTGGGAAGGCTCTGGCCCCAAAAATATTTAGTTAGCAGCCATTCAGTTAAGTGGAATTGACTTTTTATCGGCTTTCTTGTGTGCGTCTGCCACCAGCGAAGGCTGTTTCCTCCTTGCCTCTCCTCGGCCTGTCAGCCGCTCGGCGTTGCTATCGGCACGTTAGCTCTGATCAATAGAGCCACTGTGGAGCAGCTCATGCATGGCTGCCTGGGCCCCATCGATCCACCCTTCCAACAGGTACTGCCCGTCTGAGGAGCAACTGCAGCTGAGCACCTGCTGCTACTGCAGGCTCATTCTGGGGGGACTCAGGGAGACCCATTGCCCTTCTCTGGAGACTCGCCAAGAGCACACGTGCAGCAACTTCCCTCCTGCCTGGGGCAATCCATGACCACACTGTGCTCCCATCCCATCCCATTCCACCCCATCCCATCCCTTCCCACCCATCCTGTCCCATCCCACCCATCCCATCCCATCCCATCCCATGCCATGCCATCCCATCCCATCCCATCCCATCCCATCCCATCCCATCCCATCCCATCCCACCCATCCCATCCCATCCCATCCCATGCCATCCCATTCCACCCATCCTGTCCCATCCCATCCCATCCCACCCATCCCATCCCATCCCATCCCATCCCATCCCATCCCATCCCATCCCATCCCATCCCATCCCATCCCATCCCACCCATCCCATCCCATGCCATCCCATGCCATCCCATCCCATCCCATCCCATCCCATCCCATCCCATCCCATCCCATCCCATCCCACCCATCCCATCCCATCCCATCCCATCCCATCCCATCCCATCCCATCCCATCCCATCCCTTTGGACATCCAGCCTGTAAAAATGATGCCATACAAGCACTTCCAAAGCACCTAGTCTGGGAATGACACCTTGGACTGCTCAAGTTAGGAGAACTCAAAGGTTTTGCAATTAGGAACATGTGCATTGATGAGACACAGAGCATCTGCAACTGTCCCACCCCTGCCCCTCACGGGGGGACCCCCTTCTGTCCCAGCTGGGATCTGGGGGCTGTGTCCCCGTGTGCCCCGTGTGCTCCAGCAGGATGCAGTACCCCTGGCCTGGGCTGGCACTGGGCATCAGCCCAGAGATTCCCTGGGGCTGGTCGGGCCAGGGAGGTTTATTGTGCCAGCTCATGCAGCAAACGTGTCCTCCAGCAGCACCCTCACACAGCAGAGGCTTTTGCTGAAGCATAGAGCTCCTGGGTTTCAGGATGACACTTGGAGGATATCTGTTCTGGTCAGAGCAGGAGATAATGGACTATGAACCCTGACTGGCCACCAGCAGTGTGCTGGCAGTCCTACTTCTCTTTAGGTGCTGCTGTCCCCAGATCTACCAGCATTTAGGGAAGTAGCCACTGTTAGAAGGAGCTGTCCCTGCACAGATGTGCTCCCCACCAGGCTCCTGCCCAGACACTGCTCACAGCGCTGCTCTGAGGGCTGGGAGAGGGCACAGGGGCACCTGCAGCCCCAGCTCCAGTCTGGCAGGTAAATGCCCATGGCTCAGACCTGTCCAGCATGGAAAGCCTCTGAAGAAGTTAGAGAGGCCTTTCCTGGTGGTTTGTACGTGTGCCATTACAGAAGGGCTGCAGGGCTGCCACGGCAGCTACAAACTTCCAGTGAAATGAGTGTTTATTATTATAGGTTTGATGCAGTTCCCAAAAGACCCTAATCAACAAGTAATAAGGCCTCGAGAGAGCAATTAGAAATCTGAACTTTAACTCTCTTATAACCACAGAGTAGGAAGTGACTTCTGCTCCAGTTCGGGGTTTGCCACCTGGCATGTGAACGAGGGGGAAATACCAAAAACCTGAAATGCCAAGAACCTGAAATACAGAATAACTGCAGACAAGAATTTGAACAATGAGGTACAAGGTCTATTTCCACAGAAAGTAAATGTGTGTGTGGCAAAAAGCATAATGGTTTAGGGGGATTCATGCTCAAATTTGCAGCCTCTCTATCACATTTAGGTGTTTTCAATGCTTCTTCTCAGCTTTAGACAAGCACCAAGGGTGTTCAGTGCCTGTACATGTGCAGTATCTGCCCCCTTTAAAGAAAAAAAATTACCTCAGTTTTCCCACTTGTGAAACAACAACAAATCTGCCTAAAGGCAACACCAACCCTCGAGATGCGGGTTTGCTCAGAACTTGTTTTGAATACTTTGGATAGGCCACTTCAGACAGGAACTGCACATTGAGTAATTCTTGCCATAGAAAATCACGTGTCTACTGGAAAGCAGAGAATTGCACAAGAGCCCATCTGCGTAGCACGGCCCAGGGGGGAGCTTGGCCAGGAGAGCCTGTGCGCCACCAGGGCTGGGGCCCTTGGCTTCCCAAGGAGCTGTGCCAGCAGCAGCACACCCCCGCAGCTGGGACACCCCTGCTCCCTCAGCCTTGCAGGGTGTTCCTCAGAAGTGTTACCCGATTGTTCTTGCTCAGCTGCCAGACGTTGGAAGGCCAGGCTCTGGTTCCCTGAGTTCCCTCTGCACAGCAGCAGGCACAGGGCAGGGACTGCAGGCTCCTGCAAACACCCACGGGGCAGGGACTGCAGGCTCCTGCAAACACCCACGGGGCAGGGACTGCAGGCACCTGCAAACACCCACGGGGCAGGGACTGCAGGCTCCTGCAAACACCCAAAGGGCAGGGACTGCAGGTGCCTGCAAACACCCACGGGGCAGGGACTGCAGGCACCTGCAAACACCCACGGGGCTGGAACTGCAGGAACCTGCAAACACCCACGGGGCAGGGACTGCAGGCTCCTGCAGCCACACAGGGCTCTTGCACCCAGCAGGTACAGCCCGGTGAGCTGAGGCCCTGCCCTCTGTCAGGGAGCATGCAGTGTGGAATGGACACACACTCCCCACCCAGACTGACCACGGGGACTGCTGGCAGTGCTGCTCCTGTCCCAAGCCCAGGATGCTCTGCCTGGGAGGAGGAAGGGCTGCATCCCTGCCAGCTGCCTGTAAGGACAACAGAGCCTGAAGATGCAGGTGAATTTTAGATGTCCCAGCCATAAAGAAATTTCAGGTCACAAAACCTTAGTTTGATGTATAACTGGAGCCAGCAGAGGGAGTGAAATGCAGGGACACTGTAGTGTCCATGGAAAAAGGAGCTGCCAGGCTTTGATCCTGGTGCATCTGGCTCCATGACACATCTCAGAACCCAAAGGGAGGGTGTACAGCTCGGCCGTGGCCACAGGTGGCACAGATACGGGTTAAGAGAGGCAGGTGATCACTTGTAGGAGTGAGGGGTTGTCTCCTGCATCATTATCAATAGAAAAAATAGATGTTCTTGGGTCTAACATTGTATGTTTCCAGTATGAGAAGGTACCCAGAGGAACCTCAACCTCTCAAATAATTCCTGTTCCAAGGGGGTCTGAGTGTTGTCCCCATGAACAGGTTCAAATGCTTTATCTTCTGCCGGTGTTCATTTAGTCCTGAGAGTGACCATATGAAGTCCTGAGGAGAAGCCTAAAATCAGTGATGCTGATATTGCTCCTCATCCTCTTATGCCTTCAAAATGTCCTGCTCTTGGCATTATCCTGGCATTATATGACAGACATTCACAAACAACTTCTTGGTGATTCCTTAGTTAACTTCTTTCTTCAAAAATAGCAATTTTGCAAATGGATTAGTTCTTCAGCATCCACTTAGGATTTTTTTAGACTCATCTTTAATGTGCCTTCAAAGACAGAGATAGTTTGCCCTTTTGACTGAGCATTGGCCATTTTCGTTCACCATTTGATTGGAAGAGATAGGACATGATCTTTACTAAACTCTTTAGTAATGTGTGAGCTTCCTCCCAGCTGCCTCTGAAGGAGAATTTTGAAAAGTTTTTAATCTGTCTGTTTATGCACCAGTTTCCAAAGAAACACTTCTTTTAGCAAAGTGCTAAATTGTAACAAGTTGGTAGCTTTAATAATTGCATTGAATACTGGGGAATTAGCTTAAAATAAGTTTTTCCTCCTTGAAATGAGATTATGTTTGTGCCTGGATCAAGCAACTCTGCACCAGTCTTGAACTTGTTAAAAGATGGAAATCGGAATAACCACTGCAATATTGAAATGGTAAAATGAGAACAGAATGGCAATTGGCCAGTGTTTATGAATCAGAGAATATGATCATGAAATCATAAGAATAACCACCAAAAGGTAAATAAATTACCCAGCCTACTACTTATTTTCATGTGCAGCTTGACACAAAAGCTGAAGCCATGAATGATTTATACCTGTTTTAACAATAATACTCATTTTCCTGAAAGATGGTCAGCACTCAGGCTGCTGTGGGCACTGTGCCAGTCATTGAAAGGTTAATGTCTCAGCAGCAATACATTAAATTATGAATTATACCAGTCCCAAAATGGAAGGTTATTAGCTCGGTATGTTTAATTAGCCCGGCTCGAACTTTGCCATCTGCCAGCAGTGCCCATCACTAATGCACGGCCACGTGGGATAGGAGGGGTGGGAATCAGATGCCAGAAGGAGCAAACATTGCCCTGGGCCAGCCCGGCTCACCTGGAGCTCCGCCGGGCCGGGCCGGGCTCCCCCAGCACCCCCGGCTGCCCCAGCGGCCCCGGCACCGGCGCCTGCCGGCGGTCCCGGTGCTGCCGTGCCCCGGGAGCGGGGACCCGCTCGGCCCCGCACCTCCCGTAGCGGGAGAGGGCAGGCGGGGTGGGCCCGACCCGGCCGGAGCCGCAGATGGGCCAGAACAGAACCGCGGCGCTTTCCCGGGGAGCGTGCGGAGCGCGGTGCGGGGCGTGCGGGGTGTGCGGGGTGTGCGGGGTGTGCGGGGTGTGCGGGATGTGCGGGGTGTGCGGGATGTGCGCGGTGTGCGGGGTGTGCGGGGTGTGCGGGGTGTGCGGGGTGTGCGGGGTGTGCGGGGTGTGCGGGGCGTGCGGAGCGCGGTGCGGGATGTGCGGGGTGTGCGGGGTGTGCGGGGTGTGTGGGGTGTGCGGGGTGTGAGGGGCGTGCGGGATGTGCGGGGTGTGTGGGGCGTGCGGGGTGTGCGGGATGTGCGGGGCGTGCGGGGTGTGCGGGATGTGCGGGGTGTGCGGGATGTGCGGGGTGTGCGGGATGTGCGGGGTGTGTGGGGTGTGCGGGATGTGCGGGGTGTGCGGGATGTGCGGGGTGTGCGGGGTATGAGGGGCGTGCGGGATGTGCGGGGTGTACGGGGTGTGAGGGGTGTACGGGGTGTGAGGGGTGTGCGGGGTTTGAGGGGCGAGCGGAGCCCGGTGCGGTGTGAGGGGTGTGCGGGGTGTGCGGGGTGTACGGGGTGTACGGGGTATGAGGGGCGTGCGGAGCGCGGTGCGGGATGTGCGGGGTGTGTGGGGTGTGCGGGATGTGCGGGGCGCGGTGTGAGGGGTATGAGGGGCGTGCGGGGTGTGCGGGGTGTGCGGAGCCCGGTGCGGTGCGGGGTGTGCGGGGCGAGCGGGGCCGCGGTGCGGGGCCAGCGGGCTGTGGGGGGTGTGCGGGGTGTGAGGGGCAAGCGGAGCCCGGTGCGGTGCGGGGCGTGCGGGATGTGTGGGATGTGCGGGCTGTGCGGGGCGTGCGGGATGTGCGGAGCCCGGTGCTGTGGGGGGTGTGCGGGGCGAGCGGAGCCCGGTGCGGGGCGTGCGGGATGTGTGGGATGTGCGGGGTGTGCGGGGCGTGCGGGATGTGTGGGATGTGCGGGGTGTGCGGGGCGTGCGGGATGTGTGGGATGTGCGGGCTGTGCGGGGCGTGCGGGATGTGCGGAGCCCGGTGCTGTGGGGGGTGTGCGGGGCGAGCGGAGCCCGGTGCGGGGCGTGCGGGATGTGTGGGATGTGCGGGGTGTGCGGGATGTGTGGGATGTGTGGGGTGTGCGGGGTGTGTGGGATGTGTGGAGCCCGGTGCGGTGCGGGGCGTGCGGGCCCCGGGCCAGCGCCCAGGGATGTGGGAGGCAGCAGCCTGCCGGGGCTCTGTTTGCACAGCATCTCCTGCCAATAACTGCTCAAGGCTACAATATTTAGCTTTCCAATAAATATTTAAATTTTGCTTCTTTGCTTATTTATTTTTTTTTAAGAACAAACAGTAAATTCTGTTGGGTTTTTTATTAGTTAAGATTATGTGATGCTTTGGAAACATAATGCACTTAGTATTGCAATAACTTGATGACTTCCCGTGACTTTGCGGGTGCTCTTGGGGAGCCTGTCTGCTAAAACTTGGGTTGGAACTGTGTCCTGGAAAATGTGGGGCAGGATCTGAACTTGTAAGAAGCCAAACAAAACCTTAATTTTAATTCTTATTTTTGTAGGTAGGATAACCTTGCCAAAGAGGAAAGGAATTTGGACAGACTTAACATCCAGCCTGTGCAGCTTCCATGAGCTGGACGCTAAAATGAAGAGAGAGTTTATTCATTCCCATCTCAGCACAGCCCACCAGAATTAAAGGACATTTTAACCTACAAGGGAGATTGGGTCAAAGACTTCCCCACCTGCCTACATAGAGAAGGCTGTTCAATTCCTGTGGCTACCAAGTCTCCACAGTTCTGTGCTGGATGTGAAGAGTAAAGGGAGTCTGGCAGGAATCAGGAGGCATCCAAGTCAGCGTAAGAGACAGCACCAGGTAGAGGCTTGATTCCTTTTTCCTAATATTCTTGCAGTATAGACATTCTTTCTTCTCCTCCCCTTGAACATTTGCTGATTTCCTCTTCTCCACATCCGTGGAGCCTCTGCAGTTGTACTTGTGGAGCAGGTGGCATGGTTGGAATATCGGAGCAGCATGTATTAAAGTGAAACCTACAGACAGAAATAGAAAGTAAATGGAAGATGAATTGATCAGAGGAAAGGCAGAGGATGGAGGGGATAAAGTAAAGGCAAGGAGAGAGACAAGTAATACCTTGCCTGTGTGCTATGGTAATTTATTATTTTTATATGGTGCCCGGGGTGTGCAGTATCTGTTTTACTGAACAAATAGAAGAGTTCTCAGCCCCAAAGAGCCAACATATTAATTTATTGTGTGACAGCCTGACAAAATGAGCAGCCAGGCCAGTGTGACGAGGAATAATTTAGTGCTTGTGGAGCATCAGTAACTTTACTACTGTACCCTCACTTGTGTATGGCATCTGATGGACGTCTCTTTTGTTTGTAAGGACTTACTGTACAAGAAAAATTTCCCTTTCAGGGGAAATCTGACTGGAGGGGTGCCTTAGGACATGGGACAGGGTTCAGTCTGGAGGAGCAAAGAGGCTGCCAGGTCAGAACCCTGGGAGGGAGGGGTGAGGACCTGAGCCCAGCCTGGCACAGGGGGAGCAGCACAAACCCCAGAGCGGGGTGTGCAGGGACACGCACAGGGCAGCCAGACATGGGCAAAAGTGCAGAAGGGACTGGGCAGGGAGAGCTGGAGTGTTTGCTGGGAGCAGTCTCAGGCTGCAGTTTCTGAGGAGCCGTCCAGCTGGGACAGCAAGGAGATGACCTGAACCAACACGCTGCAGTGGGGAGGCTCCAGTGCCAACCTGCCGTGACCGCGGCACCGGGGCAGCAAGAGCCGAGTTGTTTCCAGCACAGTTATTGCCACTTAAATTGCAGTTTTATTCCAAAAGCAAATTCCAAAGTTTTATGTCCATAAAGGTTTAGACATAAACAAGAAAGAAGTCAGGAAAGTGGTATGTACTGTGTAAACAGTCTCACTTTATAATTAATGCTGGAGATCAGGGAGCAGGAATGGCTGTGCATGTGTGGTCATTCAGATTTACTGTTGCTCTGATTAAAACCTAGTTGGGCAATAATTTTATGCCCAGGTAGGGGCAGGAGGAGAGCAGGATGCCCCCAAGCAACCCATAAATAGTGTGGTGAAGACAAAGCGTTTATTACTTAGCTTCACAAAGGCTCCCTAAGTGCTCTCCCAGGGTATATATACTCATACCCCAGATGCCAATTCTGCAAATTAGCATTATTTCTCAAAATCCTGTGTAAATAGAAGTAATTTAAATACTTGATTTCATCAGACAGAATCACCCATGGAAATGTCAGTCTCTTTTCCTCCCTTTAGTGGGGCGAGCAGAGGTTTTCACTGCCTGGGTTTTCATTTCTCTTGGAGTACTTTCACTGATGGCAGAACCCAGCAGGGTCTGGGATCCACACAGGACTCAATATGCAGGATTCTGTCCCATCTCAGTGCCTCACGCTGGTGTAAAAGCAACTCCGGGGCATAAACCTTACTATTTATCACTGAAATGTGCTATTTTGAATCTTTGTCTAGCAGTTTAAATTCCTGTGCCAAAAGTGGTTTCATAGCTAAGACACACAGGGAATTAAAGGGATTTGAGATTCTGTCAAGGTACCACTGGGATGTTCCTTTTTTGTAATTAGAGAAGCCACCAGTGAGTTCAGCTCAGGCTTTGCTGATGGGCTGTTGTTTTGTCATTGGGCATCCTGCCACAATAACTTGTTCAAATTACAGAAACTTTCACAATTATTTTAATCTATTTTTGTATGGGATTCCATGTAGAAATGGGTACCTTAGTTAACAGAGTTACAGTAAAACAGGTTGAGAAAGACCCATAAAATCATTTTTACATGATGAAACAATTTTCCTAGATATAACATATTAAAAGGTGAATATTTCAGGATTTTCCAGGGCTAAAAACAAGTGTTGCATTTTAAGGTTGCCTATGTCTCCTGTTCAGGACAGTAAAGAGGCAGACTTAATACTGCATTTTGCAGGGCATTGGACTTGAGCACCCTTACGGTAGATGAACTGACTAGGAGGACAGTGCAAGGAAGTGCTGTGTTTGCTGGGAGGGAAAAAGCACTTTTCTAGCAGGTAGTTTCTTTTTAAATCATAATTGTTTGTACCTGCGGGTGTTTTGAATTTTAAGAGTTGATTCCAGAGAAATAGGGAAGAAAGAAAAGGGCCAGTGAGCTTGATCAGGACATGGTTTCATGGTGCTCTGGAAACAAACCAGGAGGAATTACACCAACATTCCATCTCATGTGCTCTGCTCCATCAGAGTCACTTTTGTACCCATTGCACAAAATGGGAAATCGGGCAAAAAGTGGGGGGAGTGAGCTCTGAAGTGCATTTCTGGGCACTTGCAACATACCCTGTGTCCCATCTGAGCTGGTCCTTCATTGCAGACACTGAGTCTGTGGCAGAGCTAGGAATAGAACCCAAGCCCTTGTTCCAACTCCCAGATCCTCAAGTGTATTTTTAGGAACTTAATACCATTAATTTTATACTCTTTTTGGCCAAGGATCTTAGAAGCAAGATCATGCTTCCTCCTGAAATAATTTTTAAAATCCTACTTGTATGCTCTTGGACAGCTTTTTTTCAGGGATCGTGTACAGTTTAGTGCTATTTAGGAACAAATGGGCTTAAAAATTACTCTTGAGAAGAGTTCTGCATGGGCTGTGCTTTTGTGCAGCCTTGAAGTGCCAGTAAGGATGGGGAGGAGATGGTGCACAGTCTTTGTGCTCTGCAGGGCAAACAGTGCCTGTCTGTGAGGGGCTCTGGCAGAGGGCACTGGGGCTCAGGCCTCTCATGTTGGCACGTTCAGGCTACTGAGAAGGTGGAGACAAAGTTCTACGCCTACACATTTCTACACACAGTCATGTTTTTCATTGTGCTAACTCAGCAAAGCCCTTTAAGCCCTGCTCCTGCATCCTATCTATTATTAATTAATTGATTTCCTATAAGCTCATTATTTAGTTTGCCTGAGTTCCTCACAGGGTGCTCAGCTGCAGACAGCAGAACAGCTCCTGTCACAAAACGCCAACACATCGAAAAGGCCAGGCCAGGCAAAGGGGAGGTTGAGACTGGACATTCAGGAAGGGCTGGACAAGCTCTCAGGCATGTGGTGGGATTCTTTGGTCTGTCCTGTCCTGTAATTGCACTCAATATTCCTTGTAGGTTCCTTCTAGCTCAGGATATTCTATGATTCAGCAATCAGGAAAAATGTCTTCTCTGAAAGTGCTGTGCAGCCGTTGCACAGGCTGCCCAGGTCAGTGGTGGAGTCCTCAGCCCTGGAGGGGATTTAAAGGCTGTGTGGTACAGCACCTGGGGACAGGGGTGACTGGTGTCCTCGGCAGTGCTGGGGGAACTGTTCCAACCCAAATGTCTGATCCTACAACAGGCCGGGAGCAGCTTGCCGTGGTGCAGGCACTCATGGCGTGAGGCTGTGTGTCAGTGGCTGCCCTGTCGCTGCTGCAGGGAGGGAAGGTGTCCAGGGCTGCTTTAGGGGCTGCTCATAGGGGCAGCGACCCTGGGGACAGGGAGGAAGCCTGTGTGGGAGAGTTCAAGTGCCCGGGGCAGGCGTGGCAAGAAGGGCTCTCTGTGGTGCTCTGCCCCAGGTGTGGAGGGGCTCCTGTCCTTTGCTCCATCCTCTCCTCGCTCGGTCCAGCTCGGGTGGTAAACGTGCTTATTGCAGCGCTAATGTCCTGCAAGTGGGATCCCACCTCCAGGTATATTAGAGTAATGAGTTCACACCTAACTAATGGAGACTTAATAGAGTTACTAATAGGCTGCCTTTTCCCCCCACGGTTTATGACCCCGCGGCCGGGGCTGTCAGGGGAGGGAGAGGTGAGAGGCAGCGTCAGCCCCGGCTCGGCCCCGGCCCGCGCCTGGCCCGGCAGCCTTTCCAGGGACATCGTCTCTCCACCTTTCTGCAAGGAAAAATAAACAGTTTGAGGCTCCTGTGTCTTTATTAAACATTTCCTTTAAGCTGCATACTTTGGCTCCCTGCCCAAAGGCACCAAGAAAGCGTCCACAGAGCGGCTCCGCCGCGGGCCGGAGGAGCAGCCCCCGCAGGGGCAAGCACCTGCGCCGCCGGCCTGGGTGTCCGGGCCCGGGCCTGCCGGCGGCGGGCAGCGGCAGCATGGGGGCCCGCGGGCAGCCCGCGGCTGCGACGTGGCAGCCAGGTGGGTGGGCAGCGCCGGGCCCGCGTGTGCCCCGAGCACGGGGAAGGCGGCGGCGGCGGCCCCGCGGCGGGCGAGGCTCGGCCGGCGGCGGGCGGGCCGGACGGACGGACGGAGGGAGGGAGGGACAGAGGGAGGGAGGGACGGAGGGACGGGGGGGCGCGGCGGTGATGTCAGCGCGGCCTCCGGCCGGCGCTGCCAGGTAAACAGCCGGGAACAGCCGGCAACAGCCGGGAACCGCCGGGGCAGGCGGCGGGGCGGGCCGGGCCGGACGAGCCGCCCGTAACCCCTTCGGGCCCGGCAGCAGCGCGGGGCTCGCCCGTGTCTCCGGGGGCTCCGGGCCTGGGCAGAGCCCGGGGGCCGGGATGCGATCCGGCCGTGGGAGCCCCAGTGCCCAGGCAGGGCCGGGGGCCAGAGCCGCATGCAGCATCCCCAGCAGCCCAGCCGCACAGCTCAGGTATAGGCGGCTGCGCAGCGGCTCGGAATATCCTTGGTTTGCTGTTGCCTCATTCACCAGAAATGTGCCTTCTCTGTGACGCCTTCGGAGCAGCCCAGCAGTTAAATTAGTAACTACGATAAAAGCTTCCAGTGCTGTTTGGAGACAGGGTTTCTATATCCCCATCATCCCGGACAACGTGTGGATGGAGCCATCCTGGAGCTTGAGCCTTCGGTCCCCTCCGCCAGCATCCATCTCGACAGAAAGGATGCACAGCTCCACGCAGGCTCTGCCTGAGTGGGACTCGGTCTGGATCTTCCTCAGGCAGGACAGGGTATTTTTTTCAGACATTGTTCAGTAAATACTGTGCATCATCTGTATGTCTGTCCTGTCCAGAGTGGCAGAGAAGAGCTGCGAGATAGGGAGCTGAGGAAAACCCCCGAAAGCCACTGCTGATGGCCAGGTGCCTGCTTCTCCCTGCTCGGCACTCTGCTTTCCCCCCAGAAAACAAAGCTGCCGTCATACGAGTGCCCATAAAACACGAGGCATCCTGAGTGCAGAGATTAGTGGTAATTTTACAAGGACTCAAATAACGTCGGTCTGCAGGGTGCAGCACTGCCTTGAAAGGGAACAGCAGGCATTTCCCCTGGAAGCAAGTTTCCTCTTTCGAGCAGTTTACTGCCGAGGTGCAGTGTCACATTGTGGCACAAATACACTGTCAGCCTTTGGTTTGGAAGATGAACATTTGATACCTCTTTCTGCTGCCAAAATGCACTGCCCAGACCCAACTCCCAGCATGGTTATTTTTTGAAGCATTATGTAATTGGATTGCATGGTCAGTAGTGCTTCCTTAACAAGCCTTTCAGCAAACCCTCTGCCTGCTGCAGCCAATCCTCAACCCTTACATACACACTTACTCACGCAGGCTCAGTCTGGAGTAAACTCGCTGCTAAATACAGTTAGGAAGCAGACGAAACCAGGCTGGGAATAGATCATCTGCTTCCCCGCGCTACGTGAGCCGTGGTGCGGCCGAGCCCCGGGTGCCGCCGGTGTGAAAACGGGGTCACGCTGGCGTATCCCAGCTGAGGGGCCACTGCTGCCTCCTCTGCCGTGCTCTCCCTAACAGGGAAAAAATCTGCGTTCTGGACACAGAGAGGCAACTGGAGCCAGTGTCCTTGTCTGCTCTCACCCTGCCACGACTGCCCTGAGCCCTGGGCACCAGCTTTGGGAAACCTCTGCGAAGGCGCCCAGGCCCAGGGCAGCAGGGCCTTTGTGCCGGGTTCTGGTGTCAGCTGAAGGGCTGATTTGGGAGCCTTTGTGCCAGGTTCTGGTGTCAGCTGAAGGGCTGAACTGGGAGCCTTTGTGCCAGGTTCTGGTGTCAGCTGAAGGGCTGAACTGGGAGCCTTTGTGCCAGGTTCTGGTGTCAGCTGAAGGGCTGAACTGGGAGCCTTTGTGCCAGGTTCTGGTGTCAGCTGAAGGGCTGAACTGGGAGCCTTTGTGATGGGTTCTGGTGTCAGCTGAAGGGCTGATTTGGGAGCCTTTGTGCCAGGTTCTGGTGTCAGCTGAAGGGCTGATTTGGGAGCCTTTGTGCCGGGTTCTGGTGTCAGCTGAAGGGCTGATTTGGGAGCCTTTGTGCCGGGTTTGGTGTCAGCTGAAGGGCTGATTTGGGAGCCTTTGTGCCGGGTTTGGTGCCAGCTGAAGGGCTGATTTGGGAGCCTTTGTGCCAGGTTCTGGTGTCAGCTGAAGGGCTGATTTGGGAACCTTTGTGCCGGGTCCTGGTGTCAGCTGAAGGGCTGATTTGGGAGCCTTTGTGCCGGGTCCTGGTGTCAGCTGAAGGGCTGATTTGGGAGCCTTTGTGCCGGGTTCTGGTGTCAGCTGAAGGGCTGATTTGGGAACCTTTGTGCCGGGTCCTGGTGTCAGCTGAAGGGCTGATTTGGGAGCCTTTGTGCCGGGTTTGGTGTCAGCTGAAGGGCTGATTTGGGAGCCTTTGTGATGGGTTTGGTATCAGCTGAAGGGCTGAACTGGGAGCCTTTGTGATGGGTTCTGGTGTCAGCTGAAGGGCTGAACTGGGAGCCTTTGTGATGGGTTCTGGTGTCAGCTGAAGGGCTGATTTGGGAGCCTTTGTGATGGGTTTGGTATCAGCTGAAGGGCTGAACTGGGAGCCTTTGTGCCGGGTTTGGTGTCAGCTGAAGGGCTGAACTGGGAGCCTTTGTGCCGGGTTTGGTGTCAGCTGAAGGGCTGATTTGGGAGCCTTTGTGCCAGGTTCTGGTGTCAGCTGAAGGGCTGATTTGGGAGCCTTTGTGCCGGGTTTGGTGTCAGCTGAAGGGCTGATTTGGGAGCCTTTGTGCCGGGTTCTGGTGTCAGCTGAAGGGCTGAACTGGGAGCCAGGGCTCGGTGCAGCTCCCAGGTGCTGTTCCTGGCCAGCTCGGCCCTCGCCGTGTTTTCCAGGAGCGTCCCTCTCCTCTGGCCGCTGGCAGCCCACGGGTTATGGCTCTGCTGACTCACGGCTTCCTGTTTGTGATTGCTGACTGGTGGCAGCAATTGCAGAAGCAATAAGAGATATTAAAAAGCGTGAACTTCCACTGGGACCAGGAGATACAATTAGGGCTGTGCCAAGAAATACACTGCAGCGAGCTGCGGAGCCCTGCAGCCCCCCGTTCCCTTGCTGCAGGAAGTAGGAAAATGAACATCACTGGCCTTTTATCATCTCTGAACCCAAATAAAAATTGCATTTGACTTCTGAAGCTCGCTCTGGCTCTTTTCCATGCTCCTCCTCAAAGCCTTTGATCCAGCCTTCTGTCTGGGTCTCCTCTACCTGCTGCTGCTGCTGAGATGTAGGGATCTGTGTTCTGTGCTTTCACCTGACTGATTCTCTACGAAAAGCCTGCATGAGGCTGTGTAAAGAGGCTGCTTTAGAAGGCATCCACAATGTAATATTATTTCCATTCTTTTTTTATGGGAAATATCTCTGGGGAGAAGCATGAAAGTATATGGAGAAGGTGCTCTTTGATCAGTAAGGTCTAAATGTAGCATCCAAACTGCATGTCTGTTTCTTCATACTATGATGAAATTCATCTTAAAGTGCGACTCCTGGGTGGGCATTTTCCTGTTTCTTCTTCCTTGGCTTGAGCATTTGGAAGCATTGCCATCAGTTTCGTCTCTGGCCCTAGTGAGGATTGTCCCCAAAATGATTTTGCCACCCTATTGTTACTGTATATCAGTCTTTCAATGTGTGTTTTAATTCCAATTTTAGCCTGATTGTCAGAATGTACGTTCTGGTTATTCAGCTGAGGACAGGAGGTGGAGGATGGTGTTCTATGAACTGTGTGTCACTGGAGGACAGAACATATGCTGAGGCTGGTCTTTGATGGATTGAAGCTACAGTAGTTTGCAGCTAAGAAAAAAACACTTCTCTTTTGTACAGGCATTAAACTGACTTCTAAATTTTTTTTAACTCTGTGACAGACATAGGGCCAAGAACTGGTACAGAGAACAGACATTAGGGGAGGAAACAAATCCACCCCAAAACCTCAGTTATTTCAAAACATACCAAAAGTGGATTGACAGTGGATGAAGAGGAGGAGGAGGAGGCAGTAGTGAACACACAACACAGTTCAAGCTGGCAAGGAGCCCTTTCTTGAAGAATGTAAGTTTAACCTTTAGCATTCAAGTGTCTGGGCTTAAGTGTCATTATGAGCAATACTTTCCTCCAGCACAGCCTCTCCTGCTTGGAGGAGGGTTCTGTGCAACCTCATCCATTTCCCCCTTTCCCGTGTATAAAAAACGTGTTTCTGGTTGCGTATGCTCTGCCAAGGCCCTTTGGGTGGCAGAGGCTCTGGGCACAGTGCGGGTGGCCCTGGATGGGTCCAGGCAAGGGCCTGCCCAGGCAAGGGGGCTGTGGGGACAGCCACGGCTCTGGACTGATGGAGTGAGTGCTTTGGGGTTTGCTGGTTGAATTTAGGTTAAAGGTTCTGTGTCTTGAGCTCACAAGTGGAGCTGGCCGGGGCAGGAGTCCCCCCAGAGCACTGCCTGTGCAAGGCCTCGGGCTGCCCAGCCCGGGCACAGCACACCAGGTACCTGGGCTTGTTGTGGCCACAGGAGGAAAAGGGATCTGCTGGAAAATCTGGGGCTCTGCTTGCTTTGGGGAGAACCAAGCTAAAACGAGGAGCAGGAAGGGATGGACCTGGTGTTGCCATTGTCGTCATCACCCCCTCCAGTGCCAGCCTCACCTTTTGATGGAGACACGGAGAAAACAATTAGAGAGACAGCAGCAGATGAACATCAGACCTGGCTGCGGACAGGCTGCATGTGTCCCCTCCCCACCCCCCAAAATCATCTCCAGCTGTAAAACACTTCAGGGCTGACAGAAACCACACGCAGCCCAGCCATAACCCAATCTGCAAAGCTGCATTCCAATAAAAGCGCAGCGTGGACCTAAGAGAAACACTGTCCAGGATTGCTGTGGCAGGATGGGTGCTGGGCTGGGAGGGGTCCCCTGAGGCTGGGCGCTGGGGAGGGGGGCACAGCGAGGCCCCCAGCCCCCACTGGCTCGGCAGGGGCACAAATGAAAGCATTGTTGGCCGGGGATGGCTGCGGGGGACGCGGCGCTGCGGTCACAGCCCGGGCCCCAATTTCAATACGCGCCGCTCACGTGCCGCAAATGTCAGATGTGCTTATGTTAAATACAGGTAATATCGTGGCGTGCGGCTGGGAGCGTGATTCCTGCAGATATCTTGTCTGATGAATTTTGCATCTCGTGTTTGTGATTTTTCTGTGCAAAGAAGTACAGGTTTTAGAGGAATAAGAGCAGATATTTACAAAGAGATAACGATGAACTGTTTGATTAAGTGCAGCAAAGATGCTATGTCAGATCCGATTTCTCACTGCTTACAACACAGGGGTGGAGGACGTGGTTACTATATAGTAAGTGCAGCTGGTGCTGGTGCTTAACTTGGTGAATAATTCAATGCAGACTTTCCTGCAAATCTCCAGCTTAATTCTGAAATAAGTCGGAGGGAAAGGAGGCTGATGGACTATTTTCCAAGGAGCATTGGGTACCTGGCTGGCACAGAGAAGAGAGGGTTGCATTGCTGTCACTGCTCCTGGCCCCAGCAGGGGCGTGAGCACAGGAACTGCCAGCCCTGGGCCGGGGTCCCTGTGCAGCCACTGCACCTGACAGACCCAGACCAGCCCCCAGACAAGCCAAGGTGTCTTGGTCTCCCTGCTGACAGACTGAATTCTGTGGAAACCACCCTGTAGTCCAGAATTCTTCTCAATGCTGAAAACATGGGGGTTTTTTTTCCCTAATTCTGGGAGAACTGTAATTTTATTCTGTAACTTATTTTCCTCTTTTATCCCTTTAAGATGGTTCCCAAACATTTATTGTGGGATTTTTCATTTAAAATAGTTTTCTAGGGAAATTACTGTGACAGTGATTTAATTGTTTAATTAAAATCTGACATTGATGACAACATAAATACAATAGGCACGAGGTGATACAGGCATTAAATAAGTGCAATTGTGGAATACATCCATAGAGTACTCTGAGCACATGGAGCTGCTCACAAAGAAATGATGTTCAATATTTATCAGGTTAGTGACTCCTAATTAAATGCCAAGACTTTTTTCTTCATTTTTCTCAAAAAGCCAAGAAACATATAGATGTATTCCAAGTGTTTATTTCCATGGCAAACACATCCACTCGTGTTACGGCCTGCAAAACAAGCAAATGCATGTTACAAACCTGCTGTCTGACTGAGGGGTGTTTACTCAGCCTGCCTGCAGCAGCCCTGCCAGGTTTGGGGACAGCCGGAATAGCCCACAGAGGTCCTGTCACTCCCACTGCCTGGAGCACGATGTCTTTTAATAATCAGGTAAAGCCCCAGAAATAGATTGGAGACAAAAGAATAAATGTTCCTTTGAACATCCCCCTCAGCCGAAACCTCCCAAATCCTACAGCATTTCTTCTATAGGAATAGTCTCTCCCCTCCAGCACCCCGTGTCTCAGGAATAAGGGCAGCAGCCCCCCCAGTAACTGAGGCAAACCTGACTCCAGAAGAAATCCCTGCTATCTGGCTGAAATTGCTCAGCAGTGTGGCTCTCCAGCCGTGCTGCATTTTTGCATCCCAACAATGACTGTGCTGCTGCTGGAATATCCCTTTCCATGCTTCTTGCTGGGCGTCTCTAAATGGCATCAGCTCGCCTCTGCGGCTCGGCAAGCCCCGTGCAATCCATCGCTGCCGACTGCCTGCCCTTTCCCCTTCCAAACCCAGAACAAACACATCTGCTCCAGCTCAATTCCCCTCAACCTTCCCCCCTTCTCCGGCTCAACTCCTCACAAACAAACTTTCCACAGGAAAAGCTAGCTTACCTGGCCAGTGCTTTGGGCATAGAGTCATACAAACTGATCAAGGCAGACATCCTAACTCCAGCAAAGGGATTTGATTGCAAATTTCCATTGCAAAGGAGCAGAGGGAACTGGAAATCTGACAAATGCCTTCAAATTGACCTGTGTTTCCACAATGCACGCAGTGTTTAAAATGAATGGCAGACTTTATCATTTGGAGCTCCTTCAAGGACTCTGGCCTTCCATGCTTTGTTCTGATTCTTCAGACACATTTCCAAGAAGCACACAGCTATGGAAGTGGATGATATTATGGAGACTTTTTCTAAGCTGAATCTCCCCCCTCCCAGCTATAATTTTTAAAGCCTGAATTTTAAAAGATAGCCTGGAACTTTTTTTTAGCTTTCCCCATACATCAGCCCCTTGTGCCCCGTGAGCCTCCAGCACCGCAGAGCCTTGGCCCAGTCCCCCTGTGCTGGGTGGCGAGCAGTGGGAAATGCTCAGGGATCCCTAAAAATTCAGCTGAGTCCCGTGCTTTCACCACAGACCTATGCAAATCTGGCCCACCCCTGCCTCCTGAGCCCCTGGCAGCCAGGTCATGTCTCCAGGGGAAGACTTGATCTCGCTGCAGAATCCAGGGAACCAGAGCTGCTCACCCCCATTTTACATGTTAAAGATAACAACTATTCTTGCTGAGAGTCCTGTCCAAAAAGCAATATTCGCTGCCTTGGAAAAACATTTTGCTTCAAAGTTGTTCCTCTCAATTTGTATACATTTCTGCAAATAATAACTTCCCTTGAAAGCGCCGCTATTCATTCCGTCTGTTCAAAATAACATAGAAATGAAATGATACAAATCTTTGCGCAAATACATCAGATATGCCATGAGACAAAAAAGCGGGTTAATCTAATAATTCAGCTGTGTCTTTAGCAAGTTTCCTATGGGAAAAATCAGTCTTATTTTCCCTGCAGATCTGATACTAAGAGCTTCTTTCCGCTAAGCACATTAAAAGCTATTTGAACCCAAAATCCCATCTATGCGTATGCAGAGATACACATATAGAAACAAGAGGCACCCACACAATTGCAGATGAGGCTGTATCAAAATTTCTAATTAAAGTAAGGGAAGCCCCTTTTTATATTTTAGCAACCAGATTGTCTTTTTGCCTAGAACAAAGAAATCTTATGGAAAGTAAATTTTTTAGAGGAGACACACGTGCACATACATGTAATCATACCTAACGATTTCTGTACGAATTATCCCTTAATTCCTTGGCTGTGTTTCGGTGTTTGCGTAGTGGTTTATCCGCTGGTCCTGCAGCCGTCACTTGTTCCTTCCCTTCTTTTCACACACAGCCTCCCCTCATCACCTCTTTTTGCAACCTGGAAAACTGGGAACTCTCTCTTTCCCCAGCCTCCAGACGTCTGCGTCCAGGACGAGGGGCAAACCTCTGCCCTCTGCTCATCTGCTGTTTCCCTTCCCAGCCTGAGCTGCTGCCTTGCCAGGAGGGGAGGGAAAGATGTCCTAGGACTTGACCCCAGGGCAGAGCCTGCTCGGGCTGGAGCGGCTCCCAGGAGGGTGGGGGGCCGCAGGGCGCACGCCCCTCTCCCCGCTTAACCCCTCCGCTCCTCTGCCCTCCTCCCTGCCGGGGCGCTCGGGCTGGTCCCGCGGCGCGGCGCCGAAGAAACACGGAGAGAGCAGCGAGGGGCTGAGGCAGGAGGGCTCCGCGCAGCGCGGCCGGAGCGGCAGCGGGATCCCGAGCGGGGGATGTTTGGTTTGTGTTAACTACCCAGACAGATGCACTTCGGCATGTTTGCCTTTATGGGATCCATATGTTGTCATGGGAAATTAGAGGACAGCGGCACACAGCTCGAATTCACGATGCAAGCGCAGAAAACATCCATGGCTCCAGCCCGCGCTCGCACACGTCCCTGTGGAGGTGCCTATTTCTGGAGCATCCACAGGCGCTCTCTTGCTCCCCAACTTCCCCACACATTTCCTTTTGCTTTGCTCTGCAAAAGTGTGGCCACAGGCAGCACCCGCAGCCTGGGCCACCAGATCCACAGCCTCAGGGGAAAAGAGGCACTTTTCTAAGTTATCCCAAGTGCTAAAGACAAGGGTTACTTTACTCTCACCTCAACTTCTTCCTCAACCCACGTTTGGTTCACGTTCAGCAAGAACAGCTACAAATTACATGCACCTTCCCAGGCAGCGTACCAAGCAGCCCCCAAAAATTCTGATTCCCACAGGGCTCCATGCTTTGGGGCTTGGTTGGTTTTTGTTTGGGTTTTTTTTTCTTTTTTTTCTTGGGGTTGTGCGGTTTTTTTAGGGTTTTGTGGGGGGGGGGGTGGTTTTGTTTTGGTGGGGTTTTTTTGGGGAGATGTTTTTTTTTTTTTTTTTTTTTTTCGTGGTTTTTTTTTTTTTGGAAAGATGAGTACATTAACAATTATTCTTCCATAAAAGCAGACACGTATCAAGCAGGGAGTGACAGATTTTTAAGGGCAGCTTTTAAACGCAAACTGGTCCCCCTCTGGAGTCAATCCGAGCACCAGGACTCACACACAGCATGCCGGGGTCACTGGGCACACCAGCTCTGCAGGCACAACATCCCCAGCACCGTGGCACCTACCGACCCCTGAGTCTTAAAACCTGCGACTTTCTCCCAGCCGCCAGACACCTCCGGCAATGCATCAACAGAACAGGCAAATTCCTGATCACCCGTCCTCTTCCTTCACCCCCATCCCATTAAAGGGACTTGTCAAAATTCCAAATGTCAACCCCCACATTAAGAAACAGGGAAAGCTCAAGACATTTCATTATAATAGGTACTAACAAACATGCAGTTTATTACCTTGCAGTATAAAATACATCTACATTAAGGTTCTCCCAAATGGAAAAACTGACCGCAACTGCATTCCTCGTTCAGAGCTATGAAACAAACCGTGAAGATAATTATTTGAGTTATTATGAAAATAAAAAAAAGGGGAAAAAAAGGTTAAAAAAGAGCAAAAAAGAAGAAAAAAAAAGCTTCTTTAGATTTTCAAGACATGATTTAATTTAGATGCATTTCTGCTAATAATAAAAATAGCCTCTTACAGAAACATGAAAAAAAACATATTCCTGAAGCCTGGATAGAGGTTCTTTACTGGTTCACCTCCTCCTAAAATTCAAATCGCACGTTCTCAGCAATCATCTACATTTCTCGCTAGGGCTGGAATGGGGAGGGACAAGCTCCTGGAAATAAAAATTTTAAATAATAATCGGACATGGACCCGAGCAGAAAGTGAAAAACATTACCGTTAGGCTAGAGAAATATTTATTTAATCAAAGCAGAGGTTCTGGTGGGACTGAAGGAATGTTGCATCCTAAAAAAAAAAAAAAAAAAAAAAAAAAAGAAAAAAAAAGAAAAAAAAAAAGAAAAAGAAAAAAGGGGGAAAAAAGAGGAGGGGGTGGGGGGAAGAAAAGAGAAAGCAAGAAAGAAAAAAGGCAGAGGCACAGCCGCCTCCTGGAGTTCCCCATTGTCCGGGGCCATAGAGAGCCCCAGAATGGCATTAAACTCACAAAAGGCACATTGTGCGGGGGACAAAAAAAGCCCCTTCTTCTACAATAACTTTTAGCTTCTTATTTTTAGAAAATGACAAAGCTGTTGCCAGCGATGGCTGGTGAAACCTGTAGCCCGGCTCCCAGCGCGGCTGGCCGCGGCCGCATTGATCCGCCGGCCCGCTCGGAGCGGCGGCCGCCAAGTTTGAACGGGGCCGGGCCGCGCCGCGGGGATGCTGCGGGGATGCCGCGGGCGGCGGCGGCGGGGCCGGCGCGCAAAGTTGCGATCGCCGCCGGACGCAACTTTCCCGGCGGCTCCCGGGGAAACTTCGGCGGCGGCGGCGGGGGTCGGCCCGCCCTGGCTGTGCCCTGCGCGGGGCGGCGCGGCCCCGCCCGGGGCGCGGGGGCAGGTGGCCCCGCGGAGGTCCCGCCGGCGCGGAGCGGTGCGGAGCCGCCGGCCGGCCCCGCGCCCCCTGCCCCGGCCGGCAGGGCGCTGCGCGGGCAGGGCGCTGCGCGGGGCAGCGCGGCGGGGCGCGGAGCGGGGCCGGGCCGGGCCCCCCCGCCGCGGGCTGGGGGCCGGCCGCTTGCCCCAAGTTTCGGTGCGGCGCCGCCGCCGCCGCGCTCCCCCCGCCCGCTCCTGCGCGCTCGCTCCCTCCCCCGCCGCCTGGGCTGAATCTTATTGATCCAGAAGGTGGCTAATTAGCCCTTCCCGTCGTGCCTGGGTAATGAGGCACATGCGCACTGCACTAATCAGCCATTTTTTGCAGGAAACTAATTAGCAGAATAAAGATCCAAAGAGTTTTTTTTCTTCCCAATCATCAGATCTGAGTCCGGGCGCTTCCTGCTCCGGCGACCGCCAGCCCCGCCGCCCGCTCCGCGCCCGCCGCCCGCTCCGCTCCGCGCCCGCCGCTCCGCCCCGACCCGCCGCCGCCGCTGCTGCTGCCGCCGCCCGCGGCCCCCTCTCTCCGGGGGGCTGCAAACTCCCCGACAACGATGCTGCTGCTGGGCAGCGGCGGCGGCGGCGGCGGCTCCCGCTCGGCTCCGGCTGCTGCCCCCGGCTCCCGCTGCTGCTGCCCCGGGCCCCTCCGCGGAGCCCCGCGCTCCTGCCGCCGCAGCCGCCGCAGCCTGCATGGGATCTGTAGCCCCCGCGCCGCCGCCCGGGATTAAAAGCGCCGCCGCCGCCGGAGCAGCGACCGCGTAAGTGGCAACTTTTCTGCCCTGTCCCCCGCTCGGGCTCCTCCTGCTCGGGGCGCCCGGGCTGCTTTGCATGGGGCTGGTCCGGCCCCCCCTCCCGTCCGCTCCCACCCACCGCCCCGGATCCCCCAGCAAACTTTGTGCCGCTCGCCGTCCCGGAGCCCCGCCGCCGCCGCCGGGGACGCGCAGGTGCCGGCGCCGCGGGGGCCGCTACGCGCCCGCGGACCCCCCCCCGCCCCGCCCGCCGGCCATGGCCGCGGGGCGCGCAGCGAGCGCGGCGCCCGCCCGGCCGCTTTGTGCGCGGCGGGGCCGGCGGCGGGGGCCCGGCCTCGCGCGGAGCCCGCGCCCCCCGGGACCCCGCCGGGCCGCGACCGCTCCGCGCCGGGGACGCGCCGGAAAACAAAGGGGCGAAGAAAGTGCCGAAAACTGCCCCGGCGGCGGCGGGCCCGGCCCCGCGGAGCCCCGCGCCCCGCGGCCCGCACGGCCTGGCCGCGCACAGGAACGGCGATTCTCGTTCCCCGCGGGCGGCTCGGTGCGGGAGCGCGGCGGGGGCGGGCGGCACCGCAGGCCGAGCCCGCTCGGGGCCGGGGTTAATGACTCGGGGCTGCATCGCCCGGCGCTTATCGCGCTACGTGAAACGCGGGTCCCTGCCGGTCCCCGCCGGGACCCGCCGCGCTCGGGTTCCCGCTGCCGCTCGCACCCTCCGAGGGGAGCGTGTGTGTCTGTGTGTGTATGTATGTGCCCCGGCCGTGCACGGCGTGCGTGGGTGCCACGCACACGCGGGATTCGGACTGTGAATTATTTATAATTTGGGTTGCGTTTGTGTCTTTGTCTTCTTTTTTTTTTTTTTTTTAATTATTCAGTTCCTCTCTCCCTTCCCCCCCCCCCCCCGCCCCTTCTTTTTAAAACAAACAAACAAAAATTGATTCCGAGCAAGGTCTGTTTCTTTCTCCCGCTGTGCTTGGGGCTGCTCTCGGTATGTCCTGGACTCTAACGCAACCGTGTCCCCTCTGCGCCGGCTGTCTTTCTCCTCTTCTTGCTCCTGTTTAATATGGAGCAATTTTCTGGAGACTCGGTGACTCCCTCCTTAGGGTCACATTGAGTTCGAATACAACTGAAGGTGCAGGAATCCTCCGACGGAGGAAGTAAGAGAATAGAGAAAATGGGGTCAAGTTGGCTGCTTAGAGGCCAAAACTCCCATAGCTGCCTTTAAAAATATATGTATAATATTTGGCTTTCCTCGCTGTAATACGGATTGCAGCTTCCCCTTTCAGGTATTTTCCTTACAGCTTAAAGCCCTCGGCTTCCTTTTGCCTCCCCCCCCCCCCTTGTACCCTCCCCCTGTTAGGGGAGAGGGGGGGGGAGGAGGGAAAATAAAAGGAAAAGAAATGGGGGGGAGAGAGGGGAAAAAATAAAACCCATTGAGTTTAGGCAAATAAGGTTTGGTCTCCGTATCCTATTACAAAGCACTTTGAATATGCAAGACATCACACAAGACCAGTTATTCCAGTTACGACAAACTTAAAAAGAGAAAAAAGCGAGGCATGTTTAGATTGTAATTTGTTAGAGCAAGATCCGTATTTAAAATTCCATCTTTTAAATATTTTTTTTTTCTACCCTTGCTTTATATCCAGCCTTTTCTAATGTCTGGGTTGGGTTTTTGTTTTTGGGGTTTGTTTTTTTTGGGTTTTTTGCATTATTATTAAAATCTTTCCATCGAGTTTAGGAAGACCGCTGCGAGCAACACATTTTCTGTATTTTTGTTCCTGTATCTCGGAGGAGAGTTGGCAGGGATTCTGTGGTTTGCAGTTACACAATATGTTATCATGTTTTTAATCACTAAATCATTGCAGTGGTTATAGATTTACAGTCTTAGGGTATTACTGAGCGGCGCGGCGCAGCCCGTGTGTGCGGGGACATACGAGAGCATGCCGTTAACATGCTCGTGAACTTTGCTTTTAAATCATTTCCCGGCCGAGCCGCGGCAGAGTGCGGAGCCAGCGTTTTGGCATCACCCCTCCACGCACTTGAGGAAAGTTTGTGCAACCCTCGCGGCAGGGCAGGAGCTCCGATGGGCGTCGAGCGCGCCCTGTCCTGCGGCGCTGGCGGTAAGCGGCGGGTCAGGGGTGCGAGGGGTGCCCGGTGGGCCGGGGCCGCCACCTGCATGGCCGGGGGGATCGGGCCGCCCCACCGGCCGCCCTCTGCTCCCATTTCCCCCTTTATTATGTAACAGAGCCCTCGGCAGCATTAAAAATTCAGCATTACAAGCTGATTGTAATGCTCCCTCATTAGGGAGCACTGTCTGGTCCGGCACTGAGCGAAGACGGAGCGTGGCTTTTCGGCTGCCGCAGCAGCGGAGGCCGGGGAGCAGCCGGGAGGGGGGACAGCGGGGCGTCCCAGGGCCCCCACAGCAGGGTCACGCCGGGCTCCTCAGCACCATGGAGCGCCGGCCCTGCGGCCAGGCCCAGGGCTCGCCAGGCTGCTGCTCTGCCGCCGGTCTAGGGCTTTCCCCTTTCCCCTGTGCGGCTGCCTGAGCTGCCTCCTGACCGGTCCCGCTCCGCGGGCTGTCTTCCACTGGAACAAAAGCAAAGAAAAGGCACATTAGAGGGGAGCGAAACTCTGTATCTGGCCCCAGAAGTTGCTTTGCTGTATTTGTATTTTTTTCTCCTCCTCTTTTCTTTTTAACGCGGTCATTTTGTGAGCAGAGGGCAGCAGGAAGTTGGCTCCAGCCCCTCTCCCGCGCAGCGGTGCCGGCCGCAGCAGCTCTGGTCCTCAGCTGCAGAGCCTCCGGACCTTCCCTCCCACCCTGCCGCTGCCTTTTGTTCCTGCAGGACCCAGCCAAGGTGCTGCTGGGCAGGCCAGGGTGGTGCGGGCGGCCCCGTGTGCCTGGCACCATCGCCCGGCCTTGTCGTGGCCGCTGTCACGCTGGGCCCAGCGGTGGCTGCTCTGACAAAAGCAGAGGCGTGTGTCCCTCTTTCATCTCTGTGCGTTGACCCCCGCCCCGGGTGCTGTCGGTGTCGTGCCAGAGGCCAGGAGCAGCAGATTTGCTTTGGGCCTGGCCAGTGGTTGAAAGGCTTCAGCAGGAATCGCTGAATCCCAAACTGATGGACGCACAGCTGGCTGCGTCAGCCTCCCTGTTAACACCGCCTTCCGCTTTCCAAAATAACAGTAATAGCAGAAATAATAATAAAAAAAATATTACATGGAAAAGCAGAAAAAGGACTAGTGGGCTTTTACATCAACTTTATTCACATGCCGTGTTTTGTTCTGCGGGGGTCGATCCCTCGTGGGAGCGTTTCTCTGACGGTGTTGCTTTCTCGTCTGCGGTGGGAGAATTTTCGGCAACCATCTTCTGTGGGTGCTGGCGCCGGCCCTGCCGGGGCTGGAGGTGTGTTTGCGCTGCAGAGATCGATTCTGGAGGGACAGGCTCGGGAGAGGCTGAGCATTTCAGAGCTCCTGCATCCCTCCATCAGAGCGTGGCCAAGGTTTGGCCTTTGTGTGGCTTTGCTTTGGGGGCCGTGCAGCTGTGGGTGCGTCCGGCTGGCAGGAGAAGTGGGCTGTAACCAAAGCTGGGTCACGACAGGTCCCTCTGGCCCAGCGTGTGCCAGACCCCTGTGCTGCTTGCAGGCTCCTGTGACTGATGGCTGTGGGGGCTTCAGCCTGGGAGAGGCCCCGGGGCCACGGCAGGTGCTTGTGGGGGCTGTCCCCGCTGCTCCTGTTCCTTGAGGGTGGGTCATTCCCCACGCTGACTGGAGCCCTGGGGGAGGCTGTCCAACCCTGGGGAGATGCAGGGGGAGACTAGAGAGAGGAGCTCCTCTCTGGGGAGCAGGGCTGCCCTTCTCTCCTCCCTCCCTGCTCGACAGCCAAAATTCAGGCTGGGTGTCCAGCGCATGGCGGCAGCGATGGGGCTGTCGAGGGCTGTCGTGGCAGGAGAGTGGGAATCAAAACATCTGTGCGCAGGCCTGGGCGCCGCAGCCTCTAATGGTTTTGACGGAGCTGTTGTGGTCTGTTGTCTGGAAAATCTGCATTCTGCGCCGTGCCCGAGGGGGCCGCGGCACCGCAGACCGTGGCGGTACCTAAATATAACCGCCTCGCGCCGAGGGGTGAGGTGAGGGCAGCGGGAGCAGGCCGCCCGCTCGCCTTCTGCTTTGTCTCTGATCTGCGATTCAGGCATTTTTCTTTGCTCCCGAGGTTGGGTTTGTGTGTAGGCAGGGATTGGAGAAATAGATAAATTCCAGCTAGTTTAAAACAAAAAAACAAACAACAAAACAGGGTGGATGAGTCGGGCTTCCCTCGCTGCCGGCAGCGGTCCTGCTGCTGGGCCGGAGATCCCACCAGCCCCGGCCACCCCTCGTTCCCCTCGGAGATGCTGCGGGTCTTGCTGAGGTCTCGCTGCGCCGGCAAGAAGCCAGAGCTTCCAGCGCTTCCTTGTTGGCTGTGCTGGACAGACGTGTCCATCTGTCGGTGCGGGAGGTGGGTGCTCGTCGCCGCAGCAACGCTGGCGGTGTGTGGGGCTGCGAGCGCCAGGTGTGCATCGTGCGTGTGCCAGGGGTGGCTGCGAGCACAGTCCTACTTTGTCCTCGCACAAAATTATTTTTTGGTTGAAGGTGTCAGGAAGGGAGCTCAACACAGGCCGCAGCTGGTGGTGGCTGCCACCGTGTTCCAGGCACTGCCGGGGTGGAGGGACAGTGGGAGGATAGCGGGTGCTGCTGGCAGGCTGCGGCCACCCAGCTTTGCCCTTGAGTTTGCTGCCTGGAGAGACACTGGGCTGTTGATTGTAATTTCATTATGTCACAAGTGCCAAACATGCCTCTCACTATGAAAAGGCAAAGAGGACCAGCAGTATTTTTCTTTTTCCCCCCTGGAAAACAAACATTTCACAGTGTTCTGAACTGCGTGGTGGATGTTACTGTTGAACATGGGGATGCTGGCCTTGTGGTAACCAGGCTTTCAGGTATTCAGTCTGGTGAGGGCTGAGCTGTGCAGGTTCCTTGGCTTGGCAGTAATGCTGGAGCAGACAATGTGCTTGGCAGCTCTGCTAAAAGGTTTTCTCCTGTCCTCCACCTGCCCTGGTGTCTGGGAAAGTGGAGACTGCAGGGCCTGTAACACTTTAGCTCTTAGTGTTTATTTACGTGGCCCAAGCGTGCCTGCTGAAGCATCGGGTCCCTGCCCAGGGAAGATGGGAGCTATTTCCAAACCCTCAGGTCCCAACAGCAGCGTACCCTGTGTTCTGCCTTGGGCTCACCTGGGGCTTCCAGCTGCGCTTTCCTGGCTGGTGGCAGCCTGGCTCTGAAATGGCTGGTTGGGTTAGTTGGGTGGCAGGGGGCTTAACCCTCCTTCCACGCTGCCTTGTGCAAACAGAGCGGCGCTCGATGCGGGCTCGGCGCACAAACAGCATGGCTGATGGTGACATGGCGATGGCGTGCTTGATCCTGCTGGGCTGGGCTTCCTGAGTGACTGTGACGTCTGGTGCTGGGCTCAGAGGGTTTGGGTCTTCTTGTTATAGTGGAGTTGAGTGAGGAAGGGGGAGGCGAGCAGGGTGCGGAGGCACAGCTCGCTGACTGCCATCAGGTGCAGGTCGTTTGGGCTGACAAGCACGGTCAGGTGCATGTTGTTTGAGATGATGCAGAATCTGGGGCTCCCTGCCCAAGCAAGGTGTGTCTGCTGAGGTACCATGTGGTGAAAAAACATGTCGGCAGGCCTGAAGGTTGGTTCAGGAGACAGAGCAAGGGAAGTGCATGGAGCTACTTGGTGTTTGAGAGCTGCAGAGTCTGCAAACCAGACCTGCTCCTGCAGTGTGAAGGTATTCTGGATTCAGGCTGTGCACAGCAGCTTGTGCATTTCCGCTGTACCTCTGGTGTTGCAGAGGCTGGTGCCCAGCCCCTTGGACACCTGGAAAGCAGAGCAGGGGCTCTGGGTGGAGGAGGCTCCCGCACCATGGCTGCAGAGGCGATGCTGCCGGGCTGTGGTTCCTGGGCTGTGCAGTGTTGGACAGGGCTGGGTGTCAGTGCCGGCGCAGGAGCTGCTCTCGGGTGAGCTGTGGCAGTGTGCTCATAGCCGCTGGAGCGGTGCTGCCGGGCGGTCTTGGCTCCTGATGGGGCTGAGGCTGCTTTGTGCCGCGCCGCGTGGGTGAGCGAAGGCCGGGGAGCGCAGGGCAGCTGGCCACCGTGTCCCCGTGTCCTTGCACGGTTCCCACCGCAGCCCCTGACTGTGCCAGACAGAACTGTAGATGTCAGGCTTTGCACAGAAAGGAGAGCGGGGAGGGAGGGCGAGGAGGAGGCACAAGCGCGCAGCAGCAGGGCTGTGAGGTTCAAATTAACCTTGTGCTTTGTTGGTGTCGGAGTGAGGCACCCCGGCCGCCAGCACGGAGCGGGCTCACTGTCACTCACACCGGGCTGCATGCAGCAGCAGGGCCAGCAGCAGGGCGTCCCTCCCGGTGCTGCTGGGCTGGGGGACAGCAGGTGCCCAGGGCAGTGTTGGGCCCAGGCACTGGAGATGAAGGCGCCCAGTGGGACCCAGGGGCTGACAGGGCTCACCGTGTCCCCAGGGTGCTGCAGTCAATGCCTTCGCATCTCATTTTCAGGAATGGGTGCTCTGGCCTTTCTTTTGGAAACTGGGTATGCAGCACCCAGACATGTGCTCCTACACAGCTGCTTCAGATGTCAAAGCCTAAATTTCTCCTCTTTAATTTTCTCCTGTTAATTTTGTCTCTTTTAGTCTTACATACTTCCTTCCCCAGTTCCTTTCTTCTTGCTGTTTTTCATCTTCCATAGAGACAGTTAAAAGCAGCTTAACACCGTGAGCTTGTTTGGAAGTCAAAAGATCCGTTTCAGCTCTGACGCCGACTTTGGGCAAGACACCAAGTGTTTGCCTCAGCTGGAGGATGAAATGGGATGATGCGTAGTTCACATGCAGGGACTGTAAGTGGAAGTTAATTGTGAAAAATCACAACATGTTTTAAATCTCCAGAGCATTGTTGCATCCTTAAATTTTAAATGGGAGTAGGTGCTGTGCTGGGGGTAGCTGTGGAGCAGAGGGATTGTCCAGAGCACCTCAGCACCTCCCAGCGGGGCGTTGTGCTGGAGACCTGTGCTGTGGTACTGGAGAAACGGAGCTGGTTGGTCCTTGTTTTGAGACACCATCTCATTCCTCCTGGTGTTGGTGCTTTCTGGAGCACAGAGCACTGGGGTAGAGGGCTGGTCATGTTGGCTAGGGTTTGTAGTCCTAGAGAGTCCAAGCAGAGGCAGATGTGAAGGTGTAGGCAGATGTAGGTTCTGAGCTCCTATGGGCATGGCGCTGGGCCTGCAGCACAGCTGGAGGAGGCAGCAGCGTGGTGGAGCTGGGTTGGTTGAGTTACTGGTCAAGGAGCGGGGATGGTGGGCAAGAAGCACACAGTGCCCCAGAGCAGGGCTGCAGGAGGGCCGGCAGGGTGGGTTTGTGGCAGTCCCTCCTGGCTGGCAGAGGGCAGAGCAGGTGGTGAGCTGGGCATGGCTGCCAGCCCATGCCCTTTGCTGGCCGTGGAGCCTGTCCTGAGCTGTGTGCTGGTGTGGGATGCCAGCCCTAGGGAGGGTGGTCAGCACCACGTGCCCCTCTGCTATTTCACAGAGCAGTTACCTGGTGAATAGCAGTGCCTGTCTGAAGGAGCTGCCACAGATTTTTTTATTTCCTTGCTTGCTTTATTTTAACCAGCCTCTCCATTGTTTCCTCTTTATTTTGGGTGACGTGGAAGTCCTGGAGGTTTGCATGAGATGCTGGAACTCACCCAGGTGGTGGGTCTGGTGCCAGCGCAGCCCTGCGTGAAAAGCTGCCTTCATGGCAGGCTTGCAGCAGTTTCACCTGGAACTGCAGATGTGTGAACAACAGAGCCAAGCTCTGGGAGTGCCTGGGGGATTGCTTGGAGCCCATGCATGAGGAGGAGGAGGGTTGAGCTCTGTCCTGCACAGCAGTGGCTGGGGTCAGCCTCACCGGAGGAGCAGCATGACTGATTGCTCTTCTCTTGAAACCTCCCAGCTGTGCCTAGGGCTGCAGCCCTACTTGCCAGAAGCCCCCTGCATGGTCCTCCAGCTCTTAGCAGTGCAACTGGAAGTGTCCAACCAGCCACTTCTCTAGCCATGTTCCTCCTCTAAGCATCCCTTTGTGTCTCTGGGATGATGGGATGCTCTCTTGGGACTGGAGGTTTCCTTCCTTGAGTCCAAGTAGCCACTGGCTGTGTGGATGTCTGCTTACTTTAGGCAGGAACTGGATGTCAGGATTCTGGTTTTTATCCCCCCAGCAATCTTTTTCTCGGGCCCTTCTTGCTTCTGGGTACGAAGCCCATGAAGTAGCAATGGTCAGTGAGATGTGTTTGGTGAGATTCCTCGAGAAGCACTGGCTGTCCTCTGGAGAGCTGAAGTTCCCTACAGCTGGAGAAATGAGTGGGGAGGTGTTGGGCACAGACATGGGTATTTTACTGCTGGTGGTGCTCAGTGGTGCTCAGTGAGTCTTCTGCATTTTAAAATGAAAAAATGTGGAGAAACCAAAAAAGCTCCAGCTGCCATTGAAGCATAGCATGCCAGGAGGTGGAGGGCAGGAGTATTTTGGTCACAGTTTTCCCCTGTGCAGATCTTTGGGATATTAAAAGCTGTGTCTGTGTCTTGTTGAGGGCCTAGCTGAGCTGTGGAGTAGCACTGGGTGATTTCTCAACTGCTGCTTGAATTTACTTGTGTTGAGACTCAGCTGTCTCCATTAATGGCATTACCTGGATGTTGAACAGTTCAAGTGATGCCCTTGGCTGCCCATGGCCAGCACAGAGGGGATGGGGAGCTGAAGTCAGCCCCATGGTCCAGGTCACTATGAGGAGGCCAGGGCAGTTCTGAGCCCCGGAGATGGCTCCTGACTCTCTGGTGACTGGAAATAAAAGGACTGAGAGTCTTAGTGTGCAGATCTGTTACAAAAGGGGAAGAAAATGGTAAAATAAAGCTTCTTTCAGTAGATATAGCTACAGTGAGTACTGTGAGAGAAAGGACAGAGGAGTTGTTCTTTAATGTTCTCATGATGTCTTCAGTGTGAAAGTTTTTTTGTTTGGTTGGTTTTATATTTTAAAGTTCCTTCTTCCTTGTATGAGCCTCTTGCTTAGCAGAGGAAGAGAAACACTTAACAAAAATAGAGCCTGTGTTTGCCTAAAATGAGGTTGCTGTGGCATGTTTGAGACTCGAGACTGTGACTTTGAAGCTGACTGCATTTCACGCTGCTGATACCCTTTTAACTGTCTTAGGTAAACAGTGCAGTTGGGCTCTGAGAAGTGTCTGGTGAAAACTGTGCTTGGCTCCTCATTCTGACTGTTTCAGAGGTTTTCAGAACAAATACCTTCTGCTTACCAGCACTCTTCCTGCTTAGAAAAGTTTGCATTGGTTTATTATTATTTTTTCAAAGGATTTACTTGCACATTAGAATGCCCGTGGACATGATTTTCAGTTCAAGGAGGGTTTATTTTAGTTTGGCTTAATTGAATTGGAAACAGTTATGAGCTGTACCAAAGCAACTTGGATTTCAAACCAAAACAGGAACGTCCTGTTCACACGAGCAGGTTCACACTGCTGTGTTTGCAGCCTGCACTGAACTCCTCTTGTTTACCTGTGTGTAGGGACTCTTGGCAAGTAAATCACAGCGAGGGCTCAGTGGTGCTGAGGCAGGTCCTGGAGAGGCTGCAGGGGCTGGTGTCCCATCTGTCTGTGACACTGATGCTGCTGCCAAGGCCAGCCTTGCCCTGGATGCTTTTTCCTTTTGCTGACACAGAGCTTTGGGGCAGTGGCACGGGGAAGTGTTTTAGGGAAGGGACCTGGATTAGAAAAACTGCTAAAGGATGGAGGGAAAAAAGCTTCCTCAAAATATTTTTATTTTTGGTTGGTTTTTTGTCAGCTTCCCTTTAATTGAAATAATTATGTGACACAGGTTGAAATGGCTTTGCTGGAGCAGAGGGGAACAGGCAGGTGGGACTAAGGACTGTTCCCAGAGGAGGGCTCACTCTGCTGCTGCCCCAGCCAAAAGCTTGGTCCCCATGTGGGGCAAGTATAAGTGTGCATTTGGTGTAGGGTCCTTGGGAGGAAGGCACTGCTTTTAGTCATCTTTACTGTATTACTATTTTACCCTTTCAAGAATGCACTATGGTTAAACTTAGAGGATCCCTGTGCAGCCCTTTGACCTAAGGAAACTGAGCTGTGGCTGAGGCTTAGGCTTAGCTGAAGGATGAGCTCCTTCTGCCATGGAAGGACGAGCTGGTCCCAAACGGGCCCTGGCTCCTTCTGAGCATCCTTCTCCTTTTGGGAGCTCTGGCGTGGGGAGCTGGTGGAAATTGCTGTGGGTGAGCAGCCGGGGCTGCTGGCAGCCGGGCCCCGGTGCCGGGCTCTGCCCTGGCCCTGCTGTGAACTGGTGCCCGGTGCCGGGCTCTGCCCCGGCCCTGCTCCATCCAGGGCCCGGTGCCGGGCTCTGCCCTGGCTCTGCTGTGAACTGGGGCCCGGTGCCGGGCTCTGCCCCGGCCCTGCTGGCAGCCGGGGCCCGGTGCCGGGCTCTGCCCCGGCTCTGCTGTGAACTGGGGCCCGGTGCCGGGCTCTGCCCCGGCTCTGCTGGCAGCCGGGGCCCGGTGCCGGGCTCTGCCCCGGCCCTGCTGGCAGCCGGGGCCCGGTGCCGGGCTCTGCCCCGGCCCTGCTGGCAGCCGGGGCCCGGTGCCGGGCTCTGCCCCGGCCCTGCTGGCAGCCGGGGCCCGGTGCCGGGCTCTGCCCCGGCCCTGCTGGCAGCCGGGGCCCGGTGCCGGGCTCTGCCCCGGCCCTGCTGGCAGCCGGGGCCCGGTGCTGGGCTCTGCCCCAGCCCTGCTCCAGCCGGGGCCCGGTGCCGGGCTCTGCCCCAGCCCTGCTCCAGCCGGGGCCCGGTGCCGGGCTCTGCCCCAGCCCTGCTCCAGCCGGGCCCCGGTGCCGGGCTCTGCCCCAGCCCTGCTCCATCCGGGGCCCGGTGCCGGGCTCTGCCCCGGCCCTGCTCCATCCGGGGCCCGGTGCCGGGCTCTGCCCCGGCCCTGCTCCAGCCGGGGCCCGGTGCCGGGCTCTGCCCAGGCCCTGCTCCAGCCGGGGCCCAGTGCCGGGCTCTGCCCCGGCCCTGCTCCAGCCGCGGGCTCCGTGCCCCGCTGCGTTCCTGTGTCCGTGCGCAGCCAGCACCTGGAGCTGGCAGCCTGCACGGCTTCTGTTTGGAGTTTCACCTGCTTCAATAAACAAGCAATCTGTTTGCTCCCTCCCACCTGGTGCCTCTTCAGCAGCACTGCCCAGTGTTTGTCTGAAGGGTCTGGATCCTGTTCTCTGAGGGGTCCATACCTGCCCCAGGTAGCTCCTTGTCCTCCCAGGGTAGCTCCCTCCTCCACTGTCCGGCACTCTTTGTCGCTCCAAACCAAATATTTGCTGCAATTTTTGAAACTGATTTTGGTTTTATTTAAGCAATGGCCCAATCTCATGTCCCAGGAGTCTCTTTTGTGTCTTTCCTGCTTTTCAGAGTTCTGGGATGTAGCTGGTGGCAGAGGGGAGGGTGGCTGGGCACACGCTGTGCCCTGCTCTGGTGTGGGTTGTGCTGGGTCTGGATGTGCTCCTGGCTCTCAGCTGGGTATGTGTAGTGTTCTCTGTGAGTTTGTACGTCGGGTGTGTTTAGACTCTACGCTGAGGTCTGTGTGCCCATCCACATTCCAGCAATAGCGCAGTGGTGGCCCTTTTCCTGGTCATTACAGAGTGATTCCTGTGCAACACCTCCAGATTCTGATTGTTTCCATAGACTGATAATTTCTTAATGGTTTATTCTCTGTGAAGTCATTAGTAAAGCAAAATATCATACCCCAGAGTGAAAATGTGATCTTAACTGGTTCCCAGGTGAGGACAAGCAGAAGTGATTTCTCCTGCAAACACACTCAAAAGCCAGAAGGATGGTTTCTAAATTGGATGCTGCAGGACCTGAGCATGGGAATAGCTGTTATAGCTGCTGTGATTTCTTCAATAATGTCTGTTCTGAAACTTTGCATTTAGGAGTAAAACAATCTTGTGTAGAATAATTCTACTGTAATGCTCCTTCGGTTCAGGTTCAATTCAGTTGTGTGTTGTGGTGGGAAGCTGCTCCGTGGGTCCTGCCTGCCAGCTCGGGCCTGGCTCCTGTTGGATGTGTCACACTGCGGGCATGCTGAGCCCCGGCTGTGTCTGCTGGCTGCAGGTACAGAGCTGCTGCTGGCCAGTGCTGCTGGGAGCTGTGCCTCCCACGGGCTCCGAGTGCCTCCCATGGGCTCTGTGTGCCCCACGGGCTCCCTGAGTGCCCCATGGGGGCTCCGAGTGCCTCCCATGGGCTCCCCGAATGCCCCACGGGGGCTCTGTGTGCCCCATGGGCTCCCTGAGTGCCCCATGAGGGCTCTGAGTGCCTCCCACGGGCTCCCCGTGCCCCACAGCAGCGCCAGGCTGTGCTGCTTTGCTCTGTGCCTGAGCCCATGGTCTGTGCTCGGAGCTGCAGTCATGACAAACCTGCCATTGATAAAAGTCACCGTGGAAGGGTTCTTGGGATCTTGCCAGCGAGAGTTTCCTATTTAAAATTAGAAATCAGATTTCTTTTTGTTGCACCTTGATGTGATCTGGTAGTTGCTGGAGTTTTCTTTTAAATCCTGAGATCCCAGCTGAGGGGACTGGGAGGGAGGAACACGTAATTAAGCAAAACAGTGGAATTGCAGGTTTTGTCTTTTTGGGAGAGGAAAAATAGTGAATTTTGTGTAATACTGAGCCCTCAGCAGTAATAAGTGACTGAATTGGCAAATGTAAAGTGTGCAAACGAAGGGAGCTCTGAGTCCCTCAGTGCCCAGGGAGGGCCCGAGCTGGGAGGCTCGCTGCCAAGCACACCTGCAGCCTCTGCCAGGCAAGGAGGCACGATCAGGTGAAATGTGTGATAAAGCTTACTGCTGTAGTGCCTTTTGGAAGGCTAAACTTGCTGAACTGCTGCAGTAGCTGGATTTTGTTCTGCTCGGGTCATTTGTTTCAGGCTTTTGGGCACATTCTTTTGCTCCATCAGGTGTGATCTGTTCTTTGTGCTGTGGGTCTGTCCGTCCCTGCATGGCTACTGTGGTGGAAGCCTGCTCTGCCCTCATCCCAGGTGAGGAGCAGCACAGCTGTCCCAGTGAGGAGCTTCCATTTCAGCTTTTCTCCAGCAGCTCTTCCTTTACTCTTGACTGGGATTGAAGAATTCATCCCAGTCCTTTGTTTTATGTGGAAGGAAACCTTATCCCTGTGGCTTCTGTTGCTGCTGGTTGTAGGAGTGTTGGTGGAGATGAGGGCTGGCTCCCTGTGCCCCCCAGAGCAGCTGGTGACCCACAGGAGCTGGGCTGGATCCCTGTGTACTAACGGGCCTGCCTTGTCCTGCCTTGTTTGTCTTGATTTGTGGCTGCATTTGTATGCAAATACTAACAACTTGCTGCTGAGTTAATTAGTGTTTTTTCTCTTTGCTTCCTGGAGCTTAAGCTAAAGGTCTTTATTCTCCCCATTTCGGTGGTCTCAGCTGTGCCGGGTGTTCTTAGGGGGCTTCAGACCCAGTTGCATGAATTGGCTGCAGACCCTGGTGGGCCTCAGGACAAAGGTGTCTGAGGGTTGAGGTGGTTGCTGTAGCTGATGCTCTGGGTGTCCAGATGCATGTTTGCTCCCCGGCTCTGGTAGTTGCTTTGTGGATGAGCAGAACCAAGCCAGCTCCGTTTGTTCTGGACATGCCAAGTGTTTGCTTTCTAATGTTGGGATTGGGCACCTTAAATGCCATGGGATGGATGATTCCTTCCAGACCAGAGGCTCCAAGGGTGGCTCTGGTGATCTGGACATGGCAGTGATGGAGTGGGAATTGCTGGCCTTCAGCACCAGCTGGGTGTTGGTTCTTTGCTTTGATAGAGGAGAAGGCAGGCATTTCTTCTCCTCCCAAGAACGGTATCTTTGGTCCTTGTTTGGGCTCAAGGATTTTACTCATTTTAATCTTTCATTCCATCTGATTTTCTGTGGGCCCCACAGGTGTTTGGGTCTGCCAGAGCTGCCCAAGGCACAGGTTGTAGGGATTGGTGCTCTGGGGCAGGTGGGGTGGGCAGCAAGGAGACCCTGGGCACCCCTGCTGGTCCAGGGGGCTGTGGTGGTGCCCGGGCCGTGGCTTCTGGCCTTCCCCTTGGCCATGCCAGGGGCCCAGGCAGTCGTGCTGGTCCCACCCTGCCTCTTTCTGCCCTCCAGCCAAGGCTTTTTCACAGTTATTGCATCAGAACTTCTGTTTAGTTTTAAACCTTTGTTTTCCCCCTGGAAGGCAGGGCTGTGGCTTCTCAGTAGCAGGGGTGACAGCCTCCAGCCTGAGGCCAGGGACTGGCAAGTTCCACCTGGAAACCAGAGACTCTTTGCCCCTGGGTTGATACTTGTCCTCACCTTAGTCATTTTTGGAGCATTGGTGCTCGGTGGCAGGAGGTGGAGGAGTGAATTCAGGTGGAATGGTGGCTTGTGCAGCGCTGCATCCATCTGGAAGAGAGGATGTAGCCATTAGCGTGGAGCTCCCCATCCTGGCCAGGGGAGTTCCCAGGAGTTCACTGGCAGCTCACTGGTCAAGAGGCATTTCCTGGTCCCAGAGCCCAGATTGCTGTGTGTTCTCCAGTCATCTGAGGACTAATGGAAGAGAGGGGGTTTGGAGTATTTAATTTTGGTTTCCTGTTCCAACGCCCCTCTGAGGTGAAGAAAGGCTTCTCATACCTGGCAGTGTTTGTCATCGTTGGATTTTTAGATCTGGGAGATGGTTTTTTCCCCTCCTTTTGTTTTTCCATTTCACACCCTGCGAGGCAAAGGAATGTGGCACTGCAGACCTTTTCTGCTGCCATGCTGGATTTTTCTGAGGAAGTACAGAAATGGAGATTTTTCTGCTATCCTTCTGAACAGATTTCCTGATGCTGTAGTGGGTTTTTTTAATTCCATAAAGCTGAGACTTTATAGGAAACCCAGGTGAGCCTGGGTAGGGTCCAGGCAGGAGGGGGTTGAATTTAGGATCTTGCAGAGTGAAATAGGAATTTTTCTAGTTCCATTTTGGGCTGGTGGGACGTGTCTGTTGTAGTGACTGTCTCAGTGCAAAGGTCTGAGGTGAGAAGCAGCTTAAAAAGGCTGTGTGGCATGTGAGGAAGCAAGTTAGCTCTTAATCATATCATATTGGCCTCCTTTGCGGCTGATACATCTGCTGTAAAACGCTTAGTGCTGAGTGCCTGATTGGGCAGCCCATGCTAAGTGTTCAAACTCCTGCTGCCTTTTTTCTTCAAACAATATCTTCTGGCTTCCAGATTTCTGATAAATTGATAAGAGGAATTGCGTGAGTCAATAGAGTTGTAGACACTTTGCCAATATAACCCTAGCGCTATTGATCTGCCAGTAAATTAAAGTCTTACTTAGAGGCTGCCGATATTTCTAATCTCCTGCCTCGCCAATTACACCCTCCCAGCTACCTGGGAAAGCCAGCCACGGGAGATGAGCCCGCCGAGGCTGTTCCCAGCGAGTGGGGCCATGGCAGGGCCTGCATGGGGCAGGGGCTGTGCCCTGGGGGTGGCCCTGAGGTGGGTACCCTTGGGGATGCTGCAGAAGGCATTGCTCTGGTCAGGGCTGAGCCTCCCACAGCTCCTGGGCACAGCCCTGGCTCCGGAGGATGAAGGCGTCACTCCGGTCAGGGCTGAGCCCTTGGGGGTGCTGCAGAAGGCATCGCTCCGGTCAGGGCTGAGCCTCCCACAGCTCCTGGGCACAGCCCTGGCTCTGGAGGATGAAGGCATCGCTCCGGTCAGGGCTGAGCCTCCCACGGCTCCTGGGCACAGCCCTGGCTCCCGAGGATGGAGGCAGCTCCGAGGGGCAGTGAGCCTGGGTCCCTGGGCTTTGTCAGCCAGGGAGCTGCCCCAGCCCCGTGCCCTCCCTGGGCTCGATGCCACTGGCGCTGTGCTCCTGCAGAAGGGACTCTGAGGAAGGGATGCTTGCAGGAGGATGTGGATGCAGGGAACCCTGCTGCCTGCCCTGGGCTCTGCCCCTTGGCTGCTGGGTTGAGGCCGGGACCCAGAGAGGCCACGGATCAGAGAGCCCCTGCCAGGCTCACATGGCCCCCCTATTTCCCTCCCACACCCCCTCCCCTGTGAAGTTTCAGTGGATTCTTGCCAGATAAGCCCCTTTCAAGTCTCATTTACGTTTGAAAGTCCATAGCTAGCTTTGGGAAGAAATCTCCAGATAAATGCTGTGTTCTTTCTAATACCCCAGAGCGAAAATCAATGGGAGGGATAATTCCTTCCCTTGTCCTACATGGACTTTCATGTGTTTCTACCTCCAGCAGCACCTTTTAAATAAAGAGAAGCAGCAGCCACCCTCCCCTTTCTCCTCTGCCCCTTGGGTCCCAGCCCAGGCCTCCTGAGCATGGTGAGATGCAAGGTTTGGGGGCCCCTGTGTGGAGAGGGGTGCTCACCTGAGGGGTTTCTGTTGGCCCCTTGGGTCCAGGCTCCTACTGGGGGAAAGCTGTGCACCTGCCTGGATTTACAGGGCTGGCAGGAGGGATGTTTCTGGAAATTCCCATCCAGACTGCTCTAGAACAGAGGACCCAGGTCTTGGAGGTGGTGACAGCAATAACTGTGGTGAAGGGATTTAAAAACCCATTAATTTCATTAAATCCAGTGAAGTGAAGGTTCTTGTCATCTAAAACTGCTGCCAGGTAGAAGATGGGCCTATAGTGTTATCATTTTTCTGTTCTAAGCTTGTGCAGAGCCCTCTGATGTCTGTTCTGCCCAGCATCCAGCAGTGCCTGCTATGGGCAGATCCACTTTCCAGAAATACCTTGTAGGAATCTGTAGCTGGGACTGGTCTGAGACAGCTCTTCCAGACTGCCCTGGAACATGCTTGTATCTAAAAGCTGCATCCTCCAGCAAATTTCTCTGGCCACTTCTTGCTGGCTGCACTGAGCTGCATTTTCCCTGATGTTGTGAAGTTATCGTATAGACTGTACATTAAAAATTGTAACTATTCCAAGTCTACTGTTTTGGCAGGGAATTGCTGAGTCTCGTGATCTGTAATGGAGTGGAGATGCTGAGCTGCAGCAGGATATATTTACACTGAAAGCTTTTTCATGGAGGAAATGTCTGAGCAGCCCGAATGATGTCTTCAGATTTGTGGTAGCTCCTGGCGCAGGCCTGGCAGTGGTGGGCAGCTGAAGGGGAGCAGCTGTGCAGGTTGGCAGAGCTGAGGGAGATCCTGTGTGGACCAGATCCTCAGAGTGATGCTGTTAACAAGTGACTCAGGCCTCACTGTATTGAGACACTTGACTCCTGTTCACGCTTGCTGATGCTGATGCCCAAGGCAAGGGCAGGTTGGAACAAGACTTTTCTACTGGCTACCAGATATTTTCTACTGTTTCCAGATTAGTTTCCAGGGTTTCCTTGGGGCCTTTTGTGCCCTCCCGGCCACAGGTAGGAGTCCCGCAGTCCAAGGCTGGATAAGGGGTTTGTGAAATTTTGGATGGCAGATAATTCCTCACTCCTTTTAGCTGGAGAATGTGTTGGGTCAGGGGTTCAGGTTGTTTTTGCACCCATTTCTGTTGGCCAGGGCTGGAGCTGCTGCCCACAGCTCTCTGTGGAGCAGGGTGTCACCCAGGGCAAGTTCTGTCATAAATACTGCACTCAGCAGGGAACAGCAGCAGCAGGGTGAAACCCATCCATCAGCAGCACCTCCATGCCTGCCCAGGTTTGCCTTTTGGATTGGGATTGGCCAGAGCTCTTTCTGGTGGGTCAGTGATGATTTCTCTCAGCTGTCAGAGGCAGAGGTGACTCGGCCACTGGCCCGTGTGTTTCTCCTTTGCATCCTGAAATATTTAGTGTTCGATGTGTGAACTTAATGAATGAGCAGGAGTATTAATGGCTTACAGTCTAAAACCTCTAATTCAAATGTCTCTCAACTTGCAGGAAATCTAAGTTTGGGATTTTTTGTGTTCTCTACCAAGGCTGGCATTCAGACAGTGTTCCCTAATTTATTTTCACAAATTGGAGAAGGCTGTAATTTACTATTTTGACAAGCACATGTTTCAATAGACCTTTAATTAAAAAAAGAAAGTTTGGTGCATGTCTGAAACTGTAAGAATCACTAGACTGGATCAGAACAGTAATGTGTAGTAATTTGACCTTTGCAAAGTGGACAAATTCTTCTTAATTTTCTCCTCTGACCTGTCTGCAGAGCAGTGTAATTATAGTTACAGGAGCACAGACTCAAAGGGGGCTCTCACTGTACCAAGAGGGATGTTGCTGAGACCGTGGTGGTTCTCCTTGGGATCTTGCTTTGGGGATTAGGGACCCTGTGCCCGTGCTTCATCACCTGTAGCTAACAGGGAAAAGATTTAACTCCTACCCTAAAACTTGGCCTGCAGTGATACAGGAATGTGGTTTTTAGGGTGGATAGTGAGTAAAATAGGTCACAGCTATTTTATATATGTGTTGGAAAACTTACTACTCTGTCTTTTCCAAAGCTTTACAATACAAATTGTCACATAACCCTCAAAGCAAACATTGAGGTGTTGTACTGCACCTCTCCAGTACCTCCAGTTTGGCTGAGCCTGTGAGCTCCTGGTTTCAGAGGTGAGTGAGAGCTGCCCTGCAGTGTGAGCAGAGTATTGCTGTGGTTGTGGTGATGTAAGGCAGGCTCACAGGCAGCTCCTTTGTGTGTTATCTAGCAGAAAACCAGCACGTGAGGCTCCTCTCCAGTCATCTCTGCATGTGACTGATGTAACTGTTTGCAGTACGGATTTTGCTACTGGCTGTTGAATGTTTTCAGGTGTCACTGGTGTATGGGAAACAAGCCCCACTGGATTTGGGGCATTCAGTTTATAGCACTTGGCTGCCATGTCAGAGCCTGTGGCTCATTGATAGTTCCTGTATTAGTCACCTAACTCAATGTTTCACCTCAACTACTAGAAAGGAAGTTGAGGCTAAAAGTAAAGTGTTGTTTCTGTAAAATAGTAAAAGTTGTGTTAAGATAGACAGTCCCACAGGAGTAACTCCAGAGGGCACGTGCTCACCTGGGGCACAGAGTGGTGTTTGTGCACCAGGCTGTCAGACCGTGGTGGGCCATGGCTGCTGTTGGCCCCCTCTTCTCCCCAGCTGTTCCAGTGCAGGTGTGTAATGCCCTCTGGAACAGGGTTCCTGGGGGGTGGGAGGGCTGCACTCCTGCCTTGAGCTGGCTGGGCCATAACTGACAGCACAGCCTGACAGACACTGTCCCTGCTGGGCCAGCAGAGCTGTGCTGGGAGCTGCAGTGAGTGCCAGATGCCCAGCAGTGTATTAAACACTAGTTGAGTACAGGAGGGCATATCACAGGAGAGAGATAAGCAAAGTTCTCTGATTGTGGATCAATAAAGGTTAGTGACATCATATCTCAAAGTGAGAGAACCTGCTTTCTGCAGACCATTTATCAGATTGCAGGCAGGAGCACTGTTAACCTCTTCCTAACTAGGGGTCTGCTCCTCATCTGCCTCCAGACCAAATCATCTTCCCTGTCTCCCCAGAAGCTCCTGACCCTGCCTGGGAGGTTCCAGCAATGGCAGACTGGCGTGGGCATGCCACAGGGCTTCTCTTCCAAGCACCTGTGCTCAGCTCTCTGCAGCATGCCTTGTCCAGTGGGAGAGCACGGCCCTGGGCCTCCTGGGCACAGGGGCAGCAGGCACTGCTGCTGGAAGTGCTTCCCATCTCGTTTATCTGCTCTCCTCCAGTGACTCGATGCTGTCACATCCCTGGTGAGGTCCGTGTCAGCCTGGGACATGATGGAGTTGTGTTGCTTAGAGACCTGGCATTGTGCCAGGCATGTTGGGCTGTGGTTGTAAAAGGCATCCTTAGTTTCCTGGTTTTCCTTAGATTGACCATTTTTCCGTGGCCCCAGTGGCAGTGAAATCATTGTGGATGGTCTTCAGGAAGCTGTGTGGGGCAGGAGGAGGCCTTGGGCACGGTGTGTGCTGCCCTCCTGGAGGTGTCTGTGCTCCTGGCTCTGCCGGGAGTGTTACCAGAGTAGGCTAAAGCTGGATGAGTGGATCAGCCTGTTTGTGTGCTGTGTGTGGTGGGGCAGCAGCTTTCCAGATGAGTGCAGCTGGTGGGTGTGGGCAGCGTGGAGCCGCGTGCTCGGCCGGGCTGGGAGCGGGGATGGGAGCAGGGCTGGGGCTGGGACCAAGGATGGGGATGGGGCCGGGACCAGGGCTGACGCAGCCAGGCCACTCCGCAGGGACAGCCTGGGGAGTCACCAGGTGCTCGGTCCAGCCCATGGGACCCACCAGGCCCCTCCAGCTTTTAACGTTTTTTGCTTCCTGATCTTGTCTGGAAGTGGCTGGTAACACGAGGTACCTGCAGATGAGCAAAGCTCTCTCTTCTCCAAATGCCAGACGGAGTATTAAGGATCCTCCACAGCATCCATGCCCTGCAGTAGAAGTAGAATTTAGGTCCCTACTGCCCTGCAGTAGGGAGTACAGTGTAGGTTTTCATGCTGTGCAGGTGCAGGTCTCTTGTTTTCCATGAATGAAAGGATAAACTGCTGCCTGGAGGAAGGTGTGGGCAAGGTTTAGAGATACAATAGTGAGGACGGATGACAGGCAGAGGGTCAGGGGCAAGAACAGAGTTAATTCCCTGAATGAACTTCTCTTGTCTAGCAAGGAAATAGCAATTTTTTCCAGAATCTACAGAGACTTGAGCCATAAAGACTTTCTGATTAGCTTTCATCCTTTTTCCATTGGTGATTTCTCATGGCAAAGAGCCCTTTTCTGTGGTGCCCTAGGCTGTGCCCCAGGAAGTGTCAGGAGGCCGTGCTGCTGCGTGTCCTGGTGGGCTGGGGGGACGCTGGTGATGGAGCCTGTGCTAATGGGCTGTTGTCCAAGTAGAAAGTGTATTTTCAATGAGGAGGTGCTGAGATATTAGTGGGGCCTGGATTACCCTGTGATTGTGCTGTCAATACTGCTGTATTGAGTCAGAGAGAGCCTGCACGACACAGGGAAACACTTAGCTCACTGCTGCTGCTTATTGAGAAGCCAATAGCAATTTACGTGCTGACACTTGACACCGAATGCAGTCCCAGAGGTACGGCTCCTGCTCGGGCACTGCTGGGCTCCCCTCACACCTGCGCCCTCCCGGCCTGGAGCTGCAGGTGTGGCGGCGCTGAGGCTGCTCCAAAGGCACCTCCAGGGGCTGGCGGCTGCCCCTGCAGCTCCGATGGGACGGGCAGGTGGGCACCGGCTCTGTGGAGAGCTGGTCTCACGTGGCATGAGCTTTATTCAGGTATTCAGTGAAGAAGCAGAAGTGTGGGTGCCCAGAGTGCCTGGGACCTGTGGACTGCAGCAGCTGGATTCCTTCTGTCCCGTTTGTCTGTTTTCCTGGGACAAGCACAGCTAAGCCTGATGGCCTTTCTGGCATACACACACACCTTTTAAGAAAAACTTGAGATCATCTGCTGCCAAATACTTTCAAGAGGAATAACATCCAGGATATTTCTTTGAGGCTGAGCTCCCTAAAATGGGAGCTAAGCCATGAAGGACTGAGGACGGGATGAGAACAGAGCTGGAGTACTGAAATGGCATGGCTGGAGGTGGGAAGCAGAACACAGGGAACCTGTGTCCTGGTGATGTGCCCAGCAAGGAGCATCAGGTGCTGGTGCTGGAGGACTGCGGGAGGCCTGAGGAGCTGTAGACTCGAGTGGATGGTCTTGTCAGCCCCAGTGTGCTGGGGCAGTAAAACTCCTCCTGGTTTTTAAGTGCAGCTCTTCCTGTTTTGCTTCGTTGCCTGGCAAACAATTTTACACATTCTCTGTTAGCTGTGGTGCTGCCTTTTGGTCACCATTCCCTTCACAGTTCCCTTGTGTGCCTGAACCACCAGGGAGGGTTAGAAAACCTGTGTCCTAAATCTAAAAGGAAAGAAAGCAAGTGTGCTGCGTGAGGGAGGTGCTTGGAGTGCCTCTTGGTTTTGCAGCAGGATTTAGGTCATGTTGCAGGTCGTGTTTCCCATACCTGTGTCGCTGGCAGGTTGCTGTAGCCAGTGTGCAGTGTCAGGGCTCTGCAGAGCGTGGGCAGAGGAGGGAGCAGCCTAAAGCAGTGGGTGCTGGCTGTGCTGCAGCTCTCTGAGGAGAGTGTCACCGTGTCTGCAGGCTCCTGGCAGAGCCCGCCCTGCGGCACAGGTGGCCCTTGGCGGGGCAGGTGGCCTTGGTGGCAGCTGCAGGTGCCAGCCTACCAGGCTGGGAATGGCCCTTCTGGGGCAGGCCAGGCTGCTCTGGGCACCCTGTGCTGTCCCTCTGCCTGGCCAGGCTCTCGTCCCAGTGCAGGTGTTCCCCTCTGTCCCCAGAGCCGGAGCAAGCAGCGGGTGCCTGTCCCAGAGCTCCCTGCTCTGTGTGGAGCTGTAAGCAGAGCTGGCACTTGGTGTGGCTGGGAGCCCACCCAGAGGTGTCTGGGGACCCAACCACTCCATGTTTGGGCAATACTGGCTTTCTTCAGACACTTCAAAAACTGTGGCAAAAAGCAATGCAGAGGTAGATTTGGTGAGAGTGTAAGCAGGGCAGCAGAGGGAGCAGGCCGTGTGTGCATGCAGTGCCTGTGAGCCTCAGTGAGGGTGAGCAGCAGCATTTCTGTTGGGATGCTGGGATGGCAGGTGTGACGCCTCGGCACGTGCTTTTGTAGAGGTCCCTGTTGCTTATTCTGTGTTGTTCTAGTCTATTGCTAATCTTGTTCAGCAGTTGCTCCTCTTAATTACTGGAGTACTTTTACAGAGATGTAGCAGATTAATCCTTTTAGTTCTGCTTGCTGCCAGAAGAGATTGCCACCATTATTCCTGTGCTGTGGAAGGAGAGGTGGGAGCAGGAAGAAGCAGGGCTAAATTTAGAAGGCTTGTGCTCGCACATGCTGCTCTGTAGCTGTACAGGAGCGTGTGGTGGCAGGTACCAGTGTGAGCAGTGAGCAGGTATGCAGGGAGGTGAGGCTGGGGCAGCCCAGCAGAGTTTGTAGTGTCACAGCTGGGCCATGACCTGCTCCAAGAATCCCAGCAGCTCCTCACTGCATTTCCAGCAGGGGAGAGCAGCTCCAAGGCATCACTTATTGGGTCCTTGCCTTGCTGGAACAAAATATTAACTGACAAACACTTGCATAGTACATGGCACAGTCACTGTGGCCTGCTCTTATTTCCCTCCATAAGAAACAAATAGGGGAAAGTAGGAAAGTTGCCTTACAAAGCAATGAGCCTCTCCTGCACTGGCATTAGTGAGGCCTGGGGCCTGTGTGAGGGCTGCAGAGTTTGTGTCCCAGCAGCTCAGCTGGGAGGAAAGGAGAAGTGCTGGATGAGCCTGTGGGCACTGTGGGGTGGCACCTGCCAGCTCCTGGCACAGGTGCTGGGGCCTTGAGGCCTTGGGTTTGTGCTGGGGAGCCTCTGCCCCAGTGAGGGCTCCACCTGCAGCTCCCCTCTGCTCCCGGCTCAGGTGTTCTCTCTGACGTGGTCACAGCCATACATGGCATTCCAGCTGAGACCCTGCAGTGCTATTAATGTGCCCTTTATTACTTCCTTGTCTCCATAAACAATCTGAGCAACATCCTGGAGACTGTGTTTACCACTTGTCCAGCTGCATCCTTTGGTTCATCCTGACCAGTGTATGAGTCTGTCTCCTCCTGTGTAATTCCCAGTTGGTAAACCCTGAATTTACTGCAGAAACTCAGTTTTCCTGTCATAACCTTGGATTTAGTTGCTTTCTTGTTATTCTAGTCTTCAAATCCTAGCTTTTTTCTGTGTGACAGTCTGGTCTTCCAGTGTGTTGGATGTGCTTCTCAATTTAATTTCATCAAGGATGGGTGGTCTCTGCTGATTGGCAGCAAGGCCAGCAGACATGTTAGTGCAAAGGCTCCCAAGGCCTTTCAAGAGGGGAACCCTTTATCCAGGGCAGTATTTTCTTTCCATCATTTTGGTGTCAGCTGCTCTTGGCCTAGTTTTCTGCCTTTTTTAGATCACAGCTATTGCCTGTCCTCTCCAGCACAGCTCCCCGGTGCAGTGTGGGAGAAGGGGCAGTTCTTTCAGTAAAGGGAGGCACAGGGTTAGTTTTCAGTGTGCGTTTGATAAATGCACTTTATGTTAGATCCTGGTCTTCATTTATTGCTCTCTCTTTTATTATTCTTGCCTTCACAGTACTTGCAGCTCTCTCTGTTAGGACAGAAATAGACCCCACAGCAGTGTCTCCCTCCCCAGCCCTGTTTGAGCTCAGGTATTGGCTGTCTGTACCCAGCATAGTTCCTGAGCTGATGGATGGTTACAAATATCTGCTCTTGGACCTGGTGAAAATGTACTTGGGTATTCTTAATTGTTTTAGATTGTGTGCATTTAGATTAGATATAAGGCCTGGCACAGGCTGCCCAGAGAACCTGTGGCTGCCCCATCCCTGGCAGTGTCCAAGGCTGGGATGGACAGGGCTTGGAGCAATCTGATCTGGTGGAAGGTGTCCCTGCCCATGGCAGAGGGTGGAGTGAGCTAAGCTTTAAGGACCCTTCCAACCCTGTCTGTGATTCCATGACAGCTGCTATTTTTAGCTCAAATCATGAAACATTTAAGAGCAAATGCAGAGGCAGGGAAGGTATCTTGTATGTTGAGGTGAATGGTCCCCTGGGGCTGGAGCAATTCTGTGTGTGCTGGTGGGTCTCTGTTGCCTGAGCTGATCTCCCTGGCTCTGGGTGCTGCTGCTTTTGGGGGGGCTCCTCCATCCCTCTCTGCTGTGGAGCAGCAGCAGGTCTGTCCTTGTGCTGCTGCGCTCCCAGTTCCCATTCAGTCTCCCTCAAGAGAGGTGGGGGCATTCTGGAGCTGGGTGGTTCAGGTTTGGAAAGGCTCATTCTTGGCAGACAGATCTGAGAGAGCAGGTGAACCTGAAGTCGTCTGTGGTGCTTCACAGGTGCCACTGGAATGACAGCCAGGTGTAAAGTGGGAAGAGGACAGTGCCATGCTGCTGTGCCCTGGGGTTCAGAGGGAGAGTAATGATTTGCCTTTTCTCTTTACTTGAATTTGAGTCTTTAAACAAGAAGTAAATCCTTATAAAGAATAATGGAAGCTGAAATGAAATAGATGATTACTACTGAAACCTTTGGAAGAGCGCAGATCATCCCAAAGCAGGCATTCCTGTGCAGGGCTGTCCCAGCCCTGTGCTGGAGGTGGCTGGGAGGCAGCAGCAGGTCGGGACCAAAGAGAGCCCACTTTACACCACAGGTTTATTTTGGCATGTTCAGTACCAGCTGTGCTGTGCAGGGCAGAGCATGAGCACTAGGGGTGGCTGGGGAGCTCCTTGGCGCAGCCAGCAGTGCTGGCTCTGCCCTGTCACTTTGTCCTGCTCTGCCTTTGTTTCGTTTTACTACTGCTGGACTAGAACTTGGTTGAATTTGCCGTCTGTGATTTCCAGTGCACAGGGTCAGGGATGTTTGTTCCACTGTGTGTTCTGGTGCCTTCTGCTGTGTGCCCTTCTGAGGGGGTTCTTGTGCAGCTTCTGGGGCTGTGGAAGCTGCTCTGTCCCCGTGTGCCAGCTCTCCCTGCTGCAGGAGCTCCCAGCTGCTTGATCTGCAGGCTGAGCCGTGGCTGTGACGGGTCATTCTGGCAACTGCAGCTTATGATTAAAAAGAAAATCAGTCACTGTCATCTTGGACCCCAGCACCGGTGATCTGACAGTCCACGATGCATCAGCTTCTTCCTCATCAGAGGATCTTAGACTCAGGACTGCCCCAAGGGTTGTCCTCTGACTCAGGCTGATACCAGAAAGCTCATCTCATTTCATGACTAGCACAGCCAGCTGCACCATTTCACTGCCTGCAGATGCAGCTGGGAGACCCAGGGGATCTTCTCATTCCAGATTTTTGTTGGATCTTCAGGGCCTCCTCCATGTGTGGCTTCAGCAGAGCAGAGGTTGGACTCCAGCTGCTGCTGTGTGCTCACACCCTGGAAATTCCCTTCTGTCCTTGGGGAAGCTGGGGTGTTCACCTTGGCGTTCAGGCAGGGTAGGAGTGCCTGCCGTGGCCTTCGGCCTCACAGTTCCTGTGCCAGACAGTGGCTGCTGCTGAGCTCATCCTCGCTCCTGCAGAAAAGGGAGCTGGTCTGGAGCTGGGCTGTGGCAGCTCTGTCCCCGTGGGCACTGCCAGGGCAGCGTGCCCTGGCTGCCAGAGCTGTGCCCCTGGTGCTCCCTGCCTCCCACTGTGCCAAGCCATGGGCCCTGCTGCAGCCCTGCTGTCTCTGGGGGCAGGAGCCCCTGGGGCACAGGGGCTGATGCTCCCCCTGTCAGGTGTCCGTGTGTCTCACAGACAGTGTCCATCTCTGGGCAAAGCACAAGCTGATGTGTTTCCCAGACCTCTGTCCCTTGGGAAAAACGTAGTCATGGAGGGTTAATTTTCCTCCTCCATCTTGTTCCTGCCAGTGGTGATGTGTTAAAATTTCAAATTTTTTAAAAATAATTTTATTATTTTAATTGAGTAGCTTGTTCACAGCTGTATCTTTAATCCTAGCATTTACTGTGGCTCCAAGAGATGTTTTAAGTAGGACAGAGAGTCATTCATAGGATCATCTATGTCAGTGGGTGGTTCACATCAGGAAATGGGTTAGGCAACAGAGTCAAGGAAATGTTATTTTATAAAATGGCTTCAGCTTATCACATCCCTTGAAGAGCTGTGGGCAAGGAACAGATCGGGCTGAGCTCTGAGGAGATGGTGTGTGATGCATTCAGAGGGGCAGATTTTAGGGAGCCCAGAAAAGGGGTCTGGCATCATTTGTGGCTGTGTAGTCCACCAAACACTGCTGTCATGGGCTGGGCAGGTTTTCAAGGTCTGATGGCTGATTTTATGTCCCCATGGAGCCTGGAGCTCACATGACAGCTGGCTGGGCTCCAACTCCTCCTGTCCAGTTTGGCTCACTGTGTCACTGAGAAGGAAGGACCTGAATTCAGCTGAGGATGAGGGGAAGGACCTCGAGGAGGATCCCAAAGCTCAGAAGGCTCAGGGACATGGCTGTGAAAACCTATGACTTGAAAATCATGTGCTTACTACGTTTATTGATAAACAGAGCATTCAGGGCGACTCCTCAGCCTCCCTTCCAGACTGATCCTCTCGGATCAGCTGATGGAGAGTCAGTCACTCAGCTTTTGATGCTCCAGAGGCCGGGCTGGGTGAGTAATGATTCCTTGAGGCCTGGCGATCTCTCCCGATCCTCCTTCACCCCGTAATTAAAGCCTTGTCAGCCATGCTGCTCCCGGCCCGGGGCAGGCTGTGGGGGCAAGGAGTTTGTCTCTTAGACACTTGTTGTGTAAATGAGGCCATTCTTTTTGCTGGACAGGGGGAGCAGAGGAGCAAGGAGCCTCAGACACGCGCTGTTCTGGGTGGCAGTGTGGGAGTCCCACAGCCCTGTGTGTGCACAGGCTGCAAGTGGCTTGTCACCATGCAGAGCAGTGTCTTTCTGCAGCTCAAACTCTCTTTTCCCCCGTCTTTTCATGCGTCCTCTGCCACAAACCTTTGAAGAAGGCCTTCGTAATTAAGTTTTTCCCAACTGGGGTTTTACTTTTGAAAGAAAAATCACTTTGCATTTGAGGGTTTGAATTTGAAAGAAAAATAAGGAACAACTTTCCCATTTAATTTCTGTTCAATTTCTTTTTAAGTCACTTGGTATTTGCCATACTGAATTTTCTCTTAAACCTCTGTTCCTGTTGCCCTGTATATTGCCCCTTTAAAATTTTTTTAAAATAAAGCCAAGCATGCACATTCTGGTACAGTATAATTCTGCTCTCAGCGTGGGCAGGACATGGTTAAATTGGACCAGTGAGTCCTCATTTTTCCTGAGGAAACTGTTAGAGAGTAAATGCATCTTCATTGGCCTGCAGTAATGAAGTTGCAAGTCTTGGAAAAGCTTCACGTTGTTCCAGACTATTTTATGACTGAGAGATTTTTATGTTTTCCCATTTGGTAAAGGTGACCTGTCTGACTTCTGCCACTGTCAGGAGTGTTGGTCACCGTACATACACAGTCACATTGTGCTGTCCCTGGAGCATACAGCCATGGCCAGCAGCTGAGTGTGACTGAGGCAAGAGTGTCACTCATCTTTGTTTGGAGCTTGGCTGAGGAGGCAGAAAGCTGCCTTTGGGAATGCAGACTGGATTTCAAGCCTTCTTTTCAGATGGCTGTGCTGTAGAAGTGGATAATTTCTCGTGTTGTTCTCTTCTTGGCCTTCATTGCCGACTCCAGCGTGCACATCAGTTGAGTTGTTGAATCAGTTGTTGAATCCTTTCCTACCTCCATACAGACCTGGTCACAGAAGATGGATTTATCAGATATGGCTCAGTCCTGTTCTCTCTCTGAGGGGTTTGGCATGTGAAAGTCTGACTCAGTCTTGCTGCAGAGGCTTTCCCCATTGCCTCTGCCCAGGAGGCTGCCGGAGCCCTCACCTGTTGGAGAGCAGCCCTGTGTTTGTGGGGTTGGGAGCCAGCGCTGCTGCCCCTGGGGCTCTTGGAGCACATCCCAGCCTCTGTCTGTTCCAGTCTCCTCTCGCTCTGTTGTGCACCTTCCCTCGCCCAGAGCTAGAGCAAGGAGCCAAGAATTAATTGTTTTGTGTCGTTTTCCCCCTGTGTTGTGTTGTGGTCTGATCAGTATCTGGGCCCATTGGGCACTGCAGGCATTTGCTTCCCCTTGTGCGCAGACAGCTGCTGGAGAGCCGAGCACGGCTCCAGTCCGTGCTGTCCTGCAGGTGCTGAGCAGGAGATGCTGCTGGCAGGCGGGGGTGGCAGGGCAGGGCTGGCCCTGGGAGGCTCTGGCTGTGCCCAGGACACGGGGCTGGTGGCCCTTGCTGCCCTGGCACGGCGCTCTGGGCTCCAGGGCCAGCACGAGATCCTCTGGGGCTGCTGTTCTGTCCATCACCACAGGCTGCACACTGCAAGCTGTGTCCCACCTGAGCAGCTTAAGTAAACTTCCCACGGCAGGAGGTGTAATCAGAGGGTAAATAATTTAGTAACATTTATTTGACATTTATATGAAATTCACTCCCATGGAATTTAACTCAGTGCTGGCAGTAAAGGGTGAGGAGGAAGGAAAATGTGATGGGGCATAGGGGAACCTGGGTGACTTAAAGGATTCAAAATTGGAGTGGAATTTATAATATGGTGTTACTGTAAGCCATGTCATTCATCCAACTTTAGGATTTCTAGAATGGTTCTGAAATGCTCTCTTGAACACAAGGCTCATATTCCAAGTCCAGACTTGGGAGGTGGAAGTGCAGCGAGGACTCTGTGGGATGTGGGGATGCTGAGGGGGAGGCTTCTGGGTCACCTTTCCGTGCTGTGCCCTGCTGGGGCAGAGGGGTGCTGGGGCTAGGGGCTCCCCAAGGGCAGCAGAGTCTCCTGGTGTCAGGAGCAGTGGCAGCACTGAGGAAACAGCGAGGGGCACAAGAGATGAGGCTTTCATCAGTGTTGACTGAAGAGTTTTGGAGCCTCATGGCTCATTCCTAATTAAAGGCTGGAGTATGTGGGTGCTGGACTGGCAGGGCTGCTGAGATGGCAGTGGTGGCCCTGGGACAGCCCTTCCATCCTGACACCTCACCTCTCTGTCCTTCTGCTTTCTTTGCAATGGCTGAGGCTGTCTCTGGGGGCTTTCATGCGCATGTGTTTCATTGTTGGGTTTCAGAGGAGCACTTGATCAGGAGTCTGTGATACTAGTAATTATGCTTCATAGGGACCTATTTCCTTATGCATTTAATAGGGCTCTGTCTTTCAGCTTGGCCTGAACTCCTGAGCAAGGGCCTTGCACGAGTGAGATGGGCATTAAAGTCTTTGATTTTCTGCAGGGCAATTACTGTGGCTGGGTGAGGAAGAGGAGGCCGTTCAGTGAGCACTGAGGGTAGAGGTGTTAAGACCCTGACATTAGTAATCAGTTCAGTGTTTCAGGTTCCTGAGTTCAGTGGCCGTTCACGCCGTAGGGATCCCCAGGTGACCTGCAGGCTTTGAGCCGTGCCTGAAGAGACCTCTTCAAGGGAGCTCCTTTAACCAGATGGTTTGTCTTTGAGCTCTGCTGAAAAACTGGTTTCTGAAGATGAGAAAAAAATTCCCTTAGTGCACCTTCTAATTGTTCATTTAGGAGCAGAGCTCTCCTCCAGCTGGGAGGGCTCAGGGCTGCTGTAAAGTGCTAATTAAAAGTAATAGTGATAATGAAAACAGATGTTTTCAAGAAAAGTAAGTGCTACTGGGGCCCCAGTCTGCTGTCCCTGCCTTCTCTGCAGGAGGAGAGTGAGTTGTGTCTTCAGAGCTGCAGGTCCAGGGGGCTGTGGAAGGGACCAGATGCCAGGAGGCTCCTGCTGCAGTGCCAGCCAGGGATGGCTCTGGATGAGGCACAGAGCTGCACCCAGCCCTGCTGCCAGCCCCACCCCAGAGCACTGCTCCCTCCCACTGCACAGGGGGAGGACAGGGGCAGGACTTGCCTGGAGGAGTAGAACAGAATTGTTTAAGACACTGAATTGTTTTCTGGAGTGTTGTTCTAGAACAGGAGGGGAGAAACCCTGATGGAAGATGGCTTGTTAGAAGGGCAGCAGGGAGGGACATCTCCCTTGTCTAGATTTTAGTAAGAAGGGATTGTTTTAATCTTGTTTATAACTGATACACTGATGAGCATTCGAAAGAGCAGCCCCAGCTCTCCAAGATCTCTGGGATAAGTTTCATAGGGCTCTGCAGCCCATCACCCATGTTGGCGCTGAGAGTGGCCAAAGTTTAGAAGCTCATGTCCAAATCTCCAGCCTGTAAGGCAGCAGCTGTGTGCCATGATGTGCTTGTTTCTTGCAGTGCTGGGTGCAGTTGTGCTGTCAATTCCATATTACCCTTCTCATTGCTCTGCAAGTAAGCTGGAGAGGTGTGGCACCATGCTCAGCATGGCCTGCAGTACAGATGTGCAGGGGAGGAGAGAGCAGCTGAGAAAGAAGGGGTTGGTTCTGCATGGAAGGATGAAACACTTGTGGAGGCATAAGGTCCTGTCCTTCATCCTGAAAAACTTGGCTTGAGAGTCTTTGGCTGACTGTGCTTGTGGGAGAAGTGGCATCTTTTAGAGGGGTGGGAGGCACCAAGGAACGGGGGGATGAGGGGGAGACAACAGGGTGGGTTATTCTGGTCCTGATGAGGGAAGGCATTAGCAGAAGGAGGAAGGGCCAGAGCATTGGCCAGAGGCACTTCCTGTGGTCTTGTCCAGGTTGAGGCCAGTCCACAGTAAGGCTGCTGGTGTAAAGTTGATTTTGCAGATGTCACCAGTGATTAGTTAGAGAAGGCCATTCAGCTGCCCAGGAGCAGCCAAGCAAGGCAGTGGAGGTGGCACCAAGTGCTGCCTGCAGCCCATAGCAAATGGTCCTTGGGGTTAACGCTGAGATGGAGCTGTCAGAGCCTTGTCTGTACTGGGAGGTAATGGGACCCATACTCCTTAATTACTGCCCATGGAGCTGCTGACAGAACCCTGGAGCTTCAGCCCTTGTTAAAGTCATTTTCAGCTGTCACTTGGCTGTGGTGGCAGTGGAGCCCCAGTGTGTTACAGCCGCTGTTCCTGCAGATGGAGGAGCAGTAGATGCTTTTGCCAGAGCATATCCCACCGGGCACTTTGGCATCACTTCTGGAGGCTGGGGCATCCATGTTACAGAGTTTAATCCAAGAGAAACTATTTTGATATTTGAAACGACTTCAGAATCCAAAGGCTGCCTTGCTGTGTGCTGGCAGCTCGGCTGCTGGCCCTGCAGACACGCGGTGGCAGGCGACAGGCTGCAGTGTGTCACCTGTCCTGAGGTAATGCCTGCATGCACATACACCTGCTGGATCTTCCACACCGACTGCATCCACAGTTCAGTCTCCTCAAAAAGGATTCCTAATGCATCGCACAAGAATTTGGGTCCTGAACACATAAATTCTGTTAAGTCTTGTTAAAAGGATGTAGGAACCTGTACCAAGTCCAGAGTAGAGGTAAAAGTAATTGAAATACTGAAGGAAATGTTTTAGAGTGGGAAATGGAGATTAATTTTCAGCTGATCAGGAGGAGCATCCAGAACCAAAGTTACAGATTTTGGTGTTTGAGCTCTGTTTTGTCTGGAATGGATGCTCCAGCAGAAGGTGTACAGGGGCTGTGGGAGTAAGCCCTGCTATGGGTGTGTGTAAGATAAACAGTTCAGGGACTGTGTCTGGTGATGTGGCCCTCTCCATCCCAGAGGTGGCTGGGGTCAGTGTGTGGGCACAGTGGCGTGTGGAGGGTCTCACTGGGGCGAGGGGGGCTGCAGACAGGTGATGCTTTGGCAATTCTTATTTTGGTGAAAAGCTCAAGACAGCCCTAGGAACACCTTGCAGGCACCCCACAATTATCATAATAAACAGTTTTATCATCTGCTTGGCAGTCAATAATGTGGCTTACGCTGCTTTAGTATCTGGCTGGTATTGATCCCCCTTACAGCAGTGCCACGCTCAGCTCCCGTTAACCCCTGCGCTGTCGGTGGCTCAGCCATCCTGCGGGGCCTCAGCTCACCTGCCACCAGGTGTGTGCAGCAAGGGACAGCAGCGTGGGGCAGGCTTTGACTCAGGGCCTGACAGTGGGATTTGATCCAGGAGCGAGGGGTTGAGTGCATATCCTGTGTATGGGGGGGTTAGAATAAAAGGCTTGACGTGGTTCCCAGTTTGGGCTTGTAAGGGAGTTGTGTGGTGTGTGGTGCTCTGTCACATGGGGGTTCCCTGAGATCCCAGAGTGCTGTATGGCCCTTGGAGGAGGAGGGCTGTTCTCTGCAGTGACACTGCCATGCTTTCCTGGGGCCTCGGGCTCCAGGTGGGAGCTGGGCACGCCCTGGCTCGGCCCGGCTCTGCTGGGCCTGGCTGAGGCACCGGCACCCGGCAGCGCTCGCGCCTGCCTGGCCGTGAGAGCAAAGCCTGTGGCATGGGCACCTGCTGGGACACAGCCCGGGCCCTGCAGCCGCTGCTGGGCTGAGCGGGGCAGCTGGGGCTGCTGGCTCTACCCAAGCGCTGTCTGGGCTGAGTGAGCCCTTGGGGGTGCTCTGACAGCATTGCCTCCGCGTCTGGCAGCGCGGGCGGCAGTCAGGAATATCACGTTAGTCACTGACTCCATTCTGGGAGGAAGAAGATGATTTGCTGTCCACATCCCAACGGGCCTTTGAGGAAGGATGGGACTTTCTGGGATTTGGTTGTACCTGGGTAGTTGGGTCTTGTGGCCCAGTATTTCTCCTAATGGAATTTCCCATCATTTACTGCCCTGCTGATTCCTGATCAATGAAAATAAAATTGCATTGCCTCCTGAGAGGCTCCATGTATGGCTGCAGCCTCCAGCTGTGTCAGTTCCGGTAAGATAATCTCATCAGGCGTGCAAGAGGGTAATAGGAAATAAAAATAAAACCCACAATTAGCAAGAGGCTAGGCAGCTGAGTAACACTTTCAGTCCTGGAGGTCTGCAGACATGTGCTTAGCAACTTCCTCCCTCATCTCCTGCGTGCCTTGCAGTGTGCTGCTGTGTGGTGCTCACTGGCCTTGGGATGCCTGCAGATGCATCGGGCACATCCTCTGGCATCCCCACTTACCTGGGTCTGTGTCAGCTCTCCCCAGCTGAGGTAGTTTAAATGTTTCATAGGTGATGTTCTGAGGTGCACCAGGGATGTGGCAGCAGCTGATGGAAGGACTGCGTGCCGTGCACGTGGAGAGCATGAACTTGAGACTTTGAGCTGTCAAGTGGTCCATAGGTGTTGACTCCTGATGGCTGCTGCAATCAGGAGGATTTAATTTGGCCAGATAAGGAACATGCTTAGGCTGTATATGAAGTCTGGAGCAGGGTGTAGTTTTGGAAGCAACAAATGTGGATGCTGTTAACAGGAGTATGGGACCACCTGGATCTGCTAAAAGTTGGCCTAAAGGTTGCTCTAAATGTGGTGGTTTCTCAGCTACACCAGCAAGTTCCTTTACCTGTTTTAGGGGTTTCTTAGATTATCTTCCAGTGATACGGCTGTAAGTGGTGTTTATACTGAAATATGAATGGCTGGTGTGAGCAGACATCCCGGTGACCTTTGTGATGGGACCGTGCAACCCCAGTGTGCAGTTCAGGGCTGACGTATCAGCTGTGGTGTTTGTCTGAGCAGTCAGTGGGATGGTTACAGAATGACCTCATGCCTCTAAGCCTGCTCTCCCGATCCAAAGCATCGGCTTTCCCAAAGGGTGGGAAAGAGCAACTGAGCCCAGAATGTCGCAGTGAGTCTGCTTCCTAACAAGGACTGGATCCGAGCCCTGGCAGAGGAGATCTGCATGACTTATGAGTCTGACTCTTAGCCTTGGCTTGGCCCTTGACACCAGTCTGGAGCGCACATGTTGTTTGGGTAAGCCCGCGGGAGGAAGGAGCCCTGGCAGGGTCTGCTGGTGAGTCCCTGAGGCTGTGAGCACAGCCTGGCAGCGGCTCTTGGGCTGTGTCTGATCCCAAGGCCACGTGGCAGGGCTGCAAACTCCGAGCGTTTCAGGGCTGCTGTGTTCACAAGCATCACCGGGGCCTCGGTGCAGGGTCTTGCGGGTGTTCCCTCCCTCCGTGGGGGGACACAGGGCCCACGCAGAGCTGTGGTGGCTGGAACTGGTGCGAGCCACTGGCCAGGCACTGGGGACACAGGACAAGCTGCAGCAGGGCAAAATGGGGGGATGAGCACAGCTCACTTCCTGAGGCACTGGGGCTTGGGACAACCTGAGGGACTGTGGGGTCTGTGTGACAGAGCAAAGCAATTTGTCCTCAGCAGCTCTTTGATTAGTTTTGGAGTTGGATCAACAACAGTGCACTGAAAATGCAAACCAGATGCAAATGTAGTTATTTATGCAGCAGCATAGGCTGAGAACACCATTTAGCAAGAAAGACTGTGGGTTTGGAGCAAAGGGGTGAGTTGCACAACGGCAGAATCGTGAGATGTGTGACGTTTTGAAACAAAACCTGGGACTTCTGTGGTGTCCTACTGAAGAGGAGAGGAGCCTGCAGAACCTGAGAACAAGCTCCGTGCCCTAGGAGCATGTGAATGCCTTGTCATGTATGAGCTAAGCAAGTGCTTCAGTTTGCCGTGTAGAGAGAAACGTGACTGAGGCCAGTTTACCTCTGCTGCAAAATATTCTTAGTGCTAAGATCTCCTGAAGGAATAAGCGCTCTTGTCCCCAGCTGCTCTCAGAAAGCCTTCTGGCCCTCCTTGGGATCACTCCACTCTCAATGGCAGTGGGCTGAAGATTAGATAAGTATTTTTGTTTGTAGTGCAGTAGCTGGCTCAAAGGGATCAGTAAACTTGGAATAATAGTTCATAACAAAATGCCTTCTGAAAAGCTGCCTGACTCGTGTTACTCCCATTGGCTCAGTTTTAGCTGGTGTGAAGGGCAGAGGGAAAATGTGGATAATGTGGAAGGTTCACCTTTTCAAGGAGCCCCTTTCTCTCAGTTTCATGCCAAGTGCTTGAGCCCTGCAGCTTTCAGCCCTGTTTTGTTCAGCGTTTCCCTTGCTTCCTGCTGGTTGAAAAGCTGTTTATGCTAATGATGCTGGGAGGATCTGAGGGGCTGGCTGTGCTGTGGATGGAGCCCATGGATGGAGCCGTGTCACCTCGTGCTGTGGATGGAGCCTGTGTCACCTCATCCGTGTCACCTTGTGCTGTGGATAGAGCCTGTGTCACCTGGCGGTGTCACCCCATGCCATGGATGGAGCCCGTGTCACCTCGTGCCGTGGATGAAGCCTGTGTCACCTTATCCATGTCACCTTGTGCTGTGGATAGAGCCTGTGTCACCCCGCGCCAAGGATGGAGCCCGTGTCACCTTGTGCTGTGGATGGAGCCCGTGTCACCCCGTGCCGTGTCACCCCGTGCCGTGTCACCCCGTGCCGTGTCACCCCGTGCCGTGTCACCCGGCGGTGTCACCCCGCACCGTGTCACCAGGCCATGTCACCCCGCGCCGTGTCACCCCGCGCCGTGTCACCGGGCTGTGTCACCCCGTGCGGTGTCACCCCGGGCCGTGTCACCCCGGGCCGTGTCACCCCGTGCCGTGTCACCTGGCGGTGTCACCCCGGGCCGTGTCACCCCGGGCCGTGTCACCCCGGGCCGTGTCACCTGGCGGTGTCACCCCGCGCCGTGGCCGTGCGCGCAGCACCGTCACTCTCAGCTGGAGCCTGCCTGGGGCAGCCCCTCCACACGCTGGCTCCCTGCCTGGGCAGCACTGTCCTCTCCTTTTAGGTGCCCCATGGATCTTCTCTCATCATCCCCTTCTGGGACCTGGGGCCCTTCAGGACCCTTGGGCTGGAACCCCTCCCAAGGGAAGGCTCACAGTGTTCATAGGGACTGCCACAGAAGCAAAATCTTTTCACTGAGAAGGTGGCCAGGCACTAGCACAAGCTGCTAGGGCAGTAGTATAGTCCCCATCCCAGGGAGGGATTTAAAAGGCGTCTAGTGTGGTATATGGGTGGCCTTGGCAGTGCTGGGTTAATGGCTAGACTATGACCTTAAGAGTCTTTTCCAACCCAAATGATTCTTCAAGTCTATGAATTCTTGGCTTTTTTGGGATAACCAACCAGTTGGTGAGGACTTGCAGCCCCAGCTCTTTGGAACCTGTGGTCAATGTTGTTTGGACGTTTGCTTGTTAATTCTGCTCCCGCTGCAGAGGTGTTGGATGTGGCCGTGTGTCCAGGTGGAAACAGTCTGGTGCAGAGCAGAACGTTGGAGGAAGTCAGAACTGAGCTTGGGCTTTTGATTGGTAAAGCCTCACTGCAAAAGAGGAAGAGAGATGTAAGATGTTCAGGATTTGGCAAGACTGATATCTTGCTCATCACACCATGTTTGCCAGTGAAACAACTCCACTGTGATCAGGGTGTGTGCTAAAACACAGCTTGGTCTCACTTGGGGAGGTGCAAAATATGACTTGCTATGTGAAAAGGAAGAATTAGTTTGTAATTGCTTCATTAAAATGTTGAACTTGGCAAATAAATATCAGTATTTTCAGGTTGGTTTTTTTTGGTTAGGAATTGCATAAGAGAAATCCCAAGGCACTATGTTGTAAAATGCTGGTGGGAAAACCCCAGCTAGAAATCATTCTTCACGCTGTGCATCCATGTTCCCTGTTATGCTCAGGTTTTGGCACATAAGTACCATTTTATCCTAATACCCCAAGCCTTGTTGCAGAGTTTTCAGCACTTCCCTTAGGCTGGCAGGTATCTTGCTGCTTTCTGGCATCTTAATGAATGTGAGAGAGCTGGGATCCCTGTCTTCTGTTTGACTTAAAAGGTAGAAGCGTTTTACGGAACTGGGAATTGAAACTCTTGGTATTGCCACTCGAATCTCCAGCCAGCGTTGCTGAGGAAATTTGTAAAAATCTTTCTATTCTAGGAAGTAACTCTTCACATATTTGTGTGATAGCAGCTGTTGTAGAAATCACATAAAGTGACAACATGCTCCTGCCACCTTGTTTTACCCTCTTCTGTGACCGTCCTGCTTGCCAAGCAAGGCAGCGTGTGCTCACCTAATTGCAGGCAGTATCATAATTCATATGCATAAAGGAACAAAATTAAAGTTGCTTTGGCAACATACATTCTGTTCTTCCTTAATTTTTGAATTCTTGATCCTAGGCAATTATTTTTATCATGTCTTTCCATTTGCAATTTCCTAAGTGTTACCCGAATGCTGTGCAGCACGCCAGGTGCCAGGAGGCAGCACGAAAGCTTTGCTGCTGCAGATTCACTGTGCCGGCACTTGAGAGGTCACGGGGCTGCCTCACACCCTGCCTGGGCTCCTGCTCTTGGGAGTTGGAGCATTCCTGTTCCCAGGGACCTCCACGGTCCCTGCCCAAGCTGTTCTGTGTTTCTGTGACCATCAAGTTGAGTTGGTTGCTCACCTGTGCTATGTCCATGCCTAGTTTCCAGGCTGGAGCAAGGGTCATCAAGTGCCATTGCTGAGACAGGAGCTTCTTGGCCAGCCTGGACACCACACTCGCTAGGCGTTGTCCTTCTGAGGCCCGGCTGAGCGTGTGAGGAGGGCTGTGGGCAGAGTGTCCGAGTGCACCCTCAGTCCTGTGCTGTCCTTGTCCTCCCCACCTCTGTCCTTTTTGGCTTTCCTGAGCCACCGGCGCCCTGGAGCTGAGTGAGGGCCTGAGCGCTTCCCTGTGCCATGCAGCTGGGCAGGGGGAGGGCAGCTGCAGAGGCTGCCAGCCAGGCCATGGCTGTGGCTGTAAGGCATCTGCCTGTACCTTCTCCCTGTCCTCGGCGCCCTCTTTTCCATGGTGCCATGTGGGTCATTAGCTGAGGGAACAGTTTCTCACTGTCGCTTTCTCCTTTTGTTTTCCTCCTTCCTCATTGCTTCTAGTCTTGGTTTACTGCCAAACAGCCTCTTGTGAAAGGGCCGCCTAATTAACCCTGTGCTAATTAACAATTTAAAATTACACAGCACGGCTGTTCATATTTAATTCTCGGGAAGCCTGGGCAACAGCAGGAGCCCCCTCCTCCCTCCCCGCTGCCCGCCCTGCTTGCAGCGTCCCCAGGGGAGGAAGCAGCCTGGTGCCGTGGGCTGGGGGTGCCCGGGAGCCCCAGCCCGCCAGGAGCTCAGCGTGTTGCTCTAGGACCAGCCACTCCTTGGTGGAAGCACTGCTGGAAACAGGGTGTCTGTCCCTTTGAGGATGGGGCTGGGAGGAGGTGGCAGGGTGACACAGCGAGTGACTCCATGCGTGTTCTGCACGGCGTGGCTGCCAGCTGCCAGGCCTGGTGGGTAGGAACGTGGCAGAGTGTGGGGCACACAGTGTTGTGCTGTCACCTGCATCTGCTGTACAAGCTCCGTTCTGGGCCACGTTGTGCCACGTTGGCTCCAAGGGACCGTGAGATGGTGCTGTGAGGAAGGGGCAGGGGCCAGGGCCAGGGTGGGCATGGCAGTGGTGGGATGTGGGGCTGCAGAAGGGAGCAGGAGAGCCCTTCTTTGCCACTGGGGCAATGTGAGAGCACAGAGTCTCTGGCACTCAGGCTGTTCTCCCTGTAACTGGAGTTCATTGATTTTACGGGAAACCATGTTTACAGACAGAGTGCTGATCGACCTGACGAGTTGACTTCTGCCTCCTTAAGTAAGAACTACCTTTTCTTATTGACTGGCTGATAAACAGAGCAGAGAGGGCGACAGGGGGAGCGAATGGGAGGTGTGGAGCACACCACTGTCTGTCCATCTGAACTCTCACACTGTGTCTGTCCCCACACAGGTGGCCTAGGGGCATTTTGGGGTGGTGGAAGACACGGGGCCCAATAGTGGACTCATAACTGCATTGTGCTCCTGCTTAGAACCTGGTTTGCTATAGTAAGGGAATTGCTGTTTTCAGTTAGAACAGATGATTCCTGCAGCTTCTGCGTGAATAGAAACAAATATTTTAATGCCTTAGGAACAGCTCTGATGGTGACTGAACCATCAGAAGAGCTTGGGCTTGTGCAGGGCTCAGCCTGTGTCCGAGGCTTGGGCTGGCCATTTTGGCTCTGGGTTTTTCCACATGCCCTATAAGGGCTCCTCTGTGTTGAGGAAAGAGAGAGGAGAGAAGATTCCTTTGGCATAGCACATCTTGAGCTGGTTAACTTGGAGTGAGTGGGGAGAGCTGTTAAAGCCAGCCAAGGCAGAAAAGCCCACCAATTAATTGGAGCGTGCGGGTCTGCCTGGCCGGGCCGGGCCGGCAGAGAGATTGGCTTTCCTGTCAATAAACAAGTCCCCAGTGCAGCATCAAAGCTGCAGTCCTTTATCAATCGCAGCCTCCTCTTCCCGCATGTTCCTGTAACTTACCAAGCATTTATTACATTGATTTTCCAATCAGGCTGTTAACCCTCCCGCCCCTCCAGCCCTGCTAACCCTTCTGGCCCGGCTGTCAGTCAGGCACCTCCTGCCAGCCAGGAGCCCTTGGTGGCAGAACCGCTGTGACCCTGGCTGTGCCTCACCTGGCCGTGTGGCCAGGAGCGGGCTGTGCTGGCCCACACAATGATACGGGTCTGAAAGAATTGGGAGGGTGTGCTCACTCCATGCCGTGCCTTCAAGTTCGCATAGATGTTCCTAAAACTTCACTTGGCAAAAGTACAAGGCTTATAGAGTTTCTTTTTCCTCATTTCCCCTGAATAAATCTGTTTTGGTTTAATTTGGATTGCAGTTGCCGGTGCAGAAGTAGCAGTGAAAAGGGAGAGAGTAGGCGTGTTGTGGGAAGGTGAATGTGCAGCCTCAACACAGAAGGATCTGGGATCAGTGATCCAGGGAGGGAGCTGGTGCAATAGGAGCTGTTACATGGCTGGGGCATATTTTAGGCTAAGGGAGCAAAACTGGCTGACTAAACCCCGAGCCTTTTGGCAGCAGGATGCTGCTTTTCCTTCTTGTTCTGCTCAGTGCACCAGATTACTGTTGCTGCAGAGCAAATCCCTGATTACTCCCAGTGCAACTCTAGAGGCAGCTGTGTATGGCAGAGAATCCAGGGAAGGTGAGACTGGAGGTGCTGTGGAGTAATGTTGTGTGTGATCACATTGGGATCTCCACCCAATGCACCTGTGTGTCCTTCTGCAGGCATCCTTGTACATGGGCTTTGAGAGTATGACTTTGCCTTCACTGGTAGTTGTAAATGCTTTTTCTTCGAGCTTCACTGGAAGTCAAATGTAAAGAGAAAGTACTAACACGTTAGAGAAATCAGGGGAAGTGTGGATGGCTTTGTGTAGTAAAGGAAAATAAATTGGGAGATAGTGAAACCAGAAAAAAAATGCTGATTGTCACTGTTTTCTTTTGCTTGAACTAACTCAGGTAGTTCACACAGGGCTGCTGTGGCACATCACTGAATTTGCAGGTGGCCAAACCTCTGGCAGGTTTCCAGTTCTTCACACTTTCTGTATGAGCTGAAGAGAGCTCCCTTAGGATTGCAGTATTGGAGTTGTTGGCCAGATGCAGCAGAAAGGGTCACGATGACAGGGGTTCCTGGGTGTCAGCCATGGTCAGGAGCCCAGGCCCGCTGTCTGCCTGGCAGCTGGTGGGAATCCTCCAGTCGCGCTGATTTTGGTGGGATGGAGGCAGTGGAAGGGTGTCCTCCTCCTCCTCCTCCAGACCTGCACCCGCCGTTTGTCTCCAGGGGCGAGAGGAGCGATCGGTGCCCAGAGGCTGTGCCCTGCAGGACCTCTGGGAGGCTCCTGGAGCGCGGTGGGCTGATCGCTCTCCAATCCCCAGGATGCCCCCTTGTCAGGTCTGGAATTTCCTGTTTGGTTTCTCTCCTGACATCTCTCTGTTCAAGCTCTGTCCAGACCAGAGCAGTTATGTGTCCTGTGCTCACTGAGCTCTGTTTCTCCAAAATCGCTGTGAGTTGCTCTGGCTCACAGGTCTCCCATTGAGGTGCATGTGTGCTAGCAATGGGTCTGCGTTTCCCAAGCCATTAGCAGAAGGGTGGCACCCAAAGAAACAGCATCTGCCTTAGGGGGGGCTAGGGAATACCAGAGCTGTAAAGCCACAGAACTGTTCTGTTGTCGTGCAGTCTTTCTGTCACAAGCTTTCCCATGATGTTTTGTTTTCTGAAGACCCAAGGCCTTGGGGGTCACAGTGCAGGTCCTACAGTCTTCCTGCTGGCTCCCTTAAGAGAGGTGTTAAGCAGGTTTTTCGCCACTTTCCAGGCCCCTTCAGTTTTCCTCTTGCGTGGCTGCTGCCAGCGTGTTTCCATTGCTCCTTCCCAGCGGTGCCTTGCCCAAGGCCGGGCTGCCTGTCCCTGGAGCCCCCACTTTGGTGCTGAGCAGCGGGGTCAGCAGCCCTTGCGGCGGTGGTGGGGTCCTTTGGGAGCAGCCAGACTCACCTGCCTCTCTCCTCTGTCCCATCCGCAGGTCGGAGCCGTAGCGGGTGCAATGAGCGCTCCGTGCCGGCCCTGCCATGGAAGGCTGTGACTCGCCCGTCATCCCCGGGAAGGACAATGGGTGCGGCATTCCTCAGCACCAGCAATGGACTGATCTCAACAGCGCGCACCTCCCCGAGCCGGCCGGCAGCATGGAGCAGCCCGCGGCGGAGAGCTGCAGCCCCCTGGACAGCCTGAGGGTGCCGTTCCCCGAGCGCGGCGCCGAGAGCAGCGCGGCGGGCCCCGGCGCCGAGCCCGCGGGCCAGGAGGTGAGCTGCGGGCAGTGCGCGGCCTCCTTCGCCGGCCTGCAGAGCTACATGGAGCACCGCTGTGCCGGCGCCCGCCCGCCCCCGGCGCTGCGGGCCGACAGCGGGAGCGACACCAGCGAGGACGGCGAGGAGGAGAGCGACGTGGAGAACCTGGCCGGTGAGATCGTGTACCAGCCCGACGGCTCAGCCTACATCGTGGAGAGCCTCAGCCAGCTGGTGCAAAGCGGGGCTGCCGGCGGCAGCGGGACTCTCCCCTCGCTGCTCCCGAACTCTCTGCCCAAGCAGGGAGATCCCTCTGCTGCCGCTCCCGTCTACCCACAGATCATCAACACTTTCCACATAGCCTCATCCTTCGGGAAGTGGTTTGAGGGCTCAGACCAGACCTTCCCGAATACCTCAGCCCTGGCGGGCATCAGCCCCGTCCTGCACAGCTTCCGCGTCTTCGATGTGCGACACAAAAGCAACAAGGATTACCTGAACAGCGACGGTTCTGCCAAAAGCTCCTGCGTATCCAAAGATGTTCCCAACAATGTGGACCTGTCCAAATTCGATGGCTTTGTGCTCTATGGGAAGAGGAAGCCCATCCTGATGTGTTTCTTGTGCAAGCTGTCCTTTGGGTATGTCCGCTCGTTCGTGACCCATGCCGTGCACGACCACCGAATGACTCTGAGTGAGGAGGAGCGGAAAATTCTTAGCAATAAGAACATCTCCGCTATCATCCAAGGGATAGGCAAAGACAAGGAACCCCTTGTCAGCTTTCTGGAACCAAAAAACAAAACCTTTCAGCACCCTCTCGTTTCCGCAGCTAACCTCATAGGCCCTGGACACAGTTTTTATGGTAAATTCAGTGGCATTTGCATGGAAGGTGAGCAGGCCCTCCAGGCCGGGGCGGCCGGTGGAGCTGAGCCGCCGCCGGCAGCGGGTGTCCTGGCCCCCAGTGCACTCCTCAACCTGGGTGGGCTGACCAGCTCGGCTCTGAAGACTCCCATTACCTCAGTCCCCCTGGGCCCGCTGGCTTCCAGTCCCACCAAATCCTCAGAGGGGAAGGACCCTGGGGTGGCAGGGGGGGAGAAACAAGAGGGGGACGACCAGGACAGCCTCTCGGAAAAGGTGGAGCCAGCCGAGGAGGTGGAAGAGGAGGAGGAGGAGGATGTGGAAGAGGAGGAGGAGGAAGAGGAAGAGGAGGAAGAGGAAGAAGATGACGATGATGAGGGTTGCAAAGGACTATTTCCAAACGAGTTGGAGGATGAACTGGAGGACCGGCCCCAGGAGGATGTTGGGGCTGTGGCAGGCAGTGGCAGCAGCAAAAAGGACCTTGCTCTCTCAAACCAAAGCATTTCTAACTCTCCCTTAATGCCTAACGTGCTCCAGACCTTGTCACGGGGCACAGCTTCTACTAGTTCTAATTCTGCTTCTTCCTTTGTCTTTGATGGTGCAAACAGGAGGAATCACTTAAGCTTTAACAATGAGGGCGGCGGAGCCAGTGTGGCCGAGGGCAGCAGGAGGCTGGACTTCATCGATGAAAGTGCCAATAAAGACAATGCCACAGCACCAGAACCAAATGAGAGTGCAGAGGGCGAGGACGGGAGCTACATCTCCCATCACCAGCACGCTGGCCCCCTCTGTGAACTCGGGGGTGGGGAGTGCCCCTCGGGGAGCGGCGTGGAGTGCCCAAAGTGCGACACGGTCCTGGGCTCCTCGCGGTCGCTGGGTGGCCACATGACTATGATGCATTCTCGCAACTCATGTAAGACACTCAAGTGTCCCAAGTGCAATTGGCACTACAAGTACCAGCAGACGCTTGAGGCGCACATGAAGGAGAAACATCCCGAGCCGGGTGGCTCCTGCGTCTACTGCAAGAGCGGGCAGCCGCACCCGCGGCTGGCGCGGGGCGAGAGCTACACCTGTGGTTACAAGCCCTTCCGCTGCGAGGTCTGTAACTACTCCACAACTACCAAAGGCAACCTCAGTATTCATATGCAGTCCGACAAGCATCTCAACAACATGCAGAACCTGCAGAACGGAGGGGGAGAGCAAGTGTTCAGCCACACTGCGGGGGCAGCGGCGGCAGCAGCTGCTGCCGCGGCCGCCGCCGCCGCCAACATCGGTAGCACCTGTGGGGCTCCCTCCCCCACCAAACCAAAAACCAAACCTACGTGGCGGTGCGAGGTGTGCGACTATGAGACCAACGTAGCTAGAAACCTTCGGATCCACATGACCAGTGAGAAGCACATGCACAATATGATGCTGCTTCAACAGAACATGTCCCAGATCCAGCATAACCGGCACCTGGGCCTCGGCAGCCTGCCGTCCCCCGCCGAGGCCGAGCTCTACCAGTACTACCTGGCCCAGAACATGAACCTGCCCAACCTGAAGATAGACAGCGCTTCCTCAGATGCACAGTTCATGATGGGGGGGTTCCAGCTTGATCCCACCAACCCCATGGCAACGATGGCTCCATCTCTAGGTGAGGTTGAAGGGGTTTCCACCACGTTCATGTGGGAGACCCAGCAAAGGCAGCTCATGAGCTCCCTTTGCATGGTGGTCAAGTATGGAGGCTGCGCAGTGCAGATTTCTCATCTGTGTTCACCCAGAGCAGTGTTTCCTCATCTTGTGGCTTTTCTAATACATTTTCCAAGAGTTTTCATAGGGAGTTAATGGAACAGCAGACACGGGTTACGGGTGCTGTGGCGCTGAATGTTCTTCCTCGTTGTGGAAAGCATCCTAACTACAGTGTTTCTTGAGAACGTCTCCTGGGTTTGGTGGGGAGTGGGAGTAGTTTGATGGATAGCTTTGAGAGAAGGTGCAGTCACCTGCTGGCACTCCCAAAGGCAGGTGTGTTTGTTCGGGGTTGCCTTGAGAAGACAAGGTCAGCAGATTTGGGAGGGGTGGGAGAGGTGGTGTTCCTCTGCTGCCGGTGACAGATGGGATTGGAGGCTTTTGAAGCTCAGAGCCCCTCACTGCTGAAGCACGGGGCAGTTGTATAAGTTGGGAGTGTTTTAACTGAAGTTCCTCAAGTAAATGACAGGGCCTTGGATGTCCATGAGCTGCCTGGAGAGCAGTTTGTGAGCTGTGCACTTGATGGTTGCAAGTCTCACACGGAGGTTTGCAGAGGGAGGCCCTGCCTGTGTTAATAAGCACTTGACACCAGGTTGGCCCTTTTGGCTCAGATACACACACTATGAGCTTTGTGAGAAGTGAAGCAGATCCTTCCCATTCTTACATTTTGGTCCAAAACTGAGCAGAGCATTAATAATTCAGAAAAGTCTGCTTTTGGGTTTTTCCTGCATGGTGAGTTCAGGAGAGAGTGTCTTAAAGAGCGCTTGCTTCTCAGCAAATAACTTGCAACATAGGAAATGAAAAGTTAAGTTAAAATAATATCTTTTTGATTAACTGAGGAATTGTTGACCTGGTTCCTTTCATAGGATTGTTAAGGTGAGCTGTGACATCAAATCAAGGTAAAATACCAAAAAGCTGTGGAAAGAGCATAAATGTCTTTAACACGGAAAAGGAGAGCAAAGTGGCACAGGAGTCCTGGTTTGTCTCTGTGCTTGTTCAGAGTTTCTCTGCATCTCTCAGGTGCTCTGGTGTGAGCAGGAGCCTGTTGTGCTCAGTAGCTGTGAGTGAGCAGAGCTGAGCTCTGGTTTGAGGAGTCAGCCTCACAAAGGTGGGGTCCTCCTGGCTCTCCGTGACATACTCTCATATCCTCTTCATTGGTTGCTGTCTTTACCTCGTCAAAACTGTTTTTAGAAGATTCTTCACCATTTTCAACTCCTGGACAAGAGATGAGATATAACAGTGCAGGAGTGGCCCTGCTCAGGTTGTTTCTGTCCACGCCATGTCCTACACTGTTGCCACCTTGTGACAGCAGGGCAGTGACCTCCCTGTGAGGTGGCCATCTCCTGGGCTTGTGACTGCTGATCTTTGTTTTGTGTGGTAGGGACTGGGCTTAGCTACTGCGTGAGGTAGGATTTGCTTCTCCAGGGAGGCAACAAAAAACAGAATAAGAAAAAACCAGAATGCTGTTCTTGAAATAGCCACAGAAAATTTCAGTGTGGTGCTATGGAATTCTTCATCCTCTCAAAGTCTGCAGGGTTTTTCTTGCCACCTTTGATGGGCAGAGGGCTGGATGATCCTTGAGCAAGAGGGTAGCAAGGGTGACAGTAGTCTGTTCCCAACCTTCTGTGCTGGCTGCAGTAACTTTTTTCTTCGGCTCTGGTGCAGACCAGCAAGCAGAGGAGTGGGCAAAGGGAGACACACAGCTGTGTGTGGTCTCATGTGCTTGTGGGTACACAGGTGGCACTTGGGAGCAGCTCGTGTTCTGCTCTGTGTTCATCTTCTGGAATTCAGTCTTTCTGACGTCTCCTTCCCCTTTTCTCTTGGTGCAGTGGGTGGCGAGATCCCGCTGGACATGCGGTTGGGTGGAGGACAGCTGGTGTCTGAGGAGCTCATGAACTTGGGTGAGAGTTTCACGCAGACCAATGACCCGTCGCTGAAGCTCTTCCAGTGCGCTGTGTGCAACAAGTTCAGCACAGATAACCTGGACATGCTGGGCCTGCACATGAACGTGGAGCGGAGCCTCCCCGAGGACGAGTGGAAGGCGGTGATGGGGGACTCGTACCAGTGCAAGCTGTGCCGCTACAACACCCAGCTCAAGGCCAACTTCCAGCTGCACTGCAAGACCGACAAGCACGTGCAGAAGTACCAGCTGGTGGCACACATCAAGGAGGGGGGCAAAGCCAACGAGTGGAGGCTCAAGTGCGTGGCCATTGGGAACCCAGTCCATCTGAAATGCAACGCCTGCGACTACTACACCAACAGCCTGGAGAAGCTGCGCCTGCACACCGTGAACTCCAGGCACGAGGCCAGCCTGAAGCTCTATAAGGTAAGGCTTGGCTTTGCTTCATCTTCTTTCATTTTCCAAGGAAAATCTAAGTTGAACCACAGTGCACTGTGACCCTTTGGAGATGAGCTGCTGAGAGCTCTCCGTTGGCCCCAATCAGCCTGTGTTCTGTTGGTCACTGTGGTTGTCCAGGCTTCAGGGCACTACATGTTCACGGTGCTTTAGAGGGGGCTTGTGTGTCTTGTGGCACTGCAGCTGTGATACTCTGCCCAGAAATGGAACAATCCCTGTTAGAAAAGTTGTGCAAGGTGGCGTTTGCCTGTGTTTTGTTGGCCTTTCCCATGGAGTTTGTCCCGTTGTGCCACAGGAAGGCTCTCAGAGTGGTCAGCGTGCTGGTGCTGGCAGCAGGCGGGTGGCAGGGCTGTGGCTGCCGTGCTGCTGTGCTCTGTGCAGTCAGTGCTGGGTCTGTGAGCACAGGGCTGCTGGAGGGAGGAGGCTGGAGAGGAGCCCTGCCCCTCGCGGGCATTGCCTGTTCCATCCACAGCGCTGTTTGGGCTGTCGCTCCCATCTTGTTGCCTTTTCCTCCCACCCCCTCGTTCTGTGTTGCCTTTATGACCATTACAAGCATCTTCTCTTTCCTGCCTCACCGGTCTGGTCCCCAGCCCCCTCCCCTTGCTGGCCCGAGCCCTGTGGGCTGTAACCCAAGAGGAGCTCCGGATACAGTAAATAGTCCTTTCACTCGTGCAGCAGAATTGCTCCAGACGTTTCTATTGATTTTCACTGGACTTAAAGCTTCACCTTTTTCTCTAATCATCCCATAATAGCTTTAGTATGAACAATCAGGTACGAATTGCCATAAATCTCAGCAGCCGCATCCCCTCCATTCACACGTGCTCTCCCACTCATTGTCTGCTCTTTCCTCACAGGATTTTTGTATTTTCTCATCCTTTTCTTCCTGCTTTCCCCCAGATGTGCTGAGGTTTCTTTATATACACACCGAGTGTACCTTGCACTTTTTAATTGCTTCTTTGAAAACTTTTCTTTATGTAATGGGAATTTAAGAGCTGACATTGAGCTCTATCTTACCCACCCACTTCAGAGTGTAGACACATTTTCAAAACTGGATTTTTCCTAGGAATTAACAGTTCCAGCCAATTCAGGGAGGAAGGTTATAACCAGGAGCATCATGTAAGGTTTACCTTGAGCTGTGGTTGTTGGACCTACCTGGCATTGGTGGGGAGCTGCTCAGAGCAGGGTTGTGTTTCTCTGAGCTCATTGTTGAGGCCAGGATGGCTGTGACAGCGATTGTTCCATGCTGAGCTGGGATCCAGCCTCGCCCATCAGAGTCTGGCTCTGGAAATGATCAGGTGTGCACACACACCTCTGCTCTCTGGCGTGCAGGAGGCTGGGAGAGTTACACACCTTGGAAACTGAGGGCAGCACAGTCCCCATGAGACTTCAGGAACCCAGCTGAGGGAACTGAATCTCCTCTCTGGAGGTCAGTTTGGGGTACAAGAGAGTTGTTTGAAAGCTGTATTATGATTTTTTTTTACACATAATGTTGTTCTTTTAAGCATACATTGCAAAGGTTAAAGTTTTCTTTATCCAGGCCCTTCATCTACAGTGGGTTCCAGTGGGAAAAAACAATTGAGGCACTAGAATTCTCTCACTGAGGGGAAAGAAAAGGAAAGAAAAAGAAAAAATGGAAAAAAAATCCCACCAGCGTCGGGGGACAGGCAGAGGTTCTTGTAATAAGGATTGCTAGGGTGTTTTCCTTGGGCAGGCACAGAGGAACTGTCAGTTTTCAGGTCTGTGAGAGGCCTGGGCAGTCTCAGGGCTGCTCCAGCCCTGTGTTCCCTCTGACACAAAGCAGTGAAACACCAGCTGAGGGATAACACGTTTCAGAGTAATGGATTCCCTTGGAATGCTCCATGTATTGGCCTTCAGGTATGGCTGGATAAAGCTGGGAGCAGAGGTTGGTGGATGGCTGGATTCACCAGTCTTGCTTCAGCATGGCTGGAATCAGGGACTGATTCAATGGAGAAGCCTCTGTGGGTGAGGCATGGATCAGACAACTGCAGCAGGGCTCTCGGGCCTTGGAGCAGCTGTAATGCCATGTCTGCTGATAACTGAAGGGATGCAGCAGCACTGGGGGGAGTTCACAGAATGGTTTCTCTTCTCTCAGGCCTTGGTGTGGTCTGCAGTAAATTGAGATTGATTGGATGTTATTTTTCCTCTTGCTAATGTAATCCATTAGCCTGGCACATGCATAATCAGTTTAGAGCACAGTTAACTGGATGTAATCGAGTTCTTCCCTGCCTGCTGGAGAAAATCCTCTCCAGATGCTGCTGGGTGAGAGCACACACTGGGCTTATCACACACAATCCTCCTTATTCTGCTGCTTTTGCCATTTTTTTCCTAAATCACATGTTATTGGCTGCTTGCATTGCCCAAGTGCCACTTCTGTCAGTGTTACTTGCTGCCAGAAAATGTGATCTGGAGACACTGTCAGTCCACAGTCGGGTGAACCTTTCAGTCTTCTCCTGCAGCACTGCCAGTGCCAGGGGAGAAGGTCTGGTCTTCTGCTGCCACCTTCATCCTGCACATGGCAACAGCTTCTGCCAGGCCTCCTCCTCCTCCCTGGCAGGGGTGAGGGAGGGGAATGCCAAAAACTGGAAGGGTTGGTAACCTTCCCTTTGTTGTTGTGTGCTCTCGGTTCCTTGCTGTCCCCCTAAAATTCTGTGACTAAAGGGGAAATCCTTGTTTATCTGGAATTGCTGGGGGAAGCTGCTGCCTGTCCCTTGCTGTGACTGCTGGGGGGTTCTGTCCTGAGCAGCTCCCTGCAGGCAAGGGCACCATTGTCAGGCATGGCATGGCATTTTGGGGTGGCTGCTGTGGCTCAAGGCGGATGCTGGGTCTGGAGCCCCTGCCTCCCTCGCGGGACACGCTCTGGCCTGGTGACAGGGGCTGTGAGCAGAGGCAAGGGCAGCTCCCTGGGGCACAGCCAAGCCTGTCTCCTCGTGCCTTCCTCACATCTGGAAGAGGTTGGGCACGAGCTCCCAGCATCTCCTGCACAGGTGGAGTTTCCAGAAGGAATTAATCTGCTTGAGAGAGCCAGGTCTGGACATTTCCTACAACTTCCTGACAATCTCTAGTTCAGAATGTGCAGCTCAGAAGAAGTTTAAACAAAGAACTACTGAAGAAACACGCTGCTGGCCAGACTGCCAGCAAGTGCCTTCAATGAGTTCATTCAGTGTCTTACTTTTCAGTGTTTCCAAGTGCTGAGTTCACTTTTTTAGGGAATAGGGAGTCTGGAGGAGAGGGTTTGGGTTACGTGGTGCCATGCATAGAGGCTCTTTGTTAGCTAGAGATGCAGAGTGTGCAGGAAAATGACTCTTTAATCTCTGTGCTCGTGGTGGTAGTGGTGATGAAACTGTGGATGTGTGCTGACTCTGACAGAGGCAAAGCTGCCCTGTGGGAAGGGAAGGAGGATGTGCAGCTGAACACCCAGCAGAACGCCTCAGTTCCACCATGGAGCAGCATTGTCCCATCGTGCCTCTCCCACAGGGGCCTCTGTCTCCTTTGCTGGCCACAGGATTCTCAGAGACACTTGTTGGAAAATCCCCAAAACGTTTTAATCCCAGAGGATGCATGGAATATTGTATGAGATGTAGTTACAGAATGATGATGATGATAATGTATTCAAATTCAATGTCCTTCCATAACAGAACAAGGCAAAGAGTACCTTCTGTAATAGTAGCTAACTTTGAAGTTAAAATTATGTGAAAATGGGTGAGCTGCTGTTGGATACAGTAAAGGGTGTGATGTGTGTGGGCCACAGAGGGGTTACCAAAAAGCACCTCAGGTGCTTGTGTTAAACGTAACAACCCCTGAGAAAACAGAGCAGGGGAGCCTGGCCAAGGTCCACAGAAAGCCCAGTGTGATCAAATAGGAAAGTATTTCATGTGGAGGTTGGGCAAGAGGAGAAGGCCCCTGTTACAGGGAGGGCAGGGAGGAGAGCATCCATCTCTTGTGTTTAAAAGCAGAATTGAAAGGTACCTCTGCATGGAGGATAATCCTGAAGGGTGGCCCCATGTGGAGGGCCATGAAGGGAAAAGTCGCTGGCTTGGCAGGACTCTCCTGCTCCGGGAGTTGGGGAGGAGCCCCACAGGAGGGGGCACGGGCTCCAGAAAAGGACCCCTAGGTCCAGACCTTGGCTCCTGTTGGGATTGACAGCTATTTTGATACAAAAACCTCTCCGTATCACTTTAACCCTTTGAGACCCATCCTTCGTGGGGCTGCGTGTTCTTGTGAGTGACAGATTTCTCCCTGGCACTAAAAGATGTCTTTACCTTCCTTTAGGTATTGAATACCAAAGACTGTTAGTACAGGATCACAGAACTTTTCCTTTCTCCGCACTGCTTTTTGAAAGGATTGGAATCAGAACTGCTGAGAGCACACGGCGTTGCTTGCTCTATGTTTTATTTATGGGCCTCTGTCACTTAGGTTTTTCTTTCAAGTTTTCCAGTAAGTGCTGAGCCATGTGCAGCCAGCAGCTTAGTAAAGAAACCACTCTGTAAAAGCAACGTAAATAACAAAGGAGTGAGAGTGAACTGGAGCAGGAGCCCTGGTCAACAGCAGGAACCAGGATCTCCCCAGAACAAGGAGCTAAAAACCCTAAGCCAAAACAGGTTTAGAAGTTAAAATATTTGTGAGAATGGCCTGCAAAACCCAACTAAACAAACCAAACATAAGGAAAAAAGAAAAAAAAAAGCAGAAAAACACCTTGTCAAGCTTTATCCTAATCTGTATAAGCTCAGTTTTTCCTGGCTTCTGCAGCAGCCTGTGGGCAGAGCAGCAGGAGTGGGTCTTGGCTCTCCCTATTCATGCAGGGCTGTGGATTGGCAGGGAGGGTCTTAAAGCTGTTCTCAGCCTCAGGTGTCATCTCAAAACAAGGTGTCATCGTGTTGGATGGAGTGTCAGTGTGCATCTGACCCTTTCCTGTGCACGATGCCAGTTCTGCCTGTGTTTATGGTTCATTCTTTTATCCTGGTAACTTTGGAACATGGGGATGAGTATTTAGATTTCCAAGCAGGAATTTCTCCCACGTGAGGTGGTGCTTCTTGTTGGGCTGCTCAGGGGGAGGACGGAGTGTTCTGGCCGCAGCTTTGGCGCAGGGTGGCTGGCGGGCTGTGGCAGACCTTGCCTTGGTGGCACCAGCCGCCGCTGTCCCTCCCGTGCTGGTGTGGGGGTCACTGCTCTGCAGAGCACAGCCTGGCGGTGGGGAGGGAGGGAGCCTGCTCCAGATCAGGAGTCTGGCACTGTCCTCTGGGTGGTCAGCCGCTGTGAGCAGTGGTAGGCATCCACTTACTGTCCTGCTGCAGCTTCAGCTCTGCCTGGGAAGCTCCGGGCAGGAGACCTGGGAAGGTGCTTGTCCAGGACAGGTGATGGGCCTGTCTGTTGTGGCCTTATCCAGCTGATCTGTGCTCTTATCCCAGCATGGTTTGTCAGGGTCTTATTCACAGCATGTCTGTCTGAGTCTTTCCCCCATCCTGCAGACAGCCAGCACAGGCAGGTGAAGGTGAGCAGGTAGGCCTGGAGCAAGTCAGGGTTTGGGAGAGCAAGGAGGCAGAGGAGCCGGGAGCAGCTTGGTGTGAGGCTGCAGCAGGCACTGGAGGCAGGGCACAGAGCCTGTGCCAAGGGGCTGTGCTCCTGTGGATCCCCTGAGGATCCCACGCTCCCTCTGGGTGTTGTGTTTCTCCTTGCAGGGGCTGTTCAGGAAACTCCCCAGTCAGACATTCCCCAGACTCCTGGGCAGTCACGCTCCCAAGGCCAGAGACTTTAACTGCTGGGACCAAAGCCCCTCCCGTGGTGGCTCCAGTGACCCGATGGGTCCTGTGTGACTCCCACACCCCCCTCACTCAGTCACACCAGGTTTCCTCACCAGTTCCACCCCAGGGTTCCCATGGCACAGCCTCAGATGTCTCGTTCCATAAAGCCATTTATTTATTCCTGGTGTAGCAACAGAGAAACAGAGCTGGTTCCTCTGAGGAGGGACCCCCAACAAAAGAGCACCTGGGCTTTTATATCCTCACAGTCTCCCCACGCACAGCTCTCCAGGCCTTCGGTTCCTGCCCCTCTCTTCCTGCCCATCCACCTTGCTGGTGTTCCTGGACTCCCCTCTCCTTTGTTATCCCAAAGGCTGGCAGCTCACAGCCCCCTGTCCCGGGCTGGAACCCAGAGCTCAGCTGGCATTTCAGTCTGTCTTGAGTCCAGCTGCCTGCACTAGGTGGATTCCTCAACACAGGTGATACACCTCAAAGGCCTCAGAATGCTCTGGTTCCTTTTCTGGTTGGGCAGGGTCAGGTTTTCAGGGCCTTGGGTACCAGCCCTGGCCAAGCACCAGTTCTGCAGCTCTAGGCTCACTGGCGACGACCTCATTAAATTATGGATGGGCATTCATTAGCATCCATCTCTGGCAGGGGCTGGTTTGAAGGAAGGGGCCCACAAGGTGCTTTGCCCCACCTGTTCCATGTGACCTGGCATGGACAGCTGGTTTCTGTTTGGCTGTGTCAGTGCACTGGGCTGCAGGATGTTGTGTTGTCCTTCTGTGGCTTTAACTGAACTAAAGAAACTGTTGCAACAAAGTCCGCAGACTTGCTATGGAAGCAGCATGGGAGGTTCTGTGTTTGCTATCTCATAGGGAATTCATTAAATTACAATAAATAATGTATGCATGGTACATAACTTAATACCATAATGGGCTTTTTCCCCTTCTTGCCAGTCGTAAAAATCCTGCTTCTGCACTGTGACGTGGGCAGCCAAGTTCTGCAAGTCAAATTAGGCAATAAACTTGCACTTGTGCAACAGGTTCTCTGGAAGTCGAGCCTTGGGGTACGGCTGGGTGGCTCTGGTGAGGCTGGCTCAGCTGCTGGGAGATCCTGGGCTCCAGGTGGCTTTGGCAGAGAGGCACGGCTGGGTGCTGCAGCCCATGGTGCTGGGTGCTGCAGCCCATAGGGCTGGGTGCTGGGTGCTGCAGGGCTGGGTGCTGCAGGGCTGGGTGCTGCAGGGCTGGGTGCTGGGTGCTGCAGCCCAGGGTGCAGGGCAGAGCCCAGGGTGCGGGGCAGAGCCCAGGGTGCTGCAGTGCTGGGTGCTGCAGGGCTGGGTGCTGCAGCTCTGGGTGCTGGGTGCTGCAGGGCTGGGTGCTGCAGGGCTGGGTGCTGCAGCTCTGGGTGCTGGGTGCTGCAGCCCAGGGTGCGGGGCAGAGCCCAGGGTGCAGGGCAGAGCCCAGGGTGCTGCAGGGCTGGGTGCTGCAGGGCTGGGTGCTGGGTGCTGCAGGGCTGGGTGCTGGGTGCTGCAGCCCAGGGTGCGGGGCAGAGCCCAGCACGGCTCCCCCCAGCATCCCTCTTGCTCTGCTTTGGAGCAGGGGGATCCCTGCAGCTGGCCATGGAACCATCAGTGCACTGCAGCTATCCCACGGTCCCAGCTTTCCTCCTTGTCCTGGAGATTGCCTGGGGATTTTTCTGTTCTGCTGAGCTGTCCGTGGCTCGGGGTGCAGTGGCTGCTGTGTCCCCCAGCTGTTTGAGCTGCTGTGACCCCCGTGTCAGCTCTGGGCTCCCCGGCCAGGGAGGTGGGGAGCTGGTTGCAGCAGACAGGGATGTTGTGATTTAACTGAGGAGAACACAAATGCCTGACTTGTATCCCTGCCTTTCATCTCTGAACAGACCTGCAGAATGCGCTCAGGCCGATGGACATTCCCGTTTGGGTTCCACCACACGGATGCAGCAGTTGGGGCTCTCTGACCCAGCTGTAGCCCCTCAGGTGCCCCGTGGCCTCTGGGCTGCCTGGTGCCCCTCATTTGGGCAGTACAGCCCCATCTCACCCACTCTGCTCCTCCGTGTGCTCAGGGAAGGATGGATACAAAGAGAATCACCTGGGGAAGTTTCAGGCAGCAGTAACAAAGCCTGTCTCCACAGAGGGGAGGCTAATTACACAGCTAATTAATCCAACAGATGTCACTTTAAATGCCTGTTTCTTTGTGATTCTGTTGCACACATCATGCTGGTTAAACAGACTTCATGGACCCCGTTCAAAATGCCTGTGCAGGCTGCTGGGAGCTGCCAGGGAGACCCCAGGGTGTCCTGTTCCACAGGGAGCAGCAAGTCCCAGGCAGCCGGGAATGGGCTGCACTGTGCACAGACTGCACATGGGGGAAATGCTGTGTAATGGCTCTGCTGAGTTAAAAACTCTGGAATAGCAGCTGTGAGGATCGAAGGGATTGTTTACATTCTTGTTGCGAGTACAGGGCTGAGGCAGAGGGAACCTCCTCCCACCGCAGGGCTGGGGGCGAGGCAGAGGGGACCCCAGCCTGCCTCATCAGCTCTGCTTGGCATGAGGAACAGAGTTTGGAAACCTGAGCTGCTCTGGTGAGGTCAGCAGTTCACACCCAAGGCGTTGGAGGGCACAAAGTGCTGTCTTGTCTGTCTGTCTGTCCGAGGTGAAAGTGGTCTGTCCGGTTCCTGCAGCACTGGGAGGGCTCCCTGCTCTGCCTCCTCAGGGAGAGGCAAAATGAACATTTCTTCAACGTTTTAAGCGAGTCTTTGCTCATGAGGGCAGAGCGTGGCGTGGTGGCCCTGCAGAAGAAGGGAGCAGCTCCGTATCCTGGTGTGAGCTGGTGCTGTGTGCTGGAAGTCGGTGTCACTGTGGGACAGCTCCTGTCAGCCTCTCTGGGGCTGCCCCCGATCACATCTGGCTGCCAGCTGGGGGAGCGGGGCAGCCGTGGCACCGAGGGCTGTCAGTGCTGTGGCTCTGCAGGCTGGCACCGTTTGGGCAGGGCGTGAACGTGTGTCCCTCACCTGAGGCCAGCCCTGCTGTGGCCAGGTGCTGTCACACTGCCTGGCCATGTCCCCATGGAAAACTGGGCTTGGGAAACGTCCCATGTTCTCTGTGTGCTGCCTTGGCCTTTTGTTCTACTTGGATACCAGAGGAGTCAGATGGTTCCCTGCATCTCTCTGAGCAGATTCCTTCTGGACACAGTGGGCTCGTGGCTGCAGCGTGGGACCAGGGCTCCCAGCTGTGTGCTGTGGGGGAGCTGCTGGAATGGAAATGCAGCCCCAGCACTCTGGAAATGCCCCATGAGAGAGTGCTGGAGGCAGTGGTTGAGCTGCCTGGTACAGCTGTGGGGGAAGAGCACCTTCCTGGGGTCTCAGCATCCTCGATGAGTCGCAGTTGGCGGCTTGATTCAGTGTAATGGATGTGTGCTCATTTCCCACAGCTGATGAGGATTATATCAGCTTGGTTTAACAGTCTCATTTGCTGCTCCCAGTGCACACTTGTTTTAATGCGTTTCAGTTAATGAGGTAGAAGAGAGAATGAGGTGTTACTGTTTATGTACAGACAGCGAGGCTGTGCCGAGGGCTCTGGAGCCCGGCAGTCCCTGCCCAGTGCTCTCCAAGGGACAGCATTAGCTGGCATTTATAGAAAATTTATTGGCTGCGGTTTATCCAGGTAAAATTTCTCCCAGTGGTGCACATTTCTCTCTCCTGCCTACCTTATGCTTTATTGCAAGCTGCAAGACGTGTTGCCAGCAGCCTGTCCACAGGCAGGGATGTCAGCGGGCTGAGGAGCTGGTGTTGAGTATCACAAAACACTGCAGCACGTTTGATGTGGGCAAAGCTGCTGCCATCTACCTGGAGTAAAAAGTTCTCGTGTGCCCCGAGGGGGTTTGTTTATGGCTGGGGCTCTCCATGCTTTCATTGCTGCGCTGCTGTGGTGTTGTCAGGGCCATGCAGAGCCAGGCACTGGGTGAGTCGGTTCCTTGAGCCCTTGGAGCACCTACCTGCTGTGTCCCCTCCAGAGCAGGGGTGCTGTGCCCAGGTGTGGAAATGGACCCCAGTGCCCTGACCAGTGTGACTCTGCCTTCCTGAGGAACTGGTTATCCTTGTGCTGGTGGTGAATATTTGCCATGGGGTGGCTGGAGCTGCACTCCTCAGAGCGGCATCCCATGTGCCTGGCCCGTGCCTGGTGCCAGTGGATGGCTGAGGCCGCTGCCTCCCTGCTGGCTGAGGTCCAGGCTGGCACCAGGGCTGACAGCAGCCAGGGGCCGTGCACGCGGTGCTGCTTTGAAGGTGAAGCTGCTGTTGGTTTAAGCGGGAATTAAACAATTACCATGTCTTAGTTCTCCCCACCTCCGGTGGATTGACTCTATAAATTGTCAGCCTGTTGACATTTTAATGTGAATTATGTCATATGGTATCCCCTTTGATTTCAGCGTGCCTTAGTTTGTAAATACACGAGCCTCTCAAAGGGCTGTGGTTAGCGCGCGCGCAGAGGCCTCGGGGGTTTTGGTGGGGAAGGAGAGCAGCGCTCACTCTGGTGCCTGGCACGGCTCACACATCACATCCACAGCTGCTGGAGCACCCCGGGCTCACACATCCACGGCTGCTGGAGCACCCCGGGCTCACACATCCACGGCTGCTGGAGCACCCCGGGCTCACACATCCACGGCTGCTGGAGCATCCCGGGCTCACACATCCATGGCTGCTGGAGCGCCCCGGGCTCACACATCCACGGCTGCTGGAGCACCCCGGGCTCACACATCCACGGCTGCTGGAGCACCCTGGGCTCACGGGGCTGAGGCACCCACAGCCTGGCACCCCGTGCATCCCCCGGCTCCCTCCGTGCCTGCTGTGGTGCTGCCCTGCCCTGCGCAGGGTGAGAGCTGCCCCTGTGTCGAGTGGGGCTCTCCTGTGCCCATCGCTGGCCAGCTCCTCGAGCCAGCTGTGTCTGTCCCCTGGCCTGGTTCCTACTCTCACATCCCTGTGCCCATCCAGCCCCCAGTCTGTGCTGCACAGAAACTCCTAATTCAGCAGGTCCTGGGCACTTGGGTCATTCTTTGAAAACTGGCCCGGAGAGTTGTTGTAGTGTTCACATGGAGGGGCTTTAGGCAGGGCCAGCAGAAGAGCAGGGAGCTCTCCTGGGATAACCCCTTCTGCCTTCAGGTGAGACTCACCTCCTTCCTCTCCAGCACAAAGCCCGAGGGTGTGAGTTTGAGAGTTCTGATTTCCTTCACTTCGCCCCCAGCAGTTGTGGGACTGCTGTGTAGCTCTGGGGTTCGTGCAGGTGTGGGGCCACAGCTGTTCTCTTGGGGTGTGTGCAGGGTGCACATGCTGTGGCACCTACTGCTGAGCACAGGACCTGCCCCTGGGAGGAGGCAGAGGAAGGACAGTGCCTGGCTTTGGCTTTTCACCACTTGCAGCAGTGCTGGAAAGGGACCAGGTGCTGGCAGTCCCTCCGAGAAGGGATTTGCTGTCCCAGAGCAGGTTTCCAAGCATGCTGTGACCATAGGTGGGAGAGGTTCAAAGGCTTTGGAGACCTGCAGATGATGTTTTCATGTCATGGGGTCTGTGTTACAGACACCTCTGGCTGCCTGTCAGTATTTTTCATGGTCCCACAAAGCAGCACCTTTGCTTTTATCATTTTCACACCTCCTTAGCTCTGACTTACCTGGATTTTCCAGTGCATGCCCACCTAGACCTGTCAAAGTGTCTGACTCTGGGCTGTGCAGGGGGATTGTCCAGACATGAAACCTGCAGACTGACCTCCTGCTAGCATATGGTAACCATGAGCAGGTATCTTTGCAGACAAGTTAATCCCATGTGATCACAGAAATGAGAATTTTGGGGCAGCTGGAGTAAATGGAGTTACACCTGCAATTTCATAAACAGGGTTTAGAAATCTGTTATCTCCTCACACCTTTCTGTGAGTGATGCTGCTCCCAAAAAAGGTTTTGTTGCTTCCGTTTTATTTTTGAATTGCAGTGGTCAGTCCACCCTCCTAATGCTGAGTGTTTGTCATTTACCCTGTGTGTGTCTCTGCAGACTGCCCACTGGGATTGCAGAGCCAGAACAGCTAAAACCAGTAGATAGTGGGCCTAGTTTTTCCCAGGGGTTTCTGTACCTGTGAAGGCAAATGCCAGTGGACGCAGATGCACAGGAACAAAGAGAGCACCAAAGAGCAGAGACATTCATCATCTCGGGTTTGCTCTGTTTGCCTCAGCGTGCTTCTGCACTCCTGTGTTTTCCATTGCTGTAGTCTGTCTAGGAGGGAATAGCTGTAACTAATGCTCAGAGCCATTCTATTCTCTTGTAGATCCCTCTGCAGAATTATACTACAGTTGAATGAGATTTTAGATATACACAGGCAATACAGAGTAGCAAACCCAACTGTTCATAGGCTGGGAACTGCTTGGTGGCAGTGTGGAATCCATGAGCCCTGCAGGCAGTTGTGCTGCTGTGGATTGCTGTGGTCACTGGTGTGTCCTTCCTGGTGGGAACCAGCTGGGCTGGGAGCTGTTACATGCCCGAGGACTGGAGGCATCTCCAGTTAAATTTGGAGGGGGCTGTGTTTGAAGGCTTCTCCTCCCCAAGAGCTCAGTGGCTTTTCCTACAGAGTACTTGCTCAGGGGTGTGGGGCAAGGAGCAATTGCATGAATTTCTGTACACAGCTCTTAGGACACATTAGTGTCCATTGAGTTCATGGAGCCCTCACAGCCTTGTAGAACATAGCAAGTAGCAGGTTGCCTTAATTCAGCCCTTTGTGTGCAGACATTATTTTGGTTCTTAATTATAAGTAGTTCCATACATATTTTTCCAGCAGGATTCTTGCCTCATTCTGTGAGTAATTATTCCATTTCTTTTTATCTTCCTCTTTCATTACATTGCCCCAGGCTTTGTCTAATACAATCCAAAGCTTTCACTGAATGAAGAATTATTTATTTTCTCATGGGCATTTCCGTGGTGCTTGTGTTCTGTTTGTGTTTCACAGACACTTAAAGAACTTACCTTGGCAGCGTGGTCTGAAATCAGCTTCAGATCTTGCTCGGGGTAGGCTGATGGCCAGCGTGTGTCTCAGCTGGTGCTCTGGCTGCCCAGCCTGGTGCCCAGCCCTGCAGCCTGTGCCACTGGAGAAGGGCTGCTCACTGGCTCCAGGGTTTTCAGCTCACCTTCGAGACTCAAGGAGTATTATATATTTCCTCTTTCTGCTCCCATTCTGTCATATGAGTCCATCATAGCATCCTTTCGTTTTCCTTCCTCCCTTATCACCTGATCTTGAAAAATCCTCGTTGTGGACTGTGGGCAAAGGATGGGCTGGGTCTTTTGTTTTTCCACGGATCTCTGTTGGCTTCTGCACGGGGAGATTGTGTCCTCCATGTCTTTGATACTCTGTGACTTATGGAGAGGATTGTACAATTGTCTTGTGCGTTGTTGTTACTGTTTTTGGTTATCTGCTGGGAGTTGAGGGGTGCAGTGCTGTAAGAAGTTAGAAAGAAGCAGTATGAAAACCAGGAAAGCTTCAGCCCATCTCAGCTTCCCTGGAGATGGATGAGGCAATAAATCCCGGGCGAGGAGGGTTAATCTGTGTCCGTAGTGTTTTGTTAAATAGTGTGAGCTCAGGCTGGGTTTCGTGGCTGGTGCAGGGTCCCACATGGTTCCATGGTGCATCGTTACAGCAGTCCCTGGTCGCACACAGGGTCCCCTCTGTGCCCTGTCCTGCCCCCAGCTCTGCTGGGCTCTGCTGGGCTCTGCTCTGCAGCTGGGGCAGCAGGAAGGGGACTGGCACACCTGGCTGCCCCTGCTCTTCGGGACACAGGGCAGGGCACAGGGCTGTCACACAGTCCTCAGGCTTTTCCTTCTGAGACCAGTGGTTCTTTTCCAAAAGACTTAATATGGGGGGGAAATAGCATTTTAATTTAAATTCTTAAAGCAGGCTGCACACATAGAGAGGGGTTTGGGTGGCTAAGTGAGCTGCATTTTCTGAGCTGTGTTATCAGCCCAAGACCAAGGAGTGTGCTGCATCAGAGCCCCTCGGAGAGCCCTCCTGTGTAACGCAGGGATCCTTCCCCTGGCTGCCAGAGGAAACAAAACATCACTGGGAGGGAGAGTCCTAGCCTGGCTCCGTGCTACAGAAAGCCCTCTTCAATCACTCAGCACCTGCACAATTGCAATACGGACAACAGATTTCAATCCTGCCATCTTTCCAGGTTACCCCCAGACTTTTGATTACATAATTTACTTTTTATCCAGTGTTTTTCCATATTCCCAGGCTGTTCTAGTTCACCCGAGTGTTCACAACTTAGCAACTCACACTGAACTGATCATTTTCAAGTAGATGTACAAAATGTGTTATAAATGTCTGGGCAGTGGCATTGTGAGGCCTGCTTATGGTCTTCAGTTGTTTTTTACTCATTTGTTTTCCTGACCCTGGAAAAGACAAGGCTCCCTGAATTCCTCAGCTCCTGCCTATCCCAGCACTGAGATAGGAGTGGGCTGGAAGCCCTGAGCCTCTTCTTGGTGATGTTGCTGCATTCTGGCACAATTTTTTTCTTTTTTCATCACTCCATTCTGTTGCTGTCCATACAGTGCTTTTCTGGCAAAAGTGCAGCTTTTCCACCGTGTTTCTCCAGGGATGGCAGCATCCATAGAAATATGAAGTGACAAAACTGTATGCTTTCCTGAGGATGAAATGTCCCAAATCCAGGCTTTGGTTCAGTTGCAAGAGGAGTGCAACCATTCCCAAGTCTGTGCTGCCCACAGGAGCTGCTGGGTGCGGCTGGCTCTGGGTGGCACCCTGGCGTCCTGACTGGTCACAGGAGAGGTCACTTTGTGTGGAGTTGTTGGTTCCTGTTGGTCAGAGGTGCCCTTGCAGGGCTGTGGTGGGCCCTGTGCTGGAGCCACAGCCGGGCAGGAGCGTGCAGGGTTGAGGGCAGCACTTTACAGGCCAGCTGATAGGAAATGTGCTCTCATGGTGCTGTGGTTTTAGCACTATAATTAGCAGGATCGATACTCGCGCTCCTGTGTGCATCTCCATGTGCAGCAGTGCTTGTGTCTCCCAGGGGAGATTTCGGGGAGCTGGAAGGTTCTCTGCAGTTAAGTTGTAGTTGCCCAAGGGTGGATTTCCTGCGTTGGCAAGTCTTTGCAGGGCAGCTGCGGGAGAAGAGGAAGTTGGATGCTGTAGGAGAGTGCCCAGGTGCAGTCAGACCCATTCCTTTCCCCTCTCTGGGCTGCTCTGCAAGGCTACGGTGGCCCAGGTGTGCTAGGGATGCCTGTGCTACTGGAGTTAGGTACTGCAGCTGGAAACAGCATCTCTGGCTGCTCCCTCACCTCCCTTGGCATCTCCTCCCTCCTCAAGAGCTCTTCAGCCAGCATCCCACTCTGTTTCCCCTGCACTGGGAGGGGTTGGCCAGCATAACTGGGCCAGTGCTGGCTCCCCATGGACTTTGTCCTTCCTTGAGACATGGGAAGGAAGTTTTCCACAGAAGGAGTCTTAGTGAAGCTCTTGGCTGTCAGCTGTCCCCATACAGGTTTGCATCTTCAGGCATCTCTTCCAAGGAATGATTAATTAGTGCTTGTAGGTCTGTTGCACAATTAAAAAGGTGTGGGGGCTGTGATTACAAGTTCAGCCTTTCTTGGCGCTTGCTTTCTGTTAACCTCTTGTTCTCTGTGCACAGACCCCGTGGGACTGTGGGTGTGCAGGGATGCTGCTCATCACGGGCAGCATGAACAATGTCCTTGTTAGGAGCTGCTCCAAGACCCTGTGAAGAAGTTGGCTGCTGAAGCCAAGCAGTAGCTGGGACTGTGCCTCCCCCTGGGCTTTAGCCCCTCCTCATTAAGCAGGTCCGGGCTATTGATTGGGAGCTTGTGTTTGGAAGAGTCTTACTTACTCTATGCATTATCTTGACAGATTGATCAGACCTGATTGAGAACCTCTTAAAGGAACGAACAGCTGTAATGGGAAAGTTGGACTCTGTCATCCGTTAGGATGATTCTGGGAGCGAGAAGAACGAGGCTGACATCTTGGAGCAATTGTATTTACAATTAACATGGCTGAAAACGATTGCCTCTATTGATCCCCCCTTCCTGCAATTACAGCCCCATTGTTTACATTCCAGCACTTCAGTTATAAAAAGGAAATTCAATAATTATTGCATTATTTAAAGTTAAAGTGCCACAGAGTTTGCTGGCTATGCTTGCTGGTTGATTTAACGTTCAGTAAAATCCATGCTGAGCTCTCCATCCTTAGGCTGAGCAATATTTGGCTTTTAATGAGACTTCAAGGGCTGGTGGAGCAAACCCCATTTGCTGGGTCTCTTTTGGGTTTGTGGGGGAACCCAAAACCTTGCAGCACAGCTACATGGCTAACAAGGAGAGCAAGTGGTGTTCACTTATTGCAGGCAGGGCTGGAGGGCTCCGAAAATACAGATGTGGTGGGATGCAGGGATGGGCTGTTAATGGGGGCAGTTGTGTCTGTTCTTGGGAACTTGGACTGGTGCCTCAGGCTCTGTGGCAGGAGGGAGTGCTACATTTCCAGCCTGTAGGTAGGAAGATAAGGATAAGATAAGCAGTTACCACAAGCTCAGCTGCAGAAACCCAGGGGCAAACGAGCCTGAGCTGCAGCACCGGCGCTGCACCACGGAGGTGTGAGCACGGAGGCAGGAGCAGGGAAGGGGTTGTAACGCTGCTCCTCTGGAAGCAGTAAACAATTCAGGATGTTGGTTGGATATGAAAGAGCAGAAGTTCAGCTTTTGAACCTGCTGCTGGATGCAGGATCGATTTCCCCCCTGCAGGAGGAGGGGAGGCTGCTGGCACTGCAGCCCTGCCCAGCACGGGTCCCACTGCGCTGCCTGCCCGCCCCCAGCTCAGGAGATTCCAGCTGGGACTGCAGGTGTGAAAGGAGAGCAAGATGGATTGGCCAGCCCTGACTTTTATGGAGTACTTGGAACAGACCAGGATCAGACAGCTGCATCCACATGACTTTCATTAAAAATTCAGATTTTTCTTTTGCAGGGCTGTGTGATTTATCTCGAGCAGCACATCAGAGGCACACGGGGGCCAGGAGATGCTCACGAGGCCCCTGAGGTCTGCAGCGGGGTCGGGTCCCTTTCTGTGGTGACCCATAGCCCCGCTCCAGCTCTGCTGTAAGGGTCACCTCCTGTCCCTCCCCAGGGGTGCACAGTCCTCATGGCACTGGAGGGTTTCCTACCAAGCCTGTGACTAATTACCCCTGTCTGACCTCACTCCGAGGAAGAGTCGGTCTCTGGGTTTTCTCCTGTGCTGCAGGAGATCAGGAGGTTTTCTCCTGATCTGCTGGCAGGGCTGAAGTGGTTCCAGTAGCTCCTGAGCTTGGTCAACCTCTCCGAGTAAACGCTCTGCCGGGTTCGCGTGCTGGTTCTGGTCACTGGGGCTGCTCAGATATCAGTGCTTGGAGGAGGAAGCCAGCACAGTGCACCTCTGTGGTGCTGCTTCTTCCCGTGGCTTTTGTGACCTTCCAGCAGATTTTTGGCTCCTTCTTCCCCAGCTGCATCTGTCAGTTCTTTGAAATCACTGCTTTACCCATCCTAACAGAGCTGAGTGCTGAGTTCAGAGGTACGAAAAGTGTTACATGTGGAGAAAATCTCTGCCAAAGATGTTGAAGTCTGACAACTTCTTTTTCAAGAAGCTCTGGGTAGTGGAGTGGCCTTTGTATTCATGGCAGGGCATGCTGTGAAGTGGGAGTGCTGGGAAGTGATGTGGAGGAGGTTTCTGCAGACTGTTTGTCAGTGACCCTGTGCGTTGTACCCTGTGAGCATTTTCTGCTTAGCAGAAGAAAGCAGTTCTGAGGCAGACACTGGAGAGTGATGGCTGGACAGTCGGTGTGGCAGGACCAGCCAGCCTGGCACCAGGGCAGTGGCACCAGGGCAGTGGCACCAGGGCAGTGGCACTGGAGCAGTGGCAGTGGAGCAGTGGCACCGGGGCAGTGGCACTGGAGCAGTGGCACCGGGGCAGTGTCACACCAGGACAGGGCCACCAGAGCAGTGCCACATCAGGGCAGTGGCACCGGAACAGTGGCACCAGGGCAGTGGCACCGGAGCAGGGCCACCAGGGCAGTGGCACCAGGGCAGGGCCACCAGGGCAGTGGCACCCCGGGCACACCGGGGGCCAGGGCAGGGCTGGGGCACACGCAGGGGCGGCTGGCACCGCGCTGGGGCAGAGCAGGGCGATGGGGCCCCGGAGCAGGCCCGGGCTGTGCTGAGCCCTGTGGGCACGGGCTGGTTTGGGGGGGTGTGTGGGGATAGGTGCTGCAGGCCGCGCTTGGTGCAGGACAGGAACACCCGTGTCCCCCGGGGAGCTGCACTCGTGAGCCGTATGGTTTCCATCAGAGCGTTCCTCTCTCTGTTTCTGATTTAAAGTGTAGCTTTGACTCACCCTGATCAATATTTTGCATGCCATGCGTGAAGAACCAGATGTTGGAAGTTTCCTATTGTGGAGAGGGAGGGGGGAACACCCCCTCAGACTCACAGAAATCGATGTTTTCTGACAGAAGTTGGTTGGTTTTCCTTGGAACAATATATTCTTTTGATTTTCAAGTTGATTTGTCTTCTAACAAGGTTCTGGTTTAGTATTTTGAATTTGTTTCCTGTGATACGGATAAATTCTCACAAGGGGGAAGTTTAACAGTGTGATGGGCAATAACTACACGTACTTGGACAACATTTCATCGCCTCCAGCAGCTCACGGCTCGGACTGGCTCGGCCCTCACGTCTGCTTTCTCTGGACTGCTCCCTTCCTCCGCTGCAGGGTTGAATCAGGTGCATGGGCTTGGTGGCACCCTCAGCCTGTGACTCCTCCTGCACCATGGGCACGTGAGGCTGACCCCAGCACAAGAGATGCTTGAGAGGAAGCAAGAGAGGAGCATGGAATAAGACACACTTATTAAACTGTTTAAAACAAATGTTTTCCTAAAACCCCCTTTTAAATGAGAGCAGTGCAGACTGTGCCTCTGGTTCCACAGAGACCATGTCCTTAATATTTCCTTGAACCCGTGACCGGATTTTTCTCTAATTGCTCACTGGGGGTTTTCTCTGGCTCGGCGCAGAAGCTGCTGCTGAGCCCGTGGGCACTTCCCAAGCTCGGCACGGGGTGTGTGGGATGGGAGGATGGGGCTGGTGTGGCTCCTGAGCATGGGGCTGGTGTGGCTCCTGAGCATGGGGCTGGTGTGGCTCCTGAGCATGGGGCTGGTGTGGCTCCTGAGGATGGGGCTGGTGTGGCTCCTGAGCATGGGGTTGGTGTGGCTCCTGAGCATGGGGCTGGTGTGGCTCCTGAGGATGGGGCTGGTGTGGCTCCTGAGCATGGGGTTGGTGTGGCTCCTGAGCATGGGGCTGGTGTGGCTCCTGAGCATGGGGTTGGTGTGGCTCCTGAGGACGGGGCTGGTGTGGCCCCTGAGCATGGGGCTGGTGTGGCCCCTGAGCATGGGGCTGGTGTGGCCCCTGAGCATGGGGCTGGTGTGGCTCCTGAGCATGGGGCTGGTGTGGCCCCTGAGCATGGGGCTGGTGTGGCCCCTGAGCATGGGGCTGGTGTGGCCCCTGAGCATGGGGCTGGTGTGGCCCCTGAGCATGGGGCTGGTGTGGCTCCTGGAGCCAGAGCCCGGCCAGCAGCAGGACAGGACCAGGAGGGGGTGGCAGGGTCAGGGCAGAGCCAGGCTGGCAGCAGGGTGGAACCAGGGAGGCTGTGGTGGGCTCAGGCACTGCCAGGCTGGCAGCAGGGTGGAACCAGGGAGGCTGTGGTGGGCTCAGGCACTGCCAGGCTGGCAGCAGGACAGGACCAGGAGGCTGTGGTGGGCTCAGGCAATGCCAGGCTGGCAGCAGGGTGGAACCAGGCAGGCTGTGGTGGGCTCAGGGCAGGGTGGAACCAGGGAGGCTGTGGTGGGCTCAGGCAGAGCCAGGCTGGCGAGGCTGGGCTGCCTGGGATGGGCAGGCTGCTCTCGTGGAGGGCTCGCTGACCTTTCGTGCCTTAAGCCATTCGTCTTTTTCTGGCTCAGGAAGAGGGTAACGCATGCAAACAATAGAAATGAGATGAGGAAGAAGTTCTTATAAGGGAAAACAGCAAAAAATCTTTTGAGGGCACCAGTGGGATTAGTGCCCTCGTGGATTCTTCAAATATTACAGTGAATTTAATTAAATACATCGTGATCCCAAAAGAGGCTCATCTAATTAGCCAGATCTAGAATACATTTATTCTCTTTCCTTGCTCTTCCAATGAGAAGCCTCAGCATCAGCTCATATCCTATTTTTAATCATTCCTAGACTCAGAGGGCTCTCCTTCCTCCGTGTGAGCAAGGCACACAGCGCTGGGTAATATGTGTCTTTAATCTTATCTCAGCTGTAACTGAGATAATAAGAATCAGAATTTTTTACCAGAAGGTCCTGGCTGCACGTAGGCAATATTTTTGATTGACAAACCTCAAGATCATGTCTAAATCGCTGTACTTGTGCCTCGGGCCAAGCGTGTGCTGAGGAAAGAGCTCCATGAGATGACACAAAGACTCAGGGAGGTCTCGGGGTTGGATGGCAGGAGCTGGCAGGCAGTACTGCACAGCTGAACTGTTAGGTGTGGGGTGGAAACACCAGAGGCCTTCATTGAGGATTCCATGTTGTTTCACCTTGGTTTTCATTTTTTCTAGATAGTGACATGCCCTTACTGTGGAATTGGGAAAGTTCTGTGACCTCCTGCTGCCCAGGGGGAAGGGACACAGCTGTGCTGCGGCAGCCAGTGTGGCTGTGCAGGGTGAATTCTACTCTTTGCTTCTAAGAAAGAATTTCCATGTCTGTGGGATCCATGACAGGAAATGGCTGCTTGTTTCCCAGAGGCATGGCCCTCTGTACCAGGGGATTGATAGGTGTTGCCAGATAATTGTGGTATGAGAATCCAGCGTGAGCTGTGCTGGCTGTGACCAGGGTTTTTCCAGGTGGCACCTGGCTGCAGGCCCACCACTGGCTTTTCAGCCAAGGTCTCTGTCACAGCCATCTTGCAGGCCAGGCTGCTGCTTCCTTCCTGATCCAAGGGAGTAAAACCTGGGTGCCAGAGAGCAGAGAGTTGGATGATGGGCAGGATGGCTCTGCACTCTGCTTCCATACACTGTGTCCAGACCTCTTTATCTAGTGGGTTTGTTGTGATCTAGGGTTGCTTTGGTTTTCCATGAGAATTTACCAAATTTAATGCTGAGTTTGTTATGCAGTTGGATCCCCTCCCAGGACAAGCTTTGTGTGTGAAGGAATGAGCCCTCAGTGGGTTGTGAGCAGGTGTTACTGCTGGGTCTGGTGCTTTCCCTCACTGAGGGAGATGGTGTTGGCTGTGTCCATCTGTGCTTTGAGCCCATTTCAGTGCATTTGGGTTTTCACACTCTTCAGCAGGAGATGGTGTAATACCTTGGGAACAAACAGGCATTGTCTCATCGGATCTGTGTCAAAACGCGGTTCCTTAACTAATTCCCAGGTGGCTTTTAGCGATTTACAGTGGACTAACCCAGGAGGCTGGGGGTGATGAAGGTCACTGACATCCCTCTGCTCTGCTCTCCACAGCATCTGCAGCACCATGAGAGCGGGGTGGAAGGGGAAAGCTGCTACTACCACTGTGTGCTCTGTAACTACTCCACCAAGGCCAAGCTGAACCTGATCCAGCACGTGCGCTCCATGAAACACCAGCGCAGCGAAAGCCTGCGGAAGCTGCAGCGCCTCCAGAAAGGCCTTCCTGAGGAAGAGGAGGACCTCGGGCAGATCTTCACCATCCGCAAGTGTCCGGCTGCCGAGGCTGGTGAGTGCTGCTGCCGCTCCTGGGCCGCGGGGTGGGCGAGGGGCTCCGACCCACTGGGCTGTTGGTGACAACCTGGGCGAAGCCCCTGTCTCTGTTCCCTGCTGTGGGCTGGCAGTTTATCAGTAATTATCAGTAATTATCATAATAATCATTATCAGTTATACATGTCAGGAACCCCACCTGCCTGAGGTGGGGTTTGGGAGGTTGAAGCGTGTGTGTTGGTTCAGGTCAGTGTCTTAAACCCTGGAATATTGTATGAGTATCTAAAGATTCTGTCATACCTGTGCAACTCAGCAAACAGTGCACCAGTAGATGTTTTGCAATGAGTCAAGTGATGCCCTGAGCACCACATAAGCTGTGCCAGCTTGGCACTGATTCCTGGTACTGCAGGCACTCTGGACTGGGAGGAGGAGCTGGGCCAAAGGGGTGGGCAGGACATGTGAGTTTGCCACGTCTGTTTTCCATGTCTCCTCTGAAGTGAAGGGCTTGTATGAAACATTTGCTCACACAGATCATAGGGCAGGGATTGCAGCTGTGAATCCAGCAGAGTTGGTGTGCCTAAAAGGAGCAGCTAGGCTGGATGGAGTAGAGATGGTACTTTGTTTAGTCATGTAACAGATTGAGATGTTTTTAATGTTCTGAAAAACCCAGGTCTCCTGAAGCCCTCTTGGGAGGGAGGAGGAGAATCATCCTGGGTCAGCTGGTTTGTGGGCTGTCAAGGCACAATGGTGCTGGAGCTGGGGTGTGCCAGCAAAAACCTTCGCAATCCTCAAAGCTTCAAGCAGGACTTTTCTCTATGACTGCTGTGAAAATGGGTAAATCCTACACATAGCCACTCTGGGGAACTGGCATTCTGCAGTGAATGCTCATGGAGACAAGGAAGGTGATCTTGGCTGAAAGGCTTGAGAAGGGATAGCAGCAGCAGCTGAGGGAGAACATGTGGGTTTTTGGAAATGTCCCTTGAATTCACGTCTGGGTCTCATTGCTGTTATGCCTGTGAGTAATGAGGATCTGAAATAGACCCAAAACACCCTGAGAGTGTGATGGGAGATTTTTCATGAAGAGTTAAATTCGGTCTTGTGGAAAAGGGCGCCCAGTCTGTGACCCTGGTGGCCCAGCAGAGGGAGAGCATGGAGCACGCTCCCCAAAGGTCACAGTGACAGCAGGAGCTGGTGCTGCCACACCAGCCCGGGGCACACGGGCACAGCAGCCTTGTGCCCGGGAAAACATCCCCAGCTCCAGAGGGCTCTTTGGGCAGGGCTCTGGGTGCTGAGCTGCTTAAATGCAGAATGAGCAGAGAGGGGAAACCATCCGTGCCCTTTGTGATAGACAGAACAACCTTGAAAACCTTGTCTCCTCTAGAAATTTCTGTTTGCCTTGTCTTTTACTGTACAAACCTTATCTTTCCTGTCCGGCCGCCCAGATTAGGACATGGCAGGTACTGGGAGGGCAGGAGCTGACTGGCTGGGAGGAAAAACAGTTTGGTGACCATTTTAAAAAACGTATTATTTTTGAAGTAAAAGTCCGGACAAGTCACTGAAAGGAAAGCTCGATTTACAAATATTTTGATTTCCTTTAAGCTTGCTGGTTCTTCAACAAAAACTGACAGCAAACAAGACAGAATTTCTTGATCATATTGTATTTCAAAGGTTATGAATACAAGCAAGAATAAGGCTGCAGAAGGCAAAGGGGGTATCTTGGGTCGGTTTTGCAAGTCACTGTAAGCTGAGATACTTATTTCAAACACTCCTGGAGCCCATGGTTCAGCTGGTCGAAGTGGGGCACCTCAGTGGTGTGCTGGGCCAGGCATCCCTGCAGGGATGGGAGTCAGGTGTGGATGAGAAGCTGCTGTAACCCCGAGGGGAGAAGGGGTGCTCCATCTCCCACTCGTTCTGATCCCCTCCACCCCCAGGTGTGGGGATGCTCAGCTGGGGGGCACAGGCACAGCGTGACTCTGTGCCCTGTGTCTCCCCCTGCTCTCCAGCAGCGTCTCTCCTGTGTCCCCATCAAGGAGTTTTCTGTTGTTTCCTGACCACTGGCTGGACTTCTTGTTGTTGCTGTGCTGCAGTCCAAGTGCAGTGGTGTGTTCTGTCCCATGGCCTCGTGTGCTGCAGGGGAGTCACCCCATTCCCCTCTGCTCCATCCCATTGCTGTGCTGAGCGCCGCTGCTGGGGCTGAACGCTGGGGGTGCCTGCTCTGGGTGTGCCTGCAATGTGTGTGCCTGCAATGTGTGTGCCTGCTCTGGGTGCACTACTCTGTGTGTGCCTGCTCTGGGTGTGCCTGCAATGTGTGTGCCTGCTCTGGGTGTACCTACTCTGTGTGTGCCTGCTCTGGGTGTGCCTGCAATGTGTGTGCCTGCTCTGGGTGTACTACTCTGTGTGCACTACTCTGTGTGTGCCTGCAATGTGTGTGCCTGCTCTGGGTGTACTGCTCTGTGTGCACTACTCTGTGTGTGCCTGCTCTGGATGTGCCTGCTCTGGGTGTGCCTGCTCTGGGTGTGCCTGCTCTGGGTGTGCCTGCTCTGGGTGTGCACTGCTCTGTGTGTGCACTACTCTGTGTGTGCCTGCAATGTGTGTGCCTGCTCTGTGTGTGCCTGCTCTGTGTGTGCCTGCTCTGGGTGTGCCTGCTCTGGGTGTACTACTCTGTGTGTGCACTGCTCTGCGTGTGCCTGCTCTGGGTGTACCTGCTCTGGGTGTACCTGCAATGTGTGCACTACTCTGTGTGTGCCTGCTCTGGGTGTACTACTCTGTGTGCACTACTCTGTGTGTGCCTGCAATGTGTGTACTGCTCTGGGTCTGCCTGCTCTGTGTGTACCTGCTCTGCGTGCACCTATTCTGTGTGTACCTACTCTGGGTGTACCTGCTCTGGGTGTCCCTGCTCTGGGTGTACCTGCTCTGGGTGTACCTACTCTGGGTGTACCTGCTCTGGGTGTACCTGCTCTGTGTGCACTACTCTGTGTGTGCCTGCAATGTGTGTACTGCTCTGTGTGTACTGCTCTGGATCTGCCTGCTCTGTGTGTGCCTGCTCTGCGTGCACCTATTCTGTGTGTACCTACTCTGTGTGTACCTACTCTGTGTGCCTACTCTGCGTGTACCTGCTCTGTGTGTACCTACTCGCTGCTGCCTGCAGCATGTAGGAGAGAGCAGTGCTGTCTGGAGATAGTGAGTAGATATTTGCTTGTGTAGATGCATCTCAATCTGTTGGAAGAGCTCTGATCACACCTTAATTAGTCCTCTAACAATCTGCAAAGGTCAGTGCCAATTGCCTGTTCATTTACATTTGTAATTGTGATGGTTCTTGATTGCACATTAGTTGCAACTCGCTCCCTCCCACCCTGCAGAAGCGCAGGCAGCCCGAGCAGCCGCTCCAGGGACACGGGGACCTTTGTCCCTGCCTGTGCCACCCCTCGGCCCTCTCCAAAAACTGGGTGTCTTTTGGGGAAGAGTATTAGCATCTGCCCTCCGCTTCCAGTCAAGGGATGATGAAGTTGTTGGCAGGGAAATTATACAGACATCAGGCAGGAAACCCAGTCCTCCCTGAACTGGATAATTAAAGACAATTAAACTTTTCTTTGTGCTTTGAGAAGTGTGCTCATTACGCAGGAGCTGGGGGAGCGGCTGGAAGTTCAGCTGGTTTGCTGATCAGAGAGAGCACAGCTTCAGGGAAGGGGGTATTGTCCTCTCAGGGTATTTTTGAACATCTCTTGCTGTGGTATCTGAGCTGCTGCCACTGCAGATGTCAGCCCCTTGCTGCAGCAGCGTCTGTGTAATGTTACCCATAAGCTAATTGATTTTTAATGATGGGGGTTTAGAGAAGAAAAAAGTAAAGAAAGAGTGGCCATAATAAAAACCAAAATGTTCTCAAGATGTTGGATGAATGCACTTACAGCTCATTAGATAATGACAGAAACAAATGGGAAACAACCTGCATGGGATTTTCATTCTGACTTAGGAAGTGTTTCTTTCATCCCAGAAGGCATCGAGCAGCACACCCTCTGCCCAGCTCGGGCTGGTGGTCACAGCGGGATTCCCGCTCTGTGTCCAGCCCATGTGCCCCTTCTGTCCCCATGGTATTTCTCTCCATGTGCCACCCACACAGAGGGGCTGCTGGGCCCCCAGTGCTCAGCCTGTGTCCCCCTGGGCAAGAGCTGGTTGCACTTGATGTGTTTGCTCCCTTCCCTGTTTCTCCTGGCTGCTCCCGTTCCCCATCTCTGCTCTCCCTGTCCATGGTGTGTTCTGTGGGAGGAGCAGAAGGGCTTTGCCTCCAGGGTGTGGGACAGACATCCTTTAGGTGTCCATCAGCTGGACACGCTCCTTGCCCGCGCCAGCCTCTCCCCTTGGCACAGAGGGCAGTGCTGTGGTGCCCCAGTCACAGCAGTCCCTCATTGCTGCCAGTTCCTTGCCATCATCTCCTTGCAGCAGGGGCTCATTCTTGCTGGGGCCCCGCAGGAGGAGCAGGGCAGGTGCTCTGGCAGCCCTTGCTGACACCAAGAGCTGTGAAGAGCCCCTTTGTCCCGGTAGGACGGGGGGCAGGGGAGCCACCTCTGCCCCTCTGCCAGCCCCCAGCACGGCGGGGCCACGCTCCCTGCTCCAAACAGGGGGTTACACGTATTTTGGGGAGTACCTTTACTGCAAGGCTCTGCTCTGAGAACCCCCAGAAAGCTGCTGGCTCCTTGGAAGGGGGCATGCCCCAGAGCCCCTGCTTTCCCCCTCCCTGTGCCCCACAGGCAGAGCTGCACTGTTTGTCCACATCTCCCTGGTGTGTCAGTGTTTGACCTTTCCAGGGCTGGGAGCTGCAGACTGAAATCGGGATGTGAATCTTTAATGAAACCAAGTATGTAAACAGAGCTACAGTATAGCCAAAGCAGTATTCAGATGAGAAAACCCCACGTGGTTTCAAAGCCGTGGTTCCCAGCCTCAGCATCACACCTCAGCCTGACTCTGCCTGTGTCACCTGCAGACAGCAGGGTGCTCATTTGGCTGCTGCACCTCTGTGCACTGAGTCATGCGATTCCTTCTTCATCATCAAGCATGGAGTAATTATTCATGGGGTTTGTTACAGCAGAGGTGTGAGATGTGCTGGGGTGGATTTTTCATGATAGCAGATAGCAGATTCTCTACTTCCAGTAGAACTTGTGAAGTGAAAGTTGGTAGTGATAAATTACATTTCTCCCTGCTTAAAATAAATGTAGTGGGATCTGATGTCCTCCACTTGGTCTCCATTAGAGACAGTGTGGTCATTCTTAAAGACGCCTGTCAGTCTCCAACTTCTGATGGAGGTAATGGAGGGTTTCGGAAAGAAATCACCGGTTTGCTTTGTAATCTGTCTCCAGTTTTTCGTGGGATTTGATTTCACAGAGCAATTAAAAACTTACCAAGCAGGTGACCTGTATGGTGCCTGCAGGAGAAGAGCACACGGAGCCCATGCTGCAGCATCTGCCAGTCGAAAGCACTCTGCAGCTCTGGCTCTGCTGATGGTGCCACAGTTACATGGCTGAAATGTGTGGCCCTTGCAGAGGGCTGGGGAAGTAATTTCCAGGCTTGTCCTTGATTGACACATTTAATAATCTGCCAACCCAGGTTACAGCCTGAGCTCTGTGTGCAAACACCAAGTGCTGCCCAGCTTCATCTGTATCTCTTGGGCTTTTTACCTCTCACTCTCCAAAACTTGGTACTGCCTTTTCCCAGCATGTGCTCTGTAAGCCCCGAGGGCAGGGATCTGTAGCCCCTGCTCAGCTTTGTTTCCCTAGTGCTGTGTGTAAATCCAGCCAAGCCTGGTGTGTGCAGGCTCAGAGCTGGGCGAGTGGTTCTGGGGGTGCTGGAGCCCTTGGGGTGCCCCAGCTGGGGCTGGGCTGCAGCTTGTCCCGGGGGAAATCCCTTCCTGTCATCCCCTGAGGCTCAGGCAGCCAGACGAGGGCTTGTCCTGCCTGGGGACGATGTGGTGCAGTAGCACATGTGGCCCAGCAGCAGAGGCAAACAGCCCTGGGCCATGTGTGTATTGGGCTGATTGAACTTCAGTTCCCTTTCCTGCAGCAGTTCTGATCTCCCTGCCAACCCCACCAGCTACCCCCACATGCAGGATTATCTCTTGTTTTCCAAGATCTTGTGTCACTCACACGTGTTCATTTAGAGGACAGTTTGTTGCCTTCCCCTTTGTTGTTCTGCTGAACCTTGGAATTTTTTTCATTTTTTTGTGGATTGAATGGCTTCAGGACCTTTTACCTTTCCAGCAAGTTCCTAACAGAGTTGCAGTATTTCTGGTGTGGCCTCTCCACTGAGGGCCATCCCAAGTCTGAGCAGATGACAGAGTCTCTCCTCCATGCTTTAGTTTCAGTTTGCTTTAATGGTCATTGAAATCCAGCAAAAGTGTTTCCAGCAGCCATGGATCATGTTGGCTCCTTCAGAAGGCCTGAGGACATGAGGAGAGTCCAGCAGTTTGAGAAACGTTTAGGGGTCTTTCCTGGTATTGTCCTGTAACATAATTTCTCTCTGTTCCCTCCTTGCATCCTTTCTCCCACCTCCATTTTGGAGAGCCCCATTCCCATCCCAGCAGCATCTCCCTGTCCTTTTCCATTTGGGACACTATGGGGCTGTTGAGGTCTGGGCCCAGAGAATGCAGGGATAAAGTTGGTTCTCTTTAATATCTGGCAGAAGGAGATTTCCTTTGGTTTTTGTGTTTTTTTAATTATTTTTATTTTTTGGGGTTGGTTTTGAGTTTAAAGTCAAGAGCATTTGTGCCTTAGCTCTGCTTTGACCAACCAGCAGCAGAGATAATCTCAAAAGGATATGAAAGGTTTAATAATTTTAATTTTGTTTTTATTAAAGTTGGTTGTGCCTTTTTTCCTGTGCCCCTGGTAGAGGGGGGCTGTAACAGAAGCCTGCCCAAAGGCTGCAGCATCTGGTGAATGACAGGGCAGCAGCACCCAGCCGTGGCAGGAATCTCACTAACTCCATCCTGCTCCACCTCCACTTGTCCTGGGGAGCTCATGGCTTTCATTAAGCAGAAAGAGAGGAAGCTCTGACAGCTGACTTGTTCTAGGATGTTTTTCTTGTTCGACTGCATCTTAAAGCCCTTTCCACTTAGGAAAAGTAAAGGAGGAAGTATCACCAGATGCTGCAGTACAACACTGTGAGGCTCCCGGTCCCTCTTCTCCTCTGCTTTTTTCTCTGTGTTCAAGCAAACTCCAGAGCCAGACTGAAGCCCAGCTCTCAAGAGCCCAGAGTCTCCCTGAGCTCTGTTTCCCTTGGGACTCAAGAGTGGCATCCCAGTCTCTTGGAACTCTGTCCCTGGAGCTCTGCCTCGATGCCCAGGGCGTGATGCCCGCTGCACCTTCTGCTTCTCTTCCCTGTTGCTCTTTCTCCTTTCTCCTGCACAATTTAGAATAGGGAACTATTCTCCTGAGGACCTGGAGGTGGTTGTTGCAGTGGTGCAGGTTAAAGACTGAGGTCTTTCCCTGTGAGGGGTGAACCAGTGAAGCTTTGGAGACCTTGCAGGTACTGCAGCGTGGTCCCCAGGTGTGCAGGAGCAGGCAGGATGTCCATGTGAGTGACATGGGATTCACACTGACAGCACACTGGCCTCTTGGTGAAGGTCCCATCAGTGTGGCTGTGCTGCTTCTGTCCCAGACTCGCCCCTGCTCAGGTGCTGTGTCTGACCCAAACCCCTGCTTTGATCTGCTGGTGGTGCCATGAAGAAAAAGAAGCCCTCCAAAACCTTACCCACATTCTCCAGCAACTGTTCCTCCACTTATAGCACTGATTTATGATGTTTGTCCCACAGACTCTGTTGCAGCAGCTCCTATCTAGCACCTTCCCACACATCTCACTCTTGTAGCCATTGCTGTGCTTCTGTTTTCTCCCTGGCTGTGGTACTGGGCTTCAGATTAAATATCTCTGGAGCAAACATGCCTCCTCCTTGTTCCCAGGTTAATGAGGTGATAGAGTTGCCTGGCTGCTGTGCTGTTCTTGGTGTATTAGTTTGGAGTCTCTTCTTTTGTCCCACTGTTGACCTGCACTGGGAGGGGCTGGAGGTTCAGCGCAGAGTTCTGATGGTCCCTGAGCACCTTGTTCCCTGCTGGATGCCCAGTGCCACCCTGGCTGGGGACAGGGGCAGAAAGGAAAGGTCACTTAGGTTCAGCTGGGCACAGGCTTTGTGTTCAGAGGCAGCAAGGGTGTTTGACTGGTTTGTGAGTAAGCAGGGGAGACCTGGAGCAGCACGCTGGTGTGCCTGTTTGGAAGGTGGGTTGGAAGCCTGCTGCCACCAAACATGCCCATTTGGAGTTAGAGGCTTCACTGGCCTGTGTGAAAGATCCATTTGTTTATCCAAGCTGATACAAGCCCACAGGGTCACGCTCAGTACTGTAAGAGAATGTCCTTGGCCCTCTCCCTCTTCAGGAAATATCCTTGCAGGGCATCAGCTCCTTTCCTGGTTGTTCTGCCTTGTCCCTGCCCTGGTTCTCTCAGAGTTCATTCTGCTGCAGGAGCACATGTCTGATGGTCTTTAACTGGCAGCACTGAAGGAGGAGCCCCTGCTACCCAAACCTCACCATGCAAACCCAACACACTGCCCAAAGTGAGACAGTCGAGACCTCTGTTCAGAGGAGATGTTGTGAGAATAGGGAGTGCTCTCCTCCACCTCTCATCTGTAGGTTGTGGATTTAATTGCAAGAGATACACAGCTTGGGTTCTGAATTGGATTCCTTTTTTTTCTGTACGAGCCATAGGCAAAATGAGATTCCGTACCTTATCAGTGGGGTGATTTGTGAAACAGGGTTTGGCAGCAGCTGGCTCAGGCTGGCAGGGACCCCTGGCCCACTCCAGCATGGCCACTGCTGTGGTGTGCACCTTGGAGCACTCTGCTGTGTCCCTGCTCTGGCTCTGTCTGCCTGTGCTTGTGAAATGCACCTGCTCCTGTCCCTCCTGCAAGGCCTATTGATCCCCTGGTGATGGCATTAACCTCCTCAGAACTGCCTGGGAGGAAGCTACCACATGCATTTATTTTTCCACTAAAACTCTAAGATTGGCTAATAACGTGTCTGTCAGCACCAGTGTCCTGCCTGCTCTGACTGCTTCAGAGGGAAATCTGGGGGCCCATAGACAAATAATAACCCACCCAAATCGAGGTCTCATCCTTGTTCCTACTAAAATGCAGTTCATGCCCTTAAGCAAGAGGGTTTCTCTCTTGTCCCAGTACTCAGTTTGCTTTTCTGAGTTGCACATCTCAATGCCTTTGCCATGTATTTTGTTTTGACCTCAATGATTTCTTGAGGCCACAAGTTCCAAAGGTTAATTGGGAGCTGTATGAGAAATTATTATCCGTATTTGCTTCCAATTTGCATTTTTTTCCCTTTTCCGTGTCAGTCCTTCCAAGAGTGGTGAGTGAGAGAAGCAGTGTTGGTCTGACTCTGTTGAACCTTCACTTGGATGCTCCTGTGAAGGCTACCTGCAGCTCAAAGAGCCCGAGCCCCCTCCTTCTCTGTACTTCCTCCTACCCCTTTTCAGGCTTTTCAATCTTGTGTGGTCGCTTCATTAAATACATAGCAGTGGTTTGGGTTTTTGGTTCTGTCCTACACAGGTGCTTGTCCCCTGTCAGTGTGCCAGGTGCAGTCTCTGCTGGTCTGCAGGGATGTGCTGCCCTCTCCACACGGTGCACCCCAGACATCCCCACTCAGTGCCCAGCCTGGGGCCCCAAACCCCTAAATCTCAGTGTGGCTCTGGGATGGTGTGTGCGGGGCCCTGCGTGCCCCCATCACACCCCAGGGTTAGGGTTTAGGGTTTAGGGTTAGGGCACCAGGGCACAGCCCGATGTGGCTGCCCATGTGCAGGCGCTGCTGCACTTTCTCTGGTTACCAATTAAGCTGAAGCATTCTGGCCTTTTCCATCCCCTTTTCATGGTGATGAAGGTTGAATTAGGGCTGAGTGTTTGGGATTGTTCCTTGGCCTCCACTGCTACTTTGCTGCCTCCTTTGTGGCCAAACAATGGGATTAATTTGGCCTTTGCCAGCCCTGCTCAGCGCCGGCCGTTCCACTCCACTTGCGCAGCCACCTCTCCCTTCCACAGCACCTGCTGCTGGCTCCTGCTCTGTGTGTGTGGCGTGGAGGGGCCCTCGTGCTGCGTTTGTCTTGGCCTGGCAGGGTCAGGGCCTGCTGGTCTCCTCCTGCTCCGAGGGACCTGTCAGGAGGTGCCGTGCAGGGCGGCAGCCCCTTCCCTTCCTACTGCAGCTCCATCCTGCAGCAGCTCCATCCCTTCCTGCAGCAGCTCCATCGTGCAGCAGCCCCTTCCCTTCCTGCAGCAGCTCCTTCCCATCCTGCAGCCCCTTCCCATCCTGCAGCAGCCCCTTCCTGCAGCAGCCCCTTCCCATCCTGCAGCAGCTCCTTCCCTTCCTGCAGCAGCTCCATCCCTTCCTGCAGCAGCCCCTTCCCTGCCTGCAGCAGCCCCTTCCCTTCCTGCAGCAGCCCCTTCCCTTCCTGCAGCAGCCCCTTCCCATCCTGCAGCAGCCCCTTCCCTGCCTGCAGCAGCCCCTTCCTGCAGCAGCCCCTTCCCATCCTGCAGCAGCTCCTTCCCTTCCTGCTGCAGCTCCATCCCTGCCTGCTGCAGCCCTTCCTGCAGCACCACCTGGCAAGGACGAGCCCTGTCACAGGCAGCTCACGGGCACCTGCCTGCCAGGGGCAATCATGCAGGCATAAATTCGGAAAGTTGCTAAGCTATGAGCAGTCTTATGAGCATTAAAAGTGTCCTCTTTGCCAGAAAGGTCATTCATAACTTGGCTGCGCCGCTGATGTACAGTCAGTGATATTGATTGATTAATGTATAAAAAGCACCAAATCCATTTGCTTCTGTGAAAGAGAATAAAGTGCAGTCGACTCTCTCTTTATTTTCACCTCATCCTTTTGTTTGAAGGACGTTTTTTTTTCTCTTTTTGTTTTGCCAGCTAGGTTTAAGGGGGTTACAAAAAGCCAGTTTCTGCCAAGTAATGCGTTCACAAAGGGAACATTGATTCACATCAGTGTCGCTTGAATTACCCTTAAAGGTTTGCCAAGGAGTTGTTCTTATATTAACCTTCTGTTCATCAAAGACGAAATAAATAAATAAGTCATAAAATCAGCTTCACTGCCCCTGCTGGAGTTGGATGCAAAACAGGAATTTCTCATGTTTGGAATTTGTGCTCCAGGTGCTGCACCTTGGCCCCTCTCCCCAGGCTCTTGGCCTTTTCCCTCCTGCAAAGCTGTTCCCCCAAGGCCCCAGTCTGAGCTGGGATGAGTGTTGATGGTTTTAGGGAGGGGGGCTCCTGCAGGGGAGTATTTTCAGAAGGATGTTGTAGAAAAAGTTCATTTAATCATTGCAAGCATAACTAGAATGATTTCTGTGCAGGACAGTGAGGCCCAAGGCATTCTGCACTGGCCAGGGTTGGCATTCTTCTTATTCACCCAAGGTCTGGTTTGTTTTTCTGGACTTACTGAGCCACTGGTAATTAATTCTGTGGTGTTGTCATTTTCCTCTAGTTAATTCTGAAGTGGGAAGTACCTTGGTGCCCATGGAGCTTTGTGCAGCAGCATCTCTCCTTCCCCTGTCCCTGGGTGCCCCGGCATTGTCCGTGTCCATCCCAAAGTGTCCTTGTCCCCTGTGTGGGCAGCGAGGGGCTGCAGGTGTGTGTTCCTTGGGTGGGATGGCTGGCCCATGATCCCAGAGATGGCTGTCCTCTGCAGCAGGAGCTCTGTTGTTTTTCTTCAGTGCTGTTTAATCAAACCTCTGTATTTTCACTCGGCCCCTGTTCTGAAACTGTGCAGTGCTGTTCAGTGACATTTCTTCTCTAGAGCAGGAGTTTCTTTGGCTTCTGCATGTCAGGCAGCTGTGCCCATCACACTTAGCCAGCAAGCACAGAGCTTGGAAATCAACTCCCCTTGGAAACATCTCTGCACAAGGTGTGCCCACCGGCCTGTCCTAACCCACCATCCCCAGACCAAGAGCCCGTGGCAGCCCATGGCATTTCAGATAACCTGCGCCATCCCACCACAAGGGCTGCCCTCACTCTTGGTTTCCAGCCTGGCTGCATCTGCTAGGCTCCTCGGCTCCCAGAGCGCTGGCTGGGGCCACAGAGGAGCTCAGCTCTGAGTCCTGCTGAGACCCGTGGGAGCCCTGTGCTGGCTGTGGCACGGGCAGCCTGAAGTGCCCGTGGTCACATGCACCCGTGCTGTTCTGTGGTGCTCTGCACTAGTGCATGAGGGTACCTGAGCTCCCACCAACCTCCTCAATGCTGCCGACGTGGCACTGTAATTCCAGCATCTCTTACTGGTGAAGAACGCTGGTATTACCCTGCCAGCTGTGAGGGTGCATGCTGGGCTGAACACCAAAAATGGCAGCGTGCAGGATCCCTGCAGGATGTTCCCCCCACGTGTGTCTCTGTCTCCTTTGCCTGCGTGGTGCATGTGCTGTGCTGGCCCTGGACCTCGTGTTGCCCCATCCCCAGGGGGCAAGCCCCCAAACCTGGCCATGGCTGACAGCAGGGCATGGCTGACAGCAGGGCATGGCGCCTCACACCCCAGGAAAAGCCTTGTCCCCCGTGGCTGCTGTCCAGTCTGAAAGGAGAATCATCCTCTTTTCTAATCTTTTTCTGTGACTGTGGGAGCACTGCAGCCGGCCGAGCCCCCTCCCCCTCTGGCGAGGCAGTGAGGGTTGGATCAGATGATACGGAGTGTGCATGCTGAGAATGAATCCATTTTGTCTCCTCCATCTCCCCAGAATAAATTAGAATTTGCCTGATTTAATAAAATGGCTTCATCTCTCTGCCATCTTTTCTATCTCCCATGTGCTTCATCCCCCCTGCAGCAGAGCAGCTCTGGCCTGTGCCGGGTGCAGTTTGGGGCTGTGTGTGGGTGCTCCGCCTGCCCCGGCTCTGCCCAGCACGGCGCAGGATTTGTGCCTCCCTTTCCGTATTGTCCAAGGCAGGGGCTGTAACTGCTGTTGAGGTCAGTGTAATTTACTGTCCATCCCTTGTAAACCTGCCCTCGCCGGGCTGTGGCTGCCATGCAGTGCTTGGGGACAGGCAGGGGCTGGGCACAGGGACAGCCCGGGTCTGCCTCTGCTCTCGTATGGGTGTGAGAGCGCATGGAGCTGCTGCAGACCCCGAGGAGGGGGCCAAATTTGGGTGGCTTCACTACAGCCAAACCTTTTTCCCTTGCCTGGATCTGGTGCTTTAATTCCTGTTTCCTAGGCTGATTTTTTCCTTTCCGTTCTGACACTAATTGCACCAGGCGCGTTGGGAGTGGCGGCTGCTGAGCAGTACCAGCTAAATGTTAAGAAAGGTTTTAAAAACAGACTGAACTCTTCCTTAATGAGGCTCAATCGTGCTCTCCTCCGGGTGGTTTTGTTTTGCTGATCTGTCAGTTTTTCAAGGATTTAATTGCACTTTTTTCATATTAGTCTTTGAAATGGGGCTAAGCAGCTTTCTCTAAAATGCAACACAAAAAGGAGAGATGCTTCCCTGTTTTCTTGCTTTGCTTTCATCACTCCAGGATCATCATCTGCCACTGGCACCAGGGACCCTGCAGTGATAAAGAACAAAACCTGTGAGAGCACAAGTGAAGGGCAGGCTGCTCTGCTGTGGTGGCCCCACAACTGGAAACCCTTGCCAATGGTTCTGTTTGCTTCCCAGCTCCTCGGGCTGTCTCCAGTTGGGTCTCTACTCAGGCTAATCCTGGAAGACTTTCCTAATGTTGGGTTTGAAGGGAGAAGCAGGAGGCAAAGGCTGAACTGGCTTGTTCCAATGTAGCTCATTTCCAGCAGAAATGACACAAAAATGAGTCAGAACCGAGCAATGCTACAAGCTCTGGGAATGGTCATAGCCTCCTGGAGCAGCTGAGCTTGGCAGAGCCTCTGGAGGCCTCTGAGCCCAGGCCCTGCTCAGAGACGGGGCCAGAGCTGTCTCTGCTGGGGCCTGAAGCCTCTCCAAGGTGTGGAGGCACCCCCGGCCTCTCTGGGTCCCAGTGTCCCGCTGCTGCAGCGCTGGGAGTGCGGGGCAGGGGATGGGAGGAGGCAGGAGAGAGCAGGCAGATGTGTCTGTGCGCCTGTTATCTTTATGGCGTAGGGAAAACACGTTTGAAGCAATCAGCAAGGAATTGCTGATGGCTCCAGTCGCTGTGCTCTCCTCGCGGGACAGGTCGCACACAGCCGGGCTGCGCAGGCGCCGCCGCGCGCTGCTTTCACCGCGGCTTTGTTGTGCACAGATGCACAAAGCTGCTGCTGCTGCTGGCTTTCCTGAGGATGCTCGTGAGCAGCAGAGCACTGAGAGCTCCGAGCCACCTAGCAGTGACTCTCCCTTAGTCTGCAGTTTATTTTTGTGTCTCCTTGCAATTACATTTCTTATTTTTCCGCTTTTTCTTCCCTTCCTCTAGCTTTGTTTCTTTTCCTCCTTCTTCTTTTTTCATGTTTATCCCTTAAATATTTCAGTCTCTTATTTCTAATCTCAGCATAACAAAGCCTGTTTTCTTTTCTTCTTCCGATGTGTGCCTGCCTCCCTATGAGCTCCCAGCACACCTCTCATGAGGATGTAAAATCTAAGAACCAGATCTTTGAGATTTCAAAATAAAATAAAAGTAAACTCTGCTTTAAAAACACTTTAGCAGGAAAGCCAGGCTAATTGTAAATCAATGAGTCTTAAAATGCAGCATTGATCTCCAGTTAGAAGTTTGAAGGGGAAAGCAGTAATTACTGTACTGAAGGTAGATTTTTTTTTCTCTTAGCAAGTTCTGGGCAGAAGGAAGGCTCATTAGGGCAGCACTTCAGAATCTGAGTAATTAGTTTAAAAAGTACTTTTGTGGTGTTATTCCCATGGCTTGAAATTATTGGAGTCTTCACAGATTCATAGTTCTGCTCTGATAAAGTTTGATTTATTATTGTGTTTGGTGGGGAAGATCTTTCCCACAGTGAGCTGGGTGAAGATCCGGAGAGGGGATCAGGCCAGGAGGAATTGCTGTGGGTACTGGGGCCTCTTGCCAGCAGGGGAACCTCAGCCCAGTAGGATGGGATTGGAGCTCTTTGTGTGCAAACTCTGCCAATACCCCAAAAGAAAACAGAGCAGGCATCTGGGAATCAAAACAGGGGCTCTTACTCCTTGTGAGCCTCAGCGGCCGCCTGTCCAGTTCCTGCAAGCCCCTTCTTGCTCATGGGGCTCAGATCTCTGAGTCCTTGTCATCCACAAGCAGCTCTGTGCTCTCTGCCGCCCTGCTCAGGAAGGCAGCACTGGTCTGCCAAGGCTGCCAGGCTCACAGAAGTCCGTGGCATTTCTCCATGGGTTTTCCAGTTAATTCCTCCCATGGGCAGCGTGATCCTGCTCTCCTTTTCCAGGCTGAGGCAGAGGAAGTGGCTGCAAGCACCGCCTGGGATGTGGGTGCAGCCTCATGTGACATGGTCTGTGCTTGCTCTGGGAGGTGGCATAGGGCAGAAGTATCCAGGCTTGTTGTTCCCTAACAAAATTATGCTAATTTGGGGAACTGACCCTGGAATTAGCATCAGTCCATGTGCAGGAAGGCTTTGCAGCATGGCTGGTGAGCCCATCTGTCCTTGGGGAGCAGGTTTGTGCTTCTGCCAATCTCCCCAGTGTGTTAAACTGGGATAGTTGCACAGTCTGACTTGTCAATCCCATACCTCTGGCTGTGGCTGTTCCTACTCGCCAGACTGGATAAATATTTTCACAGAAATGATTCAGTTTGCAGGGACTGTCATAGATCTGATTCTGCAGGGGAGGAAAGGGGAAGGTCTCTGGAGGCAGAAAACCCTTGTGTGGCAGAAAGCCTGCTGGGAAGTCAGCTCAAGAAGAATTAGAAACCCTTTAAATAAATGCTTACTTGACATGACTCTGTCTCCCCCAGTCTAACAAGCAGGGAAGCGAATGGCAGCCGCTGGCCAGAAATTGATTGCATTAATTGATATGCCAATAAGAGAGCTTGTTACATCCGCCATTGGTTAGGAGGCCGGCTAACAAGTCCCGCTGATCAATGGAACCAATAAAGATTTCATCCATTAATGAGCAACATGGTAATTAATGTTATCCATAAACCAATTAGCCTGGGTAGCTAATGTGCTGGTTAGCACAGTGAGTGGTGGAGCCGTGGGTGGCACAGGCCGGCTGGTGCACAGGGGACATCCCCTCCCCTGCACAAAGGAGACTTCATCACCTCTGCTGGGGAGGGGACACCCTTCCAGTGCCACCACGGGGCTTGGAGCAGCAGCTGGCTCGCTCTGGGCCTCCCAGGGCGAGGGAGCTGGCAGGGTGGCTCGTGGCATAGGTCACAGGGCTGGGAAGGAGCATGCTGCTCTAGATTTTCAAGGCATTTTCAATTATTACTTTCACTTTTTGTAACCTTTGTGTAACACACAGGCACCTTTCACGCTTCTTATATGTTTTTAGAGATGCACAGGTTTCTGTAAGTTGTGTTCCGTGGTGTAAGGCAGCATTTGGGTTCTTGCTCTGCCCCTGGGAAGCTGCTGGAGCCCCTCGACCCGCCACTGACTGCAGGTGCTGCTGTGCACAGCCCTGCACTGGGCTTCCCCACACCACCAGTACCTGTAACCATGCTGACACAGGTAACACAGCCTGCAGGTTGAAGGCTGCTGCCTAAATCCACTTGCCAGGGGCTTGCCCGAGTGCCAGCACCACTGTGGCATCAGGGCTGTCCATAGGTATCAGGACAGGAGGTGCAGGAGCAGCCCCAGGCCCTGGGCAGCATCAGTCCCACAGGCTCCACTGTGGAGTTACCTTGGATTGTTGGATATTGACCCTGGGAGACCCCTTGTGGATTCCCTAATTGAAAATTAATACCAGATCAATGCCGTGGGCAATTTGCATATTGATCATAAACAACTTTGAAGGCACCAAGTGTGTGTTGGATCGATGCTCTCTCAGCAGGCTGCGGGAGTGTCCCTGTGCCTTCCTGCTGCCCGGCCTCCGTGGAGCTGCTGGGGCAGGGATGGTTTGTGCCAGGCTGGGGCACAGCACGGAGCTCGCAGCCTGTGCCTGTGGCTCCCTTTGGACGGGGAAGGAGGGGATGGGATGTTTGTTTGCTTGTTTTAAACCAAATGGCCACAGCCCAGAGAGCAGGGGACATCACCCTGTCCTGGGCACACAGCCCTCCCTCTGCACCTGCCACGTGCAGCCTGGCACTTGCAATAGAGGTTTCCAAAAGCAGAGGTGCTGTTTTTCTGAGGACACCCAAAGGGAACTCAGCAGTGATTTTTCCCTGGCATTTTCATTTTACATTTGCTCTGTGAGGGTGGTATTTAGACCCTTCTCTCTCTGCTCAGGGCATTCACCGGTTATTTCAGAATGGTTTTGGGCTGAAGGGAACAAATATTTATATCAAACTCAACAAAAACCCTAAAATCTTAATCTGAGACTCTGTAACTCATCCTTGGAAGCAAGGAGGGATTAATTCCTGTGAGCATGGAGATAAAACATTTGGAGAGGGGCTCCACTGCCTGCCCCTCCACACACGTGTGCAGCGCAAGGCAGCGCCTCAGACCAGCAGGGGAACCACCTCTGGCCTGGCCATGGGCAGAGCCCAGGGAGCAGAGAGGGGCAGGACTGGATGGAAGCCCGGATCTCAGAGTTGTCAGTGATTCTCGGAGCAGCCGGCGGCTGCAGGAAGTCGCTGTGCATCTGATTAGCGCGTTAGGGCTTTCATTGACTGCCTCTGCTGCGCTGATGAACTGGGGCTGGGGACAGGCGCCCGTAATTGAGGGAAATAAATTCCTATCACAGGCCTCTGCTGGAGTCACCACCTGTGCATGCGCCTTGCTCCAGGTTCCAGGAGTGGATCCAGTCCCCAGAGCACCTGACCTGCCCTTGTTAGTGGGAAGGAGCCAGCTCAGGGGCTGCAGAGCCCAGGCACCATCCCAGGGCCAGGCTCGGGGGCTGCAGAGCCCAGGCACCATCCCAGGGAGGCTGAAAGGTTCTGTCCTCCCAGTCCCCTGGCATGGCCCACCTGGTTGTGCCTCCCTGCTTGGCTGCAGGCTGGCAGCTTGAGCGCCATCAGTACCATCACGTGTCTCATTGGGAGCTGCTCTGTGCTCTTCCCTTTTTCTTGATCCTCTGTTTCACTTGGGAGCTGGAGCAGCCATTCTCTGTTGCTACCTGAGATATGATGACAGGTGGAAGATCCTTCCCCAGTGTGTGTCAGGAGATGTGGGCGTCACAGGGGAAGGGGTTTTGTGATGATGCAAAAGAAATAAGAATGAAGGTATAGTTTCCTTGAAAAGAAACCTATCTGTTGGTTTAAATTAAAAGGAAAACAAAAGGAGTCCAGGGTCAGCTGGGCTGGGCTGGGCTGGGCTGGGCTCAGCTCCCCTGGCTGCTCTCAGCCCCTGTGGTGTTGCTGTTCTCAGGCATGGACAGGCTGCCCCGTGAGTGGGTGGGGAGTGAGTGGAAAGGCTTTGCTTGGCACCCCCTGCCCTGCTGGTGCAGCTGAGCGCTGCAGAGCCAGCGCTGGAATTGCAGTCACTCTCAATTACCCGAAGCCAGGAGAGGTGCAGGAAAGGGGCTGCTGGCTCCAGGAGCTGCAGTCGCCGCTGCTGCAAGCTCGTTAGTACCAGGGAAGAGCAATTCCTGACGTTGTGCCAGTGGCACTAACGCAGCCCCGGCGTGGGCTAGCGAGCCAGGGCAGGCTGTGGCCATCCCTGCCCTGCAGGGTGCTGTGGGACCCCTCACGCGCGGCTCCTTGGCTGCAGAGCTGGGGCTGCCTGCCCTCCCTGCTCTCCTCAGCAGCTGTTTGTTGTGCATACAAGAGCTCACCTGTGTTACCTGCTCCCTTCTGTGCTCCAGCCCAAGTGGTGTTTGCTCTGGGAGGGCTCTCAGGGTGCTGGCAGTGGCATGGGAGTGAAGACTCCCTGGACTTGGAAGACTGGGTCTTCGAGGGACTGCTTTGCTGCCATGGCCTCTGTTCTTCTGCAGTGAAATGAGTCCGTGGCCATTCACACCAAAACCTTTGGTACTGCAGCTCTACCCGGCCTTTTTTGCTGCCTGGTGAACCTGCCCAGGTATTGCCCTTGTGGCACCAAAGTGTCTGTGCATCCTGCTGGGCGTATGCGCCCTGTCCTCCTTGGGGCTCCTGCCATGCTCGGCCCCCAGCTCTGAAGTCCCTTGCTCCCCTGCCCTGGATCAGCCCCACCGCTCTGCCCCACTGCCCCATGTCTGTGTTGGGAGCTTGTGGTCTGGGGGGATACTTGTGGTCTATCTCTGCTGGGATATTTCAGTGGTTCATAAACCTGGGCACTGCAATTATGGCTTTCCCAAGTTTTTAGCTGAGCTTAAAAGAACTCCAGATGTGCTGAGATTGGGAAACAGTTGGGGAGGGGGAGAAAGAGGGTCAGCAAGACATTAATTAACTTTTCCTTGGAGCAATACCATGGAGAGGGAGAACAGAGTATGAATTGTATATTTAAAAAAAAAAAAAAACAACCCAGAAAGAGGACATTTTAGTGTTTCATTTCAGTGTGGTTTGGGAGGATGATGGGTTAAGGTTGTTGGGAGCTCTCCTGTGCATATTCAGCCCCTAAGGCTAAGCATGAATTAATTATAGCTCATTTTTGTTATAGTTACAGTGTTCTCAAGATGTACCTTGCTGTGAAGTTGCTAAAGTTGGCTATTAACTTCAGCTTGGCATCAGCGCTGGTTTGTTTGTGGATCTCCACAGCTTTTCTGAAGTGAGCCTGTATTCCCAGTGAGCAGAAAGCACCTCTTGCTCTACTGGCACAGTCTGGTGAGGGCCTGCACTGCTCTCATCCCAAGGAACATGTAACAGGATAAGGGGAGACGGCCTCCAGTTGTGCCAGGGGAGGTTTAGGTCGTGTGTTGGGAAAATTCCTTCCTGGAGAGGGCTGTCCAGCCCTGGACAGCTGCCCAGGGCAGGGGTAGAGTTGCCATCTCTGGCAGGATTTAAAACCCATGTGGATGTGGTACCTGGGGATGCGGGTCAGTGGAAGCCCTGACAGTGCTGGAGGAGCAGTGGGACTCAGTGGTCTTAGAGGGCTTTTCCAACCCAAACGGTTCCATGATTGTACAGAAGCTGCCCTTGCCTGCTCGAGTAGTCCCACCAGGTGTGTTAGCAGAAGGCTGGGGTTGTCTTCCATCACAGAGAGGGGCTGGGCACCCGTCCACAGGGCACCTTTCCTGTGCCCCTGCCCTGTCACCTCTGCCATCCAGCTCCTCCATCTTCTTCCTCCCACGGGTCCCATTGTCTCTGGGCCCTTGTCCTGCAGGTCTCTGGGTGGGGACTGCTCTGTCCTCTCCCTGCAGACCTGGACCTGGAGATGGCCTCTTTTGTTTTGCTCTTTGATCTGTGTTTGTGTTTTTGCATGCATCTCCTTTCCAGCTGATTCCAGTTTGGAGCTAGGTTAAACTGTGCAAAATACTGTTTAAAAGAAAAAGAGAAAGGAACTTGTCAAGATGCATTTGTTAGATCACATTTAAAATGAAACAGAATTGAAGGTAGTTTTTGTCCAAGAAAGGGGAGGCTGAAAAGCCGTCAAGCCGCAGGAGAAAGCCCCTCCTTTGTTGTCCTCCTGACATTGAAGTGTAATTTTTCATGGTTATTTGGACTGGAAAATGGGGGGAAAGGGAGAGATGGGCTTGCGATTATTTCCCATAAATGACAACACAATCACATCACGCTCCACTACAAACATGCTCAAGGAATTTGCCTTTTTTTTATGTTTCATGTGTGAAAATAACAGCAACCTTTCTAGTCCTACTGAAATTAAAGGGGGTAAGTCCCTGTTGGGTTTCACTGGCTTAAAATATAGCCCAGTTTGCAAAAACGTGGACAGCCTTGTTGCCAGGGAGTGGGAGAATGGTGATGTTCTCCCAGGGTTGTGCATGCTCTATCCCTGGCTGTGTTCAAGGCCAGGTTTGATGGGTTTGGAGCAACCTGGTCTAGTGGAAGGTGTCCCTGCTTATGTCAGGGATTTGGAACAAAATGGTCTTGAAGGTCCCTCCCAAGCCAAAATAATTCTGTGACTCTCTGATGTCCGTGTCAGCTGAGCATGCCACAGTCAGCAGTTTGTGTTTGTCAGTGAAAGCAGCAGAGATGCTCTGGCCATGCTCTGGAGTGGAGCTGTCTGGGAAATAAGTTCATTAAACCAAGGTACATGTAGTATTTTATTGTCTTCCTGCAGCCCTTTGTCAGGTGGGACTCATTCACCAGCTTTGCATCCAGGATGGAGCTCTGTGGCATTCCTCTCGGTAACCTTGCTTAGTGCTGCCTTTGCACTGCTGGGAGTCCTGCTTTTCCTTTCAGGAAACAGTAGGAATGAACAAACTGATGTAGAGTAATCCCGTTAGGAGCTGGCACAGATGGAGTTGCAGCCCATGCCTGCATCCTGAGCGGGAGCTGAGGTCAGCCCCCCATCTGGGCTCCATCTCTGCTCTGTGAGCACAGCAGAGTGTGCTGGGCCCAGGGCGTGGTGTGAGCTGGGACTGCCCTCCCTGAGCCTCCTGGTGACCCTCCCTGAGCCTCCTGGTGACCCTCCCTGAGCCTCCTGGTGACCCTCCCTGAGCCTCCTGGTGACCCTTCCTGGGCCTCCTGGTGACCCTCCCTGAGCCTCCTGGTGACCCTCCCTGAGCCTCCTGGTGACCCTTCCTGGGCCTCCTGGTGACCCTCCCTGGGCCTCCTGGTGACCCTCCCTGAGCCTCCTGGTGACCCTCCCTGAGCCTCCTGGTGACCCTTCCTGGGCCTCCTGGTGACCCTCCCTGGGCCTCCTGGTGACCCTCCCTGAGCCTCCTGGTGACCCTCCCTGACCCAGCTGCACCAGGCCCTGCACGGTGACCTGGCACAGCTCGGGGCAGCTGAGCTGGTCCTGGGCTTCCAGGATGCAGGAGGGCATCGACCCACTATGGACCTCCCTCCTCCTCCTCCTCCATATGGACCCAAACCTCTCTACACGGGGCCGGGGGGGCTTGGGTTTACACCACTGACAGCAGTTGGGCTGTGGGTCAGGTTTATCCAGTGGCAGCAGCTGGGCTGTGGGTCAGGTTTATGGCTGTGGGTCAGGTTTATCCAGTGACAGCAGCTGGGCTGTGGGTCAGGTTTATGGCTGTGGGTCAGGTTTATCCAGTGGCAGCAGCTGGGCTGTGGGTCAGGTTTATGGCTGTGGGTCAGGTTTATGGTGTTGAGCCTGGCTCAGCCAGCCCTCGCCTCCCCGACAGCCGTGGTGTGCAGCCAGCAGCCAGGGCTCAGGCCTGTCTTTCTGTCGGCTTTTTTGGCTACTTGTCCTGAAAAAGGGAGCATCACAGATTCTTTTTGTTCCAAAGGAGAGACCCTGTGTACAATTAAAACTTGTTTCTGGTAACCCTCATTCCAGGAAAGATGAGCTTTTAACAAAAGGCTTTTGACAGCTGCAGGGTATTTCATTTTTTTAATGCCGAATGAAAAATCAATACATTTTTCTAGGTTATACATATTCAGAACAGGCTTGATATTTCCATTATAATGGAAAATGGGTGTCTGCACATCTCGCCTGTCAGAGCTGCACCGCCACATTTTCCAAGCCACTGCTAAATATTTCAAACCTGATTTGATTGTGGTTCATGACAGCTAATGTTTCTCAGCTCTCAGCCTGCCGGAGGGTGGAGAGGCAGCGCACGCTCTTTCCCATGCCTGCATTTTCGCCACCCCAGAAATGCCCTTTATCCCCTCGGATAAGAGATCTGGGTTTGTTAAGGAAAACCTGGCTGGGAGAAGAGGAGGTGAGAGGTCGAGCTGTTCAAGCTGGTCTGGATCCCATCAGCATTTGCCGGCTTCTCCAGCTCTCAAACTTCCTGGGTCTGGGAAGGGACAGACCTCAGTGCTGTGATCCTGTGCAGTTTGGGTACATTTTGGTGTGTGACTGAGTCAGAGGTTCCCTGACCTCTGCAGAAGTCAGATACTTGTGATTTTCCAGACTCTTCTCCTGCTCTTCCCCCTCCTCCCTCCCCCCCTGCTTAGTGAATGGTTTAATTTTAAATTAAAAGGAAATACTGCTCTCTAAAATGATTTATTCATGAAGGAAGCAAAGACTCTGCCTAGGATTTTGTGTGGGGCAGGTGGATTGAGATGGAAGAGCAGCTCCTTTGGCTCCAGGGGCAGCACTTCTTGCTCTCAGTGTTGCCCTGAGCCCTAGCAGTGGGAAAATTCCTTTTAAAAGTTATTGATACACCAGCATGGACTCAGGGAGCTCTGGCATGGCAACCTGTGCACAGTGTGCGTTGTTTGGATTTCCCAGGGACATGATCCCCCATACAAATCCCACAGCAGCAGCTCTTGCACCTCTGAAGTCCAAACAGAACGGGCAGCTTTGGGGAGGAGGGGTCAGGTGCTGGTGAAAAGGTCGTGGTGGTTTGGAAGTAAGTTCCCTACATCTTGCTGACCACTGCTTGTTCAGCCTCAGGAGCCACTCTTGGCGTGGTCTGCACTCTGTGCAGGTGGGTCCTGTGGGCCATGTCATGAGGGTGGTGCTGGGCTCTGCTCGGTGCAGTTTGCAGTGGCAGTGGAAGCTCCTTGTGGTGGATTGAGGGGAGGAGCAGACCTTTCCCTACCAGACTGCTGCCAGCCTGTCCTCAGAGAGGGATGCCCCAAGGAGTACAGGGATGGATGGATGGTGGGTGGGTGGATGGATGGATGGACAGATGGATGGATGGACGGATGATGGAGGGATGGACGGATGGATGGATGGATGGACGGATGATGGGTGGATGGAGGGATGGATGGATGGATGATGGATGGATGGAGGGATGGATGGATGGATGATGGATGGATGGACGGATGATGGAGGGATGGATGGATGGATGGATGGACGGATGATGGGTGGATGGATGGATGGATGGATGGATGGATGGATGGATGGATGATAGATGGATGGATGGATGGATTGGTGGATGGATGGATGGATGGATGGATGGATGGATGGATGGATGGATGGATGGATGATGGAGGGATGGACGGATGGATGGATGGACGGATGATGGGTGGATGGATGGATGGATGGATGGATGGATGGATGGATGATGGATGGATGGATGGATGGATGGATGGATGATGGATGGATGGATGGATGATGGATGGATGGATGGATGGATGGATGGATGGATGGATGGATGGATGGATGATGGAGGGATGGATGGATGGATGGATGGACGGATGATGGGTGGATGGATGGATGGATGATGGATGATGGATGGATGGATGATGGATGATGGATGGATGGATGATGGATGGATGATGGATGGATGGATGGATGGATGGAGGGATGGATGGATGGATGGATGGATGGATGGATGGATGGATGGATGGATGGAGGGATGGATGGATGGACAGATGGATTGGTGGATGGACGGATTGGTGGATGGTGCCTTCACACAGGTGTTGGCTTTCCAGACCATGGAGCAGCCGCTGTGGCTCAGCCGCTGGCTCAGAGAGCGTGGGCACAGAGCTTTCAGGAGCAGGGCCTTGGCTGCTTTTCCTGTCAGTGCTGAGGCCTGTGGGGTGGAGGCTGGGTCAGGCACAGCTGTGGGTGCTGGAGGCAGGTTCTCAGCAGGTCAGAGCCCGCTCAGCACACGGAGCCAGCTCGGCTGGGGTGGCTGTCCCCAGCGTCCCTGGGTGGCTGTGCCAGACTGGGCACGGTGAGCAGAGCAGCCTGGGCCTTGCAGAGGGCTCTGCTGGAAGGGGATCACGAGGAGATGGAGTCAGTGCCTCCCCTCCCCTGGCAGCAAGGGGCTGAGCAGGGATGGGACAGGACCTACCCAAGCTGGTTCAGAGTCTCCCTGGGTACATGTCTTTGACTCTGCTCCCTTCCCATCCTGCTTTAGAAAAAATTGCTTTTCAGAAAAAAGCTCAGGGTGGAGCAGGAGGAGGGTGTGCAGCTGGATCTGCTCCCTGCCCTCTGCCTGGCCGAGGGTGTTGGGGCAGGAGCAGTTTGTGTCCACAGAGCTCCGTTCCTGGTGCCCGACTGTGGGGTGCTCACTGCCAGCAATGTGGGGGCTCGGTCCAGGCTGCTGGTGGATGGACGTGAGGAGCTGCAGCCCAGCCAATGTTGGGGACTTGCTGTTTGTAGCCTTGTTTTTTAATCATTTTCTCCCGTTATTGGTATTCATAGCTCACATTTTTCCGGTTACTGTCAGCCTGGGCTTTCATCCATTTTAAAGAGCTATTTTTTCCCTTGTTGATGATGATGATGGTATAAAGACAGATGGTGTAACTGCTTATGAATGTCCTATTTTATTCCCCTCGAACCAGACAGCACACTGGAAGACACGTATTATTTCCACATGCTCAGGTTAGAGCCCAGACAGCGGCTGAGCCTGGCTCGCCCTTCCTCTTCCTCCCATGCCGATGCTGACACCTCCGGGTCGCAGCTGGGAGTGCCGCTGCACCAGGAGCCCTTTGTTGTGCAGCCGGGCCGGGATCTGGGGCTGGGGCTCTGGGCTGGGGGCTCTGGGCTGAGAATCTGAGCCGGGGGGCTCTGGGCTGGGGGCTCTGGGCTGAGAATCTGAGCCGGGGGGCTCTGGGATGGGGGCTCTGGGATGGGGCTCTGGGATGGGGCTCTGGGATGGGGGCTCTGGGCTGGGGGGCTCTGGGATGGGGGCTCTGGGCTGGGGGGCTCTGAGCCGGGGGGTCTGGGCTGGGGGGCTCTGGGCTGGGGGCTCTGGGCTGGGGGCTGTGGGCTGGGGGCTCTCTCAGGGCAATGGTGATGGGCTGTGGCCCATGGGCACGCTGTCCTGGGGGCCTCGGAGCACCTGAGCCAGCCAAGAATGGTTAAAATGATGATTTAAATTAAATATAGAAAACCATTACCAAACGTTTTTAATAAAACCAGCTAAAATCTGCTCCCACAGCAGCTGCCCCAGCTGAAGGGACACCCTTGCCCTGTGTGAAGTGGTTTGAAGGCACCAGGGTGGTGGGGTTGGGGTGGGGATGGTTTGTTGTGTTTTTTCCCTAGAGTGGAAAAAATATTGGAATTTTAATTTCTGGAATGTGAACCCAACTGCTGGTTTCACAGCCCTTCTCCCAGCAAACCTGAGCACTCAGCTCACATGGCAGACTGCCCATCTCACCCTCCACCAGTGATATGTGTCTTTCTACATGTTGGATGCCTTTGTCAGCACTGCCACTCATCTCCCCTCTCACTCCCAGTTTAGGCTGTCATATCCTCAAACAGCACTGCTGAGTATCTGCAAGCTGCTAATATATACTTTTAATCTGAATTTCTAGCCCTGTTTTTGTTAGGAGGAGGAGGGGGGTTGGTGCTTGAACCCGTTAGGTGGTGCAGGTGAATCTCAGGATTGCGTGGGTTCATGGGGTTTACCATGACCAGACAATGTGAGTTAAAGTTCTAAACGATCCTGCCTAAAAATGGGTATAATGGCCTAAAAGTGCCTCTTTTATCCCAGTGGTGGGGTAACCCCTGTCAGTTACAGGACTGTATGTTAATACCCATGATGGCAGATGATAACGTGGCTGTTACACCCTGGTGTAAGGGAGGGGTCTGGCAGCCCCAGCTCTCTCCCAGAGCCCACCTGACCTTGGAGTGGAGCTGCCCCCCACACTCTGTGCCCATTATGGGCAGGACCATGGTGCCCCATGTTCTGTTCTGAGCTTTCAGCACTTGACTGAGTGTTTCCTCCATGTTTCTGCACCTGCATGGTGCTGCCTGGGTTTGCAGGCTCTCCCCGTGCTGGGATGCAGGCAAGGCTGCCAGCGAGTTCCTCCTGTGCCTCGTGTCGGGGCTGGGGCTGCAGCACACCAGCCCGCTCCGAGCTTGCTCTGGCCAGGAGGGATGGTGTCATTTGATGCAGTGGCTCTGGCATCTTGGTGAGCAGGGCCAGTTCTGCACCCTGCCACTGGGGCTGAAGAGCTTGGGATGGGGATGAGGAGGAAGGATGAGGCTGAAGGTGCTGCAGGCTCTGGTCACTCGCTCATGCTTCTGTAGTCCCTGATGTGGCTGGGTAGAACCTTATTGTGTAGAGAACCATGTCACTGTACATGACACCTCAGGGGCCCTCAGCAGCTCCAGGGTAGAAGTAGGAGAGGTTTGTTTTGTCTTCATCTCTCAGTTCTTTCAGTTTCTGTCTTGACCAATGAGCAGGTGTGCTGGGAGAACCCTGGGGGATGCTGATGACCTGCCACCCAACGCTTGTGCACAGCCTTTGCTGTTGCTCCTACTCTTTGGCAGCTCCCAGTTCTGTCCTGCCTTCCATGTCTGTGTCACACTTTCTGCTTTTCTTGTTTCAGAAGAACCCAGTGAAGATGTGGAAGGGCCCAATGAAACAGCTGGTGATGCTGAGGAACCTGCCAAGGAGCAAGACAGTGCAGGGGACAAAGACCAGAATAAATGGACAGGTATGATTCTGTGATTTAGCAGAGGTGCTGTTTGGTCCCTCGTTTTCTTCAAATCCAGGAAGGGGAGGTGGAAAAAACAGTGGTCCACGAACCGTTTTCAGCTGAGCACAATGTGGCAGTGTCAGTGTGACACAAGTGTCACGTGAAGGCTCTCAGTAGCTGGAGTTGCGGCGGGTCGGGCTGGGCCGTGGTGCTCTGGGACTGGCTCTGGGCAATGGGGATCAGCAGTGGGAGAGGAGGGGCACAAGGGCACCAGGGCACAGCCCCTCCTGCCAGCACCAGCACCTGGCTGGACTGAGCGTGTCATTTGGTGATTTTGTGATTGTCCCGCCCTGGAGAGCGCCATCCATCTCCCACCCTCACCTGGTCCTCGCTGCCCTCTCCAGCCTGGCTCCAGGCCCGAGGTGCTGAAGGTGGCGTTGATTTTCCTTGGCCCAGGACACAGCAGTTCTGGCTCCAGGTCCCGTTTGGTTGGCAGGCTCGGTGTTGGTCAGTGCAATGCCTCAGAAACCCTCAGAAACCCTTAGAAAAGCTTCTTCCAGGCAGCCCTCTCCTGCTGCCTTCATGGCTGCCTCTTGGTGAGCCCCAGACAAAGATACTTTATCTTAAATAGTGTTCCCAAATGGGATGTGTTATTTGACCTCCACAGTTACAGTCCCGGCCCATGTCAGCCTCAGTCAGTGGAGATGTGTCCCCAGTGGTGCAGAGAGCAAGCTGGGCCCTGGGGGCTCGTGAGCTTTGTGCTCTCAGAGTGGGCTGAGGTTGCTCTGTGTGTTCCTTCCCATCACATACTGGTTCTTAACCTGGAAATGCAATTTGGCTTGGCTGTAGGTGGGTTTTAGTCTCAGTTCATTGTGTGGGATTGTGTGATGCTGAGCACAACCATTTTGTGAAGTGTCACAGACGTAAGTTTTGTTTATTGATTAAATCTCTTCAGGGCTAAATCGGGCTCCTTGCTCAAACCTGAAGCACTTAAAAAGGCTGATCTGTGTGCAAAGATTATATCTCAAAATATGTAAGGAAACATGAGGAGCCCACTTTTTAAACCCCTTTCTGTCCAGAAACTCTGGATCTGGATGGTTTCATTTCTTCACCTTGCCAGTGAAATTCCTAACCCAGTGTTGGTGAGCCAAGGAGCAGATCAGAAACGGGACAGCTCCATGAGGTCTGCAAAGGGAGCAGTGTGGGGAGGACACAGAGCAGGCTGTGAGCCCATGGGGTGTGGGACAGCCTTGTGTGTGATGGGCCGGTGCTGGGCTCAGGCTGCTTCCAAACATGCACCACCACCCCCTGAGCGTAAAGCCAGATTGTGTTACAATAGCTGCTGTCCAGCCAGGGTGCAAGGGAGGCACACACCTTGCTCTTGTTCCTGCTCTTGTCCTCGAGGACCCATCCTTGTGGGTGTGTTGACAGTCCTGCTGGAGCTCAGACATGGGAAGGGACAGAAGCTGGGTCAGATTATACCTGGCAGCCCCAGGAGAGAAGGGTGCAGGGACACAATACCTGGTGCCAGTGGAGCTGTGGGCAGGGGGGGGAGCAGGCAGTTCCAGGAAGCTCTCCTTGGAGGAGAGGCTGTGACCACAGTGTCATAAAGCTAAAGAACATGAAACCTCCTTTGCCTTTCCCTGACTGAGCAGAGCAGCACAGCCTGGGGAGAGCCTGTCCCCCAGGTACCAGGGGATGGGTGCAGAGCCCTTGTGATGCTGAGTGCCGTCCCTGACCTGCTGCACTGTACCTGGCTGCTGGGACACGGTGCCCGGAGCAGCTCAATCCTGCCAGCTGCTCTCTCTGGTGCTGTGCAGAGAGGGAGGTGCAGTGAGGGACAGACACGGGGCTTGTCCCTGGTGGAGGAGTGGCTGGGGAACTGTACACCTGCCATCTCTGCCCCAGATTTCCCCGGGAATTGACCAAACAACTGTTTGTAAGTGCTGATGGGAAGATAATGAGATGAGGAACAGTCGACACAGATTTGTCAAGAACAAATCATGTCAACACGACCCAATTTCCCTTCATGTGAAGAAGGTCCTGTTTGGAGTCAGTGTCTCCTTGGGAAGGCTTTCAGTGCCACTGTCAGGACAGCCTGAAGTGAAGCACAGACAGAGCAGTGTAGGTGACAGTACTGTACCACTGGTGGCTTTCATTAGGCCTGGAAATATCTCCATTCCTGAGCTGGGGTGCTGGGGAGGCTGGGCAGCAATTTCCGAAAGCCCAAACACCAGAAAAACCCAGAACAGTGCAGCATCAGTCAGAGGGATAAAATTAAATAAATAGGCTTATTTGACTTGAAAGAAGACCAAAGAGGAGGACAAGATAAGTCTTGTGCATGAAATGTTTCTGAAAGGAAGGAAATTATTTGTTCTCCATGTTGAGGATGCAGACAAGAAGACACAAGGGGCTTAAATTGAAGGGAGAAAGATTAATGTTAGATAACAAATTTTTTAAAAGTCCTCCTGTACAGCCTGTGGCTTAAGCATTGGAGTGGGTTTTCTGGGAAGGTTCCTCAGAGGTCTTTCAAGAAGATTATAGAGGAGCTGCCATCAGAAATAGGGCAGGCTTGGTCTGTCCTGCTTTGGATGGATGGCTGACCTTAGGAAAAGCCTCTGAGCCAGGTGTGAAGATGGAGAGCTGGAGAGGTGTGGGCTGAAAGCCAGTGATGGGGCATGTGAGAGGGGAGGAGGACAGACTTCTTTGCTGCTCACCACCTGCAATTTGATCGTTATGTTCCTCAGCAATTTACTCCCCTTTGTGCTTTGGTTTCCTCACTGTGCACAGGGGATTTAATTCTTCCACTTTCTTAAAGGTTTGCAGGATCTGTAACGAGACACTGAGTTCCTTTGCCCATCTCCCTGCCCCAGCCCAGGGTGAGTGTCTGCACCACAGTGGGCACAGTCCAGGTGCAGCCTGTGCTGGGGTTAGTGTCAGCACCAAGGGGAAAACCTGTTCTCACTGTAAACTTGTCAAAGTGTCTCAACTGCAAAATAAATGCAGTGATTCATTCTTTGTATTTTAAATGCAATAATGTGAAGCAGTAACATTTTTTTAGGTGATACTTTTCAATTTAATATACTTGGGGAAAACGCCATTCCATGAGAAGGACTCATTGGATCTTGATTTTTACAGAAATCTTTGTGGTTTCAGGAAGGTTCTGGAAGATGGCAGTGCCTCCATACTGGAGCAGGGAGATGCTGTGTGCCTGATGACTCAGTGTTAGACATTATCTCGTCATGGCTAATGCGAGATTCACCACAAGCAAACCAGCAAGAGGGAAAGGAATTGTGGCTGATCCCAATTTCCTTTCTAAGGCAGGATGTAGATGATGGACACTCAGCTGAAGCCCTGCTCAGTGCAGTGCAAGGCCTCTCAGATGTGAGGTGGTGCTGGTTCATGTCTCTGATGAGGGCCCCATCACCAGCAGTGACCCAGCTACCAGAGGCTTCCTTAATGCACTGTCCGTTGGGTACACGGAGAATATCAGGGGTTTTTAACAAAAACAAGAAACAAAGTCTACTTAAAATATAGATTGAGATGAAATCTTTCTGGAGGACTGGCCTGAAGGGCTTTTATTTTTGTTAATGATTTTTTTTTCTTTTTTTTTTTTTTTTTTTTTTTTTTGTCCGTGATGCTCACCTAACAGAGCAATTAGTGCAATGGACCGTCCCTGATTCAAATCCGTGGTAGATTGCTATTAAAGGAAGTATTAATGGGCTGCTGAGAGCTGGGAAATTGTTGCAGAAAAGTGTGTTTATGGAGTATGGTGCTGGCAGGCATGATTTCAATTGGATTTGACATGTTTAACATAAATGTATACTGCACAGCTCCTGCAGTTTATGAATAATTCCTACAGGCCGACTGCCTTTCTAATTACTGAAATTGAAAAAAACAGGTCAGGCACATCCTGACGGAAATCTATTCCTGCTCCTCCCCCCGGCTGCTTTTTGCTGCTTTTTTTTAATATCTGGCGTTTGTGGAGCACTTAATGGCCGGGATGTTCTGGGGCCTGGGCGGCTGCACGGGGGACGAGGGCGCGGTGGAGCCACTCGGCACCGGAGCCAGGGAGACCAGGGAGAGGGCATGGGGACAAGGGCTGGGAGCTTGCCTCCAACCGAGCCTTTCCAAGGGTACGTGAAACACAAAAGGCTCCGGGTGCCAGCTCCAGCCCAGAAATACAGCTGGGCTGGGGGGCTGCGTGCAGCTGCTGGCTGAGCTCGGGCAGGCCGGGCTCTGCCAGCACTGGAGTGCTGCAGGAGAGGTCTGCCAGGCAAAGCCCCACCTGCAGGAGCCCCTGGTGCTGCTTGGCATCTCTGCTGGGGGTTTCGTGTTCATATGGAGCAAGGCAGGGAAGCCTGCTGGCGGCTGGAGCTTCTGGATATGAATATTTAATAGTAATTCAGCTGTGGGTACTCGCTGCAGGTGGGAAGGTATGACACAGCATTAAAAAACAAATTATTCAGCCATTTTTGGGGCTGTGAAGCAGGAGTGCACTGAGCATGGGGCATTTACCTGTCAGCGGAGTGACTGTCAGATACAGAGCTGAGAAAAGCTGCAGGGCAACAGGCAGTGCACAGGCCTGATAGTGTGGCTGCAGCAGCTGATGGAATGGAGGCTCCTTCAGGCAGTGGGGAATTAAACAGTGTTTGGGGAGGAAATGTTGGCTCTGTGTTGCTGGGGAGGGGGCAGTGCTGCAGCAGCTGTGGGTGCCCTGTGCCCTTCCCCAGCAGAACGTGTGGGCTCTGGCCATTCCTGCATCAAGGCAGTTTCTGGAGAATGGATGAAACAGATAAACTGGCCCTGGATTTCAGGAGACACACAGGTGCTGTGAGGGCACAGGGGGCAGAGCCTTGGGCATTGATGGCACAGGGCTGTGTGGCTCCCACTGCTCCGAGGACTTGTGGAGACGAGTGATAGCTCCAAGAACACACTGAGGTGATTGGAGGAGGGAGGCACCATCAAATGCAGAATGCTATTTTCCATCAGGCAGTGAAAGCACAGTTCCCTGGTCTCGCTGAGAACTTCCCCAGGCCAGCATCTGGACTTCATGGCAAGGAGTTTTTTGGAGGCTGGTGGTGTTTAAATCAATGGCAGTAGCAGAAACCCCACTGTAAATTTCTAGGGCAAGTGGCAAGCTGGTTTACGGAATGCAGGGAGATGAGAACCTCTGGCTTACGGAAAGCAGCATGAATTAATAATCATTTAATTGGCTTTTCCATTATGTTGCTTGGTTGGAAGATGGAAGTTTAGATGAAGGGGCTGTCAGTGATACTTTAGCTAAAAGAATCTGATGGGTAGGAGGTGGGTGGTGACTTCCTTCCCACCAGGTTGGAGAGCAGCAGTTTAGGGGATCCGTGCTGGCTTTGCCTCTGGAACCAGCAAAGGAAAGGCCCCCACTGGCAAGGAAGTGCCCATCTCACCTCTGGAACGTGCCCAGGGAGGATCTCTCCTCCTCCTGAGAAAAGCAGAGGCTGCTGAGAAGAGTGGGAAGATCAGCAGATCTCCGGAAGTGCTGTGGCAGCCCCACCCCTTTACACTTGGCTTAGGGGACATTTGTTGAGAAACACAGGTCTCAGTGAATCTGAACTAAATCCGTTTGAAGAGTCAAAGCAATAACAGTACTATCTGATATGCAGCTGTACATCATACTGTAAAGCAAATTCCTTTGTCTGCCCTGCAAGGCCTGGGCCTGGAAGCAAGATGCTGGCACAGGTGGTGTTCCCGTGTGCTCCAGTGTCACTGAGCCCTTCCAGGCCATGGCCTTCTGCATGTTTGGAGCTCAGGACATTCTGTCCTGTCCTCTCTGCACAGGCAGAAGGTCCCACGCTATGCTAAGAGTTCTGCAGGCAGACGCCAAGCCATGTCCTCATTTCTCCTGGTAGCAGAGAGTTCTTAATTCCTCTGATCATCTGTAATGTGGACTGAATGTGTCATTTTGTGCATTTGACTGTTTATGAACAACAAACTTCAGTCTCGGTGTTAAAATTCCCAGCTGAGCTGTCAACTCCAAAACTAATACTTAAAATATCCTATGTGCAACAAATCAGTTATTCTTGGGTCTGGACAATCATCAATAATTCTAGTTTTGAAGGATTACGGTTATGGGGTTGGACTAAGTGATTTAATGAAATTGGACACTTAGGAGATGGTACATTTTAATTACCTGTTACTAATTCTAAGCAGGCTGCTTCCCAGTAGAAAGGAGATGAGAAAATACCCTGCTGTGACTCCCAAGGTTGGAGCTGGTGTTCAGCAGCCTGGAGTGGCTGATGGTTGGGCTGAATTCAGTCACTGCATCCAGAAACACTCCACTGGTGAGCAGCTGGCAGTGCCCAGGGACCCAGTGTGACCAACAGGAGCCACAGTCACCCCAGAGAGGTCTAAAGGGACCCTAAGCCGTGGCTGTCACTGTCACCCCTGCCCCGTGCAGCTCTAGAGCAGGACTCCCATGGCTGTGCCAGACACCCTGGCAGACCTGGGGTCTCCAGCTGCTCTTTGCAGCATCCAGCAGCCTGATGGGGCTGGCTTGTCAGTGTCCAGGTCACACTGAGCTGGACAGTGCCAGCAGTGATCAGGCCCCTGACAAAGGCCATTCACATCACACAGGGCTTGGGCAGGACATTTTAAGGCAGGATGGTCCTTCGCCCACCAGTGCTGGCTCTTGGTGGGTCTCTCCTCCCCAAACCCTCCAGGAGGGACTGTGTTCCTCAATGGAGGAGCAGCAGAGTGGTGCCATGTTCCCAAGCACATTTACTACAGGAAGCAGGGAAGGTCAGCTCTGGCCCTGCACACATCTTAAAGCCATTTCCAGTTCTGAGTCTCGGTTCAAGCAGGGAGCTGAGCAGAGCAACCCATTCTGTGAGGGCAGAGCAGGGTCTGTGATGGTGCCCATCGGTCAGCACTGACACTGCAAGCTCATTCCACCCCTGCTTTGGATGTTTTTGTGGAGTTGGCAGCACAGCAGAGTCCTGGGTTTGTACCCCAGGTGCAGCCAGGACTGTCCCTGCACACGTGGAGGCTGCTGCCCAGCCAGGCATGAAGCACCAGGCATGCGGCCAGCAGTGCTGTGGGGAACAAGATCACTTCCAAGCCCATTCAGTATGGACAAGCCTACCAGGAGAAATTCAGCAGTCCCAGATCAAATCCTCTGATCCCTGCCTCCCTCTGACAGTACCTCTACCTGTACTTGTTTTCCCTCTCCCAGAACTTATTTGGCCTCTATTCAGCTGAATGCAGAGATGGGGACTGGCAGGGAAGGCAGTTAGGAATGTTTGGAAATACAGCTCGTGGCAGTGCACAGAAGGGTCTTTGGGAAGGAAGCAGTTTGGTGGGATCTGACTCTTGGTGGTATCATCTGAAACAAGGAGCAGATTCCAGCGGGTCACAAGTTGAGTCGGAGAAAGGGGGAAGAGTGTGGGGGACTGGCCTGAGAATGCTACAGCGCCTTGTTAATCGGCAGCTGATCCATCATATTAAATATCCAGCTGTCAGATATTACCTTTCAAGTGAAAATGAATAACTCCCATTAAGGGCAAAATGGGTTTGAAGTCGATTCGAGACAGATTAAAGTACCGTTATGAATGTGTGTTCGGGGAGGAGGAGACGGGGGCTGTGTATAATATACTTGTCCTTACAGTTTTTAAATAATAGATGTCCCACAAATTTATGTACTGAAGGCAGCCAGGGTTCGGGGGAGGAGAAAGGTCAGGGATGTGCTTCTCCCAGTGCCACAACTCGTGGAGTGTTTTGCTGTTGACTTTAGGGCTCATTTGCATTTATCTGTTTGGCTGAACAAAATAGCCTTTTCTGGGATTATCACAGTGGGAATGTTTGGGTCCCCTTGGCCAAAATCCCAATTTTGGCAGGACCATGTGCTAGGAAGCACCAGATATGCTCATTCCTCTGAAGCTCTGAAGGCATGGGCTGAGCTAGCCAGAGCTGTCCCAGCAGCACCACTGCTGCCAGCACAGGTGCCATGGATTGGGCTGACAGCCACCACCACCAGCCCTCTCCAGGGCAAATGCATTCCAGAGTGACCATGTGTGTAGAATGTCCTGGGTCAGCCAGGGCTGAGAGTTCTACCTTACTGAGTAAGTCCAGCTGCTCCTGGAGGTGACACATGGGCCTTCACCAACTGGCCAAGCATTTGTGTGTGCAGTGCAGCCTGCAGGCTGTAAGCATTCTCCAGAAACAGCTGAGATCTTTCTGCTTCTGGCCACCAGTGACACAGTTCCCGTGCTCTGAGAGATCAGCAAGAGGGAGCTGGTTTTGGGCTGGTGTGCACTGAGGACATCAGTCAGTCCTCAGAGTCATCCTCCTCCAAGTCCTTGGGGTGTGTGTCAAGCAGGAAATGGAAGCCCTGCCATCGTGCAGCCCAGGCTCTCGGGGGTGTGCTGATGTTCCTGGCTTTCTGTTGCAGCACCAGCCAGCCAGCCAGAGAAGGAGCTGACAGAGCCTCCAGCATCCTCCAAGCGGATTTCATTCCCCAGCAGCTCTGAGTCACCTCTCTCCTTTAAGTGGTCAAAAACTTCAGAGGAGACCAAATCAGAGCAGGTAAGGCGGAAGAACCCATCTCTCTGTGCAGGTAATGTGTTTCCAATGTGCCAAAACCAAAGAATAAAATGGGAGGAAGAGGATGAAAGGCAGTAACTGGTGGTAGAAGGCATCAAATTATTGAAGCCTGTTTGTAAGAGAGAATAGTAGCACATGGAAGAGCTGTGTGATTCATTTGTCTGCTCTGCAGATGTACCAGTGTCCGTACTGCAAGTACAGCAACACAGACGTGAACCGGCTGCGGGTGCACGCCATGACCCAGCACTCGGTGCAGCCCATGCTCCGCTGCCCCCTCTGCCAGGACATGCTGAACAACAAGATCCACCTGCAGCTGCACCTCACCCACCTGCACAGCGTGTCACCTGACTGTGTCGAGAAACTCATCATGACGGTAAGTGGCTGTGTAGGCAAGCATGGCTGCTGCCATCCTGGCACGCCCACTGCCATCCCGGCACATCCACTGCCATCCCGGCACATCCAGTGCCATCCTGGCACACCCACTGCCATCCCGGCACACCCACAGCCATCCCGGCATGCCCCCTGCCATCCCGGCACATCCACTGCCATCCCGGCACACCCACTGCCATCCCAGCACATCCACTGCCATCCCGGCATGCCCCCTGCCATCCCGGCACATCCACTGCCATCCCGGCACACCCACTGCCATCCCAGCACACCCACTGCCATCCCGGCACACCCACTGCCATCCCAGCACATCCACTGCCATCCCGGCACATCCACTGCCATCCCAGCACACCCACTGCCATCCCGGCACATCCACTGCCATCCTGGCACACCCACTGCCATCCTGGCACACCCACAGCCATCCCAGCACATCCAGTGCCATCCCGGCACACCCACTGCCATCCCAGCACATCCACTGCCATCCCAGCACATCCACTGCCATCCTGGCACACCCACTGCCATCCCGGCACACCCACAGCCATCCCGGCACACCCACTGCCATCCCGGCACACCCACTGCCATCCCGGCACCTCCACTGCCATCCCGGCACACCCACTGCCATCCCGGCATGCCCACTGCCATCCCAGCCCATCCACTGCCATCCCGGCACACCCAGTGCCATCCCAGCACATCCACTGCCATCCCGGCACACCCACTGCCATCCCAGCACATCCAGTGCCATCCCGGCACACCCACTGCCATCCCGGCACACCCACTGCCATCCTGGCACACCCACTGCCATCCCGGCACATCCACTGCCATCCCGGCACATCCACTGCCATCCCGGCATGCCCACTGCCATCCCAGCACATCCAGTGCCATCCCAGCACACCCACAGCCATCCCGGCACATCCAGTGCCATCCCAGCACATCCAGTGCCATCCCCACAAAGATGAGGAGCACAGAGTTGCTGTGGTAGCAGCCCCTTCACCTGTCAGAGCTCTGCCATCGAGGTTTGCTGCACCCTTGTATTTGTGTCCCTGCTTGAGCCCTGTGAAGCTCAACTGCTGAGTGATTTCACTGTGAAATCAGGATAAATACAATTTCCTTAACATTCTGAGGTCAGTGCCTCAGATGGCAGCTTGTGCAAAAGCTTCTGGAATATCCAGCAGCTGTTGGGATATATTGCCCCTGTTTCTTTGGTATAATACTCAATGCAAGGTTGTGTCTACCTTTAAGAACTTGTGATTAAGTATATAAGTGTTTCTTTTGATTCCTGCCAATTCTTTCTCTTTGTTTCTTTTTCTTGCACCCTGTTCCTGCTTGTTTTCTCCCTTCCTTGCCAGCTCTTGGCACTGGGGCTGAATAACCGGGTGTTCGTTGTACCCCTGATGTTCTTCACCAGCTCCCTCCTGTGTCATCTTCTGAGCAAGCACACACAACATGACCCAGCTGTTCTCTTACAGTTTTCTTGTCTTCTCTTTCTGTCACTCTTCCTCTCTACAACGCCCTGAAAGAAGGTTGGAGCCAGGTGGGCTAGGTCTCTTCTCCCAGTAAACAAGTGACAGGACAAGAGGACTGGCTGCCAGCTGCACCAGGAGAGGTTTAGATTGGATACTAGGAAAAATTTCTTCATGGAAAGGGTTGGAAAGCCCTGGCACAGGCTGCCTCTGGAAGCAGTCACCACTACAGATGGAGTCACCATCCCTGGCAGTGTTCAAAAATCACGTGGATGTGGCATTTGAGGACACGGTTTAACCATGGTGATGGCTGGACTTGGAAGATGAAGGGTCTTTTCCAGCTTTAATGATTCTGTGATTCCTTTTGTGACTCCTTGAAGACAGGAGTGACAGAGTCACAGAATCATGAGTGGTCTTGGGAGGGACCACTGGAGCTGCTCCAGTCCAACCTCCCTGCTCAGGCAGGGTCCCTTGAGCATGTTGCTCAGGATTGTGTCCAGACAGCATTTGAGCATCTCCAGGAAAGGAGACTCTCTCTGGCAGCCTGTTCCAGTTCCCACTCCATAAGTGCCTTTATGTTCTTACCTTCCTGCTTGGCATTGCTAGCTGCCTGTCTCCGCAGGGCTTCTCAGGATGAGCTCTGCCCTGCCTGTGCCCCTGGCTCACAGAGCTGTCCCATCCACTGACCACGGCCTCTGTGACCTGTGTGCATTTCACTGGTGCTGCTCAAGTGTGGAAGTACCTTCTGAGGGTTTGAACAGCCCTTGTTCACCTCTTGGCTACACTGGTGGCAGATGTTCTGGCTTTCTAAGAGCAGCAAGCAGAAGCCAAGCCCCTTCCCTAGGCCAGCAGGCGTAACCAGCTTGCTCAGGGCAGCTGTCATGCTGGTGTGAGGGGTTTGTCTTGAGCCAGGCAGGGTGCCTGGGCAGGGTGTGGGGTCTGGAGCAGGAGTGTTGGGCTGGTCTGTCCTCAAGCACATCTGTGGCCTCCAGGATATGAGGGAATGGGAGGAGCTCAGGACACTGCAGAGCAGGTCAGGCACAGTCCCTCAGGTGAGCCCACCTGCTGTGCTTGGGTAGGGCCACGGGCTCTGCAAGGCTGGCAGAGACTGGCCCAGCCACGATGCTCATCCTCATGCGTGTTCCTGGTTTTCCCACCTTTCCTCCCTTTGGCACCTAGAGACACCTGTGGGAGGGTTGCCTCTCCTCCTCCAGGTCTCGCAGCACGGGGTGAAGAAGCTGGGTCGTTTTGTATTCTGTGACAATATTCTGAGGCACCAGTATGGTTGGTGCAGAACGTGGCAGCAGGGAGGGCCCTGAGTGGGCTCGTTCTCCTGAGGATCCGTCTGGGTCTGGCGGGTGTGAGCAGCCCCGTGACGGGGCCGGGTCCCTCTCGAGGCAGCGTCTGCTCCGTGCTGGAGGAGGCTCCAGTTAATAACACCTTATCAGACGCCGTGCAGGAACCTGCAGTGTCTAATATGTCTGTTGCCATGGCAACGCTCCTGCTTGCGCTCGGCATCTCCAGGCTGCCTGCTCGTGCTCCCTCCCTTTCATATCAGCGAGCAGCCGGGCTGGCTGTCCCACGGGACCCCCTGTCCTCCCTCTGGCCCCACGGCAGGGACAGGACTGCCTGGGGAACAGAGCACATGCCGTGCCCCAGGGGGACAGAGGCTCACACCGTCCTCCCATCTCCTGCAGCTTCCCTTTCCTGGGGCTGGTGGTGAAGGTAGCCAAGTTCTCTCTGTGGCATCGAGGCCTCTCTGGGCAGGGCCGGGTGCCGTCGTGCCCAGTGCAGCCCCTGCCTGCCCGCTGGACTCACAGGGGCTGCAAGGAGGGTGAAGTGCAGTTCACCCGTGCAGGTGATTGCAAGGCTGATGGGCTGGAGCTGGGAGAGAGAATGGCTTCCCAAGAGCCTCTGGGAGCGGGAGCTCTCCCTCCTCCCACAGCCAGCCTTATCCTTCTACACATTTCTGTCTCGTCATCTCTGCTGTCAGCTTGCTCTTCCTCGGTTTAGGGCATCTTCCCACTGCTCCAGTCATCTTTCCATCTTTTTCTTTTCTCCCTTGCTCCAGGAATCATTCCTGCCCATCCCTACCATCTCACTTCCCCCTCCTGCTATCTTTACATTTTTACCCTCTTTCCCATTGTCTTTTCTTATTGCTCTCTCCCTTCTGCTGTCACTCAATTTTTCTCTCTCCCTCCTTTTCGCCCCCTCCCTCTCCCCCCTTTCCCTCTCACTCTGTGTCTCATTCTCCATCTCGGATGAAGGTAATGAAAATAATCGGGCTTCATTAATTCTGAGCCCTGTGAGATGATAGCCATTTGGAGCCATGTTTGCCAATTAGATGGTCTAAATTAGAAGTGACCTTGGTATACTGCCATCACTTTGCCTCTCAGAGTCTAATGAAGCTTTTCACTCCAGCACCCTCTCTCTCTCTCTTTGTAATGGAAATTACCTCCTTTGTCTGGTGGGGAACCTTCCCTCCCGTCTGTAATTCCCCTGGTTTCATAGACATGGGGACAGTGATGTATCTCCTCAGACCTCTTCTAGAGGTTTTCTTTTCAGAGCCACATGATTTCAGCATTTTGGGATATATTCAGGGGAAACATCTCCTCGTTTGGTGTCCATGGACAGGCAGCACAGGCAGTGTGGTGTGAGAGGAGCTGGATTCCTCCAGCCAGGAGGAATTGTTTGGACATGTCAGCATTATGCAGGTGTTACACTGATGGGTGTTGGGCTCTGAGCCTCCAGCCCTGCACACAAGCAGCTCTGCAGTTGGTTGTTAGAATCCAATAGATCCAGTGGTGGCTGGAGCCGTGCGTGTCACTGCTGCGGGTTGTCACCAGTGAGGAGTGGGCCCTCTGGTTGTTCTGCAGAGGGGTGACAGGCTTGGAGGTGTCAAGGTGTGTGCATGCTGGTGGGGCAGGGAGGCAGGAGACCTGACCCATCAGCCCTCGGGTGCTCTGTACAGTCATTGCCAGGCCACTGTGTCTGTAGAAATGGCCACCAAAGTGGGTGCACCTGCCTCTCCATGGATCTCATCATCATAAAGACATTTTATTTGCTGAAGGGGTCTGAATTTCACCCAAAACGTGAGGTTCTTGGAAGCAGAGAGGCTTGTCCAGCAGCTTTGCATCTTTTAAGAACCATCTGTGTGGTAACAAGAGGAGAACTGAGAGGGACCTTAGCTGTCAGAGCTGCAGGGGATGGTGCTCAGGCTGGGGTGGCTGAGACTGAGGTTCCATGCTGCAGTGAGCTTTGCTGGTGACTTGTGGGCCAGAAGGTGGTAGCTGCAGCCACACAGGGGTAGGGTTTGGTGTTGGACAGAAAAGAACAGGCATGAACGGGAGAAGGGAAGGGAGGAGACAAACCACATTTGTTGGACTCACAGCTGAGGGTTGTGTTTCAGTAATGGCTCACACTGACTGATGTGTTGTGAAATAGTGTTGGAGCCATTGAAAGGCGTAGACAGGAGCTGAGGAGGGGGAGGGGGTGCCAAGCTGAGGAGGGATGCCAGGATGACACACCAGGTGCCTGCAGGTGAGAGGGAGGAGGAGAGCGTTTGACAGCTGCACGCGCTGACACGGGCTGTGCTGCCGTGAGCACGCTCCTTGCCATCCCAGAACAGTTGCTGCCATGAGATACATCTGCAGTACAAGATGCTGTGTCGCTGAGTGCTGCTCCTGTCACACCTGCCACGAGCCGTGGGCCTCTGCACCTTCCTGCCCCATCATGCCCCCACGCTGGGTTTGTACGAAAAGCAGCCTCAGCATGCGAGGCGAATTCTGCAGGTCCAAAGAAATGAGATGTCCTTGCATGCTCTTGCAGTGTGAAAGGACAAACTCTTCAAAAAAGGCAGTCTGGAATTCCATGCCAGGGCAGAGTGATTTGGGATGTGCAGCTCATTTGCACTCGTATCTTTGCCACCTGCTCGGGGCTGGTCCATGGGGATGAAGGGATGGAGGGTCCTGCCCTGGATAAGGGTGTAGGAGAGGGACAGGAGTCATCTCTGTCTGTCCTCTGGCCTGGATGGAGCCAGAGGACTAGAGTGAGTCCAGCTGCTGAGCAGTGCCTTCTTTCCAGTGGTTTGATCCCCAAGGCCAGCCCACGATTGTACCGCCGCAGTTCCCGCATCCATACCCAGAATTTCTAGTTCCCTGCACTTTTTTCCAAGCTTTTTTTCCATTTGCCTTTGGGAATTTTGTGCCTGTAGCAATTTAATGTACCACAGCCTTTTTTTTTTTTTTCTTTTTTTTTTTTTTTCCTTTTTTCCTTTTTTTTTCCTCCCTGTGGTGGAGGGAGGATGGAAAGAAGGGAAGGAATGGTGGCTGTTGAGATGCAGGTAGATAAAGGTAATTACTTAAACACATATAGGGCAGGACTTACAGGTTTGGAGCCCCAGATTAAGATGCAGAGGAGCATGTGAGGTTGATGATTATATTTCGGGGAGAGTTAATTGACGGAAGGTGAAGGCAGACAAAGAACCGCTGCTTACTGCCTTCTTGAATCCCAATCAGGAATTATGATTAAAGACGCGGCGAGACAACAGAGGCCTGATGAATTGGTGTCTTTTTTTTTTCTTTTTTGCCGTCATTCACACTTGATTGACTTCAACCTTTCAAGTGCAAAAGTCTCTCTTTTCCATTATTATTCATAGCCATCTGAGTTTTTCTAATTAAAGTGTATGAAAACAATTACTGATCCGTCGTACTGAGCGTGGTGGTGGGGACGGCTGCCGTACTGTAACGCCTATGAAAAGCCACAGCTCTATAATGATGTGCAGCTGAGGTGTTAGATAATTTTATTCTTTTTCTACTCTGTTGGGGTTTTTTTTAATTTCTCATGATTTATTTTTCATAATTCCTAAAGATCCTAGGAAAGCAGGCTCTTCCTGCTGCTAGAGCTGAGAGGGACGGTTTCTTCTTGCCTCCCCTTCTCAGCGTCCATGCTCATCCCCCTCCTCCAAGCCCAGCTACTGGAAATTACTCTGTGACCTTTAACGTCTACCAACCAACCACCCACAGCCATCAGATGCCTCTGTGTAGAGTAGAAGGTGGAATGAGTTTGGTGCATTCAGCTCCCCTCCTGGGATATGTCAGCGGCCTTCTCTGCTGCTCCCTGGGACCTGGCACTCACTGCCATGCAGTGGCTGGTCCAGGAAAGGGAGGGAGCTCTGTGTCCCTCACAGCTCAGGTCACAGCTCTGCAGCCACTTCTGTGCCACCGTTTCATCCTGAGATTTTCCATGAGCTCCAGCTTCACCACAGGTGTGCTCCTCTGTCCTGCAGCTCACTCAGAGCCTTGTGGCCCTGCTGCAGAAAGCCGGGTACATGGCAGGCAGCGACCACACACATTCTCTCTCTCCTGAAATCCAGGGTTCAGATGTCCTCTCCATATCCAGCAGAAGGATGGAGAGGCTTGTTTTGCCTTACCCCTGAATGGGAGTGTTTAGTTGTGCCTCACCTTCCCGGCAATGGGAGACTGGGAGCAGGAGCACCTGGTGGAAGGGGAGCGCTCCCTGGGTGTCAGCAAGGTGGGCAGCTGCTCAGGGCTGGGGAGGAGTCTTTGCTTGCCACAGGCACTGACCAGCGCTGGAAGCCCTGTGCTGGAAAACACAGGGAAGGTGACAGTGAGGCAGGTCTGTCTGTCCCTGTGCTGTGAGACAACGTTCCAGCAGTGTGAGACATTGTCTCCAGACATTCAAAAGGACATTCATTGTCCTGCATCTGATGCCAGCCACATGCAGGCTGCTGATGAGATGGTTTGTGACCAGGTATATCCAAAGAAACAGTTTTTCAGAATAGGATGAGTGTGCACATTTGGCTTTTCCAAAGAGCCTCTCCAGCTGAGCCATGCAGATTCTCCAGCTCTGTAGAAGAAGTGGTGTCCCAGCACTGCACTGGTTTTGATGGTGCAGGATCTAGCGCCAAATAATTGAAGAGGAGCAAAGGGAATGCATCAGTCAGAGCAAGGAAAGGGTTACCAAAAGCTTTTTATTTCACAATTTGCTTTCTCTTTAGTCCTTTCTTATTCATCCTCTCCTTTGTCACCTCTCTCCTTATTTGTACTTTTCTTTCTCATGCCCCTCCTTTCCCTGCATCGATACACTTTGAAAACAGTGCTGCAATGCTCCCTGGTTCAAGATTACAGTGTACTTTACTAGGTATGATTTAATTAGGGGCCTTATTATGTTTTCAGCAGCTTAAGGTGGGCCTTTCAACTTATCTACCTAATTGGTTGCACAAGAAGTTTCACAGCCCATGACAAAACATTGTCAGTGATCAAAGTCTGAATTCCACATAAAGGAAAAATATTAATAATAAGATTATTCTTCAAGTGTGCACTGCTAATTATGTCCAGAATGTAACTGTAGAAACACTTTTGACTGATTTGAGCTTTGTCTAATAAATACGAAGTCTTCAGTGAGCTGGGAAAAATGACACCTCTGACTTCACAGTACTGATGTCTAGTTTTGCAACTGGAGATGTTTAAAATATTTTCTTGTGTTTTTCCTCTCCCTATGTCCTTTCCCTCTGTCTCTAGGTGACAACCCCTGAGGTGATGATGCCCAGCAGCATGTTCCTTCCAGCAGCTGCTGCAGAGAAGGATGGGAACTTGGGCGCAGAGGAGCGGGAGGGGAAGCAGTCCGGTGAGTGCAGGTCAATGAGATCCACTGTCCCACCACTCCCCCAGCTCCATCACCTGCTCAGGGACCAGTTCCATTCCTGTTAATCCTCTCTTTGATAGGACCTAGACTCAAATACTATGTTCAGTTTGATGAGCCTTCTTTTTCGAAAATAGGCAGGACATCAAAAAGGAACAGTGAAGACAGAGGTGGCTGAATGGCTTTTGCTTGAAAGGGAGAATTGAAGGTGATAAATGCACTAAGGGATGTGCGTGTGAATAATTTCCAGATATTCAAAGTGAGCAAGGAAGTAAATTGTGTAGGTTTATGCAATGGGCCATGATGAGGTTAATGGGCTGGTATTGAAACAAATGAATGAAGATAGAGGAGAAATGTTAGAAATACTTGTCGTGTTGGAGATCAAAATCACAGAGTATTCAGGACTGAAAGGGGGTGTTGATCTGCCATGGTGTGCTGGTGTAATTTTTGGCTTTTCTCTAATTCTGTTTTCACAGAGATCTCTGAAGATGTGGGGAAGACCCTTTTGTCATCGGACAGCGCAGAGCACAGCGGAGACCCCAAGCCCGCTCCAGCTGATCCGAGCGCTGCCCGGGAGGACTCTGGCTTCCTGTGCTGGAAGAAGGGCTGCAGCCAGGTGTTCAAGAGCTCAGCAGCCCTGCAGACACACTTCAATGACGTCCACGCCAAGCGGCCGCAGCTGCCGGTCTCTGACCGCCACGTCTACAAGTACCGCTGCAACCAGTGCAGCCTGGCCTTCAAAACCATTGAGAAGCTGCAGCTGCACTCCCAGTACCACGTCATCCGGGCAGCCACCATGTGCTGCCTCTGCCAGCGCAGCTTCCGCACCTTCCAGGCCCTGAAGAAGCACCTGGAAACCAGCCACCTGGAGCTGAGTGAGGCTGACATTCAGCAGCTGTACGGTGGCCTCTTGGTCAACGGGGACCTCCTCGCTATGGGTGACCCCTCACTTGCCGAGGACCACTCAATAATAGTCGAGGAAGATAAGGAAGAAGAGAGCGACCTGGAAGATAAGCAGAGCCCAACAGGCAGCGATTCAGGGTCGGTGCAAGAGGACTCTGGCTCAGAACCAAAAAGGGCCTTACCCTTCAGGAAGGGCCCTAACTTCACTATGGAGAAATTTCTAGATCCATCTCGCCCATACAAGTGCACAGTCTGCAAGGAATCCTTCACACAGAAGAACATTCTCCTGGTACATTACAATTCTGTTTCTCATCTGCATAAACTGAAACGAGCCCTCCAAGAATCTGCTACTGGGCAGCCTGAGCCTACCAGCAGCCCAGACAACAAACCTTTCAAGTGTAACACCTGCAACGTGGCCTACAGCCAGAGCTCAACACTGGAGATCCACATGAGGTCTGTCCTGCACCAGACCAAGGCTCGCGCGGCCAAGCTGGAGGCGGCCAGCAGCAGCAGCAACGGAGCTGGCAACAGCAGCAGCAGCAGCAGCCTCTCCCTGGGCTCGTCCACACCGAGCCCTGTGAGTGCCAGCAACAGCAATGCCTTTGCAGCCACCAGCACGAGCACTTCAGGCACCGCTCCCATTCCCAGCCTACTCAACCAGGTCTCCAGTGACAGTGTGGGAATTCCTCCCTTGGGTAACGCCGTAAGCACTAACATCTCCTCCCCTGCAGAGCCCAAAGAGGTGAACCGCAAGAAGCTGGCAGACATGATTGCATCCAGGCAGCAGCAGCAGCAACAGCAGCAGCAGCAGCAGCAGCAGCAGCAGCAGCAGCAGCAAGCTCAAACCTTGGCACAGGCACAGGTCCAGGCCCACCTGCAGCAGGAGCTGCAGCAGCAAGCTGCTCTCCTGCAGTCCCAGCTCTTCAACCCAGCACTTTTGCCGCACTTTCCGATGACCACTGAGACCCTTCTGCAGCTGCAGCAGCAGCAGCATCTTCTGTTCCCATTCTACATCCCCAGTGCTGAGTTCCAGCTCAATCCAGAAGTCAGCTTGCCTGTCACCAGTGGTGCACTGACATTGACTGGGACGGGTCCAAGTTTGCTGGAGGACCTGAAGGCACAAGTTCAGCTCCCTCAGCAGAGCCATCCACAGCTCTTGCAGCAGCAGCAAGGTCAGCTGTCCTTGTCACAACCCCACTCCGTCCTACTACAGCAGAGCCAGCACCCAGAGAAGAAGAATAAATCTATAGTGAAGGAGAAAGATAAAGAAACCCCACGGGAAAGGGAAAGCACAGAGAGGGGAGACAATAACGTAACACTGAAGGAGTCTCTTCCTGATAACTTAAAGCCCAAAGAGAAGAAGGACTTTGTGCCAGGCAGCAGTTCAGAGCCCTCCATACTGCCTCCACGGATTGCTTCCGACGCGAGGGGCAACGCCACCAAAGCCTTGCTGGAAAACTTTGGCTTTGAGCTCGTCATTCAGTACAACGAGAACAAGCAAAAGGGGCAGAAGAAAAACGGGAAGACAGAGCAAGGTGAGAACTTGGAAAAGCTGGAGTGCGATACATGTGGCAAATTCTTCTCAAACATCCTCATCCTGAAGAGCCACCAAGAGCACGTTCACCAACATTACTTTCCCTTCAAGCAGTTAGAGAGGTTTGCCAAACAATACAGAGAACACTACGACAAGCTGTACCCGCTGCGGCCGCAGACCCCGGAGCCGCCGCCGCCGCCGCCGCCGCCGCCGCTGCCCCCCGCCCCTCCTCAGCCCGCCGCTGCTCCTGCCATCCCCACCTCGGCCCCACCCATCACCTCTCCCACCATCGCTCCGGCACAGCCCTCCGTGCCGCTCACCCAGCTCTCCATGCCTATGGAGCTCCCCATCTTCTCACCACTCATGATGCAAACCATGCCCCTGCAGACGCTGCCAGCACAGCTGCCGCCTCAGCTGGGCCCCGTCGACCCCCTGCCCGCCGACCTGGCCCAGCTGTACCAGCATCAGCTCAACCCCAGCCTTCTCCAGCAGCAGCAGAACAAGAGGCCACGCACACGGATCACCGATGACCAGCTCAGAGTCCTTCGGCAGTATTTTGACATTAACAATTCCCCAAGTGAGGAGCAGATCAAAGAGATGGCAGACAAATCTGGATTGCCCCAGAAGGTGATCAAGCACTGGTTCAGAAACACCCTGTTCAAGGAGCGCCAACGCAACAAGGACTCCCCATACAACTTCAGCAACCCTCCCATTACCAGTCTGGAAGAGCTGAAGATCGACTCACGGCCTCCTTCTCCAGAGCCCCAAAAGCAGGAGTACTGGGGAAGCAAGCGGTCCTCTCGGACACGTTTTACTGACTACCAGCTCAGAGTCCTGCAAGACTTCTTTGATGCCAATGCTTACCCAAAGGATGATGAATTTGAGCAGCTTTCTAACTTGCTGAACCTCCCAACACGTGTTATAGTGGTGTGGTTCCAGAATGCCCGTCAGAAAGCTAGGAAAAACTATGAGAATCAGGGAGAAGGCAAAGACGGGGAGCGACGGGAGCTCACAAATGACAGGTACATTAGAACAAGCAACTTGAACTACCAGTGCAAAAAGTGCAGTCTGGTCTTTCAGCGCATTTTTGATCTCATTAAACACCAGAAAAAGCTTTGTTACAAAGATGAGGATGAGGATGGACAGGACGATAGCCAGAACGAAGACTCTATGGATGCAATAGAGCTCTTGACTCCAACCAGTTCCTCCTGCAGCACCCCGATGCCCTCACAAGCGTACAGCACACCTACATCTTCAGCCAATGCAACCTCCTCAGCTCTTCTGCAGCTCACGGCAGAGGCAGACGATTCCTCCACCTTTAGTTCTAAAGCAGAAGCTACAGATGAGAAACCAAAGCAGTCTGAACCTCCAAGTACACAGCAAAACCAAACCCAAGAGAAGCAAGTGCAACCAAAGCAAGAGCCTCAGCAGCAACAGGACCAAGGAGAACAAAAGACAAGTTCAGCACACCAAAAGATTTCACAGTTATCCTCCCCCTCTTCGCTGCAACAGCCACCTCCTCCTCAGCCCCCTCAGTGCTCCTTGTCACAGTCAAGTCCAAGTCCATCTCAGCTCTCACACCTCTCCCTCAAACCCATTCACACATCCACCCCTCAGCAGCTGGCAAACCTACCTCCTCAGCTAATCCCATATCAGTGTGACCAGTGTAAACTGGCATTTCCTTCCTTTGAGCATTGGCAAGAGCATCAGCAGCTCCACTTCCTGAGTGCACAGAACCAGTTTATCCACCCCCCGTTCCTGGACAGAACACTGGATATGCCATTCATGCTTTTTGATCCCAGTAACCCACTACTGGCAAGCCAGCTGCTGTCTGGAACATTACCACAGATTCCAGCAAGCTCAGCCACCTCACCATCGACTCCCACATCCACCATGAACACGCTGAAGAGAAAGCTGGAGGAAAAGGCCAGTGCAAGCCCTGGAGAGAATGACAGTGGGACTGGGGGAGAAGAGCCCCAAAGGGATAAGCGTCTAAGGACAACCATTACCCCTGAGCAGCTGGAAATCCTGTACCAGAAGTACTTGCTGGACTCCAACCCCACACGGAAGATGCTGGATCACATTGCACACGAGGTGGGCTTGAAGAAGCGCGTGGTACAGGTTTGGTTCCAGAACACCCGTGCACGAGAGAGGAAGGGGCAGTTCAGAGCTGTGGGGCCTGCCCAGGCCCACCGACGGTGTCCCTTCTGCCGAGCTCTCTTCAAAGCAAAGACAGCTCTGGAAGCTCACATCCGCTCCCGCCACTGGCACGAGGCCAAGCGGGCTGGGTACAACCTGACGCTGTCTGCTATGCTCCTGGACTGCGACGGGGGGCTCCAGATGAAGGGAGACATCTTTGATGGAGCCAGCTTCTCCCACATGCCACCAACCAGCAGCGACGGACAGAGCGTTCCCCTCTCCCCGGTGAACAAGAGTATGGAGCTGTCACCCAGAACCCTGCTGAGTCCATCTTCCATTAAGGTGGAAGGGGTTGAAGACTTTGAGAGTCCCTCCATGTCCTCAGTCAATCTGAACTTTGACCAGACAAAGCTGGACAACGATGACTGCTCTTCCGTCAACACTGCAATCACAGACACGACCACAGGAGACGAAGGGAACGCAGACAACGACAGTGCAACAGGGATTGCAACCGAAACCAAATCCACATCAGGGCCCGGCGAAGGTCTGACTAAAGCAGCCATGATAGCAATGTCCGAATATGAAGATCGTCTGTCTTCTGGCCTGGTCAGCCCAGCTCCCAGCTTCTACAGCAAAGAGTACGACAATGAAGGTACCGTGGACTACAGTGAAACCTCCAGCCTTGCAGACCCCTGCTCGCCCAGCCCCGGCGCCAGCGGTTCAGCCAGCAAGTCTGGCGAAAGCGGGGAGCGGCCCGGGCAGAAACGCTTTCGCACTCAGATGACCAATCTCCAGCTCAAGGTTCTTAAGTCATGCTTTAATGACTACAGGACACCGACCATGCTGGAGTGTGAGGTCCTGGGCAATGACATTGGACTGCCAAAGAGAGTTGTTCAGGTCTGGTTCCAGAATGCGAGGGCGAAAGAGAAGAAGTCAAAACTCAGCATGGCCAAGCATTTTGGTATAAACCAAACAAGTTACGAGGGACCCAAAACAGAGTGCACTTTGTGTGGCATCAAGTACAGCGCTCGGCTGTCTGTACGTGACCATATCTTCTCTCAACAGCATATCTCCAAAGTTAAAGAAACCATTGGAAGTCAGTTGGATAAGGAAAAGGAGTATTTTGACCCAGCCACTGTACGTCAGTTGATGGCTCAGCAGGAGCTGGACCGAATCAAAAAAGCCAACGAGGTTCTTGGTCTGGCAGCTCAACAGCAAGGCATGTTTGACAACACGCCCCTGCAAGCTCTGAACCTTCCTGCTGCGTACCCTGCGCTACAGGGCATCCCTCCAGTCCTGCTCCCAGGCCTCAACAGCCCATCCTTACCTGGCTTCACTCCATCCAACACAGGTGGGTACGGCTGCTGCCCTGCTTAGGCACACCTGCACTTGGCACATACCTAGCACAAGGAGTTGTTCCCTCAGGAATGACTGATAACAGGATTCCTGGCCTGCTAGTTCAGCATGTTGACTTCACAGCAAAAAAGCAGTAGGTATTTTATGTAATTCCTGAACTTAGGGATAGCAAAGCCTGAACTAGAGCAACATCTAGACATGATGCATATCCCTGTGTAGAAATCCTGAAGCTCCTTTAAGGAAGTGGAATATAGAAGATTTATCCAGTGTAACAGAATGACTAATGTGCTGAATACACTGTTCATTATTCCTTTTGACATTCAGTTTATGTGGTGCCATCCCAAGCATTCAAAAATCCAAACTGTTTCTAGGGAAAGGTGTGATGTGTGTGGTAGCACTGGTGACAGATGCCCAGAGCATCTTTATGTGTCCCTGAGGTGAACTCTGGGACAAATCCCAATGCAGCTGAGGATCAGTTTTGAGTAATGGCTTCGTATGACCTGAAAGCACGTCCTCAACAAGAGATGGTGTGGTTGTGGGACAAACCTAGTTTGTATTTTAATAAGATTTTTCTTAACAATGCTACATAAAAATGAAATTTGTCATAATTATTTGGGTGGTCTAATCTGGACTTCATCTTTAAAGAATGCTCCTTTCCTTTGTACCGCATGGATAGGTGGAAAGTCTAAGCCATGTAGCAAACACTGGCAGTGGAAAATGCAGCTCAATGACCAGCAGTGACCTAAAAAATGTGATCCAAAGGCCTGCACATGCGAGGGGTTTTCCATGTCACCCTTCTCACCACAGATCTTGTTTCAAAGCACTCGGCCAGAAGCATCTCTTTGGCAAATCATATCATCACCCTGTCACAGGTTGCTCTGCTGCACTGTTTGCTTAGTGCCCCAAGTTTGTAACAAAAACTAAAATTACTTTTTTGCATTTCAGTCCATATTGTTGCTTTTATTTTTCTCCAAAGCCCAGGATGTGTCCTGGGGAGACGGGACTGCATCTGATGAATCTTAAATGCTGTCAGTGACTGCCTAGACAGGACTGAACTGTTTAGAAAGTCAAACAGTCTGTTTGTGGCCTTTAGATAAAGCTCCAAAGGTCAGGCCACGGCAGCTCCGGGCCTGTCAGAGCAGATAAGGCCATGCATCCAGGAACACTGAATTACCTCCTGCTCCTTCACTTGAACCTCTCAGGGATGTTCAGCTGGGAAACATCCATTTCAGTGGTGTCCACATATAGCATGCCCTTATCCGAGCTCTCCAGGGCCACTGCGTGGAGCCTCATTCCATACCTGTCCTGTCGTCACAAATCATTCCTGTCCCAGCACCCCCTCAGGAGCAGACAGGTTTCAGAAGGGTTTGGGTCAGCCATGGCTGAACCCTTCCCGCTGCAGCCACCCTCTTTGCAGCCCTCCTGCTGCTCCTTGGCAGCACAACCTAAAATAAAAGTCACCATGCCTCCAGGACTGGTCCCAGGCGCCGCCACTGCTCCTGCCAGGCTGGTCTCTGAGCAGCCCCTGCTGCAGTGCTGGGACTCAGGTTTGTTACAGACTGGTCGGGTTTTGCTCGTGGGTTTTACAGCAGGATCTGCTCAGGAGCTGGGGAATGTACAGGGCTGTGCCAGCAGGGTATTGGAGCTTTATTTTGGGGGTTTTTTTCCCACATGGCATCACAGGACTTGCCAAGCAAAATGTTCCTCTTCAGGAGCATATTTGCCAGCTGCAGCAGCCGTGAGTGATGGAGGTGACTCCAGGAGCCACACTCCTCTCGCTCCCAGCCTCTGAGAGCAGAAATTGGCACCAGGGACAGGGTTGTTAGTGGCTATTCCTCCTGTCGGGAAGAAGGACAAGCTCCACATTCCACCATTAATCTATCTCCTTAATGAGGAAGCATCACTACACTTTTAATTCCACCCAAAACACAATGCTTACGCCCAGGGGAGATGACTGAACACCACATAAACTCTGGAATTGCTCAGAAGCTGAGCATCCAGAGCCCCTGGCATTAGAGGGAAGGATGGATGGACAGGAGGGAGGGAGGAAGGGAAGGAAGAAAAGAGTTGCTTCAAAGGTTTGTGGATTCATGAACATCAGCTTAATAAGGACAAAATAAATTAAGTTTAGCCTGTTCTGTCTCCACTTGCCATGACTGGGGCGTCCCAATCTGTGGAGATTTCTGCAAGATGAGCAGTGTTGAGCGTTCTCACCCTTTGGTGTAGCAGCATCCTGCTCCTGGAGTCCTTTGCCCAAGGACCCATTAGAGCAGATGCTGACACGAGTGTTAATCATTTGGGAATTTCAGAGGAGCCAGGAAAACAGCTGTGCTGGGCACCCTGGGTGCTGGTGGGTGTCCCCATCACACAGTCAGTGCCTCTGGGCAGTGCAGCCAAGGCAGTGGGGGCTGAGGGGGCAGTCCCCTCCATGCGGGGCCTGTGGGGTGGGACAGGGGCCATTTTCCAGAGGGAGTGGCAGCAGGGATGGGCTCTCTGACCTGTGCTGCTGCAGCAACACATCAGCTCAGGCTGGCGGCTGCCCTCATACAGAGGAGGTGGAGGTTCCAGGTTGTGGGGTGGACTGGGGTCACCGTCCTCATGGTTTTTGCCTGCCCAGCACTAAGTGACTTTTCACCTCTCTCTCTCTTCCTCTTGCAGCTTTAACTTCTCCCAAACCCAACCTGATGGGCCTGCCCAGCACAAGCGTCCCTTCACCCGGCCTCCCCACCTCTGGATTACCAAATAAGCAGCCCCCGGCCGCGCTGAGCTCACCCACCCCAGCCCAGGCCACGGCGGCCGTGGCCCCGCAGCAGCCGCCAGCCACGACCCCGCAGCTGCCGCCGCAGCAGCCGCCCCCCGCACAGCGCAAGGAGAAGGAGAGCGAGAAGGCAAAAGAGAAGGAGAAGGCACCCAAGGGGAAGGGGGACACCCTGCCAGGGCCCAAGAAGGAGAAGGGGGAGGCACCGGCAGGCACCCTGGCGGCCCCGCTGCCCACCATGGAGTACGCGGTGGAGCCTGCCCAGCTCCAGGCGCTGCAGGCCGCCCTGAATTCCGACCCCACCACCTTGCTGACCAGCCAGTTCCTTCCTTACTTCGTCCCCGGCTTTTCCCCCTACTACGCCCCACAGATCCCTGGCGCCCTGCAGAGCGGGTACCTGCAGCCCATGTATGGGATGGAGGGGCTGTTCCCCTACAGCCCTGCACTGTCACAGGCGCTGCTGGGGCTGTCTCCTGGCTCACTGCTGCAGCAGTACCAGCAATACCAGCAGAGTCTGCAGGAGGCATTGCAGCAGCAGCAGCGACAGCAGCAGCAGCAGCAACAGCAGCAGCAGCAGCAGCAGCAGCAACAGCAGCAGCAGCAGCAGCAGAAACCGCAGCAGCCCAAAGGAAGCCAAACCCCCGTCCCCACGGGGGCTGCCACCCCGGACAAAGACCCTGCCAAAGAACCCCCCAAGCAAGAAGAGCAGAAGAACGCACCCCGCGAGGTGTCCCCCCTCCTGCCCAAACCCCAAGAAGAGCCTGAAGCGGAAGGCAAGGGCGCGGACTCGCTCTGCGACCCTTTCATCGTCCCAAAGGTGCAGTACAAGCTGGTCTGCCGCAAGTGCCAGGCGTGCTTCGGCGACCAGGAGGCGGCCAGCGACCACCTGAAGTCCCTCTGCTTCTTCGGCCAGTCTGTGGCGAACCTGCATGAGATGGTGCTTCACGTGCCCACGGGCAGCGGCCAGGGCAGCGGCTCGTACCAGTGCGTGGCGTGCGAGAGCACGGTGTGTGGGGACGAAGCCCTCAGTCAGCATCTCGAGTCAGCCCCGCACAAACATCGAACAATCACAAGAGCAGCAAGAAACGCCAAAGAGCACCCCAGTCTATTACCTCACTCTGCCTGCCCCCCCGACCCCAGCACCGCATCTACCTCGCAGTCGGCCGCTCACTCAAACGACAGCCCCCCGCCCCCCCGGCCCCCCCCGGCTTCCCCCCACGCCTCCAGAAAGCCCTGGCCCCCGGCCGCCCCCCGCGCCCCGCCAGGGCCGCCAACAACGCCGCCCTTCCCTCCTCTCTCCTCATCTTCAACGGTTACCTCAAGTTCATGCAGCACCTCAGGGGTTCAGCCCTCGATGCCAACAGACGACTATTCGGAGGAGTCTGACACGGATCTTAGCCAAAAGTCAGATGGACCGGCGAGCCCGGCGGAGGGGCCCCAGGACCCCGGCTGCCCTAAGGACAGTGGTCTAGCTAGCATAGGAATGGACACCTTCAGATTGTAAGCTTTGAAGATGAACAATGAAAATGAATTTAAATAAAAAAAGTTAATAACAAACCAATTTCAAAAATAGACTAACTGCAATTCCAAAGCTTCTAACCAAAAAAAAAAAAAAAGAAAAAAGAAAAAAAGAAAAAGCGTGGGTTGTTTTCCCATATAACGATGCCGGTGGGTTTTACATTTCTTTTTTCCTTTCCTTTTAATAAAATAAAACTTAAAAAAAGAAAAAAAAATCTGTTACATTTGTCCTCTGGAAGGTACTGTTGGTCTGGGAGACGAAGGCCGTGCTGCCTCCTGGCGCCTGCGGAGCTCGCACCCCTGTACATTGCCCCGTCTGATCCCCCGTCGATAGCACAGCAGAGCCCGGCAGCGCTGTATGGGAAAGCAGCCCACCTGGAGACAGTTTTAAATTTCTTGCTATCTTAGCATTCAGATACCAATGGCTTGCTAAAAGAAAAAAGAAATGTAATGTCTTTTTATTCTCAGGTCAATCGCTCACACTTTGTTCTGTTTTCAGAATCATTGTTTTATATATATATATATATATATACATATATATATAATTTCTTTCGTTTGTTTTGGGGGTTTTGTTTTGGTTTGGTTTTGTTCCAGAAAAGGATTTTTTTTGTTGTTGTTTTTTGGTTTTTGGGGGGGGGGTTTTGTTAATTTAAAATGGGCAGAAAGTATTCAAGAGAAAAACAATGTGAACTGCTTTAGCTTTTCGGGGATTCTAAGGGTAGCTTTTTCTGCTGAAGCCAATTCCAAGGGGAAAAGTTAAGCACTCCCACTTTTCAGAAAAAAAAAAAAAACCACACAAAGAGTGTTGAGGACTTGGAGCTTAAAAAAATAAGTTTTAAAACAACTGACTTTCTGTATTTATGATAGATATGACCATTTTTGGTGTTGAGTAGATTGTTGCATTGGAAATGAACTGAAGCAGTATGGTAGATTTAAAAGAAAAAACCCTTTTGTGTACATTTAGCTTTTGTATGGTCCAGCTGACGGCTTCTCATTTGATGTTGTCTTGTTCATTCCTAGACAGATAGATTGCGATCCATCGACTCGCCTGAGCTTTTCTCCCCTTTGTACCTTTATCCCCGTCCCCATCCTGTAATCTTCCACTTATGGTCGCTACCTTCATTTCTTAGAGGGTGGTTGCATAATTATTTTATAAAAACTAAAGAAAGAAGTTCAAAGGGTTTTGGGGGTCAGTAGGATCCCTTGCAGAATATTTTTTGTTGGGGGTTTGAAACTTTTTAAGGCATATACATGCGATTTACCTATGTCTGTTACCCTTGTGCACTTATTTTATTCTTATTTTCCGTTTCTCTTTTTTTCTTCTCTTTTTCTTCCCCTATTCCTTTACTCATTTTGTAAATGCTTCAAAGACTCTGTTCCTGACCTCTGAGCATCGGTTCTGTTTGTGTAATTAGGCTGCACTCTGTTCCTTCTTTTGAAAAAAAAAAAAAGGTTTTGTTACATTTTTTTCTCTAAAAGAAAATTCATGCTTTAAATAAAATCCAAAGACATACCCTTCACCACTGGTGCAGAATGAGCAAAAAGGATTCTTTTTACTTGAGAATTTGTTTCTGATTTAAACAAACAAGTCTAAGTTTAAATAAAGAATAAAAAAACGTACCGAGGTTGTTATCTGTGCTTCTTCTGCAAGCAGAGAGACAACTCTTAGTGAGCACCCAGTGCACCCCAGGCAGGTTTCTCTTTCCAAGATCTCTCAGTGGCAGCACCGGGTGCCAGGCTCAGGGAGGCCCAGAGCCCCCCGGCCCCCCCAGCCCGCATGCACCTCAAGTGGCCCAGACTTTGAAAGGAAAACTTTATGCTGCTAAAATGTAGATTTTTGGAGACGTAGATACTTTGCTGTTCCCTTCCATAACCAAATGCCAACAAAAACAACCTCTTTCCGCCACGTTTCCTCTGCCCGAAAGCACGAGAGCCTTCTGCCCACCATCATCATCCTCCTCCTGCTTCAAAAGGGAACTTGGAAGACTGTGAACGCAGGTTCCTCCCGCCGCCTCGGCTGCTCCTCCCCGGGCCGAAGCCGCTCGCCACGTCCCCGAGAGACTGGAGCGTCTGAGCGCGGGTTCGGTTTCTAGCGGGACACTTATATTTTTATGGAGTTTTGGTTTTAGTTTGACGAAAGACTAGATCCTGAACTGTTGTACATATTTCTGACTAGGCTAATGCACAGTGCAAATTCCTTTTTTAATTGTTTTTTAAGTAGTTGATACTAAAGCGCGAACCACCGGATGTTCCTCCCGGGACCCAGCTGTAGCATAAGGTGTCAAAAACAGAACCACGTACCCATGGAGCGTTTGCTGTTTTAACAAACTGTTTTCTTTAACAGAAGTTCTTGTATTTCTCCCTGTGTTTGAGATGAACATTTTTTAAATTCTAAAGTTGTACAGTTTTTTTTTCCATTATTTTATCTTGTTTGTAATTCTATGAAATATATATATATATATTTTTTGCCATTTAACTGTTGTATGTTACTCTGTCTGTATCATATAGAAATTTTTTTGTTTTGTTTTGTTTTGGATTCTCTCTGTGATGCCAGTTCCCAGTTTAACACAAGCTTTATCTGTCCAATTCTGCAAGGTCTCTTTTGGAAATCCTTTTCTTATGTCTTGTTTTGTTTCGGTTTTTTAATTATATTGCTTGGTCATAGTGCAATTTCTCTCTCCTCCTTCCCCCTCCTCCTTCCCACCCACTAAAAGGTTTTATAAATTCATTTCCTTGTATTTTTTCTAAATGTTTCTAGAGACTCTTTCCGTGCGAGGTTGCCTCCTCCTCCTCCTCCTCCTCCTCCTCCTGCAGCGCGGCCGCGCGGGGACCCCACGCCAGCCTCGCGCCACCCCCAGCCCACGCGTGGCCTTTCCAGCAAGCGGCAGGGCAGGGCCGGGCTGGGCACGAGGAAAACACTTCAAACTTAGCATTAAGTGGGTTTCTGTTTTATTTTTAATAAAAAGCTTTTTTAAGTGGTGAAGATGGCCAAAGTTTCATACAATTGAGAATAAAGAGAAGCATCAGGGGTGTGCGGGGCCACCTGGGGCTGGTGGGGGACAAGGTGGGTGGACACAGCCAGCACGCTCACCAAAATATATTTTGCTTTAAAAAATAAATAAAAGCTTTTAAATAGAAGCAGAAGTTGGGTCGGTTGGTCGGTCGGTCGGTCGGTTGGTTGGTCAGTCGGTCGGTTGCTTGATTGTTGGTTGGTCGGTTGGTTGGCGCTGATACTGCCCACTGTGAAACAAAACTTTGCTATTTTTTTGGTTTTATTTGGGGGGGGGCGAGTTTCGGTAGAACAGAAAGCATAAATGAGGTGAAGAGGGTTATGAACAGCCTTTGCAATGTACAAAAACTAGAGCAAGTGAAACCAAAAATGATGTTCTTGGTGTTTTTCTATACTGTAGTCTTGTTAGCTTTTTTGTTACTGTAACAATGCTGATCTCGAACTGTACCAAAATACATGAGACTGACAGAAACAAACCACATGGAACTTTCAAAACTTTAAAAAACTTGTCACAAAAGACTTTGTTGTCATAGTTGAGTTGACTGTAGATGGTAATTGAATATACTCCTTTGGAACTATTTCATCACGTATGTTTCCTGCTCATTGTGATACATTAAAAAAAAAAATGAGCAAAAGCTCTAGTGTGACTGTCCCGCGTGTGCGGTGCTGGGTCCGTGTTGGGTGGGTGTGTGCCGCGTGGCTCAGCAGGGCGCACCTGTCGCAGGTGGGCACTGCCACAGAGCCCGTGCCCGCACACGTGTCCTCGTGCCCCGCTGGCCCTGTCCCTCCCACCAGGGCCGCAGTGCCCGGGCTGCCGCCGTGAGTTCCCCTGCCAGTGGAAGCAATGAGCCAAGCAGCGCCACCTGTACTGCAGCTTTGGGATGCTCCGTGTGTGGAAAGGACATGGAAAGTGCATTTAATTTTATTAAATGACTGCAAAAGGATTCTGGGCATGGTTCTGTAGTGAACGGTTCAAGGGAAAGTGCAATGCCTTGATGGTCCATCCTGAAACCTGTGAACTAAAAAAATCACATCTGTTTCTGCTGATAAATCAAAAGAAGATGCAGGTAAGTAGGTAAGTGGCAATTCATTGCACTCCCTGTGCAGCAGGGAGGGAACCCAGAGGAACTGCTGAGTGTTCAGTACACAATTCTCTTGCCAAAAATTGCCCCTTGCAGCAGAAAAGGTTTGAAATCCACTAACAGGGACCACATCCAAAAGGAGTCACAGGGGCCACAGCTCATCTCTAATTTATAACCACAGTGATAAATAATTTACACCCACCACCGCAGGTGGGACAAGCATCTGCCAGTATGGGTGTCCCTGGTGCAGTTGCCAGGACAGCGAGGGGCTTCCTCCCCCTCCACGGGAGAGGGGCTGAGCTCCGTGGTCTCCAGCAGAGCAGAGGGCACAGGGAGGAAATCTGACAGCTCCCAGGGGTGTGGAGCATTCCTTGGCTAACATTCATACTGACTGACCTGGGCTCCTCAGGCCCTGAATTACAAAGAGTGTCAAAATCACCGAGGTCCCCATGATGCTGTGGTGTAGCTGCCCCAGCCCTGCCCCGGGAGCAGCCCCCAGAGGCGACCTCTGCCCCACGGGCACCCAGGAGGGCGAGCCCCAGTGCACCTGGACTCGCTGCAGCCCAGGACTCTGCAAACTCTCCTGTCCAGGCTGCCCAGTCCTGTCCCTGGCTTGGGCACTGTTCCTCTGGCATGAGCCTAAGCAGATGAGAATCTGGATTGTCTCTCAGCTGGCTGGGGTTTTCTTAATAGGAAAACTCCATCCTGCCTTTTTAACAGGCAGACAGGACTGCGGCAGTGACAGGGTCGCCAATGTGACCCTCCTGCTACTGGTGTTTGCACTGCACTGCATTAACATTTCTCCTGTTCCTAGACCGGCTGCTTTGTAAGTTTATTATATAACATTGCTATTTATTCTTGGGTTGAATTCCACTGTAAAACAGCCACGCTTGAGGAAGTGCCTCGTTATGTTCAGGAAGGTGTAAATGGCCTCGAGTAGCTGCACAAGCTGCAAACTAAAAACCTCTGCGCAGCATCCTGCACAGAGCAGCCCATCCGTGGGAATTGTGCAAACCTCTGACAGGAATAAAAAGGTTTTTCCATGCTGTGATTCTGGTAAGAGAAGGCTGGGAGTGATTTTTAATGACCTTTCATTGCCATCATCTCAAAGAGATTCAGCTCTCACTAGTGCACTCTTACAGGCCAAAAAATGCATATTTATACAACCATGGCAGGACGTGCCTGGCCGATGGTTTGGAGCTGCATTTCCAGCTGGAGGGACCCGGCAGAGCCCCGGAGCTCATCCCAGGCACAGTGCAGAGGCTGCAGTGACACCACCCCTGCAGAGGGCCCGGCAGGGTCCCGTGCCCACCCGGGCTGCAGGACGCTGCAAGGCTGCTGAGGCATCCCCAGCACGGCTGGATGTGCTGGGAACTGCCACCAGGCCGGGCTGTGCCTGCAGTGGGGAAGGGTTAACTCATGAGTGCTTCAACTCCAGTGTGGAGCTGGTTCTCTGTTCCAAGCTCGTTAACAAGGTACACCTGATGATCTAAAGCACTAGAGAGTCATTTTAATTAACGCTCTGCCAGAGGGGATGTGGTGAAGACACTGATTTCACTCCAATGACTTTCTATTTTGGTGTTTTGCGGAATCAGTGTGTTGGTCCCCGGGCTGATGTGAGCTAATCCAGCCGCTGCTGCATGGGCACAGCCACGGCTGGGCTCCCCGGGACAGGTCGGTGCTCAGCTGCTGGCACCTTGCACGAGTCCAAGTCACGACCCCTTGGCCAGGCTGTGTGGGGCTGGCGCTGGTGGCTTGTCCCCCGCAGGACCCAGCTGTCACCCCAAGCCCCAGCAGGGCAGAGGTGGCAGCAGGGTGGCAGCACCACAAGAACAAGAGACAGCCATGCAGTCATGGGGCCCCTTCCACGCAGGGCCACAGGGCAGGGGGCACCTGGCCATGCCCACTGTCCCACCCCGAGGGACGGTGCCTGCCTGAGCTGGGAAGGAGCCACAGCCAGGGGATCTCCAGGTCTCCCCCAGCCTCTGCGGTGATAGAGGAGAGACTTCACACTGCCCCAGAGAGCAGACAGCAGTACCTATAAATGGTATTGTGCTCTTGGTTAGATGGGAGCATGATGTTACTTAATTAATGTTTTAATACCCTAGGCATCTTCTGTGCCGTATAATTCATATCGATTCGGCTGTGAGCATGTTCTGTTAAAAAGACTCTCTTTCCTAAGCAAACTTTCAATTATATTGAATTGTCACAGCAAAAAAGGGTCTTTTCTCAGCATGGGGGAGGGGGTTTTCAGCCAAAGCACTGCTGGCCAGGCTGGGTACACACCCGCACACACAGAGGCGTGCACAAGCACACACCTGCACACGCATGCACACACGTGCATGTGCACAGTGCCCACACCTTCCTGCCCCAGTGCTCCCACCCTCCCAAGCCACTGGTGCCACCCAGCACAGCTTGTGGCTGCAGCAGTGGGTCAGTGGCGTTGGCCCCTACCACAGCCGAGGCACAGAGCTTGGCACACTGAGAGAGTGAGGAAAGTCAGTGCCAAATCAGAATTGTCAGAAGATTATCACCGGGGCAGAGAGAAGGCAAAGCCTCTTTTCACCGCCCAGTCAGGCTGATGTGTGTGGGGAATGCTCAGTGTTTTGGCAGGGCAGTGACAGCTCCTTTTTAAGCAGCAATTCGGTGTTCATTGTGTGACCGTGTCCCTCCTGCTCCAGCAGCACCATGATCAGCGCATTCAGCCGGGGAGGGGGGACACGGGGCATGGCCAGCCCTGCCATGTGTCCCTGGGCCCTGCCACACCCCAGTGAGCTGGAGGGGGCTCCTCTGTGTGCCCAGGGTCAGGGAGTGCCCGGGGGACAAACACAGGATTGAGACCATGGATTGATTGCCTTGTGTCCCTCTTTGCCGGGTTCTGTGAGGCTGGGACTCGGCTCTGGGCAGGCAGACAGCTTCTGGGAGCACACCTGCAAAGCTGCTCTGCGCCAGGGCAGGTTCACTGCGGCACAGAAAGGTCGCTGGCACACACCAGCGGGTTCCCCTGACCACTTCAGGGCCTTCCTGCTGGGACAAAGCAGCACAAGGCAAAGCAGCTCTCCATGCTCTGCTCGCAGGGAGTTGCTCCCAGCAGCTCCCCATCTCAGAGATGTGGAGGCAAGATGGAAACCCGTGTGCACACTGCAAAGCCAGGCCCTGGCTCTGTCCCTGGCAGTCACCCTCTCATGCCGTGGGGCTCTGGGGAGGCTGTGGAGTGAGTGAAGTGGAGCTCTGGCACCTCTCCCAGCGCTGCCTCAGCCCCTCCAGGCCGGGCTCAGCACTCCCCCAGTGCCAGGGACCTGTGCCCACCAGCCCCGGGGAGCAGCGCAGGGAGGTGACGGCAGAATGTGTAAAGATACTTGCTTGCTCTTGGCAACAGAAGAGCACCTGGGCATTCTGGAAGGATGATGAAAGGAGCAGGGCCATGGTGTGTCAGCTCAGCCCTGCGTGTTATGGCAGCACGGAGCTGCCAGCTCTATCACCAGTCCCTGCCACCAGGCTGAGGGCCATCCCTCAACCCCAGCCCCGCTGAGCCCATCATCCCCACAATGTGGGGAAAAGAAGGCTGCTCCCCTACTGTCCTCTACCAGGGAGGCCTTATCAAGGATTTCTGTCCTTTTTTTTTTTTAAATAATGAGGCAAAGATAAAAATTCTGTATTTTCATTACTACCCATTTTCACAGCCCGCTGAACAAAAACACAAAGCGCTTCTCCTGCTGCCCCTTGCTCCCCAGCCCTGCCTCTTTCTCCCATGGAGTTCAATTAAAGAAAGGCGAAAATTGAAGCTGTTTTACGCAAGGCGATTGCAACATGCATATTTGATTTTTATGATGGATCTAAATTGCTGAATAAGGCCGTGGAACAAAGGGAGACTGCGGCTTCCTGCCCATCACAGCCAGGCAGCCACTGCAGAACAAAAGCGCCAGCCATTAGGAGCTCAGCAGGGAGATACATTATATAAATGACTTTGTTTCTCTGCCCCTTCCCCCCCATGAGGGCTCGGACGGGGCTGGGGGCTGCTGATTCCACATCCCGGGGAGAGCAGGCTGCGGGCGTGGGGCCTCGCCGGAGGCACAGGACGGATGCGGAGAGCTGAGCACACACCGGGGCTGGGACACAGCCTGACCCTGCTCCTGCCCTGGCATCAGCCCCCGGTGTGGCAGCAGTGCCCCTCAGGCATTTGGTGACACCCCTCAGCAGCACCTTTGCAGCCCGGGCTGCAGGGCCAGTGGCAGGTGGCACTCAGGAGCTGGGGCGGCAGCAGCCCCGAATGGGAGCAACCGGCAGGGCCAGCCTGGAGCGCCCCGATGGCCCCGCTGAGGTCCCTGCAGCGTGGAGCAGCCCCCGCTGCCCACCGAGCCCGGGGTGCTGGGCACCAGGGTCTGCACCCATGGGGAGCCATGGTTTTGCCTCTGCTCACAGGACCCACTCTTTGTCTGTAGGGAAAGCTGCTTGCTAGGGATGCTTCAGGCAGATCTGCAATTCCTCAGTCTAAAGCAGGTGTTTGACAAGGGCGGGATCTGGTTAGGATCAGACTGTGCTGGCAGAGGGTTTCCCTGGCTCTGTGAAGCTGCTGCAGGGCAGAGCTGGGCTGTGCTGCACAGGCAGTGTTTGTGGACAGACAGGTGGACACTGTGGCCTAGCCTGGCATGCTCCGGCAGGCAGGAACAGCCCCCGGTGTGGCTGAGTGATGAGCATTGCCAAGACGTGTCCTGGCACAGCCTCAGCTGCCCTCAGTGCAGTGCCACGGCAGCACGGCGGCTCCCGGCCGCTCCTCTGCCTGTCCCTCCCCAGTGACCCGGGGTGCCCTGGCAGGAGCCCAGCCTGGATCCCGGGCACGAACACGCACCCAGCCACGGACACGAGGGATGGGAATGAGCACCCAGCCACGGACATGAGGGATGGGAATGAGCACCCAGCCTGGATCCCGGGCACGAACACGCACCCAGCCACGGACACGAGGGATGGGAATGAGCACCCAGCCTGGATCCCGGGCATGAACACGCACACAGCCACGGACACGAGGGATGGGAATGAGCACCCAGCCAAGGACACGAGGGATGGGAATGAGCACCCAGCCTGGATCCCGGGCACGAACACGCACACAGCCATGGACACGAGGGATGGGAATGAGCACCCAGCCTGGATCACAGCCAGGAACACGCACACAGCCACGGACACGACACGGCAGATGGCCCCCTGGGTGCTGTGAGCACCGTGAGCCTGTCGTGCTGGTGTCCAGGAGGGCTCTGGGACAGCACTGTCCCCATGCAGGGCACGGGGGGAGGGCCGCGGCTGCTGGTGCTCAACCTCTGCTGCTGCAGATGTGACAAACGGCTGGAGAAAAACAACCAGCCAGGCTGAACACCGCTTTCCTTCCCTAATGCATCCCCCAGGTCCTCTGCCCAGCATCTCCCCCTCTGCGCTGCACCGCGGAATTGCATCCTTCAAAGCAGCATCCTAATGGATCTCCCCCGCACCTTCCCCGTGCTTTGGAGAGCAGGAAGCAATGCGACAGGTGCCACCCTGCCCCTGGCGATGGTCGAGCCAGACAGCCTGCGCTCTGAGGGGCAGGAGGCATTGAGAGACCACCACAGCCTGCCCACACAGCCCTGCTCCCACCCAGCACAGCCCTCAGAGCCCACCACAGACCCATCTCCAGCCACCACAGTACCTCACCAACAGCTGCTACCAGTGAAAAAGTTGGAGGGGACTGTGCCAAGATTTTGCTCGAGAGCCTTGGCAAGACCCACCGCAAGGGAACAGGGGAGAAGGGAACCTGGAGAAGATGTCCCAGGCAAAACCCTGGGCTGGCTTGGTGGAGCTGGGAACCAGACAGGTGCAGCTGCAGGAAAAGACTGGGGAAAGGTGGGAGCGGCCCAAGAGCTGACAAGGATGTGTTCAGCTCTTTAAAGTTTGATTTCTGTGACCTTTTTGCTGCTGGTTACCGCTCCCCTGGTGCCACTCCCAGCACTGACTGGGGCAGGTTGTGTTTTCCCTGCTAGGGAGCTAAACTGAGATGCTGTGTGTAAGAAATGGGAAGTGACAAGATATGACCGAAGCATTGGAAATCAATCCAAACTAAATGTGCTTCTTAACTATAAGTGAACAGTTGAAAACAATCCTCTATTATAGCCATGGAGATAAATACTCTGTTTTTATTAGGAAAAAATTGCTTTGGACTGAATAAAGTCGTTTGATTAACAAGTCAAAGCAGATGGTTTATTGATGTTTCAAAAAGGAGTTTACAAGGTCTAGTGAAAAAAGAGCCCCAGCTCTGAATTAACAAATTACCCGGGTATGTGGGACATTGACAGTTCACTGCTAATAGATTTATGGGCTGCTGCTGGGTGTTTTGTCCCCATTTGGTTTATTATGATAAAATATTGGGGCAGGGGTAACCTATAGCCTCCCTGCAATATACTGTATCGACCCCTGACCCTGGGAGCCTGACAACAAACCTATATATTAGATTCTTAATTTGTCTTAATCTAACAGGATCGGTCTCTGTGCAGTAATTATTTTCCAAAGGCAATGGTGTGGGTGTGTGTGAGTACTGCAGGTGAAGGTGGATCACTCTGCCAGTTGCACTGGATGTACAGTTCAACTGCTGAGGACTGGAGAGATCACAGCAGGAATGAGGTAGGAGCATTAGTGTCCCATCACCAGGACATGACCTTGAGAAATAACAAAATTCCCAGGTGCTGTAAAATTACCCCCATAAGCCAATTAACAGGGAGGCCCTGGCAGCACCTGGAAATATGCAATGATCATGGCTGGCAATGTGGGGACTTGAAGAAATGGGGCCACAGAGCTGAGCCTTTTTATATAAACTTATGGAACTTAGCAATGGCCCAAAGCCCTGCCCATGGACACAGCGTCGCCCCAGACTGCCATGTCCTGCAGGTGGGCAGAGGACTGTGGCTAATGCAGGCAGCTGGGGATCCACAGCAGCTGAGACTTTGTGTCTGATATTTCAGCATTCCAATGCAGTAACTGCCTGCTCCTGTGTCGGAGCAGCAGCATGAGCCAGCAGCCAGGGCATGGGCACTGTCCCTGTCCCTGTCTCACTCGGGGCTGGCTGTGGAGCCGCGCAGGCTGAGGAGCGGGCACTGTTCCTGCTCCCAGGGAACAGCCTGGCTTATCTCAGGCCATCCCTAAGGACACGTGCAGGGTCCCAGCACCCCTGCCCGAGTGCCACAGCGCCGATGGCACGCCAGGTCCCTCACAGTGCCAGCAGGGATGTGACACTGTCACACCGCCAGGGCCAGGGCAGCGGCTGCTCAGCCCTGCCAGGCACAGCAGTGATGAATGGGGACAAATGTGTCTTCTATTGCTTCCAAGCACACAGGCGTTTCCTCTCTCTTTTATAGGGGCTGTTGGACCACTGGAAATGGGAACTCTATGATTTTTTCTGCAGCCATTTCCCTTTCTCTTCTGTAATAGGATCTGCAGGAATCATTTAAACAGCTGAAGGCAATTTAGTGTCTTCTTTACCTTTTTCCCCACACTTCCTATGAGTTCACCAGGAACCCTCCTGATGAACTAATCCTACTGTAAAATATTATTTACAGGCATTATTCCTCTAATTAATTGTCTGCAGCCTTATTTACCAGGTTCTGGATTAACTCTGAGACCAGTGACTATCCAGAGCCGCTGTTTGCTCCAGCGCTTTCTTTTGCTCTGTTTATCTTTTCTTTGTAGAAGAGTGGCTCCATTATATACAAACTGTCCTGAGGCTTAGCAGATATTCCAGGGAATCACAGGACTGTATCTCATCTTTTCCAGTAATTAGTTACTCTCTCACATCTCAGAGGAATCACAGCAAACCTTCTTCCACATGCCATTGCTCCCCATGAAGCAGAAGGAAATTGAAAGGATCACATTAATATTTTAATAGTTGACATTACAATTTTAATCTCACCCCAAATGCAGGAGCACTGGAGGGGGAACCATCTTACTCTCTATAACTACCTGATAGGAGGTTGGAGCCAGGTGAGGTCAGTCTCTTCTCCCAGGTAACAAGTGATAGGATGAGAGAAAATGGCCTCAAGTTTAGCCAGGGGAGGTTTGGTTGGATATTAGGGGAAATTTTTCATGGAAAGTGCTGGCACAGGTGCTGCCAGGGAAGCTGTAAAATCACCTTACTTGGAAGTTTTCAAAAAATGTGGATGTGGCACCTGGGGACACGATTTAGGGGTGAACACAGTGGTGGTGCTTTGCTGAAGGTTGGACTTTGTGACCTTACAGGTCTTTTCCAACCTCAACAATTGTTGTTGTTCCAGCGCTAACAATTGTGATTCTAAGCTGGCACTGATTCACAGCTGTCAGCTGTGAGCACAGGTGCTACAAGCAGCCTCCACCTGTAAGCTCTTAAGGGGCTGCTCAGCCCCAGCACATCTGGGGCAGTGTGCCCACAAGGGAGTAGCCTGGCTGCAGTGTTTAACACTCCCCAGTGCTCCCAGGAGCTGGCGTCCCTCGTGCCTGCTGTGCCGGGCTCAGCCATGCTGCAGGGGAAAGGCTCTGCCAGCTCAGGAGCAGGGGCAGCTCTGCTGCTCGAGCTGCTCTGGGAGGGATTGGCCGTACAAAGGGCTCCCAGCCCGGGGCTGTGGCTCCCACCTGGGCAGGGCTGCTGCTCCTTCCTGGCCTGCCAGCAGCACCTCTGCCCTGCCTCTGCTCAGAGCAGGGCTCCCCTCACCGCAGGACTGCTGTGCCTGCTGAGGGGACACGGTGGCAGCGAGCCACGCTCCTCCTGGCCCAGGGCCAGCGCTGGTGTCGCTGGTGGCTGCGAGCGCACGGGTTTGTGCTGCTGGCAGCTCGCTGTGCCACCGCGGGGCTCTTCCAGAGGAGTCCCTGCTGACAACTTGTTGGATGACTCTCTCCAGGAAAGACAGTTTTTATGCCTTGTTCTGGCATCCTGCCACCTCTCCCTGGTTGGGGTATATTTTATAACACTGCCGAGACAGAGGGTCCAGGAGGACGGAACGGGAATGCTTCCCTCAGTTCACTAACTGGAGCAAATCACTTACGAGGAAGCAATTTGTTTCACGCCCTGGCTCGATTCCAAACTAGGATGGGTCTTTTAGTCTATTAGTCACTATAAACTAAACCCAGAGTCGGCTTCTAAAAGATCCCTGACAGCCCTGGAGGACACCAGGTTTGACACCAGCCCGGTGGAACAGGGCACGCCCGTGTGCCTTCCTGCAGGCCAGAGGAATTCACATGCCCTTCAAAGAGACAGAAAAGGATCTTCCCCAATGGAGGCATCAGCTACACCTACCAGCAGCCAACTGTGAGATCAGTTAAAAAATCCCCATTTCATATACCCATGAGCGGCGAATCAAAGCCAAATTACATAAAAGCACAAATTGGTGTGGATTACTGCTGCTCCTAATTTCAAATTTTTGACCTGTATGCATTTCAGCTGAAGGAATACTAAGAGAAAAGCATTTTAAATGTATTTTAAAATAGGAAAATTTCTGGTTTGAAAATTATTACAAAGTTATGAATGATGGAGAAAGAGTTGTAGTGAAAATTTGGAGGGAATATGGTTGTAATGTGCATAGCAGTGATGTTCACCAGGGTCTGACCCCCACAAAACTCTTGCTTTCTTTATTGTTTCCCTGGATTTCACAAATTTAAATGGTATCTTGTTTTGGAAAAAGAATCTGGACCTTGACTTCCATTCCCAACCCCATCCCACAGTTACCCCATTCATGCCATCTGGTATTTGATCAATATACATGGCTGCAGGAGTATTTTACATTTGAGCTCTGTTACATTTTTCATGTGATGGTCCATTGCACCTGGGGCTTGGCCTTATGCTGAGCTAGACAAAAACAAATTAGAAGTTTCGTCTGTAGAATGCACTGCCTTGTTATTTCTGTAGCATCTCATATGCCTGAGGCGAGCAGGATTAGTGGAGGATTACTGTGCATGCGCGCATAGCTTAGAAAGCTGCTTTGATTACAAAGCCCAAAAAAAGGATATTAAATTTTATTACAAAAATATTTGGTTTACTTCATTCCTCTTCTAACAGCAGCCAAAATTCCAAGCATTCTCTCACTCTGTGGTCACACTCCAGTTCCAAGCAGGGGGAGGAAGTCAATTTCTGGTGTTGTTTTCCTCCCAGAGATGACAGCCTGGAGCTTTGCCTCACGCTGTTTCCCAGGTCAGCCGCTGAGAGCAGGGCCTGGACGAACCAAGCTCCAGAGCAGGGCCTGGATGAGCTGAGCTCAGCCATCCTGCCAACCAGGCACGAGGAGCAGGGCCTGCAGGAGCAGGGCCTGGACAATCTGAGCTCGGCCATCCTGCCAACGAGGCAACGTAACTCCCTTGTCATTATTTACATCTCCAGGGTTTCACTGAGCTCCATTCCTTTCCTGCTTTTCCACCAAGCATTGGAACAGCCAGGCAGTTCCTTGCTCCTATGACTTATCATTTCTCTGTGCATTTTTTTCTTTTGTTCCCTATAGCAATTTGGTTTCTATATGGTCTCAAGAACAAATGTCTGAGTCATGTAAAGCTTGCCTTATACACCACCTGGGCTAACGGCAGCTTTTTTACCCACACATCCATTTCCCAAACTGACTGCCTCCCTCACAGGGGACAGCAAACCAGCTCCAGTATCTCCTGGGCTTGGAGACTTCCCCTATCTCGAATCAGATCTGTGTGTGCCTCACAGGCAGCAGCAACTCCTTCGTCGGCTTATAACACACAGGAATCAGGGTCTAGTCCCGGACGCCGGCCGGGGCAGCGCTGCCAGAGCGCAGCGAGACAGCCGCCAGGCCTGCGGGGCCTAAGGGGACTGCGGGGCCTAAGGGGACTGCGGGGCCTAAGGGGACTGTGGGGACTGCGGGCCCGTCCGTCCCCATGGCAACGCCCCTCCCCGGCGTCGCCGAGCTCTCAGCCCCTTCACCGCTGTCCAATCACCGACATTCGGGGGCGGGAACCTAGGCTTCTATTGGACAGTTTTTACGTTAATCAACGCCTGCGGAACCCGCGGGATCGTGAGGCCTTCCGCGTGCGCAGGGGGCACCGCCCCCGCCATTGCAATCGTTGATTGGTCGCTGTCGGGGCGGGGCTTACCCTCACCCGCCTCGGGGTTGGACTAGAGCCCCGTCAGTCGGGGGCGGGGCTGGGGGCGGGGCTGGCGGGCCGTTCGAACGGCGCTGCCGCTGCTGGCGGCTCTCGGGCCGGGCGGCGCTCCCGCTGTGCCTCTGGGCAGCCCGTTACCACACAGCCCGGCCGAGCAGCTCCCGCCCGCTCCCTCCTCTCCAGAGTGCCCGGGGGGCAGGCAAGGCTTCTTTCCCGGCGGGACAGGCCGCGCTGCTGCCGCCGGCTCCTCCGCCGCCGCTCCGGGAGAGACAATGGACGAGCAGGGCCCTGGGGAAGCGTGGCCCCGCCACACCACGGAGCAGGTTAGTGCCTGGGAGGGTCCTGCCGGCCGGGCAGGGCCCTGAGCTCTCTGAAGGGAAGCGGGGCGGCTGAGGGACAAAGCCCCTCCTGGGACGAGCACGGCGGGCACTCCTTTAACTCCTGGATGCGAAACTTTCCACTGGCAGGTTCCCGAAGGTGACTGCAGAGTCATCTGGGAGCATCGTCGGGTCTCATTCCTTACTGCAAAGCGGGCTCAAATGCATCTCTGTAGTTTCTGACAAACTGCAGCAAACCTATTGTCAAAAGCCTTCAGGGGTGGAGATTTACAGTGAAACACTGAGCTGGCAGGAGCTGAAGTGCTCAGTGAGCCGGGTTCCTGCTTGTGTTCGTCCTGTTTGACCTCCTTAATTTAAAACCTTAGTTTATTTCCACATCACTGATGAGATAAAGAAACAGAAAGTTGCTTTTATTGAATCAAGATGTATGGGGGAGCTGCCACAATGTTTATTGCACAGAATGTCGTGTAGGTCAACGAGAAATTAGTTGCTGTTGCAAAATGCAGGGGTCTTAGTTAATATACTTTGGATAACCTAGAAAATCACCTGTTTGTTTAAAAAATCCCAAACATACGCTTGAATGTTTATTTGCTCTCTTGACTGCAATAACCAAGAAGGAGCAACTCTGAGCTCTCCTGGTATGTGATAATGAGAAACCATTCCCTGATAACTATGAAATTCTGACTCTGACCAGGTTTTGGTCTGGGTTATTAGTTGGATCATGTGGCACAGTCCTGGTTTTTGGAGGGTGACCTCTCTGTGTCTGACCATAGGTTTAACAATGAATGCTGGAGAGATGTAAGCACCTTTGGCTTTGTGGTGTTCTGACTGATACAATGACATCTTCTGGAGCATAAATTGTCCTGTTTGAGTTGAATTTGTGTATGCTTATAATAATTGTCTTAAAGAAAAAAACTAACTTTGATTTTTAAATTTTAGATGAGACTGAGAATACTTACAGCAACATCTCATAACTGGAAGTCAGAGGCACAGAGCTGCTTCTGAGCATGTAAGAGATGAGCAGCCCCTCAAACTTTTCTTATCTGAAGTTAATTTCACTCCAGATTTTGATTTTAGAACCTCAGTTTTTTTTCTGTCTGCTTTTTCTAGTCAGTTTTCCTGTCTTTGATTTATAGTTTTACCTCGCGTTTTATTAGGATTATCATTTGTTTGTACTGATGGCTTCACACTTCCAGAAGCAGCTGAGATCTTGCTACTATCCAGAAGTATTTTGAAGAGTGAAATACAGCTCTTTTGCTGCTGCCATTACTGAGTTAACAGTGATGATTAAATCCCATAAATATTCTCTTGCCCTTGACGGGAAAAGCCTTGAACGTGGGTTGATGGAAATCATTCCCTTTCCTGTTGATATTTGTACCTAAAATCAGGCTGTGAAGTGCTGAATGCATACAGGAAGCCCATGCTGGTCTTCCATTCAAGCAAATGCAATCACCAGTGCTCTCGCCCTTTGAAGGGTTGGAGCACTTAAGAGGAACTAGATGATTTGTAGATGGATTCTGCCCCAGACTCCAGTGTTAGGAAAGGGCAGGTGGCACTTCATCCCATTTCTGAAAATCAAACCCATTTTGTTCAATATAACCCCCTCCAGCTCCTCAGTCAGCACTGTCTTAGGGTAAGTGTGATCACTGGTGAAGAAAAGAAAGAGCTAGAATATTTGTTGTGTTTATGAGAGGCATTTTTTGGAGAAAATATGTGGAGAAAAAGCTCTGGTGAAAGTGGTGAGAAGTTTGATTTAATTTTTTGAGGTCACTTGACTTGTGGGTATTTGGGTGCAGCAGAGAATGGAAGAAACTCTGCCTTAGGAAAGGCATAAAACCCAGTGGCTATCTTTTGGCCAGTGGTGCTGATTTTCCAGTAAGCTCTGTGCTGCACGGAGGTGTAGAACCCTAATGGTTTGTTGTATGCCATTAAAAGGTATTGTACACTCATAAAAGAATGACATTTTGATCAATGCTGTTAAAAGAATTACTGTCTTGACACAGAAAAGCTTTCCTGCTGCAAGTTTAAAAATATGCCTTTAAAAGCTTTTTATTGAATACCTTTGCATCCCTCAGAAATGTGCTATTTTGGCACAGGGCTGCTCTGAAGTGACTCCACGTTGTAACCTGAATCAAGACCTCGTGTTTACCATCAGCAGGGTGCGAGGTGAGGCAGGTGTGTTCACTTACCTACTGTCATGGGGACAAAGGAAAAGCACCTGGAGCTGCTTGTATGCAGCTAAAAATACAACCCCTCCTTTTTACAGTCCCAAATCACTTGAAAGCTATTTGTTTGTTTTGACATTGATTCCTCTCCGTCCCTCCAGCTTTCTTTTGCATGTCCCTTTGGAGTTTGAAGCTATGCATTGATGTTGGAAGGGTGGCAGGTAGGGGAGCACAAATCTCTGCAGTGCAGCTGAGCCCTGGCTCATGGGCAGGGGGGCTCTGCTGGGAGAAACTGGGCTTGGAGGTGTCTGAGGTGGTCCTGTGGTGTAACACTTCTTGTGGCAGAAATCTCCCCTAGTGTGGTTAAAAGATCTTGTGTCAGAGCTCTTGACTGATCCCAGCTGCTGGAGGAGTGTTGGACCTGACTTGATGGTGGCCAAGAATCACAGCTGCACTGTTCAGCACAGGTGGGAACGTGGGAACCCCAGGCAGGGAACTGGGAGCTGGGGCTGTAATTCCTCACCTCTGACATGCTCCTGTGTCCTCCTGCACTTCCTATTATGTTTCTTGAGCCTTTGTGTTTCAGGCTTTCAGTTGTTCAGCTGCATGTGATGTTCCAAATACAATTTTATATGAAGGTGGAGGAATAAACTGAAAGAGCCAAGAATGGTGATGTGAGTTTTGATGTAAAGACATCCAGGATAAATTGTTCTCTAGGCTTTTTCTACCTCTTCTTTCTGTATACTCATGACCAGACCAAAGCAGCAGATGTTCTGGGGGCAGTCGGTATGGCCATGCCCTGCCATGGGACTGTCACCTGCTGGGGCATTGCAGAATGCTTGCTAAGAGGTTTTGTAACAGGTGAGTGGGGTCACAGCACTACCTGGCACTTCTGTACCTCAGCTGAAAACAGCTGTGACATGCAGCAGTGGGATTTCATTGCTGAAGAAAGCAAGATGTTTCATTTCACTGTGTGTGAGTAGCTCCCTTTAAGGACATACATATTAATGCTCTGCATATTCTGCAAAGACAAGGTATGAAAAGAGGAAGCAGGAGAGTTTGAATGCTTGTATTTGGCTCAGAGAACTGTGAGTAGAATTGGCATCTGTCTCACTTGATACCTGAGTTTTGTCCATTTTCACCTTCAAGGAAGGCATGAGACGCCCAAATACTTCCTTACTTCTGTTTCAATCAAACTTTTGGCAGCTTTCTAGGGGAGTGGTTGGTTTGGGTTTTTTTTAATTGTGAGTTTCTGTCACCAGCTGCTATCACTGTTATCTGAAGCCTCACTTGTGTAGTTTTGGCTTTGGAGGAAATATGAAAGCAAAATTATCTCCATGGTCCTATTTACCCACAGCATCTCCCTCGAAGCTCCCTACAAATGTTTTTCTACAGTGACCTTTCAGAGTACCTGCTTTCAAGAGAGGCTGCCAGCCTGGAAGTGGGGCTTAGGCATGTTTTCTTACATGTAGCTATATTAAAAATGGGGATCTTTGTTCCAGTCTTCTTTGTCTGGCAAACTAAATTGCTTTCTACCACTGATCCTTGTTTTCATTGCTCTAATCTGTAAATTTGTTCAGTAATCATCTTGTGCCTTTTTTTTCAGAGCATAGACAAAACTGCTGCATAACATAGGGTCAAGCTCTTGAGGGTGGGATAAAAGAAACTGTTCTCTTTTGTGTTGATATTTAATTGCTGTAAGCTGGAAACATTTATTTAGTATTTGGCCTTATCTGCAATTACATTCTGAGGCCTATCAGTCTCTAGCCCACTTGATGTGTCATGTTGATTTTGATTTTCTTAATCAAATGTCATTTTGCATCAAGTCAACTGTCACACAAAACCTGCTATATCTGTGCTATTAATTAGCAATAAGCATTTAATTAAAAACCACACTAGTGTAAGAATATATTTTCTGAAAATTCATGTCACTAATGCTATATTACCCTCTCATTTTTTTTCTAGCCAGTCTTGTATTGGCCATTCTGCTGCTTTGCCATCAGTGTCACACAGACAAGACTGTAGCTACTCATGGCACCAAATCTGAAAAAAACCAACCAAACCAACACAACACTGCCCCAGCAAAACCACCCCCCCCGGTTATTGTTTCTCTCTGTCCTCTCAAATAGCCTATTTTCCAAAGAATACCAAAAATTAGCATTAATGGTTCAAACAGCTTCTCAGACAAGCTCTTTCTTCTAATCACCATGGAAATTCAAACCTAGATCTTAACTCTCCCCCATTTGACTTACTTGAAGCCCCTCAGTCAAGATGTAACTGTCCTAGCAGAGTGGTCTGTCTTCCTGTGGCACTTGCAGGAATCCTTTCTAGAGGTTCTGGAGGTCCCTGCCTAAGCAGCCACAGCAGCAGCACTAGGGGTGATGTGACTTGTCGCTGGTTTGGGCAGCTGGGGTCACATGGATGTCAGACAGAAGCTGATAGTCTAAATCTCTTTCTGTTCTTATTTCAGTTATTATTTCAACCACATCGCTTTGGTTTGGAATTGCTTAAAATTTGATGTTAATCTTTGCAGCTGTGAATAGAGAAATTCAACCATCTTTCACAACTAACCCAAATCTCTAAACTTGATTCTACTGGTGCAGTATTGTCACCAGCCATCCAGCACAGGTGCCAGTTGTGTGACTGATCACAGAGCTCCTGCATGTTGGATGGATTGAGCTGCTGTAAGAACCTGTGGGTGCAGCTCTTTGGGCAGCAGAGACTGGGAGTCCACTTTTTTCTATAATGACCTTCAAAGTCAAACCTCTGTGCTGTCTCAGTTTTTGGCTGACTTCCTGTGGGCATGTGGATGAATCAGGTCAGTTTGCTCACTTGATGTGCACAGACAAATATGAGGATTATGAAATGAGAGCAATAACAGAAGGGTGTGTATTACAGTGAGAGGAATAAAGGGTAGCTTAGAGGAAAGTGGTCCCCTTTTGTGGAAATATTTATGAAAAAAATTCATAACTGGAAAATAAGATGGGTGATACCTGTGGAATGTCTTGGGAATAAACAGATCAATAAAATCAGAAAGATGACATGAGGAAGGTGTGTTTTTTACTTACTGGAGTCATGAGAAATGCTTTTGTATTTGTGAAAAGGGCATCTTCTAAATTCTGGACCATATATTGTACTGAAGTTTGGGCAGTAAATGGGCTGGCAGCTCACAGTGAGGTTTGTGTTGAAGTCTGGAACTTGGGTTGTAGTATATTTTCTTGTTCTGGCCTGGCTGGAGGAGCAGCGTGCGCGGAGCTCAGGGAGTAACTCATGTACTGAAAAGAGCTGTGGCTTGTTCTGCTCTCCTCGTGCTTTTAGCAGGGCAGTTTGCAGGATATTTTCTTTGTTTTCTTTGTAGCTCTAGTGTTTGGGCTACAGGGATTTAAAATATTTCAGAGAAAAAATAGCTTCAAATTCAGCTCTGAGTCTGATATTTGTTTTATTAGTGGAAATCTTTGTCTCATGTGTTTTCCCAGTTCTAGATAACCTTTTCTTGTCATCTAAGAAATTAATTTCTTTGTTGGACTCATTGCAAGTAAACTTGATAGCAGGATTGCTGTTATTGAGGCAGCTTACACAGTGATTTGCTAAGTACAGCCTCTTCATATAATGTGAAGCAGAAGTCGATTTATTGACCACCACTGGGATTTCAGGAACTGTTGAACTACCTGGTTTTTATCCTTCTCTCATAAAATTTGCTATTAAATGTCTTTTTTTCTGTTACCCTCTTGAAAAGGGTTCTCTTTGAAATGCAGTGGTACAAGAGCAGCAATCCTACTCGTTTCTGTGCTGTAGAGTTTGGCTTTTTAATGAAGTGTCTACAGGGTCATGTAAAGTATCTTGACATCAGATTCTTGAAGGTTTTTGTAAAATACTTTGCTGTGCCAGGAGGACACTGGCGCTTCTCAGCTGTGACAGCTGGCTCTGTGGCTGTGGTGCCAGCCCTTGGCATAGAGCACATCCCAGGGACAGCAGAACACTGCAGCAAGACCCACTCTGCTCTTAGCACTGCGCTTGCTGCAGCACATGTCCTCTGTCAAATATTATCTGCTGCTTCTCTGGGAGGCTAAGGAATTAATAAATATATCATTTGATTCGTTTGTGCTATTTGCTGTATATTCATAGTAGTTTTTTACTACTTTCTGCAAGCTCTTCTCCAAGGTATATGTTAGGAAGGAAAACTGTTGTCTCTGGTAATCTGTAAAACCAGTTTTAAAAATAGAATCCAAGTGAACTGTAGCAAGTGGATATTGATTCTTGGGGATGTGGAGAGAATGCTTTCTGTGAACTCTTCTTCATTGCTCCAGAGTCCATACCAGTGTCTGGAGGCTTTGGGGGTGATGTTTTTGATTAACAGACAGTAATGGAGAAATCATCTCCAGCTAGTCTGGATTTCTTACAGCTCTTCCCAGGCACTTCTGCAGACGGGATGTCAGAGCTGGGCTACTTGGGGGTGCAGACCTTGGACATTTACAGGCTGTGGGACGTGCTGGGGAAGGTCTCAGATCTTGGTGTGTTCCTGCTCCATGGGACGGTGCCATGCTGTGTTATGTGTGACCTGAGCATGAGACTGCTTGGGACTGTCAGACTGCTACAGGCACTAAAAGGGAGCAGGGAAATGGAGGCAGAAGAGAGCAGCTTAGAGTGCCTTAGATTATTGCAATCAGCTTAAGGGTGACACATCTGAACACTGATGCTGTACACACACCTGCAAAATCTGCCAGCCCAATGTGCAGGGGAGGCAAGCCCACCCAGTTATGTACTGTGGTTAAGGGGCTTTATTTGTGTTTTTATTCGTGCAGAAGTTAAATGAAAGGAGCAAAACTAGTATTTTCCAAATTCCCTTTTTGCTTACCGTAATCTTGTATTTACTGTGGAGCAGCATCTCAGTAGTCTGATTAACGTGACCACTGGAGAGTGAGAGATCCTTTCTATCTGCCTGGTCCCAGAATGATTTTATTTTGCTGTCACCTGCAGATTAACAAGCCTCAAGGGGAAATAGCTTCTGCCAGGTGCATGGTTGTCATGCATGTGCCAGCTTGGTTTTATTGCCCAGACCGTGTCCATTTGTAAACCAGAGGAAGCCCTGATCTCTGGGGGTGGAAGCAGGAGTATAATCACCTCCAGGCTCTCAAAGGTCCCCCATGAACAGGTATTTTTTGCTACCTGTTCATCAGGTGCTAGAGGTGCCTGTGTTGGAGCTTGGTATGTGTACAGATGGGAGAGGTGGTACTGTCTGATACATCTGTGGCACTCATGGCTGCATCTTCCAAAGCTTGGGATCTGCAACTGCTAACGTGCTACTGTACTTTTTCTTCTATCTTTTATTTATTTTTTTGCATACTACTTTCCATTTTGTTCCAATTTACACAACTCACTTTATTCCCTTTGCCTTGTCTCCTGCCTTAGGGACATCAGCTAGCCTGAACTAACCTTTTACATTGGAACTGAAGTTGTGAGAGAGCAAGATCAAACACAGAAATTTTCCTCTCCATCCAGCGAGTGACAAGGCTGAGGACAGACATATTTAAAGAGAATCAAGAGGCACATTGCTAAGAGATTTCTAGGTACTTGGAGAGGAACATCAGATGTGAAAAGCTAACAAAATTAACTCCTTAGAAATTATAAGTCTCACTTCTACTGCAGAAAATCTTTATCTTACTCCCTTGATCTTCCTCTTTGGTTTTGACTTGTCCATTATTAAACAAATGATGAGGCACCCCTGCTCTGGTTTGGTGATGTAATGAAACCCCAGAGACTGGCTCGGTGTTTGGGGCTGACCTAGTGAGAAGGAAGACTGGAAGGTCACCACACTGTCAGTTTGGAGGAAGAATTCTCACCTAGCTGATGGCTCCTGGCAGGTATCACATGCAGAACAAGTCTGCATTCATTTTTATGCCATTTCTAAGACTGAAAAATAAAAGTTAGTCTCCTGATTTGGCAGCAGAAGAGCCCAAGGGCTGCTGGGGGCTATCACCTGTGAGGAGTCCTCCTTGTGAGGAGTCCCAGTGCTGCTGTAAGGGGTTCTTTGGGAGCTATGAGCACATGCAGGTGTTTTTCAGCCTCAGCATCAAAGCTGCAGGGCCAACGTGGCTGTGAGTGGCCTCTGCTGCACATTTGTGTTAGGGCTGTTTGTGCCACACTGCTACTGTTTTCTGGGTAACGTTTGTGATGTATGTTAATCTCAGGTATCTGGTCTCACCTTTTGCATCTCCTGTCTGAGAAAATATGTTTGTTTTTTGTCCTCCCTCTCCTTCCTTTTCAATCATATTTTGCCTGACCAGCAGTTGCCCAGAGAGGAACCTGAGCCCAAAATTGGTGAGCAAGCAAGGATCTGCTGTACATCCGTGGTTCAGACACCACCATGCAGCTTCTCCTCTCTGTCTTTAATTAAACTTGGGTTTTCTGTTGTTGTAGCTGGAAGCAGCATGCTGACACAACTCATTCTTGTATCAGATTAAAATGTCAATGTTTTAATGTTCTCATCTGTTGGAAAAAGAAAATAGTTTGGTGTTTTATTTATAACTTAAAAAGATGCTGTGGGAAAGGTTTACTTGTGCAAGATGGAAAATGACAACTAAAGGTACAGAGTTCCATTTAATATTAAGAGTCTTTAAAAGGCTGAAAATAGTGAAAGGATTAAATCTCTTTAGGAAATAGGCTATACTGGGGCATGGCAGTTTTAAACAATTATAAATTTACTGTATTTTTAATTATTCACTCTGGTTTTTCATGCATTTGTGGCATGGTGTGCACACATCCTGATGAGCTCATCTACCAAACCAGTGCTCTGTGTGAGAAGGAAAAGAATTAAGGTATCTGAAAAAGAGTGGTCAGAAGTCAGTGTTGTCCTCCATGCTAAGAGACTTCCTTCTGGGAGAAGGGAGCAGGATTTTCTAGGAAGAAATGTAATATTATTTTTGTGATCAGTTCCATTCATGTTTTCTGCAGATTTGCTCCCTGGGCAATCTGAGGAGTGGCAATGGCACAGGTTTGGAGCTGCTGGTTACAAGTGCCCTGTGCAGGCACCTGTGTGAGCAGGTTCTGGGCTAGCAGGGTGGCCAGGTGAATGCAGGAAGCTGCTAGGTCCAGCAGCTGGAATTGCCTACTTGGGGTTAATGCAGCTCTTCTTCAGAAAGTGTCTCCCACACTTCGTTTAGAGATTTGCTTGATTTAGGCTGCCCTCTGGGTTACCATCTGTGGAATCTCTGTTTCTGGGCAGCTGTGTCTCCCCTGCATGTACACTACACATGCTCAGCAATGCCCTTTGGGTTATGCTTTTCCTGGACTGGGGGAAGAAATAATCCATTTTAAAGAAGGGGAAAGGAAAGAGCTCCCACTGAACACTGATGCTGGAAGAGGAGTGCTGAGTGTCTTTTCATTTTACTTTCTTGCTCTCTCACACTTACTTATGTCACCCCATCTCGTACAGCCTGGCTGCTGGGGGATCAATTAGTTGGCAGGGGTTATTCAAACATCAGCAGAACGCATGTTCTTACTGTTCTGCTTGGAACTGGGTGCTGGAGCCAACACAAACAGCTCTAGTGTGGGAACCAACACTGGGCGTTCGAGTCAGGCTGTTCTTGGTGGTCTGTCCTTCCTGCAGTAAAAATGTCAGCAGTTTCTTTTCCCATAGTGTTCATTTATGTTCCTGTTGTTTAGTGTTTATACAATCACTGTGTCTGCGGACAGTTCAAATAAAATTTTTTAATAAATTCTGTGGTTTTCTTCACTTTCAGCTCTTGTTTTCTGTGGGTTTTGGGGGTTTTCCACTCTATGGCTTCATATTTTTTTTTTGGTCATCTTTCCCATTGTGCAGAGTGCAGATGGTGCTGCACTCAGCTTTTTACTCCCTTCAAGGACATCAGACACCACTGAAGCTTCGGTGGTGTGCTTTGTATCCCCCTTCCAAGTACTCAGGAACCAGCAGTGTTCCTTACTGGCTGTGCTGTGTTGCTCTAGTGAAAGTTCAGGATGCAGGATGCTTGTGGGAGCTGCATGGTTTGAAGATTTCTGTAATTCTTCCTGTTACCCTTAGGGCATGCTGAAAAATTACCACTTTGTAGAGTCTTTGGGAGATGATGCAGTCCCAGATCAGACACTTCTCTATTAAATAAAAAGTATGATAAGCCTAAAAGCATTGAATTCAGTATTTTGAATCTCTAAAGGCCAATCCCAGTGTGTATCTATTTGGACTAATTTACTGAACTATTTAGTTTCTCCTCCTGCATAACAACCCTTCCATCCCCAGCCATTACCAAGTCAGCTCTGCCTCTGTGGCTGCCAGGAATAACTTTACTTTGCATGGATAATTAACTGGATTGAGTAACAGCGAAAAAACATTATTTCCACATAGTGGTAATAATAAATCTGTTACTACTTTTGGCTCTCCATGTTATTGCCATATTTGGGTATGTCTTAATGAGGAAGTGGCTTCCTTTGGCTGAGTTCAAATACCAGCACAGAGCCTGCCTCCAGCACTGGGCTGGGCTGCTGAGAGGAGGGCAGAGGGGTGTTCAACCAGGCAGGCATTCCTGCCACAAATAATTTTTTTTTTTTTTTTTTTAAACCAAAATCAACCTTTCCTGTGAGGATATTTGGAGCATCCCACTCTGTTTTTCAAAATGCATAAAATATGGGGCTGGGACCTACCGCGCTCACCACAGGAATTCTCTTGAGGGACAGAAATAAAGTTACAAGTAGCTCCTGAGCACAATAACTTTCACGTCTCATCACAGCTTATCTGATACTCTCACAACCTTCTCTAGAATCATCCTGCTCCTTTTCCTGTTCATTTTCACCCCGTTTTGTGTCGTGATCTGGAGCCTTGTTATGCAGCAGCCCCCGGAGGACTGAACCTGCTTCCTGCAGAGCTGCTCTCAGCTGCTGGGGCAGTCTGAGTGCTGTGCCCAAGATCTGACACAGCTCACGCCAATGACTGCAGCTCCTGAGTGCCTCGTGCTGTCCTGTGGTGACAACACCCCCGACTACACTTCCCCCGTCATGTCACCATCATGGGAGCTGCAGGCCTTGAGAGGGGTCAGTGGCCCAAAGATCAGTTTAAGGATGCCACAACAGGCAGCACAATGGAAAGCTGAAGGCTTCTGGGAAGAAGAGGGCAAACTTAATTGGTGGTAGAGAAAATAAAGGGAGGTGTTTGGTGGCTTGTGCCCATTTACATTTCCTTCTGTCAGTCTCGTCTGTGTCCCACTACTTAATTCACTCTATATCTAATCCATATCTGCTGTTTCTTCTCCATCATCCTCTCACCATGTCAACCTCCTGCCTCTAACCACTGCCCTGTGCAGGCAGCTCCTGCAAAAAATAAAATGCAAAAATTAATTTAGTTATTGATAATAACTAAGTGGAGTTTGTTAAAGAGGGGAGGAATATATAACCTTAGAGTTAAAGCTGCAGAAGTTTGATGGTTGTAAAACCAATCACTGAATTTAGAAAAGACAAAAGGAAACAGCTCAAGAAAAGCATTTAAGCAGTTCTTGGTGAAAAGTACTCTCTGCCAAAAATAACTTCACTTTATTAAATTGCTCATGTGGTGGGAGGAAAAAAAAAGTCAAGAAAATAAGAACTTAGAGGAATTTTTTTCCTGTGTTTTCAGCATTGATCTGGCTATATGACTTCAAAACCTATAAAACTACAAAAATGCTGAACCTAAACAAAACCCAGCAGTAGAGTCCTTTTCCTTTCTGAGCCTATTTATCCGTTTATTTGATTTCCAGGTGGACCCAGCGTGGTGTCACTGATGTTCAATACCCTAAATATGGGAACTAGTGTGCCAATTTTGGAATCTTTACCTGCCCATCTTTGGAGGTCAGATCTGGGGGTCCTTAGGAGTAGGCAGAGCCACTACGCCCCCAGGGATGTGGTGGAGTCTCTATCACTGAAGGTTTCAAGCTGCTTCTGCACAGTGAGAGCAATAGGCAGCATGTTCAGAGGCTGGTAGGAAAGCTCTGGAAGCATGCTCGTGGGAAGTGGGAGAGGTAAAGGACAGCATTTACCATGACTGGAATCTGGTCTCTCTTCTCCATGGCAAAGGAAGTCAGGGCTCTGGGCTTTTGACACCAAAGGAGTGATGGTTTTGACCCGTGCTGCTGATGACCTGGGGCTGAGCACAGCTGCTGGCACTCAGGCTCCCATTGCCACTGCACTGCTGATGGCCTTCTGAGGCGCTTTTTCTTAGCAAATGAGTTGACTATTTTCAAATACTGTTCCAGCTGTAGTCTTGAATTAATGAATTTGGGAGCATGGAGACTGCATGTTAAGGTGTATGAGCTTATGTTCCTTATTGCTTGGTGCAGCTGAGGATGCATCATGCCATTAAAAACATTCATTTAGATGACTTTTCTATATTAATTCTGAGGCCTGCAATAGACCTGGTGTAAATGTAAGTGGCCATGTGGCTTCCTCATCCTGTCTACTTTGCCAAAGCATAAGCATAAACTGAGCACTGATCTGTTCTCTGGTACCAAATTTAGGATAAAGTAAAACTGGGAGATTAATAATTTGGTTTTGCCTTCATTGAATCAAGATGTACCTCTGAGTTTCTGGCCCCAAAACTACCCTGAGTGGCAGTGGGTCCATGCTAATGCTGCTGCTCTGCAGACTGGGCTCCACACAACTTTAGGGCTGGTGTTACTACTCTAAATCTTTTTCTTCATTGCTTTTCTCTGCAGAGGAATTCCAGCTGAGCCCACGCTGTCATGTCACTGGCAAAGAATTTAGTGGGGGCCTGACTACTGCCCTACAAATAAATTATATGCTCAAGCCCAGCAGTGAGATGCCTGTGAGACACCTCTGTGGTCAGCACCCTCCAGACCTCTGCTCTTTAAAAATCAGCTAACTCAAAAGAAATCACTTGACTGATTTGTATAGACACTTCTGAAACAAAGACCAGCTTTTTGAAAGAATGCTTGGTTAGGCTGCTTGGATAAATACTGAGCATCTTCAATATCCCTGGAATATAGTGTACCTTGTTCTCAGCAGGGAGAGTCACAAACTGAAGTTGTTTGCAGAAATACCAGTTTTCTTTGAGTCTAGGAGACAGATGTGCAGATGGGAGAGAAGCCATAGTGCTGTGAGCAGGTGTGGACTTCAGCTGAGCTCAGCTGGCATTGGTGTGCCCAGGAAGCAGAGAGAGCCAGGCAGCTCAGGCTGTGGGGACCTGCCCTGACTTCAGAAACACCACAGGTACCTCAGGACACCATCCAAGTGTTGGCTGCACTAAATCCCAGCGCTGGAAACTTCCAGTGCTCAGCAGAGGAGGGAGGAACAGTAATCCAATACTGGCAATATCAAAGGCCAGCAATTCCCAGTAACTTTTTTATCCTGATGAGATGCAGGCTGTGGAGTCCAGCGGTGCTGGCTGTGTGTCTGTCCAGGGCTGTGTGGCCCTGCTGGCAGCCCTGTGGCACCGTGACCTCCTGCTCTCACTGGGACAGCAGTGGGCACGGGCTCTGGCACTGCCCAGTTACCCAGTGCTCCCTGGTGTCCCTGGTGTCCCTGGCACTGGCACTGGCCAGCTAGCCAATGTTCCCTGGTGTCCCTGGCACTGCCCAGTTACCCGGTGTTCCCTGGTGTCCCTGGCACTGGCACTGCCCAGTTACCCGGTGTTCCCTGGTGTTCCCTGGTGTCCCTGGTGTCCCTGGCACTGGCCAGCTAGCCAATGTTCCCTGGTGTCCCTGGCACTGCCCAGTTACCCGGTGTTCCCTGGTGTCCCTGGCACTGGCACTGCCCAGTTACCCAGTGCTCCCTGGTGTCCCTGGTGTCCCTGGCACTGGCACTGGCCAGCTAGCCAATGTTCCCTGGTGTCCCTGGCACTGCCCAGTTACCCGGTGTTCCCTGGTGTCCCTGGCACTGGCACTGCCCAGTTACCCGGTGTTCCCTGGTGTTCCCTGGTGTCCCTGGTGTCCCTGGCACTGGCCAGCTAGCCGGTGTTCCCTGGTGTTCCCTGGTGTTCCCTGGTGTCCCTGGTGTCCCTGGCACTGGCCAGCTAGCCGGTGTTCCCTGGTGTTCCCTGGTGTTCCCTGGTGTTCCCTGGTGTCCCTGGTGTCCCTGGCACTGGCCAGCTAGCCGGTGTTCCCTTCTGTCCTCTTGCCAGGTTTTAGTATGCAGGTGTAGCACAAATTTGTTGGTGTAGGTTTTGGGCTGTTCTCCCTGGCTGTAACAGATCTAAAGAAAGAAGATGAAGTGTTGGTCACAGCTTTCTCCTTGGCTACAATCCTCTCAAATGGCTGCGGTGGTGCATCAGTTGCTGACTTTAATTATGTAGTTTGAATGAAAATGAGAAGGAAGCAGTTTGCCTTGGGCCCACGCATACCTGGCATGCTTCATCACAGCCTGACAAATATCCCTTAACCCAGGCACTAGCTTGTATTTTTTTGCTTATTTCTAAAATTCCAGCCCAGGGAACTGTGGTGTTTTTAAGGGGAGGGGTGTGACCTGCAAACATTTGATTGATTCTGTTCCTGTCCCACAGTTCTATGTAAAATTTATTTACTGGTTTTCCTTTTAAACCATTAGCTGACCTTCTACACGGATCCCAGCTGTGCATTAGCATTGCTTGGGGATGTGTTTGTATCTTTTGTCTAAAAATACCCAGCCGGTAGGGTCCATGATCCATGAAAGCTAATTGAAACAATTTCTCTTCAAGTTTTGGCAAGTGAACCATGCATTATAAGCATTAATATCTATAAATTGAATTGTTAATGAATCTAGACACTAATAATGAATGCAATTTTGTAGGCTTAACTAGAAACACTAAAATTATCAGGATCTGGAACAGAATTTTCAATCATTTTTGCTTATTAAATAGCAAAACTATGCTTTTAATAAGCTAATCATTTTTATTTGACCCCATAGGAGTAGCTCAGCTGATTAGAAACAGGTTTCAAAGTGCAAAACAATGTTGTTTTTCTCTCTGTGTTTTAACTACCACAGTGCTGATCGGATCAGATACTGATCTCCATTGCTTATCCTGCAATTCCTCTAAAAGAATTTGCAGCAGAACCTCTCTATGTCCCATTGAACAGGAGAATTCTCGGCACAGATAAATCATGCTGTAAGCTGCCAAAATAACTGGAGCTTGCTTGAAAGATTGTCAGTGCACAAAAATACAAATATAAGAGATTCCTATTTGGTCTTTGTTATATGCAGAAGTAGAAAAGCACTTGATACAACTCAAAACTCAAGACCAAAGCTAATAAACAGTAGTCTTTTTCTTCCCCAATTTAAAATTAGCCTTTAGGATTTTATGCAGCTGAAGAATATGGTAAGATTCAGAGTTGTAATAAAAAGTAAATCTTAGGTTCTGATGGCTTCCTTTAAAACAGTTTTGTGAGGTTTGCCATTCTTCCTGACACCAGTGGCTGCAGACTAGGAGGGCACAAGGAGATTATTCTGCAAGTCCCTCAGGCAAAGCTTCTTCTCCCCACACTCTTTCTGGCAACCCTGGCAGACCAGCTGTCAGCTTTTATGGAGCACTGGTGTCCCTTAGACAAGCAATTCCTTTTACCAAAAGACTTAGTAAGTCTGCAGCATTTGTTAAATGAAAAAATCAAACTTGGTTATTTTGCAAGATGATAGCAAAGAACAATCTCTGAAAGGTAAGGGAAAGGGATGTCCAGGATTTATCTGTGGATTTACATCTGGGAAGGACCAGAAAAGGTTCCTCCATCTCTGGAGGCGATTGATATGCTTAAAGAAATGTATTCCAGTGCTGAATTACATTTGAGAGGGGGGGGGTTTCCTTTATTTAATCTAAATCTCCCTTCACTTTGTACGGACTACAGTTCATACTTCCATTTCTTGTGTTCTATGAACATGGAGAAAGGTTTTCACTCTTGATATCAACTTTCTCTTTATTTGAAGACTCTTTCCATGTTGCCCAGCTGCCCCAGTGCTTCCCCCCCAGTTTCTTCCCTTCTTTAGCATGGACAGACGTCAGGTAGCAGTGATAACTGACTGATTAACATGGGATGGCAAGGAAGGAGTACTGGCTAGCTTGGGGGGATGAAGGGATAAGGAAAAAACATCAACAGGTAGAGCTAAATAGTACACCAGGGGACTCAAAATACTTCACCAGAGTACTAATGGGAAAGAATTGGTGTTTCCTAGTTCAGTTCAAAACTCACTGGGAAATTAATATTAAGTTAATATAGAAATACACATTAAAGTGCAGAGTTCCCTATGCAGGAGCTCTAACTCAGTAGATAGCACTGTAAATGTTACACTGAAATATTTAGCTGAAGTAGTTCAGAATATTTTTACTGTTGGACATTTGTTTTTATGTTCATGAACACTGGGATCCTGTTCTGCCTCCCCTTGAGGCAACTCAGCCCCTCTCAAGGCTAAACACTTTTATTTTGGTAAGATGTTTGGTGATATTTTCATCATGATACATCTGCAAAATGAAATGGCTGAGATAATTTGAGGGGACAAAATGCTTGAGGGTTTTCCCTCTCCTCCCCAGTACTGCCTTTTCCTGACGGACAATACACTGTCAGAAAAAAGGTCTCAGTGGAGACTTGCTCAGCCTGAGGAGTGTGCCCCATCCACTGCCTGCACTGCACAAGGGGTCTCAGATGTCTATATTCCTGTTCTGTTTCTTCTGTGAAAAGTCCACATTCTGCAGTAATTCTATCAGAATTATCTTTCATAATTTATATTAGAATTTGTCCATTGATGACTGGTGTGTTTGGTTTTATTCTTTGCTGTCTTCTGCTTTCAAAGATTCCTTTTCCCAAACCAAGAGTAAAAAACAAGGAAAAAAAAAGACGTTAAAGACGTTTTCTCAGTGCTGCTGTCTATTGACATTCAACAGAAAAACTGCCCTGGAGTTAATTCCTCCTCTTAAGTAAACTACTTCAGTCAGTGCTGTTAGCATGGAGGATATTGGCATTCCTGTTTACTGAACAGGAGTCTTCCAGGATCCTTGCTTTTTTAGTGAATTTAGGGTATGTACATTTTCAATAAATGTAACAAATAATCCAGGCAAACCTGGGAGCCTACTAGTGAGTCATATGCAAACTGAACCAAAAATGTTGATTTCTGGAGTAAACATTTATGAAGTGTCTGTGCCACTCTTTGCCAAGGGATAAAGTGGTCACTCAGTGTGCTACAATGTGCATCCAGGAAAGAGCTGAAATAATACTTTTTTGTACTTTAAATGTAAAATAGTGTAAATAATAATGTAAATCAGGTAATGGGTTAAAACCTTGCAACCTCTTTCTTTCACTTGAATGCCAGTTGTGTCAGGTGCCTGCCTTCCTCCTCCTCCAGAAAATAAGTTTCTGTCCCTCAGGATCTGCTCCTGCTGCAGCCACTGCACTGACACAGCTGAGAGCTGGAGAACTCTCTGCTTCACAGCTTGAGATGCAATTTTTTCAGCTGTAAGAACCCAACCACACAGTGTATCTCAAACAAGTACTAGAGAAGGAGGACTTTACCTGAGTTGGTTTTGCCTGCCCTCTATAAACAGAAAAATCAATGGTCTTTGTTCTTTTATTAAGAAAAAAAAGTACTTTTTTCCCACCTGGGAGGGCTAATGGGATACTCTGGTGTGCAGCACCATTTCAGCAGTGAGGGAGGTGTCCCTACTTGATCTCTGCTAATGAAAGTCTTCAACCAGCTGTTCATGCTGCTTCTGGGGCATAAAATTTCAGGTTCTGGCTCTCCTGATCCATCACTTTTCTAAGCCTCTGTGGGGTCCTGTGCAGCACTTTCTGAGCGTTGTCCCAAGGAGGGTGTGACTTGAAAGTCATGGCCTTTTCACTGGCCAAACTGGAAAGTGGTGCTGTGCAGCACCTCTATAACCTTGGCTGCAAAGGTTGGATGTGCTGATGGGCACTGACAGGCATCTGAGCCTCCCAGGCTGTGTCTGAGTCCCCAGCAGAGTCAAACCAAACAACACCTGTGCGCAAAGCTAAGAGCTGTCTTTTCTTTCCCTAGATTTCAGACCAGCAAGATCTAATAACCTTTACTTTGGTCTCCTGCACATCTTTCTGAAAAACGAAGCATGTCAGAAATGAAAGGACATGGGATAACCTTACACCTGAATTGACATGGGCATGTCTTCTGTCAGTCCTCAGTATTTTGCTATCCCATGTTTTATGTGGCTCACCTTTCACATTGACAAAAGAGACAACAGATGTATCTTTTTTATTTCTAGAATACATCATTCCTTTAGAGCAGCTCTGTCATTTATCTTGCCAAATATTTAGTGGTGCTCAGTATGTGTGGCTCTTAAGGAAAATTACAAGATTTCTCATTCTTGCTGCCTAGAATTTAAACAAATACCAAAAAAATTGATATATTAAACAGGAAGAAGAAATAATTGACAAACTATGGTGCTGGAAGACAAGCTTTGAACTTTCCTTTTTTGGTAGTTCCTTGATATTACATCAGCCTTGTTTTTCCTGTTATCTTTGTCTGCCCCTCACTCCAAGCAAAGATGCCTTGTTGTTAGCAGAGATTTTTTGATGTAGCCAGGATTAAAACTGATATTTTGCAGCCTGTTCTTTATTCTCAATTCAGGACTTACAGTGTGCTCTCTGCAATGTTGTAATAAGATCTGGGATAATAATCTCAAGCTGTATCTAAACAATTGGATGAAAGGAAGCCCTTGGAATAGGGCAGAGGTTGGGGTAACTTGCTGGATCCCGTGTCCGATTGCTGGCTACTTCCCTAGGGACAAAGTTTTTCCTCCTGGCAGAGCTCAACAGCAAGCTTTCAGTTTCTTTCATGATCAGCATTTTGTGCTGAGTGTTTTAAAATGTTTGGAAAATGCAGCATAAGGGAGATTGAAGGTGCTATCTTTAATTGGACTAACTTAAAAAATTAATATTGAGAAGTTTTCTCCTTGTTGTGTTGCTATTGACCTGACGTTAAGAATAGCTTGTGCGGGTCTGCGGGAGTAGAGGAATATGAATATATTTTGCTTTTGGGTTTTTTTGTGCTTCGAATTTTGGTGAGACAGGAGAGGTTGCTATTATGTTTAGAAAAAAAAGCTCTGAGCATGAATAGGAAATATTTTCAAAGGTCTTTTTAGGTGTTGGGCTGCGTGTGATGATGTGTTCATGGATGCAGCTGGGAAAGGCTCCAGCCAGTGTGAAGGTGTTGGTAATATCTGTTTATCAGCTTAGAACCAGGAAGGTCTGAAAGGTAGATGGACTTTTTTTTAACCTGGTGAGGCTCTTTTGGTAATCACTGCTCAGAAAGTAATGGCATTATGGAATGGAATTGAAATTGCCTGTTTTGACCTCAAAATATTACTTTGTCATCCTTGCCTGTCTCTCTCCCTTTCAGCCTGGAAAATTAACATTAGATAAGAGTGAGGTAGATTCTTTTCTAGCTTATTCATTAGCAGCAGCAGCAGTGTTGTTAATTATGTTTAGATTGTAGAGGCTGTGTTATGAGTGGCCAGAGAACACAGAATTAGTTTCAGATTTTTATAGCTAGAAGGTGGGAAAATCCTTCTCTGGGTTGCAGACTAAGCAGATTTCCTCTGGATATCACTGAAGCAATAAACAATAAGCTGCAACTTTTTTATCATAGCTTTGCTCTCCATGCACAGATTTTACTGTGAGAAATAACACAGCCCACTTCTTGGAGTGTCTTGTTCTCTTCATTTACACGTGTCATCTTCTCAGCTCCAGCTGGTAGAGTTTTCTTCTTTTTTGTTTTAATTCTTACAAGAGCAGTCAGAATGTTCTTGAGGGGCCTAAAACTGGTTTTTTTGATCATTTTTGATCATCCTATATGAGTTAGGAGCCTGCCAAAGACTACAGCCATCCTCACTGAGCAACACTCAGCAGCAAGCAGGATGGGAGCTGGTTACTTGACATAATAAATAGCTACAACATTTCTGTTTATTTTTAATTTTGTAATTTATTTAAATTTTTAACACATTTTCAAAATTTATTTTAGAGTTTAAATTTATTAATTTATTTTTAATTAAATTAATTTCTAAAGTTTAAATTTATTTAAAAGTTTTAAAATTTATTTAAATTTTCAAAATGTTTTCAAATTTTATTTAAATGTTTCAAAATGTTAGCAGAGATTTTTTGACGTAGCCAAGATTAGAACTGATTTTAATCAGTTTATAAACAATTTGTCTGTCTGTGACTCAAAATATCTGAATCATTTGTTAATAAAACCCCACCCTGAGCACAAGTAGAAGGGAGTGTGGCACTGCAAATTCATTTCTCTTACAAAACCCTTCTCTCGCCCGCTCTTGCCGTGCCAGCGTGCTGTGGTACTGTGTTTGTGACAAACTGAACTGGTCTCCAGTGCACCTGACAGTGCTTTCTGACTTGCTCAGTCTTCTGGAAGAGACCCCTTCAGAACCTGCACTATATGGCCTCTATGCTCTTTTGTCCCTTTCAAAGTGCATGGGGGATTTTGCTGGTCACTGGGATGTGTTCAGCATTACAAAAGTGTTTCTAATAACCAAATTTTACTCCTGGTGTCTTTATAAACTCCCTCAGGTCTTCCTCATGATTTCTTCTTGTGAAGTCGGTTTGCACGTGTTCCTTTGGGCTTTTTGCATCAACACTTGCTAAGTCCTGTGTGTTGATAAGACATGATAGCACATTCCTGAGGGCCCCCTGGAAGCACAGGGCACACATTTCACTGCGTGGAGACAGACAAACCATGTTTCAGTTGATCCCAAGCACGGCCGACCTTCCCAGCCCCGAGTTCCTCAGAATTTAGTGCAAACTTCAATGTTGGATGAGGAATTTGAGGTGGAACATGAAACAGTCTCTTTCATCCTCAGCTGAAGTGCTGGTACTCATTTTGTCCTTGGTAATTAAAGGGTATTTCTTGTTTTTCTCACTCTTTCAAGTCTGTATCAGTAAGATCTTTGGAGTAATTGCTCAGAACAATAACGGAACTAATGGAAGTAGAACATCACTGATCTCCTTGGCTGGGAAATTTGTGAAAGGGAATGAAAAAAGGGAGAATTTCCCTGTCACAGCTGCAGTTTGGAGCTCAGTGGGGTCTGAGAAAGAACCGAAAGAGCAGCTCTCTGTCAGCTTTGAAGAGGTAAATCCTTGAATTCACAGTGAGTAAGTTGCACATAACAGGATATATCAGCCTGTTAAAAATTCTGATAAATTTCAAGGAAATGAGCAACTAGTGTCACAGAACTGGGTGCAAGAAATATTTAAGAAGAAAACTAATGCAAGTAGAGAGAAAAACAGACAAGGATTTAAATATATCATAAGCACATCACAACTAATTCATCTGATAAAGGAAGCTACAAGACAGAAGAGGTGATTGATGTAGCTCAAAGATTTGATGGTACAAAGCCACCTTTACTTGAAATGATGAAAGGAAATAGGGCAAAAATCAGAATATTGAGGATTATTTGCAGTGTAAAGAGAGGGAGAGTAATCAAAAAGGTTGAGTAAATTCTAAAATGAAATAAGAAATGGCTTATGGTGTATGTGGGGCGGGGAGAATAAAGAAATCATTACTAAACAGAGAGTCACTCAGGAATCTAAAATGGATGAGCCCTGAACTGATTTCATAAATGGGCCTTGACAAAGGGGAAAACACAGCAGCACAAGGCTATCTGTGAGTAATGGAAACATTTCACAATGTGGGATGTTAACAGAACACTTGGAAAGGAGGACTATAAATAGAAGACCACTTCCATGTATGTGTCCTTTATGGAAAAGAAATTCCTTAGTATGTTTTTTTTTGCAAAATATTGAGAATTTGGAAGATAATAAACTGCGAGCGACTGCAGAATCCATGTGAGGAACACCTTTTCCTTTTTCTCCTTTCAAAAAAGGGATTCAAGCCACTATTGCTCAGTACATGGTAAAATATTGTTCAAATTTTTCTGGCTCATGATCTGTGAAGCATAATCACTGAAAGGCTCCTATGCTTGAAAGTGTGTCTGTCATGAGGCACCTCCTGCTCCAAGACAGCTGCCTGGATGGCTGTTCTGGTCTTTTCAGTAATTCTGGATGACTCTGGGTACCTAAAGAAGTAAAATAACTTTTTGTTTAAGGCATATTATTCCTGGAAATTTGAATCAACCGGACTGGATTTATTCTGCTGGTGAATCTTTGACAGAGCTAATGTCTACTTAGCCACAGGAATGTGAATGCCCTGGGAAGCATCAGGGTACCAGCACTGCATAGAGAATGCGAGGTTTGCACTTCCAGGGAGATGTATTTTTAAACATCTAATACATAGTAGGTGCCTAAAATAAATAGAAGATTTTTATCAGTAACTTCTGATCAAAGATTATATTGTATTTGAGAAAAGTGACAGTGACAGCGTTGCAGAATTTCATCAAATTGGATGTAAATTTCTCAATAATTTTCTCCACAGTATTAATTTCTGCATGCAAGATGGCAAAAGTGAATTCAGAAGGTACTGACTGATGTGAAAATATGTAAGGCTGACACTACAAGCCTAAGATTTTCCCCATACTGCTCAGTAGAGGACCCAGACCAAAACAAAAAAAAAGGTTGAATTAGAGCCAAGCACAGGCAGTTAGAAAAATGATGGAAGAGTTGCTGGGAGATTAGTAAATGTGGATCCGAGGCAGCACAATTTCTAAAATAACTTTTCTTTGTAAAACTGTGTTTAAGGGTTGGAAGTCATGATATATGAAGAAATATGAAAAGAATTAGATCTGTTTAACTTGGCAAAATAAATGAAGAGTGTTGTACTTGTCCACAAGCATATGAAGAGCATAAACAGAAACCATGAAGAAGAATTGCCTTGGACAGGGCCTAAGGAATGCAAATTAAATGTATTGTGATCATAATGCAAGAAGGAAAATGTATCTCAGATATCAGGTAATATCCTCCATTAGCAAGATTTATGAGACCCATCATGATGGGAATATGAAGGAAATGATGAAAAGTCCATTGACTGAGTCAACTGAAATTGGATTAGAAGGTGTAGAACACTTCAGCCCTGAAACAGGAATTGTCACATGCCCAGCAAATATCGCAGACTTGTGAAATTGTGGCATAGCACAGATGTATGCACAAGGCTCTCTCGGTGTCAGAGATGCAGGTTCTGTCCTTGTGTGTGCATGCAGCTGGGCAATCACTGAGCAAGTGTGCCTTGGTTGTGCCTTGGCTCCTCTCAGCTGAAGTTCCATGTGAATCTTGTGGCAAAGAGTCTTCATAAACAATGGCATAGTAACATGCTCCTTCACCCCGTGAGTGTCCCTAGAACCAGAGAGTTCCACAGGCAGCTGGGGACACAACATTTTGATCTTATTTTACTGTCTGTCTCCCAGGTACCTGCCCAGAGGGCTCCCGGACTCCAGGGCTCACTTCAGAAACTCAGGAGTGTTGGTTCTGATTGCCTGGCACTGTGCCAGAGAACTCTGGCTCTTGTCTGGTGATAAGCCTAAGTGATAGACTTGGAAGGGGTCCCACTGTTGTCACCTTCAGCAGCTTGCTCTCAGGAGCTGGCCGCTGCCAGAGCTGAGGCAGGCCGGGCTGGCTGGGCATCCAGCACCAAGGGTACCCCTGGCACTGCTCCATGCCTTGTGTCACGCTCAGCGCTAAGGAACTTCAGAGTTTATTGAGCCTCTCTCCACAGCTGGCTTCAGCACAGCTTTTGGGGTCAGTGCTCCTGTTGTGACAGCAGGTTTTGTTTAGATTCCTACCTGAGACCATGGCTGCTCCGTTCAGCTCCTGGAAACCTTCTGCATGGTAATGGCTGGTCAGCTTTTGCCCCGTTTGAAATCCGTATGAATGCCAAAGTTGGCGGTTCCCTTGTATCATGTCACCAAGGCTCAGCCTTCAGTAATTTGCCACTTTCCCTTCAGGGAATCTGAGGCACCTGCACAGAATTGTTTAGAAAAATTTAGAAGGTTGGTCATCTTTGAAAGGTGCCTTGTGGATCTAGATCAGTGGTCTCCATAGTGGGACGTACAAGGGACGCATCTATTAGGGCGCATGAAGATTTTTTTTTTTTTTTTTTGCGGTAATAACTTTTAAAAATTTAAAACTGTTTATTTCATCCTTATCCTTTGTAAATGCCTAATTTTGTGTATGCTTTATAAAGTATATAATACAGTAGCATGTGGAGATAATTTATAGATAAATACACATACATTGGTGTGCACACTCAGAATTTTTTTACTTATCAGGTGCACAATCAAAAGTTTGGAGCCCACTGATCTACATGTTTAGCGAAGGATGAGAATGATGGCTGTGGCACAAAGATCTTCCACAAAGAGAGTCCTAAAGACTGATGATAACCTTTGAGGAGGGAATATGACACAAAGTAATGAAAAGTAATGAAAAAACCCTTGGCAATGCTGCTGGGACAGTCTGTGTTTCCTTGTGTTGTCGAGTAGATGCTTGAACTCTTTCTCATGTACCCGGGGGTGTATTTCAGCCTTATGTAAATCCACAACTGCTGCGTAGTCAAATAATGTCATCTATCCTGCTTCTCTGCCTGGTTGCTGTGTCTCTTTGTTGGGTCCAGCCTGATTCTCTGTATCCATCTGCTCTCGTGGAGCATCCAGGCCTAGTTTGGACAGTCAGGCAACCACAGTTCTGGAACATCTGTGCCCAGAAAAGGGCAGAAACATAAATGGGCTGGTTCCATTAATAGGCTGGTGTCCCATTTTCGGCTGTAGCTGGTAGCTGCAGCCACCGTCTGATCATTCAGAGCATTATTTTACAGTCTTTATTATGGCTTCATATACGTGGCCCAGGGCTTCAGCAGACTCATTCATAGAGCCACAGCCATGGCTCTGCCGAGGGGAGGCCTTTGCAGGACGTGGAAGTGCTGACTATGGAAAATGGTGTCAGTTTTTACACTACTAGATCTCTGATTGGCACCTGCCATCTGATCTTTCTCCGAGGCAGAGAATACAGTCAGGTCTCAGCAGTTCTGTCACAGTGCAGGCAGCATACCTGTTTGCCAAAGATGCGTGCTGCCAAACTTTGAGCTGTCATTCCAAATTAAGATGTTAGAGCTTTCCTTGCCTATGATAAGTCATTAAATATTGCTCAATTACCCTTGCATTGAGCCTTTTTTTAAACTCAAGCTTACTTTACTGAAAGGCATCCTGTCTTGATTTGGAGATATTAAAAGATGAAAAATCCTCCTTCCTTTGATAGGGCAGGGTTTTTAACGTCTAATCATTCTCACTATAAAACTGTGCCTGATCTCCAATTTAAGCTGGTCTGGCTTCAGCTTCCAGCAATTGGTTCTTGTTATGCCTTTCTTGGCTGGATTAAAGAGCCCTCTAGGACCTGGTATTTTCTCCCTTTGAAGGTACTTATACATCGTAATCAAACCATCTCTTGATCTTTTTAATAAACTAAACAGATCGAGCTCCTTAAGTGTCTCATTCTCAGGCAGCCATTCCAGTTCTCAAATAATTTTTATGACTCTGCACTGTCTCCAATTTTCCTGTGTCCTTTTAAAAACACAGCCACCAGGAACAAAGGTGCTCAGGTATTTATAGTCAACTGCTTGCTCCTTTTCCCAAAATCCTTTAGATTCTTTTATTTCCATGCTATGGGTTCCCCAATCTGTAGAAGAGTTTCTTGCTCCTAGAAACTCTGACTGCTGATGTCATTTGCTCCCAGTGCCCCCAGGCATGTAATCTAGCACCAAAGAACGTGTGGACCTTTGTTCTGATCAGTGTAACTGTTCTTGAGCTTTTTTTTGCCCATTTGTAGGAGCTATTTTAAATCATTAATGCTGAGGAACTAGGACCTTTGTGTATTTTACATTGTGAAAGGGCAAGAACTTGAGCTGTTTGGGGCTGTCCAAAATCACCATTGATTGTAACTGAGCCTGTTTGTTCTTGTAGAGGAAACCGAGGCTTCTACCACCCTCCAAAAGTGATCTCAGTAACCAAAATGATGTTTCAGTTCAGGCAATGGTCATAAGAGATAACACAAGGGGATTGGCCAGGGAGGACAGAGTTCAGGAACCACTTCTCTAATGAGCCCAGGAAGCTGCCCGGGTTTGTACAGGGAATTATGCTGTCCGTGAGGATTTTCTAAACCTGTCTAGTGCTGCTTCTCAGATTTGGCTGTTGCTTTGTTGGTTTTGTTTTTCCTGCAATGTATCTGTGTTTATTAAGAGGATAGTGGATGATCACTCCCCACCCCAATAAAAAGGAAATTTTCTAGGTATTACCTTGGTGAACTTATTTCTGTTACAATCCCTTATCCCCTTTTGGTGCCCTTTCCAATTCTGTTCCTGTTATTAGTCATAGTTATCTTCTGCTGACTATGAGCAAACTGGAGGCCAGATCTGGGGTACCTTGTGTTGCCAATATTAAGCATTTTTTCTGTTGCACCAACCAGCCTCCGAGATATTTATCCTTGCAATTATCCGCCAGGTAGGCAACAGCTATTACCTGGTTTTAAGATAGGGAGGAGAAGCCGAGGTATGGAAAGCTTCAGTAGGTCAGGGCTTGAACTAAGATCTTCTAAATCTGAGGTAATTGTGCCTCCTCTCTGTTCCATCTTTAAAAAATAAAGCACACATGTTAGTTCTGAGGCTCGCTTTCATCTTCACCATTCTGCCTCCAGAAATCTTCACTCCTCCTCGCCGCACTGCGGTCGCCCTCGAAGAGTTGCACAAAGGCTGTCAGTCGCTTTGGTTCACTGTCATCAAATATTGAGGAAAAATAGGAACAATTACAAGTTTAATATTAAAAGAAGCAGTTTCATTTCCTTTCTGGAGTCTATGTAGTTTTTTAATGCTACTGAAGAAGCAGAATACCTTGTGCCTGGTGAACAGGGCTCATTTACCTTAACTCGGACCTCAACCCGAGCGTGCAGGAGACGGGCAGGGGGACACCTGGGACCGGCCTGGGCTGTGGCTCGGTTATGCACGGTTGTATTTTTAATTCCCAGCTGGGCCCGACTGCCAAAACTGGGCCGTTGTTTTTTTTATTAGACTGTAGGGGAGAAAGAAGAGCCACTAAAGGCCGCCGGACTGTGCAGGGGGTCCGCTGGCCGGGCCGGGAGCGGAGCCAGCCCCGCCCTGACCGCGGAGGTGCCCCCACAGGCGCCCCCGGCATGGCAGAGGTCCCTTCAGGGCTGTCCCCGCACACAGGGCTGTCCCCTCAGAGCTGTCCCCGCACACAGGGCTCCCCTCAGGGCTGCCCCCTCAGGGCTGTCCCCTCAGGGCTGTCCCCGCACACAGGGCTGTCCCCGCACACAGGGCTGTCCCCTCAGGGCTGTCCCCGCACACAGGGCTGTCCCCGCACACAGGGCTCCCCTCAGGGCTGCCCCCTCAGGGCTGTCCCCGCACACAGGGCTCCCCTCAGGGCTGTCCCCTCAGGGCTGTCCCCGCACACAGGGCTCCCCTCAGGGCTGTCCCCTCAGGGCTGTCCCCGCACACAGGGCTCCCCTCAGGGCTGTCCCCTCAGGGCTGTCCCCGCACACAGGGCTCCCCTCAGGGCTGTCCCCTCAGGGCTGTCCCCGCACACAGGGCTCCCCTCAGGGCTGTCCCCTCAGGGCTGTCCCCGCACACAGGGCTCCCCTCAGGGCTGTCCCCTCAGGGCTGTCCCCGCACACAGGGCTCCCCTCAGGGCTGTTCCCGCCGCCCCTCAGCCGCCCCGCCCGGGCTCCCCGCGCGCTCCGGGCCCGCCCTGCGGCGCGCGGCGGCGGCGGGGCGGCAGCGCCCCCTGGTGCGCCGCGGCGGCCCCGCCCGGGGTCGCCCGCACCGGGACCGCACCGGCGGGACGCGCCCGGGCGGGCGGGGTCTGACCGTGTGTGTCCGAGCGCCGGCCGGTGTGTGCCCGTGTGTGTGCCCGTGTGTCTGACCGTGTGTGTCCGAGCGCCGGCCGGTGTGTGCCCGTGTGTCTGACCGTGGGTGTCCGAGCGCCGGCCGGTGTGACCGCCGCGTACAGCACAGCGCTGTCTGGTGGCACCGGGGCAGGGACGGGTGCCCGTGCCCGTGCCCGTGCCCGCCGCTCTGGGCGGTGGCGGTGACATGGAGCGCAGGTGCCCCGAGCTTCAGCCGTGCTGGCAGCGCTGTGTGTCACGCGGGGAGCCCCTCGCGGGGCCGGGCGGAGCTGTGACCCGCGGAATGGCACCTTAAACACCCGGCCGGGCCCTCCGTGGGCCGGGCAGCACTCCCGGGGTGCGCCCTGCGGCGGGCAGGCGGGGCTCCGCAGGGAGTGAGGGCGGCTGCGGACCGTGACCCCTCCGGGGCTCCCCGATGGGCGGCGGCTCCCGGCCCCGCTGCACGGGAAAGTCCCACCCCGCTGCCGCTGTGGGCTGGCTGCTGCCGGGGAGAAAAGGCTGAAGCTGCCAGAAAAAAACTGTCAGGTATAAAAGCTTACAAATTGGGGAGAGCATTCTCCTTTGACAGAGTAAAAATAAAACCTGGAATGGGAAAGGAAAGGCGTGAAAGAGTTAGTGACAAAATATCATGTACAGCTGGGGAGATGATGGTTTTATTGGTATTGCAGGGGGGGAGGGAGAAGCTGAGAGGCAGTGAAAACACAATTTGGCCTAAAATTGAATTTCTCTGATAAGGAATTTCAGAAGCGGCTGCCTCATTCACTGTGCGGCCAAATAATCATATGCGCTTTAATAATCTTTATTTTACAGGAGTATGTTGCCAGGGCAACAGAGTGTAAGCAGGAGCACAGCACCTTGCAGATCACAAAGGCAAAGCTGCAGAAAGACATTTCAGCGAGTTTCTCTCTCCCTTTTGCAATGTAATGACGACTTATTTTTCATGCACTGATTTAATAATCTTATTGAAAGATCCTTTCCTGGTTTCTCTTATTCTTGTCTGTCTGAGCACGGACAAAGGCAAAAATCTGGAATTGTCAAGCCCACTGGGCTCAGCAAACTAACAGATGTAATATGTTTAGCATTTTTATGTAATTACTTTTTATTGCTATTTTCCCCTACTTCTATTCCTCCCCAGTTAGATGCTGCTTCCCTTCCATTCCAACCCAATCAGGGGATGGAGAGGGGCTGGGGGAGAGTTGGTAATTGACGGCATTAATCGGGAATTATTAGTGGGACGTGTTTTCAGAGGTGGGGGTTGGGTGCAGCAAGAGACCTTTTAGGAAGGGTGAATTGAATTATGGGCGATGCAATAATGAAGCCTGTGGGCTGTGAGCTGTAGAGGACACTCATCCTCTCAGAGCTCTGAGTGTTATTTATCACGGGCTCTGCTCTCTGGGTGAAAACCAGCACGTTGCCCTGCTGACATCCTCTGGGTGAGGGGGTCTCAACTAGATGGGCTGAAAAACAAGCTGATTTGGGATGATTAAAAATGGAAATGTCTAGAGATCGTCGATGTTGGTTAGACTGGGAGCAGAAATGCTGCAGCCAAACCCTCACCAAGGCACAGCATGCCCAGTCTGTCCCTTGTAAATGTTTTGCTTCTTTCCCAAGGGCCAGGCTGAGGAGGGAAGCGTGTGGAAAGCAATCGTTGCGGGCTGCAGAATGGGAGGTAGGGGAAGGCTCTGTGAAATGGAGTACAAAAGCCCTGGGTGACCTCACTTTGGCTGAGGAATTCCGGTAAATCAGGAACAAAGGCTGACACCGGAGCTCAGCTGTGCTCTGGCACTGCGTGTGGCTGGCACCGGGAGGCAGCAGAATGTGTGGGTTTGGTGGGCTCAGAGTGATGGGGGTTTGCAGCCTCAGCTGAGAATCACACAGTTTTGTAGTGTGGATACAGGCTCACAGATGTTACTGACATGGAACTTTGCTTTAGGGGGCTGGTTCTTTAAAGAACAGCACACAGATTCATGTGTTCTGCATTTTGAGAAAGAATTACATGAAGTGATATTTAACAATATATGTAAAATAATATATTTAATGTATATGAAAATAGTGTTTAGGCCAAGCAGTATTCTCCATGCAGGATTTCACTGTGGCAACACTACTTGTTTTCTCAGAGTCAGCATCCCCCAGTCACTGTGAATGTGAGGTGCTCCTTGAACCAGGGTTTTACAGAGCAGTAAACAGTACCCTGAAGCACATTGCAGAAATGTCTAGAAGTCAGCTTCAGGAGTGGGAGGCGGTTCTGCAGAGAGCAGACATGGGACAGCTGCATGCAGAGAGGGGAAAAGTCTGTCTGGAGCTTGGGCAGGAGGCCTGTGACCCACGGTGTCCCCGGGTCACCAGGTCTGCAGTGTTCCAGGATCACTGGGAGCTGTAATTAACAGCATTAACAGCAACACAGAGCTTGGAGTCTCACCACCAGTAGTGTCTAATCATAGCACGGGCAAAAACTGGAGTTCTGAAGCCCTGTTAAAATTTTGTTGTTTTCTCAAAAAACAGATGAGCATTTGGACCTGAGACATCCAAATTCAGGGAGTGAACTGTTCCTGGCTGCAGGAACAAGAGTGTATGATTCTGTGCACAGTGAGGTGAGCAATTAATGCTGCATTGATGTGTTTATGAACATTTGTTTACAAACCAAGTGTAAGGACACTGTACTCTCACTGACAGCTTCAGCTTGGCTTTTAGAATATTTGCAGTGCTAATCCTAAACAGCAGAGGATCAGATAATGCTGTGGTATAAAAATTACTCAATATAAGTTTCTGCAATAGAATAATGTACATTAAATATATACAATACAGAAAGCAATAAGATGCCTTCTATATAATATTATTTTTGCAAGTATATAGAATTACCCATTTGTAGTTTTGAATGTGTAGGTAGATTGAGGAGTTTAGGAACAAAGACAATTTAATGTTGTCATAAAAAGGAAAAATAAAACCTCTTTTTTCTGAGCAAACATATCCCAGGTTTCATCTTCCTGCTGCTAAATGAATGAATTGCAATGATGTAACTGCATAAGGTTTTATCTGATTAGAAAATTCAGCAGTGCCTGACACTGAATTGTCCTATTGTTCCTACTCTGGAGATATGCAGGATTTTCTACAGCCATTGTAATACTTGTCCCCCTTTTTTTTTCATGGACAGGTCTGAATACTATTACCTAGGCTATATTTCCTTTATGAAGAAAAAGGCTTTTCATAAAGCGGAAAAGGCTTAATTATGTACAAAAGTACTATTACTGACTATAAAAGCACATGAGCATCCTTCAAGTTGTGCTCCTAAAGCTTTTCCATGGCATGTGGGGTCAGGAGAGGGAATGAGCAGAAAAGCTTGAATGCAAGATTCCAATGCAGTTTGTCTTTTTTTCCCACAAAACTGTAATCTTCATCTTAGAATTTTTATTATTTCTTTCGGTTCCCATAATACAACAAATATTTGGGAACTGATTTATTCAGAAAAGGGTTGTTTTATTTCTCTGGGTGTATCTAGAGAACCTATGGAGTAAATCAGTTCTCTGCTGCTACCTTTATGTTGGCAGAAAAGCCTGGAATGAGTGAGCAGCCCTTTGCTTGGCAGGGTCTGAGGAAAGATCTCCCCTTCCTCGTGTCCTCAGAGAGCTGGTGACAAGGTCACACTGACCCGAGGAAAACCAAGTAACTTCTGGAAATCCCAAATCAGGTCAACAATGCAAGATCTGTCCACCATTCAGATTTAAATGAAGTCACCTTCCACACTACTTTCACTGATGTTTAAGATTTTTTTATTATTAGTTGGTATTGGCTGGTTTCTGTGAAATCCAACAGCTCTGCTCCTCTAGGCTCTAGCCAAGGAAATCTAGACAGCTTTTGTCATCTCTGCGGCATTCACTTCACAGAAATGCTGCACATTGATTCAGTTAAAATATGTAGGTAGAAGATCTCCTAAAAGCAATCTTCCATGGAGCCTGCAGGGGGGCAGCTGACTGCAGCCAGACTGGCCACAGAACAAGGGGAACTGCAGACTGCCAGACACTGGACAATATTTCTGGATTTTTGGGAGACTGCATTTTTAGCTCCTTAAAGCCAGTGCTGGGTAAGAGACTGTTTGCTGGAGGTTCCTCTACAATTTTTAAATCTCCTTTTTTCTGTTCTAATAATAATAAACTTTAAAATGGAGAAAGTTAAAAGGATTTTTATTGGTTCTTTGTAAGACTCGATGGGGAAGCCCAAAGTTGAAGCAAGGTGAAAGAACCTGTACTTGCTGCAGGTGGAAGCAGGGTGTTTGCCATCACAATATTGAAAAGGTTTGTCTTTGTACTGATTTTCCTATTTTCCTTAGGAAAGATGGGATAAAATTCTGGTGAGAAATTGAAGCCCAGCAGCAGCAGCTTAAATACCCACGTATTTCTAGCACAAAATCTGGGCAATTTGCTTTCCTCTTCCTGCTAGCTTGTATCCTGCTGCCTTTTGAAATGGAAACTCTTGTGACCCTCTAACCCTCTTGTTACTCAGAATGAAACTCTTTTAATTGTGTTTTGGAGGAGCATGCGAGGAGCTCCCACACTACTAATCAGCTTTGCTGGTTTGGGTCTGTATCTCCAGGACTCATGTTGGCAGAATAGCTTGATATTATTGCTGCTCTGCATCACTGATTTAATGCTGAAGAACTTTAAAGGTGCAGGTCCCCATTTCTGTCTGTGTGCTCCTGCAGAGTGAGAGCAGCTCCTGGCAGTACCTGGCACCTTCAGGAGGGCTTGGGCAGGCCCTGCTGCTCTCTGGGCTGCTGAAAGGGTGACTGCCTGCTGGGCAGGGCCTGTTGTGGGCACAGCATTAGGACTGAGACACTTTTTGGAAGAGACCTTAGCTGTTTGTTTGCAATGTATCATGTGGAAATGCAGGTCAGCTTTAGTGCCTGGCACTTCTTCACACAATTAAAAAATCCCAAAACTCTTCTAGCTAGAGTCTGTGTTTTGCACTGGCCAGAAGCAGGTCTGGATGGATTTAAATCAGACCTGTCTTAAGCTGAGATCATCTGCAGCTTTGGTTTGAAGGATGGAACTGCTGCCTTCCAATGCTAGGACTTCAGCACTGGATAGTACTGAAAAATACTCCTTTATATTAGGAAGCTAGAAGTTTGTCAATATAAAATCCTGCCCTGGGCAGACCCTCACCCAGTTTAGCACTGTTCCTTACATCACTTGCCTTGTACCCTCCTCAGAAAATACAAACACTGCTTCAGCTTTTCCCATTTCAGTGTAACTGTGTTTAGCCTGAGGTTTGCCCCAGCTGCAGCTCTGTATGATACACAGAGCTCTGCTAATGTGCCTCTGTCTGGCCTTCAGCATTCCAGGAGTAGGAAAGCCACTTAACCTGAGTCCTAGCTCTGTGATCCTGTTTGATCAGGAACAGTGATGCAGAAACTACCCCTGGACAAATGACTCTGCTGAGAACACTCCCAATTGCCCTGTAATAAACCTGCTGTCCTCCTGAAAGCCACGATGAGGATAGAGAGGGTAACTGATTGAAAGGTCAACAAGTGTGAGCACTGACAGAATGAAAGAAACATATTGTAATGCTGAGGCCATGATGCTGAGAGTGCCCTGTGTCTAAATCCTGGCGTGGTTGGAGCCCAGGTGCGCCAGCATGGGTGCCACCCTGTCCTGGTCCCACAGGAGAGGATGCAGGATCTCAGCATCCCTTTATCCCCTCTGTGGCTGAGTGCTCACAGGCTTAACTTCAGTGCTGGAGATCACTCTTGGACAGAGATCAGAATTCACCAAGTGTCCCAGTGCTAGGCTCCCTGTGTGAGAAGGAGCTCTGTGCTGATGACTCTTCAGTCTCCACATCTGGGCCAAACACACCTGGGGCAGATCCTGTCAGTACTGGGGCGACGTGAACACCTGGCTATGCTGGGCTTCAGTCACAATTTGTCTCTTAATAAGATGCAAGGAGAAACTTTTCAGTGTGTTCTCAATAAGGTAGGAAAATGGAAACATAAAACAACTGGTATGTTCTGTCATCTTGTCCATTTGTTCCAAAAGGGACGGTCCTGGCTGGCTCTGGGCCTCACCCCACTGACACAAAGCTGGGAGAAGCTAGCCAAGAAGCCAGTTGTGCAACTTCTGTTTGATTTGTTTTAATGAAACCTTTTATTTGCTGGGGTGAAAATAAACTTTACGGAGCTTTTGTCATCCTACAATTCTGCTGACCCTATGCTCTTTTGTGCATTTCCCTTTTGGATTTGAGACTGTTCAAATTCTGATACTTTGAGTTCTGGGGTTATTTTTTTTTCTGATGTGAACCAATAAAGCCATGTGTTCATGCAACAGTCACATGTTTTCTGTAGTTTTAATACCTGAACAAAAACTGCTGGTACTGAGCTGCTGGTTCAGTGTCCCAGGGAAACAGCCTACATGGACTATGAAGGATTTAATCGATGCCATAACCTTTGGGTGTTTTTTATTATTATAGTCTTTTACACAGACAGATCACTTAAAAGCTTGATCTGTTTTATTACTGTAAAGCATGCACGAGATACTGTTGTACACATCATCATCTCTAAATGTGAAGTGTTTGCACAAAGAGTTTCAGACAACCTGCTGTGCAGACTGCAGTTTGGGAAGTTTCATGGGGAAAGAATTCCTGCAGAGAAAAGGTCACAGTGATCAGAGCTCCCTCCCAGCAGGAGCTGGGGAAACCTGTGCAAGGCCAGGTCAGGTAGAGCTTGGACCTGGGGAGCAGCAGCCCCTTTCAGCTAGAAGGGAGCACATCCACACTTTCGTTTTCGCATGCAGAGATTGATTTTCTCTTGTACATGAATATCCACATCTGGGTGATTATAACAGAGAAATGAGATCCCATGTTCTTACCACAAACATGAGAACCCAGGATGGGATTTCCTGACCATGGCTGAAACCATGTTTGGGTGGCATTGCTCTTAAGAAGTCTTTTCTGATTCATTTTCTTTCCAGGGTGTCCTGCAGACCTTGCTGACACCTGCTTAAACATGGCATCCACAGATAACTCACTGTTCTTTCTCAGACATTCACCCCCCACAAGCAGATCTCTTTGGGGCAGGATAGAAGAAACTATGTTCTGAAGTCACAGAATCATAGACTGGGTTAAGTTGGAAGGGCATTTAAAGAGGACCTGGGCAGGGACACCTTCCACTACCCCAGAGTGCTCCAAGCCCCCTCCATCCTGGCCCTGGGCACTTCCAGGGATCCAGGGGCAGCCACAGCTGCTCTGGGCACCCTGTGCCAGGGCCTGACCACATTCATCATCACCTCACTTGGTCTGCTCAAGAACTGCAGAATTACTCTGGTAATACTGGATATTTTTCTGCCAGATGAACTGAAGGAGGAGTGGCTGTCAGGGAATTGTGACCACATGGTGAGAAAACCCTTCAGGTCAGTTGGAAAGTGATGTGTCACACACTCTCCACTCTGATGCATGAGTAAGGAAGAATGCAAAGATTGGTGGCAAAGTGTGGTTAGGTGGATCAATAAACCACAGGATGTTTTGGATTCTGGAGCTGTAAGGAACAGTGGGAGGCATTGGAAAGTGTGTATTCAACAGCACCTAGGGACTGCTCCCATGCCCAAATGCAGGTATGAAACTAAGTAGGAAATAGTAGCAGGAAGCCTCAAACTGAATTGGCAATGCCACAGAAAAAAGTCGGGGAAAACAGGAAATGGGACCCCAGCACATCCTTAAACTTGCTGTGCAGCAAATGTTTGTCTGTGGAGTCTTTGTCCTTTACTGTGTGGGATGCCCTAAAGTATGACATTCTTTCCCACTTGCTGTGTTCCTAGATTGTTGATATTCTGATTTTGAACAGATGTCTCTAGTAAGTAAATGGTGATTCAGTTTTTCATTGGCCAAGTTCATGTTCTGGCTGTAGATAGGAGGACACACAGTTTCCTGTGAAGGCATCAGAGCTCAGTCTGTGACTCATTGCAGACGGTGGCCAATGCTCAGGGTCAATAACTGTAGCAATTGTATTCCCTGAAGGTTACCAGCCACTCCAAGGAGGGAAAACCATGCTGGGGTGGTCTTTGGCTTTGTGAGAGGTCACTGATTCCAAAAAGCATTTACACCTGCCAGCCTTTGCTACTGCTGTCAATGCTCAGGGGATCGGGTAACAGTCCAAAAGAGAGGATCTGGAATGTTGTGGCTTTTCCTGTAAGTTTAAGAGAAGATAATTAGAGTTGCTGCTCCTGCATTCAGCTGGATTCAGAACCATGTTGATGCAGCTGCAAAAGGCCCAGAGCTGTTGGAGTGTGGCCTGTGATGTGGTTGATTCAGCAGCTGAACTGAGGAATTTTATCTCTAAGAGCTCTTTACTGAAACCAAAATACACCAGAACAAAAATCTCCCTGCACTTTTGAGCAGAGTCCTGGTTAAACTGCTCAATAGTTTGTGAATTGAGGTTCTTGTACTAATTGGGTGTTGGACAGAGGCTGATTGAGTTCACGTCTCATGGCTGGAAATCATGAACACTGAAAGCTTAATTCACTATGCCTTTATCACATCACCTCCTGTTTCAGCAATCATGGCCTTTGCTCAGGCCAGAATCAAATTGACGTCTGAATGGAGAGTGCTTCCAGGCCTGGGATGGGGATGCCTCTTTCCAGGCCAAGGTGCTGAAGGGCCTGGGCCCTGGCCCCATGAGCTGAGAGGCTCTGCCTGGTGCAAGAGCAGGGGCAGTCCCGCGTGTGCTCTGAGGGAGTGTCTGGCACCGGGGCCAGCCCCTGGTCACTCGGCCTCTGACGCAGCCCTCTGCTCACCCAGGTCACAGGATTCTTGTTCTCTGCCTCAGCAAAGCACCTCTTTCACTTCATTTGCTAAATTAATTTTCTATGAACTAAAAAGAGACAAAAAGGTTTTATTTCTGTATGTTTTGTTGGGGTTTTAAAAAAAAATTTGATCCATCTTTCCTTGCTACTTGCTCTTTCAAATGAGGAAATTCAGTCATTTTCCCTAGTGCTTTTCATACCCACTTACTTTGTTGACTATTTTGTTTATTGGATTTGTTATTTAAAATCTGTTTCCTTATGGCTCTCTCTTTAATTTTCTCTTCTTTATCAGGGCTGCATGAAGGTAAGCTGAGTCCCAAAGCTATTCTATCCTAAATTCTGGTATTTTATATATATAAAACTTCAGGGCTGATGGCACCTATACCTGGGATTATTTATGGGTTTTCATAAAAAAGAAAGAGGAAAATACAGAATTGCATGGCTCCTCTTTTCCTTCCCCACCTCCCAACCCCCTCCCCACAGAGGAGTTTAATGTTAAATGATAAATGTGGAAATTAGAGACCGTCGAGAAAATCCAATTTGGTGAGGAGTTTTAAAAATCCCATAATAAACGCCGAGTGAAATGTATGATTTAATGCGGGGCGCCAATGGCTGCTATTATGTGCTATTAGCAAATCGGGGCTGAGAGTGAATCTTTATCACGGCCGGGCGGGGCCGCCCCTGCCGCCGCTATTGATTTGTAGCCGCTTGTCATAATGACACGGGGAAGCAATGAATGGAAGATGTGCTTTTGATAGGATTGAAGGGCTGCAAAGGGGGGAGAAAAAATTCAGCAAGTTTTCTATCTCTCCTGCCTGATTAGATTTTTTTCTTCTTTTAAGAGCTTTCACATTCCAATAAAAATGCTAAATCAGCTCTGAAGCAGAATTGTTAGGGAGTAAATAGCCAGTCACATTTAAAGGAGGAAAAGATCTGACTTTACAGCTCTGGCTTCACAGCAGCCATGAGTCTAAAGAATATTTCTGGCTCCACAGATTGCAGTAGTGGGCGGTGTGAGGGTGGCTGGGACCTGGTCAGAGGACTGCAGGCAGTAGGCATCAACATCTGTGGGATGCAGTTTGTCAGGATGCCAGGAATTAAATCCCCGGTGCTGTGTGTTTAAGGAGAGGAGGGTGTGTTTCGTGACCTCTGAAACAAAAGTGACTGCAATGAAAAAAAGCTATAAGCCTTTGCCTTATAGGAACAAATAATAAAGGTCTCCTCTGCATCTGGAAAGAAGATTTCTGTCACTTTAATTACAGGTGTTCCTTGTCAGCAAGCCGATGCAATGGCTGTGCTGTTCGGGGACAGCAGTGTCACTGTGCTGGGGCTCTCCTGCCAGTCACTCTGGGGAGCCAAGAGCAGCTCCTGCCCAGCCACGGCTCTGCTGCACACAGGGAGCGAGACAAAAGCCAGGCGTGCTCAGGAGTGGAACTGAGGGTGGGTCAGTTCGTGCCTGTGCCTTTCTGATTAGTATATCCACATGCTTTTAACTTCCTGTCTTCCAAACATTTTGCCTGCCCTGGGAAGGTGGAATTTGCCTACACGCCACTTTCAGCTCCTTTGCATCAAAGTCTGCACATCTTCTCTCATTACTACTATGATTATTATTGTTCTTGTTATTATTATTACCCTGGTTGGCCAGGCTGAAGAGCTGTGGGCTGAGCAAAGTTTGGAACTCTGATATTTGGGTCCTCCCTTTTGGCCTGACCAGCCTCAGCAGCTCTTACTCACAGAAACCCTCAAAGAGCAGCTGAGAGAATGTGGTTTCCAGGGCTCACTCTCAGAGTATGAAATAGCAGATTAGAAATCAATGCAAAGAGTCCAAGTGCTCACTTCATCACTCAGGAGAAAGAAATACAGTATTCCTGGTCTGAGCTGTGTGCTCATTAAAATCACATCCTTTAAAACACCCTTTGAATTAAACAGTGCTCAGTGGAGATGGGTGGGTCTCGTGCCAGAGGCAGGCTGGTGGCATGTCTGACACGGTGAGCACCTCAGCACCCACTGCCCTGGCTGGGCTCTCCAGGTGTGCAGCTCGTGTCCTGCTGCCTGCAGGTGGATGCACATCTGCTGCAGAAATTTGGTGCAAACCCTTGAGGTGTCAAATGCTGCTTTTTGTGCACATGAAACACAGAGAATTAGCACCTGACCTGTTCCTTCTCAAGAGCACTGACTATGAATCACATGGGGTTGGGCACTTTGGGAACCCATCTCACCCCTGAAGCCATTCCAGCCCTCATACAAACAGAATGGATTATTCCTACAGGAATGAATGAACAGTGAACCAGTGGGAACCCTTTGCTAGGGGAAAGTGCTATTTTGGGCCAGTCTTGTGTGGTGTTTGATCAGAAGCTAGCAACTTGATTCTCTACATTTATTTATGAAGGTAAATGTAGGCTGGGAATCAGCTTTGGGAGGCTTTTGGTGCTAATGTGATATTGCTTCTAGAATGGTCGCTCATGCTTCTGAACAGATGAGTCAGCAAAAGTCCAGCTCTAGTCTGTCCTATCTTTTGGGTCCTAGGTACAAATTTTATGGTTACAGCAGAGGAGGCTGATATAACAGCTTTAAAATGTGAAGATGTTGCTGCCAAGGGAAAAGGAATGGTTTGTTTCCTGTGTTTAAGACTCACTGGCTCGAACAACCACTAGGTTAGATCAGCAGCCTGGAACCTCGAGTCTGTGGCTGCCTGGCTTCTTCTGAAAGCACTCCGGTCAATCTGTCCGTAAGTGCTCAGTGCCACTGACAATGTTGCATCCCCTGTTTTCTGGGAGCTCGGAGACAGGAAAAGGCCAACCTCGGTCCCTCCTGCTCCTGCTCATGTCAGGGCTGGGACCTGTGCAGGCTCCTGCCAGCCCAAGCCGTGCTGTGAGCCTGTGATCTGTGTGTTTCACCCCAGCTGCAGGGGGGTGTGTGGCCCATGGCACAGGATGCAAATTCTGTCAGTGTCTGATCACTCTTTAGGTCCCTGTATGGTGAGACACAAACAATCCTGTTCTTTAGCTTCGTGTTTCATGAATAAACCTGGACATAAAAAACCCTAAACCCACAGTGACAAGGATAAACAATGGAATGGTAAACAGTAACATAATTTTGGTAAGATGCTGTCAGGACAGCAAAACTGTGGAATTCCTGTGGAATTGTTTTCCTCCTGCCCCTCTTTCTTATGATTTTCCTTGGTTGAAAAGGGAGGAGGAGAGAGCAGATTCTAACAGTACAGGTGATCCATCTCCACAGGCTCCTAAAAGCACATTGATCATTTTCAATTTGGAAGCTTTTCTGTAATAAAACTCTTTTGTTGTAGCAGACAAGTTTGAGGGTGTTTATTGTGTTACTGTCTGTTGGAAGACCTGCAAAACCCTTTTCTATCATGCTGAGGATCCAGGGCTCTGTCTTGCAAGGATCCCTTGCATGTGCACCCTTGCACTGCCCAGCTCTGGCTCCAGGCACAGCTGCCCAGCTGCCCCTGCCCAGAGTGTTCAGAGATGTCAGCAGATGTGAGTGCTCTGAGAGAACAGGAATATAGGAAAAAAACAGATTGGGATAATTCAGGTGTTGACTTAATCATGATCTTTTAACAAGATGCAGAAATATTTCTCTGCAGGCAGTCATGAGGCAGTAGGTCCACTGCCAATGTCCCTTCTAATTCTCCCATTAAAAAAGTAAACACGACTCTCTGACATGCTGTAGCACAAGTGCCTCTGCAGCGACGCCATCCAAGGACCGACCAGGGAAGGAGTTCTGGGTTCCTCAGGTTATCTCATTTCTGTCCTCACAATGCAAATCTTTAAATATTGCTGGTTTTGCTGCAGACTCCCTCCTTAGAAATCAGCGGTGGAGTTTCTGGAGCTGTTTAAACCTAAGTAACTGACCATGCTAAAAGGGAGTGTTCCAGTGTTCCTCCCTTCTCAGCTTTGAAATTTGTTCCTGCACCTCCCTTGTGCTGGAATCAGAGCCAGAGTAGAGGCAGGCTGGGTGCTGATGTGGGATAACATCCCATGGGAGGTGAGAAGACATCCTCCTCCTCCTCCTCCTCCTCCTCCTCCTCCTCCTTGGAAGTTCTCCAGCCTGTTAGGTCAAACACACAGTAAGGCACTGCATGGCAATTTTGCAGGGTGCTCTGCTCTGGGGTGCAGGGGTGGCAGGGCAGGTTCTGAGCTCTTTTTGGCTCTGAGGGCCCGTGTGCTGCAGCTGCCAGGCGGTGTGACAGCCACACTGTCACACTGCCCCTGTGGGACACGTGCCAGGCGCTGAACCAGCAGCCAAGGGCCACAGGAGTGTGTTCAGCAGGAGCCCTGCTCACGGGCTGCCAGGATGACAAATATTCCTTAAGGAAGACCATTAGGTAAAATAAACCCATCTTAATACACATGGGGAGCATTTATAACAAAATATATGATACACATGTGTATATTTACTGTATTTAAAAGCTGCATTTGTGAGATGGACTAACCCTAACCCTAGCACTGCCTTTGTCTGAGGTATGCTTAGAACTGCTCAGTGGGGACAATATGCTTGGGATAATCTGTTGCTTGCTGAATTATGTTCCTGTTCTGAGTTAGGTGCGCAAGACACAGGACACAAAACACCAGCTCTCATCAGAATGTGACCCAGCTGGTCTGTGTGGCCTTTGAAATGTGCACTTCATGCTGCTGGAGATGAGTCTGTCATGGCAGCATAAAGGAGAGTTTTGGCTTTCAGAGGCACACTGTCCCTCCACAGCCCTGGGGCAGCTCTGCCCTACATCACTACCACCCTGGAGCAGCTGCTCTCTAAGCCTGAACAGCTCATTCTCCATCCACAAAGTTCTGGCTCCAGCCACGGACAACAAACAGGCTCTGCACACATGTGTGGGTAGGGAAGATGTGCTTGGGAAGCTTGCTATGGCTCAGATGTGACCCCCTGAATGCCTGAGAGGACAGTCAGTTCCCTTGGTGCTGACTGGAATCGCTGGGCTCACGCTGAGCTGTGTGTCACAGCTTGTCATTCCCTTTCTCCTGGGGTTTCCTGGCCTGAGTGATGCACGTTAGCTGCCTGACTAATGCCTGAATCTCACCATACAGAGATCTGCAAAATGCTCACTGGGCAACAGCAAGCACACTTGTAAATATCTCCTCTTTATGATTCAGCTGTGAGTCTGATGCTTGCTTGGGCACACAGGTATTCAATCCATACTCACACTGGAACTCCCCACCTCCATCCTGCAGGTCAAAACACTAGCTGCTGGGAATATGCCAGTAAAATGTGCTGATAATTCTCATCCTGCAGCATTCTCTCTGAGCAGTCTGTCTCTTCCTTGTTCTCCATGTCCTCACAAAGAAGGTAAGGGGTTGGGGCACTGCTGACTTTGCAGCAGTTCAAAGAGGCGCCAGCCAGGCCTCGAGTGGGATGGGACTGGGAGGAGAGAGTACCAAGGATGTGTTAGTAACATGTCCATCCTGGTCCCAAACTAGGGTGGGCTCCTGCATCTGCACTGGGGAGCAGGGAGAGCTACAGCTGTGTCCTAAGTGGCTTAGGAGCGAGGCTGGCTAAGGTGTCAACATTAGAAATGGATGGCAATGTTGAACTGGCCCTGTGACAGACGAGGGAGAAGGAACTTCAAGTTCCAGCAGCACAGAAACCCATGAAACACCTAGGAGGGAGGGAGGGAGCTGGTTGTGAAGAGGGAGATCAGGAGGTGTGAGTGCAGGAGGGTGCCTGGAGATGAAGGAAAACACTGAAGGAGCAAAGGACCACAGGGTAAACAGTAACCTGAAATATGTGTCAAATGTGGGGTCAGTGAGCTATGCCATGAACTGATGAGTCCTGATGGGCCTGAGGGGTTGAGCTGAAAGGAGATGGTCACAGCACCACAATCTCAACAGCAGAGATGGGGGCAGGCCAGGAGCTGGGCTGTGTGTCCTGCAGAGAGCTCATCCCTGCAGTGGAGGCCACTGGAAAGCCCCATGTGCTCCATGACTTTAGGATTGTAGGGAAGGAGAGGGATAGAGTAATATTTGGTAAAATCACTGGAGGATAGAAACCTATTGGAGGGTGCAAAATGTTGTGGTGTGCTGGTGTGGGGAGAGGTGAGAGCTGGGCTGGAGGAAGGGAGAATGGGGAGGGAGGAACAGTGAAGCTCAGTGGCTGCTGTCCTGGTTTGGGATCCTGCTTAGGGATCCTGGCAGGGCTCAGTCGGTGCTGGAGCTCGCGCTGACAGCAGCAGCTCCAGCAGCACAGGAACAGCAGAATTTGGTTATGATGCTCTCTGGGAGGTACCACACTTTCCTGCAGAAACCCCTGAAGCTAACAGGCTCTGGGCTCGAGAGAGAGAAACCACTCAAGCAATCCATCTGGAACTAATGGGGTTTATGCGTTTGATAGGGCTGGGTTTTTTCATACACCTTCTGTAGCCTTTGAGTCTGCCGAGACCTGAACCTTGCTATAATCATCTCCACGCAGGACAACAAAGGTTGCTATTTAACCCAAAATTTAGTCTGATATACCCTCCCTGGCAAATAAGCTTGAATAACTACTGCAAATTATTAAAAAAAAAAATAATCTGTCTTAATTACATCTCAGAGGATGAAAATTTCCCACCTTGTCTGAGTGCAGAAAGAGCAGCTGGCAAATGGAGGTTTCTCTCTGTCTGCTAAATGGAATCTGTTTTCACCAACCCCAGACAGTTCTTAGCCTGCTTATTCTTCTGTTAATTAGTGCTGGCACCTCATAAGGACTTACCTGAGCCAGGAAGGAGGCAGCAGCCATGCTCCTTCCCCATCTCTGGCAGAGCTGGCTGCTGCCTCGGGAGGGGGGTATGAGGAATGGGACCAGTGGGGACTGGCAGATTCAGGTGGGTCTGAGCCCTGATGGCTTGCAAAGACACTGAATTCCAAACAGTCGGGAATGCCTGAACCCCTTGGGAGTTTCATCCACCTCTCCAGGCTTGAAATTGTGGGGACAGCTATTAGGAATCTGCCTGGACGTGACCAAAGCCATTAGTCCACCCTATATTAAAAATCCCTTCTGGGCCTGGGCTTGACTGCACAAAAATATAAAGTAGTCTGGAGAGTCTTTCATCTCCACCACTAACAGAACAGCTATCTCCTCACGATTGCTGTGACAGATGTCTGTTGGAAAATGAAGCCTATTTCATGCAGGAAAAAATGTCCATTGCTACCATCAGCTGCCATTTCCCCCAGTGCTGCCAACAAAAAGGTATTCCTGTCCTTGGGGTCTGCCACCACCTATCTGTTCCTCTTGCACAGTCTCTGAAAATGTTAGTTGTTCCTTGCCAATGTGCTGTGTCTGTGATGGAGAGAGCTCTGCTCTCCAAACATGAGTCTGAATGCTCCAGAGGACTGGGGTTGGAGCCTGGGGAGGGGAGGCAAGGGCTTTGCTGGTAGGGGACCTTAATCTGAATCACAAACTTTAATTTTGTTGTAAATGGAAGATTAGCTGCAATAAAAAGCTAAAGAGGGAAGTGCCTTGAACTCTCTGAAAATTCCTGAACTTCCTATTAATAGATATGTGTTTAGAATAACATGAAAAATTGAATTTCTCCAAGCACTGAATCATGTGCATTCCCATTAGTGCTTGGCTGTCTGCAGTCTCACAGCCCCATCTGACTCCAGCCCTCCTGTGCTGGCTCGGGGGTCAGGGTGCAGCCAGAACCTTCATGGGTTCTGTAGCATCTCAGCTGTGGAGATTCATCACTGGCCTGGTGATTTTATAAAACATTTGTGTTCTCCATACTTTATTAGACCCTGACAGACTCAATGTTTATAACATACTTCTCAGCAAGCTGTTTGCAACTCGTTGCCCTACTTGCTTTATAGTCCATAAATATTTAATTCTTTAATAAACTGCTTATATGTAATATCAAATGACTGATGTACTTCTCTCCCCTCTTCAGCAGTGCTACTATTTGCAAAACAATTCTTTTGGTGTTTTGAATAGCAATATATTCTATACATGCTTGAATTTCCTTTTCCTAACTAGCAATTTCTTCAGGGTATTTGGAGAATTGACAAACACAATGGCTCCTACAGAGCTCTGGGAGCTGCCCTTTCCTAAAGTCTCCATGGGGAGACTTCCAAATGGTCAATTGACCATTCCAAATGGCTGTAATCTGAGTGTCCTGGACCCTGGGGGTGATAATTCTGGTAGTATTTCCCACCTGTGCATGTCAGGCAGTGGCAGGAACCACTCGGGCACGTTGGGCAGAGCAGGGTGTCCTGGGTCAGCATCCTGACTCTCCCTGTGCTGCACCCTCACTCCTTCTGCCTCACCCACTGTGCTCCACGCTCATTTTCCCAGCACAGAGCACAGTCTCCTTCTGCTCCCCTTTGGTACCACTTGTGGAAAGAGTGACTCTGACCAGGCTTGTTCCTATGCTTCGTTCCATCTTCCCTGGGGGTTTCTCTACCTGAGGAGCAGGCAGCAAGCTCCCCTGCCCAGTCCCCAGCCTTTGGGCTCCTCTTGGAGTGCAGCATCCTGTCTGACATGCAACAGGAGCAGGAACCTTGAGGACTGCAGGAGAAGTGTCAGCCAAGAGAGGCCATGGCTAGAGCCATGGATCTGCCCTGCAGCCATGTCGGGGTCAAAAACCCCTCTGAGGCTGTCAGCCAGCCATTGTCAGGGTGAGGGGTGCCCCTGGCTCCCTGGCTACACCAGGATCTGTGGACAGAGTGGACAGGCCTGTGGAGCTGGCAGGGAGGGCTGTCCATCAGCATGGACACGGAAGGGATGGTGACACTGCACCACCAAGTTTGCACCTCCCAGCCTGTCTGCGAGTCCTTGTCTTACCCTGCATCTTGGGGCAGGTTTCTGCTCAGGCTTTGCCCTTTAGTCTCTTCCCTAAGGCTCACAGCATGCCAAGGCACCATTAAGGACTGGGCACCCTGCCCTGCAAACACCAGGTGGGGAAGGGTTCAGCTCCTGGAATAATGGCAAGGGTGTGGTGGGGGCATAGCCCCTCTGCAGAGTCACTTTCTGTTGGTTTCAGTTGTTCCATATTCCCAGGCTCTGTTTGGTCTGGACACCCTGGTACTGAGCTCCTTTCAGGCTGGAGACCAGAAAGATGGGGCAGAGCCAGGTGGCACCATTGGGGCTGGCAGTGTCAGACCAGCAGGGTCGCAGGGCTGGGGGTAGGAAGCACTGGCTGGGCAGTCCATGGAGTGGAACTAGATTTTCATTGAGGACCCTTCCGACCCAAACCATGCCATGATGTGATTCTATGACCTGCTGAGATCATCCCATCCCATCATGGCTGCTCTGTTCCTCACAAACAGCTTTGGGCTGCTCACTTGGGTCTGGGCTGGTTTGACTGCACATTCCTTCTCACCAGGGTGGCAACAAGCATTAGCCAAGCCCTGAGAGGCTGCATGGGCATGGGCAGGACATTCACACACAGCTGCTGGCCCAGGCTTCCATTGGGTTATCCTTGATGTCCAGAACTTTTGCAGGTAGTTTGTAGTGGCAAGCCCAGGTTTGGAAGTGCTGCCCAGGGGCCATCCTGGTGTCCTGGTTTTGATCAGACCTGGCAGCTTGTTGCCTTTTCTCAGTCTCCTGGGCACCCTTGCAGAGGAGGGAGTGCAGAGGGGACACATCTGTTGAGATATGGGAAGGGAATGGAGAGAGGTGACAGCTGGATGGGGCTGTGGTCAGGAGTCTGAGCAGCGTGGGGCAGCAGCTGCTGTCTGCACCCTCTGCACTTTGGTCCTTGGGCACAGAGTGGAGTGTGACCCTCCTGTCTGGGATCCTTTGAGGCTGGCCTGCCTCAGCCCCGCTGGTTACTGCGTGCCTGGGCTCCCAGACTCCTCCGGCTCCCTCACACCCCTGCTGTGCCTGTGACAAGGGGCACACTCATAGAGACAGGGGGGCCACCCTCTCTGACCCCCGAGGGACCGCTCAGGAGCCTTTCTGGAGCCACAGGCATGGTCTGTGCATGCCCAGAGCATGGGGCAGAGGAGGATTCTCTCACACTGGTTCCATCTGCAGCTTTTTGAGTGGAGAGGAAAACAATACTCTCTCCCTGGGACCACATCTTTCTGCAGCCCAAGTCCTGCCCACCACCAAGGGTGTGAGGAGGCAATAGAGCCATCCAGGATCAGTGCAGGGCAAACATGTGAGGCACAGATCCCTGAGCTGATGTCACACAGTTGCTGTTGACTGCTGGCTCACTCTGCCTCTCTTTGTTCCCTCCTTGCTGATGGTGATGGGTGCAGGTCCCAGTCCAGAAAAGCAGCTGAACAGAGCAGCTGAGGGCTCCTGTTCCCCACACGTTTTTGTTCTCATTACATCCAGGTACCATTCATCTCTCTGAGGAAAATGGTGAGGATGGATCTGACCAGCTCTGGATTCCCTGTCCCCAGCAGGCTTCCTGGTGGCACAGTGGCCAGAGCTGCTCTGCCCCAAGACCCCGTGTCCCACTGACCTGTGGTGGGGACCCCGCAGCCACTGTGCCAGAGCTCTGTCCCTTGGGAAGCTGCGTGCCAGCCTGGCATCAGTGGCCTGTTGTCACTCCATCGCAGAGCTGTCATCAGGCCCCTCCTTTGTCACTGAGCTGCAGCACTCAAAGCTTCTCCCTCTGGTTCCTTGTCTCCTGTCCCCCTTGCACAGCACACTCCTTGGTGTTTCTGAGTAACCAGGAATCATCCAGGCAGCTCCCAGCACTCCAGGTCTCCAGCAGCGAGCACGCCAGGTGCCCTGGCTGAGGATGAGTGATGATAAATAAGCAAATCACATGGTGGGCTGAACGATTTCCCCAAATGAGCCTGTTTGTCCCAGGCACAGTGCAAAACCCTCTTCTCCTTGGCGATAACCTTTCTGTGTGCTCACATTATGCATGTATTCATGTGACTTCCTCTGCCTCACTGCCACCTCTTGATTTGAATAAAAATAATTTATGTGGACATTCCTTCAGTCAGGATTTCCCCCCCAATAATATTTCGTTGATGCTCTGAACCCAAATGGGGTCGTTATGCTTTTGCATATCATTAGGGCTTTATGAAGAACAACAGCGACATCTGCATGTGCCGCAGTGCCACAGAGATGGGGAAAATACAGAAAACAAACCCCAAACGAGCTCCAAGCTCATCTGGCTCTGTCTTTCCTCAGTGCCTTTGCCTCTATCACGGACACAAGTAATTGTACAGTGTAATCACATCACAGCTCATCTGAATATTCATAATCGACACAAAGACTTGGAGGAGAAGAGAAGTGGGGAGGAAAAGGACGGTAATTTAAATATAAAACAGCATTTCATTTGGAAACAAAGTTTCCCGTCCAGCTCAAGAGATTGTCTTGGTACTGATTCTGTCTGTCCATCTCCCTACAGCAGCGTGGGCAGCCGCAGCCCCCGCTGGGCAGAGAGAAAATAAAGCACAACAACAAACAGCGTCAGGACTGCCCCCAGCCAAAGCATGTTTGAAGAGTCGCCAACGGTGGCTAACCAGCTGCTGGTCTCCAGGAAAGAAACAGTCTATTGAGGGAGCTTTATAAAGACCCCAATTAATATGTTGTGCATGTATAAGATCTACAAAGAGCCCACTGTATTCCTCCCCCCGCAGCCACCACCTCCTCTTCCTGATCAATGCCAGTGGAGAAGGATCTGTGCTACCAAATAATTGATTAATCACTTCAGTGGTGAAAACGCCCCTCTCCAAAATAGAGAAGAAAAACAAACACAAAAAGAGGCAACAGTTTGCTAATTAGCGTGTAAATTACCGCTGGTTCCATCCTGCTTTGTGCCTTTAAAAAGGAAAAGAAAAGGGAAAGAGTAAATATAATCCCCATCTTAATGTATATGCTGTCTTCATTTCTTTTGTATTACTTTGGTATCCTTCACCAGTATGAACACAGCAGTGTGATGTTGAAGCTGTGGCTGGCTCTGCTAGTTCGTTCCCCAAAGAGCTCCTATTTCCATTCCACTGGAGCTTATATTCCTTTAAATGTCTAGCGCGGCATCATTTCCCCCTTTCTAATACATCACTCTGCTGGAATTAGAAGAATCCAAGGTTATATCCAACTTCAAAGGTTTCCAAGTCATCATGATTTTAGCAAAAGTAGAAGACAGATCATGGAACAAGTCCCTGGCTTTTGAAGATAGGCATCACAGGGACCTTCCTCCCTCTGTCTCGCTCTCGCTCTCCCACTCTCTCCCCCCAACTTTGTACCTCTCCAGCTCTGAATGTCCCGCGCTAGCGTGGTTTAATGATATGCAAATGAAATATGCATAAAACCATTCTACTGTATGATGATTAAACACTGGAGACATTAGCCGCCGACGCTTCACTGTTTGACTATAATAATCTTCCCCGAGCATCCACTTTGATTGCGGAGTTATGGAAACCCATAGCAGTTGGCAGAGAGGGAGTAAGAGGGAGCGAAGCAAGGAGAGGTGCAGGGATGTATCACCCATCTCTGCATTTATCCCACTCCAGGAGACATTTCCCCTCTTTGTACTGCGTTCCTACTGCTGTCTTTTGTAATCCATCCATGCGGTCGCACCAGGGCAATTAACGGGAAAAAACCCTCTTTTCTCTTAATGTTTCAAAGCTCATTAGCCAAACGATTATTCCTCATTAACAGCAAAAGCTCATTTATTAAAAGAAAAAATATGCCCAAAAGATGCCAGCACTGTTAATCCCGAGCCCTGTAGCTGGGCTGTAGATCCCATGCTAGTATTTTCCATGCAGAAGGGAAGTGCACCAATCCACAAAAAAAAAAAAAAAAAAAAAAAAAATCACCAGGCAAAAAGAAAACATTTTTGAGTTTTGTAAAATCCGCAAGAGAGGCAATTAATATTCCCATTGTATGACTTTATTTTTTGTCTCTCCCTTTTGTCTCCAGTGCCCTTCCCTGGCTCAGCGCCCAGTGCCAACAGAACACCTTGCAGGATCCTCAGCAGCGCAGACAACGTAAGTAGCCAGCTGTCCCTTGATGCCCTTGTCCAGAAGCGCCCGCGCCCTGCGGACCCCGTGGAGCGCCCGCACGCCTCCTTCCCTCGCTCGCCCTCCGAGTGCCACCTGGGCTTCACAAGTAGCACCTTCCAAATCTCTCTGTCTTCAAGTTTGTGCATGTCTGTGTGGCATCCCTCCTCCTCCTTCACTCCCATAGTGGATCTCGTGAAGGGCTTCAGATCGGCCCCATTCATCTCCCTGGTGATAGCAGTGAATGTAGATAAATCTCTGCTGCCTGCTTGCTGCTCCAGTATGATTTTTATTTTGTCTTCCGTGTACACCTAGGTCAAAAAGTGGGATGTATACTGACGGTGGGTGAGTGTGTGTGTGTGTGTGTGTCTCTTCCTCAGTCCCTGTCGCTCTCTCGCACTGAGGCACACAAACACACATCTCCCTGCGTGTGTTACACGCGTGCACACACATAAACACCCGCACACGGACGCGCGCGTGTGTGCACAGAGCACACACACATCTCCTCACCCCACTGACACAGCTCCTGTGCACCGACCCCAGGCGGTGTGTGCTGTGTGTCTGTGTGTCTGTACGCACTGCTCCGTGTGCGTGTGCATACACAGGCATCTCGCTACACCGTCAAACATTCCCTCTCCTCCCAGCAGAGGCTGTGTGCAGGCTGATCCTGCCCTGTGAGAGCGGTATTCCTTCCTCCCTTCCTTCCCTCGGCTCTTCGGAGACCTTCGCGTTCCCTCCTCGGGGTCCCTCCTGAGCTGCAGATTTGGCACCTTTCCCTGAGGTTGTCCAAATGGCATCGGCCGGAGTTCGCATTCTTGCAGCTTCTCTGGGCATTTCTCACTCCATGTCGACTACTCCCTTTTGTTTGTTGTTGACTGGGCTGGGTGTGGTTGGGGTTTTTTTGGCATTAATTGTAAACGAACCTGAATGGCAAAACACGCCAACAGCTTGCGGGGAAAAAAAAGCCAAAAAAAAAAAGCAAGCCCCACACAAACGCCTTCTGCTGCGACAGATGCCCATGTTGCCCCTGGCATGGAGAGCGGGCACAAGGGGTTTGTTGATGAGGTTTTTTCGATTGCTGTGTTTATTGTTCGCATTTCCCTTTTCCATTTATTTCTAAAGACTCCAAGATGCCGGCCTCGGCTTGGAACGGAGCGGTGTCATGGCGGAGACGACGGCCTTTGTCTCGCAGGGTGTGAAAGCATCCGTTGTGCTGGCTCCACTGCGGCAGAATGATGTCTAAAGGGGGGAAAAGTGCTGGAAGTCCGAGTAGTGCGGCGCTGGCGGGGGAGCCCCATCCCCATGGTGCGCGTCCGAGGAAGGGCTCCCGGCGGAGGAGCCTGGTCTGTAATCCTGGCACTTGTGCCTCCGGTCGCTGCCTGCCGCTTGCTCCTGGGGCTCTGGATAATCTCCCTTGGCTCTACGGCACTGTCTGGCCCGCGCTCAGGGCCCCCGTAACATATACCCGCTGCCGCGATCGCAGGGAGCTGTGGCGTTGCCACTGAATGGATGGCACTGTGCCAACTCCGCTGCCATCCGCCCTTGCAGCTCTTTTCCTCCCTCCTCCCTCCCGCTCTCCCCTCCTCCTCCTCCTCCCGTCGACTTGATGTTAATTAACACACGGGTTAATTGATTTTAAAAGCTGAAGAATTACAGTTAAGTTTTCCCACAGGGTCCGGCCGCCTGGCACGCTACGCCTGGCGCGGCGCGGGGGCGGCGGCCGGGCCGGCCCTGCCAGGGCTGCTCGGGCCGCTGGGGCCGGCCGGGCGGCTGGCACCGCTGCCTCGTCCTTCCGGCACCGCTCTGTTTGCTGTCAACAGCCGGCACGAGCCCTCCCTCGCTCTGCCAGGCACCTGTCTGTCAGCAGGAGCTGCGGCACGGCGGCCCCGAGCCCTCGGCAGCCACGGGCGGCTCTCGGCGCTCGGTCCCGGCCCGGGCACCCCGAGCGGCAGCGAGCAGCACCAGGGGCCCCCGGCCGCCGCCGGCCGGTCCTGCCCGCCAGAACTCAGCTCCCCTCATCGGCTGCGGTGTGTGGCTTGGGGTGAAGCATCAACACCAAGGCAAAGTTAGTTTGTTGTGATTACGAGAGAAATAACCCATCTGGGCTTCGGTTTTTCACTCTCCCTTGCCCCAGTGTGCCGCTGCTGAAGGTGACAGTGTGGCAGGAGGAGGCGCAGCAGCGCTGGGAACTTGCTGCTTTCACCTTCCTGTGCTTTCATTTTATTTCATTTTGTTTTTTAAAAGCATGAAGCAAGTGAAGCGACAAGAGGAATCCATTATGCAAATCAGGTCACATTTGCATAATGTCTCATGACTGGAATATGCAAATGAGTTGTATAATTTATGAGTGCCAGTGTCTGTCTAAAAGTGTTTCCCAGAATTTATAAAAACTGCGGCGTGGAGAGGCAGCTGCTGGCTGCCCTGCCAGGAGGGTCCACACTTGCTTTGCAAAGTCCGCCTGAGTCTGGGAGTGCAAACGTCTGGGAATGGGAGCGGAGCCCCCCTTCCCACCCTGTCCTCGTGCTTTATTTATTTCCCATTACTCCCTCCACCAAGCTCCCACCTGCTCCCCTCGAACTTCTCTGAGGAGGCAGGGCCCGGGCAGCGGGCTGGATGGACGGGCAGCCCCACAGGTGGCTCAGCCGGGCTCCCTCGCGTCCCCCGGGGCTGTCACCGGCCGCGGAGGCCGGCACCGCTCAGGTGAGCGAGCTCACAGGCGCGGTGTGCGCTGAGGAGCCGCCCGGAGCCCCTCGCCACCCGCAGTGGGATGGATTCCTGCTGGCTTGCTCTGTGCCAGCTCCGTCCCTGCTCGGATCTGAGCCCCGTGACCCTGGGGACAGCTGCAGGCGCAGCGCAGGGCTGGCACTGCCAGCCGAGGGACCCGGAGGGTCCTGCCCAACGCCACGGTGTCAGCACTGGAAAGGCTCTGGAATATCCGGACATTCAGGCAGGTATTAAGACATTTTCTTTTCTTTTCTCCCTCTTCTTTGCATGTCTGCTGATCTGGGGAGCACCAGGAGGGTGCATTTGGGATCTTGCACCTGGGCAAGCCACTGAGCTGTCTGCACAGGGATAGATGATAATGTACAGGCCCGTGGAAAGCTGTGTGGGTCACAGTCTGCCGCTCTGGGCAGCATCTGAGGAGAAGCAGAGGGATGGGAGAGCCCAGGGGTCAGGAGAGCTCAGTGTCAGCCTTCCTCAGCTCTGGGAAGTGCCTGAAAGGGCTTTTGGGCAAGCAAGTGTGATTTGCTGTTCTCAAGAGTCTGCGTTTCAATTGTAAAACCCAAATGTTTGTCTCCCTGGTCCCAAATAATTTTTGGTGTTAGATGTCTCCAAAGTGAAGAATCCCACACTTTCCATCATTTTCAAAATACTGTGGCTGTGTGTGTGGTTTGTTTAGCGGATGCAGGTACCGGCAGTCACACTGAGCATCCCCAGGACAAAGCAGTGAGTTCATAGACTGTGCCTTTACCTGTGGCTGCAGATTTCTGGTGTGGGAATATGAAGAGATCAGGTACAAGGCAAACCATCCTGTAGTCTGTGTGACATGCCAGTGAGAGGCAGCAGCACAGCCAGGCTCTGCAGCATCTTGTGCTTGCTGCTGCTCAGGGTTGGTGCCTGCCCCTGCACCGAGGGGTGGCTGTCCCCATGCTGGTCCTTGCTGACACAGAAAAGCAGCTGAGTCTGACCTGGAGAAGGTGCAAGGGCAGGGAACAACTGGTGTGTCCCCCTGGAGGTAGGGGGCTTTGTGGAGAGCAGGAAGGGCTGAGGGCAGTGGGAGGAAGCAGGATGGTGGCCCTGGGGAATTCCCCAAGCTCCATGATCAGTGGATACATCCTGCAATGCCAGGAGTCAGAGATCTTTTTAACCTCAAGGCAAACCACCCTGTTTCACTTGCCACAAAGGCTCCTGCAGGCTGGAAAGGAGAGAAGGATGTCTGCTTCCCTGTTGGGGTTTTGGGTGTAGCACCAGCAGATCCTACACTGGACTGGTGTGGTGCTCCAGATGGGGACCAGGGATGGGCAGGCTGTCAGGGCTGCCCAGCACCAAGGCTGGGCCATGGCTGGCACGAAGAGCTCTTGCTGTGGGGCAATGTGCAGGTGCCAGGGGTACTCACTCTTTGTTTGGGGAGAGCCCACTGCTGTGTCTGGAGCTGCCCCAGCGTGTCCTGGGCTGCGTGGGGACCGGTCCCAGTCTCACTCCTTGTGCCAAGGGCTGCATGAGGAGCTGGTCCCAGTCCCCATCCTGCTCTGGGCTGTTCAGTGGGCTGGTTCTGGTCCCCAGCTCACACTCTATGCTGCTTGCTGATATTTTTATGAAACACCAAAACACATGAATTTGATGCTGCACCAAGGGCTGGAGAATGTTTAGGGATGAAACAGCTTTTTTTGGGTGGGAGAAGGAAAGGTCATCCAGAAGGGGCACCAAAACCTGTGTCTGCCAGACAGGATTGTCTGGTCTCTGCAGGTCAGTAAAAAGGGACAGCTCATGGGGAATCTCTCACACCCCTGCTCATTCATGCTCTGGGTTTCTATTGAGGTGATGGCTTTTGCCAGCTGAACAGAGCACACCTGACAGATTCCTGTTGCTCTCTTCCAGAGTTCTCCTGTGGTTCCTCACCTGTGGCATTGGAAGAATTCCCTGCAGCTCCATCCTTGGGACTTCCTGGGGCCTTGGTGTGCAGGACTTGCTCTCTGTCCCTCAATGAGATAAATTGTCTGAAACACAGATCCAGGGCCTTGGATCTGTGGCTCCTCTGTGCCTGGGGCTCCCCAGTAGAGCACAGTTTAGCCATACTGGCATTGCCTGTTGTTATCATTTCCAACAAGGGTTCCCATTCAGCTTAGAGTCACTCCACCTCCTGCTTGCATTCTCCCAGTACCAATGCTGTTTTGAGCAGTAGGATACAGTCACAGAGAGCTCTCAGGAAACTGCAGTTTCCTTCCCACCTCTCCTGGGCAAGGCATGCACCATCAGGCAATGCCAGCCTTGGCTGGATGGATAATCCCAATTTCCCACTCTTGTTGATGCCAAGCTCTGTGGCAGTGGCAGCTGCTGATGCCAATGCAATGACCCACATTCTGAGCTGGCAGCTCTTTCCCTCCCTTATTCAGTCTTCCAGAAGAAGGGTGATGTACAGACAGACTCTAAGCACTGTCTGAGCAGGTCCATGAGGGCACCAGTGTGCCAGCAAAAAGCATCAGCCATTGGCATCACATCACCAGCCTTGGCACATCTGAGGGATGTGCCCAGCATTAGGAACAGCTTGCCTGCATGGGCCTTTTTGCCTGATGGTTATAGTTCTAAGCAAAGCGTGTAAAATCTTTAAATCTTTAACAAATCTCTCATAATTCCCAGCTAAGTAGATTAAAGCTGACTGCAGGCTTTAAAAAGAAGGAAGCTGATCACTTGCAGGACAGAGAAAATAAATAAAATTAAAACAATCACAGTGTGAATGTGCAGCTCCCATGTTCCTGGTGCAGATAAAATTAGGGTGGCAGGATGACAGCCAGACCACTGGTGCTGGTTTGATGGAGGCAAAGATTCAGTGAGATGAGGCAATACAGCACAATTCTGTATCAAAAGAATTACTCAAAAGCATCAAAGATGCTGCAGGCAGATTTTATCAGGATGCTGCACACCTGGGGAACAAAGTGGTGCTGTGTGGACAGCTTCTTCAGCAAAACAGGACAGGCTGCTGAATTCCCAGGCAGAAATCAGGATCCTTGTTAAGATTCATCCTGGTGTTAAGGTCCCGAGCATCAGACCAGCCTGTTTGTGGCTCTGGTACTCTCTTCACAGTGCTCACTGCAGCTGATGTGTGTTTGTAAAGATAGCTCGGATTGGAAATTATATGGTTAAATATCTTGGCTCAGTGGAATTCAGCCACTTAGACTTTTCTTCAGTGACTGAAGGAGCAGATTTTGTAGGATTAGGCTCCTATCTGGAGAGATCTGGTGTTTCTCTTCCTTAGAGCCATGTGTTCCGTTCTTAAGTGTCTATTTCAGTATCAGGTAGAGGAGCGTCGCTGGCTGCAGCTGTCACAGACAGGGGAAGCGCTGCAGCCAAGGCCAGCAGTGCTGCTGCAGGTCATCCCTGCAGCCACTCAGTGCCAGCTGCTGCTGCCCTGTCTGCCTGCTCACACAGTCCTGTGCCTCCTGCTCCCCAGACACTGTCACCCTTTCTCGTGCTTTGCCCTGCCTAGTGGTGCCCACTCACTTTGCCAGCTCAGTGATTCTGTTTACTTTGTTTTGCCACTGTCACTGTGCTGTCCCCAGACCCAGCACTGGGACTTTCTGCTCCAGTACCTACAGATGTGTCTCAAAGGCAGCACCATGATGACCCCTGCTAAAAACTGCAGCAGTATCTCCTGCTGCTGCCATCGTACACTTGAATGGAAGCACTGGTGTTTGATCCTGAAGATCTGGGATAGCAGCAGGTTCTTGGGGTTTGCTGGTGAGCCAGAGAAACAGGTGATGCAGGACAAATCTTCTGAAGGGACAAAGGCTGCTCAAACTCACGAGCATATGCCCAGAGAAGGGAGATTTGGCACTCGCTCACTTTGGCAGGTGGTGTTTGGCTCTTGGAGAGCAGCTGAGATTTGGGAGGGTTTTGCAAACTGGGTGGGTGGTCATGTCCCTTGTCCCTCTCCCATGCCGTGAGATGAGCGGAACAGACCTGGCACAGGTGACTCAGCCTGGGCCCTCACTGCTCAGAGAGCTTTAATGGCAGAAGGAAGAAGCTGAAGTTTCCAAAGCTGCCCCAGAAAAGGGCTCCTAAAATGGTGACACTTTTGTTCTAATGAAGTTACACTTTATCTGTTCAGGAAGGAGATGGCTCAAAACGGATGGGAGGGTGTCCTGCCTTAGCCCAACTCTGCCAAAATGACAAGAGGTTCGTGTTGTTGCTCTCAGGTGACCATACAATATGTACTCAGATGCTGTACTGAGGTGACATCTGCTCCCCTTCCTCCCAAACAGGCAGCTTCCTCACCCTACAGACTGCCCCAGGGCACAATAAGTAGGTTAATGCTTGCTTTAGGGTTAGCCTGAGGGTGAGGGTTCCCTGCAGGAATAGCAGAGTGAGGTTTCCTCTGTGCCTGTGTGAGTTCATGTGTAGGGATGCCTCCAAGGCAAATGAATTCCTACTGCTCCCATTTCATCACTGTGTGCCTCTTCCTCCTTCTTTGGGATGGGGATGTTCTTTGGGATGACAGAGCTTTGATTTTAGTTCTGCCAGGCTCATATGCTTTTTCCATTTGTCATTTGTTCTTCCATTTCCCTGCTTCCCAGTCCTCATTCTGGCCAGGCAGGGAGTGGGAGCTCCAATGGTTGTGTTGGCCATGCCTCATGCTTCTCATGCCTGTTTCTTCTATGGCCAGACTGACTCCCAAAAAGGAAAACAAACAAAAACATGCCAGTGGTTTTGAATTACAAATCTGGGTGTTCAAAATGCATGAAATGAGAAATTTCAGGTGCTTACTGCAACATGAATCCACCTGTGTTGGACATGAGTGGCATTTCCTATTTATGCTCAGACTCTTGAATACAAAGTTAAAACAGATGTCAAGGCAGCTGTGGACGGAGAAAACAGCATCAGGTTGAAGAAGAGGGAGGGTTTAGTGTGTTCATCATTACACACTTTGGCTGTGGCAAAGGAAAGTTAAAAAGGTGCCTAGAACCAGGTATTCAAAATGAATTTCCTATTTGTATAGTAATGTGTGAAGTTCCTGTGTTCAATTTGCATGTAAATATTGAGTTATATTGTTACATAAAAGTAGTATTGACACTTTCCATGGAAAGATTCTCTTTTTGATTGCTTGCCATTTCTTGACCTACATTCCCAAACCACAGAACCTGCCATGCTGGTGTGGTTCAGCCCAGCCTCAGGTGTGAGTGCCTGTTCTTTGGTGACCTGCTGTGTGCACAGATCCTGCAATGGAAATGGATCAGCATGTGGCAAACACGGTGAGTGGTTGTCATGTGAGGGGTTCCTCATCCCTCTGTTGTGGAACCTGAAAGTGTTGGTGGATGTCAAGCAGTGGCTCCAGAGCTGCCTGGAGTGGCTGGAGTGGCCTTTAGTGCCAGATGCAGCCGCAGGGTTGGAGGGGTGGTTGTGTCACTGGAGGCAGCACACAAGCCAGGATCCTTGCAGACAGCTCCTTGTCTGCCGCACCAGAGCAGGAATGTATTTCTTTGTGGAATTGCCGAGCACTCACAGTTTTGCTTGGAACATACAAAGTGCTACAAAGTTGTTAAGTGCATCACAAATTAGAGCTAGACACCTTGAACCAAAATTAGAGGACGAGTCTTGCTCTTGAGTCTCTCTCTGTCTCTGTTTGGCACTTGGAAAGTACAGATGATAAAACTTTTTTCTTGCAAGGGTGTTGAGATTAGGGACTGCCCTTGGAGAATGAGAGTGATGAATGTCATAGAAATGTCACAAGCAGATTAATAGCAAAGTTTTGTGAGAGGTTTGAAAAGTGGGCACTAAATGCAAGTTGGAGCTGGAGCCACACACTGAGCTGTGGTAGGAAGCAGTGACTGATGCCTTTTCTGTGCATGTATGAATTAATAAGTACAGGATAGTGTGAGATGTGCATCAGAGCCCATAGCAAATGCTTATGCAGAATATCCCAGACTATTCTGGCAACCTTGATTCTGTCATATCCAATGTTCCAATAATGTGTTGTAATTGTAGTGTTTTTCTAAAATAGTTCTACTGTAAGCACTGTTCATAAATTAGAAATTCCATCTGCACTTGTGCATGTTCCCATACTTAGTCCACCTAATGAGAACTGCGAGGTTCATTGTCCTTTGAAAGCTTTCTCAGTAGTAAATGTGATCAGAGACACCAGAGCATTCTCTTGGCTATCAATCTGCAGATAATAGAAGGTCCATTTCTTAAGTACACACAAAAAAGGAGAAGAAGAAATACTGGCTATGACATAAAATGAATTGTCTTCCTCCATGCCCTTGTAACCTAGGGCATGTAGTGCAGGCTGCCAGCCATCGCTTTGCAGATTTAGAAGTGCTGGAATCTCTCTGTCTGTAGCAGGCTGCCTGATGGATTGGTGAGTAATGGACTCAGGGAGTGCATTACCAGCACCCAGACTAATGGCTAGCACTTGCCCATGGCTTTGGCTATAGATCATCCTCTGTGCTATTCATAAGCTCTTGCCAGTCTGTCTCTGGCACTGCTGCTGCTGTAACACTGTTTGCCTGAATCATTCTGCACCAGCTGCCACGCTTCCAGAAGGTGAAGAGGAGAAGACAGTGAGTACCAGCTCTCACTCTTTGGAGGACAGGTTAAAGGATAAGGTAATGGACATGATACTCGCTCACCCAGTGTTACTAGCACGGTAGCCTGGAAAATGCATTTGGGTTTGCTCTTCACCATGAGGCACTGTCCCACCCCTGCCTGAGGTACCTGTGCCTGGGATCTTTTCTTTCCCAGGCAGACCAATGTTATGGGTCATGGCAAGATAGGAAGGGGAGGCAAAGGTGGTTGGGGTGCTGGGTATGCCTCTGACATGGCTTCTGGAGTGTTGGAAGAAGTGTCTGGATGGTGCTGTCAAGATTTCGCTGTTTGTGAGCTAAATAAGGTAAAATCAACCTTCAAAGGCAAGGACCATCTCCAGGGCTGAGCTCTGGGCTGGCTCTGATGGACAGGGCAGGTGTGTACAGAGAGGAATGAATTGCTTCAGTCCTGCCTGGCTCAGGAGCTTTTACTCTTCCTTTAGATTCCATGACATGAGTAGGACTCCAGGGTTGTGGCTTCCTTGTGTGATTGGGATGAGCTGGATTCCTCTTTCCTCCTTCCACTTGGACCACTGCCCAGCCATAAGGAGAGAGCAATCCAGTCAGCTATTGGTTTAAACTGGTGACCCACCCCACAGCCAGGGGTGGGAACCATGCAAGGGGTGTGAACCTGTTCCAGCTCCCGAGTGCAGCCTGGTCCCATTACTGATAGTGAAGGTGTAAGACTTGCTCTGCTATTCGGGGCTCTCTGGCTTTGTATTTTTTGCAAGTTATGTTGATAAATTTCTGCTGTTTTTCTTAACATATTCCTGATGAGTTTTTGGAAAGGGATGAAGTCTTCATCTAAGGAACTTCCTCTAGAGCAGTCATAGTAAAGATTGCTGCTGAAACCAGACAGCAGGAACAAAATTGTAAAAACCCTGCAGATGAGGGAGGGATGTTTTTCAGTTCCAGGAGTCCTGCGCAATAAGAAATAGCCCAGACTGAGCAACAAACACTTTACATTTTCTAGTACTACTTTACTTCAGGTGTTAGGGACGTTGTGCCTTTTAAGGGGATAGTAGCAATGACACAGATGTTCTTGGGGTGCTAGATATTAGACTCTTTTGGAGAAAGACCTCTTTGTACCCGGGCTTTCATTTAGGCACTTCACAGGAAGTTGGGCACCTTTCCATTGCTGGGAGCAAGGAGCAAATTCTGGTTCTTTGCATTTTTCAGATTAATTCCATCAAAAGTCACCATTAATTCACCAGAACTCTGGGGGTATTTTGCCTACTGAAACAGGTGGCAGATTCAGATTGTTGCAAAGAAGGGTGATGCTGCTGAACAGGAGAAGCTAAACCCAGAAATCCCAGTGAGCATTATCCATCAGTTTATTTGCCTGCTATTTTGGGAAGTGTTTCTGGTAATAAAGCGTCATCAATCTATTATTTCTTTTGGCCAATCTCTCTCAGCCTGCCTATATAAAACTCATTGTGGCCTATATTTAACTGAGAATAACCTCTGCTTATTTCCTCTCTTCCACCCTGAGTTTTATTCCTTTAACAAGCACAACAGCATGCTGCTCCGGCTTCAAAGAGAAAATTAATTCCGTCCGCAAAAGGGTCAAGTGCTGGAAAGTGCATAGCAATGCAGTTTGCATGGCAGGATCCAGGAGATATGATGCTAATAAGATTCCAAGATGAGAACAGCAGACTGGCTCTGGGGATTCAGATGAAGGGTTCTGTAAATTTTAAAAGAAATGGTCTCCAAAAACTAATGATGTCTGCTTTCCAATTCATTAATAATGTGAAGCAGGGAGATGGGAGTGAGAACAGGCCATGCTTTGAAATATCAGAATGTAACGAGGAAAAAACCAGCGAGAGCTCATCTCACCGGGGTCATAAAGCTCGGAGGAGCAGGCGGCTGCAGGGGAACACAGTGTCGGTGCCTGGAGGGAAGGAAATTGCACTCTGTGTTCTGCCATCTGTAATTTATGCACAGACTCTTAGCCAGCATTGATGTAAAATTTCTATGCAGAAAAAGATGCTGTTGTATTGACAGATCTTTTTCAACGGTCTTGTTTAAGGTGACTTAGTACACAGGATATTTGATGAGTTTTAAAAACAGATATGAATTGCCTTAGCATATTTACAAATGGCTTTTGGTAAACCTTCCCCTTCACCTTTCTGCATTGCATGCACGAAACCTTAAGCTTGTTTGTAGTTAATATTGGAAGAAAACCCCTCAGGCAAAGCCTAATGAACTGAGAGCAATTCTGAGCTTCCCTCTGCAATATCTTGAGAGCCTTTGCCTTTCCAAGGGTTCTTGGACATATTGTGTGATCTTGTTGCTTTGCATCACGACAGCCTTCCACTACTGCTGCAGGATTTGTTGGTGCTGCTGCTGTGCTGATATGATGCTGGAGTCTCTCCCTTGTGCCTGCCAGGGGCAGCCAATGGAAAATGTCTGTGCCTGAGCACTTTCCTCAGTGGCAAGTTGTGAGGCAGCAGGATTTGCTCTGACTTTTATTCTGACAAAGCTAGCATGATTGTACAGTGAGGTTAAAGTCTTCCTCCTATCTTTTACTTGAAGCTGCATGATACTTTTCCATCTCACCTTGAAACCTGTCAGCAATGGTGATGAGGTTCTGGCAGAACCTCAGTGCCATTGGGAGCTCTTCAGAGGGAGGGGGCTCCACTGGCAGCCCTCAATCTGCCCATGGGGCTGCCACTGCAGGGGGACCCTGTGCCCCAACCCCAACCCCAGCCCAGCCCAGCCTGTGCCAGGGCAGCCAGGGCCCCGTGCTGCTGCTCCCTGCCTGAGCTCAGCTGGCTCCTGCTGTTTGCCAGTGCAGGCTGTAGCCCAGGTAAGGTCAATTCTCCTCTCTGCTGCCCTGCCCTGCCCTGGAGCCCTTTGCCTGTGTCTGCTCTACACTCTCCAGGGGCCATCTACTTGCCTTAGCTCAAGCTGCTTTCTCTCACCTGCAGGCCTTGCTCCAGGCAGGTGACCTCTCTGAAATGCAGGATTCAGAGGGGTGTTCCAGTAAGTGACAGCATGTGCTGGGAATCCCTGTCCCCTCAGAAGAGCTGTTTTCATGAGGGCTCACGCTGAGCTGCAGAATCAGGGGTGTCTGGGGTTGGTGGGTGGTTTGGGGTAGACAGCTCATACAGCCTGAAAAGGAGACTGGAGCTGAGGTTTGCTTCCTTGCTAAAGCCTCAGCCATGAAAATGGGTGAAGTGGGGCTCTGCATCATGGCTGCAACATGTTCACAGAAAAGGTTTCTATTACAGTGTTTGTAAGTACTGTGTATTGCTTTATCCAGAGATGATAGGGCTCTCACTATTGACAGATGTGCCTCAGCTGTCCCTAAAGCAACCATGGAGCCATTGGCAGCAGCTTCAAAAGCCACAGCCTTCACCTGTGGGGGTTTTTTGCATGTCCTTGGTCTCCAGTGAACATATATAAACTGACTTTAAAGTGAACAGCAGGGTGATACAGCCATGTGTATCAAGTCCTCATATTTGCATCTCAGGTGTTTCCTGGGGGAAATTGTGTCCTCAGGAAATCTCAAGAATTTCCTTGAGGGTTTTTCCAGTGAAGTTCTTGGTTGTTATTCGGTATTTTCACACTTGCCTGCAGCCATGGTCAGTCAGTGGATGCAGGTAGGTGCTCAAAGCAGCTGCAGTGGAGGCACAGTTGTGAGCTCAGGACTGTCTCATGGCAGTGGTAAAGAGGTGAAAGCCAGCGGGTGTGGGGAGGCCCTTTTTGGTGCTGTTCATCACGCAGACACTGAGCAACCAGGTTGATTTCTGTGTCAATGATCTTCCATCATAAACTGCTCTGGTTTGCAGCTTGGCAGTAGCATCACTGTAGCCACCAGGACCTCAGAATAACCTGCTAAATTTTTAAAGCCTTTGCTTACTCCTGCGTTTGTCTGTGCTCCTCTGGCTATTCAGTCCAGCATTCATCTTTTTTTTCTGGGTTTCCCCTCACTCTCGTGAGACCATGTGCCTTTCAGTGATGGGTGTAGTCATTTTACAGCTTCTGCTTCCCCTTCCTCAGCATCCAGCATCCATGTGGTGCTCACAGAGGCTGCACAGATCCATTGCTCCTGAAAACCAGAGCCTGTGCTTGGCACTTCAGTGTGTGCCCAGTGACTGGTGTTTCGTGTGTCACCCCCTGATTCTCCAGGCAGAGCTGAGGGTGCTGCAGCGAGGGGAATGAGCAGGGGCAGGAACATCTTTGCACCCTTTGCCCAGGACACAGCGAATCAGGCAGGGAAGATTTATATTATCTGAGCTGCCTAGTAGCAGATTTGTTGTTTCACCAGAAAACCCTGAATTTCCACTGATGCAATCCAGAGCTCTGCCAGAGGGACTGTCCTGGTGGTGTTCAGATGTTGCCACATGATCCCTTTTCCGCTCCTTTTCACACACAGTGTGTGAAAACGCACATTTTCCCAGCAGTGCCCTTTCCAGTGCTTCAAACCAAGCCAGGCTGTCTGATTATTCCTCATGACAAGTGTAAAAATGCTGGATCCACAGCAGAAAACCTCTTGTGATGAGGAAGCTCTCACTGCAAATAATAAGCCAGATTTCTGTGGAAACCTGCACGGTTCCAGACCCTGGACAGGCCACAGGTTCTACAGCAGGATTCTGTTCTTGTAACAGATACCCAAAGTCAGATTTTCTTTTAACTTAATATGAAAATCTATAATGCAGTCAGCATGATGCTTCTTGGTATGCTTATCTTTATACTCCAATTATTTGTTTTGTTCTCAACATCTCCTTCCATTGAGATGGAATTTTCTATACCACCTGTGTATGAGGAGTGAATAGGACTTAAGGACTATGGGATCAAGACAGAGGTCAGTTGGGGTTTTTGTTATCTGAGTGGAAATGGGCACCATTTACAGCTGTGAATTAACACACTAACTGGTCTTTTCCATAGAATAATATTTACATTGCAAAGTTGATATTTTTAAGCCACTCTCTTTAGGTTTCAGTATTACCAGGCTTTAGAGTCCAGTGAAGTATTTAATTTCTCATTACACTTAATGCTTCACCTTCTGTCTCCAAACTCAGAAAAAAAAATATTTATTGTTTCAGTAATATTCTGACAATATTTTATTATTTTTCTCTGATGCCAAAGGACAAAAATAATTTAATTTCCCCAGCATGAAGATACTGCCATGAATCCCAGCTCTGTGGAGGGAGCTGCTCTACAGGAGTGCTCGAGAGCCTCTTCCCTGTGTACAGACTCCCTCGGGCTCCTAATTCCTCTGTGTCTCCCAGCTTTGATTCCTCCTTTCTCTTTGCCTTATTTTTCCTTTTGACTACTTTTCTATGCTCTAAGGTCAAGGGTTTTCCCTACGGAAGGAAAAGGTTTAGCCTTTCCTAGTCTTTCCCCCACCATTTGGCCACCCAGCATCAGCAGCCCCACAGCAAGGCTGGCAGTGCTTGGGCACACAGGCAGGACCAGCAGCGAGGGGCTCCCCAGTCCCCTCACCTGCCTGCACGTGAGCAGGTAGGGTGTGCACCCATCCTGGTGCTGCCCTTCTGCACTGTGACAATGTGCTGGAGCTTTCTGTCTGAGGGAGCTCGGGGAGGGGAGAGGGAAAAAGGCTGTTAGATCTATCGCTGGCAATTTAGATTCAGAGACATTTCATCTGCAGTTCCCTCAAGTGTTGAATTGAATAAAACCAGAGAAGCAGTGGAAAAGGAGGTGGGGGAAGGGCTCCAAGCACTCTTAGCTAAACAAAAAGAGACAGGCAGCTCATAAAAAAGGAATTGCACCCTTGAGTTGAGAGTCTGGATTCACAGGGCAGGGAGGAGGCTGCGTGGCAGAGCCCACCCATGGGCAGGGGCCAGGCAGCACTGCTGAGGGCTTCTGGCACTCCTGCAGCCAGAGCAGATCACAAGGCTCATTTCTGGGTTTCCTGATTTTCTGTTGATTTTTTGAAGCCCCTGTTGTAAAATCAAGCAGGAAGAACAGAATCTCAGGCTTTGGTTGCAATTAAAAAAAAAACGTATTCTTCACTTTCCAGTGGTTCAGGAGAAAAGCACAAAAGCAAAACTCTCAAGGGTCAAAATTTCAGAAGTAACTTTCTGTTGGGGGCCAGACTCATCATTCCCAAATGCAGCTGTGAGGTGGTAGAACTGTTCTCACATTAGGTATTTTTGTTCCTCTGCCTTTGAGGGAATGGCTGCTGGTGGCTGCTCTGGCCATGCACTGCAGCACCTGGATTTCTCTGGCTCTGTCCTATTCCCCAGGTGTCAGGTGAGGATGGTTTCACAGGAGCACTCATCCTGGCCAAGGCTGGAGGAGAGCCACAGCCACCAGAGAGAACTGGGTCACAGCAGGCAGGGCACCCTTGGGGTCTCTCCTGCCTTGGGGGGGTGCGGTGCCAACGCCCCCGCGGTGCCACAGGGGTGGCTGTGGCTTCCTGCAGGTGGGAAGGCAGAGCTTTTATTTGCCCCCCTCCCCACCTTCTTTCCTGCCCCTCTGCTCCCTTGTTACATGTTAGTGGCAGATCTGGTGCCTTACCCTTTGCTCAGCCCTGCTTCGGAACAGGTACAGGTGTGCATACAAAGGGCACGTGCTCAGCCCTGCTTCAGGGCAGGCCAGGCTCCACAGCCAAAGCCTGACCAGCACTGAGGTGACCCTGTGCTACACATGGGCAACCTGGGCAGGTGTGTGGCACAGGCCTGATGGCAACTTGGCCAAGTGTTGTGTTTGCATTACAGTGTTCCCTGCCTTTGTGGTGCACCTGCAGAAACACGTGAAACACAAAGGTAAGACCAGGGTGAGGAGCTGGGACTCCTCAGGACAGCACCGGCATCTTCCCTTCAAGTGATTTCAGCTGTAAAACAGGGGTCATGATTCCTACCTGTGTCACCAGAATTTGGGAGTCTGATTAGCCACATCCTGTAAAAGACTGAAGCAGCCTTACTGTAAATCCTGGACCAGAGACCACAGAGCAGGAGAGGCTGTCTCACAGGCATGTATTTATGCTGCCCTGTTTCCCTGTGCTATCGATCCAGCGGCTTGCTAAGATACAGCCCTGCCTGCTGTAGTGGTCTAATTCATTTTTAAGCATCATTATTTTTCATGTTGTGGTCTTCCCCTGCTTCGGGTGCTTCTCCCCACCCCTCCCCAGAAATGCCCATTGCTGTCTGTCTCTAGGCGTGAGATGCTCCCACATGTGTGTGTGCATACCAGGGAGATGGAGAGGCAGCTTCAGCTACACTAAGCAATTAAACTCCAGTAGCTCAGGGATGAGCAGGAGGCCGTGATTTTCTTTTCCTTTGCAGTAATTGCCTCTGCAATCAGCTTTGATCACCCGAGAGCAGAAGAGATGAGTGCTGCAAGTTGACATCAGTGGTTTTAATATATCCATTTACATATACAGGAGCAGTGCAGCATACAGCTTTCCACAGCGCCTCTGACCTGAAACCATCGCCGCTCCATAGATACCTCATTTAATTTAATACTCCACCACGCTGCGGAAGCCGTACGGTGGGGATGGGAGGGGGCATAATCAAGCCCTCACTCTCTCTCTCTCTCTCCGTGCATGTCTGTAAAAATGACATGAAAGTAATTGCTTTTGAAAAGCAAAGCAGAAATGGCACAATTGATTCCACTTAAATGAGAGGAGAAGGGCTGGGGGTGGGGGATGCTCACCCTAAACATGCCACCTCCCTTCCTGCTGCAAGCACATCGCTGCGTGGGGCTGCGCTGGGACACAAGAAAGGTGGGCTTGTCTGGGTGGCAGGGGAAGGAGGGAAGCTGGGGCAGGCAGTGCTGCTGTGGCCAGGATGCACCCCTGGGTGACCTCGGACCCACAGGCAGAGGCTGTGGAGACACATGCCCTGCTGTCACAGGCACTCCTGGTGCCCGAGAGCGGGCAGGCAGCTTCAGTGCACTGAAAATCCCAGAATCACCTGCCTGCCAAGCCCACTCACCTGCCTGGCAGCTGGGAGAGGGGGATGATGAGGGGGAGGCATCAGCTCCTCTCCATCTCTAATGTATCCCTGTTGACAAAGCTCTGTGAGCCTATGATTTTGGAATCCATCCAGTCTCCTGGTGCTGCTGGATGCTCACCCTTCTGCCAAGGACCTCCCAGTGCCTCCCTGTGACCTGGCACACCACTCAGCCCTCCCATCAGTGGAAGCCAGGACCTGGCACCATGGGCTGTGCACTGCCTGTGTGTGCTGAAATACATCTTTAATGTAGACATTAACATGATTTCATGTTAATTACATGCAAATTGATTATTAGTATATTTATTGAATGTTGACATCAGGGTAACAGTCTTCAATAAATATGTTTTACTAATCAGTGAGCATTAATTAATATTGAAATCCTCTGTAGGTTTAGCAAGTCAGTGAACATTGGTGAGGCCCCTCTGTTGCTGCCAGTGTTGCTGGATGTTGGCAGTGTTGCTGGCAGCACTCAGCTGTGCCTGGCAGCACTGTGGAGCACAAGTGGGCCCAGGAGGTCCAGGGGCAGTGGCAGTGCTGGAGGACAGATGGACACATGCCCCAAGAGAGAAGCTTCAGGGAAACATTGCTCTTGGGAGAACCCCCCATGCAGCAGGGCCTGCCTGAGGGCAGGGGGGCTGCCAGCTGGAGCCAAGGTGGTAGTGGCCAGGCAGTGCTTGCAAGAAGCTCTGGAGACCCCTTTCTCCAGGACACAGGGCTGCTTGCGGGTATATCTGAGCAGCAGAAGGAGGATGCTGCTCTCACCTGCACGCAGGACCCTTGGTCATGGCAGGGCAATCCCCTGCCAGCAATGCAGAGGAGTTTGTATGCTGCATTTAAACCACCAAGCCAAAGACCAACTCCTAAGCTGCCTGGGCAGCATTTTCTCTTGCCTCCCCATCCTTAGCAGGGCAGGAGCCATACAGTGCCTGCTGACTGTGCCTTCTCTGGCCCATCACAAGAAGATGAGCAGCGTCCCTGAGGAGTAAATGGCCAAGGTAGCAGGGAGAGTGGCTCCATGCTGGGGTCAACACTTGAGTCTTGTCATGCTGATGCTCCTTGGTTGACAGTTGTGATTCTTCCCTGCTTCCACCTTGTGCAAACACCTTAGAGCTGGAACACCAAGCAATGAATATGCTGAACCCTTAGAGCTGCCCCTATTCAGACAGATGGACAGGCTGTGGGGTGCCTGAGCCCCTTCTGCTCTGCGGACAGCAGACACAGGGAAAATGCCTGAAGAGCTCAGCATGCAGCTGCAACAGGAGCTGGGTGTTTGGTTACTGGTTAGAATAATTTTGGTCTTGCTCAGCTGCTCTTTGCTTCCCTCACTGCGGGGGTCTGACACCCCTCCTGCGAGCAGAGGCAGGTGCCCCAGCCAGCAGGGTTTCTGCTTTCCTGAGCTGGACATGTCTGCCTGCTGCGGGCAAGCATGTCAAATCACACCTACCATATTGGCTTCCTGTCCCCAGAACATCAGATTTTTGCAGCTAATGTGTGGGGGGTGTCTCCTCCTGCCAATCCCCACCCCCAGCAGCATCAGGTCTGTGCTGTTCGGGGTTTTGTTAAGCCGTTTAGTATTAATTGATTTTTTTTTCCATTTTTTCTTTCTTTCCCTGGGCGGGTCAATAGCTGGATGCTCAAGAGCAGAGGATCTATCAACTGCAGACCAAGCAGAGGGAGAGGCAGGCAGACCTGGAGCAGAAATGCAGCCAGAGCAGCAGCTCAGCCAGGACCTGGGGGCCAGCCACCAGCTACGGAAGGGAGCTTGGAGCAGGTAGGAGAAGATACCAGTCCACTCGAGCTCAGCAGCCCAGGCGGAGAAGGGAACTCTATTTGCTGCATTCATAGCAGTAATAATAATCTGCTGCTCTTGTTTACATGGCAGCATAAGGAAGGGCTGAAGATGTGACAGTAGAATCTGTCACCTCCCAGTGAGGAGGGAAGATGGGAGGCAGCAGGGAGATGGCTACAGCTGTGCTGGCTGTGAATGGGTGGTGGGATTTCAGTGGCTGTGGGGGTGTGATGGCTGTCATGCACAGATGTTGTGGGTGTTGTTCTGCTGCTGACCTTGGAGAGACAAGAAGAGGATGGCCACAAAAACACTGCCTCAGGGCAGAGCTGTCCTGGCTCGTGGTGACATTTACATGCTGTGTGCCAGGAGATTAGGATTGCTCAGACCTGTTCAGCCATGCTGCTGTAGACAAAACCCTCAGCTTGCTCCTGGACATCAGGGTGGGAGCACCCTTGTTCCTGCTGCAGGCCTGCTGGGCAGCCTGTGCCACTCTACCCCATGCTGGGTCTGTTTGCCCCTGCCCCGCCGCCCACCCCTGTATTTCAAAAGCTGTAGAGTCAGATCCTTTGTTCAGTGTGCTCCCGAGTGTGAGCCTGGCTTGGGAAAGCACATTGCTCCCACCTCTGCAGCCATCAGGCTGTCTGCCACATGGCAAACAAGGATGAGGAGAGCTGATCCTGGAAACCTGGGGAGCTCCTGCAGCTGCACACTGCAGCATTACTTGCTTAACCTGGTATCCACTTGCCATTCCCTTCAGCACCACACAAGCCATTAAAAAAATGTGTCTATTTTAACAACTTGCTAGTGAAATATGCTTGGGGTTCTGGTAGAATAAACGAGGTACTTATGACATTGGAGCACCAGGTACCAGCATATTGGATGCTCAGCACCGCTGGTTTGTCTAAAGCAGCTCAGAGGACAGCATTTAAAATAGAGTTGGGGGGGTGTCCCCCTTATTAGTCAAAGTGGAGACATTTTGTTTCATTTGATGTGGTGATGATAAATATATTCCTATCAATATGTTCATATATCTATATCTATTCTATATCATATATGTTCATATATCGATACATACATTGCAATATACATGAACACAATGCACTGATTACATTTATTGAATTTGAAGGAAAGTTACAAGGTGTTGTTCTATTTACTCACACATCATCCGTTGTTTTGTGTGTGAGGAGTCAGCCCAGCATATGGGCTGAGCTGTGCGTGGCAAGCTTGCATTCCAACTGCCCACAGTGAAGGTGGGAGCAGGATATGTGTGCCTTTGTCTGTGTTTGTGGATGGTAGCAGATGGATGAATGTGGGAGAGGGTCAGCATGTGCCTTTGTTTTGTTCTGCATATGCATATGGATGATTGTGTGTTGATTTGTGCAAAGACAGCATGGCAGGGTAGGAATGATACTCTGCTTCTTCCCTTCCCTTCCCTTCCCTTCCCTTCCCTTCCCTTCCCTTCCCTTCCCTTCCCTTCCCTTCCCTTCCCTTCCCTTCCCTTCCCTTCCCTTCCCTTCCCTTCCCTTCCCTTCCCTTCCCTTCCCTTCCCTTCCCTTCCCTTCCCTTCCCTTCCCTTCCCTTCCCTTCCCTTCCCTTCCCTTCCCTTCCCTTCCCTTCCCTTCCCTTCCCTTCCCATCTCTCCACCCACTGATACCAAATTCAGCTGAGCCTTGCTGTTGGTTTCAGTGTGAAAGTGGCAGATAAAACAGCCTAGCTCTCAACTTCCTCTTACAAACCTCCCAATTAAGCATCAACCCTTGTTATATATAAATATAACACTATTCTGTGGCAGAACAGTGTTCCACCTGGCTCAGTGTCTGGCAGCAGTTTATGGCCTTGTCTAGGAAAGAGCTTTTTCCCCTGGGAAGAACAGGGGAAGCTTGTGAAATTCACCAAAATGCTCAGGCACCTTCTGTGGTGAAGGGGCTTCCTGAGCCCAAGGGGGAGCCTTTGTGTTTAACAGCCCTTGAGGAATTTTCATCCATTACTTGTCAAACTAATTCTGTAACTCAGATCTTATCCAGCTTCTGCAAAGTCCTGTAGCAGTGAGTTCCCCTGTTTGACCATGCTTGGATAAGAAGACACCTCCTTTGGCTTGTTTTGAGCCTGTCCCCTGACAAATTCCACTGTTTTCTTGGAAAAGGCCACAACAGTCGCTCCTTAATCACCTTCCTATGACACTTCTGATTTATAAGTCTTTGTCATGTTTTCTTCCCAACACCCTTCTTCTAGATAGAAGGACTCCAATGTATTTTTCTGAGCCAATCCCAGCTGCTGATGCATTTCCTGTTGGGGGACCCTGGACCTCCTAAGGCTGGTGGTCCTGGCTCCCTGCAGCAGGCAGCAGGACTCCTGTGCAAGGAGTGCCAGGTGTAATTTAGCACTGGGAGCATGAGCTGTGGTCCTGCCCTTTACAGAAAGACTGGCAGCACTGCTTGTCAGCCCAGTCCCCCACCTGATCACGAGCTCTCCTAGTGGATGAATTAAGATTTGGCGTATCATCGTTTAATACAGCCCCCATGCTAATGTCTTTTTGAAATGAAACTGAGAAAGCTGTTAACCTCGGTTAGCCAGCTGTCCTCACCGTGACCTGGATAAATCATCCAAGCAGGAGCACCGGAGAACAGTGCTCTGGCTGTTTTGCAAAACGGAGTTGGAAGGGAAGGTCTGTGCTTCCAGCTCATGCCATGAAGACTCCTCTGCACCAGGGGTGTGCAGCAAAAGGACCCGTGTGTTCTTACACCAGAGACCCTGATGGGGCTCCAGGCTGTGTGTGCACTGGTACAGCCCCTCCCCTGGCAGCTGCTGAGGGGTCACAGCGTAACACCACAGGTGGGAAAAGGTGATGTGTTGTGTCTGGAGAAGAGAGGATGAATTCCCACAGGGACTCCAGGTTCCCTCTGCTCCTGCCATTGGGCAGGTTTCAACATCCAGCCCTTCTTCGTGACCATGTGGTTTTCCACATTCCTTCCCTTCAGCTGGGGGTTGGATTTTCCCCGGAGATGTCTCCTTCACCACATTCTGAAGGCAGCTGGCCTTGAGCTGGGAAAAGAGATGAAGAGGACACTTTGGTGGCTGCTGCCAGGACATATGGATCTACAGGAGCAGGGAATTTCTCTCCATGAGCTGTTTTGACATTGGAACCTGCTATCTTTATAAAGGCCTCATTACTTCATCTGCTTTCACAGGGCATCTGCTCTCACAGCTACTGCTCTGTGTGGCAAGGACTTCTACTAGACAGGGTGATTTCTTTTGTGATTTCTCATCTGGCTACTTTGTTGGGGGTTGGGTTTTTGGTTTTTATTTCTGTACGACTGAGGGAGATCACAATATCAGCTGTGTGTAAGAAACTCCTGGAAAAAGGGAAAAAAGCCATCTGCTTTCTATGTCCATTGCAGGAACACTCAAGAACTACTGGCCAGAGCCTCCATCAGGAAACATTTGGATTAGGAACAGTTTTCTAAAGGGAAGGAGAACAGAGCAGGTGAGCAGACTGCGAGGGCCCAAGGATCCTGCTCACAGGAGAGCTTTAAGGACAGACACACAATATGCAGGGTACTTCTAGGTTCCCCTGTCTCAGAACTGGAAGACAGACTATCAGTCTCTTGATGTTCACATCAGCATTGCTCATTTCCTAAATGTATCCCTGCTCCTACCTGGTAATACAGCTCTGCCTTTCCCAGAGCCCCACCACAGTCTCCTGCGGTGTTTTCCCTTTTACTGCCAGCCTGCCTGGTTCCAGGTTCCCCAGGAGGCTGTAACACATGCTGAAAAGGAGCAAGCAGAGCCTGGAGGAGGTCACTGGGTGATGAAGGCTCCAATCCCACCATCTGCATTACATGTCCTGCTGTGCCACAGGCTTTGGCCAGAGTCCCACCCATGGTGGGGAACACATGAGTGGATGAGGCAGAGATAGGAGCGTAGATACGCTATCAGAACTTTTGGATTCAATTTCCCTTCTCAGCAGAATAGCTGTGTGCAGTTTCTTACATGTGCTGCTCTGCAAATGAGCTGTGCAGGGCATGGCTGCAGTCAGAGACCACCTGGAGAGCATGATCTGCTTGGAGCATGCAGTTTGGCCGTGCAGGGCTGGCACAGGCAAGGGCAGGCTCTGGCTGATGGACAGAGCTGGCCTCAGCTCCTCAGGGGCTGTAGGAGTCTGCTGCCCTTTGCCTTGCCCCACAGTAGGAGAGCAGCCACAGAGCATTCACAGAGCGGGGAGGAATGGTCACAGGCATAATACCCTGTACCCTATGTACCCTGTACCATGCACTGTATGCCACATACCAGGACTCAGAGCCCTTCACAGACACCCTGTCAACATCAGCAGAGAGACAGGGACTGAAATACATGGCCAGGACACTCAGGGGAGCCAAGGTGAGCCATGTTATTTGTGTAGACACCAGTGAGGAGCCCCACTGGATACTTGTATCTGAGAGCCAGCTCTACAGCACCGTCATTAAAGAGGGAATAAAGAAAATAATAGAGCATTGATTAAAATGGTTGGCAAGGCTGATTTCTCTCCATGCAGCCTCTGATGGAGCAGACTTTGGGGCTGGGGAGGAATAGGCAGCCTCCAGGCTGTGAGGCTAATGCAGAGCCATGGCTGTTTGTATAACTGCAAAGCTTTTAAGAGAGACTTGGGAAAACTAGCTTGGATTCCAATGAATATTTACAATTACACTGCTCCAAAGCTGAATCCAATCACAGCACTGCAATGTGCAGGCTTCGTGCATCAAAAGAAAATGAGAGGAAAACAGGAAAGATGGAGTTGCCTTTGGAGGGACTTACAAACACAGATCTCTGCTTCTGGCAGAACTAAAATGCTTTATTTCTGATAGGAGCAATTTATTCTTCAGGCATTTTGCTTGATATTAGAAAGTGCCTGGCTGGTTTTTGAAGTGAGTGTCTTCAATAGAAAGTCTTTAATTCAAAATGATAGCAAGAAATGGAAAATGTTGTGCTTTGTAATTTTGATATTGTGCTAACAAACTCCAGAAATAGGGGAGCATTACCCAACTGGAGCAGGGGCCCCTTCCACTCCCTTCCACTGTGTTATTGATCACCATGTAGAAGCAGGCTGCGTATTTAAACCATGCTGCTAACATGGAATTTGGCTGGTTACTATGCTGGTTGAGCGTTCACTACTGCTCACTATTGGCCTCTTCATTCTTGCAGTAGAAGGTATGCAAAAATAATGGCGATGGGGAATTAACCTTGATAAAAAGATGGAGAATCTGTGACTGCTGAATCATTGGTGAGAGCGCTGTGTCACAAAACAGGAAGTGTGTGATGAAGCAGAGATGCTGCCTGAAGTAATAACAAAACAGCACCACACAGCTGACCTCTGTCAGCTGCTGCTCTGGTGCCTGGTCTGCACAGCCCACACTGGCCATCCTGCCCATCCTGCCCACACAGTCCATGCTGCCTGCAGCTCTTACCTACAGGACTGTAAATAGTGGCCTCGATGTGGTCCCACAGCAAGAAACACTACTGCTCTCAATTAATTTGAAGTACTTAAGGTATAGCCTTGCATTCCATCATGCAGACATTCCTTAGCACCACAGCAGCACAACAGCAGGCGCTTCAAAAGAACCAGATTAGGAGTTACACTACAACATTCAATTTGTTTGCCATGGTGTCTGCTTACAAGCACACGACTTGGGAAAGCCACCTCTGCAGTGCAAGCCCCCTCCTTCCCCACAGCACACCAGGCAGTGTGTCCCACCCTGGACAGAGGGCAGCGGGGGCTGCTTCCAGCCTGCACTAATCCCTCCGTGTGGTTTGAAGATGATGCTGTCTTCTGGTGCCTGTCACCTCGTGGATGCACAGATCTCTACTGCTGGATGGCAGTGTGAAAGGATGCTGGTGGGAAATCCCAGGAAGCTGGTTTCTGATCTGAGTCAGTCACGCTGTTGGTGCAGAGACACGCTCCATCACACGCAGGCATGGCACAGGCTGTTCCCTGCAGCTTGGCACAGGCTGGAGTCGATAGCCCTCAGCAGGAACTTGCAGTCAGTATTATACCGTCTAAGAGGCTTAAAATCAACTGTGAAGTTTCAGTATAGCTACAAAAAACCTGTTTTCTATTCCTCCACTGGTAGCTTGTTCTAGGAGAAGAGAGTGCAATTTGGTGATTGGTTCCTGGAGTCTGGTTGGTGCATCCATGCTGGGGTACAGAGGCCACAGGTCCCACAGTGCTTCCAGGAACACTCTGCCAGCCTCAGCCACCCGCAGCCCATGGGCTCCAGAAGCAGAAATGGGCTCTTGCATTCCATCAATGTGAGAGGATATTTTTCTCCCATTAAAATGTTTTATTTATTTTTGAATATATATGAGCTTTGGAGTTGCACCACACCCTGTGTTAAGCAGTCTGACACAGCACAACATTAAAAAAATATCTGGTTCTTGCTTTTTTTGTTATTACCTGCTAATTTATGGGGTGCTACCGGTTCTTACATTGAAGGGATGACGAGAACTCATACTGCAGGCAAACTCTATTTGCTAAACTTTGTACTATAATCCCCTTCAGTCTATTTTTTTCCAGCCTAAAAAGACTATCCACTTTTTACTCACATGGAAAATATTCTTTGTATTTGATCATCCTTGTTGGTCTTCTCTGAAACACTTCCAAATCTTTTTCTTGAGAGAGGCAGACAGAGCTGCATATAGAAATCACAGTGCAATTTTCACTATGAATCTGTTCATTGGCAGAACTGTGATCTGCTCTCCATTATTTTCTTCATAATTGTTAACAGTCAGTTTGCCTTTTGGGCTGCTCCTGGGCACCAAACAAACGTTTCCACAGATCTATCTCTCCATCTTCATCTGATTTTATTCTAGCACAGCCCCAAGCCTAATTCCTGAGAAGGAACAGAGCTACAGCAGCTGAGACTGCAGTGAGATCTTGTGAGAAAAATGGTGCAAATGCCCCAGATCTTCAGCAAGGTTAGGACCACCTGGCTGTGTCATACCTTGGAGACTGGGGACAGCTGCTAAACATCTGAAAAAAGGAAGAAATTATATAAGGTCAGCAGACCTGGCCTCTTCCAGACAGATCTACCCTCGGGTGTTTGGCCACCCGAGGGGCTGAGTAATGCTGTGGAATGCTGATGTAGCCAGATGAGTCAGTGCTGGTGTGAACTCCTATCCAAGAGCACAAATAGCATCATGTTCTTGTGATCCTCCTCTGCATTTCCTTCCTGCAGATTCCGGGGTGAGCAGGAAGGGATTGGGCTGCCTGACCTCCAGTACCTACAGTCATGAAAATTTCCCTGTTACTCTGAAGTCAGTAACTTTTCTGACTAAGATAGCTTCAGACAGGCATTTGGCTGGGCTTGAAGACATCAAGAAATGGCAAATGCATGACATCCTCCCCTGGCAGTCAGTCCCTTCACATCACTCCTACTGTTTTGGGCTTTTTTCTCTCATGACTGCTATGCCAACAGGGCTAATGAAGCTTTCTATGCAGCAGCAATATGGTCTCTACTTTGTTTCCCTTGGGTTTTATCCTTTGTCTTAGAATACTCCTTTCTTTTTGGCCAGAGACTTAAGGTTAACCATAGAGGGAAGGGAAGGGAAGGGAAGGGAAGGGAAGGGAAGGGAAGGGAAGGGAAGGGAAGGGAAGGGAAGGGAAGGGAAGGGAAGGGAAGGGAAGGGAAGGGAAGGGAAGGGAAGGGAAGGGAAGGGAAGGGAAGGGAAGGGAAGGGAAGGGAAGGGAAGGGAAGGGAAGGGAAGGGAAGGGAAGTGGGGGACCCTCTCTGCTTCATGTCTGTATCCCCATTACCTCCTGCCCTTTGGATGTTCTCCTTGTGCTCCCCACCACCAGTCACTTTCCATTTACCCAGCTCCCTCTCGTTTCTTGTCTCCCCTCAGGCCTCTTGCTTTTTCTTGACTCCCACACAGTGCTGCCATCACTGCTGGCTCGGAAGGAGGCCCCAGAGCTGCTGATGTGGCTGTCCAGGGGCGCTATCCCTCTTCCAGCAACTTAGTGATTGTAATTGCAAGAACCACCAATGCCTTGTGTCCTGTGACCAGACCCAAGAAGCACTGCTTTCTTTTAATTTGCTCCTTCCATTTTCCAATAGAATTTCTACTTCCTGCTGATTTCCATTTCTTGGTTCCTTAGAGGAACACATGACAGGTCCTCCAGAGCTTGTGTATGCCCTTAACTCACACAGTCAAAAAACGGAGATGCAGTTGTCAGAAGCAGCACTGGGAATGTGCCGTGATGGTGTGAATACACAGCAGCACCAGCAGCGGGCAGGAGGCAGCCCCAGGGACCGCTGCACACCTGTGGGCTCCCTCCTGTGCCCGTCTGCGCCTGACCCTGGAGGGACGTGTTTAAACACAACCAGGCTAGCCCTGGGTGGCCTCTTCTGGCCGACGCTGCTGGGGCAGGACAGGGGGATGAGCCAGGTGACCCGGTGTTTGACCAGGGGCAATGTCAGGGGCTGGCTCCTGGGTGACGGGTGGGCCTCCTCACGCACCAACACTCCCCACCACGAGGTTTCCTGGGAACATGTGGTAGCTGGAGGAGTAGAGCAGAGGCAAAGCACTGATGTTCACTCTGGGATGTGTCATGGCCTTTCAGCTTCCACTAGAAAGACAGCAGGGCAGAGCAGGTCCCGACCCATTATTGCTACTGTGGCTGTTTCCCCCTTCTGTTTTTACACATCCAGTTTCCTCTCTCTCTCTTCCCTCTCCCTAGAGCTGCTGTGGTTTTTAATAAGTATTTTTCAAGTAGCTGGCTGAGACCCTCACAAGGATAATGAGATCATTCGCACCGCAGAATGCAGAGCCCTGCAAGTCGCGATGGCTATCGCTCCCGGTGGACTGTGCCCACAGTGCCTGTATTTCTGTCGCTGTTCCTCATCCCAAACACAGCAGTGTGCCCCGGGCAGTACCGGATGGGATCGGCCGGGGTACGGCTCCCTGCCAACACCATGAATTGTCACTGGAACCGCTCAGAAATAACCTTTAAGGCTTATTAAGATTCTGCCGACGGAGACGTCGATCTCGCTTTCCCGCTCATGAATCCCATTCCCAGTTCAAGACCTGCCAGCGCTCCGCCTGCCCCGGGTTGAGGCTGAGCTGCGGCGGGAGCAGCGGGCAGACCCGGCACGGGCACTCCTGCTCCGGGCACTCCTGCTCCGGGCAGCCGCGGCCCGGCACTCCCTGCACCTGCTCCCCCGGCACGGGCACCCCCATCCCTGGGACAGCCCCGCTCTGGGAACCTCGGCTCGGCAACGCCGGCCGGGAACCCCCGGCCCAGCCCCGACCGGGACCGCGGCAGAACAAAGGTTCTGAGGAGTGCTTAGGGCGTGCCCGGGGGGTGCTTGGTGGTGCAAGGAGGGTGCCCAGACGGTGCTCGGGGATGCTCGAGGGGCGCCCGGAGAGGTTGCTCGGGGGATGGCCGGGGGATGCTCGGCGGGCGTGCGGGGGTGCTCGGTGCGGAGCCGCCCTCACGGGCAGCGCCGCGCGGGCCGAGAGCGACCCCTGCCGGGCGGGAACGAGGCGGAGCGGGGCTTGACAGCGCGCATGCGCGAGCTGCCGCCGCAGCCGCCCGGCACTGCGGACTCCCGGGGCAGCCCCGGCACCCCGAGCCCCGCTCCGCCCACCGCAGCTCCCCCTCAGCCCCTTGGGGCACCGCAGCTCCCCCTCAGCCCCGCTCCGCTCACCGCAGCTCCCCCTCAGCCCCTTGGGGCACCGCAGCTCCCCCTCAGCCCCGCTCCGCTCACCGCAGCTCCCCCTCAGCCCCTTCGGGCACCGCAGCTCCCCCTCAGCCCCGCTCCGCTCACCGCAGCTCCCCCTCAGCCCCTTGGGGCACCGCAGCTCCCCCTCAGCCCCTGTCCACCACTGCTACAAGGTGCCCGGAGCAGCTGTGGCTGCCGCATCCCTGGCAGTGTCCAAGGCCAGGCTGGACGGGGCTTGGAGCACCCTGGAAGGTGGAAGGTGTCCTTGCCCATGGCAGGGGTGGAACAACATGAGCAGATGGGGAGTCCTGGCTCAGGACAGCGGAGCAGTGAGGACCTCATTAAAGGACCAGCATCAGTGTCTGCTTTGGGATCAGGGGCTGATAGGTGGACAGAGCTGGAAATGTGCCATCCAGACTTGGTTCCAAGTGGCCATGGATGGCCCATCCACAGTGTTCACTTGCTCTGCCAAGGGGTAACCATTTCTCTGTGCTGAATTGCAGTTTCAGTTTGGTTTGTGTCATCTCACAGACATCAGACCGGGGTGCACTTCTGCCTGCTGATACAAGAGCCTCGTCTGCTCTGTTCCCACTTTCATCTTGCATTCTGATGTGTGACCAAACTACGCCTTGCTCTGCACTAAACCCCTCACAGAACAGTACTTGAGTTGTGCAGTGCCCATGACTCCTTCTGGAACCTTTCCTAGAGCTCCATGGTCCCCCTGCACAAGAGCACTGGCAGCACACAGGTTCCCGCAGCCACGAAGGGCCGTGCCACCACCGCAGCTGGATGTTTGGCCGCACGAGCAGCCACCAGTTGTCCCACACGCTACTGGGATGTACCAGTGCAGCAGCTGCTGCATGAGCTGCTTGTGCATTCATGTAAGTACAAACAAGACCTTAAGTCATGTATTCTTTGGCTCATCTCTGTGAAACAGGGATCACAGCACTTGTTTTGCAGAGGGGCCCTGCAGTTTGGTTCATGATTATCAAGTGGTTTGAGCTCCTGTGATGGAAGATACTGGAGATGGACAAAGGGGCACCAATGGCCTAAAGCTGATGGAGGCCCAAGCAGTGGTCTCACCCAGCTGCCCTGTTTGCTAATCCAAGTGTGTAATCAGCACATACGGGCAACATGTTGGCTTGGGCTGTGTCACATAGCAGCTCAGAACCCTCTCACTGTGAGCTCATGCACCCCAAAGAAGGGTGATTGGTGTCTGCGCAGCCACCAAGGATGGGTGACGTGCAGGGGAGGACGGAGCTGGTGGTGGCATGGTCACGAGATGGGTGTCATTGACACACAGCCATGGCACAGGGAACATGCAAACCTCCTTCCACCCCAGCCACTCTGCCCTCCAGCTCTCCTGAATGAAGTCCCAGCTTTGTTTTTCTGATTTCCATTTTGTATCCTAAAATATTCACTCCAAGTTCCGCTTGACAGACATGCCTAATCTAATCTCCATGTCTGCTTTCTAATTTTCGCAGCCAGGATAAAACAAATTGGCTGGCGTTAATTGCCTGTGCAGCGGCCTGGAGCTCTGAGCCGTGATTTACGAGCTTGGAGCAGGCGCTCTGCAACACATTTTTCTTAATTTATTTTTAATGAGTCTCTCAATTAATTTTCTTGGAAACATCTTAATGATGTTGGAGGCGGATGTTAATGAGGTTTGTAGCAGCACCTCATTTTGCATATTTTAACGTACTGAATGGCATGAAGCAAAATCCTGGTCCTAAAACAGAAAAAACCTTAAGACTGGAGAGGACTCCTGGGCTGACATTGCTGCCCGCCCTGGCTTGAGGCTGAGGCACTGCATAGGCTAGTTGGTGACTTTGAACATTGTGAGGCTGAAGCTGGGTGAGCCCACAGGGATGGCAGGACCCTGGCAGCATGGGGGGGGTGAGGAGCCACACTGGGTCATGGTTGGTGGCCAGACACTTCTTAACAGATGGAGTGAAAGCCTGGATACAGAACCTGGGCACTGAGGCCCCCGTGCTGGCATGCCCCGTGTTGTGGGCACCCCATTCCCTGCACACCCCTTTTGGGCAGGAGTTCTTCAAGACCCAGGGCTGGGCTTCCTGGGGCTGACAACTGCGGGGTGCTCGGGGTGTCTCTGCCGGCCCGCAGGGTCACCGGTAATTGCTGACGCATGTGCCAGCAAGAGGCAGCAGCTGGATCGCCTTTGTTTGCTCCCAGCATGTCAGTCTTCATTAAACTGGAGGGGAATGAAAAAGGATTCACTTTTGTCCCAGCCTGAACATGGCAGCTGTTTAATTTCAATTAAGGTGGCACTGAAAAGAGTAGCATTACGGCAGTAATTAAAGTGAGACAACTCCCACCCCCAGGACTGCGCTCACACAGCAGAGGGGCCAATTTTGACCCCCCCATCCTTCCAGCACCAGCTGAGTATGGGCAGGCAGCTGTGGGTCAGGGCTGTGGGGCTGCCCCACATGCTCACAAGGAGCTGGAGCAGTGTTGAACCCTTCAAGGCAAGCGCTGCTTGCAGCTCAGCACGGTGTGGCACATCTGTGGTACAGAGCAGCATTGCCTGTGGCACCATGTAACATGGCACAGTGCGGCATACATGGCATGAGGCTTTGTCCCATAAAGGCTCTGTGCACTGTGGATACTTTGTGCCCTGGCTGTCACTGCCTGAACAAGACTGAAGTCTGCAGGGAAATTTTATTTCCTCACAGTGGCAGAAACTGTGGCCAAATTCAGTTGTGTTCTGGAAGCAGGGGGTTCAGCAGCTCTGCTCACAGGACTGTTGGTGCTGTGCCTGATCCCATCACCCGTGACTGTGACCCGCTGGTGGAGCAGGTTGTCATGGCAACTGATGATTTCTGCTATGGTACATCTGCGTTCACCTTCTGGGCCCAGTTCAGCCTTGGAAATATCCAGTTAAAACACGTACCTGTGAAACTGCACTGAGCGTTGGCAAGGGAGCACACACAGCCCAGAGAGTCCTGTGTCACCAGCGCAGGCAGCAGCAGGTCTATGCTCACACCACCACTGGCACCCAGAGCCCCGTGTCACTGATCTCACCTGGGCACTGTGGGGTGGCCCCAGGCAGGGCAGGGCAGGACAAGCGGACATGCACTCTCAGCCTTTCCTGTGCACACTCAGCCTCCCCAGGGGCCTGTGGCCCTGTCAGGATGTGCCCCTGCAGTAGGTCCCCTCAGCCCTGTCCCTTGTGTGGGTGGCTGAGCACAGGGCACAGCCCTGAGCACTGTCATCCCCACTGTCACCTGGCCCTGGCCACAGCCCAGCAGTGTGGCCTGAGGACAGTGCAGGGGCACCATGAGGGTGGCAAGGCCCTGCCCTGATACAGGGGTGCTGCCATGTCCTGGACCAGTTCTGAGGATGATGCCGAGGACCTGGTGACCTCACAGTGGCATATGGAGTAGTGTCACACAGCATGCCAGGGACACAAGATGGTGAGGAGCATGGCACAGGAAGGCTGCAGTGAGGACTGTGGGCAGCAGTAGGACCACTTGCTGCTGAGAAGAGGGCTCAGTCCCACACAGCTCTGCCCTGCTTTTCCAGGAGCCCCAGGCTAGGCTTCTCCTCTCCTGCTGGCTGCAGGTGCTCCTCAGACAGGGAGTCGCAGTGCCAGTACTGTGGGAGGGTGGGGCTGCCCCAGGTAGGGCTGAGTGACTTCGTGGAACTAAGGGTTGTCTGGAAAGGTTATGGTCCTTCCAACAGTGAGAGAGTGGCCAAAATTTGGCACATACGGAGAGGTTTCTGCACCTCAAGATCAGCCTGAAGGCTCCTGTAGAGATCTGCCAGGGGCAAACGAAACACCACCAGAGCTGACCAGCTCCAGCCAGCGGCTTCAGCAGAAGACAGAGGCCTGGCAGCCCAAGGTGAGCAGTGCCAACCATATGCTCAACCCAGGCACTGGTTGCATAGCCACAGATTGGTGGCCAGGTGGTACAGGAGGCCCTGACCAGCCCTTGCCTGCACCACCAGACACCTCTTCCCCAGGTCTGGGGAGAACACAAGGGCTCAGGGGGATCCAGTCCTCCTGTGGCTGCACTGGTCCCACTGCCACCATTTCCCACAGTGGCCACAGTTCACTGCAGTGTGGAGGGCCAGTGGTGTCAGGGGCTTGGCTATTTGTGAGCCCAAAGGAACTGTCAGAACATGCACACACATGGGGCAGTGCTACCTGGTGGGGAAGGACTGCATCCACCCGTTGGCAACACGGTCCATTGTTGCTCTGCACAATACAAGGACTGCCAGCATTGTCCAGCCCCAGTGCCTGCCCACACAGGAGCTGCAAGATGGGCTGGCTACAGTGGTGAGCTGGACAGATGCTGCTCATGTCTTGTCCTAGGGCCAAAGGCAAGCATTGGTACTGGAGCCACAGCAGGAGGAGCCCAGAGCATGGCAGGACACACAGCAGGAAGATCTGGACACAGCTGAGGTGTTAACCACGATACAGGCATTGCAACTGGACCTGGACTTCTGCAGGGGCACAAACCACAAACAGCTGGTCCAGGTGCAGGAGCAAGAGTGTGCAGTGGAGCAGGAGCACCAGGACTTGGTCATTCTGATGCAGCAGTTCCAGGCACTGATGGGCAAGGTACCAGTGCTGGCACAGCGGCCACAGACCCAGCTGCATGTGTCCCCCACTGCCACTCCACCACAGGCTAGGCACCCTGCCTGCCCCGCAGCCTGTGCAAACACCTGGTGACCCCTTAGGGGAGGGTAGAGAACATCCTGCCAGCCACATGTGGCTCTAGTACCACCTGTACAGAGCAGCCTAGCCACATGACAAGCCTGGCTGGCACAGCTCACCCAGCTGAGCAGAAGGTTCCTTCTGCAGCCTCAGCTCTACACAACAGGGGCACAGGGTGATCCCACACCCTGCTGGGTACTCACAGGTCAGTGATGCACCCCTCCACCTGAAGGACCAGGCAGTGGAGACAGAGGTTACCTCCTGCTTGAGTGCCCACAGTGATTTTGGCACCAGCCATGATATCCCACAGGAGAGCAGAGAGCTGCTCAAGCAGGTTAGTGCCAGCAGCCCCCCAGCCACTACACCAAGCCTAGGAGCAAGGGGAGCACAGCCAGGGGGGCACAGGAGCCATGACAACCACATTGCAGGGCTCACCCCTGCTCCCCTGCCCCCAGAAGCCCTGGGAGAGGGTGGGAGACAACAATGCCAGCCTGCCCCCACCACCTCACACAGCCCTGAGCATCCTGCAGCTCACAGAGGGCAGCTGTGCCTGTGCTCAGGGCAGGGCACATGGCACAAGGCCAACCCACCAACACACTGCCTTCTCTGCAGCTGGGGGCACAGAAACAGAGTCAAGGCCTGCAGTACAGCCCAGCCCGGCTGCAGGAGCAGCTGGGAGCCACCCAGGCCCAGGAGCAACAGAGTCTGCAGCAGCTCAGCAGAACCAACGAAGCCATCCAAGGCCTACACAGAAAAGTGGCAGAGCTGCAGCAACAGGTGAGGGCAAGGCACGACAGCACAGAGATGCAGCCTCAGTCCCAGACCCCTCTCCTGCCTCCAGGAGAGGCCCAACCACCCTCTCTGCCCCACAGCTTTGCTGGCAGGTGTAGGACATGGAGAACCTCCAGGCAGAGCTGGCCCAAGCTCGGCAAGAGAGCACCAAGCAGGCGGAAAAGATTGCAGCCTACAAGACACACAGGCAACAGCTTCATCGGGAGCTGAGGAGGACGCAGACCTTCAAGGAGCAAAGCAAACAGGAGGTAAGGATGTCTCAAGTCTTCCTGCGAAAGATCAGGAGTCTGTGCTCAGCCTGTGTCTCTTACTGTGCCATGGGCAGACCTACTCCCTCCAGGAGAAGCTGCAGGAACTGAGCAGCCTAGTCCAACACTGGCAGCAGCTACACCTGGACAGTGAGCAAATTCTGGCTCTGAGAGAAGAGAAGCTGGTTGTCTTCAAGGTGGAACCGTCTTTCCTTAAGGAAGAACTCAGCAAGGTGACAGAGCAGGTGCAGGATACAAACAGGCATTCAAGACACACTAGGCAGGATGTAGGAGGAGAACCCGCACCTAATGTTCAGAACACCTGAGCAGCCCAAGTGTGAGCAGCTGAAAAAGTGAGCAGAATTCCTGGCACAGCCTGGCCTGAAACAGGGCCGGGCCGATGGTCCCAGCTGTGCAGAGACAGCTGGGCACCAGCTGCCTGTTCAGGGCATGGGCTGTGGGAGAATTGCCTTTGCAGGGGTATAGGCCAGGCTCAAAACAGGGACAGGCTGTATTTGTCCTCCAGGTCACTTAAATTTTGTGCCCTGTTCCAGCTTCTACAGAGCAACAACCTGACAGCACCAGCCCTGCATGACTCTGCAGAGCTACTTCCACCAGGAGGTAGAGCTACCAGAGCTACCTCTTCCAGGACAAGAAGCAGCACAAAACAAAGCAAGGACTAGACTGACAACCTTTAAACAAATAAAATTCTTTCTGTTCTGTAATAAAATTAGTGCCAAGCACCAAAGCCTTCCAGGGCTACAAGCTGTAGAGACTTCAGAATACATTGATTAGGGTAGGTGGGCACCACCTTAGGCCTCAAAGCAACAGGTTGTGCCTTCTTAGAGACCAAAGCGGGCTGGGGTGCGTCGTGGCGTCAGGGCCTCCCCCTGCTCCTTTCGCCCAGGGGTATAGATTTTAGTAGATCTGTCAAAGAGGACAAGGGCAATTAATGGAAAATGCAACCTTTTCCTGCACCTGAACTCCCACAAGGGAAGCAGGCAAGCCATGGGCAGGCAGGGCTATCACGCACCTTGCGCTGCCCAGCGGGTTACGGCGCTCCTGCTCCTCCCGGCGGGCACGCAGCTGCTCCTCTGCCAAAGCCATTTCCTCCTCCATGGCAGACACCTCCTCCTTGGCACGGCGCCGGTTCTCCTGGAGCAAGGCAGCAGCAGGTCAGGGACAGCAGACTCCCTGTAGGCCCACAAGCTTGCTCCCTTCATGTCAAAACACACGCACAGCAGCAGAATGCAGAGGGCCTGCAGTTTGCCAGCTCATCCAGGACAGAATACTTACCTGGCGTGACTTGCCAGCATGTTTGATACTGTAGAACATAGGACCCAGCTCTGCCAGCCACTCGCCATCCACAGCAGTGACACACTGCATGTACTCCTGCAGGGACAAACAGACTAGGATAGCAGGATGGCATTCTTGGGGCCTAGGCACCATTCCCAGAGCCATAGCAGCTCCATTCCTCCCCAGTTGCTGATGGCACTTTGCAGGCTGAGACCATACCCCTTCCAGACAATTCCTCCTGGCCTCAGAAGCTGCTACAGGTTGGATTTGACCACAAGGAGGATCAAACATATCCCAGAGAAGCCAGAGGAAAATAACGGGGAAGGGACAAACAGATGACACAAACATGTCTAATTGGTATAGATGGAAAAGGCTGATATCTGCCACTCAGACTGATCTCAGTCTCACAGCAAAGCCCTCCCATCTCCCCTGGAGCACTCATCACCCTTCCTGCTAGCCCTCAGCTCAAGCTCACCTTGGTAGTCATAACCAATTCATGGTACACAATGTAGTCTGGTGTGTAGCCCATGCCAAACAGAGAGCTCGTGGGGTGCAGGTGGCAGGGCATCCCTGTGCGGATGTTCACATACTCCCCAATGCCCTGCAAAGACAAGTGTGCTTAGGCCCCCTGTTCCCAGGCTGCTGTTCCCTTGCAGTCCCCAGGCAGCTCAGACACCTCTCACCTTCAGCTTTGCAGCCTGATGGAAATATGCAGCACAGATGCACTTCCTGACAACATCCCAGTCTGTACCACAGGATGCCAGGCTCATGCGCTGCTGCACCATAATGTCCTTGAGCTGGGCACGCACCTCCCGCACCTGCAAAGGTGTGTGCTGATCAGATCCCTCTTCTGCACAAGGCTGTCTCCCCCAGCCTTACAGCCACAGCCTCACCTTCCGCATGGCCTTGGCATGGATGAAGTGCTGATTGCACCACAGGGTAGAATAGCTGTTGTTTTTCCACTGCAGGTAAACATTCAGGTAAGTCAAGTGATCACTCTCTGGAACAGCAAATTTCTCCCGCACTTGGTCACTCTCCTCCTCTCGGCCCTGAAGGGTAAGCAAAGAACATGGGTTAGTCAAAGGGCAGGGAAGGGCCCTGAGCTGCTGGAACAGCAGCATCTCATACCTTAGGCCGGTAAAAGATGGCAGGCACCGACAACATGGAAACAACAAGCAAGATCTCAGAGCTGCAACCCATGTCACAGGAGACAATAAGCATTTTGGAGAGTGCAGGGTCCAGTGGGAACTCCACCATGAGGCGCCCTGTAGAGGTCAGACCACCTGTAGGAACAGAACAGGGATCACTGATCAGCAGCTGGGCAGGCCCCAGTTCCATGGGCTGGCAGCCTACCCCAGCTGCCAATACCTGTGTTATCCAGGGCCCCCAGGATCCACAGCTGGTACATGGAGTTCAGCATATTGTCTTCAGGGGGCGGATCCATGAAGTGGAACTGCAACAGGTCTTGCACACCCAGGGACTTGAGCAATAGCACTACATTGGCAAGGTTGGTGCGCTGGATCTCAGGCACCGTGGTCGTCAGCAGCTCATTCTTGTAGGCACTCTGGGTGTAGAGCCTGGGAAGAGAGGCCAAGAGCATGCTCCTCCTGTTTGGCCACTGCGCTCCTTACAGATGTGCCAGCTTGGCACAGGGCAGCAGCCCTGCACCCAACAGTAGGACTCTGGGGAGCCACTAATAGTCCAGCCAAAGTGGGGTCTCCCCATCACATTGGGGTATTTGGGCTGCAGCACAGCACATGCCCAAGCACAGCCCCTCCCGGTCTCACAGCATAGCCGGGGAAAGGCCTTTGGCTTGGTTCTTATCTCAATGGCATCCAGGGCAGACCAGCCACAAGTGAAGATGGGCATAGGAAGAAAGTGGAGCACATCTTTTTCTCTGCTGAAGGACTGGGTCCAAAGAAGGCCTTCAGGCCTGCCTACTGCCCACACCCCCACCAAAGTTCAAGATAATGAACAGCTCCAGTGAGAAAAAGATCTACAAAACTTGATGCCAAGCTGAGGATACAACAGGAACACCAGTGACATGCCTACCTGAAACAGTGGCCTGGGCCTGTCCGGCCAGCTCGGCCAGCCCTCTGATTGGCATTGGCCTGACTGATGGGGTAGATCTGCAGTGCATCCATGCCTATACGGGGGTTGAAAACCTTCAGGGCACAAGAAAGTCACACAGAAGTAAGAGGAAGGCTGGATCGTGACCTCAGAACTCCCTCAACCTACCCCAGAAACCAGAGACAGACAGTATAGAAAACCCTGGCTCACCTTCAGTTTGCAGTAGCCAGAGTCAATCACAAACATGATACCATCCACTGTCAGTGAGGTCTCTGCAATGTTAGTGGCAACGATGCACTTCCTGACCCCATCAGGAGCCTGCAAGCACACTGCATGTCAGTCACACCCCTGGGCATGGCCCTGCTCCACTGAGGACGAGTGCAGAGCGGCAGATGGATGGGGGTGACTCCTGGGAAGTGGGGTGTGGTACATGCTTTCTCTCACCCTCCACGTACAATACTAACATATATCTACACTTCTCACTCCTGCTCTGTACTGTCTCCTGCTCCAGTTTTCCCTGTCCCCACCCTAATCACAAAGCACACATCAGCACCTTCTGGAAGATCTTGGCCTGCAAGTCTGAGGGCAGCTGAGAGTAGATTGGCAGTACAGCAAGAGCAGGTGCCTTCTCCAGCTCCTCAAGGTGCTCCACAATTTGCTCTGAGGTCACCTAGACACAAAGAGGGGTGAAAACATCAGACTGAAACAAGGGGGTAGGATAGTGCCTGTCCTTCCAACTCACCTCGATATCCTCCTGGCCAGGCATGAAGACGAGGATGTCTCCAGGAGCACCAGACAAGTGGACCTGCAAGGCTTGTTTCACTGCAGCCTCCACATAATCCTCCTGTGGGGTCTGAACAGCACAGCCCAGGTTAATATGGACCAGTATCCTTACCTGCCCTGTCCTACGTACAAGACTGTAGCACACCACAGCCGCTCCTCCCCTGTCCTGTGTGTCTCCCTCAGAAACAGTACAGCTAGGTCACAACCCCCTCCTGCCAACAGCATTTCCATCCACAAAAGTAACGACACCTTGCTGAAAAGAATATCCACAGGAAAAGTTCGCCCAGGAATGTGGAAAATGGGAACGTTCCCAAAGAAGGAGGCAAACTTGTCTGCATCCATGGTGGCTGAAGTAACAACAAGCTTCAGATCCGAGCGTCGGGCGACCACCTAGGAATCAGATGAAAGGAACAATATAAGGCACATTTATGCATGGCTGTGGGCTGTTTTCATTCTTACTGAGACAATGGCACAGGACAGAGCTTCTGTTGTACTCCAGAGGCACTGGCTGTGCATGCCAGGCAACACTGATGCTCTATGGTCAGTGCAGTTGAAAAGACCGGCCAGCCTCGGTCCAGGAAACCTTAATCCAGCAAAGTCCTCTGTATAGGCAGTTCTGACATTTAGCCGGCAAGACTCTGGTAGGATTACAGAAAACTGAACCCCCCAGATCCAAGGACCAGGATGCTGGAGCAGTTAAGTGCAGAGATGTGGCAGCTCTGCCTCCCTCTCCTAGTCCTGTCAGAGAAGGGCTGTCCCAGATGATGTGGCCCCTGCTGCTGTCACAGCCCAGGATCACACCCACCTCCCGGAGCAGCCCAAACAGCACGTCAGTGTTGAGCGAGCGCTCGTGTGCCTCGTCCATGATGATGGCACTGTAGTTGTCCAGGTCAGCCTCCCGCAGCGACTCACGGAGCAGGATCCCATCTGTCATGTACTTGATCACCGTGTTCTCGGACGTGCAGTCCTCAAAGCGGATGGCATAGCCCACCTGGCAGGGCAGAGATACCAGCAGTCTTCCAACAGTCCCATGCACTCTCTGTCATGGGGTGGCACCCCTGCACTCCCTTCCAGACTCACCTCCTCCCCCAGACGCACCCCCATCTCCTCGCTGACCCGCTTGGCCACTGACATGGCAGCCACTCTGCGGGGCTGTGTGCAGCCGATCATGCCATAATCAGTGTAGCCGTCCTCATGGAGATACTGTGTCAGCTGAGTTGTCTTCCCACTCCCTGTCTCCCCCACCACGATCACAATGCTGTTGTCTCTGAGGGAAAGGAAAAGGTATTTCTTCATACACCTTCAAAGAAGGGCTCTTGTGTTCTCTAGCTAAGCATCATCCTAGTCAGGTGGGAGAGCTGAGCAAACACAAAGCAATGGGTTTTGTTTCCTGAGAGTACAGCTTCCCAATGGTCATGATTCTACAATTCCTCAACGGAGCTCACAAATGTAGGCCAATGCCCTGGGGATGCCCTGGCAGCCATACCTGAGGATGGAGAGCAGTTCCTGCTGTACAGCAAAGATGGGCAGGTATTGTCTCTGCTCCAGGATCGATTTCTTCTTGGCAAACTCGCTGCTGGCTTCACTTTTTTCTTTCATGTGTTCAGCAAACTTCTGCTCTGTTCTAAGGAAACACCGCAAGTCCTGAAACTGCCTCTCCACACACTTTGCTATGCCCGTAGCCCCCGTTACCAGCTGAGCAGGGTAATTCAGAACAAGCCCCTACTTATAATCCACTTTGCCATCTTCTGTCACCATCTCGTCCTTCTCCTCCTCTTTCTTGATCCCCATAATGTCTCCCAGTTTGGTGCCTGCTAGCTCCCAGTGCTTGTGCTGAGCCTGGAAGTACAGAGAACAGCGTAACTTTGCCACAGCAAGCACAGACAAAATTCTTCCTCAATCCTACTCCTAAGACTAAGAAAAGGATATTAGTACCCCAGTTCCCCAATGCAGAATGCACACTCCACTCCTACATCAGGTTCCCCTCTTCCGAATGAACTAAAGCAGAATTTTAAGGCACTGAGATAGATACAGAGACTTCAGGCAAAGGATTACCAACTGCCTCCTAAGAAAATAGCTCCAGCTGCTGACCCTTCCATTAAACCTAAACAGATGTGAACCAGAGATAATCTTCCTGCCCTTGCCAAGCGCTAACAGGCTTTTCTCCCATCTCTGCTGCCAGTATAGCTACCACCACCATTCCACTCATAATTTAAGTAGGTCAAATCCAGCCCAGTTTCAATGTACAAGGAACACACCTGTACTTTCCCCACTGCTATTACGTGAGCTTTAAAAAAAGTCCCTAGAAAACACTCCCAAAAACTAACCTGCTACCTTACCCCATACTTCTCCTCACAACTCTTCTGCTGAGACGTGACAAGGTAAATCCTGCTGCCATACTACCTGCTGACAGTCCCTAAGCTACCTGGCATTCTTTCACCTGCTTCCTTCTCCCATAATCCAAATGTTCAAATGCGTGGTGATTCATGTCCTAAGGCAGCGCACAAGAAAATCACACCACAACAGCTGCTGTGAGGCAATGCAGTAAGCTGGGCTGCTACGATGTCCCAGGTCACAAAAATATGAACTCCTTATCATCCCTGCTGCCAAAGCCTGAATGCTGCAGACTCCAAACAAAGCTCTGAGGAACTACATAGGGTGTACAGCAGGCAGTAAGGCACAGGGCTGCAGCATACCCTCTTACGCTCCTTCTGCTCCCGGTGCTTGCGCACCAGCTGGCTGCCTTTCCGAGCGATGATGGCCAAATCCGAGGTGGCATCCTTCACAGGGATGACTGGCTCTGGCTGCAGAGAAAAGGCATTGCTTTACTAAAAAGGCCTCACATGTACAGGGCTCCCTGCCATCGGTGCTTTCAGCCACAGTCTCTACCTGCTTGGTGAAGACAATCCTTCCATCTAAGAAAGGAGGCACTAGATTGTGCACCAACAAATGCACTTTAGCAGAGTTATCCTCCTCAAAATCTTCATCCACCTCAATCCGATGGACCACACCACTGGTCAGCATGCGATTTGTCTCCCAGCGCTCATTATCCTGCAGGAAACAACGTACCAGAAACACAATGAAGCCCCACAAAAAGCCACAGACATCACACTAGAACACCAAGCTTGGGCCTGGGCTCTGCACTGGCAACAGGATGGTTCAAACCTAGTGAGCCTCAAAGTAAGCAAAAGGGAAGGAACAGTAATCGGAAAGAGTAGAGTACAGGAAACTACCCACATGAAACACATGGTCAACAGGTTTGTCCCCAAGAAAATGCAGGACAGACACTGCATGCAAGGCAGTCAGAATACATCAGGAAGCCTGGACACCATCCTGCTCATGTAAAGAGAGCAGCTGTCCCCAGCATCCACTGGGCCAACAGCAGACAGCCCCAGTAATGTACCTCGCACTTAGAATAGCAGGAGCATGGTCCTCTGCACTTCTGCTACCCTGAACACTGCAATCCACCAGCCACTCCAGCTGGGAATTCTGCCCATACAGGAGTTGCAGGGTTGGGTTTTCCAGGGGAACTCAACCACAGTTTCCCTGTGAGCACTCCTTCAGCCTGGCCCAAAAGTTTCCTTCTCCACCTGGGAGCAAGGGCTCAACAAGTGGATCTTTCAAGAGGCAGCAAACCCCACGTGTTCAGAGCAGCCAACCCTGCGTCTTGGCTTTACCTCATTGATCTGCCGCCGCTGTGCCGAGATCCGCTTCTGCCTCTGCTTGTGCAAGTGCTGCTCACGCTTCTTCACGTACTCCTCAGAAGAGTAAGCCAGAGGGTTGTGAAACTCATCGTAGCCCTCATCCATCATGTACCAGTCCCGGTCAGCTTGCTGGGAAGGGAGAGGTGCAGCACTGAGTTCTGCCCATCCCCATCCCCATCCAGGAGGCCCCAAGCTCCCGGCCCGTGCCAGACTCACCCGCTGGTCGTCCTCCCACTGCTGCCGCTCCTCTTCCGTCTCAAAGGCAATGCCCTCCTCCCCTTCTGTGCGCCGGCCTGGGGTGAGCCAGAGGGCCCAGAATGTTCCCAAGGAAACTCGAACTCTGTGCCACAGGAAAGGGGATTCCACACTGCCCACCCCAGGCAGCTCAGCCCAGATTGCTCACCTCTCCCTCTGGACAGGCGTGGTGTGGCCCCCAAGTGCCTCCGGTCATCAGCCCATTCATTGTACTTGTATGATGGGGTCGGTAACGGCGTCTTATCAGAGTACCGGCTCCTCACAGACCTGAAACACAGCAGGTGGCACGGACTGGTGCCCAGCCAGAGCCTTCTCACACACACAGAGTCCCCTCTGCAGCCCCACAGCCCAGAGCACAGCCTCAGGCCGCGGTACCTGTCCCGCTCCCGCCGGTCCGTGTCCCGCAGTGATGGCAGCCGGTGGCCACGCTCTGAGTCCCTGTAGGAAGGGCTGGGAGATGGAGACTCCCACTGTGAGCGATGGGCGCTGCTGTAGCCACCATCATCCTCCTCCCAGCTGGAGCGAGACGGTGTGGCTGCATCTGGTACAAGAGATGGGGTTTGACACCTGTTGTTCCAGCAGCGGCTCTGGGCACCTGGAGCCACCTAACATCTTTCAAGAAAGGAGCATGGAGAGAGGGTACCCACTGGCCCTCCCTCTAAGAGAAGGGACTGACTTAGTGATTCCAAGGAATTTCAAAGGATCATATTTCCATCACAAAGACTCAGAGCAGACCCCACTGAGACCTCTGCTAAGATCTGCCAGAGTTTCAAACACGCACAGCTGGCACATTGCTCCCAGATCCGAGTTGAGCTGGGAGTTTTATGCTTGCCTCAACCACAAACATTAAAAGGTACAAGCTTTTCTATCACCCGTGTCCTGCAAAAACAGGAGGCAGCATAAAAAACTCCAAGCATAAAAAAATCCAAACTCCGTTAGGTTTCACAAAAGAGTTTTAGCAGGTCCCACTCCTACCTTTGGGCCGATGTCGGGGGCTCTCAGGTTCACCCCTCCTGCTGCTCCGCTCTGATGAGCCGTCCCTCTCTGATCTGCTGTGATGACTCCTGTCCCGCTCCTCTGCAAAAACAAAATAGGACCAGGTGCCTATTGCACAAACAGGCTTCGCAAGTCTGCTGCCTGTTCAATCACCACAAACATTAGTAAAGGCTACAAAAAAGGCAAAGGACAAACCCAGACCCAAACCAACAAGCACACAAAGGTCTCTGAGCAATTACCACGGTCTCGTTTACGATCGTGGTCCCGATCCCTACTGCGTTCCTTCTTCCGCTCCTTCTCCTCCTTGGAGGAGGCAAAGACTCCATGTTCCCGCCGCTCCCTCTCCCGCTGCCGGCTGCGCTCCAAGAACTCCTCGCTTACACCCCCTGTGTAGGAAGGTGTCTCCACGTGGACTGAGCGGTAATGTCTGGACAGGCAGAGCAGAGAGGAGAAATGCTCAGAAATGCTGAGCAACAGATGTCCTTCAGCTGGTCCCGCACAGCTCCAGTCGGAGTCTGTGCTGCATGGACCCGCAGTCCCCCGCAGTCTCCCTCCCTCCACACCGGCGGCCGCAGGCCCGCCTGTCACCGACTGTGCCCACCCTGCGCTGCCAGCCCGGCCGGGCGCGGCCAGCGCCGGCACCCGGAGCCCCCCTGCAAACGCCACCTGTTCCTGCGAGCTCTGCGGTCGCTCCGGTTGGCCTCGTCCTCTTCTTCTTCCTCGGCGCTGCCCGCCTCGTCACGGCCCTCTTCCCAGTCCTTATAGGATGCGACACGGGATCGCTTCCCCCCGGCCGCCTCCTCCTGCCGCTCCCGCCGCTTCTGCGCCGCCAGCACGTCCAGTCCCAGCAGGGAGACGCGCGGAGCCGGGGCCTTAAAGACGTGCTGCTCGGCGCCCCGCGCCCGCAGCACCAGCCCGCCCGCCTCGCCGCTCGGGCCCGTCCCCGACAGCCGATGCAGCGACTCTTCGCCTGCCTCCATCGTGGCCGCAGCGCTGCGCGGGCCCCGCAGTTCCCTCAACGCCGGTAACGCGGCTCCCAGAGCGCCGCCATAGCCGCCCCACAGTGCTCGGCGGGAGGAGCCGCTCTAGCCCCGCGCACCATAGAGACGGCGGGCAGAGCCTATGGCAGAGCTGCCACCATAGAGTGCCGACAGGCCACGCCCCCTGCCGGAGCGGACTTCCGGCTACGCAACCTCCCCGTGGTCACATGGGCGCGGACTCCCGGACGGACAGCGGGGACAGCAGGACGGGCAGCGGGACGGACAGCTCATAATAGTCTCCTCCTGCAGGTCATTTCTGCTTGGGGCTGCCTCCTCGCCCCTTTTCTCACCACCTCGTTCGCCCTGGCGCAGCGCCTGGGCTCCAGATCGCCTACCCCTGGTGCCTGCAGCCAGCATAGTTCCCAGCAGGAAGAGCACAAACAGCCTCACCTTGCTTAGCACCAGGCTCCCGGGAAGCTGCCAAGCCCTGACAGGAAGTGTGCCAAGTTTCCCACCAGCCGTAAACAATTTCGGTGAAGTGCTGTTGTGCAATCTTGCTCTGCAACGTGGATTGTGAGAGGCTGCTGAGGGAATGCTTTCTGCCGGGCGAGCTGTTGCTCAGGAAAAGCCCGAGATGACTGCAGTGAGCTCGGGGTGAAGGAAAACTCAGCACCAGAGATCCCAGAGACAAAACCAACAAACAGCAGCACCTTTGATCAGGCCCTCTCCACAGCTAAGAGGACATGACTGCAGCCATCTCCAAAACAGCTGTGTCCTGGCACCCAGCACCATCACTGCCTTCCCTCCTGCCCCAGGGCCTAGCCTCAGGCAGCAGTCTCTGCCAGGGAAGGCCGGATGCACTTGTCAGTCCAGCCCAGAGCTCAGCTACCCTGGCGGCTTCTCCCACCAGGAAAAGTGAGAGCAACATGGAGAGCTGATTCTGCTCAGCTGAGGAGAGCTAAGCTGCATCACTCCAGCCCATGGGGTGTCCCAAGAGCAGCACAGAGGACCAGGTGAGCAAAATGTTTATTGACACTCAGTTCTGCTGTCCACAGGGAAGCCAAAACACAGCCCTGAAAAAGCAGCAGTGTCACGAAGGTCCTGGAACCAGGACCTCATCTCAGTCCCAGTCTGCCCAGCACTGGAATTGTCACACCCATCCCTGTCTGCCACGGCTCCTCCCAGCTAGACTTTCATTTTGCAGCCTGTCAGTAGCGGTGATCTGCTCCAACTGCCTCCATGACATTCTTGAAGCCCTGCTCCCTAACCAGGGATGGTGTGTGCTAGGACTGGGCTGGCACTGCTTGGGCACCAGCACACAGCTGTCCTGAGCTGTGCTAGGACCAGGGGCTCTCTGGGGACGTGCCTGGCCTCCACTCACCTGAGCAGCTCCTCCAATTCACGCTTGACTGTCCCCACCACTGGTGGCCCGTGGAACACAAGCGCTGTGTACAGCTGCACGAGCGAGGCTCCGGCACGGATCTTCTCCAGGGCATCCTGCCCACTGCTCACCCCCCCCACGCCAATGATGGGCACCCGGCCTGAGGGCAGGGCACCAGGTCAAGCTGGCACAGGCAGTGCCAGCAGGTGCCCCCAGCCCTGCTGTGCCCTCACCTTGAGTGAGAGCGTACGTGTCCCTGATGGTCTGCGTGGAGAGCTCCCGCAGGGGCTTCCCGCTGAGGCCGCCGGGCTCCGTGCGCTGCCGGCTCCGGAGGCTGCTGGGCCGGCTCACCGTGGTGTTGCTCACTATCAGCCCATCCACACCGAGCTGCAGGGGCAGTAGTGTGAGGACACAGCTCCCACAAGCAGACCAACCTCCCCTTCCCCTCCTGCCAGGTCAGGACCACCCAGCACATAACCCAGAGCGTGCCTGGGGACAAAGCTGGCCCTCACTGCCTGGGTGACACACATGGGCCTTCACAGACTCTGACCAACCCAGGACACCATCCCTATAGCAGCCAGAGAGCTGCAGGCATACGTGTCCTTCCAAGAGATGACTTGCCGGGACCACCATGGTCCTGCCTCCAGTGGCCTCCCCTTCCTACTTCCTCACCTCACAGACAACGCTGGCGATGTCCTGCTTGTCCTGTGCAGTGAGGTCAGGGGCAATCTTCACCAGCAGGGCTGGCTTCTGCTTGCAGGGCAGCAGGTCCCTCTCCACCAGCACCTGTTGGTGCACATGGCAGTGCACGGCAGGGAGAGGCCTCCTGCCCCAGCTAGGAGCTACAGACACCCACTACCACAGGCAGTACAGGGACAGGCCCTGCTCCTCTACTTGGCACCAAAACCAGGAAAGGCACCCTTGGCACAGGGCCTGGAGCACAGAGCAGGCACAGGACCCCAGTGATGCCTGAAGTTGTGGGGTGGATGGCTCGCTGCCTCTGCAGGAGCAAATAGAGGGTAATGCCTCACTGCTCCTGAGCCCTTTGCTGGGATACAGTGCCCTAGTACAGCCCACGGCAGCAGCCAACAGGGACATCTCAGTGGTCCTGCCCACCATGCAGGAAAACCATCCCCATTCCTCCCTGTACTCGGGCAAATCCACTGGCTGCAGCAGTGCAGCTACTGCCAGGAGATGGGGTGCATCCAGTGCTCTAGCTGTGCTTTGGGCTGGCTGGGGGGAGGCACCTACCTTGCTCAGCAGGTCCCGCAGCTCAGCCTTGCCCTGCAGGTCCCGCAGCCCCGGGGTGTTCGGGCTGGACACATTCACAACAAGGTAGTCAGCCAAAGGGCCCAGTGTCCGGACCCCAGCCACATAGTCAGCTGCAGCATCAGTAGAGCTCTTGTTCTTGCCCAGGTTGACTCCAAGAGGCATCCCAGCTGCAACCCAGACACAGCTGAACCAGGGCAGCAGGACCAACCACCACCCAATGGCCAGAGCACCCAAAAAAGGAGGTCCCAGGACCAGCTAAAGTTAAGAAGAGGAGATATATATATATATAGCCCATGTATTTCATGAGGATGGCCTGGGACTGTCCTGCAACCACATTGCCTCAGCCACCCCAGTCAGCACCTTTCAGCACCACAGCCTTCAGCCTGGCAGAGGCTGCCCACAGGAGCTGCTCTGCTGGGGTCCTCTTGGTTTTGGCTATGTTAGCAGACACATCCTCCCCAAAGCAGCAAATGGAGCTTGATCCCAGAGTAAACAGCAGGAGAAATGTGTCTAGTCACAATGCCAGGGGTGAGACTATAGCCCCAAGAGAGTCCTGCTGTCCAAGTGTTCCTCCAGCCAAGGTGCTCCTGTGCCTGGATACTGGCATTACACACCAATCCTGGCCTACAGGTACCTGGGAGATGCCCAAACCTACCCTGCAGACCCCAAGAGCAAAGGCTTACAAGCTTGTCTCACCAGCAGTGAGCCTGATCTGTGTCTCCTGCCGGGCTCGCAGCCTGCGCTCCACCGCGACGTGGCCATGGCTGTTGAATCCATACCTGCACCAGGACAGAGGGGGTTCAAGGGGGTTATGTCTGCAGGCCCTGAACAGGACATGTGAGAAACATGAGGCAGATGTGTGGTCTCTGCAGCTTTGCTCAGCACATCCAACCAAAAGCCACCACAGCTCCAAAGACGTGGGGCCACCCAAATATTCACCCTCCCTCACAGTGGGCAGACTGTAGGACATTGCAGAGCAGCTGCCCTCAGATCCCACCTGTTGATGACTGCCTCGTCCTCTGCCAGCCGGAAGACCCTGGGCTTCGGGTTCCCTTCCTGGGGCTTGGGCGTCACAGTCCCCACTTCCACAAAGCCAAAGCCCATCTTGTACAGCCCGTCCACAGCCTCACACTGCTTGTCAAAGCCAGCAGCCAGGCCCAATGGGTTGCGGAATCGCTGCCCGAAGACTCGCACCTCCTGCGGGGCTGAGGCAGAGCCCACAGACTCCAGGAACCGTTGCCAAGGCCTCACTCCAGCCCCCCTCCCGACAGAGCCGGCCGCCTCCCCTGCCCTTCAGGGTGTCCTTATGGGGTGCCTGCCAAGGGTCCCTCGTCGCCCGCCACGGACTTGACGGGACGCAGCCGCCTGCGCACCACGCCGGGCTCTGCCACCCAGCCCTCACCCCTCGGTTCTGAGCGCCCTCCGACCTTCCCACTCCCCGCCCTGCTTCCCGCGCGGTTCCCCCCTCCTCCTCCGCCGCCCTCGAGACGCACCAGCGCCGGGCTGTCGGGACGGGTGGAGGGCAGCAGCCCAAGGGCGGCGGCGCGTAGAGCCAGGCCATGGGCGGCCTCGGGAGGCAGCGCCCGGAGCGCGGGCATCACCGCCGTGTACAGCCGCTCGTCGCCTACCGCCAGCGCCGATCCCAGAAGCAGCCCGCAGCCTCCCAGCGCCAGCGCCCGCAGCCGTCCCTGTGCCAGGGCGTCAGCAGCGCACCAGCCACGGTTCCCCACCGCAACCGCACTCAGCCCATCCCCTCACTTCCCCACCCCGCACCCGGCCCCGATCCCGCACCACCCGTCCCTTTCCGTCCCGCCCCGGCACTGCCCGCCCCAGCCGCCACCGGCCAAGGCCAGCGGTCTCCAGGCTCCCATGGGCGGCCCCGCCAGGCCGGCCCCGGCTCCCCACGGCTCCCCACAGGGCCCCGGGGCCCCCCCGACCGCTCACGCGCAGCAGCGCCGCCATCACGCTCAGCCCGACACGCGAGGACACTTCCGGGGACCCCTTCTGTGATTGGCCGAGGCCGTACCGCTCCAGCCAATAGCGGCGCAGCAGAGGCGGCGACGAGAGGCCCGGCCCGCGCTTTATTGAAGGAGGGGCAGAAGGCGAGCCCCGGGAAGCGGGCAAGGACGGGATGGACAGGACGGGGACAGCCACGGCACAGCTGCAGTGTCACCAACAGGTACGTTACAGTCCCGGGATGCCTCGCACGCGACTCGGGTAGGGTAAACAAGGTGCTGCTGCGTATCCCATCAGACCACCCTCAGTGCCTTGCCTCCAGACCTCGATGGGCCATAGCTGCTCAGCACCCGCATCAAAACCCCGAGGCAGCGGCAGAGCCTGTCTCGCTCTGCCCTCTCGGGGGCTAGTCACATACCCAACAGGCCCAGGCAGATACTGGTACCCTTCTGCAAACTGCAAATGGACTCCACCGAGAACACCATCAAGGCCAATGAGGGCTCCCCAAGAGAAAGCCTCTGCTGGCAGGCATGGAGCCGTCATGGAGGCAGCCAGGAACAGTGCCCAGAACATCATGCACAGCTTCCCCATACAGCTACCCAGACTGACGGGGGTTCTTCCTTGCCTCACTCTCACAACATTCCCCACAGTTCATCTCCTGGAGCAGCAAAGATCAGGAAAGCGGCAGCACTTGGTGTAAGTACAGCAGGAAGAGAGCTCAAAAAGAAGAGCATGTTCATTGGAGGTTAATACAGGAAAGCAATTTCAAAGAGAGTCTGTTTCAGAGAGGAGGTATCACACAGCTCCTTCCCCTCCTTCCTGCAGCCCAGGAAGTTTTATGTTTTCTTCTTCAGCTCCTCAAATCTCCGTGAAAGATCATCGAAGTCAATGTCTTCTGAGGCAGAAGAGTTGGCGCCAGCAGATGCTGTTGGTAGTGTGTCTGGCACAGATGGCAATTCAGGCAGTACAAAGTTATCAAAGGTATTAGGAGCTCCAGCTCGTGGTTTAGGAGAAGCTTCTGGCTTGGGCTCAGGCCCTGTTGATAAGAGAAGTATCACTGCACCTCACCATCAGCATACACTCACCGGGCCAAACAGAGCCCCACGAAGGAACAGTCATTCCAGAAACAGGCAGTACCAGAGGGTTTTTCAGAACAGCCCCTAATATCCAAGCTTTTCCAAACCTCAACATACTCACCAGGCACTAGTGCAGCAGCATCCTTGTCAGCGTTAGGCTCATCAATCTGAAAAAGACTCTCAGTTACTACAGCTCTGTCCACCAGGCATGGTCACACCAGCACACAAGCAGAGCTCAGAGGCACAGCTCCGGCAGATCAGTGCACACTCCTCCCCACTCCTAGCAGGCAGCCATGGCTTTGCAACAATGTGCCTCTCTTCCAAGAAACAGAGGCAGCTCTTCAGCTTTTCTCTCCCTCCTTGTCAACTAAAGTAGCTTCACTGACCATATTCTGAACTGGATCAATCGAGCGTATCCACTATCAGGTCTGAAATATTTATCAAGGCCACCAGTGAGAAAACACCGCCCTCTTCATCCACATCATCACAGCTCCTTGCTGCCTTTCTTCAAAAACCACTGGCAGGCCCTTGTGACTAGCAGCAGGGTCTTGGTCTGTCTGGGAAAAAGGCTCATGGCACACGCAGCTGTGCTAGTAAAACTTATTCCCTGCATGCTGCAGCCCTCAACACCCATTCCTACCCAATTCACCTGCACTGCTGCACCTGTGAGAACACAAAAGTGTCAGCACCACAATGCTCAACTATGCTCCTCCCTACTTAGGATAATGCAAAAACAGCATATCACCAAAAGCAGAGTAGCAGGCATGATGACAAACTGCAGCAACAAAACCAGAGACAAGTGTAGAAAGGGAAGTCGCCAGCCTCTGCTTTGTTTTCCCCAAGGACTGAGGAAAGTCTGTGAAAGGAAGAGTCTCTAAACATACAGCATCTGGGTCAGTCAAAATTGTCATCCAGGCTGTTAATTAGTTCAAAAGCCATAATTAAACAGACTCAAGATGATAAACTCTTCACATTGCAAAAACCAGAACTTGTGGATTCTGCTTATTAACTGTTTAACACCACTTTAACAATGCAGCAAGAGAAATCTTTGGTTTCCTTTGCAGCCAAAGCACAGAGCTGAATGAGGAACTTCTCTCCATAAGTCATCCTTCCATCGTGTGCATTCACTGATTCACTACAGTAGCAAGCAATGCCAGCACCACCCCAAAAGCTCGAAAGCTTAGCTTAGTATCCTTTACAAACATTTCTCTTCTCTGTGGCTACCACTGCACTCTGAGGATCCCTCTGCTGCCTGCAATGGCCATTCATCTCAGGTACTTACGGACTCGTATGTGGGTGGGTTTGCCGGAATTGGTGGTGGGTGGATGTTACTGAAAGGCTGGTAGGTCCCCACTGGCAGGCCACTGAAGTTCTCCTGTACAGAGAGATCAGTCATGCAGCACACCACTCATCTGAGACACCACACGCCTACAGCTGCCATGGGAGTCACAGGAAGTAGAGTCTTAGATAAATGCAAGCACGTATTCAAGTGGGTAAGAGTTTATGCTTACAAGGAAGAGATTCTCAAGTATTAAGACAGATGTAGTCACCTGGAGCAGGCAGACCCAGCTAACTGGACTGTGGGTTATTCTAAAGAACCAGCACAGATAAACATTTCATCTTTCAAGGCACAAGAAGCACCAGGCCAATAAAGGAAATACTCTGCCATTTCTGGCCCTGTGTGCAGTACTGCAGAATAGGAAAGAGGTTTCTGGCTCACACAAGGCTTTGAGTTGCCCTCATTTGTCACACAACAGCACCTCAAGGACCCAGACCTGGCACAAGCCCTCAGCATGTTTATGCCTGGGCCAACAGCCAAGTGATGATACTTGGCCCAGATTTTCCACAAAAAGTACTTCAGCACTACTGGGACCATATTAAGACTCAAAGCCATCCCACTATTCTGCTCTCCAGTCTACACAGATATCCTGTAAATTACTTAATTCAGAGAACGGAGGAGTTCTTTTCAGCTCCCACCTTCCACCCTTACAACAAATCCTCTGCAAGAGCCATTGGCTCAGTCTTCTCCCCTTGCAGGTCTGCAGGCAGGGCTCTTCTGCATTTTTCTGTGCTATTCCCACCCCACAACACTCACCTGATTTCCTTGACTGAATCCTGGCACACTACCAGCCTACCAACTTCAAAGTGCAGCTCCAACTCCTGGACAAAAGCCTGGCAGTCAGAAGACTACCTAAGGAGTTAAGTCTGGACTCCTCTGTTCCCTGAAGGCAAAGAGGGCTGGCTGCAGAACAGGGTTAGGAACCTCCACAGTCAAGATGCAAGATTAGGCTTCAGCTGTACTGCCAGCAGCCTCCGTCCCCTGCAGTCTCACACTGAGAAGATGGCACACTGAGCTAACAGGTACAGTCAGCAGGCACAGGGCTAAGCGCTACAATAGGAGTCTTTCACAGAAAAGGAAACACACAAAGCCCAGGAACTTACCGGTCCCTTAGGAGGTGGATAAGAGAAGGGTGGATTTGTTGTTGGCATGGGCATAGGCATCATCACGGGCATGGGTACTAACCCATCATGACCTATCATTGGGGCTGTAAATCCACCACCTCCGCCCCCTCCATGGCCACCCTTCTTCACATCATCCGTGAAGCCCACATCAATTAGATCTGCCTCTCCACCTGGCGGGGCTTCAGCCTGGAAAGGGTGGAAGAATTCTGCTCACCAACACATCTCTTATGATCACTGCCCTCTATACACATTAGATGAAGCATTTGTCAATGGACAAGATGGGAATACACAACAGAACAGAGCTATACAGTGGTATTAATGGAAAACAGAATGTGAACCAGGTTGTAGCATGTGTAACTACTGCCACATAACACAGGAGTGCCTGAAGGAAGAAGGATCATGCTATGCTAGGGCTGTCTAGAAGACACCAAAGCACAAGGACTACCCAGTTCACTGCAATGCCGCATCCTGAGGCGAACTCACCATCACCACTGAGTCAGGCTCATAGGGCACATTGTAGTTCTTTGCAATCTCAATGAGGTATCTCTCCACCAGGATCTTGGGTGGTGCTTCCACACTCAACTTGTGCATCAGCTGGAACACGAGGGTGGAGAGACTTAGCAGAGCCAGGGCAATGCAGCATCCAACAGCTCTGTACCAGTGCCATCCCAGCCAGGGAGGTGCAGCAGGCAGCCGTGGGGAGGCCCCTGAACCCAGTACAACATGCTGCAGGCAGCCATAAGCCAGGGCTCTATTTGCTCTACCCTTCCCCATCCACAACCAGTAGAGCAAGGCCTTCCTGCCTGAGGCCTCAGCACCATGCTCCAATGCAGGTGGGCCCTGGCTGCACAGCACCTGCTGTGCTCCAGAGTGATGGCAAGCATCAGCCACCAGCCACGGGCCCAAGGGGCAGCAAGCCTTGGCAGGAGTGGCTGCTCTGCCAGCTCTGCCTGTTCTACCAGTTCCTTACCCTGTCATTGACTGTCCCAATCTGGTTTGTCCGGCACAGCTTCCCATACTCCTTGCTGTACTTAGCACACAACTGATCAGCAACCTGCAGCAGGAGAGAAACTCTAGAACGTGCACACTCCTGCTTTCCCCCACCTCAAACCTCACATCCACTCAGCTCCCTCCCTCATTTTTCCCACTGAGCACTCCAGTTCAGCAGCTGCAGCCACCCCAGATGCTTCAAGGACATCTGATTTCCATCTGCAGAGCCCATAAAATCCTCTGGTATAAAGTCCCAGACAAGGGCTTCCATCAGCATCAGGCAGCATCATCCCCACCCTGAATGTGCAGCATCCCTCAAGCAACCCTACTCACAATCTTCAACTCGGCCACTTCTGACTGGAGGCGTGGTGCAGCCCAAATCAGTGTCGATACTGCCTCTGCCAGGCCAGAATCCAGCTCCCTATGACCAAAGAAAACAATTCTCTCTCCACCCCATGCACCCAGCCTTTGCTGCCCTCAATCTCCTTAGCCTTTAAGTTCCCATCCCATGCACTGGGCTCCACAGTCTCCCGTACATGGGGAAGAAAAGGTCTCTGGAGAGACAAACATGGATGCCCTTCTGTACCCCAGACCTGCCCCCAACAGTGCCCCTTCCTGAGTCCATAACCCTCCCAGCCAGAGCTTACTTCATGGACTGGATCAAGCCAAAGCGGGCGAGCAGCAGATCACAGTACAGCTCCAGGATCTCCATGGCCTCCACAAGGTAATCTTCACGGATGATGTGCTCCACACGAATCCTGGCACGCTCATCTTTTCCAGCTGCCAGGTAATCTGCAATCTCCTTCCTTGCCTTCTGGGCCAACTCAGCTGCAGCACACATCCCGAGTCCGGTCACTGTGCTGGCCTAGGCTGCTGCCTCCAGACTGCCCACAAGTCCCCATTACACATAAAACCACCACCAGCTTCTCCCCCCTATCTAACATCTGCATCCCGAGACACTCGGGCATGGCTTGGCAGAGCCCTCATGTCCAGCTCCCAGCACACTTAACTCATGGGAGTAGGGAAAGTGGACTTCAGGCTGCTGGAAACACTCCTGTACCTACAACCTCCCTACAGAGTTAACCAGGAACACAGGCCTGACCTGTGTCAGGGCAGGGCAGGGCAGGTGGGGAGGATCTCCCACAGCACCCAGGGAGTTCTCCACTGTGCTCTTAGCACACATAGCCCACAAATATTAGCTGTTAGCTACCACCCCACAAACTGCACTCCAACAGCTGCCAGGAAGGTGGACAGAGGCCACACTGTGGCCAGCCTGCTCTTCCAGCTCCTTGTGCACCAGGGCAGATTGTTAAGGCCTGGGTCCAGCAAGGAAGAGCAAAAAGCTACTCCATACTTGGCCCATGAAAGTACCCCCAACTCCAGAAATACCTTCCCAAGTCTCCTGAGCCCCAAAAGCATCCTGGGTCCCTTAATACTCCCCCTAATACTCACTCTTAATACTTAATACACCTGCCCCCTTAATACTCACTCTTTTTTTTCTCCAGTAGCTTGAGGCGATTGATGACAAGGCGCAGGTTGACTCGCAAGCGCTCTGCCTTGAACCCAGAGCCCAACATGATAAACACTTTCTGTGGAGAAGAGGGATGGCCACTGGAACCAACAACTGCCAGTCAGGGTCTGTCACCAGACACTGTTTTACTGCGGGGGAGGCCAAGAAATGCCCCAAACAAACAAGCCCTAGTCTGCCAATCCTGAATCTAGTTATTTATAAGTGACTGAACCTCGAGTGCTTATTATTGCCTTTCCCACTTCATAACCCTGCACCTCACCAAGACCAATAGGATTGGCCTTAGAACTTCAAGGAAACTTACTGGACATTGTTTTAAAAACGGAAAAGTCAACTGAAGAGCCAAGCCCACCTCTGTCCTATCGAAATACAAGTTATAAACCAGCTATATAATTAACTAGAGGACTATTAGAAACTAAGGTTGTAACAATGTCGTCATCAGAAGGAAAAAGCTGCCGTTTCACATTCCCCACACTCTTCCTGCCTACTGAACACACGCTTAGTCTCCCAGGAACCAGTTCAACTTATTAACCCTACAAAAAGCAAATCCTAATATTATTTAATTATAGCATTCTGTTTGCCAAAAACCGTTCATCAAGGAAAAGCTTCCTTAAAAGACAGCACATAGAATCACCTCTGTTTGCATCTCACCTCCCCATCCCTCTGTGCCGGCGGCTCCACCGCCCAGAGCGGAGAGTCATGACCTGATCCGGCTGCCGGGACGGCCGCCAGCCACACCAGCCGCTCGGGGAGACTCGCCGCGTCTGGCCTAATGCCCAGGGACAGTTCGGACAGTGCGCAGGAGGCCCTGCATGAGCTCCACAGGCGCAGCTGCACCTGAGGGCTGAGGGGAGAAATCCCTCTCCCTCCCCAGCTAGGTAGCAGCGAGAGAACATCCCACACCACGACCGGAGCAGGTCCCGGGGCAAGTCCCAGGGCTGCGGGAGACCCTGAGGCAAGGCTCCCCGTCAGTTTCTCGGACACCGAGTGCTCCCCGCGGCCCCGCTCACGCGTCCCACGGTCCGACTCACCACCCGCCGCTCCGCAGCTCTGCCACCCAAAATGGCGCGCGGCTTCCGCAATCCTTCATCGCGTGCGGAGTGATCCTCATAGCCGGCACTCTCCGTACCCAGTCTCCGGCACAGCCCGGGGCACAGTCGAGCTGGCGCGGCGGGCGCTGTCCCGACCCGCTTCCGCAAATGCGGCCTTGGCGTAGCAACGGCCGGGGAGAGAGGGGCACAGTCTGGGAGAGCGGCGCAGAGGGACTACATGGTCCGGCGGAGGGATCCTGAGCGCGTCTAACCGGTGCCACGCCTGATAGGCGCCCGCCGGTGCCCGCCCCCGGCGTGGCGGTTCCGGCAGCGCGGCGTTCCGCCGGCTGCTGCGACCTGGCCACGGGGTCCTCGGTTCTCTGAGGGTCGCACGGCGCTGGCGCCACCGCGAAGGAGAGTCGGACCGAAGTCCAGCCCGGGCCTGGGACCGGAGCCGCAGCTCCCGGGTAAGTGGGCCTAGCGGACGTTCCGAGCGGGCCCGCTGCTCCCGGGCGGCGCTCAGTAGCCCGTGAGGGGAGGCGGCCCCGAGCCCCCGGGGCGGGGCGGTTCTCCTCAGCAGGTGCGCGAGCTCGTAACGCGGTGGTCTGAGTTAATACTACACCCTGCGTTTTGGCCTTGCAGGGTACGCGAGATTCTGGCGAACCGGGGTGGCACGAGGGCTCCCGGTAATCTGCCGGCGGAGACGGCCGGGGCAGGCGGGCCCCGTCGCAGGCACGGATGAGCTCCCTCGGGTGGTCGGGAGTCACGCGCTGGGCTGAATCCATGGCATACAGGTGAGACGCTTCAGGTAACGAAAAGCCGGCCCCTGAGCTCTGCGGGTGAGCTGTGCCCTCCCGGTGCCTGCCGTGGCCCCCGTGCCCGCGCTCGCGCAGCCTGGCGTTGCCCTCCGCCATCTTGCCCGTCTGTCTGTCCGCTGCCCTTTGTCTGTCTGCGGCTCCCGGTGCCTGCGGCGGGACCGGGTAAGCCGGGCCGGGCTGAGGTTGCCGCCCGCGAGGAGTGAAACGGGCCCCGCGGCGGGACCTTCGCTGCCAGAGCCGGTCGGTCTGTCAGGGATGCCCGGTCGGGACGTCGGAGGCCTGGGCAGGGTTCCCGCGTCCGTCCTGATGCTAGAGGAGCCGCATCCCTTTGTCTGTATGTCTGGCCGCTTGCGGGCCTGGTCCTTCCTGCCGTCTCCCGTGCGCTGGGACTGCCGGATGGATTCCGCTGTCTGGGGAGGTGTCCGAGATCTTCGTGTCCGTCTATCTGAGAAGGCTGATGCGATCCCTGTGTCTGTCTGGCAGTGCGAGGCTGACAGGATCCTTTTGTCTGTCTGTCTGATGTCCATGTTTCTCTGTCAGCAAGAGGCTGATGAAATCCGTGTGTTTGTCCCTCTGAGGAGGCTGACGGGATCTCTGTGTCCATGTGTCTTGTGGGAAATGGGTTCAGCTCCTCCTTTTGTCTGTCTGTCTGAGAGGACTGTTGGAAATGCCACCTTCCTCTGTCAGTTCAACGACAAGGATGAATACTTCACTGCAGGAATAGGCAGGAGAGAGAAGGGTGTTTGGACTGCGGTTGCGGTAATTTTTGAAGGGGACGTGCATTTTTTGAGGGCATCAGGATTGCTTAAATCTTTACCTGAGAACTGGGTAGGACTGCCCATGCAGAATGCTTTCTGACATGCTTGTGGATTGTGTTGGATGCTGGCCTGGAATCCAGCTGTGGTGATGCAGAATGAGCCCCATAGGTAGAAGGGTGGGGAATGACTCTGGGACAGGCAGCAGAGCTTGGCCAGGGACTTGGAGGGTTTCAGTGAAGTGTGTGACAGACTCTTCTCTTCTCAGATGAGCCCTCTGCAGAGGGGAGGAACACTCTCTGCCCCCAGGTCAGGGAAACATGTCCCGTCGGAAACAGACCACTCCTAACAAAGTTCACTGTGAGTATGATGTTATGCAGCATTGTGGGACCCTTGCTCTGGCTGGGTTGTGGAGTGAGGTGGGGAGGAGTGGAATGATGGGAGTGATGGGAAGGGACAGCTTGTGGGGAATGGTGGTTACTCATCTTTTATCTTAGGGTGTAAAAGAAGAGAAACTGAGCTCTGTGCATCAGGGAAGCTGGCTGTGTCCTGGCATAGCAGGACAGGGGTAGGCTTGAACAGCTAATGCTGTGAGCATAGGTTTGTATATGCAGCGCCTGTAGCTGGGCTTTGCATTCACACTGTCAAAAGTACAAGTTAGAACACTAGAAAATGTGGCTTGAGGCTCTGGCCTCTTGCTAGCAAAGGAAGTTCTAGGCAAGGTGGTTGGAGCATGCTGGCTAAAAGCCAGCAAGTCCTGGGTTTTGATCTTCATCCTACCACAGACCCAACTGGCTGGCCTTGGGCATGTTACTTAAGCTCACTGTACCTCAGTTTCTACCAGATGATGAAATAAAGCCATTTGCTCTTTCCTGTCAAGGAATGGGTGGTGGCCAAGTAAATTACAGGACAAATAACTGCTGTCTGCCAGATCATTCTTGAGCTGAGGTGGGTAAGATGGATCTCTGTTTCTCCATCATTGCCAAGGCCTAAGCATTTGTTTGACAGTGAAAGGGTTGAAGATGCTGTGCATCAGCACTTCTCATGGTCAGGCTACAGCCAGGCACCAGTGGAGCTGGGAGGCAGAGATGAAGGTTTGGCTGCAGAGGGGAAACTGCACATGTACAGCTTTTGTTTGGCAGCAGAGGGAATTTGAGGGGCCTGAAATTATGCCCTTGTTCATACTCAGGTTTGTGGCTGGGAACATGCTTGGAATTTGGGCTGGAATTAGGAAAACAAGTTTCAATTTCTGTAGATCTGTGAGAGCAAGGCTGCTGAGAGGGCCCTGTGTGGTTTTGGCTGCAGTAGCTGTCAGGAGTGCGAGACAGAGCTGAGTGCTGCAGCCCTAACACTGCCTCATTGCTGGTGCTGCTGGCTTGCATGTCTGTGTGTATGTGTGCTGCCTCTGTGCACAGGTACGCAACAGGCATCTGTGCATGCTGCTCTCAGTGCAAAGGGAAACTCTGGGCTGGAGCTGACACCTTGCACACTCCGTGAGTGCACTGGGAAGGGCTGTCTCTGCCTGGGACTTGCAGCCCCACTGGCTGGGCAGCTTGGCAGAGCCAGCCGAGCTGTCCTTGCTGGCCAGAGTGAGGTTCTCAAGGAGTGTGGCTTGTGGCACCTGCATTGCCTTGTGCTCTCTGATTCCTGCTTCTGGTTGTTGGGTTCCGCTGTGGGCAGAGTATAGATTTAATTTGTCTGATAGTACATTAATGACTTTGGAGTTGTTGTTCTTAGAGAAATTTGATATGTCTGGTATTTTATCCTGTGATGCCAATAACATGCCTTGTGTCCACACACTTCTGCTTCTTAGAGTGCCCAGGTATTACTGCTGTTATTGAGCTCAGGTTTATGTCATATATGCAATTAAGCTATCTTCCTTGGTCCGGAGTTGGGATTTCTTGAGTATGGAAACCAAGCGCTACAGTAGCTCTAATTGTGCAGATAGAGTTTCCATGGTGTTTAGCTGGGTACTTGTCTGCACTTCACTGCATAAGGGCTGTGTTCTTCAGAAGCTTGTACTATCATATACAAAACTCTACGTATCACAAAATTCAGTGGTGCACTGTTTTCACAGTGAACAATGCTTTTTTATCTGCAATACAAATGATTGTATCTCCAGTCCTGGTTTTGGAGGAAGCTGTCTGACAAACACACTGCCAGGGGGCAGGAGGTTATAGCATCAGGTATGCCACGGAGTGGAGTTCTGGGACCTGTTCATCTCCTTTACATGCAGTACGTTGCTACAGAGCAACTGTTCAGCAGGAGCCATCGAGAGCAGCAAGTAGGACCACAAGAAAATAAGGGGACCGAGAGATACCAGAAACTTGTCAATGGTGATGTCTTCACCTTGGGATGGAAAATCTTGTCTGTCTTATGATGAACACCACGAAATCGTTGGGACTTCTCTGTCTACCTAGCCTGCTGTGTGTCTGGAGGGCCCAGAAATGCCGTGCAGTGCCCTGACGAGGATAATCGGAGAAAACACCGGCTCCAAGAACGGGGTGAGCCAGCAGAATGAGGAGTCAGGCTGAGACATAGCAGACACGTTACTGGGACTTCTTCACAGGGACTGCAGTGGTTGGGAGGAGAGGAATGAAAGGGACAGCAGGTATGCAGCTTTTTATGCAGTTGCCTGCAGCTGGGGTCTGATTTGGCAGGCTATGGGGCTGGGGGACTGCCTTTTGGATTTGCATAAATACGACTGTGCATATATGACTGGACAAATTTGATGGGAGGATGGTGCCTACTTCTTCCTTGCATGGCCACTTCCATCTTCTCTTCCTTCTTGGACTGACTAGGGCGAGTAACAGCTGCTGATTTCCTCTAGTTGGCTTGCTTGGTGTCTCCTCTTTCCAGGATTACTTTGCAGGCTTGGCATGGCCCTCATTTCACCTTGCTCTCACAACACCATGGTTTTCTGTCCTCACTTAGGACAGAATCACTTTGCTTGGCAAGCAGAGCAAACCAGCTAGGAGATTGTATGGTTACAAATCAAAACAGTTTTCAATAGAAGTTGATATGTAAGGAAAGTCAAAATAATACTGAAACAATGATAAAAATTATGGTAAAATTTATCACAAAAGTCTTTCTGTGCATGATGGCCAGTCCCACAATTTTAATTTAGTCATTGCCCCTGCAGCACATAAATGGCTCTTAAGAATATAATTTTATTTTGCCATGTGGTGCATGAAAAACATACCTTACAAAGTGCTAACAAACTGAGCAGTAATAGTGGAATATGCTTGTTGAAAAATAAAATGCAGTTAGATTGCTTGTGGGGAGATACCTTAATTTGGTCATTTGGTTCAATTTCGTCTTTATTTTCTCCCAGAGTATGCAGTATAAAAGTATAAAAACTCTAAGCAATTAATCTGTTCTTGCATTCATCTGTACTGTGCTGTCACCCCACCAGTCATGGACTACTTGCTGTCTTCGTGCTTGCCAAAATTTGTTGCAGGTATTAGCATGCACTTCTCCCTCCTTGCTGTCCACAAGCTGCTTTGCTTTCTATTGCCTGTGTCCTCTGCAGCTGATGCTTAGATGATTTTAGAACTCTGGATAAGAGCTTTTGTTAGTCAGATTAATTCCTGCTTCTGAGCTCTATTTATCATGGCTCCAATATCCCATTAATCCTCCATTTCCTTCCCTCTCTCTCTAACACACACATGTTCTGTGCTCTTTGGTGTTCCTTGGATTCTCCTGTCTATAATAGTCCCATTTTGAAGGGAAGGTACCTTGCAAGAAATAGAACCCAGCATTCACAACTGAGCAGAAATGTTACGTGCATCAAATCCCTTGGTTCTGAAGGGCTCCGTGGACTGCCATTGTTAACCGTTTCAATTGTGTTGTTTTTCATTTCAGTAACCACTACAGCAGTGTGGACAACCCAGAATAGCCATGGGGCAGGTGGAATAGATCCACAGTGGTGGAAAGACTTGCAAATTTCAGGTCCAGGAACACAGAGAAGACCTACATGAACAGGGACTTTAAATTTATGTACAAGGAGGGAATAAACTGACTCATCTGTGAGAGACCGTTCTGTTTAGGAAGGAAGGCAGGAGAATGATGTAGTCCCTTTGCGTTTTGTTTTGTGGATTTTGGGGTGGGAGTTGTTTGTTTACGTGTTTATTTTCCAGAACACCTGAGAGTTATCCTGCATTTATACAGTTCAAGAAGGGAAGGGCTCAGGGCTGGTACCCTAGCAGTCATGCCTGCCCATGTTACACAGGGCTGTCCCCTATTTCCACCACTGCTGACTTGGCATCCCTCTCATTCCCAGCAGTATGGAGAGGAGAATGGAATACAAAGCAGAGGCATTTGTATCATCTCTCTTGTCTTACATCTCTAGCTGCTTGTAAACAACTACAGTGACTTGTTTTGGTGTTGTGGTCAGCCTGCAGGCCTGTTTGTATTTAATAAAGAAACTTCTGGAGAAGAGTCTGTGAATTCACTGTTGAGCATAACATCCTTTACTTACGGCAGTGATCCTAAAGCTGTTGCCTGTCCAACTCCTCTTCCAAGTGAATGGAAGCATACCCAAAGTGGGGTGGAGGTGGGGGTGTGTCTGTTTATGAGCATGTGTGTGCAGAAACATCAAAAGTATAACCCTGGACCTATCCAACATTAAAGTTGTAAAGTTTTATCAAAGGAGGACTTTGTCAGTAGATGAACAGGACACTCCTAAGTTCTTTTGTACGCTATTACTATAATACATTAGAAATTTTGTACAAGGGGAAGACAGTATTTTTCCATGTTTGCCTTTCCCAGTCCCGTGATGTTTTTAGATAGAGGCTGGGGAGGATGCACAGGACGTGGCCTGCTAACAGCACGGGTTTGGTTAACAGCTTGCATTGCTGGCTGTAAGCTGGTTGTTCTCTGCACTGTGCCGAGTCAATACTCACTGGGCTCTAGGGGTGTTGCACAGAGGCTGGAGGCACACACAATTGCTCAGTAACTGTGACTGATACCAGTGTTCCTTATGTGAGAAGTTCCGTCTTCTGTCACCTCAGATAAAGATCCCAGCTCTTAAATCCTGCAAACTGTCTGCGTGGTTTGTATAGCTGAGCAGGAACCTGCCCTGCCTTACGACTCCAGGCTGCTGCTCAGTGGGAGTGTAATCTGTCTGAAAGGGAATAGGGGGAAGAAATCAAACAAGTAATTGCTTCCACGAGCAGCCTGTGGCATTTGGGAATTCTGTTTTGGAACTCTGTCAAAGGCAGCAGCACGTCTCCCATCGTAGTTTTATATCTGTCCTGTGTTCTGCAGGTTTCCTCATTTCATCAAGCTTTCTCTTTCACTTGCAATGCTTTTTTGGTCTATGGACTTTTATCCTGGTGGTTTGTGGGTTTCTGCTTCTTGGAGGGGCACTGGATTTCTGTGGTGTTGGCTGCTTGTACAGTCTGTATCTCAGTCCCACCAATGTGAGGCTGTGGTCCCGATATAAAAACAGCACTCCAGGTCATGAAAACCATTCAGTGCTAGAATGGCTTCTGAAGGGGTGTCACAGCAGTCATGATGGTCCCTGCTGCTTTCAATGACAAATAGACTTGGCCCTCCTCAGCACCTCTCCTCAGGCACATGGATTGTGCTCTCAAATCTTCTCTACAGCACTCTTTCTCACATTTCTGAAAGAGAATGATAAAAGCCTTCAAATGCTTTCGGAAACCTACATGGGGACATGGGGAACTAAAATTCTTCTCCCACAGTCTCAGTAAAACTTCTGAAGGTGTTTGAAATCTTCCATAAATCACAGCTTTTTAAAGCCCTGCCAAAATTGCAAGGTGAGCCCCAAGGAAGGCAGTGTGAGTGGAAACATGGAGCAGCACTGGCTGGAACAGTTCAGCACATGGGAATGTACCTGTCCTTGTAACAGGACTGGTGCTCTCTCTCAGGAGTTCAATTTCCTGGTTATAGTGGTGCCAGCTGTGGCCCTGTACTAAAAGGTAACTTTGTCTTCTGAAAGCTATGTTTTGATTTTATGTCAAAAATGCACTGCGTTTTCCTTGGCATTTTCACATTTGTGCTTTGAATGGTTCTTGAGCACTTTCAAATCAGTTGATAAATGCAACCCAAAAGCCGGCCTGCTGGGAACTTCAGCACCTTTCCCAAGCCTCCCAGCTCATCCACTGGAAAAGGTAAATCACGACTACACCTGGAACAATGTAATTTGTTTGCTTTAATATGAAAATTAACGGTTGCCTTTTACTATTATTCTCTGGAACCAAAACTTCTTTGAGCAGGGATTGCTGTAAGAACTTTTCATTCAGAGTACAAATAAATACTTTATTTCAAGGTGTTTGCCACGTCCTATTGAGCTGAGGTACTAGTGGTCACTGTTTTCAACTAAAATTGTTTTGTCCTAAGCATGCATCTCAGCCCTCTGGGGTCATTCCCTTAGGTTTCTGTTTTGAGCACATGAAGTGCCAATGAGATTTATTTTAGCGAGAGCCATTCCTGGGCAAAGCAGGGTAGTTTTCTATTCATCATATACACAGGAGAACACCAGTTTCAAGCATAGACACCTTCTGTAAAGGCAGCTTGTCCTCATCCCTCCTGGGACAGAAGAAAGTGACACTGTGGAGGGCAGGTGAGGTACCAGCACTTAGGGAGGTGCTATTTTTGTGCAAAATGCCAGCTATAGCCAGGAATAAGAGTTAATAATTTATAAGAGCTGTACAGTACTATCCCTGATCTGGGATACTGTCACAGTCCCCAGGTGCTTCCCCCCATCCTGAGCTGTGCTGTAGGATATTGGTGGATAGCTTGGCAGCAGTAAGAGCCACTTGGCTATTTATGGCAGATATATGGGGTCACAGGCATTTTGTGGCTGGAGTGGCATACACATAGTATGCAGAGGGCAGCCCAGTGCTGCACATTGCCACTAGTGAGACTCTTCTACATCCAGGCACTGGACTCACATCAGCAGGTGCCAGAGGCTGGTGTGGCAGGGTAGGCAAGCAGAGAAGTTACCTAAGTGCTTTCCAAGAGGTGACTCCAGAGGTTCTGCACAGTGCAGGTGAGCAACCCCATGCCTGTTGTATTTTTGGCAAGCCTTGGTGGTGGGAAGCAGTGGAACAGCACCAGTCTGACTCTTTGTCTTTGTGGCTGCTAGGGGAGCAAGTCTTTGCAGGGCTGGAGGAGCAAGCCCGCCAAGCCATGATGAAAAATAACTTTCGTGGAACTCTTGGGGACCAAAGGCCAACAATTCGTCCACTCCAAGACCCTGACTCCAGCAGCAGTGAGTTCTTCCCCTTCCAGTAGCACTAAGGTTGTAGACTGGGAAGACTGGAAAGGGGTGAGGCTGAGGGCTGCACAGTGTGTCCGAGTCCTCTGAGGGCCATCTTACCCAGATCCTCCTCTGGGTTAGCCCTTTGCTCCAGTGCAGGACTTTGTCCTAAGGACCAGACCAGCACAGCACAGACCGGGCAATGCCATGGGACCCAGTGCCATTTCACCAGAGCAGGGTGGGGACAGCAGCAGCTCTGCCTGAAGATCTGGAAGTCATTGAGCAAGGCAGTGTAAAATGCCATGCCCAGGACTCAAGTGCCCTAGACTGAGTTTAAATGGAAGCCGTATTTGGAGGGAGTGGGCAGAGGCCCCTTGTAATGCTGGTCAGGACAGTTAAAGCCTGTGAGTGCCATCGGTGTCCTGACACGTGGTAAAACTGTTCTGCACATTTCAGGTGGCAGCGATGATGAGGAAACCACTCAGGATGAAGTTTCTTCCCATACGTCTGAGGAAGATGGCTCAGTGGTGAAAGTGAAGAAGGAATTAGAAAATGCAGAACGACCTGTGGCTGGAACCCCATTGATAAGAGAAAATGAGGCAAGTGTGTACTGACTCTGCACTCACTATAGCCTCCAGGGAGAGAGAAGGGTACTGGGTACTATCTGAACACTTCCTCTCCCCATCATGTTTCTTTATCTTTCTCTCCCTCCCACCTCCTCCAAACAATGTCTCCTGGCAGGAGGAAAGGGTATGAAGAGCCTTTTGGCTGCCTGGAACAGGAGACAGCAGGCACAAACTGGCCAAGATGTTTGCAGAGTGCAAACCCTTCCCTTGGTTCCAGTACCATTTTCTGATTGGCTTCCCCTTGCCACAGAAAAGGCCCTGCCTTTTAGAGTCACTGTGCTAGCAAGAACCTGGGTGCAAGTAAGGCTATGAGGCCTCTGCCCCCTCTCCGTGAGATGCAGGGGTTTTGCTCAGAGGCTACATGAAGGAGGCTTTTTTCAGATGTCAAGCGCCCAAGGCAGGCCTGGCAGGACTGGGAGGAGCCGAGGAAGGGCGGGGTGCCTGCGCGGGTCGGTGTGCCTTACAGCCAATGGCTGTTCCTGCCCGTAGGTGCCTGAGAGTGGGAACGCTGAGCCCGTACTGGGACTGTCACAATGCCCCCTCTGCCAGCTCGAGTGTGGAAGCAGAGATCAACTTATTGCACACGTCTACCAGGTATGGATAGTTCCAACTGTGGAGTGTCTCTGGCCTGAAGCCTCAAATCCAGAAACAACTCAAAGCACAGGGTAACTTTGTTCTGGTCTTTGCAACCACAGAACTGAGTTTCTAGCTAGGATGTGACTGAAGTTTACAGCTGTAAACTGTGTCCAGAGAGTGTCTTGGGGAAAGAATTAGCAAGGCCCTGGTCTACAGATCTGGAAAACATAACTCTATGCCGATAACTCTATAACATATATATATATATATATATAAAACATAACTCTATATAACATATAACATAACTCTACACTTGCAGTCTCTGCAAGTATTTCAGGCTAAAACCAAGCAGTTCCTTCAAACTAAACATGGAAGCAATTTTTATATCATTCAATGAGATAAAAAACCTTCCTCCTGATCATTTATGTTATACTTCATTACAGTTCCTCTAATTATCCATGACAGTAGCTGTACTTCCTGAAAATTATTCCAGTTTTGCAAGAAATCTGCGGTGAAATCTTAGGTTTTGTTGTCAGTGCTTTCTTCATAGCACATCAAAGTCTGTAGCAGAAGGAATGAAACAGAACTTACCCGTGCCAGTTGTCTCCCTGTAAGTGCTTCTTTACCAGCATCCAGCCTTGCTTTTATTGAGTCATGCTTTGTCCTGCACCAGCAGTTCCTCAAATGCATTCCTGAAAACAAGGGTCAGGTCTTACAGTCCAAGTGGTTTGGTCTTAATTTTTTCTCCTGCACTGGAGTTGAGCTATAAAGGGCTTTTCTTCTTGTTTAACCTGTGACACAATGAATTACTTGTCTTGAGCTTGGTCTAAAAGCTGGCAGACAGAGGTTTAGTGGTAAAGGGTTCCCATTCCAAGAGGCTGAACAGAATGGTTTGAGCATGCCTTGGACTGGGCAAGGAGCTGGGAAATATGTAACTACCACCTGAGTGGTTGTTTTGCAGCACACTGGAGCGGTGGTGAGTGCCAAGAGCTACCTGTGTCCTGTGTGTGGCAGAGCCCTCAGCTCCCCAGGATCCCTTGGGAGACATCTCCTGATCCACTCAGAGGACCAGCTGTCCAACTGTGCAGTTTGTGGAGCACGCTTCACCAGCCACGCCACCTTCAACAGGTCAGGGTCACCCTGGCCAATGAGTGGGCTAGGTAGCACATTAAAGATTAGGTGGGTTGCCTTGAATGACTCAGAAGTTGTGGCTCTGGACCCACTGAGGCTGTAGGACAGTGCTAAACACCCCCAGTGAGTGAGATTCTCTTGATCCCTTCCTGTCTGCAGCTCTGCATCCCCTGCCAAGAGGTCTGCAGGCTGTGCTGGTAAAAGGGTCTTTCTTAGCGCTGTGCAGAGCTAGAGAAAGCGCTGTGGGCTCCAGTCACTGGAGAACAATCCACCCCTTCCCTTGCCCAGCACTCCATTGGAGCAAGGCTGCACTATCCAGATGGGTTCATCATGACCAGAGGAGGACTACAGGCAGAGACCAAAATGTTCTTTCTTTGTGTCCTGCCTAGTGGGAGATTATCCACTGACCAGTGGAGTGGGGCTAAAAAGAAATTCAGAGATGATGGGGAGGAGCAGCTTGCTGATTTATTCCCACTCTTGCACTCTTCCAACCCAGATACTGCTCTGGGCTAATCCACTTCCTTGCCCTGGACAGGACCGTGCTTTATTTTAGATACTCAGACATATCTGTGGGCAAATGATTTAGCAGAGGGCTCTGCCATGGGCTGTAGTGGGAGCAATGTTCACGGCAGCTCACGGGGACTCTGCCCACAGCACCAAGCCTCTGACTCCGTTCCTCCGGCTTTGCAGTGAGAAGCTGCCAGAGGTGCTCAGTGCGAATCGGCTGCCGGCACCACAGAGCCAGGGCCCCTCCAGCGCCGAGGGTAAGGATGTTGCCTTCTGCACCCCCGTGTATCCCGCGGGCATCCTGCTGGTGTGCAACAACTGCGCCGCGTACCGCAAGCTGCTCGAGGCACAGAGCCCCGGTGTGCGCAAGTGGGCCCTGCGGCGCCAGAACGAGCCCCTGGAGGTGCGGCTGCAGCGCCTGGAGCGGGAGCGCACAGCCAAGAAGAGCCGGCGGGACAATGAGACGCCCGAGGAGCGCGAGGTGAGGCGCATGCGGGACCGGGAGGCCAAGCGGCTGCAGCGCATGCAGGAGACGGACGAGCAGCGGGCGCGGCGGCTGCAGAGGGACCGGGAGGCCATGCGGCTGAAACGCGCCAACGAGACCCCCGAGAAGCGACAGGCCCGGCTCATCCGCGAGCGCGAAGCCAAGAGGCTCAAGCGGCGCCTGGAGAAAATGGATATGATGCTCCGGGCACAGTTCGGCCAGGACCCCTCTGCCATGGCTGCTTTGGCAGCTGAGATGAACTTCTTTCAGCTGCCAGTGAGCAATGTGGAGCTGGAGAGCCAGCTGCTGGGCAAAATGACCTTTGAGGAGCAGAGCAACAGTGCGTTGCACTAAACCACAGCCAAGAACTGTGCTGCCTTTGCTGCACCTGCCACATGTGCACTAGCAGGCTTCTGCGCCCAGGAGGCTGCTGTGGGTCCCTGCCTGACCCTCCCTGACAGGTGGTTCTGGTTTTCCTCTGAACCCAGGAGGAGAACAGAGCTGAGAGATGCCTGCCAAAGCAGCTCTGGTGGGAGCAGATTCTGAGGATACAGTCTGCTCTGGGGGCCAAGTCACAGCCTGTGACAGAACAAAAATAAATTAATGTATTAATTAACATTAATTAATGTTCACATGTATTAGTCCCCTTCTTTACCCTTTGTGCTTTGTCATGGTTTTGGGCCCTTGCCCCAGTAATGGGTCTAGGCTACTGCAATTCTGCAGTATTCCACCTCAATAAAAAAGGGTCTTGTTTACTGCAGCATGAATTACAGAGCTGAAGACAGATAGTCCATAAACTCCTCCAGGAGTAGATCCTTTGCAATTTGTGCCCGTAAGAAGGAAAGAAAGGAGGATGTCCTTCTGGAAATGCCTGTGCACACCCTTTTTTAAAACATCGTTATTACATATTTACGTATTTTGCAGTGTCATCCATGGAAAAGAACCTGAGGTCTTGTTTTAAGATAAAAACAATGAACGAAAGTTTTCACTCGTAAAAACAGTGAAAGAAAGGCTGGCCAAGGTAAACAAATAGCAAGCAAGTTTGCTGCTTTACTCACAAGTTATTTTCACTTAAACAGCATTTCAGGCTTGCAAGTGAAAGAGTTGATTGAATGGTAAATAATAGTGTAGGTCAGTTTCTAGGACTTTAGGGGTGTGCTTTTCCCTTTATTCAGCACTGGTGAGGCCACATCTGGAGACCTGTGTCCAGTGCTGGAGTCCCCAGTGCAAGAGCAACACAGACATACTAGAGGCAAAATGTCATCGTAGCCTGTGCCTACAGGAAAAGGTTCCTGCTACTAATAGAAATCACTATCAAAACTATGCAACTATGGAAATGATATCTAGGCATCTTTAAATTGCAAAAGACAAAGCAGTGGCACAGAAGGACTCATGGCAGAGCAAAGTGGTACACTCTCCATTATTTGGCTTCTTTAAGAATGAGCACCTGAAAATGCATGGTGTTAGCTTTGTGGTTTTGAGACATCAGCCCACCAAAAGCCAGTGTGCCACACTTCTGTTTGTAGCCTGAAAAGCCCTATTACCTCCATAGCATTTCCAGTTAAGGTCTAGAGTCATACAGTGGATCAAACACCTTGAGAAGTACTGTCTTCTCTCTGGTGGCTGTTTCTCTTTAAGTCAGAAATGGTGACCACAAGACTGCTACTTGAGATCAGAAGAGTAAAGTTAAAACAAGAAGCAAAATCTTTTTATCAGACTACTTGAAACCCTCATTTCCTCCTCATTTTTCAGTTTGAAAACCATTTGATTGCAGTCCCTTAAAGCCCTAGTTAAAATAGTTACCTTCAAAATGCATAATGTTGCATTTTTCTGGCAATAATGAACCACTCTCACAGTCAGCCCTGGGGATGCTGCTAGGAAACAGCATTGAACCTTTTCAGTGCAAGTTTTCTCCTCCTGCCACTGCAACATCTAGTTTCCTCCCTGTACAGAAGCTGTTTTAACATGATGTTCATTAATCATGTAGAACTGACACCCAGGAGCCATCCCTGCTTCTCTCTCTTTGGGAAAAGGCACTGTAAAGGAGCTGTTGAGTTCCATGTTCCTTTGTTCATATCCTCCTTTGTTCTGTGATCTCTCACTTTTATCCTTACTTGTGTTCATTTTCACACTCAAACCCCGAGTTTGCTTCTGGCAGTATCTGCTTTTGCTCTGCCTCATGTTTTACTTGCCCAGCAGAGATGTACCTCTACTCTGCAACCTGCAGTTGGAACTTTCCCTGTAGCGTCACTGACACCTTATCTTTATTCCAGGGGGTTCAGGAGAGACCACATAACGCTGAAGTATCTGAAGACCCAGATTTATGACTTATAATCCATGTGTCACCCTGTATCTTGCCCTTGACACGAGTCTCCAGATCACTGTGTAAATCCAGAGAAGCCACATGCTAATGACCACTGATACTGTAGACAAGCAAAAAGTCTCAAACACCAAAGGAAAAGCTATTGGTTTATATATAGATATATATATGTATATAGATATATACTGTGTTTACAGAGTCAACAAGTTAAATGCAATATTCATAAAAGCATTAACAATAAAAATACAATCTGTTTGTAGGCAAGTACAGACTTAAAATGGTAAAACAGGAAAAAGGATCTCACCAAAGTACAAATATACAGTACAAATTGATTTATTTAAAACAGTTACAAAAAAAGCACAACAAAATAGAGATTATCCTTAGAATTATTAATGCTTTGTTAAAGATCAGGTAGGAGGGAAGGGGCAGGGACAAAGTTGGAGGGGAGCACCTGACTAGTTCTAAGGCTTTAGATACACTGCATCGGTTACATGTTAATACAGCCATATACTGGGGGTTATAGTGAGGGGTCAGCACTTATCTACAAACATCTCTCTGCCTCAGGGCAGCCCAGCCAGCTCCCCCACGTCTCTCTCTCTCTCTCTCTCTCTGAGCACACCCTCCCCGGCGCTAAGGTGCCATGAAAGCCGAAAACAACTCGAGTGTGCCAGGGGCGTGTTGGCAGGGTGGGCGGCAGCAGCCCAGACCTACAGGGCAATTCTGTCCTTGACAGACAGTGTGAAGGCCGTGGAAGGGCCTGGACCATCAGCATTTTAAACTATATGCGGAACACCCTGGGCCAAACTGTACAGAATGTGTATTTGTAGCCATCTTAGCAGCTTCTGACAAGTGTCAGGCTCTACCACAGCTTGAAAGACAGGGAGCAGTTGTGAGTGACGCTGGGGAAGGCACGCGTGCTGCTGCGGGCAGGAACTAGCATTTGGGCTACTCCAGCTGCTGTAGTTTCTTTTACAATATTTTCTGAGTAACAAGGATTGTTAGTTCTCTATGGGACAAAGTGACTTGAAGTGTGGGGTGGGGACAGGGACACAATGTGAAAAGTGCAATATAAAAAGCTGCTCAGCAGCTGGAAGGGGAAGGCAGAGGGCCCTCTGCAGCTTCCTTCCCTTCCAGACAGAGCTTCCTCTGCATAGTCTGGTAGTGATGAGCTCTCATTGCTGTGAATGCACAGCCCAGAGATAGGCTTGGCTCTGCGTGCAGCTAACCCAAGGCATGTTCCATGGGATGGGACAGATGGCTACAGACACCCATTATTGCATCCCACGGACTCCTGCTACAGAGTGTGAGCTGGATAAGATTAGGGCCTCCTCCAGGCAGGACAGACCACGGCTCCCCTACCCTAGACAATAGCAGCAGGAACATGGTATATTTCTCTGAGAAGTCTGTCACATCTCTGCCAGCAGAAAAGCCCAGGTAACCAGCCCACTCTGCAATGTCTTCCTGGCTTTATCTCCTCCTTTCCCTGTAAACCCGAGAAATAAAAGCCTCCTCCATGGGCTCATTCACAGCCTTTCTCACTGCAGCAGAGCCTGTCTCACACACTCCCTGTCCCACACACTCCCTGTCCCACACACTCCCTGTCCCAGGAGAGCCTCAGTGCTCAGCACAACCACCACTGTGGTACTAAGCCATACAGCCCTGTCCAGTAAGGACAGGTTCCTGTGATACCAGTACTGCTGAGCTGGGCTGAAGAGTTGCCAGTGGCCCCCTCCTGCCCACCCTTTGGAGCAAACAGCCAGATACATGAATTCTTCATCTCAGTCCCCCGTCATGAGCTGTGCTTCAAAGGGAAGAGCTGGCAGGTGAAGCACACAACAGCGGGACTGACAGAGTCTGGATAACAGCACCGAGGTCCAGTTCAGCACGGCCTGTCCCACAGAGCTCAGGACCACACCCAACAGAGGTGCAGCAAGCCAAAGTCCAGGTCAGCAGCCAGGTAAACAACAGGGCAAGCACCTTCACAGCCCTTCACCTGCCTACAGTACAAAGCTATTTAAGTCACAGCATCTTGCCTCATTTGTCAGTGCTGCCCATTCAGATCACTGCAGTGTGGCTGAGATCAAGGAGTTAGAGTAACACACATGGTGTTAAGGCAAGCTCTCCAAACCCTCACTCTAAGACAGACTTCGGGGTTCAGAGACACTCAAGGGGCTCTGCAGCATCAGTTGCTGAGACATTGCCCCTGTGGTGTAACCAGCCCTTCTACATTCACATGCCATACGAGATCCCTTCCTCAAGTGCCTGTCGCAGCCCAGAACTCCTCTGCGTGCACCATGCATAGAATAGGCATGAGAACCCAGGCTCCTCTGCCTCCTGCCTTTGGCCACAGACACCTCAGATATCCTGAGCATTAAGTACTAATTACCAACACTAACAGAGAGTTTTATGTAGGAGAGTCCAGTCAGCAGGAGCTGTGACACCTCCGGGTGACAAAGGGGCCCAGGTGGACACTCACTGACAAAGGGATTGTGAAAACAGCATCTGTTCCCACAGCTGCTGCACCTGAGAAGGCAGAATCTTCACACAACAGCATCACTGCAACTTCACACATCCCAAATGCAGCTGATGAAATCAAAAGTAGTGTGTCATTTGGGAGCAGCTACACATGGTACAGGCAGCATCCTCATTCTGAGAACCCTGTGAGGCACAAACACTGAGGGCATGTTTAGCACACATCTCACCTAAGGCCTGTCCTGGTGCAGGCATTTTAAAGGCAACAGAAATGGCTAGCAATGCGCTAGGAAAACAGGACTGAGGCCGGGATGGAAGGGACATTCTGGAGACTAACTTGCCTAATACACAGGCAGAGCATGCATCCATTGCAGTCAGCAGAAGCCAACCAGTTACAGGACACACTCCTGGGGAGTGCAGAACAGCCCTGAGACAGCACCACTGCAAGGAGAGGTGCTGACACACACCATTCTGTGACAGAGAGGAGTGGCACCCCAGGAGTCAGGCACACTTGACAAATTTCAGGCAGGGAGACAGAAACAGCATGCTGAACATCAGGACTCTGCACACTAAGAAAGGCCCCCTCCAAAGCCTGGTCCTAGCACAGAGATGGGCACCTGAACACAAGGAATACCCAATCCAGGTTAAGTCAGTGAAAACCGTTTTGTCACCAGAACAGTGATGTTCTGTGATGAACAGTGATGTATATTTTTTGTCCTAGCTGAGCAATGGTGTCATAGCACACCATCAGAGAGGGAAGATTAGTGTAACTACAGGAGACTTCACTCAATAGTGTTACCACCACAATCAGCTGTTCATACACAATTGTATTAAATCTCACCATGAAAAAGACTACTCTTGATTTGACCACATTGTTCTACAGAGGAACTCTGAAATGAAGCATCAGAAAAACTAACACAAAATGACCCCAAAATGCCCTGTGACACTATGGTATTTTTAGAGCCCCTACATTAATCACGGAATTGTACTTAGCACAAACTTTGTACCTTTCCTGCACGTGCACAAACACTTGTCTCTTGTCTAGAGCTTATTCAGGAAACTGCCTGCAGGGAAGAATTAGCCATCTGGAACATTTTTCTGACTTAATTACAAGATAGTATTGGTCTTCTCAAAGAAGAATGCTGAATGTATTTTGCTCCAGATTTCAAAAAAAAAAAAAACAAAACAAAAAACAAACCAAACTAATAAAATATCCAAAACCAAAATTCAACCGAACAAAAAAATCCAACCCCATTCATCTCCAGGTTAAGCCTCTGCAAAAGCTATAAGCCCAGGAGGGTTTTTTGAAAGTTATTAACATGGGAAGAAAGATTTGATTTGGTGGCAAAACAACTAAGTAGACTTTATAGCAGGAAACAATATCTCCCATCCCAACTGTGTCCCATCTCAAGTGCTCAAGTTCCCTATTCACCTGCACCCAAGCCCATCCTTTTGGTCCTTCCTCTTGAATTTCTGTGATTCATTCAAATCTGTACATTCTTTGCAAGAAGAAAGAGCAGTTGGATTCAGTGGAAGAGACATTAATCAGAACCACCAGAGAAGCACCTCCATCCTGCCCTTGAGAGCTCCATCGGTGAACGGTCCTTTTAAAGTGCATGTGTGAAGAAAGGGGATACTGGGAGTAGAGCCCCCAAACTCCAGTGGGGACCCATCTCTCCCCATCATGAGAAAGGAGAAATAAAATCTTCAGCAATTTTATCTGCTACCTTAAGCCAAGTCTGCCCTCCTCATCTCCCTCCCTGCCCCGAATGCTCGTCCCCTGCCCCGCAGGGAGTCAGTTATCCCAGGAGGGGGGAGAAAGCCCCAGCCTCCAGCAGCCTCTGGAATGCTCTCATCACAAACTCATGACCACATCCCTGCTCCCCACCCCAGCCAGCCTGTCGCTGCTCCCTGAGGCACTGGAGGCCTCCTGACTCCCCAAGAAGAACTGGTCAGCCATGGAACTGGAACGGAGCCATTCCTGCAAGACAGAGAGCAGCCTTTGTTGGTGAGCCTATGACAGAGTCTGTGCAATTCCTCCACCTGATGGTGAGGGTCACCTGCTGTGGCTGCCCTAGCTCACACCTCTATGGGATCATTTCCCTGCATTCGAACGCCCTTCAATAGACAGTTTGACCTCCTGGGGAATGAAAGAGGGACGGAGCAGAGGAGGCCGAGGCTCCTCTGCCTGCACGCTGTATCTTTGGAAGCCTGGGGCCAAACTGTATAGACTGCCAGCCTCGGGCTGAGAAGATTCTGCACGGGAGCTCTGGGCCGTGCTGGCTCTATCTGTGTGGCTCTTCCTTTCAGCAGCTCTGTCAGATGGCTCTTGGGGCCCCTGAGCTGTTCGTTCCGATCTCTCCCTAGCAGATACCAGCTGATCCCCGAGAGGGGAGTTGGCCTGAGAAGCAGAGTTGCCATTCACGCTCTGTAAACTGATTGATATGCAGACATCCCCCACCTGCAGCCTGTGACAGGGCAAAGCAAAGAGCTGAGCAGTCCTCGCGGGGCTGCAGGAGGACCAGCCCTGGCCATACACAAAGAAGGGATGCTCCGGGGGCACATCAATGCTCACTTTACTTTGTTGCTCCCCAACCACAAAATGCAGTGTGACGAGCCCAGGCCACTGGCTTTCCTGAATATCCACCACAGTGCTGGAGTCAATCTTCAGGCCTCCGCTCACCTCAGCGCTGCGAACAAAGTCTTGAGTCTGCAGCTCCTCCACCCGCTTCAGCTCGCCCGTTGCCAGCTGGATGATGGCTCCCTTCATGAAGTGAGAGGGCAGCTGCGAGGAGCTGGGTGGCTGACACTGGGCCAGCTCCTTTTCAAGCACATTTCCTCGAGCCTGGGCATTTGGGCTCTCCCTCAGCAGGGCTTCTGAAGTGGAAGACCTGACGGGCTCAGATCCAATGGGAACAAGTACTGGCTTGCCATTGGCTATCACCATTGCTTTGGCTAACTGTCTCTGTCTAACAGTCTCTTCGGGGGACATTCCACACGGGCTCCGGGACTGGCTGTTCCCAGCTGCAGCCCTGTCTGTGGTGTTCCTCAGCTCGTCTCCCTGCCCATCAGGGGTATTATGGCAAAGGTTCAAAGGGCTTGGGTCGTCTTTCCTCGGGGCTGCCAGAACATGATAATCCTGAGATGCCAACACCCCCACCACCCTCTGAACCTCCAGATCAGCGTCTGGGGTGCTCCTGTGAGTAGGCACAGAGATCTCTCTTCCCAGCATCTGGTAACCTGGAAGGAACTGTCCATCACCCATACATGCTGCTGCAGCCCCTGGGGGAAGACAGTCCTCAGCTGCACTGCTGGCAGAGTCCACAGCCTCGCTGGGCCTCCTGGCCACACTTTGCTCCAGGGGCCTCTGCCCACCATTGGTCGCAGCCCCCTCTGAGCTCAGCTGGCTGTCTTGCTGAGGAGACTCTGGGCTCCCACCTGCCACAGGTGACTCATAGGCAGAATAGCCGGGTGGGAGGCGGGACATCTGATAATAAACAGGAATTCTCCCCGGTGCCATGTCCACTGGTTGGGGCGCAGCATGGTGCTGCATCTGCCCAGGAGAGGCTGCGGAGGTGGATTTGTTGAAGCTGTGGGTGGGAGAGGTAGTCTGGGGGGAAGGAGCAGCTTCTTCCGTGAACAGGGAGGCATATGGCACAAAGTGGGGGACATGGGGGGCAGTGAGGTTGGTGGAAGGAGACAGGAGAGGACTAGGCATGAAGGCAGGAGGGACGGCATAGGGCACTGTGTAGTGGGAACCGATGAGCTGCAGGGAAGCCGAAGGGATCTGTGCATAGTGGATGGAGGGGAAGGGCACCGCCGGGTGCTGGATGATGGGCGAGGTCACGTTGAAGGCGGGGGGCAGGGGGCTCACGTTCACCACAGGGTGGAGGCCCGTGGGAGAGAAGGTGGCAGGCGGTGCTGCCACTTTGTAGAGCATTCCGTACTGGTCCACCGTCAGCCCCGCCGCCGCCTCGGGGGCGTCGCCAGGACCGTAGCGCGGCGTGGTGGGAGCCGGCCGAGCCGTGCGGGCCCACTCGGGGCCCTCGCCCGAGCCCTGGGCTCCCCCCGCCCGTCCCGCCTCGGTGCCAGTGTTGGTGGCAGCAAGTTCCCGCTTCTTGGGCGGGAGACACTCTTGGCTCCGCTCGTGGCCCGCTCTCATGGCGCCCCTCGGTGACCCGGCAGCCCCGGCCGCGACGCTCGTTCATGGGGGCACCCACTGGGGCTGCCACGCGCGGGCTCCTGGATCCGCGCCGCCGGCCGCCGCCTCACCTGCGCCAGGAACAGAGGGAGCCGTGAGTCCTCGCCTCGGGAACGGGGGGCGGCCCAAGCCCTGGCTCCGGGAACGGGCACGGCGACCGCCCCTGGCCCAGGGTCGGAACGCGGGGACGGAAGACGCCCGAGCCTGGTCGCCGCCCCCAACCCCGGCCCCAAAGCCCCGGCCGCGCTGCTGCGCGCCCCGCCCCGTCGCGTCCCGCGGGCCCGCCCGGTGCTCGCCCGGTGCCCGCGGCTCACCCGCCATGGCCCGGACCGGCCCCGCGGGCCCGCCCGGCGCCCGGACCGGCTCCTCCCCACCCGCGGCGCACGCCGATGACGCGGCGCATGGTAATGACGGACGCGCCGACCGCCGGAATCGCTCAGGGGTCGTGACTCCGCCGCACCCGAATGACGTCACGGGGCACCCGCAGCGCCGTTGCCGTGGCAACCAGCTGCGTCCGCCCGGGGCTCAGAGCGGCCCGGCCTGCGGGACGGGCCCGGGGCCCCGCCACCAGCGCGGGTCACCTGGCGGCAGTGCCGCGCGGCTTTTGTTGGTCCCACGCCCCAGACGGGCTCTGTCGGCAGTTGGCCGGCAGCGCGGGCACAGCGGCAGAGTGGCTCGGCTCCCCTGCGGGAGCCTTCGGTCTGAAGTGCCCGTGCCTGTCTCGCACTCCCGCAGTGTCCGGCCGGCCCCGTGCTGCTGACCGGGCTCCTCGTCATTCGGTGATCGTTAATGTGACATAAGGTTCTGGAAGCGGGAACTGAGCAGCTGCCTGGGGCGGGGGTGGCTCTGTACTCTCTTCCAGAGACGCCTCGTTTACTTCGGCACGCTGCGTTCCCGCCGGTGGACGTTTAAACTGTGCGAGATTCGGCGGGCTCGGAGCGGCCTGGCCTCTCCGGCCTCGGAACCTCTCGATCCCGGAACCGCGGACACGGGCGTCGGGTCCCGCCCGGCCCCGCCGCGGGGTGCGCGCGGTGATGGGACCGCCCTGCGCGTGACGTCATCAGGGACTGCCACGGTGCAGACGCACCTTTTCGTGTAAGAACAACCTCACGGGTGCTTCCGCCAAGAAAAGTAGTGCAAGCAGTATTTTCCCTCCCGCCACCAGCGGTGCTTCGCCGCGCTCTCGCCATCCCCGCCCCGTTCCCGCCGAACCCGGCGCGGCTGCGCTCCCCCCCGCGGTCAGGAGAGCCTGCGGGGTCGCGGGGGACGAGCCGGCGCTCGGATCCCTCCGCCTGCGGTATCGGTGCTGCGGCCGCGCCGCCGCCATTTTGAATGCCCGGCTCTGTCCGCCGCTGCTGCTGCAGGGACCGGCCTGGTGAGTGGGACCGGTTCGGGCCTCTGCCGCCCAGGCCGGGCCTCCCCTGACCTCCAGCTCCCGCCACCTGGGGCCCCGCGAGTCTTGGGGCCCAACTCCGCGGCTGGGCCTCGGCCGCTCTGTCCGCGAGGCCGCCCCCTGCCCTCTCGCCGCCTCTGCCCGGCCCGCTTCGAACTCTGCCCTGCGCCTCGGGGCCTTCTGCTCGGGCGTCGGGAGCGGTCCGTGCCTGCCCTGGCCGTTCTTTGCCGGGCAGACAGCGGTGCGGGTTCTGCCTCGGCCGGCGTTCCCGGTGCTCGGGGGCAGCGGGAGCGGAGCGCGTACCTCGGGAGCTGGTTCGTGCTGTGGCCCGGGGCCGTCTGGGGAGAAGCCGGGACTTGTGCCCGTCCTTCCCTCGATATCTTATTGCCTAGGCTGCACAAGCGCTCCGAGGGTTACAGCACCTGCATTACTTACCGTTCACGGGTTTTAATGGCAGCAGGAGATGTTCGCTCTGGCTAAAGGTATTTGCAGTGAGCTGCCGTCTGACGGCCGGTCTGTAAGGGCGCCTTCAAGTCCCCTCTTCAAGGCTGGTTGAGTTCTCGCACGAGCTATAAGATAAATTGTAATTTATTTTATAGTAGACGTTGTTTTTAAAGTTAACAGATGGAATAGGCATGTGTTTTATTGTGTTGAAAGTGATGTGTAAAAGTGTTGAGTGACAAATTTCAGTTTCTGATGCTTGAAATATTAACGGGACAGCACAGAATCCCAGTGGAACATCTTTGAAAGGACAGGAGTGTCGCATGTGTGGCCAAAAGGTGTTTGGTCCGTAGTGGCTTAAACGGTAAAATATATGTGTGTTTTCGCCTGTAAATGCAGGGAATTCATTTAGGGATGCTCCTAGCGTCCTACATTTAAAATGGCAGAGAAATTTGTGCTGTTTTGTTTCTCCTTTTTTTTTTTGGTGTGCGATTCACTTCTGTGTGGTAGAGCACAACAGCTTTTTGTACCCGTTTCCCTGCTACTGCTCCTCCAAACTACACTTGATATTTTTTCCTTTGTTTGTTTGCATATCTCATTCTGTTGCCAAATTCTTTCTTCTGTTTGCTCGTGTGCTCTCTGGTGTTTGGCACAGGATTTGAAAACTTGTTGGGTACTCGAGAGCTGAATGAAGGCAGGAGATGTTGTGGGTTTTTATCTGAGGAGGCTGGTGTGAACCCTTCCATTCTTCTGTGCTGGGAGAAGGAGAGAAAAGGTATTTAGATGCCTATTTCTTGAGAAGGGAAAAGTAAGTCTTGGGTAATTGTTTTGTGAAGGGATCCAGCTTTTGTGTTTCCATTGTGTAAGATAACTTTCAGGTTTCCTCCTTTTATGATAAAAAGCATTTTCTTCCTTCTTTGTTGTTTTTCCTTTCTGTTCCTGTAAGTGCTGATCTGTTTTCTTGAAGGTAGTATGGTAGAGATGGAAAGATCCTGTAGTACCTTGGTGGTGTCCTGTGAGAGGTGAAGGGATAACAGGAATGTTCTAATTCTTGATGTGCAGGGAGATCGGTGAGTGTGTCAGGCCATGGTGTGAGAAGGGTGGGCAGTGGCACAGAGTCCAGGCTGGCTGTTCTCAGGCACACAGAGCCCACCCTGCTGAGTGCAGCTCAGGTGTGGAACATCAGCTTTCCAAGCGTGCAGGCTCACACACACCTTCACTGCTGCTAAAAGTGACAGCACTCAGTAAAGCAGCTGGTGCGTCTCGAGCGTGAATATTTGTATTTGTGAACTGGCCCTGTATAACTGCAGGGGATGGGTTGTTTGAGCTCATCCCATTTTTTAATGATAGAGCAAGTCCTTCTGAATGCAGGTGATGCTAATTTGTCCTAGATGATACTCAACTGTTCTTTAGGGAAAGGGTCTATTCTGCCATGGGAGGAGCATTACTTCACTGGAGGAGAGTTTTGGACTTAATAAGTAATTACAGGATGAGGCTGCAACTCAAAAGACAGAGCTACAGTAATGTGAGTACAAGTGAATCTGCTGATATTACAGGTATTAGTGCAACCTATATCTGCTATTTGGCAGAAATGCTACAAGTGAAATCAAAGATTAGAACTTCCTAGGGCATTGCTGAAGTTACGTGGCCTGTTGTACAGTTCATGTTCATTAATGTAAAAATGTGTCATCTTGTCTTCCTCTGGCATTAGCTAGGATAAAGAAGGGTGTAGGGGTTTTTTGTGACAAACTAGTGGCTTTTTTATTATTATTTAAAGTTTAACTCTGCAGGAAAGTGAGTGAACAGGAAGTAAAATAGCCAGAGTACCTATAGGTCAGTGCTGATTGAAGTATTGAAACACAAGCCAGAAAATCTGGAATTCTGCTTGTATCTGTCATGGTCATCAGCTATATAGCTGTGCTTAATTCTTCTTCCTACATTTCTTAGCTTCTAAAAAAATAGGGAGATATTTATTTTCTTTTTGGCAGTTGTCGAGGTTAATGTTTGTACTGATTGGGAGCTCAGTATGTCTTTTCAATGCAGTTCAGGAGTTGCTGTGTTTGGTGTATACACACAGTTGTGCAGGAATGGGATACCTCATCCAAAGTGCTGACTTGTGCTCCAGGACCTTGCCTCAGTCAGCAGGGACTGGGAGGGGTCTGCAGTTGTTTGCACAGATCCCACCCAATCCCACTGCCAGTGTCCTCAGTCTCTGTCCTGCCTCTCCTCTTCCTCTCAGCTCTTGAGCAGCACCGAGCCTTGCTTCTTGAGTACTGTTGTACTTCATTTCTTGTTGGTGAGTTTGTTTTTTTCAATGTAACTGGAAGTGGGACCATCTCTTCTTCCAAGACCATTTTTTAGCTCTTGTTTTGGGATACTTTTTTTCTTATTTGACCTCCCCTGCTCTCCTCCAGCTGTCTCTGCATAAAGCAAAGTGTAACTCTGATGCCTTTTCTTAGGAGAATGCATTTTGAAGCCCCCTGCTGACTTAATTGGTCTCTGATTTTCTGATGTTGCTTTCTAGTTCTCTATTGCATTCAATAGCTTTCTCCTCACCAGAGATTGTCACACTTACCGTGTTCCGTGGTTGGTTGCTCTTTCTCTCAGCTCATTTGTGTTGCCTTTGCCCTTGATGATGATGATGGTGCTCCTTGCTTTGGTGTTTATTGTAAAAATAGTTATAATAATTTAATATTTACTGTTATCTGTATAAATATTGATAATACCAGACCATATACTAATATCTCTGCATTTGTTGACACCCTCATTTCTACTTGGAGAGTATGTCTTTGGTTTTATTACTAAAATATTTTTCTTTTTAAGTGTCTGATAGAAGTGGGAAGCCTACTTATAGCAATGTGGAGTTGAAGCCATCAGTGTTGGGTGTCAGCACTGCAATTACTCCTTTCATGGAGTCTGGACAGATCCTCTGCTCTTGTGTGTACTAGGCTGGATTCAGTTGCACCTAAGCAAGTAGGGGAGTTCTGTTGTTGATTTCAGTTGGGAGTTTGGTCTGGCTTCAGTTGTGTAACTTCCCAAAAGCTGGGGTTGCTTGAGGAGTGTGATTGCTTCTGCATGTGTTGGGGTGGAGCAACTGGAGTTGTGTGTTTTAGATGTGTTTGAAACCTATGCTGCTTCAGGCTTGGGGTGTTTTCTAGACAGAACCAAGTTCAGAAATGCTATTTACGTGAAAAGCTGTAACTTGGCGTGTATATCACCACAACTGAAAATTCAGATCATTTCCCCAAACAGTAGGTCTCTTCTATAAATAATTTCATTCTTTTGATGGCCTTTATGTCTTAATGTTTCCAGAATTAAAGGTTAAATAATAATGGAATGTTAAATGTCTGATAATTTGTCCTAAAGAAGTTTTAAAACAGCTGTTATTTTTTAAAGTTTTATTGTCTTAGAAACACATAGGATATTTTAAATGTAAGCTAACATTTCTGAATAGTTTCCAGAGGACGTGCTCTCAACTCAGTGTTTAAGGACTATCCTTTGTCTTTACTCTGCAATTCCTGATAGAGGAATAAAGCTTAACTAAAGCACTTGAGCATTTTCAAGGTGGGTTTTGATAATATTAGGTGTGTGTTGTAAATATAAGAGGTGACCCATTGTATTTGAATGTGGCTGTATTCTAAGAGAGATTTCTGGTGAAGTTCTATACACAAATGTTTTTGGTATAATGGCCTGTTGAATAAAATATTTAACTTTCAAATGTGACAAGCTTCCACTAGTAACAGACCATATGAAAAGGGGAAAACAGTAATTTATCAGTACAATTTAAATGAAAACTAAATGGTGTAATTCATGAAGATTTTTGTTGGGTTTGGTTTGGTTGTTTTTTTTCCACTTGTGTATAGTAGGAATGAGTTACACAAAGAGAGAGAATGCCTTTTTATTAGTTCATGGGAAGGATTCCTGAACAGCAGAGGGAGGAGGATCACTGAGGCGACACCTTTCCTAATCTCTGGATTTCAGGAAAGAAGCTGGAATTTTTTTTTTTCTAAGGAACTTAAACACCAGCCACCTATACAACTTGAACTAATCTGAATTAGGTCTCCGACTCTCTCAGAGGTTTTGATCTTGATAGTATGTTCTTCTAAGGAGCAAGGCTTTTGAAATTAGAAGAGGAAAAAAGATCTCATAAGGTTGAAGAATTCTGTGTTCAACACTACCAGATATTGTAAATATTAACAGTAGGCTCTTTTCAAGTATTTAGAAATCATCTCTGATTCTTGGAGCTTGTAATTAGCAAAGAAATGGCTAAAGGAAACTCCTGTTTTCAACCCAAGGAGGAAATAGGTAACAACTTCTACAAACTGCCTTGTCATTTATGTTCATGTGCAAAGAGTAAAAGAATGTGTCTGTACTGGTGAAAAATGTTAACTAATCCCGAAGAACAAGATTTGCTACTTTGGAGGAAGTTCTAAGAAGCACTTAGGCACCAGCTAAAGGGAAGCTCCACTGTCTGCTGTTGCTAGATGATACAGTTATCCTCCCTTTGTTGCAGTAAAGGTCTGTTGGCATTACAATAGGCTTAGGAATTGCTGAAACTAGGTAAATGTTAATCTCTTCTGTAATGTTTCTGAATTTAATTGTTCTTGTGTCCAAAGTTTCTTCTCATCTGCAGTAACTACTGCTTACGCATACTTGAAATGTCTGAAACTCAAAACTGATGAGATTTCCATGAGTATGATGATGAGTATTAGCATGCAGAAGAATCTTAAAGTCGCTGAAGGCAAAGAGCAGGTACCTGATGCAAGAATTTTTGATGTTAAGAGAACATTTTCTTGCGGAGGGGAAAAAAACAATGTGCTGCATTGCATGGGAATTACCTCGTATTGAAATACTGGAGGAATGTACGTAAGAAGAGCTCAAGCTTCAAGGATAAACATGTAGGGTGATTTGTGAGGGGAAGATGCTATTTTACATAGATGGGTGCAAAACCTTTTGTATGGGATGGATTCAAAGGTATATTAAAAGCTGAACGATTTGATATTGACTAAAAACAAGTATGTAGTTGCAGCACAAGGCTAGAAGTCCTTTTTCTGAATATTGGAAAATAAATCACAGCCCTGTCTTTTGTCCTTTTGTAATCCTTCATCAGAGCAGGTCTGAATTTTTCTGTTCTCATCAGGCAGGGAGTGTGTGTGTGTGAGATACAGTTGCTCTTAGTCCTTTGGGTTAGACTGTCCGTGTAACTGTGTTAGCTGTTACACAAGTGAGAACAGCAGGAAGCCTCAGAAATTGTTTTTTGGGTCTTACTCATCAATCCTTGCTTTCTGAAGTGTTGGTTCTGCTTGCTTTCCTGTGATTATGAAGGGAGGAGAAAAAATAATCTTTACAGTGTGCCTTGTTAATTCTTTATTTATGCAAGGGTATTTGTAAATACTGACTATTCACTTTTTTCAATATCTGAATGATGTTAGATCTTCAGTTTGTCGTCACAGTACCTGCCTTTTTGGTAAGACAGGAAGTCCTGCCTAAACACTGGAGAAGGATGAAAAAAAAGTATTCATAAAAAGCTGTACTTCACATATATAGTAACGTTGTTGAATTCTGTTTTTCCCTTGACCAGAACTATTTATGCAGTATTTCCTTTTATTTTCTGCTGTCCAGGGCCAAGCTTAAGATGCTGAAGCCTTCCATGGGCATACCTACAGAAAGTTTTTGGTCCACTGGCAAGGAAAGGAGTGGGCTTGTACAGGTCACAGGCTGCAGATATCAGTGTTCAGCAGTTTATAAACCTTCAGATATAGAGTGAGAACAAAACAGCTTTTGTGATATCTAAACAATTTGTTGGCAAACCTCAGTTTGTTTGCAGGTTGTGTTAGTGTTTCAAAAACTTTGTAAAGAACAATTCCTTTAAAATAAAGGAGTCAGTCATGTTTGTAATAGGTAGACTAGTAGTAGCCACTGCTTTTCTTGTTAGGAACAGCAATGTTGTAGATAAACTTAACTAGGGTGCAGAGCCATAGCATAAGTGTGGATTCATGCTGGAGTGAACCTTTCACCTCTTTTCCAGCCCACCTGAGGTCTCCCAAAGCCGCATGTTCTCACTGCTGCCTGTCTGTGCACAAGCCAGGCTGGTGTGCCTGGGGCCGGCTTTCGGGAGGAAGGCGGCAAAGCTGGTTTTTGTGCACGCAGGTTGGTGCACTGTACCTGGAATGCCAGTGTGAACACAGTGGAAGGACTGGACTCACCTTTTTCAGCATGAGGGATCTTAGTGATTATGAAATTATCGCCTGTGGGCTGCGGAGGAATATTTCTGCAGTAGCACTTTTATCTTTGTAACTTCTGCTCAATTTTCCAACAAGAATGTGGCTTATCAAGATCAGTTTAGAATTATGTGGTATGTATGTGTAGTAGACGAGTCTAGGCTTAAAAATTCAACACTTAACATGGACAGTTGTCACCCAGGAAAGAGATTTTTGCATTTATGATACTGTTTTGAAAAACACAAGCTGAGTACTTTGCCACAATCGAAACTCCACAGAGTGTTACCAATTTTCAGGAAAATAATAGTGAGGCAAAAAAATAGAAGGCATTTTATATAAATACATTAATATGACATCTACCCTTAAGTGCTACATGCAGCATATCACTTTTGTTCCCCTTGAGAAAGGATGTAGAACTGTATTACATGAAGGCATGGCAGCAAAGGAAGTGGTCATGGAAGGGCTTGTTCTGGAGATGGATTTCTTATTTTTCCCTGACTATTTCTGTTATGCTTGTTAGTGCAGCATGAGTGCATAGCAACCATTAATTTATTCATATCACACTAATGTGAGGAAGTGTTGTGAATTCACATGGAGAGACAAGACAAAAGTAAGGATTAATGTGTCCAATAATCTTGACCCAACACATCAGCATTTTGGGACAAAGTTTCCTTATGCAAGAAGAATATCTCTGCTCTTCCATTTTCAAAACTGAATGTTTTGTGTCTCTGTAAATTCAAGCTTTTTAAAGTATGAAGATGGGGAACTTAAATATGAGGAGTCTACATGGTTTGGCTGAAGAGGCCTAGTGTATGTATGAGTTTGTAATCAAGACTCGGAGCTGCCTTTGTCTGGCTTACTGTAAGGCCACCTTTTCACTTGTACATGCATCTCTCTCTGCTTTTCTGCAAGCAAAGAAATCGCGTTAGCTCTGTGTTCCAGCCTCTCTGTTCAGTGGCATCATGTAAGCCAGTTAAGTGCAGCACCTGAATGCACATCTTTTTCTTATATGGCAGTGCTTAAACTGTATGGCACAGTATTCAGGGGGAATGGTGATCCAGACAAAATCTCTAGCAGACTGACATGGCAACTTCTTACAAGTTGGTCTGATACCTTATCAGAAGGGCTCAGTTCTGTTCAAACGCTGGCATCGATGAAAGAAGGTTGTAAAGATGTTTATATAGTCTGAGCTCCCCGAAAGTCAGAAGTCTGCTTTGGTGAACATGAACTAAAAAAGTTCAACTGTTAAACATAAATCCTAAAGTTTGGGTTCTGTTTGATAGCCACTTTCCTCTTAACAGGAACTTGGTAGACTAAATTGCTCTGTGGGTCAGATGACTCCATCGGTATTCCATCTGATGAGGGGAAACAACTCCGTGTTCTTGTATACACCTTTCATACCCATACTGCCAGACAGTAATGGCACAGGCTTGTTTGTTTCACAAAGGGTTGTCCTAATTGGGGTGTAATGAAAGGATGATGTAAACCTGATTATTTCTATTTGAAGCAGGATTCTCTGAAATATCCACACACCTAAGATTGCTCTTCATTTGCTTTTCTGCTGACTTCCACACTTCTAAGAAGGAAGTGTGTATGGCACAAGTTAGCAGGTTTTCTGAAGCATAGCCATCTGAAATGGCCGCTTAGATGAAATCTTGTGCAAGTTGTTAAACAGAGGTGTGTTTTGTAGAGGATTTCTGTCCCCAAGTTGTCATGATTCTGGGATCATTTGTCTTTGGAGCCTGGCTTTTCTGGAGAGAGGCAAATGATGTGAATATGAGAGTACCTTGCAGAGTGCTGTTCATGCCTGTTTCAGGTGGGGAATCATGTTATGTTCATTTGACAGCTGGCTCAAATTGGAGTAATTCCCATTTCTAAGGTTCTGGAAGAGCAGATGTGAGGTACAGTGAAGTCCTCAGGTTCTCAAGTTTACTCTTAGCCATGCTACTGAGGTAGCCTACATTTTCTTCATTCTTTTACTTACATAGTTGAAGAGTAAGAAAGAAAAAAGAATACATGGAAGTGTGAGACCCTTATGAAACCTTTAGAGACAGTAAAAGTTTTACAGTCCTCTTTCTTCTCTCAGAGGATGCCAGCCCCCATCAGACTGCGGGAGTTGATCCGGACCATCCGGACAGCAAGAACCCAGGCAGAAGAGCGTGAGATGATCCAAAAAGAATGTGCTGCTATCCGGTCATCCTTCCGAGAGGAAGATAACACATACCGATGCAGAAACGTGGCAAAGCTGCTGTATATGCACATGCTGGGATATCCTGCGCATTTTGGCCAGGTAGGTTAAAATTTAGTGCCTTCTGTGCATAAGCCAGTCTGTCTTCTGTGTTTTGGGCACATTAACTTGTTCAGAGCATTCCTAGGTGCAGTTCTTCTTCACACCTTTGGGCTGTTTTGAGGTCTGTTTTCACGTATGTTCTGAACCTATGTTAGTTAGTTTAGACTTCATTAGTGATATTTGCTGTTTGGGGCTTACATATTTTGTTTTGAAACTTGAGGTTAGTCTGCTTTTGCCATACTATCTCCTCCTCACCATCCCTGTTTCTGCAGAGCAGTAGTGCTTAAACCACAGTCCAAGACATAGGGATGTTTTTAGATTGGATCAAAATAGCACTTCGGAGTTCTGTCTCTGAAAAATACCACATAGCTCAAAGGAGGTTCTATGCCCTTTTCCATATAAAGTAATGTATTTGAGACAGAAAAGAGCTGCTCTGTTTCTGGCAATCAGAAGCTGGTGTTCCTTATCCCCATCTTAGTCAGGTGACATGGAGAATGCAGGTGTGAGTTTTCCATCTCTTGGCTTATTTTTGATGTGCTGTTTTTGACAGAAATTTTAGGGAAAGGAGACAGAAAGATGGAAGCTCTTGATCTACAAGGTGTCCCTCAGGTTAGCTTTGTTTAGTCTTTGGGTTAGGGTGCATAGGGGGCATAGTTTTGCTTAGAAGTCAGTAAGTGTCCTGTTAGTAGTAATCTAACCTAGGTCTTCAATAAAGCTTAAATCAGTCAAATTGTTGTATCCCTTCAAGTAGCTTCATGTCTTGTGTGTCTGTCCATTTGTGACTGAATTTACCAGTCCTAATATGTCTGAAACAGTAAGCTCAAATCAGTGAAATCAAATTGCAGATAGTTAGGATTAGTGAGTTTGGAGTTTGGGCTCTGCTATAGCATATGAAGTGCCTCATCTTACTTCTATATGATTGGATTATTCTCTTAGGGTAAAGAGTTTTGAAAAAGAGCAAGTGAAGTTGTGTATTATTCTGTTCTTAGCACTATTCATAGCCGGGCTCTCTGGTCCAAGGGAGAAACTTCCTGTCACAAAAATTAATTATCTTGGGGCCTTAAGAATGATGAAAAGTGTTACAAAAGCGTCATCTAGAATTTCAACGTTTGGCTATGTTAAGAGCAAAATTTCGTTCTTCTATCTTGTTGCTCAAGTATTTAATCCCATCCAAGGAAGATTATAATTTGCCATTTAGTTTAATGATTTAATTTACCATTACTAAGTCAATTTACTAATTTACCATTACTAACTAAAGCAGAAATTTTCAGTTTCTGCTTTGGTTAGTAATGGTAAATTCGCTGTTAATGAAAGAAGGCTAAAGCAGATTGTTCAGTATCTGTTATTGCCAGGCTTGCTACATCTTGAAAAGAAGCATCTATTCTGACTATTTGGAGAGCAGAGTACTTCATTCAATGCCCTTGGTTCTCTTGTAATTCATCAGCGCATTTTCAGGAGGGCCCAATGCTGAAAAGGGTTTTAAACAAGTGTTCTGCAAGAGAGTGAGTTAGAGAACTTTGCATGTCCTTAACACTTATCACTGGAGGGAATCTTTCAAGGTGCTACTGTTGTATAGGAGTATAGTTTGTGTGAGCTGGGGACCTGTTGAGGACACAGGCTCTACCAACAGTGGAGTCTTGCAGATAGACAGTCCTGCAATGTAGACAGTAAGCTTCTGAGAGTGATAGGATAAATATGCAGGAAAGAAGTTTTGCTAAAAAACAGGAGAGCCACAAGTGGCGTTACAGTCTCTTTTAAAGCTGTAAGCACACAGCAGCTAACAGTCTGGGTAACCAGGAGTGAGTGGTTGGTCTACTTCTATCCAACCCAGGGCTCCACAAATTTGACCTGGGATATCTTGTACACAAGTATGAGAATGAGCGCTGTATTTAGCCAGTGCATGCTGATATGCACTGGATGGCATGCTGTCTCCTGAGCATGTGCAAATGCTGTTTGTGCGAGTTTGGAAGTCGTCAGACAGCCTGGACAAATGGTCAGATAACTTTATTATTATTGTCATTGTTTCTATTTGAAAAAAAATTGCAGTTGGAAGAGTGCCTATGTCAGTAAAAGCTGGGTCAGTTGTAGTCTGGTTACATGCCAGTAGTATCTGTTACAGTGGTGATGTAGCAGATTTTAATTGTTCCTTTGAATGAAATGGATTTAACAGTATCAAGATTTTTTCCACTAATTACACCTAGTAAGAGCTTCAGCTGATCATGTTTCTTAGTATTGCTGTGCATGAATCTAGTTTGCGTGTGCTTCTATACGAGTTAAGCAAGTACTCATCAGCCTTTCATGGGGTAAATTTCACTAATACATTTCTAGTACTTTTGAATTTAAAATATATCTTAGAGTATCTGTTGCAGTCATCAGTTTTCTTACGCTCTTCCTCAGTCATTCATCTTCTGCCTTCATTGGCTCTTACTCTGTAGCTTAGGTGTCATCAATTTTATGTTGCGTTTTTGCGGAGGATTGTATAAGTATCTTGTAAACCCAGGAAAGAAGGTTGTTTCAGAGGTGCATTATTCTTTTACAGAAAGCACTGGAAACATGAGAGCTTGATATCTAGTGTTCTGTATATTATCTGTGGCTGATCTCGGGCATTTGGGCAAATGCAGTTATCTTTGTTGCAGAGGACTGGTCTTATTGTTCAGAGGTGTTTATTCGAGGTTTTCATCCCATTTAGCCTTGCAGACTGAACTCAATTTCTTTCAAGCCTTTTGTTCCCGATTTGCCATCTTTGCAGTAGCTGGGCTTTTGCATATGATAACAATGTCAACAGCTGAGTGTGCGTTCTAATGCCATGTGGTCATGAGAACTTGCAGGATGGGGACTAGGCCATAGCACTTTCTTTCTCTGGCACTTCACCTTTAATTTTCTTACCAATATACTGTGCAACTTTACTCTTGTTGATGTGTGTGTTTCTTGCATCTCACCTGTGTCTGTTGCCCTGTTCAAGCTTCTGTCTAGCTGAAGATATGAATCCCTTTTCCTGACACCTCTTGTCTTTGCCTGTGTGTGGTCCCTTTGCTATGGATCTGTTGCCAGCTCTCTGTGACCCCTCCTCAGACCTATTGTGTATGCTTATTTGCTGCCCCAGCTAGTAAAGCAGACTTACAGAAATTGTTTGTGAGGGATAGAACTCTACTTCCCTGTCAGGAAAGTAGACATAGATTATAATTGATTATCTGTTACAGAAAACTATTTTAGTGCATTGTAATGTCAGAATATCTCTGTGGTGGATGGTGTTTGTTTTTCAAAGTGTCAGATGTAAAAATGAGCTGGCAGTTAAATTTTAAATTAGCAGAGTGCAGGTGAAAACTATGTATGTTGTCTTGGGAATCTCTTCTGTGCTATTGATCACAGTTGCCATTTCTACAGGGGGAAAGGGAAACTTGTAGTGACTGGAATGCACATGATTTTAGTAAACTTCTGGTGTTCAGAGATTACAGAGGCGTGCGAAAACATAACTATCTCTGACAATCTACTTTTTGCCTAGATAGCAAGTTAGTTACAGATCACAATAAACATAACCTGGTTTTAGAGTCATAGAATCCTAAAATGGTTTGGGTTGAAAGGTCATCTAGCTCTAACTGCCGTGGGCAAGGACACCTGCTAGTCCAGGTTGTTCCAAGCCCAGTCCAGCCTAGCCTTGAACACTTCCAGGGATCCAGGGGCAGGCACGGCTTCTCTGGGCAGCCTGTGCCAGGGCCTCACCATGCTCACTGCCAAGAATTTCTTCCTAATATTGAACCTAAACTTGCCCCTTTTTCCATTTGAAGTCATGACCCCTTGTCCTATCACTACATGTCCTTGTTTTGGCAGCTTACAGAGCATTGATCCTCTTCCTAGTAGGTAAATTGAACCTTATAAGTTTAGTTAAAAAATTTTATGTGCATATCAAACATGACACATGATCTAGATTTCCAGATCTTTATTATTTTGAGTTTACTGATGTATCTTTCCTCTCTATCAATGTGCTATCATTTACTTTTGTGGTCTGACATTAACCAACATATCTGGTATATCTGAGGTCATGGAGGACCGACAGTGTCTGACCACTTCAAGGCACTGGAGCTGCTAATGATCTTCTTGCTGGCTTTGTTGGAACTTTAGCCAGGTCATTTAATCTTTCTTGGTTTTCCACATCACCAAAATGGAAACCGAATACACCTTTAAAAGTGTACTCTGAGATACATACGTTACTACACATCAAAGTTCAAACTGTTTCTTCTCTAGCTAAGAAGTCGTTTTCAAGCTAATTATGTCTTTTTTTTCTTTTTTTCCAGTTGGAGTGCCTCAAGCTTATTGCGTCTCAGAAATTCACAGACAAGCGCATTGGGTATTTAGGTGCCATGTTGCTGCTGGATGAGAGACAGGATGTTCATCTTCTTATGACCAATTGCATCAAGAAGTAAGGGTACCACCCCTCCATCAAACGATGATTTGAGGTTTCAGTATCAGAAAGTATCCTTCTGACAGTGATACTTAGAGTATTTTAGGGTTTTTCCTTTGTGTTAGAAAACTGGTGCCTTGAAATTGTTGTGTGCTGTTGACCATAAAAAGGCTGTTGTTGTAGTGCTCTGTATTGGGCCATCCTGTCTAGCTTCTTTAGTGGGACCAGAATATAAAATTGCATTGGTTTTGAAGAGGCATATGTAGCAAGCAACACATGTCCTGTGTGTTTGTTTGCTTCTGCTGACCAACTCTGAAGAATTGTCAAGGAACAAGGCTATGTATCTTGCTTTCTTTTTAAAATGTAATGGTCCTGACGAATGGTTTTCATTGGAAGCAAGGCTGCAGCTTGGGATGTGCTGTCATTTTGCTGAAATCAGACAAGAGGGGATGGGAATGACTATTTTTTTCATACTTCTCTCAGCAAAGCAATGTTAAAGTGGGACTTTCTTACATCATAGTTCAGTGGGTGATGATGAGTGTGTTTTCTTTTCGAGATGGATTGGAGCAGGTATGGAACAGCTGGGTTCTGGTTGACCTACCCAAAGGTTGAGTGTGGTGTACTGGTTTTTATTATTATGTACTTATGTATGTATTATTAGCACTTAAGTATCTCAGGTATTAGCAAGTAAAGTATTGATCTTCAATTAGAATGTGGCCTCAAAGTGCTTTAAAAGAAACTTGACAAAACTGTGGGCCTGAGGATCTGCTAACTTTGAACCTAGCATCCAGGAGACAAGATTTTCGTCTAAAGATCTTTCATTGAAGTGCTATACCTGTGAGGTGCTTCCATTAGAACCAGGGTTTATGCTACAGTGAATTTGGTAAGGGTGTAGTGAATTTTAACTGGAAATGGGTCAGATGGAAGCTGAGCAAAAATGGTGGACAGCTTCCCATCATCTTCTGGGTTGTATATTGCTTTCTCCTTCGGCTTCTATATCTGCCATTGTGTCTTGCTTTTATCTAGACATTAAGGGATTTATTTATGGCATTGTTTTTTAGTGTTTCATAGCGAGACCCAGATTTTTGAGACGAAAAGGAAAGCAACCTCTTGAAGCATGTACTTGTGATACGCACAGCTTTATATAGCTGCCAAAAAATTGATAAAGGAAGGAAACAAAAAACCAACCTATTTAAGAGCATGTGCTACCTGTTCCTTCATCTGCATGTTGCCATAACTGCTTCATGTTACAACTAGAATACTGTCTTTGCATTCAGCACCTCTTGCATGTTTGATTCAGAACCACTTCTTTCCTCAGCTCTTCCATCTTGCAGTCCCCAGCTCTCGTTGCCTCCCAAACCACGAACTGTATTTTTTACTTTCTTCAGCATTGAATCCTGGGTGCTGTGGCAACCTTAGTACCAAACACAGATGGAAAAGTGGTGTAGAATTTGATTTTCAAGGCTGTTGGGATTGCCATGTAGAAGCTATATTGTCTTGTGCTTAGTGTGACATTGTAGCTGGCCTTATGAATAGCATCTCCTGTTAGGTAGTTTAGCTTCGTAGTGACCACTTTTCACAACTTCCTTAGGCATATGAATAGGAAAAATTGCTGAACAGAATTCTTGTATGAATTATTTTCAAGGTGTGCGGATGGTGGGGTTTGTGGGTTTTGGTAAGGATAGAGAATATTTTTGCACAGTTTTTTTCTATACTGTTTGGTTTGTAAATGCAGAAGCTAAAGCCTGTTGTAGAACATATTTAAACTGGGACAGCCCACAGTGTCACTGCTGGTCTGTACTTTGCATGCAAGTTCCAAAGCTAAAACCATATTAAATGGAATTCTGTATAGTCTTCCCTCTTCTCAGCTCAATCCCTGGATACCCTGACAGGTCAACCTGATAGTTAAACCAAGTATTTTTATCTTTTTAATTGAGGATTCTAAGTAGAATGAGTAGCAAACCCTGTGGTACATGCACTCAAAGCTTTGATTGATCCTGAGTTGTGCTCCCACAGAGCTGTGAATCCAGAAAGTTCTTTCAGCCATGTGTTGCTGGATAGATGACTCTAGCTGTAGATGCCCTTTTTTTGTGTGTTCAATTTCTGTGTGTGCATGCTGATTGACTTTTTTTGTTCTCCTTTGCAGTGACCTTAATCACAGCACGCAGTATGTGCAGGGGCTGGCACTTTGTACTCTTGGCTGCATGGGCTCCTCAGAAATGTGCAGAGACCTTGCAGGAGAGGTGGAAAAGCTCCTCAAAACTTCCAATTCCTATCTTAGGAAGAAGGTACTTCAGGAAACTTTTGAATACTTTGTTATGGATTAAAAGGCAAGATTGCTTGAACACCTTGTTAATATCTGGAATACTAGATGACTGAGATCACACTGAGTGAATATTTTCCCAGTGTGCAAGACAGAGCTCAAAACTCCCTGTCTGTTAATAGCAGGAATGTAAGTAAGCCTCTAAAAGATAAGCAAGCATCCATTTGGCGAGGCAGTTGCTTCTGTTTTTGCACTCTTCTCCCATAATGTTATTGGTGATAATGTGAACGCTTGCCCCCTCCTGGACATTAGCCTCAAAATTCTGGTCACCAGTTTGATTTATCTTCTCAGATAAGAGAAGACCCTGGTTATTAACAATGCAGGCTGGTATCAGAATATTTGAACCTATTTGATGTCTTCTGTTGATGATGGTAACAGTAGTATGAGAACTAGAAGGGTTAAGGTCTTGAAATGGACAAACACTTATAAATTGTCTCATTTCTGTAGCAAATGTGCCATAGCATCAGTGAAGTGTGATTGCCCCTATTCTTTTAGGTTTATTTATTGATAAGTCTTGGTGGGAGTGTGAAGCACTAAGATTTAGGAAGAGATGCATTGTTACTCCTTTGTCTAGTGCTAGATCTAGAGAGAGTTTGGAGAGAAGGCAATGCCAAGAGGTCTTGCTGTGTTCTGGAAAGAGGCACTTGATTTTCAGGCAGTTGCAGGGAATAGTGTCTCCTGTTGCTTCTCCATCCTAGAAGAAATAGGCACGTGTTTTTTCAAAAAACCCTGGAAATGTAGTTTTGTTTCTCATAGTACCCACCACCTCCAGGAGGAAGTTGTTTTTGGGGGAAGGAGGGAAAGTAAATAAGCCATAATTTTACAGTAAGTTTAATTATTTTTTTCCAATGCATTATCTCCTTCCCAGCAAGAAGAAGACAGGCTGAAGTAGCCCTATTAAAGGCAGAGCTGCTTTGCAAATAATAGCACTTCTTATGTGAATAATGTAAAAATGAACCATTACTAGGGGGAGTATTAGTTTGTAGTTCAGTGCTCCCCATTTATTGAACTCTCTTCTGGAATGCTGTTGAGTAACACTTGTAATAGAGAGATGAAAAAATGTGCCAGGCCTTTGTTTATCATGAAGATTGTTATAGTTCCCACTGTGCTAGATATTCCCAAAATAGGTATTGTTGTCTTTGCAGTGTGTAGTAAAAAGTGTTTTTCCTATCCAGGCAGCACTGTGCGCTGTTCATGTCATCAGAAAGGTGCCTGAACTTATGGAGATGTTCCTGCCAGCCACCAAAAACTTGCTGAACGAGAAGAACCATGGTAATAGCTGAGATTGTACTTAGCAAGGCTAGGCCATTCTCTAGAGGATCGTGCACTTGCTACCTAAGCCTTTTGTTTGGAGGGAACTTCAGAGGTGTATTTGTATGATTTGTTTCTTTCCATTTCTACACAGTGAATGCAAATGTCATTTAGAAGGAAGAGATGTGTATGACTCTGCTAGTCAACAGGACTTTAACATGGCATAGGTGACAAAAGGAACTCTTTCATTGTGTTTTGATACACTTCAGAGTGGGTGAAATGGGAACATTTGATTTTTATCCTGTACACTGCCTAAAGTGACTCTAAGGAAGCGGCTTCTTAGGCTTCTTAGGAGGTATTATTTTTGTGTAAAAGTCTTTCTTTAAATGGAGTTCTGAGGCCTCCTGAGGAAGGTGACAGAAGGTCTGCTAGGCAACCCAAATCAGAAGAGAAAATCAGAAGGAAGCGTGAGGAACTTGACACCCACAATGCAATTAACACATGCTGTCCCTCTGGAGTCCTACATTTGTATTGAATCATAGAATGGTTGGTTTTAGAAGAGACCTTAGAGGGCAGGAGCCCAACTATGACCATTACTGTATGTTTAGTATGCGAGTTTCTGCAGACCAAGTCCAATTTATCTCCTGCCTTGGCCTTTAATTGCAGCTTTAAGACAGGAGAACATTGCTATCTGCTTTCCCTTGGACACAGCTACAAGATATGATATGTTGAATTCAAGAACATTTTTAATGATTTCCTGTTGTTTCCTTGTGATGTTTATCAAATGTCTAGAGCCAGTGGAATGATGTTAAATGGAGATATATTTTTCTTTCCCCCCTCCCTCACCTTTAGGTGTTCTTCACACATCAGTTGTTCTCCTCACAGAGATGTGTGAGAGAAGCCCAGACATGCTTGCACACTTTAGAAAGGTAAGTGTGAACTGGTAATATTGCAAAGTTAATATTCATGGCCTTCTAGTAAAATCATTACAACTGTTTGGGTGAAGAATTTAATGATATTGTCTGTTTGCTAAATTATTTTTTTAATCATTAAATGTGGGAATTTCATGTGTATCCAGGCCTAATCCCCTTCACCGAGTGGTTAAGTTACAAACAATCAGTCTTAAGATTGTGCTGTAACTCATCCTAGAGTTAGATTTAAAGTTGTCCTTGATGGTCCCTTAGGTTTTTCCTCAATCCTTCTATCTAATTGCATGGTGACACTGGAATCACAAATGAAGTAAGCATAGAGAGTAAGATGAAAAACTGAAGCTTATACCAACACCTGAATGCCTTAACCACAGCCAAACAGTTATATGCACTCAGTTCAAAAACACCCATCTAAATTCTAGTTGTATAGATACCTCATACCTGATGCATACTATGCTACACAATTTTCCATTTTAATTTAGGGGTTTGAGAGTCACTGTCACTCTTCCTCCTCTGGTTAGGAATGTTTGCTTCCCATCAGCCTCCTGACTTCCTTGTGTTGTTTGCTATAATCTGCTGTATTATTGCCATGTGAAAGACTACCGATAGAAGAGCACCTGAAAATTGCCTTGATTGTCATTCTAAATTCTTGATCAAAAAGGAGAAATTGAACAAAGCTGGTAGAACAGAGCAAGCCATTTGGTCCTCTGAAAAGTCTCGAAGGTGTTTGTTTATTTGCATGCCCATTTACTTTCTTCTTTGTCTGTATCATTAGGGATTTAAAACTGTACATTCTTTGGTGCATCTTAGCATTTTGGCATGCATCTTCCCTTGCCTTGCTTGTAAATGTCAAAGCAGGAAAAAAAGTCAGATGAGGTTCATTTTGCAGGTACCATCCCTGCTACTAATTGCTTGGTTAATGTGATAGCTATGGGAAAAGAGAGAAGAGCTGAGTGCACAAAATTTTATCACTGGGGCATTCTTTCTAGCTATTTCTTATAGTTGTTATGCTGTGAATGGTATAACATTGACCTATCCCTAATGCTTGCTTCATCTGTTTTGTCCCTTTTGTCTGTTTGGAATCCTGCTGAGTTAGAATGAAAAGGTAAGAGTTAATTTTTCTAGATGGTGCATGTTTGCCTTGAATCTGTAGATGTTTGTCCCTTGTGAGGCAGTGCCTCTGAATGACACAGCTGTGATTGATGCCACATGCTTAGATCATCTGTACCTGTCTAATGCTCTTTGTGTGCTGGTCTTGTCACTAAATCTCTTCATCCATGGCATCTCTGAATCTCAGTTGCGGCCTTCTGCGAACATCAACTTGCTTTCCTCAAGCCTTCCCTCATTTGAGGAATTCTTGACAGATTTTTCTTTTTTTTTTGTGCCTGTGCAAGTTGTAGCCCTGGGCTTTGTGTTTTGTCTGAATCATGGGGCAACTTTGGGTAATTCCCAGAAAGGAGCAGGACAGCCAGTTAACTGCCTGTAAGAGGCTGTAAAGGCTTTCTGTGCTGCAAGGAGCTACCCAGTCCAACTGCAGTGCTGATAGTCTTCAGCTCATTCTAAAATGAGTGTAATTTGTTTTCCGGAAGATGGGGGCAGGGGTGGGTGGCCCTTAACCAATCTCCACAGCTGTAATTTTTACCTTTGTTCTGTCCTCAGTCCTGATAATTCATGCATGTTGGAAGGCAAAGCAAACGTGAATAAGGATTCCAGGAATGCTCCACTTGTCTGTTACTATGTCTGGAGGGAAGATGTTGCAGCACCCTCCTGTTTCCTCTTTAAGGCAGATACAGGAAGTTGAGGGTTAATTTTGTGTGTTTCATGAAATGCATGTTTTCAGAGGAGTTTGTAGTTCCTGAAGAGCCAAGGTAGGAACAAAAGGAGATGACAGGGAAACTAGGCTGGTTTTCTTTTTACACTATACCACAGATGTAGATTTACTACTTTGAAGACACAATATGGTGCTCTGGTCCCAGCTTAACTGTTTCTAGTTGAGTCTTGGCCAAGCTGGAGGTATTCATAGAGCATCAGCTCTAGGTGTGCAAGTTGAACTTTGTGGAAGAATCCAGAGCCTGACTTGCTTTCAAATACAAGATTTGTTCTTGGACCTTGCTTCAAAGCTGGGGTCAGGGAAACAACAGTGCCCTAATAGGACAACTCTCTTCTTCGCAGCTTGTTCCCCAATTAGTTCGTATTCTGAAGAACCTTATCATGTCTGGATATTCACCAGAGCATGATGTGTCTGGGATCAGTGACCCCTTTTTGCAGGTAAGAACTGATGCAAACAGTGACTGATAGCTTTAATTCTAGGACTCTGTTTTGAGCCTTATGTGTGATGAGGTGGTTACCGCCACACCTGTGTTGATTTTAAGGCTTCTTTGGTCTTCCTTTGAGCTGATTGTGCAAATGCTGTTCATCTGCCCTAGTGAAAGACACCTGCCTTAGTTTAACCAGCAGTTGTAGTGCTTTACCATGTTATGTGACAAAAGAAAGAAGCAGCGCGTATTCATTTTGGAAGGCTGTGCCTGGTAGAGAGGGGACTCTGAACAGTTCTGGCTAGTGGGAAGAAAATAAGCACAGCAGAAGCCTGTTTTTGTTGATAAAGTTCTTACCTGGCATAAGCATTTTGCTTAAGAGTGGAAATCAGCAGCTTCTTTTGCTTTTTTGCCACTACGACCCTCTGTCAAACACTGCCATCCAAGCTTTTCTTTGCTTTGTTTTATAAAATAGGTACGAATCCTGCGGTTACTAAGAATTTTAGGGAGAAATGATGATGATTCTAGTGAAGCAATGAATGATATACTTGCACAGGTAAGGTCTGCAAGGTTGATGATTGGTTGAAACTTTCTCATAGTTTCTTAATAATTTAGGTTCTGCAGCACTAGTGAGGATACAGCTGCTTGCTGTGCTGAGTGAAATTTTGTTGAAAGAGATGAATATTTACAAGTGTGATGCTATTTTGTAGGGGTTGGTTACTTTTGCTGCCTGTTCTGCAGAGCAGCACAAAGGGGATCTGCTTTGAATGCATTGAAGTTATTTTGTTTCCTTTCTGCAGGTTGCCACTAATACAGAAACAAGTAAAAATGTGGGAAATGCCATTCTCTATGAAACTGTGCTGACTATTATGGATATAAAATCTGAGAGTGGCCTGAGAGTAAGTTGCCTTTGCTGTGGCCTTTTCTTTTTCCTAGGATTGTATTAGAGTAATTTGTGTGGAGGACATGAAGCAAGGTTGTTTCACTATAACACAGTTCTGCATCTGACTCTAGATAAGTCTGTAACCTTTGCAGAAAGGGTGCTTGTTTTGGAGGAGAGAGGGTGTTTGGATTTCTTAAAATAAAAACGAAAAGGCAAAATTTCCTGCAGAGTGCATGTCCTGAGTGCAAGTGAGAGCCTGTGATGCATCCCTTAGCATGTCCTCTGCTTCGGCAGCTTCTAGAGCTCTTTTTGGCTAAGAACCGCAATGCTAGTTTTGACATGTTGCCTTTGAAGTCATCATGAAATGATGAAGATAACCAGCAGCCCTTTTAGATCATTGATCTTCCCTAACTCTTTCTGCAGGTCTTAGCCATTAACATCCTAGGCCGTTTCTTATTAAACAACGACAAAAATATTAGGTAAGTTGTACAAAATGTGTTTTGACAACACCCAATTTAAAATATGTGAGAAGCAATTACACAAAGATGATGCTGAAGTAAAGCCTTCCAGGAGACCATGTTGGGATCACTGCTCCTGGGGTTAGTGTGGCTGTTGAGCTTGCTTTTTTCTTGGTGTGTTCTTTTCTCTATGCCAATCTTATCTGTGGCCCTGCCCTTGTTAGTTGATAAGTTGGAGGCATGTTACAATTTCGTGTGGTAGCTCGCCTGTGAAGATAGGTCAGGAAGTCCCCTACAGGGTTTTCATTCATTACCAAGTGCAAGAGAATCCTATTCAGTTGCAAGATAAGACTAGGTTTGGGGCAAGGGGACAGTGTCTGTGCATACAAATTAAATGGTTCCTGTCAGCTACTGATGATCTTATGTCCTGTTTGCAGATATGTAGCTTTGACGTCATTGTTGAAAACTGTGCAGACAGACCATAATGCAGTACAGCGACACCGAAGCACCATTGTGGACTGCCTGAAGGATCTGGATGTCTCCATTAAAAGGTAATCAGATTCTCAGTGAAACAGACTCTTGAGATTGACAGTCTGTGGGAAGTGAGCAGAGCATAGGGGAAAATTACAATAATCCTGGGGAACTGTAAGTGAGACTACTGTGAAGGTATAATACAGTTCCATAATTCAAACAAGATAATGCAGATATACTTCCACCTTCTTTGGAAAGCTGCTGTTACTATTCATGGGGGGAAAAAAATTCTGTTTGCCTGAATTTTTCCAGAATGCAATATCAGTGGAGATTAGATTTGTGTGCTCTCAGCAAGATGGAAAGCCTCTATGCACTATGATTATGATCAAAGCTACTCTGATTTACTCCGTGTTGGTTTTCTTTCCCAGATGAACGGGCAGTGCCATGTTGTCTTGGAGCAGTGTTAAGTCATCCAAATAATGTATTCTTAGATATATTATGGAGTAGTATAATTCAGACTTAATTGATTGCTCAAACAATTTGTGTACAAACCACATCCTTTTATCATTCTTGGTGTTCATTTGTCATTTAAGTAGTGTGTTGCTACTTCTCTGGGCATTGGGAAAGCTTGCAACCTTACTTCTCACCAGAGAAATACTTTGTCTTGTACTCGGTCTTAATTTCTTCCAGTTTATTCTCATTACTTCAGTTATGTTCCTTTTACTCATGATAGTAACTCCCTCCTGTTTCTGTCACTTATGGAAATTCTTGAACTGTTTGGTCTCACTTTGCCCAGCGTATGTGGAAGGCTGCTCTTCTAAACTGAGTCTTTCAGCTTCTTGATTTCTTGTTCTTTATTTCAGAACTCTCTCCTCCTCCTCATTATTCTTTCTGTAACTGGGTTGCAAAGAAAGGTCTGGGCTCAGTGGAGCATACAGCATGCAGTGTTGGGGACAGCAGCATTTTTCCTGCTGCATTTCATAGAATCTCTCTGCTACAGGCCAGAATTCCACTGAGCACTCATCATGTGAATACACCCTCAGAATTGTTCAACCTCTTATTTTCCATCTACTCAAACTGATTAGATACACCATAGATCCTCATTCTGATAGTTATTCTTCAAACTTATGCCCATCTTTGAATCAGCTGTAGATTTTTTTAACAGCTCTTCTCAGACTAACATGTGTAAAACAGGAAAAAAAATGGATTTGTCTTGCTTCTGAAACTTACTTTTAACTGCTATGTACTGGGTATCATGTAATCTCTCTTTACAGTTGCAAACTATCCCAAACCACAAATTTGTATCTTAAATGCTGAGCAAGCCAGGCTGCCATTGTTTGGTGTCAGAGGCAGCATGGGGCTCGGTTGTGGAACAGCAGAGCCTTATCTAGATTTTGGGTAGAAGGCAACAAAAACGTTTTATTGGCACTTGCTAGGAAAACACAGGTAGGCTACAAACAACTGAGCTTCATGTCTGAGTGCTGTTGGAGGATGAAGCCTTTGAGTGATCCATCAGCAGAGCACAATGTTGCCATGCTGACACTCATGCTGCTGACAATGCACTGTCTTCATTGAAGCATTATATTGACTGGATATATGTCAGAGTCCTCGGGCAGCAAGCTTCAAGGACTTGAGGGAAGGACATGATATCTGCTTTTGGTTATCTGAAGCATGGCTTCTGCTCATCATCTTGTAACTGGTGCAGTTCATATTTGGTCCATGTAGCATAATTCAGAATGGCTTGGCCATTTAATTAAAGTCTTTTTTTCTGCTTGATTTGATTAAACTGCATGATTAAGAGCCTTGTGACAGGAATGAACCATGTAATATGACTGAAGGTAAGCAATATGTGCTGAGATAAATGCCTGGTATGAAGACAACATTGTATTCCTGCACAGCTGCAGTATTGATGCATCTGCTATAAAGTGACTGAAATATTAAACATAAACAGGGAAAACTTGTAACCCAGTATGGACAGGTATAAGGGAGTTGGGAACTAGTTGGAAGGATGGAAACAGTTCTAATAATTGTGTAGGTCATCAGCTAAACACAGATTTAAATGTTAAAAGGTAGCAATTTAGTTTGGTATTTCCAACCTAATTCTGAATATCTCTGTATTTTTTCAGTCCCTGGGTACTCGCTGGGTAAAAAGCAAAGTAACACATTTACAATTCACCATTCTGTAAAAATCCTAATTACGATAATAACTAGGAAAATGTAGAGAACTAGTGCTGTCTGGATGTTCTCAGATTTTTGAGAACAAATAGTGTGTGCCCAGTTCCATATTAAAATTCACTCAGGGTTATTTAGCAAGCCTGTTTTAATGCATTTGAATACAGCTGTTGCAAAGTTGTGCAGAAATCAATCACATCTGAAGTTAGTAGTCTTCATTCAAAAATATGGCAGAAGAATGAGACACCTGTGCTAAAGTCAACTACAGAAGCTTCAAGTAGAAGGGTCTGGGAGTAGCCTCTGAGCTCTCAATGTGCACGAAAAGGAATAGCAAGGAGCTAGTACTCTGACTAGTTGTGGTGTCAGCAGGTCTGTGCTGAGGAGGAATAAACAATACCAGGGTAACTTTGGGTTCTAGAAATCTTGTGCTACAGTATAAGAAGCTTTACTGTATCCAGTTTATCCAACTGGATACAGTAAAGCTTCTCAGTTAATATTTTAAATCTCTACTGTATTTGAATCTCTAATATATGGAATTGGAAACAGGTCTGTTCTGGATCCCTGAAGGTGGAGAAAATATGCTGTGGCATGCTTTAATTGTTACAGTTGTTGTGGCATGCTTTAATTGTTACAGGTGTGTGTCAGAAATGACCAGTATTTAATTACACTTGGACAGTTAGACTTTAATCCTGTTGGACTCTGGCTGCTGAAAGATATTGCTAGCCTTAAGCTATCTTTAACATATGGATAGATGTTTCTAGAGCACCCCGTAGCCCCACTCCCCCTTAATTTTTTGGAGAGTGGATATTTGTCTGCTTATGAACAACAAAAAATACTGCGCATTAAATGTGAAGGGCTGTTCTCACAGGATTAGTAAGTATTGATCTCCTCTTAATTAAAAGTTAACTGCATTTTTGTAGCTGGATTTGGGGTTTTTTTACTTCCTTCACTAGGTGAAGTTACTTGATTGGTTTTCTGTCTCTTGCCCTAGGCGTGCAATGGAACTGAGTTTCGCTCTTGTTAATGGGAACAATGTCCGTGGAATGATGAAGGAGTTACTGTATTTCCTAGATTCTTGTGAACCAGAGTTCAAGGCAGACTGTGCATCTGGAATATTTCTTGCAGCTGAAAAGTATGGCGTTGTTTTACTTGCTAATAATTTTTGGTACATCCTCGGGATTGTGAACACCTTTCGTGTTGTTTCTCTCCCTGCTTGTTCCCAAGAGAGAATGTGTTGATTCGTTTCCTCTCTGTTCACTGATTTATGTGTGGTTTGTCAGTTGTAGCCCTCCCTCAGTATTGGTGTCCTTCCTCACAAAGCAGTGGGCCAGGAAGTAACTGAAAGGGGGAGTTCTGATGATGCTGGGTTTCTTTCTGGTGTTGAAGACTGGCAGTTACTGTTCTAACTTTTCTTTGTTTTCTTTGTTAACTTTGTTTTCTTAATTTTGTCAGATATGCTCCTTCCAAGCGCTGGCACATAGACACAATTATGAGAGTCTTAACAACGGTAAGTGAAATTGCCTCTCTTGTGCGTGACTACATAAAATTTTCCTAATTCTGGAGGAAGTTACCATCAAGTTGGAGATGTTTCTAAAGGCTGGCAGATAACAAATGTTAAAATACATAGAGGAAGCGTACTTATGATTAGTCATATTTACTGAGTTTGCATATTTCTGACTGGCTGCCTTGGATCACTGAGTGATTTTTTTTTTTAGAAGAACTGTACTATTTCAGAAACACACAAGAGTAACAGTGTGTAGCAGTGTTTCTACTGCAGTAATCACAGTAGCTTCTAAGGACAGCTCTTGTAGTGTCTGATTCCAATATACAGTCCTTTCAGAGGAGAGTGAATGCAGCCTGGAATGACTTGCAAAGAGAAAGGGGGTGAAGGAGTTTCTTGGAATTACTCCAAGTTGAGTTTATCAAAACTTTTTAATGAAACCGTGTCAACAGCCTTCTAGTTCACCTTCTTTGGGTTTAATTATTACTCTTTTATCTGCTTGAATTTATCTATAAACATCACAGCTGAGGTGGAACTGGAGCAGTGCTTTGGCAACCGAGGGAAGAGATCTTGGTAACTTGGGTAGGCAGTGTGTTCTGTGAGGCAAAGGAATGAGAAGAGATTTATCAGTATGAGTGTTCAAATTTGAGAAGTTCAGAAAGAAATAAGTCGGGCTGGGATGCTCTTTTGTCACCTTGAAACAGAGAGAAGTTTTGTCTGAAGTGAGGATTAATTTCTGTTGGAAGGTTGGCTGTGAGAATTGTTCTCAGATTACTTTCTCCAGGAGAGTAATTGCCTTTTCTTGTCTGCTAGATAAACCACTCATAAGGTTGTATTTATTTCTGCACTCTATCCTCTTGCAGTTTCAGGGTATCTGTAGTGTGGATTTCTCTGAGTATAGCTTCATTTGTTGGTAAATGTACTGTCCTGTACTTCTGCCCCCCTGAGGTTGCTCAAAGTCAACCATAAAGTGCTCATGGATGAAAGGGTTGATTTTTATTTCCAGATGCATCAGGTGGTTTTGTGAAGGGTATCACAGCTGCTGAGTGTTGCTCTAAGAAGGTCGATAGTAAAACCTAACAATTGTTCTTGCAGGCAGGAAGTTATGTTCGTGATGATGCTGTTCCCAATCTGATCCAGTTAATAACTAATAGCGTGGAGATGCATGCCTACACTGTGCAGAGACTCTACAAAGCCATCCTTGGAGATTACTCCCAGGTAAAACCAAACACAGCTGGCTTCAGTTTCTTTGTAGTACTGCAATAATTATGCATGTTTACTAAGCATCTCAGGGAAAGCCAGCATCACATTGTCTGGCTCCAGGGGAGAGACTGCTGAGCAGGTATGTCTTCTATAAGTTCGTGTTCTTTTTAGTTTCTCCAATTCTCTTATGGAATTCTTGATTGAATCAGATAGTCCTCTTTCTTCTGCTGTGGAAGGCTAAGCTTGCCTCTGGAAATGCGGATGGTTTAATTGATCATGCAGGCATCTCTTAGCTTTCTCTGGTTTTTCTTCCAACAGCAACCCCTGGTACAAGTTGCCTCCTGGTGCATAGGAGAGTATGGAGATCTTCTGGTGTCCGGTCAGTGTGAAGAGGAGGAACCAATACAGGTATGCCTTGGGAAGGAGCTGCAACTGCACACCTGGCTGAGGCTGGACCCACTTGCTGCTGGCTAGGTGAAGGGAGTGCTTTCAGCAGTTCCCTAGCACTGATGTCCATGATGGTAATGGACCCTGGACAGGAATCTCCTTCCCCTGCTGCAGGCGCATGGACTGTATAAATACTGGACGTGTGGAGTGTTGCTACAACTGGCAGAATGGTGTGGTTTTAGTGCCAACTGATTTGAAAGAAATCTGCTAGGGTCTTAGTGTATTTCAGTGATAAACCTGCTCTTCAATGTGTGAAACAGGAACTGTATTTTAAAACTCATACCATAAGATCTCCACCTGGATGCGTGTCTCTCACACTCTGAACATAATGTTACAGGCTCAGAGTTGCAGAGGAGTGTGACATGGCCATTAGGCAAGAGACAGGTTTTTACAGTATGGTCTGGAAGGCTTGCTGTAACCTCCTCTCTGTCTTAGCCTAACCTCACTGTACCTTTTCAGGTAACAGAGGATGAAGTTCTTGATATTTTAGAAAGCGTCCTGATATCTAATATGTCTGCATCTGTGACACGAGGCTATGCTCTCACTGCCATCATGAAGCTTTCCACAAGGTTCACCTGCACTGTCAAGTGAGTACCCTTTGGTGGTACACTGCACAGGGCTTTGTTGCAAATATACCGACGTCAGCTGTCTTCAGTAGGAGTATTCCTTGAACGTGTTCTGCTTTTGTGATTTACAAGAGTCATCATCTTACTTGTTGGCTTTTACAGTCCTCCTTTGCTCACATGGTGGAAATGTCAGCTGTGGGTACTGTTTTCTCTAGGGATGCCCTCTGCTGTGTGGGAACTTAATCCATTCTGCTGTTTCTTGAAAACTCCTTAATTTCAGTGGACTGTTTTTTCTCGTTCCTTTTTTGGATGCTGGAGAGAAAAATAGCCTTGTTTCCTGTTGGACACTTCTCACTCTGGGTAGTTGAGCTTTTTAATGCTATACCTAAGGTGGTGTATTACTCACCTGCTGATGCTTTTGTGAAGGGACAGTTCATATATGGATGATACATGGATACTGCTGTTTTACATGAGTTATGTGGACTCCTGTTGAACAGAAACTCAGTGTCATCTTCAGGATGACACATGCTAATCCCTTGCTTATTGCTGCTAATTCCATGGTGTGTTTGTTTTCCCTTGCCCCCAACAGTCGCATTAAGAAGGTAGTTTCCATCTATGGCAGCAGCATTGATGTGGAGCTGCAGCAGAGAGCTGTGGAATATAACGCACTTTTCAAGAAATATGATCACATGAGGTAAGTGCTGATAGAGATTTGGTGTTTGAAAAGGATCATTATCTGCTCTGATCTCCTGTGGATGACAGTGTGCTGTGAGAACTTTGGTGATTTTTGTTAAGGTTACAGAGGAACTAGAATCCCTTCCCTTCTACAGGGGTAGGGAGTGTTTTAAGGACTTAATGTATCCTGTGTTACTGTTCTGTGATCAGAGATTGTCTCTGCCAAAGAATTTGTCCTGCTTTGAGCCTGAGCTTGTCAGGTGCTGGGGGGAAGCAGGAGACAGGAGGCCTTGTTTGTCTTTTAGCTATCAACTAGTGTATTTGCACTAGCACAGAATGCCAGGGATTGCTTCAAACTGTCATGCAGTTTTGCAGTTCCCCTGTGTTGGAACTTAAGGGAAAAGACAGGTTCTCCCGTATATATCAGCTCTTGAATGTCTAAGTATTTGGATTGGGATGCAGGAAGATGGCACAGTGTAACTATGTCAGCTTCTTTCAGGCCAGCACTGCTTGAGAGAATGCCAGTAATGGAGAAAGTCACCACAAATGGCCCTGCTGAGATTGTACAGACCAATGGAGAGACAGAGACAGCAGTACTGGAAACCAAACCTCCACCCTCTGGACTGCAGCCTGCTAACCAGGTAACAGAAACTGAGCCAGGATAAATTTCCACTGCCTGTCAGACCACGATCCAGCCTGTGCCTACAGCAAGCTGACACCATCTCCCTCGCCCTGTCTGCTTCTTTGCTGTTTCTGACTGGTGATGATTGTATCATTGCTCTGCTCTGATGGCTCTAATGTCCAGAACAGGTGTGTGGGACAGGTCATTGTAGGCTGAGGAGCAGGGTGGGATTGTATCAGTTGGTTATGGTGCTAATAATGCCAAGGTTGTGTGTTTGATCCCCTTATGGGCCATTCACTTTAGAGTTGGACTCAATGATTCTTGTGGGTCCCTTCCAGCTCAGAATATTTTGTGATTCCCCAAACTTAGTGTGCATGAACCCAGTCATTCCCTATCTCTTCAGTCCCTCAAGCATGGAAACTAGATTTCTTGTGGGGCATGGGATCACAGTGAAACTAAGAACCCCTCTAACTGGCCATCAGCTCTGGTGGTCTTCAGTTTGAGAACAAATAGAACACACTGCATTTGCAAGGAAAAGTAGCAGAACGTTGAATATATGTAAGTATTACATCCACTCTCTCATTAGGCAAATGATTTATTGGACTTGTTGGGGGGAAGTGATATAACACCTGTAATTCCCACTGCACCTACAAGCAAGCCAGCCACTGCTGGTGGGGAGCTGCTTGACCTCCTGGGAGACCTCAACCTAACAGGTGAGCAGGCTGCATTTCTTAGACGTCTACATTCTCATCCCTGGGATGGGATGAGGGTGGGCTACTTCTTCATTGTCTTTTAAGTCCTAGTGTTTACATTTACTCTTACCAAGATCCATATTAGCAGGTGGGAGTTAGGGAATGAAGTCACAGGTTGATTCTGCATGATTAGCTGGTGAGACTTGAGCATTTTCACACCTGAGTCTGGGAATGCTGTGAGCCTTTACAGAGAGGACTGTGGGATGTGAGGAATTAATTCCATCTGAATACTTGCTAGTTCTTGAAAGCAAAGAAGGGGAGGATGACAACACAGGTGATTTATAGAGCTTCATGTAAAGAAATACAAAATGCAGCAGTCAGTCTTTGGCAAAGGAGTAATTACTCTTCATTTCCTGACAGCAAAGTATTAATCCTTCAACATTTCTTGTAGGTTCTCCAGTATCTGCCCCTGCACCCCAGATAGCACAGCCTCCGTTCCTGCTCGATGGACTTACAACTCAGCCTCTCTTCAATGATATTGCTGCAGGTTAGGGACCTTGTAAATCCTTTGCCTGAAGTGCCCCAACACCTAACTAGAAGAGGAAATAAGGAATAGTAGAAAAAAAAAAAAATTAAAGGGAGGCAATTTGAAAGTGTGCCATAGATACTGGAGCACATGGGGGTGTGTTTAATTTTCAGAAGAGTCTGGGGTCAAGTCAGTGCATACTATGATGTTGAGAATGATTTCCAGATTCTGTAGGTCTTCTGCTTTTTTGTTTCCTACAGGAATCCCCTCCATTACTGCATACAACAAGAATGGGCTGAAGATTGACTTCACCTTTGAGAGGTCGAACACCAACCCTAGTGTCACTGTAATCACGATACAGGCCTCCAACAGCACAGAGCTGGAGATGACAGATTTTGTTTTCCAAGCTGCAGTACCAAAGGTAGAGCCACTTAGGGCAGCTACAGTGAGAAGCTGAAGGGCCAGTTGCAAACCCTTCCTAATTGGTGCTTTCATGTAGATAGAAACTTGCAAGGTAAACAAGGCTGAGAACTATTCCAAGTTTCTCTTAGTGTACAGTTAGGTCATCTCTTTCCAGTCTGAAAGTACATGTTGTAAATGCAATAAAACACAGATTCTAATCAAATTGGACCACTTCTGCTTGGACAAAATTGCGTTTTGAAATCACTACTTTCTAGAAAAATGGCTAAACCTCAGGAAAAAAAACATTTGGGTCAAAATCAGTATTTTGGAGACACTAATCATACCCTTTATTCTTAATTTCTAAGAAATATACTGTGTTTTTTGTAGCTATGAATACATGAAAGAAAAAATCTTTTGAAGCTATTAGTTGCTTATAAAAAATTAAATGAGTCACAATATGGTGATTAATGGCATTCCTCTTTTAAGGAAGTGAATTGTTTCCCCTTGCACTCAGCTGCAGCACAAAATGCGAGTGACAGATATTGCCTAGTTTATAGCAGAGCAGACTATTGAAGCAGCATGTTACTGGAATGCTCTCCAAATTTGGGAAAGTACATTCATTTCTAGGAACTAGTATTCCTCTAACTTGGATTCAAGTAGGTTTTGCACCTACCGTAGGAAGCAATCAGGGAAAGAACAGTCCTGAAGTTAGAGGTGTGCTGACTGTTTCTCTGAGTGCAACACATGGAAGCAAGCATTGCTGCTGATCTTGGTACACTGCAGTAAGCCCTCAGCTCCTATTATTTTTGTTACCTGGATCCTACTTGCATAGAAAGCAGGTGGGCCAGTGAGTGTGTTGTTCTTAGGGAACAACAAGATAGGGAATACAAGAACTGATTATTCAGGGCCAGAAACTGAATTTTTCCTTGCTTCCTTTCAGTGCAAACAAGTCATTTCTTACTTGGTTACAGATCAAAATGGGGTTTTTTTTTGCCCTATTTTCAGACATTCCAGCTGCAGCTTCTGTCTCCCAGCAGCAGTGTCATCCCTGCATTTAATTCTGGGACCATCACACAGGTCATTAAAGTCCTGAATCCACAGAAGGTGAGTGATTCCAAGAAGAATTGTTGAAGATACTGTCTTGTAATCATTCATTTAATGCCAGTCAGGGGTGCATCTCTGATGAGAGGTAGGGAGTAATGGTAGTGAATGATACATTTTTCATGGCAGTCACTTCAGTTAGAGTTAGGAAAAAGTTATGAAAAACACAGGAGGTTATGGACGCAGGTTTGGTCTTTATTTGGTTATACTGCTAAAACAGTTTAATAGCTTTGCTATCTTGAAGTCATTCATGTCTTGCATTGCAGTGGTTAAGTTTTCAAATGGCCAGAGGAGCTTAACCTAGTGTTTCTATGGGTTGTAAAAGTAATGTTTGGAAGGCAAGCATCTTGACACATAAAGATATTCAGCATTTGTTCTTGCTATCTGGGGTGGTGTTATTGAAATATTTTTAGACAAAAAAGCAGCTTGATTCATATTCTTAAAATTGTCTGTTAAGTAGTCTCATTTGTTTTTAATGTGATGAGTGTAGTTTTAAATAGTTGATGGAAAGAATCTTCAGGAGTGATGTAATTGTAATTCCATTTGTTTTACAGCCTTCAGAGACAGGCTTCAAGACTGGGACACAACAGACTTGAGGGGAGGGAGGGATGTGGCCCACATTTCCTCCTTAAGAGGGTTTGCAAGTGCTCAGATGGCATCAGAAAGAAAAATAAAATTGAGATCATATTTCTTTCTTTGAAACAGCCTTATGACCCTAAATGACTCTAGGAACTTAAAACATGTGAAGCTTTTCATAGGTTAAAACTGATGTACTGCTCTAGATGTAAAGTGTTTCTGCTATATTGATGTGCAAGCGAGGAAAAAAAAATCACAAATTTCAGCCCAAGTTTCACTGAATGTCAGTCTTCTAGTACATAGTTTTTGTGGTTTCCATGCATCTTCCTCTATTTCCATGTAGTCTGCTCACCTCTGCCTATATTAAGCCACAAGACTTAACTATTCTATGTCTTATATACATCTGTTACCAGTTTCTCTGTGATGCTGTAGAGCACCCTTCAAAGATCACCTTGAAAGTTACTTTCTGAAGGGTTTAGGTATTTTCCTGTAATGTGCCAGAATGGGACCTGCAAGGTGAAGCACAGCTAGGGTAGTGGCATGCTTTCTTGTAGGAATGCCACAACTCCTAGGAACACTTCAGAGTACAGAGGTGCAAAATAAAGCCATCATGCTGGATTGAAACTAATGGCTAGTTTTCCAAAACAACAAATAAACCAAAAAGTGACAGTGATGATGTTGATCTATTAGTCATAGAGCATCACTTCTTTATCCTAAGCCTTGTTGAAGCAGTCACTGTCTTCCTTTTTTCCCTCTGCTATCCCTTTTGTGTATTTGCCTGTAGGTGTGGAGAAAATAGACAGAAATTATCAACTTCTGGCTTTTTATTTTTGGATTTTTTGAGAGAGAGAATAGGGAACCTAACTGGAGCATGCTGTACTCTAGCTGTTTTTAAGGGCCACCTGGTATCTGAGTGACAGCCAAATGACAGTGTAAAGCGATCTCTGAGCTATTTCATCATTTAGTTACAGCAGAAGGGAATGTTCTTAGAGATTCTCTTTCCAGTCTTTCGTAGGCTATATCCTTCACAGTGCTGCTGAGCTGTGCAGTACTTGAAGTTGCCAGACTGCTGCATTGAATGGACAGCCCATCTCTCCCTGCAGGCCCAAGTGCAGTGCAACAGAGTACAGATCTGCCACCTGCTTTTTTCTGTTGTTAACTGGAATTTCAAGGAGGTTAATTTTGTATTTAAGGACTTCAGTGCTTGCAAGAGCAGGGCCAGTGCAGACACAAACATGGGTAGAAGTTGTGCTGTAACTTTTCTACGAGCTTGTACCTGATCTGAGAACTACAGTGACCAATGAATGTCCCACCAGATGGAGCGTTTATCTGCAGTGTCGTAGCTCACCCTGCACACACCAACAAGCTCTTGTGTTCAGGAAAAGTCAGTGTTGAGTATTTGTGGGGTGGGGGAGAGGAACTGGATGAGGTGGGAGTCTCTGACCTTTAATGAAGACCTGAATTTGTTTTGTGTTTTTTTGTTTCCCCCTTTTCTCTTGTAGCAACAACTACGTATGCGGATCAAGTTGACATATAATCACAAGGGCTCAGCAATGCAGGATCTAGCAGAAGTCAACAACTTCCCCCCTCAGTCTTGGCAATGAGGCTCTGGCACCATTCTTACTCTCATCCCACCCAATCAAAAGAACTCTGGGAAGAAGGTTGTGATCCTTGGCAATCCCCCAAACTGCACCATGGGCATGGGGAACAAAAGAGACCTGCTGATGAGGAGGAATTTTCCTGAAGTGATTGCTGACTTTGAAGCATATCTGTTAAGATTAATCTCCTCTCCTCTGCTGATGAGGCTGGTGGCTTGTGGGGGCTACTGTGCACTCCCTCACACATGCATTCACAGCCAGAAGCAACATTCCCTTCTCCCCTTCCCCACCCTCCTTCCCTCTCAAAAAGGAACACAGCCTGGTTGGAAGAGAAGTCTGGAATTTCTAGCAGGGAAACTTTCTTCTCTCTGCAGCAAGTGAGCAGTTGCTCCTTCTTTCTGCTGTCTTTTTTTCCCTGGGGTGGGTAAGGCGTGTTGTCATTCATTTCTAGCTGGATTCCTTCACACATTTTCATCTGGGACTCAGATGGGGTCTTGGGGAATGCCAGGCTGCCCTTCGTCTTTCTTCTTGTATCCCCTAGGTCTTAAGGGGCTGGAGGCTTCTTATGACCTACTCAGTGCATTATTGTATACACGCACTTCTTAGTTATGTGCTGCATACCAAGAGCAAGTGAGGCCTTTGGAGTTCATCTGCAAACCTGGAACACAGTGCAGGAGAAGAGGTGCTGGTAAGAGTTGGTAAAATTGCTTCGGTGCTGTACTTGAAAATGAAGCCCTTACACCTGAATTTTCTTTCCTTCCATCAGTAGGCACAGTCATGCAGATTCAGAGTCTTCTGTAGCTTCCCCAGAAAGTGAAGTGAGTTATGAGAGATGTAGAGATAAAAGGAGCAGCTGGTTTTCTACCACATACGGTTTCAAAGTCTTTCGACCTATTAGTTGTGGTTTATGGGTAGAAAAGACACATTCAGTTTTGTAGATCAGTTTTTGGGCAAGGGCTTTGCTCCTGCTGGGAGACTCATCACAGACTATGCTGCAAAGTTGCTCTTCCTGGTTATTCCAGAACTTCTCCCCAATTTTATTTCCAGAGCCTGTTGTAGACCCCCTGGGTTCCATTTGAGTTACTTCTGACTGGGATATTTGTGTTGTATCTGTAATATTGGCACTGAAATAAAGACCATGCAGTTTAAAGAGACCTTTTCCCATTTTTTTACTTAGTTGATCCTTGCTCCCCTTTCAGAATTAATGTGCCAGTTCACATTCAGACTGAAAGTAACTAAGCTGTGTTTTGAACGGAAGCCAGTTGTTTGAGTATTTGGATCCAGAGATGCAAGATCTGGTTGGTACCTCTCTGAGCTCACAGAAATCTGTGTTCAGGGATGTCCCTGCAGGAACTCCTGGGAGCTGGTGCAGTTCTGGGCAGTCTTTAGGAGGTGATGTGTAAGACAGACGAGCACAGTGTGACAAACTCCAGATGTTCAGTGCTCTTTAGGATCTATCTTAGGTCTTCATTTTTGAATGTGCTGGTAAGCTGAAGGTTTGGCACTTCTGCTTCAGTTCTGTTTTAGGGCTTTCCAAATCATTGAGTGCTGTGAGCACAAGTTTAGACATAGCTTCTTGTGTCCACAGAAGTGCTAACACTGGGCTCCAGAACTTGCCAAAAATATTGCAAGAGTGATCCACAGTGTACTTAGGGAAAACTGAAGACCTGTTCTGCCCTTGAATTGGGAGCAGGAGGCCACTGAGTGTTGTAATATAATGTAGGACTGACACTAATTTTAGTGCTGGTCCATGTGTAGTGGAGTAAATTGATCTTCTCTTGAAGGGTATTTTTGCTACCTTACTGATTGAACTGCTTTGGGCCTTTGGACTAGCAAAGAGCTTTTTTTTTTTTCCTAGAACTGGCATCAGTAGGGTTATAAAATCTAGAAGAACAATATATGATTTCCTTAAAATTAACTTTGGGTTGTGGTAGGGTCATGCCTTGGCTATCAGTGGAGAGATCTATCCTGTGCTTAGCTGGAAGCATCATGAAACAGGCAGTTTTGCAGGAAATGGCTGAATCAGGGTCCATTTCTGGTGCTGAGCATTTAGCTTAATCGTTTTCACTGCAGTTGTGGTTATTCATTGCCCCACTAGCTAATACTCAGTGTTGAAGACTGAGTGTGTTAAATCCATACCCCAGTGAGTTCTGAGAGCATTATGGATAAAAAGCTAATGGGAAGTCTTTGCCTTGGTTCCTGAACTCCTCATAAGCTCTACCATTCTCTTCACAGAGTTGTACATGATCACTCGTACTGAAAGCCAGCATGCCTCACTCTCCCTTTGGTTTTGCTGGGAAAGAGCACTGGTACAGGAAATTAGATGGGAAGGAAGAAGAAAATGGTCTCTCGCCTGGCCAGTTTGTTGCAGCTGAGTTGGGAACAGTGTATGTTGTCCCTCTCGTCATGCTTGTTTTCTGTCCCCTAGAGCAGCTGTCTGTCTCTGGTAAGCTTGTGGGGTGAATTCTTTCTGCGTTCTTGGCTCCTTCAGCCACCCTTGCACTGTGTCTGTGGGGAAATGGGCATTTTGTCCTGTATTTGAGTCGAGCAGGAGGAGGCGAGTGTGTACCCAAAATACACTTTGCAGGAAGCCATCCCTTGGCTATGAAGTACTCCTCTATAGCAGCCAAACATTCCAGTTGTCCTTGGAGCTCTCCCCTCCTCACTAAGGGATGGATGCTGACATTACACAAGAAGGAAGGCCAGGCTTCACACCTTCCCCTATCTGCAATACCAGATAATGCTGCTTGCTCCTTGACCCCCATGTGCATTCCAAGCTCTGTGCTGTTGCTGTGGTTTTCCTCTGGAGAGTACTCGCACGTCTGAGGCACTCCAAGCACACGCTGAGTCCTCTTCCCGCCGGTTGAATGCAACAATTACAGGGTCTGGTCAACGTTTTCCTTGCTTCGGTGTAAGGGGAATATAAGGGCAGCAAGATATGGACTTCATGGCTAATCTTACTAGTATCTGCATGGGAGGCTTTGGAACTGGGAGAGACTGGATGTCTTTTTCTAAGTGAATGTATTTTCAGTCAAAAAATGACAGAAACAATAGTGGCCATAATGGGCCTGAAGGGGGAGAAGACATGGAGAGGTCCTAAGAGTCGACTTTGTCCAGGTCTTGATGGCACAAAATATGGCCTTGAACAACTTATTGAAGCAATAGCAGTGAGGGGACTGTCTTTACAGTACCTTGGATCTAAAACTCAGAAGATACTGAAGCAGCTGGGAAAGGTACCAGTGCCTCGCCTAAGGCTGGTACTAGCTGTGAGCTGCAGCAGCAGTGATGCTGGTGCAATTTTATGTGTTTATTTTCTACTTGGAGGCTGTGAGGGAAGGAGCTGCTGGACTACTTCCCTTTTAACTTTCACTCTACTCCTGTATATCCTTTTTCTTTCGTGATGTTGTAATTTAAATTTTACACAGAGCCCCATCCCACCTCTTTGACAGTATAGAGGAAAAAAAAGGCAAACAAAAAACTACTAAAATACAAACCCATCAAATTTAAAGTGAAAAACATACCATTTGAGGCAGGGCACCTGTTGGCACTTGAAATTCTGGAGACCTATTTTTGAGATGTGAAAAATTTAGGTAAATGCTGAGTCATAGGTGAGTGAGGAGCTTAACAGATGTGAACATTTACATGGGATGCATTAGACTTCTGCTGTGTGTATTGTCTTTTGGTTGAAACAAATTATGAAGTGACTAATAAAATGAGTCAATATTTAATGATTTAAAATTGCCTTGTTGCTTTCTACCAATACAGTGGGATAGAATGTTTTGATTCTTAATGTTTGGCCGTGGCAACATCAGATGACACAAAATAGTAAGGCCATGTTTTGAAAAATCTTTACAGGAAATTTTGGAGATCAAGATGGTTGGACAGTTGCAAAACACTTGAGCAATTCCTGTGGAATGCCAACCTGAGAAGAGAGCTTGTTAGTTATGAGCAGCAATGCTTGTCCAGATGCTAGAAAGGTGTGGTGGGATCTGAACACAAGGACTGTGTTTGGAGCCTGCATTGGAGCCCGTTAAAAGACCCCTTTCATACTCCATGTGGCTCTTGGACGAGGATTGTCACCATATCTCTGTCCCCACGTGTGCCTGCTTTGTGTTTTCTAGTCACAGTCACATTTCACTAGATGACCTTTCATGTCTTTTCAAACCTGTAATTTCACTGTGGGGAAGGTGGGAGGCTTTTTTAAAATGTTCTTGATCCTGTTGAGGCAGAAGCAGTGGCTGTCCTAAAACATACTCAAATTCTTGCAATCTGTCATGATGATGTCATTTGTAGATTATGACGTCTCTAGTAGTTGTTGACATTATTAGTAGCAGCCACTAGTTAAGGCTGGCAGAGCTTACGTGATGGACCTGCAGGGCAGCAGGAGCATGTTGTGCTGCTGAGCAGCGTCCCTCCAGCCGCGGGTGACCGGCGCTGGAGCTCTGTGAAGGGCGAGCGGTGACAGGTGCGTTTGCGGCGTTCCTGTGAGCTGTGCCTTTTTCCCGCTCGCACTGGGCACCTCTCGCTGGTGGAAGACACGGACACAGGCGGGCACGGAGCTCGGGGTGCCCGTCCCGGCCCGGAGCGGCTCCGGAGGGGCAGCGCTGCCCGCCGGTGCCGCCGCCCGGGGCGGGGCCTGGGCCGGACGGCCCGTGCGCTTCCGGGGCGGCGCCGCGGAGGCCCGGCTGTGGGTCCGGCCGGCCATGGGGGAGGCCGGCCCGGCTGCGGGGCCGGCTGCGGGGCTGGGGCCCAGGGAGGCGCAGGAGCCCGAGGAGGACGAGGCGGCGGCGCCGGGAGGCACACGGGGGTGCCGGGCCGGATCCCGCGGCGGCATCCGGGTGCTGAAGGTGAGGAGGGGACCGAGGCCTCCGCCGCTCCGGGCGACTCGGTGGGGTGGAGGAGAGTCGGCTGCGGGACGCGGGAGACATTTGCCCGCTGCGACCTTGGTCTTTCCCATGGCAGTGGCTGCTGCCGGTGCGGAGCGGGCCGGTGCGGGGCCGGGCCGGAGCGCGGCCGCAGGCGGTGCTGACGCTCGGTCTGGGCTGCCTTGCAGAGGAACGTGAAGCGCACCGGGAGCAGGAGCTGCCAGAGCAGGAGTCGGGTTGGCTCCCGTGAGAGGATCTGGCTGAAAGGGGACGTCGGACGAGGCTGCGTGTATGTTTATGGAAGAGACTCAGCGGCTGCGGCTCCCTCGGACTTGCGCCTGGTCCTCTGTACAGTGGACACCCAAGCCTCGGAGATCTGCGACGGAGAAGGGAGGAAAAACCTCTTTTTGCAGCTTCATGGAGACCTGGTCAGGTGAGGGCCGAGAAAGGATAAACCTGACTGAGAAATGTTTTGTATAGGTCTGCGAGGCTCTTGTTCAGCGTGTCTCTATGCCTGTTGGCAGGGCAGGTAGGGAACAGGCAGAGGTAGTAACTGGCAGTCAGGTACAGCCTTGAGTCATGCACTTCATAAAAATTAGATGGTGGTGAAAGAGAGGTTACACACTTCGTAGTTATGTGTTTTAACAAGGAGGGTTTGACTGTTGCTCTAGCCAGAAATATGTCCTCGTTTTCTGAGTAGAGACACCTGTTTATATATTCCTTTGTTATGTTCTGTGTTATGGAGGTTTTAGCCTCTGGACAACCTAATCTATTTAAGAGGCTGTAAACAGTTACTTTGACTCAGCAAAAGAAGTAAGGTGCTTTCACAGTTATGTAATTTAATATTTACGTGTGAGTAATTTTTTTCACTGAGAAGAGTTGCCAGCTAAATAATTAAAGGCAGACAGAAATTGTAGCAAGGGTTGTATAAAGAAGGCTTAAGCATCAGATGCTGTTTTATGCCGGAAGTCAATTTAGGCTGAAAATAGATGGCTCAGGGTTTAATGTGCGTGAACTTTATTCTGTGAGTGTGTAATGGACTCCTCTAGGTTTAGAAGCTCCCATTCAGTTTGTTAGGATTTAAACTTTGCACTGATTCTTCTGGACTTAAGATTCAGTTATAAAAAATTGCTGCTCCTGTTCTCAGGAGCAAATAATTGCTGTGGTCTCCTTACTTAAAGGCTAAGCAGTAGATACAATGCATTTTGAACAGAGCTAGTAGCCGGATTTTTGATGTGAAATGAAGGTTACAGGTCGAATGTGTACAGCTCTTAAAACTCTCATGTATGTTTGCTCTGTAATGGAGTGGGAATGCTGGTGGTGGGAGATGCAGAGAGAGCAGGACTTGTTTAAAACTGACTGTTGGAAAAGGTTGATTAGAACCATTTGCAGGGTTACAGGAATTAGGGATGGATTAGTTAGAAATGCTGTATGAGAACAGATGGACACTTGAACACTGCCACTGAGGCAGCTGGAAACCTCTGTTTCTTGCTTGAAAAATTTGTAAGGAAGTTGCCATGTTTAGGACCCTAATAGCAAGCAGATTTTTCAGCATTTTTAAGGAAGGGCAGAGCCTTTCATGCAGATCGTGAAAAAGCTTAGGTAAAGGTTGTAGATGTGTTCAGAGAGATACATTTTGACTTTATTTAACTTTTGAAGTGGCTTTTGCATTTGAATTCTTTTCAGCCTCTCTTCTCATGCTAGCTAGCTGTGCCTGTCTTTGATTTGTTGCAGATTTTGCACTGGATTAGCAAATTGGCAGCAAATTGCTGCCAGCCTTTTGGAAGCAAGTCCTGAGCTTTAAATTATTACTTCCCACTCCTTTTACCTCTTGGTATGTCTAGGACTTGGCTAAGATTTGTCATAAATTTTGTAAAGAGTTCTTGGTTATGATGTGTCTATTCCTTGTAATTCTCAGAAGGTGTTTGTCACAGGAGAGATCCTTGAAATACTTCCCACTGGAGTGGTTCTTGGTAGGGAAGCAGGAGTTACCAGTATTGCTTCACTAACCCCTGTGTTAGTAGCAGGAAGCAGACCTCAGTGGTATCTACTTGCATGTCCACAGGAAGATGACAGAGTGCCCAAGATTATCCTCATGCCCTGTTGAGATAATTCCTTCCTCAAACAAACTTTACCAATTACGTTAATAACATGTTCATTATACAAATTGCTTTGTTAAATATCTGATCACATCTTACCATAACTACACGCGTCTCCCAGACAGTTTCTGAATTCTTTGCCCTTTTAATATCAGCAGGTGACTTTCTTTCCAGAGCATCACAGATGTTGGTTTGGCACCTGACTTGGAAGACTGAAAGCTGCATGGAAGAATAGCAGAAGCTGTTTTATGTATTCAGTCTAAATATTCAGCAATGTCCTTGTGATCATTCTGTTTCCTTTTCAATTCTATGAGTTCAAGTCAGTTTCTGGAAGAACTTTTTCTTCTCCACAATGCACCTCAAGGATCTTGAGCTTTCTCCTAGCCAGAATCTTTTTTTATGCTTGTATCCATTCATATCTGGAAATTATATCTTCCTGCAGAGGGAAGGGTTAAACGAGAATTGCAGGGATACCTTCTTTGCTCTGGATACCGCTGGCAACCAAAATTTTAGCTTCCAAGATGCGAAAACTTGACCCTTACTTATGGAGAGCTACAGTTGCAACAGGAATGAAACTGAAACTGTTGCTCCTTCTTTTTGGCTTTTCTGTCTCCTTAAGCCTTTGCACCTGTTCTCCCGAGAGCTGCTGTGAGCAAATGAAATATTCAGTCCCTGATGTGTGATACCGCTGAGGATGTCATGGGCTGTTTGCGCCAGATTGCAGCTGCTGTGACAGCCACGTGTTCTCGCATGTGCCAGTGTTCAGAGCTCGTTGTGTTGGGTACAGGATGAGTTTGTGCAGTTCTAATGTGAGCTGATGCCAGTTTCACACCACATTGCTTGCTCTTCAACTATCAGCTACATTGCCTTTTTAGGCTATAAACTTTGTTTGAGAGTAATCCTTCTTCTGATCCAGAGGTCCTGTGTGTGAAGTGAGAGTTGCAATGTATCTGCTTGTAATACCTGAGTTATTATACTTCTTGAGAGCTGTCTTGGTGACTCCAAAGGAAGCCTGGATGACTAGGTACTTGTAAATGGTGCATGTTTTATGAAATCAGTCCTGCCTTAATTATTTGATGACATTTGTAAAGCTGTCAGTAATAGTGGAAATACTCTGATATAGTAATTAAAAGCAATCAGAAATATTCTTATTCCTAAGAAGATATGAGAAGAAGTGAAAAGGTTTGGTACATACAGCAATGAAATGTTTCCCATTAAGACGCACAGTATAAATAATGTATGGAAGTCAACAAAGTTTAATGCAAAACAGATCCTGCCTAGCAAATTCTATCTTGATGCTTCAAAATTTTGAGCTTGGTTGCCAAAGGTATTAGTCATTCATTGCAGTGAGATGTTGGACTGGGCTCTGAGCAGTCTGTTCAAGTCGAAGATGTCCCTGTCCATGGTGGGATGGTTTGAGTAGATGATCTTTAAAGGCCCTTCCTGCCCAAAATGCCTCAGGTTCTGTGTTCTGATGTCATGGGGAGAAAAGCAATGCACAAACCAGTGAAACTTATTGGCTAATATCTTACAAACTGGAAGCTGTTATTCAGTGTAAGCATCTTGTTTTGGGTGAGGAGCTGTTTGAAGGAAAAAATGTAAACTTGCATTGTTCAGTTTGCCCTGTTAATAACCTGTGGCTAAAAGGTATGAGCTCAGGAGGGCATGAATGGAGGGAGTGATGGGTACTGAGAAATCAGTGCAGCAGATTGCTCTAGACGGTTTAGCATGCAGTATTTCCTGGAAAACACTGCTTTTCAGTATCACTAGGTAGATTTATGTAAAAGACAAGTGTACTAAATACTGCAAAGGAGAGGAAGAAGGCTATAAGTTGCCAAAAGATGCAGTTCAGGAGGACTTGCGCATTAGAGGGATATGAGTCTAGAGCAGGTTTGATCCAAGAACAGAAAAGTGTTTGGGCTGAACTAAAGTGTATGTGCGGTTTTGTGAAGTCAGTACATGGATACAGGGAACAATCGTGTTAGTGCTTACAGAGTAGGGATAAACTAAAAAAAAAAAAATTGGTGGTAAAAGTCCTTTTGAACAAAAGTAGACCCATTCTACTGCAAGAATAGTTTTAAAAGTACCTTGCGCCTTATATTGAAGTGAAAGTTTCAAATGTTTCGTGACATGGTTTATAAACTCCTGTTTAAAAAAGAGGAGACCATTAAGATCCAGTAACTGTAATCTGAAGGTAGGTACGTTTAGATTAAAAATGGGGATTTTTAATGTTGGATAATGAGTAGACTATTGGAACAATATATTTTAACTCCTACCATATATTTTAACTCCTACCTAACAGTGCCTAATCTTTCACACTAATATTTTTTTCCCTAAAATAAAACTTGTAATTTAGCAAGAAACTCTGTTGTTTTTATTGAAGAAAATCACAATACCGGGTCCCTGGAAAAAGTGAGAAGAGAGGATCAGAAAAGATGTTTTCCATTCTGAATACACTAAATCTGATGTTTCAGGAGAACCTTCTCTTATTGCTGTTAATTCAAGGTAGCCACTGAGTCCTTCCTGTGTTCTGCCATAGTTCTAAAACATCCTTTTAAATGTACTGGTTGAGTTAACTTGCCAAAGCATAAGAATCTAGCCACTGATGTGAATTGAAGAGAGTAGGAAATTTGTCTTATGTTTGCTTTGGGATTTTTTATGATTCTTCATGAGGATTCTTCAAATGCTTTGCTCTAAGCTGCATTCAGAAGAAAAATTTACAAATTCTTTTATATTTTTGAGGCATTATACATAGGGTTTTTTAATTACTTGCCATCTGCTTTTTTTTTTGTATCTCTGGTTTTGTGTCTTGTCATGGATTCCTCCTGGTGCTCCTTAAATCATGAAATAGAAATATTCACCATGAATTGTGTGACTTATGCCAATTGCTGTTTCTCTGTGTTTCTCTTCTGCAATGTAATTCACAAGTGCTGCAGTTCTTAAGTGCTGCTTGTCAAGCAGGGAGCAGAGACCCAAGAGTCTGTGCTTGCCAGACCTTTTCAGAGGAGCAGAACAGACGGTGTGTCAGTATTCCTCATGCTTTAGCTGTACTGAGACTTGTTTAATCTCTTTTGCATTCTCAAACTTCTTTCTTGTATGTTTTGACAGGAGGCTGGAGCCCACAGAAAAACCCCTTCAGATTGTGTATGACTACTTGGCTCGGTTGGGTTTTGATGATCCTCTCAGAATGCAGGAAGAGGCAGCAAACTCTGATCTCAGCTGTATGATTCGCTTTTACAGTGGTAAGAAATTGTGTGTGTGCACTGTCACTGTTCCTGCAGCTGTAACTATGAGCTGGAGCTTGGCTAAAGCCTGAGTCATCAGCCTGCTGGGTTTATAGAGGGCTACATCAAGCACCTGCAGCACCAGTAAGCATTTCTTAAAATAAAGCATTTTAAAGATTATTAGGAAAAAAATCACACTTCTGTAGTTTTCTTGATCCTGTCCATGACTTGAGAAAAGACAGGTCCACAGGAGGGCACAAGATTGCTCTGTTGTCTTTAGATTCAAATATTGCAACTGATGATTTAGGGAGTTCTGTTTAGATGTGCATGAAGATTGTATTTACAAAAAGTTTGTGGATATGTGCAAGGAAGCTCCTGGTCAAATACCTCCACAACCTTTTAATAGTGAAGAGTGAAGGTGCCAGCTGGTTTATGATAATGCAGGGTGCCATCAGAACCCTAGGGCACTGGATTGCAGAAGCAAGACTTTGGAGTGTGGCCTGTTGAATTGGTTTGGGCAGGAGACAGTATACACAAGGAGCTACAGATAGCAAGCATAGGCCTGTGGGCATGTGGTACTAGCAGTCAGAAAAGGAATTCACTGAAGTAAACAGGAAATATAAAAGAAATGAGGGTGAGGAAAGATAATGAGGAAATTGTTTTCTTACTTGTAAGTACTTCACCTGTCTACTTTTTGCATTTCAGAAAAAAAAAATATTAAGATGTTTTTAATGGAAAATTGTTTCTGCATTGTGGATCTGGGCAGCCAGGCTAAGCTGCTAGCCATCTTTTGGTTATTCAGTGTCAAAAAAATGCATTTATAAGAAATCAGCTTCTTCACCCTGCTATCTGAGACAAACCCATTTTGTCTGGGAACTGTGTGTAAGAACAGGCAAAACAGCGTGGATACTGTATACACCATATATATACAAATATAAATATATATTTTTTTTTTTTTTGCAAAACAAGGAGTGTAACAGATGGAATGAAGTCTGACATGCCTAGTCTGGATTTATGGAGCAAGGGAGTCGGAAGTTACTTCAGCTGGAAGGAGTAGAGGCATCAAGGATAGGGGTATGGAGAACTTCTGAGGAAAAAGTGAAAGCTTGGGTATGTCAAGCAGGAACTGCCGAGGATTCACAAACAGCAACTCAACTTAATGGAACCAAGTAGATAGAAAATGTAATTGAATAGTTTCAGTCAGCATGGGTGTCTGGTCTGCTTAGAAGAAAGTGATGAAGGAAGAAGTATAAGGGTTGAAGTGTTTTCAGGAGACCTGTTTTAAGCAAATGCTGACAAAGTGATTCTCAAAGGTAGGGGAGGAATTAGAGGGAATGCTATGGAGGATGATACAATAATTTTGCAAAGTCTGCACCTGAGAACATAAGGGAGGAAGTAATGGATTTTACACAGAAACACTTTACTTAGAATCGTGGCATCACAGACTGGTTTGGGTTGGAAGGAACCTTAAAGATCATCTAGTTCCACCCTCCTGTCATGGGCTGGGACACTTTCCACTAGACCAGATTTCTCCAAGCCCCACCCAGCCTGGCCTTGGACAATTCCAGAGATGGAGCAGCCACAGCTTCTCTGGGCAACCTGTGCTAGGGCCTCCCCACCCTCCCCATAAAACATTTCTTCCTTATGTCCAGTGTAAATTTGCCCTCTTTCTGTTTAGAAACATGGCCCATTGTTCTGCCGTTATAGGCCTTCATAAAATGTCTCTCTATGCCTTTCTTATAAGCTGCCTTTATATATAGAAAAGCTGCAAGAAGGTCTTCCCAGAGCCTTCTTTGCTCTGGGCTGAACAACTCCAACTCTCTCAGCCCGTCTCCATAGGAGAGGTGTCATGGTTTTGGACAGAGGGGGAAACTGGAGCATTGGTGCAGCTGCGTAGTAATGCTTGGAGCAGTGCTGCTGTGGCAGTTAGTAGTAGGATACCACTTTTAGTCCCATAATAATGTTTTCTTAAAAGTGTGGGGCTGGTCTTTCAGCTTGGTGAAATCAAAGCAATTTTTTCTGTGGGTTCTCACAGTTTCTTACCAGTAAAGGATATCTTATGTCAAATGTCATGTGTGTGAAACAAAGCTATTGTTGTAAATAAACAACTGCATGTTTCAGCTAAGTTCAGCCAGATATGGACATCATGTCAGTACTTTAGATTTGGCAAGCTGAAAATCCTGCTAACTGAGAAAGAATGTTACAGCTTTAGTTCGTAGTTAACTGTTTGCTCCTGATAAATGTTTGGAGTATGGTTTTCTTATTCAAACTTGCTGTGTGATCAGTGTGACCTGCTTACTCCACATAGCATCATTTTGAACATCCAGCCCAGGACCCCAGTAGGGTGCCAGGAGCAGCTGGACCTTAGTGCCAATCAGCTCTGAAACAGCTCAAACCTCTTCATATGCTACCAGTATCTCTTTGAGTTCAGCCCAATATTGTGGGCTCCAAATCCTCTGTAACCCCAACTCCAGAAGCTGAATGGTTGACCTTGAGTGTGTCCAGCACAGCAGCAATTGGCAGCAGTCTGACTCCAGTCCAGTCGGAGTAGTTGCAATGGCTTGTCACAGGGTTGGAGTAGCCACAAATAGTTGCTTCTCCCTAAACAAGCCCTGAACCACATTCATGATGCCTAGCAATAGGGAACCAGACTGGTTTCAACATCCCAAGGATATTAAAAATTCCCAAATGCTGTTGTAATTAACCTGGAGGAGAAAAAGAGGATGTGGGAAGTATCCACTCCCTAGGCGGGCTCTCTGAGGAGAAAAGGCAAATGGTGTCATTATTGATATTTTCCACTAAATGGCACCAGAGCACAAAGGTAGGGGCCATGCTGAGCACACAGACCACATTACAAAATGCACCATAACCTTAACCCAGCCTTTATAGCAGATAAGGTGTTAAATAATGCAGCCTTGAGAACAAGTGCAAGAAAATTGAGTAAACCAATCAATATTGTGACCAGCCACTGTTAAAGCAATACAATAAATGCTTATAGCAAATCTGTTTTAACACACTCTGGTCAGCTCTGTCTCTGCCCTTAGTGCTTCAGGTTTGGCACCTAAAAGGACTTTTGTGGTTTTACCTCAGCCACCCAATTAGCACCACTCATCTGCTCACTCACACACTGCTTTCCCCCATGGGATGGGAAGGAGAATGGGAAAAAGATGATACCTGTGGACTGAAAACAGTTTAATAATTGAAATAAAGTAAAATAATAATAATTGTAATTAAAAGGGAAATAACAAAGAGAGAGGAATAAGACACAAGTGATGCACAATACACTGCTCATCACACCAGTGCCCTTTCTCTAACAGTGCTCAGCCCTCCTCTCCCAGTTCCTTAAGTTTGTATACTGCATGGTGTTCTATGGTGTGAAATATCCCCTTTGCTAGTTTGGATCACCTGGTACAACCATGCTCCCTTGCAGTTTCTTCTGCACCTGCTTCCTGCAGAGAATGGGATGCTGTAAAGTCCTTGACTGGGTGAGCGCTGCTGAACCAACCGAAACAGCAGTTTTTTTAGTGTTATTTTTTTTTATGTTATCAACATTATTCTCACACTGAAGCCAAAACACAGCCTTGTACCATCTGCCAGGAAGAAAATGAATTCTATCTCAGGCAAAACCAGGATGGTCATCTTCAGGGAAAGAACTTCCTTTGTAGTTGATTTTCCAGGACTTCCTTTTAAGTCCAGTAGAAGCCACTTATTTAATGATTTCAGTGACTTCAGCTGACTCAATGAGAGTTTAAAATTATTTTTCTGTTCCTTTTGAACGAAGGATATTTGGCAAGCATGTGGATTTGCTAAGGTCTGTAACTACCTGTGGATTAAAAACACGATGCATGGCAACCATTCTAACATTGCTCTGGGAGGCACAAGTGGTGCTGGTCAGCCGCTGTTCCTGCACTGAGGATGTTGCTTGTCCTCTGCATGAGACTTTTTTTTTAAGCGCAGTTTGTCTGCTTGTTCTTTACAACACCTGGTTTTGCATGTTAGAGCCGTTTTATTTGTACTCACAGATAAGAATGAAGAACATATGGACAGTAAATGCTAATGTCCCCTTTTTCTTCAGAAAAGCCATGTCAGGTGGAACAGCTGGATCGCATCCTGCTCTCCGGAGTCTATAACGTACGCAAAGGAAAGACCCAGCTGCACAAGTGGGCAGAGCGCTCCGTCACTCTCTGTGGCACGTGCCTCATTGTGTCCTCAGTGAAGGACAGCCATGCAGGGAAGATGCACATCTTGCCTCTCGTGGGAGGGAAGGTAAGGCTTTTTTTTTGTTTTTAGTTCTCTGTAGCCTGGGAAGGAAGAAGAAATGTAGTAGTGATGGGAATTGCCCACAAGAGATTAATGTAGGCTTTTTTAACAGATTATTGCATTAATGTGCCCAAACCTCTTTCTACTTGCTCTGCTTAGGTAGTAGTCTGAAGGCTAATAAAACGAAGAAACACTGTTCAGCTTTCACAGCAGTAGCCAATGTGCATGGGCTCTCTGGAAATTACTACTTCTTGTATCCATTTCAGCAGAAATATGTTAAGCAGGATTTACTTCTGTCTTTTTCTCCAGTGACTACAGCAGTATTTTCGGCAAAATGCAGAAGTGTTACTGGTGGTCAGTAATACTTCACCCTAGACTTCAAGTAGTTGTCATTGCTGGCTCTTAGGCAGACTGCTGTTGTCAATTCTCCCTCCGCAGGTGGAAGAGATGAAACGTCGGCAGTACACCCTTGCTTTCACATCTGCTGGAGCGCAAGCTCAGACCTACCACATTTCCTTTGAAACGCTGGCAGAGTGCCAGCGGTGGCACCGGCAGGCATCCACGGTGAGGCCATGGGGACACTGTGGTTTGGATGTGGGTGCAGGGTACTGTTGCCTTCTTGGGAAGGCAGCAGTGACTTGGTTTCGAAGTCCAGCACGGCGATCTCTCCCTGGGATCCCTCGGGGCCAGTAACGGCCGCTAACACCAATGTGGTGGACGGTTAAAGGCGTTTATTGAGGGGTCTCAAGGGTATTTATGGACTAAGGGGTTTCTCTACGTCAGAAAGGGGTTTGGCTATACTTTCTAGGGTTAGTATGGAGTGGAAAGTTACTGGCATCCATAGGTTAGGGGGGCTACACGTTTGGCTACATTCCAAGGGTGATCCTTATCTCTGGGGAGAGGGGCAGAAGGAGTCCTGTAATTTTCCGTCACAGCCCAAAATCTTCCGAACGCCTGTCCCTTACCTACCACAGGGTACACCACAGGAAGGTTATTATGATGCAAGCTTGATCTGCAGTCAGAGATGATGCTATGATGCTGGAGAAAGTACCCAGGACATTTTCCAGCTTTATTTCCTTCATGCTCTGGGCTACAGAGATTTTTCTCTTAGCCTTCTCTTTTCCTCTACCTGTGCAACATTGTTGAGCAGTAGTTCTGTGCTGTTTTAACCTCTGCTGCACCTACAAGACTAACTTAATCACAGGTCCCTAGAGCAAACCTCAGGGACTGGCTGACTACAGCCATAGAAACCTACAGATTGCATTTGCCCTACTTGAATGTGCTCGAAGTATGACCTGAACATACACAGGGCTGCCTTGAGGTTTGAGATACAGAGACATTGTAGGTCAGCAAGGATATTAAGAAATACAAAATGAGTTCAGGGTAAAGCAGGTCATAAAATGTCAAATTAATCACCGAAGACCTCAAGACAAAACATACTTTATGAAAGGACATGAGATTTGCAGAGACTTTATGAAATGCTGCAAAACCATAATTTATGAAGCCTTTTTATAACAAGTTATGTTTCAAATTTTGTACTCTCCACAAGCTAATAAAAGAAAGAAGTACCTAGAAGTACAGAAGAAGCAGCTATGCTAGGCAGAGGTTCTGTAAACCTCACAGAACTGAACTGGAAAATCAGCTGCTTCCTGTTGCTTCTTGCACCTTTGGAAGGCACTTGAGATTTCTCAATAGAGTTTCCTGAAAGATCCGTTTTCCTCTATTACCCTGGCTCTCTTACAGCCTTGCCTTTAGGCAGTGTGCCCAGTGCACATACAGAGCAGGGCTTTGTGTGAATCCTGGCTGGTATCCAGCTATGCATCCTTGTCAGGGATGTAGCAAAGGGCATAGGCTTGTACTTCATGGACTCCCATTTCCTACATGGACTCTACCTGGTAGGTACAAGGGGTTCTTTCATGTTCTTTTAAATTGTTTATTACTTGTATTCTTTGGTCTTCCATTAGACTTCCAGAGAAAATTTGTTGCACAGCTGCAGCTTTTTCTCTTTCTTTTCAGATTGTGTCTATGCGATTTAGCATGGTTGATCTTTCATGCTACAGCCTTGAGGAAGTACCAGAGCACCTCTTCTACAGTCAAGATATCACCTACCTCAACTTACGTCACAATTTTATGAGAACAAGTGGAGCAGGGAGTCTTGACTCTCTTTGCAGGTCTGCAAAGAATCATTTTTCTCCTACATTTGGAGTCCTTGACATATGGATACAGGAATGAAGTATTGCCTGTTCTCTTGGGGATGGTAAAAAAATTGATCTTTAGGAAGCTCTAACAAGTGAGGGGGTTGGAAGCAGAACTGAGCAGCACAAGCAGGAATAAACTTCCAACAATTTATAGTATTCATGAGCTCCCTTCCACAGATTCTGTGCTAACTCTGATGTGAGATAAGCCTTGTGGGGTGACATGCCATTTCTGTGGACAAGATGCAATAGTAATATTAGGCTGCTTGCTAAGCAGAGACCATCTTGGGGTATAAAATAAAAAGCAAGGAAAAGCATAATGCTGCTGCTGTGAATAAGTTTGTAGGAAAAAGTTTAGGTCTGAAAAACCTTGTTTCGGCAAGTTCTTAATGTGTATTTGGAATTGGCAGAGGGCCTGTGAGACTCCAGCTTTGCTTTGGAAACTTGTGATGATCTGCTTTTAAGAGAGTAGCAGTTGTGTGATGGTATGGAAGCATGATGTAGTCATCTTAGGTAAGTGAAGGAGTCTTACAAAAATATTTTTAAATTAATTTCCCAAAATCATACAAATCTAGAGGGAGATTAGTCTGTTGATATGAATACCAGCCATGCTAAACAGAATTCAAGGAGTTGCTCTATGAGTTTTGGAAACTGTTAGGAAGCTTATAGTAATATTGTCCAATGGCTCTGTTTGGAATACATTTCCCTAAGGAAAATGTATGTGGAGAAACTTTGCAAAACTGCTTTTTGGTTTTTTGTTTGTTTTGGTTTGTTGTTGTTGTGGTTTTGAGGTTTGGTTGTTTTTGTCATTTTGGTTTGTTGGGTTTTTTTTTTTTTCAAGGTGGGGTGGGGTGGGGAAGGCTTTATTTTTGTTTTCTTTGTCTCTAGGGGCCTACTACTGTGCTATTTAATTTTTCTTCCTCTAGGGTAATGAGATGCCCAGGTATCTATGAGAATATACAATGAAAAAAAAATTGCTCACTTTTGGGAATTCTTTGCAGTTTCCTTGCAAGCCAGAATTTAGTCTGGTTTTCCAAATTTGTTTAAAAGTTTTCTAATGCTGAATTGTAATAGATTCTGTTACCGGAGAAGCTGCTTAAAATCATTTAAGATTTTGCTTTCTACTTGTCTCTTCAGCTACATTGTATGATTTTGAAAAGCACATCAGAACTTCATTTTCTAAAATGGAGTATCCTTGGTTCACAGGATCAGAAAGGGGCTTGAAATTTCTCTTGACCTTGCATGTAGTCAACAAGAAATCTGACATGTCAGAAACTCAACTCTTTTCCTGGCAGTGACTGTCTGATGAAGCTGAAATCCGCAAACAAACAAAAGCCATAAAAGAAGCTCTCACTTCACACAATCTTGAATAAGCAGATAGCATTAGGTTGCCCACATAAGGCTGCTCATTGCCTTTTGAAAAGATTTTCTATCTGAGGTTTTTAGGATGCTTCTAAGATTACAGCACCACAAGAAGATCCTTGCTCACTTGCAGTAGGTGCTCTCAGTGCATTGAGACTGTCAATTCCCAACAGCAGAATTTTTCACAATGATCAGATCTCTTCCTCTGAGATCTTCAAGCTCTAGGAGTCTAATTACCTATAACTATAGTAACGGAGCAAAAATAACTGGCTAAAGGGAAAATGTTAAGCAAAGAGCATCAAATAGCCCTAACTGCTTTGTTACATCGCCTAGTTTATTTTTTATGGATTCTAGTGCCTTTCAAGCATCTCCCTTATCTGACAAACTCTGAGATCTGGTCTTCATTGATACATGTGTGTGCACACACATGTATACATCTGCATGTCTCTTGTCAGCATTTTAGCTAGTTGATACATATTTGTGCTGGTGTGCTTTGGTGGCAGAACAGGATGTGTTAAACTTGGAATATTTCAGGGCAGCACCAGTTTGGGCTGCTAAACAGAGGATGGTAATGTCGCAGACATCTTTTCACTAAAAATCCTTTCTTTAGGATTTTTCCTTCTGAGAAGCTAAGAGGCCTCAGAGACAGAATGTAAACAATGGTTATCTGCTGCTGTGGAATGCAACAGGTCCACCTGTGATTGGCCCATCTTGGATGTTTATAATTAATGGCCAATCAAGGACCGAGCTATCTTGGACAGAGTCTGAGAGAGCTGCCTTTGTTATCATTCTTTTCTATTCTTAGCTTAGTTAGCTTCTGAGAAAACCTGTCCTTCTTTTTCTTTTATTATAGTTATAATGTAATATATATATATATATATATATATATCATAAAATAATAAATCAAGCCTTCTGAACATGGAGTCAACATTCTTGTCTCTTCCCTCATCCAAGAACCCCTGTGAACACGGTCACATGGCAATGCCATGGAAGATGCACTGCTGTGTTTCCATACTTCTTTGTTGTCTCAGTATGCCCTGTGAGAGCAGAAACCATAACCTGAGGAGCCACAACGATTTTGGAATCTTTATCCCTTATAATACCTGGTTCATATCTACAGCTTGAATGAGAGTTGCATTTCCACTCCACTCCACTCCTACATCACTACATGAGCTTACTGAGGCAAAGAAGAAGGAACAGAAGGAGAGCTCAAAAGGCTTTAGAGTACTGTCCTCCCCACTGAGTATGGAAGTCTGCGTGAGGAAACTCAGACCAAGCTGTGTCATATACCAGTTTCCCTTCAGCTTTTGGAAACTGTAATGCCCCTCTTGTGCTTGCCTTGATATTTTTGCAGAGGGATGAATTCTAAACATTAGTTGTGCTGTTGTGTTTAATGCTGCGTCTCTCAGAGCAGCTGCTCACTATGCTCTTAGAGAGAGGAAACACTGCTTGGCACTAAGAACAGGTGCTGCAAAAGCCATTGCAGAACTCCTGAGAAAGCAGTTTTATTAAAGCATTTGCTGATTTCAAGCCCTGAGAGCCATGACCTGTCCTAAATCTCCTCAAGTTGAACCAGCTAATGAGATTGCTAAAATCTTTAGGTTCATCCTCATTGTTTCCTTCTTTTCCAATACTATGATGGAGTTTTGTGTGCAAGTTTCTAATTTTTGTATCATTGTTAGGCCTTTGCATTATCCTTCCTTTGAGGAAGGCTTTTACCAACATAGCATCTTTTTCTCTTTGGCTTTCAGTTGCAGTACAAGAGAGTCTGTGGCTGTAGCAAACAAAAATGCCTGTGCCCTTATTCATATGATGGGGTGCTCAAAGCAAACAACTCATATCCAAGTTTCAGCTATGCTCCCTCTTTCAAAAGAATAACATCCCCCAAGGTTATAAAGCATGGAGGAATATTATGCATAATTCCTACACAGATCATTACAAGTATTTTGAATCCAAAAAACGTCACTATAAAGAAGAAAACAACTCCAAAACCTTTCAGTTCTATATTTCAAGACATCTCAAGCTAGAAGTAATATTCTCCCTCAAGCTAATTAACCTTGGTTTTGTTACTGATATTAGAACATTTGTTTCAAAATAAGAGCTACTCACCAATGCCTGGAAAAAGTCAGGTGGGGGAGGCAGATGAAAAACTGCATGTTTCCAAGAAGTAGTTCTCTGGTACATGAAATGTGCAGTTATCTCATTGAAATGAGATACTAATTTCCCCACTGAATTAATTTTTGGTGGTTCCAGTTTGGGATGAAGAGGGAACAATGCTTGGGGAACAATACTTTTGCTTCCTGTAGAAGGAGGCAGGAACTCTTGGAGGAGAACCCTGCTGTGTGTTACCCCAGCCATGCTAAGTTCCTTCTCTGTCTTTGGAGCTAGCTGAAGGAGCTAGAGCTAGGTAACCCTTTTGCAGGCACTGGAGGGGCTGTGGTGACTGTGGGGCTGCCTGTTCTTGGGGCAGTGTGTGCCATGCAGTCTGCTGAGCAAGGAGCACTGTGGCTGTGCAATCTTGTTCCAGGACCTCTGGGTGCAGCTCTTGGGCTTCCCAGCATGAAGCAAGCGCTTTCCTAGTTTTCCCTTTTACAGCTTGGCTTGGCTTTCTGTTTTATTCTCAGAATAGTCCTAGTAAATGTTTTCAGCTCCTCTTTTCCCAAGCTACATAATTGTAGACTCTTACTGTAGTTAATTCTTCTAAGCCAAATTTTTTAACTGAGCATTTTATTCACCTTAATCTTAGTAGCAGTCACTAGGACGAAGCTTGTTAGGTCGGTGTAGAAGGTCATTATCAGTTGCTGCAGTAAACCCGTGGTATTTGATCACTTTCAGCATGACAGTTGAGAAGAATATCAATGACTTAAACCCAAATTTATGCAGAGACTCCTGTAATGAGTTAGCTGACTGTATCACCAGTGTACAAATACTTTAAAATTCTTTGTGACTGGTTTGTGTATTTTTGCTTTTAGACATGTATTTTGTGCATTAACTAGTGTTCTTGCTAATAGGTTTTCTCAGTTGAAGAGTCTGAACTTGTCTCATAATAGACTGGGAGAGTTTCCTGTATCACTGTGTGAGATCTCTACTCTGACAGAGCTTAATATTTCCTGTAATGGACTTCATTACTTGCCAAGTCAGATTGGCAAACTGTTGAAGTGAGTATGTTCTTTACATCTGTGATCATAAGTACCCTTGGTGCCTCAGCTGAGCACTACTGATGTGCAGCTACTGTTTCTGAAAGTGTGAAAAAAACAAAAAACTAGGGCAGCCTGTTATATCCATGAAGGCTGAATGATTAATTTGACTCCAGCAGAAGGTCAAGAACTAAGATGTGCAATCCCTTAATCACTACCAGGAAAACATCACAACTGCTAGCACAGAAAACATAAGGAAACTTGATACAGGTAAAGCACTGAAGGCAACTGCATTGTTTCTCAAATAAGTCTATGTGCATTTTTCTCCAGCTTCAGAGTTGTTTGACTTTCTGCATTTGTTATTTGAATTTAATATTTTCAGTACTGATGTAATTTCTATTGAAGTTTTAATTTATTGTAAAAACTTTTCTGTGATAACTTCTCACAGGGGTCTAGTGATTTTTGTCAGCACTGGTATGTTTGATTGTGTTCTACAGATTTAGCTGCTTTTGTGTTAGAGGATTTTAACATGAAAAAACTTGAGCAATCCCCTCTGAAAATTTTGTATTAAAGTGTTTGCTGGAGCCTTGTCCATTTTCCCCAGTAGCTGCCCCAAATGCATAAGAGCTTAAGCTTAGGCAAATTTAATTGCAAGACTGTTAGTACATTTAGATAAACATCAATAGATGTTTATCTAAATGTGCATATGGATAAACATTAATATTGAACTGTTGATTTGTTGTGGACTTCTTTCCCTCCAACTTGTATCTTTAAAAAAGGCATGTCTGCAGCCACACTGGATGTGAACAAGTAATTTCCTCAATAATCTTTTAGCCATATGCAAACTGTGAGGATAAAGTTATATGTAGGCATACACCTCCTGGAGGTTTATAGTATAGTTATGGGTCCAGTTATCTTGATGACTCCTTGAGCCTTTATTCATAAGAACTTTTTGTGGCCTTGGATTTAATTTCTACCACCACTAAACACAGAAAGATCTCTGTTGGAACATAATCATAGTAAGGGAATTGTATACTTGGGATCTGAGTCTCAAAAGCCATACAACCTTTGAAACAATTCATTATACAACAGAGCTACCTTATTCTTTTCTGAGTGTGTGTTGGAACGGACAACTGGAGTGTAAAAATCTTCTACTAGTGCGTTAATGTGGTAGGAAGTGTGATTAAACTGTGCCATTTGTAGAAAATTAAGTAATTAAGTAAATATCTTTAATTTACAGTGTAAGTACTGGTTTGTATTTTGCTTATGTTAACTTACAATCTTTGGCACAACTGGAAGTTCCAAGCCTATTACATGTGTGATAAAAGTACTTCAGTAAATTTATGTGTATAAGAATAAAATTAGCTGTTATTTAAAAATAACCACATTGAGATCAGCTAACTATATGAGAAAATTCACTAAAAATACGAAATGTGATGTTCACTGCTCATTGCAGAAGTATTTTCTTTCTCTTTTTCACTGTTGCAGTCTCCAGACCTTCTGTCTTGATGGCAATTTCCTCACATCCTTACCAGAAGAGATGGGAAACCTGCAGCAGCTCAGCTGTCTTGGGCTTTCCTTCAATAACTTCTGTGAACTGCCAGCAATTTGTGAGAAACTTGTCACCTTAGACAAACTAGCCCTGGCAGGGAACTTGATAGAGACCCTGGACCTGACAGTGCTGAACCGCATGGGTCACATCAAAAGTGTGGACCTGAGGTAAGGGGTGAAACTGGCAGGTGTCTATAAAATAGATTGGTACTTTCCATTTACAGCAGAGGATCTGTGCAACTTCTGGTACATTTTGCTATAATAACTAGGTTCAGTTTTTTCTCTTACTGGTTCTTTAGCTTTTATGGAGTTCTGTTTCTGAGGGTGTGCAGAATCCACTTGGAAAAGCAAGCTTAATTGAGCAGTGCCAGATGCTGAATGTGACCCAGCTCTCTAGTTTCCAGCTCTAGTTGAGCTTTGGTTGCTCAAGGTACTCAAACCTTGTTCTCTTCTTCCCTTCTTTGCCTCCCTGCCCTAGAGATGTGATCCTGATTCTCCAGGCTGCCAACTGCAGATCTCTCAGAAAGGGACAAAGATCTTTTTGTGTGTGGCAAGGCAGTCTAGTATCTGTTCTCTGCATTAGCTTCCTGTGTCCATGCAGAGTAGCTGCCCCTTGACCTGGTTTCTGTTTTCTAGACTGGGTCTTTTTTCAGAATCTCTTAAAAATTTGGGAATCATTAAAATGATTATGTGTAGCAGTGTAGACAAAGAAAATGTTTTTCTTTGTATTCACTGCCTGAAATTTGCCATTGCTTGTCACACATTTCATTCACTGTGCTCACCTCTGATGTTAGCCTTCACCAGAATTCTTCATTTCCTCTTCTTTCTTCTCTCTTACCAATGTCCAGTGTTCAGTGTCTTATTTTCTGACTTTTTAACTCATCTCTGAGTGTTTAGGCTGAACAACCTGAAGAGAGCAGCAGCTGACACTCTGGAGGGGAACAAATCTTTGGCTTACATGGATTTACGAGACAATCAGATGACAGATCTGGATCTGAGCTCCTTGGTCAGCCTGGAGCAGCTGCACTGCGAGCGAAATAAGCTGAGAGAGCTGACTCTGAGCGGCTTCTCCCTTCGGGCCCTGTATGCCAACAGCAACTGTATGTCTCTTTGTCTTCTTCACTTGCCGTTTCCCTTTAAGCCCTGAGAGGAAAGGAAAACAGCCTTTTGTCCTCTCTCACGCATTAAAAAAATACTTATGTTGATGTCATTGTGGTGAAACCATATGCAATGGGTCCTCTGAGGTTAGCTCCTATGGGTCACACATAGGCTGTGTAACAGTGTGGAGATTGTAGTGTTATATCCAAGGAATTCATGTTCCATTGAGATCTGTTTGGGAGCCCACAAAGAAAAGTACAGTTCTCCCTTGTTCTGGTGCTCCACATGACAGATGGAGAACTGGATAGTGAGACACTATAGTGTGTCATATGGTAGATGTATGAAGTGTGAACTCCGTGATGGGAAGTATCAATGGGGACCTTGAGTCTCCATAAAGAAAGACTGTGAGTCTCATTTGATAACTAAGCTGCATCTCTGTGCTGTTTTCTCTCTGAAGCTCTGCAATCATACTTATTTGCTTTACTTCATCAGGTCTGACAGCTGTCAATATTTATCCGGTTCCTGGTCTACTGACATGTCTAGAACTCTCTCAGTAAGTGATAATACACAACAGAATTTAAAGCAAGTATCTGGACATCTTGAGAGCAATTAAAAACAATAGAACTTCAAAGCCCAGCACTAAACAATGATGAAAGTGTCCCAGACCAGAAGCCCTTCTGAACCAGTATGACCTTTTCAGGTGACTTCGCTGTCCTTCAGCTGTAGGCTGTGATTAGGAAAAAAAAATCCAAGCAGGGACCACTGAACTTTGGCAGCTTACTGAACTGAGTGGGGGGGGATCTGTGGATCAAATCTTTAGAGTAGTTCCAAGTGATCTCTGCTGTTGGTTTCATTGCCTACACCTGCCCTTGGAGCAGCATTGTGAGACCTGTAAGATAGGATGCCCTGCCAAGTCATGAGCCAGTTCAGTTTGCATTATCCGTGACTAACTCAGATGCTGTTCATTTTTTGCCTGTTGCTTTTGGTTTGGCTGTCACTAAAATCATGCAGCATTCAGAGTCTTTTCCATATGGAGTGCTGGTTTCTAGCTTTTCCCACTTGCTTTTCTCAGCAATCAACTACAGTGTGTCCCAGACTGGGCCTGTGAAGCAAAGAAACTGGAAGCTTTGGATGTGAGCTACAATCTACTCTTGGAGCTTCCATCGAGGTCAGAAAACCTTCGTAAACAGAGCTGAGCTTTTTTCTACAATGGGCTGTCTGGGAAGAGAAAAGCAGTGCTATTCCCGTTGCTTAATTCCTTGTTATGTCGAGATACTTACTCTCACTTACTTTTTCTATGTAGCATCATAAATTCTCTGCATTCAAATGTTGGAAAGAACCAGTTTCTAGGTCAGCATTTTGAACAGTAGGGGCTAGGTAATTCTGTCCTGTGCTTTCGGCTGCTACTGCAGCTGTTTGCACCTGGCATAGAACATGCTGCTGTGATTTATATGTGTCATCATACTGTCTGTAAACACAGGTCATAGGTGAGACCCTAATACATTTTGCATCATGCCACAGAAATTTCATCTGTTACCTTTGACAGGCAGTTATCACAAAGGGACAATTCAGCTGATCTCAAATGTAGCTTTCACAGTACACCATCAGCCAGCTCCTTTCTCCCTATTTCCCTTTCAGTTTCTGCAGAAATGCAGTGAATGAGAGCCAAGAACTAATACAATTTTGCAGTTATTTAGCCTAGGAAGAAGCAAACCATAAACATTCTCAGCCTAATAAGGGTGTTTGATGGGGCTGTGATTTGATGAATGACACAGTGCCTGGGGTAAGTTGCACTAAAATTGAATGGAGAAGTGGTTAACAGGGAAGAAATGCAGAACATGGGTTGGAGAAGTTGAAGCAAGAGACATAGGAGGTGAACAGCAGTGACATTCCAGTGATTGCCACAGAAAAACTGTATACATCAAAAGCAAGAAAAGGACACAGCAAGGATGTGATGGTGAGAACTTAGAAGAGAATTTTAGCCAATCCAGTGGATTAAAGGGACCAAATTTTAAGTATATTATGCAAAGAATAATTTACTGCCTCGGAAATAATACAGGAGTGTTAAGCCGCTAGTTAAAGCTTTGAATTTATGTTGGCACTGTGGAAGCACATCTTTCTACCTACAAGTGACAACAGGCATTTAAAGCATTCCTTTGTGACTTCTTTCTTTGTCTGCCTGAGAGAATGCTGGGCACATGCACACCAACTCGAACCACAAGATACCAAAGAGTAGTAGTGTAGAGGGAAGCGAAGATACGCACCCAAGCATTCAGAGAGACTTGAGTCATCTTACCCTGTGTGTTGTTCTGCTTTATAATTGTTTCCATTTTATGGATGGGTGTATTTTAATTTTTCCCTGTTGTACAAGCAAATTAAGTGGATTAAATACTACCTTTCCCACTCTGTGAATGTCAAGAGGAATGAACCAAGTTAAATAGAAAACCCTGTGTCTTTCTAGGATCCTCAGAAGCTTAAGTCTTCGGAAGTTGATGGTGGGGCACAATCATCTGCAGAGCCTTCCACCTCTTCAAGAACACATTCCACTGGAGGTGCTGGACCTTCAGCACAATCTGTTGACTAAACTCCCAGAGACACTCTTTGTCAAAGCTCTGAAGTGAGTGTCAGTATCAAACATCTTTTGTCCGCATTATCCTTTGGAGTGTATGGGCTGAAAGTGGCACCTGTGTGACTGTCCTTGCAAGGTTCCATTTGCATAAGAGATAACGAGGTATGCTCTTGGTGAGGAGGTTATTCAGGTGCCATAAGGGAAGCCATCAAGCTGATTCGAAGGAATCAGTCCATGTTACTGTATAATTACAGGAAAACAGAAGCTGCCAGAAGAACTTTGTCTTTAAAAGTAGTCATAAGTTCAAGTGCAAAGAAAAGAAGCCAGTTAGATTCAGGTCATTCGAGAGCAACAAGAGAGACCCTTTACAAATGAACAGTCTCTCCTAACTGTATTCACACTGGAGTTAGCCCTTCTTTAAAGAAGCCCTTCTTTAAGTAAAGTTTTATGTTGTCTGCTTCCACCAGTATTACCCATGGGCTTTTCAGTACTCACTGTTTACTGTAAAAATGCATCCACAGTGCATATAGCTAGTAAGTCATTAGTAGACTCACTGCACAATTATCACACTCCCCCCACACACTACAAACCACATAAAACAATGACGCACTAACAAACCAACCAGCATCACAATTGCTATCTTAACCACCATGTCTGTCATACTCCTTCCTATCTCCCCTATAATCCTTACCGTTGTCTAAGAAACTTAGGATTACCTAAACCAAAGGCCTTCAAAGCCTTAAACAAGAGTTAAACCCTCTTAGTTTCTGCTTAAGTCCGCAGGCCACTACCCTGCATCCCCTAAATGCAACTCAGGTGCTTTAATTAAGCTAAGCTTAATATGACTAGGGATGTTACAGTATTGTCTGGCCTCCTGTCTCATACTGCTGTCTACACTGGCATTTGTACAGCTCCTTTTCCATGTTAATGGAGTGGTTTGGATGATGTGAAGTCTGATTCTTGCACTTGCTGTGGTTAGCCTCAGGTACCTGAATGCATCTGCCAACAGCCTGGAGTCCTTGCCCTCCACGTGTCCGGGGGAGGAGAGTTTGAGCATGCTGCAGCTGCTATACTTGACTAATAACAACCTCACAGATCAATGCATCCCTGTCTTGGTGGGACACCCAAACCTACGGATCCTGCATCTGGCAAACAACAACCTGCAGACTTTCCCTGCAAGGTAAGTCAGTAAGGCTGTTAGGCAAGACAATGCTGGGAGGAAGCTGCCACCTCCCCATGATTGTATGTGAGTCAAAGTCAGAGTGAGATGCTCTCCCTGTGGCTTGAAGACAAAAACCTGACATTTTCTACACACAAAAGGAGGAGAAACTTGTTAAGGGGGATTGGCACAGGGTAGTGCTGTCTGTAGGTTTTCCTGTTCTAGTTAAGGTGCCATCCAGGGGGACCAAGGGATGTAACTTCTTGTGTTGCATATGTGTGGGGATGGGGTGATATTTCTTTGCAACTTCAGCACTGATGGTGAAGGGTCTGTCTGTTGTACAAATCCAAGCCAGGCTTGGGGACCCTGCATCTTACTAGAGCATCTCCTAGGACTTTGGATCTCCTGTCAGTAAATCAGAAAAGTAGCTCATCAAGGGCAGTGTCTGTAGATACCTCATCTGCAACTTCAGAAAGTTACAATGTCTGTAAGATACAGTATTTTTTTGTTTCCATTTCAGCAAACTTAGTAAGCTGGAGCACTTGGAAGAACTGAATCTGAGTGGAAACAAACTGAAAACAATTCCTACAACGGTTGCAAACTGCAAGCTACTTCATACGCTTATTGCACACTCTAATGAAATCAGCATTTTTCCAGAAATCCTGCATTTGCCCCGTATTCAGGTATTTGTATGGAGAAGATAAAGAGATATCTGGGTAAAGTTTGGGCTATAGAATGAGTAACTGCTAGGAGAGAACAGGAGGTCCCAGCAAGGCCAAGTGCAAGGTGCTGTACCTGGGTCAGGGCTGCCCCTGGTATCAATCCAGACTGGGCATGAATGGTCGAGAGCAGCCCTGCTGAGAAGGGCTTGGGGATGCTGCTGGATGAGAGGCTGGACATGCCCTGGCCATATGTGCTGGCACCCAGAAACCCCCCACACATCCCGGGCTCATCCCCAGTGGCATAGACAGCAGGTAAGGAGAGGATTCTGCCCCCCTGCCCTGCTCAGATGTGATCCCACCTGGAGGGCTGCACCCAGGTCCTCAGCACAAGAAGGACTTAGACCTCTTGGAGTGGGTCCAGAGGAGTCCATGAAGATGATCAGAAGGCTGGAGCATCTCTGCTGTGGCAATGGGCTGAGTGGTTTGGAGTTGTTCAGCTTGGAGAAGAAAAGGGTCTGGAGTAACCTTATTGCAACCTTGCATTACCTAAAGTGACTAAAAGAGAACTTGTGAGGGACTTTGGACAAAGGCATCGGTTGACAGCATAAGGGGGAATGGCTTTAAAGTGAAAGAGAGTAGGTCTAGGTTGGATATTAGGAAGAAACTCTTCCCTGTGTGGGTGGGGAGACCATGGCACAGGTTGCCCAGAGAAGCTGTGGCTGCCCCATCCCTGGAAGTTTCGAGGCCAGGTTGGACAGGTCTTGGAGCAACTTCTTGTAGTGGAAGGTGTCCCTGCCCATGGTAGATGTGTTGAAAAAATGAGCTCTAAGGTCTCTTCCAGCACAGATATTCTGTGGCTCTATGATTTTGCTTGATCAACCCGAGAAGAGGCCACACAATATGCCTTCTAGATCTCTCACCTTTCTGAGTTGAACAAAGATCATGTCACCTTTACCCCTTGTCTCTGACATTTCTGGTTGCTTGCATTTGAGACAGTGGGCAGTGTTAAATAGCTAGGCAGGTTTGCATATAGAGGCTTTCCTTTATCTTTGGTGTGACCTAGTCTTTCAGTATTGGAGTCATGGCTATTACAGGTTGCTTATAAATCGTTCTTCTGACAAGTCAGATCCACTTCCATAACCTGTGTGTGAGATACAATAAGTAGCAGGGTTGTATGATGTTTGTAAGGAGCACTGGAGTAACTGATGACACAACACAACACAGTATTTTCTTTGTCATGCTGTTTGTTGCTACTGCAGTTTGTGGATTTGAGCTGCAATGAGTTAACAGAAATCCTAATCCCTGAGGCACTGCCAGGTGCCTTGCAAGAGCTGGATCTGAGTGGAAACACAAACCTGGTGTTAGAACACAAGACACTGGATATCTTCAGGTGAGCCATTGACATGTCAACCCAGTAGTGACCTGCACAGGGAAGGGTAACTCTTGCCAGGAGAGGAAATGGGATAGTAAAGTAAAAGCACTTTATCACTGCATGGTGGAATAATGTTCCCTGCCTGAGGCAGCTGTCTTTGGGAAGGGAAAAGTCTGGGTCTGAAACATCAGAGCAAGGAATTTTTCAGATGGTATGAAGTTTTCCCAGGTGTCTCTGGCATAAGCAGCCAGGCATCACCAGAAGACCTACACCTTAAACTCCTTTCCTTGATGCAGTTCTTTACACAGACTGCTGTCTAAAACTAGACTGGACAAGGTCCTAAGGCCTGTTCAGCAGGTTCTAGAAAAGCATAACTTCTGTTCTCTCTGTAGTCACATTAGCACACTGAAGATTGATGCTAAGCCCTCCCTCACGGCAGACTCGGCACTCACTTCTGTCTTCTGGAGTCACGGAGTAGCTGAGATGGCAGGCCAAAGAAATAAGTGAGTATTATGGTCTGCTGAACACTGACACTGTCTTCTCAGGATACTGGGCAGAGTGCACTGCTGAGCACTCAAGCAGACCTGTTTTGCCCAAGAGCTCATCCTTCCCTTTTTCTCTCTGGATCTCTTACTAAATCTTGGTAACTCATGTCTCCACATTACCTTTTGCCTCAACTTTCACACTTCTCCCAGTACACTTGGACTCTCCTTCCCTCTGCAGCAAAGATGCTTTTTCTCTTGCCAGCTGTGCCTGTGGCCCTCTCCTGCATGTGGTCAAGGAGGATTTGGGAGTTCCAATAATGAAATGCAGCTGTACATCTCCCAGGCTAGTGAATGTAGGGATAGTGGCTTTGCTGCCCTGTGAGAATGGCACTCACAGCAAGGTGCCTGATGGCTGTGGTTTTGAAAACAAGATCATTTTTTGAGACATATTAACTTAGCTTGTATGCTTTTCTGACAGGCTGTGTGTGTCATCCCTGGCACTGGGGAGCTTTGCAGAGGGGGTGGAGGCTGTGTATGGCATGTTTGATGGTGACAAGAATGAAGAACTGCCACGTTTGCTGCAGTGCACCATGGCTGATGTGCTCCTGGAGGAGGTACAGCAGTCTGACACCATGTTCATGTCCAACACCTTCTTGGTCTCCCACAGGTAGGACAGTGAGCAGGCTGGTCTTGGTGGGACTTGCATAAGGTATATCAATGTTAGCTGGGGTGAGGCAGCCCTCCAGAATGCCTGTCAGTAGAGTCTGGAGCCTCCTACACCTTCTCCTCCAACAGGAAGCTGGGCATGGCTGGGCAGAAGCTGGGTTCCTCTGCTGTCCTTTGCTACATTCGTAATGAGGTGGCTGATCCAGCCAGCAACTTTTCTCTGACGGTGGCCAACGTGGGGACGTGCCAAGCCGTTCTGTGCCGAAGTGGAAAAGCACTGCCTCTCTCCAAAGTCTTCAGTCTTGAACAATGTTCAGAAGAAGCCAGGAGAGTCAAGGAACAAAAAGCCATTATAACAGAGGTTGGTTTGGACCCTTTTCACTTCAGCTTCCACACTAACTTAAAAGCTGGGCACAAATATATGAGCTCAGCTGTCTGCATAACATTACAGGGGAGAGGGTGACATGAAGGTCCTGATCTAGTGCTTCCTGCTCTGCTTCATTTGCTGATAATGGGTCACTGTGTTACAGCTCTTCAAGGCTTAGCACTGTGGCTACTGACTGAAAATAACTGTGGGATTAATGTATCACGTTAAATAGTTTAAAAACTGGCTCATTAATGGATTCTGAAAAAGAAATGTGAAATTATTGTATAAGAGACTTCCCTGTGCGTCTCATCTGCTGGGTTTTAATACTTGGCGGCAGCAGCAGTGCTGACACCCAGAGGATACAGAAATTAAGAATACTGAAATTAAACTCAAAACACTGATTTGGGAAAAGGACTGAGGGTTGTGGGCACTTCTCTTTATGGGAGACCACTGCCAGGCTGGCCAGGAGACCATCTAGCAGAAGGGGGTAATACATCCTGATTACAGAAACAGTTTGAGATACCTACCTGTTCTTTTTATCCTTGGGTTGTAGTGTCCACACTTCAGAATGCAGTTATATATTAATAAAGAGGGAAATACTTCAGATAATACATAGAAATAGTTTAATGTCTGGGTAACCTGTCTTGCACTGAGAAAGTTGAAAGTCACTGTCTTGTACTAAAAAAAATAAGTTTCACATAAGACTAATCAGTGAGACTCTCTGATCAGTGTACTGCAGGTAGTCTAGCTGCACATTTCAGAATTGTCTGCTACAATTCTTCAGAGTGCAACAAAAAGTCTTGTGGGATAAAAGTGTTCTTGCCAGCATGGTTGATGGTGGTTATTGTACCTGGTCATCAGGTATAGTGAATGTTTTTTGTTGTAGTACCTGCACCTAGATCCCTTTCTCCAATGCTGCAGCTGTGTAACTGGCATTTCTCGAGGCTCCAAACCAGCATATGAGCAGGGGAAAGTTTGATTTCTAAGTGATCCCAATAGCACATCCAATGCTACTGCCTTATTTCTCTTGTCTGCAGGACAATAAAGTCAATGGTGTGACTTGCTGTACTCGGATGCTGGGCTGCACGTACCTGCATCCTTGGATCCTGCCCAAACCGCATGTCTATTCCGTTCCACTGACTGTACAAGATGAGTTGCTACTTCTAGGGAACAAAGCTCTCTGGGAACACCTTTCTTATGCAGAAGCTGTCTCAGCTGTGCGGCACCTACACGACCCACTAGCTGCTGCAAAGAAACTATGCACTTTAGCACAAAGCTATGGTTGCCAAGACAATGTTGGTGCAATGGTGGTATGTCTGAACATCAGTGAGGACAACTGCACGTGTGAGATGCACGGCCTCACTCTGACAGGCCCTGGGGGATTTAGTTCTACCACCACCAAACCAGCTACACCTTCATGTAGCAGTGGAATTGCTTCAGAGTTCAGCAGTGAACTGTCTGCTTCTGAGGTTAGCAGTGAGGTGGGCTCTACTGCATCAGATGAACACAGTGCTGTTGGTCTCGATGGCAGCTTGCTACCACGACAAGAACGACGTTGCAGCCTACATCCTGTGCCCCCCTCAAGCATCTTTCAGCGCCAACCTTCCAGTGCCACCTTCTCTAGCAACCAGTCTGACAATGGTCTAGATAGTGATGATGAGCAGCCTGTGGAAGGTGTGATGACAAATGGCAGTAAAGTGGAGGTAGAGGTGGACATCCATTGCTGTAAAGGAAAGGGTATGGAATTAGAACATCCTGCTGCAGAGTACAGCTCTTCTGCTCCAGGGCCAGAGGATGACTCTGGGCTTGTACTCATCATTCGGAGGCAGAACAGTGTAAACAGCAACACTGTGCAGAGAGGGGTTAAGGAGAAGTGTGAACTCCAAAAATCTCTTTCCACATGTTGTCTTTATGGAAAGAAGCTTTCCAATGGCTCCATAGTGCCCTTGGAGGACAGCCTCAACCTCATCGAAGTAGCGACAGAGGCACCCAAGAAGAAGACAGGCTATTTTGCTGCTCCATCCCAGATGGAGCCAGAAGATCAATTTGTGGTGCCACCTGATCTGGAAGAGGAAGTGCAGGAACAAATGAAGCAGCACCAGGAGGATAGAGCAGATCAGGAGCTGAAAGAAGAACATGCAGCATCCCTGCCAGAGGAGTTTGATACAGCTTTGTAACCCTATGAGTACCATTCCCACATTATCTGTCCCAGGAAGCTCTGTTTAATAAGGGCTGTCATGCCCTCTGAGGGAACTGGGATCTGCAAGGAGTACAGACACCTGCTGCTTCCTTAATGAAGTTGAGGAAGAATCAGGAAGGCCAATGTCTGGGCTGCCCACTTAACCACTATAGCATCTCAGTTGTTCTATGAGCACGCAGATCAGCAGCTGAGCTCTGTGTTAGGGACTGTCTGGTAAGTCCTTGAACCCTGAGGTTCTGCCAGCTCTGCTGGAAAGGGGCTGGTGTGTGTGTGGGGGGGGGGGGGGGGGGTGAGGAGGCTGCTGAGAGAGAAATGCTCAGTGTTTAGAGTCCTGTGAATATTTCTGATGCAGTGTCCCACCCTCCCCCCAGCACCTGACTTTGTTATTCCTTGAAAGAATACAGACAGTTGCAATGAAGCTGACCTGAGAATGGTTTCCTACATTAATTGCTAGCACTTTTATTTATTGCACTTAAGCTGTTATTTCCCTTTCAGCCCAGCACTTTATTATTTAGGGTTAGGGGAGAAAGCACTCTGCAGCAGGTATGCTGTGGACTTTTCCCAATGGATGTTCTTAGGACAGTGGAGGACTCAGGGTACCAGTGTTCTGATGAGCACTGGTGTAGGGGAGAGTTAAGGTTATGGTGGGATCATTCTGTGCAGGATGAGAAAATACATAGCTGAGTGATAAGCAGGTGCCAAACAATGCATTTTATATGAAGCATAGGAAAGATCAGCTCAGGACTGATTGATTAAGGCAACATGTATATCTAGTGCATCTAGCTGCAGAGCACAGACCCACCTCAGCAGCAGCCTGGCTACCTTCATCATGGATGCTTCACAGCAGAGGCTTCCTCTACAGAAGACATGGGATAAAGCCAGGAGCTTGTGCTTGTCCCAGTGGTCAGTCAGAAGAGCCAAGCTGTAAACAGTGGTGTGCTGCTCTAAGACTGGCAGAAGCATCCAGTGCTCTTTTCCATCCAGCATAAACCTCTGCATTGTCAGCTGCAGTGTCTTTGCTTGCCTCTGGAAGCAGGAGTCATATTCCAAATCCACAGCAACCAGCATTTCATGGTATGTGCCCAATTTGGCCACAAACAAGGTGAAACTTGTTCCTGCTTAGCCTTCAGCACAAAAGCAAAAATTAAACTTTTCATCTTATTAACATTTTTATCAGCACTGAAAAAGAAGTTTAAAACAGTCCCACTAATGATGAACTTGCTAGTCTGCACTGAGAGGCCTTGTGTTTCCATTAGGATTTTTGGTGCAGGTTGTAAGTTGGCTGCCCATGTTGTCATCTTGTATAAGAGTTGTGGAGATCACTGCCTCTGTAGCATGCAGATTTGTCGTCCTTTCTGACAGAGCTGGATAGCAGCTGTCCCTGTCATGTCAGTGGTGCAATAATCCTGACTGTGATGTGGGCTAGTGCCTTTTCTTCATTAATTATACATTTATGAAGAAAACTTAAACATTTCTTCTGAAGAGATCTGAAGGGCTTGAGTTGTCTATTTTTGGATCAAATTTGGGCCTTGCTCAGAAGGAAATACTGTGCAGACTATTTGTGGAATTCTGTCAATATAGATCTTTTCACAAAATCTAATGGAGTTTTACTGAGATTCCAGAGCACCCTGAATTTCTTATCACTAGGAAGAAAAGGTATTTATATCATGCATGAGGAGCAACATTTTAGGATATACTTTGCGCTAGTTGCAGTGTAATCATGAAACAACCCAACTTTTTGCAAAGTTTAAACTCTCACAATTTTGGTTGTCTAAAAGCCTATTCCATTTGGAACTGGAGGTTGAAGCTAATTCTTAAAATCACAGAAACAACAGTGTTTAAATCCTTTATGCAGAGGAAAAGCAGCAGAAAAGATTCAAATGCTAAACACCAAAATTCTTTCATGTTATCATCATGTAAGTATGCAGGAGAAGTTCATTCCAATGTTTTCAACTGCAACTTTTGATTCTGTCACTGGTGATAATTTTACCAAAAATCTGTGCCTAGCCTCACAGTTTGTGATACCTGAAAGGGCTGTAGAACAGCCTCCATTCAGTATGGGACTGATGCAGAAACCCTTATTTCTGAGTAAGACTCTGACAAGCCCTGCACTCTGAGTAGCATGTATGAATGCAAATCAGTTCTCAATTTCTTGCACTGATATGGAAAGTCCAGTGTGTCCTTGCCAGTCTGAATCAATAGTATTGCATGCAGAATTGCCACAAGGAGTTAGTAATGAATGGCTCTTCCTAGCTCAGTGTTGAAGGAATAAGGAAAACACATCTATCTGCAATAGAGCATGCAGATTCCTGAACTGCACCTCTTAGAGGTAGTGAAAGAATGGAACAGAAGGAATTCTTACTTGAACTTTTTCTCCAGTGCTGTCTCTGGTTTTGAAGCAGAAAGGGAGTTTAAATACAGCCAGCTCCTATTTTCTATGGGTGTGAACTGTCATGGAAGACATGGCTTGTTATCTTTCTTACATTCCAGGCAGAATCCACAGATTTATGTGAAGCTGGTATTATGGACTCCAGGCAGCACAGGCTGAGTTGACTTTACCTGTTCCAAATAGTCTTTCTCTTTTTGACTAAGACAAGTGCTGGTGTCCTCAAGCAGCTTTTGCATATTTCCCATGTGCTTCTTCCAAGGATTAAGCTTTTCCTTTTCCACTTCAGCCACAGCATTGTGATGCTTTTTCTCCAGTCATCCAAAATCTTTTTCATGCATTAAAAATAGTGCCTGTTCATCACAAAAAGTACTGCTTTTTCCTAGGCCAGTTTTGGGAGTCAGCAAAGACACTGGCGTAGTTTTTTTCACGCAAGTGTCTTGGATTTTCTAACACAAGATTCCAACTGCTGAGACATGCTTCAAGGTCACTGTCATCCAAAGAAAAGGGGTTTTTTCTGACATTGGTCAGACAGTGGCTGGGTTATCTTCATCTGTCTGGTGAGAACAACTCTCAGAACAGAGTGCTTCCCTCCACTACCTTTTGTTTTCCTTCCTCCTGTGTGTCTCCCCTACTTTATTTATTAACACTACCTTAGATTTCAAGCTCCCAAGGAGCACTGCTGTAGGTGGAACAGGTATGAAAGGGCGAGTTTACTGAAGGACTCATAGCAGTCTTCAGAAAGTGTCTTCCCAGTTATCTTTCTCTTCTCCAGTTTCTTCCCTAATTTTTGTTTTTGGAGTTTGCAGAGATACTATGTGATCATCACATAACCACATCACTGAGAATGTCCCACTCATTTGCAGACTTGCTGTTAGAGAGGGATTTTCACCTTGAGGTCCTCAGGCTATTTTGTCCCTGCTGAGCAATGCAAGCCCTCCCACGCTGCACGCAGCCACAGCCAAGGAGGTTGCTGGTCCATCTTTTCAGTAATTCTGGCTCTGCTGATAAGCATGCTTGCTGAGAAAGGTACTCTGAAGGCACTGCTCTGTCCTGTCCTGTCCAGAAAGGCTTGTGTAAAAGGAACCCCTAAGGGTTGTATTGACTGGTGGGTAGCGGGGTCTCAGATGTTAAAGGTAAGAGATAGCCCCCAAGTTGCCCCTAGAACAAGGAACAGGCCCCAGTGGAGGCAGCATCACAGACTGTTCATACCAGACTGGAATCTTCAGTTAGATGGGAGGATCCTGATCCAAGAAGGAGGAAGTATTCCCCTCTCTCGGGGACAAGCTGCTGTGAAGTCTGAAATCTTTCCTGTAGTACACAGGACCTTCAGCCACACTTAAGGCTTTGGACCTGTGGGGTTTCTGCACTCCTTCCAGATAGATGCTGGTGGCTTTTGTGTCACTTGCCGAAGGCCTTGCTTCAGGCAGATCTCCTCTTTGGTCTTGTGCAATCATTGTCTGCTGTTCTATTGCTCTCTAAAGACTCAACTGTACTTTTCCTCTTTTTTCACATTTTAAAATGTTACCTTTTTAAAATTATTCATATGATCTGGCGCATGTTAAATATTGCAGTGTACCAACTGTTTACTAAATAATCCTTTTTCATGCTTTTTTTTGTTTTTAAAAAGGAGAGTATTTTCTGTATCCCACTCTAGCATGCACCTATAAGGATCCCTGTTTTTATTGTGTGTGGGAGTAGGTTGTCTAATGAATGTGCCCTCAGCACTGTGGCCTATGTATTGCTTTGGAAAGGCAAATAACGTAAGATTGTTGGAAAACACTAGTCCACTGATTCTTTATTCAGATGTATAGAGCGGTTCAGGGAGGAAGAGTATTTTTGCATTGAATTTTCAGCTGACTTAGCAATAAAGATTTTTACTTTCATCTAACAGCTTATTCTGATTCTGTTACTGTGTTGGAAAAAAAATCTCTGCAATATCCCAGTCAAAGTTAGCCGTGTCTAGCAGCAGCTGTGCTGTAGGTTATTCACTGAGCTCTGTGTGCTACTTCACTCATCAGCCTTCCATACAAAAACTTCTTTCAGAACACTGTGAGGGTAGAATTAGGCTTACCAATTATTAAGGCAGCTTTGTTTCCTGCTAGAGGAATGCTGCCCTGTGAACTTGCTCTCAGTAGCACTGTACAGCTCTAGAAGTAGCTGCAACAAGAGGAAATACAGAAATGTTAACAGAAACAGGACAACAATGGACTGTCCACGTAAATCCCTGTGCTAAGACACTTGATGTTAAAAGGCAAAAAAAAACTTGAACTAAAAACAAACTAAATCAAACAAACCCCAAAGCAGCTAGTGTGTTCGTACTTGGCATCTGTTTTACTTTAGTGTTTCTAGTGTTCCATGGTTTTGGTAATTGTGAGGATATTTGGTCACTGGTGCCAGTGAAAGAAGAGGTATGTCCAAGGCAAAGCATGTTTCTAGTATGTTTAGTTTTTTTAATATGGGCAGAACTCATCTGTGAAACTACGGTGGTTCCATGAACAATGCACACAGAGGACACTGCTCTGAAGTGGCATTTTATTTTAAGACATGAGTTGGTGATTCTAGTGCTACTTTTCCCAGTTAAATTTCCTATAAGTTTTTCTAAAAAAAAAAAAAATTAAGAGCAGCATCTCATTTCTCCAACTTGTACATTGAAAATGTATTTTGAAAACAATATACTTCTATATTCAATCACCCATTTGATCTCATAAAGCTTTTGTCCCCAATCCAGGACATCTTTTTAAGCAAAACTCTTGTATACAAAAGTCATATAAAAAGACCATTTCATACATAAATGCACCCTCTCCAGGAGTTTGAAAAGGCATTTTCTCACAAGTTTGACTGAGTTTGAGAGGTTTTTTTCAAGATATTTTCATGGCTTTGTAAATGTGACGTTCACACTGGTCTGTTAATTCCAAGAGACCTACAAGGAAGCAATGCTTAATCGTCACAACCATGGGCCTCAGTCACTTGTTTTTAAGAGCTCTTTTGTCAGCAGAGTCACGTGCCTTTTGTAAAGACAGCTACAAAAAGCTGCTTTTCAGCTACAAAAAGCTGTTCATTGACAAAAGCATGTAGTGGCAGTACTTGTAGCAAGGCCTCACTGGAGGACACCTGAGAGTGGGATGGAAGGGCTGCCTGTGAAGCAGAGACAATCCATTGCATCAGCTTTGAGCCACTAATAACTCAATAATGCAAATTCAAGTTAGGAATAACCTGACTCTACCATATTTAGAGCTATGCTAGCTTGGTGAGTGTTCTGTAGCATTAAGGCTACAGAAGAAAGGAAAGCATACTGCTTCATCTCAGTAAAACTGGCAAAAATCAAGACTGGAGTGGAGGAATCATTTGAAAGTTATTATAATTGCAGTGGCTTCTGTTTCTGTTCATGAACTGTCCTGTAATCTCTGACAGCTAGGCCTGCACTGAGCAGGTATGCCATGGCAGCCATGCAGCCCAATAGGCCAGCAGCAATCTCTGCCCCATGCAAGCTGCACCAGAAGCCCTGATAGCCTTTGCTTTGATAAAGCTGCTCTCTCTCTTTGCACACTGATGAATTATAAACGCTCAGCAGAGAATGGAGGAAATAGTACAGAGCAGGCACTGTGCTAACTGCAATCACTGCGTACAAGGTGCATTCAATTAGCAGCCATGCTGGGAAGTGCCACGGGACCTGCAGAACACTAACCAAAATTAGAACACAAGGGAAGACCAGGAGACACCCTCCCACGACCATCGCTGCCCTTGCAATGGGCAGCTTCAGTAGGTAGAAACGTTGGTCAAGCTGCTGGGCTCGCTCCCCCTCCGCTCCGCCGAAGCCGCTGTAGGCCCCGCCGTACTGGTAGTAGTAGATGCCCCCCAGGGCGGGGAGGCCGGTGTATCCTCCCGCCGAGCCACAGGACACGGAGCTGCAGACCAGGATCAGGACGGCGAGCAGGACCTCCACCATCTGGCAGAAGGCTGGAGGGGAGGCCGAGGTGAGTCTGCGGCCGCAGAGGAGCGCCCGGGAGGGAGCCGGGCCAGCCGCTGCGCTCCGCAGGACAGAGGGAGCGGCTCCCGCCGGCCGCGCTCACCCCGGCCTGTGTGCAGGTACAGGCAGTGGCGGCGCTCCAGCGACCCCGGCACGGTGCGGCTTCCCCGCGGCCCCTCTGCCTCTGGTGCGGGTATGGCGCTAAGGAGAGATGATGGCAGGGATGGCAGTGACCCGTCCAGGCCCCTCGCCGCCGCCAGTCCGGTCCGCCCAGCCCCGGTGGCGACCCGGAGCCCTCGCGGCCTCCCGCCCGCTGCCCTCACCGCCCGCTGCCCGCCGCTGCCCTCACCGCCTGCCCGCCCCGGCACGTTCCCCCCGCGCGGCACGGGGGCAGCCCCGCTCCGCCATGGCCCGGCGCGGCCCCGCTCCGCCGGCGCTGGGGCCGGGGGGCCGGGCCGGGCCGCCCCGGGGTACCGCTGGCGCGGTGAACTCCGTCTCGTCCTCTCGCCTCCGCCCCGCCGGCACTTCTCTAAAGTGGTGGAAGCTCCGACCGGGCTAGGCCCTGCCCCGTCTGAAGGTGCTCAGCTCCCCGGCGCAGGTGCGCGGTCTTCCGGCACCTGCGCACGATTCACCAGCTGCTGGCTGTGTGTGCCCGCTCCCCTTCGCTTCCACGGACACGGTCCCTGCAGCCCCTTGTGGCGATAACGTCTCGAGGTTTCTCACCTGCCACAGAACATGCTTGTTAGAACCCACTGGAAACTGACTAAATTTATCTAACTAAATTTTCACAATTGTACAAGTTCTGCCTTTTCCTGTGCTGTGAGTTTTGGTGAGTGTTCTTAATTCAGTTTTTCTGCCGCCTCGTGCCTCTGTAAACTTCATCCGTGCCTCTCTGCTCCTTATGCAAACCCCACTCCCAGCTTCTCTGGGCCTGCCCTAACTCCCCTAAACCCATCCTGTGAAGCAGTGATTGCACCTCTATGCAGCACTCAAGACACAAGTGCACTGGCAGTTTACATCAGCAGAACAACTGTCTGTCTTGTCCTGGCAATGCGCAGCATTTTGTTGCTTCTCCAGCTGCCCCAGCACAGAGCCAGTGTCTCCAGATACAGTCACTAACACCGTGGGATCTGTCCTGCAGTGCAGCTGTGAGGTTCCAGTTCAGCCCTTGGCAGACCATGTTCAGGTAATTTTCTTTAGATATGTTACCTTATATTTAGCCATACAGAACAAAATAGACCCCTTTTGTGTCTTTTTGCCGGAGAGCACTTCAGACTATGTGATGGGACCTTTCTACTGACAATAATGTCCTGCTGCCCTCCGTCTGTCCTCCCATCCTGGTAGACCCCTTAGCACAGCAGCCATCACCTTCCAGCAGAGGAGGTGATGAATTATTCCTGTGGTTATTGGCAGTGGCTGGAGCGAAGGCAAGTCAGGATCTCACCCATTTACAAGTGTCAGCATTTCTCAGGACTGGTAAGGGCAGAGCAGATTCAGGAAAGGGAGAAAAGTAAGGACAGCAGGACAATTTGAAAATACAGAAAACTCCACATTCAGAGCAAATGCTTTTATTCAAGAGTTTGACCAAACACTGTCTGTAAAAGCTCTTTGCTTTTACAGCAAAAAAAATTGCAAAGAAATACTTTCATTGCCTTTAGGAAAACAGTTACACTGTAAGGTCTCAGACACAGTACGTGAATATGTGCCCTGAGAGGCACACATTCCAAATTTGTCTCTAAAATGCAGAAATGCATTTCCTCCATCTGCAAGACTGGTGGCAACAGACTGTTTCACCCTTCTGTCTCTACAGGAGCAACAGCAATAACCCTATAGACTTATATGGTGTAAAGGCAAAAAACTGCACCTCAGCACTGTGGGAAAACACTCTCCTCAACACTTCACCTGATTCCACAAAGGTCTGGAGATCTGAAAATGCATCTTAGAATTTACTTAGGTTGAGGTAAGAGAGAAGGAAAACAAAAGAACCATTGTTTCAAAGCCCGGGTCAGATAGAGGGGACAGAAATTGTGTGCAAAGTTAGAAAATGGAGAATCCATAGGGAGCTTAGGACGAGCAGTCTGGAGATAGTGCAGGTGCTCAGCAGTGAGGCTGTTGCACACAACCTTTCATCAGCATATGTTGCATCACTCATGTTGACGTGCCAGAAAGCAGGCCTCCTTGATGGATGGGTTTAAAAATTTTAGCAACCCTTTGTGAACTTTCAGGGTCATGCACAGTGCCATTTTTCTTAGTAGACCTTTTGACTGAAAGGGACATGAAGAACTAAGCTGAATAGTCATGAGTCACAAGAAGGGATGAAACAAGTGTTTCTTACGCAGAGTGTTGCTGCTGGTCATCCAACAAACTGAGATAAAGCTTTCTTTGGATTTGTCTGTGATTTACTTGTTCAAAGACAGAGACAGGAAGTATTGGTCTGTTGGAGACGTGTTCAGTGTTTTACTAGAGTGTTTGCTGCTAAAAAGTGAAGTACGAGCTTAAGATACCACAGAAGTGAGTCAATCTTATTTAATTTCTGTTGCTATAATGAGAAATCTTAAAAATACTTTGTGTCACTTCACTCCTGCTCAAAGTACTGTAGCTGAACTTGGTCAGCATCATCTTCTGGGTTCCTGTTTTCACTGCAACAAATACCAGTCAGCAGAACAGAGCAATAGGAAGTTGAGGATGCCAGTATTAATCTTCTCCACTGTTTAGGCTTCTCTTTATAATTATTTATTATATTATTTTTGGCTTCCTTGTTTCTGGCTACTTCTGGTATCATTGCTGTGCTAAGGGAGGGAATGATGTGGTTTGGCTTGCCATGGACCAAGAGCTCTGACCTGGTTCAGTGCCCTCCCTGGGAACTTGGAGGGTAAAGTGGTAGGAGCAAGTAATGAACTGCCTTGTATGTCTCCAGTTTGAGGCAGCTGGGAGCTGCAGCACAATCACTGCTGAACACCACAACCAGATTTATTGACTGTCCCACATAAATAAATAATCACAGGGACAATGAGTGCAGCATGATGACGATAGAGCAGTACTGTAGAAAAGAACTGGAGGTTACTGTGAATGACAAACTGAACTCAAGTCCACAATGTCATCCTGTTGCGAAAAAACTAACATTTCTAGGGTGTATGAACAGGAATGTCACATGTAGGACGTGTGAAGAAATTCTTCTGCCCCCACTTCAGACTGGCTTGGCCCCAGTCTTGCACACTGTGTTTCCAGAGGCAAGTGGATCAGCTGGAGGGGATTCAGAAGAAAGCAAAAGAAATATCTAGAAATACAACCTCTGAGAAAAAGATTGATCACAGACATCTCATTTCAAATAACAAGCCTCTCTTAACAGCTGCAAGCTTGTTAATAGAGAGGTGTCTAGACAACTTGCAAACTTGTAAAAAACTCTTGTCAAGAGCAGGGAAATATTTTGTTCACTCTGTTTGCTGTTGGCATGATCAGAAAACAGAGAGCTTAGCTTGAAGCAAAAGGGATTTATTTTAGGCACCCTCAACGTTTCTCACACACACTCCAACTCCACCATTTTATAAGGAGATGAACAGTTATTGCAGGAGTGGATGAGTCAGAAGATGGTAGGTTTCCATCACTGGGGCTGTAATTCAGTCATGAGAAGGCTGGCCTGTCTGTGTTCTTGTGAGAAGGAAGTGCTGGTGCTGCCCACAGCACTCACTATAACCGCACATTGTCATCTCACCCCACAAAGCCACTGTGCCCCTTTCCGCACCCCCCCCATTAGCTGGTCACTGTCCCAGTGGCTGCAAGGCCATTGGAGGACAGCTGCTATGACATATCATGCAACAGCTCAAGTCTCTGAAGTCGTAAGTCAAACACAGGATATGCACTTACCTGGATAATATTTACCTGGATGTAAACAGACACAAGTCTGGACAAGATGGTTTTTTTCACTGTGCCTGTACTCAGGAGCCAGTAACACTCACACTTTGTGGAACATTCTTCTCAGCATCTGTAACAGGAATTGCAAGTCTTTCATCGTGGCTGATGGGCCTGTAGCTCACTGATGCTTCCAACTCCCCGCAAACCTGGAGTGCACTCTGTGTCTGTCAATGTGCTGGCTATGGACTCAGTGCCCAGGCTGAGCAAGCAAAGGCTCCTGTACCTGCTGGACTCTGTACCCTCCTAGCACCACAGTGGTCAGAGGCTGGGTAGTGCAGTCTACTGCTGAAAGGAGTAGACATAAATTGCTGGAAATTAAAGCAAAAAAAAATTTTTGGGGGGGGCAGGTAACAAGTGAAGTGATTTGTTACCGACCCTGGTGGATTTTTATGCAGAGTACTAGTTGGCTGTCTGTCCCTGCACCTCCCAGTGCACCCTGAATTGGCAAAACTGTCCTTGTGTATGACCTACCTGCAGTCTGACAGAGACAGGTTTGTCAGTGCAGCAATGCTTGAGCCTGTGCTCTCCTCAAGCAGCTGTTTGTCAGTCCCACTTTGTGTCTGCAGCTCAGTCTGGAAGCCGAATTGCTTGGTCTTAATGGCTTCACCTCTGCTCACAGAAATGGGACTCTGGGAGCCTTGGTACCAGAGAAAGGCAGTGCCATAAAAAATGCTGAAGTTATCACTAGTTTCTCCTTCCAGTGGGAAGAGATAAAAATCAATTGCTCAAGGTACACAAGAAAGAGGGAGCTGAAGAGGTATGCTCAAGATGCCTGTGATGTTGACCTGCTGGGACAGAGAAGCAAACTACAGAGGGTGGAGGCAAGTGAGTGGGGTGAGGTGTTAGTGGGGAGCATAGGGGCCTGACAGTGCAGAGAGATGGCAGCCTTGCTGGCAGAAATGCATCCTGCAGGGTATGGCTGCCTCTTTCACCGCACCATAGAAGGATGGCTTGGCCATATTTCTAGAACACTAATTGCTGAGTTGTGTGTTCATGCTTTTGTCCTGTGAAACAGTGCACAACAAGGGGTGGGAGGATAGGGGCTGCATACCCCATGTGAAAGTGTCTGGAGGAGGACTGGGGTCATTCAGTGAGAGGAGAAGGGCATTGTAATAGCAGGAGAGACCCACAGATGCCGTTGTACACGTCTGTCCTCACCCTGCTTCTCACCAGGTTCTCAACATTATGTAACCGAGCCTCCTATGTCTCCAGAGCCACATTTTTCCCCACCTTGGCAACAGACTTCGACTGTGGCCTTCCCTGAACCCCGCTGCTGTGTGCAGTATGACGGGTAGGGCTCCAGTTGCGTCACTTTGGGGACTGTTGCTAGGCAGAACATACAGCATCGTCCTTGAGGCCTCCCAATGCCATGTTTAACCCTGCCAGGCCTGCAGCATGACAAGACATGGGGCTAGCTGAGGAAAGTGAGAAAATAACCCATAGGTGCTTGGAGAGGGCCTGCATAAACTTCCAAAGGTTACTCATGTCAGGTTTCAGTCAAAAGAAGAGAGAAATTTTGCAGCCCTCAGCAGAAGACAGTCCAAACAGCTTCAATACAAGATGTTGCTCTGTGAAAGGGTTTTGAAAGGTGCTATTCCTTGTCCAAAGGCCTTGGGGCTAGTTGGAATGAGAAGTCTGCCCTCCAGTCTGGGCCTAAGGATCCCGGCTAGACCTGCTGAGCACACTCCACCGCCTTCCAGCCTGTCTCCAGCCTGAATCCTTGGCCCCCATTGTGGCCTCAGAAGTGCCCATTGCAATAGTGTGGTCAACACAGGTCGTGGCTCCCCAGCAGTGTCAGCCCAGCTACAGCAGTGAGGGAAGGGGCTACTCATGTCACCTGGGGAGCTGCAGCCTTTCTGATGGTTGTGTAGTGAGCATGGGTTGAATGCAAGGTCCTTTGTCCTCCAACTCCAGCGCAGGTATAAACAGGTAAAATTCACAGTGACCACTGGCCTCTGCACTGAAGGCATCAGCAGTGTGTTTGCTCGTAGGTTGGCAAGTCCCTCTTGTCCCTGAGCAACTCTTCAGTCTCTGGCCATTTGCTGCCATGGCAATACCCTTGAAAGGTAAGGAAGAGTGCAGATGTCTCTCATTTATCCTAGCCATGGAGGAATTGAGGCAGGAAGTCATAGGTTCACATCACTTAGCAAAAGTGGCCTTCTGGGAATGGTATCATCTGTGGTTTGCAATACCATCAAAGAGGGAAGAATTGCCTAATTTCTGCTGGCTGCCAGAATTATGAGTTTACTTGGGTCTTGCAGCAACCAAAAAAAAAAAAAACGAAAAAAAACAAACCAAAAAAAAAAAAAAAAAAGGAAAAAAAAAGGAAAAAACCTCCAAACCAATGACAGCTTGAGCTCCTGGTGCCTCCAAAGCACTGGCTAGGGAAATGCTTTCTTCCCTTTAGTTTATTGAGGAAGATACCTTCCAATTGTAATCAATTGTAATGAAGCCACAAACTAGTGTTTGTCAGCTGGTGCGCTGGGATCCCAGAAACTCTTAGGTCAGGACAGACTGATGGTGTCCTCAAGCTTTACGGTCCATCAATCCACTCTCAGTGAATTACAAGGTGCTAGTGCTGGAATACCCGGACTCTGCAGATTTGCCCCCAGCAGTGTTTGCAGACTGAGGAAAGTGGTGACAAAGGATGGCAGCCTAGGCATGCCAGGAAGCCAAGCTGTGTCCTTAGGCTGCCTCCAGAAAGAGTTAATGCAGAGCCATGTTCCAGGTGTTTGAAGTGACTACAATTGCAAAGGGGAGGAGAGGTCATTTTTGGGTGGAGAGAGCAGCCCTCTCTGTGGGCCAATGGCTAAATGATTCAGTCTCAACGCCCAGTTTTGGGGATTATTTCATGGGCAAAAATTCACAGGACTTTCCTCTCAAGGGGATTTGTCCTGGATGAAAACTAGGGACTGGACCCCCAGGCTTGTTGGTGTCTTCCTGTCTGTGCTGTAGAAGGTAAGGTGCTGTGTTTTGGTGCCTTGTTTCTTTCAGGTGGGTAGTGGGGAGTTCTTCCCAGGCTGCCTACACTGAAGGTATCTATTGTGCCTGTGTCTACAGCTCCCCTTTTTAGAAGAGCCATATTTCAGGGTGGTGTAAGGGCTCTGCTAGGATAGACTGTGTATTTGGGACACAGCCCAGCTGTTGAATTGAGATACGTGGCTCATTTCTAGACTCAGTTTTTTGTGCAGCCCCGCTGGATATTTCTTCAGCTGACTTTCTTCTGGTGGAAAGGAAATGCAGAAGGTTTCAGCAGAAAAGCTGAAGTCTTGCTTTGTGACCCTGTTAGATCAGCCTGGGTTGTTATAAATGGCCTAATAATGCATTGCTGGTAGAGTAACTGCAGCAGCATGGGGCATCTCTAGGTGCAAACTTCACTGAAACAGTGAGAAATTTGTTCAGATAGCAAATCCTGTCTGAACCAAGTAACACTACAGCCCTCCTGGCTCAGTCTCTGCATCAAGGAAGGGGAAGCTGTGCTCTATCTGCGAGTGTGGGGCTATGCAACTACCATCAGGAAAGGGCCACTGTTTACTGACTTGCTTTTCAGTGGAGCAGAGAAATAGGACAGAATAGGAAGCATAAGCAGTTTGTGGCAGGATTACAAGGGAGTGTGCCAGTATTAGGAAGAACAGACTTTGTGGATCAGGAGGTCTGCCTCTTCTGTGGCCCATCCCTGAGCTGCAGGTGGAAATCCCTGAGTCATCATCAGTTTGTAAGTTAGGCTTTTTCTGCCTGATCTAGCTTGTGTTCTGGGTATAACATGCTGGGATGTGTAAGTCGCTTTTGTGTCCAATTTTGGGCCTTGGAGGCAGCTGTTCTTCTGCTGTGCCTTGCTTTTTACTCAGGTTGAACTACAGACTCTTTGGGGCACTGCCTCCTGGATTTCCCTCTTGGCCATACCAGTCTTGCTCCATTTCCTAAGCATTGCCTTTTGCTCTAGGCTCTCTGGGCTGGGCTGTTCTCTGCTGACGTAAGTGTCAGCAGAAGAAGTAAGTGTCTAACCTCTATCCTGCCACTGCCCAGTGCATCCTGATAACATTGAAGAAGAACTACCTTCTTGGCATCTGATATTTGATTTGTAGTGCTGCATTTCTGTCTGTAGACTGGAGGATCATACTGCATATGAACACACATAGTGGGCCAGCCCTTGTGTTTGCAGGTTGAGGTGTACAAGTTGATAGCTGGGGGGAGAAAGTGGGTGACCTGGTCCTTCTGTCAGTGGACTATTGAATCTGCAGTCATGCAGTGACTACAACATGCTGCTAATTCTTGGCTTCTGGCTTTAGCGGGGCTTTTTCCTCCTCAGTGCAGGAGGCCCATGCTAGGCACAGGTGCAGCTAACACACAGAAGTGCCTTAATCTTTCCCACTGTATTGCTCTCTTACTTATGCATGGGGTTTCACTACATCCTGGCACCAAATAGGGCCCTACTTGCTGCTTCTGCTGCTTTGTCCGTAGGCAGTAAGTAGTGTCTACGGCTTTTGGAAGTTTTACTTATGGGCTGCATCCCCAAATGCATCTCCAGACAAGATTCCTTGTTTGACATGTGTTAACTAAACCCAGGAAATTCACTTTGCACTGACAGCTCTCAGGATGGACTCGTACCTGATCCAAGTGAATGGCCACGGAGATCATGCCCCTGTGCTAGATGTTCATCTCAAGAACACTGGGAACACCATATCACCAGGGAAGGTGAAGGGTCGGAAGCCAAGATGGGCTGTCAGGGCTTCTGAAATGTCAAAGAAGACTTTCAATCCCATCCGAGCCATTGTAGACAGCATGAAGGTGGAACCCAACCCAAAGAAAGCCATGATCTCCTTATCCTTAGGTGAGCATAGTCCTGTGGCTGAAGCCTCCAGGTATTTGGATCAACTGTGTGGCTGACAGATGACAGGGCTCTCAAGCACAAAGTTTGTGTGAACACCAAGGGATAGGTCAGACAACCACACAGCTCTGTGCCTGTCACAGATCAGTGAGAACTTTACTGTTTTTTCGATCTTTGAAAAGGAGACCCGACGGTCTTTGGAAACCTTCCCACAAATGATGAGGTCACACGGGCTGTGAAGGAGGTTTTGGACTCAGGACAGTACAATGGTTATGCTCCATCTGTTGGTAAGTTGACAACGCTCATCCTGTGAGAGTTGGATGAAGTCATATGCCAGGTCCTATCCCCCAGCAGGTATATGGAGCCCACAGACATCTTTCCATTAGCACCCTACAGCTGTCCTCACCAACAGTCACATGAACACACAGGTATGTGTATCCCCCAGATACACCTGTGTGCTCTCTCCTGTGTGGGTTGTTTGGGGCCTGGAGATCCTGCAGAAGCTGTTTGCTGCCCCAGCCACTGGGGCAGACAGGATATCAAGAACCTAGAAGAGCTTGGGTACTGTGTGTCCCTGCCATGGGTTATAGCCAAGCTCCTTTCTGATCTGCCTTAACCAGGAGTTCTCTTGGGCTCCCTGACTTCACTGACACCATGAGCTTTGTTTGAAGTTAGTGCCAAAAGCATGTACAGAGCATAGATCTGGCATAGAGTGGCATCACTAAACAATGAAAGCCTCTGGCTCAGAAAACTCTCTGGCTACCTTCCACTCTGCTCCTGTCAGTTCTGTCCCTGGGACATACTGGGGTCTGAGTTTGCCTCCCTGCCCAAGGTTTGTCCCTGCTCTTGGCCGTCCTGGCCCAGCCTTGGGGCTGCATGGTGCTTGGCCTGAGGTAGGACAGTCTCTGCCACCAAATGGCCTTTCCCCAGCTGGGCAGCAGCTGTGAGCCTCGTACTGGTAAGAAGAAAAAAACAGTACTGGTAACAAGAAGGAAAGAATCTGTAAAAACCTCCTTTCCATGTCTGACTCATCTTTCCTCAGGCTACCATTCCTGCCGGGAAGCTGTGGCTGCATACTACAACTGCCCGGAGGCACCACTGAAGGCCCAGGTACTGGTGCCCAGCCAAGGCACTCCCACTGCAGTGCAGACAGGGTGCTGCTGCCTGCAGACCATGGGGCATGGGGGCCCTACCCCAGCTGTCCCTGCCTGCCCAGTTATGGGACTAAAGGCTAGTCAAATCACCTTGTCCCAAGGTGGCCTGCTGCTCTCATCCCTTCTTGGAGCCCTTCACCTCCACCCTCCCCAGGAGGAGATTTTTCTTTTCACCAGCTGAAGTTTCCCTGCTTTCAGTCAGGCCTTGGCACTGTCTTTTTTGGCTGAGAAACTTTCCCTGGCAGAGCTGAGCCTGGATGTTATGTCACTCTTGTGTGTCTGGAGTACTTGAGAGTGGTTGTGCTTCCCACTGACCTCTCTGTGCTCTTTGCAGGATGTCATCTTAACAAGTGGCTGCAGCCAGGCCATAGAGCTTGCCTTGGCAGTGCTGGCCAACCCAGGCCAGAACATTCTGGTGCCACGGCCTGGCTTCTCCCTCTACAAGACTCTGGCATTGTCTTTGGGGATAGAGGTCAAACTCTATAATCTCTTGGTAAGTAGTGGCAGGCCTGGAAGGGGCAGCCCTGACATTTCTCCTCTCAGAAATACCCTGGCTCTGCCTGGGAAGTGGCAGAGTAACCCTAGGTGCCCTGGCACACCTGACCTTGTGTGGCAAGGGAAGGTGACATGAGTCACCTGGGTGCCCTGGCACAACTGACCTTGTGTGGCAAGTCCAGTTCCTCAGCTTTTACTTCCCTTTCTCTTCACTTCACTAGCCAGAGAAGGCCTGGGAAATTGATTTGGAGCACTTGGAGTCTTTGGTGGATGAGAAAACAGCTTGCCTCATTGTGAACAACCCATCAAACCCCTGTGGCTCTGTGTTCAGCAAGAGCCACCTCCAGGAGATCCTGGCAGGTGAGCCTGCCTGTGTGTTTCTGGGGCCTGGAGCATGGTTGCAGTCTCGTGTCTGCCCCCATTGCTCGTGTCTCAATCACTGCAGCACCATGGCTTTGCTTCTGACTGACTCCACCTCAGGAATGAGGGCTTGCTCAGTGTGGAGGTGCTGTCTTATCTAGGCAAGAACATGCAGACCATGTGTCTTCCTCAAGAGCTCTGTGTGACTTGGACTGCTCATTTCTCCCCTCTGGCTCTGCACTGGGAGTCTTCACAGGAGCCCTGTGCTTCCTTGTCCTGACAGGGAGGGCTGTGCTGCCAATCCCCACCAACTGGAGCACAACTAGGCTCAGTCAGGGCAGGGATCTCCATGCTCAGGCTCTCCAAATGAACAGTCTGTAGGAGGAAGATAGGGACCCTGTGTCCTGAGACAGAGCTTCCCTCAGAGCTCTGCCAGGCTTTGCAGCAAAGGGCAAGTCTGTTCCCATGGAGGATGCAGGTGGCCAGGCTGAATGCCCTCTCTTCCACAGTGGCATCAAGACAGTGTGTGCCCATCCTGGCTGATGAGATCTACGGAGACATGGTGAGCATACCCTGCAGTCCTTTCCACTCGCAATGCTGCCTGTCCCTTTTGATGTACTAATCCTTGGCCTTGGCAGCCAGGTCTCTAGAGGTGAGGGACAGCTCCACTTCCCTGAGCCTGGGTCCATGCCTGGAGCTCCCAGTCCTTTGGGGCACAGTCTTAGGGGAACCTCTAATGTCCAGCTCCCTTCCACTTCCCGAACAGCTTGCTTTTATGCCTGTGCACTTACCATGTTCATACTTTGAAGCTGTGAGTTTTCACCATTGGTTTCCCATCGCTTCCCTGCATCCCTTCTTGCTAAGCCTCATGCTCACACCCATGCTCACAGTAGGAGGCAGGGACAGCCCTAACACAGTCTCTGGTCATAGGTATTCGCTGACTGCAAGTACGAACCCATTGCAACTCTCAGCACCAATGTGCCAGTCTTGTCCTGCGGTGGCTTGGCAAAGCGATGGCTAGTCCCTGGCTGGCGGATGGGCTGGATCCTAATTCATGACAGGAGAGACATCTTTGGTAATGAGGTGAGAACCAATGTGCTGCTGTCATGGCAACAGACTTGCAGAGTCTTCAGTATGTGGATCACCAGGTCTTTAACTGATACAGGCAGGTACTGCTCTTTTGCTCTCATGTAGGTGTCACCCAATCGTGCTTACCTGCTTTTCTGCCCCCCTTTCATGTCCCTTACTTACTCCATCTGCTTCCAGACATGGTCTTCTACCCACATCTACACTGTAACTCACTCCGTCTCTGCTGCTCATTAATATATGCCTTGTCCTTTTTCTGTGCTTCTAACTTCTCAGAGAGCTCCAGTGTGCACTGAAAGTATTGCATGGCTTATCAGGCATGTGGAGTCCATGTGTGGTGTCTATGTGGTCTTACATGGTTTCTCTTAAAAGTAAGAACAAAGCACCTTGCAGTGCTGCCAGTACTTTATCTGGCTATTTTTCAGCAGTGTTACAAGGACAACCATCTACTGCAGTGACCTTTCCACCTAGAAGGCTCTCTGCAGAGGAAGAGGGAGAAGAGAGGACCAAATGAGTGAGCAGAAAAGCTAATATTGATTGTCCTTACCTGGCTTTGAAAGTGTGGATTGTGGGCACAAACCAAAGAGAAATGCAAAGTTGTATTTGGAACGGCTCCGGCTTTATTTGTATTATCTATATTCCAGCCTGGTTTGAGTCAGATTGGGAAGCTCCAAAAGTTTTCTCTGTTGGCATTTCAATCTGCAATGGAGGGAGAGAGAATGACACTGTAAATAGTCTGCTAAACCTGGCATATAGTCAAACAAATGTTCTTTAGTACTTTGTATGCTCACTGAAGAGAAGGGTGTGAACAGCTGTAGAAATACAGGAAGTGAGCCTTGGAGCTGTTCCTTTCCTTTAGGGGGAAGCATCATCTAAGCTGCAAAAGCTATGTTTTCTCAGATCAGGGACGGCCTTCTAAGACTGAGTCAGAGGATCCTAGGACCCTGTACAATTGTCCAAGGAGCACTGGAGCGTATCTTGCACCGAACACCACCTGAGTTCTATCACAACACCCTAAGCATCCTCAAGGTAAACAGGCTGTTATAGATCAAGAAGGGCTGTTCACAAATTGTTTGGAGGGAGTCCTTTCTCTCTAGTTCATCATTCTTCCTCTCCTCCTCCCCACTTGGAGGTGCAGTTTTGTCTGTGATTAGGATGACCCAACAGATCAAATTCCAGCGGGAGACATTGTAATGGGCAGAAATAATGACTGTGATAATGTTCAGGCAGCCTACCTCTGCAGCTGTAGCTGCCATCAGGGGATGGAGTTTGGCACTGACTTTCTGAGCTCAGCTCAGTAACACCTGCTGCACTCAAGGCCATGATCTCCCATACTGTTTGCATTTGTTGTCCCTTTATTTACAGTAGGCAAACCTGTTCATAGTCCCAGTCCAGAGTCTGGCTTCCAATCATTTCCCTGTTTTCTGGAATTTCTCCTGTTTTGAAATTTCTCCTTCTTGCTTTTCAGTCTAATGCTGACCTTTGTTATGCTGCCTTATCAGCTATCCCTGGCCTTCAGCCTGTCAGGCCTGCTGGAGCCATGTACCTTATGGTAAGTGAGGATTGCCAACACTCATGCTAGGTCTGGTTGTCAGAGCTAGTCAACGTTTCAGATTGGTACTTGCCACCAGTTCTCCATTAGTGTGCATTTTGAAATTGCCTTGTGCGGTAAATGCATCCCTTGGTCACCTTAGAAGGCCAGGATATGCTGTTCACTGCTCACAGAGCAGAGGCCAGTGCACTTAACCCACTTGCTTCCGCACAGAACTCCATGACTTTTCAAGACAAGGCTGTTTCACCTGGATATGAAGCCTGCTGGCAATTGGAAGCCCCTATTATAAAACAAGGCAGAATATCATACCTCCTATAGAAGATGAAGCCTTCTTCATACTAGCATGCCTGTCTTCTGCCTGTGGTGTTGCCTTTTCTTCTGCCTTTTCCTATGCCTGTTTGCTTTAAAGTTCATAATGTGCTGAAATTTCCTTTTTCATCTCATCAAGCTCAATTGAGAAATTTATGACACTTTGACATATTTGAATTTTTTTTCCTTTTATTTTGTTCCATTTCATAATGTGTCCAGTTTTTCATTCACTCTTAAAATGTGGACTCAGAACTGGACAATACTGCAGTATATGTCTCACTCATTTCTATAGAAAAATCCTTATCACTTGACCCTGTTTCAAATTTTACTCAGAGCTACACAGGTCATTTTGCTTATGCTTTTTAGGTAGAGGCACAGCTCTAAGATTCTTTCACATTTATTGTATTTCTGCAGTGGCTGGCCGTCTATTTCTAATTAAATCACGTGTTTATTTTTATTTTCTACTAGCTCTTTCAGAACTTATGTATGCAAAGTATCTCTCAAATTACCTGTTTAAGAATATTTTCATGAGATTTTAAAAATCTTCTTTGGTTGTAAAGGTCAGTCTGGATGAGGCCCTGAACAAGCTGATCTAGTGGGTGGCAGCCGTGCCTGTAGTGGAAGCATTGAACTAAATGAGCTTTAAGGTCCCTTCCAATCCAAACCATTCTGGGATTCTATAAACAAATGGCCAGAATAGCATTGTCTTTATGTAAGAGACGGACAGCTGCCTTATTTCCAAATACAAAAAAGAAGTATTTATTGAAGATTTTACCATTTTCATGTCATTTTACCAATTATATCATCCTACACGGATTTATTTTGTTCATAATATTCTAGACCTTGCTATATTTCTTTTTATTTTAAACCAAAGCATTAGGTTTTTTTCTTTCATGACAGGATTATTAATGCATATTGAGTTCTCTACCAAGCTTTGTCTCGATGTCTTATTTATTCCTTTTCACTTCTAATTGGTTACCATGTCTTTTCTATCAGTTTTTTTTTTTTTTTTTAATTGAAGCAGCATTAACTGAAATTCCATCTTTAGGTAGTTAATGAAGGCTTTTTCAGAAGCCCAGGTTTTGGTTTTTTTATATGTTTCTCTCTTGCATCCCAGGCAGCCCAAATCATAAGCAAAAATTGAGGGCAGACAGTTGCTCTTGACTGGGAAGTCACGGGGCCATATGTGTAAACAAGGACACTGTAGATAGTTTTGGTGCCCTTGATTGCCATGTTACATCCCTCTGCTGCAGGTTGAGATAGAGATGGAGCATTTTCCGGAGTTTGAGAATGATGTGGAGTTCACTGAGCGACTCATCTCGGAGCAGTCTGTGTTCTGCTTGCCAGCCACGGTGAGCCTAACACTGAGAGCCCCAAGGAGCTGCAAGGTTAAAGCAGGGTGGGAGAAACTGTAGGGGTTTGCATCCCTGAGCTCTGAGGACAAGCTGGGAGTTGTGTATGCAAGTGTCCATAGTAATGTAATAGTGTGTAGGAGCTTGCTGTCAGCTACCTGTGCTATGTGTGGCAGTCTCTGGCTCTCTAACAGCCCTCAGGCTGCCAGGATCTTCCCAACTCCAGACTTGCCCAGTATTTCTCAACCTGACAGAGCTGTATCCCTGAAATCCATATACCCCACACTTCCTTGCTGAAGGTGCTCCCTCAGACGAGTGCTCCCACCTGTGTTCCTTTCCTCAGTCTGTTTCCAGTCCTTCACCCCTCCAGACACAGGGAAGGCTGAGAACATCTGTGCCTTGCATTCACTTCCAGCATTGAATATGGACAGGGCCTTAAATATTCTCCAGCCCTCTCCTTCGCTAACTCCTTTCAGCCCATTCCCTGCACAGTCTGGTCTGCACAGTTCACACAAAGTCCTCTGGCCTGTCCCCCTCACAGCATCATGTCTACACAGATGGAGATGGGAGATTTGCTTGGAACAGGAAAAACAGTCTAAGGCACCAAGAACCAAGCCCTCCTCTTCTACACTGACTGTATTCATGTGCTGATGCAGCTCATGGTGCCAAGGCAGGGCTCTAAAACTGGCACTATCCCAGGTAATCTGCCAGCTTCATCTTTTCTCATTTCAGTGCTTTGAGTACCCAAACTTCTTCCGCGTAGTGACCACCGTGCCTGAGGAGATGATCTTGGAGGCCTGCAGTCGCATTCAGGAGTTCTGTGAGATGCACTACCAGGGTGCTGAGGGGGCCCAGGATCTGGAGTGTGACAAGTAGCTACAGCTGGCCCCCTGCCTCTGTCAGGCTAGACCTTGTATGAGGCAGCAGCTGGGCAGGCAAGGCTGCTTCCAGCCAGCCCCACCTCTCCCTGCCTGTAAGCAGCCACTGTCCTGTTGCTTCACTTTTTGTGCTCCACAGACGACCCAGCATTATGGAAAGAGAAAGACACTTCTCTCTCCTCCTCCACTAGAGCTTGCACATCCTCTTGCTTCCAGTCCCCCATGTCTCTGTAGACTCAGCATCTGTGCCCTGTGTTGGTCTGTGCTACCTGTGAACCAGCTGCAAGCAGGGGCAAAAGGTTGTCCCTGGGTCGGGCCCTGTGGCAAGGGCCCAGTTGGCCTGTGGCTCCTGTGTTGGCCACACTTCCCCTTGGGGACAGGAGAAGGCTGCTGTCCTGGAGGATAAGAGAAAAGTACCCACCTCTCACTTCCCTGTGTTACCTTAGGAGGCCAGAGCTCTTTATACTGAGCCCTTTGTGTGATAAAGGGAGTAAGTTATTGTAACTTTTTTATTAATAAAAATTCTGACATGGCAGTCCTGCACTGTCCTACTGTTGCGCTAGGTTAGGCTTGGTCACTGTTTGGGTCACCTTTGCTCACCTCATGGTATTGCAGTGCACCAGGCATGTGCCTGCATGCCCAGAGCCATCCTGTGTGCCAGCGGGGATATGGTGGGAGTGATTCAGACCCCCAAAGAAACCCACCAACCCTTAGAGCAGGATGGGCCCTGAAAGCTTGACACCAACTGGAGCCAGCCCCTCCTGCCCTGATGATGTTGGCAGCTTGCTGTGGCAGCCTGTCCACTCCCCACAGAACAGCCATGTCTGCACCTTCTCCTTGGCCCTCACAGCCTCCCCCAGTGTGGACCCCAGCAGAGCAGTGAGTGCTGTGCTTGCTGCTGCCAGCCATGCCTAAATACTCAAGGCTTGGCATGCCTTTCCTGCTGTAGTGGTGAATCATGGGGTGGCACCCCACGGCTCATACTATATGTGGTGTTTGTGACATGCCAGTGGTACCAGGGTTACTGATTGCTGAATACGTCAGCTCCATAAAGTAATAAGGAACTGGTGGCCTGTTGTCTGTTTATTCAGTGGAAATGGGAGGAGATGATAATGCCCATTGCAACACGTGTTCTGGTCAGATGTTCAGGTGAGATGTTCCATTTCTGGAACTATCAGAGAGGCAACTTGTGGAGTGCCTTACATTGCCACCTGCAGCTCTGTTCACGTGTCCTCCCACAGGGTTGGGATGCACAGGTCAACCCTGCTTCCCCAGTGACAGGAGCGAGCTCTAGATTACACCTGTCCAGTCCTGCCAGGTTCCATAATGGTCTCTTTATCTCCCCTTACCTTGCCCAGTACAAAGTCTGGGTACCACTACTCCATTAGAGGGGAGGGCTAAATGAGAAAGATAGCAGTGTATGGAAAAGTCTTTGACATATCAGCTGGGTGTCCATGCTACATCTTTTCCTTTCACAGAAAGCAATCCCAGAACAAAAAGAGAGGGAAGCTGGGGCTATGAGTGAATGGTACACAGCTTCAGAGATTTCATGCCATTAGACCTTCAAATAGAGCTGAATAACCAGAACTGCTTAAGAAAAGACATTGACAAGTAACAAGCAGGTTGGTGTATGGAAGGGTCTGTTGGACCAGGAGACCTTTACAGCATGATGTTGCTGCATTGTTATGCCATCTTGAACCTACTACAGCTTTCATGTACCATCTGCTTCCTTCAACTCTTCTCCATGTACCTTAGGTTCTGTGGCTTTAATTCCCATTACTAATAAACAGATCCTGGTTTTAGAGAAAGCTGATCCTTTGAGATCACTCTTCCTTCAGGAACCCCTTTTCTTTCAGAAAAAAAAGAGATGTCTGTTAATATGCAAATATTCTGCAATAATTAACACAATCCTGTTTCTTTTTGACCCAGCCACATTTGACTGAGAAGGCTGAGAGAGCCAGAGACATAGGCATATATATATATATATATATATATATATATATATAAAATAAATCTCAGGATATCTTGATTTCTCAAAGCCACATCCTCCATTGTCATCTTTTGTAAACATATCCTTTTGACCACACCTAGGTTTTCCCTGAGGCAATAGCAAACTAGCATTAAACCACAAATGTGCTAGTATCATTTTTCAGGTATTATACTCACAGATGCTTTGCGTCACAGTGTGGGCATAGGTTAGAGCACCCTGCCAGCCATACAAACTAGCCTAAGTTGGAGTTTGGAGGTACTCTGTGCCAAAGGAAACCCCTGCAGCATTGAGACCAAGGAAGAAGTCAAGACAGATCTGAAGCTGCTCTTTGGAGGTGCTCAGACAAGATCTGCAGAGCTTTAGCAGAGCTGCCCAGTGGCCTTATAACTGATTGTGGGAAAATAAGGGAAGATTGGCAAGGAGGATTGTAAATACACTCAAGTGTCTTGCAGGTGAAGTGTAGAAAACCACATATATTACACTAATTGTTGTTTAGTCTTGTGTGTTTGGTAAGTGGTACATCTGTCTTTATATAACATAGGCCTATGCTAGACTTAGAACCACCCTATTGAACATGCTTGACATTCCTGCTTCGCTGTGGTAAAGATCAAATCTCAATGGTAAACTGTGCCTGCAATAATCCCTGATATACATGTGAAAACAGCAGGTTTGGTGATCCTTGAGCATGGACTAGACTCCACAGTGCTGGCATCCCTGTTTGTATGTCTCTGCCTGGGTCCTGCTTTGAGGATTCCCTGGTTGGTGAGGTAATGGAAATAAATTTACTGTGCATTTCATCTGTGTTTTTGTGGTTGTTACTGCATGCTGCCTGTGCCAGCTCACACACCCATCCACAGCCATCCTCCCTGTCTTAGCTGGGGAGCAGCAGTGCTATACCCTGGCACAGGCTTGCATTGTGTGTCTGCCCTTTTCTGTGCTGTCTGGGCTGGCCATGTTTAGGATTAGGGTGATTTACTTCAGATATGGGGACCTAGGCAAGGAGGCAGCCTCATGCCTAGGGCTCTCTTTGGGAAATTAAGGAACTTCTCAGCTTTAAGTGTACTAGTCCTCAATTTCCAAAGGGGCTGGCAGTAGGTTCAATCCTGACAGGGAAACCGGCACTGCAGGCAAGCTGGGATAAATTGCACCTGCCAGCAATGAGATCATCAGTTCCCCCAGGTTTTAGGAATCTCAGTGTAGCCTGGCTCCTGGCACTGGCCTCACCCACTCCCTCTTCTAGTAGCCCTTACTGCCTTCAGCTGGTCTGTAGACCAAAGGGGAGGTCCCTCAGGGTCCTCCTTGGGGACATGGCCTTTGGCTGCAAGAGCCTGTCTACACTAGCCTGTTCTCTACCATCATGTAGCCACGCTGTACGCCAGCAGTGGAAAGATGTGGTTTTCACTGATTTGGACCAAGGATGGTTCCAAGGAAGCAGTCTGGGGGATGATCGTGGAGGCCCTGGTGAATCAGAGCCCAGCCTTTCCGGGAGCTCAGGTAAGGCCTGAGCAGTGCATGGCAGTGGAAGCCCAAGGGGAGGTGTCTGTGAAAAACTTTGTATGTGAGGCCTAGCACATAACCTTGTTCTCGTGGGGCATGCTGCTTTGTCAGGGGCCAAAGGAGCTGACCTGCTCTGATGGCATTACCCACCAGAGGCACAGGTTTCCACAAGCATGAGAAGTGGCCAGGAAGAGACCGTGGATGTGAGAGGAGGTGGTAGCAGTGGGCTGGGAGACAGTACTTACTCGAGGTGAATGGGAGGGATTTTGTAAACCAGACTGTGAGAGTGTAGAGGAGCTCCGCAGGAGAAGGAAGGCTTAGCATGGTCAAAGTCATACCATTGACAGGACAGCCACACAAGACACATCCTCAGCAGGGTTCCAGTAGCTAGAAGGCACCTACCAAGCCAGCTAAACTTACAAACCAGTCACAACAAGATTGAGTCTGTGTGTTCTACACTAGCCTTCAGCCTCGGTCCCTAGCACTGGGGAGAGCCTCCTGAAGGGCAGAAGCACTGGAATCTTCCTCATGGTTTGGTTGTCTGGCATGGGCTCTTACAGTGCTGGGAGCCCAGATCAATACCAGCCCTTTGCTTTGTCATATGTTGTCTTTGTTTTCCTTATTTGTCTTGGGTCAGTGTTCCCTGAAGCTTTGCCAAAGCAAAGAGGTGTTGTCAATGAGTCTGAATGAGTTATTTCCTGGATACCTGACAGAAATAGTTGGTGCTAGCACAGGGTCTTCTGCACTGCATGGGCTATGCATGCTTCAGGTCTGTTTGTTGCTGTTGTTTCTCTCCACTCTAAACTAGCTGTTCTGCTCCCCCTTCAGTTCCTGTGCTGATTTCCAGTTTTAGACTGCCTATGTACATAAAGAAGGCAGAAGCTGACCAGTGAAATTATTTCAAAAGTTGAATAGATTCAGTTTTTTCTTACTATTTTTCCCATTTCTGTAATGTGTTGGCTAAGTATTATGTGACCTCCTTCTTTCTCTCGTGTTTTCCTGTTCCCCCACCACTTGATATTAGAGTGCTGCATTACAATGAAGGCAAGAAATGATACTGCAACTGTGCAAGGGCAAGAGAGGGAGAAGGTCAGCCACTATCCTTGCTCTTGCCTGACACAACTTTGGGTTCTTGTGTGCCAATTCAGACAAGTCTATTTATCTCAAACTGCCTCTAAATAAAAATATAACTTTAAAACTTACTTCAAACACAAGAAAAAAGCCACAGGCGCATCAGCCTGTCCTTGCTGCCATATAGGACACCATATCAATAATTTGTCTCATTTTTCGTCGTTCTTGAAGGCATATGGGGCAACATCTGCTCTAGCTCAGAAAGAACTTGCTCTGACTGGAATTTAACATAGGCATTGCACCTCTGCTCCTATGCATTCTTGAGCTTCTCTCACTGCTGCATTCTTTCCATCCTCTATGAATGATGACTTCTAAAGCAACCAGGGTGACTGTATACAGCATCCCTACCAAAAAAGACTCTTTTCTGAAAGCAGAATTCTGTTCTGTTGCCTTCATCCCATTGAAAGTAATGAGCAATTGACATAGAGACTTTTTTTTTTTTTTTTTGTAGGTTACTATCAAGTTTGTTTACTGCAATGAGCAGGGTTTTTCCTGTGCATTTCAAAACACAATATAGCAGTACTCAAATCCACTGATCAGCACAGGAGACCATGCATGGCCCTTGTGTGAACAGCGACATTGCAGCTTTGTGTCATACTCAGTGACATTGCAGAACCATAAATTTTCATTTTCCTCTACAGCTTCAGAAGTGTAAACTAGAAAACAACTGAAATCCCTCTGCTTTGAAAGGGAAACATTCACCAATGCATAATCACAGCATTGACTCTTACAGCAGCTCACCAGCATCATACCTTTGAGATGCAGAAAATGTGAACTATCCCATCACACACCTGAAAGTGATAGAGATTTTGGCAGCATGATTACCATGAGCTGCTTTACATATCAGCCTGGTATGAGTTGTGTTCTTCGGGGCATATAACAGCAGATATTAAAGACTTTTATAGGTTGAAGCCTGCAAATAGGGAGAAATTACTCCTGTGTCTTGATTTAAAAAATTGTGATTATACCAAATACAGTTTTTATTGTAGGTCCATGGCAGAGGAAAGTAGTTCCCACAACATGCAGCTAAATCTACCCATATTACCAGGAAATCCTGTTGCTGTCAAAAGTATCTTAAGTTCAAAACAAGACTGGAAAAGTGAATAGAAAAACGTCTAGGTGATATAAAATGCAAAGACAAGCTTGATCTGAACTAATTTTAGACAGCTTCTGTCTACTGACAGACAACACTCTCCACTCTTATCACAGCCAAGAGAAAGAAACAGGATTTTCCAGGGCATCACTCACTAGCTTATTTTTAACATCTGCATTCAGAGAGGTGAATCGTGTACTCCAGATCCCTGGCTTCAGGGAGGAAATGTTTATCTTGTTCTCTTCCCTAGGCATCTCCTCTAGATGATGGCAGAAGACAGGGCACGGGGTTAGTCAAGCCTTAGAGCTGAATCAGGTTTCACTGCCATAGGTATGCCTGGCTCTCTTATCAGCTGTCAAAAACGTGCTCTCAGGTAGGGAGGCATCCCCAGTGTAAGCACTGTGGAGTTAAACTCCAGTCTACACCATTTGCATTACTCCTCAGCCTACTTTTGTTGCTTCTGCACTGGGTCAGGTGTGATCTGTTTATGCATGCTTGGGAGCACAGTACATGTTGCTTACTTCAGGGTGTAAGAAATACAGAGTGTGATTGCATGGGCAGTTCACAGAGATCTCTAGTCTCTGAGTCCACAGAGTGAGGGTAGAAAATAGAAATGTGTAATTCCCTGGACGTACTGTAACAGGCCTTTGTTTTTCCTGTGCTGAGGAGCCCAGAGCTAGATGCAGTATTCCAGGTGGGATCTTGCCAGAACAGAGCAGAGGGGAAGAATCTCCTCCTTCATCCTGCAGCCCATGCTGTTGGTGACACACAGCCCAGAACATGACTGGTTTCTGGGCTGTTAGCACACATTGCTGGCTCATGTGAAACTTCTTGTCAGCCAACACCCCCAAAGACCTTCTTCTTAGAGCTGATATCAATCCATTTTCCACATGGCCTGTATTTGTGCTTGGGATTACTTCAACCCCATACGCTTCTGCTTTGCATCATAAAGCTTTTGAGTTAGACATATGGGGAGTGTGTTGTTTGTTTCCAGGAGCCAGAGGTTTCGTCCTTCAAGTGTCACAATGTGCAGGTCTCAGGAAATACAGTGTGCCAGACTAGTTTGTCCTCCCAAATCTCAAATCCAAGGAAGAGCATATTCTCCTCCTCTGTGCAACTGCTCATACTACAGAGGATGCCCTCTGGAAAGCCTAGACAAATAACTGGGACATGGCATATATACAAGTAGAAAAATCTGTTCAACCCTTTGACAAGATGACTGCACGGTAGTATTCAGTGCTGTCATAAAGCCTACATATTGATGCCAAGGGATCAGCATTTCTTGGGCAAACTGCATACAGCTGAAAAAGAAGTTTTGATCCATCTTTGTTTTCTGCAACTGTTAGACAGGGAGAAATATTCCTTCAGGAAGAGCCACTCAAGTGGTGTGGTCTTTACAAAGATTTTCTAACACCAAATGACGTACAGGTAAATCCTGTGTGTCAGTGCAGAGCATGGGAACACATAACAGAAGTCCAGACTGCACCAAACATTGCATGGTCCTCCACAGGGCCCTACCTGGACCACTGCCAGCTTCTCACCTTGTTTCCCAGCCCAGGGTTACCAGGGCTTGACCATCTGTGTTTGCAATGCAACAAATGAAAGGGAACATGACCTGCCCCATTCAGATTGTTCCTCCTGCTGGAAGCACCAGCCTTGCCCAGATTTTTTCTTTTGCTGTCTCCTATACTCTACTTGCCCTGAGAGCAGCAGTGAAGTCATTGGGAACACAAAGAGGACACCATTAAGAGGTCTAGATGTCTCCAGACTGCGTGACAGAATCTATGAGATCTGGAATAGGAATGACCCAAAACAACTGTCCCTGTGTGTAAGTATTTCTCTTGAGCCCAGTGCTGCCCTGCTTCACTACCTTACCTGGCACAGTCCCATTGCAACTCCAGCGCCCTTGTGAATCATTAACAGGCCAAGTCCAGCTGCTCCTTTCACAGCTTCTCCTTTCACACAGTTTTCTTTCCCAGCCCACAAATGTTTAATTCAAGCAAGGTACAGATAGAGAAGAGTAAAAAAGATTTCATGTGAATCTGCATCTGCTGACATGACAAGCAGCCAGAGCAATAGTAGGAAAGTATGCCCTATCTCTGCACTCATGGTGGGCAAGCTGGTCCTCTTTGCAACTTGTTTGTCCTTTGCTCTGACATGCTACAGACATCCCTGTTCATGCTCTTACAGGCAGCAGTCTTTTTTGGGGCTTGTAATAGGGGTTTAAAGTATCTCTCAGTCTCCTTCATGAACTTTCTGGCCCTGTTCCTTTACTAGCAGCACCTGGTCATTCACATCCCTGCAAGAAACTGCCATTTCCGTACCTTTTGCTTAGTGCAGGGTGGAGTTTTCTAGTTTAAGGCTGGTCAAAGTAGGCGGGCAGTGTAGAGCAGTCAGTCTTAGAGCTGGGATGTACACAAAGAGGACGGGAAGGGGCAGGCACAGGTGTAGGTAGGAGCTAAGTACACGTGTATATGAGACCCCAGCATGAAGACGGAGCGCCTGTGCATGAATGCACTGTTGTTTGTGTGACTGCCTGGAGGCGTGTGTACCACAGCAGCGAACGTGTGTGAGGGCAACTTTGCTTGAATCAGGTCTGGTGGTGCTTCACAAGGACTTGTTAAGGTGAGATTTTCAACCATTTCTTGGTATCTAGTGTAGATGCTCTTGATGCCAGCAAATTGTGACAATTTTCTGCAGACAGAAGCTGTGGGTCTGGCTTAGAGGGTAATTTCTCAGTGCCCTTGCTCAGCTTCTCCCACTAGTGACAGTCATGCCAGCTGCTCCCCCCTGAATGGGTAGACGACTTCTAATTCTGCAGAAACCGACCAGGCCAAATTGAAGCAGCATTTGAAAAAACTGTGAGCAACCATCAGTGCCATCAAAGACCAGTGACAGGAGCTTCTCTGGTGCCAGATCCTCTTTGCTATACTGGGGCCGCTACAGCAGTGGGGAACCTGTACATGTCTGGAGAAGTCCCTCAGACTGGCAGAACACTCAGCATTGGTTTGCACAGCACAAGGTGGTTTTGGGCTGTAACTGTCTCACACCTGCCAGAGACATGCACATATTCAATAAATTCCCTGTAATCTGGGGATATGGTGCCTAATGCTGAGTGCTTTTCATGGGTACATTTCCCTTGGGCTGCTTGCTGCTTTCTTTAACACTTGCTCTTTGCCAGGATCAAGCTTTTCCAAGGTCCCTATGTGTTTCTGGAAAAATCTAAAGTCTAAGTCTCTGCTTTTTTTTTTTTTTTTTTTTTTTTGGAACAAGCCACTAACATGTTGACACTGGATTGTTGTACTTTTTGATAGTTTCTACATTGCATCCTTTGTGCCCTGAGATTCTTCCATTTCTTTCTGCTTTCAGCCAGATCTTGGCTCTTCTCTGTTAGCACACACACTGCTAACAGTGTGCTTTTCTTGTTCTGCAGCTGAGATTGTCTCAATTATTCTGGGCTGATCTTTACTTGCCAGCTCAGTGAGAACTTCATATTTTCACTTTTGCAATATGAAATTAATTCTATCACTGGTGACTGTGGATGTTTGCTGTAGAGAAAATGTAGTTAAGCTTTAGACCTTAGTTTAGAAACATCCCAGCTCCCATGATTGAGAAATACAGTGGTGAAAAATAAGGTTATATAATTAGTATTTCTCTTATATTAGGGAATGTATGATATGTAGTATAGTATGATGCTGCTCTTTCCTTCTTCTTCATCAGGCACACAATTCATTTCAGTCCTTCTACTCTCTGTGGAACAGACTTGTGATGGCAACAATTATCGCTGCTTCTTATATGAGTGAAGAAGCTGTTGAAACTGTGGTCTCACATGAGGTCATCTGCTGCTTTCTATCAAAAGCAGTCACTTTGTGAAATATCTAAAACATCCAGCTATCCCACCCTGGGATAAAAGTATACTCTTGTTTCCTGAAAAAAACCTGATTTCATTCTCATACTCGGGAAATTCACATATAGGTTTCCAAAGAAACAACTATTTCTGTGGTTTTAAATCTGCCTGGGTATCTACCTTCATGCCATCATTCATGTCTGCTCAACAGAATTTTTCTCAATTAATAGCTTCTGGCTATATTCCAGGAACTCTGTCAGGAGTTAGAATAACAATATTAATGGTGCCAGATGGAAGTGATATCATCAAAGTTCATTTGGAAGCCAGGACTTTTGGTAAACACTGCTTGTATTCATTTGGAAGGAAGAAACTGATATATCACTTATTTTCACAACAGTCTTTGTTTGCAGCTCTTCCTAGGGTTGGTCCAAATAGCAACCTGATTCAGCTCCTTGTCGGACCTGAACACTACAGGCCATTTGTGTAACCAAAAAGAATCAGAGGGCTTCTTGTCCAGGAGACAGGAATGATGTGGTCCCTCTCTAAATGCACAGCCCCATCCTTGCCAGACATTACTAAAGTAAAATTCATATTGTGGTAGCACCTGTTGGCAACAACCAGAATTATCCATCAGGCTGGGTATTTTCCTTACTCCGAGAAATTATAATTGCTGCCTTATAAACCCTAAGCTCAACACAAATGCACAGAAGGTTACTAAGATAAAAAAGCCAATTTATGCATGTATTTTGGAGGCACAGATTAGTACTGCTCATCATTGGTTAGCAGCAGTGACTGTATGTGAAAATCTAAAACATCAGTACTAGAGGAACTGAAATCATGAGAGGAGGCACCCCTGTGCAAATTAGTCTGAAAGCTTTGCTGCAGAGGAAAATTGAGGCAGGGCATAAGGAGGAGGTTAGGGAAACTTTGGGAACATTCAAAATTACTGTGGACCCAGATGGCATGGCAAGCATGTAGTAGGGAGGCAATGTCTGCATTGCAGCTGAGTTATTTTATACCTCTGCTGCTTGAGTAGGGGGGCTGCTGCTTGGCATGGGAATAGCTGCTTGGGTCTCATGTAATATGGACCGCACAAAAGGAGTGTATGAAGCTGTAAGGGCCTGGGCTCGGATGCTGCTCTGTATGGGATTAACATCTTGCCCTAAAAGCCCTTCTCTCTCTGTCCTGTCTTGCTGTGCATCACCCAGAAGGACTGACCATGACTAGGAAACAGAAAAGTTTTTTCAGTTTTAGTTCACCTTAGAAAATACAAAGCAGCTGCACTAGCAAGAGAGGTCTGTCTCCCCTGTGGCACAGCTAAACTGACAAACCTGGCAGGTGGTGATGGGAAGAACTCCATCCTGCCTGGGCTTCAGTGCTGCACAAGGAGCCTGTCCCCAGGTACAGCCCATGCTGCAGGATACCCAACCTGTATTTGAGGCACAGTCAGGCACGGCTGGGTAACAGAAAGAGAGCACACAAGCCAGGAGTAATAGGCAAAGTGTCCTTTAATGTATTTAAAAAAAAATTAATTAATTATTTCTGCCTCAGATCTCATCTTCAGTGGTGTATTTCCTCCAGATTACCGTGCCAGCTGGTATTCAGGCTATGAATTGTTTCTGTGGTATTTTCATGCCATGTCCCCAATGGCATGGAAGTTTTTAGACACTTTCCAATAATTCAGTTCATCTTCCACAGGCAGAAGAGAGGTTTAGTGTATGAAACAAGGACCCAGCTTTGGGCAGACCTTTGAGTTCAACTAGCACATTCTTTTGTATGTCTTCTCATAAAAGACCAATAGGATGAGTGGGCTTGGAAGGAGGGATAGCAAGTGACAGTCTTTAAAAAGGAGTTAGGCTAAGAAGGGGGTTATTGGGGAGGGTAAGCAGTTAAACCTGCCTACACAAAGATGGGTCTTTCTAGCAAAATTGCCTACAAAGCTCTGTCTGGTGGAGATACTGTTCTTGGATTTATTACAGTGCCAAGCTTCTTCCTTTGGTAAAAATAAATGTGTGGTGACAATAAATGTTTCCTGAAATTTCAAAAGGAGTATAATCAAAACAAAAGGAAACCTACGTTGTATGTTTACAGCATTTTGGCATAAAAATAATTGTAAATATTAGTCAGAGTAAGGTGTTTAAAAGTAAAATGTGGAACTGTTGAATTCTGAACACCTCAGCAAAAAGGGAAGGTTTGCATTTTTCCTTCATAAAAATTGCCAGGATCATTTGCAGGGATTATGCACATGAAGTACACATTTGTCTGTACCGACTTCAGTGCACTCAACTAGCTGTTAAACTTTGATAAAAGTACAGACAAGCTTTTCACTATCTTCTAAGACTATATTAGAGTGGCTTCCTGACAGACAATGGTTTTGCTGCAGAAAACCTTCAGCCCTGCAGTACTTATGTCCTTTGCAAAGACACCTTGTGTGGTGGTTGTCACAGTGTCACTAGTAGCGTGGCAGCTTTCCAAAATCTTGTGCCTGCAGAGGGATGCACAGGAGCCTGATGTACCACATCTTGCCTTTTTCATCATGTGATGCTGAACTTCCTCTGTCTCTGCAGGTCCCCTGCAATCATGGTGAAGTCTAGAAGAGTGCAGGTGCTCCTGATTCTGGTAGTTCTGTCCTTCCTTCTTATCCACTTCCTACCCTGCAGCAACAATGCCCATATGGAGGAAAAACCTTCTCCTGTCCACATCCTTATTCTCTCCTCCTGGCGGTCAGGATCCTCCTTCACTGGACAAATTTTCAGCCAGCACCCCAGTGTCTTCTACCTGATGGAGCCTGCATGGCACGTGTGGGTTAAGATGTACCAGAACAGTGCCAAAGTCTTACACATGGCAGTGCGGGACTTAGTCAGGTCCGTCTTTCTGTGTGACATGTCTGTGTTTGATGCTTACATGTCTAGCCAGAAGAAAAAGTCTGATTTATTTCAGTGGGAGACTAGCCGAGCCTTGTGCTCCCCACCTGCCTGTGACTCATTCAGTCGCAGTGACATAATCACTGCAGGGAATTGCAAAACCATCTGTGGCAAGTACCCATTCAGCAAGGTGGAGGAAGCTTGTAAAACCTATAGCCATGTTGCCATCAAGGAAGTAAGGTTCTTTGACCTGAAAGTTCTCTATCCCCTTCTCACCGATCCATCCCTGAACCTCAAAATCATTCACTTGGTACGTGATCCTCGGGCTGTGTTCAGGTCCCGAGAGAATACAATGGCAGACCTGAAACGCGACAGTAACATTGTTGTGGGGTCTCGGAAGACAAAGGGAGAAATGGGGCCCTACAACACAATGCAGGTAATCTGCAAAAGCCACGTTGAGATATACAAGGCAGGAAGTCAGGCTGCTCCAAGCTTCCTGAAAGACCGGTATCTGCTGGTTCGCTATGAAGACATTGTCAGAGACCCCCTAGCAAGGGCTGCTGAGATGTACAGGTTTGCAGAACTCCATTTCACACCAGAGCTTCAGAAGTGGGTCCACAACATCACCCATGGAAAAGGTGACGGAGCACAGGCCTTTGATATTGGGTCGAGAGATGCACTGAGAGTATCCCAGGCCTGGAGAAACACACTTCCCTTCCAGAAAATAGAAAAAGTGCAAAATGTGTGCAAAGATGCAATGGATTTGCTGGGCTACCGGCTAGTTCAGTCTGAAGAAGAGCAGAAAAATATGTCTCTGGATCTTTTGTTTGCCCAGAACTCCTCTGAGCATCAAATTTTGAAGGCAGAAAAGCTGGTCTCTGCATCTACTTTCTGAAGGCTGCAGAGTGCTGAACTATTCACTAGAGCCAAGGAGGACAGAGGTGCAGGCATAGAAGTGTAGGAGCATGCGTGGATGCAAGAACAAGTGGTACAAGAACCCTGACTACATTCAGGAGAGCTCCCAGCAGCACAGGGTCACTCTCCAAGACCCCTGGAGATACAGCCACAATGGAGGCTAAAGTAATGCAGGTTTGTTTTCCAAATTAATTATGTTTAGGTTGGAGCACACAGAATGCCAAAGGAGTAGGACCAGATGGCAGAAGCTCAAACCCCCCACAGACCACAGCTGAAGACTAGAGAAACCACATGGAGCAATTGCACTGCCAAGGAGGAGGAAATATAAAAGGAAGCTGAATAAAGAAAACATTGCTTGACATGCTGCCATGCAGGATATGTAGTGCCAGAAAAGACGCAGGGATGACCAGACATTTGGTTTCTGGAAAGATGTTGGGCTTTGGTTTGATTTTGTGTTGGGTTTTTTGTTTTGGGGGTTTTGGGTTTTTTTTGTGGTTTGTTTTTTTGTTTTTTTTTTAATAGTTGCATTTTCAAGTCCAGTTTTCCTTTTGCTCCATTTGCCTGAGTATCCAGCCTTGGTGGCAAAGGTGGGGAAATGTTTGTGTTCACTTACTGTATAATGGGAAAATGAATTAAACCAGCTAATGCTGAAAATAAAAACTCCTGGGTTTTCATGTGGAAAACCATTTCTGTGATTATGTGAATCCATTTATTTTTTAGCTGAAATAATTCTGTCAAGAACAGTTGTTTTCCTGGGAATTCCCACAGTCCACATGGGTGGCAGAAGAATTGATGCTAAGGTTGAGATCCTAAAGACAAGGTAAAGACATAGATTTCATTGGCATAAATACCAAAACTGAGAAGACAGGTTAATGGGAATGGATTGAAGAAACCGAGAGAAGATTGGGAAGTTCTCCTATTGAAATATTTGGTGAGAGTATTTCTAGTCTTGGAGCACAAAAAAATAAATTTAATGGTCGATGCCATTCTCCACTGCCTCCATTGGAGGTGCCATTCTCCCACCTCCAATGGGAATATATAGTTCAAACCTGAACAACAGAATGGTTTTCACCTGGTTTTAAGTGTTCCAGAAGACAAGGAGAAAAACTTGCTACCAGATTTGGGGAGGAGTGAAATGCCTACAGATCCCTATTTCTGAATATCCTTTTCCATGTGTAAACTGCAGAGTCCCTTTAACACAGAACACTCACTGCCTTAGCAATACGGGTATCTGTATTCCTAGAGCTAAACCCCTAATCCCTGAAAAGGGCGGGATATTGTATTATGGAAATAATAGTCTTATTACTAGGGATCGCGTTGAAGGACAAAATCCATGCTGAGCAGGCAGCATTGGCCTCATGGTAGTAAGTTCACTGAAAGCAAGGTATCCTCCTTTACACTGTGTTTATGCAAATTTAGGGCAGGCAAGCTGACATAGAGAAGTGGGAGTTGCACTAAGCAACAGAAGCACAGAGCCACTGTTTTTCTTTATAGTCCCTTTAAAATAGACCTTAACATATTCAGCTAAAAGCAGCTAAAAGCCCATTCTTACTGAAGTTATAGTAAAGAGCTTCCTCCTGTAAGTGCTAAGCAGCTGGATTTTGAGCAAACATAGATTCTTTTTGGTACATTGCTACTTATCTTGACATTAACCAATGCCAGCTTGAGTGGCTTAAGTTTTATTATGAATACTTGTTTTCAGTGGATGCAATTCTGTGTACCACGTGTTTACCTGAATAAAAGCCTCCACAGTGTTTCCAGTCAGTAAAAAAATTGGGTAAAAGTAACATATGATGCATTTCCCTAATGTACTGTTTTGAAAATTACTTACACCTCTGCTTCCTAAGCTTAATCAGAGAAAATGCAGAATTGTTGATTCCAGTATGTCTTTATTACAGTCCTTTAGGTATGTTTCCTCAATACAACAATTTGTAAGATTTTCTTTTTTTCTGGATACAGCAAAGTCTGCTGCCAGTCTTGTTACATGAAAATGTAAAGTTGTCTTGATTTGAGCAAAAATAACTTAAAATACTTTTTGGAGGAGGAAAAGAAAACCCAACAAAAATCCCTCAAAATCTCAAGATGCTGATGGTGACATGTAAAACTATGACAAAGTCCTTTGGCATATGCAATGAAGATCACGGAAGTCTGTTTAAAAACAGACATTAAGTTTACATTGTATAAGTTTAAAAGAGTAAACTCTGTTTTTATACCAATGAAATGTAAGATGGCAAAGTCTCCAGTCAAAAGGACATTTAAAAGCTGACTCTGTCTGTTGCTCTTCAAACTAGTGCATACAATCAGTTTTTTATTGGTAACTCTAGTTATGAAAGCATGGAAATTAATTTATTTTGATGAATGCTGGCTAACTCTAAAAGGAAGCAAATAGGTAATACCCAAATTCCAGCTAATAGTTTGTAGACCCAGAATTTCTGGCTGTAGAATTCTCTTTAACTCAAAGTTCTTGTATGCACTTTGCCACTTTGCTCACGTTTCCAGGTATACAAATATTGCTGCTCCAGGCAATAATAGAAAGAAACTTCTTTGAGCCACAAAAAGAACCTTCCTGACCTTCTGTGATAGTAGAGGAACCTGATAGGAATACGGAAAACCAAACTGTTCCAGCATGTTGAAAGGAGCATAACTGTGTTGTAGGTAAGACAAAGCACAGAAAACAAGGATTTTTATCATGGGAAAAGAGAACCAGAAGTAGAACCATACAATATGGTGTCATCTCTGGGTCCTCCAGGTTTTAACCTGGTAAAAGAGACCTAGACCTACGTGCATGCACAAGAAAGAGCATCTCTGAACAAGCAGTGCCTTTCAGGAGTTCATAACAGAAGCAAGAGGGCAGCCTTGAGTAAACTGTGGTCTTTGTGTCTTAGTTCCTACGCCTACTGAGTGCACAAACACACATGGAAAGATTCTCAGTGTTAGACAATATGTCCATAAGGCTCTCCAAATGCAAAAACACTGTATGTGAACTCAGAAGTTTGCACTGCACCTAAGATTAATTGCTCCAACAAGACAAACTCCCTCTTAAAATAAGTGCTACTTAGAATTATAAAAAGATAGAATAAATCTGACCATTTTATATTGCAGCTATTTAATTCATTCTACCTCTCACATTGAATCCTAGAGCAGTTTTGTTTAACAAGACCATTGCAACACTATGGTGCTGCTGATGTGTGTAAGCAGTCCAAGCTAGAATGGCAGTTTTCAGCTACAAGAGGTGACGGGTCTCCTGTTCATGAACCTGGTCATCAGCAAAACTTGAATTTCAAACCAAGCTGGTAATGTATCTAATGTAAAAAAAAAAAAAATTACTATATTAGCTATGTTGTCTTGCATTCCCTCATTAAGTGCTTGTCTGGCTTCCACACGAATCTCAAATAACTATTCAAAGTCTGAATAGCACGATTATGCCAAATAATTCTCACTTTTTCAATCCAGTGAAACACTGTGTAGTGCTGTTTTAGCATTTATTTGGTAACATTGGTTAACTCCTTGAGTAATCAGTGGGTGTTGCAGTGGTTTCCTGAAACAGCAGTCTCATTATATTGTTTTTTATGTTAAATATAATTATTAATTATAATTTTAATTTGGCTTAACATCAGCCATTTCACAATCCACTTTAATTTTCCGAGTGCCACAGTGCAATATGCTAAAAACCTAAAATGTTAACTCTTTAGAGAGGTTAAAAAAGGGACAAACCAAACTTTGCCTTTGCCAGCCCATTTTATTTCACCAAAAGAGTGAATTCCAGATTTTTAGCAATATGCTAAAACCCCAAAATGTTAACTGTTTGGAGAGGTTAAAAAAACCCCAAAAACCAGACTTCGCCTTTGCCAGCCCATTTTATTTCACCAAAAGAGTGAATTCCAGATTTTTAAGACTCACTTCAAATAATATTAAAATAAGTAACCAGAGCACAATTTCAGGCTAAAAGTACTGAGTTTTTCAGATTACGACTTTATCCTAGTAATAGTGTTCTCTCTCAAATGCAGCTTAGGTGATAGATACATAACCTCTGATAATTCCCTCTTAACTTTAATTTCCTATTTCAACTATTACACATAGCCCTGAAAGCTGGTGTATTTTTCCCAAGTAGAATATACGGCTTGGTACAAGCATTCCTTTGATTAAAGCAGCTGCATCTTAGATCTGCAGAGATGCAAAACAGGCCTTTTAATACAAAAAAATTTAAAGCATTTCTGAAACTTCAGAACTCGATCAAATATTCCACTGTGTTTCTGAAATGACTATTACACTTATGCAACTGTTCTGGATCAGTAAGGTCCTCTTGTTAACTCTCTCTAAACACTATCCGCTTTGCTACATTTTCAGCTCCAAATTTGGCTATCAATTTATTTCTGACCTGTTCATCATCCTTTTGCAATTCTAAATCGTCCTCTCTGCTCCATACAGGGTACCCATCCAAGCGCTGCCCTGTCTGCAGAAAGTATGAAGTAGCTTCCACGTCACCACTGTTTTTCAGAAAGGCCTGTGTAACAGTGTGCAGGTCCACAGCAAACTTCTCCATGAAGTGCTCCATAGTTTTTATTACCTGTCCCACCACATTGGAAGAAGAAGTGCTTTGTGGTCTTTCTTGCCTTTGTAACTGAATGTCAGGGAAAGCAGAGTCCTCTGGCCCAGTTTTCAGCTCAGATGCTGTTTCTCCTGGGGACCTTCTCACTCCATCTTGTGTGGAAAGTTCTGCAACATCTGAAGAGTCACTTTCTGACTAACAGTAAGAGAAGTGGAATCACCAATTAGAGATGGTATTTTCTGGCAAATCTTTTACCACTGCAATCAACCACCTTTTACTCTGACTCTACAGTGTATTAAAACCTCAGAAATTAGTAAGCATAGTAAAAGTTAGTGACTGAAGCCATATGTGTTAATGAGGCTGCACATGATCACAGAAATCCATAAACCATAAGAGAGAATTTGAACAAACTAAGCATAAAAGGCAAAAGTAAGTGTTGATGCAACGGCAGGAACGTTTTTTGCCTGAGGTGAAACGATGACTTTCATTTGCTAGTAGAGTTTTTAATGTGACAACCCCCATCACATAAACCTCCTCATGCTAACTTGCACAGGGAAGAAAAAATGCACCAGCCAGGCGCCATTTATCGCAAACCACATAGATAACAGCTCACAGTTCAGCCAGAGCAGAAGGGATATCGCGGCGCAAACTCATTTCATGTGTTAATCATGAGTTTCTGTTGTGCCATCTGTGACACCGGGGAAGGCCTGCCCCGAGCACTGCGCGCAGTGGAGGCTGTTGCTCCCCAGGCTGGCCCCGGTCGCTCACCTCCGTGCTTTCGAACTCCCGATTAGCTGCCGCGAACAGACCCCTGATCTGCGTGGGATCCTCCGTCTGCGGGGGCTCTGCGGAAACAGGCGCGGATCGTCTGCCAGGCCACAGCGACCCACGCCGGTCGCCGCCGCCACCACGCCCCCTCGCAACCCTGCCCCGCCGCTGTGGCCCCTGCTCACCCCAGAGCCGCGGCAGCAGGTGCCGCAGGTAGCGGTCACGCATGGCCTGCCAGCTGTGCCGCGTCAAGCCGCTCCGCTCCAGCTCTATCCACAGCGCACGGCCGCTCACCCGCACCATGCCCTGGCCGCGCACCGCCTGGAGCAGCGCCGCATCCTCCGCCTCCGTGAAGGCCAGGCGGCCGCGGGCTGTCAGTAGGAAGGGCTCCAGCGGCAGCCGCTGGTTGCGCTTCACGCACTCCGCCACGTACTCGGTTGAGACGGCCCCGTCGGGAGCCACCTCGCCGGGCTGCGCCAGGAGCACGGCCCCTGGCTCCTGCACCCGACACAGGCGCCCGCCGCCCGCCAGCACTAGGGGCGCCAGGCGCAGCTTGGCCAGGCCGGGCCGCAGGTAGAACCGCATAGGATGCCCGTCATCCCACAGGAACAGCGATCGGGATCGCGCTGCTCCGGCCTGGCCGCCCGCCATGGCCGCCCCAGCTCCGCCCGCCGCCGTCACCGCCTGCGCAGGCGTGCAAGGGCGGAAGGGCGGAGGCGGCGGCAGCTGCGGGGCGATGATGGCGGCGGCGGCGGCGGCGCGCGAGTGCGGCGTGGAGGAGACTGAGTCGCACCTCAGCAAAAAGTGAGGGTGGGCGGGTGATCAGGTGGGGCCGGGCCGGGGAGGTGAAAGTGAAGTGTGTCCAGCTGATCCGGCGCGTTGTCTCCGTCAAGGCGCCCGTCGGAGCGCTATGCTGAGCTCCGGCGCTGTGCGGCTCCGCAGCTGGGTCTGGAGGGCCGCGCCCGCGCTCCGAAGGCAGCAGGCGCTTCATGACCAAAGCAGGTCGGTGCTTTGCGTCTGGCTTGGCCCGCTTCTTTCCTTATGGAGTCGTGGAAGGTGGGGTCAGGAGCGCGACGGGAGCCTGAGGGCCATGGGGGAGTAGGCTAGACCGCGAAGGTGGCTTCGGGAGCCCTACGTTACTTAGGGGGGAGTTTGCCTTCTCTCACTTACACGCTGCCTGGGGCTGATAGGCTCTTATGGACAAAATGGAGTGCTTCAAGTCCTTGAGCACGTAGGCACGCGTCGTCAAGGTCTGTCTAAACTATGTTTAATTTCGCTTTCACTTTCTGTGAGTGTTTGTATCGTAGGGGATTAACTGAAGGAGTTCAAAGTAGAAAATATTTTAACGTGTTAAAGAATTATTTTGACTATTGGAAAAAGTAAGAGAAGTGGTGGGTTTATTTGTACAGTTAGGTTTTGGCAGAATCCTGCCAATCATTTTCCTGTAGAAGTATTAGAGTACTTGCTGCATCCGGTTTCCTTCTCTTTTGTAGTGAGCTGAAGAGACGTTTAAAGGCTGAGAGAAAAATAGCTGAAAAAGAAGCAAAGCAGAAAGAGCAAAGTGAAAAGCATTCAAATAAGCCTTCCTTGACTTCTGAGGATAATGTTGGTACTGATGAGGAGAGCTTGGATCCAAATGTGAGCATCTGGTCCCACGCTTATTAGATGTTCTGTGAATCGGTCTTATTGACTTGCATTTGATTTTTTTATTCACGGGTAATTAAAAGGTTAAAAGGGGAAAGATGTATGTTTCTACATTAGGGCAGCTACATTTAAATTCACAGCCTGTAACATATTTTCAGATTCTAATAAAATAATTTGATTTTGTTTGTTTCTGGTGACAGCAATACTACAAGATCCGTAGCCATGCAGTCCAACAGCTTAAGGGCTCCAGTGAAGATCCCTATCCCCACAAGTTCCATGTTGACATATCTCTCTCAGATTTTATAGACAAGTACAGTCACCTGCAGCCAGGAGATCACCTGACAAACATTACCGTGAGAGTGGCAGGTAAAAATTTACCTGGGATACAGAAAAATATGAAGTTTTAGCTGCTTTTATTGATGGGTTGGCCTTTTTTGAATTTTGCTGATCTCTTACTCAGTCGTGAAGCCTTGTAGCAGTGTTAAACTATTCAGGACATACCCTTCAGACTGAGTGGATCTATACAACATCCCTTGCAACTATAAGATCAGGTTGTATGTAACATGGGTTCTGGGATCCAAAGTTTTTACAGTCTTATTTCCACTGGATTTGATTTTGAGACTTAACTGCTTCTCTTTCACTTAAATCACAAATCAGTTAAATAGTTCAGAGCTGCTGATTCTAAGTGATAGTACTGTGGCTTTTGCTCCTGCACCCTTTCTGGTAGGGACTCTCTTCCTGATGTCTAGCATACTTTTGATATTTAGGTCGAATCCATGCAAAGCGTGCTTCTGGAGGGAAACTGATTTTCTATGATCTTCGTGGTGAAGGAGTCAAGCTGCAGGTCATGGCAAATTCCAGGTAAGTAGAGGTATTCCCAACATTCAGTTTAGCATTTTGGGGTCTAGATATATGTATTTTGAGATAAAATATTCTATTTCATCTGTGGTTTGGCTTAGGCAGCCGAGTAATGTTTTGCTTTAGATGTTATGGTTGACTTCCGGGTAAAATAACTTATATATGTATATATTTTTAAATGGATTTTGTCTTGTGAGTCACCTGGGGACAGTTTTGAGTATTGAATTTTAAATAAACATGCTTACATTTGTTTTGCAATTGCAGCCTCTACAAATCCGAGGAAGAATATTTCCGTGTTAACAGCAAGCTGCGTCGTGGGGACATTATTGGTGTAGAGGGGAATCCTGGGAAAACAAGGAAAGGGGAACTGAGTATTATTCCTTATGAAATCACTCTCTTGTCTCCGTGCCTGCATATGTTGCCTCATCTTCATTTTGGCCTCAAAGATAAGGTATTTGTCATACCTGTCAGTCTTGGAAGCAATTTGACAGATCATGGAATGGTTTGGGTTGGAAGGGACCTTTGGGATCATTTAATTTAACATCCCTGCCATGGGCAAGAATGCCACAGATAGATCTGAATGGATGATGTTTGTGACCTGCTGATATTATCAGTCAACAAAGGAATATTAGTTTTGTTTTGGTATTTTTTTCCTTTGGCATGCAGCTTGTTCTAAAGATATGTGTTCTTTTCAGGAAACCAGATATCGTCAGAGATACTTGGATTTAATTCTTAATGATTATGTGAGGCAGAAATTTATAACCCGTGCAAAGATCATCACTTACCTTCGTAGCTTTCTAGATGAGTTGGGCTTTCTTGAGGTAAGGCATCAGTGTTTTTTCTCTCTGCATACTGAATGTGTTGACAGTTTTTTAGCTTCAAGGATGCTTTATATTCAGGCTCATATACAAAGCACTTACAGAACTGACAATAATTGCCTCAGCATGGTGTATTTTATCAGCTTAATGTAATGGGAGCAATTCCTTTCCTCTCTTTGTAAAGTTAAGATTATTTATCAGTTGGTGAGGTTATGGCTTGGGAACCTTTTTTGAAGGTAATACTCCAAACTACTACTGTCCTTTCCATATTTCAGTAAATTAGGGTGAAAACAACGTCTTTGAAATGTTGTTTTGCATCTTTGAAATGTTGTCCTGCCTACAGGACATAGAGCTGAAGCCAGTTCTATGTCCTGTAGGCAGAATTGGATTGTGTTGACCTAGGTGCAGGAAATTGCACTTGGCCTTCTTGAGTTCAATTTTCTGTAGTGTAGAGAGAGGATTTTGTGATAATGCTACAGCGATGTTCCTGGCTTTGATAACATGAAGCCAGCAGGTTCACATTTGTAGTAAATATGAGTGACTCTTCAGAGCAACAGATGAATTTGTTATTACTGACTGGATGAAAAAAGTGCAGGTTTGTCCAGTGGACTTTAGTTTAGAATTGTTTTCATACACTGAAATGCTGAACTGTAAGTGAAATATAGATTTTTCATTAAAACTAGCTGGTTTGGGTTTTTTTGTTTGTTTGATCTATGCATTTCTGGTTTGGAAACAGATTTCATGAAAACAAGGGAATTTTTTTTGTTGTTACAGGTAGAAACTCCTATGATGAATGTAATTCCAGGTGGAGCTGTGGCAAAGCCATTTATCACATACCACAATGAACTGGATATGAATTTATATATGAGAATTGCTCCAGAACTTTACCATAAGGTAAAATGCAAGCCTCTCATGGTTAAACCTATATTTTTCAAACTGTATTAAAAAAAGCAAATGTAGCTAAAATGGAGATTATTTTTGAAGAAAGGTGGATTTGTCTCATGAATGAGTTTTGTAAGGTTGTGTTGCAGTTGCATGTGTTTGGGTTCTCTTAGGTTCTTTTGAGAAAGTGTATATACTAGATTTTCATTTTGTCTAGATGTTGGTGGTTGGTGGTCTGGACAGAGTATATGAAATTGGGCGTCAGTTCCGGAATGAAGGAATTGATTTGACTCACAACCCTGAGTTCACAACTTGTGAATTTTATATGGCTTACGCGGACTACCATGACTTAATGGAAATTACAGAGAAGTTGCTTTCAGGTGATGTATGCAATTTAAAAAAGAGTAAGAATCTCTGGAAGAATCAGATGTTATGTAGCGTACTCCTTTTCTAAACCTCACATTCATTTTGTAGGGATGGTGAAACATATTACTGGGACTTACAAGATCACTTACCACCCAGATGGTCAAGATGGACAGGCCTATGAGATAGATTTTACTCCTCCCTTCCGGCGAATTAGCATGGTGTATGATCTGGAAAAGGTCCTGGGAGTGAAGTTTCCATCAACTGAGTGTTTTGAAACTGAAGGTTAGATGCTGAGTATGAATGTCCTGTAGTTCTTCGTTAACAGAAAGCAGGCAAAAGGTTGCCAGTTCTCAGGCTGCAGTCTGTTAGCTGCTTTTTTTGCAGTAGTACTAACACATGGGATGTCTTTCCTCTGGTTTTGTTGGTTTACGTGAGTCCAGAAAGAAGCGTTCATTCCTTGCCATCTTTGGCAGGATCTGACTCTTTTGGCTCTTCCTTGTTGAATATATGTGAAAGGATATACTCAAGAAGCTTGATGTATGGAGTTCTTGATTTGTTGAAGAGATCCAGCTTTTTGCTTCTTATTTCTTATCTCATGTGCAGTTGAGTTTCCATGCCTGTAATTGTAGCTTGGGTGTATGATTATTTGGGACCTTCTTAAAAATGTAATTATGTGCTATTTTATTCCTGGAATCGAGAGACATAAGGAAACAAGTTCATATAATTTATAGTGATTGTTTTTCCCCCCCCCAGTTCCCTCCTCTCTCCCCCCCCCAGCCCCCAAATAATAATGTCCAGCAGTTATGTGGTGTGTGCTTAACTGTTGTCAAATTTCTGAAGTATAAAATAACTACTATTTTACTGTAAACAATTAAAACCAAACGCCATTTCTGTAGATTAACATTTAAGCTCATGTTTTCCATGATGTCTACCATTGGGATTTTACAAGTGACTCTAAGAAATGTTGAAGGATTTAGTAAGAACAAAAAATGGTTGTTGGGATGGCTGTTCTAATTTTCGTCTGCAAATTCAGAAACTCGCAGGTTCTTTGATAACCTTTGTGTGGAGAGAAATGTTGAGTGTCCACCTCCCAGGACAACAGCCAGGCTTCTTGACAAAGTAAGTAAGAGTGCTATTTTTATAATCCTAATGTCTTTGAGGATCTCTCTGTGTCAACAGAAGTCTCAGAAGAAAAGGTTTAGCTGCACCAGGAAAAGCATGCTGCAGTGCACTTCAGCTGTTGTTATATTACAGTGAGAAAACTTGCAGTGTCAAAATCCTCTTTCATGTCGTCTACACCAAAGTGTAGTTTACTTATGTCTGCTTAACTTGAGCATTAGGGGATTTTAGTTGGATAACTGGTTGCTTGTGTTTAAAACAGATTTGCTTTATTGTAGGTCAGTTTTATCTGTGAGATGTGTGCATCTGTATGTAGCTGACCAAAAGGGTAGGAGTACAATATAGTTCTATCAGCTGTATTTCTTTGTACCCAAATATTGTCTGATAGCTGTTCTTTTGATGCTTTTCCTATTGGCCTTTGCTGTAATGTGCAAATTGAATTATTATGCAGTTTTTGCTGTGTCGTTTTTCCTTACCTTTCCTGACTAGGATGCACTTTCCTTACCTTTCCTTCCTTACCTTTCCTGACTAGGATGCACTCTCTGTTGATGAAGACATTACCATAACCAGAAATACTTTGGAAACGTTTCAGATTTTTGATACCTTCTTCAGTAGCAAAAGAGAGGAAATTAGGGTGCTTGGTGAAGGCAGTGCTAGGAACGTACATAATTGTACACTGCATAATTGTTTCACTTTTGTTTTCCCAGTTAGTTGGTGAATTCCTGGAAGTCACTTGTATCAACCCTACATTGTTTTGTTTTTGTTTTCTCAGTTAGTTGGTGAATTCCTGGAAGTCATTTGTATCAACCCTACATTGTTTTGTTTTTGTTTTCCCAGTTAGTTGGTGAATTCCTGGAAGTCACTTGTATCAACCCTACATTCATCTGTGATCACCCACAGGTCATGAGTCCACTTGCCAAATGGTAAGAGTATGACACATGGTCAGTGTGTGGCTCAAATCTTCTACTTAATTAATTTAAAAAAAACACCAAGTTGCACATATGAAAACAGATTTTGGTGTTGCGTAGTAGTTTAGGAATTCTAACACAAACCAAGATAGATATTGGTTCCTGAGCTGTAAAACCCATCATCCAGGGAAGAGGTGTGTCAATGCTTAGTACTTTGAAATTTTGACAGCTGTTAGTGTTAAGTGTGAGCAATGCCCCTAAGTAATGTATGTGCTGTTTGCTTCTGTAAGTAAGATTATTTTAAGGCATGTCTGTTTTGTCTACTTCACATAGGCATCGCTCTCTTCCGGGACTAACAGAACGCTTTGAGCTCTTTGTAATGAAGAAGGAAGTGTGCAATGCATACACAGAACTTAATGATCCTTTCCGACAGCGTCAGCTTTTTGAGGATCAGGCCAAGGTATGGTGTCTTGCTGATAGTGAATGTAATACAGGCATGTAAGCAAAGAGTATTTCCTATGTCTGTCCCAAATCTGTCATTTATACCTACTGCTGAAAAGAGTTGTTACTAGTTTGAGTGTAAGAGTTGTTACTACTTTGAGTGAGTGTTCGTCACTCAAGTAAAAGTCTGGCATTAAAATGCCATTCCTTTTATAGGAATCTTGCTCTTTAAGGTAAACAAGGTGAAATACTGCTGTTGATGAGGGTTTTTTTAGTGCAACTTTGTTTTGGAATTTCTTCCCTTTTATTCCACCTAAAGTACTAATCTGGAAAAACACAAATGTGCAAAAAGTTCTCTTTGTCTTTCCCAGGTTGAAAGGGTTTTTTTTCCCCTAGTTAAGTATTTATGTAGTCATACAACATCATACTTCTAGGTTCTTAAATAAATTTTCATGTCCTTTAAGACTTTAAATGCTGTCTAAGAAATATCTTAATTTCCTGAGCAGAGTACTAATATATTAGGTTGATTCACAGGATAGAGGTGCACATTGGGAACTATTAGGCTTGCAGATTTATAATAGTGGATTTCTCTCTGTGAGCCTCCAAAAGGAGTGACTGAAATTCATTTTGTTATTAATTTGGTATACACATCCATGAATGCATGCTTGGCCACACATGACTGAGTTCAAATGATGTGGTCTGCAGAAACAGAGTTCCTGATCTTCATATTCTTTCTAATGGCTTCACAGTGCCTGAGAGGTTTAAACAGTTGTCAAAGCCAGGAAAATAGATTTATGTTAACTAATGAACTTGATAGTAAATTTCAAAATGTTCAGTCAGAATGAATAATATTACAAGTACCTTTAATTTTTGATCTATTATATTTATGCTTGCTGCAGTTCCCTCATGATTATAGCTAGACTTTGCAGACATATGATTATATGTATTGAATGAAAATTAGCCTCAAAATTTAATGTAAAGGTGGAGACTGAGATGAAGGATGACAGTTTGCTGTAGGATTTTCAGGATTTCAAGGAAAAAAATTTGCTGTAACAGTCTTTGCAAAGTCTTCCTCGAACCTGTGAGCAAAAATGTTTGCTGTTTTGACACTTATTTTTGGCTTTTTTTCTCAATTTGAAATGGTTGGCTAATCTGTATTTTTATTACTATGACTTTTGTCACTTGGAGGCTGTCAGGGTCAGGTATATTAGTTAACATCTCAGTGTAGGGTTTTTTAGTCTTCTACTTTAGAGGAAAAAAAACAGGCCCTATTTGTGGAGCAGCTACTGATGATTCCACCAATTATGCTGCTTTGTGGTTTCTGCAAACATTGAAAGGAGAGTTGCTACCAATAAAGAACCTCATAAGCCTTTGAAAGCAATTCATTCTGCTCTCATCTGCTGCCATATGGCTCTGAAAGACGGCTTTTACTGATGTAAAGAGCCTGGGCCTTTGCCAAGATAGGAAACTTATATGTCAGAAAGGAATGGAGTCTAGAACTAATTTGGGAGCACCAAATTACAAAGGACCTCTACAGTTCTCTGTGCTGAGATTTCGTCGTCTGCGCTTTGGTTTCATCAGTTACATGGCTGCTACAAATAGCAGTATTCCTCCTCTTTGGTAGGGGTTAGCAGGAGTGTCTAACTCTGTACAACTCACATTTTACTATTAATTTCCTCATTTAGGCAAAAGCTGCAGGTGATGATGAAGCTATGTTTATTGATGAAAACTTCTGCACCGCACTGGAGTACGGTCTTCCTCCTACAGCTGGCTGGGGCATGGGAATTGATCGCTTGACCATGTTCCTTACAGATTCCAATAACATCAAGGTAAGCATAAGCAGTGGTAGTGCCTTCCTACTGCTGGCTTTGTCAGGGAAAAGGGAATGGGATTCGGCAAAGCTGGCCATCTCTTCGACGGATCCAGTGCCTGACAATGGAGCTGTGTGAGATGTTTGAAGCCGTGGAATCCCACCTGGGCAAAGCCCCTTGGGGCATTTGCTCAGCTATCTGAGGCCCGCGGCTGAGCAGCGGAGTCCGCGCTAGGGCAGCTCTCGCGAGACCTGCGCACGGGATGTGGTGATGCCGGTCGGTGCGGCCGCTGACTCTGTCGCTGTTCGCAGGAGGTGCTGCTCTTCCCCGCCATGAAACCGGAGGACAGCAAGAAGGAAGCGCAGCCCGGCGAGGGCACCTCTGTGTGAGCCTCCAGACCGCCGCGGGCACCTCCGCGTGAGGCCCGAGCGCGGCGAGGGCACCTCCAATTGAGCTTCGGCGAGGCGCATACCTTCAATAAAGGCAGCTTTCTCTGCACCCGTCTCTGAGTCTTTTTGCGCTTGCGCGAGAGCCGCCGGGAGCGGCGGCTGCGCGTGCGCGGGCCCTGGGGCGCTCTGCGAGAGGCGCGGCCCCGGAGGTTCCGTTGTCGCCGCCCGTCCTGGCGAGGAGCAGCGGCGCCGGTGTCCCGGCGGGTAGGCAGGGGCCTGCAGGGATTGCAGGCGGGGTGGCGGGAGGTGCGCCCGAGCGCGGAGGCAGCGCCCTCGGAGCGTGGGCTGCCTCGGGTCTTTCGGCAAGGGGGAGGCCTCGGAAGGAGGCTGGTGGTGCCAGGCGCCTCAGGTGTGCTGCAGAGACTTCACCGGAGTGGCGGCGTGATGCATGCGGTTGATGGCTGCATAGTACGAGCTTTGGGAACCCAGCAGACCCACCTGCTGTTGCACTTAAGGGTTCTAGCGTTGCTTTTTATTTCTTGCGATTTGGAAGAACTCGTTTCCTATAAGTAGTCCTGAAAGGGATGATGCAGTTAGGTCTTTGTTGTTGAAATGTGGTGCAGGAAAGTGTCATGCAGAACAAGGTTGATAGCGTTTGAAGACATGGGGGTTGTTATTCAAGTGTTGTGATGGAATCCAATTCTGTGTAGAACCTGCACACTCGAATCAAGAACCATGTGGTCAGCTGATGAAATCGCTGGGTTATGTTACCTGCATTACAGGACCAGACTTCCTAAGCAGGGGAAACCAGATCCAAACAGGGAATGGACTTCCCTGGCAGCTATTGTCAAAGTGGAATCTGCAGCCCAAAGAGAGGCTCTTGATAGTCCAGGAAACCTGCAGGGTAAGAATGAATTTTGGAGATAGGGGTGGGAGAGAAGGGAGGGGCAGAGAAGGCTCTTCATGCTTTCTTTATATTTACTTTTTTTAAGATGCCTTTAAAAAAACATACATCCTTTCCTATTCCATCGATCTCCACCCAAATTCTTTACTCTGTGTTTGTTGTGATTCACAGCTTCTGTCTGGAAAGAGGTGGTTTTAGTGAAATGCTGTTCTTCCCAGACTGTAAACAAGATAATGAAAGCCTTCATTTGGCCGTTCAATATGTGGTGAAAGTCTAGGCAGGGCCTGAATTCCTAATAAACACTCTTGAAAAAACATGTTTAATTTGATAGAGTGCAGGAAGGGTTTGCTCTCCTGTAACAGGTTATTACATCCTGTGTTTGTGTTAGTTTGTCGTCATCTTCTTTTCCCGTAGTGGCACTTCAGTGTTGTTAGGCAGATTGTATCCCATATTCCTTATTTTTATGTGCCTAGGAATGCTATGGCAGTGTCTGCTGTGTGCTGTCTAGCATATCAAGCCTGTCTTAGCATTCCTCCTATGTGGTCCTAGACTTTTCCTAGCACTAATGCTTCTGTATTCAGTTCTCAATCTGTTTCCTTTCTGTAAGCTTGCATGATCTGCCTCTCTGTACATTCCCTTCTACTCAGTGTTCTGTGTGTTGTCTTACTAGAATGACTGTATGAGAGCAATGCTTCTGGCAACAGTTGGAGGTGATAGTTTTTTCAGTTAATGTTGTTTTTTTCAATTAATATTGTTTCTCTTTCAGTAACTAAGGAAGTTGTTGCTATGGGAACTGGAACAAAATGTATTGGCCAAAACAAAATGCGAAAAACTGGTAAGTATGATATTAAAGTCAAGAGCAGACTACCTATGCTACCTTCTTTCTTGCTGGTGTCATAGAATCAATGAAGATGTCCAAGGTGTACTGCTTAGACTGGTTTTGGATTGAAGCCAGAAGTGTTAAGGCAACCTTCCTTCATCAATGAGAGAGGAGCTTAGGCAGCCACAATGGCTGCCAGGAAGGTTTGCTGCACTTGCTGCCTCAAAGGTGAATGAACTTTTTCTATTTGGAAATTTGTGGTTTAGACCCTGACTCTGCATACTCGAAGACTTCATAACAAAAAGCAAAACAAAACATAAGCCAAATAATTGTGCTTTGATTACCTGTTGCAGTGTAATTTTGTTGGGGTCTGATGCAAGAGGTTACCACTGCTGGTACTAAGCACCAGGAAGGTACTAATGCAGTCAGAAAGAAAAACCCTATATTACTGCTGGGTAGTTTTAAGTGTTGTACAGTAAATGTATGGGATACATACACAGCTTCTCACAACTACCATTTCTTACTGTGTATTGTAGGAGACTTTCCTTGCTCTCTGTGTCCATTTTTTAAATTCATGCTGTATCTGTCTCCTCCGCTAGGGCAGGGAAGAAGCTGTAGTTATGACGAATGCTGAAAAGTGCCTAAGGGTGCAAAGTGTTCATGCATGTGAAGGTACAGGGCTTTCTACCCTCTTTAGACTTCAGAGGAGGACTAGACTGAGATATGAGAAAGGGTTTTGCCTGTATCTGGTTTAGGCTAATTCATGTTCTCTATAGTGTCCTTCATTTTGAAATTAATTAGTGGAGCAAAAGAGAAGAAACTAGATTTTGTATCTTAGACTTTTTTCATGTTTCTTGTGATTTGGCCATCTCAGAAGAGTTTTGATAAAGACATTTTTCTGACTGATTTAGGAAAATTATGATCAAACTGTTGTATCATTTACAATCTCGATATTAAGGGTCTAAGTAGAAAATTGACTAGGAAAAAGTAACACTAGTTTGTTTTGCCATTGTTTCTCTTCAGTGATCTCAAATTTAGAAAATACTCTCTTCTTATGATACCATTTTAAACTTGGTGGTAGGTCATGTTAATGGTTATCTCTTAGATCACTTCTAAACTTTTAAAGGTGTTCAGGAGGATTTCTGTCGCTTGGCCTTTTTTGCCTGAAATAAAAGATGATCTACAGCTCCTGTTCCTTTATGTGGCATAACAGGCAGATACTGTTCAGGAAAGCTGAAGATGAGGTGTGCATACTTAGTAAGTATCAGAATTATTTGCAGGAAAAATAGTTTAAATTGTAGGACATAGTTCAAAAAGAATCTTCAGCCAAAAGCTTAACAAGCATTTGAAATTTTCTGGTGGAATGTGTTTTGAGAATATCAGGATTTACCCTTGAAAACAAAAGTCAGGAAGATTTTGAAGGATGGTAATGTTTGATCAACTCAAATATCAGAAGAGTTAAAATTTGGTATTCAAAAAAGTCTCTGACTTGCTGCAGACTGAGTACTTTTATCCTTCATTTGTGTAGTCTGTTGACCTCCTTTTGTCATGATTGGAAATTTAAATATCTTGCAATAGTCTAAAATCAATGGAAACCTTCCAATACTAATAAATATGGAGAACTGTCCTATGTTGAATTCCATTTGTTTTGTCTTTTTTTAGTAATGATTTAGTATTTGCATTTGGGTTTTGGTTTAGGAGACATTCTGAATGACAGCCATGCTGAAATTGTGGCCAAGAGGAGCTTCCAGAGGTGAGGCATGAATGAAGTTTTACTCAATGCTGTAACAGTGCCGCCTGAGGTTGTTGTGATAAAAATCGTTTTGACCTATTGCTGAAGTAGCCAAATTTTGTAGCTTCACATATGAGAATGTAGTGAAAGACTGCATTACTTCTGTGTGGGCAACACACTTTTTCCTGTTGTCAGCAGGATTTTAGCCTAATTTTTATACTTCTAGGTAGTGTTAAGGCCTTTTCACAGAAGCTTCTTCCTTGTTCTTCTGGAGCCTCTGTATGAAGAATTAGGATCTGATTCCATGTGACAACAATGCAGATCTGGTGACTATTATTCAAGGATAGAATTTTTGCTCTTTCCCACATGCCAGTCCTCTTGTTTACATGGGATAAACTGGTTCAGGGAACTGAGCCAGGGGAACAGTAATTCTGCAGAAATGAGTACGTTTCCTGCAATTCCACGTCACTAAACTGAGTCTCGTAGAATAAGATGAATTGCAGAGTTGATAAAAACACAGTGGGAGGAGAGGACCTTATCTATACAGTTCGAGATGGTTAACGTTAACTCCACTGGACCCAATTCTTTGAGGTCTGTTATTAAAGTTCCAATGATGAGTTTACATTTATTATGTTGGCTGCCATCTCTCCGTAGAAGTGTAACTGATTGGCTCCTGATAGACTCCCATCAGGAAAGAACAGACTCTAGAGGGCATTTAAGCTTTGTTTTTTTCTCATGCATCAAAAAGGAAGTCAATGTTTCATGAAAACTTTCTGCCTAACAGGTATCTTCTCCATCAGCTGTGGCTTGCAGCTTCCCATCAGCAATGCATTTTTAGTCCGGGAACTGAAACTGGGAAATGGAAACTCAAACCAAATATTATCTTTATTTTCTTCTCCAGCCATACCCCATGTGAGTATGCTGGAGTGAGCCAAGTACATTGGTCCCACTTGTAGAATCTTTTCTGCCCTGTGTCTTTCTTTTGTCTCTCTTTGGTCTGGATTGAGAGTGAAGCAGTAATTCATGTTTACCGATACATGCCCCAAGATGTATTTGACTCCACAGATAGATTTGGCATTTTATCTCACTGGATATGATTTGGGAGAACTCAGTAAGTCTGATGTACAGTTCATTACATAGTGGAATGTTTCACTTTAAACAGTAGCTATTATTTTTCTTCCAGAAAATAATATACTTGTCAGAGGTCCTGCCATATTGCCTAGTTGCTTTGCTTCAAGCATTATCTCCTTGGATTAAAATTTTAATAAAAACTACTGGCATTTACCACCATCCCTAAAAACAACCAAACAAAAGATACCCCACACCCAGCCAACAACCACCCCCAACCTCATGAAGCAAACAAAGAAAAAAAACCCCAAACGAACACCAAAAAACCCCCAAACCAACAAGCAAAGAAAAAACCCAAAACCAAGCAAAAAGAAAAACAAGGAAGAAGAGCCAGCACTGACTCATACAAAACCCCCCAGCAAACCAAAACCACGCTCCTGAAAACAGGAAAAAAAGCCCCATTCATGAATCATCACTAGCTCTCCAACAAAAAACTTCTTTGGGAATGTAATGAAACTTCTGTCATGGAAAACATTCTTTGTGTGTTTAAAAAAAACAGCACCACAAAGATGAAGATCTGTTGACAGAACGAAGGAATGCGGCCTCATGGTCTGCCAACATATCAGGCATCTTGATGTTACCATGCTCTCTCACTGGTGTGTTCTTCAACTGCTAGTCTGTTACGGAGCAAAGGAGTTTTAAGAACTCTCAAAATACGCCTCATCAGTACTTCAGAGTGAGTTAGTTGCTCATACTTTTTCATGATCTTGAGTGCATTGCTGAAATATGCAATATTATTTTTCTTTATTAGTGCATTTGAGAATAGAAATTACATCTCCAAATTTATTAGTGAGAATAATTTCATTGCCTTTTTTTTCTCACATTGTGAGAAATTTCTCACATAAATCAGCAGGCCTGTCAGGTTTGCTTAGCTTTGAACTGAGTTTCAGAATTTTGGTTCTGAGCTTGTTTCAGTGATACAGATTAAAGTTTTCACCCTGACAGATTATTCTTTCATTAATCTTTTGAGATTCATATTGCTTGGTTAGATCAGGCTGGTTTTCCTGTGAGTCTTCAGCACTTCTTGTAGTCTGTCAAATGCCTTTGTTACCTTTTACTTTATAGGTTGTAAATTTTGCTTTCTTGGTTATCTCTTACATAGAAAGCAGAACTTGAAATGAAGCATATATTGGCTCAAATTTTAGTGAGATTTGATTCAGCTTGGCACAGGACAATGTTGTTTAAAAAATGTGTTCTCATAGTTAAGTTTTCCTGAGTGCAGATCTGTGAAAGCTACTAGTAGTTGTAATGTTACCGGTATGATGTGTTCCCATCACAAGGTGGGTTTTTGGCCACTTTCATGCTATTTCTTTTGTTCCAGGTGGAGATGCTTCTATTTTTCCAATCAGTGAACCAGAGAACCAGCTTCCTAAGCCAGTGACTGAAGGTCATGCAGCTGGACAATCAGCAGAATGTAGAAGTGACCGTAATCACTTATGTCCAGAAGATAAAAGAAAATCAGAGAAGATGGCAAGGGATTGTATAATCAAGAGAATGAAAACTGATGATGGTGGTTGTTTTTCCATAACCACTGAAGACCTGCCTGTTCATCATGAATCTGTGAAACGAGAAGACAACGCAAATCAGAAGAGCTGTGAATGTTCTGCAGAGATGCAGACAGCTAATAAGGAGAGTGGCTTAGTGAGACCAAAGGTAGTAGATGTTCATAGAACTGGAGCAAAATGTGTACCTGGAGAGCTGGATGATGCCCGAGTACCTGGACTGGGGTACCACTCTGTCGGCTTATTACGAGTGAAGCCAGGTCGAGGAGACAGAACATGCTCTATGTCCTGCAGTGATAAACTGGCTCGCTGGAATGTGTTAGGGTGTCAAGGAGCTCTTCTGATGCATTTTCTGCAGTATCCAGTGTATCTGTCAGCAGTTATAGTGGGAAAATGTCCATATAGCCAAGAAGCAATGCGGAGAGCAGTTATTGAAAGGTAAGTGCACTCCTCAGATGGTGCGTATGGAGACAGGGAACCTTGGAAGGCAACACATGTCGTACAAATATTAGAACTTTAGCAAGCTTTCGATAATGTGTCTTGTAAAATCCTGATAGAGAATCTGGTAAAGTGTGAGCTGGATGAGCAGATGTGGATTGAAAACTATCTGAATGACTGGGCCCAGAAGGTAGTGATCATTAGGCTAAATGTAGTTAAAGGTGTAAGTAGCCACGTACCCCAGGGATCAATACTAGGTCCAAACTTACTTAATATCTTCATTAATCAGTCATCTGGATGATGGTGCAGACTGTGTGCCCAGACAGTTTGCTGAAGACTCAAGACTGAGGAGTGGCTGATCAACCAGTGCATTGTGCTGCCATCCACAGCAACCTCAGCAGGCTGGAGAAAAGTGAGAACTTCATGAAGTTCAGCAAGGGGAAGTAAAAACCTGCACCTGGGAAAGAAACAGTCCCATGCACCAATATATGCTGGGGCTGCCTGGTTGGAAAGCAGCTTCACAGAAAAGGACTAGGGGTTCCTGCTAGACGTGAAGTTGAAAATGAGCCAGTAGTGTGCTCTAGCAACAAAGAAGGCTAATGGTGTCTCAGGCCACTTTAGGCAAAGTATCGCAGTGGGTCCAGGGAGATGATCCTACCCCTTCAGATGTGGTGAGACCACATTTGAAGGCTGTGTCTAGTTCTGGGCCTCTCAGTCAGTACAAGAGGGATGTGGACATACTGGAGAGAGGCCAGCAGAGGGCCTCGAAGATGCATAATGGATTTTTAGCATCTCTCATATGAGAAAAGCTGGGACTACTCAGCCTGGAGAAGAGAAGGCTTGTGAGCATCCTATCACTTTGTATACATACTTGAAGGGAGGTGGCAGGGAAAATGGACCCAGGCTGTTCGCAGTGGTGTTGGTGATAGGACAAAGGTAACGGGCACAAACTGAAGCATGGGAAGTTCCCTTGGAATGTCAGGGAGCACTTGTTTACTTTGAGGGTGATGGAGCACTGGCAGAGGTTGCCCTGAGAAGTTGTGGAGTCTCCTGTCTTTGAGGTACTCAGAAATTATCTGGACACTGTCCTGAGCAGTTGTCTGTAGGTTGCCCATCTGGAGAATGGTGGTTGGACTAGATGACCTACAAGAAGTCCCCTCCCACCTCAGCTGTTCTCTGATTTACTACAGTGCTTCAGGATACATAGTATGTGACAGATTTTACTGGTCAGCTGGAAGAAGACAGTTATGTTACACTGGAGAGGGAAAGCTTATATGTGTTTTCATGGTTGTAAAAATTTGTCTGCTTCTTTACTCTCAGTTACATCCAAGACCTGATCTTTTTCTTGCTGTGAGTACTAGAGCTCTCATAACTGTCACCTCAGGGAAATCTGTATGAGAGATGAACTGAACTGCTTCAAAATGAGGAGGGTTATCTGTTGTGCACTGGCCTTCTTTCTACTCAGATTCTTCAGCTGATGAAAACTATCCCAGCAACAAGGATAGGAAGTGAATATTTTTCTTACTTGGGAGGCTAAATCAGTAGAGTAGAGCAGTAGAGAATGGTAAATGGATTTGGGCAGAGCGGAGGAAAAGGAGAGCAAGGAAAAAACCAGGGAGCCGAACCATTCTTTTTAAGTGGTAGTTACTAGACCAGTTAATATGAAAGGTTTGACTTTATTTAGTAACTCCCCTTCTGTATACCCCTTCATCCTTCTAGAATGATTATAAAAGTGGTCATAACTCTGTTAATGGATAAACTTTAATGGATAAACTCTAGTGACATACCCGGTAGAGCTTTCTGAATAATCCTTTCCTCATTCTGTGACACGTAACAAGAATTTGCCTAGCCTTTTTAGTCCTAGTGTAGTCAGGCACTTTTTCAGACTATTGAGTCTGACAGTATGAATCTCAGTAATAATTCCTGCTCTGTGTAAATATTGTAGTGATTAAACACATGCTGTTTTTTCCTTTTATGATCCTAATGTCATTCAGTATGCAACCATAATTTAAGGTAACAAAGATGAGATTATACATGGAACTCTAGGTGTACTTTGTGTGTTTTTAGGCATTGATTATAAACCGTTAGCCTCATAAAACAATTCCCGATGTAATGCAGTTGACTATGTAAATACCTTATGATTTTTGTTTTTCTTTGTGATTGAAGAAGGATATTGCAGGTTTTGTCCTGCATTTGACTTAATTGATTATAGCTTTTAAATAGACTTTTTTAAAAGTCAATTTATATATTTTTTTTAGGGTGGACAAGGTCCTAATAAACTAATGTGACTTTGGGGTTTTATTTAATAAATATTTTTCTGAAGGGAAAAATGCCTCCAATACTCATTGTCTCACCTATATAACTCATGTTCGATTCAGTTTCAATGTAAAAGAAATGTATTTTAGATAATGAAGGGAAACGGTGCAAAATGGTCTTGTTTGGGAAGAGCATACTGAAAATTTCTGTGTTTCCTGTAGGTGTCAGCACATCTCATCTTTACCGGATGGTTTTCTCACTCAGGAGGTTAAGCTGCTGCAATCAGATCTTCAATTTGAACATAGCCGACAGGCAATTCAGGAAGTTCAAAGTAACAGCAAAACAAAACTTGTTCCTTGTAGTGCAGGTGAGTTAATTTGGGCTAGTTGCGTAACTGTGTGCAAAAGTCCAAATAGAAATGAGGTGGGTCTGGTTGTTTGGAATGGAACATCATTCCTTGCCAGTATGCTACTGGCAAAATACAAAAAGCAAGAAATTATTTTCAGGTCATGACTTAATTGTTAATAAAATTTGTCTCAGCCTCTAGTTTCCAGTAGGAAGTTTTCAGGCTGAATAAACATTTGGTTGATGTGATTAAGAGTTTATAATTAAACACAGACAGAAAATAACCAGGGGAAACAAAAGTTGAGTACAAGAAGAAAACAAAAGACTTTTTGTTTCAGTTAGTTTTGCGTTCTCTTTGGTAATGAACAAAAGACTTGCCATGCTGAGTTATGTTTGTAATTGCTCCAAAAGTCTGTGAATGAAGAAAGAATACAGAGTAGTGTAGTGTAAAAGTTGTATTGATAGATATTTTAGGCATGGCAATTTTTTGCCATGATGATGAATGAATGCTTAAATCTCAATGGGATTTTGCAACATGGTCTCATTTGGGAAAAAGGAACTGCCACTCTATGTGCATGGCTAAGCAGTTTCTTTAATTGGACATGCCTGCCTTCTGCTTCTGATCAGACTTTCTGTCTGAATCAGAACTGGAAGTTTTCTATTACAATACCGCTAACGATAGAATAGAATGGAAACAAAGGGTTCCTTAAAGAAATTCACATTCATTAAATTGGAGTTATTTACAAGTGCCAGGAAGGAAAATACTTTTATTTTGTGAGATAGAAAACAAATTTCATCATTGAAAAGTAGTGCCAGTTGAGTTACCAAAAAAGGCCTGAAAGCAGCTGTGACTAAATTCAGTGTATGTCTTTCTTTCCGTACACTTCTCAAGTCATTCTGTCAAAGAAAGATGAATGATGCCTTAGCACGCTTTTTTATGCCAGATGGTTTCTTTTCTTGAAGGAGTAAAAATCAGAATAAGCTCTAAATTTAGGACTGTTACACAGAGTATTGAAAGATGTTTGATAGGAACATTTCAGCTGTTAATTTAGGAAAGTATCTTTTCTGTTTAGTGCTTTGAAGTTTGAGATAATGATGAAAAACCGAAAGAATGGAAAATGTTTTAATTTTTAAGTAACTTTGTAGCTGCTTGTCAGAAACTAATATCCTCTAATCAAGGGATTTTTAGATTTTTCACATGTGGAGGATTTAATACCAGTCATATGTATCTAATGTTATTTCATGTTACAGGGGACTGTAATTTACTAGAGTGATACAGCATTGTACTTGAATCACTGTGTAAGTACAATTGGCAGCATACAGCTGAATTGTAATACAAGGATGAGTAACATAAACAGTCTTTGAGCATCTTGAGTAACAAGATGGTCTTAGGAGTGGATGCATGTGCAACTATTTTGCCTGTTAGGAACACAGAGAAGAGGGAGAATTTAGGAAATGGAAGCTGTCTCATGGTAGTAGAAGTTGAAGAATCTGCTGTTATGCTATGGAAGGACAGATTTGACATGTCAGTTTCTGTTGACATGCTGCTGATGCTTTGCTTGTTACTTAGAAATTGTAAGGTATTGTATGTAGAGTTTCAGCATTTAGAAGTTTACAGTCTGAGAAGATTACAAAGTTCTCAGACTTGGGGTAGAGTTTAAGGCTGTTGGCACTTGCTATCTCTTTCAACAAATTATTTTTGTATGACTGCTACCTAATAATGTTTTTCAAGTAAAGTCTACAAATATTTGGTGTATGTCAGTTATCAAACATGAAACTACTTAGAGTACACAATAAAATAGCAGCAGACGATAAATTAAGAAAAACAAAGTGACTGGTGCAAGTAGTTTAGGGCAGTATTTCACAGCCTGATGTGAAAATAAGCCATCTAACTCGGAAATTTCTTCATGCGTTGTCTGGACTGGATGCACAAAAGAAAGTAGAATTCCCCACAGAAATGGAGAATTACAAAGCTGAAGGCCAAATATTTAGAGGCATGAATTATTAAATGATCTAACTAGGATGAAAGCTCTGTGTGTGTGTTTTTGTTTTTTTAAAGTAAACATTCTGTGACATACTGGAATTCTGGCCCTGGAAAACCATGGTCCTCTTTCTAGTTTGAATTATTTTGGGAAGCAACACATGAACAAATAGAATGAAAGGAACTGTTAGGTTCTGCTTTTGTGACAAGAGCGTCTCCCTTGTTCATAACAATGTCTTCTACAGCTATCAGTTGGAGTGCAGTCCCTGAACAACCTCTGGATGTCACCTCAGACGGCTTCCGCCAGGGAACAACAAAGAAGGGGATTGGGAGCCATCAGAGCAGGTGTGAGAGTGTTGTAATATCTAGACGTGTTTCATTTGTTAGCTTACGTGCCTTTGTCAGCTCATGTGATGTTGTCAGAGCAGGAGGAAATCTAGAAAGTGGTGAAGAAGGAGGAAGGTAGAGAGTTGGGGAAGAGTCGCTGTGTAAGGGGGAAAGGGCAGTTGGAATAATGGAAGTTAGATGAGAATTAACAAGTTTATCCTATTTCTTTATCCCTGTTGAGAACATTGTAGATAATGGTGGTGAGGAACTGTGATCAGTTCTTTATTAAAAGGATGTTTACTGTTGAAGGAAACAGAATTTTTGCTTTCTGGTTTTGACTGTGAAGGAAATGTGTGCATTGCATTTTCTCTTTCTAGAGATTTCTTTTACTTGAATAGTCAAGCCAGCTATCCTCCATTTAATGTCCATCCTTTTAATGATGTATGATTATTAAAAGTGTAGCTTTGAAACATGACTTTCTGCCTTAAAGTTTGAAAAGGTGTTGAAATGATGGCAGCACACTCCTAACATGAACATGTCACCTTTCCAGCTGTCATCTTGGCACTCGGTTCAGCCAGCTTGTCACTTGGCTCTTTAAGAAATCCTCTATCAACAATCATAGTTTAAAGAAATAGTTACTTACTTTTCTTGAGGTTGAGAGAAATTACTTATAAGCAACTGCAGACAAATTTCTCCATCTCTATGTTATCCTCATTTTGGGTGAGGTGCCAAAATTATCATTGTTCTGTGGAAATTCAGCTGAAGGATTGGTGTTCATGTTTTAGCTGCTGGCTGATTATACTACCAAATTATCAATGGTCATATTGTTCATGTTTCCCAGACTTTTTGGAAGGATGATGACAATCCTGACAAGGGGGTGAATAGCATAGTAAATACAACTCAGATAATTCTTTTGGAGAATTTATTAATTTGCCTGCAAGTTGCACATTCTGAGCTTTTTGAAGTTAGGCCTGATTTGACTGAAGTTTATCCTGGTATATCCTACTATTTCCAAATTTTCAGTGGAAAGAAGAGGACCAGGAACTTTGTGGTTTGTGACCTGTATTGGTGTCTGCGGTATTGCTAACATAGGTGACCTAGGTGACTTAGTGCATCTTTTAAGACAGGCTCCATGTGCTCTGTAGAATATTTATTTTCAATATGCGATATGTAAGCATTCCAGAAGACATGTGAAAGATCAAACAAACCAGCTAACCCCTTTTTCTCAGTAGGATTAAATTTGTAACGCAGCATTTGTGCATCAGCTCTAAAACTTGAGAGCCATCTCCTAGCTGGCAATTAGCACAAAAGCGTAAGAACTCAATTATTGTTGAAAGATCCTCTTCTCAACATGTGTTTGAAGTTCACTAAAACTTTCAAAAGTTATTAGAGTCTACAAGACTGTGTGATTACAAACATCTCATTTCCTTAGGAAATCAGAATTAAAAACAACGTCAATGCACAAGTGAACTATTTACGCTTTTGAGGTAAACAGTCACAAAAGGAACTTCTATAATGAAAATAAGGAATTTACAGCCTTATTGGGACTGGTGGTGATTAATAATAAACAGGACTTGTATTTCAACATTCTTTTTCCTCTCAAGGAATCTCAGGGTGATTGCTGGGAAGTGTTCTTTGAGGTTTTTTTCCCCCTTTCAATATAGATAACATCCCCCTTTCAATGCTAGATAACATTAAATACAAGGATGGTAAGGCTGACTGACTAACAGGAATTTGTAGGTAAATGTCTGGTATGTGCTTTTGTTAATGCTTAATTAACTAAAGCACCAAAAACTACAAGATGAAACTTTGACAGATTAAATTGAATCTTAAATTTTAGAGCATCTTTGCACGCTGTCATCACCAGTGGGGTTCAGCAGGGCTCTGTTTTAAGGCCAGTGCTTTTCAGCCTCCTAATAAATGACTTGGATGCAGGACTCAAAGGTACACTAAGTTTGCCAGGGACACTAAATTGGAAGAAGCTGTTGACTCCCTTGAAAGAAGACAGGCCCTGCAGAAAGACCTTGACAAATAAAATGGTTGGACAATCACCAACCATATGAAGTTTAACAAAGACAAATGCCAGTTTCTGCACATGGCACGGAGTGACACGCATGTATGGACAGATCGGGGAATGAGAGGCTGGAATGCGGGGCCATGGAAGGGGGACCTAGGGGTCCTGGTTAATGGCAAGTTGAATATGAGTCAGCAGTGCCCTGGCAACCAGGAGGGCCACTCTCATCCTGGGGGGCATCAGGCTCAGCACTGGTGGCTGAGTGAAGGAGGGAACTGTCCTGCTCTGCACTGCTCTGATGCAGCCTTACCTCCTGTAGGCAGTTTTAGGCACAGGAATATAAGAAGATAAAGCTCTAAGCGTCCAAAGTGGGGGGGCCATCAGGGATGATGAAGGGTCTGGAGGGGAAGCCCTACAAGGAGTAGCCGAGGTCACTTGATTTGTTCAGCCTGGAGAAGGGCAAACTGAGGTCCGGCCTCACAGCAGGCTACAGCTTCCTTGTGGGGTGACACAGAGGTGCAGGCACTGTTCTCTGCTCTCTGGTGACCGGTGGCAGGGCCTGAGGAATGGCTGGAGCTCTGTCAGGGGAGGTTTAGGCTGATTATTAGGTAAAGGTTCTTCACCCAGAGGGTGGTCGGGTGCTGGAACAGGCTCCCCAGGGCAGTGGTCACAGTGGTCCGAGTTCAAGGAGCATTTGGACAATGCTCTCAGGCACATGCTGGGATTATTGGGGTTTTCCTGAGCCAGGAGTTGGACTCGATGATCCTTGTGGAGATTCTATGATACTACGCAATTTTTGATGTTCTTAAAACACATACTAGCAACATAGGAGGATTTTTTTTTTAATTGATTTTGTTTCAGTGTTTGTGGAGAATCAGCTTGCATTTGTTGGAGAACTGAATCTGTCATTGTTAAGACAAGTACGCAAAGATAATTAAATAGAGGAAACAGCTGGGCCATTCAAAACAAAACTACACTTTATAAACAGTGATTGGATTCTGGTTGCCATCTCTTTGGGGAAGTAGAAGGGCTCAAAGCTGACGGATGTATATAGTATCTTCTAAAGATCTTTAAAACTTTGTCTCACTTTATTTTTTGATGAGCCTCTTTGTATTTAACTGCCCTGCAGCTGTTGCTGAATGTGTCCTCATCCCCATTGTGAAAATATCAGCATTGTTCCAGATACTTCTGCTCCTCCTTTTATTTGTTTTGAATAATACAAAATTTAACAGTTTGTAAAAAGGTGCGCTTGTTTGATCTGTTCTGGGGCTAGTCCTTCTGGTTAAACCTTACTGCAGCTCTGAACTGATGACAGTGCAGTTTCATGCAGATAACAGTGTGATATTAAAGTGTTCGTTCTGCAAACTGGTGAGTGCTGGCTGGGAGAATGGAGCAATGCAGCTTTTTGTCAATATAGCATTTAAAACTAAGGGAAAAGGCATGCGGGCAGCTTGGATGGGGTAGAAAAAGTTAAATGATAGACAAGTTTTTACATTCACTGAGAAGTGAACATAATGCTTTCTATCAAAAGTGTTTAGCTGGGATGTTCTGCTGTAAGGTGGAGTGAATTTATGATTTTTTTTTTCCATCAGAATTCCTAATTTTTAACATTTTTTTATATCAGATCCAAAATCTGTAAAGTGGAACTCTTCCATAAATTCCAAAAGCTGGTGACAAGTATTTCACAAGAGGATCTACCAGACACTCTACGGTAAAGACATTATCATTGCCTTTAGAAGAAGGAATTTATCTTAATGAAAGTGAAGAGTACTGTAATGATACAGTATCTGCTCAGGAATCTCATTTTAGATAAGTCCATTGTTAAAGTTTGATACTTGAAAAATGTGGAAAGAGACGCAAGATGAGGAAGTGGCATTTGTTTTTGAAAACATGAGCTATTGGATCAGCTGCCTGCAGCTCTCTACCCTTGGATGTATTCAAATCCTACATCCCAAAATTGCCATGGAGTTACTGATATCTAGTTGGTGTTCAGTAATTCTGTCAAATTCCACTTCTTTGATTCACAAGAAGGAAAAGTTTGAGTAAAAAAACCACTTTTTTCTTTTTTTCTTTTTTTCTTTTTTTTTTTTTTTTTAAGTTTAGGTTAAAATCAGTTTTCAGCTTAGCATATGGTGAAGTAAGAGAGTGATAGTGCTCTTTCTGCATTTTTCTCTCATATGGTTGGTAAGGATAGATAGGGCTCTTTCTGCAGTGCATATGTTGCATAAACAGAGACCTTCCGTGAAGAAAATAAAGCAGCTTTTGTCTGAAGACGCCATAATTGGAATTTTCCTTTACATTATTAAGAACAAATTTGGTTTATCAGTCTGGAGTTAATTACTTCCAGTAATCATCCACTATGGCATAGCATTAGGTGCATTATATATTTGGTGGTGTACTATAAAGCAAAGCATAGTTTCACATGTACAGAAACTTAGTTCTCTTTGTCTTAGAGACTCTGGGAGATGTTGAGGGTTCCAAATCCATTGCCACGGAAGGTTTATTTTATTTTAGACTTACTTCCAGATATAATTTCATCAGCTTTAGGATGCAGTTATCCCAACTCCTGAGCCAGTTTTAACTGCTTGTAGCTGCTGATGAGGTGGTCCCACAGCAGTTCAATGCTGCTACTGGCTGTTGATTCCTGTTTACTCCCTTGTATCAGTAGCACTTCTCCAATCTCATGATGAACCAGTTCGAGTAGGTACTGTGGCTGAAAACAATTTCCTTGTCTTCTGTTTTCTCTCGGACTAACGAGAACTTAATGGAAATCTGAAACAGATAAAACCCATTCCAAGGAAATAGGAGGCATATGTGACTGAAAGTAGGGGAGATAGGCCATTTCAGCCCTTCATGGTACTAAGATAGTAGGTCCAACAAACTTAGCCAAAGTGCACCCTGGCTCTTTAATTAATGGATCTTGCTTGCTTTTGAGTTCTGTTGAATTAAAGATTGCAGTTACCTTCTGTGTCTATGGAAGTGTCTTGTAACTGTTTCAAAGTTTCAATGTCAATATGGACCATGCTATTGCTGAGATGCTTTCAACTGATTCTATAAGTAGAGATACTTTGTCCTTAAATCAGTTTGAAATAGAAAATTTTTAGCCTCTTTTGGGTGGGAGTTCCTCCTCACTTGTTTAGCCGTCATAATTTCCTCAACGGACTGTGAACTTGTGCGTTGTTGGGTAGGTGACTCATTATGCTGATCACATGCTGCTTACATAAAGTCACTTCACCTCAGGGCTTTTCTAGACCACTGGCCTTGTTGTTTCCTTTGACTTTTTTGTCCTCTACTGTTTGTCTGTCGGGGCTTCTCCTGACAAAGTCCAGCTGATTCACAGATGTGACATTCTTTTCACTGCACAAACTCTTAATTATACAGAGGAGGTGCTAGCTCACCAGTCAGCTTGTGCAGCTGGTTGCCTTGGAAGTCTTTTGTTTTTCTTCCTCTTCTCTTGAAAAGCAAAATTAAAAAATGTCTTTGTGTTGCTGTTTCCTTCATCTTCCCTTTTTTTCCCTACATGATATTCTGATGTTTTGATTTTTCTTTTCCCCTTGGAGTGTGAGTGTACTTCATATAAGAAATCCTACACTCTCAAATTGTTTCTTTAAACTTCTGTGTATTTAACTGTTACCAGTTTTGTATTTTCTTCGCATTCAAATTTATCTTGTTATCTCTTCCCACAAATGGTTGGCTCTAAAGCTGTGCTATCACGCAGTTTCCTTTTTCCACTTTGACCCTAAGTTCCTTCCCTGACTCTTCTAGTCCACTTCTCTTGCCTTCCATTTTTTCTGATCCATCAAGGAATGCTCATTCTGTAATACTTTCAGATTTGCTGAATAGCTTGTTTTGTAGTTGTAGGGTACATTAGGACAAGGGTTGTTCTTCATGTAATGCTGCCTTCATTTACTGTTGTCCACTGTCAGACTTGGAAACTGGGAATTTAAAGCTTTACATGGAACTGATTATATTCTGATGTTATTTTGGTTTGGTTTTTTTGTGGGTTTTTTTTTTTTAATTTGTTTTTTTGTTTGTTTTGCTGCTTTGGTTTGGTTTTGCTTAGGTGTTTTTTTTTTTTTTTTAGTTGGTTTTGGTTTTGGGGGTTTTTTTTTGGTTTATTTTTTTGGTGTGCATGTATCTAAATCTGCTTCTCCTGCTTTTTGTGACTTTCTTACTCATTCTTGACACAGAGAATCTGTGTGGGTACTGTTGAATTGGAACAGTGGACAGCCTACTGGAGCCAGAACTTTGCTGGCTCTTTTAAAAGGCAAATTTAGTTATTTGTAGTAGTATAGCTTATCTGAGATGTTAAGCATGACATTCATCAATTTGGGTTTTTTCAGGATTTAGTTTATTTGCTTTCAGATGAGACTGAGAAGGTGGTGGTGTTAGGCTGGTATGAGCTACTTCACCAAGAACCAGATAGTACTGTACAATGCTGTCCCACCTTCTTTCTTCCTTTGCAATAATTCTTACAATCTGTCTTCTGTGCCTTACTTAAATTCTCACTCCTCTTAATAGGTAGACTAATGTTGTTTATTGATTACCTGTTACTGCCACCTATCATATACCTAATTTTCTTCTGTTGATTCCCTCTCACATTATCATTTTGAAATTACTGGTCCATCTTTTTTTTTTTTTTTTCTTTTCATGTTTTCTATGCTCACTGTCAAGGGAATGGTGACACACCATTGGACTGTCTTGTGCTATTGCTAATCGGAATTGTTACATAAAATCCTCTGCAATATTGTTTGCAGATCACTTAATGGTAATGTGGCAAAGGAGATTATTGCATTACTGTGGTTTTTTTTTTCCCTGCTGTTAGGAAAAAAAAGCATGCCTTAGTGACCACCTGGGGAAGTGAAAACCTTCTCTTGTCATACATTGGCATCCACCATAGAGAGTCTCCAGGCATTGCTGTTTGAACAAGGTGTGGCTGGCTGTGTGGCTCTTTGTTTGAATCTAAGGGAGACTTTGTGAAATAAACCTGCACGGACTTTCTTGCTGACCTTGTTAAATTATTGACTAATCCTCTTTTCTCTTAAATTGTTGTCAGGAGCCATCACAATTAAGATTGTACTATTATTCTTCCTTCCTGCTCAGTTCACAATATGGAGGATTCCAGTTCCAGATCCAGTACAGATTATGGGGTTCCGTTACCATTCCACTGGCCAGGTGGGGGAGAGTTCTAGTGGGGCCCTTACATGGGACTTTTGAGAGCATCTCACAGGTTAGTTTCACAGAGTATGAATAATGTGAAAGAGGTGGAGAAAGCAAAACTGATTGGCTGTGATAAGAGTGCAGGGCAGGTTTTTTAAGAGAGAATACATTTCCCGGCATAGACAGGTTGTCCACTCTTGCACCTTTCTGAACACAAGGTTTAAAGGATAGATATATGGCTTGCTTTGCATGTCACAGTATTTTAGAAATAAATTCATGGCAGAATGCTGAGTGCCTCAAACCCAGCTTCTGATGATCTGCTGTTATGGTAGAGCTGTGGGGTTTTTTTGGGGGTGATCATAATTGCCTTTGAGCTTGAAAGCCTGTTTTAGAGGTTAGTGCAGTAGTTCTCAGACCTCACAGATTAGGATTCCTGCAGTAGTTTGGCTCTTTCTTGGTGAAGGTCATGTTACCTATGATCTTCCCTTCATATTGGGTTTAATGTATAAACATTGCCTATCCCATGCGGCTGACAGATGTTTTGGCAAAGGAAGATGAAAGAGGTTGGGAACGGAATGCAAGGAAAGGAAAAAAAAAATCTTGATGAAATTGTCTTACAGGCACTTGTGTTCGGATACTCTAGACCTGAATTTCCCTGTTTTGAAAATCATTGGTGTAATGTACTCAGCAGAGTGACCAATTGTTCTGCTGAGATTGTGGGGCATAGTTGCTATTTGAGGAAGGGGAATGACACCAAAATTGACGTGTCTCTTTTGCTTTAGGGAAAGAAAAGAGAGTGTTTTCTCCTTTGTCTCATTCTTCCCTGTTAGTTTTTTGTTGGAAAAGAAAAACTGTCTAGTTCATTCTGTCCTTTTCCAGCCTGTTTTCTAGCATGCTAAAGCTACTTTCACCCAATTCAAAGCACCCTAGCTACCTTTTCAGCTTTGCTTCAGTGGTTTTTGCTGTCATGGAAGTTTTCTGTGGTCACACAGTCAAACACAAACGTTTCTAGTGCTAGAAGAGTTGTTTTGGTTCCTTTTGCAAGATTGATGACGATGTCTAGCTTTAAAGCCTGGGCGTCTCCAAGTCTCTCTAGAAGAGAATTTCACTAAGTAGTATGGAAGAGTTCATAGGAGATCGTCAGGTCCTTAGATGTTTGATTTCTTTTTTCATTTTGTGACCTCATATTCAATAGGATCATAGAATTGTTTTCATTTTTGTGCATTTTCTGTCAGGATGAAGACACTAAAAACCTACTGGGACTACAAGGAAGCTGCGTTAAATTATCAAGAAGCCTGGAGAGTGCTACGTAGCCAAGCTCTGCTGGGTTGGGTCAAGAATGCCAAGGAATACCTGCACTTCACATGAGAATCCATGTGACTATTTGAATCCAGGAATAAACTCTGGTCCACAGCAGATACCTCTGTAGTTCAAGGGCCAGAAAAAGACACCCTCTAGTTTATGTGCTGTAAAGAGACAGGAGTGAAAAGGAAAGCCATTTAGAGAATACATTTATTTTTACTGAGTTGAAGCCCCCTTTTTATTGAAATATAGAAAAGGATCATTGCTAACTTTAAATTCTGAGCTGCATGAAATAATATGCCTCCAAAAGAAAGGAAGCAGTGCTGCGCTATCCTGGTATCTGAAGGTATGGCCTACCAGCCATAGTCATTGCAGTGAAAGAAATGTCAACTGAAATTCAAGCATTATTATGGAAAATTTTAGTGCCACTTTTTTCTTCCACTTCTCATAATGTTGTGGTTGTTTTTCTGTTGTTGGGACAACCCTCATGTATAATAAGTAATACTTTCATAATTCTGAGCTCTTCTTGTCTGGTGCATGGAAGAATTTTCTATGTCCCTCAGCCCCATTGCTTCTAACTGGAAAAACTAGTTCTGTTGAAGTGTCTCTTTTTTTGGGAATCCTTCATATATATGCTGCTATTTACCAAACATACCCACAGGTATTGCCACAGCAAAAGCAAAAGCACTGGGAAGGAGTCTGTTTCAAATAATACTACTTATGATATTCTGTGCATCTCAATTTCAGGACTTTGCCAGATAACATTTCAACTGCTTTGCTTCTCTAGGCAGGAATGAAAACTCCTGAATGACTTGGTTCAAATTGGCCAGTCCTGTGTAATTACAGGCAAACATTTACCTGCTTTTCAGTGTTTCAAGCAACGTCCATCTCCATGCTCCCTTGTGTTAAATGGTCAATTAAAAGCAGAAATGCTTCAGCCATTTATGTCACTGGTCCTTGTGTTCATTTATAGCCTGGCAAAAGTGGAGATGCTTTGGAGAGTATTGAAAGTAGTCTCTGGCATGTTCCTTCTATTCTCTCTTGCCATTATGCTTTATTACCAACTAACATCTGCATGACAAGACAGTCAACACTGTGAGCAGCTGTGGGGGAAGCAGTGTGTAATCCTCCTTAAACCTTCTGTCCCAGCTATTGCCTTTTGTGAGCAATTTCAGGACTGTGTAACTGCTCCCGAGCACATTCCCCTTTTGTATTTTTCTCTTGTAAACCACAATTCATAAAATATTTGGACAAGGCAATGTCAGCATGAAAGAAGTGGATAATTTAGAATTTAAAAACTCCTTAGTGGTTTGAATTTTTTTTGTTCTGTGGTGGTCTGTAGTTTTGGATTTGAAAAATGGGCACAGCAGTTCTCCAAACAGCCTTTGTTGTCAACTTACTGAGCTACATATGGGACCAAACAGTACACATAACATTACAGTATGAGAAGTGATAGCAGCAAATCCTTGTTACTTCACACTCAGGTTGACTTGTCAAGTAGGAATAGTTCTCTTGTTGAAGAAGTAACAACTTGAATTCTGTGTGTATAGGCCAGTTCTCTCAAATCCAGCACTAACATGCAGAAATACCAGTTGTACTGGTGAGGGGGAAGTAATTTTATGTGTTTGTAGAGGGCAAGGGATTATGGAGATTAGGGACTTGCAGTAGTCATCAGAGGATAAAAAATGGCCAGATGCCATTGCACATGGGTTACAGGGTGAACTGCTGAAAATAAATGGTAGCTGTTCCTGTAATCGAGCACGTAGTATTCCAAGGACAGGGTTCTACAGTGTACAGTGTAAAGAGCTATCAGTAGATTTCCAGGTTCCTGAAATTTGCCTTTGTTCTTCGCTGAAATCTTGCAGAAACGATTAACTTACCATACCTAGTTTCGCATAGTTAATCAACAATGTCTGCAGTGAACCTGCTGACCAGACTGGAATGTTCCCATTTCCTATTCAGCTGCAATATTAAAATGGGTTACATAAGACTAGTTCTGTAGTCATGCATCAGTTTTCACATAAGCAGTTATATGGTTTAAATTCTTTTAACTCTTTTCTACAATTTGAGCCTGGCTGTTCGGATTGTTCCTGGTAAGATTTTTTTGTGAATTTCTAAAGTAGTTGTGAACTGTAGACTGTTGCTGTTTACCTGTCAGATTTAAAAGTAGATTTTGAGGTGCTGAACACTGATGCTAACCTCACTTCTTGGATGGAGCTGAGGACATATTTAAGCCTAGAGCAAGTCAGTGAATATGCAAAGAGAAGGACGGTGCTGAAACAGAACAGCATTTAAAAGGCTGAGGGGCTAAGCCTGTGGGATCTCATCCTCAACTGGATGGCATTTCTGTGATGGAAAATCAGTATTTAAATGCTGCATTTGTTTCATTTGAAAATGTCAGGAAACTCTGTTGGCAGTACCATGAAACTGCTCTAAAAATCAGAATGGAAAAATGCAGAGATAGGAAAGAACAGTCTCTGCTTTTGTAATTGGTAACAAACTAAACTTGGATCACTGTCAGCAGGTCTTTGGAAGAATTGCTCCTGGAAAGGAACAGTTGACATGTTCCAAGCCTGTATCACTCCTTTGCGCTGGGATAGCTGATACCCCGAAAAACAAAGATAGGCAAGGCACGGGGAGGACAGCAGAATGCAGAGACTCTGCCACAGGAGAGCAGAGTTGGTAGGGAGAGAAGCAGCAGGAATGAAGTGCCCACAGTGCATAGTTAATGAGGACGAGCAAACAAGTGGGAGTGGGAGCGGCGGAGCACAGGAGGGCAGCAAGATTCCCACCATATGTGTAAATGAGCACATCTGTATTACCCAGATAGGGCCTTGCCTGTCCCAAACTTGTTTGGGGACCAATGGCTGTTAATTGCCAGGACAAAGAAACTGTAATCATTGAGTACAATGTCTTTAACAGCATCACTGTTAGAGGTGTTATTCTGTTTTCAGTCCTAGTAAGAAGGCAGGACAGACTCCCTGCATATCTTTAAGGAAGTCTAAACCGGAGCATAGAAACAGGTGGTTTTCTCCAAGGGTGGGAGTAATCATGTTTGGCCTTGAGGCTGCAGTTCCACAAGACCAGATGCTAGCATCCCACTGTCTTTGGAAAAGCAAGGTTTTGATCTTCACCGTGTACTTCCACTGCTCACCTTAACACAGGCTGGAAGGCTTACTGATCTCAGTACATTGCAAGTAAACTGAAAAATATTTAAATTACTGTATTTGTAGAAAAACAAAGCATCAACCCAAAACAAGATGCAGCCTTTCACTAGGAGTTAAGACTTCTGCAATAAATCCATTAAGTATTAGAGGAAAGGAAGAGCTGGGGTTGTGCGGCTGAGGGCAGAATTCTCTTGGCAAGGAGGAAAGAAAGGCGTTAGAGTTTTCTCTCAGACTATCTGATAATGTCATAAGAGGGCTGCAGCAACAACAGATACATAATACATACAACTAACATATATACATGTAGAAGCAAGGTATTTTTTGAGGAAAGACCACGTAAATGGTCTAAATTTGGTCTATAATAATGTCTATAATGTAATAATGGTCTATAATAATATACTAAATATTGACTGAATACTAAATTCATCCAGTACTGGTTTAGTTATATTGGAGATAACATTTCAATTTGGTTAAAGGTAAGTGACATAGAGGTGTTGCTGTCTTTGTTTTTTGTTCAGTGCATCAGTTGAAGGGTTAACAGAAAATGAAGATCATATGGGCTCAAATGCTTTGTAAAATTTTACAGGAGTGTTCTATCTAAAGGGATGCATTTCACCTCTGCATTTCAAAAGGAAACCTCTTGATGTTTTATTGCCATTTAATGTGTATCTGCAGATGAAAAGTGAAGTTACTGCTGTAGAACATTTATCCTTACATTCTCTGGAACGCTTGCGTGTCTGGGCTCCTGAATCTAAACTAATAAATACAGAGATGTTAGAGCAGTTATGTGGGGGTTTTAGGGGCTTATGAAGGGTAATCCAAAAGTTACCTCAATCATAACGTCTTCCCTTGGTTTTAGATCTGTTCGCTAGCATGTAACTAACTTTAGCATTTTTAAGTGTTTCTTACTCCTCTGTTAACAGCTAAGAAAAAATATTACTTGGTGAGTGTAGAAAAAGGGTAACGTTTCAGCATAAAGGAAACAGAACATTTTCCAGTAATAAAAGGTAATTCAGAAAATGACAGGTGAAACCACTTTTCTTCATTCTGAATCAAAAATTCTGTTAAGAGCAAACATTAATGTGTGAAAAGGGAGTTAGAAGTAATTTAGGATGGAAGCACTGACAGAATGTTGCCTAAAGCAGTGGTTTACAATGCAGCGCTAGTCTGACTAATGAAAGGCTTACTGAGATCAACAGCACATTTTAAGATGCAGTAAGCACATGCATGACAGTTAGTGTGTCAACCCGCAGTAATAGGGTAGTGTCAACCTTTCACAGGCTCCTACATTCACATTTTTGAGTCCTTTTGCCAATACGTATGAATGACTGCAGAGCTAAACAATTCTAGGCGTAATGTATCGTCGTGGGGGTTTGAGTTAGTATGAATTTGTTTTAAGTTTGGAAGTGGTAAATTTCCACTATAACTGGAAGCATTTTAAGAACTAGATTCTTAGGCACCACATAGTGTGAAAATGAATTAAAACTTTTTAACAGGAATCTAAACTGAATTTAGTGTTTCCTTGCTGGCTTAGGAAGGTCAAAGTGATGATACTTCTTCAATGCAGTGTTATCCTTTAATATCAGAGTGCGAACTCCAGCACTGTGCAATTAGGTCAGTTAGCTGGTTTTTCCACCCTCTCCCACACAATCCAAGGATTTGCCTCTAAGCAGAAGTAGCTGTGAGATATAGGAGCTCTGAAGCTGTTTGTTTTGAAACCTACAAAGAGCTCCTTGTTTCTTCCTGGTGGTATCAGCAGCCACACAGTAAAGTTTGAGAAGCTGTACAATGTCTAGTAAGTAATAGAAGCAGCTGTGTAGCATCTAGTAAATGTGATGAGCAACTTTCTGGCCAAAATGAAGGTAAAAAAATGACAGCACTGCCTGTTTGTGACAGGAATTTTTATTGTACTTGTTTGTTAATTGAGAAAGGAACATACCAGCTCAATTCAACACAATCAGCATCTTGCTCCTGGCTTTGGATACGCTAGCAAATCCAGTGTTTCCAATACTAATTTATTCTTTTTATTTTTCTTACACTGACATCTCAAAACAGAATAAATGTGTGTTCTTCTCTTCACGTTTTAGTAGCCCAACTACTTTGCTTTATTATTTAATCAATGTCATCAAATGTATCCCCCCAAAGAACTGAGGCTCTGGGAATTCATAGCTGTGAGAAAAAAAAATGCACAAAACTAACAAAACTTTCTTTTTATAATTTAACAGTCTAATAAAACAAGACCTAGCAATATATTAAGAAATAAATCCAGTTACAAATGCATGTATATAGAAGGAACTTCTGAGGATGTCAAAACAGAAAATGATCAGCTATTTACAAGATACACAGCAGGATGATACAGTAGCCAAGACCCACCATTCAGAAACCAAATGTGTTCTCTCCACTGTAGGCAACATACAAGAATCCATCCTCATCCTTTTCTTTCTCATAAAGTTGTCCCATAGTTAAGCTTGAAAGGGAAAAAAAGAGAAATGGTTTGCTTGGCTCATGCAAGTTGTCAGTGTTAACAGTCAGAACTACATATAAACAAGGATTAATAAAAGCTAAAACTTTTAAGTCTCTGTATAGGTTACAATACAAAAAAAAATGAGGGTAAATGAAAAGCAGTTGGCTCCTAATTTAGAGAAATGATCCTGGACTCTCTGCAGAGTAAATTTTTTGTATTTCTTCACAAATGCCTTTGTCAGAATGCTTCTTTATTTTGTTGGAAATTGGTCTCTATTTTGAAAACAAAAAGAAACCCTAGCAATTACTTGGCGGGTCAACTGCTCCAACCATCTATTTACAGATAGCTGGAGCAGTAGACATCAGTTGGGTGCACAAATGAAGCCTCCTCAGCTTACCTTTCTCTGACTTCCCAAAACTGAGAAAAGGCTAATGAACTGAAAGATGGAGATGGATGTTGCAGGAAAAACAACAACGTCATTCTGCCCAAGAGAGGAGCTGGGAAGATTTGTAAGCAGTACTTGCAATGGAAGCAAATTGGTGAGTAGTAAATAGATTACCAATCCTTGACATCCTTCTCTCCTCATACAGAGGTTTATTACATAAACTGAAGCCTGTGAAACGAGCAGAACCATGAACAGATTGTGGTTTTGTTTATTGGTTAAGAAGTTACCATTTTTACATTAATATTGAATGATCAAAGCCCTGTTTTTCTAGCTGAGATGTTACGTCTTATTATGAACATGTGAGAAGAGACAATGGATCTCCCTTTCCTGTGCCCAGCAATTCTGTAATACGGTTTTAAAGATGACATATAGGCATTCTCAGTACTGTTAGAAGAAAACAAGCAGAAAAGGATGGTTCTCGTGGATCCCTATTGTGTATTGGGTTACCTGGAGGGACTCTTTCTTTTACAATTAAGTATTCAGAATGATATCACATCTAAGGCATGTAATGACATACTATTTCCTTAAATGCTACTAAAGTATCTAGTGTAGAAAGTTGTAGTTGCTGCTTCTGCTATATTCTGTTATGTAGCAGAAAACAATGAAACATATTCCTATATAAAAGCAATGCAAAAAACTTTTCTATTGCAATTATTTTTTTTCATAGAAAAAAATCATTAAAAAAAAAGAACCAGCAGTTTGTAATGTTACAATTTCTTTGTAAACTGACAGGTTATTGTTTTTTTTTCAGAATAATTTATGGCATTTGCTATTGAGTATTTAATGTGCAACCTTTTTTGTTATACTGAGAATCATTGTTTTCTTGATATTGATGATGTACATGTTTTTGCACTCAACCAAATGCAACATCGTAACTGCAAAGCTCACCCTTTTGCCGTGGAAGTAAATCATAATATATTTTTCAGTCACCTTTCTTTTCAGCCTAGCTCAAGAAATAAGACGTTTATCAAATTCATGAGGGAAAAAAAACTTTTAGTGAGATTAAGATGTGACAGACATCTCCCAAAATCACCAAATGAGCCTTGAAGAGCAGTGTTACTGACCCTCTAATATGCACAGGCTTGCTGTAATGATTCTGAATACCAAGTGAATAGCCTCTCACCTGGATTGTGGGACTGTCTTGTCTACAAAGAGGAATATTGCCTTCTCAGATGGCAGTTGAATCCTCTTCCTGATGATCCACATGAACTGGGCCACGGTGATGTCAGACGGAACTAAGTACTTCCTCTTGTCAATATCAACAATCTGAGATCCTGAGACCTTCTCCACTATGACCTGTAAAGTGCAGGTGTGAAGGTCAGGCTGTTCAGGATTGGTATGAACAGATGGCTTTGGTAGATTTTTTGCTCATACAGGCTTACAGTGGTGAGTAGAGGAGATGAATAAAAAGGTTTCCTGATCACAACCAAATCAGAGGTAGAACTGGCTCAGCACTGTAAAACCTGATTTTACAGCTGCACTGAAACCTACGTTTATATACACAATGGCTTGAAACTTCCTATGCCCATGTTTGGCAGTCATGGGGTAAAAAGGTGTATTATGCCTTAAAGACACCTGTGACAGGAAAGTATGCACACCACTTAACCTTTTGTACACTGATGATATGAAATTACTGCAGCGTGGACCCAAAGCTGAAAATGAACCAGCGGTGTACCCTAGACACAAGTAAGGCTAATAGTGTCCTGGACTGCATTAGGCAAAGGACTGGGAGGTGATCCTTCCTCTGTGCTGGTACTGGTGAGGCTACGTTTGTATTCTGCTGAACTGACATTTGGAGTATTCCATCATTGCTTCGGAAATCAGAAACTGACTACAGCAAGGAAAGATAGCAAGGTGGCCACAAACAAAACCAAACAAAAATAAACCAAACAGAAAGCAACAAGTGCAGGGGAAAGGATAATTAAGTATTGCTAGTGAAAAAGACCCGATGCTCATTGTACTACAAAGACTGATTCTTGAAGGAAAAATTCAGAAGGTCAGGAAATGGGGTTTACAAGAGGTTCCAGGGTCTCCATTCCTTAGCTCTACATTCCAAGTGAAACATTAAGTTTGAAAAATACTTCTGACTGTTAAATTGACACCAACTATTTGGTATCAATGGTATGCGGCTCAATTTGAATCATCAAGCAGAAAACACATACTGGTCCAGACAAAGGATTGCTGCAATTTGAAATTCAATTCCTGTATTTGTCTATACCTTGCTGTCCATCCCTGATACAGCAGTATGTCATTCTGACTCAGTCATTCTGACAGTGAGTTTCTATGTTTCTTTTTCCCCATAGGTTATCAAGGATATTTTTGAAATGGATACGTGGATACTGTGAAGATGTACGGTCATTAAGGATGCTGCAGTCTATGCGTGAGGGAATAGTTAGTCAAGAGAGAACAGCATGGATCATATCAGCTCGCCAGATTGCAGCTGGAGAAAATCGTGTGACTTTGTGCAACTGAGCAGCAGAAAAAGTCAACGGGAATGAAGATTCTTCTCTGGGCTGTGCTAATGGAAAAGTTAACCAAAAGGTTAGAGGCAGGAGTGGCACTAACTGGCATGTGGTCAGAGGGGATGTGGGAAATTTTATACCCAAGCAAGTCAGTTGAGAATGTAGACATGTTGCTAGCTGTTACATAAGGATGTGAACTGTGGTCTTTTCAGAGACTGAAACATGGTAAAAGGGATTGCGGAGAGAAGAAGAGAGCTCATTCACTCTTTAGCAGATTGGTAGGTATTAATGCTCCTCCAGGAAAGGAGGGGTCACCACTCGCATTGGCTCTTCAAACAGGGTTTGCATGGGGAAACTCACCATGATGACTGGTTATAGGCGTGGAATACATGAGGGATATCATCTAACTAATTTAGCCAGAATGGAAGATGGTCAAGGTTTCAATAGTCTTTATAATCTTTCTAAGGTTCAGGCACAATCTTCAAGACAATGAAGGTATTTGCTGGGATATAACTGCCATTAGAAGAAAGCAGGACCATGATATACCATAAAAATCCCTGGAAAGTTTTTAGAAAGCGTTTTTGTCAATATGCACTGGGGCACAGGAGGAAATGTTGGACTAGTTATATGTGTTTGGGACTTCTTTAAAACATCTAAGGACACAAAAAGGAAAATGAATTTTCTTAGTAGGAACTCATCAGAGTGGGCAGGATGGAAGCATTGTATCCACCTTTGCCTGTAAGTACTCTATTGAAGCTGGCTTGGCTACTCACCGGGACACGGTCGGGGTATTTGGCTCGGATTTTTGCCGACTCGACACATCTGTGCTCTGTGAACAAAACTCGTAATTAGTCATTGCATAGTAATTATATTGCTGGTGTCCTAGGCCGAGAGGGCAGCGCCGGCAGGGCCGTGAGCCTGCGGGGATCGCGATCACGTTCCCGTCTCCGAGTGGGTCTCTAGATTTTCGGGGAGACCGTCCCCGGGCATCGCACTACCCTTCGGCGAGGGCCGCCAGCGGCTGTCCGCCCACATACAAGACGACTGCCTGGGGAAGCCGACCGCGACAGATGGCGACACGGGAGACGGAGGGCAGCGGGGCCGCTGCCAGGCAGCGCCTGGCCCAGACCCACCCTTACCCAGCGCGTGGTCCTCCTTGAACATCCACTTCATGGTGCAGGCGGGCAGAGAGCGAAGCCAGAGGCGGCGAGGCCCGTGTGCGGGGGGCGGGGGCTCGTGCCGGGCCTGTCGCTGTCACGGTCTCTGTCACAACAACAGCCGCGGCTCGGCAGGCGGGACTTCCGGCTCGCCTGTTCCCCGGCAACGGCTTGAGCAGCCGTGCTTCCGGCCGGGGATCACGGGGCGGGGCTGTGGCGTCTTGACACGGAGTCACCTGCCGGCTGCGAAGCCGCCCGCAGGGCTCCCGGAGCACTCGAAGCCGCTCCACAGACTTCATCGCCCCGGCAGGTGTCCCCATCCGTGTGTCCCCATCCCGCTGCCGGGCGCTATCTCGCCCACGGCCCCGGGAGGCAGCGGTGCGCGTTCATTGGCTGATGGGCTCGTCTCCTCGGCGCTGATTGGTGCGGCGTCTCGTCAGTCCGACGCGCCGCCCAGTGCAGCGCTGAAGGCGCGGGCAGCCGGCGCTGAGGGCCGCTCGCCATGGCGGGCGTGGAGCTGTACTCGCATCCCGCGCTGTACACGCGCTACCGGGCTGGGTTCTGCTCCGCCGCTGCACTGGCGCTGTTGCTCATCACGGCGCTCACCTATGTGCCGCCGCTGCTGGTGGCCTACCGGAGCCACGGTGAGCGCCGCTGGACCCCACGCGGCCCGGCCGGGCCTGGCGCAGCCCTGAAATCTCGTGCTGTTTTTGCCCTCAGGTTTCTGGCTGAAGCAGAGCGCGTACCTGGAGCAGCCCACTGTTCGTTTCCGGTACGAGGCTCTCTTCGTCGCCACCATCGGGTCCGGCCCGGGCAGCTTCCTGGCGTGGAGCACATTCCCAGCGTTCAACAGGCTCCAGGAGGACCGGCTCCGAGTCCCGCTCCTGTCGGTAGGCTTGCCCGGGGCGGCCCGGCAACACTGGCGAGAAGCGAGGCTGCAGAGTGGGGCCAGTGGACCGGCAGCCGGCTCAGGGCACGAGTGCTGATGGCGCTTTTGAGCGTGTGGCCCGTCAGGCACTGCTGCCTTCAGGTAGCAGCAGCTTTATGTATAACCTTGTGCCTCACATCGGGATTTGCTGGAATTTTAATGAATCCCGTTTCACTCCCTCTCAGTGTTACTGAATCGTAGCATTACTTAGGTTGGAAAAAGCCCGTAAGACCAAGTCCAGTCATTAATCAAACCCTACCAATTTTGCCACTAAACCAAGTCCATAAACACCGCTGGTGGTTTGTGTGAACACGTCGGTTTACTTTATTCAAATTAGTTGTGCCGCTCTACCCTGGCCACATGGCTTGTCATTATATGAAGTCTGCAGGGTACACCTAGATTTGGAAGTAGATATGTGCCTTCAGAAACACATAATCTCTGCCTTGCAGTCACTTTTCTTTCTGGGATTGCACAGTGGCAGTTATTTTTCTGTCTGCCTCTTTATGAGCCCTTCTGTATTTTGCAAGTAGCTGAAGTATTGGACACTCTGGCACACAAGCATAGCAAGCCTTGGCTTACTGCCAGGCATCAGCATACAGAAGCCATTTAACAGGCATGCTAAAATAGCAGGAGGCACAGGCCTGACCACCAGTCATATATTTGCACTGTGTCTTGCACAGAAGATCCAGCACCAAGGCATGCTTTGTGGCATGCAAGGAAGATGGTTGGAATGGTCTAGGGCAGAAAAGACCTTGAAGTAAACTTTTCCTCCCTTGGAGGGGTGTATGAGACCTTGTATAACAGACAACAGTGTTGGCTTTTTGTCTCTAGTCCTCTGTCTGTAAATAGTCAAGTAGCTTTTTATTACATTCCTGACTGTGCAGTCCGTTTGCTTCCTTGGTATGTGTGTGCTGCAGTTGTAGGGTCCCCTGGGGTTTTACTTTTTTTGTTTTTCTTTCTAACAGAAATTCCTGTCTTTAAAAAAAATTTATTTAGACGAGAGAAGAAGACAAAAATCAAGATGGCAAAATGGATCAGTTGCATTTTAAACTGGAACTTCCATTACAACCAACAGAGCATGTAGTTGGCGTTCAGCTGATTCTACTCTTTTCCTACCAGCTTTATGTGAGCATTTTTAGTTTTGTTTGTTGCGATGTATAGACCTATTGTAAAATTCCAGTAGTGGTTATACAAAAGATGAAAAGAAACCTTCCACATTTGAAATTCCTATCCAAAATATGTGTTTTACTGAAAAATACTTAATTTTCTCCCCCTCTGCTGTGTCATTCCTAGTCTAGCTCTCTTGTGTATTTTGATACGCTTTGTTAGGGTTTGGTGGTTTTGGTTTTTGTTGTTTTTTGTTTTTTTAAAATATTTTTAAGCTCTATATTCTCTTGGGCTGTAGTGCACTCACTATACAGGACAGAAATGCACAACAGTGAGTATCAGTGTGGGTGGCACCTGAAAATAACTGAGATTTTTGCAATAGGCAGAAGGATGTGCATTCCATTTTCTGAGATGGGGAGTCAGGCTGTTGCAGCAGCCTAAAACTCCTTAGATTTTGCTTAACAGTTCGTGAAGCATCGATAATCATCTGCCAGGATCTTTTATATCTTGTAACGGGGAGGAGGAAGTGTTATAGGAAGACAAGACAGTGCAATTCTGCTGCCATTGTACCTCAAATGGCAGTGTAATTAATACCTTAAAGCAAAGAGAAAACCACCAGCACACAGAGAACCCAGGGATACATCTGAAAGGAGCAGTAATACAGAGCTGCTTGGGTGCAGCCACACAGACAAAAAGTTGTTTTCCTAGGGTGATTAGGCTGTTTCTATAGAGAGTCTTGCTGATTGCAGATTGACAAGCTTAGCAAGCATAGCTATGTGGTGTAGAAAACATTCTTAAGCCTGAGGCCCAGAATAAAGGCCCAACAGTCCTGATTTTGGGCTGAAGTATTTGGTCAGGTATTGGTATCACAGAGTTACCATATTCACAACACTTTTTTTTATCCCACTGTGAATGTGGAAATTTTCCTTCAGACTGAGTGGTTGATAAGAACTAAGGACCTCCCTTCTTTATTTGGTTCTTGTTGCAGAGTACAAGTCCTTGATTTTGACTGCTGAGTTTTTTTAAAGTGTGTCTCCAATGAATATGTTTTAGTCACCTTGCTGCTTTTTACATGTTATGGCTAGTCAAAACTTTCGGTTATTGGCCACAGACATTGCACTTCACTGAATCTCAACTTTGTTGACATAATAAAGTTAGTTAGCTATTAGCTAAGGTAGTTCGCTTTTTAAAAAAGCAGTATTTTTTATTTGGTGGTCTCTTGTATAGACTAAGGTGATGATCTGAAACTTGGGAGCCCTAGAAAAATCAAATCCATGTAGAAAAATGTGTAGATACCAAGACATAGAAAAGTACGTAGTGTCCCTCCTCCTCCCTGCTAAATTTTCCTTTTTTGTGTTCACTTTTTCAGAGGATGTCAACATTTGTGATGCAGAGCATGGCTTTTCTTCAGTTTTTTTCTCCTGTGCCAGGGTCTCAGCTCCACGTGAATGGAGACTTGAAATTAAACCAGAGGCAATTACTTAACCACTGTGGACTGGATACCAGATACAATGTGAGGAAATGTTTTTCCCTTCCCCATCAATTCAACCCCCCCCCCCCCCCCCCCCCCAATCTCTTAATCCTCCTAGTATCTTAGGTGACACCCTAATTATTTGTACTATTGCACAGAGTGAACTGTAAGACTTTTGAACTGGTGTTTTCTTGTTAGACTACAAGAAGGAAGAGGTTATTCTGCCAAGATGTTCAGTCTGATGTTCATGTTCATTCCTTGAAAGGCATGGTTACTTTGTGTAAGAAACTCAGTAGAATTACTGTCTTGAAGACTGGATGAATAATAAAGTGTCTCCTTGTTGTAACAGGTGTCTGTGGTCAATGGCACAAGTCCTTTTGCAAGTGACTATGATCTGGCAAACATCATTGCAGCATATTGGGATAGAAATGGTAAGCCTGAATGTGTAGCTACAGGACAGTAGTAGTTAGCATATTGGCAGCTGTTTTGTGAGGTATATGACTTCTGTATTAATACCTAAAAGCCCCTTAACCTGGACATTTCCTTTCTCCATTATAGTGACAACAGTCTTTTCAGATCCCAGCCCTGTTTGGATGACTGGAAGAGCAACGGATACACCATTTATCATTAATGCCACTATTCATTACCCAGTGGAAGTTATCTTATATCCTTCAAAAACTGCACAAACTGTGACATAACAGGGTTATATTATTTCAGCCTCCACCACATGCAGGCCAAATGAAAATGTTTTCTCTTAGATGTGTTGCTAAACTTTTTTTTTTTTTTGTTAGCTAAGCAAATGTTACAGTTCTGGAGCTGATGAAATACCTATTTGTCCATTCCTTCAGATGGTTGTGCCTTCGTAACTACTTTTTGCCTTTCTTTATTGGTAACCCGTGTTGCTTTTCAGCTTTGCTAAAAAGGCCTTTAAAGCAGTTTGTTAGCTATTGTCATGGAATATTCGTAGTACATCTTGCTTTGGTTCTGCAGCACCTGCTGTCCCGATCTGTCACAGATGTCACTCACAAAGCATGATACTGTAGTCTGTGACCTAAAGCAAATTATTAGAAATCTGTATGCAAGATCATCTCACCAAATAATAACTCCTGCAGTGGGAGGCTGTTACATTTGTTCATGTGCAGACAGATCAGAATTTTTATCTTTTGAAAAAGTAATTCTTCACTGATTATGTTCTTTGTTCTTTTTCTGAGACAAGAACAAATCTGCATTTAGAAGAATCTGTATGGAGCACACTTCTTACAAGATTTGTTTACCTGCCTGAATATTAACAATAAGTACTTCCTGATGACTCAGGCACAAAGCAGGTACTTTACCCAGAATTGGTTTAAATGTCTTCTAGGACAGATGTTCTCTCCAGCTTTTGTTACCTACTGTGGTGGAAGGCTTTTAGGTGTTTCTGTGGTTCAGAGGCTTAGCATTTGTGACACAAACTGCTGTCTTAACAAGGTTTGTGCCTTTCTGTCTATGAGTTTCCTTGTTTAGATATTGCAATGGTAGCATCAGAAGGTTCTCTATTAACACTCCTTGACTTTGCTTAAATATCAGCCAGGATTTTGGGAAATTATTAAATTTGCCTGGATCCAGTATGTCAGCATCCTCCTTATCTTTCTTTGGGTGTTCGGTAGGATTAAGACATTTTTGTTCCAGAATCAGGTGTTGACTACAATTCCAGTATCACCAGTTCTGCCTGTATCTCCAGTCCTATCCTACAAACAACACCAGTCCTGAAGAGATGCCTGAGAAGACTTTATAGACATGCCATTCAAAAATAGTTCCCTGATTTTATTCTCTATACACTTCTTACTTCAGAAGATCAGAATTTTGTAAGTATATTTCAAGTATGCTCTGTTTGTGCATCCTTTTTAAAATACATGTTCATTCACCTAATTTCTTTAGGACCACTGCTTTGGAGCTGGAAAAGTTTATATTTTTGACAGTAAAAAACAGCCTAGTTATTTTTTTGCAAATGGAGCATGTGTCAAAAACCATTTTGAAAACTGAAAATAAAAATATGCTAAAAGTAACAATATTAACTGATTTTACTTCTTGTAAATCAATTCACTGCACTCTTAAGAGTTGTCAAGAGTTATTTGTACATGCATTTATGTATGTGCACTATGAAGTGAAAACTGCAGGGATGAGTTAAGGTCAGAGATGCGCTTCTGTAACTGTGACTATACTTATTCAGCAATTTAATTATTAAATTGGATGATGAATAAATTCAAGGTTGATGTGAGAAATCAGGTTTTGGGTGATAGCGTGTGCAAAATTTGCACAACCATTTACTACCGGTATTATTACTGTAGCACCTGACCATTAATTGTGAATTGTGAAACAGAGAATCCTTTTATCTATTGAAAGAAAACTAGCAAAAAATTCTGCCAGGGAAGCCTCAGAGTTTCAAAGCAAGTGAATAATTACCTTCAGAGCTTAAATTGTTTAGAACAGATAAAGATTATAATCACCTGGTAGACATTGAAAGACTATGTCCCTCATTCTTGATGGTGGTGGTCATAGGGAAGATTATTTTATCTTCTTTTTCTGGGCTTACTTTTTATGCTAGGCAAGCTTACAAGAGAAAACAACAGAATTTCCATTATATTTTCAGTTTTTTAATTAAAGAATTAATTCTAGCAAAGCAGTGTTATGGCAGGACATTTAAATCTAGAATTTAAAACAATTCTAGATGCTAGAATTCTGCAAAAAAAACCAAGTGTCTTTGGTTCTTTTGAACTGTTAAGACACGGTGCAGCTATGAAATATGAAAGAGCAGCTGAGCGGTAGGCCATCTTTTGGCCATCATCCTCTAGAACTGAACATCCTGGCAGCTGGGAGAGCTATTTTTTCCAGAAGTCTCCAGTTTGTTCTTTGATCTTTGAAGTCTCTATGTGGCAGCATAGAGCTACTGATAACTGGCTTCGTATCAACATCTCCAGAGTCAAAGCAACTGTCTACTGCTTTTTTGTGCTTCTAGCCACTGCACAGCATGAACGAAGGGGGCTGTGAGCTTGTTTCCACCATATCTCCTGCTGGTGTACATTTGGTGTGCTCTCCTTTGCAGCAGTAATGGTGCTTGTGTGACTGCATGAGTTAATTCAGGGAGTTAATTATAGTGAAGATGATCTTTACCAAATATATAATCACTTTTTCAGACAAGTCAGTTCCCTGACTGAACTTGGTATGTATCTGCACAAGCATTAAGGTGGACATGAGCAAAGGGTAGAAATCTCTGGAGAGACCACAGGACCGCAATTTAAGGGTTTGAATGTACTACTCCCACAAAAATGGAATGCATAAGAATCTTCCTCCAAGCTGAACAGAAGTCTGTTTCGGTAGCAACAGAAACACAGAAGAGACTAATGCTCGAAAGCCACAGTACTGGGAGACTCCATTAATCCCTCTCCCTTTTTTCTCCTGTTGTAGCCTTTCACATTAAGTTAGAACACGTGATGCTGCTGACAGCAACACTTCAGTGAATGCATGTGAAATAAGAAATGGAGATCAGGCCTAGTTCCAGAAATACAGAGAAAAATATCCTTAAGTTTCTCTTTTTCTTTAGATGGTGAAAACTGGAAAAAATCCTGTTCAGTAATGTAAGCAAAGAACTATATACATTAAAAGGAGGCAATCAAAAGAGTTTGTTACTTGCAGGTGGCATGTAATTGTTTAATATGACCTGAAGCCACCCCTCCATTTCTTGTCAAAGAGGTCTTTCATGACTGGACTAATAACTGAATGCAGGGTAAAAGGAGCTGTAAAGGCAGATGTTACCACAGTGGGGAAGAAAAACCCTGTGATACATCTGCCTGCGGTCACTTCCTAGATGATTTTTATACTGACTGTAGTTCTTGGTTCACAGTTCTGACTCCTTTCTTGAGCTTGAAGAGACATTCTGCTTTTGTAAGTAACCAAGCAATAGAAAAAAAGCAAGATTTTATAGCTTAAGCAACAAACTGAACTACACGGGAAAAATATATACCTGAGGATCCACTGCAACCAGCATTAGAAGAGGTTTAGGAAGGAAGAGCCTTTCTCAGAAAGCTATCTGCAAGGACTCTTCTTTTGGCTTGCTAAGCAACACAAAAAGTCAAAACCACCACCATGCACCACAGTTGTACTACACAGATCTCTGTAGACATATGACAGAGCAATCTAAATGCTCGTCATTGAGAAAGGACATGGTGGCTCGAGGACATGGTGGCTCGCTAGGATTAATCAAGGTTTTAAGTTAAAAGTCCTATGCATAAACTGACGTGGGAACACGGCTCTTACATGGCCGTGTAAGAGCCATGCTTCGGGAGTGTTTTAAGAGGTAGAACTAGGAGAAAAGAAACCACCTCGCTGCTTTTTAACTCACCAAGCAGCCCGTTTTGTAGGGGGTATTATCTTCTCGCTCTACTCGCACGAGGCGAGCGGGACGCGGCCGCGCCGAGCTCTGTTCGCCTGGGGGTGCCGAGCCGGGATGGAGGGAGGAGGCGGGGGCCGGGAGGAGGGGGCTGCTGCCGCGGGAAGGCCCGAGGCACGCGGGACCCCGCGGAGGAGAGGTGGCGGGGCGCTGGCTGCTGCGGCGCCCGCGAGCCGGTTTCGCGAGCCAGGCGAGAGAGACCCTGCGGGGCGGGCGGCCTGCCCCGCCGCGCCGGTCCCACTCGTGCTGGGCGGGACAGGCCAGCGGACCGCCCCTGCCGGGCTGCGCCTTTGCCCGGGGATGCTCCGGGGGCGGGGGGATCGGCTTCTCGGGCTCCTCCCGCTGCCCCGGCGCCTCGGCCACGTATGAAAGCGGTTCATTGTCTCTGTCGGCAGCTCGGAGCCGCGGCGGTGGCGGGAGGCGGCGACAAGGTACGGACAGGCTGGTGCGGATGGGGGTGCGGTTATGCCACGGGATTGGAAGGCCCGGTCAGACCTTTTTTTTCCGGTCTCAAACAACGGTACTTTAAAGGAGATGTTTTTGAGCGGGTTACACACGCCCCTGCCTGTGGCGGCGGACTAGCGGCAATACTAGTTACGGCGGAGCCGATGTCGCACCGATAGAGGTAAAGCTGTCGAAAATCAGCCTGGTTATTTTAGGTGGTTTTTTTTTTTCTGTACCCATTCAAATACCAGTCTGCATATTGTTGATACAATAAGCTTCTGCCTTATGAAGATGTGAGATTTCTAGCTGCATAAGAATACTGGAAAGTGATGTTTTGTCAGTGGGGTGATTTACTGCAAGAATTACTAGTAATATTGTTGTGTGTTATTCTTTGACCAGCTTTGTCGTGTTCCAGCATTTTACTTTTTTGAGTAGTAAACTATGTTTCTAACGTTAGCTCACAGAACCTTTTTTGGCGGTAATTGCATTGGTGCAATGTCTGATAGGTGAAGAATGCAGTGAGTAAATTTGATGAGAAGTAGACCTTCAGGTGATCTTTGCTCTATTTATCATGCCATGAACAAATGTTTTCCTCTTAATTCTATAAAATGCATGATGACATTCACTGTTATCATTCTTTTTACAGTCAGTATTGCTGCATTTGGTGAATTTTAAGTACATAAGAGATAATTACATTCATCTCGTATGACTGCTCTGAAAGGTCAGCATACAGGACAGTCATTTTTGGGTAACAAAAGGTTGTGCACATAATTCCGCATTAGGTATTCATTTTTCAGTGGAAGAAATCAATCTGGGAAATCAACAGAATCACGAAATATTCTGAGCTGGAAGGGACCCACGACTGAGTACATTAATCTGTAAGTTCTTTGACTTTAAAAATACTGCACAGACTGTTTAAAATGAAAGTATGCTGGAAATTTTCTCTGACAGAAAATGGCCAGGGAAGACCACTGACAAAGACAGCTAAGATTCAGTTGCTCAGAAGTCATTGTAGGGGAGCAGGTATTTGTAATTCTTCACTGAAATGTTTTTGCTTTAATCCAGCCTGGTTTTTCAGTCTTCCCACAACAGACCCAGAAGTGTTTGTTCTAAGGGAGTGTTTCATCCCAGCCTATTGTCCAAAGCTCTAAGACAGAGCATGGTTTTGACAGCTCTAATATGAGACACTTTCTGTCTTTCTACAGTCTTTTTAATATCCCAGAAAAAAAATTTGCAGTTTAATAGGAGGGTCTTTTTTAGCTAGAAAGTTAGTTTTTGCTACTTGATTAAGTCTCTTCAGGTTGAATTCTGTGCTGAAAGAAGTTACTAAGAAACTCTACTCCTTTCAGAGCTGACCTGAAAAGATCTGATTACTTAATTCCAACATTATATGTCTTACGTGACAAACGAATAAAAGTCCCTGGAAGCATGAGCTAAATGATCATCATTTCTTTCTTTCTTTTCTGCCTTTCTGGGTCTGAAAAGTGCTCATCTTAGAAATGAGATCTTTTTGGGATCAGTACTACCACTGACTGTATTTTTACCCTGCTTAGTAAAACTGGATAGCTTTCTGTAATGTATCTAGTTTCTTAGCAAGCAGATACTAGTGGCCCTGCAGCTCAGCAGTCTATCAAAGACAGTTTAAGTGATGAAGAAAATGATTGCTCTATTGGCCAGTTTGTATAATTAATTTTCTTTGAACAATATGTAAGAATAGTTGTTGTGGAATTGTCCCAGGGCTCATCTAGTGTAGAATCTTGTTTCCATTAGTAGCTGTTAGCAGGGAAGCCCAGGAACAGAGCTTGATTCAGGACTGGCAACTAAACCATATAAGCTAATGCTTTTCAGACCACATTTTGAAAATTTGCATTGCCCTGTGAAGAGATGATTGTGCCTCAAGAATTTGAGAGACTTCTGATGATTCTCTTTACCAGAGCTCTCCTTGAAGAAATAGTATCACCAAAGAAGTACTACTACTATCACAGAAAAGGAATAACAGTGTAACTGTTAGTAAAATAACTTACATTAAGGAGTATTCATTACTTACAGAAACACGTATTGTGATGCTTCTGAGTGTTGCCATACTTCATGTGTCTCAGCTGAGAGATGTGAGAGGCGTCAGAGTGCTGTCTGCTGCAACTTGAGGCCCGTTGCAGCCTGTTTTTCTGCTTGTTGTAGCTCCCTTGCCACTTGGGGTCAGTCTGATTTTGTCTCTGAGATGGCAGCTGAAGTGGCGGTAATGCTAAAACTTCTGGCCCCTCTGCTGGTTCTCCTTTCTCCCCCCCATGTTTGCAGTTGGCAGGCATGCTATAGTCAGGCAGGTGCACTACGAGGAAGCACTTATGTGGAACAGAGCAGGATAAAAGGAGGTGTAACAAACCCCAATTTTGCTTTCCGGAGAGGAGCTTGGTGTGAGCAGGTAGTGCCACTGAGCTGTTGGTGGAGGAGGAGGGCACTAGCAGAAAGAGGCAATGCAATGCAAAGCAAGTCACAGGCTAGTGTTTCAGCATGCAGCTTCAGTGTGCAGTTTTGGCACATTGCCTTTCTGTGCTGAAAGAGCAAGCTTGCCTAACAGCACCATCTGGCGAGTCCTGCAATGGAATAGGTAGAGGATCAGAAGTAGCCTGTATTGCGACGTCCCGTTCCTCGCATTTGGAATTGTAGAATCATTTACATTGGAAAAGACCTTTAAGATCATGAAGTCCAACTGTTAATCCAACAATGCCAAGTCCACAACTAAGGCAATGATATAATGTAATCTATTCAGTAGATTTATAAATGTGTGTATACATATATGGATCTTCAGCAACTCTATGAGAAGGTTATTCTATGGGCTTTTCAACAGCTGCTTTCTGCCTCAGCTAAAGTTCATCAAAAATCACAGAAGACCTTGTTGGGTTAAAAAAATTGTACTTTAGGGGAATGTGAGTTTAACCTGGGCTAAAATCACCTTAACTGCAGAATGCAATTGGAAATGGTAAGTGGTTGTTTACATGAAAATAGAATTACACATGCCCAACAAGAAAAGTGCAGAAATAAAGGGCACTGTTCACAGAAAAAGTGGTATATTTGGCCTTATGCACTGGAAGCCACACAAGAGAATACTTTACAGATGCTGTATTGTCCTGCGTAATTATGCTTTTTATTTGATGGTGTCTACATGTGTGTATATTCCTTTGAAACACTCCAACTTTTCTAAAAGGAAAGAAAATTAATCTTAAATATAGAAAACTGATATCTACTTAGTGTTTTACTTTTTCTTGCAGTTTCTATCATAATGAAGTGTAGGGAAATACCTCAGCTGTAGTCGTTTGATGTTATTTGTAGCGCTTGAGTCTTGTTAGTTCAGACATATTGTGGACTAATACTCACGTTATCTGCTTTTTCATTGGCACAGTGTTGTCTGCAACACTACTTGTGTGGGAACTGGAGCAAGGAGAGGTCTGAGAAAGTCAAGGCAAAAGTGAATGTAAAAAACAGCTTTTGGCTTTTATTCCTCAGTCTCCCACACTCTGCTAATAACATGTAAAGAGCAGTTAGTGTTGCAGCTCTGCAGCATGATTAGAGTGGAGCAACAGTTCTGCGTAGCTAGAGTAGAAACACATTCTTTAAAAAGCACAATTGAGTTTCTGAAAGCTACATAATAAGTGAGACTGCAATGAGCTGCAGAATGCAGTCTTAGTGCAGATAATGACTCACGTTTTGCACTCAAGAAAAAGATCCGAGATAGTTGTGTCTGGCTGACTTTCAGGCATAGAGCCTGTTTCAAGAAAAATCTTTCAATTAGCAAATGCAACTTCAGCTTTGACTTCAGCTTAGATTCTTTCATCCCCTCTGTTTGGTGAAGTGTCAGTGCAGGCTGCTGGATTGCTGGTGATCCTCGCAGCACAGAGAAACTTGTAGATGCTTCTGGAGATGTAATATGCAAAAAAAAGATGTAATATGTTCAGTATTAGAACAAGGCAGATTTTATCTATGAAGAATGGCCAAGCTGAACTAAACTAAGGATTTATCTATCTGCTCTTGTGCCTGAGAGTAGCAAGCAGCGGACTGCTAAGGAGAAAGTAATACATTAAGCCTTGTTTCTTGCAGCATGTCACTGCAATACAGTATACCATGGGCTATCCGTGGCTTAGGGGATTGCTAAGCCATGGGCTGTAGCCTCATTTTTTCCTTTAACAGTCCTTGGAAGGCTTTTCTTCCCTTACTTACTTTAAATCAATGTGATTATTTGTTGAACTCCTGTATACTTTTGCTGCTACAGAATTTTGAAGCAGAGTTTCACATTTTTAATATGCGGTGTACATAAAGGTTTTGTAATGGGTGATCATTTAATTCAATTCAATTTATTATGTCAAATGAATATGTATCTTTGTTTACTAGTCTGCATGATTTTCTTTCAAGAGTTTAGAGTGTGTTGAAAAATGTGTCTTTCACTGTAACAAGAAAAAAATTGTAATTGCAAATGCAGCTAGATAACAAATAGGTATATGTAGAACTTCTGAGATGATCTGCATACATGAGGAGTACTTTCCTTTACCTTGCCTGCTAACATTTACTGCCTGCTTGCAAGTGGAATCTGCATGAGTGAGAGTACAAAAGGGTAGGTGCCAAAAATCTCTAGTAAAAAGCTGGGGGGGAGGAGTGCATGTGTCTTGAACTTTGACTGCAAAGTAAAGCAGAAATCCACTTGGGCTTGACATGCCTAAGATTTTCTAGGAGTTATATGCAGACAAATCTAACTTGAATGCAAACTCAGGGTATTCCGTCTTGGGGTGTATGCACTCCAGACCAAAGATACGTGTCAGCAGCTTTTAAATTTTGTCACCTGTGGCCAGGTGTGGCTTCAGGTTGTGAGTTTTCATCCATCTTCTGCCTTCTGCAGTTTGGAAAATAGAAGGTTGTGGACAAACACCAATTGGTATAGCAGCCTATGGCCACTGTAGGGTACAGCACACACATTAGATAAGATGATTTTAATTTCAGCACCCACAGCTACCAATGTTCGCATCCACTCCTTTTAGGGGATAGAAATCCTTGTAATGTTAAATTGAAATAGAAATACAGTTGAGCAAGTCAGAAACTTTTTTTTTCTTCTTTTTTTTTTAGCACAGTGTTTACCAGTGTTCAATTTGAGGGCCTTGCGTATTTTGTAGTTCTGTTTTGTTTTTTTTTTAATCCAAGGGTTGAGCTGCATCAACCCAAGGTTTTCTTCAACATTGAACATTTACTTAGTTCCTTATTTCTGCAGTGATCTTAGTGTCACACATTACTTCCTTTTTTTTCCCCAACAGCTGTCACCTGCAGTGATCATCCCCAAGTGCAGCTGATTAAGGAGGCAGTTAATGCCACATACATACATACACATTTGAAGAAAGGTTTTACTAATGCAAGAGTTTGTATTGTCTAAGTTGTATTGTTATTGTGCCACAGGAGCAATGGTTCACCAGTATTTCCCTTCTCTTTTTCAGCTTTTTCATTACCCTTCCTCGGTGAGAATGGCAAGGATTCGGATTCCTAGCACAATTGTTATAATTTTTGTTACGGTTCAGACTGGATTCTTACTCTTCATGTATGCCCGGTACAGTAGCTTCATGCCTCAGTCTGAGGAGAAACCATCACAAGTCCACGTACTTATTCTCTCCTCTTGGCGGTCAGGATCTTCTTTTGTTGGTCAACTTTTCAGCCAGCACCCCAGTGTCTTCTACCTGATGGAGCCTGCATGGCACGTGTGGGTTACAATGTACCAGAACAGTGCCAAAGTCTTACACATGGCAGTGCGGGACTTAGTCAGGTCCGTCTTTCTGTGTGACATGTCTGTGTTTGATGCTTACATGCCTTGGAAAAGAAACTTATCCGATCTTTTCCAGTGGGCAGCAAGTCGGGCTCTGTGTTCAGCTCCTGCTTGTGACTCTTTTCAACGTACCGACATAACCAGTGAACTGGCATGCAAGACTCTTTGTGGACGGTATCCATTCAGCAAGGTGGAAGAAGCCTGTAAAACTTACAGCCATGTTGTCATCAAGGAAGTTAGATTCTTTGACTTGAAGGTCCTATACCCCCTCCTCACTGATCCGTCCTTGAATCTCAAAATTATTCACCTGGTCCGTGACCCCAGGGCAGTCGTTAAGTCACGGGAACAATCGGTGAAAGCATTAGCCCGTGACAATGGAATTGTCTTGAGTACCAATGGCACTAAAGTGGAAGATAGCAAATACAAAGTAATGCAAGAGGTTTGTAGAAGTCATGTTCAGATTTATGAAACAGCTACTCTAAAACCACCTAATTTCCTGAAAGATCGCTATTTAATGGTCCGTTTTGAAGATCTGGTAAGAGATCCATTATCAGAAATCTCAGAAATGTATAAATTTGCAGATCTTAGTTTGACTCCCAGGCTCAAAAGCTGGGTTTATAATATCACTCATGGACAGGGACCGGGGAAAAAAAAAGAAGCCTTCAAAATAACATCCCGAGATGCAGTTAGTGTTTCACAGGCCTGGAGAAATATTCTTTCCTTTCAGAAAGTTAAGAAAATACAGGAAGTTTGCAAAGGTGCTATAAACATTCTTGGTTATCAGCTAGTGGATTCAGAAAAAGAACAAAGAGATCTGACATTGGATTTGGTGTTGCCAAGACGACAAAATCAATTCAGTTGGTCATCATTTAATCCAAAGCACTGAGACATTTTTGAGAGATCTGGGGAGTTGGGGCAGGGTAGTTGTTTGAATATTTCTATACTGCACAGCATATAGTAATTGGAAAATCCTTGGCTGTGACTTTATCTTTTCGTCTACTCCTTTTCTGTTAATGTAAGAAGTTTTTTTTTTCCCTGAGTTTTTTACATATTAAAAAAAAGAGCAAGATACTTGGTCGGCCTGTTACTGTGCTGCTCAGAGCATTATTTTAAGAATATAATTTAAGCACTTTCTATTAAAAGATGGATTCTCGAAGATGTCTGTTTATTGATAATACTTCTTTTTTTTTCATGCTTTAAGTATTTAAGAATCACAATTCTTTGTTTGTATATATGGAACAAAGTAAATAGTAAATTCCTTCACTTGACTTTCTTCTTTAAAGTTGTTTTGCAGTTGTATTTTTTTTTCAGACTTCTGTTGATGTTTTAAATCTTAACATACAAGTTTTCCAAAAGGTGGGGCAACTGCAGCAGCTGTGTTGTAAAAGGCATAAATGGAAACTTCATTTATTGATAGATTTCATAGTGGTTTATTTGGAATAGCAATATTTACAATCAGATACTTGAATGTGATGTTTGCTTGGATTGCAAGAACCAAAGGATATGAAGAAACTTTCAGTGGAATCATAGTGGAAATAGCGTTTTAATGCTGTCCCTGTTGTGTTCTAATACTGTGACAAAGAATAAGTGCACGCTTGCTCCTGCCACCGCACTCCATACTGTTATCCTCTCTCTGTACAACTATAAGCAATTTGTGAAGATCACTGAGAAGTTTAGTAAGCCTTGAAAATTTGCGTATCGATTATATTGCTGCATGGAAGTGATCCGTTCAACTTTGATAGCACAGACAGATGCTCGTGTACGGTTAATATTCGGTGCCGCGCCCGAGAAACTCCTGGGGCAGCGGTGATGCTCCAGCACTGCGCGGGCGCAGACGCTCGGAATGAGCGCGGGTGGGGGCCGGGGGAGGCTGTCCCCAGACCCTCCGCTGAGCATGGAGCGCGTACTTGGCGGTTTTGAGACGTCGCCGGTGCCAGCTGCTGACCAGAGCTCCAGGTAAGAAACCCGTAGTGGCGCTCTCCGTGGCTGCGCTCTGCCTCACACTGGTACTGCTACTTGAAGGTGAGCGGTGAACGGGCGACCGCGTGGCCAGTCCAGGGGAAGACCCGAGGAGGGCGACGGTGCCTGCGGGGCCCGCGGCACAAGCAGTGAGTGGCGGGGACTGCCGACGGATGGAGCGGCGCGGGCGGCAGTGCCGAGCGGGAGCGGGCAGCGGGGGTTGCCGAGGAGGGCGCCGGGCGGGAGCGGGTGGCACGGTCCGTCCGGAGCCGCGCGGAGCTACGGTGGCGCCGCGGCGTGGTGCAATCGCCTCTCGGCGGGGGAACTGAGCGGGCAAGGGGGCGCTTCACCGCACGCCGGGAGCTGCGGTCCAGGGGACGGAACTTGCTATAGTCCGTGTTGGTCCCCGGGGCGTGCTGGGTGTTGTGGTTTTCCACCACTCGGCTGCCGGGCAACCCTCATCACAACCAATACGATGTTTTCCAGCTCCTCAGTTTCTCAGGTTTCCTTTACCACTGTGGACTCCGCTCACCTAGCTCTTCTGTTTTAGGGAGTGCCACATACAGCATGCTGGATTCTTAATCCAAACCATGTCTTGCCCTTTGAAAATTAATGCAGCTGTTAGATGCTTATGAGTTACTCTTGTTCCTTAATAGGGTTAATATATAATTATTGAATGGAGAAATTAATTTGCAGTTGTAGCATCCTCCGTGAAGTCTGTATCAGTAGATTTATTCTAAGTATAGCACATTTAGGATGCTTCCATTTTGACCCAGTGAAAACACCTTCCACAGCATGAGAAGATGTAACAGTGGTTTTAAATGGCAAAATGGGGGAGTAAATGATAGTAGAAAACGTTTATTTCCTCTTTTTTTTTTTTTTTTAATTTGTTGGTTTGCATCACTAATCCCAATTATGTAGGACAATTTCAGTCCTAAACTCCTCTAACTGCACTACTTTAAAAGTTGCGTGTACACTGATCTAATCACCCTCAGTCCTTTGTGCTGTTAATTTAGAATTTTTTTATTTGGGACCCCTAAACATAAATTTGCTAGAACAAAACTGTATACTTGGAAATAAAATTATTTCAGGTGTGAGCTGTGAGGATGATGAGGGCTGCAATAATATTTTTACAGGTAATTTTTCAGCTTCAGTCAAAAAAGTATCCCGTATGTCAGGAAGGTGATCATACCACTACCCTGAATCCATGTCAACATTATGTACATTGTTATCCCTGGATAACAACTGGACAAGAAGAATGTCCCAGCTGCAAGAAAAAAAAAGTCTGTAGTAACATGCAGGCATAGTCCTCATACGATGTTCATTAATATAATTCATAAATAATTCTATGGTTTTGTATAAGAATTATACCACTCGCTATGAAACAATTTAATAGTGACTGATTTCCATTTTGATGTGAGAAACTCAATTGCTCTAAGATACAGAGTAAGGCTTGCTTACCTTAATCAGCTTCAGTCATTTGATGAAGTTTTATGGTCTTGAGGCTCTTTCATCCTCCCTCGATCCCATCCCAGCTTTTCCGAGTTCTACTTACATTCTTAGTACACAAGCTACTTCATTTCATTTGCACTGAAATCACTTTGTATGTCTCATCACAGTGTTTGAATGAAGTTTATACCACCTGTTATTTTCCTTAACGGAAGCTGGATACGTAGATAAAGTAACTACACACTCAACAGTACAAATACTTCCTTTGCAGATGTTTTCAGAGCCAAAGCAGATTGATTTGGTGCTGGTGCACTGAAACAGAATTAGGACCTCAGAAAGCATTTATTTGTCCTTAGGTTGAAAAGTAGTGTTTCTGGGCAGCACTTGTTCCCTTGCACCTGCAGTTCATTGTGGAAAAGATTTCTTTTAGTGAGCAAACGTTGTTGTGGCTGGCGCAGTGAAAAGCAGAAGAGTTCTTGGTAAGATCATCTTGGTGGGAACGTGAGTGCCAGCCAAAACCTCTCTGTGTTCCGGTGCCACGCCGCTGCGGGAGGAAGGAGCATGAGGTGCAAAGCCCTGAGCGGAGCAGTGGGAAACGGGAGGTAAGGAAGAGTCGGGCTAAAGACAGATTTAAACTGGGCTGGGTGTTAGGGTTAGGGTTAGGAAGAGACATTTGTCATCCAGACATTTGTCATCCAAAACAAAGACCTGTAAAATCCTAGGTCTGCCTTGTGTTTAATGTGTTTTTACTTTGTATTTATGTCACCACATAAAGCAAGGAAAGGAGAAATGTGACTGGTTCCCACTATTGCTGTGTGAAGGCTTTTTTTTAAAAGCTGGTGTACTTATATTCTCTTTTTCCACACCAAGCTTGACTTTTCTCCTCCTTTTTCGAGGTCTGCTGCATTGGGTGTCCCAAGGAGGGCTGGGTTCCTCAGCAGGGGCCTTAGGAGGTGGCGCTGATTCTGCTTTTTCTGAAGGCGTATCAAAGCGTGCTACCAGAATGACAGTTTTCTCCACTGGAAGGCTTTCCCTCAATGCCATCAGTGCACGTGCATGTTTGATTTGTGGAACCAGAGGGACTAAGAAAAGCCAATACCCGGAGCAGATTTCTGTTTGCTTAGTTTCTGTGAGAAGCGGGCTGTGTGCTGGACAGGGAGAGGCGCTGTTGGAGAGTGGCATCAGCGCCAGGTGTGAGCTGTGAGGATGATGGGGGCTCGGAGCAGTCAAGAAACTGCTGTAATATTTGAGTAAAATGACATTTTTAGTGGCTGCTGAATCATAGAGTGAAAAGGTAGACATCCCTGTTTTAGCCTTTACCACAACCATTGTATCATGTGTTTATCCATGGCTTATTCCTCTTGTGAAGTTGTCTGGCTGCAGGCAGTGCATTACTCCAAAGGTGCTGCTGCGCTGATGCTCTGTATGTTCACAGTCACGGGCAAAGCCGAAGGCTCTGTGACTAGGGAAGAATGGCATGGACACGTTACTGCTCTCTCTGTTGCACCACAATTTTGATGGCTGGGTTTGGCTGCTAAATTGATGGAGCTCCTGGAAGAAATTTCAGAAAAGTGAGTAGTATGGCTATCTTTAAATTTATCTTTTACAGTAACGTTTAAAAGTAGCATTTCTACAGAAAGCTGCCTCTTTTTTACGTGGCAGAATTTTGCTTTATGTGGTGTTCTGATTTTCTGAAATTCCTCACAGTTGGAGAAAAAGAGTTATGAAAGTTGCTTAGCAGTTTCAAATCTCAGGGTTTCTCTGAAAGCTGACTTGCCAGAGGGAGGAGGAAATAGCCTGAATTCCAGTACAGATAGTGTATAAAAGAACATTCCTTGACAGAAAAAGAGCTTTGTGAAACATCAGCACTGTTTCCTATAGGGCCTCCAACATACTTGTTCAGTAACTGTGGGCTTTGTGCAATGCCCTCAGGCACAGTCCTGAACAAATTTTGTACTGCAGAGAGTATCTTAGTTTACTTGCCATCCCCTGCTTGGTTACTTGTACCTGAGAAAATTTAATTTAGTGTCAGATGAACCCACTGGGAAATGTCCTTAGCTGATTCTAGTAGTGCAACCCCACTATGGTTGGTAAGATTGGAAAGTAGTATGAAAAATTTGCCTTGTGGAATTAAGGGTCTATCATCTCCTGTTAGGCAACTGAATTTTGTGACTGATTCCACTTCTCCTAATCCAAGCAATCTAAAATGTGGATACTTTTAAAATTGGATTTAGGCCTGTGGGGGCATGTAACTCATCTTGTTCTTTCTGATCAAATTTCTGAACCCACTGACTGATGAAAAATGGCCATGCGATAAAAATTAAATTAAACGTCTATGACTGAATTTTCCCTTGGTAAATGAGAGTATCTGTTATTACATTGGGAAAGATGTTTAATTAGTATACTACATTGGACTTGCTTGTGTTTCATTACAATTTATGGGTTGTTATTTAGAAATACATTTACCTACTATTCCTTAATGTGGTTTTGCTTTTTTGTTTCTTTTCCTCCCCTGCTAAAGAAAGGGTGGATTTTTTGTCGATCTCTTTGTGAGAGTATCAAATCATGTTGCTGTAAATATGTATAAGCAACTAGGCTACAGTGTGTACCGGACAGTCTTAGAGTACTACTCAGCTAGCAATGGGGAGCCAGATGAAGATGCTTATGGTAAGTTCTTGTTTGGTCTCGAATGGAACTATTCTCATGTTGAAGGCTGCTGGGATTGTTTGTAAGAGTGTTACTATTTTTTTATATGAAACACATAAAAAAGCATGAAACAATTTGAAAATATATGAATTTATAATTATATTAATTATATGAAACCATTTCAGATAGTTGCTGATTAATGGGATTTTTGTATTTTTGTAACTTTTCCTAATTAGGATTATATCAGTTACAAAACTTAATCTTGCCACTTACACATTTTGTAGCATCTCTGGCAAAATCGACCACAGAACAAGAATAAATGAGAAGGAATGTCAGTGCTTTCTTCCTTTCATCCCATAACAGGGACTTGAAACTTTGTTTTTCTCAGATGTCTATAAGACCCAGTCAGTTTTAGCTCTCTAAAGAAGCTACAGAGCAGTGATGAGTGCCTGAACCACATCCCCTGCAGCCATCAGGGGATTGAGGGCAGGGAAAAGGGCAGAGAAAGGGAAATAAATAACAGAGCCATCAAGACTGGAGGATGTGAGGATGAATCCAAAACTATGCTCTCCAAGAGCTGAAAGAACGCATTTCTTTAAACAAGACATCCAAACCGGAATGAAGGACTTGCACTCTTTCCAGATCTTCCCAGCACCATAACGCATTAATAAAAAAAGCCATCTGTGGAAATGGGATGCTCCTGTAAGCCTTGCAGAGACTTTCTCCAACACCACAAACCACCCTTCCTGTTGCTCTTCCTTTACCACTCAGGGCTGAGCCATGGAGACCTGCTTCTTTAGTGTGTGTGTGTGTGTGTGTGTGTGTGTGTGTGTGTGTATGTGTGTGTGTGTGTACTTCAGGGTTTTTTTTTAAACCAAGAAAAAATCAATATCATATTTTAAAAAGAACCCCCAGAGCTTTGGGGAAAGTGGGCATAAATGTCACACAAAACACAAAGAAAGACTGAGCTACTAAGGAATCCTACTTAGAGCAGCAGTGGTGGGGTGGGAGGGAAGAAATATAGCAGAGAAATTTAACACCGTTTAGGAGGATTTATACACAATGTTTTCATTGCAAGCAGCATTTAGAAGTGACAATTTAGTGATTTATCATATCCCAGCACACTCCTTCCCTGTCAAAGTGATAGGCAGAACCAGCAGAGCAGCTCTGAACACACTGTTCACTACAAGGCACCACCCACAAACCCAGAACAGCTCCACCCTTGGCCAACCCTGTCCCCTTGGGCCTTCTGAGAAGCTGGGATTTAGGAGAAGGCCTTGCAGGGGAACAGTGTTTCAAATGTCAAAGGATTTAAAAACATACAAGGCTATGAAAGCCGATGGGACCTGAAAGAATTGAAGGAGAAGGTGTCTTAGCAGAGCATCTTTGGCCAGTGCAGCCAGATAACCCTCAGATATCATTACTGGAGCATCTGGGAGTGAAGCCCAGCAGGAGACGCTGCAACATGAACTCCTGCCCCACACGAGAGGTTCCCAGAGACCAAAAACTCCACTCCATGCAGAGCAGACAGGATCTGACCACAACACCTGCCTTGGGCCAAACCTGCTCTTCATTTTTCTCGAGCCACACAGAAACGTGGTGTATTTATGATCACTTCTCTCACCAGACCTGGTTGCAATCAGCACTGGATCCCAAAACTGAAGGAGAAGCCTTGTGTGGACAATTCTTCCTTCAAGGCTCAGCTCCAGTACCAGGCTCAAGACCTGGCATGCGCATGCATTTGGCAGGGAGTAGCAAATCAAGTGAAAGAACATTTCAGGGTTTTTCTTCAGTTGATTGTTTAGGAATTTACTTGGAATAAGCTTCCTCCCCAAGAGGGATTTCAATTCTACACATGCACAAAGAGGAGAAAACATTAATGCAGTGTTGAGACAGCTCCGTGCTGAGAGCAGTGGTTTTAACCTTAAGGCCCTTGTATATCTGGGAGGGTGAAACCTCTGTGTTCAACCCTCTGGGATCATCACTTGGGCTTCCTGTGCTTCTCAAGCTCTCAAAGTAAAATTGACCCACCAAACTCATCTTTCTCTCAATCCTAATCCCTGCATCATCCTTCAGGTGTATTTCCTCACAATGAAATTGGAGTAGAAAATGCTTTAGGAAATGCCTTGCAGCCCCTTCTTCCCCAAAGGCCCAATCTGCTTTAATTAGGAATGCTCTTCAAGCACAAGGTTTGGATGCAGCCAGTGAGACTCACATTTCAGAAGGACCATCAATGGTCTGATAAAGACACAGCACTATCAAGCAGGCTGCTGGACTGAGGAGAATATTTGAAACCTGTTGACATGCTGTTCTAGCAGAAGTGCAAAATGAAATGTAATGTAGTAGCACTGGAAAATGAAATGCTGTTAGACAAGGCTGCTCCCCAAATTGGCTCTGCCTGGATCCACCCGCCCTGCAGCACAGCCTTCTCCCTTTCTCCTCACTGCCCTCTGCTCAGCACCAACCCAAGTCTGGGCTATTTCAATTCATGTCAGACACAGAGCAGCTGATGGGCAGCAAATGCAGCCTTCCCAAAGTGGCTGCCCATGACCTGGACTGCAGGGCAGAGCTCAGGGAGGAGGTGGCAGCTTCCTCAATGGCTTTTCTTGTCCTCTCTCTGCCATGCAGACACTGGCATGCATGGCACGGCTCTGTTTTGGCAGCCGGTCCCTTGGCAGGGAGCACAGGGTGAGCACCGGGTGAACTCTCTCCTCCTTGCTGTGACACGTGGGCTGGCAGGGATGACACAGTGACCTCGGCCGGCCAATGCTGCCTGTGCCATCACCTGGCACTGATGTGTTTGATGAAAATCCTTTTGCTGGGATTTTTCTCCTGAGAAGCCTCAGAACAGAAATGGAACCAATAACAATCTGCTAGCTGTGGAGTGTGGGCTGGAGATGGTTTAGCAACAGGGGCATCATGGACTGGTCTCCTGTACATTGTTTCTACTCGATGACCAATCATGGTCCAGCTGCGTTGGGGCTGTGAGCAGTCCCAGGTTTTTATTATTCATTCCTTTCCAGCTTTCTGATGTCTCCTTGCTCTTTTAGTATAGTTCTAATATCTCATTTTCTCTTAATATAATAGAGATCATAAAATAATATTTCAGCCTTCTGAAAGGTGGAGTCAACTTTCTCGTCTCTTCCCTTGTCCTGGGGACCCTCAAACACCACCACAATCAGCGGCCGAGCGGGTTTGTGCGAGCCTCTCTGTAACCCTCGGCCGATCCCGAGTCAGCAGAAACCGGGGGGGCAGCCCCGACACGGCCGACAGTGGGGAGACACTCTCTGTGCCCCGAGGGTACTGAGGGTACTGAGGGCACCTGGGCTGGGGGCAGACACTCTCTGTGCCCCGAGGGTACTGAGGGCACCTGGGCTGGTCGCCTTTGCAGCAGAAGAGACACCAGAGACATCGGTAGATGATAAAGGGCCGACCCTTAGCAGGGGTTAATCCAAGGTTTTATTAGGAGTCCCAAAGGAGCTCCTGCACCTCAGGGGACTTCCTGCAGAGAGCCCCGGGGAGATGTGCCAAGGTTACATTTAAAGGGAGGTGGAAACCGAAAGGAGATAACATCCTACCAACCATTAAGTGACCCTAAGGGATGAATGCTGGGGGATAGACATATAGGACAGTGTATGGGGCAAGGCTTGGGGGGCTGAGCCCCGGCCTCTGGCTAATCACTCGATGACTTGGACAGAAACTTCTGCATGGAGGGGATGGGAGGCTGAGTGATTGACAGAGAGCCAGGGTGGGGGTTTGGGGATGATCTCATCCCGGGAGAGGGATAACACAGGTAAAGGGAGAGGGGTACAGTTTGGGATAAACCATTTGGGAAAAATATGGGTATACAAATCAAAATTACTTCAAAGTATTATAAAGTATAAAAATGCACTACAGCAGGTTTGGGCAGCACCAAATAAAATGTAATAAAATGCTTTAAAAATAGAAAAATTAAAAATAAAAATTAAATAAAATTAAAATAACAAAATTAATTTAAAATATATGAAAAACAAAATAAAAACTGTAAAGTGCTATAGAGTGCCATAAAAGTTCCATAAAGGGTAGTGCCGTAATGCAAGACCCTGAAACACCACTACAATCAGCAGCTTGAGTTGGTCTGGGCAGCACCAAATAAAATAAAACAAAAAGCTTTAAAAATAGAAAAATTAAAAATAATAAATAAATTAAAAAAAAATAAAAGCTTTAAAAATAAAAAAATTAAAAATAAAAGCTTTAAAAATAGAAAAATAAAAAATAAAAAATAAATAAATAATAAAATTAAAAAATAAAAGTTTTAAAAATAGAAAAATTTAAAATAAAGATTAAATAAAAATAAAAAATAAAAATAGAAAAAATAGAAAAAATAAAATTAGAAAAAGAAAAGCTTTAAAAATGCAAAAAGTAAAAATAAAAATTAAATAAAAAATAAACTTAAAAAAATTAAATAAAACCATTAAAAATGGAAAAACTAAAAATACAAAATAAATAAAAATAAAATTAGAAAAATAAAATAAAAAGCTTTAAAAATAGAAAAACTTAAGATAAAAATTAAATTAAAAAAATTTAGAAAAATAAAAGCTTTAAAAATGGAAAAATTAAAAATAATAATGAAATAAAAATTAAATAATAAAATAAATAATTTTATAAATGAATTAAATAATAAAAAAAATTAAATAAAATTAAATAATAAAATAAAAAGCTTTAAAAATAGATAAATTTAAAATAAAAATTTAAAAAAAATTAGAAAAATAAAAGCTTAAAAAAGAAAAATTAAAAATTAAAATTAAATACAAAATAAAATTAGAAAAATAAAAAAAAGCTTTAAAAATAGAAAAATTAAAAATAAAAATTAAATAAATAATAAAATTAAAAAATAAAAGTTTTAAAAATAGAAAAATTTAAAATAAAGATTAAAAATAAAAAATAAAAATAGAAAAAATAGAAAAAATAAAATTAGAAAAAGAAAAGCTTTAAAAATGGAAAAAGTAAAAAGAAAAATTAAATAAAAAATAAACTTAAAAATTAAATAAAAACATTAAAAATGGAAAAATAAAAGCTTTAAAAATGGAGAAATGAACAATACAAATTAAATAAAAATAAAAATAGAAAAATAAAATAAAAAGCTTTAAAAATACAAAAATAAAAAATTAAAATTAAATAAAAAATAAAATTTAAAAAATAAAATAAAAGCTTTGAAAATGGAAAAATTAAAAATAATAATGAAAATAAAATTAAATAATAAAATAAAAAGCTTTAAAAATAGAAAAATTAAAAATAAAAATTAATTAAATAATAAAATTAGAAAAATAAAATAAAAAGCCTTAAAAATAGAAAAATTAAAAATAAAGATTAAATTAAAAATAAAATTAGAAAAATAAAAGCTTTAAAAATATAAAAATTAAAAATAAAAATTAAATAAAAAGTTAGAAAAATAAAAAGGCTTTAAAAATAGAAAAATTAAAAATAAGAATTAAATAAAAATGAAATTAAAAACTAAAATAACAAGCCTTAAAAATAGAAAAATTTAAAATAAAAATTAAATAAAAATAAAATTAGAAATATAAAATAAAAAGCTTTAAAAATAGAAAAATTTAAAATAAAAATTAAATAAAAATAAAATAAATGCTTTATATATGGAAAAATTAAAAATTAAAATAAAATAAAAAATAAAATTAAAAAATAAATGCTTTAAAAATAGAAAAATTGAAAATAAAAATTAAATAAAAAATCAAATTAAAAAAATAAAATAAAAGCCTTAAAAATGGAGAAATTAAAACTAAAAATTAAATAAAAAATAAATTAAAAAAGGTAAAAACTTTAAACATAAAAAATTAAAAATAAAAATTAAATAAAAAATTAAATTAGATAAATAAAATAAAAAGTTTAAAAATAGAAAAATTAAAAAGAAGAATTAAATAAATAAAATGATAAAAATAAAAGCTTTAAACATGGAAAAATTAAATATAAAAATTAAATAAAAAATAAAATTTAAAAAATAAAATTAATAAAAAATAAATGAAAAAGAAAATAAAAACCGTAAAGTGCTGTAAAGTACCGTAAAATTTCCATTAATGTAGTGGCATAATGCACGACTGTCGTAAAACTGTCGTAAAACTGTCGTAAAGCGCGACTGTCGTAAAAAGTGACGTAAAGCGCGACTGTCGTAAAACTGCCGTAAAGCACGACTGTCGCAAAAGGTGCCGTAAAGCGCGACTGTCGTAAAAGGTGCCGTAAAGCGCGACTGTCGTAAAAGGTGCCGTAAAGCGCGACTGTCGTAAAACTGCCGTAAAGCGCGACTGTCGTAAAAGGTGCCGTAAAGCGCGACTGTCGTAAAAGGTGCCGTAAAGCGCGACTGTCGTAAAAGGTGCCGTAAAGCGCGACTGTCGTAAAACTGCCGTAAAGCGCGACTGTCGTAAAAGGTGCCGTAAAGCGCGACTGTCGTAAAAGGTGCCGTAAAGCGCGACTGTCGTAAAAGTGCCGTAAAGCGCGACTGTCGGAAAAGGTGCCGTAAAGCGCGACTGTCGTAAAACTGCCGTAAAGCGCGACTGTCGTAAAAGGTGCCGTAAAGCGCGACTGTCGTAAAAGGTGCCGTAAAGCGCGACTGTCGTAAAAGTGCCGCAAAGCGCGACTGTCGTAAAAGGTGCCGTAAAGCGCGACTGTCGTAAAAGGTGCCGTAAAGCGCGACTGTCGTAAAACTGCCGTAAAGCGCGACTGTCGTAAAAGGTGCCGTAAAGCGCGACTGTCGTAAAAGGTGCCGTAAAGCGCGACTGTCGTAAAAGGTGTATTTTTACGACGGTCGCGCTTTACGACACTAGCTTTTATGGAACTTTTACGTTACTTTACAGCACTTTACGGATTTTATTTTGTTTTTTATTAATTTTTAATTAATTTTATTTTTTAATTTAATTTTTATCTTTTATTTTTGTTTTATTTTTTCTATTTTTAAAGCTTTTTATTTTATTTTCATATTTTATTTTTCGTTTTAATTTTTCTATTTTTCAAGCTTTTTATTTTATTTTTTTAATTTTCTTTTTTATTTGGTTTTAATTTTAATTTTTCTATTTTTAAAGCATTTATTTTATTTTTTTATTTTTATTTTTATCTTAATTTTTAATTTTGATTTTTTTTAAAGCATTTGTTTTTTTATTTTTTATTTAATTTTTTTTTTGATTTATCTATTTTTAAAGCTTTTTATTTTATTTTTAATTTTATTTTTTATATAATTTTAATTTTTAATTTTTCCATTTTTAAAGCATTTATTTTATTTTTTAATTTTATTTTTTATTTAATTTTTAGTTTTCATTTTTTACTTACAAAATATTTATTTTCTTTTTTAATTTTATTTTTTATTTAATTTTAATTTTTAATTTTTCCATTTTTAAAGCATTTATTTTATTTTTTAATTTTATTTTTTATTTAATTTTTAGTTTTCATTTTTTACTTACAAAATATTTATTTAATTTTTTTAATTTTATTTTTTATTTAATTTTATTTTTGATTTATCTATTTTTAAAGCTTTTTATTTTATTTTTTAATTTTATTTTTATCTTAATTTTTAGTTTTGATTCTTCTATTTTTAAAGCTTTTTAATTTTTTTTTAATTTTTACTTTTAATTTTTCTATTTTTAAAGCTTTTTATTTTTTAATTTTCTATTTTATTTAATTTTTTTTTATTTTCCCATTTTTAAAGCATTTATTTTAATTTTTTAATTTTATTTTTTATTTAATTTTTATTTTTAATTTTTCTATTTATAAAGCTTTTTATTTTATTTTATTTGGTGCTGTCCATACCAACTCAAGCTGGTGATTGTGGTGGTGTTTGAGGGTCTTGCAGTTACCCTGATTAATAGGTAGTAGAGATGATGTTTGGAGGCCACAGTGTTACAGGTAGGGGTTAAACAGATTTTTAGGGTCTTTCAGGTGATTTTTCAGGGATTTTTAGGGATATTTTAGGGGGTTTTTTTTGCAGGAGTTTTTTAGGAATTCTCTGGAAATGTTTAGGATACCTTTAGGGCTTTTTCAGAGCTTTTAAAATAATTTTTTAATGACTGTCTTACTGGGGCGCCCCAGCCACCCAAGGCACCCCGTGCCGGCGCCACGGTGCTCCAGCCCAGCCTCCCATCTCCACGGCCCCGCCGCCACCCCCCACTGCTTTTGCCGCAGCTTTGGTACAGCCCGGTCCTGGTTCCGAGCCGCTGTGTGCCACTGTCCAGCCACAGCCAGCATCCATGTGCCCTGTCACGCCACTTCTGCCACCACTGCGTCTATACACGGCAGCACAGCAGGGGAAAACTGCAGCGCCTTGCATGTATCCTTCCACGTCTCTCCTTCTGCCGGGCACCGAGAGATCCCTCCGCAGTGCCGCGCGTAACCGTGCACAACCGATACCTGATGTGCCTCCGCGTTTTCGCCTTCACACGCCTAGCACCCAGTGGGACTACTTTGTGTCATGATTCGTCTGCACAGCCACATCCATGCACAAAAACTGTGCGACGAGGAGGAGGAGGAGGAGGAGGAGGGTGGAATATGACAGCTGCTTTAATAAATGTAGGACAGACAGAATTATTTTGCCCCTGCAAATGCCAACCCTTTGATCCCAACGCAAAAGAATTTCGATAAATAACCGTTCCCAAATAGCTCCAGAGTCCCCCCAGTGTTTGGGACAGATTTCTCGACCCAAAATGAGACAGTAAATCCTCAAAATTCGCCAGCATTAATGCCAAAGTTAGACAACTCACAACAATCTTTTGATAATTTTCAACTAACAGACTGGTTTGAAAAACGCCAGTCACTTGTTTTTGAAATTTTTGAAACTTTAATAGTAATAAAATGGTTATAAAAATAGTAATACAATCAGAGTAATAATAATTTGGACAATTTGAATTAGGACAATATGAGATAACAAAAACAAAGAGTTACGGACATCGGGGTACATTTTTCTGGGCAGCACGGGCCCGAAAAAGGACCCCCGTTAACAAAGGATTGACCCTTAAAAGCAATAGCCTGTTGCATAGTCATACACTTCATACATGGTGCATAAATTCCATTCAAACACAGGATTCTGTCTGGTCATCATCAGCTTCTTCCTTCTAATCCTAACAGTGCCTTGGAGGCGGGGAGAAGTTCGTTTCTTCTGATAAGAGGGCAATAAATTCTTTTTCTCTGAAAGATTCAGGTGTCCTGTGGCCGCTGTCTCGCTGCAAGTCCTTTCTTTAAAAAAAGTATCTTACATATTTCTATTTCACATCGTTTCTATTTTAACAGTTTTTGTAACCTATAACTATATTTAACACACTACTTAAGAGAATTAATACAGCATTACTTTCTAACACAACACATATAATATTCATTTTATTATTTCTGAAAAGCCAATCATAAAATACATGCATTTTTCACAATCCCCACTCTTATTCTTTGTAAATCATTTGGCTTGAGCAATATTTCTTATCTACTTGCATCTTCTGGACTATGCTGGCAAAATAAAACAGGGGATTACATAAGGAAGAAATATAAAAACAGTTGTAACACATAAAATGAAAGATCCTAATTTCTTCTAATACATTACCCTACCAGCCAGGTTTTAACATTGTTTTCTAATTTTTGGACTGGTACCTGGGTTATTATATGCATATATATATTCTTTTCTTCTTTGATTTCTTTTGCTTTTTCTAGAATGACTTTTCTGTGCTCATCAATTTTCAACAATCTGATATATTAAACTTTCCACAAACACCCCCTTCTTTGGCCAATATATAGTCTAAAGCCAACCTATTCTGATACACTACAGGTTTTGTTTGGCTTAGCTGACTTGATAATAACTCTAAGCCTGGGCGGCTCCATTTGCTATCATTTCCATAACTGCTTGGAGTCTTGTAATACGACTCAATAGATAATTTGGGGTCAACACAGAGTTCAATTGCTGTGCTGGTTTTACTTTTTTGTTTATTATTTGTTTTTTTTACCAAATCTCGAACCGTATCTTCAAGATTAAATTTAAAACAAATCAATCTCTCTCCTTTTAGACATTCAATTCCAAATCTATTACCACATTTTCCTAAGTTTCTTGTAATCCAATAATTTATTCCGTTTTGCCTACAGGTTCTTAATTTGGATGGGTTATAACAGTGGCTGTTGACATAGGTGTGTGTAATTAAAGAGGAACTTTGGTTTCTTTCCACGTGATGCTTTCTGTAGCATTTGTGACACAATCTTGCTGGTATCCTGAAAGGGAAAAGAGAACAAATGAGTGCCAGAAACAGGAATAACAGAGGTCCAGTATGCCTTATACTCCCACCTCCCAGGCCTGTGAGGTTGCAACCCACAGCAGGTGTATTTGATCTTCTTGGTGGCGAAATACAGGGGCCAATCTGGTCTTGCCCTCTATTTCCTTGTCACTTTCTCTTAACTAATTTCCAGGCAAATTGGTTTGGACACCCTTTAACTGTGGTCTCTTACCATTCTTCAGGTATCTCTCATTCACCAGGCAGTAATAATTCCCATCCACAAAGCTAAGTTATTACTTTAACACTTTTTGCAATAAGAGCATAAATGTTGTGAACTACAATACTAATTATTCTCACAATTCAAGCATTTACTTATAACCCAGGTAGCATGTCCAGTATTGGAATGAATCAAATAAAGTTTACTGATGGAAATGGTGATTCCCCTTCTCCCCTGTACAATTCTCAGGCTAAGGTCAGAACACAAAAACAGTCTTCATCCTTCTATCTGGAGTATTCCTCCCCTAAGGAGATGTTTTATTCAGGCAGTGCTTGAAACCAGTGGTATAAGCATTGTCTTACTTCTGAATTCAGTGTTATTCTTTGTACATTTCTTGGATCATTTGGCTTTTTCCAAACTATTACCACTCAGTCCCCATTGGAAAGTCAGTTTGGTATCACCCGGTTTAAATGTGATAGTCCATTGATTCTGCTGGCATGAATTCACCCTCTTTCCGTGATTCTGATTGCTGCTTCGGTAGTACCTGGATAGGACTTCTTAATAGCATAGTAATAAAAGTAAGATACTACTGCATTAACTTTTACCATTCACTTTTCTTCCAAACTTTCTGGGTTTAGCTAAAAGCTTTTTCCACAGCAGCCTCTTCTTCTTCTATCCAGCTGTGCTAATAGCTGCAGAGGCAAATTCTTCTTTTTGTGAGTTACAGTTAGTTAAATAAGAAAAGCTAGACCAATTTTAACACTAGATGTATCACATCTATTGCTTTTTACTTTTTGGGCAGCATTTAATTGTTTTAGCCTTACAAACCCATTTTTCAGGAAAAAAAAAACCAAAAACCAAAAAACTTCTTTTTAACAGTAAAACAAAACACACAAAAGAAAAGACCAAAAACCTTCTTACTTAAGAAAAACAACCCACTTTGTGAGGTTTGGAGAGTCAGCAATCTCTGCTTTGATTTTATCTTTTAGTGCTAGCCCCCCTCCCGCACTTTTCACGGCCTTGCTGTCAATGCAGTGCTGCCACTTTGCTGCAGGGCCGGAGCAGGGGAGAACAGCCACGGGCATGGGGACCCTGGGGGCAGCCTTGGGTCCCTTTTGCCCTCTCTCTCTTCTTCTCTCTCTTTCTCTTTCCTTCTCTCTCTCGGCCCACTTACCGGGGCCGACACTGCCATCCTCGACTCGGGACTCCGGCAGTCTGGGAGCCCCCCGGCAGTTCCGCCACAGAGCCAGCGCGCTCCTGCCCGGCAAACCCGTGTGTCCCCTGCTGCCAGCACCGCCGCCGGGTCACCTCCATGGATCGGTGCCTGCCGCAGCCTCCGAGACCCCGCCGCTCGTAGGGAGCGGTCAAACACCTCCCAACCTTGACAACCCCAAACCTGGCGTCCCCAGGTGCTCCTGACATTCTTTTCCTTTCTCTAGTCAACTTATCCTCTTTTCCCTTCAAGGAGAGCCCGTTCTGCTAAACCCTTTCTGGACCTCAGTTTGGCATTGAATAACCTCCTAACAACCGTGTGTTAAGACACTTCCCTGCCTTTCATGCAAAAAACCTGCATTCACACTTCTGCTCTCTTCTAGCACCAAGATGTCATCACTTCACATTCTAAAATCTCAGAGTTTGATAACCACCTCCCTACTTCAACTTCTCTCTTTCTTCTCTTCTTACCTGTTTTTTTGGTTTTTTTTTTTTTAATTCAGCAGACCTCAGATGGTACGAGGTGAACCTAACTAAATTACTTCCAAAAGTAGGCTTACAACTTTCTTTTACTAGGATTGCAGTAGCTGTTAAATACCTACTGGCTAGCTGTGGCTTACTGAGTCTAACATCTTTGATATATAAGCTACTAGATATTCTTTTACTCTTCCTTACTCTTGAATTAAAATTTTATGAGCTACTCCATTTTCTGTATTTATGTATAAATGATAAAGGATTTTTCTAACAAAGGTAAGCTTAAAGCTGGTACTTCGGCTAGTTTTAACTTAACTCTTTTAATTTAACAATATCTTCTTTGGTCTGTTTTACATCATCTCCTTCTGTCAATTTTTTTCATACACGAATTTTGCTACTTGTGCGTACCCCTCAATCTATAATCTATAATATTTCAATAATCTAGGTAATTTTCTGATCTCTCTCTTTGAAGAGGGAGGGAGAATGAATAAAATTCTTGCAATTTTCTCATGGTTGGTTTTCTAGCTACTTTTATTTATTAAGTGTCTAAGATATTTTTCCACTGGGTAGTGAGTCTGAGTTCTTTTATTAACCTCCCTTTAATCTTATACTAGTCTATAACTCCCATCAGACTTTACTGGGGGAAAAGGGATATTATGAGGAAACATACAAGGTTCTAATGCCCCATCCTTTATTAGTCCTTCTATTACCGGCTTCAAATCTTCCCGTCCTTCTAAAGATCCAGGATACTGACGTACATGTATGGGACAATCTTCTCTCTCAATTGTAACCCTTATGGGGTCAATATTTAATCCTCCCCTATTTCCTTCTCCAGCCCAAACTTCTTTGTTGATTTTTTTTTTCTTCATCCTCTTGGCCTAATTTTAAAACTCTAGCTGTCATTTTCCCATTTTCTGATATAACTCCTATTCTTAATTGCACTTGTAAGACTCTTCCCAATAAATTGCTACCTGCCCCTGCGACCAATAAGACATCTCCCATCCAAATTCTAGTTTCTTCCCTCAATTACTACATCTTTAATGAGCAGAAATTTAAAACTTTCTCTTTTTGCCCCTGTTACTTTCACTATATGTTTGCTCACACTATAACTTTTTGGAATATTTAACAGGCAGGTTCTCTCTGCCCCTGTGTCTATTACAAATTCCAATTCTTCTTCTTGGGGACCCACTTTTAAAGTTATCACAGGCTCCAGATGGTATTTGTCCCCCCTAAAAAATTAGAGCTTATGACCTCCCTATTCCTCCTCTGTGCCCATCTCTTTAACGATTTTCAGATCTTCCACTTACTTAGGACCATTTTCCTATTTCTCTTTAGTTTGTTTATCTATTTAGCTGAAGTTTCTTCTTTCCCCTCTAAAAGCTGTCCCTTAAAAACTCTTTTTTTCCCTGCATTTCGCCTTTGATATGCTGTCTCATTTATTCCTTTGATTATGTAATTACGATAATTATTCACGTGTTTACTCCCCTCATTATTTTTACCCCACTCAGGAGGTACAGTTGGCATTTTGTCTTCTCTGGTGGTCCCCACAGATTATCTTTTTTTCCTAAGCTTTTATTTCAGCTGCTCTGATTAATTGCCTTTCTTCCTGAGAAAAATATTATTTTCATTACAGACCTCATCTCTTCTCAAATATAAATGTTTGGACCTAAAAATTGGTCTAATTGTTCAGCTATGCCTATGGGATCCTCCAAATATCCCTTTTATTTATTTCTTAAAATTTCAGACCTCAGACGAAGTCAAAGGAGCATTTACAAACCCTGGTCCGCCCCCTCCTATGGGAACCTCTTTTAATGGAAATAGACCAATCCCTTTATCCCATTCTTTTTGGATTTTTATCTTCTATAGCTTTTCTCCCGTATTTTTAGGAAGAATCAGTAGATGGCTTTCTTTTACCTGAACTTTTAGTGTTTCGATAAAGTGATTCCTTTAGAGAGTTCCCCTGAGCAGCCGGAGCTGTGGTTACCAAGGGAACGGAGCTCAGGGCAGGACGGGGGAACTCGGCACAGCTCAGGGTCTGGATGCTCCAAAGGCGGGGTCTGCAGGGGGAATCGCCCGAGGGGATCGGCACAGCTCAGGGTCCGGGTGCTCCAAAGGCGGGGTCTGCAGCCGGGATCGTCCCAGGGGCTGTTCCGGTGCAGACCGAGCTGGAGCGTGGATCGGCCCCACATGGCTCACGACGGCTGATCCGGCAGAGACAAAGCCGGCGACTGACCCCGGCTGCAGCGGCGGGAGCCGAGCAGAGTCAGGGCAGCCGGGGATGGGACAGACGGGACCCCCCCTCGGTGCGGTCAGCGCGGTACCCACGGTGCACACGGCAGGACGGACCCCCCGCCCCTTCCGCCGGCACGGCCAGCGGAGCGGCCGCGGGCCAGGCGGCCGGGACCGGGACAGACGGACCGGGACAGACGGACCGGGACAGACGGACCGGGACAGACGGACCGGGACAGACGGACTGTGCCGGAGCCGGCACAGGGGCTGGGGCAGCCGCGAACGAGTGGGGGAACAAACGGGAATGGATGAGGTAATATTTCTATAAGCAAGATTGAAATGAAAGCGAGCTTTGAGATCCCTCAGTTACTGAACAACAGGAAAACAATGGTGTGGCCAGCTGAAGGTAATCCCCTTTGATGAAACAACACCCTCTGCCTGCAGACAGCTCCAAGGGGCCGAGCAGACCCTACCAGCTTGGCAGAAGGGGTCCAAAGAGGAGCTTTTAGGGTTTAAAATGTAACACGGTATGGTAATGTAGTGATTCTTATAGGCCGTATGGAAATGCTATAGGATTTGTGTATTGTACTAGATTGGTTAGTGAGAAGTAGAATATTCAACACAGAAGATGATTTATTGTATTGTAATGGGAACTTCACTCTCTTGACCTTTTACTCACTTACCCCTTTTTACTCTCTTATGCTTTTGCTCTCTTACCTTTTTATGCTCTTACCCTCTCATCCTCTCAACCCCTCTCTTCTCTCAGGCCTGCTCTGAGCTGTGGCTGGCAGCTCCCAGCAGGCCCCTGCACCCAGGCCCTTTGCAATAAACCCCAAGTTCCACGACCTGGCTTCAGAGATCTCTCGTCTCCGTCCGTCCTGACCGTGCTACCCCCCGATGCTCCTACAGGTAGAAACTCACTCACTAGCAAGGAAAAATCCTTCCAAAGCATTTTTTTCTATTTTTATCCTCCGAGTGTCCAACTTCTTTTGCTAAATTTCTACAGATTGGAGTTCAAATTACCATTTCTGACCAGTGCAGAGACAAATGATGAAACATTCCCGAGTTATTCTTACTCTTCAACTTATGGAAGTAGCCAGCACTCAATTTGCATGATCTAACCAAAGTAGACATTTCACAGAAAAGCACTTTCTATAACAATATTGAAAAACTATAGATTGAGGTAAAACCATCAAGTTTCTGCCCTCACTGGTGCAAAGTCACATGTTGTTTGAAGAGCATCCCACTGAATTTTCTAACGATGTGTAAATGTGTCATCTGGACCACAGGAGATAAAGCAGGGTTAAAACACTGAGCAAAACTGAAGTTAACAAACACAAGGTTCATCAACCTTGCAATAGAAGCTTGCAGAAACCTTTCAAGGCTTATCCAATAAAACCCTGTGGCACTTTGTTCTTCCCCCTCCTCCCAAGTCTCCATCCGTCTGAGCCAGCATCAGCAGGAAATTTTGCACGGAAGCTTGCCAGATAAAATAGCTATATCATCTGCCATTAGTTTTAGAGAGTTATTCAAAAATAGATTAAAAATTATCTATTATTTTTTAGCTGTGTCCTAAGTTAGGAATGGGCCAAGTCTTGTGTCTTTGTCTCACAGAAAGGTGGTTCACGTGTCCTTTAATATCATATGTGCAAATATTTCCAATCTGCATTCTGCCTTATCAGAAGGCTAATTACTTTAATATACTATATTACATTACATCTAAACTGAATCTGCCAAGTACTCAACCCCGCACACACCACACACTACTCGTGACTGTCACCCAACAGTCCTGACACACACACACACTTGGCCCTGACAGGCCAAGGAAACAAAACACCATCACTTTGGGTGAACAATCTCCACGTTGCATTCTACTTCGGCACAAAGACAGGCACAGAAAATGAGATAAGAATTGTTTTTCCTTCCTCTGAGGTTCAGAGAATGTGAATCCCAGAAATATTCTTGGGAAGAATTGTGCCTTGCTTTGCTCTGTGTAGAGAAATGCGGTGACAGGTGCACCCTTTGCCTCCAGGGCAAAGAATCACGGAATGGTTTGGGTGGGAAGGGACGTTGAGGTTTATCTTTGATTTATCCAACACTTCAACAGGCAAGAGGGGGCTCATCTGCTTCAGAGCTGCTTGCTTTTCTCACACCTTTCACAAGCAAAGCCCGAAGCAAACCCTCCCAAGTTGCCCTATCGACCAGGGGACCCCTCAGCACTCAGTGACACTGCCAGCAAAACCTCAAACTTTTACTTGCACAGGGACGAGGCCGTGCACTCAGTTGTAACCCAGATTCTCTTTTTCCAGCAGTAGCCTCGAACTTCCTTTGTTCTCTCTGCAGGCCTTTTTGCAAGCACACCAATTAACAGACTACACAAGTTTCACCAGCAGACTTCAGCTAAATCCAAAATTGGTTTCTACCCCGAGTAAAATTTCCAACCCCCTGTCTCACCTGCGATGTTTGGAGATCAAAGGTCCTGGGCAGGGTGCAGGCCCACGAACACAAATGCCATCCCTTTTCCAAGGGAAACAAACCTCATCACCCCAGTTTCCTTACATCAGTTTGCCAAAGATGTTCACCACTCCCAGGTCACTCAGAGTTCTCGTTAGCTGCAGACTCGGTCTTGGAGTTATGGAGTTACGCTTCCTCCTAACACTTACCTCCTCACCTCAGCCCCCTGCTGCTGCGTCCCCTTCTCCACCCCTAACCCTACTCTGTTTTCCAGCCCGCCCTTAACCCGTCCCACCACACTTCCCGCTCCATCCGTTACTTCACCCACCGCCCACCCGTGAGTCCCCTGCAGCAGCACGCAGGAGCCCGAACCCTCGGAGGACGGCGCAGCTCTCGCAGCAGGACAACACCCAGGCGAGACAGGCAGGGACAACGTCTGTGCGCTGCAGGGTGTCACAGGGGGCTGCGGGCTGAGGGGAGGGGGCTGGAGGGTGACACAGAGGATGGGGGGAGCTGAGAGGCAGAAGGGGGCGTTAGGAGCAACTGGGGGGCTCCAGGGTGGCACAGAGATGCTGAGAGGCTGGGAGTGGGGAGTTTGAGGGTGACAAGAAGAGAGTGAGGGGAAGCAGATGCCTTAAGGGGCAAAGTGGGGGCTGCTTGAGGGTGACAGGTGAACCACCCCTCACACCACCCCTAACCAGGTGGAGAGTGCACGGTGGAGGCCAGGGGGCCAAGGGACAATGTCAGAGGTCTCGGGGTGGCACACAGACATTGCGGGCTGAGGGGCAAGGAGGGGGAGGCTTGACAGATGGAGAGCTCACACTGAGGGTTAGGGGTACAAAAGACACAGGGTACCAGGTAGGGTTAGGGTACAGGTGCAGCAGCCCTCAACCCAACCCCAAGGTCACCCTAAAGAGCACCCCTAGGACCCCAGTTTTCCCCAACAGCAGCACAAGGCAGTAACCCCAATGCTGGGACAGCCCCAGAACTCTCCCAGCAGCTGCAGGCAGCAACCCTAATAAACAGGTAGCAATGATGTTTGTGGTCTAGAGAGTGACAGGTAGGAGTTGGGTGCTGAGCAGTTTTTTAGGGTTTTTTTTTAGGGTTTTTCTCATGCCTTTAAAAGGATGTTTTAGGGCTTTTTTGGAGGAGTTTTCCAGGAATTTTCTGGTAACGTTTAGGATACTTTTAGGGCTTTTTCAGGGCTTTTAAAAGATTTTGTTAGGATATTTTAAGGGCTTTCTTAGTACTTTTAAGAATTGTTTGGGGGGGGATTTGGGTGTTCTTGGGGTTTTTTTAGGACTATTGAGGGTATGTGGAGGACTTTTTAGGGCTAGGGTATTTTTAGGGTTTTTGAGGAAATTTTTAGGTTTTTTAGGATCTTATCAGGGCATTTTAAGGATTTTGGGGTATTTTTTGAGCTCTTTTTGGACTATTTAGGGTATATTTAGGGATTTCTAAAGGTTCTTTGGGGATTTTTAGGGGTTTTTTAAAAGTAGGATATTTCCAGTGTATTCTAACAGCATTCTAAGGGTGTTTTTAGGTTTTCATGGGGTTTTTAGGACATTTTGAAGATTAGGAGGTTTTCAGGGAATTTTTAGGTTTTTTTAGGGTCTTTTCATGGCACAACACATGGAGGCTGAGGGGCAGCTTGAGGGGCACTGTGGGGGCTTGAGGGTGACAGAGGCTGGGAGCTGAGGGAGGAACAGGGAGAGGGGACAGCGGGTGACACACAGAGATGCTGAGGTGGCAGGGGCAGCTGTAGGGTGACACAGAGAAGCTGGGGGCTGAGGGGCAAAGGAGAGGGGTCAAGGGTGACACACAGGAGCTGAGGGCTGGGGGGCAGAGGGACCAGTTGAGGGGTAAAGGGAGAGGGCTTGAGGGCTGGACAGTCCAGTGGAGATCAGGGGTACAGGGTACAGCTGTACCACCCCTCACCCCAGCCCTAACCTCAGCCTAAGCAGCCCCCCTAAAAACAGCCTTTTCCCCCAATAGCAGCACAACACAGCAACCCTAACAGCGAGACCAGACAGCAACCCTCACACAGCAGCACAATGACAGAACCCTCAGAGGACAACAGACCCACTGCAGCAAGGTAGGGACGACATCTGTGGGCTAGACAGCAATAGGTAGAATTTGGAGACTGAGCATATCTTTTTGAGTTTTTTTCCCCAGGACTTTTAAAGGTATTTAGGGGATTTTGGAAGGGACTTTTCTGGGACTACTTAGGGTATTGTTGGGGCTTTTTCAAAGCCATTTTATGAGTCTTTAGCATATTTGGAAGATTATGGTCAGGGTCAGAGAAAACACCCTCCGAAAAGGCAGAGTTTTAGGACTGCAGTGGAATGCTTGAGCAAGGGGCCAGCAGTGGCACAGCGGGTTGGGTCCCACGCCGCCAGTCCGAAGGTTGTAAGTTTTAGACCCAGCTAAGTTGTTGTGGTTAGGGTTAGATCCTCTCAGCTTTGGTCTGGGAGAACTTCTGCACAGAAAAACTCACCCCCCGCGTTTCCCGACGCCAGTTTGCAGGAGGTGCTCGGCACTGCCAGGGCAGCCCGAGTTCTCGGCGGGGGCAGCTTTGCTCCCGGAAAAATCCTGCGCCGGCCCTCTTCCCCGTAAAGCCAAACTCAGCCCCGCTGCGCGTCGACGTCCGTTCGCAGGAGGCACGTGGCACTCCAAGGGCGGCGAGAGTTCTCGGCGTCAGCAGCCGCGGTCCGTGAGAAATCGTTCTCTACAGTTTTGGAGGCGGAATCACAGTTTTGGCCACGGGCACACAGAGAGGAAAGACGGTTACTTTCCTTAGAAAGGAAAGTCTGGCAGTCCATGGTTTAAGGGGCAGACGAAGGGCTGTGCAGGGGAAGGAACTCCTCACAGGACCTTTCTTCACCTCAAGCCCACTCCAAGGTCTAGCAGGCCCCCTGTGACCAGCTGCTTTCAGAGGGTTACCCAGGCACACCCGCACAGGGAGCTGCTAGTCCAGAGGGGCTAACAGGGGCATCCCAAGGGTCCCTCCAGGAACTACGGTCGGAGCATCCAGCACGGACTAGGGAGCAGCCAGACCCACCTCGGCACGGAGCATCACTTTGAGAAAATGCCAAGGGAAGAGCCCTTTTGCCAAGGGGCAGCATCTGAGCAGGCCAGGCAGCATTTGGGGTTCCAGGAGAGGGCTTTCAACTTTCCCCTTTTACTGTGTCAGTCCCTCCCCAGGGCCCCCAGACAGGAGAGGGGTTATTAGGAGAAAAAGGGTTTAGAAAAAAGGGAAAAAGCTTCCTTTTCCTTTATTTTTTGTGTTCAAACTGGGAGGGACTCTGCTTCCCCTGCAATTTTAATGGTCTCAGTTGAAAGAATCCCTGCCTTTTCTATGCTGTCAGGGGTGTTAATTGACAGGGAGTCCTCATTTTCTATTATTTTCCAGTTTAAGTAGAAGGGGAAAATATTGAAAATGTTTCTTATGGGTTTGAATTTAGGGTAGCCGGCCCCTTTTTGTTGTCCTGAGGCCTAAATTGAGGGAGAAGCCCAGCTATCCCTCCATAAGAGTTTGAACTGAGGGAAAAATCCCTCTTTTTTCATCACTGGAGAGATTTAAAGTGATGAAAACCCCTCTTTTCCCAGTACTTAAGGAGAATAAATTAAAGGGCAGAAGCTATTTATTTGCCATTGTATTAGTTTCAGTAGAAGTAACTGCCCCATTTCCTCTGTTTAACCCTCTGTTTAAGGGGTGCACTGGAAGGAAGCTCTGCCTTTTTCAGCATTTTAAGGGTTTAAAACTACATTTCAGGGCCCTTCTTTCTGTGCCGTAGGACCAAGTACCTCAGAGCAGGGTGAGCCTGGCATGCACGTAACCCTTACACTGCCTGGGAAGCTTTTATTTTCCTTATTTTTACTTATAATGTAGATAGGCCTAATTAGAGGTCCCAAGGAGACTTAGACTATTCATATCATAAGCATTCTTCTCCACTGGACTTAGTCACACGTGAAGTACTACTTAGCAGCCACTAAGGAATAATTATAAGTAAGCTAACAGCAAATTACCCAATTTATCTAGTTATGCTGCCTAAACAGAAAGTTATATTTCTTACCAGTTTTCTGCCCTTTTACTCCAAGTAGTTGTTGCAAAAAAGAAAGCACTGTTATTTTTCTGAAGAGCTTTCTTCTATAACAAGCCCTTTGCTCCCCTTGAATTTGAGTCATAGGAGCCAAACAGCTGTAGCTTCTCTGAGGGCTTTTATGCCCGGTGGGATCAGCCCCCTCCCTTTTCCTGGGTGCCATGGGAACGAGAGGCGGGCACCATCAGGGGTATATTAACCCCAGCTTTTGCTGAGGGGGTTCATTCCCTCTCTGGGCTGTGCTGGGATTAGAGCTCTCCTCTCATTTCAGAGAAGAGCCTCTTTCAGCTTATCTCAGCTTGTTTTCAGTAGGTGTTTCTGGGCACCTAAAGCAACAGAGGCTTTAAAGATGCTGTGAAGAAAACAGCATAGAATACAGGGACTATTTAAGTTCACAATTTTGGGTTTTGTGTTTAGGGGTGGTAAAGTGCATTTATAATTTCTGGTTTTGTTCATATTTTGTTTTGCATTTTTTTTTTAGGAAGAGTGCAGCTTCTAGAGGCTCCAGGTTGTGTCAACTACAACACTTTTCAGCAGATTCATCATGTCACAAGAGGGATCTGCCCAGTGTCCAAGATGATGTTTGAGATTGAGGCTTCAGGTGAGTTGAGGATTGTGACTAGGAGAGGGAGGCTGAGCAGGTATCCAGTTAGGAGTCATTGTTGGGGGGGGTGGTTTTGAGGGCAGCAGGGTGAGAAAGGGTGTTTATTTGAGCCTCCACCCCAAGGCTTTTCAGAAGCCTAGCAGAGGCATTCACGTGTCATCCACTGCACTCACAGGAATGCCATTTCACTTTGCCTTTCTCTTACCCAGGTACCACTCATAATAATGGCCACAGCCTTGGAATCAGGATGAAGCTGGAGCCTGAAGGAGCCAGGCACACTCAGGAGAGGGCAAGTAGCTGACTTGCTGGGATTTGGCCCACATAACTCTGTACTCATACTTTGGTTTTGTTTTTCTTTATTGTAGCTGACCGAGAGGCTAACAGGCAATCACGGGGCCCTCCAAGGCAGACTCATTTCAGGCGCAACGTGGATCCACATCACCGATCATCCAAAAGATAAGTCAGGGCCATGGCCTGGAGATGGGATGATGGGAGAGTAGTGGGTTGGGAGTTCCTGGGACAGATTTAAAAATTAGCAGAGGGAAAGGCAATCTTCTCCAAGGGGCCTCTTAGGACAGCTAAAGGGGGAGGCTCTACTTTTGACGGCAGCTTTCAGGCGGGCAGTGCAGAGCAGTTCCGGTCCACGTCGTGTTGTCCGGTGTACCGTGTTACCTAGCGTGTCTTTGGGGTCCCTTTTGCCTTTTCCCCTCGAGACCCTCACCACAAGCATAATGTGTTGTGTTTGTTGTCCCCCTGTTTGTCACGTTCCATGTCACGGGTGTCCGCACATATTTGTGCCGGAGCTGCTCTGCCCTGCCCTGCCGCATAGCCTGCTGCAATAGGACAAGTCCCAGGGACTTGCAGTTTGTGGGGTGTTGCCAGACTCTAGATGATATTCCTAGATAGACACAAGATGTTTGGAGCTGTGAAGTTATCCTGCAGCCCTTTGACTTTTGTCCTCACTTTCTTTCAGACGCAGAAGGATAAAATCCAGGGCCAAATCCATCCACCCATCCCGAGTGAGGAGGTTCCCCCGAGCAGGTCAGTCACCGTTTGTCTCTGCAGGGGGAGTGTAAAGTGTGACTCTGTTACAGCACTGCTCTTTTCCTTTTTAGGAGGTAAAGCTGGATATCGGCAGTCAAGATGAGGTGGGCAAGGTGAGCATTGAGTAGCGTACAGAAGCAGTTGTTATTGCTCCAGTCTCGCTTTCCAGTGCAACTCTAAGCATCTGTTCCCGTTTCTGCGCTTTAGGCAATCCACTCGGAGTACGCCGAGCCCCAGTCACCAACCGGCTGACGCACCGGGTGTGCCGCTCTCTCGAGCCCTGCGGAAGAATCACAGGATTCGTTGATGAAGCCTCTGCCTTTTCTGTTTAAAGGTGTCACCAGGGTAGCCTTCAGCACCGGCCGAGGAGTCATGGTGAGTCGAGGAAGTAGGGAGGAGGAGCGAGGGTCCGCTCAGGTTTCAGCAATGCCACATGACCTCGTCTCCTCTTACACCAGGCTTACCCGGTGACAACTCCATCAGCCTCGGAGCGCTGCCGAAGGGTGCGGCCCCAGGAGCCGGGCATTATTAGGAGAATGGTGAGTAGCAGAATTGTTGGGTTTTGGCCAGTGTGCTGCAGAGATCATGCATTGATATTTGGATTTCTTTCATGTAGCTGACTAAGAAACAACAGGAAGCTGTTGAACAACAGTGCCAGCAGGAACTTCCCAGATGTTGAGGCGGCCTTCCTTCACACCTGACACAGACCGGCATCCCCAGATGTCCGAGAGATAAGTAGAGGGCTACAACCCACAGAGGGGATGAAAGAGGGGTGCAGAGTAGGGACCCACCGGGAGGGGTTTTTGAGTCTCCTTTGGAGATGGGGGTGTCCATGAAGCGGACACCCTTAGGCCCCATAAAAGGAAAGCCTGACTTTTCAGCACAGTGCTGAGGTGTGCAGGGCAGAGCAGTCCCGGTATGTATCGTGTCACTTGTCTTTTGTGTATTACGTGTATTTGGATATGTCATGTCTTTTACCTTAGGCCTTGGTGGGGCCTGTCAGAAACCCTGGCATCATTGTTAGCATCTGTGATCTCTGCATTCCTTGGCCTGGCACCCATGCCATAGAACTTTTGACTCGGGAGCTCAGACAGGCATCAGACTCTCTTGTCTCTTTAGAAGCATCCAGTCAGATGTCTTTTCAGGTCTTGTTCTGAGCTGTATGGACAGCTATACCCCACCAGGATCCATTAAGGCGGACTAGGACTCGAAAGAACATGAGGGCAGGTAGAGGCTTCTGGCTGTATGATTCTTGGGCATCCATCTTTGCAGTTCTTGGAATAAATCATTCAGTTAGCATCTTCTTCCTCCAAGTTTCTCTGAGCCTCATCAGCTCACCATCGGTCTCCCCTTGCTCATCTCCTTTTGCATCTTCTCAGTCCTCGCAGCCATTTTCCTTGCCAGGAGATTTCTGTCCGTGTCGTGTTCCCGTTGTTTGTCACGTCCCGTCCCGTTTCACGGGTGTCTGCACACATTTGTGCCGGAGCTGCTCTGCCCTGCCACATAGCCTGGTGCAATAGGAGAAGTCCCGGGGACTTGAAGTTTGTAATGCGGGGTGTAGTTGGACCCTAGATGGACACAAGATATCTGGAGCTTTTAAGTTATCCTGCAACAGTTTGACTCTTGTCCTAACTTTTTTTTCAGATTCAGATGGATTAAATCTGTGCCAGAGGGCCCCATCCCGGGTGAGTGGTTTCCCCCGAGCAGGTGAGGCACCATTTGTCTCTGCAGCAGAAGTGTATGTGGTGACTCTGTTACAGCTCTGTTCTTTGTCTTTCTTTTTAGGAACTAAGTCTGGATACCAGCAGTCAAGGTGAGCAGTGGAGAGAAGTAGCTGTTATTGCTCCAGTCTCAGTTTCTGGTGCTGCTCTAAGCTTCCATTCTCTTTTTTGTACTTTAGGCAATCTACTCGGAACCTGTCAAGCCCTCGTCACCAGCCGGCCGATGCACCGGGTTCCCTGCACGTGTGAGCCCTGTGGATGCATTACAGGACCTGGTGATGAAACCCTGAACTCTTCTATTTAAAGGTGCCATCCAGGTGGCCTTCAGCAGCTGCTGAGGAGTTGCGGTGAGTAGGGGAAGTAGGGAGGAGGAGCCAGGTTCCACTCAGGTTTCAGCCATGCCAAATCACCTCCTCTCCTCTTAACCCAGGCACCCCCTGTGACGACAGCCTCAGTCTCCGAGCGTGCCCGAAGCGTGCGGCCCGAGCAGCCGAGCATTCTTAGGAGAAGGGTGAGTAGCACACTTGTGGGGTTTTGGCCAATGGGCTGCCAAGATCGGGCACTGATGTTTGGTTTTCTTTAATACAGCTGTCTAAGAGACACCAGCCCCGTGCCAGCAGGAGCTTCCCGGCTGACGAAGCGGCCTTTCTTCGCACCGGAGACCGGCATCCTCAGATGTCCGAGAGATAAGTAGAGGGTCACGACCCACAGAGGGGATGAAAGCAGGGTGCTGGTTTGGGAATTACTGGGAGGGGTTTTTGAGTCCGCTTTGGAGGTGGGGGGTGTCTATGAAGCGGCCCCTTAGGCTCCATAAAAGGAAAACCTGACTTTTGATCACAGTGCTGAGGTGCGCAGGGCAGAGCAGTCCCGGTGTGTATCGTGTCACTTGTCTTTTGTGTATTATGTGTTGTTTGCATATGTCATGTCTTTTACCTTAGGCCTTGGTGGGGCCTGTCAGAAACCCTGGCATCATTGTTAGCATCTGTGATCTCTGCATTCCTTGGCCTGGCACCCATGCCATAGAACTTTTGACTCGGGAGCTCAGACAGGCATCAGACTCTTGTCTCTTTAGAAGCATCCGGTCAGATGTCTTTTCAGGTCTTGTTCTGCGCTGTATGGACAGCTATGTCCCGCCAGGATCCATTAAGGCAGACTTGGACTTGAAAGAATGTGAGGGCAGGTAGAGGCTTCTGACCGTAGGATTCTTGGGCATCCATCTTTGCAGTTCTTGGAATAAATCATTCAGTTAGCATCTTCTTCCTTCAGTGTTTTCTGAGCCTCGTCAGCTTGCCATCGGTCTCACCTCGGTCATCTCATTTGGCATCTTCTCAGTCCTTGCAGTCATCCTTCTTGCCCAGAGATTTGTCTGTGTTGTGTGCCCATTGTTTGTCACGTCCTGTCTGTCCCGTGTCACAGGTGTCAGCACACACATTTGTGCCGGAGCTGCTCTGCCCTGCCACATAGCCTGGTGTAATAGGAGAAGCCCCGGCGAGTTGAAGGTTGTAATGTGGGCTATACTTGGACTCTAGATGCTATTCCTAGGTTGACATAAGGTGTTTGCAGCTTTTGAGTTATCCTGCAGGTGTTTGACATATGTTCTACCTTTCTTTCAGGTGCAGATGCATTGCATCCATGGCAGAGCCCCCCATCCTGGGTGAGGGGGTTCCCACAAGCAGGTCAGTCACCATTTGTCTGTGCAGGGGGAGTGTCAAGTGTGACCCTATTACAGCGCTGTTTTTTGTCTTTATTTTTAGGAAGTATAGCTGGATCCCAGCCGTCAAGAGAGCAAGGTGAGCAGTAGCCTTTCTTGTTGCTGAGGTCTGAATTCTACGGGGGCAAGTCTAAGTCTCCATTCTCGTTTTTGTGCCTTAGGCAATCCACTCAGAGCACGCCAAGCTCCCATCCCCAACCGGCAGACGGACCGAATTTTCCACCCTGATGAGCCCTGTCTTCTGGGTAGCAGTCAGGAACCACCGAGGAGTTGCGGTGAGTCAGGGAAGTAGGGAGGAGGACCGAGGGTCCAGTCAGTTTTCAGCAATGCCACATCACCTCCTGTCTTTTTAACCCAGGCGTACCCCACGACGACGGTGTCGGCCTCTGAGCGTGCCCAAAGCGTGTGACCCGAGGAGCCGGGCCTTCTTAGGAGAAGGGTGAGTAGCAGACTTGTGGGGTTTTGGCCGATGGGCTGCCAAGATCAGGCACTGATGTTTGGTTTTCTTTAATATAGCTGTCTAAGAGACACCAGCCCGGTGCCAGCAGGAACTTCCCAGCCAGCGAGGCGGTCTTTCTTCGCACCCGACATGGACCGGCATCCCCAGATGTCCGAGAGATAAGTAGAGGGCTCTGACCCAGAGGGGATGAAAGCAAGGTGCTGGGTTGGGACTCCTGGGATCGGGGAGGGGAGGTCTTGAGTTGGCTCTGGAGATGAGGGTAGCCAAGAAGTGGCCCCTTAGGCCCCCTAAAAGCGAAGTCTCACTTTGGATCACAGTGCTGAGGTGCACAGGGCAGAGCAGTCCCGGTGTGTATTGTGTCACTTGTCTACCGTGCATTATGTCTTGTTTGGGTGTCTCATGCCTTTTATCTTAGCCCTTTGAGGGGCCTATCAGAAACCTCGGCAGTATTCTTAGCAGCCACGATCTCCACGTTTCTTTGGCCCGGCACCCAGGCCATAAAACTTTTGACTCGGGAGCTCAGACAGGCATCAGAATTGCAACTCTTTGTAAGCATCCAGTCAGATGTCTTTTCAGGTCTTGTTCTGAACTGTATGGACAGCTGCACCCTGCAAGGTTCTATTATGGTGGATTAGGACTTGTAAGAATGTGAGGGCAGGTAGAGGCTTCTGACCGTAGGGCTCCTGTGCATTCATCTTTGCAGTTCTTGGACTAAAACATTCAGTTTAGCATCTTCCTTCTCCAGGGCACTCTGAGCCTTATCAGCTCGCCATCGGTCTGTCTTACCTCGGTCATCTCATTTGGCATCTTCTCAGTCCTCGCAGTCATCCTTCTTGCCTAGAGATTTCTGTCTGTGTCTTGTGCCCATTGTTTGTCGTGTCCCGTCTGTACCGTGTCACAGGTGTCAGCACACACATTTGTGCCGGAGCTGCTCTGCCCTGCCGCATAGCCTGGTGTAATAGGAGAAGCCCCGGCGAGTTGAAAGTTGTAATGTGGGCTGTACTTGGACTCTAGATGCTATTCCTAGGTTGACATAAGGTGTTTGCAGCTTTTGAGTTATCCTGCAGGTGTTTGACATATGTTCTACCTTTCTTTCAGGTGCAGATGAATTACATCTGTGGCAGAGGGTTACGGTTACGAGGTGCCAGGCCTTCTTAGGAGAACGGTGAGTAGCAGACTTGTGGGGTTTTGGCCGATGTGGTGCCAAGGTCAGGCGTGGATGTTTGGTTTTCTTTAATATAGCTGTCTAAGAGACAACAGCCCGGTGACAGCACAACTTCCCAGCCGGCGAGGCGGCCTTTCTTCGCACCCGACACGGACCGGCATCCCCGGATGTCCGAGAGATAAGTAGAGGGCCACGACCCACAGAGGGGATGAAAGCGAGGTGCTGGGTCGGCACTCCTGGGATGGGGGAGGTTTTGAGTTGGCTCTGGAGACGAGGGTAGCCAAGAAGTGGCCCCTTAGGCCCCCTAAAAGCAAAATCTCACTTTTGATCACCATGCTGAGGTGAGCAGGGCAGAGCAGTCCCGGTGTGTATTGTGTCACTTGTCTGTTGTGCATTATGTCTTGTTTAGCTGTCTCATGTCTTTTATCTTAGCCCTTTGAGGGGCCTATCAGAAACCTTGGCACCAGTCTTAGCATCTGTGCTCTCAGCGTTCCTTGGCCTGGCACCCATGCCATAGAACTTTTGACTCAGGAGCTCAGACTCTCATCTCTTTTTATAAGCATCCAGTCAGCTGTTTTCTCAGGTCTTGTTCTGAGCTGTATGGACAGCTATACCCCGCCAGGATCCATTATGGCGGACTAGGACTTGTAAGAATGTGAGGGCAGGTAGAGGCTTCTGGCTGTAGGATTCTCGGGCATCCATCTTTGCAGTTCTTGGAATAAATCATTCAGTTAGCATCTTTTTCCTCCCGGGTTCTCTGAGCCTCATCAGCCCACCATCAGTTTCACCTCGGTCATCTCATTTTGCATTCTCTCAGTCCTCGCAGCCATTTTCCTTGCCAGGAGATTTCTGTCTGTGTTGCGTCCCCGTCGTCTGTCCCGTCCCGTGTCACGGGTGTCAGCACACACATTTGTGCCGGAGCTGCGCTGCCCTGCCGCGTAGCCCGGTGCAATAGGAGAAGTCCCGGGGACTTGAAGTTTGTAATGTGGGGTGTAGTTGGACTCTAGATGGGATTTGTAAATGGACACAAGATATCTGGAGCTCTTAAGTTATCCTGCAACAGTTTGACTCTTGTCCTAACCTTTTTTCAGATTCAGATGGATTAAATCCGTGCCAGAGGGCCCCATCCCGGGTGAGGGGATTCCCCCAAGCAGGTGAGGCACTACTTGTTTCTGTAGAGGAAGCATAATTGGTGGCCGTTACAGCATTGTTCTTTGTCTCTCTTTTTAGGAAGTTAAAGCCGAGAGCAGCAGTCAAGGCCAAGTGGGCGAGGTGAGCATTGACTAGCGTACAGAAGCAATTGTTATTGCTGAGGTCTCAGTTTCTGGTGCAGCTTTAAGCATCTCTTTTTTTTTTTTTATTTTAGGTGGTCCGCTTGCAATCTATCCTAGCCGAGCATATCCGTGCCAGGTGGGTGCGAGCTTAAGGTATCGGTGTGGCATATTTGTCAGATTTGGGAGGTTGTGTTTTCACAGTATCTCAGCATGCTTTTCTGCTTTGTTACTTTGCAGGTGCTGTTGCTGCCCTAGGTACGCCAAGGAACAGAGGAGGGCAGGTGAGTCGGCGTTTAGGCAGGCTGACTCATAGGTGAATGTTATGCAGCAGCATGCTAAGCATGTACCTTTTCTCTTTGCAGGTATCTTCTGGCCAGCCTCCGGAGTCAAATCAAGATTTGAGGTGAGCCGGGGCAGTGGTGCGGAGGAGTCCCAGGGATTACTGTTGTTGAGGGCAATAGTCACCTTTTCTGTTTTGTCTTAGGTACCCTGAGGAGGCTCTTACCCAAAGCTTAGAAACGGCAACACCGAAGCACACGTGGAGAACATATCAACGTCCACGTGCGACCGAGGATGGATTTTGTCCGCTCCTCTTCCAAAAGCTAAGTGTCGGGGCCAGCGGTCGGGAGAAGGGGAAAAACCTTTACTATCACAGGGGGCAATTTCACGTCAGCTTAGCGGAGAGGTCTGTAGCGGGACAGGCTCTCTGGAAGTAAAGGGAGAGGGTTTCTCCTCAGCCTCACCAGAGCCTTTGCCGGGCAGGGCAGTTCCAACCCATCTCCACGTTCTCGGGAACTTTGCGTCGTCCGCCTTCCTCGACTCGACGTCGTCACGGATCTTTCCCCCGAGGAGCTCGCCTTCAGGTCCGGAGCTACGGCCACGGTCACCCGGCAGTCGGCTTCCTTCTCTAGGCTCGCCGAGCCTCTCGAGCATCCTCTTAACTGCTTCGGCACTAACTTCTTTTAATGAGTTACGTTTCATCATCACGTGCCATCATCATAGGGCTTTCTTTCCTTTGGCATCATCGGCCTCTGGCTCATCTTGCGCTACGAATCTCGGGTCCATAAGTTGAAAGCGCTAGGCAGTTTACTCGTGTCTCTGTTATGCCATCCGTGTCTATGTTGTGTCGTCCGTGTTATGTAGTCTGTGTCTATTGTCTTCCGTGTCATAGGCCTTTGTTACATCTCGACGCTTTACAGGCACTATTTTGTGCCATATAGGCAGTATTTTACTCACATTCCTTCCCAGATATAGCTTATTCTGGCATCTTTACATTTTTACTCTTTGAGACAGGAAAGGATTACAAGATTTTCTCATCCATCTTCCTTCTCACTACCAGCTTTGGTAGTGCTTTTTTTTCCATGCCATTATCTTGGACTTCTAGAGGGAGCGTCTTACACCCTCCTCAAGTGACTGCAGTTGTTCTGTAGGTTCCATCTTCTCAAAGGGTATGGGGCCCAACAATTAATCTTCCACAGAGTTATCTCAAGTCTTGGCTTATATTGCGTGTACCTATGTTGGCTTGTATTGTGTGTAGCTATATTGCATGTACCTTTGTTGGCTTATATTGTATATACTTATATTGTATATACTTATATTGCGTGTACCTGTGTTGGTTTGTATTGTGTGTACCTATATTGCATGTACCTTTGTTGGCTTATATTGTATAGGCTTATATTGTATATACTTATATTGCGTGTACCTGTGTTGGCTTGTATTGTGTGTACCTATATTGCATGTACCTTTGTTGGCTTATATTGTATAGGCTTATATTGTATATACTTATATTGCGTGTACCTGTGTCGGCTTGTATTGTATAGGCTTATATTGTATATACTTATATTGTGTGTACCTGTGTTGGCTTGTATTGTGTAGGCTTATATTGTATATACTTATATTGCGTGTACCTGTGTTGGCTTGTATTGTGTAGGCTTATATTGTATATACTTATATTGCGTGTACCTGTGTCGGCTTGTATTGTGTAGGCTTATATTGTATATACTTATATTGCGTGTACCTGTGTCGGCTTGTATTGTGTAGGCTTACACTGTATGTACACTTGCACTGTATGCGTTTGCTTATATTGTATGTACTTATAATATACCACTTATGATTGGAGCTGCCCTGCCCTGGCATGTAGTCATAGTTAGGTAGAACAGTTGTAAAAACTTTACTGTTCATCTGTCTTTTATGGCATATTGGGTAGAAAATGTATTGGTCCAGAGTGGGGAAAATTCCTAGCTGTCAGCCACAAGTTGACCAATTCCTGTCGTCTCACAGGTCCTCGAGGCTACCGATTTCCCCAGAATCTACCATTCGACGTCAAGGAGCGGCAGCCAGGAGACGCGTCAAAGCACGTTCTTCAGCGTCTCGAGTAAGGGCCATAGCGAGCCTGTAAGCAGGAAGAGCATGTGAGCGTGTGTGAGAGCACATGACTGTGTGTGTCTGTGTCCACTCGTCTCTGTGTGTGTGAGCACATGCTGACTAGTTTTAACCTTGTGTATGTGACTTTTGCTTTTCAGGTTTTGTAATTAATTTTTAAATTTAGAATAAAAAATCCCCAGCCGGGGGGTTTTTTTTTTTTCCCCCCGGCTGGGTTTTTTTTTCCCGGGTCCCGGTCGGTCTGCGAGGCAACATTCATCACCAAAGTTTGGGCGCAGACCGTCCAGGGACCGGGGTTTTCGTCAGGCAGGAGGATTTTTTTGGAGGCTCCCGGGAACCGCGTTCCCGAGGAGCGGCGCGAATGCGTGCCGGGGGTTAGCAGAGCGGTTGAGGTGTGAGTCAGCGTGGGTTTGTGTGTAAGCTGAAGGAGGTGTGTGTGTGTTTATGTGTGTGTTGAAGGGTTGTAACCTTATATGACTTTTGCTTTTCAGGTTTTTCAACTCATTTTTAAATTTAGAATAAAAAATCCCCAGCCGGGGGGTTTTTTTTTTTTTCCCCCCGGCTGGGTTTTTTTTTCCCGGGTCCCGGTCGGTCTGCGAGGCGACGTTCATCACCAAAGTTTGGGCGCAGACCGTCCAGGGACCGGGGTTTTCGTCAGGCAGGAGGATTTTTTGGAGGCTCCCGGGAACCGCGTTCCCGAGGAGCGGCGCGAATGCGTGCCGGGGGTTAGCAGAGCGGTTGAGGTGTGAGTCAGCGTGGGTTTGTGTGTAAGCTGAAGGAGGTGTGTGTGTGTTTATGTGTGTGTTGAAGGGTTGTAACCTTATATGACTTTTGCTTTTCAGGTTTTTCAACTCATTTTTAAATTTAGAATAAAAAATCCCCAGCCGGGGGGTTTTTTTTTTTTTCCCCCCGGCTGGGTTTTTTTTTCCCGGGTCCCGGTCGGTCTGCGAGGCGACGTTCATCACCAAAGTTTGGGCGCAGACCGTCCAGGGACCGGGGTTTTCGTCAGGCAGGAGGATTTTTTGGAGGCTCCCGGGAACCGCGTTCCCGAGGAGCGGCGCGAATGCGTGCCGGGGGTTAGCAGAGCGGTTGAGGTGTGAGTCAGCGTGGGTTTGTGTGTAAGCTGAAGGAGGTGTGTGTGTGTTTATGTGTGTGTTGAAGGGTTGTAACCTTATATGACTTTTGCTTTTCAGGTTTTTCAACTCATTTTTAAATTTAGAATAAAAAATCCCCAGCCGGGGGGTTTTTTTTTTTTTTCCCCCCGGCTGGGTTTTTTTTTCCCGGGTCCCGGTCGGTCTGCGAGGCGACGTTCATCACCAAAGTTTGGGCGCAGACCGTCCAGGGACCGGGGTTTTCGTCAGGCAGGAGGATTTTTTGGAGGCACCCGGGAACTGCGTTCCTGAGGACCAATGATTGCTGTGGAGTAATTTAGCAGTTGTGATGGCAGTGATGGTGAGTTTGTGTGTAAGCTGAAGGGGGTGTTAATGGTAGATGAGTGTTGTTTTCTGTGTGCTTTTGTTGTTTTGAGTTTCCTGTAACAATAAATCAACATCTAATGAAAATAGAAAAAGGTTATCGCTTTGTGTTAATATGTGTATTGCTCTGTATTGCATTTGCCTTACCTGCTGCATTTTGCTGTGCTGCTCTGTATTGCTGCTCTGTATTGCTGCTCTGTATTTGCATTAACTGCTTCATTTTGCTGTATTGCTCTATATGTAAATTAGACTTTGACCAGTGTGTCTATGCATTGTATCTGCACTTGCACTTGTATACACTGTTTCCATGTATTTTGCTGATGTATAAATAAAAGCATTCTTTCAATAAAGTTGAGTCACCCTTAATAAAGATACCCCCTGCCCTTCCTTTCCCCACCGTGGCTCCTGTCTTTTTTTTGGTGTGGTTTTGTCATTTCTTTCCACTGTATTTCTTCCTTTTGCTCCTCACTTTACTGTTCTATTTCTAACTTAACTTCCATCTATCTCTAACCCTTTGTTTCTGTTTCCTTATCACTGTCAATCTCAGTCTTCTTGCTTCTTTTTCTCTCAGTGTTCTCCTTTTCCTTGGTTTGTGTTTTTTTGCCTTTAGTCTTTTCCTTTTTCACCCCACTCCTAAGTTTTCACTTTCACTCTAATCCTCACCACTTTCCTTTCCCTCTACCTCCTGTCCTTCTTCAGTTCTCCCACCCTCCTTTTCCTGTCTCACTCTGTCTTCCTGTTTTATTTTCTTCTATCTTTTCCTCTCTGTCTCCTCTCCCTCTCTGTCTCCTCCCTCTGTCTGTTCTCTCCTCCTCTCTTCTTTCTCTGTCTTTGTCCCTGTTCTCGCCTCTTCTCTGTCTTTTCTCCTCTCCCTCTATTTTTTCCAACTCTTTGCTTCTCTCTTCTCTTTCTCTCCTTCTTCCCCCCTCTCTCCTTCTCTCTCTATCTCTCCTTCTCTCTCTCTGTCTCTCCTTCTCTCTCTCTGTCTCTCCTTCTCTCTCTCTGTCTCTCCTTCTCTCTCTCTGTCTCTCCTTCTCTCTCTCTCTCTCTCTCTCTCTCCCCCTCCCTCTCTCCTTCTCTCTCTCTCTCCTTCTCCTTTCTTAGCTTTCTAACTTTGTTTTCCTTTCTAGCTTTAGTTTAAAAAAGCAGCAGTAGAAACTTTCAGGCTCCCTGGGAGTAAAAAAAAAAAAAAAAAAAAAAATTAAAAGACATCCATTTACTCCCCGGGAGCCTGAAATTTCCTACTGCTGCACCAGACATATAGTTTTTCTTCTTTTTACTATATACAGTATATAGGGACCCCTCCCACCCCAGGTGGCAGTAATCAGTAGCCACCAGCCAATACACACCCCCATCCCCTACAGCCCACCCCCGCGGCCAGCCCCCCTCCCCAGACCCACCCCCTGCAAGCCAGCACCCCACCCCATGCCATTTACATATAGATCATGCAGTCACAGCGCCACCTGCCGTTTACCCGCGAGTACTGCACTCACAGCGCCACCTGGCGTTTGCCGGCCGGTACTGCATGCACAGCGCCACCTGCCGTCCGCATACCAGTACTACACTCACAGCACCCCCTGCTGCACACACCCCAGTACTGCACTCACAGCGGCCCCTGGTGTTTGCCGGCCGGTACTACATGCACAGCGCCACCTGCCGTTTACTCACGAGTACTGCACGCACAGCGCCACCTGCTGCCTGCCGGCCAGTACTGCACGCACAGCGCCCCCTGCCGTCTGCCGTGACGTACTGCACCCGCGGCGCGCCCCCGATGACGTCACCGGCGCGACACACCCCAGAAAGGACCCCAGTGCGCAGGCGTCCCCAGCAATCGCCCGACCCAAACGACGCCCCCCACCCCGCGCCCCCCGGACCCCCGCGCACGCCGCCGCCGACCCCACGCGAACCGGAACGCCATTCCGGCCCCGCGCGACCCACGAAAACCACGCAAAATCCCCCCGAAACCCCGAAAAAAAATCCCGGTCCCGGCGGCCGCCATTTTGCCGCCAATGACGTCACCCGCCCCTCCGCCATCTTGCCCCCCCCCCCACACCACGTGACCCCCCTCGCGGCCGCCATCTTGCCCCCCCGCACCACGTGACCCCCCGCGGCCGCCATTTTGTTGCCGTAAATGACGTCACAGAGCACTCGCCGCCATCTTGTCTCCCGGGTCACGTGACTCGCGGCGGCCGCCATCTTGGTCGCAAATCACGTGACCGACTGGCGGCCGCCATCTTGTCTGCCGTACCACGTGACCCTCTGGGCGCCGCCATGTTGTACGACATCACGTGACCCCATGGGCGCCGCCATCTTGATGACATCACAGAGTCCGCCATCTTGGTTCCCCGGTCACGTGACCGCCGCCATAGTCACTCGAGGTCACATGACTCCATGGGCGCGGCCATCTTGGTTCCCGGATCACATGACCCCCTGGGCGCCGCCATATTGGACACCACCACGTGACCATATGGGCGCCGCCATCTTGATGAGTCATTACGACGTCACGACCGCCGCCATCTTGGTATCCGATCACGTGACCGCCTGCCTGCCGCCATCTTGCTGCCGTAAATGACGTCACCCCCTACGGCCACCACGTTGCCGTAAACGACGTCACCGGCCGCCATCTTGCCTGCCGTACCACGTGACCCACCCCGCGGCCGCCATTTTGTCCCCCGCACCACGTGACCCCCTCGCGGCCGCCATTTTGCTGCCGTAAATGACGTCACCCCGCACGGCCGCCATATTGCCGGAAATGACGTCACAGAGCACCCGCCGCCATCTTGTCTCTCCGATCACGTGACTTCCGGCGGCCGCCATGTCGATCCCCGGTCACGTGACCTAATGGCGGCCGCCATCTTGACTGCCGTACCACGTGACCCCGTGGGCGCCGCCATCTTGGATGACATCACAGTACCCGCCATCTTGCCTCCCCAGTCACGTGACCACCGCCATCTTAATCCCCGGTCACATGACCCCCTGGGCGCCGCCATATTGTACGCCACCACGTGACCGTATGGACGCCGCCATCTTGATGAGTCATCACGACGTCACGCCGGCCGCCATCTTGATCCCCGATCACGTGACCACCTGCCCACCGCCATCTTGTTGCCGTAAATGACGTCACCCCCTACGGCCACCACATTGCCGTAAATGACGTCAGCGGCCGCCATCTTGTCGTAAATGACGTCACAGAGCACTCGCCGTCATCCCAGCTGTCAAGTCACGTGACCCCCGCCCGCCGCCATCTTGGTCACCAGTCACGTGACCCCATGGGGGCCGCCATATTGGTTCCGTACCACGTGACCCCATGGGGGCCGCCATCTTGATGAGTCATCATGACGTCACCGCGGGTTAGGGTTAGGGTTAGGGTTAGGGTTAGGGTTAGGGTTAGGGTTAGGGTTAGGGTTAGGGTTAGGGTTAGGGTTAGGGTTAGGGTTAGGGTTAGGGTTAGGGTTAGGGTTAGGGTTAGGGTTAGGGTTAGGGTTAGGGTTAGGGTTAGGGTTAGGGTTAGGGTTAGGGTTAGGGTTAGGGTTAGGGTTAGGGTTAGGGTTAGGGTTAGGGTTAGGGTTAGGGTTAGGGTTAGGGTTAGGGTTAGGGTTAGGGTTAGGGTTAGGGTTAGGGTTAGGGTTAGGGTTAGGGTTAGGGTTAGGGTTAGGGTTAGGGTTAGGGTTAGGGTTAGGGTTAGGGTTAGGGTTAGGGTTAGGGTTAGGGTTAGGGTTAGGGTTAGGGTTAGGGTTAGGGTTAGGGTTAGGGTTAGGGTTAGGGTTAGGGTTAGGGTTAGGGTTAGGGTTAGGGTTAGGGTTAGGGTTAGGGTTAGGGTTAGGGTTAGGGTTAGGGTTAGGGTTAGGGTTAGGGTTAGGGTTAGGGTTAGGGTTAGGGTTAGGGTTAGGGTTAGGGTTAGGGTTAGGGTTAGGGTTAGGGTTAGGGTTAGGGTTAGGGTTAGGGTTAGGGTTAGGGTTAGGGTTAGGGTTAGGGTTAGGGTTAGGGTTAGGGTTAGGGTTAGGGTTAGGGTTAGGGTTAGGGTTAGGGTTAGGGTTAGGGTTAGGGTTAGGGTTAGGGTTAGGGTTAGGGTTAGGGTTAGGGTTAGGGTTAGGGTTAGGGTTAGGGTTAGGGTTAGGGTTAGGGTTAGGGTTAGGGTTAGGGTTAGGGTTAGGGTTAGGGTTAGGGTTAGGGTTAGGGTTAGGGTTAGGGTTAGGGTTAGGGTTAGGGTTAGGGTTAGGGTTAGGGTTAGGGTTAGGGTTAGGGTTAGGGTTAGGGTTAGGGTTAGGGTTAGGGTTAGGGTTAGGGTTAGGGTTAGGGTTAGGGTTAGGGTTAGGGTTAGGGTTAGGGTTAGGGTTAGGGTTAGGGTTAGGGTTAGGGTTAGGGTTAGGGTTAGGGTTAGGGTTAGGGTTAGGGTTAGGGTTAGGGTTAGGGTTAGGGTTAGGGTTAGGGTTAGGGTTAGGGTTAGGGTTAGGGTTAGGGTTAGGGTTAGGGTTAGGGTTAGGGTTAGGGTTAGGGTTAGGGTTAGGGTTAGGGTTAGGGTTAGGGTTAGGGTTAGGGTTAGGGTTAGGGTTAGGGTTAGGGTTAGGGTTAGGGTTAGGGTTAGGGTTAGGGTTAGGGTTAGGGTTAGGGTTAGGGTTAGGGTTAGGGTTAGGGTTAGGGTTAGGGTTAGGGTTAGGGTTAGGGTTAGGGTTAGGGTTAGGGTTAGGGTTAGGGTTAGGGTTAGGGTTAGGGTTAGGGTTAGGGTTAGGGTTAGGGTTAGGGTTAGGGTTAGGGTTAGGGTTAGGGTTAGGGTTAGGGTTAGGGTTAGGGTTAGGGTTAGGGTTAGGGTTAGGGTTAGGGTTAGGGTTAGGGTTAGGGTTAGGGTTAGGGTTAGGGTTAGGGTTAGGGTTAGGGTTAGGGTTAGGGTTAGGGTTAGGGTTAGGGTTAGGGTTAGGGTTAGGGTTAGGGTTAGGGTTAGGGTTAGGGTTAGGGTTAGGGTTAGGGTTAGGGTTAGGGTTAGGGTTAGGGTTAGGGTTAGGGTTAGGGTTAGGGTTAGGGTTAGGGTTAGGGTTAGGGTTAGGGTTAGGGTTAGGGTTAGGGTTAGGGTTAGGGTTAGGGTTAGGGTTAGGGTTAGGGTTAGGGTTAGGGTTAGGGTTAGGGTTAGGGTTAGGGTTAGGGTTAGGGTTAGGGTTAGGGTTAGGGTTAGGGTTAGGGTTAGGGTTAGGGTTAGGGTTAGGGTTAGGGTTAGGGTTAGGGTTAGGGTTAGGGTTAGGGTTAGGGTTAGGGTTAGGGTTAGGGTTAGGGTTAGGGTTAGGGTTAGGGTTAGGGTTAGGGTTAGGGTTAGGGTTAGGGTTAGGGTTAGGGTTAGGGTTAGGGTTAGGGTTAGGGTTAGGGTTAGGGTTAGGGTTAGGGTTAGGGTTAGGGTTAG